>NC_140069.1:70736166-75567043 GCF_964194135.1 Talpa europaea
CTTCACTTTCTAGGATACTTACATTCCTTTTGTTGTACCTTTTTTTTTTTAAAGATTTATTTATTTATTTTATGCAAGAACCAGCATACAGGCCAGATGTGCAGGAGGGTGAGAGGATTCACCAGAGACAGAGCAGGGAACAGAACAGGCAGACTGACGAAATACACGCCTGAGGAGAGCAGCGGGCACAACAGGAGAGGTCTGCTGTGCCATGTGGGACCCTTGCTGGCTGGCCGGGATCAAACCCATGCTGTAGAGGCTGTGGAAAGCTTCACAGCACGGCGCTCAACCGCCTGCACCACCAGGGGAGGCCCTGTTGTTGCCTTTCTTCATGAAATCAATTAACTTTCACAAAACTTTTTTTTTTAAAGTTTTATTTATTTATGCATACAAGAACTGGGGTATAGGCCAGAGGTGTGGGGGGGTTAGAGGATTCACCAGAGACAGAGTGGGGAACAGGCTGACTGACTGAAATACACTGCTGAGGGGAGCAGTGGGCAAGACAGGAGAGGTCTGCTGTACCATGTGGGTTGCTCCCTGGTTGCCCAGAGATCAAACCCATGCTGCAGAGTCTGTGGTTAGCTTCATAGGCTGCGTCTTAACCCCTTGTGCCACCAGGGAGGCCCTCGTAAAACTTCTTAAGTTTTAAAATATCTTACTTTTCTCTCTTCTTCCACCTGGATAATGTCTCGGATTCTAACTTTGAGCTCAGTAATTGGTTCCTCCATTAGTTCTGCCATATTTAATAGCTTTGCTTAAAACTTTTTTTGTGTGAACATTATTTCTGTTATACTCTGAAAAGTTGCAAATGATTGCAATGTTTTTTATTAAAGGTTTGTCTTTTGAGTGATTAAAAGAAACCTTAAATGTTAAGCCCCCTGTCATACTTCACATTCTGAAACATGACTAGATAGATTAATTTTCCTACTTCAATCTTCTTCACAGTTTAAGAAACATACAGCTGTAGTACAGGAAAATAGACATAACAACTGAAAAAATAAACAATTGTCATTTTTTATCAATTTAGGTTTAAATGAATTCCTTAAGTACATTCTCTTGTCATATTTGCTGAGTATATTTAATTTCTTTTTATGTCTTATATCCACATTTCTTTATTTTTACATAGTCAAATTCATGAACCTTTTCATTCATTTTCTTTTCTACTTTAAGTTCTCTCCATTCCAAAGTATAAATATATCCTTTTTTCCCTGTAATTTAGAAATGTCAATTTTTCAATCTTTCCAGGTTTTAATGGTAGATAATGCAAGGGCAACCTCAGAACATTATTTTTAACTTTTAAAAGAATAGCAGTGTTTTATTTCTTAATTTTGAAGATGAGTACCTGGTAGTCATTTTATGATTTTTTGTACTACATTCCCTTGAATTCACTGAAACCGGTTCCTCTTGCCTCCTTCTAACTTCAGAAACCTCAGTTCATTTAGCTGTGTATGCTAATTTATGGGTATTTTGCTTTGTTGATTTCCTTCATTTGATTGTTTTGCTGATATTTATGAAAATGTCCAATATTTGTCTTTATCTTTCTGACCTTTATCTTTCTAACCTCCTTTACTATACATACTTCCTTCAAATACCTTCTATTTTTTTTTTTTTTGTAAATTGTAACATTTTTGTCATATGGCAGAGTAGTTAGTCCATTGAATAAAAATATACATCTTCTTAATCCAATCTTTATCTATGGACACTTAGACTTTTTCCATGTTCTAGACATTGCAAATAGAGCAGCAATAAACATTTTGAGGATACAATATTTTGAGTTAGTGGTTTCATGTTCTTTCAAAAGATGCCTAAAGGTAGAATTGTTGGGTTACATAGTATTTCCATTTTTCATTTTTAAAATCAAGTCCAGATTACTTTCTAAAATGACTGCACATCAGTTTACATTTCTGCCAACATGTTAAGGTTCCTCTTTCTCCATATATTCTCTAACCATTGTTGTTGGGGTATTTTAAATATGTGATATTTTCATAGGTGTGAGGTAATATATCATTGTGATTTTAAAAGTACATGTTCCTTATTGAAGTGATGATGAAAATTTTTCTATATAGCTATTGGCCTCCTGAATAAGCTCTTTGGAGAATCATTTATTCATATATGCTGCCCAATTATTTAACAGGTGGCTAGTTTTGTTGTTCAGTGGGATTTTTGTACATCTTAGATATTGTCCCTTTGACAATTGTGTAATGCATGAAAAATTTCTACCATTCTGTAAAATGCCTTTTTAATGTTATTTTATTCTTTTCTTTTCCTCATGTAAAAGTTTTAATTAATCAATTTATTTTTTAAGATTCATTTATTTATTTATACAAGCACTGGGTACAGTCAGAAGTGCGGGAGGGTGGCAGAATTCACCAGAGCCAGAGCGGGGAGCAGAACAGGCAGACTGATGAAATACACTGCTGAGGGGAGCAGCGGATGGGACAGGAGAGGTCTGTGCACCATGTGGGACCTTCACCAGCGGCCAGGGATTGAACTGGAGCTGCAGAGGCTGCAGGCAGCTTCACAGCCCAGCGCTCAGCTCAACTGCTGAGCCACCAGGGGAGGCCCTAAATGTTTTTAAATTTAAGGTATCCCAATTGTTTATTTCTGCTCCTATTTCTTTTGCAGTAGTAATTGTCTTTAAACTCATCTTTATTGTTGATGTTATCAAACATATTACCAATACTTTCTTCTATATATTTCAGTGTTCCAGATTTTATATCAAAGCCTTAATTCCATTTTGGGTTTATTTTTGAGTAGGAGTAGAGAGATCCAATCTCATTGTTTTACATGTGGTTGTCCAATTCCCCCAACATCATTTGTTAAGAGACCTTACATTGCCTGTATGTGACTCTTTGCCATTAATTAAGTAATGATATATGTTTGGATTTATCTCTGGGCCTTCAGGTCTGTGTTATTGATCCATGCCCATTTTTTTTTTTTTTTTTATTTTATCATTTTTTTTTTTTTTTTTTATAGAGGCATGCTTTATTTATTTGTTTGCTAGTTTGTTTGTTTGTTTTGTTTATACATGCACTGGGTACAGTCAGAAGCGCGGGAGGGTGAGAGAATTCACCAGAGCCAGAGCGGGGAGCAGAGCAGGCAGAAGGACCGAAGTACACTGCTGAGGGGAGCAGCGGGCGGCAGGAGAGGTCTGCACGCCATGTGGGACCCTCCTCTGGTGGCCGGGGAGCAGCCGGGGATCGAACCGGCGCCGCAGAGGCCGCGCGCAGTTTCGCAACCCAGCGCTCAACCGCTGCGCCACCGGGGAGGCCCGATCCATGCCCATTTTTATTTCAATAATATATTGTTTGCACAAGTGTTTCTTTTTATTAGAGTTTAAAATCAGGTAACATGATGCACCATTTTTCTCCTCCCCTCTCCCCCAGATTGTTATAGCTATTTGAGTCCATATAAGTTAATAATTTTTGTTCTACCTTGTTGAAAAATATCTTTGGGATTTTCATGGGGATTGCATTAAACATATTACCTTAAAATAGCCTATATTGATTCTCTCCATCCATAAGTATGGTATGTCTTTCCAATTTTTTATGTTATATTCTATATCCTTTAGCAAAGTATCATAGTTTTCATTGCATAACCTCTTTAACTTCACTAATTCTTAAGTATTTGATTATTTTTATGTCATTATGAATGAAGTTATTTTCTTAATTTCTTTTTCTTCTTGTTCAGTACTTTTTTATAACAATCAATTATTGTATGTTGATTTTGTAAACTCCCTCTTTCTTTTTCTCAATTCTAATAGAATTTTTGTGGAGTCTTCACAATTTTTTTATATATAGTATTTTATTGTCTCCAAATAATGATATTTGCCCTTTTCTAATACGCACTTATTTTATTTAGTGTGGTTTTCTGATTGCTCCCGTGAAACCTCTAATACTAAATTAAACAAAAGTAGTGATAGTAGGCAACCTTTTCTTGCCTTTTATTAAAAAAAAGTTTTCAGTTAAACACCACTGAATATTATATTGGTTATAGATTTGTGATACATGACCTTTATTATGTTGAGGTAGATTCCTCTATTCCCATCTTAGATTTTGTTAGAAATTGGAGTTGTATCTAGGCAAACGTTTTCTCACATAAGTTGATACCATATGATATTTATCTTTCCTTTTGTTGTTACATTGTTTGACTTACATATATTAAACTATATTTGCATCTTCAGAGTAAGTATCACTGGACCATGTTGTGTCCTCTTTGCAATGTATTAGTGAACTTGATTTGCTGGTATTTTGTTGAAGATATTAATATTAGTACTAACCAGGTATATTGATATATAGTTTTCTTTTATTGTGCTATCTTTTTTTTTTTTTTTTTTTTTTTGCTTTCTGGTATTGTGGTAAAGTTGGTATCATAAAATATATTAAGGAATATTTCATCCCTTTGGATTTATCAATCTTAAGGGAAGTTCATGGCTGGAAATTCAGAAAATTTCTTTTAACATTTTGAACAAATTTTTTGTCTAATTGCTTCCTGGGTGTTTTGTAATTGGCAGCTTTGTGGGAAGTCCACATAGTACATAGCATAGCAAAGATAACTAGGTATTTATTTTCTGATTCAACTAGAGATCACCCAATGACAAGGGCACTGGTGCCAGAGAGAAACTGTTAACATTAAACAATATTTAGTGTAATTTCATTCTCTCAATAAACACGATTTTGTAAACTATTAGCCTTTCTGTATGTTGAATTCAGTTAGCTAATGTTTACTTTAAGGTAACTGAATTAATTTTCATAAGATGATTGTAGTAAATATCATGAGATATTTTTCTTATATTGACCATGTCAGATTTGATGTTAAAGTTTTGTTTGTCTAATAACAAGTTGGTCACATAACTATAAGGTTTTTTTTTCTGCATTATTGGAAGGCTTAGCTAGAGCAACTTGGCAAGAAAAAAGAACAAAAGTGTTTCCAGTGGGAAAAGAACTCAAACTATTTATGGGTGGCATTATATATACACAGAAAACCTTAAAGATCACACTAAAAAACACTGTTAAAAACAATAAACCAGAATAGTAATGTTGTAGGTTACAAAATCAATACACAAAAGTCTGCTACATTCCATAGGAGAGAAAGAAAACAATCTTATTTTACAACTGCATTAAAGAGAAGTATGTTGGTGTAAACTAAAAAGAGGTTAATGACTGTACAATGAAAAATATATGACATTGCTAAAGGAAAAATAATAGGGCACAAGAAAATGAAAATATATTGTATGCTCAGGGATTAGAATAATTAAAATGATTAAAATAGCTACTTTTCCCAAAGCAATATACAGATTCAATGCAAGTTTACTGTCAAAATTCCAACAATTTTCTTCAAGGAAGTAGAACAAATATTAATGAAATTTGTATGGAACCGCAAAACCCCTTGAATAACCAAAGCAATTCTGAGAATTCCCAGATTTGAAATGATACGACAAAGCAACAGAAATTAAAATAGTAAGTTATTGGAATAAAAATAGGCATGATGCTCAATGGACTCAAACTGAGAAACTAGAAGTAAACCCACAGTTATAAGGACAGTTAATTTATAACAATAGAGCCAAGATTATACAACAGAGAAAGGAAAGTCTCTTCAACAAATGGTATTTAGAAAACTGGACATTCACATGCAAAGGATGATACTAGGTCATTATCTAATGCCATACACAAAATTAATTGAAAATGCACTAAAGATTTAGATGTAAGAACAAAACTCATGAAAAAACATAGGCAAAACACTCCATAACCTTGGCTTCTGGGGTGTTTGGGAACTTAGCTAATGAAACAAGGAAAACAAAAGCAGAAGTAAAAACAAAATGGACTACATCACATGAAAATGTTCTGTAGTGGACAAGAAGGTATCAGTAAAACAAAAAGAGACACTATCAAATGGAAAATTGACATTTTGTATATTATACCTGTGACAAGTGGCTAATATTCAAAATCTACAAAGAAATCATGCAATCAACAAAAAGAAAACAACTCAATTAAAAAAAAAAAAGGCCATGAGGGCCTCCCTGGTAGCGCAGCGGTTGAGAGCTGGGTTTCGAAGCTGCCCGCAGCCTCTGCAGTGCCGGTTTGATCCCTGGCTGCTCCCCGCCACCGGAGGGTGCCACATGGTGCGCAGACCTCTCCTGCCGCCCGCTGCTCCCCTCAGCAGTGTACTTTGGTCCTTCTGCCTGCTCTGCTCCCCACTCTGGCTCTGGTGAATTCTCTCACCCTCCCGCACTTCTGACTGTACCCAGTGCTTGTATAAATAACTCAATTAATTAATTAATTAAAAAAAACAAAGGCCATGAACTAAATAGCCACTTCTCCAAAGAAGACATACAGAAGAACAATAGACATATGAAGAAATGTTCATGATCACTTATCATCAGAAAACACAAATCATAACCATACTGAGATAGTACCTCACACTTGGGAGGTTAGACTGTATCATTAAGATTGGAAACAACAAGTGTTGGTTAAGTTGTGGTGAGAAAGGAATCCTTACTGGTGGGACTGTATGTTGGTCTAGCTTCTATGGAAAATGATACGAATGCTTCTAGAAACACAAAAACACTAATTCTAAGAGATATATACATCCCTATGTTAATTGCAGCACTGTTTGCAGAAGCTAAGTTATGGAAACAACTTAAGTACCAATAACAGATGACTGATCTAAAAAGATATGGTACATATACATGCTAAACTATTATTTAAGTATTGTTAATTGCTTTAGGTCTTATCATTCAATGCTATAGAACTTAACATTTTTTCAGCCTATCTAATTGGAAGAGGTGTAATGATCACTTTGATTATGCAACATAAGCAATGAATATGCTTTTCAGAATTTAGTCATAAATTCACACAAAACTGATTAGTATCTGGCTTGAAGGCCGACAACCAGGTTAAAACTCTGGTTCTGTCAATTACCAGTTGTGTGATCATGGTTACCACATTTTTAAATGAGGATTAATAATAGCACATATCTCATAGCATTGTTATGAGGATTCAATTAGTTAATTATGTAAAATATTTAAAACACTGTCTGGGATAATAAGTCTCACATAAGCCCTTTATAACCATTTCTAGTAGATTCAATTCCAGGAACTGGAGGTACTAAGATAAAGTGGATGTGATTATTTTCCTTGAAGACATCAAAGTTGCAAGGAAAAGAGAGCTGTGCAATAAAAGACATGATGACAGAGGCTTGGACAAAGGAGCAGAGAAACAAAAGAGTACTTTCTTCCTGAGACCTAGGGTAGGAACATCAAGGAGTATTCCACATAAGAGATAGTATTTTAGTTGAGACTTGATAGTTGAGTGGCAGTATATAGGTGTATTAGTTGAATATGTACATTTTAGGCAGATAAAAACAAAGGCCTAAGTTTTGAAGCTATGAAGGAAATCATTGGAGGACAGCAGCTACCAAAAGTGACCTTAGCATAAACTCTTAAGTGAAAGATACTAGAGAATGAAGTTGAAGTACCTTGTTGACAATATAAACTGGTTTATTCAAAGACCATGTTCAACAAACTTCTCCATATGAAAGAGTCAGGGAAGCAGAAGATTAACAGGTACTAGGGCCTCTGCTAGAAAGGACTTCTCTTACAGAATAAAATTGCAAAGCCTGAAAAGCAGAAGACTTATTTACCTTTTTTTTTTTTTTTTTTTTTTTGCTTTCACCTTGTCTGGAACTTGAGTTTGGGGATTTAAGATAGGTGGATAAGAGCCATCTGCTAAGGTTGGTGCAGTGGCTAACCAGAGGACTCAGGTCCCTAGTATGTATATTTAGCAGCTGTCCTGTTGTAACTCTCTCTCTAGACTTCTTTATGAAAAATATTTCAACTGCTTAGGCTTCCTTTAGCTCAGAGTCAAATGCATCCTAACTGACACAAGGATAAGCAATGCCAGGTCATAGGAGGCCTTAAGTTTTCTGTACAGGAACTATGACTTACACATTTGGGCACTGGGCACTATTGTGCAATTTAGGGGCTGATATAATACAGACTTGCAGTCACACAAACCTTGGTTTAAATCACAGCTTGGTTAAAATCACTGGAAATTGGAGGAGAAGTCATCAACATGGCAGCAAGGAAACGCTGAGAGTAAGACCTCCCATAAAAAAAAAAGTTAATAGGGAGGAAAAGCGGCAGGTCCCTGAGAGAACTGGGACACGGAAGATAAACGGCAACTCTGGCAAACTGCCCGAAGAAGAAAGTTGCCATAAAAGAAGACTAGAAGGGAGGAAAGCTGAGAACCCTGCTACCCTCCCCCACCCACAAAGTCGGCACTCTCCGACCAACAGAAAGGAGGGAAAAACAAAAAAAAAAACTAAAACAACCAACAAGAACAAACTACACATCAAGCGGGACTGTGAGTGGAAAGGAACTATTTCAGCCACCGCATCCTGTGAACTGGAACTGTGGGGAACCCTGCAGGATTCTCCACGGAGGTGAGCAAATGGCTCCAGGCGCCATTGGAGAAAAATAGGAGGAGACCTACAAAGAGCCCAAGGCCAGCTAGTAAGCTTCTGTGGAAAAACGGCTCGCTTGAAAAGCACACATGGATTGGGGCTGCCCAGGTCGCACCGCCTGCGACCTAGGCTATCGGGGAGATGCTGGAGAGCCCTCATTGAGGTGAATGTCCCTCACTGAGTAATCAGAAACCAAGCACCCAGACATGGGAGCGGCATGCGAAAGGCGCCATTTCTGCAGACACTGAACTGGGCTACAGCCCGCGTCCTGGACCTGAGGGCTTTGGGAACTGAGAGCCGGGGCATGAAATTTGGGGCATGGGATCCCCATGATGGTGGGGCACAAGGCAAACACAGCACCCCCACGCCATTGAGGCTCTCCAGGCCACTCCCACTCTTTCCCCTCTCCCCCCCCCCCCCCCGCCCCACGGGGTTAAAAACAGTTCCCAAGGACACCAGGAAAGATTTCTGGCACCACCTAGCAGCCAGGAAAAAAAATCACCAACACTCTATAGTTGAAAACCAGGGATCCAAAAAATACCCTCAGGCGCTGAGAGAGGGTGGGCCAAGCAAACAGGGGTAAGGAGGGAAATAAGGCATGGAGCAAGACCCCATCCTGGAACTGAGCCAGGCACAGGATCCAGGGCATGAGAAGCGCCAGACCAGCAGGGACTGCACAGGGTGACAGCCAGCGTTTTGGATCTGATAGCCCTGGAACTGAGACCTAGAGTGCAGAATTCAGGGTGCAGGATCCATACAGCACTACAGCGGGTGAACACGGGGCAGACACAGCACTAGGCTTGAATAAGAGCCCCTGCGTTGAGGTGCTCCCCTCCCCTGCCCCCCCCACTACTCAGAGAACCACTGGGGAAAAGCACAGGTCAGCAAGTACGGGTCTCTGGGGCCACCTCGTGACCAGAACTAAATCACCAACTAGCTGATTCCCTGTTGGAACTGAGTAAATACAGAGGGAGGGAACTGTAAGGGACAGAGCCCAGCAACACAGCATCAACACCCTGGTGGAGTTTTGGCCTACAAGTGTTGGTCTCAGTCTGGTAAACAGTTTCCAACACCCCTAAAGGAGCACTCCAAAGAGATGCCTGCCAACACCAGTGGCACAAAGTCCCAACACATAGAACTAATTAGAAAGCAAACAACAGAGAGAAGAATAATAACCAAACAAGCCGGCAGGAGGACACACCACAAAAAGAAATACAGTCACCAGAGCTCAACAATGACATGGAAGAATTTCTCGATCTATCAGATAGAGAATTAATAATCATCCTGATTAAAAAGCAGAAAGAAAACAAAAAGGAAAAAAATGATTTGAGACAAATAATCACTGAACTGAAGAATGAAATTGAGACCTTAGGAAAGGAAAGAAAATAAATGCAGGAAATAAAAAGATTACTAGAAGAGATAAAGAACTCTGGGAAAAGCAAAGAAAACAGGATCGATAAAATGGAAGAGCGGATCGATAAAATAGAAGATACAGAAATAAAAAGAGCCAAGAGAAAAGGAGAAAGAAGTGCAAATGAAGCAGTATGAGGAGACTCTTAGACAATATCAGACTCCAGGAAGAGAGGAAATGTAAGAGTTATAGGCATTCCAGAAGGTGAGGAGAGAGAAAAAGGAAATGAGAAATTATTCAAGGAGATAATTGAAGAAAACTTCCCAAGCATGATAAAGGAGATGAATATAGACATACAACAATCGAGAAGAACTCCCAATTACCATAATGAAAAGAAAACTACAGCAAGACACCTAATAGTAAAGCTTGCAAGAGTCCAAGTAAATATAATGTAAATATAATGAAAGTAAATATAATGAAAATATAATGAATCTGTAAAGGGGGAAGAAACAGATAACTTTTGAGGAAAAACCAATCAGGTTAACTTCTGACTTCTCCAAAGAAACATTCCGGGCAAAAAGAGAATGGAGTAACATATTCAGCAAACTTCAAGACAGCAAATGCCAACCAAGAATACTTTACCCTGCAAAGCTCTCCTTCCTCTACGAAGAAAAATATGGACCTTCTCAGACAAACAGAAACTCCAGAAATTCATTATAACTAAACCCCCACTCCAAAATATTCTACAAGAAGTCCTAAAGCCAAAACCAATGGAGGAATGAACAAGAAGAACACAATAAAGCAAGGAATGAAATCACAAAAAAGATAAACAAAATGGCAAACACAAATGCCAACATATCAATATGAACTCTAAATGTAAATGGATTAAACTCATCAATAAAAAGACACAGAGTAGCAGACTGGATTAAAAAAACAAAACCCAAACTTCTGCTGTCTCCAGGAAACACATTTAACACAAAAGATAATCATAGACTGAAAGTAAAAGGTTGAAAAACAATCCTACCAGCAAATGGACCAAAAAAGAAGGCAGGAACAGTCATACTTATATCAATTGAAATAGACTTCAAATTAAAAAAAGTAAAAAGAGACATAGAGGGATACTACATTATGATCAATGGGACAATACATCAGGAAGATATAACACTCATCAATGTATGCTCACCAAATGAAGGAGCACCAAAATATATTAGACAATTATTATTGGCTCTGAAAACACATATTAAAGAAAATACATGTATAGTGGGAGACTTCAACACCCCACTCTCACCTATGGACAGATCAACGAGACAAAAAATAAACAAAGACACTAGAGCCCTAAATAAAGATATAGAACTCATGGACTTAACAGACATCTATAGGACACTGCACCCAAAAAAATCCAAGTACATATTTTTCTCAAGTGCGCATGGATCATTCTCCAGAATTGATCACATACTGGGCCACAAGACAAACATCAACAGATACATGAAAATCAAAATCATTCCAACTATCTTCTCTGCTCATAAAAGCATCAAGCTAGAAATAAATCATTAAAAGAAAACAAGGAAACTTCCCACTTCATGTAGATTGAAATCCACACTACTGGAAGACCACTGGACTAATGAGGAGATCAAAGAAGAAATTAAAATATGCTTTGAGTTGAACGACAAGGAGGACACCATTTTCCAGAATGTATGGGATGCTGCTAAAGCAGTAATAAGAGGAAAATATATAGCAATACAGCTCACATCAACAAACAAGAAAGAACTCAAAGAAACAACCTAACCTCACATCTTAAAGAACTAGAAAAAGAACAACAAAAAACCCTAAGGCTAGTAGAAGAAAGGAAATAATAAAAATCAAAGCAGAAATAAATGAATTAGAAATTAAAAAAAAAACAATCCAAAAGATCAAGGAAACCAAAAGTTGGTTCTTTGAAAAAATAAACAAAATAGACAAACCTCTAGCCAGGCTCACAAAGAAAAAACAGGAAAAAACACATATAAATAGGAGTATAAATGAAAGAGGAGAAATCACAACAGACTCAGTAGAAATCAAAAGAATAATAAGAGATTATGATGAACACTCATACACAAACAAATTTAACAGCCTAGAAGAGATGGACAAATTCCTTGAGCGATATAATCATCCAAAGCTAGACAAAGAAGAAATAGAACAGCTAAACAGACCAATTACAAGCAGCAAAATTGAAGCAGCAATCAAAGCACTCCCCAAAAACAAAAGCCAAGGCCCAGACGGCTTCACAAATGAATTCTACCAAACATTCAGCAGTGAATTAGTGCCTATCCTACACAAACTCTTTCAAAAAATTAGAAAAGAAGGAATACTACCAAATACGTTCTATGAAGCCAACATTATACTAATACCAAAACCAACCAAAGAGAGCACAAAAAAAGAAAATTACAGGCCAATCCCCCTAATGAACACTGATGCAAAAATCCTCAACAAAATCCTTGCCAACAGAATCCAACAATGCATCCATAAGATAATTCACCACTACCAAGTAGGATTTATTCCAGGGACACAAGGATGGTTCAACATCCAAAAATCAATCAATATAATCCAACACATCTACAAAAAGAAATATAAAAACCATATGAAAATATCCATAGATGCTGAGAAAGCATTTGACAAAGTACAACGCCCATTTATGATAAAGGCCCTTGAAATTCTCGGGATACAAGGAACATACCTCAACATCATAAAGGCCATATATTTACAAGCCCACAGCCAATATCATTCTCAATGGTAAAAAGCTGAAAGCATTCCCATTAAGATCTGGAACAAGACAAGGATGTCCACTCTCACCACTGCTTTTCAACTTAATACTAGAAGTCCTAGCCAGAGCAATAAGACAAAAGAAAGACATACAAGGAATCCAAATAGGCAAGGAAGAAGTCTAACTATTATTATTTGTGGATGATATGATAATATACATAGCAAACCCCAAAAACTCCACAGAAAAACTTATTCAGCTAATCAATCAGTTTAGTAAAGTGGCAGGATACAAAATAAATGCACAAAAATCAGTAGCCTTCCTATACACAAACAATAAATCTGAAGAAGAAGAAATCAAGGAAACCTTTCCTTTTATTTATTTATTTATTTGTTTGTTTGTTTGCTTGTTTGTTTATACATGCACTGGGTACAGTCAGAAGTGCGGGAGGGTGAGAGAATTCACCAGAACCAGAGCAGGGAGCAGAGCAGGCAGAAGGACCGAAAAACATCGCTGAGGGGAGCAGCGGGCGGCGGGAGAGGTCTGCGCGCCAAAACTTTCCTTTTATATTGAAACAAAAAAAAAGAAATACTTGGGAATAAACCTAACAAAAGAACTAAAGGACCTATACAAAGAAAGCTGTAAAACACTGTTAAAAGAAATAGAAGTAGACACAAAGAAATGGAAAGACATCCCCTGCTCATGGATCAGAAGAATTAAAATTATCAAAATGGCCATCCTACCAAAAGCAATCTACAGATTCAATGCTATTCCAATTAAAATTTCAATGTCATTCTTCAAAGAAATAGAAAAATATTGATGAAATTCATATGGAGCCACAAAAAACCCCAAATAGCCAAAACCCTCCTGAAAAAGAACAGAAGAGAATGGAGGCATCACTCTCCCAGATTTCAAACTTATTACAAAGCCATAATAATCAAAACTGCATGGTATTGGAAGGCACCAGAACAGACACATGGACCAATGGAACCAAATAGAAAACCCAGAAATAAACCCACTGATCTATGGTCAACTAATCTTTGACAAAGGAGCAAAGAATATGCAATGGAACAAAGAAAGTTTGTTCAATAAACGGTGCTTGGAAAACTGGGTCGCTACATGCAAAAGAATGAAGCTTGACCACTACCTCACACCATGCACAAAAACCAACTCAAAATGGATTAAAGAACTAAACATAAGACCTGAAACCATAAAATACATAGAAGGAAATATAGGCGAAACACTACATGACATGCACCTCAAAGACATCTTTACAGACACATCACCCAAAGCAGTGATAATGAAGGCAAAGATAAACAGCTGGGACTACATCAAATTAAAGAGATTCTGCACAGCAAAAGAGACAATAACAGAAATAAAGAGAAACCCCACCAACTGGGAGAAAATTTTTGCGCACAACACTAATGATAAAGGACTGATCACAAAAATCTACAAAGAGCTGATGAGACTGAACAAAAACAAAGAAAATAATCCAGTCAAAAAATGGACAGAAGAGCTAAAAAGAAACTTCTCCAAAGAAGAAATGCAAATGGCCACTAGGCAAATGAAAAAATGTTTAACATCACCTGCAATCAGGGAAATGCAAATCAAAACTACCATGAGATACCATCTCACACCAGTGAGAATGGCACATATTAAAAAAAATAGCAACAACAAATGTTGGTGAGGTTGTGGAGAAAAAGGAACTCTCCTGCACTGCTGGTGGGAGTGCAAACTGGTCCAACCACTATGGAGAGCTGTGTGGAGATTTCTGGACCTACTAAACATAGAGCTTCCATATGATCCAGCAATTCCACTCCTAGTATTTACCCAAAGGACACAGAAACATCCATTCCAAAGAGCACCTGCACCCCTATGTTTATAGCAGCACTGTTTACAATAGCTAAGCTTTGGAAACAACCCAAATGCCCAAAAATAGATGACTGGATCAAGAAGATGTGGTACATATACACCATGGAATATTACTCAGCATTCAAAAAAGATAAACATATGCAATTTGCAGCAACATTGATGGAGCTGGAAGGGATCATGCTCAGCGAAATAAGCCAGAAAGAAAAAGAAAAATACCGGATGGTCTCACTCATAACAGGAATCTAGAAAACCTAAATAAGGGACCATGAAAAGAATAACTATAAGAAAAAACAAAATCAAAATCAACAAACGGCTATGAACCAGAGACACACTTTGGGGGGGGGGGGGTGCGCGGAAAGGAGGGATTGGGGTCAAAATCAGCAGGTTACAATTGTATGGGGAATATAAAAATAAAAAAATAAATTTAAAAAATCACTGGAAATCAATTATCCTTAATCTGAACCTCATCAGAGACAGGAAGGCAATGAAGAAGCTATAAATAATTGGTGAGTCTAACCAGAACTGATGGAAAAAATAATTCATGATTCCTCATTCCACACTAATGGTATTTTCAATGCTTTACTATTGATTGGTAACCAAATAATAATTGATTTATAACCAAAGTTTATAAATCTGTTTCTCTTGTGTCTATTTAGGATCTACAGTGTTGCCCTTCTATATTAAGTAGGCCTTTTAAATTACATTTTTAAGAGACAATGAAAAAGTTTTTTTCCCATATATCTAAACTATACTTTCTTGTCAAAGATGCTTGAATGTTCTACATCAGAAATGATCTACTTTGAAGAATAGTGGAAGTAATCTTGTCTGGAGCAAGAATTTTTGATAATTGTTTAAGATAATCTAATGCTTATATTGAGGATAACTAATTGAGGACAAGTAGTAACTGGTCAGTCTGGGATTTGAATGAAGGTTTGGTTGGCTGAAAAACTCCATTTTTAACTACCTCTCTTATATTTTAAACCTCCCTGCTTCCCAATCCATGCAGTTTTCAGGTTATACTCTTCAGTCAAAGCATGAAAATTAGGCAGTAAAATGGATTGTGACAACTTTCTGCTAGTTTTAGAGGAGAGGATTTAGTCACTATGAGGTTGATTCATACATGTGGCTTTATTGAAAAACTTCCTACCTCATTTCTGGAGGTCAGATACATTTAGGAATGGCAAAAGACCTTAATTAGACCAAACAAGCTATTCAATACTCCAAGAATTTGCTAAGCACCGTGCAAACCATGAATAGGGTCAACAAATAGGTTTCATGTCTATTCAATCAATCAATATATAACCACCAGGTATATTCTAGTGTTTATTGATTTACCTATCCTGGGAAAATGACATTCTTAGACTTTCTAGAACTGATCTAGTAGGACACCTTTAAAATTTGGCATTCTTGCTTGCCATCTACATACAGTGGAAACATGTAAAAGCTCTCAGATTAAATCACTTTTCTTTTTTGTCCCATACAAGGTGCAGGTGCTTCCAAGTGCAGGTTCTGGCTGAGAGGGAAAGGTTATTGCATGGCTACTTAGTTTAGCCACAATTAATAATTTCTTTGTACTTCCCTGAGGGACTTGATAAAGACATCTAAGAGCTGCAACCCATAGAGAACATGTCTTCCTTCTAAGATCAAAGGAATAATGAGAGTTTGGAGTTCTCAGAATGGAGGGACTAGCATACAGGCCGCTCCATAGTCAGTCAATTCACTTTTCCATTTAGGCTTCTTTTTATGGCCCACAGCACTCACCTCGGCCTGCCAGATGGGGTTCACAGTGTTGCCTATGATCTTGGATCTCCTCTCCTGTCCATGGTGAGGAAGGGCAGGGAATATGCTGTGTTTCCCGGGTTGAATAGAGATCTTCAAGTAAGGGTCTGGATTGAAAAACATCCCTTTCTTCAATCCCATGGCCTGAAAATCTAAGGTGAAAGATCAAATTAGACTTTCAAGGGAGAAAATTTCACCTAAAACATAGATGACCTTTTTAATCTTTAGATTAATTTTCCCTTAATTATTAATAGTGACTGATATGTCTACATAACTCACTATTTGAAACATTTATGATCATATTGTAAATCATTTTGAATCATTTGGAGGGGTGGGAGTCCTTGGAATAAACCAACACAACTAGCATTGGGATCACTATTTTTATCAAGAGAGGCCATTGGCTCTTACTAAACTGAGCTCTGGCATTCCTCAGACAAGTTAAGATAATGGGGTGGAGGTGAGGGACTGAGGGCCACCTCAGAAAACTTAAGTACACATTGAGGGAGGAAAATTTGATGGGTCTAGATGATGGGTCTTTTCTGCAAAACGAAGACATAAAAAATAAAAAGAAATTCAATTAATAAACATCTTTACCAGTAAGGAAACAGAGAATTAATAAAAAGGAAGAGAACCATGTTGTTATGGAGAGTAAGACACTGAAATTTAATTTGTTCCATTTAATTGAAATTGTCTGATAATATAAAATCTCATGCTGTGGAAAGAGATTGAGAAAGAGAGCAATACATACCTTTTGTGATAAAGGTTTATAGTTACTCTGAGATAATTTAAATTATTTTTTCATTTATTGGAAATATGTTAATGATGTCAGCAAACATAATAATATATTTTTTCTTTTATGAGAAAGACAACTACCAGATTTTTTCCACTCAGGTAAAATATAAAAAAAAAAAACAAGTAACAGACAAACTAAACCAAAACAAACCCTACAAATTTGACTGTAGAATTGAGATTACCCGAAGGACAGAGTGAGGGGCAACAGTCAAAATAGGAATGGGTTCCAATGGACTATGGTGAAGGATTATGTATACTTTGGTGGTGGATGTGTTGTGATAACACACATTTGAAAGCTGTGATCCTGTTCCTCTAAATCACACATAATGTTGTAAACCAATTTTACCTCCATCCAAAAAATCATAAAATTAAATATTTCTATTATTTAAGTATTTCCCCCCAAATTATTCATATTTACATATGAATGAAAGAAACTGAGGTAAAGATACATGGTATAAATTGTAAGGTGTTTAAGTAATTTTTTACTAATGAATAAGTGTGAGAGTTTTTAATATGAATTTACTTAAAAGTTATTTTGAGTTGATTCAAGGTTTTTTCCATAATGAAATTATTCTTAGTATCCTGCATTATAATATATAGTCATGAGGAGAATAAAAGGATAAAAACATACAGCAAGCATGAGAGAAATTTGCAAAACCCAAATGGCACGAGAGTAGTGTGTGGTGAAACGAGGTAACCCAGCAGCCTATCTAGAAGGTGGACCCGGGATAGAGAACCAGAAGCAGGACTTCAGGAGGTTCCCACCATCTCAGAACTAACAAAAGTGGCTTACTGGATCTGAACTGGTTGTGCGAACTGTGAGGTTCATGCTTTCCTTCTGGAAGTCTGAACTTTGGTAAGATGTAGGCGGGAAGTATCTCTGTAACCAGCTTCCACTAGAAACCTTGGGCGTTGAGTCTGGAATGAGCCTTCTGGGTATACAACATTGTATATGCATTGTCACAACTTGTTGCTGAGGAAATGAAGGCATTGTGTGTGACTCCATGGGAGAAGATTAATGGATTTTGCACCAGGTTTCCATCAGACTAAAGCCCGGACAGCTTTTTTCTTTGTTTATTTGCTTTATATTCTTCCAATGTAATAAATCATAGCCATGAGAGTAACTATATGCTCAGTTTTCATAGTGAATCAACAAGTCTGCAGGTGCACCTGTCCCAGGGTGTAACAGCCTTACAAATTTACTTCATTTAACTTTGTTATACCTGTCTCAGAGTACAAACGACATGCAAATTTATTCATCATAAAATAATCTGACTACAAGCATTTTCATCACTACCACTACCACCTACCATTTATTGTCAACTTACTAAATTCTGGGAATTATTCTATGCCCTTCAAATACATTATCTGACTTAATCCTAATCACAGACTACAAGGTAAATGTATCTAAGTTTAATAAGAGAAAATGGAGGATTATAAACTAAGTAACTTTATTAGGTCTTCAGAATGGTCAATTTAGCAATGAAATTTGAAACTGTTGTTTTGATTCCAGAGTATGTGCTTTTAAACATATGTTGTATTACCTTTTATTTAAAAAAATGTCAACTTTGGCATAGGTTAAATTTTCAAGTACAAATGGGTCTTTTTCTACACCCTCTGTAGTCTGTCAAACAAAAAGTCTGTACCTACATCTACACATCTTATCATATATTGGATAACTGATTAATCTGATTCATCATTTGTTTGGTTTTCTGGAAGGAAACATATTGCTTAACTGCTCACACATTTATTGTTCCAGATTAATCTTATTAACTTTTTAATAACTCCTCTGTCAATAATTTAGGATAGTGATCAGAATTATATTGAATTTATGGGCTGGTTTTGGGAGAAATGTAATGTCATTTATAATATCAAAATTTTTCACTCAAAAACATGTTTCTTCATTTTTCAGGTCTTCTTTCATGTCCTTTAGTAACTGTTTATACTTTTCTTTATACAAACATATAAGCTTCAGTTCAATTTGGATACTTATTAAAATATGTTTCATGGAGTAAAAACGTTTGAAATCTACTGCAATGAGACTTAATTTAAAAGTGCAATAATTTGGGAGTTAAGTTGACTTATATTTTATAATAGTTATGGCATACACACTATTGAACATTGTAACTTAAGGAAACTGATGTAACTCAAGTCTCTATTTGTTCAACTATGAAATTATTGAATGAATACATATAAGAACATGTAGGGTTTCATTATTTCCCAAAAGTAATTTTTTTTTATTTAAGAGTTCTTAATTTTCCTTTATTTTTGACTCTATTGTTGTGGTGATAAGAAACACTTTTAATATTTTTAAATAAAGGAGGAAAAGAAACAGAATTGTAAGATTTTTTTTAATTTAAAGATTTATTTATACAAGAACTGGGGTACAGGCCAGAAGCGCAGGAGGGTGAGAGGATTTACCAGAGACAGAGTGGGGAACAGAACAGGCAGACTGACTAAATACACTGCTGAGGGGAGCAGCGGGCGTGACAGGAGAGGTCTGCCACACCATATGGGACCCTCGCCAGCTGGCTGGGATCGAAACGGCACTGCAGAGGCTGTGGACAGCTTCAGAGCACTATGCTCAACCGCCTGTGCCACCAGGGGAGGCCTAAGATTATTTTAAATTGTAGTGTAGTGTCAACCATTGTTAGTCTTTTTTTTCTAATTTTTTCCCTCAGTATTCTTCTATATGTAGTTGGGAATCATATTGAATGTATAATATTGCATTCTAATTATTTAAGGGGGGGGCTGGGATCTTCCCATGCAGTTTATTTTATATTTTATTTAATTGATTTGTAAATTTTATACACAACTGTATAATTTTGGGATTACAATTTTCACATATGTACATATGCTTCACTCACCATCCAATAAAGCACCAGTGCCAAAAACCAGTCACCTTCCTGCCTTTGTTTTCTCCTCCCTTTTGGTCCATGTGCTCTCGCAACCATTGTATTTTTCAGACTCTAAGGATTGCTTTTGATGTGTTTTCCAGTTTTATTCCTTTGATTATTGCACAAATGAGTGAAATCATCGTGTAATAGTTTTTTACTTTCTGAATATTTTTAGTTAGAATAATCATCTCAATCATACACGAAAATCCATTTTGACCCCAAAAGGTACTATTTCAGGTTTTTTTTTAAAAAGATTTATTTATTTATTTATACAAGAACCGGTTACAGTCAGAAGTGCAGGAGGGTGAGAGAATTCACCAGAGCCAGAGTGGGGAGCAGAACAGGCAGACTGACAAAGTACACTGCTGAGGGGAGCAGTGGGCGTGGCAGGAGAGGTCTGCATGCCAAGTGGGACCCTCACCAGCGGCCAGGGATCGAACCAGCACTGCAGAGGCTGCGGGCAGCTTTGCAGCCCAGCACTCAACCCCTGTGCCACCAGGGGAGGCCCTATTTCAGTTTTTTAAAAATAGCTAAGTATGGTTCCACTGAGTATATATTCCACAATTTCTTCATCCAGTTGTCTGACAAGGGATATTTAGACTGGTCCTATGACTCTATTGTGAATAATGCTGCTATGAACAGTAGTGCTTAAATCTTTCACAGTACTGTTTTCACATTTTTGGGGGTAAATACCTAGCCGTGGTATTCTGAATCATATAGTATTTCCTTTTTTTGCGGAATAACCTTACAATTATCCACAGATGCTGCATCAAATTATTATGCATTCTCACAATGGATGGCTATTCAAATTATTATGCATTCTCACAATGGATGACTATTCCTTTTATGTCTCATCCTCATCAACATTTGCTGTTTCCAGTCTTTCTGATACACACTATCGTCATGGGAGTGAGGTGATATCTCATGGTGGTTTTGACTTGCATTTTCCTTCCTTATATTATGTGGTTTTCAGACTTTGTCATGTGTGTTTAGACCATTTGAACATCTTCTTTGCAGAATTACCTGTCTTTTTCCACTTTTTGGTTGGGAATTGTTGTTGTGTTTTGTTTTTTTTTTTAAAGATTTATTTATTTATTTATACAAGCACTGGGTATAATCAGAAGCGCGGGAGGGTGAGAGAATTCACCAGAGCCAGAGCGGGGAGCAGAGCAGGCAGACTGACGAAGTACACTGATGAAGGGAGCAGCAAGTGGGGCAGGAGAGGTCTGCCCGCCATGTGGGACCCTCTCTGGCAGCTGGGAATCGAACTGGCGCTGCAGAGGCTGTGGGCAGCTTTGCAGCCCAGCGCTCAACCGCTGCGCCACCAGAGAGGCCCTGTTGTTGTTTTTTGAATTGTATGAGTCCTTTATATATTTTGCAAATTAGCCACTTGTCAGACATGGGATGTGGAAATATCTTGTCCCACTCTGTAACCTTTTTGTTTTTGTAGCTTTTGTCTTGTTTTAAAAAAAAGAAAAAAACTTTTAGTTTGATGTAGTCCCATTTGTTTATTTTTTGGTTTTGTTTTCTTTGCCATTGGAGTTTTTTATCCAAATACATCTCTTTAGTTGAAGTCCAGGAGTGTATTACTTATATTTTCTTTTATGATTTTTATGGTTGCAAATTTTATATCCAAGTCCATTTTGATTAATTTTTTGTCTATAGAGTTAATTAAAAATATACTTTGCTCCTGCTCCTGTCTCTCTTCCACCTCCTCCCTCTCTCTGCAAATGGCTGCCCAAGTTTCCCAAAATTGTTTGATAGAATGTCTTCCCTTCTTCCATTGCATGGTCATTGCTTCTTAGTCAAATAATTACTGTCTATATTTGTGTGGGTTTATTTCTGAGCTCTCTATTCTATTCTATTGTACTGTGTTTCTGTTTTTGTAACAACATCTAACTATTTTGATTACTTTTGCTATAAGTATAATTTGAAGTCAAGTATTGTAACACCTTCATTTCTTTTTTTTTTTTTTTCTTTTCGAGCTATTTGGAGTCTTTTGTGGATCCAGACAAATTTTATAATCGTTCTATTTTCTTAAGAAACATCATTGGGAGGGGCCTCCCTGGTGGCCTAGGGGTTAATTCTCAGTGCTACTACCACTTGGCCCAAACTGACAGCCTGAGTTTGATCCCTGGCCAGGGAGCTGACCCACAGTGCACAGCAGACCTCTCCTGTTTTGCACACTGATCCCCACATCAGTGTATTTCAGTAGATCTGCCCATTTTGCTCCCCACTCTGTCTCTGGTGAATACTCTCACCCTCTCCCCACCTCTGGCCTATGCCCCATTTCTATGTAAAACATAAATAAAATCTTAAAAAATAATGAAGAAGAAGTATTGGGATTTTTTAAATCAGTAGTACATTAAATATGTAAATTGCTTTAGTTAATATGGCCATATTGACAATGTTTATGTTCCAAATTCAAGTGAAAAGAAAGAGCAGATATTATAAAATACAAAAATAGACATGAAGTGACATGAAGACAAGAATGGAAATCATATTAAATTGGAAGAAGAGAGAATTTTGGAAACTGAGTATATAAATAAACAAATGACACAAATAGAAAAAGATTGAGAGATGAGATCTCAGAAAAAAATGGAGAAACATGATGAGAAATGTCAGACTCCATAAGAAGAGAAAACAAAGATAATTGATATTCCAGAAGTTGAAGAAAGAGAAAATGGAGCAGAGATTCTATTCAAAGAAATAACAACAGATACCTTTCCAAAACTAAGGAGAGAATTAAACATGGGTATATAGGAAAAATGGATATCCAGGAAACATTTCTACCTTTCTATGTTTGTTTGAACTGCTAAGATATAACGTTTATTTATTATTTCTTTTAAGATTGTCATTCTAAAATCCTTGTCTGTTTGGCCCTGAAATTCTATGTTATTTATATAGTTCTCTAGACTTCTATTTTTTTAAGTTTTTCCATTCTGTGTTCAGATATTCTTTGTCTCCTAGGTGTGTGTGTTGACTTACTTGCTTTTTTTCTGGTTGAGCCATTCTGGGTTTAGTTTTTTCTTCTTTGTTTTACTTGGGGGCAAGTGAGGGAGGGAGCGAGCAGTGGAGTTCAAAGACTTAGTCTCAGTCTTGATGGGGAAGGAGGGCTATTCTAGTCAGGAAGATTTATACTACCCATTTTCCTCTTTCTTCAGAGTAAGTTCTGTTCATTGCTTCATGGATCCCAAATTCTAGGTCTCTACCTTTGTGGTGCCCTTTTCTGTGGTGCAGCAGAACTCTATTTCTTTTTCTTGCTCTGATCTCCCAGCAGTGATGGGGATGGGCCTCTGCCACCCACACTACTAGCAGTCAGATTCTCTGTGACTAAACCAACAATCCCCACACCTGTATATATGCTTGTCTGCATTCTCCCTTCACTGGAAAGTCCTTGTGAAAAAGATTCAACACACCAGGCCTTTGTGCTTCACCACCTATGTCAGGCTTCACCACCAGGTTGACTAGAATGGCCATCACTCTGGTTGCAACATTTTAATTTTTCTTAGTTGTACTAGGAAGAGGTTATTCAAAATTTCTCTATTCTTCCACCCTACTCTAATGGCTTTTAGAATATTTTGTAATGCATAAACAAATAAAAATAAATCTTACAAATAGAATATTTTGTAAACATACTTCTACAGAGTATATAGTAGTTCATTATTTGGCTTTATGATAGTGTATTTTATCAGTGCCTAATTTTAAATGCTTATTTGTTCCAATATACTTGTGAATAAATACTTAACTGTTTTTCTGATTTTTTTTAGAGTATTCAAAGAATAATTAATTAAAAGTTAAAAGGATAAAACTTCCCTAGGAAATTTATTACCTCTAGGAAGTGATTAAAAATCCAAAATATATTAGCAAATTTAGAAGTAAAGCAGTTTTATCAACATTTTTGCTTGGATTTGTCTATTTTATTCTTGAAAGATTTCCAGAGAAGGAAATCCCATGACTTTTTTTGGTTATATCTCATTTTAAACCCTAAAAATAATATTAGTCCTTTCATACCACAGTATCTATAATTCTTGCTTTTCATGATATAGCTCTTTTATGCAGAAGAGATTGTTCACATTTTATTTTAAGGAAGATGTAAGGTGATGTTCTTTGAGCACTTGCAAATATGAGGAAGTTTTCCTTTAGTTTCTTACATTAATGAACCTGCTGGACATATAAATCTAGAGCTAAAATATGCCACCTTTAAAATTCTGTAATCTTATTTCATTATTTTAGCATTCTGTACTACAGAGGAAAAATCTGAGATGAATGTGAAGTTTATTCTTTTGTATGTGACATGATTTTTTCAGTCCCAATATCTACTGTGTTTGTAATTGAAATAAAAAAAAATATATATATATATATTGGCATTTGTCCAATTGTGGGTCTCTTCACATTATCTTATTTTCATAGCACCTCATGGTATAATTAAAAAATTTAAATTTATCTTCAGTCCAAGAAAGTTGTCCTCTATTGTTGTTTTTGTCCAGTTAGTTCTGATTCAATTTGTTCTGATCTCTTCAACACAAACACTGATTATTTATGCTCTGTATGTATGTATCATGCATCCCCGCCCCCACTGCCGTTGTTTGTGTTTTGCCCTTAATGTATGCCATCTGGAGATACTCTCAAATATGTCTACATATTGCTTATTCCAGTTGTTTAGTGGTGATTGTGCTTTTTAATGTGTTAAAAGCACACAGTAGAGACAGGAATTGTTTTCTGCAGCACCCAGGAAAGAATCAACCCTGCTGACACCTTGTTTTTAGTCCCTTAAAATCATTCTGGACTTCTGTTCTCTAGAACTGTAATAATACATTTCTGTTGCTTTTAAGTCACTTGCTTATGGTAATTTTTTTTTACAGAAGTAATAGATAACAAAAAACTTGGGTTTCTAAATTTTTATTTTTGCCAGTATTAAAGAGTTCCTGCTTCTAAACGTTTCCTCATTGTAGATTTTTTTACTTAATGGCTTTCATATTTTACTATGTTTTGTTGAAAGTGCAAGCAGATGATTGATATTCTACTTCTTTTCATTATATATCTATCCATGAAATACCTTTTGTCTCCTGAGTATTATATCCTGCAACTTTTTAATGAGAGAGAATACATACTCCACAAAATCTTCAAGTCAAAATGCCTACATTTATCCACATTAGGTTTTATAGTCCTGGTATTTGTTCATCTTTTTAGCTTGGTTGTCTAACTCGCTGCTGTGGAATCCTCATCCCTGAATTCATACTTAAATATGACTAACTTTTTGATACTTTTTGGTCTTTGATTGCTTATAGATTTGCTGATATTTTTGATATTATTTTTCTTTGAGGCACGGAATTTATTATAGTTTAAGCAATAATTACTTATTGCTCCCAAATAGACTTATTGAATTAAACAGTGTAAACGTTTAACAACTGAATGCTGTGCTTTCATTACTATTCCTGGATTGTTTCCTCATTTCTAACTTTAAATATGTCAAATTTCATTCTGTAATTTTGGCCTTATAATAACTGTAAGAAAAATGATAGACTGGTGGGGGTCGGGGTAGGGGGAACTGTAAATAAACCAGTCCTGATCATCTTAAAAGTAGCTTTATGGGGCCTCCCTGGTGGCACAGGCAGTTGAGTGCAGGGCTGTGAAGCTGTCCACAGCCTCTGCAATGCGGGTTTGATCCCTGGCCGGCCAGGGAGATACCCACATGGGGCAGCAGACCTCTCCTGTCTCGCCCGCTGCTCTTCTCAGCCGTGTATTTTATTCAGTCTGCCTGTTCTGTTCCCTGCTCTGTCTCTGGTGAATCCTCTCACCCTCCCACACATCTGGCCTGTACACCGGTTCTTGTATAAATAAATAAATCTTTAAAAAAAAAGAATTTCTACAGGAACATATGAAGAGTAAATCAGAAAATTTTAGTTTACTGCTCTAGTATTACAAAAACATTGAGTTTCTTTTTTAAACCTAGAAAGATACATGTTGATGTAATAAACTGATTTATTTTTTCTCAACATACTTATTTTTTAATATCTAAAAGTGCAGGTTTATTATTAATAAAAGGAGAGAAGAATAAAGTACACTTGCATTTACATAAATGGTCAAAAACAGCTGCCTAGGAAATACTTATATTTTTAGAGGACACTCATAACAAAATTGAGATGAGCTACAAATATTTCCTCCATACCACCTGAAACACACTTACATAGCCTCCCTCATTATCAACAGCCCCCTACCAGAGTGGTACATTTACTACTATTGATGAACCTATATTAACATGTAATTATCAAGGTTAGTAATAAATAATTGTTTTCACTAAACTCCATAGATTAGATTATAGTTCACTATAGGTGCTGTGCATTCTATGGGCTTTGACAACTGTATTGTGTCCCTCATTAGAGTACCACATAAAGTTTTTCACTGCCTTTAAGTTCCTGTTTCACCTATTCATCTTTCCTCCTCCCAATCCTTAGCAACCATTGACACTTTTACTTTCACCATAGTTTTACCTTTCTAGTTAGTGAAATCTTATTGTTTTCATTTACATTTCTCTGATGACATATGATATGGAGCATCTTTTCATCCATGTTATTTGCCATGTATATGTCTTCTTTGGTGAGGTGTGTCCTCACATTTTTTATCTAGTTTTCAACTGGTTTTATTTTCAAATTCTTGAGATTAAGAGATTTTTGTATCTGTCGCTATATTTTCAGTATTTTTATAAAATTACTTATTATTTTATTGAGGCAATGATAGTCTACAACACTATACATTTAGTGTATAGGTTTACCTTTATTCAAATGTATATTTCCAAACTATGCCTATTACCAAAGCACCAATAATCTCCTACCAAAGTCTACTGAGCACCCAACCCCACTTCTACCTTCCCCATCTAGGAGCCTCAGTTCTGCAGTCAGATTGCAAGGGCTTATTTTTTTCTGTCTGTTTTGCTTTCTTTCTTTATATTTCCAATATAAGTGAAATCATCTGGTATTTGTTTTCCCCCATTTACTTTAGCATAACCCTCTCCAGTTCTATCCTTGTTGTCAAATGGATGAGATTTTATCTTTACCAGTAAGTGAGTAGTATCCCATTGTGTACATATATCACATCTGCTTAGTTCACTCACCTAGCATTGGAACTAATTTATGTTAGGTCCATAACTTGGCTATTGTAAATTATGCTGCAATGAAATAGGAATGCCTAGATCCCTTCAAATTAGAATTTTGCATTCTTTGGGTAGACATCTAGTAGTGGAATTACTGAATCATATGGTGTAATATTTTTAACGGTTTGAAAAACCTATATAATGTTTTCAATAGAGACTTGTCTAGGTTACAATCTCAAGAATGTATGAGTGTTTCTTTTTCTCCATACCCTTGCCAACACATCTTGTTTCTAGTTCTTTGATATGGGTCAGTCTCACAGGTATGAAATGGTAACTCATTGTGACTTTGTTTCCTATACTTACTTAGTGATAAATAAGGATGAACATTTTCCATGTGTCTGTTAGCCACATGAATATCTTATTTGGAGAAGTGTCTATTTAGCTCTTTTGTTCATTTTTTTGGTGTGTTTTCCTGTGTTATTAGTTGCTTGATTTTTTAAAAATATAATCTTCTTTTTGGATATACAATGTACATAAGGTGTCTTTTTAATGAAATTTTCTTTCATTGTAGAAGCTTTTAAGTTTGATGTAGTCCCATTTGATTATTTTTGTTTTTGTTTTCTTTGCCATAGGTGTTGAGTACTCAAAGACATCACTAAAGTCAACATCAGAGTGTGTTTTGCCTATGGTTCTTCTATTTGTTGTATAGTTTTAGGTCTTATTTCCAAGTCTTAAATCTATTTGGTATTAATTTTGTGTATGAAGTGATGGTGATATAATGTCATTATCTCTTTTTTTATTTTGCATGTGACTATCCAGTTTTATCAATATTTGTTGAAGATATTTTCTTTTCTTCCTTGCATGCTTTTGGTTTCTTTGTCACAAATCAATAGTTTATATAAGCATGTGGCTATTTATGGACTCACAATTATTTCCCATTGGTCTATTTGTCTATATTTATAACAATAATATATTGTTTTGATTACTATAGCTTTATATTACAGTTTGAGGTCTGGCAGCATAAATTTCAGTAATGTTTGTTTAACTTCCTTGGAGAATGCCACTGAAATTTTGATAGGGATTTCATTGAATCTCTATACTGCTTTGGGTAAGATATTAATGTTAATTCTACCAACCCATCAGTATGGAATATATTTCCATTTTTTCAAAGATTTATTTATTTTTTGTTAGATTCAATATTTTTTATTGAATTAAAATCTCCTGTGATTGTACAGCTTCAGTTAATTTCTAGATCTCTGAAAAGATTGATTTAGATCATTTTTGCAAGTGTTTCCTGAATTTTAAGGAGAATAGGGATTTAGAGTTTCTTATTCTGTCATTATTAAATATGTATGAAACACAATCAGGTCCTGAAGTATTATATAAGCTCTAAGGGAAGAACAATATATAAATGCATCTATGTTCTGTTTTTTTTTTTTGTCTTTTTTATTTAAATATTTTGTTTTATATAAATCTTACATCTTATTCCACATACAATTGCACCCCACCCTTATTTTGACACTAGCCCTTCCTTTCCCCATCCCTCCCTCACCCCCCACCCACCCGTAATGTGTCTCTGGTTTATAGTTGCTTGTTGATTTTGATTTTTACTTTGTATTGATTGGTCTTTTTCCTGGTCTCTTATTTAGGTTATCTAAATTCCTGCTATGAGTGAGACCATCTGGTATTTTTCTTTTTCTTTCTGACTTATTTTGATGAGCATGATCCCTTCTAGTTCCATCCATGTTGCTGCAAACTGCATGTGTTTATCTTTTTGGGATTGCTAAGTAATATTCCATTGTGTATATGTATCATATCTTCTTGATCCAGTCATCTATTTTGGGCATTTCGGTGGTTTCCATAGCTTAGCTATTGTAAATAGCGCTGCTATAAACATAAGGGTGCAGGTGCCCTTTGGAATTACTGTTTCTGTGTCATTTGTGTAAACATCAACAGATACACCAAGATTGAAATCATATCAAGCATCTTTTCTGACCATGAAGGCATCAAACTAGAAATAAACCATAAAGGAACTCTCCTACCTCATGGAGATTGAAACCCACACTACTGGAAGGCCACTGGACTAATGAGGAGATCAAAGAAGAAATTAAAAAATTCTTTGAATTGAATGACAAGGAGGACACCACTTTCCAGAATGTATGGGATGCAGCAAAAGCAGTAGTAAGAGGAAAATATATAGCAATAGAGGCTCACATCAAGAAACAAGAAAGAACTCAAAGAAACAACCTAATCTCGAAGCTCAAAGATCTAGAAAAAGAACAACAACAACAAAACCCAAAACCAGCAGAAGAAAAGAAATAATAAAAACCAAAGCAGAAATAAATAAAATTGAAACTAAAAAAACAATCCAAAAGATCAATGAAACCAAGAGCTCGTTCTTCGAAAAAATAAATAAAAAAGACAAACCCCTAGCCAGGCTCACAAAGGAAAAACGGGAGAAGCACAAATAAACAGGATCACAAATGAAAGAGGAGAAATCACAATGGACACTAAAGATTTATTTATTTTTATACAAGAGCTGGGGTACAGGCCAAAGGCATGGAAGGGTGAGAGGATTCACGAGACAGAGTGGGGAGAACAGGCAGATGACCTAAATAAACGGCTGAGGGGAGCAGTGGGCGTGACAGGAGAGGTCTGCAGCACCTTGTGGGATTCTCGCCAGCTGGTGGGGATCGAACCCACGCTGCAGAGGCTGTGGACAGCTTCACAGCGCTGCGCTCAACCCACTGCACCACCTGGGAGGCCCATGTTTCCATTTTTTTGTTATCTTTTTAAAAACAATTTCTTTTCTTCTAAGTGTCATTCCAGTTTACTTATTTATAATTTTTAAGTTTTGTGTCAGTTGTTCACAAAGCTATATATTTTGGGGAGTGCACCTTTACATCTCCAGTTGGACATGTTTCACTCACTGTTAACCAAAACTGCAGTATTGTTGTCCTGTTCCCTTAACCATTTATTATAGTCTTCTTGTATACATACAGGTCTTTCACTTCCTTTGTAAACTTTATTCCTAAGTATTTAAATTTTTTTTGCCTTGTTTGTAAGTGGAATTGTTTACTTAATTCATTTCTCTTTAATTACTTTTGTATAGAAACCCAGATTTTTACATAATGATTTTGCAGCTTTCCACTTTATGGTTTGTGTCTGTTTGCAATAGCAGGTGTTCACTGATTTATTATTTTTAATCATTTCTTAGTAGATTTAGCATTTTCTATGTGTATTACTGTGTCATTTTCAAATGCTGATTGATTTACATCTTTATTTCCAATTTGGATTCTCTTTATTCTGTTCTTTGTCTAATTGCTCTAGCTAAGACTTCTGATACTATGTCAAGTAGTTGTGGTAAGAGTGGGAATCCTTGTCTTATATCTGATCTTTGAAGGAAAGCTTTCACTTTTTCACCCCTGTGTATGATACCTGTGATTTTGTCATATATGTATTTTTTAATCGTATGGTTTTTATCTCAAATATGGTTTTCTATTGCCATTTTATTGAGAATTTTATAATATATATATCTTGAATCTTGTTAAATGTTTTTTTCTGCATGTATTTATCTGGTCATAGGATTTCTGTCTCAATTTTTGCTGATTTGATGAATGGCACTGATTCATTAGTATATGTGAATCATCCTTGTATTTATGGAATAAATCACACTTGGTTAAGTTGTACAATCATTTGAATGTATTGTTGTTGTTGTTTTTTTAAAGATTTATTTATCTATCTATCTATCTATCTATCTATCTATCTATTTATTTATTGATACAAGAACTGGGGTACAGGCCAGATGCGCGGGAGGGTGAGAGAATTCACCAGAGATAGAGTGGAGAACAGAACAGGCGGACTGACGAAATACACTGCTGAGGGGAGCAGTGGGCACAACAGGAGAGGTCTGCTACATCATGTGGGACCCTTGCCAACTGGCCGGGATCGAACTGATGCTTCAGAGGCTGCGGGCAGCTTCACAGCATGACACCCAACCGCCTGTGCCACCAAGGGAGGCCTGAATGTATTGTTGAATATGGTTTGTTAAAATTTTGTTGAGGCTACTGTGCCATATGTTTATCTGGGATATTGGTATGTAGTTTTGTATTTGCATCTGTGTGTGTGTGTGTGTGTGTGTGTTCTCCTTGTCTACTTTGATGTCAGGATAGATTTTGTCACATAAAATGTGTTTGGAAACATTCCCTCTTCATTAATTAATTCTTTGGAAGACTTTGTTAACGATAGATACTGATTCCTTTCTGAAGTCACTTGTCTTGGGATTTTGTTTTTTTGGGAGACTGGATTATTGTTTCAATTTTCTTGCCTGTAGTTGGTCTGTTCAGCTTTTCTATTTCTTCCTGATTTAATGTTGGAAATTGTGTGATTGAAAGATGTGTCCATTTCTTCTAGGTTGTCCAATTTATTGGTGTAAAGATGTTTATAATAGACATGTGATTATTTATATTTCTGTCATATTTGTTGTAATTTCTATTCTTTCATTTATGATTGTATTTATCAGAGTTTTCTCTGTTTTCCTTGGTGAAGCTATCTAAAATTTTATATATTTTGTTCGTATTTTCAATTAACCAAAGTTGATCTAAATTTTTTGTTCTGTCTTTTAAATTTCTATTTCACTTATTTTTGCTCTATTTTAATTATTTCTTTCATTTTTTAATATTAATTTTTTCTTTTAATAGTTCCTTAAAGTGTAAGGTTAGATTGAGATTTTTCTTGTTTGTTGATACAAGCCTATATTACTTGAAACATCTTGCATTTTTTGCTTCACATAAGTTCTGATGTCTGTGTCTTCATTTTTGTGTATCTGTGTCTTCATTTTTGTATATCTCTAGGTATTATTTTAATTTCTGCTTTAATTTTTTGCAACCCAATAGTTATTAAGTAGCATGCTGCTTAGTCTCCACATATTTAAAACTTTTTTCTCTTTTTGTGGCTGATTTTCAGTTTTATAAATTTGTGATTAAAAAAGGTGAATTTATTAACAGTTGTTTTATGACTCAAGATGTAGCATATCCTTTTAAAGGTCTTGTGCAACTGAAAAGAATGTACACTTAGTTTTTTGGTGGTTGGGATATTGAAAGTAGGGGAAAAATGGATGAACAAAATAATAGCTACAACCAGAGCAGTGAAAATATTAAAAAGCTTGAAATCGATATCACAAAAATAAAGAATGTAATCATAGCTGTTTTCATGAGACTCTACAGAGTTTTAAAGACAAACAGACTTAAAGTAAAATGTTGGAAAGCAACCTAAATGCAAATTGTATCCTTTCAAAAGCAGATAGCTTCTTATATCAGATAAAATAGACTTCCTTTTAAAACAGGTGATATGAGACAGAGATGGAGATTTGTAGGGTAAGTAAAATATCAAGCTTTTCTGCCCTCTCACCATTAGGATTGATGATGGAACCCTGTAGTCCTGAATGCATGCCTGATGGCGGTCATCTGGAGTAGAGTTTGGGCCTACGTAAGTGGAATGCCCTGGGCTGAGAGACTGGGCTTATAAGGGTGGTGTAGGACTTATAAGGGTGGTGTCACAGGGATCCTGGCAGAGGAAACAAGAAGAGAGAGAACAAGGCCATGAGAGAATAGCGGAGTGCCCAGAAAGAGTGAAGACTTGCTGGGGGCTGGGAGGCCTGCCAGCCTCCCGGCACCCCTGCCTGCCGTGTACCTGGTAAATCCCAATAAAAGCCTGTAAAAGTTACTGAGGGCTCCAGGAATTCTCCTTTGCCCATCTTCTTGGGTCATAGACAACCTGCACTGTGCTCATATCCTGATACTACAATTGGCGTAAGTCAGCAAGATAATCCAAAGCAGACGGGTATGGAGCCCTCCAAAGACCTGGAGGGACTGAGGAGTAGCAGACCGAGATCCTGTGACAACACTGGAGGTGCCATGGCAGCACAGGAGTTGGACAGGTTTGGGAGCTGAGGGATGAGACCTTGCGTGGAGGAGGAGATGGCCTGAGAGGACCAACCATGACCCTGAGGCAGCAGAATTATTGGGAAAGAAAGAAGACCATAATTTGGAGCTCATCCAGTGCTGAAAAGGGGAAAAGCCAATGCATTTGGACTAATGGACTTGGACTGACAATCCCACCAAAAGACAGAGGACCTTGGCAGGTTGATATGTTTTGGGGACCCTGCTGGTGGTTGTAGGGTAAGGAAGAATGTCAGGCTTTTCTGCCCTCCCGCCATCAGGATAGATGGCAGATCCTTGCGGTCCTGAATGCATGCCTGATGGCGGGCACCTGGAATAGGGTGTGGGCATAGGTAGATGGGATTCACCTGGGCTAAGACTGTGCTTTTGGGGGCGGCGTCACGGGGATGCCAGTAGAAGCCGAAACAGAGGCCGAGAAGTAGCAGAACCCAAGAGAGAAACAAGAGAAGCAGAGAGAAGGCCAGAGAGCCCAGAGTGAGGACCTGCTGGGGGCTGGGAGGCCTGCCAGTCTACCGGTCCCCCAGTGCCCCTGCCTGCTGTGTACCTGGTAATCTGAATAGAAAACCTACACTGTGTCCTGCTCCTGACCTTACAATGGTATCATTTGTAAACCCCAGGAGATGAAAATCAAGGCATGGCCAGTGGGCCTTGGTAGAAGAGCCCATGATTGGCTGAGGGAGGAATCCCTCACCAAGTTCTCTGCAGCCAGGCAGGAGAGATATATCAAAAAAAGCCAACCTGGAAAGGTAAAAGCTGATGCTGATATTGGGAAGCCCTGAGCGGCTGTTAAGCAGCTTAAGTATGTTGAAGAAGGCCAATGAGTCTCTTAAAATCACCTGTGGGTTATGCCCTGTACATTGTTGAGCAAGGGTGAGGAGCTGAGGAACCCGTCCTTGGGGGACAGGTGGGGAACGTGGCTTGTGGTGGAGTCCATAGCCGAAGACGGGACCCAAGAGAGGCCACATGTGGAGCTTGTATCCATGGATCCCTGACCTATGTGCATGTGCAAAGTGTTGGCCTAAGTGCAGGGGTCTGCGTGTCGCATTGGTGGCTATGAAAGCTGAGCATTGGAATGACCATAGACAGAAAACCCTGGGGATTGGGCGATTAGCCCCAAAGAGTAAAAAAATCACCAATCCAAGAGTTAGTGCATCCTGAGGGTGGATGCTGTGTGTGGTTTGTGGCCGAGACACAGCTAGAGAAGGCCAGGAAGCCTGATGGCGTCTCTGGCATGTGATGGCAGATGCCTGAGTGGTTCCCCTCCCTTGTATGAACAGTGCCTTCGGCAGCTGTGGTGGATCATCTATTGGTGCCAATAATCTTGTCTTTTGCCACTAGGTTGGTGCCCTGACTAGACTTATTTGTGTTCCATTGTATTTTGTTGCTCTATTCAGTTGTATTTCACTTGCTTTTGTGGGCCATGGCTGCAGTGTTCATATTCACCAAGAGAAACATGTATTTAACTTGTATATAGACTGTATTGCAGAAAACCCCGAGGGGGTGGATTGTAGGATAAGTAAAGTATCAGGCTTTTCCGTCCTCCTGCCATTAGGATTGATGATGGAGCCCTGTGGTCCTGAATGCATGCCTGCCTGATGGCCAGCACCTGGTGTAGGGTGTGGGCCTCCGTAGGTGAGATACTGGGCTGAGAGACTGGGCTTATAAGGGTGGTTTCGTGGGGACGCCAGCAGGAGAAATGAGAAGAGAGAGAACAAGACTATGAGAGAACAGTGGAGAGCCCAGAAAGAGTGAAGACTTGCTGGGGGCAGGGAGGATGGCAGGGCTCCCAGTCCCCCAGCACCCCTGCCTGCTGTGTACCTGGTAAACCCCAATAAAAGCCTGTAAAAACCACCTAGAGCTCAGGACTTCTCCTTTACCCATCTGCTCCGGTCATAGACAACCTACACTGTGCTCATCCTGCCACTACAATATTATATACTGATTATATATACTAATTATATGTATATATATATACTTACATACTGATTATATATACATGTGGAAGACCTAACTCTCATCAATATATGTACTCCTAATAGAATAACATCAAAATATTTAAAGAAATTATTAATAGGCAAAATAGAGACATTAAAGCAACACAAAAGTAGTAAAAGCTTCAACACCCCACTTAAATCAATGGATAAATCATGTAGCAGAAAATGTACAAGCAAATATTAAATTACAAATTAGATCAGATGTGCTTAATAGACATTAGTAAGGCACTTTTTAATATTTTCACTGTTCTGGTTGTTGCTATCATTTTGTTCATCCATTGTTCACCTACTTCAGTGAATATCATTTGGACTGTTGATCTAAAATGTTCTTTCAGTAGTTTTCTTACTCTGTTGCACTAGGTATTTTTCCAATTGTCTTGGTCCATTGATTGGTGTGAATTCCTTTGCCTCCTCATCCTATTTGTTGCCCTGTGTTTATTTCTCTGGATTAGGTTAGATAGTTTTTCTTTTCACTCTTGCAGTGATGGTTTTGCATTATAATTAAAGATTTCAGGGTATTGGCTCAAGTAGTTGGCCTAACATGCTGCGTTCTCTCATGTTTTATTGGTTGAAAGCAATCAGGATGCCTAGACCCTGAAAGCCAGCATATGGTGGTGGCCCAAGAACCTAATCTATAGACTGGAGATCTGAGAGGCGGGGTTCAAATAGGTGGCAGTAAGGGTATGAGCCTTCTTGGGTGCTGTAGTTGCTTGGTCAGGGAATGTCTCTGCGCTGTATGATGTAAGGATAGGTTCTGCTGGCAGGGTATCCCAGAAGCCCCAGACTCCGACTGACCATTCTGCTGCAGCCTAGTTCTTATATTAGCAGGTCTTGTGGACAGAGCCTTTCTTTCCCCTGAGATCCAGGCACAAGTATTGTTGCCAGAGGACTGGTGGCTCGACACATAAAGCTGCATCAGACCTCACATAAAGTTGCAGTCCGTGTAAAATGAATGTTGTTCAGAAGACTCCTTAAACTGAATGGAGGAGCCCCTGCAGTTTCTTAGGACTTACTGAAGCTAACTGGAAAACATCTTTGGGAGCTATCATTGTCTGCTGTCTGTCAATCCTTTATACAGAGTTGTCTCTGAGAGACACGAGTTCACACAGTTTTAATCGGCTATTGAATTCCAAGGTCAAAAACATCCAGCCAGGGGAGGGGCAGGTTTTTTTTTTTTTCTTTTTTCTAGTCACCCAATATCAGTTTAGAACAGACTGTATCTGAGGATTTCCTACCTTCTCCAATTGTTACTGTCTTTTCTCCTTGTGGAGACTCTAGTCATAAAATCCTTACTGTAACTTTAATATATCCTGAAGTAAGGTGATGTCAGTCCTCCAACTTTGATTTATCCTTCAATATTGTTTAGGCTATTCTGTATTTTTTTCTTCCCCATATAAAATTAAAAATCAGTCTCTCAATATCTACAAAATGACTTTATGGAGTTTTGGTTGGGATTGCATTGATTCTCTAGAAGTTAGGAAGGAATTACATCTTAAAAATGTTAACCTTCCTATCCATGAATATGAAATATCTCTCCATTTATTTAGTTCTTCCTTGGTTTCATTAATCAGTTTTGGAGTTGTCTTCATGTAGATTTGATACATATTTTGTTAGATTTATGAGTAAGTATTTCATTTTGTTTTAGTGCTAATGTAAATGGTATTGTGTTTTTAACTTCAAATTCCACTGTTCAGTGGTGGTATAAGGAAGTGATTGACTTTTGTCTATTTACCTTTTATCCGTGACCTTACTGTAGTCACTTATCAATGGATATTTAGATATACATTTGCTTTACTAGCACTCAAATATACAAGAAAAGCCACAGTTGACTGTCCATATCCCAATGATGCCCTTGCACTTTATTTGATCTAAGGTCTTGGACATGTGTTATCAGCAAAATGTTTTGGTTTGACAACAAAGTAAGGCAATCATGGAATTCTAGAAGTCCATGCCATTGTGTCTCTTCAAAGAACACTTAGGTTAGAATTAAGATATGGGGCTCTGAGTTTTGTATATAATTTTAGCTAGAGAAAATCAGTTTTTATTCATACTTTTAAGTTTGAATTATTTTAGATGTACAGAAGAGTTGTACAGCTAGTACAAATATTTTCCACATACACTTTACCCAGTTTACCCATTGTTAACATATTACAGAATTGTGGGACATTATGAAAATTAAAAAGGAAATTATTCAACTATTAACTAGTAACTAAAGTGCAACTAACACTAGTAACTAACACTAGTATCAACTAACACTAGTAACTAAAGTGCAAATTTTATTTGGATTTCACTGGTTTTTAAACAAATGTACAAGGAAAGCTCAGCTTTTCTTGATTTACCTATTGGACATCACGTGTCCTTTACTTACACAAAGGATCTGCTAACTTGCTTCTTCAGATTATCCTGTACCTCCACTCTATAAACTCCCACTTACTGCTCCTTGGCAATGGAGAAACAGTAGAAGAATCACTTCTCATTTCAAAGTGATTTCATATCCATTACTATTGAATCTTCCATATTCTTATGAGGCCAAGGTGAATGGGATAGATATCTCTAAATTTTGTTTTATATGGTGAAATTAAGCACAGAAAGGTTGAATAAATTGTAGGCAACAGTTAAACTGAAGTGGGTCTCCTGAATGTAGTTTGACATTCTTATTTTCTCAATAAGGCCTTGAGGTGAGCAAATCCATACCTGAGAGAGAAAAACTGATCAACCTCCGACTTCCTTGCCCTTGTACTGTGTCATCAGAGCCCATGTTTTTAAAAATCTGTAAGGAGAAAGAAAATGGGAAAAAGCAAAATAAGCATTAAAACACTTATCTGAACACAAATATGTTTAATCACAGTTATTCGTCCAAATATAGTCTGTAAGTTCATGATGTTGTGACTTCATTAGGCTATTCTTGATTCAAACAAACTTCTAGAAACCTAATTCTTTCCCAGTAATAGAGGATTTACTAGTGGAAATAGTGGTACTTTCAGAGAAATGGAAATGAACAAACACAATTACAGTTATATTAGAGACCTTTTCACTAAGTAAACAATGTTTTCATATTCAAATTTGCAAAAAGTATTTATTAAAGTAGGCATCAAGGCAGTAGAATGAAAGGTCAATAGATACTTACTGTTGTAATTATGTGTTTCCATTCGGCAAAATACAGTGTTAAATGGCTGTTTCCATTTCTTCTAATCTGTATTATTATCTAATTATTATCTAATTTCTTAGGTTTCTAAGAAATTCTATCCATTAGAGAGGAGCATGAGCATGGCATTAAGAAGCTACTCTGATATCTCTCTTATTTAAATGCCTTCTTGGGAAATTTCAGAACACTATTATTTACACGAGTTATCTGCAGTCTAGTAGGTATTTGCAAACCAGGTTGCTAAAATGTTTTATTTTCTATATAAATCTGTTAATATATTACTCAAAACAGCTAGAATCCTTGCTTCCATTCTCTTATAGGAAAGTTCTACTGAGAAATGATTTTGAGTGTATGTTCAAAGACAGATTTACCTTTTTTTTAAAGATTTATTTATTTAGGCACACAAGAACTAGGGTACAGGCCAGAAGTGTGTGTGGGGGGGTGGTGAGAGGAGTCACCAGAGACAGAGTGGGGAGCAGAACAGGCAAACTGAGTGAAATACACTGCTGAGGGGAGCAGCGGGTGAGTCAGGAGAGGTCTGCTGCGCCATTTGGGTAGCTCCCTGGGCGGGGATCAAACTCGAGCTGTAGATAGCTTCATGTGTTGCATCTTAACCCCTTGCACCACCAAGGAGGCCCCAGATTTACCTTCGTATACATAATATATTTGAAGAAAACATTTAACCTGAGTATTAAGCAAATGCATATAGTTTCTAGTTTTTAGAAGATAATATGTTCTGAAGAATGGAAAATATTGAGAACTCAACAACGTCTAGCTCAATGTCTCTGGTTGTTGGTTTGTGGACTTCTAGCTCTTTCTACAACCTTTCAATAGTCTTGATGCTGTAAGAATTGTGATTGTTTGCCACCGTAAACCTGCCTTATATGTGCTGGGAGTAATGGTTGGGCTTCAGTAAGGCTCACAACTTCAGCCTAAAGAGAGTACAAAGGGATTATTAAAATACCTACTGGATGAAGAAGTTGAATTTGGTGGAATAATGTGCTTGGCTTCAGCTTTTGTGCAAATTTGAGTTTATCTGCTTAAACTCAAAATCAAGGTGCATGCCAGGGATGCTGGAGTGCAAAACAGAGAGAACAAATGTGAGTGGCATATGAAATGGGGCTTTCCATGAAGTGAAATAAAAAAATCAAGAAACTCTCTAATAGGGCTGTGTCTCTAAGAGTTTCATTTGATAATAAAAAGGCAAAGGAAGACATGACTGGGATCGGCAGCTTGGGAATTTTGGTTGGTTGTGGGGAACATTAATTCTGTTCACATTGCAGAGCACACTCCTGTCTAGTCTATTTTGTTTTCTTCACATCTCATTGCTCACACAGAGTAATGCAGGTCAACAGCAACCCGGAGACTGTGTCCTCAGGATGGACTATTCTCCTTACCTTCAAAGTGGCTAATATGCAAAATCATAATTCTTAATATTAATAGGGGTCAAAATTCTTTAATATTGTGGACTTTTCTACTTTTGCAAACCAATGCCTGGGTGAAGGTCACAGTAGGAGCCTCTTGCAACTGTCCACAGCCTCTTACATTGTTGAAGCTACTGAAGTGAGAAAATTGTTTAAAAATATCAACATCTTTCCTTAGAATGTAAGTTCCTTGAGTGTACACACAAACCTATCCCTTTGTTATTTCCATTTTCAGTTTTCTTTTAATTTTTATTTTATATATTTTTGCATCATTTTTCATTTTTGTACAATGTATGCATTTTCATCTTGGTTATCATCCCTGTAAAATTCCCTATACTTTTTATAACTTTTTTTTAAAGATTTATTTATTTATTTTTACAAGCACTGGGTACAGTCAGAAGCGCAGGAGGGTGAGAGAATTCACCAGAGCCAGAGCGGGGAGCAGAGCAGGCAGAAGGACCGAAGTACACTGCTGAGGGGAGCAGCGGGCAGCAGGAGAGGTTTGCGCACCATGTGGGACCCTCCCCAGCAGCCAGGGATTGAACCGGTGCTGCAGAGGCTGCAGGCAGCTTCGCAACCCATTGCTCAACTGCTGTGCCACCGGGGAGGCCCAAATTCCCTATACTTTTAATAAGGCTTTGTAGACTTATAAGTCCAGAGTATATGCATTTTAACATTTTTTCAAAAGGTGTAAGATTAAATTGAACAATTCATGCTAGCCTAAAATTAACTTAAACATGCAACGTTAATAAAAATAATAGTTTCCCCCTTCTATTTAAAGCATACATTAATTCAGATATTTCTCAGCTGGTTATTCAATGTATTTACAAAAAGTTTCATCTTCATTGCATCAAAAAAGTCTACAAATAAAAAGACTATGTATATTTTTCAGATACCTCAAAACTCATAGATTTAAAACTCCATAAAATTTACCCTAGCTCCTGGCCTTTTGTGAAAATTATATGCAGAGTCATCTCAGTAGCAAACTGATGACATGAAAGTGAAGGCCACAGTAGCTGTGATAAACATTTTCCCGGAAGAAAAGATGTTTGCCCATCTTGGGAAGTTTTTGCACACTGACTTCTTGTTCAAGATGGGTACCAGAGGCATATTTGAGGTTAAGAAATCTGTCCTATTCAATATACCAGAAAGACAACACTCATCAATATATACTCACAAAATGAGGGAGCACCAAAATACAGTAGACAATTACCATCAATTCTGGAAACAGATATTGGAGAAAATATGTATGTGGTAGGAGACTTCAACAGCTCACTCTCACCAAGGGACAGATTAACAAGACAGAAATTAAACAAGAATACAATAGCCCTAAATGAAGATCTAGACCACGTGGACCTAATAGACATCTATAGAAACTGCAGCCCCAAAATATTGAATCACATTTTTCTCAAGTGCACATGGATCATTCTAAAGGACTAATAACACTAATATACACTAATAACACAAATATCAACAAAAACAGGAAGACTGAAATCATACCAAGTATCTTCTCTGAACATCAAACTAGAAAGATATCAAACTAGAAATCAACTATGAAAAGAATGAAAGGAGATTGTCCATTACATGGAGACTGAACAACATGCTACTGAGAGATAACTGGGTAAACAAGGAAATCAAAGAAGAAATTAAAAAATACCTGGGACAAGTGACAAATATGATACAACTTTCCAGAACATATGGGCCAAAAGTGATATTAAGAGAAAAATATATAGCAATACAGACCCAAATCAAGAAATAAGAAATAACAAAAAAGAAAACAATCTACTCTCCCATCTTGAAGAACTAGAAAAAGAACAACAAAAGTCCAAAAGCCAGAAGAAAGGAAATAATGAAAATTAAAGCAGACATAAATGAAATAGAACTAAAAAAGACAATCTAAAAGAGCGATAAAATCAAAAGCTGGTTCTTTGGAAAAAAATTATTAGACAAACCTTTAGCCAGGCTCACAAAGAAAAAAAGGGGAGAAACCCAAATTAGTAGGATTATAAAAGAAAAAAGAAGAAATTCCAACAGATACCAGAGGATAATTGGAGCTTACTATGAAAATTTGTATGCAAATAAGTTCAACAATCTAGATGTGATAGACAAATTCTTAGAACTATACAATCACCCAAAACTGAACAAAGAAGAAATAGAAAATATATTGAAACCAATTACAAGCAATGAAATTGAAACAAATCTAAACCTCCCTGAAAACAAACCAAACATTCAAAGATGTACTAATGTCTATGTTTACAAAAACTCTTTCAAAAAATTGAGAAACAACAAAAATTACCAAATACATTTTACAAGATCAAGATCACACTACACCAAAACTAAAGGTGTGCATGCACACACACACATACACACAGAGAAACACACAAAACTACAGACAATTCTCCCTAAAGAACAAAGATGCTAATATCCTCAATAAAATCTTAGCAAACTGAATCCAACAATGCATCAACAGGATTATAGATCACGACTAAGTGGGATTTATTCCAGGGACATAAGGATTGCTTGACATCCAAAAATCAATTAACGTAATTAACATCAATAAAAAGAAAAATGAAAACCTTATGATCATATCATGATCATATCATGATCAGATGCTGAGAAAGCATTTGATAAAGTCCAACACTCATTTATGGTGAAGGTCTTCAAAAAACTTGGGATAAACAGGACATATCTTAACATAATAAAAGTCATATATGACAAACTCATAGCAAACATCATTTTTTTATTAAACATTCTGTATATTTTATTAGATTTCAGTTGTTAAGAGCATACATTTTTCATGAGTATAATCATAAGTGGGCATACAATCTAACAATCTGCTTTTTCCTTTAATATATTATAAAAAGGTCCCCATATTGTCATAAAATCTTCCCAATGATAATTTTTTTCTTTTTTTAAAAATTTAAATTTATTTTTATATTCCCCATATAATTGCAACCCCTTGATTTTGACCCCAATCCCTCCTTTCCCCACCCCCCAGCCCCCATAGAGTGTCTCTGGTTCATAGTTGTTTGTTGATTTTGATTTTTACTTTCTTATAGTTATTCTTTTTCCTGGTCTCTTTTTTAAGTTTTCTAGATTCCTGCTATGAGTAAGACCATGCGGTATTTTTCTTTTTCTTTCTGGGTACAGTCAGAAGTGTGGGAGGGTGAGAGAATTCACCAGAGCCAGAGGGGAGAGCAGAACAGGCAGACTGACGAAGTACACTGCTGAGGGGAGCAGTGGGCATGGTAGGAGAGGTCTGCCTGCCATGTGGGACCCTCGCCAGGTGGCCGGGGATCCAACTGGGCTGCGGGCAGCTTTGCAGCCCAGCGCTCAACCGCTGCTCCACTGGGGAGGGCCGCAAACATCATTCTTAATGGTGAAAAAGTGAAAACTTTCCTGTTAAGATCTGGAACAAGACAAGGGTGTCCACTCTCAGCAGTTTTTCAATATTGTATTGGAAGTCCTTGATAGGGCAATTAGGCAAAAGAAATACATAAAAGAAATTCAAATAGGGAAAGAAATGAAACTATCATTATATGCAGCTGATATGATAATACATAGAATCTTAAAATATCTACAGAAAAACTAATAAAAACAATAAACCTGTTTAGATAAGTAGCAGTTTACAAAATCAACACACAAAAATCAGTAGCCTTCCTATATGCAAATAATCAATCTGAAGAAAAAGAAATCAAGAAAACCATCCCATTCACAATTGTATCCCCCAAATTAAATACTTGGGAATAAACCTCACAAAGAAGGTGGAAGACCTCTACAAGGAAAACTACAAAAAATTGTTGAAAGAAATAGAAGACACAAAGAAATAGATAGTCCTGCTTGTGAATGGAAGAATTAACATCATCAAAAATGGCCATACTACCAAAAGCAATTTACATATTCAATGCAATTCCAATAAAATCTCAATGGCTTTCAAAGAAATGGGACACATATTGTTGAAATTCATATAGAACCACAAAAAACCCCAAATAGTGAAAATACTCCTGACTAAAAGGGTTAAAAAGGAGGCATTACACTCCCAGGCCTCAAACAATACTATAATGTCATTATAATAAAAACTGCATGGTGTTGGAACAAAAACAGACACACAGACCAATGGACTGTATTTGAAAGCCCAGAAATAAAACCACACAATGTGGTCAACTAATCTAAGACAAAGGAGAAAAGAATACACACTAGAACAAGGAAAGCCTCCTCAATAACTGGTGCTAGGTAAACAAGACTGCCACATGCAAAATAATGAAACTAGATTACTATGTCACGCCACATACAAAAGTCAGTTCAAAACTGATGAAAGACTTGAATGTAAGACCGGATACTAAAAATGTACCAAAGAAAACAATGTCAAAACACTCCATGACATAAACCTCAGAAGCAAGGAAAACAAAGAAGTAAATAGGTGGGACTACATCAAACTAAAAAGCTTCTGTAACAGCTAAAGAGGCAATAATCAAAATAGAGATATCCTACTTAGTAGGAGAATTTATTTGAACACTACAACACAAAAGGGACTGATAATCAGAGATCTACAAAGAACTTACACAATTCAACAAAAACAAAGCAAACAACCCAATCAAAAAATGGTCAGAAAAGCTAAAAAGAGACTTCTCAAAAGAAGAAATGCAAATGGCCAACGGACATATGAAAAAAAGAAAATGTTCAACATCACTAATTATCAGGGAAATGCAAATCAAAACCATAGCGAAATACCATCTCAGTCCAGCAGGAATGGCCCACATTAAAAATTTGGAAACAACAAATGCTGGAAAGGATATGGAGATAAAGGATCCCTCTTACACAGCTGGGGGTATGTAAACTGGTCCAGCCACTGTGGAAAGCTGTGTGGAGGTTCCTCAGAACACAAAAATGGATCTACCATGTAATCCAGCAATTCCAGCCCTAGGAATCTACCCAAAGGACACAAAAAACACTAATTTGTAAGGAAACCTGTGATCCTGTTTATTGCAGTACTATTTACAATAGCCAAGATATGGAAATAACCCAAATGCCCCAAAATAGACAAATGGTTCAAAAAGTTGTGATATATTTATGCAGTAGAATATTACTGAGATATCAAAAAAGAGAAACTCATGCCACTTGCAGCAACAAGGATGGAACAGAAAGGGATTATGCTAGCTGAAATTGGTCAGAAGGAAAAGATAAATATTGCATGAATAAGCTGACCATAGCACTAAGACATACAGCAAAGGAGGGTAGGGTAGGAATATGGTGAATATGGTGATAGTTCATGGATAATATGGCAAGAGAACTATGGGGACTACAGTAATGTAATAAGAGAAATTTAATTAATTAATCAAAGAAAAATTAAAAAGTGAGTTTGCAAATAAAAAAAGGATTTAAGAATCTGTCCCATATATAGACACTTACTGTTTACTGACAATGAAAAAGATACAAAGACTCAGCCAAAATAGTTTATTCTGTAACAATCTGACAGTTTGGGGCACCTTAGTGAATTTCTCATCTCAGATTTGCAGGACCCCTCTGTTCTCCAGGTTGTCTAATGCCTGATTGTTGTTTTAACTGCTGGTCATAATGCCTCCTCTCAAAAGTAGCCTAGCTAATCCACTGTTTGTTTTGCATGCAGCAAGTCCAGCAGGGACAATGGTTTAATTGATTCAAAACTGGATCCACTGGTGGTAGGTAGAAGAGTCTGTAGAATTAAGAAGGATCTTGGACTTGAATGTGAGGCTAATTCTATGAATTCTCATTTTTTACATCTTGTTATGAACAGTTATAAGTATGAATTTACACCACTGTTGCATATCTCAAAAATGCAATTCAGCAAAAATCACAGTGATAATTGGATATTTTCATCCTGTAAAACTTTTGTTCCATCACTATGATGACATATCACTTAGTTATTGGATTTCTACCTTACCTCTCACAGTTCCACTGCACAAAGATGGAGCTATTTGCTAAAAACAAATAAGTATCTTAATCACATCATCATAAATACATGTTCACCTATATTCTTCATCTCCAGTGTCTAAGGATTGTCTAGGTTTTTCAGACAAGCTCAGTCTCATTCCCAGAGAGAAGCAGGTGTTCCCAGAGGGGATACATTTCACTCAAAAATTTTGGTAAAATGATTTTTAAAATAAATATATTTAATGCTAAATTAAAAAAAATAGGCATATATTTTCACATAATGCAGGAGTTTTCAAAGTACTCTGAGTTCTCTGAATGGCCCAGAACTAGGTTTACTTTCTTGGCCAAGGGCTAAAGAAGCTCCCTGAAGTATATGTGCCATTTCCAACAAGATATGGCTACATTATGCACATACATGAAATGATAATTCCATTTACATATTCATAATTATTCTCAAATAATTATGAAATGATTTCTTTCCCCTAAAAATTCTGGCAAGGTTTATGTTTATTTACAAAACAATTAAATCAATAATGATGCTAGAGATTCAAATTCATGATTTCACTTATCTCATATTTATGCACCTGAAAACCCAGATAACTCACTTTCCTATATATGAAAAGTGTAGGGCTCTATGTATGATTTCAATCTAAAAATCAATTTACATTTTAAATAATAAAATAGACATACCATAATGTATGAACAGCAATGAAGCAAAGAAACAAGGAATTATGGATTCCATTTAGATCAGAGATCTGTGGTTCTTTTGTTTCTAAGATGAAATCAATTAAATATTCTGGTATTCCTCTAAGGCACCTTAAGAGACAAGACTCAAGCTAATCCAAGAACAAAGTTCCAAATATAAATTTCTCAAACATTTAAAGCAAGTGAATAAACAAAGAAACACACCTTTCAGAGCACTTCTGATTTTATTTACTTTGATTTTGAGACACAGGGTTGTAAATATTAGCACTGGGGAAAAATCTGCTTGGGACATGAGATTGTCATGTGAGAGAGATTTGACTTACTAAAAAGGTGATGAGAGCATGTAAGGAGTACTGCCCATGAGAATATAAATAAATAATCAAATTGTGTTTTTTGCCCCTGATGATTTTGAGCTTTTCTGATTATTCTTTTTTAAGATTTATTTATTTTTACAAGAACTGGGGTACAGGCCAGATGCACGAGAGGGTGAAAGGATTCACCAGAGATAGAGTGGGGAATGGAACAGGTAGACTAACTGAAATACACTGCTGAGGGGAGCAGTGGGCAAGACAGGAGAGGTCTGCCGCGCCATGTGGGTTGCTCCCTGGCTGGCGGGGATCAAATGGGTACTGCAGAGGCTGTGGACAGCATCACAGTACCATACTCAACTGCCTGCCCCAACAGGGAGGTCCTGATTATTATTTTTAGCATAATTTCTTGTATAGTACAGACTGTTCTGCAAGTGGGATCATTGCCAATTACTCAATCCCAAAAAAATGAGACATTCTGTTTGCTCTAGGGTGGAGATAATGTAACTTTAAATGTGCATCACAATTAGACACAGCATTGCTGATAAAATACAGACTGCTAATCCCTACCTTAAGGTCTAATTTTGAGAACGGAGACTGTATTTTTATCAGGAGGAGGAGATGAATTTCTGTCAGGTTCCAAGTGAAGCTGATGCTGCTGGAGGAAGCAGCAGACTCAAGGAATCTATCTCTCAATTACTAATGGAAAGATGCAGTAGATTTATCTCTGGGTAATTCTCATATCAAAACTCTCTTTTTTTTAAATTTTATTTTTATATTCCCCATACAATTACAACCCCCTTATTTTTACCCCAAACCCTCCTTTCCCTGCCCACCAACCCCCATAGAGTGTCTCTGGTTCATAGTTGTTTGTTGATTTTGATATTTTCTTTCTTATGTTATTCTTTTTCCTGGTCCCTTATTTAAGTTTTCTAGATTCCTGCTATGAGTGAGACTATCCGGTATTTGTCTTTTGCTTTCTGGCTTATTTCACTGAGCATGATCCCTTCCAGCTCCATCCATGTTGCTGCAAATTGCATGTGTTTATCTTTCATGAATGCTGAGTAATATTCCATGGTATATATGTACCGCATCTTCTTGATCCAGTCATCTATTTTTGGGCATTTGGGTTGTTTCCAAAGCTTAGCTATTGTAAACAGTGCTGCTATAAACATAGGGGTGCAGGTGCTCTTTGATATTGATGTTTCTGTGTCCTTTGGGTAAATACCTAGGAGTGGAATTGCTGGATCATATGAAAGCTCTATGTTTAGTAGGTCCAGAAATCGCCACAAAGTTCTCCATAGTGGTTGGGCCAGTTTGCACTCCCACCAACAGTGCAGGAGAGTTCCCTTTTCTCTACATCCTCGCCAACATTTGTTGTTACTAGTTTTTTTAATATGTTCCATTCTCACTAGTGTGAGATGGTATCTCATGGTAGTTTTGATTTGCATTTCCCTGACTACAAGTGATGTTGAACATTTTTTCATATGCCTGTTGGCCATTTGCATTTCCTCTTCAGAGAAGTTTCTTTTTAGCTCTTCTGTCCATTTTTTGACTGGATTATTTTCTTTGTTTTTGTTGAGTCTCATCAGCTCGTTGTAGATTTTTGTGATCAGTCCTTTATCATTAGTGTTGTGTGCAAAAATGTTCTCCCAGTCGGTGGGGTTTCTCTTTGTTTTTGTTATTGTCTCTTTTGCTGTGCAGAAGCTCTTTAATTTGATGTAGTCCTAGCTGTTTATCTTTGCCTTCACTATCACTGCTTTGGGTGATGTGTCTGTAAAGATGTCTTTGAGGTGCATATCATGTAGTGTTTCGCCTATATTTCCTTCTATGTATTTTACAGTTACAGGTCTTATGTCTAGTTCTTTTATCCATTTTGAGTTGGTTTTTGTGCATGGTGTGAAGTAGTGGTCAAGCTTCATTCTTTTGCATGTAGCGACCCAGTTTTCCCAGCACCATTTATTGAACAAACTTTCTTTGCTCCAATGCATATTCTTTGCTCCTCTGTCAAAGATGAGGTGACCATAAATCTGTGGGTTTATTTCTGGATTTTTCTATTCGATTCCATTGGTCTGTGTGTCTGTTCTTGCTTGAATACCATGCAGTTTTGATGATTATGTCTTTGTAGCATAGTTTGAAGTCTGGGCGTGTGATGCCTCCATTCCCTTCTTTTTTTTTCAGGAGAGCTTTGGCTATTCGGGGATTTTGGTGATTCCATATGAATTTCATCAATAATTGTTCTATTTCTTTGAAGAATGACATTGCAATTTTTATTGGAATAGCATTGAATCTGTAAATTGCTTTTGATAGGATGTCCATTTTAATAATGTTTATTCTTCCAATCCATGAGCAGGGGATGTCTTTTCATTTCTTTGTGTCATCTTCTATTTCTTTTAAAAGTGTTTTATAGTTTTCTTTGTATAGGTCCTTTACCTCTTTTGTTAGATTTATTCCAAAGTATTTGACTTTTTTTGTTTCGATAATAAAAGGGATTTTTTTTTATTTCTTCTTCTTCAGATTTTTATTGTTTGTGTATAGGAAGGCTACTGACTTTTGCATGTTGATTTTGTATCCTGCCACTTTACTGAACTGATTGATGAGGTACTGAATTAGTTTTTCTGTGGAGTTTTGGGGTTCTCTATGTATATTATCATATCATCTGCAAATAGTGATAGTTTGACTTCTTCTTTTCATATCTGGATTCCTTGTGTTCTTTCTTGTTTCTTGATGTGAGCCTTTTTGCTATATATTTTCCCCTTATTACTGTTTTTGCTGCATTCCATACATTCTGGAAAGTGGTGTCCTCCTTGTCATTCAATTCAAAGAATATTTTAATTTCTTCTTTGATCTCCTCATTAGTCCAGTGGACTTCCATTAGTGTGGGTTTCAATCTCCATGAGGTAGGAGAGTTCCTTACCTTCTTTTTATGGTTTATTTCTAGTTTGATGCCTTCATGGTCAGAAAAGATGGTTGGTATGATTTCAATCTTTGTGTATCTGTTGATGTTTGTCTTGTGTCCCAGTATGTGATCGATCCTGGAGAATGATCCATGTGTGCTTGAGAAAAATGTGTACTCAGATTTTTTTGGGTTTAGTATTCTATAGATGTCTGTTAAGCCCAAGCACTCTAGATCCTTATTTAGAGCTTTAGTGTCTTTTCTTATTTTTTGTCTCATTGATCTTTCCATTGTTGATAGTGGTGTGTTGAAGTCTCCTACTACATATGTGTTTTCTCTGATGTCTGTTTTCAAAGATGATAATAGTTGTCTGATATATTTTGGTGCTCCTTCACTTGGTGAGTATATGTTAATGAGTGTTATTTCTTCTTAAATTATTGTCCCCTTGACTGTAATGTAGTGACTGTTTGGATCTCTTTTTACCTTTTTAAGTTTGAAATCTGTTTTATCTGATATAAGTATAGCTGTTCCTGCTTTCTTTTTTGGTCCATTTGCTTCTAGGATTGTTTTCCATCCTTTAACTTTGAGTCTAATTTTATCTTTTGTAGTTAAATGTGTTTCCTGGAGACAGCAAAAGGTTGGATTTTGTTTCTTAAACCAGCCTGCAACTCTGTGTCTTTTTATTGAAGCGTTTAGTCCATTTACATTTAGAGTTAATATTAATATGTTAGCATCTCTATTTGCCATCGTGTTTGTCTTTCCTTTGATTTTATTTATTTATTCTTTTAATAACTTTTTTTTGGCCTTTTTTCGTTGTTATTCATCCCTCTGTTGGTCTGGCTTTAGGACTCCTCGTAGTATTTTTTGGAGTGGGGGTTTATTTGTAATGAAATTCCAGAGCTTCTGTTTGTCTGCCAAGGTCCTTTTTCTTTCTTCATAGAAGAAGGAAAGCTATGCAGGATAGAGTATTCTTGGTTGGCATCTGTTTTCTTGGAGTCTGTTGACTATGTCCCTCCACTCTCTCCTTGCCCGTAGTGTTTCTTCAGAGAAGTCTGATGTCAGTCTGATTGGTTTTCCTTTGTATGTTATCTGTTTCTTCCCTCTTGTAAGCTTAATTATTTTTTCCTTGTCTTGGATTCTTGGGAGCTTTACTATTATGTGTCTTGCTGTATTTTTCCTTTTTTCATGGATGTTTGGTGTTCTTCTTGCTTCTTGTATGTCTATTTTCAACTCCTTCTTCACGTTTGGGAAGTTCTCTTCAATTATTTCCTTGAATATTTTCTCTGTTCCTAGGTCTCTCTCCTCTTTTTCTGGGATTCCTATAACTCTTATATTTCCTTTTCTCATGGAGTCAGATAGTTCCCAAAGTCTTTCTTCAGACTTTTTCATTTGTACTTCTCTTTCCTTTTCTGATTTGGTTCCTTTAATTTCTGTGTCTTTGAAAGTGCTTATTCGTTCTTCCATTTCCTCTATTCTATTATAACTGCTTTTCCCAGCATTCTTTAGCTCTTCTGTTAATCCTTTGATCTCTTGCATTTCCTTCATTTCCCTCTTTAGGGATTCAATTTCATTCTTCTGAGCGTTGTTTTCCTTAATGACTTCCATCAATTTTTTCATTATGGCAATTTTAAATTCTTTTTCTGGAAGGCTCAGAAGTTCTTACAAGTCACCGTAGTTGCAAGCTGGTGGGTGTTTTTTTTTTTTTTTCTTTGTTTGTTTTTGTGGTGTGTCATTTTTCTGAGGCGTTGCTACTTTGCTTGTAGTTTTTTTTCTCCCTGCTGCCTGTCTTCTAATTTGCCTTATGTGTTGGGACACTGTGCCGCTGGACTGGCTGGCATCTTTTTGGTGTGTTCTTTCAGAAGTTTCAGAAACTGGCAATCCAAATGAGTCAAAAACTGTTATGCCAGAAGTCTAGTGAGGCTGTGGTACTTTAAGTATGTTAATGGTCACTGTCATAGAATCTCTCCTCCTTCTGTGTTAGTTACAAAGGTGCGTCTTGAAGTCCCACAGACCTCCCTGGATGTGGGGCAGCTGGATTGCACTCTGGGTTCCAAATCTCTGGATCCTCTTCTGGGCTCCAACTTCCTGCCAGTGGGACCTGGCTTGTGGGGGCCTTCAGCTCACCTCTGACTGCGTAGGGAACCTTCTCCCTCTGGCTCCACAGGGAGCCTTCTGCCAGATTCAAGCAGTCTTTATTGAAGAAAGGTCCCTGTTCTAAAATGGTGCTTTGGAGACAGACACACTCTTCTGTGCACCTGGTCTAACCGGCTGTGGGTGCCCGCTCCCCCCTCTGGGTTCAGACTGCTGGCCTGAAGGGGCCTGGCATGGGCAAACTTCCCAGCTCACCTCTGTCTCCTCTGGGAGCCTTCTGCCAGTTCCAAGCAGTCTTTATTGAAGAAAGGTCCCTATTCTAAAATGGCAATTCGGAGACAGATGCACTCTCCCGCAGCCTGGCCGGCCCTGGCCATCGGTGCCCGCTCCCCCTCTGGGCTCGGACTGCTGGCCAGAAGGGGCTGGGCCTGGGCGAACTTCCCAGGTCACCTCTGGCTCCTCTGGGAGCCTTCTTCTGCAGGCTTCAAGCAGTCTTTACTGAAGAAAGGTCCCTATTCTATGGGGTGTTGCTGATATTTTTCTGGTCATAAGGTGGTGCCAGAGAGCTCTCCTAGTCTCCTTGGGGAGCTATTTTTTTTACCCCAGGGGACAGGGGAACAGAGTGGGAGTGGTGGGGAAAGCCTCAACGGCTTTGGGGTGTTGTGTCTGTCTTGTGCCCCACCATCGTGGGGATCCCACGCCCCGAATTTCGTGCCCTGGGTCTCAGTTCCAAAACCCTCAGGTCCAGGATGCAGGCTGTAGCCCAGTTCAGTGTCCGCAGAAACGGCGCCTTTTGCACCCCACTCCCGTCTTGGGCGCCTGGTTTCTGATACTCAGTGAGGGACATTCACCTCAGTGAGGGCCCCCACGCATCTCCCCAAAAGCCTAGGTCGCAGGCGCGGGGATCTGGGCAGCCGAGATCCGTGTATCCTTTTCAAGCGTGTCACATTTCCGCACAAACTTACTGGCTGGCCTGGGGCTGTTTGTAGGTCTCAGGGAGACTTTGTTTTTCTCTAATGGCACCTGGAGCCACTCACCCACCAAGGCGGCGAATCCTGCAGGGTTCTCCACAACTCCAGTTCACAGGGTGTGGTGGCTGAAATAGTTCCTTTCCACTCACAGTCCTGCTTGATGCATAGTTTGTTCTTGTTGGTTGTTTTAGTTTGTTTTTTTTTTGTTTTTCCCTCCTTTCTGTTGGTCGGAGAGTGCCGACTTTGTGGGTGGGGGAGGGTAGTAGGGTTCTGAGCTTTCCTCCCTTCTAGTCCTCCTTTATGGCAACTTTCTTCTTCAGGTAGTTTGCTGGAGTCGCCCGTTTATCTTCCGTGTCCCAGTTCTCACTGGGACCTGCTGCTTTTCCTCCCTATTAACTTTTATTTTTAATGGGAGACCTTACTCACAGCATTTCCTGCCGCCATGTTGATCCGCTCAAAACTCTCTTGATCCAAGTACCAGAGGCAGGTTCTGTGATGTCTTGGGCTATGGAGCCCTCTGTTTCTAGTGCTGAGGCTGCAACCTTTTCTTTGGACCATAGAGTGTTTGAGTTAAAAAAATTAGTTTCCAGCAAATTTTTAAGAACCATGAAATTAATCTGAAATGTGGGTTTCAGACTTTTAAAATATCAGAAAACCTAGCTACAGACAGCTAAAACCTGTCTCTTCTTCAGGATTGCTTTCACTGATCCTATGACAAACATTTTTTTCTCAAATTAATGTTATGTAACCAGGACATCACTAACCTTCAATGTCTTCTATACTGTAACTGGAAAGCTTTTTTCTAGCCTGGCAGGATGAAAATCAATGATAGGTCTTAAAATATGTGGTACTTTCAATTTTAATACAACTTGGCTCCATGGAAGATTTGAATTTGCAATCCTTGCTCTGGTTGACTGAATGTACCTATGTGTGGATATCTGTAATTTTTTTCTGTCTTGTTTAAATAATTTGTGAGGTGAAATGCACAAAAAATTGATCTTTTTCTCCTACTCTTTTCATCTCTGATAAAATCCTTTTAATCTTTCAAATTCCAGATGTCTTATCTTCTATCACAGGCAAATTTTCATAACTGTTCTTGAATATATACTACTATTTGTTAAATTGTCTCATTAATAATACTTGGCAAACTTGTTAACTGAAATTTATCTTATTTTGTTCCACTTCTAATGGTATTTATCTATATGTGTTATGGCTCTAGGTTCAATGCCCCACTCTCTCTCTTACAGCAGAAAGGTAAACTGATTACTGCAAAATATTTTTTTTTTAAAGAGGCATGTTTTCATTTATTTATTTATTTGTTTGTTTGTTTGTTTTGTTTATACATGCACTGGGTACAGTCAGAAGCGCGGGAGGGTGAGAGAATTCACCAGAGCCAGAGCGGGGAGCAGAACAGGCAGAAGGACCGAAGTACACTGCTGAGGGGAGCAGCGGGCGGCAGGAGAGGTCTGAGCACCATGTGGGACCCTCCTCCAGTGGCCGGGGAGCAGCCGGGGATCGAACCGGCGCCGCGGAGGCTGCGGGCAGCTTCGCAACCCAGCGCTCAACCGCTGCGCCACTGGGGAGGCCCTGCAAAATATTTTGATGCCATATTATATAGTCAGAAAATTCTCCCTCATAGTATCCTTATATTCCTTTGATGCTTTTTCCACCCCTACCTTTTTAACCTCATAGACCTAACTATTTTTATTGCTTTTCTATGATTTTGTAATTATTCCGCCGTATCATACCATTTGTTATGTATGTAGCCAATATGTGTCTTTGTCATTCTGACATGTTTTACAACACATCATTCTCAAACTTCTCATTTTGCTATAAATGGTAACATTGCAATTTCCTTATGAGTGAATAGTATTCCACTATGTTGCTATACCATTTCTTCTTAAACTAAACCTCTATCAGTGGGCTATTAAATTCTTTCCTTGTCATAGCTACTGAAAATAATGTTGCAATAAACATTGTAGAGCATGTAGTTTTTTCAGTTCATGATTTCATGTACTTGAATAGAAGCCCAAGATTAGGATTGCTGCATCATGTTATTTACATTTTTAGATTTTTTTTTTTACATTTCAAAAATAAGAGTTGTAGTGCCAAGAAGGCACAGAGCTGGTTTGCTGGTTCTCTATGATCCAAGCAGACTTGGAGCCTTCATTGGCTTTTTCAGGCTTTTATTGAGGTTTTACATGTAGTGCAGCAATCAGGTACATGGCAGGCAGGGAGCTGGGGGTGGGGGTGAGGAAGCCAGTAGGCTCTCAGTCCTTGGAGAATCTTCACTCTTTACTGGGCTCTCTAGCATTCTCTCTCTTGCCTCAGCTTCCCTTGGCAAATATAAATACTGCAGCCATGGCCCACAGAAGTAAACAATACAACTGAATATAATAATGTAACAAAATGCAGGTGCCCACTATCAGGTATGCAATCCTAATGGTGGGAGGGCAGAAAAGCCTGAAAATCATTTACCCTATGAGAGTTTATCAGGAAAAAGAGAAATTTTAAAAAAAGGCTCCTGCATAGTCATAGGTGAACAGGAGAGCTGCCCACTGTTAGTTTTTTTTTTTTTTAAGGTAAATTAAGATTGCTATCCAAAATGACTGCATCACTTTATATTCCCACCAACAATGTAATAGGGCCCTCTTTCTCCACATAGTCTCCAGCATTTGTTGGGGGTCTCTTTTTTTGTGGTATACTGCTTCCAATTCTTTATGTTTTTTATTATTTTTTTAATTTTATATATTTTTACATCATTTTTCATTTTCACAAAATATATGCATTTTCATCTTGGTTATAGTCCCCATACAATTCTCACCACCCCTTGTTTTGATCCTACCCCTACCCAATCCTTCCCCCTCTGTAGTATGTTTCTGGTTTATAGTTGCTTGTTGATTTTGATTTTTACTTTATTATAATTAGTCTTTTTCCTGGTTTCTTATTTAGGTTTTCTAAATTCCTGCTATGAGTGAGACCATCTGGTATTTTTCTTTTTCTTTCTGGCTTATTTCGCTGAGCATGATCATGTGCCATTTTTATACAAGTGTGAGATGATATCTCATTGTGGCTTTAACTGGTATCTCCCTTATTAAAAACAATCCTGAGCATATTTTCATATATCTACTGGTTTTCTGGATATCATCTTTGGTGAAGTGTCTGCTTACATGTGCAAAATTGACCTTTTTATTTTATTTTTTTATTTATGTATGTATTTTACATCATTGTTAATTTTTAAATAATATTTGCTTCTTCCCCCCCCCCCCATGGGGACTATAGTCCCCATAGAATTTCCTTCCCCAATGCAACCATGCACCATCGCTACAGTATCTTGTGTTCCTCCCTTACTCCCTTGATCCCTCTCCCTCCTCCTCCCCTGCATGATGTCTTTGGTTTATAATTGGCTGTTTGTTGTTGTTTTGTTTTGTTGTGTTTTGTATTATTATTTTTCCCCCTGATGTCTTATTTGGTTCCCCTGTATTCCTCCTATAAGTGAAATCATCCGACTTATTTCACTGAGCATAATTCGTTCTAGCTCCAGCCACATTGCTGCGAATGGGCCTCCCTATGAAGCTATCCACAGCCACTGCAGCATGAGTTCGATCCCTGGCCAGGGAGCTGACCCAAATGGTGCAGCAGACCCCTCCTGCATCGCCCACTGCTCACCTCAGCAGTGAATTTCAGCACATCTGGCTGTTCTGTTCCCCACTCTGTCTCTGGTGAATCTTCTTACCCCCACACACTTCTGGCCTTTACCCCAGTTCTTGAATGCATTAATAAATAAATCTTTAAAAAAATTGACCATTTTAAACTGAACAATTTAGTGGTATTTAACATCCTATACCCTATATCCATTAAGTAGTTTCTCTCCCCTTGCCCTGCTAGTCCCAGGAAAACTCCATTTTCTGTTTCATGGATATATATTCCAGATATTTCAAGCAAATGGAATGATACAATATATGATCTTTTGGGAATTCTTTCATTTAGTATAATGTTTTTGAGGTTTGTAACAGCAGGGTTATCTAGAAAAACAGAATGTACAGGGGTTCTGCACACACACACACACACACACAAATTAAGGAAATGGGTCACATATTTATGGAGGCTGATAAAAGTGCCTTTACTAACTTCAAATGCACACAGTTTTTCAGCACTACACATTTGGAAAGTATGAGTGACAATGCAGAATCTTCCTAAAGTAGACTCCAAGATATAAGTAGCTTGTTTGTTTCAGGTTATAAGTAGCTCTTTGAAAAGTAGCTTTCCTACAGCCTTTTCCTATCAAGTTCCTCTGTTTCCTCAGCCAGTAACCACTGCACACATAGAAGAATAATCACTTCATGTTGGCTATACAAGTCCTTAAAAATGGTAAACTAAAGGGACTTAGAAAATAAAAGATGGATGTTGTCAACTTTAAGCAGGCAAAGTTTTTTTTTTTTAATCTAAAAGTAATACCATTGAAAGGAAGTAAAAGGAATTGTTTAATGGGGACAGCTTCTATTTTGGATGATTAAAAAGCTTCTGGAATGGATGGTGGTGATGGCTGCAAAACAATCTGAGTATAATTAATGATAACTGTACACTTAGTGTGATGAAAATGGTAAATTCTGTAGTATATGCAACATTTTTTTAATTTAAAACTAAAAAAAGAAAGTATACCACTGTTCTCTGTAAAACAGGATATTTTACTCAAATTTATGTTGCCCTATAATAAGCAAAGTAAAGTTAGTAAGCTACAGGAAAAAATATAGACACTAAATTACCTCAGTAGCATACACATTGCTTACCAATGGGTGGGTGTGGTGATTAGAAGGTCCTTAAGGCCTCCACTATGCTTTTTCACTATCTTGTTTTATTCCAAATTTGGGGCATTCCAATAACACTGACACCATCAGAAATTCATCTTGATTTCTGGCTGAGTTCTCTTTTCATCTATGGTTTTAATCATTGATCATGGTTTTCAGTATTGATCATTTTTTTTTTACTCTTTTCTATTTATTGTTTTTCATGAGAATGGAGGTGTTCATGGATGGGAGGCTTAAAGTAGGTATTTGACATAGGGTCACTGCTGTGGAAAATGAAGGATTTGGCCCTTGTTTTCATTCTGCCAAGAGAAATTCTTTACTTTGCAACAAGGGTTAGATTATGAAACTACATATTCATATACTTCTATATTTAACCATAACAATTATGGAATAAAATGGAAAGGGATGAAAAGAAGCATTTTAACTTGATGTAGTTGTTTTTTCTGTTTGTTAAAAAAAATATGGATTTTAAATTAGTATAAGAGAGCTGCACCAAGATGGTGCTAGAGGTGGTGTCTCACTTGACTCCTGGAAAAATAATCCAAAATTTAACACAGAATAACACTGCAGCCAGAGGGAACTGAATTACCTCTTGCTCACTAGAGAGCAGTGTAGACAACACAAGAAGTGACGCTGAGGAAATCAGTGTTTCATTAAGGAAAAAGCAGATGGAGACAAAATACTTATAACTGTATTTTGACTGTCAGCTCAAAGGAGAGGAGTGCTAAAGGGTATAACATCCTGTTTGAGGGACGATACCTGTGGAGCATAAGGGGTGCTCCCAGTGGACCAGGTCCTTAAAGAACAGAATAAGGAGAGTTTATTGGGCTGTGCACCCCTCCCACTACTCTTCCAGGAGTCAAGTGAGACACCTCTTCTATCCCTCAGAACTGGCACTGATGGTGTATAATGCACAGAAAGATCCCAGACTAAAGTGACTCTGGTATGGGCAAATGGTTTTTCAGGCTTTTCTGCCCTCCCACCATCAGGATTGCCCTGCTGATGGGGCACCCTCAGTTGTTACATTGTTGCAAACTATCTTGTTTACTTCTGTGGGCCATGGGAGGAGTATTGCCATAGTCACCAAGAGAAACAGAAGCCAGAGAAGCAGAAAGAAGCAGGAGAGAGGCAGGAGAGAGAAGGGGCAAAAGAAGCAAGAGAAGCCCAGAGTGAAGACTTGCCAACCTCCTGGCTCCCTGGCCCTCCTGCTTGGCATGTACCTGTTTGCCACACTGCCTGTAAAGTTCAGTGAAAGCCTGTTAAAGCCACCGAGGGCTCCAAGACTCTCCTTTACCCATCTGCCGGATCATAGATAACCTACTCCATGCCCATTCTGCCCCTACAATTGGCGTAAGTTGACAGGATGTTCTGAAGCAGACGGGTATGGAGCCCTCCGAAGACATCAGGAAGGACTGAAGAGTAGCAGACTGTGTTCGCCTGTGACAACGCTGGACGTGCCATGGCAGCACAAGAGATGACCAAGGTCCAGGAGCAGCAGGAAGAGCTAAGGACGCTGCAGGAGCACAGGAGGTGGACAAGGTCCAGGAGCTGCAGGACAAGACCTCAAGTGGAGGAGGAGACAGCCTGTGAGGGCCATCCCAGGACCCCTGAAGCAGCAGAATCATCGGAGAAGAAGGACCACGATTCAGAGCTCGCCCAGTGCTGATGTAGGAAAAGGCTGTTGGACTTGGACTGACAATCCCGCCAGAAGGTGGAGGTACTTTGGCAGGGTAATGTTTTGGGGACCCTGGGGGAAGATGGCATTGTTTATACACCCCAGGAAATGGGAATCTGGGGGTGGCCAGTGGGCCTCAGTGGCCAAAAGCAGCCAATAGTACTTCCCAGCAGCCAGGCAGAGGAAAAGCCAACTTAGAAAGGCAAAAGCTGGTGCTGAGATTGGGAAGCCCTAAGTGGCTGCTAAACAGCCCAAGTATGCTGAAGAAGGCCAGTGAGTCTCTTACAACCACCTGTGGGTGATGCCCTGCTCACTTTTAAGAGAGGGTGAGGAGCTGAGGAACCCGTCCTTGGGGGACAGGTGGGGAACATTGCTTGTGGTGGAGCCCACAGCCGAAGAGGGGACCCAAGAGAGGCCGCATGTAGAGCTTGTATCCATGGATCCCCGACCCATGTGCTTGTGCCATGGATTGGCCTGAGTTCAGGGGTCTGCGTGTCGCATTGGTGGCTATGGAAGCTCAGAGTTGGAGTGACCACAGACAGAAAACCCTGAAGATTGGACGATTACCTCCAAAGTACAGAATCGCCAATCCAAGAGTGAGTGCATCCTGCAGGTGGATGCTGTGTGTGCTTGTGGCCGAGACTACAACTGGATGGCTCCCCCCCTTGATGAGTAGTGTCTTCAGCAGCAGAAGTGGTGGATCATTTGCTGGTGCCAATAATTGTCTTTTGCCACTAGGTTGGTGCCCTGACTGGAATTATTTGTGTTCTGTTGTATTGTTGCATTATTAAGTTGTATTTTCTTTAGTGGACCATGGCTGCGGTATTTATGTTGTTAAGGGAAAATTGTATATACTTGTATATATGTAGATTGTATGGCACCCTCAGTTGTAACGTTGTTGCAAACTATCTTGTTTACTTCTGTTGGCCATGGGAGGAGTATTGAAATAGTCACCAAGAGAAGCAGAAGCAACAGAAGCAGAAAGAAGCAGGAGAGAGGCAGGAGAGAGAAGGGGCAAACAAGCCAAAGAAGCCCAGAGTGAAGACCTGCTGGGGAGTCATGCCGGCCTCCTGGCCCCCTGGCACTCCTGCCTGCCATGTACCTGTTTGCCATACTGTATGTAAAGCTCAATGAAAGCCTGTTAAAGCCACCAAGGGCTCCAAGACTCCTTCACCCATCTGCTGGATCATAGATACCATAGATAACCTGCTCCGTGCCCATCCTGCCCCTACAGACCTGGAGCGGAAGGTATCAGCAATACCACAAATATGAGCTAGCCTCTCTCCCGACTCTCACCAGAGACCCTCCAGCTTTTTTGAGATACCATTGACACATAGACTTTTGAGTATAGCTTTTTTAGATTCTACATATAAATGAGATCACACAATATTGGCTTTTTCTGTCTTATTAAGATAGCATCATACCCTCAAGGTCCATCATGTTGTCTCAAATAGCAGTATTTTCTTTATATTGTGAGTAAACACATTGTATGTGTCTACCATCCATCTACATATCATCATCTATCTCATGTTTTCTTTATTCATTCATCTGTTAATAAACAGATGGTAAGGCCTCCCCATGGTGCAAGGGGTTGGGACGTAGCCTATGGAGCTGTCCGCAGACACTGCAGCATGAGTTCAATCCCCGGCCAGGGAGCTGCCTACATGGCACTACAGACCTCTTCTGCCTTGCCCACTGCTCTCCTCAGCAGTGTGTTTCAGTCAGTCTGCTTATTCTGTTCCCCACTCTGTCCCCACTCTGGTGAAACCTCCCACCACCCACACCTCTGGCCTGTACCCTACTTCTTGTACGCATAAATAAATAAATCTTCAAAAAATAAACAGAAAGACATTGCTTTTAACCAATGTCTTGGTTAATATTAAAATTAAAGTCTTTTTAAAAATAGTTTTTCTAGTTGAGTTTTAAATAATTTTTTTTTCTAATAATTCCAATTATTTGGGGTATTATAATCAATTTATTTATATGGTAATAATTTCATTTTTCTCTTACCAATATCTGGCCTGTACCCCAGTGCTTGTATAAATAAATAAATCTTTAAAAAAGAGATTTTTTTCTAACATTTATTTATTCATGCATACAAGAATGGGTACAGGCCAGATGTGCGGGAGGGTGAGAGGATTCACCAGTAGTTTTAATGTTATTTAATATTATTATTTAATATTGTTCTGGAAGTAGAAGCCAGTGAAATTAGACAGACAAAGAAATGTCAAATCCCTTTTACTGTATCTATAGAGAATTGGTTTTTTTAATTAACATTTTATTGTAAAATAACTTTTTGAAAAATGAAGCAGTGTTCAACCTGAACAATAAAGCCCATATCAAATTATTAAAATGTATTTTTGAATTCTACTTGCTTTTATTTATTTTTCAATTTGTTCCATGACTTGGCAATTGTGGAAATTGCTGCTCTGCACATAGGAGTACATAAGTGTTTTAGAGTTTTCATATTCTTTTTTTTTAAAAGGGTTTTTTTCCCTCTCTTTTTTTTAAAGATTTATTTATTCATGCATACAAGAACAGGGGTACAGGCCAGATATGCAGGAAGATGAGAGGATTCAGCAGAGACAGAGTGCGGAACAGAACAGGCAGACTGACTGAAATACACTGCTGAGGGGAGCAGCAGGTGAGACAGGAGAGGTCTGCCGTGCCATGTGGGTGTCTTGCTGGCCAGCGGGGATGAAACCTGCACTGCAGAGGCTATGGATGGCTTTGCAGTGCTGTGCTCAATAGCCTGCACCATGAGGGATGCCCCAAGTTTTCATATTGTTTGGGTAACTAGCTAGCAGAGGTGTAATTGCATCATATGAGATTTCCATTTTTATTATTTTTTTAATTTTTAATTTTTTAAAAGATTTATTTATTTTTATACAAGAACCAGGGTACAGGCCAGATGTGCGGGAGGGTGAGAAGATTCACCAGAGACAGAGTGGGGAACAGAACAGGCAGACTGACAGAAATACACTGTTGAGGGGAGCAGCGGGCGAGACAGGAGAGGTATGCCGCACCACGTGGGTTATCTCCACAGCTGGTGGGGATCGAACCGGCATTGCAGAGGCTGTGGACAGCTTCACAGCACTGTGCTCAACAGCCTGCGCCACCAGGGAGGCCCTTCCATTTTTATTTTTCGAAAGAAATCTCCACGTTGTTTTCCAGAGTCTGAATTCCCACAGAGATGAGTGTTCCTTTTGTTCCACAAACTCTACGTATGTTATTTCCATTTTTATTGCTATGGGCCATTTTCTTAGGGGTGAGGTGCTATCTCATTGTGTTTTTCTTTCATTTATTTATTTATATATTTTTCACATAATTGTTCATTTTTGTTTAAAGGTTTTTTTTGAGGAAATATATCACTTTATTAACATGATTTAGGAAATTATTTTCTGTGTTTTTTATAGGAATGGGGAATGCTTTACTTTTCTTCCCTCTCTTTAATTTTTTATTTATTTTACTTTATATAATTCTTACATCATTTTTCATTTTTGCACAATGTATGCATTTTCATTTTGTTTGTATTCCCCATACAATTCCCACTCCCCTTATTTTGACCATAATCCCTCCTCCCCCACCCCCCATAGTGTGTCTCTGGTTTATAGTTGCTTGTTGATTTTGATTTTTTTTTAGTCCCTTATTTAGGTTTTCTAAATTCCTGCTATGAATGAGACCATCAATATTTTTCTTTTTCTTTTTGCCTTATTTTGCCGAGCATGATCCCTTCCAGCTCTATCCATGTTGCTGCAAATTGCATGAGTTTATTTTTATTAATTGCTGAGGAATATTCCTTTGTGTATATATACCACATCTTCTTGATCCAGTCATCTATTTGTGGGTATTTGGGTTGTTTCCATAGCTTAGCTATTGTAAATAGTGCTGCTATAAACATAGGGGTTTAGTGCCCTTTTGAATTGATTTCTTATCTCAGGTGTTGTCCCCATAAAATTACCACCACCAAGACAACTGTGAACTATCACCATAGATTCTTGTACTCTATCTGCCCATTTTGATTCCCTTCTGTCAGCTTCCCGATGAATGTCTACAATTAATGGTTTGCTAGTTTTGTCTTTTTTTTCTTGTTTCCTTGTATGGTTGCCCTGTGCTCCTCCTATAAGTGAGACCATCTGATTTTTTCATTTTCCTTCTGATTAATTTTACTGGGCATAATTCCTTCCAGCTCCATCCATATTGCTGCAAATGACATGAATTTATCTTTTTTTTTTTTTTTATTGCTGAGTAGTATCCCACTTCTTCTTGATCCAGTTATCTGTTTTTGGGAAATGGGTTGTTTCCATATCTTGGCCATTGTAAATAATGCTGCAGTGAACATAGGAATGCAAGTATCTTTTTGAATTAATGTTTTTGTGTCCTTTGGGTAAATTTCTAGGACTGGAATTGCTTGGTCATATGGTAGATTCATTTTTAGTAATTTGAGGGTCCTCCCACAGCTTTCCATAGTGGTTGGACGAGTTTGCATTCCCACCAGCAATGTAAAAGCATTCCTTTTTCTCCATACCCTCGCCAGCATTTGTGATTGTTAGTTTTTTTTAATGTGAGCCATTCTTATTGGTGTACGGTGATATCTCAATGTGGTTTTGATTTGCATTTCCCTGATTATAAGTGATATTGAGCAGTTTTTCAAGTGCCTGTTAGTCATCTACATTTCCTCTTTGGAGAAGTGTCTTTTTAGATCTTCTGCCCACTTTTTGACTGGATTCTTTATTTTGTTTTTGTTGTTGTGTAAGCTCTTTGTAGATCTTTGGTATCAGTCTCTTATCAGTTTGTGGAGTGAAAATATTTTCTCCCAATCTGTGGGGTGTCTCTTCATCATGGTTATTGTCTCTTTTGCTGTACAGAAGCTTTTTAGTTTGATGTAGTCCCAGATTTTTATCTTTTCCTTCATTTTCTTTGTTTTGGGGGATGAGTCTTTAAGGGTGTTTCTGAGATGTATGCCATGGAATGTTTTGCCTGTTTTCTTTCATGTTTTGTAATGTTTCAGGTCTTACATTTTATCCATTTTGAGTTGATCTTTATGTATAGTGTGAGTTAGTAATCTAGTTTCATTCTTTTGCATGTAGCAGTGCACCATTTCCCAGCACCATTTATTGAAGAGACTGTCCTTGTTCCAGTGCATATTCTTTGTTCTTTTGTCATAGATTAGTTGCCCATATATGTGGCTTTATGCCTGCATTTTCAACTCGGTGCCATTGGTCTGTATGTCTGTTTTTGTTCCAGTACCATGCTCTTTTATTTATTATAGTTTTATAGTATTATTTGAAGCCTGGGCATGTAATGCCTCCATTTTCCCCCCTTTTAGTCAGGAGAGCCTTCCCTGTTTGGAGTTTTTGTGTTTCCATATAAATTTCATCAATATTTGTTCTATTTCTTTGAAAATGCCACTGATATTTTTATTGGCATTGCATTGAATCTGTGAATTGCTTTTGGTAGAATGGCCATTCTGATATTGTTAATTCCACTGACCTATGAGAAGGGAATATCTTTCCATTTCTTTGTGTCTTCTTCTATTTCTTTTAACAGTGTTTTGTAGTTTATTTTATATAGGTCTTTTACTTCCTTTGTGAGGTTTATCCCCAGCCTTATAATTCTTTTGGTACAATTGTGAATAGGATGGTTTTCTTGATTACTTTTTCTTCAGATTGACTGCATATAGGAAGGCTACTGATTTTTGGATGTTGATTTTGTAACTTGCTACTTTAATAAACAGGTTTGTTGTTCTAATTAGTTTTTCTGAAGTGTTTTTAGGGTTCTCTATATGTATTATATCATCCATGAAAAGTGATAGTTTTACTTTTCTTTCCCTATTTGGATTCCTTTTATGTCTTTCTCTTGCCTTTCTCTTTGTCATATATGTCTTATATGTCATATATGACTTTTATTATGCTGGTCCAAGAATTTCAAGGATTTTCATCATATTTTTTTGGCTTTTTTTGCATTAAATATTTATATTTTCTTGGTTTGGTCACATTTATGCATTACATTTATTTATTTATTTTATTTTACCTCTCTGTTGTGCAATCATCCCAGGCCGGGTAAGTTTACTGTTGGTTCCAACCTTTTTTTTTTTTTTTTAACTTGATCATTTATTTCAACTTTCCTATTTTTAAAAATATTTTATATATATATTTTTTATTTTATATATATTTTTACATTATTTTTCATTTTTGCACAATGTATGCTTTTTCATCGTGGTTATAGTCCCCATACAATTCCCACCCCCCTTATTTTGACCCTAATCCTTCACCTCTCTGACCCCCCGTAGTATGTCTCTGGCTTAGAGTTGCTTGTTGATTTTGATTTTTACTTTATTATAATTAGTCTTTCTCCTGGTTCTTTATTTAGGTTTTCTATATTCCTGCTATGAGTGAGACCATCGGTATTTTTCTTTTTCTTTCTGGCTTATTTCGCTGAGCATGATCCCTTCCAGCTCCATCCATGTTGTGCAAATTGCATGTGTTTATCTTTTTTGAATGCTGAGTAATACTCCGTTGTGTATATGTACCACATTTTCTTGATCCAGTCAGCTACTTTTAGTCATTTGGGTTGTTTCCAAAGCTAAGCTATTGTAAATTGTGCTGCTATAAACATGGGGTGCAGGTGCTATTTGGAATTAATGTTTCTGTGTCCTTTGGGTAAATACCTGGGAGTGGAGTTGCTGGATCATATGGAGGCTCTATCTTTAGTAGGTTGAGGAATCTCCACACAGCTTTCCATAGTGGCTGGACCATTTTGCACTCCCAACCATCAGTGCAGGAGAGTTCCTTTCTCTCCACATCCTCCCCAACATTTGTTGTTGCTAGTTTTTTTTAATATGTGCCATTCTCACTGGTGTGAGATAGTATCTCATTGTAGTTTTGATTTGCATTTTCCTGATTACAAGTGATTTTTTCATATGCCTGTTGGCCATTTGCATGTCCTCTTTGGAGAAGTTTCTTTTTAGCTCTTCTGCCCATTTTTTGACTGGGTTATTTTCTTTGTTTTTGTTGTCTCATCAGCTTGTTGTAGATTTTTGTGAACAGTCCTTTATCATTAGTGTTGTGTGCAAAAATGTTCTCCCAGTAGGTGGGGTTTCTCTTTGTTTTGGTTATTGTCTCTTTTGCTGTGCAGAAGCTCTTTAATTTGATGTAGTCCCAGCTGTTTATCTTTGCCTTCACTATCACTGCTTTGGATGATGTGTCTGTTAAGATGTCTTTGATGTGCATATCACGTAGTGTTTTGCCTATATTTCCTTCTATATATTTTATGGTTTCAGGTCTTATGTCTAGTTCTTTCATCCATTTTGAATTGGTTTTTGTGCATGGTGTTAAGTAGTAGTCAAGCTTCATTCTTTTGCATGTAGCGACCCAGTTTTCCCAGCACCATTTATTGAACAAACTTTCTTTGCTCCAGTGCATATTCTTTGCTCCTTTGTCAAAGATTAGTTGACCATAGATCTGTGGGTTTATTTCTGGATTTCTATTTGGTTCCATTGGTCCATGTGTCTGTTCTTGTTCCAATACCATGCAGTTTTAATTATTATAGCTTTGTAGTATAGTTTGAAATCTTGGAGAGTGATGCCTCCATTCCTTCCTTTTTTTTCAGGAGGGTTTTGGCTATTCGGGGTTTTTGGTGGCTACATATGAATTTCATCAATATTTTTTCTATTTCTTTGAAGAATGACATTGAAATTTTAATTGGAATAACATTGAATCTGTATATTGCTTTTGGTAGGATGTCCATTTTGATAATTTTAATTCTTCTGATCCATGAGCAGGGGATGTCTTTCCATTTCTTTGTGTCTACTTCTTTTCTTTTAACAGTGTTTTATAGTTTTCTTTGGCTAGGTCATTCACTTCTTTTGTTAGGGTTATTCCCAAGTATTTCTTTTTTTTTTTTTTCAATAATAAAAGCAATGGTTTTCTTGATTTCTTCTTCTTCAGATTTATTGTTTGTGTATAGGAAGGCTACTGATTTTTGTGTGTTGATTTTTTATCCTGCCACTTTACTAAACTGATTAATTAGTTTAATTAGTTTTTCTGTATTTTGTTTATTTTTTCAAAGAAACATCTTTTGGTTTCATTGAAATTTTTTATTTCTATTTTATTTATTTCTGCTTGAATTTTTATTATTTTCTTTCTTCTACTTTTTTGGAGTCTTTCTGTTGTTTTTCTAGTTCTTTTTATGAGAGGTTAGGCTATTTTTTTACTCTCTTATTTCTTGATGTGGGCTATATACTTTTCTTTTATTACTGCTTTTGCTGTATACCATATATTCTGGAAAGTTATGTCTTCTTCGTCATTTGTCTTAATGTATTTCTTAATTTGTTCCTTAATTTCCTCATTGATTCAGTGCTCTTTCAGTAGTATAGTCTTCCTTCTCCATGTCAGATGAGCGGAGGTGCTCCTTGCTTTCTTTTTGTAGTTGGTTTCTAGGTTGATACCTTTATGGTCAGAGAAGATGGTTGGTAAGATTTTGATTTTTGTGTATTTGTTGATGTTTGTCTTATGTCCCAGTAAGTGGTCTCTCTTGGAGAATGACCCATGTTCACTTGAGAACAGTGTGTATTCAGTGTTTTTGGGTGCAGTGCCCTATACATGTCTATTAGGCCCATGTTTCTAGGTCTTTGTTCATGTCTATTGCATCTTTAATTTTTGTCTTGTTGATTTGTCCATTGGTGAGAGTGGGATCTTGAGGTCTCCTACCACTTATGTATTTTCTCCAATATCTTTTTTTCAGATTTGAAAGTAATTGTCTAATATATTTTGGTGCTCCTTCATTGGCTGCATAGTTATTGATTAGTGTTATAACTTCCTGTGTACTGTTCCCTTGATTATTATGTAGTGAGCATCAGTGTCTCTTCTTACCTTTTTCAGTTTGAAGTTTATTTTATCTAATATAAGTATGGCTGTCCTGCCTGCCTTTTTCAGTGGGGCGGGGGGTGGCATTTGCTTGTAGAATTGTTTTCCAGCCCTTGAAATTTAGTCTTTTATCTTTGGTTCTTAGGAGTGTTTCCTGGAGACAGCAGAAGGTTGGGTTCTGTTTTCTTTTCCAGTGGGTTACCCTGTTTCTTTTTTATTTTTCTCAAGCATACTTGAAGTTTTATTTATTTTTTAATTTTGTTTTATATAATTTTACATCATTTTTCATTCTTGCACAATGTATGCATTTTCATCTTGGTTATATTCCCCACACAATTCCCACCCCCTTATTTTGACCCTAATCCCTCTTCTCCCCCTACCCCCATAGTGTGTCTCTGGTTTATAGTTGCTTGTTGATTTTGATTTTTACTTTATTATAATTAGTCTTTTTCCTGGTCCCTTATTTAGATTTTCTAAATTCCAGCTATGAGTGAGACCATCGGTATTTTTCTTTTTCTTTCTGGCTTATTTCGCCAAGCATGATCCCTTCCAGCTCAATCCATGTTGCTGCAAATTGCATGAGTTTATCTTTAGTGATTGCTGAGTAATAAAAAAACTAGCAACAACTAAACATAGAGCTTCCATATGATCCAGCAATTCCACTCCTAGGTATTTACCCAAAGGACACAGAAACATCAATTCCAAAGAACACCTGCACCCCTATGTTTATAGCAGCACTGTTTACAATAGCTAAGCTTTGGAAACAACCCAAATGCCCCAAAATAGATGACTGGATCAAGAAGATGTGGTACATATATACCATGGAATATTACTCAGCATTCAAAAAAGATAAACACATGCAATTTGCAGCAACATGGATGGCGCTGGAAGGGATCATGCTCCGCGAAATAAGCCAAAAAGAAAAAGAAAAATACCGGATGGTCTCACTCATAGCAGGAATCTAGAAAACTTAAATAAGGGACCAGTAAAATGAATATAAGAAAGTGAAAATCAAAATCAACAAAAAACTATGAACCAGAGACCCTTTTTGGGGGGTGGGGGGCGGGAGGGGAAGGATTGGGGTCAGAATGGGGCGTTTGCAATTGTATGGGGAATATAAAAATAAAATTTATTATTTAAAAAAATAAAAAATAAAAATAAATCTTAAAAAAGTTTAAAAAAAATAATGAGAAAAACAAGGTGGAGATAAGGGGAGACAATTGACGTGGTCTCCGTTGGGTGCTGTCTCTTGTTTATTTTGCTTTCAATAAACTACAATACTCCCAATGTTAAAAAAAAAAAAAACCTAGCAACAACAAACATTGGTGAGGATGTAGAGGAAAAGGAACTCTCCTGCACTGCTGGTGGGAATGCAAACTCGTCCAGCCACTATGAAAAGCTGTGTGGCAATTCCTCAACCTTCTAAAGATGGGGCTTCCATATGATCCAGCAATTCCAATCCTACGTATTTACCCAAAGGACACAGAAACATTAATTCAAAAAGGCACCTGCACCCCTATGTTTATAGCAGCACTATTTACAATAGCTAAGCTATGAAAACAACCCAAATACCCCAAAATAGATGACTGGATAAAGAAGATGTGGCATACATATCCCGTTTCTTTTAACTGATGAATTCAGTCTATTTCCATTTAGGGTGGTAATTGATACATTTAGGGTGGTAATTGATGCATGACAGTTGCCATTTTGTTTATTGTTTTATATTTCTATTCATTACCTTGTTTGGTTCTTCCAGATCATTCTTCTGTTGGTTCAGATTTTAAGGCTTCTTGTAATATTTCTTGGAGTGCAGGTTTAGTAGTAGTGAATTTCTGAAGGTTTAGATTTTCTGAAAAGGTCCTTATTTTTCCTTCATAGAGGAAGAAGTGTTTTGCTGGATAAAGTATTCCTGGGTGGCATTTTCTATCTTGGAGTTTTTTGAATATGTTGCTCCATTCTTTTCTTTCCCATAGTGTTTCCTCAGGGAAGTCTGACATCAGCTTAATTACTTTTCCTTTATAAGTTGTCTGTTTCTTCTCCCTTGTCTGCTTCATTATTTTTCCTTTGTCTTGGACTTTTGGAAGCTTCACTATTATGTGTCTTGCTGTAGTTCTCTTTTCATTGTGGTAATTTGGGGTTGTCTAGCTTCCTGTATTTATATTTTCATTTCCTTCTTCATGTTTGGGAAGTTCTCTTGAATTATTTCCTTGACTGGGTTCTCAGTTCCTTTGTCTCTCTCTTCACCTTCTGGGATTTCTGACTCCTATATTTCCATTCCACATGGTGTCAGATAAATTCTCGAAGTGTTTCTTCATTCTTTCTCCTTTGTCCATCACATTCCTTTTCTTTTTTGGTTCTTCTTATATCTATCTTCGAGAGTACTGGTTCGTTCTTCCATTTCATCAATTCTGTTTTCCAAGAGTTCTTTAGCTTCTCCATTAATCTTTTAATATCCTGCATTTCCTTCTTTAAAGACTCATTTTCATTCTTCAATTCATCAATTATATTTCTCATATTATTCTTCTCCTTTTCATCTTCTTTATGGTTTTTAATCATGGCAATTCTGAATTCTCTTTCTGTCAGGCAGGGAAATTCTTCCATGTCAGTGCTGTTGAATTCTGGGAGATCACCAAGTCTCTGTATGCTGTTTGTCTCTTCCCCTACATGTACACCTTAACCTCCAAGGCCAGGTCAGTGCAGGCGCACAGTAGTTCACACAGACTTTAACATTGTATGTGGGACAAAAGACACTCTCCTAAGCAGTTGCTGCTCCCTGTGGGGGCTAGTCCTTCCCTCTGCCTTGCTGGCATTACTCGCTGTTCCTTACAGGGTGCACAGGAGCACAGGGGTCACTGGCCCCCCACAACTGTTTGTGGACCTAAGGGCACTGTCCTGGATCTCACTGCTCACCTGTGTTTCTGGGCCCTCCCTCTGCCTTTACTTGGTTCCAGAATGGATGCACAAGGGAAACTGGCCTCCAACAACTGTGCAGGCTGGCAGGCACTCTCCTGGTCTGGCTGCTCACCTTTGCCTTTACTCATTTCCAGAAAGTGTACTCGAGGTCACCAGCCTCCAATAGCGTTGTCGGCCTGAGGGTGCCCTCCTGGGTCTGGCTGCTAACCTCTCATTGTGGTTTTGAGTGCAATTTCCTTATAAGTGTTACTGACCAACTTTTCATATTCCTCTGGATCGTCAGAATGTTCTTTAGAAAACTCTCTATTTAGGTCTTTTGCCCATATTTTGATTGGACTGTCCTGTTGTTTTTTTCTGTTGTTTTTTTTTTTTTTTTTTGGTGGGGGGTTTGTATAAGAACTTCATATATTGTGAAATTAACTCCATGTAAGATGTGTGATAAACAAGTATCACCACAAGTCTATAGGTTGCCTTTTACGTGTGTGATGGTTTCTTTTGAGGTACAAAAGTTTTATATTTTAGTTTCACATAGAGCCACTTGTTTATTTTTTGCTTATTTTTGATTTGCTATTGTAGTTGCATCCCAAAATACATCTTTGCAGTAGATATCCTGTAGTGTTTCCTCTATGGTTTAAGCATTTCATTGTTGAATTTCCTATACATAAATATTTCAGACATTTTGAATTAATTTTTGTGTATGGAGTTAAGTATGGATCTAGATTCATTTTTTTTTCACATGAGAATATCCATGTCTCCAGCACCATTTTTTTTTTTTTTTTGAGGCTTTCCTTTCTCCATTTTATGATGTAGCTCCTTTGTCAAAGATTAACTGTCCATATTTATATGAGTTTATCTCTGGGATTTCTATTTTACTCCATTGCTCTATGTTTCTGTTTTTGTTTAATTTCGATTACTGTTGCTATATAGTATAGTTTGAAGTGAGAGAGTGTGATACCTCTACTTTTCTTCTTTTCTCTCAGGAACATTTTAGCTATTAGGGAACATTTATGGTTTCATGCAAGTTTTATATTTTATTTCCTGGAAATTTCCATTGGGATAGTATTCTGTTCAATCTATAAATTCTTTTAGTTAATATGGCCATTTTAATGATTTTTTTCTTCTAATTCATGAGCATGAAATATCTTCCATTTTGTGTGTGTGTGTGTGTGTGTATGTGTCTTCTTTCATTTTCTTTAGCACTCTTACAGTTAGGAATATATAGATATGTCCTTCACCTCTGTCATCAAGTGTACTCCCAAGTATTTCATTCTTTTTGGTATGAATGCTTTTTAATTTCCATTTCTTTATACACATTGCATATAGAAATGAAACTGATTTTTTGTGCTGATTTTGTATCTTGCTACTTTATTGTATTCACTTCTTTTTTTTTTTGTAGAGTTGAGTCTTCTATGTATATTATCATATCATTTGAGAGCAGTGATAGTTTCACTTCTTTTCCAATTCTTTAGTTAGTGATTACCTTGGGGGTTATATCAAACTTATTATTTGCCTAAGGAAATCTTTTACCAGTGGGTGTCAACTCTCTGACATTTCACCTTACAAATTCTGAGCCTTTCTTCCTTCCCTTTAGTATTTTTTTATTCATAATATTCTACCTCATGCTTGGATTTTGTATTACTATTGTTATTTTGCATAGGATTTTTTTTTTCAAGATTTATTTATTTATTTGTACAAGCACTGGGTATAGTCAGAAGCGGGGGAGGATAAGAGAATTCACCAGAACCAGAGCAGGGATCAGAACAGGAAGACTGACGAAATACACTGCTGAGGGGAGCAGCAGGCATGGCAGGAGAGGTCTGCAGGACATGTGGGACCCTTGCCGGTGGCCAGGGATCGAACTGGCGCTGCAGAGGCTGCAAGCAGCTTTGCAGCCCAGCGCTCAACCGCTGTGCCACCGGGGAGGCCCTATTTTGCAAAGGGTTTTTGTGTTTCATTTTTTTTTTCTCAGAGAAAATGTCCTTTCAAAATTTCCTGTGGGTAAGGTCTGATAAATTCCACTCGTTTCTGTTCTTCTGGGGAAACTTTCATTTAACCTCCAAATTTGAATGATAATTTTGCAGGATAGAATACTCTTGGCTATTAGTTTGTCTTTTAGGATTATAGACACTTCATTCCACTCTTTCCTTGTCTGCAGTGTGAGTGGGGTGAAATTTAAGGAAAGCCTAATTTAGATGCCTTGTGTATCACCTTCCTTTTTGCTTGCCTTGCTGCCTAGGAATTTTTTTTTCTTTTTCGTTGATTTTTTTTTTTTTTAATTTAAGAGTGATATGTGCGGGTATAAGTCATTTTTCATTTAGATATTTGGAGGTTCTCTCTACTTCCTAGACATACATGCTTATTTTTTTCATTAAGTACACAAAATTCTCAGTATTAATTCTTTAAATGAAGTCTCTTCTTCTCTCTTTATTCACTTTCTGGAATACCATTATCCTTGTTTCCTCTTCCAGTTGAATCTGATATTTCTCATAGAGTTTCATCATTTTTCCTAAGTCATGTTTCTCTTTAACTGGGTAATTTGTATTTTGAGTCTTATTTCTTCTGCCAGCTTAATTATATTTAAAGTGTGTTCCATATTTGTCTTTATTTCATTTAGAGTATCTTTTTTGTGCTCTTTGAATATTCTTAATCTCTGGTGAAGAATACATTTCATTCCTGTATCTATTTTCCTAGATCTTCTACCTGCCTTGACTGACTATTTAGTAGCTCATTTAGGATTTTTAATTTTGCTATTTTACCATCTTTTTCTCTTAGGTTCTCTGTCTCTTTATTGTTTATATATGTTCTAGAACTTTTATTATCCTTTTTACACTTACATCTTATAAAAACATGGTCTTTGTTTCTTAGGCATGTGTTTTGCCTTATTTATTTTATTTATTTTTTATGGTTGTGGCACTGCAGGTTTAGTTTTGTTGGTTTCTCTTTTTAGTTTACCTTGGCAAGAAGTGGGGGCAGAAGTGAGGGCAGAAGTGAGAGCTGAGGCTTAGACTCCTGGTCTCTTTAGGTCTTATTAAGAAGTGAGTGCAGTTCTGTTCACCTATGCTTCTTCTCTCTCACCATTCAGTGTTTCAGTTATTCTGACTTCTAGGTCTCCCTTTCTTGCTGCTCAGTTATGTGGCTGGTCAAGTTCTGCCAACATCATGTCTCCTGGCAAGGAGGGCTAGGCATTGTCTCCAGTCCTCACGTTCTGGTATTCAGGACACCACCAAGTGGGTCATGTGCCATATCATCTGGCAATGGCTTTAGGCAATGGCCATCACTGTAGCCACCACTGCCACTGTCCCATGTCCAAGGACCCCTGTTGATTCTGTCAAAGGGAGTGGTAAGATCTGTCTTCCATCTGTTCTTCCCACTGCTAAACTTCTTCCCACTGTTAACCCACTGCTATTAGGCTCACAACTAAGCCTGGCACAGCTCTTTCCGAAGTCTCTTTGTTCTCTTACAGAGGGAGAGGTTTGGGTAACTTTCTTTGCCTGCTCTACCCAGGGAACTCCCAGTTCCTATGACCTATGCCTGTGGCCTATGTGTGAATGCATTCTCTTTGCAAAGAGTCCCTCCAGTGAAATTCACCGTGCCAACACTCCCCTTTTGACTGTGGATGCCCTGTTTCATCAATCAGATATCTATTTTCTGGTCATGCTTCCCTTCACCTCCTCTTGCTCCTCCCCTGCAGCAAGCCACCACCTTAATGAAAGTCAACCATGGGAAGTGCTGGCTCTGTTTCATAGTTGTGCACAGGAAAGAAGGTGATCCCAAACTTTCTATTCTGCTATGATGTTGGTAGAGCCCCTACTTGGTAATATTTAACTGAAGGTTTTTATAATTACATTTATCAGTAAGTCTGGCCAATAGTCTTCCAACTTAGTGCTATTTGTGGCAGTTTGGGTTTTAGTGCTATGAGATCTAAAGAAAATTATTTAAAAAAAATCTTCCTTCTTTCTTATTGTTCTAGAATGGTTAAATTATATCAGATATATCTGTTCTTCAATCATTTGAAAGTCTTCACCTATGAATTCATCATTTGGATGTTTTTAAAGGAAAACCACTTAAGCTGATCTACTAAATGTGAGGTTCCTTGCTTTCAATTCCAGAGAAGGCAACATTCGCACTGTTTCAGAAAAAAAAAAGAATAAAAAGATATATGCTTAAGAGACCATCCTAAATCTGGCTCATTGGATATATTCATGTTAAGTCTGGATCTATTACCTTAGGTGTTAATACCCTGTTACCTTTCATTAAAAATATTCCTAATTTTATATAGAATTGCCAAAGACTAATGATTGTGCTTATAAAGACATGAGTCTTTCTAATGATTGAGGGATTGGAGTACTGCACGTTTTGCGGGGGTGGAGGGTAAGAGTTGGAGGGGGAGACAATTCTGGGGAAATAGACACAAGAAAGTCTGAACACCACTAAACAAGTTGCAGGATAGGAGTGAGAGAAAATGTGGCTGTGGATTCTAGGCTAGAAGAAACTGTTATGTCAATATCTGACTATCAACTTCCCTCTATACCCTTACAAACACCATTTCCACTTCAAAACTTTGTGAAATGGAGACAGAATTTAAAGTTACAATAATCAGGAGATCCTGTAAATTACCCTTCTATAAAGTCATTCTAAAACTTGATAGTAAATATCTGGGCAGCATTAATCTTTTTCATGTAAATAAATCTTGAGCGTAGCTTAGGAGCCTAAACTTGCATTTGTATTTTATCTTTAGCATTTGGTTTATAGCTTCCACAAGTCAGGTGCTTTAAAACTCTCCTATAACCAAAGATTAACAGAAATACATATGAAAGAAGAAATGAAGGATTAAAATATTATAATGTATAATTCATACTTTTGGCTCTTGTAGCATAATTGGGATTATGTCATTGTTGTGCAACCATCACAAGCCAGGAGGATTGTTGATTCAGGCAGATGAAAAGAGACTTTTGGAGATTTCAGTGTCTCTGATATGCCTTTAAAGCTGAGGCAGGGGATAATGGCATAGGCAGATCAGCAGGCAGGGAGGCAGCAGCTGAGCCCCTGGCCTCAGAGTGACACACTGTAGAGGCAGGAAGGGGCACTGAGCAGGTTTTCTATGATCCCATGCAGACCAGGTAAAGGAGGAGTCCTGGAGCCCTTGTTGGCTTTTTTCAGGTTTTTTATTTAGATTTACCAGGCACATGGCAGGCAGGGGTACTGGGGGGCCGGGAGGCTGGCAGGCCTCCCAGCCCCCAGCAAGTCTTCACTCTATCTGGGCTCTCCGGCCTTCTCTCATGTTCTCTCTGCTTCTCTGCTCTCCTGCTTCCGTTCGATCTTGGCTTCTGCTGGCATCCCCGTGATGTTGCCCTTATAAACACAGTCTCTCAGCCCAGGTGTACCCACTTCAGGTGGCCTCCATCAGGCATGCATTAAGGACCACAGGGTTCCCTCATCTATCCTAATGGCGGGAGGGCAGAAAAGCCTGATACTTTTACCTTACCCTACAAGGAGAGAGTCCTGGTGCCCTCGATGGCTTTTACAGGCTCTTATTGAGATTTACCAGGTAGATGGCAGGCAGGGATGCTGGGGGGCCAGGAGGCTGGCAGGCCTCCCAGCCTCCAGCAAGTCTTCATTCTTTCTGGGCTCTCCAACGTTCTCTCCTGGCCTTTGCTTCTCTGCTGGTAGTTCTTTTTTTGCTTTGGTCTTCCATTCATTCTGCTCTCTTTCTACTCTACTGGCGTTCCCATGATGCCACCCTTATAAGCCCAGTCTCTTAGCCCAGGTGTACCTATTTACGCATGTCCACACCCTACTCCAGGTGTCTGCCATCAGGCATGCATTTAGGACTGCAAGGATCCATCATTAATCCTAATGGCAGGAGGGCAGAGAAGCCTGAAAATCACTTATCCTACAGCAAAGAAACCTGGGAGGGAAGCAAGACTTCAGGTGGTTGCCATAGAGACCAGCAGTAGAAAGCTGAAAAATGCCTGATTAACTCCATTTTCTCTACAATCATCTAGAAACTGATTTTCAGAATATTAGTGCCTAAGTCTTGGAATTTTATCTCATCATAGGATTTTTTTTTCTTTTGGTGATTGGCTTAACATTTACTGATAGATTTAATATAAGAGTATCGGGCCTCCCTGGTGGTGCAGGCAGTTGAGCGCCGTACTGTGAAGCTGTCTGCAGCCTCTGCAGCATGGGGGGTTCGATCCAGGCTAGCCGGTAAGAATTCCACATGGCGAAGCAGACCTCTCCTGTCTTGCCTGCTGCTCCCCTCAGCAGTATATTTCGTCAGTCTGCCTGGTCTCTTCCCTGCTCTGTCTCTGGTGAATCCTCTCTGGTGAATCTCGCCTGTACCCCTGTTCTTGTATGAATAAATAAATCTTTAAAAAAAAAAAGAGTAGCTATCATCACAGGGCCTCCCTGGTGGCACAGAGGTTAAGTCTCAGCGCTATCAAGCTATTGTAAGCCACTGCTGCCTGAGTTTGATCCCCAGCCAGGGTGCTAACCCACATGAAGTAGCAGACCTCTTCTGTCTCACCCGCTGCTTTCCTCAGCAGCGTAGTTCAGTCAATCTGACCTGTTCCCCTCTCTGCCTCTGGCGAATCCTCTCACCGCCTATACCCCAGTTCTTGTATGCATGCATAAATAAAAATAAATCTTAGATAAAATGAGTAGCTACCATGGCTCCTGGTTCTCTAAAGGTTCTCTGGGGCTCCCAGCTAAGTGGCATCGGTCTAGGCTACCTCATGGTAGCCTTGGATGGCTGACTTGGCACAGACAAATTTGGGTTTAGAAAAAAGGGAAAGAAAAAAATAACTTTGCAGTTTTGGAGATACACATTCAAGTTTGAATCTGGCCAGTGTCACTCAAATACAGCATAGTTTGCCTGCCCAGGTCTGACACAGAGCAGTGCACGTTGGATGTACAACTGGGGTTTTGGTTTTAAAAACAGACCAGGTAGAGCTCCCACTGGCACCAATTAGGTTCAAGATTATACCATCACCAATCAACTCTTGGAAAAGAGCTGGTTTGGAATTGGATCGATCAGTTTGAAAGGCAGGGACTCTGAAGAGGGATATAATCAAGAGTTTCAGAGGAGGCTTCAGGTAGTTTGAGAGGAGAGGCTTGACTCAGTTGGGAAGGTTCAGTCGGTGTAACAGAAACTTCTTAGGAAGGTTCCAGTCAACTTGGGAGGACAGCTAAATTCAACAAGGTTTAACTCAGCTTGGAAGAAGCTTCAAGAGGAGACTTGAATTTGGATTTAGGAGAGACAGTACCCTGAGACCACCTTCAGCTGCCACAGGTAATTGGATACTGAGCCACCACTTACTGGTGTGACACCTGTTCCAGCCTTCCTTCAGAGGGACAGCACTATCTTGCATGAGCAGCTTGTGGTCTGGACTTTTGGACACTATAGACACTATCTGGGATAGGACAACTGGGCATTTATGACCTTAGGAACTCTTCCCTTATTCCAATCTCCCTTTGTAAATAAACCTTGTATAGGGTAAGTAAAAAGTATCAATCTTTTCTGCCCTCCCGCAATTCATGTTGATGATGGATCCCTGTGGTCCTGAATGCATGCCTGATGGAGGGCACCTGGAGTGGGGTGTGGGCATATGTAGATGGGTACATCTGGGCTGAGACTGGGCTGATGAGGGTGGTGTCACAGGGAACCAGCTGCAAAGGAGGAGGGAAAGAGAAGCAGAAGAGAGAACAAGGCCATGAGAGAGTGCCAGAGAGCCCAAAAAGAGTGAAGATTCGCTGGGGACTAGGAGGCCTGCCAGTCTCCTGGCCCCCTGGCACCCCTGCCTTCCATGTACTTGGTAAAATCCCAATAAACACCTAAAAAAGCCAAGGAGAGCTCCAGGACTCTCCTTTATATGTCTGCTCGGATCATAGAGATCCTGCTCTATGCTCCTCCTGCTGCTACAATTGGTGTAAGTCAGGAGAATGATTCGATGCAGATGGGTATGGAGGCCTCTGAAGAACTCTGGAGGGACTGAGGAGTAGAGGCCATGAGCTTGTGACAATGCTGGAGGCGCCATGGTAGCACAGGAGATGACCAAAGTCCAGGATCTGCGGGAAGAGCTAAAGATGTTGCGGAGCACAGGAGGTTGATAAGGTCCAGAAACTGCGGGACAAGACCTTTAGTGGAGGAGGAGATAGCCCAAGAGGACCAACTCTCATGAATTGGTTCAGGTTCCCCTCAAGCAGAAGAATCATCAGGAAAGAAAGAGGACCACGATTCGGAGCTTGCCGAGTGCAGACACAGGGAAAAGCCAATGGACTTGGACTGACAATCCCTCCAGAATGCAGAGGAACCTAGGCAGGTTGATCTTACATTTTGGGGACTTTGGGGAAGGATGGTATCATTTGTAAACCCCAGGAGATGAAAATCAAGGCATGGCCAGTAGGCCTTGGTGGCCAAAAGCAGCCTGTGTACTGCTCAAGAATCCTAGGGCCAAGCCTAGAGAGGCAATGGCCAGAGTAGACGAAGGGGCAGGCATGAGAAAAGCCCAAGAGGCTGAGGGAGGAAGCCCTTGCCAAATTCTCTGCAGCCAGGCAGAGATGTACCAAAAAAGCCAACTTAGGCAAAAGCTGGTTCTGAGATTGAGAAGCCCTGAGCGGCTGTTAAGCAGCCTAAGTATGTTAAAGAAGGCCAATGAGTCGCTTAAAATCACCTGTGGGTGATGCCCTGTTCATTGTTGAGTGAGGGTGAGAAGATGAGGAGCCCATCTTTGGGGGACAGGTGGGGCATGTGGCTTTTGGTGGAGCCCACAGCCGAAGAGGGGACCCAAGAGAGGCCACATGTGGAGCTTGTGTCCACGGATCCCTGACCCATGTGCCTGTGCAAAGGGTTGGCTTGAATGCAGGGGTCTGCGTGTCACATTGGTGGCTATGAAAGCCGAGTGTTGGAATGACTGCAGATTAACGGGCAATTAATGGGCAATTAACCCCAAAGAGTACAGAATCACCAATCCAAGAATGAGTGCATCCTTAGGGTGGATGCGGTGTGTCTTGTGGCTGAAACCACAGCTGGAGAAGGCCAAGAAGCCTGACGGCTCCTGACATGTGATGGCAGATGTCAGAGTGATTCCCCCCTCCTATGAGCAGTGCCTTCAGCAGCAGACTTAGTGGATCATCTGCTGGTGCTAATAATCTTGTCTTTTGCTCCTAGGTTTGTTCCTGGCCTGGGTATAGTTGTATTTTGTTATATTGTATGCAGTTGTATTCTGTTATAGACTGTATGGCAGAAAATCCTGAGGGGGTGGAATGTAGGGTAAGTAAAAAAGTATCAGGGGGCCTCCCTGGTGGTGCAAGGGGTTTAGTGCAGTGCTGTGAAGCTGTCTGCATCCTCTGTCTGCATCCTCTGAGGCGCGAGTTCGATCCCCAGCCGGCCAGGGAGCACCCACATGGTGCAGCAGACCTCTCCCGACTGGCCTGCTGCTCCCCTTATCAGTGTACTTCCGTCTATTTGCCTGTTCTGTTCCCCACTCTTTGGATCTTTTGGATCTTTTTGGATCTATTTGGATCTTTTCCCTGCTCTGTCTCACCTCCCACACCTCTGGCCTGTACCCCAGTTCTTACATGCATAAATAAATAAATTTAAAAAAAAAGTATCAGGCTTTTCTGCCCTCCTGCAATTCACGTTGATGATGGGTCCCTGTGGTTCTGAATCCATGCCTGATGGCGGGCACCTGGAGTGGGGTGCGGGCATATGTAGGTGGATACACCTGGGCTGAGACTGGGCTTATAAGAGCGAAGTCATGGGGAACCAGCTAGCTGCAAAGAGGTGGGAAAGAGAAGCAGAAGACAGTGTGCTGGAGAGCCTGGGAAGAGTGGGGATTTGCTGGGGGCCTGCCTGCCATGTACCTGGTAAACCCAGTAAAACCCTGAAAAAGCCATGGAGAGTTCCAGGACTGTCCTTTACCTATCTGCATAGGGTCATGGAAAACGTGCTGTGGCCATCCTACCTCTACACCTCACTCTTGCAAACTGAGCTTGAGCTGTGTCTTACAATTGTGAGTACACAGGTGGAAAACCCACAGTGACCTGTCCTACCTTTGCCCACTTTCAATACTGTGAAAGTAAATGTGTGATATGTCAGTAAGGCAATAGGGAAAAGAAAATTCTCAGAGGGTAACTATAGCTGTTACAAAATTCAAGTAATAAAATAGTCATGTAACCTCAAAATGTCATGGTTCAGATATTTAGGACTAGGACTAGAAATGAGGGCAGATTTAAGAATATTGTTGTAGGGTATGAATCTGTTGAGAGCACAAAGGCCCAATATCAACAATCAGTAAATCCTTAAAAGATCCCATTTTCTTAAAAGTTAAAAAGACTCTGAATTTTTCCCAAGTATCTCATTTTATATAGGTAATTCTTTATATTGCATACTCATTAAAAGATTGAATTTATGAAAAAATAACCCCTGAGGAAATGATGCTGTCCAAATGTTTATACAAGGCAGCTTCTGACTGGGATTGTGAATATTATTGTCCAGTCATTTGAAAACCTTGGTGCTATACCCACTCTCCCTAGAACAGTGCAGCCCATCCCCCTTAAAAATTAGAGGCTAAATTATAAAACTTTTTAGATACTCTTTTCTCAACAAATTTTGGAGTGACCTTGAGACTATAGACAAACACAATGGATGAAATGGACCCTTTGATCATTTTAAAGACCTTCCTCAAGATTTATGAAGCATTGTGATCACAGCAGTTGACGTTTATCAAGAGCAGTTTCAATAAACAGCTGGTCTTGGGCCTCCCTGGTGGTGCAATGGGATAAGCACAGCGCTATGAAGCTGTCTGCAGCCTCTGAAGCACAAGTTTGATCCCCAACCAGCCAGGGAACTACCCACATGGCACAGCAGACCTCTCCTGTCTGGTCAGCTGCTCTCCTCAGCAGTGTATTTCAATCAATCTGCCTGTTCTGTTCCCCACTCTGTCTCTGGTGAATCCTCTCACCCTCTGAACCTCTGGCCTGTACCCCAGTTCTTGTATATATAAATAAAACTTAAAAAAAAAAAAGCTGGTCTTGTTACTTAATCTCTGCCAAATATAAAGGAACAAGATCATTTATTATAAAACCTGGTGTATTTCAAATTTATTGTTTATGTTTAATAATTCTAAAAGATGATCACACCACCCAGTTCCTTATGTATTAATTTTCCAGTTAATTTATTTTCCAGGAGGAAATTTTCAAAGTAGCTATTCCATGGTTGCTTTATTATGATTTAAAATATTCTGCTGAATGATCTACTTTTAAATTTCCCAAGACAAATATTATTATGCTTAAACTTTATAATTTGAGGGATAAAAATATCTTTGTTGCAGAAGACTGGTACTCTGGCAGAAACTCTTAACCTGATCTTATTGTATAGTAATAATGTAGCCTACATTACCAGGATTTTATTGAATTGTCTTGTTATTTTTAAATTTATTTTCAGATGAAGTGCCTTTTTTCTTACATCTTCATTAATTTTTGGACAATATTTGAATTCTCTAATCAGATGTAGTCCACATAGTTGTCCCAATATCATAGCAACTGTGATCCATCACCATAGACCCTTGTGCTCTTCCCTTCCCTGTTTTGACCCCTTTTGACCCCACCCCTGCTGTATGCTACAGACCTCAGTTCAGCTTGCAAGTTTTGTCTATTTTCTGACTGTTTGATTGGTTTTTCTATATTCCACATATAGGCAAAACCATCTGATATTTATCTTTTTCCTTCTGAGTTATTTTGCTTAGCATAATCCCTTCCAACTCCATCCATGTTGGCACAAATCACATGAATTTAACTTTTATTATCACTGAGTGGTATTCCATTGTGTATATATTACAAAGTATTCTTCATTTACTCATCTGCTTGGAGGCAAGTAAGTTCTTTTCCAATATTGGCTATTGTAAATAGTGCTTCAGTAAACACAAGAGTGTAGGATTGGCCCTATACCTCATGAGTAAGAGCACTGGTCTTGTAAGAGTGCAGGATTGCTTTCAAATTAGTGTTTTTGTGTGCTTGTATTCCGAGGTGTGGAATAGCTAGATCATATAGTTATTTGTAGTTGTTGTTTTAATATGGGCCATTCTCACAGGTGTGAGGTTGTATCTCATTGTGATTTTTCCTTTAAATATTTATTTATTTATACTGGGTACAGAATAAGCACTGGGTACAGTCAGATGCACGGGAGGGTGAGAGAATTCATCAGAGTCAGGGCAGAGAGCAGAGCAGGCAGACTGACGAAGTACACTGCTGAGGGGTGCAGCAGGTGGCAGGAGAGGTCTGAGTGCCATGTGGGACCCTCACCCAGTGGCCAGGGATCGAACCGGTGCTGAAGAGGCTGTGGGCAGCTTTGCAACCCAGCGCTCAACTGCTGCACCACCGGAGAGGCCCCTCATTGTGATTTTTATTTGAATTTCCCTGATAAGTGATGGTGCACATATTTTCATATGTCTCTTGGCGGTTACCATTCTTTCTTGGAGAAGTATATATATTTAGCTCTTCTGCCCATGTTTTGATTGGTTGTTTTTGTTGAGTGGTGTGAGCTCTTTGTAGATCTTCAACATCAGTCCCTTATCAGCTATATGGTGTGCAAATATTTTTTCCCATTCAGTAGGATGTCTTTTCATTTTTGTTGCTGTCACTTTTGCTCTACAATTTGTTGTTAATTTGTTGTAGTCCCAGCTGTTTATATTTTCCTTTGTTTTCTTTGAATTTGAAGATGAGTCCTTGAAAATAATTTTGAAGTTTATGTTATGGAGTGTTTTGTCTATGATTTCCTCCATATATTTTATGGTTTTATGTCTTGCATCCAATTCTTTTAACCATTTTGTGTTGATTATTGTGTATGGTGCAGATAATAGTCTAGTTTCATTCTTTTTTTTTAAAGATTTATTTATTTATGCATACAAGAACTGGGGTGTAAGTCACAAGGTCAGAAGTGCAGGGAGAGGTTGATAGGATTCACCAGAGACAGAGAGGGGAGCAGAACAGGCAGATCTACTGAAATACACTGCTGAGGGGATCAGCGGGCGAGGCAAGAGAGGTCTGCTGTGCCATGTGGGTTGCTCCCTGGCCAGTTGGGGATTGAGCTCATGCTGCAGTGGCTGGCATTGACTTGATAGTACTGTCTTTAACCCCTGTGCCACAAGGGAGGCCCTAGTTTCATTCTTTTGCATGTCGCAGTCCAGTTTACCCAACACCATTTATTGAAGAGATATTCCTTGTTTCCATGCATACCCTTTGCTCCTTCATCATAGGATTAGTTGACCATGTACGTGTGGTTTTATTTCTGGGCTTTCAATTAAATTCCATTGGTTGGTGTGCCTGTTTTTCTTCCAAAGCCCATGCTGTCTTAATTATTATTGCTTTATAGTATAGTTTGAAGTCTGGTTGTATAATGCCTTCATCCCCTTTTTAGTGAGGAGAGCTTCGGCTATTTGAGGTTTTTTTTTTTAATTATTATTCCATATGAATTTCAGCAATTTTTTCTCCATTACTTTGAAGAATGATATTGAAATTTTTATTGGAATTGCATTGAATGTGTAAAATGCTTTGGGTAAGATGGCCATTTTAATAATGTTGATTTTTTTGATCCATAAGCAGGGAATGTCTCAATTTCTTTGTGTTTTCTTCTATTTCTTATAACAATATTTTATTATTTTCCTTGTATATATCTTTCACTTCCTTTGCTAGGTTTATTCCCAGGTATTTAATTTTTCTTGACAGAATTGTAAATTAAATGATTTTCTTAATTTCTTCCTCTTCAGGCTGATTGTTTACATATAAGAAAACTACTGATTTTTATGTATTGATTGTGTAACCTGCTACTTTACTGATCTGGTTTATTGTTTTAATAAGCTTTTCCATGGATATTTTAGGGTTCTCTATATTATCATATTGGATTCATATCATTTGGATTCATTTTATTGCTTTCTCTTCTGGAAGAGCTCCAGAGATTACGCCTCTATTTTCTTGATAAGCCTTGGTTGAAGTTTGTCTAATTTGTTTCTTTATGAAAGAACCAGTTTTTTGTTTCATTGATCTTTTTGACTGTCTTTTAATTTCTATTTCAACTACTTCTGCTTTGATTTTTATTTCTATTTTCCTACTGGCTTTTGGATTTGTTTGTTCTTGTTTTTATAATTCCTCAAGTTCAGAGATAAGATTGTTTATTTGAGTACTTTCTTGATGTGGACTTGTATTGCTATAATTTCCTACATAGTACACTTCTGCTGTGTACCATAAGTTTTAGATGCTTTTGTGCTCATTTACATTTGTCTTGAGGTTTTCTTTTTAGTTTCTTCTTCGATTGTCTCATTATCCAGTGGTCTTTCAGTGTGTTGTTCAGTCATCATGTATTAAGAGATTCCCCTGCTTTTTTTTTTTTATAGTTGATTTCTATTTTGTAACCTTTATAGTCTGAGAAGATGCTGGTATAATTTCAGTTTTCAGGAAATTATTGAGCTTTATTTTGTGACCCAAAATGTAGTCTGTTATGAAGAATGTCCCATGTGCACTTGAGAAAAATGTGTTTTCTGATTTTGAAGGGTTCCAGATGTCTAATTCTCTATGTAAGGCTATTGTATTCTTATTTATGTCCTATTGATGTGTCAATTGATGAGAGTGGGGGTGTTGAAGTATCCTATCACAAATGTGTGTTTTTTGGCCAATGTTTGTTTTCAACATCAATAGTAGTTGTCTAATACATTTTGATGCACCTTCATTTGGTCCATATACATTGATGAGTGTTATATCTTCTTATTGTGCCCATCCCATTCTCTTATTACTTTTCTCTTGTTAATTTTTTTAACTGAAAATCTATTTTGTCAGATATAAGTATGGCTGTCCCTGCCTTCTCATTTGTTTGTTTTCAAGTCCTTTACTTTGAGCCTATATTTGTCTTTGGAGTGTAGGTGTCTCTTGGAGACAACAGAAAGTAGGATTCAGTTCCCTGATCTAACTTGAACTCTCTGTCTTTTAACTGGTGAGTTCAGTCCATTTAAAATATTCTGTCTTTGTCCTGAATTTTTATAAATTTCACTATCATATGACTTGCTGATGCTCTCATTTTATCTACGTAGTCTTGGATTCTTTTAGCTTCCTGTATTTCACATTTATTCCCTTCTCTAGGTTTGGGAATTTTCCTCCATTATTTCTTTAAATACATTTTTGGTCCCTTTCTCTCTCTCTTCCCTGCTGTACTCCCATTATTCTTATGTTGCCCTTTCTAATAAAGTTGGTTAGTTCTCGGAGTTATTCTTCTTTTTTAAAATTTTATTTTCTCTTCCTTCTTTTTTTTAATTTCTTTTTTAAATTATTTTTTATTTTATATATTTTTAAATCATTTTTCATTTTTGCACAATGTATGCATTTTCATCTTAGTTCTAGTCACCATACAATTCCCACCACCATTGCTTTGATCCTACTCCCACCTCCCCCTGACCCCCTGTAATGTGTCTCTGGTTTATAGCTGCTTGTTGATTTTGATTTTTACCTTATTATAATTAATCTTTTTCCTGGTTCCTTATTTAGGTTTTTTTAAATTCCTGCTATGAGTGAGACCATCTGGTATTTTTCTTTTTCTGTCTGGCTTATTTCACTGAGCATGATCCCTTCCAGCTTCATCCACGTTGCTGCAAATTTCATGAGTTTACCTTTTTTGATTGCTGACATTTCTCGATCTGCTAAAGATGGAGTTTCCATATGATCCAGCAATTCCACTCATAGATATTTACCCAAAGGACACAGAAACATTAATTCAAACAGGCACCTGCACCCTTATGTTTATAGCAGCACTGTTTATAATAGGTAAGCTATGAAAACAACCCAAATGCCCCAAATAGATGATTGGATCAAGAAGATGTGGTACATATACACAATGGAATTTACTCAGCAATCTCTCTTCCTTCTTTACCTGGATTCTTTGTCCATTTACACCTTTAATTACACTGACTTATTGTTCTACTTGACCTTCTCTACTTCCATGATTTTCTCCTGAGTTTTTCATCACATGCATTTCTCTTTTGAAAATCTGAAACTCCATTTTTATCTTATTTAGAGCTTCATTTTCTAACTTTATTGATTTTATTTCTATGGACATTCATCTGTTTTTCAAAGTTTTCTTCCATTTCTGTGAATTTCTTCATTCACTGCAATTCTAAACTCTGTATTTTGAAGGTGTCTATGACTTGGGGTTCTGGGGATTTGTTCTCTCTGTGTTGTACTATTTTCTTGGAGACTCATGTTACCATTTGTTGGATCTTTTTCCTTTTGCCTGTTATTAACTTTGGAACCCAGCCATTGTATGTGAAGTTTCCTCTAGACACAGTTCCTTCCCCTCCACTGGTCAGGGTTCTCACCTTTCTGTGCAAAACACTGGCAGGGTGTCATGGGAAGTTGTGAGGCCTGTCACCACTTTTTTCACTTCCTGATGCATGTCTGTGGTCTCACCAGGCTTGGTGCTGTCCATGAGCTGGCAGGGATCTTGTGGGAAGTCACACAGTCTTTGTTGGTCCAGGCAGTTGCGGGAAATGTCCTATAGAAGGTCCTGAGGCTCCTGCTGGTATGGGCAGGTGCTGGCTCGTTCCCATGGGAAGTCAGGAGGTTTTTATTGGTCTGATTGCAGGCTGGTAGGGTCTCTTTAGGCCCCTTGTTACTCTGGCACCTTCCCAACATGGGTCTAATACCTCACCAGTGCTTACTGGTGGGATCTCATGGAAGTTGTGAGATCTCTGTTGGTCTGGTTGAAGACAGGCATGGTCCAGTGGAAGGTCGCAAGGTCTCTAGCTGCTCTGGCTTTCTCCCCAATAGAAGTCCAGAGTCACCAGTCCAGGTAGGGCCAGTGGGGGTCTCACAAAAAGTTGCAAGACCTTTGCTGCTCTGTGTGGAGGTGGCGTGGCCCTGCAGGTCACAAGGTTCTGGGTGCTCTGGCCTCTTTCCAACAGGGTCTGGGGTCTCACTCATATGTTTTTTCTTTTTCTTGATTTGGTGAATTACATTAATTGATTTTCAAATGCTAAACCACCCTTGTGTCTCTGGAATAAATCCTACTTGGTCAAGTTGTCTAATCCTTTTGATACCTTGTTGGAGTCAATTTAAGATTTTATTGAGGATTTTAGCATTTGTGTTAATTAGGGAGATTTGCCTGCAGTTTCTTTTTTTGTGTGTTGTCATTGTTTGGTTTTGGTATTAGAGTGATATTGGTCTGAGAAAATATATTCGGAATTATTCCTACTTTCTCAATGTTTTGAAAGAGATTTTACAGGATAGATACTGTTTAATCTTTGAATATTTGATAGAACTCATTTGTGAAACCATCTAGTCTTGGGCTTTTGATTTTTTGCAAGTGGTCTCATTTTTGTTTCCATTTGTTTGCCTGTAATTTGTTCTAGCTTTGTATTTCTTCAGTATTGGCTGATTGTATAATTTTAAAGATGTATCCATCTCATCTAGATTACTGAACTTGTTTGCATGTAAGTGTTCATAGTAATCTCTAATTATCCTTTGGATTTCTGCTGTGTCTTTTGTAATCTCTCCTCCTTCATTTCTGATCCTATTTCTTTTTCTTCCTTTTTTTTTTTTGAGGCCAGCTAGAGGCTTATCTTATTTTTTCTAAGAATCAGCTTTTGGTTTCATTGATCTTTTGGACTATCTTTTTTATTTGTTTAATTTTTTTCTGCTTTTATTTTATTCTTATTTGCTGAATTTTGGGGTTTTTTTTGTTTGTTTGTTTATTTTCAAGTTCTCAAGATGGGAGATCAGGTTGTTTCTTTGGTTCTTGTTTCCTCATTATCCTTGAAGTTTGTGTCCTTGTTACCATTTTTTTAAAGATTTATTTATTTATACAAGAACTGGGGTACAGTCAGAGGCATGGGAGGGTGAGAGAATTCACCAGAGACAGAGCGGGTAGCAGAACAGGCAGACTGATGAAATATACTACTGAGGGGAGCAGCGGGTGAGGCAGGAGAGGTCTGCCATGCCATGTGTGTTTCTCCCTGGCAGGCTGGGAATCAAACCTGCAGCTGCAGAGGCTGAAGACAGCTTCACAGTGAGGCATTCAACCCACTGTGCCACTGGGGAGGCCCTCATTATCATTTATTTTAAAGTATTTTTAAAATTTCTTTTATTTTCTTTTTAACTCAGTGGTCTTTCAGCAATGTATTGTTCTGTCTCCACCTAATGGTTGATCTCCTTGCTTTCTTTTTGTAGTTAATTTTTATTTTGATACCGTCATGATCAGAGCAGATACTTGGTATCATTTCAATCTTCATGTACTTGTTGATGTTTCCTTGTGACCTATTATGTAGTCAACCCTGGAGAATGAACCATATGCACTTGAGAAAAATGTGTATCTGTTTTTGGGGGAGTGCAGTGTACTATAAATGTGTGCTAGTTCCATGTGTCTAGATCTTTGAAGGAAATTTTGTCTTGTTGATTTTCTGTGTCATTGATCTGTTCATTGGTGAGAGTGGGATATTGGTCTCCTACCACATATATATTTTCTCCAATATCTGCTTTCAGTGACAATAATAATTGTATAATGTATTTTGGTGCTGCAAGTATATATTTATGAGTGTTATCTCTTCCTGGTATATTGTCCCCTTGATTATTATATAGTGTCCATCCAAAATTTTTTTGTCACCTTCTTAGGTAGAAGTCTCTTTTTTTACTGATGCAAGTGTGCCTGTCCCTGCCTTCTTTTTAGGTGCCATTTGCTTATAGAATTGTTTGTCAACACTTTACTTTCAATCTATGTTTATCTGTGGAACTTAAGTGTATTTCCTGGGGGTAACAGAAGATTATATTCTAATTCAACATGATGTTATGTGTCTTTTTATTTCTGAGTTCGTTCCATTAACATTTAGGGTGATTATTGGAATTAGAAGTCTGTCATTGCCATTATATTCATTATTTTGTGGTTCTATTCCATTCCCGCTCATTTTCTTGTGTTCATTCCTCTTGGTTTACATACTAAGGCATCTTGTAATACTTGTAATACTTGTCCAAGATAAGGTACCTTGGAGTGGGGGTATAGAAGTAGCAAATTCCCAAAGATTATCTTTGTCTGAGAAAGTCCTTCTCCCTTTTGTAGGAAGGAGAGCTTTTTGCAGTATAAAGTATTCTTGGCTGTTACTTTTTTGCCTTGGAGGTTTTTGAATATGCCATTCCATTCTGTTCTTGCCCATAGTGTTTCTTCAAGAAGTCTGATGATGTTAACCTGATTGGTATTCCTTCATAGATTACCTATTTTTGCCCCTCCCATCAGCTTCATTTTTTTTTCCTTGGACTTTTGGAAGCTTTACTACTATGTGTTTTGATGTACACTTCCTTTTAAAAAAGTGTTTGTGACCCTCTTTAGATTGCTGTATATGTATGCTCATTTCCTTCTTCAAGTTTTGGAAATTTTCTTCAATTATTTCCTTAAGTGGCTTTTATGCTCACTTTTCTGTCTCTACTTCTTCTGGGATTCCTATGGCTCATATTTTGTTTCATCATATGGTGATGAATTTTTGAAGTTTTTCTTCATTCTTTTGAAGTTTTTCTTCATTCTTCATTCTCTTTTCTGCATTGGTTCTTTTTTGCATGTGCATCTTTGAGATTATTGAACCACACTTCCTTACTGTCAAGAAATTTTTATTTTTTCCATTGATCTTTTTACATCCGACAGTTTATTTAAAATTTCAATTTCTTTGAAGCTAAAAAAACAATCCAAAAGATCAATGAAACCAAGAGCTGGTTCTTTGAAAAAATCAATAAAATAGACAAACCCCTAGCCAGGCTCACAAAGGAAAAAAGGGAGAAAGCATAAATAAATAGGATCATAAATAAAAGAGGAGAAATCACAACGGATACAGCAGAAATCAAAAGAATAATCAGTAACTACTATGAACAGTTATATGGAAACAAGTTCAACAATCTAGAGGAGATGGACAAGTTCCTACAACTCTACAATCACCCAAAGCTAGATAAAGAAGAAATAGAATACCTAAACAGACCAATTACAAGCAGCGAAATTGAAATAGTAATCAAAAACCTCCCCAAAAACAAAAGCCCAGGACCTGATGGATTTACAAATGAATTCTTCCAAACATTCAGAGACGAATTAGTACCTATCCTTCACAAACTCTTCCAAAAAATTGAGAAGGAAGGGACAATACCAAACACGTTCTATGAAGCCAACATTACACTAATAACAAAACCGAACAAGGACAACACAAAAAAGGAAAACTACAGGCCAATCTCCCTAATGAACGCTGATGCAAAAATCCTCAATAAAATTTTAGCTATCAGAATCCAACAATGTATCCATAAGATAATTCACCACGACCAAGTAGGATTCATTCCAGGGACACAAGGATGGTTTAACATCCGAAAATCAATCAACGTTATCCAACACATCAACAAAAAGAAATATAATAAAAACCATATGATAAAATCAATAGATGCTGAGAAAGCTTTCGACAAAGTGCAACACCATTCATGATAAAAGCCCTTGAAATTCTTGGGATACAAGGAAAATACCTCAACATCATAAAGGCCATCTATGACAAGCCAACAGCCAGTATCTTTCTCAATGGTGAAAAGCTGAAAGCATTTCCATTAAGATCTGGAACAAGACAAGGATGTCCACTCTCACCACTGCTTTTCAATATAATACTGGAAGCGCTAGCCAGAGCAATAAGACAAGAGAAAGACATCCAAGGAATCCAAATAGGAAAAGAAGAAGTCAAACTATCACTATTTGCAGATGATATGATAATATACATAGAGAACCCCAAAAACTCCACAGAAAAACTAATTCCACTCATCAATCAGTTCAGTAAAGTGGCAGGATACAAAATCAACACGCAAAAGTCAGTAGCCTTCCTATACACAAACAATAAATCTGAAGAAGAAGAAATCAAAAAAACCATCCCTTTTATTATCGAAACAAAAAAAATCAAATATTTGGGAATAAATCTAACAAAAGAGGTAAAGGACCTATACAAAGAAAACTATAAAACACTGTTAAAAGAAATAAAAGAAGACACAAAGAAATGGAAAGACATCCCCTGCTCATGGATTGGAAGAATAAACATTATTAAAATGGCCATCCTACCAAAAGCAATATACAGATTCAATGCTATTCCAATCAAAATCTCAATGGCATTCTTCAAAGAAATAGAACAATTATTCATGAAATTCATATGGAATCACCAAAAACCCCGAATAGCCAAAGCTCTACTGAAAAAAAAAGAAGGAAATGGAGGCATTACACTCCCAGACTTCAAACTATACTACAAAGCCATAATCATCAAAACTGCATGGTATTGGAACAAGAACAGACATACAGACCAATGGAATCGAATAGAAAATCCAGAAATAAACCCACAGATTTATGGTCAACTAATCTTTGACAAAGGGGCAAAGACTATGCAATGGAGCAAAGAAAGTTTGTTCAATAAATGGTGCTGGGAAAACTGGGTTGCTACATACAAAAGAATGAAGCTTGACCACTACCTCACACCATACACGAAAATCAACTCAAAATGGATTAAAGAACTAGACATAAGACCTGAAACCATAAAATACATAGAAGGAAATATAGGCGAAACACTACGTGATTTGCATATCAAAGACATCTTTACAGACACATCACCCAAAGCAGTGATAGTGAAGGCAAAGATAAACACTTGGACTACATCAAATTAAAGAGCTTCTGCACAGCAAAAGAGACAATAACCAATACAAAGAGAAACCCCACCAACTGGGAGAACATTTTTGCACACAACACTAATGATAAAGGACTGATCACAAAAATCTACAAAGAGCTGATGAGACTCAGCTACAACAAAGAAAATAATCCAGTCAAAAAATGGGCAGAAGAGCTAAAAAGAAACTTCTCTGAAGAGGAAATGCAAATGGCCATCAGACATATGAAAAAATGTTCAACATCACTTGTAATCAGGGAAATGCAAATCAAAACTACCATGAGATTCCATCTTACACCAGTGAGAATGGCACATATTAAAAAAACTAGCAACAGCAAAAGTTGGCGAGGTTGTGGAGAAAAAGGAACTCTTCTACACTGTTGGTGGGAGTGCAAACTGGTCCAACCACTTTCTGGACCTACTAAACATAGAGCTTCCATATGATCCAGCAATTCCACTCCTAGGTATCTAACCAAAGGACACAGAAACATCAATTCCAAAGAACATCTGCCCCCTATGTTTATAGCAGCACTATTTACAATAGCTAAGCTTTGGAAACAACCCAAATGCCCAAAAATAGATGACTGGATCAAGAAGATGTGGTACATATATACCATGGAATATTACTCAGCATTCAAAAAAGATAAACACATGCAATTTGCAGCAACATGGATGGCGCTGGAAGGGATCATGCTCAGCGAAATAAGCCAAAAAGAAAAAGAAAAATACTGGATGGTCTCACTCATAACAGGAATCTAGAAAACTTAAATAAGGGACCAGGAAAATGAATAACTATAAGAAAGTGAAAATCAAAATCAACAAAAACTATGAACCAGAGACACTTTTTGGGGGGTGGGGGGCGGGAGGGGAGGGATTGGGGTCAGAATGGGGGTTTTGCAATTGTATGGGGGAATATAAAAATAAAATTTATTATTTAAAAAAAATAAAAATAAAATTTCAATTTCTATCTTCTGTTTGTTGATTATTTCTCATAGCATTCTTTTCATTTTCTGCATCTTCACAAATATTTCTGATTTGATTTTCTGAATTTTCTTTGTGTTGTTCTAATTCTTTGCTTTTCTATTTATAACAATTTTGAATTCTTCATCTAACAAGACAAGGAATTCTTCCATGTCAGTGTTGTTGAGTTGTGGAGATTAGGTTTCTCCCCCTCCCTGCCCTTTGAATTGTTTTTTTTTTCCTCTTTTTTTAAAAATTTTATATATTTTTACATATTTTTTCATTTTTTTGTACAATGTATGCATTTCGTCTTGGTTATAGTCCCCATAAAATCCCCACCACCCTTGTTTTGATCCTACTCCCTTCTCCCCCGCTGTAGTGTGTCTCTGGTCTATAGTTGCCTGCTAATGACTGGATTAAGGAGATTAGTTTTCTTTGTGCAGGTTATTGTTCCTCTGAGAGCTTTCTTGACCATTTGTACTATTCTTTCTTCCCAGTGTTTGTTTTTGAGTTTGCTGTGCTATAGATGGGGCTTCTGCTGGGCATGGATCTCTCTCTCTCACTAATCTTGGTTTTCACCTGGCAGTGGCTACAATAACTGAGGACTTCATGGCAGATTCCAGATGATCACTGTTCCTGGTAGTCCAAGCTGGGGGTGGCTGGGGCTTGTGAGTGGGAACCTTCAGCAGTTTTTCTTTTGGTGCAGGTTATCTGGAAGAGCTGTGGGCTGGCTGACTGTGCTGTGGGTTTGCTTTTGTGTTTTGTTTTAATTGTAATTTTAGGAGAATTTTTTTTAACTAGGAAAATTCTCTCAGATCTGTGTTTAGGGATTTGAGAAGGCAAATGAATCTATGAAAATGAACGTATGTATGATATTTCTAGTTTTGCAAAGATTTTTACATGGAAGTTTATGTTGTTCAGTTATTATCAAAATATTGCTTGGAAGACAGACAAATGGATTTAAGTAATGAAGGAAAGAAGGGCCTCCCTGGTGGTGCAGGGGTTAAACACAGTGCTATCAAGCTAGCACCAGCCACTGCAGCGCAATTTCGATCCCTGGCCGGCCAGGGAGCAACCCACATGTTACAACAGACCTCTCCTGTTTTACCCACTGCTCCCCTCAGCAATATATTTCAGTAGATCTGCCTGTTCTGCTCCCCACTCTGTCTCTGGTGAATCTGCTCACCCACTGCACCTCTGGTCTACACTGCAGTTCTTATATGCATTAATAAATAAATCTCAAAAATTAAAAAAGAAACTCATTTAAATAAAAAATGAAGTAAAGAAGCATAAACTGCATGTTCATTTCATACAGAATATTTTTATATAAGGACTCATCAATAATATGACAGATGATGGCATTGTGAGGTAAGGATAAGAACAATGCAGAGTAACGAAATCCTGAGGGAATTTTGATAAATTTTAACATTTATGAAGACAGAGTAAGAAATACATTCTTGAACTCTTCATGGTTGACCTGTAAATCTGGAGGATCACTAGACGCCAGTGCCTCAAAAAAGTTAGGAATAAAACATCATCTGTCTGCTTCCAACTCTGGTGGTCTTTCCCCACCTTTTAGACCTACCTCCTGAACCTGCTATTCCTCCAACACCTTCCTATTTCTTGTGTCCAGAGACTACAGTTCTTATGCCCCAGTACTGATACAGATGAGGGAAATGTGTGGTGGCCACTATTCTGTGCAAGTGAATGCTCCTCTCAGGGAATGTCTTGGAAAGTAGGATTGGTGAGTATTTTTTTTTTTAAGATTTATTTATTTATTTATATGAGCACTGGGTACAGTCAGAAGCACGGGAGGGTAGAGAATTCACCAGAGCCAGAGCGGGTAACAGAACAGGCAGACCGATGAAATACACTGCTGAGGGGAGCAGTGGGCGCATCAGGAGAGGTCTGCGCGCCATGTGGGACGCTCACCAGTGGCTGGGGATAGAACCGGCGCTGCAGAGGCTGCGGGCAGCTTTGCAGCCCAGGGCTCAACCGCTGCGCCACCAGGGGAGGATTGTTGAATATTATGTTCAGAACTTTGAGGGGTCATTTACCTGACATATACCAAGAGTGACTGTAGTCCATTTATAAATCTCTAGTACTGTAAAATATATCTGCAGGTAGAAGGAGAACTTGAAACCCATCAGCAGACCCTACTGGAGGTCTGCTCCAGTAAAGAGGGAAGAACATATATGAAAATCTACTCTGAGGCATAAACATGAAGCAAGAAGCTTGAAAGTTCACAGCAGATAGCACGATATGCTAAGGACAATTTACAAAGGACAGACCCTGTCATTATAGGTAGGTGTGTGTAGATTTCTGTCTCTTATGTATAATAGGGAAAGGGAAAAAATTATCATGGAGTTTATTGAGAAAACATAATACACAGGGGTAGGTAGTATGGGTGAAAGTGCTGAGAAAAGAGCTTACTTATGAAAATGATTTTCCACAACAAATAGAGGAAAAACAGAAACAACAAGCTTGAAAAACAAAGCACAAGATGATTCATTAAAAAAACTAAGTAAGTTATATGTTGTTTATCTGTAACAGAAATTAGGTCTCCTGTAACACCCAGCTTGTGATATTTCTTACCCCCATGCCTCTGTACAGCCTATCCTCTCTGCCAGCTCTGTCTTCTTCCCTCTCAGGCCTGGCAAAATTATATTCATGCTTCCTGGTTCTTCTATTTTAAGATTCATGTGTATCTACCTATTTATAATCTAACAGGAAAAACAGAAAAATAAAGAAGCACCAGAGTTAGGTCTGACTAAAGATGAAGAAATGGGACTTACAGGAGCTGCTGAATTTTTGACAGTGACACTGGGGGTGGTAGCTCGCAGGGCTCCACTCACTCCATGGTAGTATTTGAAGCAGATCTTAGTTTCAGCTGAAAGACAAAAATAAAATGGTATTGAAAAGCAGAGTATATCCTAGTAAGAAATATTTAGGGCCACAATGGCATAGCAGGCCTCTCCTGCCTCTCCCGCAGCTCCCCACAGCAGTGTAATTCAGTAGATCTGCCTGTTCTACTCCCCACTCTCTCTAGTGAATCCTCTAACCCTCACCCCACATCTCTGGTCTACACCCCAGTTCTTATATGCATAAATAAATAAATATCTTTTAAAAATCTAAAAAAAAAAAGAGAAATATTTAGGGCCAAAGAGGACACTCCCAAGAAAGCAACCTAAATCCTCTTGTGATCCAAGCAGGTCACATCTGACAGTGATGTTCAACATGCAGCTGTATGAACAATTCTGACTTCTTTCTAAGACGATGTTATAAAAATATTTTGGTGCCCAAGCCAAATCCATTATTTACATTGTCCAGCATCCATCTATTCCACTAGAGGCTATTACTTCTAAATCCTTTGTTCTAAGATTTTATTTTATTTTTTAAAAATATTTATTGATTTATTTATTTATAGAAGCACTGGGTCAGTCAGAGAAGTGGGAGGGTGAGAGAATTCACCAGAGCCAGAGTGGAGAAGAGAACAGGCAGAGTGACTAAGTACACTGCTGAGGGAAGCAGTGGGTGGCAGGAGAGATCTGCATGCCATGTGGGACCCTTGCCTGGCAGCCAGGGATTGAACTGGCACTGCAGAGGCTGCAGGCAGCTTTGCAACCCAGCACTCAACTGCTGCGCCACCAGGGAGGCCCTGTACTAAGATTTTAGATGGTTTGATTTCTTTTGTAATTTCCTGCTATATGTGAGTAATATCTTGGGAAATTTGGAGAAAGATTTTTGGAAGTCATTGGAATACATATTTTCTAAGCTCTGCATCATATTTTGCTTTTCTTCAAAGTTCTATAGATGTAGGCAGAAAAAGATATGACCTTGGAGGTCCACACTGCTTGGGTTTATTTTCAGCTTCATTACTGACCAACCTGTAAGACAATAAATAAATCATTGCACCTCCCTGTGACTCATACTTTCTTTCTTCCTTAATGACAGAATCTCTAATTTTATTTTGGATGGTAATACCCAAAGTAATATATATTACGTCCTCATGTTCTTAGTATAAGTCCCTGCTATTTGCATTGCATTATATTCAATTTGTTTCTAAGCTTGATTAGCTATTTTGTGTTCTTCTGTAAATTAATAAATTAGTGTTTTTGTGCTTTTAAAAATCATTTAAAAAGTTTATCCCTTTCCCTTGCCCCATCCTTCTTAATCTCAGAACCCTCAGGATTTTTATTGATGTCCACTCGTTTTTGAAAGTAATTACGTTATCAGATCATCCACTATGTAAATATTCATATTTGTTTTTTAGTTCTGATTTCCTTTGCTACACATAATACTCTCAACTTCCCTCCATTTTGTAGAAAATGAAAGCATTTCATAATTAGGGCTATCTAATGCTTCATGGTAGATATACCAGCTCTACTTGATCCAATCATCCATCAAATGGACATTGAGGCTGCTTCCATGTACCAGCTATTGTAAATAATGCTGCTATGAATGTTGTGGAACATAATGATTTTTGTATTGATGGTTTCATATTCTTTGGATAGATGCCCAATAATGGGATTGCTGGGCCCTATGGTATTTTCCATTTTTAGATTTTTAAGATAAATCCAGAATGCTTTCCATAATTGGTTACATAAGTTTACATTCTCACCAAAAGTATAACAGGGTTCTATTTCATCACATCCTCTCCAACACTTGCTGTTGGAGGTCTTTTTAGTATGTACCATTCTTGCAGCTGTGAGGTGGTATCTCATTATAGATTTGGCATGTATTTTTCTTATTAAAAGTGACAATAACCATTTTTCTTTTGACCTACTGAATATCCTCTATGGGGAACTGTTTGTTAATAGCTGATGCCCATTTGTTAATTGGGATGTTTATTTTTTATGGTTGAATTCTGTGAGTTTTTATATATATGGGATATTAATCCCTTATCAGTTATATATTGTGTGAATATTTTTTCAGTTCAATAAGGTGTCTTTTTAATCCTCTTTATTTTCTTTTGCTGTATAGAAGCGTTTTAACTGGAGGTAATCCTAATCTTTATCATTGATATGATGGAATATATCATCACTATTCCTTCTATGGATTTTACTGCTGTGGGTTTTATATATAAATTGTCAATCTATTTTGAATTCATATTTTTACATGATGTTAGTGAGTAATCCAATCTCATTCCTTCCTGGGTGTTTTTCCAATTTTCCCAGTACCATTTATTTAAGTGACTGTCCTTTCTCCATTTCATAACTGTTTTATCATAGGCTAGATGCTGGTATGTACATGGATTTATTTCTTGAATTTTGATTCTATTCCATTGATTTATCTATCATTTTTTCTGTGTACCAATATCATACTATTTTTAATATTGTTGCTTTATAGTACAGTTTTTAAGTCAGGTAATATGACATCTCCATTTTTCTCCATCTTTCTCAGGGTTACTTTTATAATTGGAGGCCTTTTGTGGCTCCATTTACATCTCAGTACTTTTTTTTTAATTTCTTTGAAAATATTGCTGGTATTTTAAGTTAAATTTATATATCATTTAGGCTGATTAGCCATTTTGATTATGTTGATTCTCCTAATTCATAAGCATGGGATATCCTTCTATCTACTTATGTCACTAAGTCCTTTCAGATTATATAGGTCTTTTACTTCCTTGGGCTGATTCTGGGCTTTAAATTCTGTTTTGAAGCTCTTATAAATGGAGTTATTGTCTTAATTTGCTTTATGCTCATTGTTTATAAAAAAGGCTATGTGCTTTTTTTGTATGTTGATTTTGTAATCTGCCTCCTTGCTGTATCATTTATTGTTTCTAAAAACTTTTAGATGGAATCTTTAGGATTTTCTCTATATAATATCATATTGACTCTACTCACAACATAGTAGACTAGAGAGGTTGGGATTACTCTCTCCCTATAAAAACATGATAAGAGTCATTCCTGTCCTGTCTATGGAGTCCCAGAACTTCCTCAGAGATCTTGAACTAAGGTTGAGGGGAAGGAATGGGAGGAAGCAAAGGGAAGTGTGACTGGGCTGGAGTTACCTAAGCCATGATGGAGAAATCTAGGAAATTGTGAAATTCCCTAGAGGAACTCTGTTGACACACAAATGGGCAAAACAGACCATATCTGGGACAGTAAGAACTCTACAGATACAGACCCAGGATATTGGGAATTCCACAGTTGGTCCATATGGGCACCAAAAGTTCTTTCTGCCTTCTCTTGAAAGAGATCAAAGAGATGTCAGGCTAAGCCCAACAGCAAAGAGAAGGACTTATAAAATAACTCACAAATCTTTTGTGAAAGTGAACAGATATTATAGCCCTGCAGATGGTGCCAATGGCCATTATGATAAAACAGCACATGTGCACCCACCAAACACATAATTCCACCTTCTGGGCAAGTGAAAGTTAGACCTGGAACATGAGGCTAAGATTACATATATAGTTCCTCCCACAGGAGTATCAAGATTCATAGATCCATGGCAGTATGGAGGTGGGGTGGGAAGTTTAGACAGCCTAAGCACAGAATATAGTTTGCTGTGGGATGAAAGAAGAAAGGATAGAGGAAGCCAACTCCACTTCAACTCAGATCTAGTATTTATGCCCCAGATTCCCCCTTCCTCTCATCCCCACCTCATACAAAGGTAAACAAACAAAATTAATTCACGAGAGTCCCAACCACACACACAGGCGCAAATAGCAAAATAAGGCAACACACATACTTGGAAGCTAGGAATATCAAAACGTATAAAAACAAAGTGACAAGAACGTAAGTGCTGGGACAAATATAAAGGATACAGAATTAGAGGATCTATCAGACAAAGACTTCAAACAACAATTAAAAATACTTAATGAACTACTGGAAGGAAAGAAGATGCAGGAACAAAGAGAGCTCTTTCACAAAGAGATTGATTGTATAAAAAGATCACAAAAAGAAACTGAATGAGGGCTTCCCTGCTGGTGCAAGGGGTTAAACACTGCACTATGAAGCAATCCACAGCCTCTGCAGCACGAGTTCAATCCCCAGTTGGTTCAGAGAAACCCACATGGTGAAGCAGACCTCTCCTGTCTCGCCCGCTGCTCCCCTCAGCAGTGTATTTCAGTCAGTCTGCCTGTTCTGTTCCCCACTCTGTCTCTGGTGGATCCTCTCACCCACCCCCCGCATCTCTGCCTGTACCCCAGCTCTTGTATGCATAAATAAAGAAATCTTTAAAAAAAAGAAACTGAATGAAATGCAGAGAAATTTAGAAAGTACTGCAAATAGAATTAAAGTGGAAGAAAGAATTTCAGGGGTAGAAGACTCAAATGAAAAAATCACCCACTTGGAGAGAGAGTCAAGACAAAGGAAAAATAACTATTTGAGATATATCAGATTCAACTAGAAGAGAAAACTAGAAACTTAATGGTAAAAATATCAAAAATCAAGTATAAAGAAAATTGGCGGGAAGCAAAATAAATAATTTACAAGTGTTTCCAAATCAGGCTTTCCATGGGACTTCAACCCCGACACTCTTCTTCCAGGCAAGAAGAGAGAGGAAAAAAATGTTCAAAATCCTAAATGACAAGAACTGACAGCCAATAAGTCTACCTTACAATAAAATTATTCAAGTATGAAGGTGAAATAAAGATTTTCCCAGACAAACAGAAATTAATGAAGTTTACCACCACCAAACCAGCCTTCAAGAAAAGCTAAAAAGAGTTCATCTAAAAGACCAAAAAAAAAAAAAAACCACACAAATTCTGCAGCAAAATAACAATAGCAGCACATTAGAAACTTCTGCATGAATACTATGAGTCAACAATAAAACACTAAGTGAGAGGAAGAAATGGACAGAATCTACATAGTTAAAAGTTGGAGAGCATTCTTTGTTGTTGAGTCTCATCAGCTCTTTGCAGATTTTTGTGATCAGTCCTTTATCATTAGTGTTGTGTGCAAAAATGTTCTCCCAGTTGGTGGGGTTTCTCTTTGTTTTTGTTATTGTCTCTTTTGCTGTGCAGAAGCTCTTTAATTTGATGTAGTCCCAGCTGTTTATCTTTGCTTCACTATCACTGCTTTGGGTGATGTGTCTGTAAAGATGTCTTTGATGTGCATATCACGTAGTGTTTCGCCTATATTTCCTTCTATGTATTTTATGGTTTCAGGTCTTATGTCTAGTTCTAACAATAAAGAAAATAATCCTGTCAAAAAATGGGCAGAAGAGCTAAAAAGAAACTTCTCTGAAGAGGAAATGCAAATGGCCAACAGGCATAAGAAAAAATGTTCAACATCACTTGTAATCAGGGAAATGCAAATCAAAACTACCATGAGATACCATCTTACACCAGTGAGAATGGCACATATTAAAAATACTAGCAACAACAAATGTTGGCGAGGATGTGGAGAAAAAGGAACTCTCCTGCACTGTTGGTGGGAGTGCAAACTGGTCCAACCACTATGGAGAACTGTGTGGAGATTTCTGGACCTACTAAACATAGAGCTTCCATATGGTCCAGCAATTCCACTCCTAGGTATTTACCCAAAGGACACAGAAACATCAATTCTAAAGAGCACCTGCACCCCTATGTTTATAGCAGCAGAACTGTTTACAATAGCTAAGCTTTGGAAACAACCCCAATGCCCAAAAATAGATGACTGGATCAAGAAGATGTGGTACATATATGTGCCATTCTCACTGGTGTAAGATGGTATCTCATGGTAGTTTTGATTTGCATTTCCCTGATTACAAGTGATGTTGAACATTTTTTCATATGCCTGTTGGCCATTTGCATTTCCTCTTCAGAGAAGTTTCTTTTTAGTTCCTCTGTCCATTTTTTGACTGGATTATTTTCTTTGTTGTTGTTGAGTCTCATCAGCTCTTTGCAGATTTTTGTGATCAGTCCTTTATCATTAGTGTTGGGTGCAAAAATGTTCTCCCAGTTGGTGGGGTTTCTCTTTGTTTTTGTTATTGTCTCTTTTGCTGTGCAGAAGCTCTTTAATTTGATGTAGTCCCAGCTGTTGATCTTTGCCTTGATAGCAACAACAAATGTTGGCGAGGTTGTGGAGAAAAAGGAACTCTTCTGCACTGTTGGTGGGAGTGCAAACTGGTCCAACCACTATGGAGAGCTGTGTGGAGATTTCTGGACCTACTAAACATAGAGCTTCCACAGGATCCAGCAATTCCACTCCTAGGTATTTACCCAAAGAACACAGAAACATCAATTCCAAAGAACACCTGCACCCCTATGTTTATAGCAGCACTGTTTACAATAGCTAAGCTTTGGAAACAGCCCAAATGCCCAAAAATAGATGACTGGATCAAGAAGATGTGGAACATATATACCATGGAATATTACTCAGCATTCAAAAAAGATAAACACATGCAATTTGCAGCAACATGGATGACGCTGGAAGGGATCATGCTCAGTGAAATAAGCCAAAAAGAAAAAGAAAAATACCGGATGGTCTCACTCATAGCAGGGATCTAGAAAACTTAAATAAGGGACCAGGAAAATGAATAACTATAAGAAAGTGAAAATCAAAATCAACAAAAACTATGAACCAGAGACACTTTTTGGGGGGTGGGGGGCGGGAGGGGAGGGATTGGGGTCAGAATGGGGGGATTGCAATTGTATGGGGAATATAAAAATAAAATTTATTAATTAAAAAAAAAGATGTGGTACATATACAACATGGAATATTATTCAGCATTCAAAAAAGATAAACACATGCAATTTGCAGCAACATGGATGGAGCTGGAAGGGATCACGCTCAGCGAAATAAGCCAGAAAGCAAAAGAAAAATACCGGATGGTCTCACTCATAGCAGGAATCTAGAAAACTTAAATAAGGGACCAGGAAAATGAATAACTATAAGAAAGTGAAAATCAAAATCAACAAACAACTATGAACCAGAGACACTCTATGGGGGGTGAGGGGCGGGGAGGGGACGGATTGGGGTCAAAGTAAGGGGGTTGCAATTGTATGGGGAATATAAAAATAAAATTTATTTAAAAAATAAAAAAAAATAAACATGTTGGCATTAAAAAAAAATTTGGAGAGCAGACACCAGTTTATAAAGGATTTAAGACAGGAAATTAACTAAAACCACCATGGTAACCACCAAACAAAAACCCAGAATAGATACCCACAGTTGAAGAAGGAAGAAAGAAATTGATAGAACTGTTGTAGAAATTAATTCTACTTTTTTTACCCAGGCAAAGGAAGAACAAGTGGTACTTCAGGAATGGTGAGGTCAGGAAAAGCTTTATTACTCATGCATGAGGTCCCAGACCTGGGTAGTAGCCACAAAAGGTCTGAGCACCTGGTTACAAAGAATTTCTTTTATATATAACTATCCTTACATTAATAACATCATTTCCTGCAAAGTCCCTAAACAAGGGGATGGGAAAAAGCAAGAATACATACATCCCGGGATGGCCTTGAAAAGACAGACCAACTTGGCGGGCTGCCTGACCTTGTAACTTTGTTAGTGCTAAGGAAAGATCTGTTAAATGAGCAACTTACTGATTTCAATTGCACTGGATTATTAACTGCACCAGGCCTACCACCCCCTAGCAGGGAGCTGGCAAGATTTATTTACGTTGTGGTTCCCCTTCAGAAATACTAAGGAAAGTCATCCAGAACAGCAAGAAGAAACAAAAAAGAAACCACAGAAAAACAAAACAATAAATTTAAAAAAAAAAAACTAGTAATAAACAGTTCATATCAATAATCACCCAAAATATGAAAGGTCTGAATTCACCAACAAAAAGACATATTCTGGGCCTCCTTGGTGGCGCAAGGTGTTGAGATGAAACCTATGGAGCTATTTGAGACACTGTAGCACGAGTTAGATACCTAGCCAGGGAGCTGCCCACATGACACAGCAGACCTCTCCTAACTCCCAAGCTGCTCCCCTCAGCAGTGTATTTCAGTCAGTCTGCCTGTTCTGATCCCCACTCTGTCTATGGTGAATCCTCTCACCCCCAACACCTCTGCCCTGTAACCCAGTTCTTGTATGCATGAATAAATAAATCTTTAAAAAAGAAGACATTCTAATAACATGGGGGGGGGAAGTTTCAGCCATTGATACTTTGTTTACAAGAGACCCATTTTATATTGAAAGGCAAAACACAAACCAAAAATAAAAGATTGGAATAAGGTTATGCATGGTAATAATTCAAATAGAAAAGGAGGAACTATTTTTCTCATATCAGTAAAATCAGACTTTCAACTATAAGAGATAGGAAAAAAGATGATAACTATATATGAACAAACAACCAAGAAGATATAATTGTTATTAATATTTATGCACTTAATACAAGAGTACCTATTTACATAAAGCAACTATTAAGAACTAAAACCACATATTGATAAATATGCAATCATTGTCAGAGTCCTCAACACACCACTAGATCATCCAGATAGAAAATGAATGAGGAAATAAAGACCTTAAATGAAGTAGTAGAACAGATGGATTTATTGGATAATTATGGCGCTTTCCACCCCAAGAGGAATAAATACACTCTTCTCCAGTGCACATGGAACATTTTCAAGAATAGATACTATATTAAAATAATATAGTATCATAAAATATATCTCAGAAAATAGAAATTATCAAGCATTTTCACAGACCACAATGCTATAAAGCACAAAAATGCTATAAAGCACAAAAAGAATCCAGGAATAAAACCTGTGGAGAATAAACAAAATGCTTCTGAACAACTCCAGGGTTAAGGAATAAATTAAAATAGAGATCAAAACTCGGGCCTCCCTGGTGGCACAAGGGGTAAAGCATCAGCACTGTGAAGCGATCTGCATCTACTACAGCACGGGTTTGATCCCCAGCCAGGGAGATGACCCACACAGCACAACAGACCTCTCCTGTCTCGCCTGCTGTTCCCCTCAGCAGTGCATTTCAAGTAGATCCACCTGTTCTGTTACCCACTCTGTCTCTGGTGAATCCTCTCACCAACACCCCACACCTCTGGCCTGTATCCCAGTTTTTGTATGCATAAATAAATCCTTAAAAAAAAGATCAAAAGTTATCAAGAGACTAATGAAAATGTAAAGAAAAATTACCAGACCTTATGACATGCTCTAAAAGTAGTGCTATGTGGGAAGTTTATAGCAATACAGACCCACATTTTTAAGAAAAAAAAGAAAATTCTCAAATTAATAATCTAATACTCTGACTGAAGGCACTAGAAAAAGAACCAAAGTATCCAAAACTAAGAGGGAAAGAATAAAAAATTGACCCAAAATAAATGAAAGAGAAAACAGAAAGACAATCCAAAAGATCAGTGAAATCAAGTGTTAATTCTTTGATAACATAAACAAAATTGATAAGCTATTAGCTAGGCTCATGAAGAAAAGAAGAGTGAAAACCCAAAGTAACAGAATCAGAAATGAAAGTAGTGAAATGACAAGAGATACTGAAGAAATCCATAGTATCATAAGAACCTATTACAGAAGTCTCTATGCAAACAGACTGGAGAACCTAGAAGAAATGGCCAGTTTCTTAGACTCATACAATCTCCCCACTAAACCAGGGTGAAAGAGCTTAAATAGTCCATTCACAAGGACTGATATTGAAAGAGAATAAAAAGAACAAAAGGCTAGGATCAAATGGCTTCTCCAGTGAGTTCTATCACTATATGCCAGGAGTGATAGCTATACTTCTTTTACAACTTGGAAAACCTCTATAACTAAGTTGAACAGAAATGTCACCTGAGCATCCTTACCTTGTTCCCAGTTTTATGGGGAAAGATTTTAGTGTTTCACCGTTAAGTATTATATTGACTATTAGTTTGTGATATTTGGCCTTTATTAAATTGAATTATGTTCCTACTATTGCCATTTACTTAGAGATTTTTTTAGTGACAAATGAGGGCTGAATCTTTCCAAATGCTTTCTCTGCATATATTGATGTTATCATACCACTTTTTGCTTTACTTTTATTGATATTGAAGTGGAAAATGTTTAAAGTTATGTTGAAACAAAGCCTCAATATAGACTGAAAATTCCAGGGAGTAACTGATCTTTTTTCAAGGCCACATACCTGACTTACACCCAAGTAACTGCTTAGAAATCTCCTCCTTCTGTACTCCTAGCTTGCATCAAAGTGCAAAATGTGGGCCTCCGCTGGTGGCACAGCAGTTGAGCACTGGGCTGCAAAGCTGTCTGCAGCCTCTGTAGCGCTGGTTCGATCCCCGGCCAGCTGCAAGGGTCCCACATGGCCCGCAGACCTCTCCTGCCCTGCCTGCTACTCCCCTCAGCAGTGTATTTCATCAGTCTGCCTATTCTGTTCCCCGCTCTGGCTCTGGTGAATTCTCTCACCCTCCTGTGCTTCTGACTGTACCCAGTGCTTGTATAAATAAATAAATAAATAAATCTTTAAAAAAAAGTGCAAAATGTACCCTGGCTTAGACAATAAATATCCTGTACCCTAATTGCTCAGGGGCTCAGACTTTAGAGAAAGATCTTCCCTCTTCCTCTCTGAGTACTGCCTGGTTCCTTAGTGGAATTCTGCTGTAACAATGTACTTCCAATGTACATAACAATGTAGTACAATGATGTACTACATTAATTTATTTACATATACAAACCATCCTTGCATCCCTGTGATGAATCCCATTTGATTATGTGATATATTGTTGAGTTATATTTGCTATTATTTGATTGAAGATTTTTTCATCGATGCTCATCAAATATATTGTTCTTTACTCTTCTTGTCTGGTTTTGGTATTAGGATAATGCTGGCATCATAAAATGTATCAGGGAACATTCCTTATTCTTGAATTTTGTAAACAATTTTCACAAGAAAGGCATTAGTTCTTCTTTTAAAGATTTGATAAAATCCATTAATAAAGCTGTCAGATCATGGGCTTTTCTATTTTAGATTTTTTTATTACGATTTCAATTTCCATGCTTGTGATTGCTTTGTTCAACTCATCTGTTTCTTTACATATTAGTGTTGGTAGACTGTATTGATGTAGAAATTTTTCCATTTGTTTAAGGCTATCAAATTTTATTTTGATTAAGGCTATCAAAATTTATTCACTGTTCATAGTAGTCTCTTACGAACTTTTGTAATTTTGTACTACCTAAGGTGATTTCTTCTATTTCATTGTTTATTAATGTTTTCCCTCTTCTTTTTTAAAATGTTTTTTTTTAAGATTAATTTATTAATGCATACAAGAACTGGGGTACAGACCAGAGGTGTGGCATGGTGAGAGGATTCACCATAGACAGAGTGGGGAGCAGAACAGGCAAACTGACTGAAATACACTGCTGAGGGGAGCAGTGGGTGAGACAGGAGAGGACTGCCATGCCATGTGGGTTAGCTCCCTGGCCGGGGATCGAACCCATGATGCAGTGGCTGTGGTTAGTTTCACAGTGCTGAGATTTAATCCTTTGTGCCATCAGGGAGGCCCCAACTTGGATTCTTATAACATTTTTCTCTTACATAATTGTTCTAGCTATGTTGAATAGTAATGATAAAGTGGATATTTTTGTCTTGTTTTAAAATGTTTTTTATTCAGTGAAGCTCCTCACACTTGCTTCTTTCTTCATTGTTAATCTTGTATGTTCTGTTTATGGCTGGAAGTCTTTAAGTTCTTTAAATATCTCCTTCTGGTCTTTTCATGCTTGTAATGCTTCTGCTGGGATGTCCACTGGCAGTCTGATGGGGAATACCCATCAGCTATATATTAATGTGTCTTGGTGTGTGTACGTCTGTTATTATTTAGTTTGGACTACTTTGGGCCTCTTAGATCACAACATCTGGTATATTTTCCAGATTGAGATGATCATCAGTAATTGCCTTTGAATAAATTGTCTATGCCTTTTCTTTTTTCATCTCTTTCTGAGAAACCCATGATGCAGATGCAGATGTTGCTTCCCTTTAAGTTGTCCCTCCAGTCTTTTATGCCATTTTAATTCTTAATTATTTTTTCTCTACTTTGTTCTATTTGTGTGTTCTTTTTTTTTTTTTTTTTAATAGAGGCATGTTTTATTTATTTATTTATTTATTTATTCATCTGTTTGTTTTGTTTATACATGCACTGGGTACAGTCAGAAGCGCGGGAGGGTGAGAGGATTCACCAGAGCCAGAGCGGGGAGCAGAGCAGGCAGAAGGACCGAAGTACACTGCTGAGGGGAGCAGCGGGCAGCAGGAGAGGTCTGCGCGCCATGCGGGACCCTCCTCCGGTGGCTGGGGAACAGCCGGGGATCGAACCGGCGCTGCAGAGGCTGCTGGCAGCTTCGCAACCCAGCGCTCAACCGCTGCGCCACCGGGGAGGCCCTATTTGTGTGTTCTTAAACAGTGCATTTTTGAACTCATTAATTCACTCCATTGCCTCTATTTGTCTACTGTTTATGCTCTCAATTTTGTTTTGTTTTTTTTTAATTAGTTATAGTGCTTCTTACCGCTGTTATTTCCTAATTGTATGTGTCTCATATTTCCTTTCTCTTTATTCTGTTGTCTTTTTTATTTCCAAAAAGATTGTTAGAACTGTACCTTGAACTTCTCTTCAATCATGTTCTGCGGTTCTACTGGTTTGGGACTCCTCTCAGAATTTTTACTCCTGCACTGTGGCATAATCTTCTCCACAGGTTTAATTGCTATTGGCTGTAATGGGGACAGACTTTCAACCTATTGTGTTTGGATCTGTTTAAGTGAACTGAGGGCTGGCACCAGAGAGGGGTTGTGTGTATGGAGAACAGAAGAAATAGGGCACCAATGATCATCTCCACAGTAAACTTAGAAAAGCATCCTTGCTTTGTTAAACCTAACTCATGTAGAAGGGTTCTTTGACAGAGTACTTAAGATTATGTAATAATGTTCCTTAAAATACATGATTATTTTAAGGATTCTCCATTACTATGACCAAATTGCTTTATAAAAATCATTTTATACTTCTACCAGGTGTAAATCTGGCTATCTCATAGAATCCTCACTATAATTGTTAATAACCTAATATATGCTTTAAAATGTTATAAAAATATAATCTGTTTCATTTTTTCAATCATTTCTAGCGAAACTAAACATTTTTATCAAATTCTAATTAGTCATTTATACTACTTTTTAATTTATTTATTTGTTGTTAAGACTTCCCACTGCCAAGAGATGCCTAGGTGCTCCCCTTTTGCAGACATATTCTTACTTTAGATATATTGGTACTTCCTTGTTGACTCATTTTTTATCTACAGTGATTTTTCATATCTGTTGTCTTTTAATTGTGGACAATCTTAGGAAGGTATTCCACAATTTCCAAGGCTTCTCACAGTTGTCCCCTTGTTAGGTCTACACATCATGTTCACTTCTACCTCACTCTGAGAGGCAGGTATCATGTAGGTTATAGATTACTGAAGACCCAACTGAAGCAGTGAGACATATTGGCAGATAAGCACACTAAGTCAGCTCGGAATGTAAGTTACTCTACTCATAGGTGGCAGTGACTTCAACATGGAGAGACCAAATGGCCTCACTTTATACTCAGATGGGTGAAAGGAATTTTTCATTAACAAGCATGCTTAATAGGTATTAGCTTACCATTCAAAGAAGAAAATTATTCCAATGCCTTGGAATAAAAAACAAGGTCAGGGAAATTATATAATCTTGTATTGAATTCTATTGCTAGGGAACAAGTTAATGCATATTTTGAGCCAACACTTTTGGAAACACTCAAAGCATGATAATTTTCTGAGAAATTGCTGGCAAAGTTGTTTTTTTTTCCCTTGAGCACATGTCTCAATGTTCTGTGCTAATATTTAGCAACTTGATTATAAATGGATCTATCTTTATTTAACCTAAACACCTCCTCAAACTTAAACTTATTTCCTATTCACATTTGACAGAGATGTCAAATTATATTTCTAATTAAGATATGAGGTGTAGGGAAACTATATACCATAAATGTTAAAACACCGGGAATAATGGAGCATTAAATTATTTGTTGTATGGATTTTTAAAAATCACATCATTGCACAAAATCCCACACTATGTTGTTCTGACTTTGGTAACAGTTACACTAAATTAATCTATTTATTAACCCTGCACAGGGTTTTTCCAAGATGATGAGACTGTTTACTATTTATATCTCCAGTATTATTCAGCGTAAGGATCCTCCACAAATGACTGTTGAAAATGACTAATGAATTATTTAGGTTTCATTTGATTACTCCCATTGTTTTACTATTAATTTAATAATATAAGCCGGGAGCAGGCAGAATACATATTTTTGATAACCTAATAGTACATGACTTTTGGAGGAGGTACAATACAAATAAAGAAATTGTATGTATTTTTTAGTTATAATTTTTCTGAGAGAAGTATAAACAGTCAAAACTCCATAAATATTAAAGTAATATGGGCTATAATTTCAAATACTTTGCATAAGGAGATCTGTAATGATTATATATATTTCTTTTTTTCTAGTTTAAATGGTAATAATTCAAAAATTCCCTAAGTTCTGACTATAAGGCACCTCTGCTACAATAGTCTCATTGTTTATTTGTAGATACTAGATTTGTAGTTACAGAAGTTTAGAAAGGAAAAGTGATCTAAGGAAAGAAGTGGAATATGGTTTAAATAGTAAATGCAAATAACCACTCACCTCTCATCGGTGGAGTGATTTACATAGATTCTCTGATCTTAGTCCTACTGTATAATGGTGATACCATTGTCAACTGTGTAGATATTGCTTTATGTATGGTTGTTATACAAAGAAAATGAAATAATGTATAGAGTCTAGTATACATGAGGTTGTCAACAATATATATGATTTGACTTTCTTCATTGCATATTCCAGTAGTCAGTAGGATTGTCTTGTTTAAATCTGGCATGTCCTATGTAAAAATATTCAACCAAAGAGTGAGTAGGGGGTCAAAATCTAGCCAACAACTACTCAACAGGGGTGTAGTTCTGGCCTTTCCAAAGGAAGAGGTTGACACCCTAAAATATTAAGTTAGTGGAGCCTTCACAGAGATTTCCTTATAAGGTTTTGGTTCATTTTTGTCTGCCGTTTGATTTATTTTCAAATTTGGGCTCATTCACTTAGTGAAGTAAAACCTGAACTTTCTATCCTACAAATGTGTTTGCAATTGTAATTTTTATCTTGGGGCATGCACTCAGGAAATATATTGTTTCATTTAATTTATTGTATCACTTATGATATTTATCCCTTATGAATATGTTTTTTTAAGATTTATTTATTTATGCATACAAGAGCTGGAGTGAAGGCCAGAGGTGAGGAGGGCAGTGAGAGATTCACCAGAGACAGATTGGGGAGCAGCACAGATGGATCTACTGAAATTCCCTGCTGAGGGAAGCACTGGGTGATACAGGAGAGGTCTGCTGAGCCATGTGGGTTAACTCCCTGGCTGGGGATTGAACTCCTGCTGCAGTGGTTGCTGATGGCTACATAGTGCTGAGACAACATTTGCACCACCAGAGAGGCTGAATAAATTACGGATATTTGAATGAAAGCTAGCTAATTGTAATGTTTTGAAGTGATTGCCATAATTGACATATCTTTTTTAACATGAAGAACTGTATAATATTTAACTAATTTTCTATTTAGAACAGCGGAGTACATACCATGTTAATACTTTCAAATATGGTGCCAAGACAAAAGTAGAAAATTGACCAAAATGAACTAATTTGCAAAATGACATTAGAACTTTAATTCATGGGAAATATATATTTTAGCTGCTACAGGGGCCAATTCCAAACTCAAAAACAATCCTATACACACATTTTGTTTCCTGTTTCAGTGCTAGTTATTGTCACTCCTAAGGCAGTTTCTGACCCCTGGGATCACTGTATGCAGAACATATGTTAAAGGGCAATTAGATGTGAGTCATTCTCACAGGTATGAGATAGTATCTCATTGTGGTTTTGATTGAATATCCCTGATGGTAAGTAGATGATGAGCATTTTTCACGTGCCTATAGGCTGTCTGTCTTCTTTGGAGAAGTATTTTTTTAATGAATTTTATATTTATATTCCCCATACAATTGCAACCCCCTTATTTTGACCCCAATCCCTCCCCTCCCCACCCCCCACCCCCCATAGAGTGTCTCTGGTTCATAGTTGTTTGTTGATTTTGATTTTCACTTTCTTATAGTTATTCATTTTCCTGGTCCCTTGTTTAAGTTTTCTAGATTCCTGCTATGAGTGAGACCATCCGGTATTTTTCTTTTGCTTTCTGGCTTATTTTGCTGAGCTTGATCCCTTCCAGCGCCATCCATGTTGCTGCAAATTGCATGTGTTTATCTTTTTTGAATGCTGAGTAATGGTGTATATGTACCACATCTTCTTGATCCAGTCATCAATTTTTGGGCATTGGGGTTGTTTCCAAAGCTTAGCTATTGTAAACAGTGCTGCTGCTATAAACATAGGGGTGCAGGTGCTCTTTGTAATTGATGGTTCTGTGTCCTTTGGGTAAACACCTAGGAGTGGAATTGCTGGATCATATGGAAGCTCTATGTTTAGTAGGTCCAAAAATCTCCACACAGCTCTCCATAGTGGTTGGACCAGTTTGCACTCCCACCAACAGTGCAGGAGAGTTCCTTTTTCTCCACATCCTCGCCAACATTTGTTGTTGCTAGTATTTTTAATATGTGCCATTCTCACTGGTGTAAGATGGTATCTCATGGTAGTTTTGATTTGCATTTCCCTGATTACAAGTGATGTTGAACATTTTTTCTTATGCCTGTGGGCCATTTGCATTTCCTCTTCAGAGAAGTTTCTTTTTAGCTCTTCTGCCCATTTTTTGACTGGATTATTTTCTTTGTTGTTGTTGGGTCTCATCAGCTCGTTGTAGATTTTTGTGATCAGTCCTTTATCATTAGTGTTGTGTGCAGAAATGTTCTCCCAGTTGGTGGGGTTTCTCTTTGTTTTTGTTATTGTCTCTTTTGCTGTGCAGAAGCTCTTTAATTTGATGTAGTCCCAGCTGTTTATCTTTGCCTTCACTATCACTGCTTTGGGTGATGTGTCTGTAAAGATGTCTTTGATGTGCATATCATGTAGTGTTTCGCCTATATTTCCTTCTATGTATTTTATGGTTTCAGGTCTTATGTCTAGTTCTTTAATCCATTTTGAGTTGGTTTTTGTGTATGCTGTGAGATAGTAGTCAAGCTTCATTCTTTTGCATGTAGCAACCCAGTTTTCCCAGCACCATTTATTGAACAAACTTTCTTTGCTCTAATGCATATTCTTTGCTCCTTTGTCAAAGATTAATTGACCATAAATCTGTGGGTTTATTGCTGGATTTTCTATTCGATTCCATTGGTCTGTGTGTCTGCTCTTGTTCCAATACCATGCAGTTTTGATGATTATGGCTTTGTAGTATAGTTTGAAGTCTGGGAGTGTGATGCCTCCATTCCCTTCTTTTTTTTTCAGGAGAGCTTTGGCTATTCAGGGTTTTTGGTGATTCCATATGAATCTCATCAATAATTGTTCTATTTCTTTGAAGAAAGACATTGCAATTTTTATTGGAATAGCATTGAATCTGTATATTGCTTTTGGTAGGATGGCCATTTTAATAATGTTTATTCTTCCAATCCATGAGCAGGGGATGTCTTTCCATTTCTTTGTGTCTTCTTCTATTTCTTTTAACAGTGTTTTATAGTTTTCTTTGTACAGGTCCTTTACCTCTTTTGTTAGATTTATTCCAAAGTATTTGATTTTTTTGTTTCGATAATAAAAGGGATTTTTTTTTTGATTTCTTCTTCTTCAGATTTATTGTTTGTGTATAGGAAGGCTACTGACTTTTGCGTGTTGATTTTGTATCCTGCCACTTTACTGAACTGATTGATGAGTTGAATTAGTTTTTCTGTGGAGTTTTTGGGGTTCTCTATGTATATTATCATATCATCTGCAAATAGTGATAGTTTGACTTCTTCTTTTCCTATTTGGATTCCTTGTATGTCTTTCTCTTGTCTTATTGCTCTGGCTAGGACTTCCAGTATTATATTGAAAAGCAGTGGTGAGAGTGGACATCCTTGTCTTGTTCCAGATCTTAATGGAAATGCTTTCAGCTTTTCACCATTGAGAATGATACTGGCTGTTTTCTTGTCATAGATGGCCTTTATGATGTTGAGGTTTGTTCCTTGTATCCCAAGAATTTTAAGGGATTTTATCAAGAATGGGTGTTGCACTTTGTTGAAAGATTTCTCAGCATCTACTGATATTATCATATGGTTTTTATATTTCTTTCTGTTGATGTGTTAGATAATGCTGATTGATTTTCGATGTTGAACCATCCTTGTGTCCCTGGAATGAATCCTACTTGGTTGTGGTGAATTATCTTATGGGTACATTGTTGGATTCTGATAGCTAAAATTTTATTGAGGATTTTTGCATCAGTGTTCATTAGGGAGATTGGCCTGTAGTTTTGTTTTTCTATGTCCTTGTTCGGTTTTGGTATTAGTGTAATATTGGCTTCATTGAACGTGTTTGGTATTATCCCTTCATTCTCAATTTTTTGGAAGAGTTTGTGAAGGATAGGCACTAATTCGTCTCTGAATGTTTGGTAGAATTCATTTGTATATCCATCAGGTTCTGGGCTTTTGTTTTTGGGATGTTTTTGATTACCATTTCAATTTCGCTGCTTGTAATTGGTCTGTTTAGGTGTTCTATTTCTTCTTTATCTAGCTTTGGGTGATTGTAGAGTTGTAGGAATTTGTTCATCTCCTCTAGATTGTTGAACTTGTTTCCATATAACTGTTCATAGTAGTTTCTGATTATTCTTCTGATTTCTGCTGTGTCCGTTGTGATATCTCCTCTTTCATTTATGATCCTGTTTATTTGTGCTTTCTCCCTTTTTACCTTTGTGAGCCTGGCTAGGGTTTTGTCTATTTTATTCATTTTTTTGAAGAACCAGCTCTTGGTTTCATTGATATTTTGGATTGTTTTTTTAGGTTCGATTTCATTTATTTCTGCTTTGATTTTTATTATTTCTTTTCTTCTACTGGTTTTAGGGTTTTTTTTGTTTTTCTTTTTCTATAACTCCCCTGGAGTTATATAATACACACAACCATATTTTAAGCTTGAGAGTGGGCTGCTGAAGCTGCAATGGGATGCATGACAAGGTGAAATTCTCAGAGAAGGGATTCCCTGGCAAAAAATATAGATATTCACCTTAGTAGTGAAGGCTACTGTCTCTGATTCCCTTTTTCCTCTCAGGGTATCTCTCTTCTACCCCTGCTATTTTTTCCCTTGGGTTCTAAGAGACATCATTAAACATTTACATGATTTGGTGCTCAGTCAGGACATACTTGCAAATGGGGGTGAATGACCATAGTTTTCTGTGAGAAGAAAGGGCTATAACAATCAGATTTGTAGTTCTGGAACTAGGAGAGCCCACCCATCTGTTTTGTTCCCTGGCACATGGAATAAGGACCATGATAATTCAAACCACATACAAAATGGCCAGCCCGTCTGGCATGCTACAAATTAAATTGGCCACTGCCTGTCCCAGTTGTGGGTGATTTTTTTTTTAAGATTTATTTATTTATTTATACAAGCACTGGGTACAGTCAGAAGCGCGGGAGGGTGAGAAAATTCACCAGAGCCAGGGCAGGGAGCAGAACAGACATACTGATGAAATACACTGCTGAGGGGAGCAGCGAGTGGCAGGAGAGGTCTGTGCGCCATGTGGGACCCTCACCCGGTGGCCAGGGATGGAACCGGCACTGCAGAGGCTGCGGGCAGCCACCGGGGAGACCCAGTTGTGTGTGGTTTTGATCTAGAATACAGTAACTGAATGCTGGGTCCCTCTAAGGAAACTCTGACACTGAAAAAAGCAGCTTTTACAACAAGCAAATGTCTTTTTTGGAAAAGGAACATTGTACCCTCTTGATATGATATTCCATAAAAATAGTTTCTGGGCCTCCCCGGTGGCGCAGCGGTTGAGCACTGGGTTGTGAAGCTGCCCACAGTCTCTGCAGCACCGGTTAGATCCCTGGCTGCTCCCCGGCCACTGGAGGAGGGTCCCACATGGCGTGCAGAACTCTCCTGCCGCCCGCTGCTCCCCTCAGCAGTGTCCTTTGGTCCTTCTGCCTGCTCTGCTCCCCACTCTGGGTCTGGTGAATTCTCTCACCCTCCTGCGCTTCTGACTGTACCCAGTGCTTGTATAAATAAATAAATTAATTAATTTAAAAAAATATTTTCAGGTTTGGAATTGTTTTCTCTAGGGAAAAACATTTCTGAGTTGGAGGCATTGATCTTGACTGCACAGGTTTGGAGACCCTCTAGGAAGAGAGTCCTATAGGCAGTGTCCATGGCCATGGAATGGGTCAGGATAAACAAGCCATTCTGGGAATAATTTTCTTTTCTGTTTAGAGTATTTTTTAATTGTATTTTTTTATAGAGGTAACGGTTTATAATAGTGCATGGTTGAGTGGAATAGATTCACATCTCTTCAGAAGTATGTTATTACACCCCTTCCACCACCAAAGTACCTATAATACTCCGCCATAGTCCATTGAGTCCCTTCCCCCATTTACTCCCTACCGCACCCTTCCCTTAAGATTTTTGGGTTTGTTTTGTTTTGGTTACATCTGACTCTTTGTTTTATTTCTCTGTGTTACACATATAAATGAAATTCAGCATTTGTCTTTCTCCTCCTGAATTATTTTGCTTAGGATGATCCCTTTCTTTTCAATACACATTGTGCAAATGGTAATATTTCCTCCTTTTTTATAGCCAAGTAATATTCCAGTATGCATATATACCATAACTTTTTAATTCACTCATACATCAATTCCAATAACTTAGCTCATGTAAACAGTGCTGTCATGAACATAGCAGTGCACATATTACTTCCAATTAGTTTCTGCATTCTTTGGATAGTTACCTAGGAATGAAATTACCTCATAACCCTGAGAATGGCCCATATGAAAAAGATCAGAATAAATAAAAGTTTACGAGGATATGGTAAGAAAAGAATTCCTGTGTACTGTTGGTGGGAATGTAGACTGGTCTAGAGACTAAAAAAGCAATATGGAGATTTCTCAAAATATTAAAAATCTGACACATGACCCAGCAATTCCATCCAGAGACTATAAGCTCTGGGTTAATACATGTCCCTTTGCTCAATTAGCAGGACTTCCCTTTCTACAATGTGGTGTCTAGCATGCACAGTTCACCTGACTGAACTGGAAATTTTACTCTGGGGTTTTTTATCACACCTTCTTGTGAGTGGGCTCAGTAATGAGTCTATACCAGATAACCAAGAACAATCCTGGTGGAAAGTGTGTGTGGATGAGTGTGGTGAGAACCAGCTTGTGAAGGATGGTCACCTGAGTTCTTTATTTCAAGCAAAATCTGGTATTCATTAGAAAACAGTACTAAAAAGACACAAACATCCCAATGTTAACTATTTCCTTATTCCTACATTTCCTATCATTGGTAGAAATCACAGGCTTTAGAAATTATTCCTACCCTGCCATTTGGTTTGTTTTGTGACCTCTGCCAACTTGGAACTTATTTTGAAGGGCTCATTCGTCGTTCATGTTTGGACCAAAAGGTCTCAGGTCATCTTTCCTTTACCTTTGGGCAAGTTCTGGATTCCCTGATTCCTTTCCAGCCTGGGGCAGTGACAGCACATGCTTATCAGTCTAATTACTATTCCCAAGGCCTCCTGGGGTAGTGCTGCAGCTGAGCTAGAGATTGAAGATAAAATGGCCCAGCATGGAGCCCCAAAAGGGGGCAGAATCTTCCTCAAGAGACTAACTCTTGTAAGAATCTTCTTGTGGGGTTTTAAGGTCACCTGATCACATCACCAGTACCCAGCCTCCATGAACAAGTTCTGATGTCTTAATGTCATTTTTTTATATTGTTTGCTGAAATGTATTTTTCTCCTATTTGAAATTGCCTGTGAGTAGGTTAATCAAAAGGTTCTAACATTATTATTTAGACTTATATCATTTCCATGTTCCCCTAGTCTTTCTGCATTTTTCATTCTATTATTTCTTTTTTTTAAAGGTTACATAATCTACTTTCCCTCCTCTAAAAAATAGGTAATTTCTTTGTCTTTTTAAAACACTTACCTTTTCCCTTGCAATGGTAGGCCAGATCTTAAGTTTGGTTTTCACTAGAAAGTCTTGTTCTCTATTATAGAAAACTCACATTGTAAAATAAGCCTCTTTTTTTTTTTCCCAGGTGTGTTGTGCAACCATCCCAGGCTGGGTAGGTTCACTGTCAGTTCTCTCAGATGAAAATAGAATTTGGAGCCTCCTTTGGTGGATTTTGCAGGCCTTTATTCCTGAAACAGGGGCCCATACACACAGGCAGGTAGAGCAAGAGAAAAAGACTCCAGCACTTAGAGATGCAGAACAGCAGAACAGCAACTCCAGTGTAAAGGTGTTAAGTGCCCATAACCACACAACTGATATATGGTTGCAATTGCAAGGCTCATCTTTTGTTTGCTAGATGTCTGAATGGTAGAAAATACAACACTTCAAGGTATGGGTTGTCTGTTGTGTGGAAGGTGAAAAATAGCCTGATTTTGAATCATTTTCCTTACAAGGAGTAACAATGAAGAGAAGAAGAAGGAAATTAAGAGATTTTTAAAGACTTTGAATCTATAGGTTTAAATTACTATAATGTGAAAAATGGGGAGGGAGTTTCATATAAGTAATTTTCTGCTGGAGGGTGCAGTATTTATACCTGTATTTTCCCCAAAGATATGGGAAGCACAATTATATAATTTCTACCCTTTTATAAATGTGTTCCTTGGTTTAGGTTTTAAGTTTATAGGCCTTGTACAATCTAGGAGAGACTGGCTCTCATTTTGGTGAAACTGAAAGAAAGATAGGTAATGAAACTGGAAATAGCAATGTTGGTCTGAATATAGACCTGGTTCTGAAAACTAATTTGTTTGGAAAGAGGGAATTTGGGTTCAGATTAGCAGCTGCCACATTGTTTGTGTATCTAGATTTTGTGGGTGTTGGTGGTTTTGCTGTGTTTTTGGTTATGATATCACTGGAATTTTAGGAAAGTGAGATACATGAGACATCAAAGTCTGTAGGAATGAGATTTTGCAAGGGGTTTATATATTTTTATATTATTTGGACTTTAAATAATATAAAATCATTTTTATATTATTTATTATTTAAATCCCTGATATTTATTTATTTATGAATACAAGAGCTGGGGTACAGGCCAGAGGTGCAGGGGGTGAGAAGATTCACCAGCTTTGTGGGTCAGCTCCCTGGCTGGTGATCAAACTCATGCTGTGGTGGCTGCTGATAGCTTCATAGTGCTGCATTTAACCCTTTGTGCCACCAGGGATGCCCCCTGGACTCTGAACTCTTAACTGGTTGTCCAAAACTTTTGTGAACAGTGTAGTTGGCACCATTTGTAAATGATCTTAGAATTCACTGAAGATCTGTCTTGGCTGATGCTGAAACTCCTGGGGATAACCCTGAACTGTCCCCATATTGGTACATTGCAGCTGTGACAAGTACAGGGAAGGCATGCATGTCCTCCCCAAGAACACTACAGCTGAACACTATGACTAAGAACTTGGCTGAAGGCCTTGGTGAGTTAAAACTGGGGGGTTTTGAGAGTGAAATGAGTAAAGGGAAAAAATCCCTTTCCCAGTGATCTGCTAGTTTTAGGCCCCAATCAAGGGAGGAGGAATTGCCAAGTCAGTGGATCAGCTTCCCGGTGTGGGCCTTGTTTACCAGTGAGCAGTGCTCTGCTTTAAAAGGTGGTACCTCTCTGCCACCTCCTTATTCCCTGAAGATAGGTCTGTGGTACCCTCTAGCCACTTGCTGACCAGAGACCACTGGGTTCTTCTCTCTACCCATATTTCTCTGTCTTTTCCTCTACATGGCTCAGGGGCCATCTGTGGAAAGATAAAACTAACCACTATGTCCTTGAGCATAAATCTCATATTTCTAGCACAGGTTATCTGAGCACTAGCTTAATTAATTAACTGAATGAATATTTATTAAGTGCCTCTAAAAAGAGCAAAATAAATAAAATTTACATTGAAAAAATTTTTTAAAATGTAATATAGAATTAAGGTTATGATTTTTACTTTGATCTTATCCTCAATTTTTTTTTTGTAAATGTGTACACAGATGGAATTCATATACATATAACAAGTACATGAAAATGGAGGAGATTCTGTTAAGGAATGCTTGAGATCTTGAATAGTCTATTTTCTAATTTGACTTTCTCTAGAGATTTTTTTTTTTTTTGAGTGGGATGTACTGAGCCCCTACTCAGAATCACCTGATGAGAGGAAGGCCTTATTTTAACTATCTGACTTTCATCCTCTGGTCAAGGATTTGATAGCCCAGGGATACCTGGTCTCTATTTTAATGTCCAAATAATTTCCCAGTCAGTCATTTTTGGAGGCAACCCTCAGCACTGACTAACTTCACAGTTCTACCCAGCATCTGAGCCAGCACCCTACAATCCACAGGACCAGAGCTCTGTAGTGAACCACCTTAGCGGTGGAGGCCCTTTGGTCTACTATGTATGGTCTTACCTGAACATCATGGAGGCTAAAAGAGCAGACCCTACATTCAAATTCTATCTATCTCACCATTTTTTTATCTGTGAATATTGAACCAGCTGCATTATCTTCCTGTGCTTCAGCTTCCTTATCAATAAGGAAGGAAAATAAAATATCTGCCCACTAGGTTTTTCATGAAGATTGAATGGGACAATACCTGTGAGGTGCTTAGTTTGGAGATCAAAAAGGGTATAATAATCTCTTCTTGTTGAGGTCTTCTCTGGAAGCACTCCACCCCCATATTGTCTGACCCACACTTCCAGTCATCTTGTCCAAAGCTGGGTCAAGAACTTCTAGGGAAGACTGGACATTAACTATTCTCTGCACCATTTCTTCTGGCACCATATGGACCTCAGCCCATCAAACATCCCTTATTTGTCCAGCATCTCCACATCCCCATGGGCTCTTCCTTCTCATCCACCTTCTCAACCTGGTTGAGTTCCCACAATTCCATCACCTACCAAGCATGCTACTAAGTTTCCTTCTCAAATACCATGGTGAGAACCCACCTCATGGTGCTTTCATCTGCATGAAATAAAAAGTGTGAAAGATGCCCAGAATTGCGAATAAGTAAGTGATAAAAAATGAGGACTCTTTTGATGAACATGGCACATATGTTCATCTGCATCCTATTTTATATGCTGCTACATCAGCACCACTTGCACAGTTGTCTTCCTCAGGGATGTGTTGTGCGCTTGCCTCCTGTAGTGTGAGTGAAAAGTTTTCTCATTTTCTCAGGCCATTTTTCACAATGACTTTCCAGCATGTGGCCTAGTAGATTACATGTAGCCTTGAGATATAATCCCCATGTGTGGAAATATAATCTTGATGTATAGTTCCCATATGTAAAACCATACTTATGTAACTGTAGGGTAAATTAATTAATCATTTTACACCACTGACCTCTGTGGCTATCACCTGCAGTCTTGGTCATGTTAATGCAGAAGGTACTTGCAGTGTGAGCACAGAGCACATGTGCCTGAGTGTGGATATCTGGAGCATGGGGGCATATGCATGTGTCAGTGTGCACACCTAGCCTGGAGGCTGGAATTAGAGGCAGCTGTGGCTAGGAGAGAAAGAGTGGTGTGACTACAGAAGAGGTGAGAACATGAGACAATGCAGGACAGAGAATGCCAGAGAGAGCCCAGAAAACGAGTGTAAAGATTAGCTGGGGGCTGAGGAGCTTGCCAGCTTCCTGGCACCCTGGTCCTTCTGCCTGGGGCCCGTGCCTGCGCCTTGCATGCCAGCCTCCCTGCCTTGGTGTGCCTGTGTACCTGGTTCCCTGAGAGAGCATTAAAGCCTGAAAAATCCACTGAGGGCTCCAGGACTCTCCTTTTTCATCTTCCTGAGTTGATAGTGAACCTGTCCTGTATGTGCTGGCACTGCAGTAACCTGGACATAAATTTGGCCCTGTTCCATCTTTGTCTATAAATCATACAAAAGCTAATAGGGCTCCTGGGGTGGGGGGCACTGCTACTGTGGCCAGAGCCAAAGGTGCTGCCACTGCCACTGCTATTGCTGCTACTGCTGTTGCTGCCCAGTTGGGGGCTGAGGCGGCCTGAGGGGACCTGAGTCATGTATCATGCCTGCCACCCTCCTGGGGCAGTGGATGCTGCACATGTTGCTGTTATACATATCTTATCTCCTGCTGTATGTGCTATACATACCTAAATTCCTGGCCCTGCCTGGAGTTTCCTGAACTTTTTCTCATCTGCTGGCATGATGAATTTGGGCAAGCTTTGATCTGAGGCTTGACACCTCCTTTCCATCAATGCAGATTTACAAAAAGGCCCCCATGTGCCAGTGTGACTATGACTGAGAGGTTTCCTGGGATTAGGGATTTTTATGTCTTAAACCAGGATCGTCTGAGCAAGCCACGATGAACTGGTCACCCTCCTCTTTGGCCTGTAATCTTCCTTATCGGCTTGATTATTTTTAAATAAATATCAACAAACCTGTACATGGCAACACTCAGCAGAAGCACCACAGACAGTGTATTCCATGACTTCTCCATTGGCACCCCCAGGTGGTGCTAAAGGCACCCTCTTTGAGTTTCTCCTCCCTTGACTTCCATGGCCCTAGTCTTTTGGTTTCCTAGATATTGTTGCTATTGCTATAGACCAATAAAACCCAAGACTTCATTATTTAAATGGCACTGTATTATCAGTTCTCAAAGTTCTAAGAGATGATAGAGCTCAGCTGGGCAGTTCTTTGGGATCTCACATGCTGTTGTGATGAATAGCAGCTGTGCTCAACCTCTGCTGTGACCCGGACAGGGAACCTGGAGCAGCTGGACTGGCCACATGCAACCTCTCTTCCAGCCACTTTGAGTTTCTCACAACACAACTGTCTCAGGGCTCTAAGAGTAAAAGTTCTAAGGGTTAGGATGTGGAAGCTACCAGTCTATGAAGACCTGGAAGTCAGGATAACATCACTTCAGCATTGAAATTGGCACAGGATGACAGAACCCACATGAGCCCAAGGGGAGGAGACATGGAAGCTGCCTCTTAATGAAAGAAATGCAAGGAATTTGTAGCCATCCGTAATCCTCCACATTCCATGTCTCTCTATCCTCTATCCTCAGTTTCTACTTACCCCAGCCTATCCTTATCCTTGCCTCCCCATATCTCTATAGCTTTGCAGGCACTTCCTTTTGCAACAATGACCCATCTACCATTTAGTCCCAAACACTAATCCTTCCTTCCCACTGGCCGAGTCTACCCACTAGCTCTTCTTCATCATATGTAGTGATCAATTCCATGCCCTAAGCCGGGTTGGGTGCTCCTGTTCAGTGACAGCGAATTCTGTAAAAAGTGTATGTTGGCTCCCTTACTGGAATGCCAGCACTTCTGTGTCAGAGACCAAGCTTTTACTTCTAGATCTGAGTCCCCGTAGACATCATAGTCCCCAGCAGGTTTCTAGCATTGTAGGTTAAGATAAGGAGGTATATCTGTTTCTTTCACTGACATGGTAACTCAAGGGTAATCAAGAAAAGTCTAAATTTAGTTAATAGGATCTTGACTATTTATTTACATGGACTAAGATATTTCATCTTAATGGAGAATCTGACGTGTATCTAACTAGAGGCTAATGCTATATTTCCGTATTACTGTGCTCCAGATGGAACAATTTGTTTATATCTTTCTAGCTGTTTTCTGTGATGATGCTCAATCACTCTTTTACAGTCTGTTATTTAAGCTAGAAACTAACACCTCTGTGGGTTGAAAATTAATATTGTAGCCCAATGTAGTAGAATATTTGACTGATAAGCAGTAATTATTAACAACAATAGTCTGTTGTTTCATTTTGTTTTAAAGATTTATTTATGTGTAGGAAAACTGGGGTGTAAGGCAAAGGTGTGAGGGGGGCGGGGAGAGGATTCGCCAGAGACAGAATTGGGAGCAGAACAGGCATATCTACTGAGATACACTGCTGAGGGGAGCAGCGGGCAAGACAGAAGAGGTCTGCTTCACCATATGGGTTAGCTCCCTGGCCGGGAATTATACTCATGTCATAGTAGTAATAGCAGTGATAGTCCTGAGTCTTAACCCCTAAACCACCAGGGAGACCCCCTGGACACAACAGTTTGGTTCTTAACATTGTCAGAAAACTGAGGATGAGCCTACTGTAGTGTTTCCTCACTCCTAGATCCTATCTTCCTGGCCCTCCCACCAACATCCCCCTACTTTCTCATTGGCCCCATTCAGCTAGAACTGCTACACTTGCAGGTTGGTCACTGGAGCCCAGAACAAGATCAGTCTGCAACCACAGTCCCTCTCAGACCTCTTTTTGCCCTTTCGTCCAATGCCATCAAGCCACAGCTGAGATTACTGAAGGTGGATATATTGCGTTGCATGGATGGATCCTCAAAGCCATTTTTATATCATCCTTAAATTAAAAGTTATAAATGGTTTCTTATATAAATCGAAGCATGGTGACGTTTTGTGTAATTCTACTTGGTCTGAATTCCATTCAGCCAACAATAGCTCGTTTCTTTGTTTCAGAGACTTATGATCAGCCTGACCTCCAGGCTCTGATGAAGCCGGTCCACACCAGTAGCACAGCCCTCTACCCTGTTCTTTCACCAAGGCTTCCTCCAAGAAGTCATCTTTAACTGATTCCACTCCGTTTATTCACTTTTATATTATTTCTACATTCCATTCGCATGCAAGATGTTCAATCTAAAATATGTGGCAGCACATATTTTACAGAGTATTACTGTATGAATATTTTCAACAATTTCACTCTGATCTGCTAAAGAGAGTGATTACGTATTTGATGACTTGGGTTCCTTCCTCTATCACCACCAGAGAATTCTCTCTAGTAAAATTACTCCTTTTATGTTTTTTTTGTTGTTGTTGTTATTGCTGTTGTTGCTTTTTAATGTGGAGGAAATCAGGAAGAGAAGAGCAGTATGATTGTGAGTTATGACCAGAGGCAGATTTATGGAGAAGTTTAAGTAGAAGGGACACCAGAGAAACTGTGGTAAAAGGACATATGAAAGTGGAAAGTGAATTTTAAGGGTATGCTGTGAACTGTATATTTTTTCCTCAAAAATCAAGAAATATGAGTAACAACATAAGCAATATTGAAATTACTTTATGAGGTGCCTATGACTAAATGCTTATTGCAGTACACATGCAGACAACTCCTTGGAAATGAAATGACTGAAAATGGCAGCCACAGTGCAGTTCTTTGTCATACTGATTCTAAAAACAGGGCAGCCCTGGTGAAAATACCAAATAAAAAGCTGTAACAAGGTGTCATCTGAGTCTTTAGGATTGCTGACCTGATGTCTCAGTGAATCTGGGCAGCCTTCTGGCTCTAGCAGGGCCTGCACTCACTCCTGCTTCACTGCAGGAAAGGAGAGAGCAAATGCCAGAAATGCTAATGACAGGAGTCAACTAATTCTGAAGTCCTGCTTTTCCTTGAGTATCCTTCATTCTGCAACTTTGGCTTCAAAGCATTTTGCCACAGAAATCTTTCATTCAATTTAAACTGGTCACACCTGTACCAATGTTCATTGTTGGAGGAGAAAAGCAAAGCTCTGACCACAGAGAGCTACCACAACCCTAGGTTAAAGCTTTCTACTACCACAGCAGACCTTGCTGTACCAGACATATGACTGGCACTTCATGGGGGTGGAACACCCAGTCTGGTGGGGTCACCTAGTTGGGAATATACATTAACTTCATTTTATAGAGAAAAAACAGGATTTTAGAGGACAAGAACCATGTCAGGGTGGACACTGAGCTGACCAGCCTCTTACTTGGAAACCAGCTGTGGAAACATGGAATGAGAAGGAAAATCCTGACTCCCTGACAGTGTAAAGTTCACCTCCCATACTCAAGGGGTGTGGTTAAAAACTTACAACTGGACTAGGTGCTTGGCTTTGGTTTTATTTGTAATTAGGGATCATTGTTGTTGTTGTTTTTAATTTGGGAGGTGTGAGGGAAAGGGATTTGGAAAGAGGAAGGACATTTTCATAAATGTAGTAGGTGGTGAAATGAGAGGTTGCTGTAACCTGGGTGTGAGTCTGGCAGCCAGGGAAGGGGCTAGATGTAAGGAACTGACCTGAAGGAGAGAGGAGACCTGGTGACAGGAGAGAGGAGACCTGGTGACAGGAGAGAGGTTGCTCTGAGCAGAGAAAGGAGGGTAGGGCAGAGTAGGTAAGGAAGGCGGGACAGAAAAGGGCGGTGCAGATTTCTGGTTTAGGCCTGGACAGTTGTGAGAAGGCAGCGCTCATGTTGGTGATAACATCATGACATGACACAAAGGGTTGATGGAGGGAGAAAGGGGACTCCTGTAGAAGAAACTGTTTTTGGATACTGCAGGTCACTACTCTTCTTGCCACTGATGATTAGTTACAGTGAACAAGGGGCCACGTAGTGCAGGTTTGGGCCAGACATCAATACAAAGAAGCATTTCCTGACAAATCACCCCTCTTGGCAAGGGCAATGCAAGCCCTGGTGTTGAGGGGCTTATTTCTGATAGGGGCACACAGATAACAGGGGCTGTAGTAACTGCTCTGAACACTTGAGACTGGCTTGGCTGAGTCTGCCTGTGCGTATTTAAAAAATAGTAAATGAGTTACAATAATGGAGCAACATTGTCAGACTTTATTAGTAGGGGTAAAGTTAAATTTACTAGTTCTTTCTTTTGTCAGTGTGTTAAAATTTGCATCTTTGCAGTTCTCACATTATAGCATCTATTACTATAGTTAGTTGTCCAGAATCAGATGATCAGTAGGAAAAAAATATGCCACATAATAGGAAACTATTCTAGGTTTTATTTTCTTTTGTATTTTATCTTACATGTAATTCCTTGGAGAGTACAAATAATATGTTTTGAATGCTCCCACTTGGGTAATACTTTCAGTCTGATTTAATCAGCTAAAAATAAAATCTGATTGAGACCTTTTCAAATCAATAACAATACCTAATTTTAAATTGGATCATAGCCCCCATAGAGATGTACTCCAGGTACCACCATTCTCATAAAAGGAAATAATAAAAGGAAAATATAAAGAGGAAATGGCAAATAAAATTAAAACCTCATTCTACTTTATTATTTTAGTTTAATTCTAAGGTGGAAAGAATAACTTTATATTGATATTCAAGGCATTTTTTTTTAATTTTAAGAAGGCATAATTTACCCTGCTTTTATTATTATCAATGTTTTTATTACTACAGAGAGATTGCGTTGATTCATAACAGAAACTTCGTAACCTGGACAATGTTCTGGATTCTGTATTTTTATTATAAAAGGGAACTTCTGGGGCCTTCCCTGGTGGCACAGCGGTTGAGCGCTGGGCTGAGAGGCTGCCTGCAGTCTCTGCAGCGCTGGTTCGTTCCCCGGCCACCGGCGAGAAAAAAAGAAAGAAAAAAAGGAACTTCTGATGATTTGCTGTGTTAATGGACAATTGCCTTATTCTTTAAATTTTTTTAAAAGATTTATTTATTTATTTATACAAGCACTGGGTACAGGCAGAAGTGCGGGAGGGTGAGAGGATTCACCAGAGCCAGAGCGGAGAACAGAACAGGCAGAGTGACGAAATACACTGCTGAGGGGAGCAGTGGGCACAACAGGAGAGGTCTGTGCACCATATGGGACCCTCGCCGGTGGCCGGGGATCGAACTGGTGCTGCAGAGGCTGCGGGCAGCTTCACAGCCCAGCGCTCAACCCTGTGCCACCAGGGGAGACCCGACAATTGCCTTATTAAAACATTTTGTATATCTAGTTTCCTACTATTTGTTAAATTAGTACTTTTTCAATTACTGATTTTTAAAAATGCAAATTATTTCACATTAAAATATGTCATATGACCTGTTATATATAATTTCAATGTCTCCAGACTTCTAAAATTATAAATCACTATAGCATTTTAACATATTTGATTTATGTGTCCTGTGAATTAAAATTGAAATCATTTGCAAACTCAATTAAGCTTTGTCTTGATAAATTTTTACTTTTTGACAAATTATATTACATTTGTACATAATGATATATATCACTAATTTGATATATTTGCAAGATGTAAATATTCACCCTTTCAATTTTGCTTTCTGCAATTTTTCCAAAGCATGAGTTTGTTGTTCCAAGAGGTAGAAAGAAGAGTAGATTTTTCTCAAGTTTGCAATGGAACATTTAAAATGTGTCATTTTTCTAAAGTGCTCAACATTTAGTTATTGTGAATAGATCCTTTGCAAGCATTTGTTTACTTTAGAATACTGCTACTTGACCAAGTTTGAACACACCTTCATTCAATTATGACATTTTTTTTAATTTTCAGAGCTGATTTTATATCTCTCTCATTTAAAGTGTGTCTTCATATTGCTGATAGAATATTATATTGTTTGCTATTTGAGTTAAACATACAGAAAATATTCTGTGTCACAGAAATCTTAAAAAACTGCCTTGAAAATAATAGCACCATGGCTATACTTATACACACATTTCCCCTTTTCTCTTTGACTCATGCAAAATGAAGAACAGTCATGAGATTTCTTATTATCTTAATACTTATTTCCTTGATTTTGAAAAGAGAAAAATTTGCAAGTTGTGCTACTGCCTGTGCTATTATGAGCTTACACTCTATTTTGACCTTAAATTAGACCTTGTTTCTAAATCTGAATTAGTCAGAATCTAAAGGAAGTACATGGGTTGGGGCATACAATCAACTATTATGTTAACATTGATTACTAATCCAAAGTTTTACCTTTTTTGTTCTTACTGGAAGTCCATGTTTGGTACCACTAGTTAGAGCATTTCTTTACCCTCAAGTCAAGCCCACCCATGTTCTTTATGATAAATGATGCTATTTGCAGAATAATGGAAAGATTGTCATACTAGGACAAATGGTGTCAGCTGAGGAGAACAGAGTTGATAATGAACTTTATGTTGGGTCTTGACAGCTGGGCAGAGAGGTTTCAGCTCATGCAACAAGAAAGCAGAGCAATTGCAGCCAGAGTCAAAGATCATGGAATTAATGTGATAAATATGGAATATCCCAAACATTCTGAGGCCATGAACACAGAATTTTAAAGGACTCTGTCAAACAAAGTCAAAGCAGAAGACAGGATCAGAAAAAATTGAAGAGAGACATGAAAGAGCCATGGAGTGACAGTTAAGGGACATTAGTAATAAGGCCCAGAGTCCAGACATTTATGGATGAAGATGAACCAAACTTTCCCTGGTAATTATAGGGGTGATCCTCTGAGCTGGTTAAGTGGTTGTTTCCCATTGCTCTAGAACTCAATACTCATAATGTTTAAACATCTCATTTAAATCAATGTTTCTCTTTTACAGAGCACATTTCTTATGGAAGGAAGTGCAACAGAACAATGAACAAAGCCACTGAATTGCTTCACCCTGAGAAACAGGAAGACAAAAATTACTCACGTTCCACAAAGTAAGAGCTGGCATCAATCTTCCATATGATCTGACCCCGATGAGAACCATTGACTCCACGGTTCTTATAGTCCAGAAAGTTTTCTGACAAGACTTCATCTATATTCCCAGAAAAGAAAGCAGAATAGAGAAACCTATTAGCCAACAGCATATTCAAGAGGAAAAATTAAAGAGCCAATAACATCAATGGTACCTCCAACTCAACAGAAAAAGAACCAAGTATCATAAAATCATAGAACTAGAAGTATATCAGCTACCATCTGGACCAGCCCTGGACCAGCCCCCTTTTAATGTAGGAATCACTTTCCTACTCTGCAAAAATGCTTGGTAAGTAATCATCTAGCTGGTTCTTGAACACTTGCAGAAAAAGAGAAACAATTGCTTCTATGGCAGTTCATTTCACTTTTGTGTAGCTCTAACATGCATCAAGTTATAATGTGAAAAACTTTCTTCTAAAGCTTTTATGAGCTGGTTTCTATCTGGGTCTGAAGATGAGACAAAAAGAAAATATCCAATCCAATTTGGGGTCCAGTCCTCAGGGCACCCACCCTATATCATCTCTTCTTTCTAGATACCTATCATTATTCTATGCATGAAACTCATCCATGAATTTATCTATCTTTCATGTTCATTTGCATTTATTTGTTCATTCAACAGAAACTTACCGAGATCCAACCATCTGTCATCCAGGGGCCACAGTGTGGGCAAAACCATGGACATTTTTGAATTAAAGCTTACCAACAGCTGAGAAGACAGACTTTAAACATGAAAAAATAGATGTATGATTACAACTTGTGATAAGCAATATGAAGGGCAAGAACAGGACACTCTGACAAGAATTTACAAGGGAGGCCAAAAGAGGATCATGGGGAGGGGGGCGGAGCAACATGGCGGCGAGGAGACCCTGCGAGTAAGATCTCCCATTAAAAAAAGTTAATAGGGAGGAAAAGCGGCAGGTCCCAGTGAGAACTAGGACACGGAAGATAAACGGACGACTCCAGCAAACTGCCCAAAGAAGAAAGTTGCCATAAAAGAGGACGAGAAGGGAGGGAAGCGCAGAACCCTGCTCCCCTCCCCCGCCCACAGAGGCGGCACTCTCCGACCGGCAGAGAGGAGGGAAACAACAAACCAAAACGCCCAACAAGAAAAACGGATGCAGCAAGTGGGACTGTGAGTGGAAAGGAACTATTTCAGCCACCACACCCCTTGAACGGGAGCTGAGGCGAACCCTGCAGGATCCGCCCTGGAGGTGAGCTCCAGGCGCCATTAAACAGAGCCCCGCCCCCCAGGAGGAGACCAGCACCAGCACACAGCCCCGGCCGCCCGGTAAGCTTGCTCGAAAGCAGCGCTCGGATTGCAGCTGCCCAGGCCCCTGCGCCTGCGACCTAGGCTTGCGGGGAGACGGCGGAGGCCCTCCCTGAGTGAGCAGGAACAAGGTGCCCAGGCAGGGGAGTGGGATTCAAAAGGCGCCATTCCCGCGCCACTGATCTGGGCTACAGCCCGCGTCCTGGAACTGAGGGCTTTGGAACTGAGACCCAGGCGGAGGCCCTCCCTGAGTGAGCAGGAACAAGGCGCCCAGGCAGGGGAGTGGGATTCAAAAGGCGCCATTCCCGCGCCACTGATCTGGGCTACAGACCGCGTCCTGGAACTGAGGGCTTTGGAACTGAGACCCGGGGCACGAAATTAGGGGCGCGGGTTCCCCACGACGGTGGGGCACAAGGCAGACACAGCACCCCAAAGCCGTTGAGGTGTACCCTACCATCCCCGCTCTGCTCCCTGTCCCACGAGGTGGAAAATCAGCTCCCCAAGGGCTCTAGGAGAGATCTCTGGTGCCACCTAGCGACTTGACCCCAGCACAGGCTACTGAAGGAGCTAGTGGCCAGCTGGGGAGTTAGCCCACACCGGGCCCCTTCTGAACAAGTAGTCTGAGCCCACAGGGAGAGCGAGCACCCACAGCCGGGGCAGACCAGGCGTGCAGAAGAGTGTGCCTGAGACCAGAAGCGCAGGGAGTGTGTCCCACATCACCATTTTAGAACAGGGACATTTATTCAGTAAAGACTACCTGCAGAAGGCTTCCTCAGGAGCCAGAGGTGAGCGGGGGAAGTTCGCCCACGCCAGACCCCCTCTGGCCTGCAGTCCAAGCCCAGAGGGGAGCAGGAACCCACCACCGGGGCAGACCAGGCGCACAGGGGAGTGTGTCCCCACATCGGCATTTTAGAACAGGGACCTTTCTCCAGTAAAGGCTGCTTGAAACTGACAGATGACTCCTGAAGAACCAGAGGGGAACAGAGAAGCCCACCCAAGATGCCGGCCAGTCCCAACAAAACAGTGTCCCAACGCATACGGCAAATTAGAAAACAGACAGTAGGGAGGAGAAGAACCACACGCAACCTAGCAACTCTCCAGAGAAAAAGCACACCACAAAAAGAAAGCCAGCCCCCAGATTGCAACGACAATAACTTGGAAGAATTTCTGAGCCTTCCAGAAAGAGAATTTAAAATTGCCGTGATTAAAAAACTGACAGAAGTCATAAAGGAAAACAATGATAAGGGAAAAATAATCAACGATCAGAAGAATGCAATTGAGTCCCTAGAGAGGGAAAACAATGGTCAGAAGAAAGAAATTGAGTCCCTAAAGAGGGAAGTAAAAGAAATGCAGGAGGTCAAAGAATTAATGGAAGAACTAAAGAATTCTGGGAAAAGCAATGAAAGCAGAATAGATGAAATGGAAGAACGAATAAGTAATCTTGAAGACACAGAAATAAAAAGAACCAAAACAGAAAAGGAAAGAGAAGTACGAAGGAAAAAGAACGAAGAAAGACTTCGGGAACTATCTGACTCCATGAGGAAAGGAAATATAAGAGTTATAGGAATACCAGAAGGAGAGGAGAGAGATGTAGGAACAGAGAAAATATTCAAAGAGATAATTGAAGAGAACTTCCCAAATGTGAAGAAGGAGCTGAAAATTGATATACAAGAAGCAAGAAGAACACCAAACTTCCACGACGAAAGGAAAAATACAGCAAGACACATAATAGTAAAGCTCCCAAGAATCCAGGACAAGGAAAAAATAATGAAGCTGGCAAGAGGGAAGAAAAAGATAACATTCAAAGGAAAACCAATCAGGCTGACATCAGACTTCTCCGAAGAAACACTACGGGCAAGGAGAGAGTGGAGGGACATAGTCAACAGACTCCAAGAAAACAGATGCCAACCAAGAATACTCTATCCCCCAAAGCTCTCCTTCCTCTTTGAAGAAAGAATATGGACCTTCCCAGACAAACAGAAACTCCGGAATTTCATTGCAACTAAACCCCCACTCCAAAAAATACTACAAGGAGTCCTAAAGCCAGAACCTCAGAGCGACGAATAACAATGAAAGAAGGCCAAAAAAAAAAAAAAAGTTATTAAAAGAATAAATAAATAAAATCAAAGGAAAGACAAACACAATGGCAAATACAGATGTTAACATATCAATATTAACTCTAAATGTAAATGGACTAAACTCTTCAATAAAAAGACACAGAGTTGCAGCCTGGATTAAGAAACAAAACCCAACCTTTTGCTGTCTCCAGGAAACACATTTAGCTACAAAAGATAAAAATAGGCTCAAAGTTAAAGGATGGAAAACAATCCTACAAGCAAATGGACCAAAAAAGAAAGCAGGAACAGCTATACTTATATCAGATAAAACAGATTTCAAACTCAAAAAGATAAAAAGAGACCCCAATGGTCACTACATTATGATCAAGGGGACAATACTTCAAGAAGAAATAACACTCATTAACATATACTCACCAAACGAAGGAGCACCAAAATATATCAGACAACTGTTGTCCTCTCTGAAAACAGACATCAGAGAAAACACATACGTAGTGGGAGACTTCAACACACCACTATCAACAATGGATAGATCAACAAGACAAAAAATAAGTAAAGAAACCAAAGCTCTAAATAAAGACCTAGAGCAATTGGGCTTAACAGACATCTATAGAACGCTAAACCCCAAAAAAACGGAGTACACATTTTTCTCAAGCGCACACGGATCATTCTCCAGGATCGATCACATACTGGGGCACAAGACAAACATCAACAGATACACCAAGATTGAAATCATATCAACCATCTTTTCTGACCATGAAGGCATCAAACTAGAAATAAACCATAAAAAGAAGGCAAGGAACTTTCCTACCTCATGGAGATTAAAAACCACACTACTGGAAGACCATTGGACTAATGAGGAGATCAAAGAAGAAATTAAAAAATTTTTTGAATTGAACGACAAGGAGGACACCAATATCCTAAATGTATGGGATGCAGCAAAAGCAGTAATAAGAGGAAAATATATAGCAATAGAAGCTCACATCCAGAAACAAGAAAGAACGCAAAGAAACAACCTAATCTCGAAGCTCAAAGATCTAGAAAAAGAACAACAAAAAACCCCAAAACCAGTAGAAGAAAAGAAATAATAAAAACCAAAGCAGAAATAAATGAAATTGAAACTAAAAAAACAATCCAAAAGATCAATGAAACCAAGAGCTGGTTCTTTGAAAAAATCAATAAAATAGACAAACCCCTAGCCAGGCTCACAAAGGAAAAAAGGGAGAAAGCACAAATAAACAGGATCATCAATGAAAGAGGAGAAATCACAACGGACACAGCAGAAATCAAAAGAATAATCAGTAACTACTATGAACAGTTATATGGAAACAAGTTTAACAATCTAGAGGAGATGGACAAATTCCTACAACTCTACAATCACCCAAAGCTAGATAAAGAAGAAATAGAACACCTAAACAGACCAATTACAATTAGCGAAATTGAAATGGTAATCAAAAACCTCCCCAAAAACAAAAGCCCAGGACCTGATGGATTTACAAATGAATTCTACCAAACATTCAGAGATGAATTAGTGCCTATCCTTCACAAACTCTTCCAAAAAATTGAGAAGGAAGGGACAATACCAAACACGTTCTATGAAGCCAACATTACACTAATACCAAAACCGAACAAGGACAACACAAAAAAGGAAAACTACAGGCCAATCTCCCTAATGAACACTGATGCAAAAATCCTCAATAAAATTTTAGCTATCAGAATCCAACAATGTATCCATAAGATAATTCACCACGACCAAGTTGGATTCATTCCAGGGGCACAAGGATGGTTTAACATCCGAAAATCAATCAACGTTATCCAACACATCAACAAAAAGAAATATAAAAACCATATGATAATATCAATAGATGCTGAGAAAGCTTTCGACAAAGTGCAACACCCATTCATGATAAAAGCCCTTGAAATTCTTGGGATACAAGGAACATACCTCAACATCATAAAGGCCATCTATGACAAGCCAACAGCCAGTATCATTCTCAATGGTGAAAAGCTGAAAGCAATTCCATTAAGATCTGGAACAAGACAAGGATGTCCACTCTCACCATTGCTTTTCAATATAATACTGGAAGTCCTAGCCAGGGCAATAAGACAAGAGAAAGACATCCAAGGAATCCAAATAGGAAAAGAAGAAGTCAAACTATCACTATTTGCAGACGATATGATATTATACATAGAGAACCCCAAAAACTCCACAGAAAAGCTAATTCAACTCATCAATCAGTTCAGTAAAGTGGCAGGATACAAAATCAACACGCAAAAGTCAGTAGCCTTCCTATACACAAACAATAAATCTGAAGAAGAAGAAATCAAAAAGACCATCCCTTTTGTTATTGAAACAAAAAAAATCAAATATTTGGGAATAAATCTAACAAAAGAGGTAAAGGACCTATACAAAGAAAACTATAAAACACTGTTAAAAGAAATAGAAGAAGACACAAAGAAATGGAGAGACATCCCCTGCTCATGGATTGGAAGAATAAACATTATTAAAATGGCCATCCTTCCAAAAGCAATTTACAGATTCAATGCTATTCCAATCAAAATTTCAATGTCATTCTTCAAAGAAATAGAACAATTATTGATGAAATTCATATGGAATCACAAAAAACCCCGAATAGCCAAAGCTCTCCTGAAAAAAAAAGAAGGGAATGGAGGCATCAGACTCCCAGACTTCAAACTATACTACAAAGCCATAATCATCAAAACTGCATGGTATTGGAACAAGAACAGACATACAGACCAATGGAATCAAATAGAAAATCCAGAAATAAACCCACAGATTTATGGTCAACTAATCTTTGACAAAGGAGCAAAGACTATGCATTGGAGCAAAGAAAGTTTGTTCAATAAATGGTGCTGGGAAAACTGGGTCACTACATGCAAAAGAATGAAGCTTGACCACCACCTCACACCATACACAAAAATCAACTCAAAATGGATTAAAGAACTAGACATAAGACCTGAAACCATAAAATATATAGAAGGAAATATAGGCGAAACACTACGTGATTTGCACATCAAAGACAACTTTACAGACACATCACCCAAAGCAGTGATAGTGAAGGCAAAGATAAACAGCTGGGACTATATCAAATTAAAGAGCTTTTGCACAGCAAAAGAGACAATAACAAAAACAAAGAGAAACCCCACCAACTGGGAGAACATTTTTGCACCCAACACTAATGATAAAGGACTAATCACAAAAATCTGCAAAGAGCTGATGAGACTCAACAACAACAAAGAAAATAATCCAGTCAAAAAATGGGCAGAATAGCTTAAAAGAAACTTCTCTGAATAGGAAATGCAATGGCCAACAGGCATATGAAAAAATGTTCAACATCACTTGCCATCAGGGAAATGCAAATCAAAACTACCATGAGATACCATCTTACACCAGTGAGAATGGCACATATTAAAAAAACTAGCAACAACAAATGCTGGCGAGGGTGTGGAGAAAAAGGAACTCTTCTGCACTGTTGGTGGGAGTGCAAACTGGTCCAACCACTGTGGAGAGCTGTGTGGAGATTTCTGGACCTACTAAACATAGAGCTTCCATATGATCCAGCAATTCCACTCCTAGGTATTTACCCAAAGGACACAGAAACATCAATTCCAAAGAACACCTGCACCCCTATGTTTATAGCAGCACTGTTTACAATAGCTAAGCTTTGGAAACAACCCAAATGCCCAAAAACAGATGACTGGATCAAGAAGATGTGGTACATATATACCATGGAATATTACTCAGCATTCAAAAAAGATAAACACATGCAATTTGCTGCAACATGGATGGAGCTGGAAGGGATCATGCTCAGCGAAATAAGCCAAAAAGAAAAAGAAAAATACCGGATGGTCTCACTCATAGCAGGAATCTAGAAAACTTAAATAAGGGACCAGGAAAATGAATAACTATAAGAAAGTGAAAATCAAAATCAACAAAAAACTATGAACCAGAGACACTTTTAGGGGGGCGGGGGCGGGAGGGGAGGGATTTGGGTCAGAATGGGGGGCTGCAATTGTATGGGGAATATAACAATAAAATTTATAAAAAAAAAAAAAAAAGAGGATCATGGGAACAAGACGAAAAAGTCTCACGGGTGGAGATTAGGAGCAGGTGTGGAGAGCAGAGTAAGTCCTCAATGTGAGGTACCAGGTCCAAAATGGGGAAGAGTCCACTGCATTGAGAAGATCTAGTAGAGGATTATGCTCTTTTCCTCTTCTGCTCTTCCACTGCTCATCACATTGCAACCTGTCTTAAAGCCAGGACCAGGAGACGAATGCAGCATTCTTGGAAAGGATAGTGTGTGAATAAGCCAAATGTGGCCTTTTTGGTTCTATACCCCATGCTTTCAGTGCAGACTAAGATAAGGATCTGAATTTTAGCTTGATCAGAATTCTGTGTAGCACTTTTAGATTCTACCTCACTGGAAAGTAACCATTTATACTAGATGGATCTTAATATGCAAGAAAATCATGATTGGAGAGTTCAAACCACCACAGTGGCTGGAGTAAAAAACAGAACTCAGGGTCTCCAGAGGCCAGACCCAGAGTAGATCAGGACCACCCTTTTCACTAATAAGATAGCATGAGGTTCACACCTTACATTTAACTGTACTGGGACTAAAAGAGGTGATGAGATGAAAAGAAGTCAGGGCCCAGTTCTCATGTCCTTTAGCGTCATTTGCCAATAGTTTTGCTTCTACAGTTTTAAGTCCTCCTCTGCAAAGTTGGGGGTAGCAATAACTAAGACCTTACAGAAAAGGATTATGACCTGCTATGTTGTTGGACATTTTTAGTTGCCTCTTCTTTGGCAAAAATGATGAGGCAAGGGCGTCCCTGGTGGTGAAAGGGATTGAATGCAGCACTGTGAAGCTGTCCACAGCCTCCTCAGTGAGAGTTCAATCCCTGGTCAGGGAGCTGATATGTAGGCCCATATCAGTGGTCCCACATGGCACAGCAGACCTCTCCTGAATCGCCCACTGCTCCCCTCAGCAGTATACTTCAGTCGATCTGCCTGTTCGGCTCCCCACTCTGTCTCTGGTGAATCCTCTCACCTCCCATACCTCTGGCCTATACCCCAGTTCTTGTAATCATAAATAAATAAATCTTTAAAAAAATGATCAGTCAAAACACCATCTTTGCCTCATTAGCAGCAGAACTGTTTGTATCCCTTGGTAAATCACTTGTTTATAAAATTTGACTTTCTTTATATTCCAGTATGGGCTCACAGTCTGTTTGGGTTACTAAGATGATTGCATAATACATCTTTAACATAATTGCCTCATTTCTGCAAAAAAGACATAATATTTTCCTAACTTCTGGGTCTTCATTACAAATATAACAAGTCACACACACAGATAGAAATTTGCCTCATTATTGCAACTCTCCAAGGAGTGATATTAACCTGATCTCCAAGAAGTGAAATTTACCACTCTGATCACCGGAATATTAACTATAATGTCATGATCAAGTGTCCATATACAATAATACCAATAATACCTAGGCCCTTGCCTGATCATCCTTTTGATAAATGCATATTGAGGATTGTGCCAAATCCTGGGGGTATAGACATGATCTAAAGTGACAATTACATTAGAATATAATAAGTATAGCAATGAGTTAAATATGAAGGAACCACATGTGTATAAGGATGGAGATGAATAGGTAGGAAGATCAAGAAAAGACAGATGAGAATGGCAAAGTAATACACATTTAAAAGGCAGCAAAGATACATTTTGCTGTACATGTTTAAACAACACTTTTTTTTAAACAACACATTTTAAGAGATTACCAGTTGGTCTTTATAAGTATCCCAGTCCCTTATGAAACGAGAGCCCTGCAACACAATCCATGGGATAAGACCTGGTCTGTCCAGCAGCTGCTTAAGCAGTGAGAGCTGTTGGAGCAGCAGTGGCCATTTTCTGCCTGCCTCCTGAGTTGCTGCCTTGGGCAGCTCCCCCCACATTCCTTTTTCTCCTTTCCCCGCCCCTCTCCCTCAACAACAAAATCTGGGTTTGACCTCTGAACCCTAAAGACTCCCTAGGCAAGTTTCCTTTGTGCCTCTGGGCAGCCCCCAGGTTGCCCTGCAGTGGGAGGTTGCAAGATTGCTACATGTAGGCCCATATCAGTGGTCCAGGCTGCATAAACATCCTGGTGCTAGCCAAGTTTGAGTTCCAGAGCAACCATCCTTCCCCTCTTCAGGGCTCTAGCACCTGGCCCAAGAAACTTGTGGAAAGTGCTGGTGGAAATAGGTGGTGGGCACTTAACTGCCTGCCACCAGTGGCCCTACTGAGGCTCAGGCTGCAGACAGAGGCCAGTAGTGATGGTGGGCAGCAGTGGTTTTGCAACATTACACCAGGGTATGCAGCCCCATTGGGGCTACAGTGGCAAGGTTATTCTGTGCTGCCAGCTCTGGCATAGGAGGCAGCAACTAGCCCCACAGCCCCTGGTTCAGGGCTGTAGGAGGAACATGGAGTCCCTCTTAACCAGCTCCAGAACTGTAGCTATTCAGGTAGAAAAGAGGTCATGGAGTCCCAGGTCAACATGGCTGGCTCCCAGCAGAGCCTACCCTGCAGTGCTGCTGTAGGCACCCTACCGACATTTATTCACCCAGCTCAGCTGAAGGCTTTGCAGATGCAGAGTGCCTCTGGCCCCACTGAGGCCAGCTCTAGTTATGACTGTTCAATCCCAACAGGCCATGAACCTTCTCTGAGGTCAGGACATGTTGGTTCTGTGCAGGCATCAAGTTCTCCTTTTTGTATTTGGTGCCAGGATCATAGAATGGAGTGTTCAGGTGTGAGCTAAATGAACCAATCAATTGTTTTCAATCAGCTCATTAGTTAATTATTTAAATACAAAATCAAGAATGGACTGATTGGTCCTAAATGGCCCAACTGATCACTTAGTATTGAGAATGATCCTATCAGGTTTGTAGTGTGAAGGACCCTGAAAGAGTACATAAGGTAGGAAAAGAACCAGCTTGAAGGATCCTGTTCCTGGACTCCAAAGAAATAAGAGAAGCCAAAGAATTTTGCAGAGACCTGGCTGTTCCACCTGCCTCTGGCCCTGAGATTAACTGAAAGGCAAGACACTGGTAGCTACCAATAGCAGTTATATGAAATTAGACCACTATTTTAATCCTTCTTTGCCTTTAATTTCTCACTTTAAAATGGAGCTACTAAGCTTTGGAAATAACCCAAATGCCCAAAAATAGATGACTGGATCAAGAAGATGTGGTATATATATACCATGGAATATTACTCAGCATTCAAAAAAGATAAACACATGCAATTTGCAGCAACATGGATGGCGCTGGAAGGGATCATGCTCAGCGAAATAAGCCAAAAAGAAAAAGAAAAATACCGGATGGTCTCACTCATAGCAGGAATCTAGAAAACTTAAATAAGGGACCAGGAAAATGAATAACTATAAGAAAGTGAAAATCAAAATCAACAAAAAACTATGAACCAGAGACACTTTTAGGGGGGCGGGGGCGGGAGGGGAGGGATTGGGGTCAGAATGGGGGGGCTGCAATTGTATGGGGAATATAACAATAAAATTTATAAAAAAAAAAAAAAACCACAAAAAAAATAAATAAATAAAATGGAGCTACTATTACCACTCTCAAAAGTTTGTTGTGAGGATTAAATAGACTAATACAGGTGATCTTAGAACAATAGTAAGAATCTAATAAGCTGTTATTTTTGTAGATAATCTAGGTAAATCAGGACCCTTGATTACAAAGCTCCATGTTACGTACAGCACAAAACCATTGAAAACCAGTAACATCAGAAACAAAGAAATAGAAAGATGTTCCTTACTTATGTATTGGAATAATAAACATTGTTAAAATGGTTATCTTATATGAAATGGCATTCTTCAAGAAAATAGAACAATTATTACTAAAATTTATATGGAACACCAAAGACCCAAATTAGCGAAAGATCCCAATTAGCAAGACCCCAATTAGCAAAAAACCCTAATTAGCCAAAAACAAAGAATGGGGGTACCATACTCCCAGATTTCAAACTATTCTCTACAACTATAGCAATCAAAACAATATTGTATTGGGGTAAATACAGACACACAAATCAATGGGATAGAATTAAGAATGCAGAAATAAACAAACATGAAACAAAGGAGACAAAAGTATACAATAGAGAAAGGAAAGTATCTTCAACAAATGGTGTTGGGAAAACTGGACAGTCATAGCAAAGCAAATGAAAATAGACCACTATCTCACACAATACACAAAAATTAACTAAAAATTAAAGAAAAGAAACTATGAAATAAATGAAAGAAAACACTCTGAAATATTGGGTTCAGGGAAGTCTTTGGATACTCCAATAGCAAGGCAAACAAAAGCAAATATAAACAAATAGAGCTATAACTAACTGAAATGCTTCTATATAGAAAGAGAAACTATCATTAAAGACACACTACCAAATGGAAAATCCTTTTGTACATCATACAAGATATAAAAAGAAAAAACAATGCTACAAAAATAAAACAACCCAATCAAAAATAAGCAGAAAAGTTAAATAGACACTTCGCTAAAGAAAACATACAATTGGCCAATAGGCAAATACAAAATACATACATTTGTCATCAGGAAAATTTGCAATTCAAAACCACAATGCACAGACCTGTGAGATAGTACAGATAGTACAGAGTGAAGATGCCAGGCTCACCTCCTCCAGATAATCACAATTAAATTAAGAAAAACAAAGCCAAAAAATTCCGAAGGAAAATTGTATGACTACAGCACACACAAGGAGCGATGAAAGGGGAAAGAAAACCAAAAACATTAAGTGAACATTTCTTATAGTCATAACGGTGCAGTACAACTCATGAGAGGGAAAGTAGCCTGTTGCACAGAGCCCCCTAGAGTTATTGACTGGGACATACCCCAGCATTGGGGATTTCTGAGTCTCAGCATTACACTTAATATAGGGTGTGCATGTTGGCACACAACATGGAGGGTACATTGTAGGAGAGCTGGAGTGGTAGAAGTGTTCAGAGTGATTATTGGCTTGATCCTGAGTCTCTCAATATTACTGGCTTGAGCCTGAATTATCAGGGAAAAGCAGGTCAGAACATCTGGGTTTCTTCACAGAAGAGGCTACAACATGAAGCCCAAGCAGAAATATTCAAAATACCTGCTACCCCTCCCTGTCATCCCAGGGCTAAAAACAAAACAAAAAAGTGTAGAACATCCTATAGCTCAAGCACCTGTCACTAACAGAAGTAAATACCCCAAGCTAAGACTTAGTGCTAGAAAAGAAAAAGAGAACAATCCCTGGCATGTGAACAATATCAAATACAGTTCATACCCAGATCCGCCATTTAGTATTTAAAAAGAGCCTAGAAATGAAGTAGACATGAGACTATCAGAGGTAATAAGACTGAGGAGCTGGGGTAGAGGACGGATCACTGTGGGTCGCCACCACAAAACTCTGAAACCCACAACACATTCCTCATCTCCCTTGGTGCCCTCCTGTGTTGGTCCTCTTCTATACCTCCAGCCATTTGCTGGCATCTATTTTCAGGCTACTTCAAGAGTTCAAAGACAACAGTGGTGAAAATCCATCCCTATTATAACACACAGAAATTGCAAATGAAAAAGAAAAAAATACACCGCAAATGCCAGCAGGAAAATAAAAACCCTAAGAGGAGACCAGAACCAGTAGAACTTCAAAACATGATGGAAGAGACGTTCAAGGTACAGTTCTAACAATGTTAATGTACATAAAAAAGAAAACAATGCAGAGAAAGGAAATATGAGATAGATACATTTAGAAATAACAGTTAAAATCACTATGACTGATTTAAAAAAAATTGAGGCAATGGAGCAAATTAATGAGTTAAAAAAAATGCAATGTTTAAGACAAACAGATAGAACAGACTAGAGGAAAAAGAGTTAAGAATTTAAAGGGCATAAAAGACCTTGGGGACAACTTAAGAGGAAGTGACAACATCTGCATTTGCATCACAGGGATCCCAGAAAGAGATGAAAAAAGGAAAGACATAGAAAATTTATTCAAAAGTAAATACTGATGATTATCTTAATCTGGAAAATGAACCAGATGTTGTGATTGAAGAGGCCCTAAAAATTCCAGACACAAACACACCAAGACACATTATAATAAAGTTGTTGAAAATCAATGACAGTCTGATGGCAAATACCCGTCAGACTGCCAGTGGACATCACAGTAGAAACATTACAAACATTATTTAAAGTACTTAAAGAAAAAATTTCCAGCCCAAAATATAAGAAAAAATTACATTCAAGAAAAAAGCCAGTGTGAGGAGCTTCACAGAAAAGAAAAAAAAAATAGCAACATCAAATTGGCGATGGAAAAAAAATTAAAAGAGGTTACTATCAAGAAACAGAACAATAAATATTGAGGCATGCCTCCCTGGTGGAATAGGGGTTAAGGCTCAGTACTATCACCTCAAGGGCCTGAGTTCTATCTCTGGTTAGGGAACGAATCCACATATGGCACAGCAGACCTCCCCTGTCTTGCCTGCTGCTCCCCTCAGCAGTGCATTTTAGGGAATACACCTGTTCTACTCCCCACTCTGTCTCTGGTGAATCCTCTTAACTCTGGCATTTCTGACCTATACCCCAGTTCTTGAATGCATAAATATATAAATAAAATAAAAGTAAATAAATATTGAGGCAAGGGACACCTAAGTCACTTAACATGGAGAAAGAGGGAAAAAGTAACAATGCCTCCAGTCAGAATAAGTCAGAGACCAGATCATCCTATGGGTCATACTAATAGCCCATCTTATGGTATTATAAGTGGAACACTCAACCCAAAATTAGTAGAAAGTAAAAAAAGACAATATAAATGGAATTTAAATAAAACATGAATGTAAGACTACAAAACGAAATAAAAAAAGATGACAAACCAAAACCAAAAACAAATGGCAGTGAGCACTTATGTCCCATGAATCACCTTAAATGTAATGGTCTGAACTCACCAAAGGATGTAGAGTGTCTGAACAGATTGTAAAATAAAGTACAAAATCTGTTGCTTACAAGAAACTGATCTTACCAGCATAGAAAAGCATGAATTTAGAGTTAAAGGGCAGAAGGCCTTTAACAAATAAATGGCAACCAAAAAAAAGAGAAAAGAAAAAGATATCAGGAACAGCTATACTAATTTGAAAGGTAATAAAAGAAAGAGATGGACACTACATTATGATTAATAGTAATGCAAAAAGAATAAATGATACTCATAAACATATATGCACTGAATGATGGAGCACCAAGTTTCTTAAGACAATAAAAGAATTTAAGAGAAATATTGACAACTCCACAATAATACTAGGGAACTTTAATGTCTCAACTATGACAATGGGCAGATCAAGAATATATAAGGAACCAATGGATTTAAATAAAGAGCGAGGTCTAACATACATATAATCATCCACCCACTAAAAACACTTCGTATACTTTTTTTCAAGTGCACATGAAAAGTTTCAAGAATAAACCATATGATGGGACAGAAGTTAATTGTCAATAAAACTACAGAGATGAAAGTTATAACTAATATTCCTTCTGATCATAGTGCCCTAAAATTAGAAATCAACTATAACAGCAGGAAAAAAAAAATGATTATATGGAGACTAGACAATATGCTGTTCAATAACAATTGAATAAAAGGAAACCAAAGAATACTTTTTATTTTTTAAAGATTTATTTATTTATATACACAAGCACTGGCTACAGTCAGAAGCCGGGAGGGTGAGAGAATTCACCAGAGTCTGAGCGGGGAGCAGAACAGGCAGACTGATAAAGTACACTGCTGACGGGAGCAGTGGGCACAGCAGGAGAGGTCTGCACACCACGTGGGACCCTTGCCGGCAGCCGGGGATCAAACTGTAGCTGCAGAGGCTGTGGGCAGCTTCGCAGCCCAGCGCTCAACTGCTGCTCCACTGGGGAGACCCTCAAAGAATACCTTTAAAAATAACAAGATGAAAAAATTAATACAAGCTTTTAGACCCTATTGGGTGTGGCAAAAATGGTCTCAACTGGGAAGGTATTTGCAATACAGGCCTATCTTAAGAAGCGAGAAAAATTCCAAAGAAACAAATAAACATTTCACCTAAAGCAACTTGAAAATGGGGAACAAGCTAGACACAAAGTTAGCTGAAGTGAGGAAATAACAAAAATTAAAACACAAATAAAGAAACAGAACTAAAAAAAGGTAGTCAAATGATCAATTAACCCTAAAGATCACTTTGAAAAAATAGACAAACCTCTAGCTAGGTTCACAAAATAAAATAAGGGAGAAATCCCTAATAAGTAGAATCAGAAATGAAAGAAGATAATTACAGAGACATCTCTGAAATACAGATGATCATAAAGAACTACTATGAATGTATTTATGCCAACATATGGAGGAAATCTGAAAGAAATAGATACTTAGAAGTATTAAACTTCCAAGACTGAATCAAGAAGAAATAGACAACCTAAGATCAATTAAGAACAAGGAAATTGAAAGTGTAACCCACAGTCTCTCAAACAAAAACGCGCAGGACCAGATGGTTTCACTAGTGAGTTCTACCAAAACTTCAAAGATGAATTAATATCTATCCTCAATTTTTCCCAATAAAATATTGCCAAGCATATTTTATGAAGCCAACTTTACTACATCAATATCTGTAAAGGATGTCACACAAAAAATGAAAACTACAAATTTTCCTGGTAAATACAGTAGTAAAAATCCTCAGCAAAATCTTAGCAAACTGAATTAAAGGAATACACTAAAAGTATCATACATTATGACCAATTAGTACTTATTTCTGGAGTGAAGAGACATTGCAACATATGCAGTTCACCCTGTGTAATTCACCATGTTAAAACGGAAAGAGAAAAATCACATGATCACATCAAATGATGAAGAGAAAGAATTTTACAAGATTCAACATACATTTATGGTTAAAAACTCTGGGTAAAGTGGTGATAGAAAGAATGCACCTCGATATTATTAAGGTCATATATGCCAAAACCACCATTAGCATCATAACCAATGGTGAGGAAGCTATTCTTCTAAGATCAGATATGCAGGGATATCTGCTGCAGGGGGCATTGTTGCCCCAGCCAGATAGGATACTGACAAGCAGCTAAGAGAAAAGGCCTCACACCGTGGGGCTGGCATCCCTTTTTGTTCTTGGTCATAGAGAAAAAAAATATATATCAAAAAGTATATTAGGCAATAAATTATATGTATCAGCATACTGTAAGTAAATGGCACAGAAAATTATCTGTTTAGAAATTAGTTGTTGGGCTGTTTGGCCCACTTGACAATGGGAGATGGTTTGTTGAACATGCCTGACAAGCATTACAATACAATAATTATAGTAGGTCCTTCTTTTGCCTTCTCTTGAAGTTTCTTGGGAAAGTTTTTAAATGAAGCTATTTGAGTTAAGGAATTTCTAGGTAGAAAAAGTTCTGATAGCTGAGCAGCAGCTGGTCCCCAGCTGAAGGCCATGCGAATAAGAGGAGTCTTTTCTTGCTTGGGCTTTTGTTGATAGGGACATACTGGCAGCTATCTACTGTCTTAGGTTATTGTTTAGCTGAAACAATGAGTTTTAGTGTAAGGCTTAGTTTTTTATTAACCTTGAAGGTTGCCTTCTTACTGAGAGCACGTAGTGGCCAAAAGACCATGGAAATAGAGATGCACTGATTGTTTCTGCTTTGTTTCTGTGCACATGATAATGTAATCTCACTGCTTGCAAAAAATGTATAAATAAAGAACCTGCTGAGCCTCTCGGCAGAAGATACTAGCACCTCACCAAGTGTCAGTGTCTCCTCATTCTACCTCATCCCCTTCCCCTCAGTCGTTTCGTTTTCGCCGACGCCGTCTCATCCTTTCAGGAACCCCTGACACGACATTTTGCCGGAGGCTGGTCCCCGGCAGATAGCCACTTTCACAACTACTATTCAACATAGTATTAGAAGTCCTATCAAAAGCAATTAGGCAAGATAAAGATATAAAAGAAAGCCAAGTTAGAAAATAAGTGAAATTATCATTATTTGCTGATGACATGATACTATGATAATATAATCTCTAGAGAAAACCCAAAGTATCCACTAGAAAAATTAAAAAACAACTTAGAAACAATATATCAGGATAGTAAAGTGGCAAGCTACAAAATCAATATACGCAAATCATTTGCATTCCTATAGGCAAATAATGAACTAAAACAGAAATAAATCAAGAAAACAGTTCCATTTAATATCAAAAAGTATTAAAAACCTAGGAATAAACCTAACAAAGGATATGAAAGTCCTATTCAATGAAAACTATATGATAATGCTAAATGAAACAGAGGAAGAAACAAGGAAATGGAAAGATAGAAAACTCTATGTTCAAGGATTGGAAGAATTAACAATGTTGAGATTGCCATCTTACCCTAAGCAATATACAGATTCAATGCAATCCCTATCAAAGTTTCAAAGGAATTCTTCAATGAAATTGAACAAACATGAAACAATTGAGCTTTTGCTATGTTCCCATGAATTTTGGTAGGATGTAGCTTCATTTTCATTTGACTTTAGGTATTCATTTTATTCTTGGAGTTCTTCATTAACCCAATAGTCATTGGGTAGTGTGTTGTTTCACTTATTAGACATTTTCCCTGTGTTATTTCTGTGACTGATTTCTAATTTGCTACCACTATGATCAGTGAATGCATTTTATAAAATTTTAATCTTCATGAATTTATTGAAAGTTGTTTATTTTATCCAACTTGGTCTATCCTGGAGAATCTCCCGTGTGCACTTGAGAAAAATGTGTACTCAGATGTTTGGGTGAGTTGTGTACATAAATCATTTTGTAGTGGAGTTTTTATATCATTCAGATAAATACCTAATAGAGGTATTGCCAGCTCATACAGACTTTACATTTTTCATATATATATGTATATATATATTTCATCATTGTTCATTTTTGTACAATGTTTGCTTTCTACTCTCAGGTGTAGGCCCCATAAAATTCCCACCACCAATTCACTCATTAACCATCACCATTATCCCTTGTGCTCTTCCCTTCACTGTTTTGATCCCTCTCCCTTACCATCCCCTGTAGAATGTCTCTTATTGTTTCATTTTTATTTTTTTTTCCTGATCCCTTACTTGGTTCCCCTATATTCATTCCTCCTATTAGTGAAATATGCAATATTTTTCTTATTCCTTTGGAAGTATTTCACTGAGCATAATTCCTTCCAGCCCCATCCATCAATCTGCAAGTGGCATGTTTATCTTTTTTCGACTGCTGAATTGGTATTCCATTGTGTATATATACCATACCTTCTTGATCCAGTGACCTATTTTTAGGCATTTGGGTTGTTTCCATATCTTACCTAAGGTAAATAGTGCTGCAATAAACATAGGGGTGCAGATATCCTTTTGAATTAATGTTTTTGTGTTTTGGGGTAGATTCTTAGGAGTCGAATTGCTGGGTAATATGGTAACTTCGTTTTTAGTACTTTGAGGAACCGCCAGACAGCTTTCCATAGTGGCTGGACCAGTTTACATTCCCACCAGCAGTGTAGGAAAGTTCCTTTCTCCACATCCTCCCCCACATTTGTTGTTGCCAGTTTTTATAATACGGTGTAAGGTGGTATGTCATTATTGTTTTGATTTGCATTTCCCTGATTATAAGTGATGTATATTTTGTTTTTGTTGAGTCCTGTGAGTTCTTTATAGATCTCTTTGATCAGTCCCTTATCAGTTGTATTGAGTAGAAAAATTTTCTCCCAATCAGTAGGATATCTCTTTGTTTTGGTTAATGTCTCTTTTGCTGTACAGAAGCTTTATAGTTTGATGTAATCCCAGACATTTATCTTTTCCTTCATTTTTTTGGCTTTGGGAGATTAGTCTTTAAAGATGTTACTGAGATGTATGATATGTAATGTTTTGTCTATATTTTTTCTTCTATATATTTTTAACATAATAAAAGCCATATATGAAAAACCCACAGCCAATACTATTCTCAGTGGTGAAAAGCTGAAAGCCCATCCTTTAAGATATGGAACAAGACAAAGATGTCCTCTCTAACCACTTCTCTTCAATATAATACTGGAAGTCCTAGCCAGAGTAATAAAACAAGAGAAAGACATACAAGGCATCCAAATAGGGAAAGAAAAGGTAAAACTATCACTATTTGCAGATGATATGATAATATACATAGAGAACCCTAAAAACTCCACAGAATAACTAAATAATAAACCAGTTTAATAAAGTAACAGGATACAAAATCAACATACAAATCAACATTCAGTAGCCTTCCTGAAGAAGAAGAAATTAAGAAAACCATCCTATTTACAACTGAAACAAAAAAAAAAAAAATCAAAACCCTGGGAATAAACCTAACAAAGGAGGTTAATGGCCTATATGATGAAAATAACAAAACATTGCTAAAAGAAATAGAAGGCATTTTATTTTTTTAAAAATTTTCCATGCCATTTTCCAAGGGATTGCACCAACCTGCATTCCCATGAACAGTCAATGAGAGATCCTGTTTTACCACAATCTCACCACCATGTGTTAATTCCATTTTTTTTATATAGACTATTCTCACAGAGGTAAGGTGGTATCTCAATGTAGTTTTGATTTGTAATTCCTTAATAATGAGATAGAGTGAACAATTTTTCATATATTTGTAGACCATCTGAACATATTCTTTAAGTATATATTTCAGTCCTTTGCCCATTTTTTCCTTTTTTTTGGGGGGGTGGAGGGCGGGATTGTATAAAAACTTTGTAAATTTTGGAGATTAGTCTCTTGTTCAATGTGAGATGTAAAAATATTTTTTCCACTTTGTAGGCAGTCTTCCAGTTTTTGTGATGGTTTCTTTTTCAAATAGAAAAGCTTTAAAGGGGCCTCCCCTGGGGCGCAGGTGATTGAGCATCCCCCTGTGAAGCTGTCTGCAGCCTGCAGTGCAATTTCCATTCCGGCCAGCTGGCAAGGGTACCACATGGCACGGCAGACCTCTCCTGTCTCACCCACTGCTCCCCTCAGCAGTGGATTTTGTCAGTCTGCCTGTTCTGTTCTCTGCCCCGTCTCTGGTGAATCCTCTCACACTCCCAAGCATCTGCTTGTACCCCAGTTCTTGTATAAAATAAATAAATAATAAATCTTAAAAAAAAAAAAAGGCCTCCCCGGTGGCGCCGTGGTTGAGCGCTGGGCTGTGAAGCTGCCCGCAGCCTCCGCAGTGCCGGTTCTATCCCCGGCTGCTGGCAAGGGTCCCGCATGGCTTGCAGACCTCTCCTGCTGTGCCCGCTGCTCCCCTCAGCAGTGTACTTCATCAGTCTGTCTGTTCTGCTCCCCGCTCTGGCTCTGGTGAATTCTCTCACCTTCCCGCGCTTCTAACTGTAGCCAGTGCTTGTATAAATAAAGAAAATCTTAAAAAAATAATTAAAAAAAGGGAAAAGCTTTAAAGTTTGATCTAGTCCCAAGTATATACTTTCTTTTGTTTTCCTTGCTGTTGAAATTGAGTCCCATAAAACATCTTTGTGGGAAATGTCTTGTTTATGTCGCTTATATTTTCTTTCCTGTACTTTATTGTTTTGGTTTATATATCCAGATCTTTATCCATGTTGAATAACTTTTTGTTATGTAGTTAGGTATGGATGTTGTTTAATGTTTTGCATGTGGCTATCCATGTTTCCCAGCAGCATTTATTAAAGAGGCTATTTTTTTCTGTATAGTTTATAGTTTATTTATTTATTTTTTTTGTATAGTTATACCTCTTCTGTCGAAGATTAACTGTCCATACATGTGTCAGTTTATCTATGGGCTTTCAATTCTATCACATTGGTCTTAGTTTCTGTTTTTGTCCCAACACCATACATTTTTTTTAACATTTATTTTTATTTATTTATGCATACAAGAACTGGGTTGTAGGTCAGAGGTGTGGGGATGAAAGTATTCACCAGAGACAGAATGGGGAGCAGAACAGGCAGATCTACTGAAATACACTGCTAAGTTATATGTCTTTTACTTGCCTAATTGCTTATGTCTTTTACTTGCCTAATTGCTTCAGCTAGGACTTCCAATATTTGTTGAATAATAGTGATGACAGTGAACACCCTTATCTTGTTCCTGATAGTTGGAGTGCTTTTAGTGTTTCACCATTGAATATGATTTGGCTGTGTGTTTGCCATGTATGACTTTTATGTTTAGATAAGCTCTTTGATGTCTATTTTTGTGTGTGAGTCATAAACTGACCCTCTGTTGACCCTCTTTTCAGTGTCTATTTAGATGATCATGTAGTTTTTAATCTTCCTTTTGTTGATCTGGTAAATGACTGATTGATTTGTGTATGTTGAACTGGACTTGCATCCCTGTGATGAAGCTTGCTCGATTGTGTTGGAGGATCCTCTTCATATGTTGCTGCATTTGGTTTAGCAGGATTTTGGCATCTTTATTCATCAGAGACATTCTCTCTCTCTCTCTCTCTCTCTCTCTCTCTCTCTCTCTCTTTCTCTCTCTTTGGTTTTGGGATCAGGGTGATATTGACCTTATAGAATGTGCTGGGGAACTATTCTTCCCTCTTTGATTTTGTTTGAAGCATTTGAGTAGAATGATAATAGGTTTTCTTTGAATGATAGAATTCACTGGAGAAGCTATTGGGTCCTACACTTTTGTTCTTAGGTAGAATTTTTATTCCTCTTTGAATTTCAGCACTTGTGATTAGACTGTTTAAACAATCTATTTCATTCTGATTCAATCTTTGGAAGTTGTATGAGTCTAAACATTTGCCCATTTCCTATAGATTCTCCAGTTTGTCTGCATAGAGACTTCTGTAATAGGTTCTATCTTTTTAAAAAGATATTATTTAAATTTTCACACAAGAATTAGGGTGTAGGCCAGAGGTGGGGGGAGAACATTGACCAGAGACAAAGTGGGGAGCAGAACAGGCAGATCTACTGAAATACACTACTAAGGGGAGCAGGGGCAAAACAGGAGGGGTCTGCTTCGCCATGTGGGTTAGCTTCTTGGCCAGGGATAGAACTTATGCAGCTGCTGTGGAGGGTGGTCACAGTGGTCGTGCTGAGACTTAACCCCTAGGCCACCAGGGAGGACCCTGTAATAGATTCTTATGAAACTATGAACCTATGTATTTCTGCAATGCCTGTTGATATTTAGCACTTTCATTTTTGATTCTTTGATTTTGATTTTCTCTCTACTTTATAAACCTAGTTAGAGGCTTATCAATTTTGTTTATCTTTTCAAAGAACTGACTCTTGTTTTCATTGACCCTTTCGACTACCTTTTGTTTTCAATTTCTTTTTTTTCTGCCTTAGTATTCTAAATTTCCCTCGTCGTACTGGCTTTTGGATCATCTTATTCTTCTTTTGCTAGTTTCTTCAGCTTCAGAGTTAGATTATTAATTTGAAAATTTTCTTGGTTTTTATCAGGGCATGTATGGCCATTAGCTTTCCACATAATAACAGTTTTAGAGCATTCTGTAGGGTCTGGTAGTATTTGTCTCTACTTTCATTAGTCTCTATCTCTAGATACTTTTTGATCTCTTCTTTGATTTCTTCATTGACTCAGGTTGTTTGCTGGCATTTTGTTTAGTCTCCTAATGTTTTGGATTATTCCAGGATTCTTTTTGTAACATTGTGGTACATGAGCTTGAATTAATGTCTATTTTCCTATATATTCTGAAAATGTTTTATGTCCCAGTATATGATCTATTCTTGAGTATATTCCATGTGCACTGCATTTATTTCTTTTCAGATGGAATGCTCCATAAATAGCTAATAAATTCATCTAGTTCTACTACTTCACTTAAGGCCTATATTTCCTCATTAATTTTCTGTCTGGATGATGTAGCCCTTCATGTCAGTGTTGTGTTGAGGTCTCTGACAATGATTGTATATTTGTCAATGTGTTGTTTTAATCTGTTGATATTTTCATTATGTAACTAGGAGCTCCTATATTAAGTGTATAAATATAAATTTTTAAAGATTTATTTATTTATACAAGAACCAGGGTACAGGCCAGATGTGTGGGAGGATGAGAGGATTCACCAGAGACAGAGCAGGAAACAGAACAGGCAGACTGGTGAAATACACTGCTGAGGGGAGCAGCAGGCAAGACAGGAGAGGTCTGCCTCGCCATGTGGACATCTCTATGGCTGGCAGGGATCGAACTGGGGCTGCAGAGGCTGCGGACAGCTTCACAGTGCTGTGCTCAACTGCCTACACCACCAGGGAGGCCCTTAAGTGTATAAATATTAATAACAGTTATATCTTCTTGGGTACTTGTTCCTTTGATAATTATATAGTTACCATCTTTTTTCCCTACTACCTTTTTTAATTGAAAGTCTAGTTTATGGGCCTCCTGGGTGGCGCAGCCGGTTAAGCGCAGTGGTGTGAGGCTGTCTGCAGCCTCTGCAGGGCGGGTTCGATTCCTGGTCAGCCAGGGAGATACCCATATGGTGCGGCAGACCTCTCCTGTCTCACCTGCTTTTCCCCTGAGCAATGCTTTCGGTCCATCTGCCTGTTCTGCTCCCCACTCTGTCTCTGGTGAGTCCTCTCACCCTCCTGCACCTCTGGCCTGTACCCCAGCTCTTGTATAAATAAATAAATCTTTAAAAAAAAGAAAGTCTAGTTTATCTATTATGACCAAAAATATTTCATCTTTTCCCTTTGAATTATTAGCATGTATAACCTGACTTGAACATTTTTTAGTTTGTTATCTTCCAATATTTAATGGGTTTCTTGTAAACAAAGTACCAATAGCTAAAACTTTTAGCCTGTGTCTTTTCATTGGTGAATTTAGACCATTTACATTTTGGGTTATTATTAATATGAAATGTTTATTATCAGTAATTTTGGTTTTTATTTTTTGTGATTTCTTTTTTTCCCCCCTGCTCTTTTGGATGGCTTTCCTTGGTATTTCTTTCAATTTCTTTGTTTCTTCAACTTGGGTCTCTATTCTGAGTATTTGCTTAGTGGTTACCATGGGGGTTTTACTTAAATCCCTGTCTTAGGTTCTTTATGAGCTGGAGTCTGCTCTCCAACATTTAACTATACAGATTCTGACCATTTCTTCCTCCCCATTAATGATTTGTTGTTGACTCATAGTGTTCTTGCTCAATTTTCTTGTGTTTTATTGCTATTGGCATCTTGCTCTAGAATTTTTATTTCATTTTCTTTTTTACTTGTAGATGGACTCCCTCAGCTTTTATTGAAGTGCTGCTTTTGTGGTGGTAAACTCCATAAGCTTGTGTTTGAGAAAACCTTTATTTTACCTTTATACTTGAATGGCAAACTTGCAAGCAAGAGTATTCTTGGCTGTCACTTCTTGTCTTGTAGGATTGCAAAAATTTCCTTCATCTCCTTCCCTGTAGAGTGTCTGGGCAGAAGTCAGGGGAAAGTCTAATTTGGGAATGTTTATAAGTCATTTTTTTCTTGCTTCTTGAAGAAATCATTTTTTTATCTTTAATTTTTCATAATTTCACAATGTTTCCACTTGTAGGTCTTTTTCTACATCCTGGATATTCATATTTAATTTATTCTTCAGGTTTAGCAAATTCTCAGTTACTATTATTTTTTAAGAAGGTCTCTGCTCCCATTTCTCTTTTCTCCTTCTGAGCTCTCAATTATTCTGTTTCCTCTTTTAATTTGATTCTGATTTTTTATTCACAGTTTCCTAATTTTCCTTTTGTCGTCATTCTCTTCTAAACGTGTGATTTGTTAATTTGAGTCTTCTACTTCTGAAATTCCTTCTTCTGCTTGTTTAATTCTATCTAAAGCCCTGTCTGCATTGCATTTTGTGTCTCTTTTTGATTTTTTTTTAAATATTTTTTTAAAGATTTATTTATTTATTTATACAAGCACTGGGTACAGTCAGAAGTGCGGGAGGGTGAGAGAATTCACCAGAGACAGAGCAGGGAACAGAACAGGCAGAGTGATGAAATACACTGCTGAGGGGAGCAGTGGGCGTGACAGGAGAGGTCTGCACGCCATGTGGGACCCTCACCAGCGGCCAGGGATCGGACCTGCACTGCAGAGGCTGCGGGCAGCTTCGCAGCCCAGCACTGAACCGCTGAGCCACCAGGGGAGGCCCTCTTTTTGATTTTTTTTTGTATGTATTCTATCTTTTGGCAAAGAATTCTCTTTGTTTCTGATCTCCATCGTTAGATCTTGAACCTGTCTATCTGCCTTTGATGAACCTTCTAGTAGCTCATTTAGTGTTTGCAGTATTGCTGTTTTGAAGTTTTTTATGATAGAACCTCTATTTCTGTGTCCTTTATATTTGTCCCGGGACCTTCTTTTCTTTTCATTTTGCATTTCCATCTGTGCTCAGATGTTCCTTGGTTCTGGCATGTGTATTTCCTTATTTTATATTTATTTGTGTATGTGTGTGTGTATGTGTTTGTGTGTGTTTGGGGTGCTGGGATTTAGTTTTGTTTGTTTTTCTTCTTAATTTACCTTGCTATGAGGTGAAGACAGGGAGAGAATCTGGGATTTTAATATTCACTCTCTGCTGAGGATTGAATTTGGTCACCTCTACCTCCTCTTCGTTCTTTCCATGCAAGCTGTATTCTGTGCTTAGGTTGTTAACTTCCTACCTACACTCCCTGTTGCTCTTTTCTGCCATGGGTCATGATCTGTGAAGCTTGAGTCTCCTGGAGAAGGGTCCATGTTGGCCTGGACCACCAGGCTCATTTTCCAGGTATCATAGTCATCCTTGGCAGAGAGTTGGTACAGTGCCCAAGTGGGCATGTGCTGCTTTGCACCAGCAATGGCCATTGCCACTCCACCCCTACCCCTTCTGCTCCTCTTGTGAGGCTGCAATATCTGAACGTCTTTTCGTTTTGCTTTGTTTTTTTTCCCTCAGTAAATTCATGATTTATCTCACAAGTCTTCTCTGCTGTTGGGTGTTTTGTGTTTTGTTTTTTTTTTTTTTTTTTTTGGAATTGGGCTTGACTCAGCCTGATGTCTCTTCTGGGGAGGGGAGAAAGGAACTGTCAGTGCCTATGCCAAGTACAGAGCTCCCAGTTTCCCAATTTCCCTGTCTACATCCACAGATTTCATACTGCCCTGAGTCAGGTCTGTGTCTACATTTGTGTCAACAAAATTCCTTCAGGGAGTTTCACTATTCCCCATGCTGCCCCACTGTGGCTAGGCTAGTCTCAGAGCCCAGTCAGGCTCCCCTTCACTTCCTCCTATTCCTTCCCCTCAGCAGCCGCCAACCTCAGATTGAGAGCTCTGTGGATAGACAGGAGGGAGCATCTGGATCTTCCTATGAGTAAATGCTATATTTTTATTGTTGTTTTTAGAGGAGAAGGTGACCCCAATCTCTCTACTCTTGACATATTATGGGTGCTGTCTCCTAATTTTGCAAATTTTAAGCATAGTATGTCTACTTTACACCTTCATTTATATTTTCACAATAGAAATTCTATTATATTTAAACAGTTTTCAAAGAGCTTCTTTCAAAAGAGACAAAAGAATGGATAGTTTAAAATTTTTATAATACTAAAGAGTATATTGAGATATTAAATAATATTTTCATATTGGAATGTGAAATTTAGCATCCTAATGGCTAAACATATTAATTGTATCCTTCAATTTATTTATACTAATGCAATCACATGATAGTGTTCCCTTGGTATAAGTAAGTTATGGACACTTTCATATTTTTATCTTAAGAATAGGACACGCAAACAATTAAATATTACTTGCCAAAATCAAGTAGCTTTTAGTGAGTGAATATCGAAAAACTGTTTCTTGAAAATACTGATATCTAGCAAAACTGTCTCTATGTACCTGATGCTGGTCAAATAATAAAATTCTGCCCCTTTACTGATTTGAGAATATCTTTCCAGGCCTCTATGGTTTGGTAAAAAGCTCTTGCCTATCATATACAACTAAAACAATTGAGTACATGTCTAAGAGTCATGGCTGGGATGACTAAAGACTGAGAAGTGGGTTAATTTTTCATGATGTGCTCAGAGAACAAAGCTACCTGACAGGTGAAATCAGGATACAATATATTGATCAACAGGCAGTAAAATCACTGAATCTTATTAATTCCTCTCAATGAGTCTGTAGAGGATCCTTTTTTCCCTTCATTTTGAAGTTAATGACCCTAAAGCTCTAATGACAATAGCTGGCTGGGGCCATATATCTAGCCAGCGATAGAGTATGATCCCAAACCAGGTCAAAATGTCACTGAAACTCCATGATCTCTCCCCATTCTATGCCACAAGGAGGGAACCATTTGTCATTCTTATCTAATTCACTAGCCACTCCATAAACGAGGGCAGCCAAACATGATTTCATGGTTGTAATAATGGTAATGCTAATATTGCCTTATCACCAGGTTCCTATGGTGCTGACAAAGAATGCCATTAGTGACTTGGTGACACTGTCAGCGAGCAGGGCCACACATCTCTCTCCACATTAAGATAGTTCATTGTCATATGGCAGAAGAAAGGTAATGTTTGCCTGGAGAACTCAAGAGATCAGATGATACTGACAGCATTACAAACCAAGTCTCTCTTAGACATTTAGATTGTCCATAGATGTGGAATGACCCATATGTGATGTTCTACCAGAATGTGCTGAAATGTTCTCAGGGCCAACATGGGATCTACCATAAGGGAAGGCAACTGTGTGGCCTTGGGAGTCACTGAATTGCCATTTCCTCATCTGTGAAATGACAGATTCAATGAAATCACCTAAAATTTTAGGCCTTAGATCTATGATTTTTTTTAAAGGTTTATTTAATTATTTATACAAGCACTGGGTACAGTCAGAAGCACGGGAGGGTGAGAGAATTCACCAGAGACAGAGTGGGGAGCAGAACAGGCAGACTGACGAAGTACACTGCTGAGGGGAGCAGCGGGCATAGCAGGAGAGGTCTGCGTGCCAGGTGGGACCCTCGCTGGTGGTCGAGAATTGAACCGGCACTGCAGAGGCTGTGAGCAGCTTCGCAGCCCAGCGCTCAACCGCTGCGCCACAGGGGAGGCCCCTTAGATCTATGATTTTATCTCCAACAAGGCACTGCAAAACTCATAGATACTAAGGACCTACAAATGATAGATTTTTAAGATTCACAAATTATTTTGGATTTTAAAATTATTTTTGAAATGTTATACCACTAAAAGTGTTGGTACTTTGCATTAGATAACCTCACAATTATATATGCGTACTTAGTTAAAGAACAGCCAACTTTCAAATTAAGATTCTAAGATGTAGGGCCTCCCCAGTGGAGCAGCGGGTTGAGCGCTGTGCTGTGAAGCTGTCCGCAGCCTCTGCAGCGGACAATTCCCGGCTGGCCAGGAAGATACCCACATGGCTCAGCAGACCTCTCCTGCCTTGCCTGCTGCTCCCCTCAGCAGTGTCTTCGGTCCGTCTGCCTGTTCTGCTCCCCGCTCTGTTTCTGGTGAATTCTCTCACCCTCCCGTGCCTCTGGCCTGTACCCCAGTCTTGTATAAATAAATAAATCTTTAAAAAAAATAAAAAGATTCTAAGATGGTTACATTTGTTTCTGTCAAAATATCTTCTTAACACTAGAGCTTATTTATTTATTTATTTATTTATTTATTTATTTATTTATTTGTACAAGCACTGGGTACAGTCAGAAGAGCCAGAGCGGGGAACAGAACAGGCCGACAGGCACAGCAGGAGAGGTCTGCGTGCCATGTGGGACCCTCGCCAGTAGCCAGGGATGGAACTGGCGCTGCAGAGGCTGCAGGCAGCTTCGCAGCCCAGCGCTCAACCTCTGCGCCACCAGGGGAGGCCCAACACCAAAGCTTATTTAATAATGTAGTTTCATGACACTTGATACTGCTGACCACCCCTTCCTTCCTCTGATTTCCTCTCTTGTCTTCAGTGCAGTATCCTAGTTTTTGTCCTACTTCTCCATCACTTCCCCATCTCCTTTTTAAGCTCCTACTATGCATCTTTGCTACAGGCTTCTGGTGCTTTCTACACACAATCCATGAGAAACTTTATCCAATCCCACAGAATCAATGACCCAAATCTACACCCCCAGTCTTGTTCCAGGGCAGAGTTCCAGACCCATCTGTTCCTTTACCAAGGACAACTGTCTCAGGCGTCCCAGTTTCCCCTCATCAGTGCTTCTCTTTGAACTGTTCTTTAATTTGGGGAATGAATGACATCATCACTCATCAATGCATAAAGATATAGCTGTAAAGAGAACACATGCAATTTGCAGCAACATGGATGGCGCTGGAAGGGATCATGCTCAGTGAAATAAGCCAAAAAGAAAAAGAAAAATACTGGATGGTCTCACTCATAGCAGGAATCTAGAATACTTAAATAAGGGACCAGGAAAATGAATAACTATAAGAAAGTGAAAATCAAAATCAACAAAAACTATGAACCAGAGACACTTTTTGGGGGGTGGGGGGCGGGAGGGGAGGGATTGGGGTCAGAATGGGGGGATTGCAATTGTATGGGGAATATAAAAATAAAATTTATTAATTAAAAAAAAAAAAGAGTTGTTTCAAACTTACACCTGGGTCCAACGAGCTAATTGTTTAAGATACTAAGCAAGTAACATTCACAATCAAGACAGGGATGGGTGGGAGAGGGGCTCTGTCGGAACGGAAGGATGCAGCTCTGTCTGGATTCTAACTGATTAGGACCAAATAGAATTAACAAGTTCATTCTGTCAATATGAAGGCTTCTGTGAAAGAAACTAGAAATTTGAGTTCGATGTGAGATTATTATTTTTTAAAAATCTTGATAACTAATCAAATTTAAAACAATAGAACTAGGGCCTCCCCGGTAGCACAGCAGGTTGAGCACTATGCTGCGAAGCTGTCTGCAGCCTCTGCAGTATGGGTTCAATTCCCAGGCGGCCAGGGAGAAACCCACATGGCCCAGCAGACCTCTCCTGTCTCGCCTGCTGCTCCCCTCAGCAGTGTCTTCGGTCTGTCTGCCTGTTCTGCTCCCTGCTCTGTCTATGGTGAATTCTCTCACCCTCCTGCTTCTCTGATTGCACCCCAGTTCTTGTATAAATAAATAAATCTTAAAATAAAATAAAACAATAGGAATTAAACAAAATATGCTTGGTAGGCTGTTACTTTGCAAACTCTGTTTTAAAGCAGTGATACCCAAATACTTTGGTTCCAGAGCTATATTTTTAGCAAATTAAATTTTACCCATTTGGGGCCTCCCTGGTGGCACTATGAAGCAATCCCACAGCCTCTGCAGCATAAGTTCGATCCCAGGCCAGCCAGGGAGCAACCCACATGGTGACGCAGACCTCTACTGACTCATCCGCTGCTCCCCTCAGCAGTGTATTTCAGTCAATCTGCCTGTTCTGTTCCCCACTCTGTCTGTGGTGAGTCCTCTCAACCCCTGCATCTCTCACCCCTGCACAATTTGCATAATTATGCAAATGATTTGCATAAAACTGTGCTCCTCCATCTTTAAAATAGTTTGTGTATTATAAATCCACTGAACAAGTTGATTGTAAAACCTTCAGAAGAACTAAAAATATTATGCTGACAACTTATTAGTAAAATCTCCTTTATTTTACCAAAAACAGGGTGAAGGTTATAATATATTCATAACAATTTATTATGGGTATTTGATGATGAAAACCCTTGCATTGTGTGTCTGACTGTAAACAGTTCATTTCACTGGAAGATTTACCATTTCACTGATGGATTTACATGGGTAAATCCACCACATCTGATTCTATCAGGTTAAATTAATGAAATACATTTTTCATGCAATTTTATTTTTCTGATTTCAAGTTCGTGATATTTATTTGCTCTTGTACCATGGATTTATGTTGTCATTTTCCTTTTAGCCATCACAGAGTGCTCGCTCCCACTCTATGTGATGCCATTAAGTCTTTTTAATACAAAGCAGTAAGAATTTTGAAAGAGCAGGTGAAAGAGCCAAAGATTATGTTGGAAACAAAATTTAAAATACCTCCATATGTATTATTGTTGCATAATGTATATTGCATATTGTTGCACATGTGTGTTGGTTAGATAGATGGCATTGCTTTGGTTTAATAAATGCATGGATTTAAAAACGGCATTTGATATTAACTCATGAGTGATATTAACTGTAGTTGCAAATAGTAGTGATGTTTGTGTTCAACCATACCTGGCACTGCTATCTCATGACTTTTTTCCCATTGATTAGAGAAGCTTTAGTGTGGTCTTCGGTGTGTTTGATTTGGTGTGTAACACATTTGATTGCAGATTGTCTACTTTAACAAAATTATAGGATTATTAAAATATTAAATATTTCAACACTAAATATTTCAACATAAAGATGTTAAGAAACATAGCTAAGAAACATAGTTGTGCAGCACATTGTTAGCCAGCTTGGTTAAGTGCTGTTCAACTCACCAATGAGATACATGCCAATCCAATCTCCAGCGTCTACTTCCTCCTTTATATCCCAGTGGATCACCAGATCCTGTGAGTGCCCTATAGAATAGTAGGAGCTGCTGACCATGAGAGTGGAGCGGCTGTCTGAGGTGACCAGATCAGTGTCGCTGGTGGAGCGAGGGATGGTGACAGTGCCGTGGGGGCCAGTCCTGATGGCCATGCTGTGAAACTGGCTGGGGTTATAGCTGTGGCGCAGGGGCTCCTTGCATCGCCGTCGGTTCTGAGAGTTTCTAGATGGAGATGCCATGGCAGCCAGGCCTAAAAACCTGTTCTGGTACAGATTCTGTGGAAGCAAACAAACAATCAGAGGCCAGAAGATTGCTAGCTACAGGGTTCCTGTTTTCATAGGAAACAAAGACTGTGCTGAGAGAAATGAGCTGTGGGTGAGTAGCCTTCTGAGGACAGATACCAATGCCTTGGGTTCCCAAAGGGAAGGCAAAAATAAGTGCAATCTCTCTAAGGGGTAATGCATTTCCATGCTCTTCTGGAGTCTGCCTCCCCCAGCTCACTCTAGCCTACTTGGTATAGAAGAGCTACAGTGTGTGTGGAATGGCCCTGTAGGTATGGTTGCCCCCAAGGAAAGCACAATCTCTTCAGTTTCCCAACACTAAATCAATTGTATCCAGTTTTATCCTTTAAGATAAATATGGTTAGGGTAACTGAACATTTTCATGATTCAGATCCTACACCCTACACACAGTCTAGAATTAGCAGTAGTTCCTGGGTGAGGCAGTCTTTCCTCCTCCATTTACAACACTTTGATTCTGAAGAATATTCCTGGGTCACATGAAATTTCAGTTAAGCCTCTTAGATATATCAGTCATCTTCAAACACCACAATGTTCAAAAAAATCCAATCTCAGAGGAATGTGTCCCTGTCAGTATTTTTACAGAAAATATTGCATCTGATGAAAATAAAAATGCATGTTATTTATTGTTTATAGCATTAAGCAGTGAAAATGAACTGAGCTGCTTCAGAGCAATAACTTGTTTTTGGATACGGAGCTTTTAAAACATGGGAAGAGGGCAGCATGTAGAACATGTATAAAGGATTCTATTTTGAAGCAAGCAAGCGTGATTTTGACTTCATCAAAGTATACTAAAATTGGGATTTAAGTATACAATTTTGGGGTTCCTGACTCTAAAAGTACATGATGTTCTACAACATGTAGATAAAATTAAGGTCTAAAAATGTGTTGAATCATGTGATGTAGATCCCAGGGACTGTAAATTATTGAACACAGATATAAGCTGGTGACATTTTGTTTACCAAGATCAGACTCCAGTACCAGTCTATACTTTATATTACATATGTCTTTTTAGCAGTAATTTAGGCCTGTGTTTTTTTTTTCCCCATTTTCTAAGACCACACTTGTAAAAAAAACCATTAACCTAATAAAGCACAATGCTGGCATTCTGAGTCTCGGGCTTTAATGGCCATGGGGGGAGCCCTATTCATTCATTATTGGAGTCTCTTATTAGGAATTCCTTTGTCCCCACTGGCAGTAACCATGGAATTACTATAAGGCAGAACAATCAGACTTCAGTAACCATCTCATCACACTGTCAGTGCCATATGTCTTACTTAAAAAAAAAAAAATGCTTGTCACTGCTACAGTATGAAAATAGACTGACCACGGAGTTGCCTGGATACCAGCCCTCCTCTCAGAAAGATAGACAAAGCCTTGAGCGCAGGAAGCATGAATGGCCTGCCCACCTCACAAGCACCATGGATCCTCTGGGCAGTTCATAGGGGATTTCCATTGTTGAGATCCTCTGGGGCTTGGTCTAGAGACATTTATAAAATCTCCAAAAAAAAAAAAAAAAGTCTGCTGCTAGAGCATAACATTTCTTCAGTTTACACATATTTCATGTATTCTAGTAACAACTTGTATTATTATTGAGATTAAAAATTACTTGAAATTAAAGTATATAATTACGAATTAGACCAGACTATGATCAAAGTTGGTGAAACACCTACTGGATTGCAACCTGTGCATTCCCTGATAATCTACTTAATCTTTCTAGACAGTTCATCATCAGTAAATGGGTAGTTGTCAGAATATAATGAAATAATGTAAATTAACCTCTTCGCAAAGTAAATGCTCAAAAACTAAGTCTCCTCTAAATTACTACTAGTATTGCCTTTGAAAGAAAGTCCCTGTAATGTAAATCCCAGGCAAATGGCCAAGTTCACTCCTTGTCTAGGGTACCATCACATCATCCCCAGAGCAATCATACTTAAGTTCACTCAGCAGTGAGTGAATTGAAAAACAGCTCCTTGTCATATTCCTCCATGTTTCCCCTACAAAATAAAATTACAAACATTAAATAATCTAGTGTATTTGTAAAGATGCCCTATATATTGATTTCTTTTTTTCTGAGGGGGGGGGGCTTCATTGGTAAGGTTTGCGCTTGAGTAGAATGTTTTTGTATTAATGTTGAGGAGGGAAAGAGAAACTTGTCCTTGTGGTGTCCGTCAGGGTCTCAAAAAAGATTGTAGAGTACTTTGCTTTTGTTGAATACAATTATGCAATATCTTTATCAGAATTCCCTGAAAATCATACAACTCTCCTGAAACTGTCAAATTATACCAGTGGTCACTGTCCTCCTCATGGTGAGAACAAAGGCATAGAAGGTATCATTACTCAAGGAAGACATTTGTCACTAACTTAGTAAATTTGAATAATGCATTTGCATGGAATAAGAAGGGCAGCCTCAAGTTGCTCCTTGAAGACCATATTATCCTCCTCATCTTTGCTCATATTTTCCCCATTCATATTTGCTGGCAACATTTGCATATTTCTCCAAGATTATGCTCCATTATAAATTCTTCTATTACCTGGCCTTGCATATGGACCAGTTCCCCAAAAATAAGACTTTCTGATCTGTTACACACACAAAAAAATCCCATTTCCCTGCCAGGATTCTCATTGTGTTGTTGACAGTGGAAGTGCCCATGCTCATTCCTAATCTGTGAAAACTTGGACATCAGTGTTCCTTGCTCTTGATATCCCCTGGATTTGGCATAATTCCTGGTGCAAAAAAGTTCATCAAAACTTTAATAGAGGGGCCTCCCTGGTGGCGCAGCGGTTGAGCGCTGGGCTGCAAAGCTGCCCGCAGCCTCTGCAGCGCCAGTTTGATCCCTGGCCAGCCAGCGAGGGTCCCACATGGTCCAACAGACCTCTCCTGACTCTCCTGCTGTTCCCTCAGCAGTGTATTTCAGTCAATCTGCCTGTTCTGTTCCCCATTCTGTCTCTGGTGAAGCTTCTTGCCCCCCATACCTCTGGCCTGTACCCCAGATCTTGTATGCATAAAGAAATATCTAAAACAAAAACTTTAATAGAAATTATTTAATTGTGCCTCTTCTGTCCTAGAAAGGCTTTAAGGTGACTAATAAAAATTGATAAAATACAGATTGTATGTAGAAAGAAGAAATTAAAGAAAAAGTTATTAGGAAGAAGACTAACACAAGACCACATGTCCTCATGTCCTAAGCAGGTGTATTTGTTAAAGACCCATAACTGCTACTTGAATGCAGCAGGTGGACAGTTGATTCCCAACATACAATTCCTTTGTGGTCATGTTGTCCCCAGGCATTCACAAGTGTCTCTCATTTATATTATAGATTCATCCAGCAGGAAGAAGTTTAATCACTCCCTTCACATCTGAACTATGGGAGAGAGATGAGGACTTGCCCTGTTTTAAAATAGCCCTGGATAAAAGAAAACTCTCTTCCTAGAGAGTGATGCTAATGTTTTACAACCTTATAATTTTTTTCTAATCTCTAAATTTGTCTAACACAAACTTGCCTTCTTCGTCCCTAAAAAGGGGAAGGAGTGGCTTTCCCTTTCTCTGCATAGTGATGGAGGATGTTAATAGCATCACTAAATTGCTCCCAGCTTTTTCTCCATTTTCCCAAGTAATTAGTGTTTTTTATCTTCTCTTTCTTTGGTGATAGGAAGTAGACACTGATAAGGAAATCATGAGAATATTATTTCAATAACATTGTAATTTTCCAATTTGGGGCTGCAGTTATGGGCTATGTTAACTGACCTTTTTAACTGACCTTTTAAAATGTGGATCTAATGAGTGAACCACTGAAAACAATTTGATCATGTTTTGCTCTACTTCATAGGGAGTAACATCCCATCTGCTGGCTCATTTATAATTTGTTACAAGGATCCAATGATGATGTTTTACTGAGTGTATTCTGTCCAATTTAAATAATTGGCAATTATTGAAATGTTTTGAATTAAGTGATATGGTCCTGGTTTTCTTCTAATCTTGGAAGAGCCAATGCCTTTCATACTTAGCGTCTTACGAACTACCTCAGCAAAGACAAAACTTTCTGCAAGGAGATGGAATTGTAAAAGAAAAATAAAACTGAAAACTTTTCCTAATATTAGGTACAAGATAAGGATGTCTACTTTCACCATGACTATTCAACATAGTATTGAAAATCCTAGCTAGAGCAACAGGCAAGAGAACTATGTAAAAGGAATCCATACTGGCAAAGAAGTAAAACTCTCACTACTTGCAGATGATATAATACCCATAGAAAATCCTAAGGACTTTACAAAAAACTACTTGAAAAAATAAACAACATAATAAAGTGGAAAATTACAAAATCTATATACAAAATTTAGCTGTGATCCTCTATGTATACAATGAACTAGAAGTGGAAGAAATAAAGAAAACAATCTTCTTTACTATCACTTCAAGAAGTATTAAATACCTAGGGGTAAACTAAGCAAAGGAGAGAATATGAAATGAGAACTAAAAGACATTGTGCAAAGAATTAGAAGACACATGGTTTGAAAAAAATAACATTGTTAATATGGCTGTCTTACACAAAGCAGTATATAGATACAATGCAATTCCTATCAAAGTTTCAATAATATTTTTCAAAGAAATACAACAAAAATTCTGAAATTCTAATGAAGCACAAGAGACTGTGAATAGATAAAGTAAGCCTGACCCAAAGGAAAAAAAAAACAAAAAAACACCAGAATAATCACACTCCCAGACTTCAAACTACATTACAAAGCTATAGTAATCAAAACAACATGGTATTAGAATAAAAATAGACACATAAACTAATGGACTAGAATTGAGAGCCCAGAAATAAAACCATATTAACATGGACAGTTAATTCATAACAAAGGAACTAAGAACATACATTGGAGAAAGGAATATTTTTTCTATAAATGACATTGGGAAACCTGGACAATCACATGCAAAACAACGAAACAAGACCACTGTCTCACACCATACACAAAAGTTAACTCAAATGGATTAAAGACTTAGATGTAAGAACTGAAACCATAAAACACATAAAAGGAAACAAGTAAAACACTCCATGGCATTGGTCTCAGTGATGAATTTGGGTAATTGACTCCTATAGCAAGGAAAACAAAAGCAAATATAAACAAATGGGACTACATCAAATTTAAAAAAAAAAAAAAAAAAAAAAAACCTCTGTACAGGGAAAGAAACTATCATTAAAACAAAAAGACACCCTACTAAATAAGATAATTCATTTCCACATCATACATCTGACAAGGGATTAACACCCAAATCTACAAAGAACTCATGCAATTAAAAAAAGACAACAAAAATCCAATTAAAAATGGACAGATCTAAATGGACACTTTTCAAAGAAGTCTTACACATAGCCAATAGGCACATAAAAAATGCTCATCATCCTTTATTATCAGGGAAATGAATATTAAAACCACAAAGAGATACCACTTTACACCTGTGAAGTGCCCATATTGAAAAGAAAAGAAAAGAAAAGAAAGAAAAGAAAAGAAAAGAAAAGAAAAGAAAAGAAAAGAAAAGAAAAGAAAAGAAAAGAAAAGAAAAGAAAAGAAAAGAAAAGAAAAGAAAAGAAAAGAAAAGAAAAGAACAAATGCTGATAAGGATGTGGAGTAAAAGGAACCCCCTTGCACTGCTGGTGGGAATGAAAACTGGTCGAATCACTACAGAAAACAGTGTGGAGGTTCCTCAAAATATAAAAATAGATTACCATATAACCCAGCAATTCCACACCTAAGTAATGCAAAAATACTAATTTGAAGAAATATATGCATTTCTATGTTCACTTCAACACTATTTAGAAAAGCCACATCATCGAGGTAGATGTGATATGTGTGTGTTATGTGAGCAAGCACAGGGAAGGTTCTCTAGCAATTCAAGCACCCATATAAAGAAGAGTCCTGGAGCCCTGAGTAGCTCTTTCAGGCTTTAATGCTCTTTCTATGTCAACTGTTGTGGGTCAAGCCTGCAGGCTGGCAAGGCAGGGAGGATGGGGATGCAGGAGGCTGGCAGGCCTCCCAGCCCCCAGCAAAATGTTACTCTTTGGGCTCTCTGGCATTCTCTTGTGGTCTCTTCCTCTCACAGACATTGCTAGTCCTCTTGTACCTGTTCTTCTGGCTGAGTGACATCACCCTTATATCCCCAGCCTCCAAGCTCAAGAGTGCACACTTATGCATGCCCAGACCATACTCCAGGTATCCATCATCAGGTATACATACCCTGAGCCCACGCTCCCAAGCACCTTCTACATTCAAGGTCACAGAGGCCAATGGTGCAAAAATCTGGCCATTTCACTTACCCTATAATCCTATATTTCTGAATCATGTGCAGTGTTGTAAACCAATATTACCTTAATAAAATAAAAAATTAAAAAATTACTTCTAGAGAAGAAGTGTTTTTAATGCACACGGTGATACAAAGGATTCTGCCTTATCAATATTTATTTATTTACTTATTTATGCATAGAGGAACTGGGGTGTAGACCAGAAGTGCAGGGGGTGAGCAGATTCACCAGAGACAGAGTGGGAAGCAGAACAGACAAATCTACTGAAATACACTGCTATGGGGAGTAGCAAGAGAGGCAGGAGAGATCTGCTGTGCCATATGTGGGTTAGTTCACTGGCTGGGGATTGAACTCAGGCCACAGTGGTTTGAGATTTAACTGAGATTTAACCCCTATGCTAGCAGAGAGGCCCATGCCATGTCAATTTTTGACTGACAAAGTCATTAACATCTTTTCTATTTTGGAATATAAAGCTGTGAGTTCTGTTCAGAAATGAAAAAAAAAAAAAAACAAAGTGGACAAAATGAATACTTAGGGGAAAATAATTCTTCAAAATTACTTCTACCCCAAGAAAGATTGGAAAATGTAGACCCTGAAGGAAACTTCATTGAAGTATACAAGAAACTGCATTATTTAGTTGGAAAAAAAGAGCATAATAATTTTGAGTTCATGAACAGATTTTATTTTGAGCAAGCAGATGCCTGAAGTTTTTTATCCTTCACTCAGTTCTAGTTATGCCATTGAGGTTAATGAAACTTTGAAAAAAAGCATATATAGTATGTTTTTCTACAGTGAGTTTGAGAAAGTTTACAACAAAAAGAAATGTGCCAAAACAACAGGGAAATTAAACCAGACAGAAATCAGGAAGCAGGTATAAGAAAGAAGATAGTAATAATTATGAACATTTACTTTATGCCTTACTAAATTCTTGTCAAGTGGCATTATGTATGTTGGTGAGAAACCCAGCTCAGAGTGATAAATAATAAAAACTCTTAAGGTCGCACCTCTTGCATCAGGAAATGAGGATCTGAGCCTATCAAGTGTGATTATGAGCAGACACTGTTATCAATCTTGTGCATTCTATCCAAACTGTAACGTGGGCAGAAATATTTGTAATACGTGAGATTCAGATATTCTTCTGTGCTTCTTGGTGGCTGTAAAGATAAAGGAAAGCCTAGTTCTCATGATTAGAATATTGACCTTTTTCTCCTTCCAAGTTGTTAACAAAATGTTACATTTGAGACTTTATATAGGCAACACCACTGATATGATGAACACTATCTTAAAAGAGACTTTAAGACTTTCAATGGCAAATTGCTTGTGCAAGTCTTCGGAAAAAGCTGAGGTCATAATATAGTGTTTATTAAGGCCTGAAAAGAATGTGTTTAGCTGTGTTGCCTTCAACTACCTTCCAAAGTCTCCTTGGCTTATTTCACATCATATGCCCCTAAACTCCTGCTCTCAACTATTCCAATTCTCAAACCCACATCTCCCTCTCTGGTCTTGATGCAAATAACCAAAATCTAAATGGAATGTCCTCTTTGCAAGTCTTTTTAACTTGTTTGTATCACTATCCCTCCACTAGGGGGCAGAGAGAGTATGCTTCTTGCTTAGTGCCTTTAGGTCTACATTTCCAGCTGCAGTGGATGCTCAGTAAATATTTTGTTGAATGAATGAATGCATGAGTAGGTGATCATGACTGGGATGCATCTGTCTCCTGTCTCAGAGTCATGACATGATGATCCGTCGCATGAGCTCAAGAACACTTTTTGGGTCTTATATTGTAGAAAGCACAAGACTCAGTGCCCTGCTCCCCCAGTTTCCCAGGTTTCTAAACGACTAGTAGGAACAAAGTATTGAGGACCGGAGTCAAATACTACCCCTGTGTCCGCTCTGCATCTCATATCCTGAGATATGAGTTCTGCCTGAACTTTCATGCATCTGCTTGGAAATGCTATGTGTGAGTGAGGTTGGGGGAGATAAGGAGAAGGTGAGGAGCTGTGGTGGTCCTGACCCCATCAGATGGCTGCCATTGAAAGGAACAAAATGGGAGGAAACAGAAATATCACCACCCCTATCCAACTCTTCAGATTTCAGGGAAGGTTGTCCTGAAATGTGTGCCTCAAAACTGTTTTTAGCTGCAAAGCCTCATGTTGGAAGAGATTTCTTTTGTACTGACCACTCTGGGCTCCTTTCCTTTGAAGAAATATATTCCCAGACATTACTGATTAAAAGGGAACATTAGGCAGAGAAAATTTTAATAAGCAAATCAAACCAAGCCAGGGAATACCCACATAGGAAGTCATGATTCAAAAGAAGAGACTTGTTGAAATGACAAACACATTATTTAGGCACATGAAGTGCCTTATCACTCACTCATGAAAATATCTAGTGGTAAGTTAAAGAGTGTAGAATAGCCCCCGATCTCACTTCTCTGGGACCCCTTTGGTGGTGGCAGAGGGAAGTTCTCATTATATTCTTCTCACACAAAAGAGGGGGGAGTAGGAGATGGAACTGTGCCTGGCTGGGTGTTTGTCTTTCATAACTTTGGTCAAGTCTGGAATTCCATGGTACAGCTTTGGGTCATTTAGGGGGTTTATGTTTGGAGGGGTTCAAGAAGGAAGTTGTCAAATTCTGTGTGCTTGTGCAAAACAATGGACAAGGGGGTGGTGGGTGAGGAGAGGAAGGTAGGAGGTATGTGTGCATGGCGGAGTGGTTCTTCCCATGTTATACAGGGGAAACTCCTGATCCCTAACAACTTCTTTTGATCAACCTCAAAAGTTCATTGGAAGTGACACTCCCCGTGTGTGTGTGTGTGTGTGTGTGTGTGTTAAAGAGAAAGAGAGAGAGAGAGAGAGAGAAAGAGAGAGAGAATGAACAGGAGTGTACAGATATAAATAGGGACCTGTTTATTCCTCAGAAGGGTTCCACCCAGATAGAAGTTGTAAAGGATCCTTCTTTCCCTTCTGATACATACAAGAGAAAAGGATATATTTTCATTTTCTAGAACCACAGTGATGCTGGGTCCTGGACCTAGGCTCCAGGGACTCTGCTGACCCTTTGGGAGCCATCTGGTGGAGGGAGCAGCTGATGCATGCCACCTGCCTCCGCAGCACCACCCTGCTCCAGGCAATGTTAAGGATCACTCCTGTAGCTCAGCAGAGTTGTGACTGCATCTCTTCCATAACCAGGGCACTATCACCTGCTTGGAGACAGTCCAGTCTCAGAAGCCCTTCCCATAAAACTGAGTTACACAGACTTCCACAGTGAGAGTTGTGGGAGGTCCTGTCCAGCTCCTGCTCTTGCTCACTAGGAAGGGGAGTCCCTGGATGAGCAACAGCTACCCTGAGTAAGCAGGGAGCTCCTGCAGGAATCTGAGTCCTGCTCAGCTCCTGAGCTGCCTCTTCTATCACCCGAGCCACCTCACCCAGAAGCTTACAGGCTTGTGGGGAATGTGAGACACAGTGTGTTTCCCTGTGCTATTCATGATCACATTCAAATTGCTTACTAATTGGCCATGTGACGACACAATGGTCATACACAATAGTTCTAAGTATATTTCATTGGCTTTTCAATGAAGTGCTGTTTGTATACATCCTGAAGTTCATACTTAAAATGACATTTTTAATTACTGTGGAGGTTCAGCCTGCTGTATACATGTTCTCCTTTAAATTCTTTTACTTTCTGGAAAGTTGGACCCAGCACAGTTGGACAGATTTTTAAGTAAACCAATTTTTTGTTTTCTTCCTTCTTTCAGCTCATTTAATGAGCAAATGTATATTGAGTCATTAATAGGTACTAGACACTGTGCCAAATATTGAGTATGGAAGAATTAAACTGTGCTCCTACTTTGAAGAGTTTGGGGCAGGAGGCAGACATATAAACAGTCAACTACAGCACAATGACAAGGGCAGAGTCAAGGTCCCCTGTGAGAGGGAAGGAGATGGTGGAAAGGGCTTTCCAACACAGGGGAAGAGTGACAATGTATTTGGAAGGAAGAGTAGGAGGTCACCCGCTGGGCTAGGTCAGAGAGAAATCCAATCTAAGTAGAAGGAATTCTCTATGTAAAGACACAGCTTTACAAACAAGTCTATTGTGCTTGCTAATTCAGGAGAGCCTTTCCTAGCTGTCTGTCAGAGAAGAGTAGGAAAGACAACTGGAAATGCAGGTGAAGTCTCTCAACCACACCAAGACATAGAACCTTCCCCCTTGAAACATGGGGAATCACAGAAGATTATTGGCCCGGGATATGATAGAATCCTTCATCTTAGAAATATCACCCTCAGTAATTGAAAGGAGAGCAAGGACCAAGCAGCCTATGTCTGTGGGAGCCATACCTAAAGCAATTCTGAAAAGCCAAATCTATATTCAGGAAGATTCCTCATCTGTTAGCTGGTACCATAACTCTAAACCGCAGTACCACCTGTAACCCAGGGGTTAAGCCTGATTTTCAGTAGCGGGAGAGGAGAAGAAACAAGGTATGGCCTGGTAAATGAAGAAGCTATCTGAAGGCATGCTAATGGAGACACACAGATGGTGCCACATGTGATGTATTATTACTGGAACCTCAAGCTGCTTCATTCATCTGGGAATATGGCACTAGGTGCCCCACAAAGCACTTACATTCTAAGACAAAGGGTACCTGAGCCTAATTAACATACTTTGCTCCTCAGAACTAATCAGAAGTAAGGGCCTCCCTTAGTGGCGCAGGCGGTTGAGCGCAGCACTGTGAAGCTGTCCGCAGCCTCTGCTGCGCTGGTTTTATGCCAGCCGGCTGGTGAGGGTTCCACATGGCAAGGCAGTCCTCTCCTGTCTCGCCCATTGCTCCCCTCAGCAGTGTATTTCATCAGTCTGCCTGTTCCGTTCCCCGCTCTGTCTCTGGTAAATCCTCTCATCCTCCCATGCATCTGTCCTGTACCTGGGTTCTTGTTTAAATAAATAAATAAATCTTAAAAAAAAGAACTAATCAGAAGTAAATTTCAGGATCTTTGCAACCTTAATTTACAAAGTTTTGTCAAGACTTAGATCAATATGGATGGAATTGGACTGTCTTTCTGGAATGTATTGTATTTGTAATCTTATCTTGCTATTGCATATGGAACAAAGGCTTTCCTTCACTTTATAGCAAAGTGTTCAGTGGTATACCAGAACTAATTAATACACAAGTTAAACAATATGAGCAATTACAATGTAACAATAGATATGAGGCATATGATATAGATCAGATTCTAGCTAGTGGTGAGGAAAATGAATACATAAATATAGGCTAACAATTTAGAGAGATTTATAGGATGGGGCGATAACTACCCATTTTGTCTGACAGGTGAGGAATATAGATAGTATATATTTTAGGCATAAGACATATAAAGACATGAGAATTGTAAAGATGTCTGTACATCTTTGCAGAACAGGAAGAAGACCACTGTGTCTGAAGCAGAGAATACATGGGGCAGGAACAGTGGGAAGAGATGAGGCTGCAGCAGAAATAAAATCAATTTAAATACCAAGTATGCCAAGGAGAGAGGCATTTCTTTTGAAGATGGGGAAAGACCTAGCGGTGTGCCCATCGAAATAGTACTATCACCTCTTCCTTCAGAGTGTCTTGGAGATGTTTCTGCCAAAGAACTGAGACAGGGGGTCTCTTGGATGTGGTTGCTTGTTTCTCCTTGGAAATTTTTAAAAACACTAGCAATAGAGCATATAAACTTTAATGAATTACTGCAAGTCATTACTTAACTCTCTGCCCCTAATTACTGCTTTGTTTTAGTCAATTGTTTTAGCAGTTCAGAACTACAAAGTGGAATTATTCTGGGCCTGTGGACAGACTGAATGGACCCAGTTGGTGGTGTATACATCTTAAAAAGAATCCTGAGCTTACTCTGATATTGTCCTCATTATTCTACTAAGATCTCTACCTCTGGGTGGGATTTGTCCTCCATTTTCTGAACATGAGAAGCATGAAGAACCACCTCCCGCTGTGGTTGTGCAAGCCTGCTCCAAAACCTCCTTCCTCCCCCTACCCCCTAGACCTCCTTCCTCATGAAGAATGACATCATCCCCCTGTTAGAATCCTTGTGGTCTATGTAAGGGAGCACCTGCTATTCTTTGGGGAGATGCTTACCCTGAGGTTTACATGGAACATTCTGTCACTTTATTACTTCAATAAATCTCAGCTTCGAAATTAACCGCCTTGGTTAGAATCCTCATTTCATTTAGTGAGGAATTCAAAAATCGACTACCAGTGCCAGGTAATAATACTAGGGAAACTACTGGGCAGGTAGATCAATATTGCACAGATTTCACCTTAGAAATGTGGGAAGTTGTCAGCACTGCCTTTTCAGATCACCTATCAGGACAGAGGAAGGTTCCATCTCAGATTGCAACTCTAAAAAAGGGGAAGCCACCCAGGAACATGAACTATAATCTTCCATTACCAGTAGACAAGCGCACAAAAAAAAAAAACCCACATTCATATATCTGATTTAAATTTATTGTCAATACTGAGATCATCTTTGGAAGATAATTTAAAGCAGTGAAAAGGGGAAAACATAAATAGCACTTGGAAATATAAATTCAGCTGATGACTTTTTCTCCTTTCTATTCTCTCAGCTTCCCTTGAAAAGTGACAAAGTCAGTTATATCCAGATGAGGTCACAGGTAATATATTCCTTCCCAAGTTCCTTCCATGTCAGCTTTGTGTCTACTACTCTGACATTTCAAGCTCACATTACTTCCAATTCTAACTGTCACTCATTCACTTGGCTACACCAGGTTGTACCATCTCAGCACCAATGCTCTAATACAGGGACCAGCAGAGATGGTCTAAGTCAAGAGATATCTCTTGAAAGAAGGAAATAAGAAAGAAGGGTGTTCTTCCATGATTGAGGATAAAATCTCTGGGAAAGTTGAGATGATAGGGAGAAAAATCAACATACCAGCATCTCCATCAAGCTCTTAACTTCTAGAGGAGAGAAATAATGCAAAATAGGGATAAAGCATTGCTTTTTTTAAGTTAACCCCAGCCTAATGGACAAGGGCCTAACTGTTTGGGAGTTCCTTGTGGAAAATTCCAACAGCATCAAGATATCCCTGTGGCCAAAAAAAGCAAATCAAGTGGACATGGACAAGATAGGTGCCATATTACTATATTATCAATTATTCGCAGAAATGGTAAAAGGAAGAAAGAATTCTATTTTGAAAATTAAAACAGCAGGACTTGTTATTTAGCTCTGATGAGGATGAGGAAATGATCACAAGGATGATGACCAAGTGGATTAGGAACGAATGTGCTAGCTATGGTTGTCTGTGTTTCTTACTTAACTCTCCCTCAGTAATAATCACCTCAGTCCAAAATCTTGCTTGGTTCTAAAAAAACATGGAAAGAAACACTTAGGTATTATCTTTTAAACATGATAACATGACAGATGGTGCTGAAATTCTTGAACCTCTTTCTCGGAAAGTCCCTTCTACATTTATCATACCAACTGATCTTTTTGATTTTTCAGAACCAAACAGAAGGGACAATCTATGGCAGCAACTTGGAACCTTTGACTCATCCACACAAGTTACAGTTGGCTGGGGATTTTAGACAGTATTTTAAGTTTTACAGATTAAAGAAAAGGAATAGTTTCTCCTGAGTCTGTTTCTTTCACTTGGACACCTGGGATCATCACATTAATTTACAAGCTCCAGTATTCTCCCCACCAATTCCCAGACATAGGGGCTCTTTACTCAGTAGCATGGTATAGGATTACATTAAACACAATGAGATACAAGCTAATTTGGTTCTCTGTAGCAATCACCAGAAGGCAAGCTAGATGATTATCATCTGGTGAAGACATTATTCACTCTTAAGTGATGCCCAGCAGTTATGGATCTCAATGCTATGGAAATTTATTCAGGGACACTCACTGTCATTTTGACTAGTTAAAAGAAAAATAACCTGCATGGATGAGACTAGAAGTCTCAGTGATCTAGATATTTTAGAATTTTTTTTTTTGAGGTTTGAATTAATTACCTAGAAAACATCTCTAATTTTTTGTTTACCTTGCAGGAAAAAGACATCAGAGATGAATGCTTTGTATTCTTTGAGGAGTGACAGCTACAAAGAGGAGTCAGGGGATGTATGAGCCGATAAAGCCCTTGAACTGGAGAGACCCCACACCCCCTTGGGACTACTGTGCTTGCCAGTGCAAGTGGCAGCAGGTGATGGGAATTTTACTACCTAGGCCAGCGGGCCCACCCAGCTCAAGCCAGTGGTTCACCTACCACACTGCCCCAGGGCATGCAGTTCAGGAGCAGGGCCCCACTGGGCCAGCTCCAATGCTGTGACTCCCTCCAGCTGCAGGCAGTAGAGAGGCCTGTGCATTTGGTGCCTGGATTGTAGAATGGACATATCAGGTGAGAGCTGTGAGCTGACTGGTGAACGGTCCAACCAGCCATATAAATGAAAAGGGTCCGATCAGACTTGTAGATGGGAGACCCTGAAAGGGGATACAGTGCAGGACAGACATGAGCTTGAAATTCTAATGCTCAGCCTCTCACACACTCTGTTCCTAAGGACTCTGATCCTGACCTTGGAAGAAAAAGCAGCAGTATCCAACAGCCGACATGTGAAGAAAGAAGAGAAGCCGAAAAGCCTTGTAGAGGCTGGGCCACTGCAATCACCTCTAGCCTGCCTCTGACATGCCTGAAAGGAGCACCAAAGGCACTGGGCCTGGTGTCTGAAACAGCTGTTTGTTGTTGGTGTGGGCCAATAACTCACAAAGAGTTGTTAGCACAGCATTTCTGACTTTCCAACTCCTAGTGACTCAGTGACTGCACTGCTGGCCAGTGCTGCCAAGCACTATCGACAGGTGACCATCAATCTATGTCTGGGTTACCTCTGAGACTTGTTCATTATCTGGCATCACCTTCCAGTGCTGCTGCCTCCATTGCTGTCTGGTCTAGTGTCTAGTGCTGTCCATACGAAACTTCAGATATTTTTGTGAGCTGCTGTGGCATCATCTCAGCCCTCTTGTGAACACCTCCAGCTGTGGTGAATTGGGTCCTGTTTGCCAGCCATGAGCACCAGGTCCTTTTTGATGGGACAGGACCATCTTGGGTGAGCATCTTTTTTGGTAGGACTCCTGGCCACTGTGGACACTACTTGGGTTGAGATAGCCAGCCACTTGTGGCCTTAGAGACTTTGTTTCCCCTGTTTTTTTAAAAGATTTATTTATATATGCAAGAAGTGGGGTACAGGCCAGTGGTGGGGGGTGAGAGGATTCACCAGAGACAGAGTGGGGAGCAGAACAGGCAGACTGACTGAAATACACTGCTGAGGGGAGCAGCGGGCAATACCAGAGAGGTCTGCCACACCATGTGGGCATCTCCCTGGCCAGCTGGGATCGAACTCGCACTACAGAGTCTGAGGACAGCTTCATAGCATTGCACTCAACTGCCTGCAACACAAGGGAGGCCCTCCCCTGTTGGTTTAATAAACCCCTGTAGGGGCAGGACTGGACACAGTGCAGGTTTCCTGATCCCATGCAGACCGGGTAAAGGAGGAGTCAGAGTCCTTAGTGGCTTTTGCAGGTCTTTTATTGGTGTTCACCAGGCATATGGCAGGCAAGGGTGCTGGGGGGCCGGGAGGCTGGCAGGGCTCCCAGCCCCCAGCGAGTCTTCACTCTATCTGGGCTCTCTGGCCTTCTCTGCTTCTCTCTCGGCTTCTGCTGCTTCTGTTCGTTCTTGGCTTCTACTGTACTGGTGTCCCCGTGATGCCGCCCTTAAAAAAGCACAGTCTCAGCCCAGGTGGATCTCATCTACCTATGCCCACACCCTACTCCAGGTGCCCGCCATCAGGCATGCATTCAGGACTGCAAGGATCCATCATCTATCCTGATGGCGAGAGGGCAGAAAAGCCTGACATTTTTCCTTACCCTACTCCCCCCTTGTTTTTGTTCCCTGAGCCTGAGTGGTCTTGTAATTGTGAGCATGGGTGTGTACCCACAGTGACCTGTCTTCTACTGGGCACTGTCCTTTTGATTCTACAAGCCTGCTATAGCACCTCCATAGCACTATTTCAACCTCATGTTGAGGGTGGCAGTGACAGAGGCTCTGTCATCACAATGTGGTGTTTGGCTTGCCATTCAAACTGCTTGTTTGGTTCTTTTGAAAAGCCCTAAGAGACAGGAGTATCATCAAAAAATGAGAAATTGAAGTTATTCAGGTTTTTGAAAGACTATTTAAGACAAAACAGTTCTAAGGAAGCAAGAGCCACAGATACATGTTAATGAGTTTTAAATTCATGCATTTACAGAATGTTAGCTTTTCTCTTTGCAGAGAATAAGTCTCCTCTCCACCAGTGCTGAGAGACAAAATACCCTGTATCAGTGCTTCAAATATGACCCACAGTGTAAGGTCAGCATTTTTCTCTTGCTTTATTAATATTACTCAAAACTCAATAGGGTCAAAAGTCAGAATGACTCTAGATTGCTAAAGGTGCATTTCCCAGACAATCTTCATTTATTTATTTAGTCAACAAATGTACAGTGGAAAATGAACCACAATATAGTCCAAACCTCTGCTCTGGAAAGTCAGACCACACTTTTGTGAAAAATTTACAGCCAAGGATACTTTATGGAGTGATTGTGGCTCAGGTTAAAATTCTCCCACCCCTCTGGATTCTTCTTGGATTGGTTGAGTAATCAAACAGCATCAGACAGGCTAGCAAAGGAAAATCAGTTAAAAATGTACGCACAAGAGAGTTAAATGATTACTTACGTCCCGATTTCAGTCAGGAAGAAAGGAGTTTAAATCCCAATCTCAAGAATGAAGTAAGGGGGCCTGGGGCACCAAAGGAGAGAGAAGGGGAACCTCACATGGCAAACCATGCTTCTGGATGTATGTACTACTTGAAAGGAGGTTTCTCTAATATAAAGCTTGTTTCTGGAGATATCCGAAGTCACTAAAAGACAACTGGTCTTTGTAGCACTGCATGCTCAAAATATCAACTGAAAGACTAGGAACAGTTAAGCAGCCATGCTTGGAATGCTTGTGGCTCGTGCTCTCTTGGTTTTGCCTTCTTTCAGCTTGTAACGTGGTCCCAGCTCTGACAGCATTACTGGCTGGTCACAGTTACAAACTGGATCATTTGACATATCTCTCTCGCACTTGAAATTCAAATTGAAACTCTGCCATCTTAACTGTACAAAGAAAAATAACTTTTCAGGAGTGCTTCACTAACATGGCAGCAAAGGGAAGCTAGGATTAAATTCTCCCATTGAAACAACGGATAATGAAGAAATTGCAGCAAGTTCCTGGCAGGACCCAGACGCTTTGGACAGGGTTGGTGACCCAAAAGAAGCTGGGGGTAGGTGAGAGGGACGGGGAAAAGGAGGAGAGGAACATCAACCCCGACCCCTTCTCCCCTCCCCCACCCACAAACGCAGAACACTTCACCCAGGAAAAAGAAAAAGAGGAGATAAAGTCTGGAAGCAACAGGAAAACTCTGAGTCATCTAAAACCTCCAAAAGGTAAAACACACAAAGGTCAGTGTGGTTAATTTGCATGGAGGGGAGCAGGCCTCTGACAGGTCCCAAGCCTGAGATTTGGAACTGAGCTGAGCCTGGCAACGAGGCAGGGGTAGGACCAACCGGCACCCAATAGTGTGCAGCCCCTGCACCATAGTTGGAAGCTAAGGACTGCACCATTGCCTTCTGGAACAGAGAGAGGGTGGGCCCCGCGATCAGAGTTCAGCAGGACAGCAGGCATGGAGTGGAGCTGGGCTCCAGCAGGCCCCAGGCCCACGATATGGACTGAGATGAGGCCAGCCAGGCTGGGCAGGGGCGGCATTGGCCAGCACCAAGAGTATGCAGCCCCTGCACCAGTTGGAAGGTAGGGACCCCACCATCCTCTGGAATGGAGAAAATACAGAGGGTGGGGATCATCAGGGACAGCGCCCATCAACATATCCACAGCATCACCACTCTTGTGGGGTTTTGGCTCAATGATGCTGACTACATAGTCTGACTACAAGTTCCTGACATCTCAGAAGGAGCACCTGGAAGAGATGCCCACAAATACCAACAGCACAGCATCCCACAGTATAGAACAAATTAGAAAACAAACAACAGGGAGAAGGGAAAATACAAATAACCAAGCAAGCCCTCAGGGGAAGGACACACCACAAAAGGAAAATCAGCCACCAGAACTCAACAACAATGACATGGAAGAACTTCTCTGTCTCCCATATAGAGAATCGAAAATCATCATGATTAAAAAACATACAGAAGATGAAAAGTAAAAAAATATATATGAGACAAATAATTAATGAACTGAAGAATGAAATTGAGACCTAAAGGAAAGAGATAAAAGAAATGCAGGAAATTAAAAAGATTAGTGGAGGATATAAAGAACTCTGGGATAAGCAATGAAAACAGAATTGATGAAATGGAAGGATGAATCAGTACTCTCAAAGATACAGAAATAAAAAAAGGATCAAAACAGAAAAGGAAAGAGAAGTACAAAGGAAAAAAATGACGAAACACTTCAAGAACTATCTGACACCATAAGGAAAAGAAATACAAGAGATAGGAATCCCAGAAGGTGAGAAGAAAGACCATGGACCTAAGAAACTAATCAAGGAGATAACTGAAGAGAAATCCCCAAGCATGAAGAAAAGGATGAAAATAGACACAAAAGAAGTGAGAAAAACACCAAATTTCCATGATGAAAGGAAAACTACAGCAAAACACATAATAGTAAAACTCCCAAGAATCCAAGATAAGGAAAAAATAATGAAGCTGACAGGGGGGAAGAATCAGATAACTCATAAAGGAAAATCAATCTGGCTGACATCAGACTTCATCGAAGAAACACCATGAGTAAGAAGAGAATGGGGGGGCATATACAAAAACTCCAAGACAACAAATGCCAGCCAACAGCACTTTATTATGAAAAGCTCTCCTTCCTTTATAAAGAAAAAAATAAGGACGTTCTAGACAAACAGAAACTCCAGAAATTTATTACAACTAAATGCCCAATCCCAAAAGTACCACAAGAAGCCCTAAAGTCAAAACCAACAGAGGAGTGAATAAGAACAGAATAAGACAAGGAATAACATCACAAAAAGACAAACAAAATGTCAAATACAGAGGCCAACATATCAATATTAACTAAACATAAATAGACTAACTCATCAATAAATAGACAAAGAGTCATAGGCTGGATTAAAAAACAAAATCCAACCTTTTGCTGTCCCCAGGAAACACATTTAATTATAAAAGACAAGCATAGATTGAAAGTAAAAGGTTGGAAAACAATGCTACAACCTAATGGATCAAAAAAGAAGGCAGGAACAGCTATACTTATATCAGAAGAAATAGATTTCAAACTAAAAAAGGTAAAGAGACAAAAATGAATACTATATTACAATTAAGGGGACAGTACATCAGGAAGATAAGACACTCATCAACATATACTCACCAAATGAAGGGGCACCAAACTATGTAAGACAATTATTATCAGCTCTGAAAACAGACATTGAGAAAATACATAAATAGTAGGAGACTTCAACACCCCACTCTTACCAATAATCAATCAACAAGACAAAAAATAAACAAAGATACTAGAGCCCTAAATAATGACCTAGACAGACATCTATAGGACTGCACCCCAAAAAATCTGAGTACACATTTTTCTCAAGTGCGCATGATTTTTCCCCAGAATCAATCACCTATTGGGCCACAAGACAAACATCAACAGGTACATTAAGATCAAAATCATTCCAAATATCTTCTCTGATCATGAAAGCAGGCCAAACTAGAAATAGTTTTAAAGCAGGCCAAACTAGAAATAGTTTTAAATTAAAAGAAAGCAAGAAACCCACCCACTTCATGGAGATTGAAATCCATACTACTAGAAGATGATTGGATTAAAGAGGAGATCAAAGAAGTGGTTAAAAAATATTTGAGTTGAATGACAATCATGACACCACTTTCCAGAATGTATGGGACATACTGCCTTTGATAAAGCCGTAATAAGAAGAAAGTATATAGTAACACAGGCTCACATCAAGAAACAAGAAAGATGGGCCACCCTGGTGGTGCAGCGGTTGAGCGCTGGGTTGCAAGGCTGCCTGCAGCCTCTGCAGTGCCAGTTCGATCCCCTGCCACCGGTGAGGGTCCCACAAAAAAAAAAAAAAAAAAAAGAAACAAGAAAGAACTCAAAGAAATAATCTAATCTCCCATCTCAAAGAATTAGAAAAAGAACAACAAAAAATCCCAAAACCAATAGAAGAAAAGAAATAATAAAAATCAAAGCAGAAATAAATGACATAGAAATTTAAAAAAGAATTCAAAAGATGAACAAAACCAAAAGTTGGTTCTTTGAAAAAATAAACAAAATAAACACTTAGCCAGGCTCACAAAGAAAAAAATGGGAGAAAACACTAATAAATAGATCACAAACTAAAAAGGAGAAATTATAACAAACTCAATTGAAATAAAAAAAATTACTATGAACATTTACATGCAAACAAGTTCAATAATCTAGAAAAGATGGAGAAAGTCCTAGGATGATACAACCATCCAAAGAGAGATAAAGAAGAAATAGAATATCTAATCAGACCAATTACAAGCAGTGAAAATGAAACAGTAAGCAAAACACTCCCCAAAAACAAAAGCTCAGGACCAGACAGCTTCACAAAAGAATTCTACCAAATGTTCATAAATGATCTAGTGCCTAAACAAACTCTTTCAAAAAATTGAGAAAGAAGGAATACTACCAAATATGTTCTGTGAAGACAGCATTACACTAGTACCAAAACCAAACAAGACAATGCAAAACTACAGACTAATCTCTCTATAGAACACTAGTGCAAAAATCCTCAACAAAATCCTTGCCAACAGAATCCAACAATGCATCAAAAGGATAATACACCATGATCAAGTGGGATTTATCCCAGGGGCACAAGGATGGTTCAACATACAAAAATTGATCAGTATAATCCAACACATCAACAACAAAAAAATAAAAACCATATGATCATATCAATAGATGCTGAGAAAGCATTCGATAGTCTAGCATCCATTTATCATGAAGGCCCTTGAAATTCTCAGGATAGAAGGAACATACCTTAACATGATAAAAGCCATATATGACAAAAACACAGCCAATATTATTCTCATGGCAAAAAAGCTGAAGGCCTTTCCTTCAAGATCAGGAACCAGACAAGGATGTCCTCTCTCACCACTGCTCTTCAATATAATATTGGAGGTCCTAGCCAGAGAAATAAGACAAGAGAAAGACATGCAAGGAATCCAGATAGGGAAAGAAGAAGTAAAACTATCGTGATTTGCAGATGACATGATATACACAGAGAATGCTAAAATCTCCACAGAAAAATTAATCAAAACAATTTACCAGTTTAATAAAGTAGCAGGACACAAAATCAACACAGAAAAATCAGTAGCCTTCCTCTATAAAAATAATCAATCTGGGGGCCTCCCCTGGTGGCACAGCAGTTGAGCACTGGGCTGTGAAGCTGCCCGCAGCCTCTGCAGCACTGGTTCAATCCCCGGCCACCAGCAAAGGTCCCACATGGCACGCAGACCTCTCCTGCCGTGCCCGCTGCTCCCCTCAGCAGTGCATTTCGTCAGTCTGCCTGTTCTGTTCCCCGCTCTGGCTCTGGGGAATTCTCTCACCCTCCCGTGCTTCTGACTGTACCCAATGCTTGTATAAATAAATAAATCAATCTTAAAAAAAAAGTTTAAAAAGAATAATCAGTCTGAAGAAGAAGAAATCAAGAAAACCATCCTTTTTATAATTGAAACAAAAAAATCAAATACTTGGAAATAATCCTAAAAAAAAAGGTGAGTGACCTATACAAAGAAAATTATCAGACACTGTTAAAAGAAATAGAAGACAAAAATAAATGGAAAGACATCCTCTGCTCATGGATCAGAAGAATTAACATTATCAAAATGGCCATCCTTCCAAAAGCAATTTACAGATTCAATGCTATTCCAATAAAAATCTCAATGACATTCTTCAAAGAAATAGAACAAATATTGATGAAATTCATATAGAGCCACAGAAAACCTCAAATAGCCAAAGCTTTCCTGACTAAAGTAAAAGAGAATGGAGGTAGCACATTCCCAGACTTCAAACTATACTACAAAGCATAATAATTTGAACAGTGTGGTACTGGAACAAAAATAGAAACATGGACCAATGGAACCAAATAGAAAGTCCAGACTAAAGCCACACATATATGGACAACTAATATTTGACAAAGGAGCAAAGAATAGGCAATGGGACAAAGAGAGCTTGGTCAATAAACAATGCTGGGAAAACTGGGCCACCACAGGCAAAATAATGAAACTAGACCACGACTTCACCCCATACACAAAATCAATAAAAGAACTGAACATAAGACCTGAAATAATAAAATATATAGAAAAAATATAGGTAAAATGCTATAAGACATACATCTCAGTAACATCTTTAAAGACTCATCCCCCAAAGCTAAGAAAATGAAGGAAAAGATAAACAGCTGGTATTACATCAAATTAAAAAACTTCTGTGAAGCAAAAGTGACATTAACCCAAACAAAGAGACATGCTACTGATTGGGAGAAAAATTTTGCACTCCACACAACTGATAAAGGATTGATCACAAATATATACAACGAACTCACATTATTCAAGAAAAACAAAGTGAACAATCCATTCAAAAAATGGGCAGAGCTTAAAATTTTGACACTTCCCCAAAGATGAAATGCAGATGGCTAACAGACACATAAAAGAATATTTAATATCCCTCATAATCAGGGAAATGCAAATCAAAACCACAATGAGATGCCACCTTACACAGGTAAGAATGACACTTATTAAAAAAAAAAAAAACAGTAAAAACAAATGTTGGCAATGATGTGGTAAAAAAGGAACTCTCCTACACTGCTGGTGGGAATGCAAACTCATCCAAGCACTCTAGAAAGCTCTGTAGAGGTTCCTCAGACTACTAAAAATGGAACTACCATATCACCCAGCAATTCCACTCCTAGGGATCTACCCAAAGGACACAAAAACATTAATTCAAAAGATACCTGCACTTCTATGCTTATCACAGCACTATTTATAATAGGTAAGACTTGGAAACAACTCAAATGCCCAAAAATAGATGACTGGATCAAGAAGATGTGATACATATACACAATGGAATACTATTTAGCAATCAAAAAAGATAAACTAATGTCATTCACACCAACATGGATGGAGGTAGAAGGGATTATGCTCAGTGAAATAAGTCAGGAGGAAAAAGGAAAATATCAGATGGTTTCACTTAGAGGAGGAAGATAGGGGTACCAAACAAGGGATCAGGGAAAAAGTAATAATAATAAAAACCACAACAAAACAAAATTAAACATACAACTATAAATCAGAGACATTCTGCAAGGGAGGGTGAGAGAGAAGGATTAAAAAGAGGACAGGAAGAACACAGGGACTATGGTGATGGTGCACGGGTGAATTGGTGGAAATGCTATGGGGACTACACCTGATGTAAAATGTATATAAGGAAATTAATAAAAAAGAAAGACAAAGTACCATTGCCTATTACCGGGACCCAAATAATCAGTCTCTTAGGCATTATTACCACCTCCTCTTAAAGGGAATAAGGCTGGCTACACAGAGATCTGTGACTTGAATGAAAGCTATTGATGTTATCCAGGGGCTTCAGGAGACTGAAGCTTTCATGGAGAGGCTGAGAGAAATATTTTGACCAAATACCCCCTTGGATATGAGTTACCCAGCAACAGCCTTAGTCTTAAATACCTACTTTATAGCTCACAATTCCCCTGACACTAGACACAAGTTACAAAAATTAAATTTAAGAACTAATACTCCCTCTTCCCAACTAGTGAAGGCAGCCTTCTGAATGTTCAATAACTAAGACATGGCAGAGGAGGAAAAGGAGAAAGACTTTGAATGGCAAGTCATGCTACTGGTGGTGGGTGACCTATTGACCTTTAAGGTGGGCCTGGGAGAAGACCTGGAAGGGATACTCCTTGAGGATGATCTTGATGAGTAACCCTTGCCTCTAACAGGAGGACCAAGGCCCTTCAAGTTGGGAACAAATTGGCTGATCATATGCAAAAGGAGGGACATTGGAAGGATGAGTGCCCCTTCTAGCCTCAGAGAGTGAGGGAAAAGGCCTGCCCCTGTCCCCAAAAGAACAAGGGTCCACACAACACAGTATGACACAATTCTATGACAATAGAAGGAGTCAGAGGACTGCTCAGCCAGCCACTAGTAGTCAGATTCCCATCATCCCATAAGAACCCTAGCTCAACTTGAAGTTCAGGGGCACACTCTGACTTTTTAGTCTGCATAGAGCCACCTCCTCAATTCTGAAGATATGGAAAAACCCAAACTTGCTCAGTAACTTGGGTGTCAGGATAAGAACAAACCAAGAGCTTTCTTAAAAAAAAAAAAAAGTTATCATCTAATATCTTTTTTAATACAGGTAGCATTAGGATCCCCCTATCAGGTATCACCACCATAGTACACCCACCACCAAATCACCTGTAGTGTACCATAGTCCTCTATGCTTGCTTCCCTCTTTGGTCTTACCCCTCTTCTGCCCTTACCCACTCTGCATGCTTCAGTTCTACAGTCAGCTTTCAAAGGTAAGTTTTTAAGCTTTTCTTTCTTCCTGTATGTCCCAGTTTGTCTAGTTACCCTCCTAGGGAGAGCCCTGTAACATAACTTAGGAACTAGCTTTATCTGGAAGGCAATAAGTATGCTCTAAAGGGTACTACTGAAATAGCAGGAAGTACTGGTTATACAAAGGGAGTGTATTCTCAGGGGTCAACCCTGAGGTTTGGGCTCAGAGACAGGTGGAAAGGGCTGGTACACCTCTTCATCCACATTAAATTCAAGTGTCTGACTCTGAAGCCCTACCTATGCAACATTCATTAAGTAGGAGGCCTTAGAGTGGGTTCCATCAGTAATTGAGAACCTCCAAATCTAAGGCCTACTTCAGTCATGCTGTTCTCCATATAATACCCAAATTTTACCTGTAAGAAAACTCAGTGGAGTGTAAAGATGGTCTAGCATTTGAGGGCGATTCCCCTCCACACCGAGTCCCAGGAATTGTTTGCCTTTTAATGGTAGGATTCCAAAACTGGCCATAAGATGCAATATTGTTGGACTTTACTCCCTCAAGGGTTTAAACACTCTCCAACTCTGGCGAAGTGTTGGCCCATGACCTGCAGGACCTGGTTGTGCCCACTGCCTCAGTGCTATAGTATATGGATGACCTTTTGGTGGTTAGTACTTCCCAACAGAAATCTGACCTCAATACTACCATGGTTCTGAATAACTTGGCAGATAAAGTATATAAGGATACAAGGTTCTCAGATTACACAAGAGCGATTCATATACTTAGGGTTTATAATCGAAAAAGGGAAAAAGAGCCTGCCCACAGATCAAACAGGAGTCATCTGCCAGGTCCCAGTTATAAAAAAAAAATTGGCAAACAGCTGCGAGAATTCTTTGAAATTTCAAGGTTCTGTTGTATTTGGATTTCCAACGTCAGTCTGATAGCTAAACCTCTATAGCAGAATCGCCGGCAGAGAGAGGACCACGATTCGGAGCTCGCCAGTTCTGATTCAGGGAGAGGCCAAAGAACTTGGCCTAATGGACTTGGACTGATGGACTCGGACTGATGAACTTGGACTGACAATACCGCCAGAAGGTGGAGGACCTTGGCAGGTTATGTTTTTTGTGAGAATCTGGGGGTGGCCAGTGGGTCTTGATGGCCAAAAGCAGCCTGTGTATGCCCAGCAGCCAGGCAGAAGAGAAAAGCCAACCAAGAAGGCAAAAGCTGGTGCTGATGCTAAGTTTGGGAAGCCTTGAGTGGCTGTTAAGCTGCCTAAGTATGCTGAAGACCCGTGAGTCTTGTAAAATCACCTGTGGGTGATGCCCTGCTCATTGTCGAGTGAGGGTAAGGAACTCGTCCTAGGGGGACAGGTGGGGAACGTGGCTTGGGGTGGAGCCCAAGCTGAATGTAGAGTTTGGATCCCCGACCCATGTGCTTGTGCAGTGGGTTAGCCTGAGTGCCGGAGTCTGCGAGTCACATTGGTGGCTATGAAGGCCGAGTGTTGCAGCGACTGCAGACAGAAACCCTGAGGGTTGGCGATTACCCCCAACAGAATAGAATCGCCAATCCCAGAGTGAGTGCACCCTGGGGGTGCATGTGGTATGTGGCTTGTAGCCGAGACTACAGCCAGAGAAGGCCAGGAAGCCTGACGGCTCCTGGCGTGTTACAGTAGATGCCGTGAGTGATTCCCCTTCCTCGTATGAGCAGTGCCTTCGGCAGCAGATTTGGTGGCTCATCTGCTAGTACCAATAATTGTCTTTTGCACTAGGTTGGGGCCCTGTCTGGACTTATTTGTGTTCTGTTGTATTGTATTGTGATGTATTTGCTTTTGTGGGCCATGGCTGCATTGTTTGCTAAGAAAATTGTGTATATATATAGACCGTATGGCAGAAAACCCTGAGGGGGTGGACTGTAGGCGAAAAATGTCAGGCTTTTCTGCCCTCCTGCCATCAGGATAGATGATGGATCCTTGCGGTCCTGAATGCATGCCTGATGGCGGGCACCTGGGATAGGGTGTGGGCATAGGTAGATGGGATTCACCTGGGCTAAGACTGGGCTTTTAAGGTTGGCATCACGGGGATGCCACCAGAAACCGAAAGAGAAGCCGAGAGAGAGAGAATGCCGGAGAGGCCAGATAGAGTGAAGACTTGCTGGGGGCTGAAGGTCTGCCAGCCACCCGGCCCTCCAGCACCCCTGCCTGCCATATGCCTGGTGAATCCCAATAAAAACCTGCAAAACCCCTGATGGCTCCAGAACTCCTCCTTTACCTGGTCTGCATGGGATCAGAAAACCTGCTCAGTGGCCATTCCTGCTCCCTACACTCAGGTATTAAGAAAGTAAATGACTGAATGAAATTAAAAAAATTAAGAACAAGTATAAATGTTCCATATTGAAAGAAGGTCTATGGGATATGAGTAAATTCTTGAACACTTGATGCTGGTTAAGCACGCTCAAATAGCCTCCTTTTGCTAAAAAATGGGTCAATGTTCTAAAGTCAAATCGAAATTGCTACAAGGTACCCAACTAAACCCAACAATGCTTTAAAAATAGGCATGACGCAGAGGTGAGCTCCAGGCGCCATTAAAGAGAGCCACCCCCCCAGGAGGAGACCAGCACCAGCACACAGCCCTGGGCCGCCCAGTAAGCTTGCGCAGAAAAGCGGTGCGCTGGAAAGCAGACACGGATCGGGATCGGGATTGCGTGGAAAAGCGGCGCGCTGGAAAACCAAGTGTGGATCGGAATCGGGATCGCGCGGAAAAGCAGTGCGGTTGAAAAGCAAACACGGATCCCGATCGCAGCTGCCCAGGTCCCGAGCCTGCGAACTAGGCTTGCGGGGAGACGCTCGGAGGCCCTCACTGAGTGAGCAGGAACCAGGTGCCCAGGCACAGGAGCGGGATTCAAAAGGCGCCATTCCCGTGCCACTGAACTGGGCTACAGCCCACATCCTGGAACTGAGGGCTTTGGAACTGAGACCCGGGGCACGAAATTAGGGGCGTGGGTTCCCCACGACGGTGGGGCACAAGGCAGACACAGCACCCCAAAGCCGTTGAGGTTTACCCTACCATTCCCGCTCTGGTCCCTGTCCCACGGGGTGGAAAATCAGCTCCCCAAGGGCTATAGGAGAGATCTCTGGCGCCGCCTGGCGACTTGAAACCAGCAGAGGCTCCTGGAGGAGCCAGTGGCCAGCTGGGGAGTTAGCCCACGCTGGGCCCCTTCCAACCAGTAGTCTGAGCCCACAGGGGGAGCGAGCACCCACAGCCAGGGCAGACCAGGCACGCAGAAGAGTGTGCTTGAGACCGGACGCGCAGGGAGTGTGTCCCACATCACCATTTTAGAACAGGGACATTACTTCAGTAAAGACTACCTGCAGAAGGCTTCTTCAGGAGCCAGAGGTGAGCAGGGGAAGTTAGACCACGCCAGACCCCCTCTGGCCTGCAGTCCAAGCCCAGAGGGGGAGCAGGAACCCACCGCCGGGGCAGACCAGGCGCACAGGGGAGTGTGTCCCCACATCGGCATTTTAGAACAGGGACCTTTCTCCAGTAAAGACTGCTTGAAACTGACATATGGCTCCTGGAGGAACCAGAGGGGAGCAGAGAAGCTCACCCAAGATGCCGGCCAGTCCCAACAACACTGTCCCAACGCATACGGCAAATTAGAAAACAGACAGTAGGGAGTAGAAGAACCACACACAACCTAGCAACTCCCCAGGGAAAAAGCACACCACAAAAAGAAAACCAGTCCCCAGATTGCAACGACAGTAACTTGGAAGAACTTCTGAGTCTTCCAGAAAGAGAATTTAAAATTGCCGTGATTTAAAAACTGACAGAAGTCATAAAGGAAAACAATGATAAGGGAAAAATAATCAACGATCAGAAGAATGAAACTGAGTCCCTAAAGAGGGAAAACAATGGTCAGAAGAATGAAATTGAGTCCCTAAAGAGGGAAGTAAAAGAAATGCAGGAGATCAAAGAATTAATGGAAGAACTAAAGAATTCTGGGAAAATCAATGAAAGCAGAATAGATGAAATGGAAGAACGAATAAGTTCTCTTGAAGACACAGAAATAAAAAGAACCAAAACAGAAAAGGAAAGAGAAGTACGAAGGAAAAAGAATGAAGAAAGACTTCGGGAACTATCTGACTCCATGAGGAAAGGAAATATAAGAGTTATAGGAATACCAGAAGGAGAGGAGAGAGATGTAGGAACAGAGAAAATATTCAAAGAGATAATTGAAGAGGACTTCCCAAATGTGAAGAAGGAGCTGAAAATTGATATACAAGAAGCAAGAAGAACACCAAACTTCCACGACGAAAGGAAAAATACAGCAAGACACATAATAGTAAAGCTCCCAAGAATCCAGGACAAGGAAAAAATAATGAAGCTGACAAGAGGGAAGAAACAGATAACATTCAAAGGAAAGCCAATCAGGCTGACATCAGACTTCTCCGAAGAAACACTACGGGCAAGGAGAGAGTGGAGGGACATAGTCAACAGACTCCAAGAAAACAGATGCCAACCAAGAATACTCTATCCCCCAAAGCTCTCCTTCCTCTTTGAAGAAAGAATATGGACCTTCCCAGACAAACAGAAACTCGGGAATTTCATTACAACTAAACCCCCACTCCAAAAAATACTACAAAACACTATAAAACACTGTTAAAAGAAATAGAAGAAGACACAAAGAAATGGAGAGACATCCCCTGCTCGTGGATTGGAAGAATAAACATTATTAAAATGGCCATCCTACCAAAAGCAATATACACATTCAATGCTATTCCAATCAAAATCTCAATGGCATTCTTCAAAGAAATAGAACAATTATTGATGAAATTCATATGGAATCACCAAAAACCCTGAATAGCCAAAGCTCTACTGAAAAAAAAAAGAAGGAAATGGAGGCATCACACTCCCAGACTTCAAACTATACTACAAAGCCATAATCATCAAAACTGCATGGTATTGGAACAAGAACAGACATACAGACCAATGGAATCGAATAGAAAATCCAGAAATAAACCCACAGATTTATGGTCAACTAATCTTTGACAAAGGAGCAAAGACTATGCATTGGAGCAAAGAAAGTTTGTTCAATAAATGGTGCTGGGAAAACTGGGTCGCTACATGCAAAAGAATGAAGCTTGACCACTACCTCACACCATACACAAAAATCAACTCAAAATGGATTAAAGAACTAGACATAAGACCTGAAACCATAAAATATATAGAAGGAAACATAGGCGAAACACTACGTGATTTGCACATCAAAGACATCTTTACAGACACATCACCCAAAGCAGTGATAGTAAAGGCAAAGATAAACAGCTGGGACTACATCCAATTAAAGAGCTTCTGCACAGCAAAAGAGACAATAACAAAAACAAAGAGAAACCCCACCAACTGGGAGAATATTTTTGCACCCAACACTAATGATAAAGGACTGATCACAAAAATCTGCAAAGAGCTGATGAGACTCAACAACAACAAAGAAAATAATCCAGTCAAAAAATGGAATAGCCAAAAAGAAGAGCTAAAAAGAAACTTCTCTAAAGAGGAAATGCAAATGGCCAACAGGCATATGAAAAAATGTTCAGCATCACTTGTCATCAGGGAAATGCAAATCAAAACTACCATGAGATACCATCTTACACCAGTGAGAATGGCACATATTAAAAATACTAGCAACAACAAATGTTGGCGAGGGTGTGGAGAAAAAGGAACTCTCCTGCACTGTTGGTGGGAGTGCAAACTGGTCCAATCACTGTGGAGAGCTGTGTGGAGATTTCTGGACCTACTAAACATAGAGCTTCTATATGGTCCAGCAATTCCACTCCTAGTTATTTACCCAAAGGACACAGAAACATCAATTCCAAAGAACACCTGCACCCCTATGTTTATAGCAGCACTGTTTACAATAGCTAAGCTTTGGAAACAACCCAAATGCCCAAAAATAGATGACTGGATCAAGAAGATGTGGTCCATATATACCATGGAATATTACTCAGCATTCAAAAAAGATAAACACATGCAATTTGCAGCAACATGGATGGCGCTGGAAGGGATCATGCTCAGCGAAATAAGCCAAAAAGAAAAAGAAAAATACCGGATGGTCTCACTCATAGCAGGAATCTAGAAAACTTAAATAAGGGACCAGGAAAATGAATAACTATAAGAAAGTGAAAATCAAAATCAACAAAAAACTATGAACCAGAGACACTTTTAGGGGGGCGGGGGCGGGAGGGATGGGATTGGGGTCAGAATGGAGGGGCTGCAATTGTATGGGGAATATAAAAATAAAATTTATTATTTAAAAAAAAAAAGATAAAATATAAAACCCATATGATCATTTCAAAAAAAAAAAGAAACCCAAGAAATATTGCCTTGCAGACTGAGCGCAATTGGGAATATCACTAGGCAAAAAAAATAAATAAATAAAAATAAAAATAAAAATAGGCATGAATTATCAACTGTTTTACAAAAATGTGTGTTTTAAGTCTTGGAGGGGGAATTAACTTCCTTGAAATAAAAATTCTAAAACAAAAATGGAAGCTCTTTGAAGGCTACTGATACCCATGACCTTGTTCTCCTTGTGGAAAGAGATGTTAAAGAAATTGAGTCAATTTGGGTATATTGAAAATTTATAGGGATCATTGTCACACAAGGAGAAATGCTTAACATTTATAAGTATTGCTTTGAGTGTTCTAAAACTACGTAGAACCTTAATATGTTCTTGTATAATAATGTTCCTTATAATTCTGGCTATTCTAAAATACTGTATGTCACAAAATTGAGTAAACTTCCTTGTCAATTGCTTTAATAATCAGATTTTAATGATAGTTATTTTGTCTTGTGCTATTTACATATTTTACTTATCCTAATATTATGTATTCGGATGGGATGGGTGAAAATTTGGGGGAAGAGCACAAAGACTATAGTGCATTGGTGGTGAGAGAACTAAGTTGGCGGGTGACCACACCTGAGGGAAGAAATCCTATAATGTCAAAAATTAATGAGGATGTAAGAAAAAAGTACTTCATTAAAAATTACTTAATTTAAAAAATAAAATTCTTGTGATAACAAAAAAGATGGGCAAAGTTAAAAGTTATCAGTATTTATTGAATCGTGAAATGAATGCCCATACAATTTATCAATACAGATAGCTCCCTTAGTTTTCATTGGAGCCAGTGGAATATTGTATACAACTGCAAAGACATACTGCTATTGCTTTATTTTCTTATGAAGATAAGCCCTAGATTCCTTAGGGTAGATTTTCTTTTTTTACTCACATTTTAGTAGCCAGGTTATTTGTTCACCTGACCATATATGTGACTATTGATATAATGTGCAAAGAGACAAAAGTAAAAATCAAAAATGGCCTATAAACAAACAAAAAACTTGCAAAAATCAAAATTTAAAAAAATAAAGTATTAAAATAAAATGCCAAAATATTTTACTTATGCTTATTTAAATTTTTTAAAGATGTATTTATTTATGCATATAAGAGCTGGGGTACAGGGCAGAGAAGCGGGGAGTGAGAGGATCCACCAGAGACAGAGTGGGGAACAGAACAGGCAGATTGACTGAAATACCCCACTGAGGAGAGCAGCGGGCGAGGCAGGAGAGGTCTACTTCTCCATGTGGATTTCTCCCTGTCTCCCTGGCTGGCCGGGGATCGAACTCATGCTGCAGAGACTGCGGATTGCTTCATAGTGCAGTGCTTAATCCCTTGTGCCACCAGGCCCTTATTTTAATATTTTAAAATGGAAATATTTCTATTCTATCTGACACTTAATAGATATATAATAACTACTTACTGATAATTTTATGTCCTATTACTTGGAATAATATTGCCTATGGTACCCTAAATTTTTTCTATCTATACTTCTGTGAAAAATCTATCTATTTTACTAGTGGAAAAAAAAAATTTAAAGAAGCTCTTACCGCCTGTTTTTTTTTTTTTTTAAGATTTATTTATTTATTTATACAAGCACTGGGTACAGTCAGAAGCACGGGAGGGTGAGAGAATTCACCAGAGCCAAAGCGGGGAACAGAACAGGCAGACTGACGAAATATACTGCTGAGGGGAGCAGCAGGGGCGGCAGGAGAGGTCTGCGCACCATGTGGGACCCTCGCTAGTGGCCAGGGATCGAACTGGTGCTGCAGAGACTGTGGGCAGCTTCACAGCCCAGCACGCAACCATTGTGCCACCAGTGAAGGAGGCCCACTAGTGAAAAAAATTCTAATTCAGTAAGTGGGGTGGGGCCCAGGCTCTTAACATTTTAACCAGCACCAGCTTAGTCTGGATCTGGCCAGCAGGAATGCACTTAAAGAGGGACAATCACTGTCTCTTGAAGGTGGTTGTCAGAAAAAGCTGCAAAAATAAGGTGACCACTGGGATATTTCAACAACTATACAGTAGAGTCTTTAATGTCTGGGTTAGATTTGGGTAAGCACAGAGCAGAGGAGGCAGTTCCTAGTCAGGGCAGAGCTACAGAGATATCCAAGCACACACTAAAGGCTACAATCAAGAGTGACATGGGAAAATTTGCCCTACACCTGAGACCACCCATGTTGGCCAACATGGGGGAGACTGGCAAGGGCTAGCATAGCTTTTGGCTTGAATGGTCCCCTGGGGATGCACAACTACACTGCTCATCTCAGAGTCTGAACATCAGTGATGTTTTTTATTGAGACCAGGGCCTTGTTCTCATTACGGGGGAGATGCTGCAACAGCCTTTCCAGGCATCAAGGAAAAAAACTGAGCCACATTCTTCAAGTTCCAAGGACCTAAGGCAGTTCAGAACTGGGACTTTTGAATAAAAATAATATGTGCCCCCAATTTTTTAAATATGCAAAGGTATTTTTTTAAAAATCAAGCCCCTTGTTATGCTAATCAGAAGCTATCAGAATGATCATTTGTAAATACTTCCCGTCTTTGCTATTTATGCAATTTGAAACCACACATTTCGCACCCTTTTTTTTATGCTTAATGATTATAGTATAATTTCACCATGTTATTAAAATTATCCCAAAATAATTCCAATAATCCTCATATTTTAACACAGATATAATAATTACCTGATTCTTTTTATATAGCTCTAATTTTTTTTCCATTGTAAGTGAAAATGCCCAAGTCAAAAGCAGCATGTAGCATATATATTTGAGGGTTTTTTAATAATGAAAATCAATATGCTGATGTTGCAGATGCTATTAATATTTAAAAACAATTAAGTGGCTCTTTATTTGGTATGAATGAACTTACAATCACTTGTTTATCTCTCACCAAAATGATGTAGGAACTACTGCTTAGAGCTCTAAGATGGATAATCACATGTAAACAAAGATCAAATAGAGTCTTTACAGGGGCTAGGAAATACGTATGCAATGCAGATGCCCCCCTTTTGCCTCTTGTCCCATTTCTGTTCTCTTTTCACCCCTCATTCTCTGGAAAGCCTCTATGTACAAAGGATTCAGCACCCAATGCCTGGAGGGTTTTCAGAGGATGGCAGAACAAAGAAATATCCCTCCCAGTAACATAAAGGCTAGAAACTGGGGAGAAAAGCCTTTGAAATAAAACTGATTTGGACTTAAATACTCTTCAACTTGATCTGAATCCCAACCAAATCAGTGGACCTCTCCATGCTTCAGTTGATTGAATACAATGAGACTTGACCTCTCCAAGAAAGGGTTGCTATAGTCACAGTTGGAACTGGATGGGGATTAAGGTGCCAGGCATTAGTGAAGTGAATAATCTCCCTTTGCTTGAGTTAGTGTTTCATAAGGCTTCTTCTGGTGGAGTTAGTTTTACAGCAGTGGTGGCAGCCAATCCCCCATGACTTCTGAATCACTTTACTACTCTATGCCAAGAAAGTAATATCTCAGAAACACCCTCAATCCCACCACCTTTCTCCAGACCCCAGAAAGGCTACTTATAGGGCTGATGCTGTCTTGAAGGTTGTCGGGGCTGTGGCTACCTGTGTGGATGTACATATTGCTCTCAAAGAGACATGATGGACAGCTGAAGGAGCCAGAACACCTGAGGTCATGGGAGCTGCAACAGAGTGTCGATCAGCTGGAACTAAAAGATTCCCATTTAATGTGTGTTAGAATTTCCCCTGTGGATTTAAAGTTACATAAAGGCACCGAAATAAACTTTTTCTAATTAAAAAAGCAAAATTCTGCTTTCACATGAGAGGACTCCCTTTAGGTCTGGAGAGTGCCCTAAAGGATGTGATGCCACAGGCAGGACTAGATTTTGAAAAAGTACAGATGTGACTAATAGTTCCTATTGAGTATTCTTCCATCTTGTCTTGATGGAAACTTTGTTGCTTTCCTCACTGCTCTGAAATTTGCCATTCCTGACATTCTTCTCAGATGGAGAACTCCCACTGAAACTCAACCTCACCCTCAACTCTCAGATCTTCACCACATCAACTTGCATCCATGCCAGCCTAGATCCCAGTCTTCCAGTGGTGTGCACTCTGGTTACTCCTTACTAGGCTTCCCAAACACTCTTTCTGCATAGATCTTCCACTTGTCACTGTGTGCTCTGAACATTACAACCTTCCTGACCTCTCTTGTACCACATGTGTGGGCCATGTGAGGGCCCTGCACATACCGAATCCACCAAAAGTGCTTTAAAAACTGTCTCCAGGTCTCTATTCACCTTTTATCTCTAGCTCACAACATGTGAATTCCAGGTAGTCATTCTGGCAAGTAAGAGCACCAAGAGGGTCTCAGAAGAGACTAGCACCCAATCCCAAAAGGGTAGTGCCACTGTGCATGTAGAAATAGCACTAGCAAGTACTGAAAATTGTATTTCACGCTTTCATTGAAAAAAATACTTACTGAATGCTGGCTACTAGACAGGAACTATGGATCTGATTCAGTACAAGTTCCAAAATGCTAGTTTTAAAATATGCCCTGTTTCTGACAACATTCGAGGTAAAAGACCCTGCCTCTGTGAGACCTGCATTCAGTAGGAACAGCGCATCATCTGGATGCTGATCTACCTTAAATTCAAGGGTATGAAGTAGGGTGAGGTCAGGTTTGAAAAACCTTGAATTTAGGCAGGAGATTTGTTTGGGAATTAATTCTTCCCAGTGAGGAAGAACAAGCCATTACACATTCTTCAGGAAGGGTCACAGGATAAAAATGGACTTTTCGAAAAGTGAGGCCAATGGAAGGAGGTGAGTGAATAATAACAAGCATTCAAACAACATTTGCCAAGTTACAAGAAACTTCCTCTGTTGTCATGTTAGACAATCCTCCCAGTCCCCTGGGATCAGACCACAGCTGCCATTCAGAGGAGGTGCTAGGATCTGAGGGGGAACAGTCCTGGCGTCCTAGACCAGTGAGCAAAAAAGTGTGGTCTCAAAAATCAGACTTGTTTCCAGTCTGTGTTACCTTTCCCATCAAAAAAAACCCTGTATTTATTCCAAATATATCACGCTTTCTCTTCAAGGGGGTATCTCAATTAAAAAATCTGGAGAACTTGATCACAATGTTCCCAGGAAAAAATATTGATCGGGAGGAATACTATCACAATTTACCTGGGAAATTTTTCCAAACACAAATGGCACTGTGTTCCTCTCTGCCTCCTCTGCTCCCAAATTCTGATACTACCAGCCTGATCTGTCTAATTTGCAGGAACTGCTCTTTCAGCCTTTAATGCAACAAGTTAGGGTAATATGCCTTCCTCACTGAGGAAATTCAGTCCTGGTAGTTTCAACTGCATGTTCAATTTTGTAAGTCCTAGAGAAAGGTGTTAGTGTAACACTGCTGATGAAAGAAGACACTGGAAGGATGTCACCATTTATAATTTGCAGAAAACCAAATGAATAATGTTGGTGGGGGTTATGTGGATATGTGTAGACATATCAAGCAGAGCACATCCAAAAACAAGTTGATCAGCTCAACCCGAAATCTGCTCTTCCACATCTCAGTGAATGATAACGCAATCTGTCCAGGCGCTCAGGCTGAACAGCTCCGTGAAAGTCCCAGCAATGCTAGTTTTGAAATGCCTGCTTCTGAAACATTCTCACTCTCTCACTACTATCCTCCTAACCTTAGCCAACAATATCTGTCATCTAGGCTAACAGATCTCTGTATTTCCACCCTACATTCTGTTTTCCACTCAGCAGCCAAGCAACCTTTAAAAATTGTGAATCAGACTTCACCCCCCTCTGCCAAAATCTCAGTGACTTCTTTGTCACACAGTCTAAATCCAAACCTTTACCATGGCTTCAAGTCTTGCCTAAATGTCCCCAACATTAACCATTACCATTTTTCCTCTCATTCCTGGCTCCAGCAATCTTGGCCCTGGTGAATACCCCTTTAGCCCACAGATCACAGATGTGCCTCACGCTTCCCTCTGACAGGGATGCACTTCCTCAGATACCTATAGACCTCTCATTCTCCCTTTTTTCAAGCATCCATCCAAACATCTACTCATCACTTACTCACTTTCTCATCCCTAAATATCTATTCACTCCTAAATCATGGACTCACTTGTAACTGCCAATACTAAGTAGCAGCCTTTCTCTACGACCACTGACTTCCCTTTCCGCATACACTCACATTTAACACTAACAGTCAAAATATATGTCCATTTGTTCATTTTCTGTTTTCATCCATTAAGTATGTTTCATGAGAGTCAGCACTGTTTTGTTCACACATAGGGCACAGCAAATTAATTAACAACTTTTGAGTGGGAGAATAAATGAATGCTACTGTTATTATTCTATGTAAATCATTCAATAATCTATTGAATTTTCCATGTAATTAGTATGGAAAAGTGAAATGACCACCCCAGGAAGTTCAGAGCACTTCAGTCCTAATGACAGGCATTTATGTGGTGTCATGTCCATGACTTTCAAATTAAGTAGCCTGTTGACTGTGGCAAAGGTCTGATTCTAGGTGAGGCTAACCCTTCACTCTTGGGTCACAGTTTGGACTCTGTTAGACACACAAACATTTTTAAATAGCAAAGAGAAGTTTGGGGCATTTACCATTGGGAATAGGAAAGACTAACTAGCAACTACCACTTTTAAGAGCCTACAATTTGTCAACATGTTTGCAGGGAGAAATCTTATACTGAGAAAAAATTACAAGGATATTATAAAAAAATTAAAAATGAATAAATAAAAGTGTTTAGTATTTTCAAAGAGTTTAATAAATATAAATAAAAATATGAATGACAAAACTTGGCAGAATATGAAAATATTTTTTAAAATGTTAATTATAACAAAACCGACATTACATTTAAATTTTTAGGTGTAAGTTAGGCAGTGATCAAGTGAGCAAGGAGAAAGTGAGAGCAGAAAATGTTGCAGCCAGTATTCCCTCTTGAACCACAACACTGAGGGCTTGAAGACCCAACCACAAACCAAAGGAAGAGTGTCACAAGGCTCTTGAGGCTTCTGCATAGCTCAGTCTTGGTGAGCTCCACGCTCTGTGCTTTACTCAGCCCTAATGATTGGGTCTCTACAGCCTGCTGTTTCAAAGGAAAACAAGCTTCAAAGAAAGCCTATTTGTGTTGTACTGGCTTCTTTTTTTTTTTAATGATGTGTATTTTTATTTTTTATATAATTTTTTTACATCATTGTTCATTTTAAAACAATATTTGCTTCCCCCTCACCCCCTCAGGTGTAGTCCCCATAGAGTTTCACCAATGCACCCGTGCACCATCACCTCAGTCCCCTGTGCTCCTCCCTCCCTCCCTCTGATCCCTCTCCCTCCTCCTTCCCTGCAGTATGTCTCTGATTTATAATAACAGTACAAAACACAACAAAGCAAAAACAGACAATTGTACTGATTTCTTGTTCCATCTCTATTTAATAAATTTCTCTACCTGACTTCCATGAGCCTCTACCCCCAGAGTCCTGAGCTTCTCTGCTGGGACTAAATGGAGTGATGTGCTTGTGATATAGGGCAGCAAGGGGCACTAAACTGACCAAGGACTCTGCCCAAATAGTTTACTGGTCACTGTCTGAGTTCTTCACCTGTGTGCACAATTGCAAGACTACTCAGGCTCAGAGATCAACAATAATGGGATTTATTTAACAAATCAGAGAAAAACAAAGAGTGAATGATGCCAAAAATGGCCATTTACCTCACCCAAAGCATTATCCAGTGTTTTCAAGTCCTAAATAAGAAAGCATTTAAGATGGCATCTTCCCACCACTGAGGCCTGGAGCACACAGCAGCCAGACGACACAATAACAGATGCTCCCAGAGCGGCCGAGATGCCCCAGTACAGCACCAAACCAGTGACACTCAAAGCAGCAGCTACAGTGGCTGAATACCAGACAAATGGCCACACTCAAGTAGCTTAGTGAGGTCTCTGGCTCTGGGCCTTCCCCTTCCCTGTCAGGCTGTAATAGCATCAAAACTGGGAACAGTTTCAGCCACCCAGCCACTTGCAAAGCCTCTAAACTTTTCATCTCTGAGGTTGGCTGCTGGAGGCCTCTCCTCATCCTTCACAGGCCCGCACCAGCCTTCTGGAAGATAGGCATGGTGGGGGGCAGAAATCGCTGACTCAGGAATAGCTGAAAATCCAAAAATGCTGAATCCCAAATGCTGAATGCTCAAATGCTCAATCTGAAACACCAAAATTCTGGGGGTTGCTTCTGCAGTTGCTTATATTTCTTATCAGTCTCTACCCCAAAATGCGATACTTTTTAGTATTTTCCCTGGGGGTATTTATCCTCACCAGCAATCGCCTCCAGTGGGCACCACCTGCAACACTCTTTGGCTACAGCCACTGGTTACACTTGCACTTGGCTGTCCTTTCCCTCTTGGACTCAGTTTCAAGGCTTCTACGATCTATTTATTTGGGGTCTCTTTTATTTGCAGGATGTGAGTGTAGACTTCCAGACCACAGACCACGCCTCTAACCAGTTCATACATTTAGACCACTGACTTTGCCCAACTTGGATTCTTGCTGCTTTAAGTATGATCTGCTGGTCTATGTCTAAGCATTTTCCTGGGATTAAGGAGATTGAAGTTTTCTGCTATTTCCTTTTTTTCCCACTCATCTTACTCTGGGTCCTTTATATTTTTGTGACTCTGTGCAAGTTCATTCCTGATTATACTAACAGGGAGTAAGAATCTAAGTGACATAAGCTTCATGAACTTCAAAGATCACCATTCATCTTTGCAGGATTATTTTTGATTTTTAGTCCACTAGTTGTCAGTCTGGGATGCATTTGAAATAGTCTAATGAAACTTTAATAAATATAATAAATATAAATGCCTGGATCCTACCCACAGATATAACTGAATTTGGCTGGTGGTATGATCAGGGCATGCCCAGGTATCATCCCCAAGTATGACTCAGTGTTTTTAAATTCTAATCTCATAGAACTCTATCAACAGCCTGTTTCTTTTTTTTTTAAATTGTTCCCTTTATCTTGAGCTACTTTTTATCCTGAAGAGTTTAGAAAATTTCTCCTTTCACCCTGTAATCTCCATTTACTACTAAGATCTCCTCTTTGCTAAGGGAGTCAGCTTATTTCATAAGAAGAAGTTTTATTAAGTTTGCATATCTAAGTTTCATCCACTTAAAATAAAAATCAGAACCTGAGAGCAAAAATAAAATTCTACACAGAAAGCACACAAATGTGAACAAAGCACAGAGTAAATAAAATCAGAGCCCCTGAAGATTTTGAATTACAAAGCATATGGAGATCTTGGGGCTCCCATGGCTCCATCTGCAATATTGGAAAAGTCTATTCTTACCTCCTCTTATCTCCTCAATTTCCTCACTGGTAACATCAAAATGTAAATACCATTACAACAGGATCGGAGCACAGACACTGGGAGGCAAGGCTCTTTTGTTGGGGCTGAGGCTCTTAAGTGCTCTATTCTTAATTTACTACTAAATCCTCCTTTAATCTTTCATTCCATAATGGTTTTCATTTATATGTGTTCTAGAAATAGAAAATGTAGCCCATTTCTTCCCAACTCATTAGCTACACCCTGACCTAACGTTTTTATGTATATACTTGTGCTTACTATGGTTCCTTCAGACCTCAGTTTGCTGTCCATGTGAGTCCCTCCCCTCGCCAGCATGGACAGCTCTGGGCATCACTCCCTTGAGCTTTTCCTTTTTACATCTGGCTCCAGGATCCTAAATGTGCAATAAGGTTCAGGATAAATGGACTAATCAGGTTCAAGTTAACCAGCTATCACTCAACGTTCAGTTATTTATTTGGCTTGAAAATGGAAAGCAATCTGATAGGTGCTAAACAATCCAATCAGACATTTAGGATTGAAAATGATCCAATTAGGCAGGTGAGTAGGGGATCCTGAGAAGGATATAAGTCAGAGCAAGAGCCAGCTTGTGTCAGTCAGCAGGTGGGCTCCAATAGAGAAGGCTTCATCATTTCACCTTTGAGAGAAAAACATTCAGCAGCTGGCCTCGGAAGAGAGGAAAACATAGATAAGACAACCTCCAGGCGTTTCTACACCTCCAGGCCTCCACAGACCTTAGCAGAGACCCGATCACTGCACCTCTCTCCAGCCCTGTCTCTGATGTCACTGGCAAGGAGCACCATCAACCTTGGAGCTGCTCATTGTTGGTGTATGCCACCAGCTCACAAAGATCTGTCCACAGTCTCAGGCTCTCCAGCACCCCCTTCTGGTGCTGTTGAGTTCACCGCTGTCCTGTCCTGCATGCAGCCCAGCCTTCAGACTGCAGTTGCGGGCTGCTGCAGCGCCACCTCTTCCTCTGTGAGCAACCACTGTTTGGTTCTTATGCACACTGCAAATGTCATCTGAGGCGAGTCAACCATTTGTGGCCTTAGAAATTCTTTCCTTTTCCCCAATCTCCTGTTTGTTAAATAAACCCAATTATTGTTGGGCCCTGAGCCTAAGTTATTTTGCATGGGTGAGAAATGTGAGCTGTCCCCCACCTTGGGCACTGCCCCTTGACACTGTCTTGAGTACTGCTTTAGCAGTGTCCTTTTTGATACTATTTTACTATGACTTCATAAGATTGTTGTGGGATGAAAATGAAATAGTGTTTCTAAGTGTATGTCATAAAGTTGTTTTGTTAAGAATAAAATGAAAATAATTTCAGATCTTAAGACAATCTTGGGCAGTGGGCTGCGAGGCTGCCTCTCACACATCTGAAAATATATATATATATGTGTATATATATATATATACTGTGTGTGCGTGTGTCTCCGTCCCTCGCCGGCGGCCGGAAAACAAACCGGTGCTTCACAGGCTAAAGGCAGCCTCGCAGCCCACCGCCCAACCGCTGCGCCACCAGGGGAGGCCCTCATCTCTGCTTTTGACTTCAGTGTGCTCATATACACCATAGAGCTGTCAAAAACCCCACTGTACATTGTGAGAGAATGAGGTGAAAGGTAAATAACATCCTTGTATTTCTATTTACCAGGAACAACAGATTATTAACAAAAGTGAAAGTTTAGGTGGGCTCTATTGCCACTAGTATCAGCTTGCCAAGCGACTCTCACCTTGAAGCATCTGATTCCTGGGTTACAGATGGTGAGAATTCTCTCTTGCTGTGTCTTTGATAAATGGTGCTGGAAAATTTGGAAAGCCATACATAAAAGAATGAAGTTGGATCACTCACTACAGCATACATAAAAATAAATTCCAAATGGATTAAAGATTTAGATTGAAGACCTGACCCAATAAAATACACAGAAGAAAACATTGGCCAAGATATCAACAAATAAAGATACTTTTGGTGACTCAACCCCTATGGCAAAGGAATTAAAAACAAAAATAGCCAATTAGGATTACCTCAAGTTCAAAAGCTTCAATACTGCCTGAGAAAATATAAGACAATTAAAAAGACACCCTACTGAATGGAAGAAAATACTTACACAATATATAACTGATAAGGGATTAACATCCAAGATGTATAAATATTCCTAAGGTTTAACAATGAAAAAATAAATAACCCAATTAACAAATGGACAGCAGGTATGAACAGACAATTCACCAAAGAGGGTATCCAGAAGACAAAAAGACAAACAAATGTTCACCGTCACTTCTAATAAAATAGATACAGATTAAAGCTACAATGAGATACCACTTCACACCTCTCAGAATAGCACATATTAAAAAAGACCCCCGGGCCTCCCTGGTGGCACGGCGGTTGAGCGCTGGGCTGAGAAGCTGCCTGCAGCCTCTGTAGCGCCCGTTCAATCCCCAGCCACCGTGAGAGTCCCACATGGCGCGCAGACCTCTCCTGCCGTGCCCAATGCTCCCCTCAGCAGTATACTTCGTCGGTCTGCCTATTCTGTTCCCTGCTCTGGCTCTGGTGAATTCTCTCACTCTCTCGTGCTTCTGACTATACCCAGAGCTTGCATAAAAAAATAAATAAATATTTTTTAAAAAAAGAAAATAAATAAATAAATAAATAAATAAATAAATAATTTAAAAGACCCCCTACAATTAGTGCTGGAGAGGATGTGGAGAAGAATGAGCTCTAACATTGTTGGTGGGAACTGGTGTGACCATCATAGAAAGCAAACTGGATTTATCTTAATAAATTAAAACTGGAAATACCATATGACTTGGCAACTTTGAGCATATATCCACAAAATATGAAACCATCAACAGAAAACTCCTTATGTTCTACTGTGCTCATAGCAGTATTATTTAGAATTGTTAGGACATGAAGGCAGCTTAAATCTCTTTCAGTGGGTGAATGGACCATGAAAATGTGGTACACACACACCATGGAGCATTATAGAGTCATAATAAAGGGTAAAATGTAATCATCTTCAACAAAATGAAGAAATTTGAGAGATTCATGTCCAGAAAAGTCAGTCACAGCTACAAAAAAAAAAAATGCTGGACAATAACATAACAGATAATCCAACTACATAAACATTTCACAAACCTGGTAGGTATCTGTGGGTCTGCTAGATGTAAGCAGTCTGTTCAACCACAATTCTTTGTTATCTGCAGTTCTGCATTCCTATACAAGGTCAGAACTGACTGGTCAATCAGTCATAGCCAAACCTTACAAGGAGCCTTTCAAATCAATCGAGAACAGAAAGCCATTGTGAGGTATGACTGGGAATGCCTGGGCGAGGGTGGGGGTGTGGGGAGAGCATTGACTGATGCATGAACTTACTCCCAACTTATGCATCATGAGGTATGACGGGAAACAAGGGGGGGTGTGGACCGATGTATGACAAGGGACCCCAGAAGCTGATCAGTGGAATGCCTTGTTGATATGATTAGAAGCATGGCAGGGATATGGTTTTGATTACAACACTTGGTCATCAAACAGATAAGAATAATCTGGTCAGCTGACTCATGCCCCCCAAAAGCCCTAAATGACAAAAACCCATTTTTCAGTTTCACCCATCTATTTCTCTTTGTCCTCCTACCCCATGCTGTATGGTTATTCTATCAGTAAAAAGGCCAGGATCTTGCTTGTTCAGTAGCATCTTGTATTGTGCAGCCTGCTCCAAAACTCCCATCTATCAGTGTGGTGTTGCCAACGCAACAGATATCAATAAATATCCAGAGGGCTCTGAGGTTCAGAAGGAGTGGGGAGGGAATGGGCCAAGGGGACACCAAGGATGGTGGTAGGGAAAAAACAATGCTTCTATATATGCAGTAATGAAGAGGGACTCATAAAAAAAAAATTAAGAGACTGCTTATAAATATTCTGTCATGAGCCGGCATCTGGGATAGACTATAGTAGCCTCAGTTCTGTCACTCACTATCTCACTATGTCCTCTGTGTTCCATCCACCCCATCCCACTATGACCTTCTGCACCCCAGATGGACTTCGGGTACCCCAGAAAGAGTCCAGTGAGCCACTGTGACAGAGGCATAGCTGCTGGGATTACAGGGTTAAAAACAATAGGTACGGCCTTGTCCTCAGACAACTTATGTCATAGAGGGTGCAATCTAGGGCACATAAACTCAAAAATAAATATGTGCTTACATTTAAAGGAAGTCATGAAGGAAAAGGAAGTTGGCCATGTTAAGGAATCAAAACCGAGGTACTTTAGAGACAACGGCAGAGATGGCCTCTCTTAAAGGTGACACATCAACTGAGCCCCAAGAAGAACTGAATCTGTGATGGGTGGGGGAGATATTAACCTAAGCAGAAGCACAGTGGGGAGAAAAGATGTAAAGAAAGGAATTCCCGAGGATTCAAAGAACCAGATGAAGGCTACTGAACAAAGGAAAAAGAGCTATGGTGCAGAAGCAAGCATGGGAAGGTGACCAGCGACCACAGGTAAGATCTGCAGATTGTTCTAAACGCCCTGGGAAAAACTTTGAGGGTGTCAGACATGATCCAATGGAGGGCCAGGGATTCTGACTATGAAGAAATCATTTTAATTTAAGAAAATTAAAATGTTTCTTTTCACTTAATTGAAATTGGGGGTAATTCCTCCCACATTCTGAAAAAAATAACAAAGAACACAAAGGGGCATTTTGCTTCTAGTACTTACAAAAATGTTTCATTTGGAACTTCTGCCCTTATATATTAAGTAGTAACCAAAAAAAAGAAAGAGGTGATGGAGGGAAGGAAGAAAGAAACAAAGGGGCAACAGTGAAGAAGCTGTCTTTTGACTGCTACTTGTGAAAATGAGTTTACACAAATAAAACAGCCTCTTATATATAACTCAAATGCAAAGTCCCCACCTTGAGCCTACCCTAAATATTGCATCTGAGATAAACAGGTAGGAAATGTGATCCTAGACCCAGCTCAAAGGAATAAATAATAAAATGCCTGCCCATATCTGTGTCCTTGTTTTTCAGCACTGAAACCATTTGATTAATTTATTTGCACAAACTGATTTTGGGGGCACTCCAGCTAGAGCAGCAAGCAACAGACAAAAATTTCTTCCTTCAGAAAGCTGAAGTTGTAATGGGAGGGAGATATAAAAAAGACAAATTATAGACTATATTAGAAAGGAATAAGGGCTGTGGAGAAAAATGGAGCAGAAAAGGGAGTGATGGAGTGGGATAACTGCAATTTATTTAAAGGTTAGAAACCAAAGTACATGCCCTGAGTGGAGACTCAGATATGGGGGTTCTTTTTGTATTGAGGTAGCATTGTTTTACATTAGAGTGATTTAGAGGTACAGGATATCCCCCTATGGGTGTTGTTACCACACCATACCCACCACCAAACACTGGTAGTTAGAATTTTAAAAGGGTGGTGAGAAAGGACCTCCTGGAGGTAATGTTTGAAAAGGACAGGAAGAAGGCTGTCTGAGCACCAGAGGAGCAGAGTGGGGACCAAGCATGAAGACCCACGCAGGACCCACACAGGTGTGCCTGGGGAGCCAGAGCAGCAGCCAGGAGATCCATGTGTCTGGAGTAGAATGGTCAATGGGTGGCAAGGTGGAATCAAGTCATTTAGGGCCTCAAAGACCATTAAATCTTCTCCAAGAGTCAGTGGAGGCTCAGATAGAGACGTGACATGTTCCAAGTTAGGTCTTAAAAAGAGCATGTTGCCAAAAAAAAAAAAAAAAAAGCATGTTGCCATATGTAACAAAGGTATAAACAGGAAGAACACTTAGGAAGTTGCTGTGCTGTGATAATCAAGGTGAGATGCTGCTAGCCAGGCCCAGGGCGGTAGCTGTGGACACAATGAAAAATGGTCAGGTTCGGCATCTGTTTTTGAGGATAGAGATTTGGATGTGGGGTGCAGAGAAAGGATGAGTCAAGGATGACTCCATGGTTCTTGGCCTGAGAAGCAGGGATGATGGAATTGCTGTCAACTGACATGGGGGAGACTGAGTAGAGGAGGTTGGTGAACAGATATGGCTGTTAGTTTGAGAGTTTCAATGTGAGATGTTTGTTAGACATTCAATTGAAAATCTCAAGCAGGAGCTGAATATTCTATTTTGGAATTAGGGAAAAGGTCTGAAGTAGACATATAAATTTAGAGGTCATCAGCCTATAGATGTTACTTATAATCACAAGAGAGGGTGAGATCTCTAATGGAAGGATGTACATAGAAACTGGAAAAGGTCTGAGTCCTACTGCAGCCACAATTCAAGATCTGGGTTGTCAGGGAGAGCACCCAAGAAGCAATCAGTGAATTAGGAGAAAAACATGAAAAATGTTTTAATGGAGTTGAGGACAGTGATTCATGGAAGGTGCTATCAAGTATGTCAATTGCAGAAACATAACAATTGAAAACTGACTAAAGGATTTTTCAAAGTGGAGTCATTGGTGACTTTAACAAGAAGTACTGAAGTTAGAAAACTAGATGAGAGATAGGAAAGAAAAGAATCGGGGTCCAGAAACCTCTTAAGAAGTAAAGGGGAGAAAGACAAGGAATGGTTGATAGGGAGGGAGGAGATTTGAGACATACAGCTGGTGCATACTTAAGGGATAATGTAACAGGGAGAAGGGGAGGGTTGCTGGAGTGATGTCTCTGCAAATGACAGAGGCAGGGTCTAGTAGACAAGGTGGCCTATAGACAAGTGTGGGTAGTTCCTCTGCCACAAAAGTCAGGAAGGTTATTCTGATCCTTTCTAATCCACTCTTGATCCTTTTAGTTCTCTCAACGAAGTGTGAAGGAGGGTCATCCATCACTGAATAGCAGGATAGGAAGGAGATGATGGAGGTTATTCACTGCTGTCTTTTAATAAATTAAAGGAATGATTTTTTTTTCTGTCACAAAATTTTTAAAATCTGTTCTTACATTATATATGGAGAAAGAAGAGGAGCAAGAATAGGGGAGAGGAAAAAAAAAGAACTCTGAGTATCCTGAGAACACAAAAGAAGCCTCTAAGCAACAGTGAGAAGATCCAACTAATAGCTTGCAACTGACACATAAAATCTGACAAACTGGAATAGGAGGTATTTGTACTTTTACAAATGTACTATTTATTCCACAGGCAAAGGAAGGCCAAAGCATATTCTTAATGGTGCAGGTAGTTGTTGACTCTGGGGGGGCTGGGGGAACAAGAAAAAAGAAATGCTAGAGCATGTGCCAAAAAAGACACTGCCCATCAGGAGACACAAAGCTGATCTTGTATACGACAAAATATTCATCAACTCTGGTTTGAGTTCTGCTTTCAAACACAGATATGCTAGTGGGCAGGCATGTTCCAAGACGCTTCCAGCATTTCCCCAAAGATTACATTTAGATTAACACATTTAGCTATGCCAAAATAAATAGTATTTTCCAGAATAAAAGCACATTTTATAAGTATTAATAATAATTTATAATGATATAAATACAATTGGATTATCTTCAGCATAGGAGAAGAAAGACATACCACAACTTTAATAAATAATCAGAGGGAATTTCTACCTAATTGTATTTGCAATAGCACCTTAGAACATAGAATTCTTTTAAATGAATTTTAATCTTTACTCAAGTCCTACAAACTGCTGTCTAAAACTCTTTTTCAGGGCCTCCTCTGGTGGCACAGCAGTTGAGCGCTGGGTTGCGAAGCTGCCTGCAGCCAATGTAGCACCGGTTCGATCCCTGGCTGCTCCCCAGCCACCGGAGGAGGGTGCCACATGGCGCGCAGACCTCTCCTGCAGCCCGCTGCTCCCCTCAGCAGTGTACTTCAGTCCTTCTGCCTGTTCTGCTCCCCGCTCTGGCTCTGGTGAATTCTCTCACCCTCCTGCGCTTCTGACTGTACCCAGTGCTTGTATAAATAAATAAATAAATCTTTATAAAAAAAAAAACTTTTTCATTTTAAAGATCAATAACAAACTGGGGGGGGCGGAGCAACATGGCGGCGAGGAGACGCTGCGAGTAAGATCTCCCATTAAAAAAAGTTAATAGGGAGGAAAAGCGGCAGGTCCCAGTGAGAACTGGGACACGGAAGATAAACGGACGACTCCAGCAAACTGCCCGAAGAAGAAAGTGGCCATAAAAGAGGACGAGAAGGCAGGGAAGCGCAGAACCCTGCTCCCCTCCCCCGCCCACAGAGGCGGCACTCTCCGACCAGCAGAGACGAGGGAAACAACAAACCAAAACGCCCAACAAGAAAAACGGATGCAGCAAGCGGGACTGTGAGTGGAAAGGAACTATTTCAGCCACCACACCCCGTGAACGGGAGCTGAGGCGAACCCTGCAGGATCCACCGCGGAGGTGAGCTCCACGCGCCATTAAAGAGAGCCCCGCCCACCAGGAGGAGACCAGCACCAGCACACAGCCCTGGCCGCCCGGTAAGCTTGCGCGCGGAAAGCGGCGCAGAGCCTGACCGGATCGCAGCTGCCCAGGTCCCCGCGCCTGCAACCTAGGCTTGCGGGGAGACGGCGGAGGCCCTCCCTGAGTGAGCAGGAACAAGGCGCCCAGGCAGGGGAGCGGGATTCAAAAGGCGCCATTCCCGCGCCACTGATCTGGGCTACAGCCCTTGTCCTAGAACTGAGGGCTTTGGAACTGAGACCCGGGCGGAGGCCCTCCCTGAGTGAGCAGGAACAAGGCGCCCAGGCAGGGGAGCGGGATTCAAAAGGCTCCATTCCCGCGCCACTGATCTGGGCTACAGCCCGCGTCCTGGAACTGAGGGCTTTGGAACTGAGACCCAGGCGGAGGCCCTCCCTGAGTGAGCAGGAACAAGGCGCCCAGGCAGGGGAGCGGGATTCAAAAGGCTCCATTCCCGCGCCACTGATCTGGGCTACAGCCCGCGTCCTGGAACTGAGGGCTTTGGAACTGAGACCCAGGCGGAGGCCCTCCCTGAGTGAACAGGAACAAGGCGCCCAGGCAGGGGAGCGGGATTCAAAAGGCGCCATTCCCGCGCCACTGATCTGGGCTACAGCCCGCGTCCTGGAACTGAGGGCTTTGGAACTGAGACCCGGGGCATGAAATTAGGGGCGTGGGTTCCCCACGACGGTGGGGCACAAGGCAGACACAGCACCCCAAAGCCGTTGAGGTGTACCCTACCATCCCCGCTCTGCTCCCTGTCCCACGGGGTGGAAAATCAGCTCCCCAAGGGCTCTAGGAGAGATCTCTGGTGCCACCTAGCGACTTGACCCCAGCACAGGCTACTGAAGGAGCTAGTGGCCAGCTGGGGAGTTAGCCCACACCGGGCCCCTTCTGAACAAGTAGTCTGAGCCCACAGGGAGAGTGAGCACCCACAGCCGGGGCAGACCAGGCGCGCAGAAGAGTGTGCCTGAGACCAGAAGCGCAGGGAGTGTGTCCCACATCACCATTTTAGAACAGGGACATTTCTTCAGTAAAGACTACCTGCAGAAGGCTTCCTCAGGAGCCAGAGGTGAGCGGGGGAAGTTCGCCCACGCCAGACCCCCTCTGGCCTGCAGTCCAAGCCCAGAGGGGAGCAGGAACCCAACGCCGGGGCAGACCAGGCGCACAGGGGAGTGTGTCCCCACATCGGCATTTTAGAACAGGGACCTTTCTCCAGTAAAGGCTGCTTGAAACTGACAGATGACTCCTGGAAGAACCAGAGGGGAACAGAGAAGCCCACCCAAGATGCCGGCAAGTCCCAACTACACAGTGTCCCAACGCATACGGCAAATTAGAAAACAGACAGTAGGGAGGAGAAGAACCACACGCAATCTAGCAACTCTCCAGAGAAAAAGCACACCACAAAAAGAAAGCCAGCCCCCAGATTGCAACGACAATAACTTGGAAGAATTTCTGAGCCTTCCAGAAAGAGAATTTAAAATTGCCGTGATTAAAAAACTGACAGAAGTCATAAAGGAAAACAATGATAAGGGAAAAATAATCAACGATCAGAAGAATGCAATTGAGTCCCTAGAGAGGGAAAACAATGGTCAGAAGAAAGAAATTGAGTCCCTAAAGAGGGAAGTAAAAGAAATGCAGGAGGTCAAAGAATTAATGGAAGAACTAAAGAATTCTGGGAAAAGCAATGAAAGCAGAATAGATGAAATGGAAGAACGAATAAGTAATCTTGAAGACACAGAAATAAAAAGAACCAAAACAGAAAAGGAAAGAGAAGTACGAAGGAAAAAGAACGAAGAAAGACTTCGGGAACTATCTGACTCCATGAGGAAAGGAAATATAAGAGTTATAGGAATACCAGAAGGAGAGGAGAGAGATGTAGGAACAGAGAAAATATTCAAAGAGATAATTGAAGAGAACTTCCCAAATGTGAAGAAGGAGCTGAAAATTGATATACAAGAAGCAAGAAGAACACCAAACTTCCACGACGAAAGGAAAAATACAGCAAGACACATAATAGTAAAGCTCCCAAGAATCCAGGACAAGGAAAAAATAATGAAGCTGGCAAGAGGGAAGAAACAGATAACATTCAAAGGAAAACCAATCAGGCTGACATCAGACTTCTCCGAAGAAACACTACGGGCAAGGAGAGAGTGGAGGGACATAGTCAACAGACTCCAAGAAAACAGATGCCAACCAAGAATACTCTATCCCCCAAAGCTCTCCTTCCTCTTTGAAGAAAGAATATGGACCTTCCCAGACAAACAGAAACTCCGGAATTTCATTGCAACTAAACCCCCACTCCAAAAAATACTACAAGGAGTCCTAAAGCCAGAACCTCAGAGCGACGAATAACAATGAAAGAAGGCCAAAAAAAAAAAAAAGTTATTAAAAGAATAAATAAATAAAATCAAAGGAAAGACAAACACAATGGCAAATACAGATGTTAACATATCAATATTAACTCTAAATGTAAATGGACTAAACTCTTCAATAAAAAGACACAGAGTTGCAGCCTGGATTAAGAAACAAAACCCAACCTTTTGCTGTCTCCAGGAAACACATTTATCTACAAAAGATAAAAATAGGCTCAAAGTTAAAGGATGGAAAACAATCCTACAAGCAAATGGACCAAAAAAGAAAGCAGGAACAGCTATACTCATATCAGATAAAACAGATTTCAAACTCAAAAAGATAAAAAGAGACCCCAATGGTCACTACATTATGATCAAGGGGACAATACTTCAAGAAGAAATAACACTCATTAACATATACTCACCAAACGAAGGAGCACCAAAATATATCAGACAACTGTTGTCCTCTCTGAAAACAGACATCAGAGAAAACACATACGTAGTGGGAGACTTCAACACACCACTATCAACAATGGATAGATCAACAAGACAAAAAATAAGTAAAGAAACCAAAGCTCTAAATAAAGACCTAGAGCAATTGGGCTTAACAGACATCTATAGAACACTAAACCCCAAAAAAATGGAGTACACATTTTTCTCAAGCGCACACGGATCATTCTCCAGGATCGATCACATACTGGGGCACAAGACAAACATCAACAGATACACCAAGATTGAAATCATATCAACCATCTTTTCTGACCATGAAGGCATCAAACTAGAAATAAACCATAAAAAGAAGGCAAGGAACTTTCCTACCTCATGGAGATTAAAAACCACACTACTGGAAGACCATTGGACTAATGAGGAGATCAAAGAAGAAATTAAAAAATTTTTTGAATTGAACGACAAGGAGGACACCAATATCCTAAATGTATGGGATGCAGCAAAAGCAGTAATAATAGGAAAATATATAGCAATAGAAGCTCACATCAAGAAACAAGAAAGAACGCAAAGAAACAACCTAATCTCGAAGCTCAAAGATCTAGAAAAAGAACAACAAAAAAACCCCAAAACCAGTAGAAGAAAAGAAATAATAAAAACCAAAGCAGAAATAAATGAAATTGAAACTAAAAAAACAATCCAAAAGATCAATGAAACCAAGAGCTGGTTCTTTGAAAAAATCAATAAAATAGACAAACCCCTAGCCAGGCTCACAAAGGAAAAAAGGGAGAAAGCACAATTAAACAGGATCATCAATGAAAGAGGAGAAATCACAATGGACACAGCAGAAATCAAAAGAATAATCAGTAACTACTATGAACAGTTATATGGAAACAAGTTTAACAATCTAGAGGAGATGGACAAATTCCTACAACTCTACAATCACCCAAAGCTAGATAAAGAAGAAATAGAACACCTAAACAGACCAATTACAATTAGCGAAATTGAAATGGTAATCAAAAACCTCCCCAAAAACAAAAGCCCAGGACCTGATGGATTTACAAATGAATTCTACCAAACATTCAGAGACGAATTAGTGCCTATCCTTCACAAACTCTTCCAAAAAATTGAGAAGGAAGGGACAATACCAAACACGTTCTATGAAGCCAACATTACACTAATACCAAAACCGAACAAGGACAACACAAAAAAAGGAAAACTACAGGCCAATCTCCCTAATGAACACTGATGCAAAAATCCTCAATAAAATTTTAGCTATCAGAATCCAACAATGTATCCATAAGATAATTCACCACGACCAAGTAGGATTCATTCCAGGGGCACAAGGATGGTTTAACATCCGAAAATCAATCAACGTTATCCAACACATCAACAAAAAGAAATATAAAAACCATATGATAATATCAATAGATGCTGAGAAAGCTTTCGACAAAGTGCAACACCCATTCATGATAAAAGCCCTTGAAATTCTTGGGATACAAGGAACATACCTCAACATCATAAAGGCCATCTATGACAAGCCAACAGCCAGTATCATTCTCAATGGTGAAAAGCTGAAAGCAATTCCATTAAGATCTGGAACAAGACAAGGATGTCCACTCTCACCATTGCTTTTCAATATAATACTGGAAGTCCTAGCCAGGGCAATAAGACAAGAGAAAGACATCCAAGGAATCCAAATAGGAAAAGAAGAAGTCAAACTATCACTATTTGCAGACGATATGATATTATACATAGAGAACCCCAAAAACTCCACAGAAAAGCTAATTCAACTCATCAATCAGTTCAGTAAAGTGGCAGGATACAAAATCAACACGCAAAAGTCAGTAGCCTTCCTATACACAAACAATAAATCTGAAGAAGAAGAAATCAAAAAGACCATCCCTTTTGTTATTGAAACAAAAAAAATCAAATATTTGGGAATAAATCTAACAAAAGAGGTAAAGGACCTATACAAAGAAAACTATAAAACACTGTTAAAAGAAATAGAAGAAGACACAAAGAAATGGAGAGACATCCCCTGCTCATGGATTGGAAGAATAAACATTATTAAAATGGCCATTCTTCCAAAAGCAATATACAGATTCAATGCTATTCCAATCAAAATTTCAATGTCATTCTTCAAAGAAATAGAACAATTATTGATGAAATTCATATGGAATCACAAAAAACCCCGAATAGCCAAAGCTCTCCTGAAAAAAAAAAGAAGGTAATGGAGGCATCAGACTCCCAGACTTCAAACTATACTACAAAGCCATAATCATCAAAACCGCATGGTATTGGAACAAAAACAGACATACAGACCAATGGAATCGAATAGAAAATCCAGAAATAAACCCACAGGTTTATGGTCAACTAATCTTTGACAAAGGAGCAAAGACTATGCATTGGAGCAAAGAAAGTTTGTTCAATAAATGGTGCTGGGAAAACTGGGTCGCTACATGCAAAAGAATGAAGCTTGACCACCACCTCACACCATACACAAAAATCAACTCAAAATGGATTAAAGAACTAGACATAAGACCTGAAACCATAAAATATATAGAAGGAAATATAGGCGAAACACTACGTGATTTGCACATCAAAGACATCTTTACAGACACATCACCCAAAGCAGTGATAGTGAAGGCAAAGATAAACAGCTGGGACTATATCAAATTAAAGAGCTTTTGCACAGCAAAAGAGACAATAACAAAAACAAAGAGAAACCCCACCAACTGGGAGAACATTTTTGCACCCAACACTAATGATAAAGGACTGATCACAAAAATCTGCAAAGAGCTGATGAGTCTCAACAACAACAAAGAAAATAATCCAGTCAAAAAATGGGCAGAAGAGCTTAAAAGAAACTTCTCTGAAGAGGAAATGCAAATGGCCAACAGGCATATGAAAAAATGTTCAACATCACTTGTCATCAGGGAAATGCAAATCAAAACTACCATGAGATACCATCTCACACCAGTGAGAATGGCACATATTAAAAAAACTAGCAACAACAAATGTTGGCGAGGGTGTGGAGAAAAAGGAACTCTTCTGCACTGTTGGTGGGAGTGCAAACTGGTCCAACCACTGTGGAAAGCTGTGTGGAGATTTCTGGACCTACTAAACATAGAGCTTCCATATGACCCAGCAATTCCACTCCTAGGTATTTACCCAAAGGACACAGAAACATCAATTCCAAAGAACACCTGCACCCCTATGTTTATAGCAGCACTGTTTACAATAGCTAAGCTTTGGAAACAACCCAAATGCCCAAAAATAGATGACTGGATCAAGAAGATGTGGTACATATATACCATGGAATATTACTCAGCATTCAAAAAAGATAAACACATGCAATTTGCTGCAACATGGATGGCGCTGGAAGGGATCATGCTCAGCGAAATAAGCCAAAAAGAAAAAGAAAAATACCGGATGGTCTCACTCATAGCAGGAATCTAGAAAACTTAAATAAGGGACCAGGAAAATGAATAACTATAAGAAAGTGAAAATCAAAATCAACAAAAAACTATGAACCAGAGACACTTTTAGGGGGGCGGGGGCGGGAGGGGAGGGATTGGGGTCAGAATGGGGGGCTGCAATTGTATGGGGAATATAACAATAAAATTTATAAAAAAAAAAAAATAACAAACTGGGAGCAGCATCACCTGATGCCTCAAGTCACTTGCAGGGACAGATAGGGTATTCTCGGGGGAACTTGTATGCCAGAAGTCTATGAGTCAGTGTAGAAATGAACGTTGCTGGCCTTTAGTAGCCAGAGAACAGGCCAGGCTGTAAGTCATCTTGTTAGATTGATGCTGAACAAACTCTCTAGTGCCTAGATTTTATGTAATGTGATGTACCAGCTTCTGGTGTCCTTCACAAGGAAATGAAAGGCTCATTTCTTGCTACAGTGCCTGCATCCACTGGAACTGGAACTAGGCCCTTTATAAGAGAGTTTCTGCAAAACCAGTTCTTAAAAGCTTATGACATTTCCCCTGACTCTATGTCCTCCCAAAACTAGTTATTGAATGTCTTTCCTATAATAGATCTCATTTTATGAAACGATGGTAACAAAAAAATACAGTAAGGAAATTCATGAAGAGCTGACACCGTAAAATACCATAAATCATTAAAAGAAACGTCCCCATGGATCAATTAGCAGGATATTGGTAAAAACTCTGTAAAGCATTTGATTGGATAAATCGAAAGTTAACTATCCAGTAAAAGAACAATGATCAGATTTGTTGAGAGGGAAACTGTATAGATAAATTAATGACCGACCAGGTTTCTAGCAGGTCCATAATTTTCCTGAATCTAGTTAATACCGCCCCTTCATTTTTCAAAAGTAAATACCATATGTGTCATAGTCACGGTTTTTATGGTAAAGATAATTCAACTAATAATAAATACCTTACAAAATAATGAAAAGCATATAGAAAAAAAACAAAACCCCCCTTAATCCCTATCATACCAGTTAAGCATTACTGTTATGTTAGGGATTTCCTTCCAAAATATTTCTAATCAATGTATATATATTTTTCAGTCAAAATATTGGACTATATATACCATTAATATAGTGCTTTACCCATGTAACATGTCATGAACAATTTTTGCTTTATTAGCTATTCTTAAGATATTTCTTTTTGAAAAATTACAGATTATTCCATATGGTTATGTTATTTTAGTACTTCAAACTTTGTGTTAGAGTCTATAAGATACTTCTAGTTTTACACTACTGTAAATATTTATGCTATTTTTTAGAAATTAACAACTTAAATTTATTCTTTATTTCTGGGTATTTTATACACAAGTCATAGAAATGATGCATGCAGCTAAACTGCTAGTTAAAGCATATGAATTCTAGTCACATTTTCTAGAATTTTCTTTCCTTCATATTTTCTGTTACCACTGGATAGATGAAATCTACTAATATCTTTTATATTCATCCTGTGTCCAGCTGCATTACTTATTAAAATTTTGTAAAACATTTATTTATTTATTTACACAAGAAACGGGGTACAGGTCAGATGCAGGAGGGTGAAAGGATTCACCAGAGACAGAGTAGGGAGCAGAACAGCAGACTGACGAAATACACTGCTGAGGGGAGCAGCGGGCGCGACAGGAGATCGAACTGGCACTGCAGAGGCTACAGGCAGCTTCACAGTGCTGCGCTCAACCACCTGCACCACCAGGGGAGGCCCTAAAAATTTTGGTTTAAAAAGTTTTAGTTTGATAAGCTAAATGTTAGAGTATTTTATATTAATTTATGCTTTGTTTTTCAGCATGGCTAAATATCTTATTGCTGGTCTAATGCAAGTCTGATGCATCTATCACAGTGTCTGGTACATTTTATATGCTCGATAAATATATCTCAAATAAATGAATAATTAATGGAGAGATGACTCATGCCTTTCCCATTTTTGTAATAGGATTTTACTATTTTTCATATTGTAAAAGCACTTTGTACTGATTTTCCTATATATGTAGGATGACAAGACTTCCCAATATTTACTTATTTTTTTAATACTTTATAATTTTTTAAAACTTAGAGCGTTCAACATTTTACTTTGGGAAATATCTGGATTTCTTTTATATTCTATCATTTTATGACAAAGATCTCTCTCTCTAAACTCAAGATAATGGTTGTTTTTGTTTTCTTTTCACTTTTTTTAAAGATTTATCAATTTTCTTATAAATTATTTTATTTTATGTAATTCTTATATCATTTTTCATTTTGCATAATGTATGCATTTTCATTTTGGTTCTATTCCCTATACAATTCCCTCCCCCCTTATTCTGACACTATCCGTCTTCTCCTTCCGCCATCACCCCACTCTAGTGTCTCTGGTCTATAGTTGCTTATTGACTTTAATTTTTACTTTACTGTAAAATAAAGTCTTTTTCCCGGTCCCTTATTTAGGTTTTCTAAATTCCTGGCTATGAGTGAGACCATTTGGTGTTTTTCTTTTTCTTTCTGGCTTATTTCGCTGAGCATGATCCCTTCCAGCTCCATCCATGTTGCTGCAAATTGCATGAGTTTATCTTTTTTGATTGCTGAATAATAGTCCATTGTGTATATATACCACATCTTCTTGATCCAGTCATCTATTTTTGGGCATTTGGGTCTTTCCATAGCTTAGCTATTGTAAATAGTGCTGCTATAAACATAGGGGTGCAGGTGCCCTTTGGAATTAATGTTTCTGTGTCCTTTGGGTAAATACCTAGGAGTGGAATTGCTGGATCATATGGAAGCTCCATCTTTAGCAGGTTGAGGAATCTCCACACAGCTCTCCATAGTGGTTGGACCAGTTTGCACTCCCACCAGCAGTGCAGGAGAGTTCCTTTTTCTCCACATAAAGATTTACTTATTTATTTATTTATATTATTTCTTTCTTTCTTTCTTTCTTTTGTGGGACCCTCAGCTGTGGCTGGGGAAAGAACTGGCGCTGCAGAGGCTGCGGGCAGCCATGCAGCCCGGCGCTCAATTGCTGCATCACCAGGGGGAGGCCCAAGATTTATTTATTTATACAAGAACCAGGGTACAGGCCAGATGCAAGGGAGGGTGAGAGGATTCACCAGAGACAGAGCGCCGAACAGAACAGGCAGGCTGACAAAATACACTGCTAAGGAGAGGTCTGCCGTGCCATGCGGGACCCTCGCTGGCCGGCTGGCATCGAACCGGCGCTGCAGAGGCTGCTGACAGCTTCACAGCGTGGTGCTCAATTGCCTGCACCACCAGGGGAGGCCCTTTTTCACTTGGTTTGATTTCACATTTTATATTTAATTAAAAGTTATTGGGGGCAGGTATGACTAAAGGGAGAAATATATATTAATATATATTAAGTTATTTTTAGCTGTAAAAATTAATTGTATCAGTAACATTTATTTTGTAATATATTTTTTACCCTGACATTGTTTATCTATCACTGTTTGCAAAATTTATATTTAGGGCCATTTGAAGTCTATTTATGCAGTTCTACTAATACTCCATTTTATACTGGTGTATGATCTCTACCATCTCAATCACTTTATATTAATGTTAAACTGAATAACATACTTGTCTTCCCAAAGTTTCTTCACTATGTTGTTCCATTTATTCTTCTAATTACTGGATTTGTTTAATGGAATGCACAAACACCACATATTTGGACTCTGGTTCTGAGGATTTCAGGAAACAAGGTGGCATGTGTTCACTTTTACTCATCTCTATTTATTGACATATGAAATATGTGATTCTTTAGAATTTATAAATACTCATGTGTATATTAGTGTGGTTCTAGAAACTTCAATAGTTACCACTCTGGCAAGTTTTATAATCTCTTTAATTACTTGGTATTTTTGAATTTTCTGCCTCATAGATGCTAATATTCCTTTCTAAAATATTAGTGTTTAAAATGTATTAATTAAATTTTGAACATTGGGGTCTTCCTGGTGGTGCAAGGATTAAAGACTCAGCCCTATCAAGCTATCACCAGCCACTGTGGCATGAGCTCAATTCCTGCTCAGGGAGCTAATCCACATAGTGCAGCAGACCTCTCCTGTCTCATCTGCTGCTCCCCTCAGCAGTGTATTTCAGTAGATCCGCCTGTTCTGCTCCCGACTCTGTCTCTGGTCAATCATCTCCCTCCCCGCAACCTCTGGCCTATGCCCCAGTTCTTGTATGAATAAATAAAAATAAATCTTTAAAAATAAAATTTTGAACATAAACATGTTTCATCTGTTTGAACTTTATGTAATTTCATTTGCCTTTTCTCAAATCATGGATATTTGTTTTCTCTTTGTTATATATGCCAGAATATTAGATTCTCTCCCAATTAAACACTTTTACATTTATTTACAAATGCTATTTTCCTGTATTTTGTTTTAATACATTTATTTATTTTTATATTTTAATTATCTAGTATTTCTCACTAAATTTAGGTTTCTTTAGTTTTTTTTTGTGCTTGGATGCTTAATATTTTCATTTCTTGACTTTTAAATAATAAAACATAATTAGTAATCTACCCTATAATTTTAGCAACCTCTTATGTTAATATATAATAATTACATTGACATTTTCCAAGATATCAATATTATACTTCAATTTCTTCTGTGATCAATACTTATTTTTCCGTTTGAATGTTTAGTTTTTTTTTTTTTAAATATTAATGTCTAATTGAATTGTGGTCAGAAAATGTTACCTTAATATTTCCCCTTTTTAGAATTAATTGAGATAATCTTCATAACCTAGTAGTATCCTACTAGGACGAGTAATCATTTTTATTTTTATTTATTTATTTTTTTAAGATTTATTTATTTATTTATACAAGCACTGGGTACAGTCAGAAGCGCAGGAAGGTGAGAGAATTCACTGAGCCAGAGCAGGGAGCAGAGCAGGCAAAAGGACCGAAGTACACTGCTGAGGGGAGCAGCGGGCGGCAGGAGAGGTCTGCGCGCCATGTGGGACCCTCCACCAGTGGCCGGGGAGCAGCCGGGGATCGAACCAGCGCTACAGAGACTGCGGGCAGCTTCGCAACCCAGCGCTCAACCACTGCACCACCGGGGAGGCCCTGAGTAGACATTTTTAGATGCTTCTGATGATGATGAATTCTCTTTCATGGTGAAATAGTATAATGCACTTTATATTTTGTAGAGATATTTAGGTTCACAGAAAAATCAAACAAAAGATACAGAGATTGCCATAAAATACCTGCTTCTAACCAGGGATAGCCCCCCCATTATCAACATTCCGAACAGGAGTGATACATTTGCTTCAACTGATGAAGCTGCATTGAAATATCACACAACTAGGAGTTCATATTTTATGTTAAATTTTACTCTTGGACTTGTATATTCTATGAGTTTTGACAATTTTGTAATGATGTGCCTATAATTAGATACATAAGGGTATTTTCACTGTCCTAAAAATCTGTAATTTCCCTATTTATCCCCTTCCCTCTATCCTACTGATTATGACTCCATAATCTGCTTTTTTCAGAATGTCATATAATTGGAACCATATAATATGTAGCTTTTTCTAGTTGGCTTCTTTCATAGTATAAACATTTTCCCCTTGTCTCTTCATGTCTTCATACCTTGTTTCTTTTTTGCCCTGAATAGTATTCCATTGTCGAAAGGACATATTAACTACTTCCAAGTTTTGCCAATTATGATTAAAATTTTAATAAACATCGATGTACACCTTTTGTGTATATGTAATTTTCAACTATTTTGGTTAAATATCAATGAGTGCAATTGTATCCTATGAAAAGAATGTATTTAGTCTTAAGAGAAACTGCAAGGCTGTTTTCCAATATGATTGTACCATTTTGTAGTCTTGCCAGCAATTAGTGAGGGTACTTGCTACTGCACATCTTCTCCAGCATTGTTTTGTTAGTGTTTGAATTCTGGTCATTCTAATAGGTATCTATAGTGGTATCTCATTGCTGTTTTAATATGCATTTCCTTAATGACTTAATGATGTGGAGCAACTTTATAAATGTTTATTTGTCATCTGTATGTCTTTTCCAATAGTTGTCTGTTAAAGGTCTTTGGCCCACTTTTTAGTCAGTTTGTTTCTTATTGTTGGGTTTTATGAGTTTTTTGTGTATTTTGGATAAATGTCCTTTATCAAACATGTCTTTTGCAAAAATGTTCTCCCAGTCTATGACTTGTCTTCTCATTTGAACAATGTGTTTGAAGAACAGATGTGTTTAACTTTAACAAAAATAAATTCATTATTTCTTTCATGGATTGTGCCTTTGGTGTTGTATCTAAAAATCATCACGATACCAAAGATCACCTGGGTTTTCTCCTATGTTAGCTTCTAGTTTTACAGATTTTCATTTAATGTTGAGATCGATATCCATTTGAGTTAAGTTTTATGAAGGGTGTGATATCTGTGTCTAGGTAATTTTATTTTCCAAGTGGATGTCCAGTTGTTCCAGCACTATTTTTGAAAGAGATTATTTTTGTTCCATTGTATTCTCTTTTACTCTTTTGTCAAAGATCATTTTATTTGTGAAAGATTAGCAGTAGACTATCTGAAGTTCTATTTCTGGGCTCCCTTTTATGGTGTACTGATCTAAATATCCATTCTATTACCACACTGCCTTGATTACTGTAACTTTATATCTTGAAGTAAGGTAGTATCTGTGCTCCATCTTTGATCTTCTCCTTCAATATTGTATTTGTTATTTTGAGTCTTTTACCCATCCATGTAAATTTTAGAGTTAGTTTGTCAATATCCAAAAAATAACTTGCTAAGATTTTGATAGGAATTGTATTGAATTTATAGATCATGTTGGAAAGGACTGACCTCTTGATAATAATGAATATACTGATAATATTAATAGGAATATCTTCCTATTAATTTAGTCCATTCAGAGTTTTATAGTTTTCCTCATTTGTATTTTGTACATATTTTGTTAGATTTATACCTTAGTATTTCATTTTGGGAGAGTGCTAATAAAAATGGTTCTGTGTTTCTAATTTTAAGTTCATACTGTATGATTATTCTCAGTGGATTCCTAGATAGCTTCAGGATAGGGAATGATCAACAGATGAATGAGCCTTATGTGTAGAAGATTGGAATTTCCAGCTCAAGGAGGTGAGAGAGACTGGAGAAGAGTTCAGTCACCAATGCCCAATGATTTAATAAATCATGCATACATAATGAAGTCTCCATAAAAATTCCTAAATAACAGGACTAGGGGTAGGGGAAGCTTCCAAATTATTGAATATATCTGTGTTTCAAGAAGGTAGCATACCCCAGCTACATACAGATGGAGGTTCCCATGTTTGGGACCCTTTGGTGCCTTGTCCTGTTTACCTCAGTCATCTGGCTGTTAAATTGTATCCTTTACTGGGCCTCCACTGGTGGCGCCGTGGTTGAGCACTGGGCGCAGCCTCTGCAGCAGGGTTTGTTCCCCGACCACCAGTGAGGGCCCCACAAAAAAAAAAAAAATTGTATCTTTTACTCTAAACTCTATAAATGAACTCCAATACACAGTTTTCCTGAGTTCTCTAAATCACTCTGCCAAAAACATCAACTTCAAGAGCAGTTGTGGGACCTTCCAAATTTATAGTTGGTCTATAGAGATGTAGTTTGGACACCCCATTTGCAGGTAAAACCTAAAATGGGAGAAGTTGGAACAGACAATATTTATTCTGTAGCGTTTACATTAATTCTGAGAGTTAGCATCAGAACTGAATTTTTGGTCATCAGTTGGTGTTGGGAACTGGTATGGACAAAGCACACATACCAAGAGAAAAAAGACAAGTTGTTTTTTAATCTTATTAGTGTACATACTATCAAATTGATGTTTCATAGGCGAAACTAGTAGAATAGCAATTTTTATGCATTTTAACATGTATTTATGCTCTCTGATGTTATGATTTATGTTTTTTATGCTTCATTTATGTGTTCCTTTTCAAATACTCTCAACTGTCCGGGCACTTGGCAGAATAATATTTCCTGGTCCCCTTGTTGTTAAGAGGGCAGAAACCAATATGGTCAGAGTTGTGAGTCTCTTCCATGTTAAGATGTTAAAATGGCTCTGCAAAATGTGTCAGAACTCTCTCTCTTCTTGAGATGGAAACTGGCAAAATTGGAGATGGTGACGATTTGTCATAAAGGATCCAGAATATGGGCCTCCCCGGTGGCGCAGCGGTTGAGCGCTGTGTTGCGAGCCTGCCTGCGGCCTCTGCGGCGCTGGTTCGATCCCCGGCGCATGGCGCATGGCGCGCAGACCTCTCCTGCCGCCCGCTGCTCCCCTCAGCAGTGTACTTCGGTCCTTCTGCCTGCTCTGCTGCCCGCTCTGGCTCTGGTGAATTCTCTCACCCTCCCACGCTTCTGACTGTACCCAGTGCATGTATAAACAAAACAAACAATAAATAAATAAATAAAACATGCCTCTATAAAAAAAAATTAAAAAAAAAATAAAGGATCCAGAATAATTACAACAAGCAAAACCATCCTGTAAACCCATGGATTAATGGTACAGTGACTAAATTACTTGTTGAAGCCACAGAGATTTAGGGGTTGTTTGTTACCACAATATAATGTATTCTATCCTGACCTTCTTTGTGTCTACTTTTGTTTTCTCAATTTCTTTGCCGTATGAACGATATACTTTTGCTTCCATATGTTCAGGTTTTCATGGTAAATAAGAACTGGAGGAATTAATTTAATACAACAAGTAGTTTAGACTAATTATATATTTTACGAAGGGTAAGAAGACTGTGAATACATTCATTTATGTACATTAATAGTTATTTGTTGAGGACACATGCTTTATTTAAGAAAAGCAAACATAAAAACAAAATTTAGAGATGTCTGCATTTTATCACTCCTTTGTTGGTGGAAATAATGGGAAAAATGGAAGAAGTAGAGAAACACGAGCTTAAATTTTAAAGATACATAATGTCAGAAAAAAAAATAAATGTATCCTAGAGCCTCTTTCTCTTCTTCTTTGGCTTTCCCTCCCTTCATCTTTTCTATCCCTCCCTCACTCCCTCTCTCTTCATTTCCTTATCTCTTCCCTATTATTTATCCTTCTGTCTTCATTACAGGGAACAGAGTATTTAGCAATTACTCTGCCTGCCAATATTTGCAATTTTACATATCTTACATATCTCTTTGAAGGAAGAGAAATGTCTTTGAAAATTTTAGATGCTTCAGTAAAATTCTTCTCTTAGAAAACAACTTTTTCCTCTTTAGAATGTAAAAATAACATGCTTTTTTCTCTATTGCATATGTAAGCAGTAATGGGAAATAGAAATGATGAAAAATTATTCAAAATCCTATCAACTATCAACAACTACTCTTGTCATCTTGATGACTAGTCTTTTGAATGCAACTTTTGCACAGATGCATGGAGTATACCAAGGAATAATGCGTTCATAGATGATAGATTAAAAATTGCTCTATAAGTTCTATGTTTATAAATGCCCCTGTTGTCACATATTAAACATTCTGAGAGGTCTTGCAGCAAAGAATGCAGAGTAGGCTTGTTTAGCTTAGTGTTTTTTTAGTGTACTCACAAAACTCTTTTATGAATACTACTACAATCTTACCTTGGAATCTTAGCACATGTATTTGTTGTGCTCGTTCATTTGAATGACACTATATTCCTTAATACAGTATTTAGATAAGGCTCACAGACTAAATGAAAAATGGAAAGGATGAGCACATGTCAGGAAATAATCACTGTAACATAAATTGTTAATTTAAAAATGGGAAGAGAGTGGGCATTTTTCTGCTGTCTGTAATAATCACATCAAAATGTTCAGCTCTCAGGTTGAAACCAAGCCTTAGATAGCATAAATGAAAGCAAAAAACATGATAGGTAATTCATTATTATAGACATTTCTTTCCTTTGGAGAGGGGGAGATAGGGAAGATGGGGAAGCCATATGCAGGGAAAGTCTGTGTAGAAGGCATTGTTTTCTAGGAAATGTTGCTTTTAGTGAAGTCACTTTTTCTTAACTGATCACTCCCTTGGAGTTCATTAGGCTTTGTGTTACTTACTAGTTATTCCAGTGTTTCACTATTATGTTATTAACCAGGAGAAATCACTTTGGTGCTCATCTCTGACTCTACTATTTTCTTATTCTATATATATCTGAAGTCCAAAGAACTGAACCCCATTCTCTATTCCATTTTGCTCAGTGAACAGCTTTAAGCAAGCCCCTTACTTCTCCAATTCTGCTTCCTCTGTTATCAAATAAGGATAAGTTCATGGGACAGCTTTGTACACTTCTGGATTAGAGGGAATGTCAAGGAAGTTGAGGGACATTAAAGTATATAAAACAGCATTGTTAAAAGGGTAGATTCAAGCCTGGTTCAGAGTTACCAGGAGTCAAAATCATGTGGGGCCTCCCTGGTGGCACAAGGGGTTAAGCAACACACTATGAAGCAATCCGCAGCCTCTGCAGCACGAGTTCGATCCCAGGCCTGCCGGAAAGCAACACACATGGCACAGCAGACCTCTCCTGTCTCGCCTGCTGCTCCTCTCAGCAGTGTATTTCAGTAGGTCTGCCTGTTCTGTTCCCCACTCTGTCTCTGGTGAATCCTCTCACCCCCCCCCCCAATCTCTGGCCTGTACCCCAGCTTTTGTATGCATAAATAAATAAATCTTTTAAAAATAATAAATACAATAATCATGTGTATTTTTTTTAAAGATTTATTATTTTTATTTATACAAGCACTGGGTACAGTCAGAAGCGCAGGAGGGTGAGAGAATTCACCAGAGCCAGAGTGGGGAGCAGAGCAGGCAGAAGGACCGAGGTACACCGCTGAGGGGAGCAGTGGGCAGCAGGAGAGGTCTGCACGCCATGTGGGACCCTCCTCTGGTGGCCGGGGAGCAGCTGGGAATCGAACCAGCACTGCAGAGGCTGCGGGCAGTTTCACAACCCAGCGCTCAACCGCTGCGCCACTGGGGAGGCCCTAAATCATGTGTATTCTGACAGTTAATGTTTGTGTGCTTCTATATAGAGTCCTATATATAGTAAAGCTTATATTTCAGAAAACAGGAGGTAGATCTTTGCTTATCTAATTGCTGTATTAATGGAGCTCACATAATCACCCTACTCCCACTACCATCTTCTTCTTCTTCTTCATCATCATCATCATCATCATCATTACAGATATTGAACAACAACTATATGGAAGACACATGACAGGATCTTTTCCCTTTATATTACCATTTTATCCTCTCAAAAACTCACCAGACTGCTCTGTTATTATTCTTATTTGAGAAAGGGGAGTTGGAGATCCCATGAGGGTGCCAGTGTTTTCCACACACACCTGTGCATCAAATGGATGAGAATTTTTGTTAAATGCATATTCCTGGGTTTCACCAGAAAGCTACGGAATCAGGATCTTTATTGGTAGGCCTCAGACAGCTGAAAATTTACCTCCCAGTTCTACAAATGATTCTACTGAGCAGGTGGGATTGTGAATGACTGGATTAAGTAGCTTCCCTAAAGTCACATAGTGGAGCGAGGCTGGACCCAGTTTGGCCACTGAACCATCATTTTAGCTACTAACCATTCTTCTGTCTTGCCTGACTGGCAATGTCTATTTAATTTAACAATTATTGTCTTTTAGTGACTTTAATTGGTTTTTCCACATCTACATCCACTATTAAACCGCACTACAAGATTACTTTTCTCTTAATGACCATTTAGATTTTTATGATGAATAGCTTAGTTTCAAAGGATACTGTGGCCGACTGTTAACAATACAATATTTACCGATAGCAGAATATAATAACAGCCAAAGATCAGTATCACAAAATGTGTGGATCTGTACTTGACTGAGGGAATTTATAACTCATAACAGAATGATCATACAATGTTGAAAAAGTTTGTTTGTTTCTTACGGGAGGCTGTGAGATGGTATGGAAGGGCATGGGCCCAGGAGCAGGGGTGAAAGCCTGGGCATAGTGTAAATAATGCTTTTCTAACACTGGGCATAGTGTTAAGTCATGCTATTCTAACAGAAAGGCCACATGAGTTTCTTGTATATCTTCTTATATTGGGACTATTGATTTGGCATTTCTGGCCTTACAAATTAGATTTCTAAGATCTAAGCTGATGCTAAAATTGCTGGTTCCTCGGTATAGGCAACTGTAATCATAAGGTGGCTGTTACGAGAACCACTGTCAGATCATATGCACACACCTGGTGTGTGAGGATAACACTGTCTCTTACTGATGGAGATGCTGACTGGAAGAAAAAGCAGTCCCAGGCACTCACAGCTATGCTTCTGACATGAGGAAAGACACACACAATTTGGGGAAGGAAGTTACCCAATAAAAACTTTCCTATCTACCATAAAATTGAGAAATATTATTCAATAAGTTCACTTAAACACTGATTAAAGGGTTTATACCCAAGTGGTTATAATAGTTATATACTATTGGAAATGCTCTGTATAAGTTAAGGAAGTGACTCTTGAACACTGACATTCTTAGAAGGTAAATCAAGGATCTCATGTTGTGTTCCCTGTGGAGCATTCGGTCCAGCTCAAAAGATACTGCCTCTTGCAATCACTGAAGTTGCACCCTACCTGTCACATAATGAGTGTCATAGTACTCTGAAAAACGGCATATAAATGAAATAAATGGTAATAATAAATAAATTACCATTTATTTCATTTATATGCCGTTTTTCAGAGTACTATGTGCCTTGGCTAATTCATTTTGGGTAGGGGCAATCTGGGTAGGATTCAGTGGGGGAGAATTGTATAAAAGATGGAATGACCTGAGAATGAACTTGAATTTAATTACGCCCAGTATAAAGAACTCATAACTTAAGTGCACCTTCAATGTGCACTTCGATGTGGACATTCACCATGACTGTAACTGTTAAGAGTAAAAATAAACTAGGTTTATCCAAAAGGGCATGGGGAAGTTAGGGGTGGGAAGTAATGCTAGGGAACTTCTAGTTCTTGTTGAAAATGAAAAATTGGGGCTCTAAATCTAGCACTACTAAGTAAGAGAGACTTCTGTGGCTACATAAAAAGTTAGTATTCCTGGGCTTCCCCAGTGGCTAAGCAGGTTCAATTTCTGGCTGGCCGGGGAGATTCCCACATGGCAGGGCAGACCTCTTGTGTCAAGCCCGCTGCTTTCCTCAGCAGTGCTTTCGGTCTGTCTGCCTTTTCTGCTCCCCACTCTGTCTCTGGTGAGTCCTCTCACCCTCCTGTGCCTCTGGCCTGTGCCCCAGCTATTGTATAAATAAAAAATAAATAAATCACTGCAACACACATTCAGTCCCCGGCTAGGAAGGTGACCCACATGGTGTAGCAGACCTCTCCTGTCTTGCCCACTGCTCCCCTCAACAGCGTATTTCAATCAGTCTGCCTGTTCTGTTCCCCACTCTGTCTCTGGTGAATCCTCTCATCCCCCACACCGCTAGCCTGTACCCCAGTTCTTGTATGCATAAATAAATAAATCTTTTTTAAAAAGACTAGAAAGTTTCCTTTAAGTGAAAATATGTTTAAAGTATAGCCCAGAACTTTGATAAAAGCACTTACTTTGAAAGATTATATATTCAAAACAAGGCACCTTCTTAAAGAGCAGAGAAGATTTTCAATGTCATGGCTTTACTTTGTGCTTTGGGATTTGGTCCTGCTACTGATGGTTAATGGAAAATGCTGAGTCTGTGTGCCCTGCCCTGCTTCTCAGACTGCCAGATCAGAATGATGCTCAGAGTTATCATTGGGATAGGCTGTGAATAAGTCAGCAGGACAGTTTTATTTCTGTACTGAGATAGCTGCTTCCTGATGGGAAAATGTTGGGGATGGAGCTATCCCTGGGCATTCTGCAGAGGCACAGATCACCAGATGAGTTGAATTCTGAGAAGGTGGAGTATAGGAGTGCGCACCCATCACCTGTGGAGCAAAGGGCAAGCCCTCTCTGGCACAGCCATCATTTATCAGGGCAGACCACTTCTGGGTTCAGCCAAGGCTGTTTTCCTGGAGTAGTCCCTTGAGTCTACAAGGGCATGACTCAGCTCATCTGTGTTAATGCTGGACCACATACTCTCCCAAAGTAAAGTAAAGCTGAATTCAAGGCAGTGAATGGAGAACAGCTGGGTGGGGGGGAACCATAGTGGTCCCTAACTCAGTGGGATCTAAAGTCTGTGGCTTCATGTGCAAGAGATTTATTGCCTATCTATTTAGTAATTAAGGCAATACAAGGCTTAGGACCCCAGAACCTGAGGACTATGGAGAGGAGCAGAGGAGAAAAAGAAGGAAGGGGAGTTAGAAGAGGAGGAGAAGGAGGAAGAAGAAAATTATAGACCGTTTTTTTTTTAATCTATTTAACTGTACATATTTTATTTTATTATTTTTGGCTTCCCAAATCAATAAATATAGAGAATTAATGATGTGCTTATTTTCTATTAGTGTAAAAATAACAAATTATAGGGCGAGTTAAAAACTTCTGATGAGTTTTCCCATTTATGCCTGGATGATAATATAACTGAAAAGCAAGACCAAGACATGGATATTTAGGGGAGATGGCAGTGGTTTTCAGACAACCCAAGATCCATACTTCTGTCTACTATTATGTCCTAGATACGGAACTCACCACCAGGTATGTAATAGGGTGGGAATAAGCTATAAGAAATGGAGTCATTTTCAATGTGCAAGATTTAAGCAAGAACTCAAAAGTTATGAAACCATAGGCTTTCTTTTCTCATATATATTTTGGCATGAAGGAGAAGGAATTGACTGGCACATTCTGCACCAGAAGAGGGTATGAGAAATCATGGGCAGATAGCAATGTGAATGGAGTCGAGTCTGGGGATTCTCGAGTCCTGTCTTCTCCAGGTGGTCTTCACTCATGCACAACCATATTCTAAGATCTGGGTTTCAGTTTCCATATTTGAAGATCCCTCAAATCAATGCTCTATTCTTCTATGTCCCATCACTACCCAGCACAGAAAGAAATCCTAATGAGTCATATTTTTTGCATTATTTGTTCCATTCCTCTCCCTCCCTTCAAATAAGGCAGTAAATACTAACAGAGGACTATATCTTACTACTTTCTCCCTACTCCAGGTGCTTCTAACCAAATGATAAAAGCCCACAAGAACTGATTTTCCTAAGTCTTTGGTAAGTGTAGTAGACATGGACATGTTTTGCCAAGATGTTGCTTAAAAAAAAAGACTCATTTCCCAGATTCTAGGAGGTTTCATCTGTCAGCTTCCAGCTGCCAACTCAGGTCTACCTCAGCTCCCGGGGTGTACGCAGGGTCTTTTTAAGGTTCCCAGAGCTAAGTGGGGGTGGAGAGTCCTGCTTGCTCTCACCCAACATGGGTGTTTGAACAGGGCTACTGAGCAAGAGGAGATTATTAGGCTGCAGCAAACATCATGAGTCTGTTTTCTCCCTTTTTCTTTCACAGGCTTTACTTCTGTCTCATACAACATCCCAGAGGACATAAGAGACAGAGATGTTAAGTCCAAATATTTGTTTTTTTGTTTTTCCAAAAAGGATCTCTTGACAGGCTTCAGGAAACCTTCTGTGACCAACAAGATCCTCATCTTTGTAGCAAAGGATCTAGAGGTGTTGTTCATTCTCTTATGCACAGACTCAAAGACTCAGAACCCATCAGTTTTAGTCAGTGGTTTTTAAGTAGGGGTGAATATTAAGAATTACTTCAAAGACATTTTCACATGCAAATGCCTAGGCTCCACATGCAAAGCTATCCTTGATGTTTGAGTTGTATCCTGGTTGAAAATTACAACTGGCTTTAGCATAAAATTCCCCCTTGTTTGGGCTACCTCTAGACATGAGCATTCATTTTGCCAAGGATCATCCCAGAAGTTGAAAAGTATATTTATATTAAATGGCTAATTCTACAATCCCTATGTCAACTCCAGATATCAATACTAGTATTAATAATCCAGTACTACTAATAAACACTAATTTAGATGCTAATGCATTAATGTCCAGTTAGTTAAGTTGTACACTCAGTCTGGGATATGGTGAATCTTCTTACAAAATATTACAAAAAAAGTGAAGGAAACTTGGGGATAATATTGAAGATTTAAGCAAACAACACAAAAGTTATAGGGGAATAAGATTTCCCTTATTGTGCAGAATTTGGGACAATGAGATTTGTGCTGACTGTTTATGGAAACTGGGAATAAGGTTGTAGAGTTCTGTCCATCCAGGCTCATTGTGATTGTTGTGATTACAGTGGTTGTGCTCATGTTTCCCCAACTATATTCTTCAGGTATCTGAGTCTTTACCTCATTCCTTTCCCTCCTGTTAATCAGGAGTACCCCCTCAAATAAATGTGAAGGGAGAATATTTGATTATCTTGTTTCCTGAATTGCTGAATAAAATCTCCTAAGGTTATCTGTCTGCACATTTAGCTTTGCTATTAGATTCCTGGAGTTTTATTTCAAAATAAAGCTGGTATTTGAGGATACATATGATTCTCTAGGATAGGGGGTGGCTAACTTTCCAAGGATGCTAGTATGCAAAAAGGAGATTGGAGCATTTTCTGGGAAGCTAAATGCCCCCCAAAGAAACCACTAGGTATTTTAAAATGAACACTCACCAGTTCTTTGCAGGCAAAGAGAAAATTCAGAAGACCCAGGAGAATATAGACAGATGAGAGTGTTGCATTGAGGAAAAAAATTCTCTTAGCAAAGTACAGTCTTCTCCAATTGGAGAAAGTTAGGGGGTAGAATAACTGAGTGATTCTACAGAAATGAAGTCTCTGCTGAACTGGAAGATGGGAGGTGACTGTGACAGCACAACACACCAGAATACACAATATGAAAAAGGACATTAAAAGTTATTGTACAGTGAGTGTTCCTAGGAATTTGGTAGCACATGAGTAAGTACTAATTTAATGTTCCCTGGAAAACAACATAAAATATCCGTTCTGTAAGTGTGTTACTCCAAACATATTAAGAAAGCTCCCCTTTGGATGAGTTGGAAGCAATTCCCTGAGATGGAAGAGAGAACCTGAGTTTGAGGACTGCTCACCTTCATTTGAGCTGATGAATACCCAAGCATACTCATGTGGGCATGCTTAGTAAATCTGCAAAGTTCTATGCAGATATGAGTTTTTATTTTTTAAACCAGAGTCTCATTTAAGAATTGACTGAGTGCATATTGCAGGAGCAGCAGTATCATGGACCATGGACAGAGGTCAAGACAGACAGCCTCATTTGAACGCCTGCTTCCAACTTACCCATGGGACACTCTGGAGTTGTGATTCAGCCATATATGGCCCAGTTCCTTCATACCTAAGACAAGAATGATAGGCCTACCTCTTTGGTCTCTGTGATTGGAGAGGAAATCACACAGAAAAAGCATCCAACAAAAATTGGAATGCTTACTGTCCAGTTAATATATGCTGTGTTTATTTTAAACTATGGCTGTCACCCAAAACTGAAAAGCTGTGAAATGAAGGAAGAAGGGGATTTAGATTAAGGGAGCTCAGGCAAAGTTCTTCCTGGGAGAGCCACCCAGAAGCAAAAGGACTCCCCTGAAGAACTGACTGCCAGTCTGATTCTGAGTCAGCAGGAGAAGTTGTTGCTCTGACCTCCAAGAGAATTTCCATGGTCTGTATCAATTGGAAGGTAATCTCCCACACTCTCTCTCAGAACCCCCCTCACTGTCATTTTGGAAGGACCATCATAGAGTGTTTTTTTCCAGTTACAAATTCACTGTGACAACTATATGTTCACATCACACAAGAGGAACTTTACATGCAAATAATATCATCTCAAAATGGATCACAGTCAAACTGGGGTGGATGCAGAAGGTTGGGAGGGGCACAAATGGATCTCAAATGTTAGGGCTGCACTTGAGAAAATTCCTGGGCTGAGCAACCACCATGGGCTCTGGGCTGGAGGCACATTCCATTATGAGTGGAGTGGGTTTATAATGGAATGACATAGATGGGTTCTTATAATCAGAAAAACACACTGACCTTTACACTACACAGGTGCAGCAGCATAATGACCCACCACGTGAATGCGCATCAATTCCTGGGAAAAAGTCCAATGAGGTTAACTCAGCATGTATCCCAAGCAAATAAAATCAGTGACATTACCCACCTGGAGAGGTTGTGCCCCCACCCCCACTGAGATATCCAACTGGACAACCAATATGTGAAAGAAAATATTATTACATAAAGATTGTACTTGTTTTGATAAAATAACTGAAATGTAGCAAGCAATGTTATTTTATTCCATAAGCAAATTTGATGTGGATAATAAACTTTAACTTGGGGAGTAAGAATCATGGCCTTTTTTTTTTTTTTCATTTTCAAGAAGCAAATTTTGGTGCAAGGTCTTCAGGGAGGGGAAGTTTTATTCCCTTGTCCATCAGGGAAAATTACATAAAAGCATCCTCTGATATGTTACACTCATAAGACTTATCAACCATAAAGAAATCAGATCTATGTCAAACTGCTAAAAATTCACTGGCTCATCTCAATGCCTTTCCCCCTCAGACATTCATTCAAGTATGAGAGTCAAGAGGGACCTCATTCCATTTCATTTCCAGCAAAGATTCATACTGAATGGCTAAATGGTTACCACAGGTCACACCATTAAGACTTTGGTATGGAGAAACTGTGGCAAAAATTACCATTAAGGACTAGAGCAGAAAGTCGTCAGTGACAGAAAAATTGTTGATGTTATTCTACCGGGGTCTTCATAATCCGATTATTACTTTGACTCCTGAGTCTTTATTCTGACTCTAAAAGCTCATCTTTTTCTGAAGTTAAAATTACTATGAAAGTAATAAGTATGTTCTTATTCCAAGAAGAAAGCAGTATATGATGTCAGCATTCCAAACCCCAGTGAAACTTGAAACTCTGCTGAGAAATAAGACTGTATAAGAAGAGTTAAAAATGTACATTCTGGGTACATAGATAATGTTCTCATTTCTGTGGTCGGGGTGGGGGGCGAGGGGAAAGGGAGAGAGAGAGAGAGACAGAGACAGAGACAGATACAGAGAAAACGAGAGAGAAACATCCATGTACTAAGAACCTACTCTGTGCCCAAACACATGCTGGGGACATCTTGGCTCCTCAGTGGTGAGAAAACCATATAGCGTTTCCTCCTTGAGATCCCTTTCCCTGCTGTGACAGAGGTTTCCCAGCCAGCTCTATCCCATTTACAGACTTTTCCTCACTCAGCTTCTCCATAGTGGAGGTCCTCAACTCTCCTGTGTTCATACTAGAAATGGGTATTCTTGTTTTTTGCCTCAATTACTACCTGAACATTGACAACTCCCAAATTTCTTTGACAACACAGAGCTTGCCACTGAAGTTCAAAACCAATAGCCACTAAGGTTTCTCAAGCCCAGTCACGGCACAAAAGAAACTCAGGGTTATGTTCTCAGATCTGATCCTTTGTCCAGAAGCATGGACTCAGTAATGATTCCTCCACCCTCCAAGTCTCCCTAGCAGAAATTAGGAGTCTATCTCAGCTCCTCATTCTCCCGAGTTCACTTTCTTTACCTACTTAAGCACCAGTCCATTGCCCTTACCTCTAAAAGTTTCTAGAATATATTTTTTATTTTTTAATTTTTAAATTTTTTAAACTTCTACTTTTGGGGTTATACTTTTGCTCTTCCATATGTACACATTCCACTCACACTCCATCAAACCACCATGCCAAATCCCAATGTGCCTACCTCTCCCTATCTTCCTCAATTTGCCTGTTCCCTGGTATCTATTAATTTCTTTCACTGAGTCCAATATTTATTCCTGCTGTATTTTGCCTGTGTATACTTTTTGATTATTTGTATTCCATAGATGACTAAGATCATCCAATATCTATTTTTCACTTTCTGACTTATTTCACTTAAAATAACCACCTAAAGGCCCATCAATTTCCCCAAATTCTACTTTTTCATCTTTTTCAAAGCTGTGTAGTGTTTCATTGAGTTTATATTCTATAATTTCTTTATATGCATTCATTTCTTTTATATATTATTATATACATTCTACAATTTCTTTTATACATTCATCTGTGGAAAGACACTTGAGTTGGTTACATGATTTGGCAATAGTGAAGAGTACTGTTATGAACATAGGTAACAAATACTTTCATTTTGGAGTTTTCATTTTTTTAGGATAAATACTTAATACAGGTATTGCTGGATCGCATGGAATATCCATTTTTAATTTCTTAAGAAATCTCCAAACCATTTTCTTAGCTGCTGAAATTTGCATTCCCACCACCAGTGGGTGACAGTTCCTTTTTTACTGCAACCACACCAATATTTGCTGATTTCATTATTTTTCATATAGACTATTCTCATAGAGATGATGGATATTGAGGTTTCAATTTGCATTTCCTTTATAATAGGTGATGCTAAATAAATTGTCTTATCTCTGTAAGCCATTTCAATGTCATGAGAAAAAATGTCTGTTAAGGTTTTTGTCCATTTTTTGATTTGCTTTTTTATTGTTATTGTTGGCTTATATAGAACTGTAAATTTCAGAGATTAGTGCCTTACCTGATGTGTGAGATGCAAATTATATTTTTTTTCTATTCTGCAAAATGCCTTTTGTTTTTGTGATAGTTTCTTTTGAGGAACAAAAGCTTTTAAATTTAATGTAGCCCCACTTTTTTATTTTGCTTTTGTTTCCTTTGCTGTTGGGGTTGTGTCCCAAATACATCTTTGTAGTGTATGTCCTACAGTATGTCCCCTATGTTTTCTTTAAAGCAATCTATGGTTTTGGGGCCTCCCTGGTGGCGCAAGGGGGTAAGTACAGCACTATTAAGCAATCCATAGAGCAGCCGCATGAGTTCAATCCTTGGCCAGCCAGGGAGCAATCCACATGGCACAGCAGACCTCTCCTGTCTCGCCCACTGCTCCCCTCAGCAGTATGTCTCAGTCAGTCTGCCTGTTCTGTTCCCCACTTTGTCTCTGGTGTATCCTCTCAACCCCCACACCTCTGGCCTTTACCCCAGATCTTGTATGCATAAATAAATAAATCTTTAAAAAAAATAAAGTTAAGGTTTTGTTATTACATCCAGATCATTAATCCATTTTGAATTTTTTTTTTGAATGGAGTTAAAAATGGATCTACCTTTTTTTTTTTAATCACATGTGGTTTTCCATGTTACCCCTACCATTTATTAAAGGGGTTTTCTTCTCTCCATTGTATGATAGTAGCTCCTTTGTCAAAGATTAACTATCCATATTTGGGTGAGTTTATCTCTGGGTTTTCTATTCTGTTCCATTGGTCTGAGTTACTGTATTACCTCAATACCAAACTGTTTTGATTACTGTTGCTGTGTGACATAGTTTCAAGTCAGGAAGTGCGGTACCTCCATTTTTCCTCTTTTCTCTTAGGATTGCTTTAGCTAGTTGGGGCCCTTTGTGGTGCCATAGAAATTTTGTAATTGTTCAATTTCCTTGAAAAAAAGTCATCAGGATTTTGATAGGTATTGGATTGAGTCTGTAGATTGTTTTAGGTAATATGACAATTGTAAGGATGTTTATTTTTCCAATCCATGAGCAAGGCATATCTTCTCATTGATGAGTGGTTTATTTTACTTCCTTTAACAGAGTTTTTTTTTTTTTTTTAAGATTTATTTATTTTTATACAAGAAGCAGGGTACAGGCCAGATGCATGGGAAGGTGAGAGGATTCGCTGGAGACAGAACGGGGAACAGAACAGGCAGACTGAGGAAATATACTGCGGAGGGGAGCAGCAGGCAAGCCAGGAGAGGTCTGCTTTGGCATGTGGGATTCTTGTCGGCCAGCCAGGATCAAACCCGCACTGCAGAGGCTGCAGACAGCTTCACAGTGTGGCACTCAACTGCCTGCATCACCAGGGAGGCCCCATAACTGAGTTTTATGGTTTTCAATTTATAGGTTTTTTACCTCCTTCATTAAGTTTACTCCTAGGTATTTCAATCTTTTCGATGTGATTATATATAGGATTGTATTCTTTATTTCTATTTCTTCTGATACATTGTTTGCATATAGAAATGCAACTGATTTTGTGTATTGATTTTGTATAGTGCCACTTTATTATATTATTTATTATTTCTATTAAATTTTTTTGGTGTCTTTTAGGTTTGCTAAGTACATTAACATGTCAATTTTAAATAGTAACAGTTTCAGTTCTTCTTTTCCTAGTTGGATTCATTCCATGTCCTTTTCTTCCCCAATTGCTTTGGCAAGGACTTCCAAAAATGTGTTGAACAATAGTGATGACAATACACATCCTTGTCTTACTCCTAATCTTGGTGGGAATGTTTTCAGCTTTTCACCACTGAGTATGATTTTAGCTGTAGTCTTGCCATGCATGACTTTTGTGATGTTTAGATAAATTCCCATTAAGGTGAGTGCTTTTATCATAAATGGATGTTGGATCTTGTTGAATGCTTTTTCAACATCTATGATCACGATGTGTTTTTATATTCCTTTTTGTTGCTCTAAAGAATGGCATTGATGGAAATGCATACATTGAGCCAGCCTTGCATCCCTGGGATAAAGTCTACTTGCTCGTGGTGGATGATTGTCTTAATATGTTGCTATATTTGCTTTGTTGACAATTTTTGCATCTATGTTCAGCAGAGCTATGTGTCCATAATTTTCTTTTTTTGTACTATCTTTGCTTGGGTTTGGGAACAGGGTGATGTTGACCTCACAGAATATGAGACATTTCCTCTCTCTTCTACATTTTTGAAGGGTTAAGTAAGATAGGTATTAGGTTTTCTTTGGAGGTTTTTTAGAATTTACTGGAGAAGTGATATAGTCCTGGGGTTTTGTTCTTAGGGAGACATTAATTACTCTTTCAGTTTAGTACTTGTGATTAAATTGTTTAAGCTGAGTATTTCATCCTGATTTATTCTTTGGAGGTTGCGTAAGTATAAAAATTTGTCCATTTCTGCTAGGTTGTCCAGTTTGTTTGCATATAGATGTTTGAAATAGGGTCTTATGATTCTATATATTTTTGCAGTATCTGGTGTAATTTTGCCTCTTTCATTTCTAATTCCATTGATTTGGACCTTTTTTATTTTTTCCCTTCCACTGGTTTTTGGAAACTTTTGTTCTGTTTCTAGTGCCTGCAGCTGCAGAACTAGAATATTAACTTGAGATTTTTCGTTTTTTGTTTGTTTGCTTGTTTTAATGTGGGCGAGTGTTGCTATGAACTTTCTTTGTTGTGATGCTTTTAGAGTATCTCGGTCTGATAGTTTATCTCTCTCTCATTACTTTCTAGATATCTTTTGATCTCTTCTTTGAATTCTTATACCCAGGAGTTTTTCAGAAGTGTTTTATTTAGTCTCTACATGTTTTCTAGTATTCCTTTTGTGATTTACTTCTAGGTTTATACCATTGTGATCTGTGAAGATGCTTGATGTAATTTCTATTTTCATATATTTTCTATTTTATGTACCAGTATATGATCTAATTTTGACAATGTTTCATGTGGAATTGAGAAGAAAGTGTATTCACTTCTTTTGAAGTGGATAGCTTTATCAATGTCCACTAAATCCGTATGGCCCAACATTCATTTAAGGCCTTCATTTCTTTATTTTCTGTCTCGATGATCTTTCCCTTCCCGTCAGTGGGGCGTTGAGGTCTTTGACAATAATTGTATTTTTGTTGTTATTTTAGGTCTGTAAGTAGTTGCTTTATATAACTAGGTCCTCCTATGTTCGGTGCATAGATACTAATAATATTGGTTCCCTTGATCATTATATAGTGTACATCTTTGTTGAAAATCTTTTTTTTTTTTTTTTTTGGAACTCTAACGTATCTTATATGAGAACAGCAGGTCCTGTTTTCTTTGTACATTTTAGCATGTAGAACATTGCTCCAACCTTTTAGTTTTGGTTATTATCCTTCCACTTGTAATGGATCTCTTATAAGCAAAGAAAAGTTAGCTGAAACTTTTTTCACCCACAGTGTTAGTTTATGGCTTTTAATTAGTGAATTCAGACCACTCAGGTTTAGAATGATTACTATCAGTCATCTTGCTTTTGACTTTTGGCTTTTGATTATTTTTCAGTTGTTTCTTCTTCATTTCTTTCTACCTGCTCTTTCTGAATGGCTTTCCCTAGTGATTCTTTCATTTTTTTTATTTGGCTATAGTTCTCTATTCTGGAGTTTTGATTAGCGGTTATCATGGAGACTGCTTAAATTCCTGTCTTACATGTCCACTCTTCAAATTCTGTTAATTTCTTCCTTCCGTTTAGTGTCTTGTTGTTAACTCATACCATTCTTGCTCATGGTTCTAGTGCTGTATTTCTATGTCATTTTACTCAGATTTTGTGTTTCGCTTTTTTCTTTTCTTTCTTTCGTTCTTTTTTTTTTTTAAGATTTACTTATTTATAAATCGGTCAGAAGCATGGAAGGGTGAGAGAATTCATCAGAGAAAGAGCAGGGAGCAGAACAGGCAGATGGACTGAAGACACTACTGAAGGGAGCAGCAGGCGAGACAGGAGAGGTCAGCGGTGCCATGTGGGTTTCTCCCTGGCTATCCAGGAATTGAACTTGTGCTGCAGAGGCTGCAGACAGCTTCAGAGTGTGGCGCTCAACATGCTGTGCCACCGGGGAGGCCCTTTTTTCTTTTCTTGTAGAAGGACGCCTTTCAAACATTTCTTACAGGGTAGGTCTGGTGCTGATAAACTTGTTAGCTTCTGTGAAAGCCTTCATTTCCCCCATCATTTTTAAATGATAATTTTGCAAGATTCAGTGTTTCTGGCTAGCATTTATCTTTTTTTAGGATTGTGAACACTTCTACTCTCTTCATGCCTGGAGAGTATAAAATCTGAGGAAAGACTAATTTGTGCACTTTAAGTTATTTTCTTCTGCTTTGCTTTCTATACTTTCTTTTCTTTATCTTCGATTTTTAATAATTTAGCAATGATGTGTCTTGCTGTAGGTTTTTTTTTAATTTAAAAATTGGGTATTATCTTTGCTTCTTGAACATCTATTTTTAATTCATTACTTAGGTTAATTCTTATTTATCATTTCTTTGAATAGGATCTCTGCTCCATTCTCACTCTATCTTCTGAAATTCTAATTATTCTTAAGTTTCCTCTTCTAACTGAGTCTGATATTGCTCAAAGAGAGTCCTTATTTATTTCCCTCTCTTTTTCTAATTGGGTAGTTTGCTCATTTGAGATTTCTACTCCCAAAATTCTTTCTTCTGCCAGTTTAATTCTATTTAAAGTGCTTTATAAATTTGTCTGCATTTCATTCAGATTCTCTTTTTGTGATCTTTTAATATTTTCAATTTCTTTGATAAAGAGCTCTCATCATTCCTGGTTCTCCTTTCTAAGATCTAGCACCTTGCCCATCTGCCTTGATTGACCATCCAGTAACTCATTTAGCATTTTTAATATTGTTTTGAAGTTTTTGTCTGATAGGTCCTCTAATTCTGTATCTTTTATATTTGTCCCAGAATTAATATTCTTTTCATTTTGCTCTTCCATCTTGCATTCGTATATTGTGTATTTACTTTCTAGATATGTGTAGTGCCTTCTTTTCTATTTGTGTGTGTGTTTGGGGTGCTGGGGGTTTAATTTTGTTTGTTTCTCCTCTTTATCTTTTTGTGAGGAGGGAAGTACTTCATCTCAGTTTGAGGAGTGAAGTTGGTCTCCTGTACTTCTTCTCCTTTCTCCCCACAGAAAGTTATGTACACTGTTTTTGCTGCTTAACTGTCCACTCCACCTCACTGCTATTTTTTTCTGCCAGAGGTCAGAGTCTCCCAGTGGGAGAAGCTAGGCCTAGTCTGCAAGCTCATGCTTCTGGACTAAGCTGGGCTTGTCACATAGCTCAGCACCTGGGTTTGGTGTGCACAGCTTGTCTCTCGACTGCCAACAATGGACATCACTGTCTCACTTCCACCACTGCCAGGTTGCTTCTGCAGGGTCACAAGATCTGTGCACCTTATGTTACTTTTCAGGGTATTCATTAATTACCTCATAAAACCTCTCTGCTAATGAGCCTGCTTTGGAGCCCAGACAGGATCATCCTAGCATCACTGATCTCTTCTGAGAGGGGGGTTGGAGGAAAGCTTTCCATACCGTCGCTGGCCTCAGAGGGCCCACTCTCCTGGTTTGGGTTTGTGTCTACACATCTCCACTCTCCCTGGATCAGACGTAAGCCCAAATAATTTCAGAGTGCCTGGTTTGTCCCATTGTGGCTTGGGTGGCTGACTTCCAGTCTGTCTGCCATCTGGGGTATCTACTCTCCAAGGCAAGCTCCCCTTCGCTTACTCCCAGTCCTTCCCCTCAGCAGCCACCAACCTCAGTTCAAGATGCCCAAAGGAAAGTCCTGGACTTATCTTTGAACAAATATTTGTTGTAATTGCTTTTAAGAGAAAAGCTGATCCCAACCTCTCTAATCCACAATGTTGTGGGTGCAGTCTTCTCACCATTTTGACCTCCTCCATCCTGGTCCAATCCTCTCTCTTCTACCCAACATCAATTGACCTTAACTGGTCTACCCACCACAAAAACATTTCAATAACAGGAAGAGCTTTTTAGAAAGGGGACATCTGACTGTGGTATTTCCTTACATTAGTGGCGTCACACTTCCTTCAGGCTAAAGTTCTATATACCTGTTTGAGACTTATTTCTAACAAATATGTGAAATTAGTTTGGCTCTGTCTCCTCCCTGGCTTCATTGTCTGTCTTCCTCTACCCCATGGATGACACCCTGGCCACTTAGCCACTTGGGGAACTTTCCATCATCAGGGGCTCTCCCTTGCCCTTTCATTGGCGATTTCATTATGTTACTCCCTTTGTCTAAAATATGGTTCCAGCAGCCCATCCTTCTCTATAGCTATTGTCCTCAGTCCCCTGGAACTTCCCCACTGTCAGAACAGGTATCACTGTAACAATATCCTATTCTTATTTTGGCAGATTTGAAAATAATTCTAAAGAACTATCGATGTAATTTGTTTTTATGTCTGTCTTACAAAATCAACACAGAGTTCTCTGTTGCAAAGTCAACACAGAGCTGGTACAAGGGCATGCTCATTATGTTTAATGAGGATTAGAAGAATGAACAGTTGAATGAATGAATGATAAGGACGATGTCTTTGAGGAACTCACAGTCTAGGCTTTAAAACATATGTAGCCTTTTATTGCACCTGTCCTAGTTCAGTTGTGGATCAAATTAATCTAACATAGTCACACACATTAGGAAAGTAAGTAAAATTGAACAAAAAGACCATTCAAATTAGATGTTATCTATTTAGCTCTTAGCCTTAGGGATGCTAGTATATTTTACTTTACAGTTTACTATATGTTGTTGCAGTTTACTAATTACTTAACTAAAACAATGCTGGCAAAGACAAATAAATGAGAAATAGAGACTTGATAAAGAAAGTAAATGGGGATTAAAAAGGATCCAGTTGTAGATCCCAAAATCTCATTCCATGTCCTATCAAAGAGGACCTGAAGGGAATCCTCTTCCATCAGGAATAAACTGGAGCTCAAAGAAATTAAAGAATCAAATGAAGACCAAGTGAGCTGTCCATATGAAAGCAAACAGGTCTCTGACCTCTGTTTGCAACAATCCACATTTTACTGATCCAAGTGTGCTCTTCCCAGTAAATAGGTGCAAAGATTTCAAACACAGGAAACCCCAGAAATAAGTGACCATAGATAGCAATAGGGACCAACAAAGTTGTACCTTATAGATAACCTGAGACAACATTTCTTTCAGATGCACATGTGATTTACTGCAATTGTATCCTATTCTTTTTCTATTAGCAGTTCTATTAGTCTTCATTGAACTCTACTGTGATCCTTGGGGAGCAGGCTGGGGTCCCCTGCATAGATGGCCTGAAAGTAAATGAAAAGGATGCTTCTGAAGACCCTGAAACAGATAAGCAGGGGCAGAATGGCAAGGCATAATCCCTGATGATGCAGCTCTTTCATGGTTTCTGAGCCCCTGACATCCACACTAGAGCCCTGTAAGCTACTTTCTTCTGTGTTTGCTCTTCTATGAATCAATGCTGAAAGGCACAACCCCACCCCTGTGGTCCAATACTGCTACTACTACTACTGCCACTACTGCCACTACTATTCAGCATCCTGGGTGGATATGCCATTTCTAAAAATCAAATAATACAGATAATGTATTGACCCAGGCTAATACCAATCCTACACCTACCTACATGAGCTAAGGTTACAAACAATAACAGAAAGCACCACATTAAATAATAGCACATTAATCATGTGCTAAAACATTTCTGTTATTATTATTTGATTTTCCTTCTGTTTCAGTTTATATCTAATAAATGAATGATTTCTGAGAAAGAGATCGAGATCATTGATGTGTATGATAGATAAAAGTGATATAAAGTATAAAGAATAACCAATTTTTAATTTTTTCCTTTAATAGTTATTTTAAAGAATTAGAAAATTTATTAGAATAACAAGTTTATAACATGATATTGGTTTCAAGTACACAACATTATAAATTAACACATGTTTATTCTACCTCATAATTTTTCCACCAAAACTCTAGGTTCCATATTTTGTAATAGTAAGAACAACATACATTTGCTGTTTCAAAATCCAACTCATGTAAACAATATGATGAAAAGTCACTCTATAACAGCTGTCCTGAAGAAAGCCAGAGATTCTGTCAGGAAATAAGTTTCTAATTTCTGGGCCTCCCCAGTGGTGCAGTGGGTTGAGCACAGCACTGTGAAGCTGTCTGCAGCCTCTGCAGCACGGGTTCCATCCCTGGCCAGCCAGGGAGCAACCCACATGGCACAGCAGACCTCTCCTGTCTTGCCCGCTGCTCCCCTCAGCAGTGTTTTCCATCAATCTGCCTGTTCTGCTCCCCACTCTGTCTCTGGTGAATTCTCTCACCCTCCTGTGCCTCTGGCCTGTACCCCAGTTCTTGTATAAATAAATAAAATATTTAAAAAAATAAATCAAATTTCTCATTTCCAAGGGTGGTGTGAAGGATGTCTGGCCATGGCACTGCCTCTGGCTGGCTAGGTTTCTAGAGCCCACTGTCCTGTAGATGGGTATCACAGGAAAGGAGCTCCAGAGTTGCTGGAACTCAGAGGAAGTTTGTAAGGTGTTAAAAGAATTTTCACATAGTCCCATTTGTTTGTTTATCTTTGTATTTGTTTACCTTACCTTTGGAGTCAAGTCTCTAGTCATCTCTGAAGCCAATAACATGGCTTCTGTTTTCTTCTATGTATTTGATGGTTTCATGCCTTACATCAAAGTTTTTAATCCATTTTTGAGTAAATTTTGTGTAAGGTATGAGATAGTGAGCTAGTATAATCCCCCCCCCCCCCACCGCCATGGGACTGTCCAGTTTTCCCAAAACCATTATTTGAAGAGTCTTTCCATTCTCCAGTGCATACTCTTGGGTCCTTTGTCATAAAATAACTATCCATAAAAGCATGGGCTTATTTCTGGGGTCCAAATCCTATTCCTATTAATTTGTGCCTGTATTTTTATTCCAATTCCATACTATTTTGATGATTATATATCAAAGCTAAGTTCCTACAGAGTGAATAAAATTATTAATTATTAAAACAAAAAGATACCCTATCAAATAAGAGAAAATTTTGGACATCATACATCTCACAAGGGACTAACATCAAAGATCTTATACAAATAACTCAAACAACTCAAAAAGATTAAAATATAGGCAAAACAGTTAAATAGACATTTCTCCATAGAAATAGACACATGAAAAACAGACACATGAAAAAACTCTTATCACTAATAAGGGGAATGCAAATCAAACCATGCTGAGCTAGCCCCTCACACTTGTGAGAGTGACTCATCAACAGGTGTTGGTGATGGTGTAGAGAAAAAGGAACACTCAAACACTCATATACTGTTGTGGGAATGTAGACTGGTCCAACATCTATGGAAAACAGGATGGAGGCTTCTTAAAATATTAAAATAAATTTGCCCTATGATCCAGCAATTCCATTTTTTTATCTATCCAAAGAATATAAAATTAAATGATATATACACTGCTATGTTGATTGCAACACTATTTACAACGGCCAACTTATAGAAGCAACCTAAGTGCCTAATTACATAAGTGGATTAAAAATATATACATACACACAATGGAATACTACTCAGCTATAAAAATAGTTGAAATCTTACCATTTTTGACCACATGAATGGAACTGTTGGGGATTATACTAAATGGATTAGGTCAGAAAGGGAAAGCAAATACTGGATGATCTCATTCTTATGTAGAATATAAATAAATAAAACAAAGGAACAGACAAAACTAAACCAAAATGAACCCTAGAAACCTGTTGAATTCAGACTATGCTGGGCGAGGGGCAGAATTAGAGTGGGAAAAGAGCCCAGTGGACCATGAAAGAGGACTATGGGTGCTCTGGTGGTATGTGTGGTGTAGTAAGATACATCTGATGAGGTGTACCTATGCCCTTAAATCATATAGTGTTATAAACCAATGTTACTTTCTTTAAAAAAATAAAAAAATAAAAAACATAAAAAAATAACTTTCAGATCTAATAGCTGGTCAGCTAGTATAATCATTCTTCACAAAAGTTTATAATCATAACTATCAATTATATTAAGTTGTCATCAATGGGTTGATGGACATGTAGGATTTCCAGAGTTCCAACAGGAGATGCCAAGTTGTAGAAACATGTAATGACACACAATTTTCATTTCAGTGATCCTAAGCTTTCAAGAAGATTAATACGTTCCACTTTCTCATATGCAAAGACTCTAGTCCAGTATCCATAAGCCAATAAATATTTACTTTCCAGAATCATAAAAGGAGAAATAACTTGTATATACTTTTCCACACACTTGGGTAATTCCAAACACACCAGATGTCTATGGAAGCACAAATTAAGCTCAACTGTATGTGTTTTGAATGAGATTTTTAAAAATATTTCTTCTTTAAGAGACCAGAAAATTATATTTGTTTTTTTAAAAAAAAAAACAAATCTTGTTTTGAGAGAACAATTTTTCTCTCCAGATGTATCCTCCTTGCTAGTGTCACAACAAGGACTTGTGAGCTGATCAACAGTGTGGGTGATTATTTGTTCCCATTTTCAACTCTTTTGACTTCAAACTTACCAGCACTATTTGGAATCTGATAGTTTTTGGTTTGTCCTAAGTTATTTTATTTCATCCCCTTGTCTTGATCCATTTAAATTTGCAAGAGATATAAGATTTACTATCATATTTACTCTCACTCTTACATTTACTGGTGGAATCTGTTTTCCTGGAAGGAAGTCTTTTCATAGCCAATACCTAATGACAGCACTTTCTGTTATTAATGACTTAACAATGCCTTCTAAATTCTCAGGTCCCTCCATTCTTATAGAACAACTGTCTTAAACCAAAAAAAGAAAGGTTTGACAAACTCTACTTGAAAAAGGCCAAGCCTTACTTGTAGAAAATATAGTTGATGGCATAGCCAGTGGGCTATTCATCATTTTATATACTTTATATTCATTTTAACTACTTATTAAATTTTGACTCATTCATATTATTTTCCCATTCTCCAGGATATCCATGACTAAGTCTTGAATAATAATGGTACAAAAAAAGAAAATTAACATGACTTGATTTAAACATATACGTTGATGATTTCTTCCTAACCTGATGGCTCACAGTGGTTCTAAGGAAGACTGGTTCCAAAGATAGTGAGTTTACCCTCCAGTTCCATGACTCGGCAACATAAGTATATGGGTGAAGTTTCTTCTTCCCAGTACCTTATTCCATAGACTCCAATTCCAAACAATAGAGGGAAATGCCAGGAGTGTCTTGCAGTTGAGGTGGTGAGGCAGGGCTGGGGCAGCTCCCAATTACCCCTATAGCTAGGGTCAGTGTCATGGCCATAAGCTGGGTCCCTCTTCTCCACTTCCATCCCTCCCACTGCACAAAAAGTGATTTACCATTGCTCAGCCCAGGGCTGTTTGCTCCTTCCTCTACCTTTATGTTCCATCGATAGTTCATCTGGTGGGAAACACTCATGTACAATGGCATCCTTAGCTAACTCCACAAAAAACTGTCTCCTAAGAATATTAGCTGATCCCAGGACATTTTCATTAAAAACAGATTTCAGCAACATACTAGCATGACATTTTACCTTATCTAATAAGCAATATCATGAGGTAGATTTATGCAAAATACATGGGCTTAACTCTGTCCTCAGCAATGAGGAACTCACCTATCACTGGTTTTAATGGCTCATTTATCTTACCTGTAGTGGATGTGCCAACACAGTTCTGTTCCTTGTTTTTTCACGCCCTAAGTGGCAGAAGAAAAAAAAAAAAAAAGACTTGTGAACTGAATTTTCTGTCTCTGTTTGCAAAATTTGTCACCTGTTTCTTTGAGGGTAGGTTTGCTCATAGTCTTAGGAGTCTGAAAGTACTTTCTAGCAAAGCAGGCTTAGAGACATTCGGCACTTATTTTTTTTTTTTTTGCTTTTTTTAAATTTTATACATTTTTACATCATTTTTCATTTTTGCACAATGTATGCATTTTCAGCTCTTAATGACCATCTACTATGTGCCTGGTATGGTTTTAGCCATTAGAAACACAGGGGTGAAATCTACAACTTCCTTTGTCTCAGAGACTGTTCTAAGAACTTATATATAATAACTCACTTAGATGAGGAAACTAAGGCATGAAAATGTTCTGTAACCTGCTCAATGTCACGCAGTGTAAGGTAAGTTGCAGAGCCAGGTTTCAGACCCAGGCACCAGGCTCCAGTGCAGACAGACTTGTTCCTTGTCCTAAAGGAGCCACAGTCTGTATCTCTGGTAACACTCACTGGAAACCTCTTATCTTGATTTAAATTTGCAGGAGATTTAAGATTTACTCTCACATTTACTTCCACTCTTATGGGTCCTAGTATCAATGAACTTCTTTGGAAGAAGGTCTCGTCATAGCTAATACCTCGTAGTATCATTTCCTATTATTAACTACTTAACAATGTTCTAGTTCACCAAATTTAAGAGCAGAGGAGGACTCTAGGCAGCAACTGTTCAGTGATATAAAAATTTATTTTGATCAGAAGTAACTTTAAGACACTAATGAGAATATGCCTTCACCCTAGAACCTTAAGTCCTAGCTCCCATCAAAAACATAGTCATACTTTTTTTTCCTGTGTGCTTTTTTGTTTTGTTTTGTTATAGTTACCAACTGATAGTCTAATTTTCTTGAAATTTATCTTGTGTACAGTTTATTATATTTATTATCTATTTCATTTTAGGATTTTTCCCCCACAAAATTTTTTCCAAGGTCATGTTTGTTAAGCAATCATTGAGTATATTAAAATAAACTATTATTTTAAATTCAGGACTCTCAATCTCTTCTATAGTTCTTCCTTTTTATATAGTGACACAACATCTTCATGTGTATGTATATGCACATATGCAGAATAAATATATAAACTATTTATTATGTTTATATAATATATAACACTTTGAGTAACAAAAGTACTTTTTTCACTCATTTTTGAAATAATATCTCAAAAATATTCTAGTTATGTTCATACTTTTTTTGTCTAGAATCTAGAGAAGTGAGGTTGCTGTAGAACCTGGTACATGTGTGAAATGCCTATTCTGATTATCATAAGACAGTTATCTGGGTGAGAGGGAGAGAAGTGCTGGCAGCACCCACAGGGAGGACTACGCCCAAGATGTGAATGGAACACAATAATTAGATTCAACTGCCTTAGCTCTAGAACATAAAACATACTGAAGTTATTAAAAAATGGGTATTATTTGTTAGATTTATTTATTTATGCATACAAGAACTGGGGAACAGGCCAGAGGTGTGGGGGGTGAGAGGATTCACCAGAGACAGAGTGGAGAATAGAACAGGCAGACTGACTGCAATACACTGCTGAGGGGAGCAGCTGGCGAGTCAGGAGAGGTCTGCTGCACCATGTGGGTAGCTCTCTAGCCTGAGATCAAACTCATGCAGCAGTGGCTGTGGACAGCCTCGTTGGTTGTGCCTTAACCCCTTGCACCACCAGGGGTTAAATATACCCAAAAAGTGGACATTCTTGTCTTGTTCCAGATCTTAATGGAATTGCTTTCAGCTTTTCACCATCGAGAATGATACTGGCTATGGGCTTGTCATATAAGGCCTTTATGATGTTGAGGTATGTTCCTTGTATTCCAAGAATTTCAAGGGCTTTTATCATGAATGGGTGTTGTACTTTGTCAAAAGCTTTCTCAGCATCTATTGATATTATCATATGGTTTTTATATTTCTTTTTGTTGATGTGTTGGAAAACGCTGAATGATTTTCGGATGTTGAACCATCTTTGTGTCCCTGTAATAAATCCTACTTGGTTGTGGTGAATTATCTTATGGATACATTGTTGGATTATGATAGCTAAAATTTTATTGAGGATTTCTGTATCAGTGTTCATTAGATAGACTGGCCTGTAGTTTTCTTTTTTTGTGTTGTCCTTGTTCGGTTTTTGTATTAGTGTAATGTTGGCTTCAAAGAACATGTTTGGTATTATCCCTTCCTTCTCAATTTTTTGAAAGAGTTTGTGAAGGATAGGCACTAATTCGTTTCTGAATGTTTGGGAGAATTCATTTGTAAATCCATCAGTTCCTGGGCTTTTGTTTTTGGGGAGGTTTTTGATTACCATTTCAATTTCACTGCTTGTAATTGGTCTGTTCAGGTGTTCTATTTCTTCTTTATCTAGCTTTGGGTGATTGTAGAAACTTCTCCAAAGAGGAAATGCAAATGGTAAACAGGCATATGAAAAAATGTTCAACATCACTTGTAATCATGGAAATGCAAATCAAAACTACCATGAGATACCATCTTACACCAGTGAGAATGGCACATATTAAAAAAAGCTAGCAACAACAAATGTTGGTAAGGATGTGGAGAAAAAGGAACTCTCCTGCATTGCTGATGGGAGTACAAACTGGTCCAACCACTATGGAGAGCTGTGTGGAGATTTCTTGACCTACTAAAGATACAGCTTCCATATGATCCAGCAATTCCACTCCTAGGTATTTACCCAAAGGACACAGAAACATTAATTCCAAATGGCACCTGCATCCCTATGTTTATAGCAGCACTATTTACAATAGCTAAGCTATGGAAACAACCCAAATGTCCAAAAATAGATGACTGGATCAAGAAGATGTGGTACATATACACAATGGAATATTACTCAGCAATCAAAAAAGATAAACACATGTAGTTTGCAGCAATATGGATGGAGCTAGAAGGGATCATGCTCAGCGAAATAAGTCAGAAAGAAAAAGGAAAATACCGGATGGTCTCGCTCATCGCAGGAATTTAGAAAACCTAAATAAGGGACCAGGAAAATGACTAATTAATAAAAAGTAAAAATCAAAATCAACAAGCAACTATAAACCAGAGACACACTATGGGGGGCGGGGAAGGCCAGGGAGAGGAAGGACTAGCGTCAAAATTGGGGGGGGTGCAATTGTATGGGGAATATAAGCAAAATGAAAATGCATACATTTTATATAAATGAAAAATGATGTAAGAATTATATAAAATAAAATATTAAAAAAAAAAAAACCAAAAAGGGCCTCCCTGGTGGCACAGGTGGTTGAATGCTGCACTGTGAAGCTGTCTGCAGCCTCTGCAGTGCAGGTTAGATCCTGGCCGGCCGGGGAGAAACCTACATGGTGCGGTAGACCTCTCCTGTCTCACCCGCTGCTCCCCTTAGCAGTGTATTTCATCACTCTGCCTGTTCTGTTCCCCACTCTGTCTCTGGTGAATCCTCTCACTCTCCCACACATCTGGCCTGTATCCCTGTTCTTGTATAAATAAATAAAAAAAACTTAAAAAAAATACCCAATAAATAGGTATTTTTTTAACAATGGATATTGTTAAACTACACTAATAAATGAATATGGGGGATGTTCTGCACATTCAATTATCTCATCAGGAGCATGATCTGTGTTCTTCATTCATCGAATTTCTATTTTTAATGTTCACAGCTTTTTTATGTACATCATACAAAATCCTTGCTGTCCATGTTTTCTTAAGAATGGAAAAAGGGTTCTAAAACCATCATAAATTTGGACCAAGGGATACATTTCTTAATTTTAAGAATGATCCTTTATTCTCTTCTCTTGCCTTTCAGAATCTTTTTTGTCCTCCCCAGGCATTATCATGATCAAAATACTGATAATGCGTGTTTGCTGGTCTGTGGTCCACCGTTGGCCATGGAGGACAGAATCGCATCTATGCTCCTACTAACGAGCCCACAAACCTCCCTCTCTTGCATCCATTCTTAAAATAGGAACTAGTGGTTCTCTGTGGACCTTTCATGGTCCCCCCATGGAAGGAGCCATTGAGAGGCAAGCTTTACCTCTTCCTGCACCATCTCAAGAGGAAAGCTCCAAATTCCCTGTTGTGCTCTGTTTACTTCTGTCTGGTTGGGGTGAGGGATCTCCCAACTCAGGTCTTCTCACGGCAGGTGTGCTGTAGTCAAACCTTGCAGGGAGGAGTGGATCAAGACTTGGGGTCTGGGCCATGGATCAGGCAGGAGATTAGTCTAACTTATTAGTAGATAACTGTAGTGAATGAGAGTAATGGAGGAGGACCGCACAGGACCCCACACTGTGCCTGTGACTTAAACTCCAGGTAGTCAGAAAGTATAATCTAACTTTTATAAGCTTTCCTTGCCTGTGTTTCTCTCTAGGACCTCAGTAGAGCGGTCTTTTTATTTAGTTATACAATCAATAAATGTTGAATGAGGGTCAACCACATACCAGTCACTGAAGACAAGGCAATGTTAGTGAACTCTGCAGACTCTACTCCCTGCCTGTTGAGCTTATGTTAGATAGGGAAAAAGAAAAAAAATAGTAACATAACAGTAAGTGAAATACTTGTAAGTGAATGGAAATTTTTAAGAAGAAACAATAAATGAGAGATGAAACAAGATATAGGCAAGTCAATCTTTAGACAGGGCTTCTCAGAAGCAGGGGAATTTTGAGCAAAGATCAGAAGGTAGAAGAAAGTGTCTAAAGAGATCACCAGGGAAAAAAACATTCTTAGCAAAGGGATCAGCAAGTGTGAATGCCCTGAAGTGGAAAGTGTATCAGGATTTTGAAAAATGGCAAAGAGGCCATTGTGGCCTGAACCAGAGGAGAGAATAGAAGGAGATGCAGGTGAAGATATAAGGAGCACTGGGTGGTACTGGGCCTCCTAGTTCAGCAGAAGGGCCCTGCCATTCACAAGGAGCAAGGAGGGGAGTCACTGTTGCTGGACCGTATTCAGTAGGGAAGTGACATGATCTGGCAGGCACTGCACAGGATCTGTGTAGCTGTTAAGAGCACACTGAAGAGGAGGCAAGGTAGGAAGTTGGGATACTCAGATCGACTTGAAGGTGACATTAAAAAAAGTGGGGCATCAGGGGAGTAAGAATTTGGTCAGAATTACAGATAGAAGAGGGCTGTCACTGGTAAGGCTGCGCTGCATTTGATTTGTAAAATTTCTGGCTAATCTATGTTTTTGTCTAATAACGACTACAGTTAAGTACAGCTCTTGCAGATTGTAGCTCTTGCTACTCCTCACCTGCTCAACTGACTATTTATGATGAAGCTGGATGATATGAAGCAACTACACTTTCCTTGCAAGAAACTAATCTCTCTTGACCTCTTTGAACATGCCTTTTCCTATTGCTGGGGTGACAGTTCCCATTGTACCCGTTGTATCTAAATACCCATCCAGCTTTGCTGCATTTTGGTGAGTGGAAGACCACAAATGAAACAAGAAGGCAGGAGCAAATGGAGGCTGGGAGGCTGGTTGGTGCAGGCCTGGAACTATGAAGGCAGGTGAGATGTGCTGGCAGGTGAGATTTACCCTTGATCTTCAGGGGTCCAGGCACACTCTGTTCTGGAATCAGAGATATTGATCACTATTCCTAAGTTCCAGCAAACTTTCATATCATTTTGCATTATTTTGGAAGCTACTAATAAAGTCACTTTTGAGAAAGTTACTTTTATGGGATAGAGAAGCATCCAGTAGAATCTATCACTATCAGCCAGTCATTCTGGTAAGTGGATGTCCACTGTCATCTTTTTCAGTCACATATTTTTCCACTGGATAATATGTTAAGATTCTACAGACACATAAAAGAATTTCTCAGACATCAGAAACCAAATAGCAGCTTCTCTGAGTAGTAATCCATTAAAGATATTAAAATCTATTAATATACCCTGACCTAGATATATGTTTATGTGGTCAACTCTAATCCTTTCCAAAATAGCATCTCCAATGTCCTAGAGACTGAATGTAAATAATGTCACTTGATAATAAGGTATTAAGGGTTCACATGGCAAGAAAAATCTTAGTATCTAAGTTGCAACCTACTTAATAACTTTTTTGTGTCCACATTGAAGGTGTGTGAAAGAATAAAGTCTTTGAGCTGTAATACTGAACACAATAATATTAACCAGCTGGAGAAACTGTTAGATTTTGGTAAATGAGAAAGTGTTAGATTCTGAATCTAGTCTCATTAGTTTAGTGAAAGGCAAGTATCTACATAACACAGAACTGTGAAACATGGGGGTATTCATTTCCAAAACTCTGAAACCTTGGATCTGTTAATACTAAACACCAAAATCAAAACATCAAAAGCACAAGTGTGAGGAGAAATGTTCTGATGAATATTTTCACGTTTCTGTTGGCTAGAGATTTTGAACAAAGAACACTGGCACCTGAATTAGGGGGTAATCATGGCCACCCAAAATTTAGAAATCTTTGCAAAGCTATAGTCTTATCTCCTCTAAAGACATCTGTTTATCAGGTTTGTAAGCCTCTGGTCTTTTGCCTTCTCTCTCCAGAGAGGATTTCTTTATATTCCAGAACAAAAGTCTCATTTCCTCTTTCCAGAGGGAATCAGGTGTACCAGGAGCTTCATATAAATTTTGAGCTTCATAATTTCAGGTTTTCTTTCCTGTGGCCCAACCACCTGTAAGTATAGGGACCATCTGGCTCCCATTCCCATGGGGAAATGATGATAAGGTTGCTGTAATAATTATCCTGTTTGTAAAAATTTAACAATTCATTAAACTATACCATTTACTTTTCACTAATGACAATGATACCATTCAGCATTATATAGGGCAGTATGATGAGCCATCAATCATCCCATTGTCCTCCCTTGGGATCATTGCTATCTATCGAGTGACTTATTCATATTACCTACATGGGAGTATATATATTTCCAGTCCAGAAATTGACATAATTACGATGTTGGAGCTTAACAAATTTAAACTGCTCAAGTCTTACATCACAGCAACTGGAACAGGGAGAGAGTAAGATAGAGAATACCTGTCAGGGGGAGTTAGTGAATTGCCTCTGTTCATATACCCTAGTCAGGAAGGATTTCTGACAAAATAGAATCAGGGTATGTTAGAGATTACTCACATTAAGCCAAATAGCTTATATGGCCTCAAATTTACAAACTTAATGAAATAGGCCACTGCTTCATTTTCCCTATAATTAAATAATTTAAGGAATTTCAGGGCAGAACTTTAACATGGTTAATGAACAAAGTAAGATAAAAGTGAATCAATTCAATGAGTCCATGCCACGTGCAAAGATCACAGGGATGCTTTTAGCTTTGTAGCACCCAAAAAAGAGTTACACTTAAAGGTTGTGATGGGAGAGGCTAATTATTCCAAGGTATAAAACTGACAGAAGAACGAAGGTTGGTCAAGAGGCCCAAGTTCAAGTCTCCTTCTGCTATTTGTGGCTCTGGGATCTTGAACAAGTTACCTAACCTCTCTAAATGTTAGCTTTCTTATTTGTAAATGAAGATTATAACTATAACTACTCAATATTGCTGTCAAAAGATGTAGGTGGGGCAATATATAGAAAAGCCTTAAGAACAGCACCAGATGGCATCTATTGCTTATAGAACAGAGAGAGCTCAGTAAAGGGAGGCACTCCAAGGTCAGGAAATAGGTGTTCTTCACAATGCAGCTAGGTAGGGCCTGCAACCACACAGTCACTTTACTTTTTTGCTTTACTTTTTTTTTTTTAAACTCTGGCATATAGTCAGAATTATACAAAAGTTGCAAGAATATTACACTGAATTCCATAACATATTTCACAAAGATTCCCAAATATTAATATTTTGCTGTACTTGTTTTCTTTTTTCTTTCTGTTGTGCAGCGTCATCGATATATTGCTTTGTGGTGTCAGGGCTAAATTTTATTCATTATTGTAGCTTTACATATGGCAGTGTTAATAACTCATCATTCCTCTTCTTTTGTAATCTTTAAATATACCTCTTCTGGCCTGTTTATTCTTCCAGAGTATTTTAGAATTGTTTCATTCATTTCAATTAATAAAAATTTTAATTAACTGGAAAACTGTATATTTTAATAATAACATTTGTAACCTCTATAACATGAAACACAGCAACAACTTAGCAATATTCAGTTTTCTCATTAAAAAGCATCCAATGTCATTTGGGTTGTTTCCAGGTTTTACCTATTGTGAATAGTGCTGCAATAAACATAGGTGTACAGGTGCTCTTTTGAATCACTGTTTTTGTGTCCTTTGGGTAGATCCCTAGTAGTGGAATTGCCGGCTCATATGGTAGCTCCATTTTTTGTAGACTGAGGAACCTCCAGACAGCTTTCCAAAGTGGTTGGACCAGTTTGCACTTCCACCAGCAATGCAGGAGAGTTCCTTTTTCACCACATCCTCCCAACATTTGTTGTTGCTTTTTTTTTTTTTTTTGATAAAAATAGATGACTGGATCAGGAAGATGTGGTAGATATACACAATTGAATATTATTCAGCAATGAAAAAAGATAAACACATGCCATTCGCAGCAAAGTGGATGGAGCAAGAAGGAATTATGCTCAGTGAAATAAGCCAGAAGGAAAAAAGAAAAATATCGGGTGGTTTCACTTATAACAGGAATATAGGGGAACCAAATAAGACATCAGTGTAAAAAAAATAATAACAGTACAAAAACGCAACAAAGCAAAAACAGACAATTATAAACCAGAGACATCCTACAGGGGAGGAGGAGGGAGAGGGATCAGAGGGAGAGAGGGAGGAGCACAGGGGACTGTGGTGATGATGCACAGGTGCCTTGGGGAATGAAATTCTACAGGGACTCAATCTGAAGGGGTGGGGGTAAGCAAATATTGTCTAAAGAGATTTAAAAATTGATAAATGTTAAAATAAAATTTAAAAAAATTAAAAATTAAAAAAAAATAAGAAAGCATCCAATGTCTATAGATTAATCTAAATCTTACATTTCTTAGTAAGGTTTAGTTACTTTATTTACATAAGTTTTGCAGTTAAGGATCATGTGTATATTTTATGTTTTTATTGCCAATGTAAACAGGATGCTTTTTTTCTTATGTTTTTTTGTTTTTGTTTTTTAAGATTTATTTATTTATTTATATAAGTACTGGGTACAGTCAGAAGCTCGGGAGGGTGAGAGAACTCACCAGAGCCAGAGCGGGGAGCAGAACAGGCAGAAGGAACGAGGTACACTGCTGAGGGGAGCAGCGGGCACAGCAGGAGAGGTCTGTCACACCATGTGGGACCCTCACCAGTGGCCGGGGATCGAACTGGCGCTGCAGAGGCTGCGGGCAGCTTCGCAGCCCAGCGCTCAACCGCTGCATCACCAGGGGAGGCCCTAAACAGGATGCTTTTTAATTTTATTTTCTGAATATTTTATAAACTGTTATTAATTCAGTTTACCTATTTCCTTTACATTACAGAGCTATACAGTAATATCCCTAAAAATAATTAGCATTTTTTCAACTTTACAATACCTATCTCAATCTCTATCTCTGTATCTAATTTACTTGGCCAAAAATTCAAGATCAATGTTAAGTCATCACTAAAAATAATGATCAATTTTATATTCTCTCTGACAGTGATAGGAACATATTTAACATAAATCAGAATTCTGACTGTTTGAAATACTCATCTATGTTTATCTTATATTATCCAGATGAATGTATTATTCAAAAAGTCATTTTGCTATAAATAATGGCAATCATGGTCACTAAGCATAAAGTCCGACAGAGAGCTTTCCTGACACTGAGACGACCATGGATATGTAATTCAGATTTCTGACTGCGGGCGATGGGTCCAGGCCCGCACTCTGCAACCTATTACATGTCACACTGTCCCATCAAGGCCATGCTGCCAGCCAAGGACTGGATATGACAGGGACAGAAGATGGACCCTTCCCTGGGATATGGAAGGCTCTCTTGAAGAACAAAATCCAGAATCACACTGTGACCAGGGAGATTCCACATAACCTCCCCCTTTTCTCTCCTCCTCATGAAAGCAAACATAACCTGTGCTTCCTCCCAGCACTACTGGCTCCTTCCCCTTAGGAGTTGCCTCTAGTCCATCTCTGCATACCTAATCCCTTCTCACCATCTGCTGTATAGGGTACCTGGAATAACACAGACATTAAATGTCTTGTTCCTTAAATAGAATATGTAGACTGTTTTCACTGTCCGCTTGGATCTGTCAGTTGAGTGACAATGTTATTTCAAAACCTCTTATTTCAGTAAGATGAAAAAGTAAAGCATTTAATAGCAGCAAGGATGGAAAGTGCTAGGCTGTGAAAAGCCCTTGTCCTGGACACGATCTTATTTGGTGCTCACCATGACACCACTTGGAAGTCAGGGGAGGAGGAACTGTCCTTGATTTAGAACAAACAAAAAACAGATGTCTTAGAGATTTTAAATGACATGAACAAAGTTACAGAAATAAAGGTCACAATTTATACACTTTCAGTTTTTATTCAAAAATATTTTTATTTTATCCCATGAAAGCTTTCCTTTCTTTCCCCGGCAAATTCACATGAAACATGCTATTTAGCAAATAAAAGACTTCAAACTAAAAAAGGGGACAAGAGACACCGAAGGATACTATGTATTGATCAATGGTACAATACACCAAAAAGACATAACACTCATCAACGTATACTCACAAAGCGAGGGAGCACCAAAACACATTATATAATTACTATCAGCTCTGAAAACAGATATTGGAGAAAATACATATATGGCACTCCACTCTCACCAAGGGACAGATCAACAAGACAGAAATTAAACAAGGATACAATAGCCCTAAGTGAAGACCTAGAATGCATGGACTTAATAGACATCTATAGGACACCGCACTACCCAAAATCTTAATACACATTTTTCTCAAATATACATGGATCATTCTCCGAGATCAACCATATATTAGGTCACAAGACAATCATCAACAAATACATGAAGATTGAAATCATACCAAGTATCTGTTCAAACCATAAAGACATCAAACTAGAAATCAAGGAGAGTGCCCACTACATGGAGACTGAACAACATGCTGAGAGACCACTGGGTTAATGAGGAAATCAAAGAAGAAATCAGAAAATACCTCGAGATGAACGACAAAGATGACACAACTTTCCAGAACATATGGGACTGGGCAAAAGTGGTATTAAGAAGAAAGTATTTAGAAATGCAGGCCCATATAAAGAAACTAGAACTAATCCAAAGAAACAGCCTACTCTCCTATCTTAAGGAACTAGAAAAAGAACAACAAAAAATATCCAAAAGCCAGTAGGAGGAAGGAAATAATAAAAATTAAAGTAAAAATGTACAAAATAGAAATTAAAAAGACAATCTAAAAGATCAATGCAACCAAAAGCTGGGTTTTTTTGAAAACACAAAATTATACAAATCCCTTGCAAGGGATATAAAGAAAAAAAAGAGAGAAAACCCAAATAAGTAGGATTATAATTGAAAGAGGAGAAATAATAAGACATAGCAGAAAACTAGAGGATAATTAGAGATTACTATGAACATTTATGTGCAAACAAGTTCAACAATCTAGAAGAGACGAACAAATTCTTAGAACTATACAATCCCCCAAAGCTGAACAAAGAAGAAATAGAAAACTGGAACAAACCAATAAGAAGCAGTGAAATTTAAAAAGTAATCAAAACCCACTCAAAAAACAAAAGCCCCGGACCAGATGGTTTCACAAACAGTTCTATCAAATATTCAAAGATGAACTAACACCTAGCCTACAAAAACTCTCAAAAACAAAGATAGAAGGAAAACTACAAAATTCATTTTATGAGGCCAAGATTACACTAATACCAAAACCAAATACAGACAACACCAAAAAAGAAAACTACAGACCAATTTCCCAAATGTACACAGATGAAAAAAAACCTCAATAAAATCTTAGCAAACCAAACGCAATAATGCATCGAAAGGATCATGCATCATGACCAAGTGGGATTTATCCCAGGGACACAGGATGTTTCAACATCCGAAAATCAATCGACATAGTTCACTACATCAACAAAAAGAAAAATAAAAACCATGTGATCATATCAGTAGATGCTGAGAAAGCATTTGATAAAGTCCAACATCCATTTATGATTGAAGGCCCTCAAAAAACTCAGAATGTAAGGGCCGTCACCTTAATACAATAAAAGTCATATATGACAAACTCACATCTAACATCATTGTTAATAGTGAAAAACTGAAAGACTTCCCATTGAGATCTGGAACAAGACAAGGATGTCCACTCTCACCACTGCTTTTCAATATAGTACTACAAGTCTTAGGGCAATTAGGCAAGAGAAAGACATAAAAGGATCCAAAATGGGGGGAAAAAGTGAAACTATCATTATATGCAGATGACATAATATATAGAGAATCCTAAAATATCCACAGGAAAATCTAATGAAAAAATAAACCTGTTTAGTAAAGTAGCAGGTTATAAAATCAATAAAGAAAAATCAAAAACCTTCCTGTATGCAAACAATCATTCTCAAGAGGAAGAAATTAAGAAAACCTTCCCATTCACGCACCCCCAAAAATTATATACAAAGGAGGTAAAAGCCCTATACAAGGAAAACTACGAAATACTGTTAAAAGAAATAGAAGACACAAAGAAATGGAAAGATATTCCCTGCTCATGAGTTGAAGAATTAACATCATAAAAATGGTCATCCTACCAAAAGCAATTTATAGAGTCAATGCAATCCCAATAAAAATCTCAATGACTTTCTTCAAGGAAATAGAACTGGTATTGATGAAATTCATATGGAAACACACACACACACACATACACACACAGAGAAAACAAATAGTAAAAACTCTCCTGACTAAAAGGGGGAGGAATTGAGGCATTACACTCCCAAACTTCAAACAATACTATAACACCATTATATTAAAAATAGTATGGTACTGGAACAAAAACAGACACACAGATCAATGGAATCAAATTGAAAGCCCAGAAATAAAACCACACATATGTGGCCAAATAATTTATGACAAGGAGGAAAGTACACTGGAACAAGGAAAACTTCTTCATTAAATGGTACTGGGAAAAATGGACTGTCACATGCGAAAAAATGAAACTAGACTACTATCTCACACCATATACAAAAATCAACTCAAAATGGATTGAAGTATTAAATGTAAGACCTTACATATAAAATATACAGAAGAAAATATAGAGAAAACACTCCATGATATAAACCTCAAAAACATCTTTGAGGATTCTTCTCCAGAAGCAAAGAAAACAAAGGATAAGATAAACAGTTATGACTACATCAAACTAAAAAGCTTCTGGACAGCAAGGAGCAATAATCAAAACATAGAGACATCCTTCTGAATGGGATAAAAATATTTGTGCACCATACAACAGATAAGGCACTGATATCAACGATCTTCAAACAACCTAGTAAAAAATGTGCAAAGGAAGAAGACACTTCTCTAAAGAAAAAAGGCAAATGGCCAACAGGCATAAGAAAAAATATTCAACATCACTAGTTATCAGGGAAATGCAAGTCAGAACCACTTCACTCCAGTAAGAACGGTCCACATCAAAAAACCCAGAAACAACAAATGCTAGAGAGGATGTGGAGAAAAAGGAACCCTCCTATACAGCTGGTGGGAATGTAAACTGGTCCGGCCAGCCACTATGGAAAGCTTTTTGGAGGTTCCTCAGAAAACTAAAAATGGATCTACCATATGCAATTCCATTCCTAGGCATCTACCCAAAGGACACAAAAACACTAATTCAAAATGAAAACTGCACGCCTATGTTTAATTGCAGCACTATTTACAGTTGCCAAGATATGGAAACAACCTAAATGTCTCAAAATAGATGAATGAATCAAAAAGTTGTGATATATTTATACAATGAACTATTACTCAGTGATCAAAAAAGACAAACTCATGCCATGTGTGGCAACATGGATGGAACTAGAAGGGATTATGCTAGCTGAAATTAGTCAGAAGGAAAAAGATAAATACCGGATGTCCTCACTCATGTGGAATACAAAGAAACCAAACAAAAGGTGAAGAAAATGTCAAAACTAACAAGCTGACCATAAAACTGAGGCATAGAACAAAGGAATGGGCGGCTGGGGGATGGGGAACAAAACAGGGGAGAGAACACAAGGAACTATGGTGATGGTTCACCGGTGTTAAGGTAGTGGGAGAACTATGGGGACTACAATGATGTAAGAAAAAAAAATAGTAAAAATATTTTTTAAATAAAAATAAAATACTATCATTAGAGCTAAAAAATAAAATGCTATCAATAGAGATGAGAAACACACTATTTACTATCATTTTTTGGTTTATAAAAAAGATATGGTGTTCAGTGACATGTTGACTATTGTAGGCATCTAAAAATAATCTCATAATACAAATTAAAAGTCTACTTAATTAGGGGCCTCCCTGGTGGGCATCGGGTTGAGTGCTGCACTGTGAAGCTGTCCGCAGCCTCTGCAGTGCAGGTTCGATTCCCAGCGGCCTGGGAGAAACCCACATGGCGTAGCAGACCTCTCCTGACTTGCCTGCTCCTCCCCTCAGCAGTGTCTTTGGTCAGTCTGCTAGTTCTGCTCCCTGCTCTGTCTCTGGTGAATCTTCTCACCCTCCCACGCCTCTGACTGTACCCCAGTTCTTGTACAAATAAATAAATAAATGAATCTTAAAAGAAAAAAAATAAAAAATAAGTAATTAGTAATCACTGCACCCTATGCATATTCTGTATTGATCTCATGGAAAACTGATACTATTTTCTATTGTTACTCATGGTTTTTAACTAACCATTTTTGGTAACATGAATGATTTCACATTAGTATGAAAAAAGTTTCTAACACTTTAGAAATAACAATTTTGTACTTGAAATGTTAACCTACATTAAGATGTGGCCTTAGATTTCTAGTTTAATTATACTATAATATTTTATTGATTCCAATTTTTTTATTTATTCTTTTACCAATGAGCTTTTAGGTTGTTTCTATTCATTTTTTTTTTTCTCCTCTTTTGCTATTACAAAATAACAGCGTCTTTCCAGGTTTATACTGGTCACTCGTACCCATATACCCACACTCCATCCTGTTGTCCAGTGATTCCAGAAACACTTCTTATCGGTGACCTTTTTCACATGGTGTTATCTTTGCCTCAGATGTTTTCCTTTCTTCCCCTGGCAACTCCTGCTCTACACCTGTTTCAAATACCACATTTCCTAACTCGGCCAGATTTTAGTGCCTACCTTAGGTTTGAAAGCATTTGTTTTTTTAGCTATAAACACATGGCACCAGGCTGAAAACTCATAGATATACAAATATTGTCTTACTGATCTTAACTACTTACTGGCATGGAGTCTAGTAAGCCATGGGTGACATACATTAGAGTCCTTTTTGGAACAGCAAATACATCCATTCATTCATCTTATGTATTTTCTAGATGCTGATACTGCAACAACGACAAAAACAATCAAAATTCCTTTTACTGCCACCACAGAGCCTATATTCTAGAGTAAGAAGACAATAATGAACAGAAATAATTGAGGTATTCAGTAGGGTAGAAAATTATATGGGGGTGAGTTATGGGGGAAAAAACATGGATGTGGGGTGTGAGCCTGCAAAAGGGCTGAATCTTAAAGGGAGCAGCAGAAGGAGATGGGTGTGAAGGAAGAAGTGAGGGGGGCTATCTGGGGAAAGAGCTTTCCAGGCAGAGGAAACATCAGAAGCAAGGCCCCAAAGTGAGAACATGCTTGGCACTCAGCAGGACTGTGGGGCAGAGAGAAGATCAGACACAGAGGGCATACTCTTCATGTGCACCTCATAAATGACAACAAGGACTCTGATTTGCTCCTAGAAGACAAGAAACCATTGAAGGGATCTGAGCAGAGAAGTTTTAATGTTTTGTTTTTGTTTTGTTTTGTTCTGCTATAAACAAATAGAAGGTAACCAAGACAAAAAGCAGGGAAATAAAGAAACTTTTCCACAACTCCAGTGAGAAATGTTGGTGGTTTGAACCAAGATGGTGGGGTTTGGAGATTCTAGATATGTTCTGAGGATAGAGGTGAATGGCTTACTGTGGGATTGGATGTGAAACATGAGAGAAGAAGGATGACTCCATTTTTTAACCTGAGCAAACTAGAAGCACAGATTAGTCATAAGCTGAGATGGGGAAGGGGATGTGTCATGCAACCATCCCAAGCTCACTGTCAGTTCTCACAGATGATAAGGGGACTTTGGAGCCTTTAGTGGGTTTTGCAGGCCTTTATTGCTGAAACAGGGGACCATATACACAAGCAGGCAGACAGAGCAAAAGAGACTCCAACACTAAGAGTAGCAGAACAGCAACTCCACTGCCCAGCCCCCTTACACTGTTAAGTGCCCACAGTCACACATCCAACATATGTTGTAAATGCAAGGCCCTCTGTTGTTTGCTAGATGTTGGAATGGTAGAAAACATAGCATTTCACATAATGGGCTCTCTGTTGTGTGGAAGGGAAGGTGAAAAATAGCCTGATTTACTCATTTACCTTACAGTACGGAACAGGGTTTAAAAAAATACAGACATTTTATGTGAAAATGCTTGTTAGGCATTCAGAGATGAAAACCAATTTTGGCATTCAGGGGAGAAATGCAGTAAAAATTTGCAAGTCATCAGTGTACAGTGAAACTGCAAGTCCTGTGATACTGGTGGGGGTCTCCAGTGCACCTCATAGAGAGAAGAGTTTGAATGCCTGACCCCAGATAGCCTCACTCACTTCCTCCTTCACACCCATCTCCTGCTGCTCCCTTTAAGATTCAGCCCTTTTATAAGCTCCCACCCCACGTCCATGTTTTATTCCCTCATGTCTCACTCCCATATCATTTTCTACCCTACTGAATAGCTCAATTATTTCTGTTCATTATTGTCTTCTTACTCTAGAATGTAAGCTCTGTGGTGGCAGTAAAAGAATGTGCAAAGTAAACAGTCATTTTACTGTTTACTTTACAGGCCATGACTTTACAGTCATGGCCATGAAGGTCATTTTAAGGCTATTGGAAAATAAACTGAAGGCCACAAAATTTACACATATAGGGTCCAGATTAAATTCACAAACAGAAGCATCTGGGCAAACTGCCCCCTACTGAATTTGGCTCTTTATAGAAGAAACACAACATTTCCATATTGTAATTCTGCAGTGGCAGAAGAGGAAGGCATTACTTTACCTAGCCCCAGAAGGGGGCATGGCAAAGTTCTTATGCTATTCCTCAAAACATTTCAATCATTCTCTTCAATGTACACAATTTGAAATCATTTATTCTACATTAAACATGGCCCAAATCTAATCCCTTTTATAGAGCACATTCTGAAATCTGTAATTTTGCAAGATGTATGAGATATAAAGATGGGAAGAAAGGTGGTTCCATTCATCATTGTAATACACAATTTTCAGAGCAAAAGATCAGATAGTTCAAAATGATCAAGGCTGCTTTTCCTCTTTCATGGTTTTCCTGGGAAACTTCACGAATATTAATGTCTGGATTCCACCCACAATAAGTCTAGCCACTGGAATTCTAATTGATGCTATGTTTGAGTAACAGTGACCCAAAGTGGGCTCCTTAAACCTAAAAGCTTATGAACTTCCCACACATATCTATTAAAAAAGCAGATTCTGATTCACTAAGTCGGTGTTTCTCCTGACTTCCTAAGTGAGGGCATCATCTGGTCAGAGAACAACACTTTGAGTAGCAAGGACATACCCTACATAATCATCTCTTTAAAAAAGTCATTTGACATTACTATCTATGATAACAAAATGCATTCAACTAAATAAAAAGCTGGTTATACAGATATTTCATTAAGCAAACATTTACTGAGCACATGAAGTTTGGCAAATATATTTTAAGAGATATAGAGATAAAAAGTTTTAAAAAGTTCTGATTCTGACCAGGATTAGGAAGGGTACATAGGCTTTAATGCAAGTATCTTCTCTAATACAGATGTCATTCTTGGTCTACAAAGGTCAAAATATAAAATGACCCAGGAAATTCAGAATTAAAACATATAAAATCTCTCTACTCCTCTGATGTGTGACCAGATACTATTACATTTTGCCAATGCTTGTAACAGGACTCCTGGCAACTATCAATCTAAAATGTCTTAGTCTTAAAGCTGAGATAATTAACAGATGACCCTGCTATTTGATCCAGAATCTATCAAACAAGTATTTTCAGACCTCAGGAGAAAGATTTTTAAAGAATTCAGCAAGTCCATATTATAGTTTAGGTACCCAAACAGGCCTCTAGAGCATAGAGGTGTGACCATTAATATGCATCTCGTGTGGCTTCCTTCTGTGATGCTGTCCATACCTTGTTAGACTCAGTGTAGACTGAATTTCTGACACAGCTCTGCCTATTTTTAGAGCCATAATGATAGTATGAAAGCAGTGGGTTTCCCCCTGCTCCCCATCTCTTTGTCCCAAGGGCCTGGATGTGTGTATCTGGAGAGGGAGCTTGTTAGGGATATAGGGAAGAGGTTGGTTACTACCCTAAAGTTAGTGTTTGGTGGCTTGGGACCATGCTTGGGCACCTGTATATCTGCAGTCAACATATTTCCCCATATGTCTACGCAACCCCAATACACTATTAGTCCCCATGTAATAAAGATTTAGCTAGCCTTTGCCTTCAGTTCCTGGGAGGAAGATGCTAAATTCTTGGAATTTGTCAAGTAATAGCTATTTCACTGTTATTCACGATAGCCCTGATAATTTATATTAATGAAGTGATTCTTTCCAAGTAAATCCCTCAATAGTTTATAGTAACTAGATGACCCAAGATGGGGGGTAGCCACACCAGAAAAAGCAAACAAGTGATTGTAAGGTTGGACTTTTGAGTCATCAACCTAAAGTGTGGGTAGGGGAAGGGGCCTAAAGATTGAGTTCAACCACAAAAACTGTGATTCAGTAAGCCACCTGAAAATACATATGAACACCCAGCTCAGGTCAGATCAGCTTCCTTAGAAGATTTTGGATGGTTCTGATTTGTATCCTTTTGCTCTAATAAGACTATAATTTTAAGTATAGCATTTTTCTAAGTTCTGTGAGTCATTCTAGTGAATTGGCAAAACTAAACAGGTAGTGAAAACTTCTAATTAGCAGCCAGAGGACAGAAGTACAGGTGGCCCAAGCTTGTGGTGATGTCACAGGGAACTGAGTCCTTAACATGTGAAGCTGGGACCCATTCCTAAAGTCTGCTTCAGTTTCCCAAACTGCCCTGAATGGTCACCCAACTTACTGAAGCTATGTCAGCTTGCTCCTTCCAAAACATATCCAACTTTTAAGAAGTATAGTTCTTAATAATCATTGCTATTGTGTAGGCTTTTACATTGTTGGTCATAAATATTTCTTGTATTTGGATTAAAAAAATGACGTTTTCTCTACTGTAGACTTTGCTCATCAAGTCCAGAAGATTATGGTGAGTTCAAGAGTCCACCAGTCAAATGTCCCTGGATATAAACTGTGACCAAGGCCTGACTTGCCATACCTCCCAGGACACTGTGACTTGTACAGAATCACAGGCATATTGCAGTCAGCTTTACTCCCTGAGTTCAACCATAACCCCATTTCCTGCTTCTTTCCCTTCTCTACTAAACTATGTTGTCAGGTGTTGCTTCTAGAACAAGGTCATCTATCCAAGGCACAATAGCCTTAATTGCTGTCATTTTCACATTCATGATACATCTTATTCTATTGTTTAGGAAGAAAACACCTAGGTTCTGGAGAGCTTAAGAGCAGCATTCTCAAGGTGACCCACTGTCACAGCAAAAGAAAGAAGAACCAAGACCTCCTGATCCCTCTCACTGTACTCCCAGATCATGTTGCCACTCAGGAAGAAAAATTCAATCAGGATCTAAATATACTTTATGTAGAATGATCCAGCACTGTGATATTGATTTTTTAAGTTAAAAATAAAGTTATTCTATCACTTTTCCCCTATACAAAATTCTGTTCTTAAAGCTCAAAATATCCTTTTTTGATGCAGAATCTTTTAAGCTTTTTTAAATATATCTCCAAAGGAGAGTATAAATACCTTGGTGGTACATTGCCTCTCCTTCGTGCATAACACACAAGTCTCAATGCTGTCCTTATAGCTCAGAATTGCCTCTTCTGGGAAATTCTTTACTCTCCAGCCTCAAAGCAGAGGTGCTGGCAGCCAGTTGGCCTAGATGACAGCATTCCCTGGCCCAAGCTGACTGCAAGAGATGGCTATAGCACCAAGTGGGTCCAATTATCAGATCAGTGACAAAAAAAAAAAAAAAAAAAAAAAAAAAACCCTGATAACTCTAAAGAATGTGAGGGTAAGTGTTAGTTCTGTGAATTCATCCAAACCTTGGATCATGAAGATCAGGGGCAAGTATAGAAACATAATCCATCAAGAAGTAGAGGGAAACCTAAGACCCTTGGACTTTTGTAAGTGAGTCTGTTCAATGTATGATTTTACAATACTGCTCTACAACTCGCCCTTTTCAGGCACTTGAATTTTCTCAAAAAGGTTTCTCTTCCTTGCAACCAATAATTCTGGAGGGAATCTTCCTTTCTAGGACACCCCAATTCATCTACAAGTTGAAACAAGCTGCAATAGATCTCATTAATTTGATGTTGACATTTGACTTCAATCCCAACCTTATCCTTTTTAAAAGAAGTCATGTATTTTAAGTAGGAAGAAACATGTTTCTTATTTTTTAACTGCATTCCCAGGGAAAATCTCTATTTAATTGGAACCAAAAATACATCTTACATGTGTTTTTATAATATTATAGTTTATAGAACTGGGTTCAGGATCAGAATTCAAGCTAATATTGTCTATGAAGCAAAATGGAGAGAAGATAAAGGTGAGTCCCTAACATTCTTTTAGTGTTTTTATTCTTTTTATTAGATAAGGGGCCAAGCTGACAGTGTAATTGGTAATAAGCTGCTATTATTAAAACCTGTACCTGGTATAGGGTTAGGACACTTGGGAAAGTGTGATTAGAGAAGGAACTTATTAAAGTGATGCCACAATGGCGTTGATTACATTTAGAGCAGATCCTGTGCAAGCTTCCTGTCAGGGCTGATGCAGGCTGTATGTAGCTTGCACAGCCTTGTCACTCTACTAAACACAAGCATGGTGTGCTCCCAGAGACATCTGCCTCTGGGTTGACACAGCAGTTGGAAAGCAATGTTTTCAGGTTACTGTGGCTCAAAAATTTTGAAAAAGTTAACAGAGCTGATGACTAAGCTGGACTGCCATCACTGAAAACTGAAGGCATAAAAACTGCTTCATAAAAACTCAGATTTTACCTTCATAAATCAGGGATTTCACAAATAATTCAGTGTGACCTATATGATGTCTTATTCTTCCTACACAGGCTTCTTTCCAACTGAGAAGTCCAGGTCTACTCCCATTAAGTAATGGAAAAAAATTTCCCCTTCACAAGGGTCAGGCATTAAGCAGAAACTACAGTCATTTCTGTCTGCCACGCTTCTCTGTCTGGTAGCCCAAACAGCCCTTACAGTCCTACAACGATGGCCAGGAGGAAACAATGGCCATTAAGGAAAACTTTCAAGATCTTAAGAATTAAAGAATACCTTTATTTTCTCATATCCACAGTCCATTTACAAAAGTTGATTATATAGGGTCCACAAAGAAAAACCTGATAAATTAGAAAATGCAGAAAAAGTGTGGATAACTTTTTTTTTGAACCACATAGTGACTAGACTATATGTTAGTAATACAAGTTTGAAGCTTGAAAATACATTAACCAGTTCAAAATTAAAAATCCAAATAGAGCCTATTCTAGAGGCACTTGGCACCCTGAGCAGTTAGGTTTAGCACTGCTGAATGCCTTATTGGGAAATCCTTTTTATAAGCTAGCTGGAACAGTCAGAATCCCAGGTGATGTGGCCCCTTAAGGTATCCTGGAGACAAGGCCCCTTGCATCTTTGGACTGAGAATTCCTAAAGGGTAGAAGCAATGTCTTCCACTTTGGCTATCACCCCAGTTTGGGAAAAGTGCCGGGAACAGCTTTGGGGTCAGGCCCAGTGCTGCCGCCCAAACTCACCTGCCCCAGTGAGTGACCCAGCACCTGGAACAGCTTTGTGGGTGGACCCAACACCAGTACAGATCCCATCATCATTTAACAGCTGTAATGGCTATTATCAAAAAGACAAAGAAAGAAGTGTTCATGAAGATATGGAAAAAAGGAACCTTCATACATTTTTAATAGTACAGCATTTGGAAAAGAGTATGAAGATTCCACAAAAAAATTAAAAATAGAATTACCATATGATTCAGCTATTCAACTTCTGGGTATTTATCTGAAAATTGTGAAAACACCATTCTGAAAAGATGTAAGCCTTATGCTCATGGCAGCACTATTACAATAGCCAAGACACAATCTAAATTCCTACTGATTGATGAATGGATCAAGAAGATGTGGTACATGCACAATGGAATCCTACTTAAGTAGAAAAAAAGATGAAATCATTCCATTTGCAAGAGCATGGATGTATCTTAAGGGGATTATGGTAAGTGAAACAAGTCAGAAGGAGAAAGAGAAATGCCAAATGATTTCACTTATTTATGGAATATAAAGAAAAAAAGAGAATAAAAAAAAAAAAAGAAAACCTAAACTAAAACAAGCCCTTTCATTCTGACAACAGATAGGTGGTATGAGGGGAAGGGGAGGCCCTGGAAGAGGTCATTGAATGATGGTGGCTAATGGTAACTAGACCTTTGGTGTTGGGCATGATGACAGCTGACAAAGTGTGAAGCTATACACCTGAAACTTACATAGTGTTGTAAACTGATGTTGGCTCAATACAGTTTAAAAAATAAAAATTAAAAAGTTAAGGCCTCCCCGTGGCGCAGCGGGTTGAGCACTGCTCTGTGAAGCTGTCCGCAGCCTCTGCAGTGCATGGGGGTGCGATTCCCAGCCAGCCAGCCAGGGACATTCCCACATGGCGCAGCGGACCTCTCCTGCCTCTCCCGCTCCCTCCATCTGCATGTTTTGCTCCCCGCTGTGTCTCTGGTGAATACTCTCACCCTCCCGTGCCTCTGGCCTATACCCCAAGATTTAAAGGGTTTTAAATCTTTGAAAAAAAGCTAAAATTACAATTTTTAGAAATTAGTAACAGTAGAAATACTACACAAGAAATACAAATAATTGCACTCTAAAGAAGACTCTGTAGTGTTCAATAAGATTGCCAACTAGCCAACACTCATTGGTTCTGCCATCTATTATAAATGCTAAAATATGAAAACATTTTTGCATGGATTGGCAAACAGTACCTCTCCGGGCTCCTGTCCTGAAAACAGTAAACCTTCCAAAATGCAGCAGTTAAGGGGTCTCTAGGAATCCCAAGTGCTGTGTCTCTTCTGATTGGTCACTTCCTATACAGGACTAGTAACTAAATATTGTATAGTTTAACTACCTTTGTTATGAAACAAGAAAAAAGATAAAGGAACTAATAAGTAATTTTTATGTAACTTAAAGATAAGGGAAAAAAGAGTAAAATAAAACCCAAGACAGCAGGAAGAATAAATTGCTGAGGCCCCCAAATGTTCAGAATAGCTTCCATCTGCTTCTCCTGTCCTACTTTCCTTCTTCCTGCCCTGGGTCCTGCTTAGGCTGTTTCCTTCCTCCTTTGTCTAGTTCCAGCTCAGATGTTAGTAACTCCAGGAAACTTTCACTTACCTAGCTGGCTAAGATAGGTGCTACATACTTATATTTACCATAACGGAAACATAATTGTTCTATTTTTATGTCTGCTCTATTACAGTAATTTTGTGTTGTTTGGCCTAATCACGAAACATTTTTTTTAAAGTAGTGTAACCATATATTCATTTTTAAATTGAAATAGAAACATTTTCATGAAAAATTTAAATCACAGCAAAGATTGCTATTTCTGGTATATAGTAAATGTTAACATTTTAAAATAAAATTGCTACATCTCTCTTATCATACATAACACACTTATTTGATGTCACAATATACAGAAATGCTATACCTTTTGTTACTCTTATTACACTCACATTGCCATTCCATTTCCCCAACATGAGGTGAACATGGTTATTTAGTATTTTTTTCTGTCACAAAATGCACATACAGATGCATGCTTAAGTTTTTAAAGGTCCTATGATCCTCAGCTCTAAATATTACACTATTGCTTTTACCTCGGGTAGTCAATGATTATTAAAATTATTATAGTTAGTATACAATTGACCCAAACAAAATAAATGTTACAAATATAATTTAAAACATTACTAAGAAAAAATGTTAAGAAATGCACCTCTTAATAATATGAATAAAGCTGCTCCTCTCCCAGTAGCTCATGTATCCACAACGAGTATGACATTGCTAGAATGATTCAGGATTCTAAGTAAATGCTGTTCCTTGCTAGTAAGAGTAGTCTAGAATTAGGTAATAGCATATGTTGGTTATGCAAATAAGTAGTTCATTAGACAAGATTTTATAATAATACATATTTCCTAAAGCCCATAGTCAATTCATCATCAAAATCATTATTGATAATAAAAAGCCCGCAGCTCAATGACGTCCTACTTCAGCTTGGTGAAACTAAAAAACTGCAAAACAGCTGACTTGGAAAGGACTTTTTACCCATCATCAGTAACTCACTTTCTGGGAAATATATAAAAAAAATTGCAAGATTTATAGTATTATTAATACTACTCTTTCACTTAGAGGTATGTAGAGGTATTAACTCATGAAAAATTGAGAATATTGATGTATTATTAATTTCATTGCACTTTTTCCAATACAACATTTTTAATGAAATGATTTTTACATTAGCTCATGCTTTAAATATATTCTCACCTTTAAATATATTCTCTTTAAATAGAGCACACTTTAAAAATATATATAGGGAGAAACTCTACATTGTGAAAAAATAAGGATGTTTAAAAAATAAAAAATAAAGAATATTTTCTATATGATAAAAATAATTCATTATATTTTTGGAGTTACAGATTTAACCATTCTATCTATGAGAAATATTTACCATGTAATATGACTGGTAAAGCCAGTTCTCCCTATCAAACCAATTAGCCAAATCAGACTTGATGTCAGAAAAAAGTCTGATCTCATTTTTAAATTCAACTAAATGTGTTAATGTACTTTCAAAGGACAATAAATATGACTAGAAATATGACTAGAAAAATGCAATGAAACATGCAATTTTTAACTTAAATAATTAAAAACATTCCATTAAAATTAAAATAATATAAATCTAATATGTTTATCCTCTTTAAAGTTAGTTATATAAACAAGATAGTAAATCATTCTCATTACTTAATTTGTTCTACTACTATGTAGTTCATAGCCAAAAATACCAGTTATTTGAGAAGAGAGGAGCATGTAATAGGCTTGACATTCTGAAATTGTGTGTACATGATTTGATTTTGAAGGACAATTAAATGATTCTTATGTATAAAAATCAGAAATAACTCAAATAATTTTGATCAATTATCAAAAATTTTTTATCTTTTTTTAAAAATTGAAGAGAATATATTGTTAAACATAACCAGCCAGCAACTAGCATATTTTATTTTGAATTGATAGTAGTAGGAAGAAAATATTAAACATTTTATAACATGGCAAATGAGTATAATGAATTCATATTATTTGAAAAACTATCTTAATTCATAGCTGTGCTAATGTGAGAGAAATTGGATAAGTTTTATTCATATATTTTATTTAATAGCCTTGAAAATGCTGATGGTTCCGGAAACATCTTAATTACATTAATAAGAATCAATGAGGGCCTCCTTGGTGGCGCAGCGGTTGAGCGCTGGGTTGCAAAGCTGCCCGCAGCCTCTGCAGCGCCGGTTCGATCCCCAGCTGCTCCCCTGCCACCGGAGAAGGGTCCCACATGGAGCGCAGACCTCTCCTGCCGCCCGCCGCTCCCCTCAGCAGTGTACTTCGGTCCTTTTGCCTGCTCTGCTCCCTGCTCTGGCTCTGGTGAATTCTCTCACCCTCCCGCGCTTCTGACTGTACCCATTGCTTGTATAAATAAATGAATAAATAAATAAATCTTTTTTTTTATTTTTTTTTAATAGAGGCATGATTTATTTATTTATTTATTTGTTTGTTTGTTTTGTTTATACATGCACTGGGGACAGTCAGAAGCGCGGGAGGGTGAGAGAATTCACCAGAGCCAGAGCGGGGAGCAGAGCAGTCAGAAGGACCGAAGTACACTGCTGAGGGGAGCAGCGGGCGGCAGGAGAGGTCTGCGCACCATGTGGGGCCCTCCTGTGGTGGCCGGGGAGCAGCTGGGGATCGAACCGGCACTGTGGAGGCCGCGGGCAGCTTCGCAACCCAGCGCTCAACCGCTGCGCCACCGGGGAGGCCCAATAAATAAATCTTAAAAAAAAAAAAAAAGAATCAATGACCAATCCTGGAGGTAAGCAATAAGGATTCCTTATGCCTAAAGAATTGATACATTTAAAACATGGATGGAAAAGATCAATGAAACCAAGAGCTGGTTCTTTGAAAAAATCAATAAAATAGACAAACCCCTAGCCAGGCTCACAAAGGAAAAAAGGGAGAAAGCACAAATAAACAGGATCATCAATGAAAGAGGAGAAATCACAACGGACAGAGCAGAAATCAAAAGAATAATCAGTAACTACTATGAACAGTTATATGGAAACAAGTTTAATAATCTAGAGGAGATGGACAAATTCCTACAACTCTACAATCACCCAAAGCTAGATAAAGAAGAAATAGAACACCTAAACAGACCAATTACAATTAGCGAAATTGAAATGGTAATCAAAAACCTCCCCAAAAACAAAAGCCCAGGACCTGATGGATTTACAAATGAATTCTACCAAACATTCAGAGATGAATTAGTGCCTATCCTTCACACACTCTTCCAAAAAATTGAGAAGGAAGGGACAATACCAAACACTTTCTATGAAGCCAACATTACACTAATACCAAAACCGAACAAGGACAACACAAAAAAGGAAAACTACAGGCCAATCTCCCTAATGAACACTGATGCAAAAATCCTCAATAAAATTTTAGCCATCAGAATCCAACAATGTATCCATAAGATAATTCACCACGACCAAGTAGGATTCATTCCAGGGGCACAAGGATGGTTTAACATCCGAAAATCAATCAACGTTATCCAACACATCAACAAAAAGAAATATAAAAACCATATGATAATATCAATAGATGCTGAGAAAGCTTTCGACAAAGTGCAACACCCATTCATGATAAAAGCCCTTGAAATTCTTGGGATACAAGGAACATACCTCAACATCATAAAGGCCATCTATGACAAGCCAACAGCCAGTATCATTCTCAATGGTGAAAAGCTGAAAGCAATTCCATTAAGATCTGGAACAAGACAAGGATGTCCATTCTCACCACTGCTTTTCAATATAATACTGGAAGTCCTAGCCAGGGCAATAAGACAAGAGAAAGACATCCAAGGAATCCAAATAGGAAAAGAAGAAGTCAAACTATCACTATTTGCAGACGATATGATATTATACATAGAGAACCCCAAAAACTCCACAGAAAAGCTAATTCAACTCATCAATCAGTTCAGTAAAGTGGCAGGATACAAAATCAACATGCAAAAGTCAGTAGCCTTCCTATACACAAATAATAAATCTGAAGAAGAAGAAATCAAAAAAACATCCCTTTTGTTATTGAAACAAAAAAAATCAAATATTTGGGAATAAATCTAACAAAAGAGGTAAAGGACCTATACAAAGAAAACTATAAAACACTGTTAAAAGAAATAGAAGAAGACACAAAGAAATGGAGAGACATCCCCTGCTCGTGGATTGGAAGAATAAACATTATTAAAATGGCCATCCTTCCAAAAGCAATATAAAGATTCAGTGCTATTCCAATAAAAATTTCAATGTCATTCTTCAAAGAAATAGAACAATTATTGATGAAATTCATATGGAATCACAAAAAACCCCGAATAGCCAAAGCTCTCCTGAAAAAAAAAGAAGGGAATGGAGGCATTACACTCCCGGACTTCAAACTATACTACAAAGCCATAATCATCAAAACTGCATGGTATTGGAACAAGAACAGACATACAGACCAATGGAATCGAATAGAAAATCCAGAAATAAACCCACAGATTTATGGTCAACTAATCTTTGACAAAGGAGCAAAGACTATGCATTGGAGCAAAGAAAGTTTGTTCAATAAATGGTGCTGGGAAAACTGGGTCGCTACATGCAAAAGAATGAAGCTTGACCACTACCTCACACCATACACAAAAATCAACTCAAAATGGATTAAAGAACTAGACATAAGACCTGAAACCATAAAATATATAGAAGGAAATATAGGTGAAACACTACGTGATCTGCACATCAAAGACATCTTTACAGACACATCACCCAAAGCAGTGATAGTGAAGGCAAAGATAAACAGCTGGGACTACATCAAATTAAAGAGCTTCTGCACAGCAAAAGAGACAATAACAAAAACAAAGAGAAACCCCACCAACTGGGAGAACATTTTTGCACCCAACACTAATGATAAAGGACTGATCACAAAAATCTGCAAAGAGCTGATGAGACTCAACAACAACAAAGAAAATAATGCAGTCAAAAAATGGGCAGAAGAGCTAAAAAGAAACTTCTCTGAAGAGGAAATGCAAATGGCCAACAGGCATATGAAAAAATGTTCAACATCACTTGCCATCAGGGAAATGCAAATCAAAACTACCATGAGATACCATCTTACACCAGTGAGAATGGCACATATTAAAAAAACTAGCAACAACAAATGCTGGCGAGGGTGTGGAGAAAAAGGAACTCTTCTGCACTGTTGGTGGGAGTGCAAACTGGTCCAACCACTGTGGAGAGCTGTGTGGAGATTTCTGGACCTACTAAACATAGAGCTTCCATATGATCCAGCAATTCCACTCCTAGGTATTTACCCAAAGGACACAGAAACATCAATTCCAAAGAACACCTGCACCCCTATGTTTATAGCAGCACTGTTTACAATAGCTAAGCTTTGGAAACAACCCAAATGCCCAAAAACAGATGACTGGATCAAGAAGATGTGGTACATATATACCATGGAATATTACTCAGCATTCAAAAAAGATAAACACATGCAATTTGCAGCAACATGGATGGCGCTGGAAGGGATCATGCTCAGCGAAATAAGCCAAAAAGAAAAAGAAAAATACCGGATGGTCTCACTCATAGCAGGAATCTAGAAAACTTAAATAAGGGACCAGGAAAATGAATAACTATAAGAAAGTGAAAATCAAAATCAACAAAAAACTATGAACCAGAGACACTTTTAGGGGGGCGGGGGCGGGAGGGGAGGGATTGGGGTCAGAATGGGGGGGCTGCAATTGTATGGGGAATATAACAATAAAATTTATAAAAAAAAAAATTTAGAATAAAAAAAAATAAAAAAATAAAACATGGATGGGCCTGTTTTCAGTATTCATTATTTCATACAGAAATGTGCTTTGCTTTGCTCTCCAGTAAGTCTTCCTTAAGAAATTTCACAAAAGGCAGGGAATGGCAGAGGCAAAGACATTAAGATGAAACCGGTCTTAATGGAATCGAATAGAAAATCTAGAAATAAACCCACAGATTTATGGTCAACTAATCTTTGACAAAGGAGCAAAGACTATGCATTGGAGCAAAGAAAGTTTGTTCAATAAATGGTGCTGGGAAAACTGGGTCGCTACATGCAAAAGAATGAAGCTTGACCACCACCTCACACCATACACAAAAATCAACTCAAAATGGATTAAAGAACTAGGCATAAGACCTGAAACCATAAAATATATAGAAGGAAATATAGGCGAAACACTACGTGATTTGCACATCAAAGACATCTTTATAGACACATCACCCAAAGCAGTGATAGTGAAGGCAAAGATAAACAGCTGGGACTATATCAAATTAAAGAGCTTTTGCACAGCAAAAGAGACAATAACAAAAACAAAGAGAAACCCCACCAGCTGGGAGAACATTTTTGCACCCAACACTAATGATAAAGGACTGATCACAAAAATCTGCAAAGAGCTGATGAGACTCAACAACAACAAAGAAAATAATGCAGTCAAAAAATGGGCAGAAGAGCTAAAAAGAAACTTCTCTGAAGAGGAAATGCAAATGGCCAACAGGCATATGAAAAAATGTTCAACATCACTTGCCATCAGGGAAATGCAAATCAAAACTACCATGAGATACCATCTTACACCAGTGAGAATGGCACATATTAAAAAAACTAGCAACAACAAATGCTGGCGAGGGTGTGGAGAAAAAGGAACTCTTCTGCACTGTTGGTGGGAGTGCAAACTGGTCCAACCACTGTGGAGAGCTGTGTGGAGATTTCTGGACCTACTAAACATAGAGCTTCCATATGATCCAGCAATTCCACTCCTAGGTATTTACCCAAAGGACACAGAAACATCAATTCCAAAGAACACCTGCACCCCTATGTTTATAGCAGCACTGTTTACAATAGCTAAGCTTTGGAAACAACCCAAATGCCCAAAAACAGATGACTGGATCAAGAAGATGTGGTACATATATACCATGGAATATTACTCAGCATTCAAAAAAGATAAACACATGCAATTTGCAGCAACATGGATGGCGCTGGAAGGGATCATGCTCAGCGAAATAAGCCAAAAAGAAAAAGAAAAATACCGGATGGTCTCACTCATAGCAGGAATCTAGAAAACTTAAATAAGGGACCAGGAAAATGAATAACTATAAGAAAGTGAAAATCAAAATCAACAAAAAACTATGAACCAGAGACACTTTTAGGGGGGCGGGGGCGGGAGGGGAGGGATTGGGGTCAGAATGGGGGGGCTGCAATTGTATGGGGAATATAACAATAAAATTTATAAAAAAAAAAATTTAGAATAAAAAAAAATAAAAAAATAAAACATGGATGGGCCTGTTTTCAGTATTCATTATTTCATACAGAAATGTGCTTTGCTTTGCTCTCCAGTAAGTCTTCCTTAAGAAATTTCACAAAAGGCAGGGAATGGCAGAGGCAAAGACATTAAGATGAAACCGGTCTTAATGGAATCGAATAGAAAATCTAGAAATAAACCCACAGATTTATGGTCAACTAATCTTTGACAAAGGAGCAAAGACTATGCATTGGAGCAAAGAAAGTTTGTTCAATAAATGGTGCTGGGAAAACTGGGTCGCTACATGCAAAAGAATGAAGCTTGACCACCACCTCACACCATACACAAAAATCAACTCAAAATGGATTAAAGAACTAGGCATAAGACCTGAAACCATAAAATATATAGAAGGAAATATAGGCGAAACACTACGTGATTTGCACATCAAAGACATCTTTATAGACACATCACCCAAAGCAGTGATAGTGAAGGCAAAGATAAACAGCTGGGACTATATCAAATTAAAGAGCTTTTGCACAGCAAAAGAGACAATAACAAAAACAAAGAGAAACCCCACCAACTGGGAGAACATTTTTGCACCCAACACTAATGATAAAGGACTGATCACAAAAATCTGCAAAGAGCTGATGAGACTCAACAACAACAAAGAAAATAATGCAGTCAAAAAATGGGCAGAAGAGCTTAAAAGAAACTTCTCTGAAGAGGAAATGCAAATGGCCAACAGGCATATGAAAAAATGTTCAACATCACTTGTCATCAGGGAAATGCAAATCAAAACTACCATGAGATACCATCTTACACCAGTGAGAATGGCACATATTAAAAAAACTAGCAACAACAAATGTTGGCGAGGGTGTGGAGAAAAAGGAACTCTCCTGCACTGTTGGTGGGAGTGCAAACTGGTCCAACCACTGTGGAAAGCTGTGTGGAGATTTCTGGACCTACTAAACATAGAGCTTCCATATGACCCAGCAATTCCACTCCTAGGTATTTACCCAAAGGACACAGAAACATCCATTCCAAAGAACACCTGCACCCCTATGTTTATAGCAGCACTGTTTACAATAGCTAAGCTTTGGAAACAACCCAAATGCCCAAAAATAGATGACTGGATCAAGAAGATGTGGTACATATATACCATGGAATATTACTCAGCATTCAAAAAAGATAAACACATGCAATTTGCAGCAACATGGATGGCGCTGGAAGGGATCATGCTCAGCGAAATAAGCCAAAAAGAAAAAGAAAAATACCGGATGGTCTCACTCATAGCAGGAATCTAGAAAACTTAAATAAGGGACCAGGAAAATGAATAACTATAAGAAAGTGAAAATCAAAATCAACAAAAAACTATGAACCAGAGACACTTTTAGGGGGGCGGGGGCGGGAGGCGAGGGATTGGGGTCAGAATGGGGGGCTGCAATTGTATGGGGAATATAACAATAAAATTTATAAAAAAAAAAAAAAAAAAAAAAAGATGAAACCGGTCTTTCCTAACCATACCATGTGTCTGATGAACTCAGGATATCCTAACCAAGCTAGGGAAAACATTCTCTTCCCAATACCATACTTCACTCTTAACAGAATGTAGAAAACAGGAACAGAGGAGAAACTCCAAGAGTTTATGATGTCTTGATTTATTATTTTAAAAAATATTCTCTTTGTTGATGCCTTTACATTTTAAACCCCAGAAGGGAATGCAGCAGGGTAAGATGTGAGATTGGCGAGAGAAATGTCCCCTTTTGTGAAGAGTTATTATAAACATAGATTTGGAAAAGAATAGATAGAAGTTGAGGGCTTAAGAACAGAATTTTATAAAATATCTCTGCTTGAGGATCTCTTAGAAAGTCTTTTATTTCAGAGTCATGCTCCCAGTTTGAGATCCATATCTCATGAGACTGAGTTCCCTGAACACAGAATCTTTCTATCCCAAAACTCTATGGATGAGGCCATATGGGAGGGTCTGTGTGATGGGATGGGGAGGGCCTGTGTGATGGGATGAAGGATTAGTACACTTATAAGAAAAAATCAGTTCTCTTTCTCTCTCTCTCTGTTCCCTCCACCCCAACCCGCTGCTTGGACACAGCAAGAATGTAGCCTTTTTCAAAGCAAGAAAGGGCATCTAACTAGGAACTTAATCAGCTGGCATACTGATCTTGACCTTGGACTTTCCAGCCTCCAGGACTATGAGAAATACAGTCTATTGTTTAAGTCACCTAGTCTTCTATGTATTGTTACAACAACACAACCTGACTAAAACACATCCTATCACAGTATATAATATGAGAACCCATCTCCACAAAAGACACATCAACTTCCATAGAAATCCTCCAATTAAAGATACTTTGAGTACCAAGGCCTACTAATCCAGGCAGTTCCTTAGGTTGCAGGGGTCCTTTGATAAAGAAAGGCCCATATCAGGTGGCTGATTACAGGCAGGCCCCAAACTGCCAGTCCCATCAAATAGTAAGTCAAAGAGAGTGATTTCAAATCTCTCTCAATTCTGCCAATCCTTTTTGGCAAAGAACCAGTCAGAGCTGTGGCACTATTTCTTCAGGTAACATTCTCCCTCTGACACATCCAATCCATCACCTAAAAGGAGACACAGTGGAGCTGTGTTTATCAGATCACACCAAGGCTGAGAACACCAGGGCCTGGTCCTTTTCTGTGACTGCTCTATTAATTACCCCTTTACTCTCCTGAAAGTCCAGCTTCCTTTCACTTCAGCTCTTTCCTGTCAGCATTTGAAGATTCACTGCTGTCCCCCATTCCTCTCACTCAAATAAACCATCCCGCCAAAGTCTGCCATGACTGCAACCTTGGGCAGTGAGGAGAAACCACCATGACTGACAGCTGGTAGGTTAAAAAATGGGAGCATTTGAATCCTAAGAACCAAAAGGACTAAAACAATCTAAAAGAAGCTTTAAATTAAGAATTGCACCTGATGTGGCAAACCTCTCCTGTTGCGCCCGCTGCTCCCCTCAGCAATGTACTTTGGTAGTCTGCCTATTCTGCTCCCCGCTCTGTCTCTGGTGAATCCTCTCACCCTCTTGCACCACTGGCCTGAGCCCCAGCTCTTGCATAAAAATAAATAAATCTGTAAAAAAAATATGGCACCTCATTTCTGCAGACACTGAACTGGGCTACAGCCTGTGTCCTAGATCTGAGGGCTTTGGAACTGAGACCCAGGGCATGAAATTTGGGGCTTGTGATCCCCATGATGGGGGATGGGGCACAGGGCAGACACAACACCCCCACACCATCTAGGTGCTCCACACCACCCCCACTCTGTTCCCCTGACCCACAGGGGAAAAAAACAGTTCTGGAAGAACACTATGAAAGATCTCTGGCGCAACCTAGAGACCACAAAAAAATCACCAACATCCTGATAGTTAAAAACCAGGGATCCCAAAAACACCCTCAGGCTCTGAGAGAGGGTGGGTCACACAAAAGGGATAAGAAGGGAAATAAGTCGTGGAGCAAGACCCCATTCTAGAACTGAGAGCCAGGCACACGATCCTGGGTGTGGAATGCCTCACAGCAGTTGACACTGCACAGGGTGACAGGCAGCATTTTGGATTTGATAGCCCTGGAACTGAGACCTAGAGTGCAGAATTCAGGGCACCGGATCCATACAGCTGCGGGCACAGCACCAGGTGAACACGGGGAAGACACAGCACCCAGCTGGAATAAGAGCCCCTGTGTTAAGGTGCTCCCCTTCACTCCCTCCTCCATTTCTCAGAGAACCACTGGGAAAAAGCACAGGTCAGCAAGTACCAGTCCCTGGCACCACCTTGTGACCAGAACAAAATCACCAACTAGCTGACTCCCTCTTGGAACTGAGTAAATACAGAGGAAGGGACACAGCATCAATACCCTGGTGGAGTTTTGGCCTGCCAGTGCTGGTCTCAGTCTGGTAAACAGTTTCAAACACCCCTAAAGGAGCACTCCAAAGAGATGCCGGCCAACACCAGTGTTACAATGTACCAATGCATAGAACTAGTTAGAAAACAAACAACAAGGAGAAGGAAAAATATAAATAACCAAGCAAGCCCACAGGAGAAGGACACACCACAAAAAGAAACACAGTCACCAGAGCTCAACAATGACATGGAAGAACTTCTCTGCCTATCAGATAGAGAATTAATAATCATCATGATTAAAAAGCAGAAAGAAAACAAAAAGGAAAAAATGATTTCAAACTAAGAATCACTGAACTGAAGAACGAAATTGAGACCTTAAGAAAGGAAAGAAAAGAAATGCAGAAAAGGAAAAGATTACTGGAGGAGATAAAGGACTTTGGGAAAAGCAATGAAAACAGAATGGATGAAATGGAAGAATGGATCAGTACTATTAAAGATACAGAAACAAAAAGAGCCAACAGAGAAAAGGAGAGAGAAGTGCAAATGAAGAAGTATGAGGAGACTCTTAGACAATTGTCAGACTCCATGATGAGAGGAAATGTAAGAATTATAGGCATTCCAGAAAGTGAGGAGACAAAGGAACTGAGAAATTGTTCAAGGAGTTAATTGAAGAAACATCCCAAGCATGAAAAAAGAGATGAATATAGACATACAAGAAGCGAGAACAACTCCCAATTACCACAATGAAAAGAAAACTACAGCAAGACACCTAATAGTAAAGCTTTCAAGAGTCCAAGACAAAGAAAAAATAATGAAACTGGCAAGGGGGAAGAAATAGATAACTTATAAGGGAAAACCAATTAGGTTAACTTTAGATTTCTCTGAAGAAACATGACAGACAAGAAGAGAATGGAGTAACATATTCAGCAAACTTCAATGCAACAAATGTCAACCAAGAATACTTTAAGCTGCAAAACTCTCCTTCCTCTATGAAGAAAAAATATAGACCTTCTCAGACAAACAGAAAATCCAGAAATTCATTACAATTAACCCCTCACTCAAAAATTCTATAAGAAGTCCTTAAGCCAAAACCAACAGAGGAATGAACAAGAAGAACAGAATAAAGTGAGGAATAAAATCACAAAAAAGACAAAAAAAAACTGGCAAATACAGATGCCAACATATCAATATTAACTCTAAATGTAAATGGATTAAACTCATCAATAAAAAGACACAGAGCAGCATGAAGGATTAAAACACAAAATCCAAACGTCTGCTGTCCCCAGGAAACACATTTAACCACAAAAGATAAACATAGACTGAAAGTAAAAGGTTGGAAAACAATCCTACAAGAAAATGGACCAAAAAAGAAGGCAGGAACAGCTATACTTGTATCAGATGAAACAGACTTCCAATTAAAGAAAGTAGAGGAGACATAGATGGAAACTACATAACGATCAAGGGCACAATACATCAGGAAGATATAACACTCTTCAACATATACTCACCAAATGAAGGGGCACCAAAATATATTAGACAATGTAATGTCTGAAAACAGACATTAAGGAAAATACATATGTAGTGGGAGACTTCAACACCCCACTCTCACCAATGGACACACCAAAGAGACAAAAAATAAACAAAGACACTAGAGCCCTAAATAAAGACACAGAGCTCATGGACTTAACAGACATCTACAGGACACTGCACCCAAAAAAATCCGAGTACACTTTTTTTCCAAGCACACATGGATCATTCTCCAGAATCAATCACATACTGGGCCACAAGACAAACATCAACAGATACATGAAGATCAAAATCATTCCAACTATCTTCTCTGATCATAAAGGCATCAAGCTAGAAATAAATCATGAAAAGAAAACAAAGAACCCTCCCATTTCATGGAGATTGAAATACACACCACTGGAAGACCACTGGAATAATGAGGAGAGCAAATAAGAAATTAAAAAATACTTTGAGATGAACGACAAGGAGGACACCACTTTCCAGAATGTATGGGATACAGCAAAAGCAGTAATAAGAGGAAAATATGGAGCAATAGAGGTTCACATCAACAAACAACAAAGAACTCAAAGAAACAACCTAATCTCGCATCTCAGAGCTAGAAAAAGAACAACAAAAAAGCCCTAAAGCTAGTAGAAGAAAGAAAACAATAAAAATCAAAGCAGAAATAAACGAAATGGAAATTAGAAAAAACAATCCAAAAGATCAATAAAACCAAAAGTTGGTTCTTTGAAAAAATAAACAAAATAGACAAACCTCTAGCAAGGCTCACAAAGAAAAAATGGGAGAAAACACATATAAATAGGATTGTAAATGAAAGAGAAGGAATCACAATAGACTCAGTAGAAATCAAAGGAATAATCAGAGATTACTATGAACACTTACAGACAAACAAATTCAGCAACCTAGAAGAGATGGACAAATTCCTAGAACGATATAATCATCCAAAGCTGGACAAAGAAGAAATAGAAAAACTAGACAGACATATTACAAGCAGTGAAATTGAGGCAGTAATCAAAGCACTCCCCATAAACAAAAGCCCAGGCCCAGACGGCTTCACAAGTGAATTCTACCAAACGTTCAGCAGTGAATTAGTGCCTATCCTCAACAAATCTTTCAAAAAATTGAAAAAGAAGAAATACTACAAATATGTTCTACAAAGCCAGCATTACACTAATACCCAAAACAAAGAGAGCACAAAAAAAGAAAATTACAGGCCAATCTCCCTAATGAACACTGATGCAAAAATACTCAACAAGATCCTTGCCAACAGAATCCAATAATGCATCAAAGGGATAGTATACCACGATCAAGTAGGATTCATCCCAGGGGCACAAGGATGGTTCTACATACAACAATAGATCAGTGTAATCCAACATATCAACAAAAAGAAAAAGAGAAACCATATGATCATATCAACAGATGCTGAGAAAGCATTCGACAAAGTCCAGCATCCATTTATGATGAAGGCCCTTGAAATTCTTGGGATAGGAGGAACATACCTTAACATGATAAAAGCCATATATGATAAACCCACTGCCAATGTTATTTTCAATGACAAAAAGTTGAAGTCCTTTCCTTTAACATCAGGAACAAGACAAGGACCTCTCTCACCACTGCTCTTCAACATAATACTGGAGGCCCTAGCCAGGGCAATAAGACAAGAAAAAGAAATACTAGGAATCCAGATAGGGAAAGAAGAAGTAAAACTATCATTATTTGCAGACGATATGATGATATATATAGAGAACCCTAAAAACTCCACAGAAAAACCTACTCAAAATAATCAACCAGTTCAGTAAAGTAGCAGGATACAAAATCAACACACAAAAATCAGAAGCCTTCCTATACACAAACAATCAATTTGAAGAAGAAGAAATCAAGAAAAAACATCCCTTTCATAATTGAAGCAAACAAACAAAAAAATCAAATACTTGGGAATATACCAGCAAGGAGGTAAAAGACCTATACAAAGAAAACTATGAAACACTATTAAAAGAAACAGAAGAAGACACAAAGAAATGGAAAGACATCCCCTGCTCATGGATTGGAAGAATTAACGTTATTAAAATGTCCAACCTACCAATAGCACTAACTATACAGATTCAACATTATTCCAATAAAAATCTCAATGACATTCTTCAAAGAAATAGAATACTGATGAAATTCATATGGAACCACAAAAAAAAACAAAAAACCCAAAAACAAAAACACCACAAATAGCCAAATCCCTACTGATGAAAACAAAGGAAAAAGGAGGTATCACACTTTCAAACTTCAACCTATACTACAAAGCCATAATAATTAAACAGTTTAGTACTGGCACAAAAACAGACACATGGACCAATGGAACCGAATAGAGAGCCCAGAAATAAAGCCACACTTATATGAACAACTAATCTTTGAAAAAGGAGCAAAGAATATGCAATGGAACACAGATAGTTTGTTTAATAAATTGTGCTAGGAGAACTGCACCTCCACATGTAACAAAATGAAACTAGACCACTACCTCTCACTGTGCACAAAAATCAACTCAAAATGGATAAAAGAACTGGACATAAGACCTGAAGCCATAAAATATATAGAAGAAAATATAGGGAAAACACTACAAGACATACATTGCAATAACATCTTTAAAGACTCATCACCCAAAGCAGTGATAGTGAAGGCAAAGACAAACACCTGGGATTACATCAAACTGAAAAGCTTCTGTACAGCCAAAGAGACATTTACCAAAACAGAGAGACACCCCACTAATTAGGAAAAAAGTCTTTGCACTCCATTCAACTGATAAGGGACTGATCACAAAAACATACAAAGAACTCACATGACTCAACAAAAACAAAATAAACAATCCAGTCAAGAAATGGGCAAAAGAACTTCAAAGACATTTCTCCAAAGAGGGAATGCAAATGGACAACAGGCATATGAAAAAATGTTCAACATCCCTTATCATCAGGGAAATGCAAATCAAAACCACACTGAGATACCACCTTACACAAGTAAGCATGGCACATATCAAAAAAACAAGCATCAACAAGAAACTCTCCTACATTGCTGGTGGGAGTGCAAATTGGTCCAGCCACTATGGAAAGCTGTCTGGAGGTTCCTCAGTCTACTGAAAACGGAGCTCCCATATGACCCAGCAATTCCACTCCTGGGATCTCCCCAAAGGACACAAAAACATTGATTCAAAAGACCACCTATACACCTATGTTTATTGCAGCAATATTTACAATAGGTAAAACCTGGAAACAACCCAGATGCCCAAAAATAGACAACTGAATCAAGAAGATGTGGTATATATACACAATGGAATATTATCCAGCAATCAAAAAAGATAAACTCATGCCATTCTCAGCAACATGGATGGAGCTAGAAGGAATTATGCTCAGTGATATAAGCCAGAATGAAAAAGAAAAATATCGGATGGCTTAACTTATAGCAGGAAAATAGGGGAACCAAATAAGACATCAGTGTAAAAAAATAATAATAACAGTACAAAACACAACAAAGCAAAAACAGATAATTATAAATCAGAGACATACTGTAGGGGAGGAGGAGGGAGAGGGATGATAGGGAGTAAGGGAGAAGCACAGGGGACTGTGGTGATGGTTCACAGGTGCCGTGGGGAAGGAAATTCTATAGGGACTCAATCTGAGGGGGTGGGGGGAATCAAATAATATTTAACAAAAAAATAATAAAAATAAATAGGAAAAAAACAAAGAAAAAAATGGCACCTGAAATTATTCAGAGACAAAGGAATGTACAAATCATAAGATAGTTGGACCCTATGGGGAAAAAAAAAGTTAGATTTACAAAATATAAAAAGAAATTCTACATATAAAATATCTAGACATTGAAATAGAGAAATGAATGAATAAGTCAGAGAACAGATCTCAGAGGATTAGTCTATTGGAAGGAAACTATGATAAAATCACCTCAAGTACTGCACTAAGCATAAAATATCTGGAAAATTGGAGAGTTTCATTATTATGGAGGAAAAGTGAAAATGTTCATTATATGTTAACAGGAATTCCAGAACCTTAGCACAGAGAAAATGGGAGAAGGGTGATATTTGAAGAAATGGTGATAAAACTCCCAGGTGTGGCAAGTGATGAAACTTCTAAAATTGAGGCAGTACAGTAAGTCCCAATCAGAATAAACTAAGCAAATCTACATAAATACAGTACTGTAAATCTGCATAACTTAAAAAGAGGAAAATTTCAAAAATTCCAAGAAGGGAAGATTTTTTAAAAAGTAATGGCAATTAGACAAAATGTACACTGTTCCAAAGCAATGTAACAGTATATTCAATGTGCCAAGGGAAAATAGAACAGCCAGCCTGGAATTATATACTTCACAGATTCATAATGAAAGAGTGAGGTTAACTTTCAGATATAACAAAGACTCAGAGATTTTCCCACTCTAAACAGCTTGAAGATTATTTTAGCACACAGGATATTAAATCTAGAAGTTGGATTTAAGATGCCATACAAAGACAAGAGACTGGAAAACAATGGTTCATGTAGATGTGGACTAACTGCAAAAATGATGACAAATGATGAGACTTGAAAGTTCATCATGACAAGAAGATAAAAGCAAGTGGCAGAGGAGGGAAGCTGGGCACATTAAGGCCTGGTGTTGTTATGTAAGCAGTGATGTGGCTGAAGCCAAAGACTGTTATAGATGGTGCTTCTGGAGCCGGGTGTTTGTGAAGATAGATAGCCCCAGGGAAAATGCGAACTAAGTATCACATTTGGGGTGGAGACTCTAAGAAACAAGAGGGAGTGCAGAAGCAGCCCCTGCATTTCAGTGTTAGGGATTCAGCATTCCGACATTCAGCTTTCAGGATTTCAGCATTTTCAGATCTTCAGCGATTCAGTGGTCAGCCATTTCTGCCCCCACCACACTGATCTTCCAGAAAGCTGTTGTGGGCCTCAGAAGGAGCTGGTGGGGCCTCAGAAGGATCTGGAGAGGTCTCCAGCAGCCAACCTCAGAGAGGAAAAGTTTGGAGGCTTTGCAAGAAGCCAAGTGACTAAAACTGTTCCATGCTTTGCTGCTGTTACAGCCTGGCAGGGAAGGGGAAGACCCGGAGCTGGGTACCTCACTGAGCTGAATGAGTGTGGCCGTTTATTGAGTGGTTTGGCCTTTGTAGCTGCTGTTTTGAGTGTCACTTGTCTGGTGCTGCTCTGGAGCATCTCAGCAGCTCTGGTGAGCATCTCCTGTTGTGTCTTCTGTTTCTTCATGAGTTGAATCCTAGCCCTCAGTGGCGGGAAGATGCCTTCTTGGGAGCATTTGTGTTTAGGACTTTGAAACACTGGACACTGCTTTGGGTGAAGTAAACAGCCATTTTTGGCCTCAGTAATTCTTTGTTTTTCCCTGGTTTGTTAAATAAATCCCATTGTTGTTGATCTCTGAACCTGAGTAATTGCAATTGCAATTGTGTGCATGGAGGAAGAACTCAGACAGTGACCGATACAATACTTGGCCAGTGTCCTGGGCCAATTTTAGTGCCCCTTGCTGCCCTGTATTAGTTAGAGGACAATAGAGAGATTAATTTGTCTTCACATTTGTAAGGTTAAGTATCATTAATCATTTGAAGTTAACCATTAAAAGAACTGAAATAGAATACATCCTAGTTAGCAGGAGATTGGGGTGAGAGGATAAAGCTATAGAGAAAGTATGACTGAGGCAATAAAATGCAGAGGAAAAAAAGACCAAGAAAAGCAGGTAAGGCCTTTTGAATCTGCCCTACCCCCTTTGCACTTATAGGGCCTCAGCTACAAGCTTGTCCAGTTCTCAATGGCGGAAGATAGGAAAATAGGTCACAAAGCCCATATGTGGGGCCAGGAACACATCTATCTCTATTACAGATACACAGGTAGCAAAAGTGTTACCTGTCTGGCTGGTCTGGCAGAAGCAGCCTGGACTAGTGGCTTGGGTGGTGGCAGCCCCTTCTCGGCTTCAGTGTGGGAAGGCTCCTTGTGGTCCCTCAAGCCCCCTTGGGTTCTCTCGGCCCACTGAACTCGCCCTTGGCACCTTGGCCCTGGCAGCATCACCAGCAGCATCAGCAACAGCGGCAGTAGCAGCAGCCCCCCTGGGCTCCGGCTGCAACAGTAGACCTAGCCCATCAGGGGTGGTCCCTTCCCCAGAAACCCTATTATATTTTATATGATTTATACCAAGATGGCACAGTTTATAGAAGTACATTTTAAGCCTAGTTTATAGAAGTACATTTTCCTGCATGTGAACTATACATCAAAGTTACATATTATTTACTGCATCTCAAGGTTACATGTTGTCTACTAGGCCACCTGTGCTGGAAGGTCACTGCAGAAAAACAGTCTGAGAAACTCTGTGAAAATTACTTTTTCAGGGCTCCACAGCTCTTTTTTTGCTTCCTCTGACTACCACTCTTGTTTGATAGAAGTGTCAGTGCCTCCCAGAAGCTCTTTTGTTTCTACTGCAAACACTGATGTGGGTTCCCAATGGAACACTTAAATCACTTTCTTTAAGTGTTTCTGGCAGAGGCTTAGCTAGATGAAGCAACCCATGTGTTCTCCATGTCCTTTAATTGCTATCCCCACTGCAGGGGGGCATGACAGCTGGAAAGAGCCCAGCTATACTCAGACAATATCTCCCGGGAGAAGAAAGCGCAACATAAATAATGGGGGGATGTAAATAAAGATCTTTTTCCTGGAGGACCAAAGGTCAGGGTGGAAGGAAGTTGGGTCCTGCCATGCCCTGTGTATGGATTCACCAACCCAGAAATGTGAATTACAAGCAATATAACAGTCCAGCCCCTTGGAGTGAGAGTGAGGGACTAGTAGATTGCAGGTGGGGATAGCTGGAACAGATGTGGTCTCAGCAGATGTATATGTGGCCATCAGACTGTGCACTGTACAACCTAAGGATAGACAGTCATTCACATGGGCTGTGAAGTCAATGGCACCCCAAGAGTTGGGCAGTATACAACTTGCATATCATCCCTGGCATTGTTTTAACAGGCTGCACCCTGCCAAAGGCTCTCCTTGACCAAACTGTTAGTTAGGGTCCTGAGCCCACTCCTCAGGTATTAGCCTTTGCCTAAAGAGGAGCAACTGTCAGCACAAACAACTTTCTACCACCACCACTCCACATAACCCACAAGAGACTTGAAAAAAATACTAGCATAGTGTCTGTTAGGGCAAACCCTTATCCATGTGATGATTAAATCCAATCTCCCTTAAAACATCTGCCTGAAATAAATCCAGTGCTTCTGAAAGAACTTGTTGTTTGTTGTCAAAACAAATATTTTATTGTCAAACTCTGGCTTTGACAAGGCCTTGGCCCCTTTTTCCTTGAAACATTCACTTTCAGAAAACTTGCAATTATAAACCCTTTCCCTTTCCTTTTGAGATGCAAATCATCTGTTACCATTCCCTCAAGGACTCTGAGCCATCTTTTTTAAATGCAGACTTCCAGCTCTGTGGGAGGGTAAGAGCCTAACTGCAGTGGGTACCTTCCACTTATTTGCAAAACTATCTCCTTTCATCAACAAATGAGAAAATTGTTTCTCCTCCAGATAAGCACACATTAATAAACCACAGGACAAATCAACATTTTTTATCACCTTTCTTTCAGCATACTCCAGTGTTTAAAAGGTCTCCTACCTCTTATTTTGTTAAAATTGAACTCAGATTACGGAGATCTCTCCCCTACCTCTATAGTACTGAATAGAGTCTATCTCACTACTTTCTAATAGTGTCCAGCTTTGTTTTTCATTGATAACTCCAGCTGGATCATAGCTTTTTCTTTAACCATAATTTTTCAAGAGCTTTTAAAAGCTACTCTTACCTTTAACTAAACAATCACAGTCATGGAAATCAATGGAAAGAAGTATCTATGCTAAATTATTGCCACTAAAGGTGTACAAATTAATATTTAATATTAGAATATAAAAGGAAACATCTAAACATCCAAATATATTTAAAGAACCAAGAAAATTATGGTGCAAGTGAAGTGAGTATAATTTGTGATTCTGGGACAGCAATCTATGTCTAGACATACGGCATCAAAGGCAAATTCTCTAAGATTCTGTAGCCTAGTCTAGTGGCAACCATGTGAAGAACAGGCAGGGGGTACTGACAGGCTTCCCAGCCCCCAGCAGGATCTTTACTCTTTGTCTTTGAGCTCTCTAAGGCATTCTCTCCTGGTCCTCCTTTCTTAGCCATTCTCTGCTATCCTCTGCAGCAGCCATCCTCTCTGTTATGCCGCCCTGTGTGTTCAGGCTACAGGCCCAGATATGCCCACTTACAGGCCCAGGTGTGCCCACACCATACTCCAGGTGTCCACCGTTAGGCATGTGTACCCTGAACCCATGCTCCCAAGCACCTCCTGCATGAGCACAATCAAGGCTGCAGTTGATAGCCACAGAGGCTGTTTGTAAAAGTCTGACCAATCATTATTTACCCTACACTGAGCATTTAAGAAAACTGTTGTATTTTTTTGGACATTTTGTGCAGGGAAAAAAACCTCAGAAAGTGTGATTGTGAAGAAAATGGAAACCTTAACAATTTTGTACCTTGAGTCACAAATCCACCTTGGGAAATATAAAGATGACAATGCTGGCTGGTCCTATTTTTCTTATAATATGAAATGTCCCCTCCACACAGAGTTCAGCTTCCAGGTGCCCTCCCTCCATTGTGTAGACACCACAAGCTTTGCTTTGCTCTGGATATTCACAAAGTCCCTCTTCATCACTGTAGGGTAAATGGAAGTTATCAGTTTTTTTCTGCCCTTCTGCCATTAGCATCAGTGATCAACACCTGTGGTCTTACATGTGTGCCGGATGGTGGATGTGTGGTGTGGAGTGTGGAGTGTGGTGTGGCATGAGTAAGTGGGCACACCTGAGCCAAAGGCTGAGCACATAAGGGCGGTGACACAGAGGTGCAATGAGCAGAGACCAGAGCAAGGAGGCAGAGAATTGAGCGGCAGAGTGCAGTGGAAAGCAGCTGAGAGACCACAAAAGAACTCCAGAGAGGAGAGATCAACGTGGCGGCAGGAGGTGCTGTGAGTAAGTCCTCCCATTAAAAAAAAAAAAAAAAAAAAAGTTAATAGGGAGGAAAAGTGTCAGGTCCCTGTGAAAATCAGGACACAGAAGATAAACAGGTGATTCTGGCAAACTGCCCAAAGAGGAAAGTTGCCATAAAAGAGGACTAAAAGAGAGGAAAGCTCAGAACCCTGCTACCCTCCCCCACCCACAAAGCTGGTACATGCTGACCAACAGAAATAAAACAACAACAAACTACAGATCAAGCAGGACTGTGAGGGGAAAGGAATTATTGCAGGCACCGCAAATGGAACTGTGGAGAACCGTGGGGTAATCGCCACGGAGGTGAGCGAACAGCTCCAGGTGCCATTAGAGGAAGATAAGGACTCCGCGGAGAGACCTACAAATAGCCCATGGCCAGCCAGTAAGCTTGTGTGGAAAAGCACACATGCTCGAAAAGCATACATACTCAAAAAGCATATGTGGATCACGGCTGCTCAGGAACCCCTCGCCTGCAACCTGGGTTCATGGGTAGATGCTTGGGAACCATCACTGAGGTCAATGACCCTCACTGAGTATTCAAAAACCAGGCTTTCTGGCACAGGAGTGGGGTGCAAAAGGCGCCATTTCTGCAGACACTGAACTGGGCTACTGCCCACGTTCCGGATCTTTGGATTTCGGAATGGAACTGAGACCTGAGGCAAGAAATACAACACGTGGCACAGGGAAGACACAGCACCCCACGCCATTGAGCCATTCCACACCACCCCCACTCAGTTCCCTGGAGATCCATGGGGAAAAGGCACAGACAGCTCTGGAAGGATACTAGGAAAGATGTCTGGTGCCACCTAATGATCAGAACAAAATCACCAACTTCCTAATAGTTGGAAGCCAGGGTTTCCAAAAACACCCTCAAGCTCTGAGAGGGGGAGGGCCATGCAAATGGGGGTAAGAAGGGAAACATGGTGTGGAGCAAGACCCCATTCTGGAACTGAGAGCCAGGCACAGGATTCAGGGCTTGGGACATGCCATAACAATGGGCACTGTACAGGGTGACAGCAGTCATTCTGGATCTGAGACCCTGAGATTGAGAACTAGAATGCAGAATTCAGGGCACTGGATCCACACAGCTACGGGCACAGCACCTGGTGAACATGGGACAGGTACAGCACCCAGCCTGAGCATAGCCCCTGTGTCAAGGTGCTCCCTTGCTCCCCCTCGGTTTCTCAGAGAACTACAGGGGAAAAGCACAGGTCCACAGGTCAGCAAGTACATGTCTCCAGCGCCACCTAGTGACCAGAGCAAAATCACCAATTAACTGATTCCCACTGGAATTGAGAAAATAAAGAGGGAGGGACCTGTAAGAGACAGTGCCCAGCAACACAGCCACAGCATCAACACCCTGGTGGAGTTTTGGCCTACCAGTGCTGTTCGGAGTCTAGTAAACAGTTTCCAACACCCCTGAAGGAGCAATCCAAAGAGATGCCCACCAGCACCAGTGGCAGAACGTCACAATGCACAGAACAAATTAGAAAGCAAACAGCAGGGATAAGGAAAAATACAAATAACCAAGCAAGACTGCAGGAGAAGGACACACCACAAAAAGAAAATCAGTCACCAGAACTCAACAATAATGACGTGGAAGAACTTTTGTCTGTCAGGAAGAAAATAATCATCATGAATAAAAAGTATAATGACATGAGACAAACAATGAACTGGAGAATGAAAATGAGACCTTAAGAAAGGAAATAAAAGAAACGGAGGAGACTGAAAGATTACTGGAGGAGACAAAGAGCTCTTGGGAAAGCATTGAAAACAGAACCAAGAAAATGGAAGAACAGATCAATATTCTTGAAGGTACAGAAATAAAAAGAACGAAAAGAGAAAAAGCAAGAAAAGTGCAAAGGAAAAAGAATGAGAATACCCTTGGACAATTATTAGACTCCATAAAAAGAGGAAATATAAGAGTTATAGGCATTCCAGAAGGTGAGGAGAGAGACAAAGGATCTGAGAAATTATTCAAGGAATTAATTGAAGAAAACGTCCCAAACATGAAAAAGGAGAAAAATATAGACACACAAGAAGTGAGAATACCCAATTACCACAATGAAAAGAAAACTATAGCAAGACATAATAGTAAAGCTTGCAAGAGTCCAAGACAAAGAAAAAATAATGAAACTGGCAAGGGGGAAGAAAAAGATAACTTAAAAGGGAAAATCAATCAGGTTAACCTCAGACTTCTCTGAAGAAACACTAAGGGCAAGAAGAGAATGGAGTAACATATTCAGCAAATTTCAAGACAGCAAATCCCAACCAAGAAGATATCACACTGCAAAGCTCTCCTTCCTCTATGAAGAAAAAATATGGACCTCCTCAGGCAAACAGAAACTCCAGAAATTCATTACAACTAAAACCCCACTCCAAAAAATTTCTACAGGAAGTCCTAAAGTCAAAACTAACAGAGGAATGATCAAGAAGAACAGAATAAAGAGAGGAATAAAATCACACACACACACACACACACACAAAAAAAAAAAAAAACAAAAGGGCAAACATAGATGCCAACATATCAATATTAATTCTAAATGTAACTGGATTAAACTCATCAATAAAAAGACACAGGAAAGCACGATGGATTAAAAAACAAAATCCATCCTTCTGCTGTCTCCAGGAAACACATTTAACCATGAAAGAAAAACACAGACTGAAAGTAAAAGGTTGGAAAACTCCTATAAGCAAATGGACCAAAAAAGAAGGCAGGAACAGCTATACTTGTATCAGATGAAACAGACTTCCAATTAAAAAAAAAAGGAAAAAGAGACACAGAAAGGACACTACATTATGATCAAGGGCACAATACATCCAGAAGATATAAAACTCTTCAACATATACTCACCAAATGAAGGGGCACCAAAATATATTAGACAATTTAATGTCTGAAAACAGACATTAAGGAAAATACATATGTAGTGGGAGACTTCAACACCCCACTCTCACCAATGGACACACCAAAGAGACAAAAAATAAACAAAGACACTGGAGCCCTAAATAAAGACATAGAACTCATGGACTTAACAGACATCTACAGGACACTGCACCCAAAAAAATCTGAGTACACATTTTTTTCAAGCACACATGGATCATTCCCCAGAATCAATCACATACTGGGCCACAAGACAAACATCAACAGATACATGAAGATCAAAATCATCCCAACTATGTTCTCTGATCATAAAGGCACCAAGCTAGAAATAAATCATGAAAAGAAAACAAAGAACCCTCCCATTTCATGGAGATTGAAAAATACACACCACTGGAAGACCACTGGAATAATGAGGAGAGCAAATAAGAAATTAAAAAATACTTTGAGATGAACGACAAGGAGGACACCACTTTCCAGAATGTATGGGATACAGCAAAAGCAGTAATAAGAGGAAAATATGGAGCAATAGAGGTTCACATCAACAAACAACAAAGAACTCAAAGAAACAACCTAATCTCACATCTCAGAGCTAGAAAAAGAACAACAAAAAAGCCCTAAAGCCAGAAGAAAGGAAGCAATAAAAATCAAAGCAGAAATAAACGAAATGGAAATTAGAAAAAAAAAAATCCAAAAGATCAATGAAACCAAAAGAAGGTTCTTTGAAAAAATAAACAAAATAGACAAACCTCTAGCAAGGCTCACAAAGAAAAAATGGGAGAAAACACATATAAATAGGATTGTAAATGAAAGAGGAGGAATCACAACAGACTCAGTAGAAATCAAAAGAATAATCAGAGATTACTATGAACACTTACAGACAAACAAATTCAGCAACCTAGAAGAGATGGACAAATTCCTAGAGTGATATAATCATCCAAAGCTGGACAAAGAAGAAATAGAACAACTAAACAGACATATTACAAGCAGCAAAATTGAGGCAGTAATCAAAGCACTCCCCATAAACAAAAGTCCAGGCCCAGACGGCTTCACAAGTGAATTCTACCAAACGTTCAGCAGTGAATTTGTGTCTATCCTACACAAACTCTTTCAAAAAACTGAGAAAGAAGGAATACTACAAATACGTTCTACGAAGCCAGCATTACACTAATACCAAAAACAAACAAAGAGAGCACAAAAAAAGAAAATTACAGGCCAATCTCCCTAATGTACACTGATGCAAAAATCCTTGCCAACAGAATCCAACAAAGTATCAAAGGGATAGTACACCACGATCAAGTGGGATTCATCCCAGGGGCACAAGGATGGTTCTACATACAACAATAGATCAGTGTAATCCAACACATTAACAAAAAGAAAAATTAAAACCATATGATCATATCAACAGATGCTAAGAAAGCATTCAACAAAATCCAACATCCATTTATGATGAAGGCCCTTGAAATTCTTGGGATAGAAGGAACATAACTTAACATGATAAAAGCCATATAGGACAAACCCACCACCAATATTATTCTCAATGGCGACAAGCTGAAGACCTTTCCTTTAAGATCAGGAACAAGACAAGGATGTCCTCTCTCACCACTTCTCTTCAATATAATACTGGAGGTCCTAGCCAGGGCAATAAGACAAGAGAAAGACATACAAGGACTCCAGATAGGGAAAGAAGAAGTAAACTATCACTATTTGCAGATGATATGGTAATATACATAGAGAAGCCTAAAAACGCCACAGAAAACCTACTCAAAATAATCAACCAGTTCAGTAAAGTAGCAGGATACAAAATCAACACACAAAAATCAGAAGCCTTCCTATACACAAACAATCAATGTGAAGAAGAAATCAAGAAAACCATCCCTATTAGAATTGAAACAAAAAAATCAAATACTTGGAAATAAACCTAACAAAAGAGGTGAAAGACCTAAACAAAGAAAATATAAAACACTGTTAAAAGAAATTAAAGAAGGGCCTCCCCTGGTGGTGCGGCAGTTGAGCGCCGGGCTGCGAAGCTGCCTGCAGCCCCTGCAGTGTCGGTTCAATCCCCAGCCCCCGGTGAGGGTCCCACATGGTGCGACAGACCTCTCCTGCTGCGCCCGCTGCTCCCCTTGGCAGTGTATTTCATCAAGTCTGCCTGTTCTGCTCCCCACTCTGGCTCTGGTGAATTCTCTCACACTCCCGCACTTCTGACTATACCTAATGCTTGTATAAATAAATAAATAAATCTTAAAAAAAAAAAAGGTATCACACTTCCAAACTTCAAGCTATACTACAAAGCTATATTAATTAAAACAGTTTGGTATTGGAACAAAAACAGAAACACAGACCAACGGAACCAAATTGAGAGCCCTGAAATAAAGCCACACTCATATGGACAACTGATCTTTGACAAAGGAGCAAAGAACATGCAATGATACATGGACAGTTTGTTCAATAAATGGTGCTGGGAAAACTGGACCTCCACATGTAACAGAATGAAACTAGACCACTACCTCTCACCATGCACAAAAATTAACTCAAAATGGATAAAAGAACTGGACATAAGACCTGAAACCATAAAATATATAGAAGAAAATATTGGTAAAACACTACAAAATATACATCTCAGAAACATCTTTAAAGACTCATCACCCAAAGCAGTGATAGTGAAGGCAAAGATAAACACCTGGGATTACATCAAACTGAAAAGTTTCTGTACAGCCAAAGAGACATTAACCAAAACAGAGAGACACCCCACTAATTGGGAAAAAATCTTTGCACTTCATTCAACTGAAAAGGGACTGATCACAAAGATATACAAAGAACTCACATGACTCAATGAAAACAAAATAAATAATCCAGTTAAGAAATGGGCAGAACTTCAAAGACATTTCTCCAAAGAGGGAATGCAAATGGACAACGGGCATATGAAAAAATGTTCAACATCCCTTATCATCAGGTAAATGCAAATCAAAACCACACTGAGATACCACCTTACACCAGTAAGCGTGGCACATATCAAAAAAACAAGCATCAACAAATGTTGGTGAGGATGTGTTGAAAAAGGAACTCTCCTACATTGCTGGTGGGAGTGTAAACTGGTCCAACCACTGTGGAAAGCTGTCTGGAGGTTCCTCAGTCTACCGAAAATGGAGCTCCCTTATGACCCAGCAATTCCACTCCTGGGATCTCCCCAAAGGACACAACATTGATTCAAAAGACCACCTATACACCTATGTTTATTGCAGCACTATTTACAATAGGTAAAGCCTGGAAACAACCCAGATGCCTAAAAATAGACGACTGAATCAAGAAGATGTGGTATATATATATATATATATATATATATATATATATGCAATGGAATATTATTCAGCCATCAAAAAAGATAAACTCATGCTATTCTCAGCAACATGGATGGAGCTAGAAGGATTTATGCTCAGTGAAATAAGCCAGAAGGAAAAAGAAAAATATCGGATGGCTTCACTTATAGCAGGAAAATAGGGGAACCAAATGAGACATCAGTGTAAAAAATAATAATAGTACAAAACACAACAAAGCAAAAACAGACAATTATAAATCAGAGACATACTGCAGGGGAGGAGGCAGGAGAGGTATTAGAGGTGGGAGAGAGGAGCACAGGGGACCGAAGTGATGGTGCCCAAGTGCATTGGTGAAGGAAACTGTATGGGGACTACACCTGAGGGGGTGGGGGGGAGCAAATATTGTTTAAAAATGAACAGTGATGTAAAAAATATTTAAAATTTAAAAAAAAAGAATGCCAGAGAGCTGAGAAAGAGTAAAGATTTGTTGGGGGCCAGCCTTCTGGCCCCTAGGCCTCTCTACTTTCCCTGAACTTGGTTGCCTCACTAAATGGTATAGAAAGATTAAAAGTCTGAGAAAGTTATGGAGGGTTCCAGGACTCTCCTCTACCCATCTTCCCAGGTCCAGAGAGAACCTGCTCTGTGACTTCCTGGCACTACAGTCACACATCACTTTTATATACTTCTGGACCTCCATGCCCTCTCATATCACCTCCATAAGAAAGTCTCAGAACTCTACATTTCTAGTTTCCTAAACCCCCTACAGCAGAGCTCTTTGATTAGGGCTGTCTCTTCTAGGTGGCCCATCTTGTCCAATAACTAATTGTACCGTTATAATGCATAGCTTGCAGAAGAACTCAGATAGGTGGGTGTAGTGCCAGGATGGGCATAGATCAGGTTCTTGATGATCCTATGCAGACAGGTGAATGAGGAGTCCTGGAGCCCTTGGTGGCCTTTTCAGGCTTTTATTGGGATTTTGCCAGGTGCATGGCAGGCAGGGGTGCCGGGGCTCCGGGAGGGTGGCAGGCCTACCAGCCCCCAGTGAATCTTCACTCTTTCTGGGCTCTCTGGCATTCTCCTTCTCGCATCCCCTTGCTGATTCTCATTCTCCTTCTGCTGGTTCTGGTCTTCCTCTGATGCCACCCTTATAAGCCCAGTCTCAGCCCAGGTGTGCCCACATACGTATGCCCACACCCTAGTCCCAGGTGCCCACCATCAGGCATGAATTCAGGACCACAGGGATCCATTGTCAACCCCAATGGCAGGAGGGCAGAAAAGCCTGCCATTTATTGACCCTACAGTGGGACAAAGGGGATTTGACACAAATTAATATTTGGCCAGTATGTGATGGTTTTGAGCCCAGTCTAGAGTAAGTTCTTCAATATGGGTTTCCCACTTCACTCATTTCACTACTGTACTCTTCCCTTTCCCAAAAATTCAGCTATAGCTCTTCCTCACTATGAATTGTACGCTGACTTAAGTATGAAAAACTATATAAAATGTTATTAAAAAAAACTTTGAAAAAAAAAACACATGGTTGATGTGAAGATCTTCTGATGAAGCTTCCTTCAATCAAGGCACTTTGGTTAGGCTTCCATTCTTCCTGGTTTTATAACTATTTTTGTTAATGGCAAAACCTATAAATAAAGAGTCAAAAAGCATTTGGCTTATGTTGCTGTGCTCTATAACAAGACACATTGTTGAAAAGAGACAAAAAAAGAGACAAAAGTGGTAAGATTGTAATGACCCTGTCTCTTCTATTTCTCAACTGATGTTAAACAATAAATGCTCTCTGAGGGAGACACCCATAGAAGCAAAGCTGAGCCTAGTACAAAATATCAGTGGCATAAGCGTCTTGATTAACCAGTTATGTGGCAAGAGTTATGTGGCAAAGCTCTATATCTTTTTTTTTTTTTTAAAGATTTATTTATTTATTTACACAAGCACTGGGTACAGTGAGAAGCACAGGAAGGTGAGAGAATCCACCAGAGCCAGAGCAGGGAACAGAACAGGCAGTCCGACGAAATACATTGCTGAGGGGAGCAGCGGGCATGGCAAGAGAGGTCTGCGCACCATGTGGAACCCTCGCTGGCAGATGGGGATTGAACCAGTGTTGCAGAGGCTGTGGGCAGCTTCGCAGCCCAGCGCTCAACCGCTGCGCCACCAGGGGAGGCCCAGCTCTATGTCTTATCTATATAATTACCTTAGGAGAATTCTGAAGTGCAATGGCTGTCTCAACATGTATTAACACACACTGTTTGAATCTTAAAAAAAAAAAAAAAGGAAGATATGGATTTTCTAAAAGATATTTAAGTCTAATTTAGCTAATTAATTTGTAAATTTGGTTAAAAGTGGCCATGCATTGTGCAAAAATGAAAAATGATGTAAAAAACATATAAAATAAAATTATCTAGGAAAAAAACTTTAAAAAATAAATATATAGGGTCTCCCCTGGTGGCGCAGGGGATTGAGTACAGTGCTGTGAACCTGTCTGCAGCCTCTGCAGCGCAGCTTGGATCCTGGCCGGCCAGCGAGGGTCCCACATGGTGGGGCAAACCTCTCCTGTCTCACCCGCTGCTCCCCTCAGCAGTGTATTTCATCGGTTTGCCTGTTCTGCTCCCCACTCTGTCTCTGGTGAATCCCTCTCCCCCTCCCGCGCATCTGACCTGAACCCCGGTTCTTGTGTAAATAAATAAATAAATAAATCTTTAAAAAATACAAAATACAAAGTAAATAAATAAATTAGTGGCCATTTTACCAAATTAATACCATAAATGAGCTAAAATTTGCAATGCTCTTTTTTTTTTTAAGATCTATTTATTTATACAAGAACCAGGGTACAAGCCAGATGCACTGGAGGGTGAGAGGATTCATCAGAAACAGAGCAGGGTACAAAACAGGCAGACTGACGAAATACACTGCTGAGGGGAGCAGCAGGCGAGACATGAGAGGTCTGCTTCATCATGTGAGATTCTCGCCGGCTGGCCGGGTTCGAACCCGCACTGCAGAGGCTGTGGACAGTTTCACAGTGAGGTGCTCAACTGCCTGCATCACCAAGGAGGCCCAATGCTAAAATTTTTGACAAAAATATTAAAAATGTATACAATTAAAACATTGTATCATAGAGACAATGGTGTACTGCGTTAACAATATTTTCGTCTTACCTTATCTAGCTATATAGGTTGAGTTACAGAAGGTGCCTCTAAGTGAAAGAGTAACAGATGTATTTAATAGTCATTTAGGAACCTTTTTTTATGGTAAGCATTACAAAGAAAATGAGTAATAGCTAGATTGATAAAGTCCTTTTGAAAGTCAGTTGGTATCTAATATTTTCAAAAATATATTGGAGAACCTAATCAAATTGTTAGTTGACAGATCCTTAACTTTAACTTTTGTTATTTTTAGTATGGACACTAGAAGGAATCTAAAACCACCAAGTGGGCCTCCCCTGGTGGCGCAGGCGGTTGAGCGCAGCACTGTGAAGCTGTCCTCAGCCTCTATAGCATTGGTTCAATCCCAGCTGGCCAGCGAGATACCTACATGGCATGGCAGACCTCTCCTGTCTCACCTGCTGCTCCCTTCAGCAGTGTATTTCAGTCAGTCTGCCTGTTCTGTTCCCCACTCTGTCTCTGCTGAATCTTCTCACCTCCCACATCTCTGGCCTGTACCCCAGTTTTTGTATGCATAAATAAATAAATCTTTTTTAAAAAATAAATGTTTAAAAAAAAACAAAAATAAAATAAAACCACCAAGTGACATTTAAAGATTTCTCCTCAATTATATCCACATATCACGATTTATAACTATGTCCAAAAACTGAACAGAATTAACTTGAAAATAGTTCTTATTATTTTCAACTGTAATTTTTTTAATGTACAGAATTGATTCTAAAAGCTGTCTCATTATAGAAGAAATATTAATCTATGGGGAATTTACATTCATTGAAAAAATATCTTTCTTCCTACCCAGAAAGAGATAGTATTCTAGGGCCTCCCCCGTGGCTCAGCAGTTGAGCGCTGGGTTGCGAAGCTGCCCGCAGCCTCTGCAGTGCCAGTTCGATCCCCAGCTGCTCCCCGGCCACCAGAGGAGGGTCCCACATGGCGCGCAGACCTCTCCTGCCGCCCGCTGCTCCCCTCAGCAGTGTACTTCAGTCCTTCTGCCTGCTCTGCTCCCCGCTCGGGCTCTGGTGAATTCTCTTATCCTCCCGCACTTCTGACTGTACCCAGTGCATGTATAAACAAAGCAAATAAATAAATTTAAAAAAATGCCTCTATTTAAAAAAAAAAAAAAAGAATTCACCCCCCTTTAAAAAAAAAAAAAGAGATAGTATTCTAATAAAATTTTATATTGATCCTGGTAAAGATTCATAACATATTTATGTTGTGATCTATTGCATATCATTCATAACTATAACAAAATATAAATGCAGCTATTTTAAACATTTAGAAAAACATTATTTCATAGGAATTGAAAAATATGAACTCCTTATTCATATAAATGTTTTTGTTGCAGCAAAGTATAACAAGGTATCAGCAAGAATTCCCTACTTAAATATGTATAGAATAAAATTCTATGAGATCAGTGAAATGTAAATATGACTTGCAGAGGGAAAGGGTAATGAAAATGTCCAACTGTTAAAAATTGATCAATTTTATAAGTTGATGAAGCTGGCAAGCAAAGGAGCTGGCTAAGTATTCACCCCATGCAAAGTAAAACAACAGACTATTAAAAAGCCTATGTAGACCCTAGATGATTAAAAAGATAATTACTTTAGGGCCTCCCTGGTGGCGCAGTGGTTGAGTGCTGGGTTGCGAAGCTGCCCGCGGCCTCTGCAGCGCCATTTTGATACCTGGCTGCTCCCCGGCCACCAGAGAAGGGTCCCACATGGCGCGCAGACCTCTCCTGCCGCCCGCTGCTCCCCTCAGCAGTGTGCTTCGGTCCTTCTGCCTGTTCTGCTCCCCGCTCTGGCTCTGGTGAATTCTCTCACCCTCCCGCGCTCCTAACTGTACCCAGTGCATGTATAAACAAACAAACAAATAAATAAATAAATAAAACATGCCTCTATTAAAAAAATAATTACTTTAGAAAGAATAAGACACATTTGGATATTAGCTAAAATCTGATAAAGTTAGAGGCCATTCAACTGGTAGGATTAAAACACATATATAAATACCAAAAATTTTAAAATATCAAAATACTGAAATCCCAAAATATCAACATTAGAAGACAAAGAGGAATATCTCCTAATTTATTGGCTTATTGAGGAGGAAGAAAAACAGGTACCCATTTGTCATTAGGAGGATTTCCAGCAACAGATGTACTGAAGGTGCCACCCTAGATGTCATGCAGCCATCCCACACTGAGCAGATTCGTAGCTGATTAGAGCAAATGGAGAAAGCCTCTTGGGGCCTTAGGTATATCTGACCTACCTTTAATGATGAAACAGGGAACCAGAAACACAAGCAGATCAGCAGGCAGGGAAGCAGGGAGACAGGTAGGCAGCAACTGAGCCTCTAAGCCCCCATGATCTCTGCGACCTCCTATAATCTGTTTCATGATCTCTCCCATGATCCTGCTCTCCTTCTCAATGTAGCATCCGGGTCCTTTGCCCAGGTGTTCATAATTATAGATGTGCATGCCCCATCCTCATACTTCTAAGTGCTTTTTTACAATAACATGGTATCTCATGTGGATAATGAAACCTAGGAGGAAAACAAAGCCATGGGTGGCAGTAGTAGAAGCTAACTGTGGGAAATGAAAAATAGCCTGAGTGCAGTGGCAGGAAGGCACATAAGTTTTCAATGATCCAGGCAAATGGGTAAAGGAGAGTCCTGGAGCCATCGGTGGCTTTTCAGGTTTTTATTGAGCTTTTAGCAGGTACATGGTAGGCAGGGGTGCTGAGGGATGGCAGGCCTCCCAGCCCCCAGGAAGTCTTCACTCTTTCTGGGCTCTCTGGCATTCTCTCCTCTCATTCTTCTCCTTCTCTGCTCTCATTCTACTACTCTCTCTCTCTTGTTCTTTCTCTTCTGCTGGTTCTATTCTGCTGCCATCCCTGTGACACTGCCCTTATAAGCCCAGTTTCAGCCCAGGTGTGCCCACCTATGCATGCCCACATCCCACTCCAGGTGTATGCGATCAGGCATGCATATAGGACCGCAGGGATCCATCATCAACAGTAATGGCGGGAGGGTGGAAAAGCCTGACACTTTTTCACTTACCCTACACTGAGTTACTCCATTTTCCTTACATTAGGGAACAACACATCCCCCTTGCCCCTTGTAGGCTTTGTCCTCTGAAGCAGCAAAGGGCTCTTGCTCCACCAGCTGAGATGTTAGACTTCAAGTCACCTAGCACAGAAGCCGCCCAATCAGTCTGCTCACTGAAGGGCCTTTGAGATCACCTGGTGAGAGGTAGCTACATGCATCCTGGACTGTTGCAACCTTCTCACATAAAATGCATGCTACTTTGGGAGTCCCAAGTTGATTTCTCTTGATAAGACTGCAGCCCTCATAATTATCTCCATACCATTAGCAAGTTTTTCTTTTTCTTCAAAAATGAATGAAATTAACAAAACAATAGTTATCTGTTGTCGTTAGTCATATTTATGATTTAGGTGTTCCTCTATCTAGAAAATAAATTGTACCTGTTGCAACAAGTGAAGAGAATACAGTGATTGTCAAAGTCCTGTGGAAAAAATCTTTCCCTCATTAACTGAATAATCTTGAGTTCTCTCATAATATCTTCTTCAGGAAAACTTCCTCACTGAACCTACCTCACATGAAGCAGCCATGTTGGATGTTGGTTACCATAGTTCACTTTTTTGGCTCAAGGAATATGGGAGAATAAGACACCTTCCCTGCTCCTGTCAAAGCATTTTCTTGGTGTTACCCACAACCTTAGCTGCCACATGGGATTTGAAATGGGGAGGAACTAATTAAGGAAAAAAATCATATCTGATTTTGGTTAAGGTTGGTAGAAAAAGGGAAAAACCCAGGAGACACAAGCACTGAGATTTATACTGTTTCATGCATTGTACAGATCAGAGAAGATAGAAAGCCTCATATTAGGTCAGCATTTAACACACAAGATCAAATCCCCACTAAATACAAAAATTATGCTATGTCCTCAATTACCTTTCTGACTTTGGAAAATATTACAGGAGTATGTAAATTGCAACAACCGTAATGAAATGTGAGTTTTCAATATCTATTTCCAGAGGCTTAAAAACATTTAGATTCTTTCAACAATTTCCTACACTATTATTTGTAAATAAGATTAAGGAGAAAAAGGCTTTGTAAGTAAATCTATTCATGCAGGGTTACATATATTATACAAAGTCAAAATATGCAATAAGGACATGATTTATAAATTACAAATCAAAAAAGTTTTATTTATACCCCAAATGAATATTTATCAAGAGTTTATAGTAAGGTAGGAAGATGCCTACACTATTTATTTAGGGAAAAGGTCAAAATATAGAAATATGCATACAATGTTAACAGTTTAGGGCAAATGCCTATTACAATGAGATAAAAAACAAAGTACACAAGATATTAACACTGAATATATGGTGATGGTATCAAGGACAATATTTTTTCTTCTTTATACTTTTCTGTATTTTCCAATTTCAAAAATGAACATGAAAAATTTGTAATTAGGAAAATTAATTGAATAATTTCTTTAAAAAGAATCATCAATGATGTACCATTTATTAAAGCAGCAACAATAACTGGCTAAACCATCAAAATGTATTTTTCACATTGTGATTTTCCATCATTCTTCCTGTCCTATTACATAATGTGAATTTGATGATTCATTTGAGAATATTAAACTAGTCTAAAGAAGACAAGACAAGCAAGTAAAATGGATACAGCATGCAAGCCATTTAAGGCATGGTGAGTTATGTAAGATGGTGAGTTAGCAAGTGACTTATGAGCCAAGAAGAAGCTCATGGTATGTGTTAGCGTGAGTTAACAGCTGGTTACCCTAAACACTGACCACCCATCGCTGATACCCACTCTGTCTCCACTCCGACTCCACGTTGGCTCTGTCTGAGAAGAATAATTAGAAACCAAAACTACTTAGTGGTAAACTACAGCCATGTGCTCACCATCCTCCTCCATGTTTCTCTGAAAGATCAGAGGTGTGGCAGTGACACCAGGCACCTTCAATCTACTCAACCCAACTCTGGTTGTCATATGAGAAGGATGCTGTGATAGCGAAACTGCACACATCAACTTTACTCACCTACAGTTCGGATAGGGTGGTCCCATGCACTTTCATTGGTATGTACTTTATTGAGTTCCTTCCCTACATAACATATGGAAAGGGAAATATTCTCTACTCCAGTCTCAAGAATTACAAATGAGACTCAAGTTGGTTATTTGATATGAATTCACACAGTGAATGAATTAGCAATCAGAAATCAAGACAAGACTTACATCAGGAATGAATGATAATTTGTGCAGAATAATGCTTTATAAAATTTTAGTGAATTTTCAAAGTAAAAGAGGAGCTTGGAATGTGGAGGGCAGAATATGGTGTGAAGAGGATTTGTCTATACGTGGTTTAGTTTGTAAATTTGGAGACTCCCCCACCTGGGTGGCCGACAAAGGAACCATTTCTCAACTTATTGTATAGTTGTCTGGTCTTGCCTTACATGGAGTGTAGATGATAAGGACTGAAATTATTCTTGCTGTAATATATCATTAATCAACTGAATACTTTATGTGGAATAATGTTCAATCCCCAAACCGATGTACCCTTTTGAAAACCCCTCAATCTTATCAGAATTTAGTAGTACAGTGAAGAAATAAATTGTCCTACCCCTTTCCAACTAGGCTACAGTACATATTTCCTCAGCGGTGAAAAGGATGTGTGAAGGGAATGTCAAAAGTGCAGCGCATTCATTTGTTTAGAATGCACTCAGCAAGTCTTCTCCTCTCTCCAAAGTAACTCTGAAGTACTGAGTATCTACCACAGTTAGTAATGTTCCTTGAATTAGAAGACAAAACAATAGACAAAAAGCTTCAAGGTTGAAGATATACTGTAGGTCTGCTATTGTATTCTGTGTAAAAGGCACCAGGATTGACCAATGCGGTAAACCCGACTGAGATTTTGTGAGATGCATTCACTTAAAGCCTGGTTAATTGCTGAAAGAGCATTACTAAATCCATTGGCAATCATGCATTCCACATAATATGATAGAAGCCTTCTTCCCCAGTGACTGGGCAATAGGGAAAGTTCTTTAAGCAGGGAATCACAAAACAAACAAACAAACAAAATATGCACACCAGAAATGTTTGACCCCAGATAATCTATTTTTCCTGTAGGGCCAAAGTCTTTGAATGTTTCTCCTAAGGGTGTGCACACAATCTTTACCACACAGCCAGTTCTTTAATGCCACTCTAGATCTAACTTCGATGAAGTGGAGCAAGACCTTAGAAGATTTAAGGCATAAACAAGGCAACCGGGGCCTCCCTGGTGGTGCAAGGGGTTAAGCACCACACTATGAAGCAATCCACAGCCTCTGCAGCATGAGTTTGATCCCTGGCCAGCCAGAGAGCACCCCACATGGCAAACCACACCTCTCTTGTCTTGCCCGCTCCTCCCCTCAGCAGTGTATTTCAGTCAGTCTGCCGGTTCTGTTCCCCACTCTATCTCTGATGAATCCTCCCACCCCCCACATCTCTGGCCTGTACCCCAGATCTTGTATGCATAAATAAATAAATCTTTAAAAAAATAAAACAAGGCAACCTGAAAGTAATATCCTAAACTGTAATGAGTTTCCAATAAGTTTTTGTAACTGTCTCAAATTTTGCTATTTACAGTGTGATCTATGAACTGGCAGCAACACCATCTCCCAGAAGCTAATTAGAAATGCAGAACTTCAGGGCCTCCCTGGTGGCGCAGCGATTGAGCGCTGGGCTGCTAAGCTGCCCGCAGCCTCTGCAGCGCCGGTTCGATCCCCGGCTGCCAGCGAGGGTCCCACATGGTGCGCAGACCTCTCCTTCCGCACCCGCTGCTCCCCTCAGCAGTGTACTTCGGTCCTTCTGCCTGCTCTGCTCCCCGCTCTGGCTCTAGTGAATTCTCTCGCCCTCCCACGCTTCTGACTGTACCCAGTGCTTGTATAAATAAATATATCTTTAAAAAAAAAAAAAAAAAGAAATGCAGAACTTCAGGTCCCACCCAGATCTTCTGAATCAGAATATGCTTTGTCACCCTTTCTCTGGGTGGTTCTGATGCACATTAACATTTCAGTAGCACTGATCTAGCCTATACCGTCCACATAGTGATTTTTAGAGATGTACTCACTTCTTTTTTATATTTTATAATATATGTCCTTACATTTTATAGAATTACATACTATTTAAATCATTTAATTAAAAAAGTAAATATAGCTGACATAAACAAGTTTGGGAAAACATACACCTGACTCTTTGGGACCATCCAATTTGACCAGTGAAAATCAAAGCAAATGAGTATCAAGAGCTGAGTGTTCATCATGTCGTGGGCATCCTTTGGGATGTTTGACAGAGAAAAGAGAAAACTTCTATTAATTCAGTGAGATGTTTAAATGTAGACTATTGAAAAGCGCCAGTACTACCATCAGAATAAATATTCACTGACGACTTTTTGTGAACTGTTTTTAAGGCGAACGGCGACAACATCCAGGAGGATATTTGCCTTGGGCATAGTGTTGTCAAATATCTCCATTTCTAACATATTTTGCGCCTACTTCTAATATTTATTTGCAGATGTGCCAAGTTCAGCCTGAGAGTTGATTTTCTCATGGCAAATTACTCTCTTGCATGGCTGTGGAAATAAATAATTCCTATTCACCTCCTGCTTACCTACTGAGAGGTTACCCACAATTATCAAAAGACATAATGATTACCAAAAGATAATTGGCCATTCTGACAGTTTGCAAAAGCTAAAATATAAAATAGTAAAAAGTTTCAAGTAGGTAAAATAGACTAGTACATACAAGCAAAGAATGCTTTAAGGGGTTAGAATTATATTCAATTATTGAAAGATTGGGCCTCCCCGGTGGCGCAGCGGTTGAGCGCTGGGTTGCAAAGCTTCCCGCAGCCTCTGCGGCGCCATTTTGATCCCTGGCTGCTCCCCGGCCACCAGAGGAGGGTCCCACATGGCGCGCAGACCTCTCCTGCCGCCCGCTGCTCCCCTCAGCAGTGTACTTCGGTCCTTCTGCCTGCTCTGCTCCCTGCTCTGGCTCTGGTGAATTCTCTCACCCTCCCACGCTTCTGACTGTACCCAGTGCTTGTATAAATAAATAAATAAATCTTTAAAAAAAGAAAAGAAAGATTATCATAGTTAAATCAGAAAAACAAATTATAACCCAAATGAAAATTCAAAATAAAATCAACAAATGTTTCAAACAACATTAAGAATATTAGTAATAAATATCACAAAAGATTTTAGAATGAATAAATGTGTATAAGTACAAAATTTATATAATGTAATTAACTATTAAAAAACAAAGTCCTAAAATTTGAAAGCATAAATTAGAATAACAAAATGACATAAAGTTATCTAAAACTATTGTATGTGGTGGTTCAAAATATGTCCACAAAATTTTTGACTATACCTTCAAAAGGTGGGGCCTAATTTCTCTATCCTTGAGTGGGTTGAACATAGAGACTCACTTCTAATGACTGAAATCAAGCTACAGTGATGGTATGTGATCGGCAACAGTGCTATGCAGGCCTGCATGACCTCCTCTTGCTCTGTCATGGATTGCTTGCTCTGGTAGACACCCAAGAGACCTCGCACAGTGGTCTGCTTAATAAGGGAAACAGCCACATGAGATGAGGAGATCTTAGAAGCAGATCCCTCAGGACAAGTCAGGCCTTCAGATATTGTAGTCTTGGCTGACACCATGAGTGCAATCTCATGAGAGACAGAGCCAGAACATTTCAGCTCTCCACTCATCAACATCTGAATATCAGAAGCTGTGTAAGAAATTAAGTATTTGTTACTTAAGTTTCTGAGTCTTAGGGAATGTGTAAAGTAGAAATAGACAATGAATACAAAATGCTAGAACTATTTTTAAGACAAACAAATACATCTTCTGTAGAGGTTATAAAATCAATTAAAGTGTGTTTTAATGGGGCCCTCCCCTTGATATAGAAGGGATCTAAAAGCACATGTTATTCCCACCGAAGATCTCTGAGAATGATCTTACCCTTGACCTTGGAGCAAGTAAACCAGAGTAACCATCCCTTATACAGGACCTATCAATTACAGTGGGCCCATCTGCTCTTACAAACATATTGAAAAACTATTAAATACATGACATAACTCCATATGCTGGAGCCAGCTCATATTTGCTCCTGAGATTTTTAAATTTTCAGGAATTTTACATGACAGTTGTTATATAAGCATAAAATCCTTGTTAAAAATTAAATTATAGGGCCTCCCCGGTGGCGCAGCGGTTGAGCCCTGGGTTGCGAAGCTGCCCGCGGCCTCTGCAGCGCCGGTTCAATCCCCGGCTGCTCCCCGGCCACCGGAGAAGGGTCCCACATGGTGCGCAGACCTCTCCTGCCGCCCGCTGCTCCCCTCAGCAGTGTACTTCGGTCCTTCTGCCTGCTCTGCTCCCCGCTCTGGCTCTGGTGAATTCTCTCACCCTCCCGCGCTTCTGACTGTACCCAGTGCATGTATAAACAAAACAAACAAACAAACAAACAAATAAATAAAACATGCCTCTATAAAAAAAATTTAAAAAATTAAATTATATAAATTTAAAGCAATTAAGTTTTAAAAAGGTAAAAATAAGAATGGGTATACTAATTATTTTACTTCATTTTGCTATTACATGTGCTTTTTTAAACTTTATTTTGTTATTACCTGTGTGAGGTAGTATATGTATACTGAATCTATTTGGTGGAAATACCACATAATGGTCTGTTACTGTGCATCCCTTTTTTTTTTTTTTTTAATTAATTTCGCGTAGAAGGACAGGGGTGTAGGTCTGAGGTGGGGATGGTGAGAGGTTTCACCAGAGACACAGTGCGGAGCAGAACAGGCAGACTGACTGAAATACACTGCTGAGGGGAACAGCGGGCAAGATAGGAGACCTCTGCTGCACCACGTGTTTTAGCTCCCTGGCCAGGGCTCGAACTCAGGCCGTAGTGGTGATAGTGCTGAGATTTAACCCCTAGGCCACCAGGGAGGTCTTGTGCATCTCTTCGCAACTCCTTGTTCAGCGGAAATCACAGTGGGAGCTGAAAATCAGCCACAGATGCACTGACAGTCTGGGATTTGGAAGATATGAATCAGGACTTGATTTCTTCCTTTTAATTATGTTTTGGGTAAAGTTGGTTCACATCAATGTATTTGTTTAAGGGGTTAAAGTTTCAAATGTTATTTTAAGTGTCTATTCTTTACAAAGTGATGGATAAAATATTAATGCAGATTAAACTGAATGTAACTTCTGTACCTGTTACATGTGGAATAACACAAAACATTGAGGAAATATTCTGTTGGTGTTCAAAAAATGTTATCCAATATATCATGGAATAATGAGTGAGGTTCTGATACACATCTTCTTCATTTCACATACCTTACTGGTTAAAGTAAATGAAATTATCTAACATTCTATTGAATTGCACTTGTTTTCGATTGCAACCAAGCTTTACTAATGATTTAAAAATTTGCAAAACTCAACATAAACAATATATGAAAATCAGTGGACAATATGGAATTTACAGTAAAGGAGATTGTGCATTTTACTATTAATTATAAACTGTGTATTATATATCCTTCGCATTCATCATTTTTTATTTTTTTTTTAAGAATTCTTTATATTTTTATTTATTTATTTATTTTTTTTTAAATAAATTTTATTGTTATATTCCCCATACAATTGCAGCCCCCCCATTCTGACCCCAATCCCTCCCCTCCCGCCCCCCTAAAAGTGTCTCTGGTTCATAGTTTTTTGTTGATTTTGATTTTCACTATCTTATAGTTATTCATTTTCCTGGTCCCTTATTTAAGTTTTCTAGATTCCTGCTATGAGTGAGACCATCCGGTATTTTTCTTTTTCTTTTTGGCTTATTTCGCTAGGTATTTACCCAAAGGACACAGAAACATCAATTCCAAAGAGCACCTGCACCCCTATGTTTATAGCAGCACTGTTTACAATAGCTAAGCTTTGGAAACAACCCAAATGCCCAAAAATAGATGACTGGATCAAGAAGATGTGGTACATATATACCATGGAATATTACTCAGCATTCAAAAAAGATAAACACATGCAATTTGCAGCAACATGGATGGCGCTGGAAGGGAGCATTCATCATTTTTTAAATAAAGGTCTATATACTTTTTTTAAAAAAAAGACACTTTTAAGCATTTACCGGCATATCATCAACACTAATTCATAATGATTGTTCACAGCAGGGACTGTGCTGAAGGCAGAGACATTCAGTGTATCTTTTCTTGAGGGTAGGAAGTTCAGAATCAGGTAGGAGAATGAGTTATCTATTCTCCATCGTGAAGTCACCTACAAAATCCGCAGGACACAGAGGCTTTTTATAGAAGTTGGAAGAGCGGTTTCTCAAGGCAAAGGTTTAAGAGATGACTTTTGTGACCTCAATTGTAAGCTAAGCGGTAAGGCCGAATGCACATGCCAGGTGAGCACGTGCACAGCTAGACGCACCTTCTACGCCTGACTCCCACAGTCCAGCACCTGCCACCCTCCCTCAAAGGGCCTGAGCCCAGTGGTATTGAACAAATATTTTCAGAAAACCTGCACTCAAATAAAGACATGATGAGAGCTGCTGTCTCACTTTACATCTGTATATAAATGCCTGCTGGTGCCCCTTGGAAGTTACAGCCAAAAGTACACTGAAGTCATTGAAAACATACCAGAAAAGAAGAAAGAGAAGAAAAGGAGAAGATGAAGAAGATACTCCAGGTAAATAATATCAACTCAAAATCAGTAGGTTCTTTGGATAATCTCTTACCATCAGAGGGGATGGGAACTGTGTCACTTGCCCCATGGTGCAGTGACCACGAAGTTCCGTCTGAATTATGAGCAGATATGCATTAGCTGCAGGCTCAAATCCACTCACACAACCTGTGCTATAGCTGTTGCTGTCCCCAACCTTAGGCCTTTAGTCACTGCAAGAAACAATCTAAAAAACATTAAGGCATATGTAACAATTCTGCTGACAGCAGGATCCAATAAACCAGGTTGGTCAGTTTGGAGTCCCCCTAATGATTTGGGAATTAAAGGATCAGTGGCAACCTAAGGTTGCTGGCTGCCTTTATATAGGTGCCTATAGAAACTTCCTGGCTAAAAAGAAATTTTACTCATTTCACCAATGAGAAATTATTTCTAATATCTTTTATGCTAATCAAGTAATGCATTAATTAATGAATGGATTATTTAGGATGATGTGAGTAAAGCTCTGCCACTCCTAGACTGGCTCCTTTACTCAACCATGAGGGATGGGCTCCTGATTGGGGAAATGTGGGTCTTAGCTAAGCTCCACTCAGTATAAATAAGGTAGTCATAGTCTGTGCTGCAGTTTTTAACAAAGATTATATACACTAACAAATATATGAATACATATTTTTGCATTCAGCTGTTCATAAAACTGGAAGTATAATATTTGCATTGTGCATATATACATACATATATATATATACACATTTGTGTACATCTATATAAACATATATAAATATCTTCCAAGTAACAGCTGGTCTTCATTTTAATGAGTAAACATAAGCACATTAAAGGGTTCAGATATCAATAAAATATTTTATATCATACCTAGACTATAAAGCACAAGGACTTTCCATTGCAGCACAGTACAGTTCAAACCAAGGTTGGCATTAATGCCATATTTGGAGTGCTAAGGGTTGGGAGCAACAATATTACATTACAATATCCTTTATTTCCAGGGCAGTAGAGTTTAGCTTCACCTCTGATGTTGCACAAATAACACAGCTCAGTTCAATCTAGAACCCTTGGGTGTGGCTGTTAGTCACTCTCTTCCATATCCTAGGACGGCTATTTCCCATTTATTTCCTGTGGAAAGCAAGAATCTCTTTTGATTGTCAACAATTTTGATGGTTTCTCACTGCTGGAAAAAATCAGAATTATCCCAAAGAAAATGCTTTCTTTTTACTGGGTGATATCTGTGCAGTGTCTGTTACTGCCAAGAAAATGGTGATTATTCTCCAAGACTTTATCCTCCAGACGAGTCATGTTCAAGGTTTCATTAATTTAAATCAGGTATTATCCTCTGTAAGGAAGATATATTCAGCACGAGTTCTGAAAATGGTGCTTCTAAAATTTAGTTTTCCATTCCATCAAACCCTCACTAATTTAAAGAATGTACAATGAAAGGGCCTTTGTAACAATTGAAATTCAGAATAGTCCAGGGCTGGGACATCAGAGCAACAGCATTCAAAGCAGCACACTTCTGGGCTGCACAACATCTAGCTGTGGGGCGTTAGGCACATTTTTTTCTTTTCATCTTAACCCTTAGTATCTTCGCCTTGAAATTGGGGATTTGAGGGAATGTAAACCAAAGGATTATTTAAGGGTTAGATGAGGTTAATTCAATAAATTCTCAAGCAACATGGAAGGTATCTTATTTCCTCTATATTGAGTGACATTGAAACCAATTCTCATTTTAGTACCTTCTATGTGAAGACTTTTGACTGTATTCATGGGGATAATAAAACAAGAATCCCACCCACAGGGAGGAGAGATAAAACAAGCCCCAAAAAAGTCACAAAAATAAAGAGTAGCAAATGCCAAAGAAATATAAGAATAAAATGTTACTTAGGATGAGGAGAGAACCTCCTGCAAGGGAGAAATGAAAAGGTTTCAGAAGACTTCAAGGAAATGGATAGGTTTGGACCTTGTAAGGAAGAGGGGAGGAAGAGAGGAAATGATGGCAGTATTTGAGCTCTTCCCTGCATGGCAGATATGGTGCTAAGCTTCATGTTTTCTCTGACCTGATTAATCTTCCCAAACACTGGAAGAAGTGGTTGTAATTATCCTCATGTTATTAAGGATGAAATAGAGTCTCAGTGACTTAGTCACTTGCTTAGAGTCACTCATCTGACAAGTAGCAGTGTCAAGTCTAAAGCTCAGGTTTTTCAGATTCTGCAGCATTTTTATTTTTTAACTGCAATGCAGGGGATGGGGGATAACATGGTGTGTGACTCACTCTGGCAGCGCACAGGGAAGACACCCAGGGAGAAAAGGGTATACCAAAAGACTTGGTGAGCAACCAATTCAGCTCAGACTGCTCCTGGTATTACATTAAACTCATTAGGTAGGAAGGAGCATTTGAAATTTTTGCATGAGGATAACACATTCAGAACTGAGTAGGTAGGATAACTGTGGATGTGCTGACATCAATGGACTAGAGGGGACCACTGGAACATAGTTCTGCAAAGTTCTCTTAACCATTAAATCTCTCTAGGCACCATTTCCCACAGAAGCAGAGCCATTCAACCTCAAGAGTTCAGTTTTCTGCAGTAGTAGTCTCAAATATTTTGACTGTCATAGAAAAATCTTTATATTCGAATCACAAAAATATTTTCATGCATTTTAGGAAATCTCAATCCTGAAACACTAGAGAAGTGGTTCTCAAACTTTAATGTACTAAAGGAGCCATCAGAAGAGCTTGTTAAAAAAATAAATCCCCTAGTTTCAGCCCCAAAATAGTAATCTTAGGGCAATCCCCAGGAACTTGCTTGTTAACAGGCACTGCTAGGTCATTATAGGACTTAGGGGTCCCAAAGAGATCTAGATGTGAAAGACCTAACTCCAGAATGTAAAATTAAGACTGCTTCCTGGCCCCTCACTATAGCACCATTGTATAGTTCTTTTGATTGTAGCCTATTTCTTTCTCGTACTGAAAAAATATGGTACAACAAAAGGAGACACCAGGGGCCTCTGTTACAGACCCTCACAAATCACCTGGTCCACAGTAATGGACTCCAGAATTGAATCCAGGGGTACAAAAAGCCCACCATCATTTGTAAATAACTGCCCACATTTGCTACTCTTTAGCTGCTATTACCATCTCCATCAGGTAATCTATTTTTCCTCCTCAAGGAATATTTGCAAAATAGGTAGCATATATGATGAGAAAGTACTATGTGGCACTTAAGGAGAATTATCTAAAAGGTTACTCAAATGCGAGCAGGCCATTAGCCACTGTGAACACTAAGAGGAACTGTGCTCTGCTGGGAAAGGAAAAAGAAAAACTTAAGACATAATTGATACTGAAAAGGTAGAAAAACTGCGAAAGTACTGAAATGAGGTTATGCCTGAGAGAAGGAAAAAGTGACTCAAATACTAAAAACCACCCATGAGAGTTCTGCATTCATCAGAATGAGCAGTTTATGGAAAGGAAGTGAGTAAAATGCCACCCAGCAGCCCCATGACTTCTTTGTTACATAAAAAGCTTCATGCTCTTCCCAAAACAACTCATCTTACAGTCACAGAGAAGGTCTAGAAAATATTAGTAAATTGACTCTGCTTGCTTTCAAATCAGTTGCATTTTGGCAGTGACTTATTGTGCTTATAAAGAATCTGTCATCTGAAAACTCATAATGCGCATTTTAAAAGTTGTTCTCAGCTACCTACTTGAATAAGAATCAATCAGCTTTAATAGAGCACTAGCTACTGAAACTGTCTGCAACATTCCAGAAGAAATTTTTACTTTATTAAATAATGTGTGAGGGAGAGCAAAGGATAGAGGGTGGACAGGATTCTTGGGTCACTGCTTTTCTCAGGGACACCACTGCTAGTTGTCTGGAATGGAGCTGGGAACATGAGGACAGGCATTTCAGCAAGGAGAAGAGACAGAAACCATCATAAAGGGTAGGAGAGACTGAAGGTACTAAGTCAGGAACAGCACCTTCACCAAGAAGGATACCCATCCTTTCCCCACTGAGTCTGCTGGGCTCTTGTGTGGCCCCAACCTGGAACTGAGAGAGCATACTTCTCTGAGAGCACACATCCTGTTCAAATGTTTAATGAAGGGCACCAGAGAGCCAGTGACTAGTTTCAGCAGTGGGGAGAACCTCCTCTTCTCCACACACAAACTCTGGGTTCTTGCAGTTGCTTAGGCCACCATGGGGCACAGGGTAGGCCACCAACCTTCTCACCTATGGCCTCCTGGACTGTCCATGACAGCACAGTAAGAAAGTGGGAGTGACCACAGTCTATGGACAGGGTGTTTGGTGAGCTCTGAAAGTAGCCTCAGAAATCCTGGGGACCCATTTACTTCTACCCCCAATCCTGCACGACCTTTGGGTCTGCACCCAGAGGGTGTAGAAATAAACTGCAACTTACCACAGAGAATACAATCTTCCAAGTAGAAGATTCTGTGTGCACCTTGGAGAGTTGGCAGAGGCACAGTCCTGGAACTGCTTGAGCTCTTGCACTTGCTTCCCTACACTTGTTCCCCCTGTTCTGTGGGAGAGCACAGACCCTCCCCCCCCCCACCCAGGCATAATGTTCATAGTCTTAGCTGTTTGGGGCTCCTGGACAGGCTTAGGAAAGCTGGGGAAGCTCCCCCAGTAACATCCATGCCTATGCCCTGACTCAGATACTGCATGTAACCTCAGTGAACACAGCCTGAAAACAAGGGCATCCTCGTGGCTGGTGGCCAGTGTGGGGAGTCAGGAGTGGTCGTACCTCTGCCCAGTGTGTTTACTTGGGCTTTCCCAGAACCTCCTAACTTTCTTCTGAGGAGTATAGAAATCTTGGGAGAAGTTCTAAAACAGTAGCATGGGCAGACAAAAAAAAAAACAAAAAACAAAAAACAAAAACAGAACACATGGCAACTTGAGACCTCAAGGGAATATGACACCACAGGAGAGAGCAATTCTCCAGAACCCAAACACAAAGATATGGGAGATTTTTTTTTTAAAGATTTATTTATTTATTCATTTATACATTTATACAAGCACTGGGTACAGTCAGAAGCGCGGGAGGGTGAGAGAATTCACCAGAGCCAGAGCGGGGAGCAGAGCAGGCAGAAGGACCGAAGTACACTGCTGAGGGGAGCAGCGGGTGGCAGGAGAGGTCTACGCACCATGTGGGACCCTCCTCCTCCGGTGGCCGGGGAGCAGCAGGGATCGAACCGGTGCTGCAGAGGCTGCGGGCAGCTTCAGCTTCGCAACCCAGCACTCAACCGCTGCGCCACGGGGGAGGCCCGATATGGGAGGTCTTATCTCTCTATCAGAGATGTCAAAATTATCATGATAAAGAAAAGAAATGGAAGGAAATATACATTAAAAAATGAATGACTTGAGAAATAAAGTTAATGAACATATATTAGAGACAAGATTTAAACAAGAATATAAGGGAGTTGCAGGATGTGAGAGATCAATAGAATGCATAAGAAGTTCTGCAGAAAGCTGGGGAAGCAGACTAGATAGACGGAAGACCATGTTAGTGACCTTGAAGATCACTATACAGAAAGGACCTGGTAGAAAAAGAAATATAAAAATCCTATATAAAAAATAAGAAACACTGCAAATCTTCCAACTCAGAAAAGGCAACATACGATACTGGGTATCACAGAAGAAGAGAGAAAGAAGGGAGCAGAGAACTTATTCAAATCAATAATGAAGGAAAACTTCCCAAGCCCAAGGAAGAAGATAAACATATAAGTTCACAAACCCCAAGAGTTTCTGCTTTCTTCATTAGAATAAGGTGCCTCCTGAAAACCATTCCTGGGTGGCCTGGTATGACTGGAATACTTCCATAGTGGTCATTTACAACTAAGAGCTGGGATTCACTGTCTTTGTTGATTTTTTCCCCAGAGAACTCTAGTTTCAGATTAAATTTTACACAGAACCAAAGATATAAAATAAGAATGAGAGTACCCCAAATTATAAGATGTGGGAGTTCAGAACTTCCTCAGAACTTGAGATTTCTGTAAATACACTGCTAAAACCACAGCCCTGGAGGGAATTAAGGTAAGGAACCCAAGAGAGTGGGTGCTAAGGCACAGTTAGGAATTTGACAATTTGCTTTAAATGTGGTAGATGTGAAATGGTCTAGTGTGTGTCCTTCCAGCTTCATGTAAGTTGTATCCTGAGTTAAAAACCCTGAGTTAAAGTCCTTTTAATGAACATATGGCTTTCTATATACTTGTCATGCTGTGCCCAAGGACTGCTTACAATGCTACTCAGAAAATAAAAGTATTTCCCAACATTATGTATTCCAGGGAGTAACTTATAATGAGGGCAGACATCTAATTGTCACATTTGTTCCCTATGGGGATCTGTGCCAATTAAGAGAATTTTGAGTTCCGAGGGAGGGAAATAGCGTAGAAAAAACTGAGCCCTAAATGGCTCATGTCTCTTTTGATTGCTTATTTTCCTCAAATGTAAAAGCTCATTTATAAGTGACATTAAATATTAAGAAACATATTATATTCAAGTGCATACCATAATAGTTTAATTAGTACATAAGTATAGCTTGATATTATCTGTAAGTGTGGATGTATGTGTTTGGTGTTAAACAGTCATACATGAAAGGGTTTATTAAAAAGAAATCATCCTAAATGTATCTAAAGTCCAATAGTGAAAATACAAAGAGTGTAATTTTTGGTTTTGTTTTTACCTAAGTAACACTCAGTGAAGAATCTTACATTTGCTGAGATTAAACTCAGAACTTAAAAGTTCACAGCACACAAGCAACATTAATCTCAAAAGAGGCCGGATTAAATATCCCAAAACCATCTTACTTTTATTGTCTGTACATGTCATCTTACTGAAAAAGGTTTCCTGCAGTGAAGCCGAAAACAGGGGTAAGAGGAAAGAATGGACAGCCCTTTGTGGAAGAAACTATATGAAACATTTTCAAGGACATCTTTAAAATTTCATGCTTGTAGATTTTTCTAGAATATAAGCGAAAATTCTATCCTGTTACTGTTCATGCAGTGAATTTTTTTACTTTTTGTTTTTATTTACTTATTGTTATTAATTTTATTTTCTGACACCATTGTTCACTTTTGTACAGTACTTACACTGAATTATTGTTTATGAGACTGTCTTTCCCACTGGATTGTTCACATGGAACTCACATCCACAGAGCTCAGATCTCATGCCTGGGTCCTGGCCAGCATACCTGGGTTTTTTCTGGAAGTGTGCTATCTAAACTTTTAAATGTCCACCCAAACACTGAGCAATTCCTATGAAAGTCCAGACTTCTATGATAGAAAATACATCTTGAAAAATGAGGCCTTATGAATACAACTGACCAGATCTTAAAAGAGTGTGTCTACTGCCTTTGAGCAGTTCAACACTTCCTGAAGTTAAATTTGCTGTCAATAATTTGTGAATAGTTATAGAGATGTAATCTTCATTCCACACAAAAGAGTTAGGGGCACTTTATATTTTATAAACTCACAAACTAATTTCATTTGATTTTATTTAAAAATTAAAATTTGAGTAAAGAAAGGATAATATACAAAACACATGGGCTTTTCAAGCTTGTACTCCTCATCTAAGTCACCACAGTCCACTAGTCAGCCTTTCCCAAGTAACCCACGATGTCATACCACGTTGTAATGGCACCATTTTCACCAGCGAAAGGACACTGCTTTCATTGATTTTCCTCCTAACTGCCTAATCTTTTATAGGAACATCATTTTCTTTCCTTCCTGTGTGTGAAAGAGCACTTGCACTGCCCATGCACTGCCCCCCCCCTGTTTCCAGATGAGCCTATCTTCTGATTTCCCTGGGTTCCATGTGCTTGTTCTACCCTCTCTGCCTCCACCCCACTGGGACACTTCCAGCTTTCACTGGACTGATGGCATCCACTTAATAGACATCCTAACCCCACCCTTGCGCCCTAATCTAGATTCCCAGAATGGATGGTCTCTGACTTAACATCTTCCTTTCTTCTTTGGACAAACATGCAAATCCCCTACTATTGTTGACAATCTTTTAAAATGCAGCCGCTCTTATACTCTTTGTTTTCCAGGACTCCCATCTCTGCAAGTATGTTCTCCATGGAGATGGAGACTTCTTTTTGTTTAAGCTAGTTTCTGTAAGTTTCTGTTAGAATCGAGTTCTAACACATATATAACTGGGAGCCAAGGGTGTCCACTGGAATGATCTTCTGTCCAGTGGCTCTGACAATGTTCAACAGACAAAATAACCACTCTCTGCCTGTACTTACACAACTAGAAGGTAAAAATCCACTGAATCTTACAAGATATAGAATCACCCTTACCTGGCATGGGGAGTGCATTTAAAAAATAAAAATAATTTAAAAATAAACAATCATTCTATTAAGAATTTTAAACAATGGTCATTTTAAGAAATTGCAAGGCATTATCATGCAAATAATTAAGTTCATTATTTTCACTCTTGTAGAAGTGGAATTAGACTGAATTGGGATGGTAGATTTGTTTTCCCTGTTACCATAGATCAGTGGAAGGAGGGTGTATCACTTAAGGGTTACCTCTCGGCATTTGGTAATATTTTCACTTGTCCTAACTCAGGAGGAGGGTTAGTAAAGGGTGGTGCCGAGCGCCCTGTGTTGCACAGGATGGCCACCCAGCAACACAGAGATGTCCTGCCCCCAAGTAACAGAATTCCTCGTGATAGACCCTGCATTAGACTGTATTTTCCCCTCTAAACTGGCATTTCCTTTGCTTCCAGATCCCATCTGACTGTTCACTAAAATGTGGTGGAAAAATAGCAGAATTGGTAATGAAAGGCTTGCATCCTGCTGTGAAAGTAACAATGAAGAAAACATATCATGACTTCTTGTAAAATTACCCAATAATGTAAAGTGAGGGGACAGCAATGATTCTGCCTTTATTAATTTTAAATATGTAAGTAATGTGTGAACACATTCTTCTGGTAAAACATTTTAAATCCTGCAGGTAAAGATCAAATCTCCGTAGCAGCCATCTCCCCTTTGTCTTCTGCCTTCATCCTTTTTAATTCATTTTCAGTTTGGTTTGTATCTTTCTTTGGTGAACAAATACCCTGCCCTCCTTAAACTCAATCTTATGAGACCAAAATAGTACCTGTTGTTGCTTAATTTGCATATTGCTAATAACAGGTGAAAATGAGCATCTTTTCAAATGTTTATTGATTGTTTTTATTTCCTGTTCCTTTTCTTTTTTTTCTCACAGGGACATTTATTCACATCATGGAGGAGACAGGGAAGTGTCAGGCTGCCAGCTGGCACAGGAGCCGGGGTCGTGGGGGGCTCCATCTGCCTGACGCTGCTGTGGGCTGGTCAGTGATGGCCGTGGGCAGATGCGGGACTCAGACCTTTCAAAGCTTTACTTCTTTTATCAGCACTCCTGCTCTTATAAATGACAACGCTCATCAGCCCCATTCCTTCCCAGATCTCCTGGTAAACTTGGGTATAGTAGGGCTTCATGGGGGTCCAAACATTTTTTTAAATATTTTATTTTATATAATTCTTACATCATTTTTTCATTTTTGCACAATGCATGCATTTTCATTTTGGTTATATTCCCCATACAATTGCATCCCCCGCCCTTATTTTGACCCTAATCCTTCCTCTCCCTGCCCTTCCCCCCCCCCCAGTATGTCTCCGGTTTATAGTTGCTTGTTGCTTGTTGATTTTTACTTTTTATTAATTAGTCTTTTTCCTGGTCCCTTATTTAGGTTTCCTAAATTCCCGCTATGAGTGAGACCATCCAGTATTTTTCTTTTTTTTTTTCTGACTTATTTCGCTGAGCCTAATCCCTTCTAGCTCCATCCATGTTTCTGCAAACTACATGTGTTTATCTTTTTTGATTGCTGAGTAATATTCCATTGTGTATATGTACCACATCTTCTTGATCCAGGCATCTATTTTGGGGCACTTGGGTTGTTTCCATAGCTTAGCTATTGTAAATAGTGCTGCTATAAACATAGGGATGCAGGTGCCCTTTGGAATTAATGTTTCTGTGTCCTTTGGGTAAATACCTAGGAGTGGAATTGCTGGATCATATGGAAGCTCTATGTTTAGTAGGTCCAGAAATCTCCACACAGCTCTCCATAGTGGTTGGACCAGTTTGTACTCCCACCAACAGTGGAGGAGAGTTCCTTTTCCTCCACAACTTCGCCAACATTTGTTGTTGCTAGTTTTTTTAATATGTGCCATTCTCACTGGTGTAAGATGGTCCAAACATTTTTAATGAGGCTTTGAAAAATCTTGCACCAACCCTGACCCATGACTACAGCCACCTGACCCTCACGCCAATGACTTGGGAAGGTCACCCTCCTGTTCCTTTGCTCATTTGTATCAGTGTTCTGTGTCCCTTACCCCATTGATTAGTACAAAAATATTTTGATAATTACGTTAATATGTGTTATAAGTAGTTTGTTCCAGTTCTCCCTTCACACTTGTATTTTATTTTTACTTAGTCTGCTTACACAGAACCTTTCAATATGGATGAAGTCATATTCACCAACTGTTTCCTTTAAAGGCATTGCTTTTGTTGTTTTGTTTAATAAAGTCATCCTTATTGGGTGATTACTAAATCTCCCTCCAGCTCTATAATTCATTCTTTCAGATCAAAAACTTCCTATTATTCAAACAACTGTTGCAATGCATGAGGTCCAGGATGCAGAGGCTAAAACCCCAGCCACCCCGCAGACATCTGCACCTGGATTAGAAAACTCACCAAGTCCCAAACCAGTTGATCAATCACAGTCTTTTCATATATGCTTCAGAATCCTCCCCCAGGTGAAATATATTTGTTCTCCTCTAACTAATGATAGATCTGATGAAGTTTGCTTTGTTTTCCTCAATATGTTGGCAGTGGAAAGAAATCCTCCAGGCCTCACTGTTTTCCTGTTTAATACTGGAAGCCCCTTGCACAGACAGGACACAGAGGAAGGCTGTGAAACCATTTTCCCATTCAACTGTGCTGTTGTGCTCCTCATCAACTCCCTTACATTTGCATGGAGAGATCACAGGGGATACTCAGCTGCTTCTGTTAAGAGCTTAACAGTCATGACCATAATAGAGGCCCGACAGTCTAACAAATGTCAATGACTATTCCACCCACTGCTCTTGTGAACTAAAGCAATTAGTTAATTAATTAATCTCTCTAAGACTCATTTTCTTCATCTATAAAACAATAATAATAGTTACCATCTCATAATTATCTCATTGTTGAGATAATTAGTTGAGATGATGCTTGTAAAGTTAGAACAATGCCTTGTATGTAACAAGTGTTCAATAAATTGTAGCTGTTTTTATTAAAATATTATTATAGTAATAGAGGCCACTAGCTCAGTATAAAGTGGCATTGCCAGGATCTCCACATGAGATCTTACCCAGTTTCTTTTCCTTCCTACTTGATTTCCTTGCTTTACTTCCTGTATTGGCTTAAACGATGGCCTTCATATCCACATCCTAATCCATGAGAACTGTAAATGTGACACAGTTTAGAAGAGGGGTGCACATGTAATTAATTTATGGATCATAAAATGAGATCATCCTGGATTACCCACATGGGCCATAAATCTAATGACAAGTGTCCTTACAAGAGACTCACAGAGGAGGGGCACAGAGACAAGAGGCAGAGGCAATGTGGCCATGAGCATAGCGATTAGATCAGTTTAGCCACACATTAAGGAATTCCTGGAGCCACCAGAAGCAAGAAGAGAGAGGAGTGATTCTCCCCGGAGCCTTGAGAGGGCTACAGTCCTGTGACATCTTGACTTTGGACTTTTGGCCTCCAAAGCCTTTGAGAGGATACATTTTTGGCATCTTTAAGCCACCAAGTTTGTGGTAATATGTTACAGCAGCCCTGAAAAACTAATACACTGACAGAGAAGTTTTAACAGTTGTCTTGTGTTTCTTGTTAAATTTCTTTTCTAAGTTTCATTTGTACTGTAGAAAAAAATAAAGAGTAGCAAAGAGTAATTCAAACATACTAATCAATAAAGCTCGATGTTCACTGAAATGGACATGCAATTGTTTATGGTGTTTAATAATTTGAAATCATTTTTCTCTATCATTTATGAAAAAAGAGAGATCACAGAACAAGTGACAGATGCTCCCATATTTGCATATTCAATAAAGACAAATGAGCTGCCAAAGGAGCAAGCAGATGAAAGGCACCAGCATTTCCCAAGGAATTCACAGAAGATGGAGCATGGCTGCAGTTGTAATTTAGAGGACACAAATGCACACAAGGAACGTCACAAGCTTTGTAGAGAAATGGATAGAGGAATGAAAGCAAGGGGGGAAGTGAAAAAATATTTAAAGATAAACTTAATAGAATCATGGAACCTTAGTGACACAGGGATCTCAGAAGTCATACAGTTCACCCTCTAGGATAATGAAAGCAGTAATCACTCTATAACACCCACTGACTATCATTATTCAACCTCTGCTTGAACACTTCCAGGAAAGGGGAGTTTATGACTTTATAAGCCAGCATTTCCTGAAGCCACTATTTAAAATATCTTTCCTAACTAGAGTAAGATAAAATGTCTCCCTGTATCACTCATCCACCAATACCAGTTCTGATTTAAGAACAGTACATAATTCTTGCATCAGTTCACTTAATAGCTAATGACCAAGTCTGTGGTGTGAGCAACGTGCTATAATACACAAGCATCTAGCGACTAAAGAGCCAGCCTGCTCTCAGGACCAGAATGCTGAAAGCCAAAATCTCTGCTCCACATTTCTGTGTCTGTGAGTGAATTTGATTTCAAAAAGGACATTTTAGTTCTATCCTTACAAAAGTAAACTCCATAACAGATTAATTCACTGCATAATTTCACATAGTGTAAAGTAATGGTTTCATATCAGTATGGGTATTTTAATAGCTTGCCTAAAGAAAATAATATATATTGAAATGAAAACATGGTGAACTACAATTTGAGTTTATTTATTTATTTTGGTAGTAATTAAACCAAACAGAAATAGCTTTATATATTTCCTTGACATTACAATTGTGTAACTGCTCAAAATCCATTATTTTTATGTCCACTTGTGTAGCAAATTCATGTCAAATATAAATTATACTCATTACTGACCTCCCTGGTGGTCTAGGGGTTAAGTCAAGGGTTAAGGCTTGAGCTCCACCCATAGCCAGGGAGGTACCCACAAGGCACAGCAGACCTCTCCTGTCTCTCCTGCTGCTCCACGCAGCAATGTATTTCGGTAAATCTGCCTGTTTTGCTCCTCACTGTCTCTGGTGAATCCTCTCATCCCCTGCCATATCTCTGGCCTACACAAAAATAAATACATCTTTAAAAAAATTTACTCATTAGTGTCATCTTCCATAGGTACTAAGATAAAAGTAATAATGGACAATAGGACATTGGAAAAGCCAGAAAAAATGACTTGAGAACCCCATAAATCATTCACTTAATTCAGTGAACATTTACTGAGGGACTTTGGTATCTAACCCAGATACCAGAGAGACCCTGCAAGTATGAATACACTAAGATGGAGGCTTTTGCTTCAGGCAGAAAGAAAGCATAGCAAAATGTTAAAGTATTATTGTGAATAATATTTTTTCATGTGTTAGACTTTCATGTATTAGACTTTAGTTAGTATGTATTTCTTTTGTAATTGTGTTAAAGTAAATACTTAAAAAAGCACCCTTCATTATGTATTTCTTTTCATCAGTGTTCAGACTTGGTATGATGTACATTCTTTATTTAAATACTTTTTTTATATAATTCTTACATCTTTTTTCATCTTTGCACAATGTATGCATTTTCGTTTTGGTTATATTCCCCATGCAATTGCTCCTCCCTCCTTATTTTGACGCTAGTCCTTCCTTTTCCCGCCCCTCCCTCCCCCTCCCCCCATAGTGTGTCTCTGGTTTATAGTTGCTTGTTGATTTTGATTTTTACTTTGTATTGATTAGCCTTTTTCCTGGTCTCTTAATTAGGTTTTCTAAATTCCTGCTATGAGTGAGACCATCCGGTATTTTTCTTTTTCTTTCTGACTTATTTCCCTGAGCATAATCCCTTCTAGCTCCATCCATGTTGCTGCAAACTGCAAGTGTTTATCTCTTTTGATTGCTGAGTAATATTCCATTGTGTATATGTACCACATCTTCTTGATCCAGTCATCTATTTTTGGGCATTTGGGTTGTTTCCAAAGCTTAGCTATTGTAAATAGTGCTGCTATAAACATAGGCATGCAGGTGCCCTTTTGAATTGATGTTTCTGTGTCCTTTGGGTAAATCTAGGAGTGGAATTGCTGGATCATATGGAAGCTCTATCTTTAGTAGGGTGAGGAATCTCCACACAGCTTTCCATAGTGGCTAGACCAGTTTGCACTCCCACCAGCAGTGCAGGAGAGTTCCTTTTTCTCCTCAACCTCCCCAACATTTATTGTTGCTAGATTTTTTAATATGTGTCATTCACACTAGTGTGAGATGGTGTCTCATTGTAGTTTTGATTTGCATTTCCCTGATGACAAGTGATGTTGAACATTTTTTCATATGCCTGTTGGCCATTTGCATTTCTTCTTCAGAGAAGTTTCTCTTTAGCTCTTCTGCCCATTTTTTGACTGGAGTATTTGCTTTGTTTTTGTTGAGTCTCATCAGTTCTTTGTACCATTTTTGTGATCAGTCCTTTATCGTTAGTGTTGGGTGCAAAAATGTTCTCCCAGTCGGTGGGGTTTCTCTTTGTTTTTGTTATTGTCTCTTTTGCTATGCAGAAGCTCTTTAACCCTTTGCACTCCAAATCATTCTGGACATTGGCTACCAATGTCCCCTGAGAGGGGACAGCAGAGTGCAAAGGGTTAATTTTATGTAGTCCCAGATGTTTATCTTTGCCTTCACTATCACTGCTTTGGGTGATGTGTCTGTAAAGATGTCTTTGAGGTGCATGTCATGTAGTGTTCTGCCTATATTTTCTTCTATGTATTTTAAGGTTTCAGGTCTTATGTCTAGTTCTTTAATCCATTTTGAGTTGGTTTTTGTGCATGGTATGAGGTAGTGGTCAAGCTTCATTCTTTTGCATGTAGCGACCCATTTACTGAACAAACATTCTTTGATCCAGTGCATATTCTTTGCTCCTTTGTCAAAGATTAGTTGACCATAAATCTGTGGGTTTATTTCTGGATTTTCTATCCAATTCCATTGGTGTATGTGTCTGTTCTTGTTCCAATACCATGCAGTTTTGATGATTATGGCTTTGTAGTATAGTTTGAAGTCTGGGCGTGTGATGCCTCCGTTCCCTTCTTTTTTTTTTTTCAGGAGAGCTTTGGCTTTGGCTTTTTTTTTTTTTCAGGAAAGCTTTGACTTTCGGGGTTTTTGGTAATTCCATATGAATTTCATCAATAATTGTTCTATTTCTTTGAAGAATGTCATTGAAATTTTTATTGGAATAGCACTGAATCTGTGTATTGCTTTTGGTAGGATGGCCATTTTGATGATGCTAATTCTTCCAATCCATGAGCAGGTGATGTCTTTCCATTTCTTTGTGTCTTCTTCTATTTCTTTTAACAGAGTTTTATACTTTTCTTTGTATAGGCCCTTTACCTCTTTTGTTAGATTTATTTCCAAGTATTTGGTTTTTTTTTGTTTCGATAATAAAAGGGATTTTTTAAAATTTCTTCTTCAGATTTATTGTTTGTGTATAGGAAGGCTACTGATTTTTGCATGTTGATTGTGTATCCTGCCACTTTACTAAACTGACTGATTAGTTGAATTAGTTTTTCTGTGGAGTTTTTGGGGTTCTCTATGTATATTATCATAGCATCTGCAAATAGTGATAGTTTAACTTCTTCCTTCCCTGTTTGGATTTCTTGTATGTCTTTCTCTTGTCTTATTGCTCTGGCTAGGACTTCCAGTGTTATATTGAAAAGCAGTGGTGAGGGTGGACATCCTTGTCTTGTTCCAGATCTTAATGGAAATGCTTTCAGCTTTTTGCTATTGAGAATGATACTGGCTGTTGGCTTGTCATATATGGCCTTTATGATATTGAGGTCTGTTTCTTGTATCCCAAGAATTTCAAGGGTTTTTATCATGAATGGGTGTTGCACTTTGTCGAAAGCTTTCTCAGCATCTATTGATATTATCATATGGTTTTGATATTTCTTTTTGTTGATGTGTTGGATAACATTGATTGATTTTCGGATGTTGAACCATCCTTGTGTCCCTGGAATGAATCCTACTTGGTTGTGGTGAATTATCTTATGGATACATTGTTGGATTCTGATAGCTAAAATTTTATTGAGGATTTTTGCATCAGTGTTCATTAGAGATATTGGCCTGTAGTTTTCTTTTTTTGTGTTGTCCTTGTTCAGTTTTTGTATTAGTGTAATTTTGGCTTCATACAATATGTTCGCTATTATCCCCTCCTTCTCAATTTTTTGGACATACTGGGACACAAGACAAACTTTAACAGATACACCAAAATCAAAATTATACCAACCATCTTCTCTGACCATGAAGGCATCAAACTAGAAATAAACCATAAAAAGAAGGCAAGGAACTCTCCTACCTCATGGAGATTGAAACCCACACTAATGGAAGACCACTGGACTAATGAGGAGATCAAAGAAGAAATTAAAAAATTCTTTGAGTTGAATGACAAGGAGGACACCAATTTCCTAAATGCATGGGATGCAGCAAAAGCAGTAATTAGAGGAAAATATATAGCAATAGATGCTCACATCAAGAAACAAGAAAGAACTCAAAGAAACAACCAAATCTCAGAGCTCAAAGAACTAGAAAAAGAACAATAAAAAAACCCTAAAACCAGTAGAAGAAAAGAAACAATAAAAACCAAAGCAGAAATAAATGAAATTGAAACTAAAAAAAACAATCCAAAAGATCAATGAAACCAAGACCTGGTTCTTCAAAAAATAAATAAAATAGACAAACCCCTAGTCAGGCTCACAAAGGAAAAACGGGAGAAAGCACAAATAAACAGGATCACAAACGAAAGAGGAGAAATCACAACGGACACAGCAGAAATCAAAAGAATAATCAGAGAATAAATACAATCAAAAGAATAAAACTATGAGCAGTTATACGGAAACAAGTTCAACAATCTAGAAGAGATGGACAAATTCCTACAACTCTACAATCACCCAAAGCTAGATAAAGAAGAAACAGAACACCTAAACAGACCAATTACAAGCAGCGAAATTGAAATGGTAATCAAAACCCTCCCCAAAAACAAAAGCCCAGAACCTGATGGATTTACAAATGAATTCTACCAAAGATTCAGAGACGAATTAGTGCCTATTCTTCACAAACTCTTCCAAAAAATTGATGTACATTCTTTAATTAAATGTTCTAGGTACTTAACTGCAGCTGCTAATTTTCTTCTTTTCTGGCTGTCATAGGATTCATTCTTTATTTACTGTTTTAAACATTTAAACAAGAAAGGGACAAGTAAAATGTAGTTCCTTTCCAGCTGAAGTGGTTTCATTCATGAATGAAATGCCCCATTAAGCGTATGCCTTTTCTGTTTATTCATGAAGTCACCATGACACCTGTGGGGCCCCCAGGTGGGGAGTGGCCCACCTGAGCACAGCAAGCCAGTGAGTACAACCATTTCCACCAAATCCACTTCCAAATAAGGTGTCCATTATATCCCATGGTACATGCCTGCCAGCTTTTATTATCTTAGAGGTAATGTAATTATAGAGAAAGCAAAACAATAATTTAATACTTGATGATTACAGAAATATATATTCAGTAAATCTATCAAAGAGCATTTTTAAGTCCATTTGCCCAGGTTTACTATTGTAGGGTTGGCCTCCCCCAAATTGTTTACATAGGTGTTTTCCAAGATGTCTAGAATTGGCTTTTCCCAATATGTGTCACCTTGGTATGTGGGATAAGGTCAATTGAAGTACTAATATCTCAGGGAAAACATCTACCAATATCTTAAATAATGTCGAGTACCTAGATTTAGAGTACACTATGGAACTAATCTTTTAATCAAAGAAACTTATGGCAGGACAAACATCCAGAGGCAGAGTTTTGTCATATCTATTTATCACCTCCTAGTCAATGAGAATCACTCTTGTCTCCTAGATTCCTGACTCCTAGTCCATTCCTCAGCTCAGGATATAAACACACACACATTTTGTACCATTTGCTCTAGAATTTATAATCATATGAATGCCTCATACCTATATCATTAAATTTGGTCTTTTTCTCCTACTAATTTGTTGTTAATTTTCTTACTAGCTGAGCCCCAGAATAACCCAGAGGGGTATAGGAATATTCCCCTTTACTCTAACACTATAAGATTATTTAAATATGTGATTATAATTTGTTTGCTAAAAATAAAACACAATCCCCATAAATACTGCACAGTAATTTAAATTTTATTGATGTGTAGTTGACATTAGTTTCAAATGTATAACATATTGACTTGGTATTTGTTATATTTTGAAAAGATCACCACAAGTCTCATTAGTTAATATCTGTCACCATATATAGTTACAGGTTATTTTTTGTGATGAGAACTTTTAAGATTTGTTCTCTTAGCAACATTCAATACAAATTGTTAACTATAATTGCCTTGGTATACATTACATCTCCAGGAATTATTTTATCCTATAACTGGAAGTTTGTATCTTTTGACCCCCTTCACCCTTTCTTCTCATCTCATACCTTCTCAGGCAGCCACCAATCTGTTCTCTGTATCTAACCGGCTCTTTTCTTTCATTTTTTTCCCTAATGTTTTTTCTGAATTCTTATAGTGTAAATTTGTTTTTCCCTGTTAAATAATTTTACTGCACTTTCTATGAGCGTTTTTCATATGTTGTACTAAAAAAAAAAAAAAAAGTGTCTGAAGAGTCTCAAACCTATTTTATCCCAAAAGTCTCTTTGGTTCTCATTTATAATTGTAATGGGTCCTAGCCCTCTGGGGATGTTCTGTTTATTGTTTATTTAAAACAATTTTGTATCCTTGAGGACATTTTATCGTGTTGTTAAACTGATAACAGTATACTGCATAAGGACATTATATTTATGTGCCACTTCATAATTTCTAAATATTAGATATTTCACTATATAGAGCAGAGCACCAACTTGTTATTTTGAAATCAATAAAAGTCATGCCAAATACAATGTTTTTGTTGTGATGAGTTTTGAGATCATAGATCTTCTTTGTATATAGCAAATGCTATCTGATTTTAAAAAGATAATACTAGTTTGCCTACATAAAGTACCCTAGGTATACAACCTTTTTTGAATCTTGTTTCTTTGTCATCAGGCAATTAGTGTGGCAAATAAGCTATTTGATAATACTATTGGTCTTGTCTCCCTTTTTTAAAATTTAGATATTTATAGAATTTTTCTCTCTACCTATGAAATTAAAACATTGTTAGGGGTCTCCCCAGTGGCGCAGTGGTTGAGCACTGGGTTGCGAAGCTGCCCACAGCCACTGCAGCACCGGTTTGACCCCCGGCCGTCAGGCGAGGGCCCCACAGGAGGGTCTCCTGGCGCCCGCTGCTCCCCTCAGCAATGTATTGCGTCAGTCTGCCTGTTCTGCTCTCCGCTCTGGCTCTGGTGAATTTTCTCACCCTCCCGTGCTTCTGACTGTACCCAGTGCTTGTATGAATAAATAATCTTTTAAAAAAAAACATATTGTTAGGAGATGTATGTGTACATGTTTTTATCACTTCTTGCATAAGCTTGAGAAGACTATCAAACCAAAAATCTCATCTTTCTTTAACACAGGAAAATTTTCTTTTACCTACCTTTAAATATTATTACTTCACCATAAGCTCCAAGTTAAAGCAGATGAGGAGAATATCATATATTAGATATCCCAAATCCATTGTCTCAGTCACTTATCTTTTATAATTCCTACTTATTGATATTTTTAATCTTTGTTATGTTAAAATTGCTCATTAATGTCTAAATCTACAATTTGATTTTTAGAAGTGTTTAATTGGTGGTTTTGCCAATATTGGTGAGGCTCTCTCAGCAATCAAATTTTAAATGTCCTTTTTCATAGCAGCCGATTTACTTTTTTAGGAACATATCCCCCTCAATTCTCTTAGAGATTGCTAACTGTAGTGTATTTAGGTATTTCTTCTATTTTTTTAAATTAAATCAATTTTATTCATTTTTTCTGAACATTCCACATTATATCCCTACTAATTTCATCTGTTGTTTCTCTTCAAATATCTTCACTTAAGATTCTTCATTGTCTGCTTATATTTATAAAATGGAAGTATAAATCAATTAATTTTATAAGGACAGATTCTACTAAGCACTTTTTGTGCTCAAGCACAGTGCTAAATAACATAAACTTTGTATTCTGTAAAGCCCCAAATAATTCTATATACTAAATGTTATTATGTCCCTGAATGTCACCAGTAGATGATAAACTAGGTTCCTTGTTCAGTTAGGGATTCAGTCCTAATTATTGAGATCTTTCAGCCCCACCCCCCAACCAGTCTAAAGTCTACTTGACACTATTAGGGTCTTCTGTACAGTCAGAGCTGTGGATGCCTGAGAGAAGTCAGGGAGAAACACATGAACCAAGATCTAGAAGCCCAAATCTCAGCAATTTAGGCCTGGGATTTTGAGGCATTTTCCCGGGGCACCAGTCTTCTTCAGTAGCCCTGTTTTGCCTGTACTGGTTGGGGATCACAAAGCACTGACTGAATTCTTTGTAATTCTTATCTTCAAAATGTTGGCTCAATGATGGTACCCTTTCCTATTAGAAAAAAAGTTATTTGCAATCGATTATTGATATTATTAGCCAGAGCTGCGGGCAAGCTAACTACAAGCTTAGGTCTTGGAGTCAGATAAGCTTGGTTCAAATCATGGCTCCACAAATTACTTTTGCACTTGAACAAGCTATTTTACTTTCTAAATATTTCCTTTTCTGTAAATTAGCCATCACAAAAGGGTTATTAAGTAGAACAATGAGATAAGATTTTTAACACATTTAGCGCAGTCTTATTGCAGTAAACAATAAAAGTCATCTTTTACTATAAACCCTCTGGAGTCAGCAGTGTTGCCAGGATACCTAAGACTATCACAATGATTTCAAATTATTAGAGTTCTAGCTTTAGGGGTGGGTAGAAATAAAGTAATAAACTATAGAAAATTAAGAGCAAAATTATCAAAATTTACAAATGATTTTTATTTTTTTATTTTATTTATTTTTTTAAATAAATTTTATTTTTATATTCCCCATACAATTACAACCCCCTTATTTTGACCACAAGCCCTCTTTTCCCCGCCCCCCTCCTCCCATAGAGTGTCTCTGGTTCATAGTTGTTTGTTGATTTTGATTTTCACTTTCTTATAGTTATTCATTTTCCTGGTCCCTTATTTAAGTTTTCTAGATTCTTGCTATGAGTGAGACCATCCGGTATTTTTCTTTTGCTTTCTGGCTTATTTCGCTGAGCATGATCCCTTCCAGCTCCATCTATGTTGCTGCAAATTGCATGTGTTTATCTTTTTTGAATGCTGAGTAATATTCCATGGTGTATATGTACCACATCTTCTTGATCCAGTCATCTATTTTTGGGCATGTGGGTTGTTTCCAAAGCTTAGCTATTGTAAACAGTGCTGCTATAAACATGGGGGTGCAGGTGTTCTTTGGAATTGATGTTTCTGTGTCCTTTGGGTAAATACCTAGGAGTGGAATTGCTGGATCATATGGAAGCTCTATGTTTAATAGGTCAAGAAATCTCCACACAGCTCTCCATAGTGGTTGGACCAGTTTGCACTCCCACCAACAGTGCAGGAGAGTTCCTTTTTTGCCACATCCTTGCCAACAGTTGTTGTTGCTAGTTTTTTTAATATGTGCCATTCTCACTGGTGTAAGATGGTATCTCATTGTAGTTTTGATTTGCATTTCCCTGATTACAAGTGATGTTGAACATTTTTTCATATGCTTGTTGGCCATTTGCATTTCCTCTTCAGAGAAGTTTCTTTTTAGCTCTTCTGCCCTTTTTTTGACAGGATTATTTTGTTGTTGTTGAGTCTCATCAGCTCTTTGTAGATTTTTGTGATCAGTCCTTTATCATTAGTGTTGTGTTACAAATGATTTTTATATATAAAGTCTAAATTCTATTGATTGGGCACTTTGCCTGTACTGGTTGTGATCCACAAATATTCTCTAAATATTTCTCTGTACTTTAATTTCAGTTGTTCTGGAAAAAAAAAAAACAACACAAACAAACAAACAAAGAAAAAAAGAAAAGAAAAACCCCAACCTGTTTCTATTAGAAAGGAATGTACCCTGAAAGCAAAATGACATATTCCTTCAAGCAAAAGGCAAATTGTACTCCATGTCACCATTTCAACAGGCTTAAATAGTGTCTAAAGCTCAGTTATTTGCATTGATGAAAGATCTCTTACCCTGTGGTGTTGTCACACACACACACACACACACACATACCACATTCCATATTCTTACATTCCATATTCTTACATTCTTACCTTTAGGGAAAAAAATCACAACAGGGACACTAAAATGCTTGCCTGGGCAGTATCTATTATTCTTTAGCTCTGACTTTGAAAGTTTAATAAAGGTTTCCTTGGATGATAGGCCATTTTAATGGTCTTTAACAAAATTTTTAAGATACAAAATTTTCATTATTCACTTCTGACCAGAGGCAATTTGCTCAAGAGGTAAACAATTGTAGCAGCACATATAGCAGCCTGAAAATAGACTTTACAAGCAATAGATCGCTGCGAGGTGCCAAATAGCCCATTTTTTGTAGCCCAGTTTGACAACATCCACGTCCTACCCACATTACTTGTGTTCATTTTCCCATGTTCTTAATTATGTGCCACACTCAACTGGGCAGCAGAAGCACTAAGGAGTGCTATCTGTATCTGGACCAGGGATGTGGCCCACTGCCCTATTAACACTATCTGCTGATGCACTCTGTTAGTTTTCCATATTCAGAGAAAAAGGTCCATTACACATCCTCTGTTTCTCTGCTTCAGATTTGTGGATTTTTTTTTCCTTTGCATAGAAGAACTGGGGTGTAGGCCAGAGGAGCAGGGGGTGAGTGGAACCACTAGAGACAAGAATGGGGAGCAGAAAAGGAATATTTACTAAGGGGTACAGTAAGCAACACAGGAGAGGTCTGTTGTGCCATATGTGGATTAGCTTCCAAGCCAGAATCTAACTCAGACCTTAGTAGTGATAGCGCTGAGACTTAACCACTAGGCCACAGGGAGGCCCTATTTCTCTGCTTTAGAAGCTTCTTCCTTTCAAAATATAACACCTTCCATGGGCTAAATTGCACTCTAGAATCCCCAGGTGAAGACACTAGCAGTGGCTTAGAGCCATTATAATGATACTTAGATAACTTGCTAGTGTTCTAATTTTTAGGTCTATAGGTAAGTGTTCCACTCACCCCTCCTTCCTCTTTCCTGTTATGTTTTATTAATTTCAATGCATACTATTAATTTAAAATTTTACACATTACCAGAAATAATTTATTGATGGCATAGATACATATAATCCAGTGGTTCTCAACCAAGCACAATTGTACACTCCAAGGGACATTTGAAAATGTTTGAAGATATTTGCTCATTACAACTGGGGTGGGGTGGAGTTGCTTCTAGTGGGTAAAAGTCAGAGATGCTGCCAAACATTCTATAAAGCACAGGGAACCACCCCCCGCCCCAAGGAAGATTTACCTAGTCCAGAACGTCAGTAGGACCATTTGGTACCTTAAATCCAATACCACAGAAATTAGGACAAAGCAAAAATTGAAAGTAGGATAATAAAATCCAGCAAAGGGAATCATTTCACTCTAAATGGACCACAGATTTGTCTTTGAGCATCCCATGAGTCAGATCAAAGAGGGAAATACCACCTGGTAAAGGACATAGTAGCTAATAATTAATTAATTAATTAATTGAGGTGCTTAAATAAACCCTAATCAGCAACACTAATTTCTGCTGAGTCACAAAGCTGGTAGTAAGTGTTCCTAAGGTCAGCACAAATAAGATGAAGAGGACAACATTTTCTATCACGAAGGTTCCACATGAAAAATCCAAGTGTAGTTTCAGTGTGGTGACTTCTCACAGAAACCTACAGTACAAGAATGGGACAAAGAACAAAGTAAAAGCAAGTCAAAAAAGGACTACAACTGGTAGACATAAATCTTCTTCTGTTGTTTTGTTTTGTTTGTTTTGTTTTGTTTTGCTCTGCTCTTCCCTGAGGGTGGTAACAGCAAATATAGGAGATGTTGGATAGACTGGATCTTTCAGAAAACCGGTGCTCTATTTCTCATAACCATACTCAGAAAACACTTGGGCAAAGCAGAATTTGAATATCTCCTGTAACTATAAATTAGTACAGACAGACTTTTCAATTAAGAGAAGCAGCATATTCCACAGCAAGAACTAAAAGCTGTTCATTAAGGTATAAGGAAAAAGGTAGAGGCAATACAATTCTAATTTTACCAGCACTTTTAATTTCTAATTTTACCTTGTATTAAGGCACTATATAAACTAGGGCTGATTTCACAGGGCTTAACCTGTAATCCATTCAATCCATAGTTCAAGATGCAAGGGTCAAGAAAAAATTTCTTTAAAAGTAGTTATTTTAAAATTCTAATAGTGGGCCTCCCCGGTGGCGCAGTGGGTTGAGCGCTGCGCTGTGAAGCTGTTCTCAGCCTCTGCAGCCCTGGATTGATTCCCGGCTGGCCAGGAAGATTCCCACATGGTGGGGGAAGACCTCTCCTGCCTAGCCCGCTGCTCCCCTCAGCAGTGTATTTCGGTTGGTCTGCCTGTTCTGTTCCCTTCTCTGTCTCTGGTGAATCCTCTCACCGTCCCGCGCCTCGGCCCCGTACCCCAGTTCTTGTATAAAAATAAATAAATCTTTAAAAAAATAGAATAAAATAAAATAGGGCCTCCCCGGTGGCGCAGTGGTTGAGCGCCGGGTTGCTAAGCTGCCCGCAGCCTCTGCAGCACCCGTTCGATCCCGGCTGCTCCCCAGCCACCGGAGGAGGGTCCCACATGGCGCGCAGACCTCTCCTGCCGCCTGCTGCTCCCCTCAGCAGTGTACTTAGGTCCTTAGGCCTGCTCTGCTCCCCGCTCTGGCTCTGGTGAATTCTCTCACCCTCCCGTGCTTCTGACTGTACCCAGTGCTTGTATAAATAAATAAAATAAATCTTAAAAAATAATAATAAAAAATAAAATAAATAAAATAAAATAAAACTCGATTAGTGAACTAGTAGTTTATCTTGGAAAAAAAACTAAATCTTTAATTTATACCATGCACCAAAAAAGAACTCATTTAAAGATCCAACTTTTCAAAGTCAAGAAATAATTAAAAGGATGTGCAGATCACTTGTGTCTAAATTTATATCATTGAGCCATCTATCTTTAGAAAGGAGAAGACATTTTAAGATGATCCTTCTTGCATAGTAAGAAAATAGTGGGAAAATATTGATGATTCCACTGTTTAAAATTTAACTGCATGGGTTTTTAAACATCAAAAATGCCATAAAGCCTAGGGCCCAGAACCATTGGTTTATATGTAATTTATGTCATCACGAAATTATTTTTGGCATTCTAATTCCATTCTCCAATAAAAGAAACCAGAGCTCCTTAGAGAAATAGCTGATTCTAGGACTGAAACAGGAAATATACAAGATGAGCCCAGGTACCTTTTTTAGTGCCGGAAAGTAAAGAAGTAAAAAAACAAAACAGAGGAAGAGAGGGGAGAGAAGAGAAGAGAAAAAAGAGCACATAGCTTAACGGGTATATGTAATGCAATCATCCCAAATCAGGTAGGTTTATCACTAGTTTAAGTGGCCGTGTTGGTGTTTTAGCTGTTTTCATGTTCTCCACTCTACTCCGCCGCACTCCACATCACTCCACACCACACGGTCCTCTGCTGCCCTGGCCTTATATGACCCATCTCTTGGCTCAGGTGCTCCCTTCTATGCATGCCCACTCCCTACTCCAGGTGTCCACCATCAGGCATGCATTTACTCTAGTGGCAGGAGGGCGGAAAAACCTGATACTTTTTACTTACCCTACAGTTTGTCAAAAAACACAGGAATCAACTGAATGGGCTCCCAAATTTCAAAGCTGGACCAATCTGAGCAACTAAATAAATAATGGATCTCTGGATTATTACTTGAAGAATAAAGTGAATACCCATGTGTCTATACTGACATAAATAAGTGACTGAATAAACTGATAAGACGAAAGGAGAAGAATTCCAAAAGTTTATGTATATATGTAAGAGCAGGAATGGGCACAGGGCAGGTTTTTCTATGATAGAGCAGACGGGGTAAAGGAGGAAAAGTTCTGGAGCCCTCAGTGGCTTTTTCAGGCTTTTATTGGGATTTGCCAGGTATATGGCAGGCAGGGGTGCTGGGGGCCAGGAGGCTGGCAGGCCTTCCAGCCTCCAGCAAGTCTTCACTCTTTCTGGGCTCTCTGGTGTTCTCTGGTGGCCTTGTTCTCTGCTCGTGGTTCTCTCTCTCTCTTCTTCGTTCTGCTTCTCGTGGTTCTCCTGCTTCTCTGCTTCTGCTGTTCATTTTTCTTCTGCTGGTGTCTCCGTGACGCCACCCTTGTAAGCCTAGTCTTAGCCCAGGTAAATCCCATCTACATATGCCCAAACCCTACTCCAAGAGCCCGCAATTAGGCATGCATTTGGGACCACAAGGTTCCGTTATCTATCTGGCGGGAGGGCAGAAAAGCCTGATACTTTTTACCTTACTCTACAAGATACTTTCTCCCTGGTGAGGTGAATCATAGTCCCCACTTCCTAAGAATGCATTGTGCATAGAGACAGTTCCATGAAACCAAGGGAAGGGGGGAATGGGGACAAAAGAGGGAACTTTACAGGTCAGAAACCTGAAAATCACCACCTCAGGCAGGAGATCAAGATCAGTAAGTCACAATGATAGTGATGATAGTCATATGATGTGATGTGATGTGATGAAAGTGGTTCTTGCTCAAAACACGTAATTCCAGTCTAAACATAAGAAAAATTCCTGGGTCTTCCTGGTGGTGCAAGGGGTTAAGATGCAACCTATGAAGCTATACGCGGACACTGCAGCACAAGTTCGATCCCTGGCCCACCAGGGAGAAACCCACATGGCAAAGCAGACCTCTCCTGACTCGCCGGCTCTACCCCTCAGCAGTGTATTTCAGTCAATCCACCTGTTCTGTTCCCCACACTGTCTCTGGTGAATCCTCTCACCCCCCATACCTCTGACCTGTACCCCAGTTCTTGTATGCATAAATAAATAACTCTTTGAAGAAAAAGAAAAAATTCCCAATAGAGGGACATATCACAAATACCTGGCCCAGGGGCACAGTGGATCATGGTGGAGGACTGTGAGAGCCTTAGTTGTGGGTGTGGTGTGGTAACAGCCAACTGAAGAATGTGAACCTATACCTCTAACTCATTTATAGTCTTGTAAATCAATGATACCTAAAAAAAATTTTTTAAATAGATGACAGTTACGTCTCAAAACTGTAAAGGTCATCAAAAGTAAGGGAAAGGGTGACAAATTGTCACAGCTAAGAATCATATGTCTTAAGAAGACATATGATTAATGTAATTTCCTTTACTGGATGGAATCATGGAAGAACAAAAGGATATTACATAAAAATTAAGAAAAGACAATTAAATTAAGCTTGAACTTCAATTAATAATAATATATAAGTATTCATTCACCAATTTAACAAATGTACCATATTAATACTAGGTACTATTAAGGGGAGCTGGGTATGAAGTTTTAGGGAATTCTATTATCTTCTGAGTTTTCTATAAACCTGATATTGTTGAAAAATAAAAATATGCTTTTTTAAAAAAAGTAAAACACAGAATTAAAATATGACCCTGAAATTCCTCTCCTATATTTACACCCCAAAGAAGTAAAACAAATGAACAAATGTTCATAGCAGTATTATTCGCAGTCATCAAAAGGTGGTGGAAATATCCCAAGTGAGTGGCTAAGCAGTTTTCATTTATTATATATCATAAATACATACAATACAGCATCATTCACTAAAAAAAAAAGATGAAGTACTGATAGATGTTATGGATGAACCTCTAGAACATTATGTGAAGTGAAAGAAGGCAGACACAGACCACAGACATGGATTTATCAACAAGGAAAATAATCTTATCATTATTGAAATTGAAAATTGGTAAGAACCTAGCTCAACAATAGGAGTTTGGTTAAATAAATTAGTATATTTGTACTAATTAGCAGCAAAATGTGTCAAAATAATATTTAATTACTTGGAGATGTTATCACAATAAATTATGAGAGGATATGAGTTACTAAAGGTTAACGTGTATTTATGGATATATATTCATGTAGTGATAGGAAAAAAAAGGTCTCATAAATTTTTCCTAATGACATAGCTCTACACATGGGTGGGGGTGGGACGGAGTCTTCTAAAAATAACAAGAGATTTAAACAATGTTCCATTATACTGACAAACATGCATATGGGTCTCATCATGAGACATGTGCTTTCTAATCTGACCTTTTTGCTGTTTCTGAAAAAAAAAATTGTTGATGAAAGAGCTGATTGATTTCTGTTTGAGGTCAATACATTTGGCAGCCACAGGATTTGTGATTCCCATATGGGAATCCAGAGATAGACTCCTGACAACTCTTAAGGCTGGTGGACAATTGGGTGTGGCATCCACAGAGCCTCATGAATTCACTGTTTTTCACTGACACAAGACTTCAGGCATTAGTCTTTGCCTGGATCCAAGCTCCTCACTCTGACATTCATCTCCCTAGTTATTCATTTTTTTTCTTTTTGTCTAAGAAGTTGTTTATTTGGAGTTATCACCTGTGCATGTGTGCTGCTCCTTTAAGGGTTAGGACTATTCCACTGGACAGGTGCCAGTCTTGGGCAGATTCTCCTAAATTCAAGTGGCTCTCATTTGCAGAGTGCTGGCCCTTGATTCCGTCCATGAAGGATGGAATTGTTTCTGGGATTGTTACTATTTGCCCATGAGCTTGAAAATTGCACTCAGCCTGAAAGTTTTGAGAAGGACGATATCATCGTGCTATTTTGCGCTTCTAATTGTTTGGAGAGCAGGCGATTCCATTGCATCTGCCTGAGTACTTGGATTGGCACTAACTTGGTAGAAAACAGGGTCTTGTTTTGTTTATTTTTATTGGAAATTGTGCAAAACTCATGTTGATTTTCTACCTACCCTCTGGGAGATAGGAATTCAAAGGAATAGGCTATTTGGAAAATCCCTGACTCCAATAAGAGGAAATGGAATCACAAGTCATCTAAGTGTTTTGAGGGTGTTCCCCCTTGAAGAATCCTTATTGGCTTCATGTTTCATGTGCATTTCTAACTAAATGGACTGAATTAACTAACGTAATTTAGAATGGCCATTATAAGGAGCCTTTGAACTCTCCAAACTTGCTTTTATTAAAAATGAATTGGACAACCATGACACTGAAAAGCTAACACTGGAGGGAAATTCTATTTCTCATGGTATTTGGAGAACTCCAAATATTACCAAGAATTTAAAACTGCTTCTCTGCAAAAAAAAAAGTTTTAATTAACTGAGGCAGACAAAGAATTGAGAAATAAAATGGCATCTGAATCCTCTCCCCTGCTTGTTGTGTCAAAAAGCACTGTGACAGCCATGTGCTCAGGCTCACCTCTGCACCAACTTTGTCCTCCTCTGTGCCACCCAGCACTCTGTCAGGAACTCAGCTTTCCCAGTCTCTTACTGAAACCTCCTCATTTAATTGAGCTCCCACCTCTGAAATAAACATTCTCATTTAAAATTAAACCTTCTAAGGATCTGGAGAAATCTCAGATCTCTTACAGTCCTCTGACTAAAGTCTAATTGCAAGGCACAGTGAAAGGGTTTCCTAAAGTATCCGAGGACCTTCACAGTGTACTCAAGAATTTAATAAAGTTATGCAAACATATCAACCTGACTTTTCTGGTATCACATGGTTGGTGCAGAGGTTCAAGCCAAACATTTGATGGCACTTGCCAGATGGTAAAATCATAAAAAGGATTTAGATAATCCTCTTTTGACAAAAGGCTAGGAAAGTCTAGGGTAGATGGACTCAAAATAACACAAGGGTTTTGTGTAAGCCTATGGATTGGAACAAATTCAGGTTTGTAAACAAGAGCTTGATGAGCCTGGTTGTGATTATTATATTTGACTTCAAATTGTTTTCAAAGGAAATTTGGGTCTAGATCCACTAAGGTGGCTTTTAACTCTGTATTTGTTAATGGGCCAAGGTCTTTCTCTTCTAATACAAAGAAATATAGTGGGAAACCATGTTGACTCCACATTTAATTAATTTAGCAAATCAGTTTGCTCAATTTTACCTTAGTTGAGTCACTTAAAGGAAAGATTGCAAAGATCCCTAATCTTCAACTGTCACATTAAGGTGCATATTTGGAACCAAAATCCTATCATACATGGATAAATACCTCTGGAAAAGTAGATATCTAATTATACAAAATTAAGAAAAACTGCATTGATTGTAGTAATTTGTACACAAAACCCTTGCTCTTTGATCCATTTAGCCACATGCCTTCAGTTTTAGTTTCCAGTTTAGCACTGTCATACTAACTACACTGTGATATTGTTTTAATTCTGATTTACATACTTACTAAGTTCTGTACTTGCATATAAAACTTATAGGAACAGCGTGTCTAGAGGTAGTGCTAGATTAGCATTTCAAGACCTCCATAATTTACAATTTTGACAAGATGCAGCCTTTATTTATGAAACCCTAGAAATCTAATTGTGGAGTTAAGACTACAGAAAGTGGGGAACTCAAGTGGAGTGGGGGCACAATGCGCTAGGGTGGAGAATTGCAGGTGCCTTGGGGGTGGTTGTGGGCTGGTAACATATATCTGAGGAGGTGTGGTCCCATGCCTCTGAATCACATACAATGTTATAAATCAATGTTAACACACACACACAAATAATAAAATAAAAAAAATAATAATAAAATAATAAATACAAATAATAAAAAAATAAAAGAAAGAATGTCTGAAATCTCTTCTATCTCCCTATGACTTTATTTTTTTTAAGATTTATTTATTTATACAAGAATTGGGGTACAGGCCAGATGTGCCGCAGGGTGAGAGGATTCACTTGAGACAGAGTGAGGAACAGAACAGGCAGACTAACTGAAATATACTGCTGAGGGGAGCAGTGGGCGAGACAGGAGTGGTCTGCCGCGCCATCCCTGTTACTTTCATATGACCTTGCTAGGTGAGACATGACACCCAGGAAAGATCCTTTCTGGCACTGAGGGACAAGAAGTCATTGAATCAAGGATATACCTAATACATCAACAATGCTTTCAGAGAAAGATATTGACTAAGAAGAATTATGTGAAAAATGCAAGACAAAAAACCTGCTTAAGTGAGATTAGGAGATTAGGCAAGAGTGCTCATATATGCATAATCTACAAACCACAGCCCCAAGATGCTTTGCATCTTTGTTTGAAAGCTATGTAGCATCTATGCCCCAGCAGAAAGATGGATGCAATACGTTGGCTCGGCTTTGGTTCAGGGAAGTGCACATGAGTCTTGCCCTTTTTATTACTGATTTTGAATAAACCCATCCTTGGTAAAATAACTGGATTTTTTTTTTTTTAGTTTATGTAATATACCAAAAGGGTGAACCACTGGGGTGTCACATGTAGCAAAACAAGGACTTATCAATGGGAGACTACAGAGTTTCTTTTTAAAAAATAGAATAAACCACACTATGCATGGGAATCTGCTTTCTTGAGGTTAGTGAAGACAAATAAACCGAGCCTCAAAATATCTTAGTACACTTCCTGATGCTAGAAGTTTTTCAAATGTTCCTCTATCTACTCTGTAGATTAACTGGGCTGCAAAATTACTAATACCTAACCAGAAGGAATCTTAGGTCCACAATATTTAAATCACTGTGTTGTCCTTGGATTAGAAAGCTAGTAATTTTTTTTTAATTCAGAAGAATCTTACTTGAGTTATAAAATGATAAGAAATAAAAAGTTAACAGAGGCAACCAGAAGCAGAATGGGTGTGGACAGAAATAAGCAGGGCTGCCTGCTCTATGAAGACCAACAGCTGGGTTGGGAGAATGGCAACTGAACTAGGAAAGTGTCTTCCTTTTTCTTCTTTGTGATCAGTGCTGGGAACAAATCCATACAAGATGGTATCCAGGTGCTTGTGGTGGGTGCCATGTCTAACTTGAAGTAAAGTGAGGGAACACAAGGGAGTCACTTCTCCTGTCCTCTCCATCTGCATAAGAGCATTCTCGAGGGTGGCGGACTAGGCCAGGAATGAGAAGAGAAGAAGGGTATCAAAGAGTTTTCTGGGGGTTTCAGAGTCAACACAGATGACATCACTGAGATAATATAGATGGCATGGGTCTTCCACATGGGGTGGAAGTGTACCAAAAGGAAAGACTGAGGTGCAGAAAGTCGTGGGCAATGAATTTTAGCCTCACCTTATCACGAATGTATGGTCCATGGAGTTGTCTCCAAATCTAAGAAGGCAGGTTGGGTTCAGGGGGCAGGGGGGCAGGTCAGATCAGAACTAGGCTAGACATGGCATCATGTACTGAAATCTGTCCTGGCCTCAACCTGGAGGCACATGCCCATCGTTCTAAGTGCTAGGGATGTGGTGGTTTGTCTTGTTTGGAAATGATATGAGTTGGGGGTGGATGTTAAGTTTAAGCAAGTCTTCTGGAGTTCTCATTGATGAAGGTGAGGTTATTCCATGTGACAAGCTTTGTGGAGAAAACCTAACCTTGCCTGAGTTCAGTGTTGTAAGGGAGAAAATACTAGTCTGGGGAGTTAGCAAGGGAGGTTAGGATAAAACAAGAGCTTCAAGTAGCCTATCCTATTACTTTCATAAAGTCCCTTCAAGATTTTCAGAAATTGGCATGAAAAGAGAGGCAATTCATTCCACTCCAGATGTTACTACAAAGTGGACCTTGGAGCAGCTTGCTCCTCAGAACAGCCAACCAAAGGCCCATAGCCAAAGCCTTTATTTTCTTAAGATGTATACTTTTATTGAACTGTCTCAGTAGCTCACTCAATTCCCAGCATGTCACGATGACTGACCATTCAAAATGAAACAAAATATAAAGCACACATATTTAGAAAGATGGGAAAATCCTGTGGTATGATTTAGAGTCTGGCTCTGATCCCTCTGGGGTTGATATAATCCAAGTGGCTGGTTCATCCCTACTATTACCAAATATTTTTATTCCCTCAATTCCTTTGAAATTTAGAAATTTGCTTGCCTTTGTTTCATTCTTTTCAAAAACATGATATTAAAATCAAAGCACACCCTAAGGAAACCACTGGCCTCTGAGGGCACAGCTGATGAACTCCTGTAGCTCAACTCCAACTGCAACAATGCTTTGTGTTAAACAATGTAATGCATGAGTGGGCCCAGTTGCTGGGACTGGGCAATTCCTCTATAGGTAACCTGTGAGGGGTGCCAAGCCATGTGGGTGGTTCCCTGGTGATTCAGCTGAGTCAAGAATGTTCTCATGACTCACTGGATTTAGGCAAATAATACTGACAGCACAACCAGAAGAAGATGCAAACCTTTAGTCAGTAAGGGTGAGAAGTGAGATTGTACTGTGTCAGGTTCTCCTGATAAAGGGAAAAAAAAATAAATGCAATATATTGAACCACCATTATAATATAAGACTGGAAGACTCATCTTCACATCTTTCAGAAACAACCTTCAAAAAAGAAATAACAAGAAGATAAAAGACAAAGGCTAGAAATGATGGACTTCAGATGTGGGTTCTTCATCATGATTCCACCACTTAGTTGTGCTCTCAAGGAAGGGAGAATTCATAATCTCTCAAGGAAGAATTCATGAGCAGATCACAGTAAGATTTTTTAGAAAACTGATGTGAATAGAACAGATTTAAGAGAGGGAGCAGTTACTCAGCAGTTAAAGTCATATCAAGAAAAGTCATCATAAAAATAACAAAATTAAGGAGAAATTGAAAAAAGTCCATGAAGAAAAATTTAGATTAAATAAAACCAAAAAATAATCAAAATGCAAAATTCCAAAGATTAGACATGAATAGAAAGAAAAAAAATGACAAAATCAGCAAAAATATTAATATAAATGTAACATTCAAGAGATGATAAATCAGTTTCAAATACAATAATTGTAACAATGTAATTAATTTTAATTTGACAGTTATCATCTGGGCACAAACCTTCCCAGGGTACTGCTCTGAATCTTTTTTTAATCCAAAGATAAAACCCTCAAAGTTAATAATGTAATAAAACAATTAAGATAAAATTCAACCAACCTGAATTAAGAAAATTTAGGGACCAGAAAGCTAAGACAAACAACATAAAATAGTGTGTTAAACTTAGTGAGAAAGGACAGTAAAGGAAAAAGATAAAAAGCAGGAAAATTGTAAGTAAAGGAGGTTTTGAAATAAAATATAGAAGGAAAATAGAGAAAATCAATTAAAACATGAACAAGGTGGAAATACCTAATTAAGCAATGCAGCGATACTAAGTGTTATAAAAGAGAAAGTGGGGTAGTAATAAAATAGGAAAATGGGAGTTACTTAGTAGGAAATGGGTTCCCACAGCATGTTGTCCCTAGAAGTACAAAGGACTAACACTGGCATCTTACACCCACATACACTGTGAAGAGAGTCTTTGAACTCTTCTGAGCCAAACTGGTGACATTTAAGCATTTGAGCAAAGTTCCAACTTAACCTTGGTTACTGGATTTACAACAGCCCATACTGAGGTTTGACATGGGATTTCATACAAAACACATCTGCTCATTTAAAGATATTCTTTCAAGGAAAAGAGTCTCATATCAGTTAATTCCTGATGCAGTTGTAGCGTCCTCTGGGGTCTCCAGGCCCGTCCAGGAGACCCAGCTCCTATCAGAGCTGCTCAGTGCAGGAGACAACCTGTCCTGGTGGAGTCTGAGCCACATACCAGCATGCTAGAGACTGAGAGGTCCTACCTCTGTTTGTTCAAGCCACCTTATTTGACTTTGGAACCCCCTCACCTAAGTATTAAGTTATATTTTTATTCTAAAGCACTATATGGAAAGCATGTTGGAAATTACTTTCTCATAAACAGGCCACTTGTTCTAGGAGATACTTTTATTAAGGCACAAATGCTGTCTTAATTGTGCAATGTACTTAATAGCTAATGTTATAGACATAGATTAAGAAGTTGATGCTTTTCTACTGGTAGTAAATATATCATACAGGCAGGTATGCATGCAGACAGAAAAGTTGGTTCTTTTATAGCAGCAATTCAAGAACAAGAAATATGTGGGAAAAGATATGATAAATGAACTTCACCAACATGACCCTAAACTCCTGTCTCCCACAAGAAAAACCACTCCTGGTGCTTCATGATTAATTTACTGGCTATGTTAGAGCACTTTGTGCTTTAGAAACCAAGGGGAAAATAAAACAACAGAACCAAAAGAAAAACTAAAAGAGATAACCAATGATTAGTACAGATTAAGTCATTGACTATTGATCTGAGAAAGCATAAAGCATGAAATGATGTCTTCACCCAGCATTCTACTAGTCATGCATAACTGGGCTATGCCAACCAGAGCTGCATAATTTCAACTATAGAGAAGAATGATATCTTCTCACATTATCTCTCAAAGTACAATGACAATTATTTTGACTTTTAGAGTTAGAAAATAAAACAAGTTAGTTTTTTGAACTTTCTTTAGAGGAATAACACAAATAAAGCATGTAAGTGACAATGATAAAAAAAAAAAAGGTTGCATGCAAAGCCATTAAATAATCTTCAAATGTGTATGTCCCTTATTTGGTTTATAATGTCTAGGATCTTTTGTATAGAATAGTGTAGTTGAGCACAATTAAGCAACTAGATTTGAGTTGGATCTTTTAAAAGGTATAAAATCTAAATTGGTGGTAAAAAAATGAAGAAAGTATTCCAAGCAGAAGAAACACCATAAAATCCAAGAGCTGAGAATGAGTCAAGAATGGATATGTTCAGCTTTCATTAGGCTTTGGGGTGATGAAGTCTCAGGTTGGGCCATCTCTACTTAATAGCTCTATTTTGCAGAAGAGCTAAAAAGAAACTTCTCTGAAGAAGAAATGCAAATGGCCAAGAGGCATATGAAAAAATGTTCAACATCACTTGTAATCAGGGAAATGCAAATCAAAACTACCATGAGATACCATCTTACACCAGTGAGAATGGTACATATTAAAAAAACTAGCAACAACAAATGTTGGCGAGGATGTGGAGAAAAAGGAACTCTCTTGCACTGTTGGTGGGAGTGCAAACTGGTCCAACCACTATGGAGAGCTGTGTGGAGATTTCTGGACCTACTAAACATAGAGCTTCCATATGATCCAGCAATTCCACTCCTAGGTATTTACCCAAAGGACACAGAAACATCAATTCCAAAGAACACCTGCACCCCTATGTTTATAGCAGCACTGTTTACAATAGCTAAGCTTTGGAAACAACCCAAATGCCCAAAAATAGATGACTGGATCAAGAAGATGTGGTACATATACACCATGGAATATTACTCAACATTCAAAAAAGATAAACACATGCAATTTGCAGCAACATGGATGGCGCTGGAAGGGATCATGCTCAGTGAAATAAGCCAAAAAGAAAAAGAAAAATACCGGATGGTCTCACTCATAGCAGGAATCTAGAAAACTTAAATAAGGGACCAGGAAAATGAATAACTATAAGAAAGTGAAAATCAGAATCAACAAAAAACTATGAAACAGAGACACTTTTGGGGGGGTGGGGGGCAGGAGGGGAGGGATTAGGATCAGAATGGGGGGGTTGCAATTGTATGGGGAATATAAAAATAAAATTTATTATTAAAAAAAAATAGCTCTATTTCAGTGCCTAACACATTCCAAGTTCTTAAAGAGAAGATCTGACTTGTTCGGTTTATAGGTTCACATGTCCAGCTATGTCCCAACCAGCTACAGTCATACCAACTCTTCATTTATGTCTATGTAACTTACATAAATACATAAGGGACTTTAGCTGGTGGGATCTCAGCTTCCTTATATGTGAAGCAAAATGACCAATCATAGCTCATAGCAAGTCAATGGGATTAATAACATTATCCTTTTCCTTGGATATGTTATTCAATTCATTTATTTTTTCATAGATTATCTGTACTTTTCCTCAAATTTTAATACCTTCTGGGAAAAAATACTATGACAATGAACAGCCAATACACAAAAATATCACAGGCAATGATATTCCTGTGCTACATGCATAAATCAGAAGAGTCCATTGTATTTCCAGTAAAGTCCAATAAAAACAGCAACAGCAACAGAAACCTGTCTACCTATGTATTTTGGTGATTTTGGTGAAATGCTCTATTCCACTTTCTTGTCACCAAAAATCAGAAAAATGACCAGGTTGCCCACAAAGATTAAAATTTAGGTTGTCCTCAGACTTCTTCATGATACTCAAGAGTAGAAGATCATAAAATCCCAGCGTCTTAGAGGGAATTTACTATATAAAGGGATAATCCCAGTCAACACTATGAAAGTGAAATGAAAACTATCCCCCCTAGATGGAAAGACTTGGAAAATGGCCACTTAAAAACCTGCTGAAACATAGATTTTTCTCATAATCTATGAATGAAGAACTCATTCCATTCATGTTTAAATTAATTCATGTATAAATTTATTCATAACATTTTAGAATGAGAAGAAATGTGGACTATAAAAGGTCATAATTTGAGTAAATTTGAATGTATTAGAGAGAGATGTAGAACCAATTATATGTTCCAAAGATGGACACAACAGTTTCTTCCTTCCTACATATGACAAATTTTGGTTAAGCAGGACAGGAAAGAAAGGCTTAAACTCATTAATGTGATGAGATGAAAATAAAATAAATTAACTTTATATCTAAAAGAGCATTAAAATGTATTTTTAAAAACAGAGACATAGATAAAACATTAAATATAAGAAAGTGCTAAATAAAATAAATGCCAACATTATAATTAAAAATATAAAATAAAATAGATTTCAAACTGACAATATTTTAAAATGAGAGAGAGGAATAGAAAGAGAGAAGGGATGACAGACAGAAAGGTGGGGGAGGGAGGTTAGAGAGACAGAGGAAAGAAAAGTAATTAGTTAAGAAAAGAATTAACAACACATATTAGAAGGCAATTTAAAATTTACTAAAGAGTAATGGTGAATAATTTGAATTTAGAGAAACATAATTTTCTACGAAAAGACTTTATTTGCCTCAAGTAGAAGCAGAAGCTATAAATAGATCAATAATAGACAGACATTAATTAATTAATTTACCCAAAAAGGGCATAAAGTTCAAGGAGATTTTAAAAATAAAGTCAAATCTGAAGTTCAATGAACAATCATCTTGACATTAGTTTTGGGGGAGAACAAATACAACATTTTCCTGATGCTTTTTTATAAGATTCAAATATACAGTATAATAATACAAAGCAGACTGATCTCATTTGTTTATATGTCATGTTTAAATATATTATATACTTCATTATATAGCATTATACACATTTCATTTTATAAACATACATGTATTTCATTATATATTATACATATATTTACATACATGTATAAAGCTAAACATTAAATCAGCACAGAGCTCAAAAAAAAATCTTCATTTTTTTTTTTTGGATGCACTTTTTTTTTTTTGGATGTACTTGAAGACTATAAAGATAACTTAATACTAGTAAAACTATTAATGTTATTATGATTTCATTAGGTTAAAAGAGAAAATACACTAGCTAACTTCAAAAAATCCTTTACAACTAAATGTTCACACGTGATTAAAAACATTTTGACTTAGAAATGTAAGTCCTTATTTTTCCAAAAAGAAATAAGCAGTCTGTACCATTTGACACTGAAAAAAATGAAATCCAGTTAAATTGAGGACAAAAGCAAGATAAGAATAACTCCTTTTACTACTGTTAGTTAGCATTACTTTGATCTGAATTGATATTATAAGCATGTCTAGCTCCAATCTAAGAGAAAGAAAAGAAAGAAGGGAGGAGGGAAAGAGGGCAGGAAGAAGAGTAAGATAATTATAGAGAAATGCAGTATTCAGGGGTCTCCCTGGTGGCGCAGGGGATTGAGACAAAACCTATGAGGCTTTCAGCAGCCACTGCAGCACAAGTTCAATCTCCAGCCAGGGAGGAGACCCACATGATGCAGCAGACCTCTCCTGGCTCGCCCGCTGCTCCCCTCAGTAGTGTATTTGAGTCAGTCTGCCTGTTCTGTTTCCCATTCTGTCTGTGGTGGATCCTTTCACCCCCCACACTTCTGGCCAGTACCCCAGTGCTTGTATGCATAAATAAAAAAAAAATCTTAAAGAAAAAAGAAAGAAATACAGTATTCAATTTCTTGTTTTGGAGATAGTGTAAAAGACATCCACTGGCCAAAACTCTGTTGATTTAAGCATAAGAAAAAAAAAATGAATATAAATTATTTATCACATTGAATAAATAAAAACGTATGTGAGCACAGTAATTCCTCTCCTTCTAAAAGGAGAGAGAGCAAGAAAAAAAGCTCCTTTACTCAGAAGAAAGCGAGCTTATAAAGTCAAAGGAATTATTTCATTGGAAAGTCACAAATTTGCTATCTTTAGTGTAACGGTAGATTTGGTGAAGGATTCATTTGTGATCAAACAATTAAGTGAAAGGTTATTAGGGATAGGCTCTGTCCCTTTTAGTAACTGAAGACAAACTGTAGCTTTTGATGGAGAAATCTGAAGAACACCATTTTAACCAACACATCATTATAAACAAAATGAAAACATATTATAACCATATCAAATATTATAGAACTAATGTCTACAAGATTTGAGGAGTTCAGACAAACTTCAAAAAGAAACAACAAAACATTCCCAGGGCAATATACCAGTACAGATTACTTGCAGAAATAGAGCTTTAAACTCTTTCCCTTCACTAGCAGTGGGAGAACAGCACTCGATGAGACTGCCCCTAGCCACAGAGACGTGACTAAATCAGGGTGTTTCTCTCACATAATGCCTGCGGGTACCTAGGTCCCAGTCCATCTTTCCCTTTTGTTACCATCGTTAGCCTGCAGCTTTCAGTCCTTGGTCACAATATGGCTGAAAGAAATGAAAGGACAAAGGGAAAAACACATCTGTCAACTGAACCTACTCTTTATTTAGTCAGAAAACACCACCTTTCCCATATGTTCCTCTCAGAGGAGTCATTTGACCACGACTACCTGCAAAGAGCCTCCAGCATGCCTTCTCCCTTGACAAAAGAGCAAAAATGGACTGGCTAAGCCCTAGTACTCAGTATGAATAAATTGGAGACTTGACACCCTCAGAGTCTGTTGGTGTATGGTACATATTGGTATAACTTTTCTGAAAAAGCAATGCTTCATTGTGTTTGAGGAAACCTCAAGGTACCTTAAGGATCAATCAGTTCTACTTTGGGGAATCATTTCTATGGAAATAACTAGAAATGAAATAAATGGTTTATATGCAATGATATTCATCAATTTTCTAATTATAATATCTATCATTAACCCTCCCCCCAAAAGGAAAATTTAGCTATACTCCCTAGTAACAGATGAATGACTGAAAAGGCAGGACTACTTGTCAGAAAGCCTTGTTATGTGAGCTGGTCAAGTAATAGAAACACATTAGGTCTTGGTTTTCTCAGCTAAGGAGTCAATAACACTTTCCACATATTTAGTAAAGTGCTACAATAAAGAATCAACATGTACTAGATACTTACAAATACATGGACTATTATATACAATGTTATATAGCCAATTAAAATAATATATATATAAAATATCAAAAAGCATGTATCAAGGAAAAACATCCCATACTTGTAAATAGACAAAAAATTTTATTTTATGGTGTGATTTCAATATGTAACATTTATGTGAGTAGAGGAAATACATTAAGATGCCAATGACTCTCATATCCTGTCATTGCAATACAAGTGGTATTATTTTATTCTTTATATATTTCTCTGTTTTCAAGTTATCTTTTTAATATATTAAATTTCATATAGAACACGGGTCAGTAAACATTTTCTTAAAGGGTCAGTTGAAAAATATGTTAGGTTTCATGGGCTCTATGGTCTTTGTCTTAACTATTCAGTACGATCACTGCAGCATAGATAATTTGTAAATGATGAAGGTGACTGTTCTAATAAAACTTTGCAAAAATAGTAAGCCTGAGTTTGTACATCTTTGGTCTAGATAATGATATAGATATACAGATATAGATATAGATATTATTTAGTAAATTAAAAAATAATAAGGTGGTACAGCAAAAAAATTTCAAGAAGAGAGAAATGTTCCCACTACTTTGAGGTAGATATACAGAAGGCAAAGAAGCCTTGAAAGATCCTTTGTAGACAGGGAAAAGGAAGCAATTATGGAGGAAGACAAAGAACAGTCCTGCAGAGTGGAAGAAGGAGTCTAGTGGATGGAACTTTATTGGAAAAAAAAAAAAAAAGGAGGATATGCAAACTATGTGCAGAGCTTATCTAACTAGAGTTTGGTGGGAAAGTTTTTGGTCCATTTCCCAAGACATGGGGAGGAATAGGAGGCTCTCAGGACTACTGCATAGCTGGGCTAAAGGAAAGGTCTCTTGAAGCTTATCATTAGGAGGTTGTGGAAGGGCCCAAGACCCCAGCCCTCTATCCACCATCCTGACAAACAGCCAACTGTCCTCTTCAGTGGCACACTGGGATGCTAATACTTCACTCCTGTTGAATAATTCTGAGAAACTGAAAATATTTTTATTATTGAATTAAAACCTTCTAAACACCAAAACTCATTCTGAAGGCATAGCAAGCCTTCTGACCCCATTCAGATCTTAGTCAAAGTCATGATCATGGTACTTTGTTTGCATCCTAGAAATCTCAGTTTTTCTAAGAGCAATAGATGTAAATTGGAAGCTTAAATTATGCATGGTTTGACCCACCAAGTATTATAAAATAATTAGCTGAAGGAGTAAAAAAAATCTTAAAATAGTAAGACTTGTCTTAAATATCCAATTTTGATTTTCTAAGAAAAATCAAAACTAGCATTTTTGCAAGTAGGGTAACATTCCCACATGTTAACGAATCACTGACTTGAGTGAAATAGAACCAGCAAAGCTCCTGACTCACAGTACTCCCCCAGCCTCTGCCCACTTGCCAAACCTGAAATTCCAAATCTGACTAGGCCCAGAAGATATCCAGTTTCCCTGCCCTTCCCTAAAACGTGCTATCAAAAAGCATTGAGTCAGGAGTCCAGAGATAGTTTCCAGTCTTAGGTATAGGAAATGCAAGGTCTAACATTCTGAGAAATGGTTGTTTCAACATGTGGAAAATGAGAGGGTTAAGTGATATGTGGCTTAGGTTCCTTGCCTGGCCAGCATTCTATGAATCTATAAATGGCTTAGCTAATTTTCAAATCTCACTGAGCTCACTGCCTGAAAAACACCTGAAGTCATGAGTTTCACCTGCTAATAGCAATCTGAAAAAACAGATTTGAAAAATAAAATATCTGAATACCTCAAAAGCCATTTGTAAATTCATATCAAGATATGCTAAATGTATAAACAAAGCTGTTTACTCTCTTTTGATTCTCAAATGAAATTTCAAAGGAAAGAGTTCTAACAATGAAGAAAATTTTTTTCACTATAAAGCTTAATGTTTTTATAAAAATAGTGCCTGAATTATATCATTCATTAGGAACAAATGAAGACTTACAAAGGGGTGGGTCAAAACCACAGAATAAAGGTTTCCTATCATAGAGCGTGACATTATTTTCACCAAATTCTCCCAAATGCACAGGGGACATTTTCCAACATAGACCACACTCTAGGACAGATACACACACAAAATATCAACAAATTAACAAAGATGGAAATCACACTTTGCATTTTTTTAGATCATAAAAATATCAAGCTAGAAATCAATTAACAAAATAAAACAGGGAAACTCTTTAACTGAACAACACACTACTGAAAGACCACTGGGTTAACAAGGAGCTCAGAGAAGAAATTTTGAAATACCTCACGACAAATGAGGAAAAACACACAACCATCCAAAATGTATGGAACACAGCAAAAGAGAAATACACAGAAATAGAGGCCCAAGTCAAGAAACAAAAAAACAAACAAACAAACAAACAAAAAAAAAAAAAAACTCAAATGAACAACCTTCTCTCTCAACTCAAGGAATTAGAAAAAGAACAAACAAATCCAAAGTTCAGGAGAACTGAAATATAAAAATCAAAGCAGAAGTAAATGAAATAGAATTTAAAACAATGTACAAAAGATCAACAAAATCTAAATCTGGGGTTTTGGAAAAATTAACAAAAAGACAAATCTCTAGAAAGGCTCACCAAGATAACAAGGGAGATATCTCAAATAAACAGGATAAAGAAATGAAAGAGGAACAATCATAACAAATACTGCAGAAATTCAGAGGCTAGAGACTACAATGAATATTTATACATTAACAAATCCAACAACCTAAATGAGATGGACAAACTCTTAGAAGTATATAATCATCCAAGTCTAAGTAAGGAAGAAATAGAAAACCTGAACAAACCAATCACCAGCAAGGAAACTGAAACAGTAATCAAAATCCTCCCAAAAAAACAGGAGCCCAGAATTAGATGGTTTCATGAGAGAATTCAACCAAACCTTCAAAGAGAAACTAATGCATTTCTTGCTCAAATTCCTCCAAAAAATTAAAAATGAAGGAATACTTCCAAATACTTTTTATGGGGCAACATTATTCTAATCCCAAAACCAAAGAAAATACAAAATAAAAGGAAAATTATAGACCAATCTCCCTAATGATGACATGATCCAATCTTTAATAAAATCCTGGCAAACAAATCCAACACAACACGACCAAATGGATTAATACTGGGGATGCAAGGATAGTTCAACATCCGAAAATCAATCAATATAATTGACCACATCAACAAAAAGAAAGATTAAAAACATAAGTTCATATAAAAGTTAATATTCTCAAAGGTAAAAAACTAAAAGCTTTTCCACTAAGATCTTGTTGAAGGATGTTTACTCTCACTATTAATATTCAACATAGCAGTCACATGTAGTAGCTAGAGTTGGAAGTAGTAGCTAGGGTAATTAGAAAAGAAAAAGCTATAAAAGGAATCCAAATTGGGAAAGAAGTAAAACTATCGTTATCTGAACCCTCAAGTTTCCACAGAATAACTAATCAAAACAATCAGTTCAGTACAGTGACAGAGCATAAAATCAACACAGAAAAATCAGTTGCCTTTCTGTATATAATAAATGAGAAAGAAGAGGGAGAAAGTAAGAACGTGAGCCCATTTACAACTAAAAAAAAATTACCTAGGAGTAGACCTAAAAAGGAGGTAAAAGGTCTATATGATTAGAGCTATAAAACATTGTTGAAAAAATAGAAGATAAAAAGAAATGGAAAGATATTCCCTGCTCATGGATTAGAATAATCAACATCATCAAAATGGCCGTCCTACCCAAAGCAATATACAGATTCAACACAACCCCAATAAAAACATCAGTAGCATTTTCAAAGAACTGGAACAAACACTACTCAACTCATATGGAATACAACAAAGACCCCAGATTAAAAAAATCATTCTGACAAAAGAGAAAGAGAATGGGGGTATCACACTTCCAGACCCCCCACCTCTCTCGCTCGCTTGCTCTTGCTCTCTCTCTCTCTCTCTCTCTCTCTCTTTCTCTCTCTCTCTCTCTCTCTCTCTCTCTATATATATATATATATATATATATATGCCATAATAATTGAAACAACCTGGCACTAGAACAAAAACAGACACAGAGACCAATGGAGTAGGATTGAGAGCCCAGAAATAAACCCACACCTATATGGATAGTTAATCTATGACAAAGGAGCCAAGAACACATACTGGAACAAGGGTAGCTCCCTCAAAAAATGGTGTTAAGGGCCTCCCGGTGGCGCAGCGGTTGAGTGCTGGGTTGCGAACCTGCCAGCAGCCTCTGCAGCGCCGGTTCGATCCCCGGCTGCTCCCCGGCCACCGGAGGAGGGTCCCACATGGCGCGCAGACCTCTCCTCCTGCCGCCCGCTGCTCCCCTCAGCAGTGTCCTTCGGTCCTTCTGCCTGCTCTGCTCCCCGCTCTGGTGAATTCTCTCACCCTCCTGCGCCTCTGACTGTACCCAGTGCTTGTATAAATAAATAAATAAATAAATAAATCTTTAAAAAAAAAAAAATGGTGTTAAGAAAACTGGTCAGCTGCATGCAAAAGAATGAAAATAGATTAGTATCTCATACCACATACAAAAATCAATTCAAAATGGATAAAAGGCTTGGATCTAAAATATATATAAGAAAACACAGGCAAAACATTTCTCTTCAAGGGAATGTATTTTCCTTAAAGAAATGCACCTTTAAATGAGGAATCCTTTAAGGATTGGTCCCCAACAGCAAGGAAAACAAAAAGAGAACATAAACAATTGTAGCTACATCAAATTTGAAAGATGCTGCACAGTGAAAGAAACTTTAACTAAAACAAAAAGACACCCTACTGAATGGGAGAAAATATTTATACACCATAATCTGACAAAGGGCTAACATCAAAGATATACAAAGAACTCAAAAAGTTTACAAAAAGAAAGCAAATAACCCAAGTAAAAAATGGGCAGAAGAATTAAACAGATACTTCCAAACAGATACTTCCAAAGAAGATATTCAAACTGGAAACAGGAACATGAAAGAGTTTCACCAGCACTGATTGTTAGAGAAATGCAAATCAAGACCACAGTGCCATACCATCTCAAACCTGTGAGAATAGCCCATAACAAAAAGACCAGAAACAACAAGTACTGGCAAGGTTGTGGACAAAATGGAGCCCTCATTCACTGCCGGTAGGAAAGGAAACAGGTCCAGTCCTTACGGAAAGCAGTGCGAAGGTGTCTCAAAACATTAGAATTTGATCTGTCATTTGACCCTGTAATTTCACTCCCAGACTCTTCCCAAAATATTTGAAAACAATAATTGAAAGGAAACCTGCATTCCCATGTTTATTGCAGCACTATTTATTATAGCTAAATTATGGAAATAACCCAAATGTCCCAGAACAAATGTGTGGATCAAGATGTTTCACACACACACACACAAACACACACACACATGCATACATACATACGTACATACATACACACATACATGATGGAATATTCAGCAATAAGGAAAGATAAACTAACATGTATAGAACTGGAAGGGATAATGCTAGCGGAAATAAGTCAGAAGAAAAAGACCAATACTGGATGGTGTCACTAATATGTGGGATATAACATAACTAATCAGAGTGAGATAAATTTAAAAACTAACCCTTGATAGTTGACTACAGAATTGAAGCATGGAGTAAGAATAAAGAAGGAAGGAAGCACAGTAGACTATGGTGGTAAACTATGGGTGACTATGATTTGGTGGTAGCTGTACCTGATCGGGGTTCCAAATTAATTATCGATAAAAATACATTAATTATTAATTTTTAAGAGAAAAATGACTTTCCAAAGGAAAAATGAAAGTTAAACTTTTGAAGAAGGAGCTATCCATATATTGGTAAAAAAGTAACACTGATTGTCATCACTTGGAAAAGATTAAAGGCGATCCTCATTCAGGTCTGACACTTTTCCTGACAGGGTTATGAAGTAGGGAGAAGAGAAGTTCCATGTCTAACTGTGATGTCGGAATATCCCCTCCAGTCCTTAGTTGTGCTCATTTATGTGTCAAGGATATTATAAATTTAAGACCCCATCCAGCTCTAATTGCATTCAGTCTTTAAATAGTTATTGATCTGTTACTGAGTTCTGTTCTTAGCACTCAGGAAAATGAATGAACAAATGCAACCAAAACCCCTGTCCTTGTGGGACTGACCTCTTCCAAATTTCCACTTACCTTTATTTATGAAGTACATTTCATGGATCCATGCATTATGTAATATGCCATTCTACAAACAATAAAATACAGAACTTCTTAACTGTTAGGTGGTTATTTGCTTCACACTTAGAGAAATATGTATTGTTACAGAAGCTGGGGCAAGTGTTTTCAGCACACTGAGGTAAACGTGACACAATTTGTAACCATGGGGAATTACATTTAGTAGGGAGGCTGAAAAGCAGGAGAATTAAAAAGGAGCAAACTTGATACTCATCACAAGGGAACATGGAAAGAGATATAATATCCCATGGGAAAACTGAGTGATGACTTCTGCTAGCAGGTGACATTTAAACTAGATTTTTTAAATGGGTAGATTTTTAGAAGGATAGGGAATCTAAGAATAGAAAAATAGCATAATTAAAAAAGGTGCATAATTATAGGCAAACACAGACCATATATGGAGAAACAGAAAAAAGATCCATTTCACTGAAGCAGAGGCCATACAGGGGCATACTGGACCCCATACTGGCCATACTGTGGGCCACAGCCCACAGACCTGTGAGACCAGCCAGGGCACTGGTACTTTATTGTGGCTGTTCCTGAACGTTTTAAACACAAATTCACATTTAAGATGTCAAAGTAAGTGTGGTCCAGAGGAGGAAGAGACCTGAGGGCAGAGAGTAGCTTTATCAAGTCCTGGCAACAATAGAACAAATAAGTGATTTAATTCAATAATTGAGTGATGGAGTGCTTGCTGGAAGCTGAGGAGGAAGCAAATGCAAGATAAAACTTCAGCTATACACCATGGAATATTACCCAGCATTCAAAAAAGATAAACACATACAATTTGCAGCAACATGGATGGAGCTGGAAGGGATCATGCTCAGCGAAATAAGCCAGAAAGAAAAAGAAAAATACCGGATGGTCTCACTCATAGCAGGAATCTAGAAAACTTAAATAAGGGACCAGGAAAAAAGAATAACTATAAGAAAGAAAATATCAAGGGCCTCCCCGGTGGCGCAGCAGTTGAGCGCTGGGTTGCGAAGCTGCCCGTGGCCTCTGCGGCGCCAGTTCGATCCCCGGCTGCTCCCCGGCCACAGGAGGAGGGTCCCACATGGCGCGCAGACCTCTCCTGCCGCCCGCTGCTCCCCTCAGCAGTGTACTTCGGTCCTTCTGCCTGCTCTGCTCCCCGCTCTGGCTCTGGTGAATTCTCTCACCCTCCCGCGCTTCTGACTGTACCCAGTGCATGTACAAACAAACAAATAAATAAATACATGTCTCTTTTAAAAAAAAAAAAAGAAAGAAAGAAAATATCAAAATCGACAAGCAACTATGAACCAGAGACACTCTATGGCGGGTGGGGGGCGGGGAAAGGAGGGCTTGGGGTCAAAATAAGGGGGTTGTAATTGTATGGGGAATATAAAAAATAAAATTTAAATTTAAAAAATTAAAATAAAATAAAATAAATAAATAATATGCTAACACTGTAAAAAAAAATAAAATAAACTCAATTTCCACCGCAAAAAAAAAAAAAAAAAAAAAACTTCAGCTACAAGAAAAAGCCAGGCAGGATAAATTCCAGAACTGTTCATTATCCCAATGAAGCTCCCAGCCCCCACCTTGAGGGAAAACAAAAGAAAAAGAGTATTTTCAGAAGATCAAGAAACCTAAAACATCATCCACACCTGAATCTAGCAGATCCTATTTTATCCCATAAAGGGTATGTGTCTACTATGTTCCAGACACTGGGTAAATAAACAGGTCCCTGCTCTGAGGAGTTCACAAGTTAGAAGAGAAGACAGAAGATAGACACCTAAATAAGAAAATATATAATGTCAGGTATTGCTAAATGGTGTGAAGAAAAAGAAAGCAGGTAGGTGAAAGAAAACAATGTTACGTGTCTGAAGGTTTGGTATTTCACTAACCAATGTTGCAAGCTTGCAGGATGCAGGGAGACATTCTTGGGTAAAGGGAACAGCCTGTGCGATGAGAGCATATCTAGCATGTTCTGGAAAAGCAAAGACATTGGGGACTAGGACCTGTGAGCAGGGGGTGGGAGAAGAGGGGAGGAGGAGCTGGATACCCAGTCATGGAGATCCAAATAAAGAGTCTTGAATTTGTTCCGAGCTGTATGCGACCACTGGAGGATTGTGGGTCAAGAAATAACAGGGATCTACGGCTGTTCTGTGCTGTGTTCATATTATACACTAACACCTAAAATAATGCTTGGCACAGAGTAGATATCTAGTCAATATTTGTTGAATGAATGATTGATATGTCATATTTTTAAAAGATGATATGGGCTGCTGTATAAATAGATTACAGATGGGCAAGGAAAGCAGGCAACTGGTTAGAAGACGAGTGCAAAAGTCTGAGAGACCATGGTGGTTTAGATGGGGTGATCATGTCAAAAAAGAGGGAACTAGAAGGGAGAGCAATTTGAGGAAAGCCTGGTTTGAGTGAGAGAGCAAAACCCCCAAGGCACATGGCCTGAGCAATCAGAAGGGCATAGTCACCCCTTGCAGAGATGGAGAATACAGGAGGGGAAGCAGGTTGGGGCAAGAACATCAGGGCTTTGTTTTGCAAATCTAAATTTAAGATGACATGGTTTTCAAGGGCAGATACTGGTGGTGGCATATTCAGGTTTGGCATTCTGAGAATAAGTCAGGATTGGTGAAATAAACATGGGATCATTAACATGAAGCCAGTGTAGAGACCAAAGATAGGAATACAGGTAAGGAGCAAGGAGACCAGAGAGCCAAGTCTTGGAGAAATTCCATTTATTTTGAGGTTAGAGGTCAGTAGAGGTCATGCGACATGAAAACTCTGGACCCATTAAAAGAGACTGAGAGAAGAGTCAGAGAAGCAGCAGGAAAACCAAGGGAATGTGGTTTCCTGGCAGCTAGGGCTAGAGAAAGAGGGTGTAGTCCACAGCGTGAACTGCTGCTGAAACACTATCATCTCTACAACAGAGAAACTACTGTGTGCTCCAACACATAGAGACCACGCGTGACCATCATGGGGACAGTCAGGTGGTGAGCAGCAGGGACAGGAGCCTGGTTGGGGTGCTCTATTCAGACAGGAGGAAAGTAAGATGAGGCAGGTGCACAAAGGGAAGGCTAGTGTTCTGGTCTCAGGCTGCATGTCAGGCATTTGTCTTTGGTTGACTTCATAATTTACATATATGCTAAATGTATTCTTCATACAAATCAAGTATTACACAATAAAATGTGCCTTTACACACGGAGACAGAGAAAGAGGAGAAAGCCAATGTAGAGAACATTTTCAAGCCATGTTCTATAGGTGGGAACTGAGCATTGAATGTGGGGCTCTGGAGTCAAAGGGAATCATAGTTTGAGTGTGACAACATGCATGTGTGAGAAAGTTTCCTTAACATCCCTCTTTTGCACACAGGTCCTCAGAGACCGCACTAGTGAAGTGGGGGTGGGGATAACAACCACTGAAATACGCAAAACTATTTTTCTCTCAATTGCAAATAACTCATTTCCACAAATAACATACTCAAAATAGAGGGGAAAATGTGTTAACTAAATAGTTTCAAGTTTTGATGGTAAAGGAATTATGAGAAACAGTAAAGCAAAAATGAAGTCTTTTTCAGGGTAAATATCTATTGATAGTATCCTGTAGGTTTTCAGCTGGTTGGTCAGTGTATTACAGGAAAGATGATGATGAATCACTGAGGGTTCCATTAGTTCTGGTACTGACAGCAAGCAAGCAAGTTCCAATGTGTTTAATAATCATCTTCCATATTGTTTTCCATCACTTAACCCAAATCACTGATTTTCAACAATGTGAAGGACTGAGATTTGCTTTTTGGACTGCTCTGACTTAAACCCCAGAAGCAAAAGCAAAGGACAAAGTAATTGGACTACAATCCCTGGATGTGAATTTTGGTCTTTTTTTTTTTCTTTCATACACATTATTTCCCTAACATCTGTGCAATACAAATAGATCTAGAAAGTGTGAAAGGGAAAATCTGCTCCACTAAATATATAAAAGGGACCCCAAATGAAGTCTTCATGATCACATTCATCATAACGGGCACAGATGGCGTCTTTTTTCAGTTCTCTCCACCTTCCCCCTCCCTACCTCACTTCCAACACCAACTCAAGTTCTAGCCACCGAATTGTCAAAAAAATATTGTAACACCGGAAGACGCCATCTATACATTATATCTTTATTTTTCTGTGCTCATCAAGCTTTGGGCCAATAAATCAGAAAAAGTATGGGTTCTGAATTAATAGTATGAACAGTGTGCACCACTTGTTGCTATGGGAATTCAGCAATGACCTAGGTGGGATCTTAGTACTCTTTGTGATATCTTGACAAAAATCAAATGACTTTATTGTCATTCTACACCAACTATTTATCATTTCTCCTTCAGTGCCTGTGTCACAGAACATGATAACCGCAAGTCCTCACACTTAAGGTATAGGGTATACAAACCACTGATAGATCGTTTTGTTTCTTAAAGTATAAGGAAGCTTTAAAATACAATTATCTGGTGGTCATGAGAAATGCATGTATACTATAGACAGAGTCATCAGATGAGTTGTTCTGCCTGAACTTGAGAAGCAATGCTCATGGAGAAAACAGGAAAGGGTGAGACAAGTAGGAAGGTTATAAGGCTCTGCAATTTTCAGGGAAAGTTAGAGGGTTACTAGAGGCATAGTTTTCTAGATATGATGGGAGTTCAGTAGAGCAAAGTTGGGTGCAGAAACAAAGAACACCACTAGAGCAAAATGAGGAATCAGAAGTAGAAAGGAAACTGATGGATGAAACTCAGGGCCCACTACTGACTACAAGAGTTATTCAGCTATTAAACATTCGTCAGAATATAAATGCTTTACAATAGGTCTTAGAACGCTGACTAGCAAACACTAAAATTCCAAATATTTTGCTAAGGAGTTACAGAGTATGTGCTTTTCCACTACTGCCCTCCTAACTGTGAAGAAGAAATGCCCCAAACCTTTTACTTTAATATAGTAAATCTAGGTTTACAAATAATGAAAAATTACTATAAATATTTATAGCCTTAAGTATTTCCACTATATATACCGCAAAGTCAAATTTTCAGTATCTTTCACTCTTCTACTGCTCAGTGGAACCAACAAAAGTAATCACAGAATCATAGTGTTAGAAGTGACCTTTGGGGTTACCTGATTAGAGAAGAGGAAACTAAACCTCAAAGAGGATGAGTGTCTTGAAAAAAAACACACTGAACACTTCATACTGTTTTCCTAAAAGTCTATGAACTCCACACTGGCCAGGACTGCATTACAGAAAGGGTGCGCAGGTGCTGAATATCCTGCTTTCCTAAAGGCAACCGGTCTTGCTTTTCAGAAAAACAAGAAAGACAGGAGGACTGGAACAGAAAACAGAACAGAATTCTGCCTGCTGAGAGACGCAGTCAGGCTGAGCTGGCTCTGGAATGATAGTGTTATTTCTGGTTTAACTGCTAGTTCATCTCAGAAGCTCAGCGCATGATGGTTAAATGTGATCTGGACAAATAATGAACCAATCAATGTCATTCTCTAGGCATGTCCACTATTCTGTCAGATGCTGCATGGGGTAGCAAAAGTTGCAGAGGCACACAGGCAACAGAGGTGTTCATCCTTTCTGTGTAAGAGCAGACTAGAGCAAAGAGGTTAGGCCAAAGAAGCTTCCTTGTAAAGACACAGCAAGACAGGAGAAAGTAGTTATCTGATCAGTTTTGTCAAATGGACAACACAAGTCAATCAGGTAAACAAAAAGGACCTAAACTTGCTGCATTTGAACATATAAACTGCATTTGCTGTCTCCAGAGTAGTCTACTGAGGACAGGATGGAGCGTCTCCCAAAGGGAGCATGGTGGAAAGCCTGGTTTGTGTATTGTCTCACTGGTTCATTTCAATGTCTTACATAACCTCTCTGATTCACCCATTTGACTACGAAGGAAAGAATTACCACCTACTTCCTGCCTAAAAAAGTAAAGGACATTGTTTATGACATGAAATCTACTCAACCTGCATTCCTGGGATCATGCCTAGTCCTGTACAAAGTGCTAGAGAGATGAGAGAGGAATTTAACAATATCCTTGTCCTCAAGATACTCATAGTGCATTTAAGACAAGGGGACTATGGTACATTCGTAATTGCAATATGGTAAGTGCTGCCTTCGAAGTCTACAAAAGACTAAAGGAAACAAGAGAGGGAGTGATTCATTATGCCTGGCAGGTACCATTACTCCAGAATATTATTTTGATCTTAACCTCACAAAGATGTACACACTACTGTAGAAAATTGTGTCCATAATCATAAGTCAATGGACACACATCTCAATTGTCTTTAATTTGTAACAGCTACTACAAACACAGGAAAATACTTTGCTTGCCTGTTTAGTGTTGACTCATTCGTGTTTTTTTTTTTAACAAGCAACAGTGCTAGCAACTTTTAAAAGCAATACAAAATTGTATCAGAGAAAGTAAGTGTGAGGCTGTTGCCCGGTTGCTATGTAGAATCCGTTACCTGGAATCTTAGATTTAAAACAAACAAAAACCAATTTTTGAAAATAAGCTATACTCACAATAGCCACAAAAAATAGGAGCTGAATTAATGTACAAGTAAGGGTTGAAAATCTACTATGTAGTTAATTCAACATTCTTCTCTGTCCCCCAATACCTATGAAATCTTTGAAAATAATGGATTAAAAATTACCTGTTTAAGTTATTGGCTGAGTTCACTTAAGGAAAAATGCAGGTTCAGAGGTTTAAAAAATTGCAGATATCAAAATAAACTATACAGTCTATATTGAATCCTGGCTTTCTTTATATTGTTTGGGTTATAATTATTTGCCTTGGGTAACTTTTCTTATTCTACTACTATTACTGCACAATATTGAAACAGGTCAGAATCACAAAAATCAGTTCAACTTATTCATTTTACAGAGAAGGGGAGAGGGGAGGCTAGTGTTCCCATGCTCAATCACACCTGGCCCCTTTGTACTTGCTACATTAAGAAATCATGCATCCATTGATGCAAACATCACTGGAGGTAAATCTTACAGTGATCTTTAAAGAAAAAAAACTGGTCTTTAAAGTCAGAAGTGTATAAGGAATCAATCAAATGATGATTCATTCATACACAGATACCAGCAGCTGCAGTCCCCTCAGAATGATGCACAGATAGACTGTTCTGGCTCAGGATGAGGTCTCCCTTCCAAGTCAATAATGTCACCATTGGAACAAACTTAGGCAATTTGCCTTCGTGAAATCACTACCCAAGACAAAACGAAAACTGTCATTTCACAAAGCTGTCAACCACTCTAGACTGGGATTCCAAAATTAGTAAGAGCACAGTTTATTAAACGAAATACTCTAAAGCCCAATTTGCCTATAGGTCTAGGAATTAAAGTAATACTCCAGTTTCCCAATGCCACATTCCAGAGGGGGTAGCAAACACAGAGAAAGGGCAAAAGGGAGCTCCACCACACTCTATTTTTCTAACAAACAGGGGCACAGTCATACCAGAGTAAGCATCTGGACTTTAATCCCTTCTTAGTAGAAAACACACATTTTCAAATTGAGTCCCCAAATCTAGAACAAATTACCGTAATAGCCACAGCTGGAGAGAGACGACTGATGAGAACTGCAGATCTGGCCACCTGCTTTGAGACACCTTGGAACAGGACACTGCCCGGGTCCTTAAAGGCTGGTCTTTTCCAGCAGGGCAAATGCCCTGCTAAATCTTTTATATCCCGAGAAATGAGAGAGGATGCCTCCCTGAGTCTTTGAACTATGCTCCTCTTACTGTATCCATTTCTGCTAAAAAACAGTCTTGTAATCTTTCCAAAGAGAAAAAATAAAAACAAGGAGAGTATTGCACCACTGCAGATCCAAGTGAAGTAAGCCCTAAACTACAGAAACGTCAATAATATCTTCGGCAACTAGGAAAATCCCCACATGTTATCTAGTGTCAGTCCAATGCAGACTGGGGCGCGCTGTCTGTACCCACAGGAAGCTCAGCTTCTCTGCAGCCTGTGTCCCTGCCAGCTCCCCCCACGCGCAGAAATTCAGTAGGGAAGAAGTTATGGTGCCCAACCTCTGTGTTCAAGACAGACCAGGAGCCCACACTCCGCAATCTGCTAGTGGCCAGGACATCAAAGCAGCAACACAATCAGAAGGCACTGGAGGAGGGGAGGGTGGAAGACCACATTGCTTGAATTTTGCTCGGATTTTGCTGCATTGTCCAGGCCGGGAATGTAAGGGTAGGAGGAAAGGCGCCTCCAGCCAAAAATGGATGGGACGAGTGGCTCCCTCTCCGCCTGTGCGCAGGTAGCAACATTGTAGGCGACATGACAGCTGCTCCCACTAAAATTCAGGTGGCCGGTCAGCAGAATATCGCAGCCCACCAGGCAAGGAAGGCGCTGGAAGGGCCCACAACATGCCTGCACCCCGCCTGCCACGGCCCAGGGGAGCGCCGGGTGGACTTGCCACGTGCCCCCTGAGCGAGCCCCGCGAGCTCGCGGGGGGGTGGGGGGACGGGGGGCGCCGGCTGTGGGCGCGCGCGGCTAATCGTCGGCATCGCAAGGGGCGCGACCGTCTGAAGGGGAACCCGACGCAGAGCCCGAATCCGGAGCTTTGGTTCACAAGGGGTGGGTGTAGGCTGGGAGGGGGATTACGTAGGTCTCGCCACCTCCTCCCCTGACACATCCTCGCCACTGGGAAGGCGCTGGGGCGGGGAGGCGCCGCAAACCCGCTTGGGGTCTTCTTTGTTTCTGCGCTTCACGGGAGCACCGGGTGTGTCTGCCGCGCCCGAGATGGGGTCGCCTCCGGGGATGCCCGCCCTGCTAGGGGGGAGGCGCGCCCCAGGCTGATAATTGAACCTCGCGGTAGAAGCGAGAGGTGGGGAGGAGGGTGGACCCCAGGCCCGGGGGAGGGAGGGCGCTGCCGGGGCCTCGGGACCGCGGGGAAGTCGCCCGGAGAAGGGCGGGGAAGGGGCGGCGGGCGGTCTCCGCGCGATGCCGGCTTACCTTGGCAGCCCCCGCCTGGGCACAGACCGTACTCCCGTCAGCGCTCAGCTTAGAGCCGGGGGACGCACGTGCCCCGCATGGCGAGCCAGGCGCCGGCCACCTGCCGGGGACCCGGACGCCCACTAGCGCCCGCAGCGCTCCGGATGCGGCGCCCCAGGTGAGCGGCGGGCCGGACCACCGCCCCGGCGGAGGGGCGCGCGCCGCTCGGGGGGCTGAGCGCGAGGCAAGGGCCGCTGGGTCAGAGGCGCGCGGTATCCCTGCTCCAGCAGCAGCTCCTGATGCGCGGCAACGCGGCACACTTCATCGCTTTATCCTCCCGCCCGCGCCCCCGCCCTCCCTGCCTGCTCCTGTGTGGGTACCAGACTCCTGAGCCAACCACAAGCCGGGCTTGCTTTCATTAGGGCTGCCCCGCCTTGCAGCCCTCTCGCACCCCCTCCCCCGCCCGCCGTAAATATATATTGATTCCTGTTACCGCCGCCTTCATCCTCCCAGTACCCGCAATCATACCGGGTATATCCAGCACCAGCCCCGGCCCGTCAGCTCCTTTGTGTACGTACAGACAGTGTGTTCACGAAGGATGTGGTACAGACTGCCCAGGCAGGTACCCTATGCCAAGTGTTCCTAGCCTTTATCTTAGACTCTTCCCCCACCTACCTTAGAGACAATTATGAATATTCACACACGTCTAGGCACCATCCTGTATTTTCACCGTAAATATACAAAACAATCACAAATGCAAAGAACGAAGATAACCTGAATCTATTGTTGAGCCTAAATCTATTGTTGAGCAATCCTAGCTTTCAAACTGGATTTTATATTAAACTGTGTCACACAGTGTCAGAGTGCTAGAACTGGAAGTAAGCAAAGAGTAAACTCCTCCCTGTGCAGTAAAAGAAGATGCAGAGTGGAATGTTGGTGACTGTAGGTGGTTGACTGCTTCATGCATGTTAAGTCTATCTGGACTTGGGTGGATATTCGGCCTGTGTGTGTTCATAGAAGATGCAATGGTTTTTTGCACATAATCTCCATAGTAAGTTATTCCCTCACCCAACTGCATTCTTTACAATGTGCACTTATTTCTTAACATTTTGGGAGGCTTTTCCACATCCTGAGGGGGTCGCTTTCCCACACCCCAAAGACGGTTCTCCAGAATAAAAAAAAAGACTTGGCCGTGACTGCAAGACTTCTCATTGAAAATGGAGTACAGAGCTGCCTACACCCTACGGCACCTCCCATCCCCAACACCATATGATGGTCTGCATCGCAGTGGTTCTCATTCCACTGATCTTCCTTTTGACACTGATTTTGCTCTCACCACCACAACTTTCCAGAAGTGGAAATCCTGGAAGATCTGAAAACAGCTTCACCAAATGTTCTCCTATCTCCAGGAAGGCACACATCATCAGTCTTCCCCTTTCCTCAGTCTACTGGGAGTGGGGGTGCCCAGGTCTCTATGCATTCTCCTGCAAACCTGAGGCAGTTAGATCTCCCATCAAATGAGCTCACTGATTTCCAAATCTCAGCTAAGGACCTATACTGAAAGCTGTGCACACACTTCTCTAGGAAATTCTACATTCAATTTACTATCACATTCTACATAAGAAGAAACCCTCCAAGAATAGATTTGGGCATACTGCAGCAGTAAACAGAAACACCAACCAATGTGCAATGATTCTAACCAATGTGCAATGATTCCAAGCAGAGACTTGAACAAAAACAGAAATTCTGCCACAAGCCAGCATCCAAAGTTTCCAAATTAGGACAATATTATCAAACCACAATAAAGTTTCCAAATTAGGACAATATTATCAAACCACAATTTGCCAAGATGTTCACTTCATCGTTTTCAGAGATGCAGCATCACCCTGACCTTAGAAATACTTCTCTTCATTTTATCATGGAGATAACTTGACAAATGTACATCTCACATAAAGATTTCTTTTTTATTTTTATTTTTTTTTGTGGGACCTTTGCCAGCGGCCGAGGAACAAACCAGTGCTGCAGAGGCTGCAGGCAGCCCAGCACTCAACCACTGCACCACCAGGGGAGGCCCTCACATAAAGATTATTAATGCAATAATCCTGAAATATGCATTATTTCTCCTGTAAAGCTTTTTTTCTTATACTAAAGCAAGATGTATGAAAGCCTAGTTACACAAAAGCTCACATTCTAGCAGGTTGAGTAGATGAAAAACGTCCTAGTACAATATCTTCCCTGTGTCAGGTGCACTGGAGACATACATACCTACCCTTATTACCAATACCTCTCCCATTCACATTGTCTTGTTTATTCCTCACATTTCCACTGCAGTTTGGATAGCACCATCCCACTTCACAGAGGAGAAAACCAAGACTACATGGGGTTATATAATTTCCTTAAGGTTTCATTGCCATCAGAAGACCTCATGTCTTGAATTAACTGATTTCAGCTGCCCTAACCATAAAGGGAGACATACTTGGTGGGAAAGTGAAAAGGCTTTCTATGAATTTTGGAATCATACAATTTATTTATTTTTATTTTTTTAAATATTTATTCAGTTATTTATACAAGAACCAGGGTACAGGCCAGATGCACAGGAGGGTGAGAGGATTCACCAGAGACAGAGTGGGGAACAGAACTGGCAGACTGATGAAATACACTGCTGAGGGGAGCAGCGGGTGAGAGAGGAGAGGTCTGCCATGCCATGTGGGACTCTCGCTGGCTGGCCGGGATCAAACCAGCACTGCAGAGGTTGCGGACAGCTTCACAGTGTGGCGCTCAACCACCTGCGCCACTAGGGGAGGCCCAAAATCATTCAATCTATGAACCATGTTTGTTAGATTTGCTCAACCACCTGCGCCACTAGGGGAGGCCCAAAATCATTCAATCTATGAACCATGTTTGTCAGATTTCAATTTGCTCCAAAATTGCTTTAAGTACAAAAATAATGTCACACTCCAAGCAATATGAATTTTATATAATGGCATAAGATGATGAAAAATTTTAAGAAATAATGTATTAATTAACATGATGCTGATGAAACCATGTCATTTTGGCTTGTGTATCTTAGAGTCTGGCAGGATCCATGGACATGCCTGCTCATCTCAGACCACATGTGAATAAAGAGGAGCAAACACAGCACCATGTGGAAGTGGTACCTACTATGGCTGGAGAGCAGACTTGAACTGGCCAGGGACTTCAGCACCATGTCAAAAAGGAATGCCTTATAACAAAGGTGCAGCACCCTCATGTCTAACAGCATCTCTCTTCACAAGACTCATAATAGCCAGGAATGCAACATTTTCACTTGAAGACACACAAGGCTAAGGATAATAACTTAAAGGTCAGGGCATCTGACTTTGTTCAGCTGAGCAAGTTACCTAGAGAAATTACTCCTTCCTCTGATGAGGGAAAGGGGATTTTAATTTTGCATGGTGAGTATACTTGCAAATTGCTAGGGAATGGTAGTGGTTATTTTGACAGCTATGAAAACCTTACGGTAGTTTTGGGTGGGAGATGTCTATCAGAAACTAAGCTTAAATGAAAGAGCATAAGACTTTTCTTATATGAATTTATCCATTTATTCAATAAAATTTTAATATGCTGATTTCGGGGGCTATAACAGTAAAGAAGATAGAGTCTCTGATTTCATGGAGATAAGAGTTGAGAATGCTAAAACCACTCTTTTAACAAGCCAGCACTATATATTTGATAGATGAAGTGATAGGCATGATGGAAGGTCCATACGTTATAAAGATCATTAAATTCAGACCCAAGTGGGGAGGGGGTTAGAGTGGTAGGCTGAGGAAGACTTCTTGGAATCAATGAGTCTTAAGTTGAATCTTAAAGGATCAGAAGTTGGCAGGTGAAGGGAGAGATGGACGAGCACCCAGATTAATGTGCAAGGTGAAAAGACAGGCAAAAAAAAAAAATAGTCAAGAAAATTTTAGTTTTATTTAAATATAGACAGCTGCATAGATAGTTAGTGATGTCTGTGAATAGAGAATTTTCTCTTTTCTTTGTCAGTCTGTATTTCTCTTGTTACTTTTTTTGTATTACTTTACTGGTTATGTTTTCAATTGCTTTCATATAATCTAATTTAATAAATAATTTATTATTCGTTGCATTTCAGAATAAAGACGAATAATATGTGAATAGCATATAAACTTGTGGTCAAGTTAAGTATATAAGTACAATGTGATGTAAGTGGTAAGGTAGAGGTGTGTTGTCAGTGTGACAGGAGTGAGCATGCTAATTATGGCTGGGGAAGCTAGAGAAATCACTACCAGTTTTAAAGGAAGAACAGAAGTCTGTTGAATGGTCTAAGGGTGAAATACATCAGATGAAGAAAGAACATAGGTTGTGAAAATACAGAAAGACTGAAAGAATAGAATATACTTGAGAAATGGTAAAAGGTTCAATTTAACTGGATCACAGAGGAAGTAGAATCCAGAATAACTGGAAAAATAGTTTTGGGATAGATTATAATAAGCCAAACATGCTCTGCTCCAGATTTTAGAAGGAATTCTTTAAGAAGTGGAGAGCCATAAATATTTTCAAAGTCAAGAAGTGAAACAAGAATTTCATTTAAATATATAGCAAAAAAAATTTACAGTATGCCTTTATATTTGTAATAATTTTAGATTTTTAAAATGTGTAAAGAGAAGTGTCAGATTAGGATGGCAGCTGAATAATTTCTTCTTAGCCACCTTTCCATCAAAACACTTTTTAAAGACCACAAGATAAAGACAAATGGCAGATCATTATGAACTATGAATGTTTATCAACAATTTATCACACTCCAGAAGGGTTTTTCCCTAATCAAAGGATGGCTTAAGCATTGAAACACAGTCAAATAAAAAATAAAAACAAAATCAAACAGAAACAAACATCACTGTATTTCTTTTGTTCCTCGAAAATTCAAAGCCTTTGTTTAAGAAAAACATTTAAGGTTAGCTCTGGAGAGTAAGGACGCAACTCAAATGATCTAAGTTTAAAAACATGATTCTACTATTCACTTATTCTGTGTTCTTAAAAAATGATTTAAATCCAATTTACTGATGTATATAAAACTTACTAATATTCTTCACCTAAGAAATTGTTGAGGATTAAGTGGGACAATAAATATGAAGTTCATACTTTGTCCTTAACACATATTCAATAGTATTTATCATATTCCATCATAAATAACACATATTCAATAGTATTTATCATATTCCATCATAAATGTTTTTTATAAATCCATTTGGAGATTCCAACACACTAAGTTTAAAAGTGTTTGAACAGGACCTCCTTGAGGGTGCAAGCACCATGAAGCTATCCGCAGCCTCTGCAGCACAAGTTCGATCCCCAGGCCTGCCAAGGAGCAACCTATATGGCACAGCAGACCTCTCCTGCCTCGCCCACTGCTCCTCTTAGCAGTGTATTTCAGTCAGCCTGCCTGTTCGGTTCCCCACTCTGTCTCTCGTGGATACTCTCACCCCCCCACACCTCTGGCCTGTACCCCAGTTCTTGTTTGCATAAATAAATAAATCTCTAAAAAAAGTGTTTGAACAAATGTTAGTTATTCAAACTATATAAAGAACTTTTTCAAAGAAATTTTGAAGAATCAATTATACAAAAAAGGTGGAACAAAAACCAGAAACTTTGAAAGATGATTTAACATTAACAATGCATGAAAATCTTTTAAATGGCCCTGTGAGTAAAGTAAGTGAAAAATAGACCATTTTCACTAATTACATTGTCCCACAAAAAAATCAACATTAAAAAATTACTAGTTGAGGTGCTGATATGTTTACACTGACAAAGTAAACCATTCCAAGTTATCTGAAGGTCAGTCTGTGTTTTATGAGTCTTTCAGCTGCATGTGTGCCCACATGTAGCCTCAGTTAGCTATTGGTGCATAACAAACCATCCCCCAAATTTAGTTGATTGAAATAACTTGTATTTCTCATGAGTCTAACTATTGGCTATAAATTGCTCATCTATGCCAGACTAAGCTGATCTCAACTGGATTCATTTATGTGAGCAGTTGGCAGGTTTACATGGAGTTGACTGGTCTAGGCTGACCTCATCTGAGACAATTTAGCTATTTTCCATGTGATCAATCATCCTCCAGAAAACTGGTCCAGGCTTGTTCACATGCTGCAGCTCAACATGGAGGGAAGTGAACAAGGTCTCTTAGGTCAAGGCTCAGCACTAGCACCCTATCACTTCCACCATATTTTGTTGGACATGGCCAATCACAAAGCCAGCCTAGAGTCAAGGGATAGAAAATAAGATGCCACTTCTTGGTGGGGGACTGTGGAACCACAATGCAAAGGGAATGAATACAAAGAAGAATAGAACTTGAGGATGACAGTATTATGTGAGACAAAAGAGACAAGACCACAAATATCAACATATGTCCAGAATTCGAACAACTGTTTCTTAACATGAAAGACTAAGAAATAGATTCTGGAATACATATCATATGTCCCAGCCTCCAAAATCTATTATAGATCATATTACACCAAATAAGTTGTAGGATGAAACATTAAGCCCACCCTTTCTTCATCCCATTTTCTGAAACTAACTCTGGGGCATTAACCTAAACACACCAGAGGTCATGATTCCACTATTTGACCTAGCTAACTTCTGACTTAGCTCAAGAAAATTTTGCAACTTCCACTCTCCTTTTTATCTCTAGTCAAATATATATCTTACAGACTAGACAAGGAAAAAAAAAACCAGAAGGTCCTGGCAGAGATGCATTGTTTTCCAGAATGTTTATTCATCTATGATGAAGGCTTTATGAACTAGAGTGTCCCTGGAGAACAGACTTAAATAAAGAATGCTGTTCAAATCTGAATATTGAGTCTGTAAATACTGCCCACTATCAAAGGAAGTATATACACACTATACCACAATCCTGCAAACCCAGGTCACCTGCAAGGTAAAATTGAAAGAAGTCATCCATACCTGAGTTTCTGGTTTATATCTGACAGTGGGAACTGCTTAAGTGAACTATGAGTAAACTAAAAACATTATATTAATACTTCCCAGACATCCACTGAAACTGGATAACCCTCTGACCTTTTGAGGATTCAGAAAACAAGCAATCCAAAACCAGATAGGGGAACATTGAGTGTACTTTAGTTAAAGAAAAAAGAGAATATTATATTTAGAAATTAAGACGGAGAAATGACTTTCTACCAAAAATACTTTTTAGAATTTAGAAGGTAAGTTTTTAGGAATATCATAAAATTGACAAAAGAAACAAAAACAGGGAATAAACCAATGAAGGTAGAGATGCAAACAGGAGAATGAGAAACAACAAAATGCAAAAAATGCTTCAAATGCAAATGCAGATTAAAAATCAAAATTGGAGACTGATAGGAGGAAAAAATACAATATAGAAAGTAAATGACTGATGAAAGAATGTGATATAAAGGATAACTCCAAGGAAGCATTTAAATCAAAGGAATAAGAGTGTGAAATAGATGAGAGAATAAATGTAGGTAAAGGAGTTCCATTCTTAAAACTGTGTGTATTCCTTGAGGGGGTGGAGAGGACAGGGTTTGAACCAAAAAGGAAACAAAATAAAAATCAAAGACTTCGGACCTCCCCGGTGGTGTAGGCTGTTGAGCGCAGTGCTGTGAAGCTGTCCACAGCCTCCGCAGCGCAGGTTCAATCCCGGCCAGCTGGTGAGGGTCCCACATGGAGGGGCAGACCTCTCCTGTCTCGCCTGCTGCTCCCCTCAGCAGTGTATTTAGTCAGTCTGCCTGTTCTGTTCCCCACTCTGTCTCTGGTGAATCCTCTCACCCTCTCGCACATCTGGCCTGTATCCCATTTCTTGTATAAAATAAATAAATCTTAAAAAAAAAAAATCAAAGACTTCAAGGAGGCAAACTTTCCTGAATTGAAGTAATCTTTGAGTCTAAAAGTCTCGAAGAAGATCACATCTTGGCCTTTTGGCTAAGATCAAATCTAAAAATCTAGAAGATTTGTGTCAGGAGAAAAATCTTATACCTAAATATATGCTAATTTTAAAATAATCATTATAAGAAAAATTATAAAATTATTGGATTAAATATTTAGGAAAAACAAAGGCACAAAAGTCTGACTGGACTCATTTCTATTTCACAACATCAAAAGCCGAAATATAATAAAACAGCACTTAGGAGAGCAAAATATTTTATAAATTAAAATTTTCTAAATTACCATATTATTTATTTACATGTTAAAATAACAGAAGATATTGAAAAATAAAGAATAATTCAGGAACATACCATTTACGTACCTTCTTAACTCTAAGACATGCATTAAAACAGCAAGATACAATAAAAATTAAGAAACACAGGACTACAGGTTAGCATTTAAATAAATTAAATATATAAATTCAGTGTGACTTTGGTAAATAGCATCACAAATGCAAAATACATTATATTCTCTTATTGAAATATATCTAAAAGAAAAATTTATGGTAAAATAATAGCTGTGTGATGGTAAATGTATTGTTAAGGACAAGAAAATTGATGGTCTGGTGAGACATGATGATATACCACGTTTCCTGTTCTGATTCTGATAATTCTAAAAATATAAGTATATAGTTGCTTAAAATTTTTTTGAAAAATTATAGTAGAATATTAAGCAGGGTTTCATTTGAATAGCAGAATGTAAAACAAGAATTCAATCATTTATTCAATCCAAAAGGTAGAAGCAAGTAAATCATAGGCCATATTCTTAATAATGTAAAATTACGACAAAATTGAGGTCAAATATACAATGCAGAACTGATAGATTTATCCTATTTAAAACAGATTAGTTAAATTCTCTATTAAAATTTGTCACAGTAGGTTTAAAAGCATAATAAATCAAGCTAAGTTTTATGCACATATTAAAAGTCTAAAATAAAGCAATACAAAAAATCAAAAATGAAAAGTAAGCAAAATAGGATAAAGGAATACATTAAAACATAATTTACAAATATTAACAGACACATATCAAGCTTTAAAATAATTTCATGCTTAATTATTCATAAAGAAGTTCCAAAAATCAAAATGTGTAGCCTTATATCAAAATATTAGTAAGTGTTAAGTACAGAGGATTCATTTCTAGTATCTTTAATTTAGGTTTCAGCATATCTGAACCAGTCAATGTCAGTTCACAGAGAGAAAATTAAAGTACACATAATTAGAACAATATGATGGAAAAACTCAATTAATAATTATAATATCAGCTATTTTTAAAATAAAACAGGTGTTTTAATAAAACAGACATGAAATATTTATAGAAATGATCTGTTTACAAGGTTTATAAGTAAACATCCAGAAAATCTCATGTAAGTAATTGTTCTCCCTTGTGATAATAGAATAAAACATTTCTTCTTTCCCTCACATTTTCTTCTATAAAATAACTATTTCTGGTCCTGTCTTCTCAGGTTTTAGTTAGATAGATTAATATGTAATACAATGTTTTTCCCTTACATTTATTCTGATTTTATGACTCATTGCTACCCCTGCTAATTCCAGACATGTAGTTAGTTGTCTCAAGTTAAAGATGACTATTCAAGTTCCTCTATACACTGTCACCTCATATAACTCTAAAACCCAGTTCCCTCTTTCCTTCTAGTTATTCTGCAAAAGGAGTAGTTCACTGGTATTTGGGTATGTTTTTCATCCTCTTATTCTAGTTACCATCATTTTAAAATGGGAATAAGAATATGTTCTTCATATATTTTCTATAGAGATTAAATAAATACACTTAGAACACTGCCTACCTAACTCAAATAATTGTTTAATGTAGGTTAATAATTTTTTATTATGTTTATTAGATACTGAGCCTAAGAGTCCCTTAGTTTCCAGAAAGTATAAAGTAAAGCAACTTAAGGTCACTGATTATCAACTGAAACAGGGATTATATTGAACCCCCCCCCCCCGTAAGACTAAATTAGGTGTACAAAGTATTCTCCAGAGGCCCCACTTTCCCTTCATATCTTCTGTTGTATTTTGGACCTCCTCGCATGATTTTCATACTTTAATAATCACATTCTGAATCTTTAAATTTTTCTCAGCTTATTTTCTCTTTATGTATTCATTTCTGAGATTGTCTTCAATTTTATTTGGGGATATAGAAGTTAAAAAAAAAAATCTCCTGATCTAAAAGATGTCTGAATGAAACAGTTTCAACACTGTCTTTCCTCTGAGACTTTGTGATATTCCTCCACTTACCTGATTCTGCATGCTTTTCCTTAGTACCTGCCAATATCCCCTCATTCCCCATGATAGTTTGAACTCATCCTGGAATAAGAGCTATTTGCAGACCTGGTGTTTGTTAACATGCTTTCTGACCCTTTTCACTGTCCATAGGTATTGTTGCCAGATTTTAAAATAAAAATAACATAAAATATTATAAGATTGCAAATTCTGTTCTTGTTATTCATGATAATTATGTTTTATAATATGGACCTGGACACCAAATTAGTGAATACTGAACCACTCATGAATACTGAAAAATGGTGTTAGATGCTTACAAACTCTTGGTAACATTTTTGTCAACTACCTAAAATATAGCCTTATTTCATGTGTGTTTATTTTTAAAGACAACTTATTTAATATATATTTATATATTTATTTAATTAATTTATTTAATTTATTTATTTAATATATATTTATATATTTAATATATATTTAATATATATATATTTTTTGAGTCATTAACATTCAATTTATGACAACAGCATTATAACTCAGACCTATCCATACACATACATCTTCTCCATAAGACATATCACAGCCTTCTTGTGTTTGAGACAATGCAATATCATTTCAGGACTACTCTTGGGGGATATTTCAAACTGAGAAGTCATTAAAAAACATGAAAAGTGTGGCATTAAATAGACTGCAAATATCACACATTTTCACAGTGTGAGAAGTGGGTAACTCAAGGTTTGGGCTGCTCTATATATATCCATGAATGACTGAGAAAGAAGTGCTGCAAGTACTGGTTTAGGAGTTACAAATAAATGAAAACCACAATGCCATACCACCTCAAACCAGTGGGGATGGCACATATTAAAAAAGAAAAAAAAAAAGAACAAGTGCCAATGAGGATATGGAGAAAAAGGAAGTTTTTTATACTGCCGGTGGAAATGTAAACTAGCCAACCACCTGGAAAGCTGGGTGGAGTTTCCTCAAAATGCTTGAAATGGATCTGCCACACAACCCAGCTATTCCAACCCTAGGAATCTATCCAAAGAACACAAAAGCACTAATTTGAAAGGAAACTTGCACTTCTGTGTTTATTGCAGCACTATTTACAATAGCCTAACTTTTAGGAACAACCCAAATGCCCCCAAACAGATGAATGGATCAAGAAGATGTGGTATACATACACAGTGGACTACTACTCAGTGATTAAAAAAGATAAACACATGTCATTTGTAGTACTATGTATGGAACTGGAGGTGTTGCTCCTAAGCTCAATCAGTCAGAAGAAAAAAGACAAATATTGGATGGTTTCAAATTATATGTGGAATATAGAGAGAGACCAAACCAAGGTTTTAACAAAGTTAATCCTTGAAATCTGTCCATACATCGGGAATCCATGAGGGGATAGGGTGAAAAGAGGGGAGGTGGGAAGAGCACAAGGGATGGGATGTGGGTGCTTTGGTGGTGGGAGAACTATAGTGAGTACACCTGAGGAGAAATCATATATTTTCCAAAAATTAAATTAAAAAAATAATTAATTTAAAAGAAATAATAAATGTTGGTGAGGATGTGCATTATTTATTGGTGGAAACACAAATTGGTGTAGCCAATTTGGAAAATAGTATGGAAATAGTACAGAAATTCCTCAAAAAATTAAAAATAGAACTAATGTAAGATCCAGTATTCTCACTTCTGGGTATTTATTCAAAAAAAACTTGAAAACACTAATTCAAAAAGACAAGTGTTCCCCTATGTTCATTGTAGCACAGTTCATAAAAGCCAAAATATGGAAATAACCCAAATGTTCAATAACAGATGAACAGATAAAGAGAACATGTTATTTACATACAATGGAATACTATCAGCCATGAAAAGATAAAATTATGCTAAGAGATATGTGTCAGAAGGAGAAAGATAACATGATTTCACTCATTTTTAGAATGTAAAGAAAACAAAACACTTAGATTCTGACAAAAGAATGGTGGTGACCAGGGTAGAAGTTGGGGAGTAAGGAATGGGGAGCTGATTGGCTGATGGTGGATGCTGCATAGATATTTGTTGTGGGAGTGGTGAGAAAATGTACTCTTGAAACCTAACAATATTACCCTAATAAGGAAATAATTAAGTTAAATAAATAAATAAATAAAACAAAATAAAATTTAGTGACTAAGAAAATTCTAACTTTGGAATTTGTAGATAATAAAGAATGACTATCCATATCTAAAAATGCTGCTTTTTGGTTTTATTATCTACTATATCTGGTTTATCCAATCCAATGACTGGCCTTAGTGATCATTTCCCTACATTTTCACCACTGATTCATCTCCATTTCCTAATAGAACATACCCAGCAAATATGCAAATATGTATTTAGTGCTGCTCAAGTACCCAACAGGATGTGACACAGTGAGATGGTACCAGCTTCCTGAAACCGTACTTTTTTTAATTCTTTTTTTTTTAATTTTTTACATCATTGTTCATTTCTAAACAATATTAGCTTATCACCACCCCCTCAGGTGTAGTCCCCATAGAGTTTCCTTCACCAATGCACCCATGCACCATCACCTCAGTCCCCTGTGTTCCTCCCTCCCTCTCCCTGATCCCTGTCCCACCCCTCCCCTGCAGTATGTCTCTGATTTATAATTGTCGGTTTTTGCTTTGTTGTGTTTTGTACTGTTATTATTTTTTTAAAGATTTATTTATTTATTTATTTATACAAGCGCTGTGTACAGTCAGAAGCACAGGAGGGTGAGAGAATTCACCAGAGCCAGAGCGGGGAGCAGAGCAGGCAGAAGGACCGAAGCACACTGCTGAGGGGAGCAGCGGGCGGCAGGAGAGGTCTGCGAGCCATGTGGGACCCTCCTCCGGTGGCCAGGGAGCAGCCGGGGATTGAACCAGTGCCACAGAGGCCGCGAGCAGTTTAGCAACCCAGCACTCAACCGCTGTGCCACCAGGGAGGCGAGGCCCTGTTATTATTTTTTTACACTGATGTCTTAATGGCTCTCCTATATTCCTGCAATAAGTGAAACCATCCGATATTTGAGTTTTTCCTTCTGGCTTATTTCACTGAGCATAATTCCTTCTAGGTCAACCCAAATGCCCAAAAATAAATGACTGGATCTAAAACTGCACTTTTGAATATATTATGTATGTTGATGAAACCCCACCGCATAGATGATGTACAGTCAGAGACTGCTGATGGTTACGCATATGAGCCCAATCTATCCCATCCAACTGACATTTTTCAGGGATTGGGTAAAGGTATAATTTCCCCCAACATTTCTTGCTCTTAAGCTTTAAACCTGTAGGCAGGATTTGGTGAAGTGACTCAATATAAAACTACACAATACCTAGCGTGCAATATCATTAAAATACATTTTATTTATTTATTTATTTATTTTTAAATAATAAATTTTATTTTTATATTCCCCCATACAATTGCAAACGCCCCATTCTGACCCCAATCCTTCCCCTCCCGCCCCCCACCCCCCAAAAAGTGTCTCTGGTTCATAGTTTTTTGTTGATTTTGATTATTAAAATACATTTTTAATTTGTAGGAACTACACCCACCTCACTGCAATCTGCCACAGTTGTATTCCTGTTTCCTGCATTGTAGTTTGTCTGGTGTCTGTGATTTTGGAATGAATGCAGAGTATGAGGAATAGTACACAGGTTGGAAAAGTTACAGTGAAGAACATTTCAAACACTACATGATATGCACATCAAAGACATCTTTACAGACACATCACCCAAAGCAGTGATAGTGAAGGCAAAGATCAACAGCTGGGACTACATCAAATTAAAGAGCTTCTGCACAGCAAAAGAGACAACAACAAAAACAAAGAGAAGCCCCACCGACTGGGAGAACATTTTTGCACACAACACTAATGATAAAGGACTGATGACAAAAAATCTACAAAGAGCTGATGAGACTCAACAAAAACAAAGAAAATAATGCAGTCAAAAAATGGACAGAAGAGCTAAAAAGAAACTTCTCTGAAGAGGAAATGCAAATGGCCCACAGGCATATGAAAAAATGTTCAACATCACTTGTAATCAGGGAAATGCAAATCAAAACTACCATGAGATACCATCTTACACCAGTGAGAATGGCACACATTAAAAAAACTAGCAACAACAAATGTTGGCGAGGGTGTGGAGAAAAAGGAACTCTCCTCCACTGTTGGTGGGAGTGCAAACTGGTCCAACCACTATGGAGAGCTGTGTGGAGATTTCTGGACCTACTAAACATAGAGCTTCCATATGATCCAGCAATTCCACTCCTAGGTATTTACCCAAAGGACACAGAAACATCAATTCCAAAGAGCACCTGCACCCCCATGTTTATAGCAGCACTGTTTACAATAGCTAAGCTTTGGAAACAACCCACATGCCCAAAAATAGATGACTGGATCAAGAAGATGTGGTACATACACCATGGAATATTACTCAGCATTCAAAAAAGATAAACACATGCAATTTGCAGCAACATGGATGGAGCTGGAAGGGATCATGCTCAGCGAAATAAGCCAGAAAGCAAAAGAAAAATACCGGATGGTCTCACTCATAGCAGGAATCTAGAAAACTTAAATAAGGGACCAGGAAAAAGAATAACTATAAGAAAGAAAATATCAAAATCAACAAACAGCTATGAACCAGAGACACTCTAAGGGGGGTGGGGGGCGGGGAAAGGAGGGCTTGGGGTCAAAATAAGGGGGTTGTAATTGTATGGGGAATATAAAAATAAAATTTAAATAAAAAAAGAACATCTCTGAGAAAGCAAGAGGAATGGCAGTCATCTACTTCTCTCACAATACCTAGGGACGGGGTGGGTGAGTGTTTCTCAGATTTCAGAATGGAGTGGCATGTGGGACTCTAGGAAGACCAATATTATACATCAAGGAGCCCAAGCTCTGGGCACCTTGTACTATTTTCAAGAAATCATGAGGCTTTAAATAGTAGCTCATATTTGGTTACCAATATAAATGGAAGACCACAGTAATTATTGTATATAGCATACTTCCCTTGGTACTTATATATGCATCAACATCAGTCAGGGAGCACTGCAATTAAATTTGATTTAGGAAATACATTCTATTTCCTACATCCCGTGTGATAGCATAAAATTTGTTAAGACTAAGTGGCTGTGACACTTTAGGGAGGTCACTTTGCCTTAATTCTTAATTTCCTCATCTGAAAAATAGAGCAACACTCACCTTGCAGGGTTGTTTTGGATGTTTAGTGACTGGGTAGGTCTCAGGACATGATGTTCAACCAACATTATATAGGTTTCTCTTCTTGCAGTTGTTTCCTCAGTTGTCTTTTGTTTTGAGGTTATTTTCACTGTCAAGCATTTATGTTCTCCCGTGTTGATTTTCATAGAAATTTATTGCCTTTATTCAGGTACACCAGTATTTTGATGAAGTTGTTTCATCATTTTATTTGTTCTTCTTTAGGTTCTGTAGGTTGGTTGTTCTGCTATTGTGTTTTTCTCAACCACATTTTGGAATTCATGCCAGATCTACCCCAGAGTGAGCAGCAAGGTGACTTTTCTTTGGGTAAAATGTCTGCCAAATTCAACTATTTTGGGTTTCTGATTTTAAAAATATGTGTGTATATGTATATATAGTATTTTATCAGTTTATTCAATTACCTCTGAAAACTTCTTAAAGGGATTTCATATTAAAACATACTATCAATAAACAAGATACAATTATATTAAAAATAACTATGTATGGCCACCGTGTCTCAAGGAGTTAAGCACAGCACTGCAGCATAAGTTCAATTCCCAGTTGGCTAGGGAGCTACACTCATGGCGCAGCAGACATCTGTCTCACCTGCTGCTTCCCTCAGCAGTGTATATCTGTCAATCCGCCTGTTCTGTTCCCCACTCTGTCTCTCGTGAATCCTCTCACCTCCCACACCTCTGGCCTGTACCCCAGTTCTTGTATGCATAAATAAATAAATCTTTAAAAAATAAATATGTAAGGAAATATGGGCAAAAGGAAACTAAGGCAGAGAACTGGGATACCAGATGGTTTCAACAAAAATACTGTATATGCGGGCCTCCCCGGTGGCGCAGCGGTTGAGCGCTGGGTTGCGAAGCTTCCCACAGCCTCTGCAGCGCCGGTTCAATCCCCGGCTGCTCCCCGGCCACTGGAGGAGGGTCCCACATGGTGCACAGACCTCTCCTGCCGCCCGCTGCTCCCCTCAGCAGTGCACTTCAGTCCTTCTGCCTGCTCTGCTCCCTGCTCTGGCTCTGGTGAATTCTCTCACGCTCCCGCGCTTCTGACTGTACCCAGTGCTTGTATGTATGCATGTATAAATAAATAAACAAATAAAAGATTTTTTAAAAATACTGTATATGCTTAGAAAGATGTCTCAAACATATATAAAGTACATCAATAATAATCTCAATTATAATACTATATTTTGTGTCCAATCATGTCACTTTCTAAAATTCGTTTGCTTCCCAACAAGTGGAAATACGTTTTTTTTGCAAGAAAACCCAAAGATAATACAGTTTATAAAAGCTTCACTTAATCTGATGTACTCACTGATCCATAGCTGTGATGATTCTGTATGCTGGTATTTATCACAGAAATTTGAAAAAGAATATTAAACCAGATTTTGATAGATCTGGGCCAACAGATAATCTTTATTGAAAAAAATCTTATTTTGAGAAATGAGAAGTGCTAGGTAAATAATAATAATTATGCCCCTGAAGCCTTCAATATTTTCCAACAGACTATACAGAAGATTTCTTTTCATAGCTTTAACACAGCAAATTTAACAATTACTCAAAAAAAGGTGTTTTCTCCTTATAGTCCTCTGAACACACTGTAATATAATTTCAAAAGGAAACCACTTCTATGAATGCTTATTCACTCTTGTGTGCACTGATAGCTTCAAAGGTGAAATTGACACATAAGAAATTCAGCTTTATGCCATGGAAATAAATATTTCATTTTCAAGTTTTCAACATTTGCTAAGATTTTGTAGAACCAAACATTATTAGTAAAGCCTTTTTAATGATGAGTACCTTTAAAAAAATTAAGCTTGCCACTCATTAACTTGCTTCTATCACTTAACAGTTGAGTTAATATAAAATTTACTTAAACTATAAGCATGATGAAAAAACGAACACCTGTGAGTTCCCTATTTGGATTATAAACACACACTTTCCAACTCATTGAAGTTACCTGTGTGACTCTCACTCTCCCACCTCTTGCTTTCTTCACCAGAGTAGCCACTACCCTGGAATCTTTAGTTGGCTACTTATGCATGGACATTTAAGCATTGTGTTAGTCACCTTATTAATGTCTAGAGCCTCAACAAATGTTATAATTCTTAATATAGTCCTATAATTCGATAGTATTTAGTCACCACTTTGCACTGAGTAATTATTGCAAAGATTCATCCATTTTGTTCACTTGTACCAAAAGATTCATTTTCAGCATTGTATATTTCCTGTGAATATTGTACAGTAAACTTATTTGTTCTCTTGTCTATAAACATCTGGGTATTTTACAGTGTCTTGAAATATCAAGTTATGATGCTGTGAACATTTCTATTCATGACTTTCAGATCACACATTCATGAGTATATGCCTGAGAATGGAATTACTAGATTTCAGTAAACTCAAGTATTGAATTTTTTATAATAATGCTAGACTTTATGGGGTATAAATTATACCTTATAAATCAACTTAGAAACATTTCCAAAATAATAAGACATTTTGGTATTCTTCAGGCATGGCCTAGGGAAAATGATTTTCAGGTTTTTCTGCCCTCCAGCCATTGGGATTAGTGCCTGATGGCAGGCACCTGCATTTTGTTACATTGTTATATTTAGTTTTATTGTTTAAGTCTGTGGGCCATGGCTGCAGTATATTGATTAGGAAAGAGAACTCCAGAGAGCTTAGTGCGGAGAGAGAACACCAGAGAGCCCAATAAAGAGTGAAGATTTGCCCTGGGTTGGGAGGCCTGCCCACCTCCTAGCTTCTCTGGCACCCCTGCCTGCTGTGTACCTGGTTGCTGCACTACATGTAAAAGCTCAATAAAAACGTGAAAATGCCACAGAGAGCTCTAGGACTCTCCTTTACCCGTCTGCATGGCTCATAGAAAACCAACTCTGTGCCTTCCTGGCACTACACATGGCTTCAATCTTGAGTTTTTGCCTTTTTGTAGGGGCAGGACTGGACACGGTGCCGGTTTTCTGATCCAGCAGACCGGGTAAAGGAGGAATCAGAGTCCTCAGTGGTTTTTGCAGGCTTTATTGGGATTTACCCAGTACACAATAGGCAAGGGTGCTGGGGGGCCGGGAGGCTGGCAGTTCTCCCAGCCCCCAGCAAATCCTCCTTCTATCTGGGCTCTCTGGTGTTCTCTCTGCTTCTCTGCTCTGGGCTTCTCTGATTCTTTCTCGGCTTCTCTTTCAGCTTCTTCTGGCGTCCCCGTGACGCCGCCCTTAAAAAGCCCAGTCTCAGCCCAGGCGAATCCCATCTACCTATGCCCACACCCTACTCCAGGTGCCCGCCATCAGGCATGCATTCAGGACCGCAGGGTTCCGTCATCTATCCTGATGGCGGGAGGACAGAAAAGCCTGACATTTTTCCTTACCCTACACTTTTTATATAAATTTTAGAATCCTATTTTGAGAAGTTTCAACAAAAATAAATCTCTTGGATTTTTTATTGGAATTACATTGAATCTACTGGTAAGTTTTTGGGATATGACATATTATTCCATGAAAAGATTATATTTCTCCATTTTGTTAAGCCTTAAATAGTGTCATTTAATTATTAAATATTCTAAGTATTCTAAGTATTAAAATATTCTAAATATCTAAATATTAAAATATCCTATTGTAGGGTAAGGAAAAAGTATCAGGCTTTTCTGCCCTCCCACCATTAGGATAGAAGAGGGAACCCTGTGGTCCTGAATGCATGCCCGATGGTGGGCACCTGAAGTGGGTACACCTGGGCTGAGAGACTGTGTTTATAAGGGCGGCGTCACGGGGATGCCAGCAGAAGCCAAGAATGAAGGAAGCCGAGAGAAGAAGAAGAGAAGCAGAGAGAACGCCAGAGAGCCCAAATAGAGTGAGGATTTGCTGGGGGCTGGGAGGACTGCCAGCCTCCTGGCCCCCCAGCACCCCTGCCTGCCATATGCCTGGTGAACCCCAATAAAAGACCTACAAAAAACCACTGAGGACTCTGATTCTTCCTTTACACGTTCTGCATGGGATCCTAGAAAACCTGCACTGTGGTCTTCCCACCCTTACAGAGTAGAAGACAAGATGAAGAAGAACCTTAATCTTTGCTCTGCTGTACTTGTTGTTGTCCCTTAAGTAACAGATCTCGAAGAAGTGGTTTCAGTTCCCAGTTTTTCTTTTCACTCTCATACTCAATGTAATTGTCTCCCCTTAGAGGGATACTCACTACCTGGTAGTGATCCCTTGTGAAAGGCATGACCCCTATTCTATGGCTCCTTTTTAAAATTTCTGAGGCAACAAAGCCAACCAAGCAGTGCCCTTTAACTGGTGTACATAAGTCGGTTGACTTAGTTCTTTTGATCCTATATCTATATAATTTGCTATAATCTTATTTCTATACTAAATTTCTATGTAGTTTTTTTTAATTGTCTAAATAAGCAATCATGAGATATATAAATAATGACAGCTTTTTTTTTTAAAGATTTATTTATTTATTTATACTGGGTACAGTCAGAAGCACAGGAGGGTGAGAGAATTCACCAGAGCCAGAGCAGGGAACAGAACAGGCAGCCTGATGAAACACACTGCTGAGGGGATAAGTGGGTGCAGCAAGAGAGGTCTGTGGTGCTATGTGGGACCCTTGCTGGTGGCCGGGGATCAAACTGGTGCTGCAGAGGCAGCGGGCAGCTTTGCAGTCCAGCGCTCAACCGCTGTGCCACCAGGGGAAGCCCAACAGCTTTTTTTTTAAAAGATGTATTTATTTATGCATACAAGAACAGGCAGACTGACTGAAAACACTGCTGAGGGGAGTAGCGGGCGAGACAGGAAAGGTCTGCTGTGCCATGTAGGGAGCTTCCTGGCCAGCCGGGGATTGAACTTGTGCTGCAGAGGCTGTGGATAGCTTCACAGTGCTGTGCTTACCCTTGGCTACCAGGGAGGCCCCGACAGCTTTATTTCTTATAATGTTCTCTTATTTATACCCTCTTTTTTGGCTGTATTAGATCTCCAGTATAATGAGGGATGATATTGATAAAAGAAGATATCTTTGTTTTATTTTAGGTTTTAAATGGAAAAGTTCTAAGCTGTCACTGTTAATAATTATATTTCATTTAAATTTTTCTTTGAAGAAGTCATTAAAGAATCTCCGTCTGGCTGCTGGAGCCCAGAGAGGGATCCAGTCAGCACCTGAGCAGACCAAGGGAGCACGAATGTGCCGTCTGATTTACCATCTTAGATCAGGGACCTTATGTGTGTCTGCAACACACCTAGACTGCGTGAAGCAGGAAAAGGGCTATGTTCATAGCCAGAGGTGAGCTGAAAAGCCCCCACAAGCCAGTGAGCTGAAAAGCCCCTACAAATCTGGCCCCATCTGGCCACCAGTCTGAGCCCAGAGAGATATCCAGTGATTTGGAGCCCAGCAGGTGATCTCCCACCACAGGGTAGACTGTGAAACCTTAAGACCCTCCTTGGAATTAAACAAATACAGGAGAAGATTCTCTGTGACAGCGACCACTAACATATTCATAGTACTTCTGCCCTACTGAAATTCAGACATAACAGTTTATGACTCGATTGCACCACTAGTTTCCAACACCCCAGAAAGAGCACACCGAAAAGATGCCAGCCAGTACCAGTGACACAGTGTACCAATGCATAGGAAAAATTAGAAAACAAGCAGCAGGTAGAAGAAAAACTACATGCACCAAGCAAGACCTCAGGAAAAAGACACACCACAAAAAGAAAACCACCTACAAGCTTGCAATGACAGTGACTGGGAAGAACTTATGAGCCTTCCAGAAAGAGAATTTAAAATTGCTGTGATTAAAAAAAACTGACAGAAGTCATTAAGGAAGACAACAATCAGAAGAATGAAATTGAGTCCCTAAAGAGGGAAGCAAAGGAAATGCAGGAGATATCAAAATATTAATGGAAGAACTAAAGAACTCTGGGAAAAGCAGTGATAACAAAATAGATGAAATGAAAGAACGAATAAGCACTCTAGAAGACACAGAAATAAAGAGAACGAAAACAGAAAAGGAAAGAGAAGTACAAATGCAAAAGACTGAAGGAAGACTATGGGAATTATCTGACTCCATGAGGAAAGGAAATATAAGAGTTATAGGAATCCCAGAGGAGAGGAGAGGAGAGAGACCAAGGAACAGAGAAAATATTCAAGGAAATAATTGAAGAGAACTTCCCAAATATGAAGAAGGAGCTGAAAATAGACATACAAGAAGCAAGAAGAACACCAAACATCCATGATGAAAGTAAAAATACAGCAAGACACATAATAGTAAAGCTCCCAAGAATCCAAGACAAGGAAAAAATAATGAAGCTTACAAGAGGGAAGAAACAGATAGCATACCAAAAAAAAAAAAAAAATCAGGATGACATCAGACTTCTCCAAAGAAACACTACAGGCAAGGAGAGAATGGAGGGACATAGTCAACAGACTCCAAGACAACAAATGCCAATCAAGAATACTCTATCCTTCAAAGCTTTCCTTCCTCTGTGAAGAAAGAATAAGGACCTTCACAGACAAACAGAAACTCTGGAATTTCATTACAATGATACCCCCACTCCAAAAAATAGTACAAGGAGTCCTTAAACCAGAACTAACAGAGGGATGAATAACAACGAAACAAGGCCAAAAAAAAAGTTACTAAAGGAATAAATAAATAAAATCTGAGGTAAGACAAACAAAAGGGCGAATACAGACACTAACATATCAATATTAACTTTAAATGCAAATGGATTAAACTCTTCAATAAAAAGACAGAGTCGCAGTCTGGATTAAGAAACAAAACCCAACCTCTTGCTGTCTCCAAGAAACACATTTAACTACAAAAGATAAAAAAAGACTCAAAGTTAAAGGATGGAGAACAAGCCGACAAGCAAATGGACAAAAAAAAAAAAAAAATAGGCAGGAACAGCTACACTTAGATAAAACAGATTTCAAACTCAAAAAGGTAAAGAGAGACCCCAACGGTCACTACATTATGATCAAGGGGACAATACTTCAAGAAGAAATAACACTCATTAACATATACACACCAAATGAAGGAGCACAAAATATTTCAGACATCAATTATCATCTCTGAAAACAGACATCAGAGAAACCACATATGTAGTAGAAGACTTCAACACACCACTGTCAACAATGGATAGATCAATGAGACAAAAAATAACTAAGGACACTAAAGCTCTAAATAAGGATCTAGAGCTCATGGGCTTAGACATCTATAGAACACTAAACCCAAAAAAAATCTGAGTACACATTTTTCTCAGGCGCACACGGATCATTCTCTAGGATCAATCACATACTGGGACACAAGACAAACATCAACAGATACACCAAGATTGAAATCATGCCAACCATCTCTGACCATGAAGGCATCAAACTAGAAATAAACCATAAAAAGAAAGCAAGGAACTCTTCTACCTCATGGAGATTGAAACCCACACTAATGGAAGACCACTGGACTAATGGGGAGATCAAAGAAGAAGTTAAAAAATACCTTGAGTTGAATGACAAGGAGGATACCAATTTCCTAAATGTATGGGATGCAGCAAAAGCAGTAATAAGAGGAAAATATATAGCAAAAGAGGCTCACATCAAGAAACAAGAAAGAACTCAAAGAAACAACCTAATCTCAAAGCTCAAAGAATTAGAAAAAGAACAACAACAAAAAAAAACCCAAATCAGTAGAAGAAAAGAAATAATAAAAATCAAAGCAGAAATAATGAAATTGAAATAAAAAAAAACAATCCAGGACCTCCCCTGGTGGCGCAGGTGGTAGAGCACATTGCTGTGAAGCTGTCAGCAGCCTCTGCAATGCCAGTTTGATACTCGTTGTTCGGCGAGGGTCCTACATGGCACGGCAAACCTCTCCTGTCATGCCTACTTCTCCCCTCAGCAGTGTATTTCATCAGTCTGCCTGTTCTGTTTCCTGCTCTGTCTCTGGTGAATCCTTTCATCCTCCTGTGCATCTGTCCTGTACCCCAGTTCTTGTATAAATAAATAAATAAATAAGTAAGTAAATAAATAAATAAATAAAAAATCCAAAAGATCAATGAAACCAAAAATTGGTTCTTTGAAAGAAGAAATAAAGTAGACAAACCCCTAGTCGGGCTCACAAAGGAAAAATGGGAGAAAGCACAAATGAATAGGATCACAAATAAAAGAGGAGAAATCACAACAGACACAGCAGAAACCAAAAGAACAATCAGAAACTGCTATGAACAGTTATATGGAAACAAGTTCAACAACCTAGAGGAGATGGACAAATTCCTACAACTCTACAATCACCCAAAGCTAGATAAAGAAGAAATAGAACACCTAAACAGACCAATTACAAGCAGCGAAATTGAAATGGTCATCAAAAACCTCCCCAAAAACAAAAGCCCAGGACCTGATGGATTTACAAATGAATTCTACCAAACACTCAGAAATGAATTCGTGCCTATCCTTCACAAACTCTTTCAAAAAATTGAGAAGGAAGGGATAATACCAAACATGTTCTATGAAGCCAACATTACACTAATACCAAAACCGAACAAGGACAACACAAAAAAAGAAAACTACAGGCCAATCTTCCTAATGAACACTGATGCAAAAATCCTCAATAAAATTTTAGCTATCAGAATCCAAAAATGTATCCATAAGATAATTCACCACGACCAAGTAGGATTCATTCCAGGGACACACGGATGGTTCAACATCCAAAAATCATTCAACGTTTTCCAACACATCAACAAAAAGAAATATAAAAACCATATGATAATATCAATAGATGCTGAGAAAGCTTTCGACAAAGTGCAACACCCATTCATGGTAAAAGCCCTTGAAATTCTTGGGATACAAGGAACATACCTCAACATCATAAAGGCCATATATGACAAGCCAACAGCCAGTATCATTCTCAATGGTGAAAAGCTGAAAGCATTTCCATTAAGATCTGGAACAAAACAAGGATGTCCACCCTCACCACTGCTTTTCAATATAATACTGGAAGTCCTAGCCAGAGCAATAAGAGAAGAGAAAGACATTCAAGGAATCCAAATAGGAAAAGAAGAAGTCAAACTATCAATATTTGCAGGTGATATGATAATATACATAGAGAACCCCAAAAACTCCACAGGAAAACTAATTAAACTCATCAATCAGTTCAGTAAAGTGGCAGGATACAAAATCAACACGCAAAAGTTATTATTGAAACAAAAAAAATCAAATATTGTGAATCTAACAAAAGAGGTAGAGGACCTATACAAAGAAAACTATAAAACACTGTTAAAAGAAATAGAAGAAGATACAAAGAAATGGAAAGACATCCCCTGCTCATGGATTGGAAGAATAAACATTATTAAAATGGCCATCCTGCCAAAAGCAATATACAGATTCAATGCTATTCCAATAAAATTTTCAATGTCATTCTTCAAAGAAATATAACAATTATTGATGAAATTCACATGGAATCACCAAAAACCCCGAATAGCCAAAGCTCTCCTGAAAAAAAAAAAAGAAGGGAATGGAGGCATCATACTTCCAGACTTCAAACTATACTACAAAGACATAATCATCAAAGCTGCATGTATTGGAACAAGAACAGATACACAGACCAATGGAATCAAATAGAAAATCCAGAAATAAACCCACAGATTTATGGCCAACTAATCCTTGACAAAGGAGTAAATAATATGCACTGGAGCAAAGGAAGTTTGTTCAATAAATGGTGCTGGGAAAACTGGGTCGCTACATGCAAAAGAATGAAACTTGACTACTACCTCACACCATGCACAAAAATCAACTCACAATGGATTAAAGAACTAGACATAAGACCTGAAACCATAAAATACATAGAAGGAAATATAGGCGAAACACTACGTAACATGCACATGAAAGACATCTTTACAGACACATCACCAAAAGCAGTGATAGTGAAAGCAAAGATCAACAGCTGGGACTACATCAAATTAAAGAGCTTCTGCACAGCAAAAGAGACAACAACAAAAACAAAGAGAAGCCCCACCGACTGGGAGAACATTTTTGCACACAACACTAATGATAAAGGATTGATCACAAAAATCTACAAAGAGCTGATGAGACTCAACAAAAACAAAGAAAATAATGCAGTCAAAAAATGGACAGAAGAGCTAAAAAGAAACTTCTCCGAAGAGGAAATGCAAATGGCAAACAGGCATATGAAAAAATGTTCAACATCACTTGTAATCAGGGAAATGCAAATCAAAACTACCATGAGATACCATCTTACACCAGTGAGAATAGCACACATTAAAAAAACTAGCAACAACAAATGTTGGCGAGGTTGTGGAGAAAAAGGAACTCTTCTGCACTGTTGGTGGGAGTGCAAACTGGTCCAACCACTATGGAGAGCTGTGTGGAGATTTCTGGACCTACTAAACATAGAGCTTCCCTATGATCCAGCAATACCACTCCTAGGTATTTACCCAAAGGACACAGAAACATCAATTCCAAAGAGCAACTGCACCCCTACGTTTATAGCAGCACTATTTACAATAGCTAAGCTTTGGGAACAACCCAAATGCCCAAAAATAGATGACTGGATCAAGAAGATGTGGTACATATACACCATGGAATATTACTCAGCATTCAAAAAAGATAAACACATGCAATTTACAGTAACATGCATGGCGCTGGAAGGGATCATGCTCAGCGAAATAAGCCAGAAAGAATAAGAAAAATACTGGATGGTCTCACTCATAGCAGGAATCTAGAAAACTTAAATAAGGGACCAGGAAAATGAATAACTATAAGAAAGTGAAAATCAAAATCAACAAACAACTATGAACCAGAGACACTCTATGAGGGGGTACGGGGTGGGGGGAGGGTTTGGGATCAAATTAAGGGAATTGCAATTTTATGGGGAATATAAAAATAAAATTTATAAAAAAATAAAATAAAATAAATATTCCATTGTGTATATGTACCACATCTTCTTGACCCAGTCATCTATTTTTGGGCATCTGGGTTGTTTCCAGGTTTTGCCTATTGTAAATAGTGCTGCAATAAACATAGGGGTACAGGTGGTCTTTTGAATCAATATTTTTGTGTCCTTCGGGTAGATCCCTAGTAGTGGAATTGCCGTATTGTATGGTAGCTATATTTTTAGTAGGATGAGGAACCTCCTGCAGCTTTCCAAAGGGGCTGGAACAGTTTGCACTCCCACCAGCCATGTAGAAGTTTTCCTTTTTCATGCATCCTCGCCAACATTTGTTGTTGCTTGTTTTTTTGATATGTGCCATGCTTACTGGTGTAAGGTGATATCTTAGTGAGGTTTTGATTTGCATTTCCCTGATTATCAGGGATGTTGAACACTTTTTCATATACCTGTTGGCCTTTGCATTTCCTCTTTCAAGAAATGTCTTTTCAGTTCTGCCCATTTCTTGACTGGATTGTTTATTTTGTTTTTGTTGAGCCATGTGTGTTCTTTGTATAACTTGTGATCAGTCCCTTATCAGTTGAATGGAGTGCAAAGATTTTTTCCCAATCAGTGGGGTGTCTCTCTGTTTTGGTTAATGTCTTTTTGGTTGTACAGAAGCTTTTCAGTTTGATGTAATGCCAGGTGTTTGTTTTTGCCTTCATTATCACTGCTTTGGGTGACGAGTCTTTAAAGATATTATTGCAATGTATGTCTTGTAGTGTTTTCCCTATATTTTCTTCTATATATTTTATGGTTTCAGGTCTTATGTCCAGTTCTTTTATCCATTTTGAGTTGATTTTTGTGCACAGTGAGAGGTAGTGATCTAGTTTCACTTTGTTACATGTAGAGGTGCAGTTCTCCTAGCACAATTTATTAAACAAACTATCCGTGTTCCATTGCATTTTCTTTGCTCCTTTGTCAAAGATTAGTTGTTCATATAAGTGCGGTTTTATTTCTGGGCTCTCTATTTGGTTCCATTGGTCTGTGTGTCTGATTTTGTTCCAATATGAAACTGTTTTAATTATTATGGCTTTGTAGTATAGCTTGAAGTTTGGAAGTGATACCTCCTTTCTCCTTTGTTGTCATCAGTAGGGCTTTGGCTATTCATGGTTTTTTGTGGTTCCATATAAATTTTATCAGTGTTTGTTCTATTTCTTTGAAGAATGTCATTGAGATTTTTATTGAAATAGTGTTGAATCTGTATATTGAATCTGTATATTGCTTTTGAGAGGATGGCCACTTTAAAATGTTAATTCTTCAAATCCATGAGCAGGGGATGTCTTTCCATTTCTTTGTGTCTCCTTCTATTTCTTTTCTATTTCTATTTCTTTTCTATTTCAGTGTTTTATAGTTTTCTTTGTATAGGTCTTTCACCTTTTTTTTAGGTTTATTCCCAAGTATTTGATTTTTTTGGTTTCAATTATGAAAGGAATGGTTTTCTTAATTTCTTTTTCTTCAAATTGATTATGTATAAGAAGGCTACTGATTTTTGCGTGTTGATTTTGTATCCTGCTACTTTACTGAACTGGTTGATTATTTTGAGTAGTTTTTCTGTGGAGTTTTTAGGGTTCTCTATGTATATTATAATACTATCTGCCAATGGTGATAGTTTTACTTCTTCTTTCCCTATTTGGATTCCTTGTATGTCTTTCTCTTGTCTTATTGCCCTGGCTAGGACTTCTAGTATTATACTGAAAAGCAGTGGTGAGAGAGGACATCATTGTCTAGTTCCTGATGTTAAAGGAAAGGCCATCAATTTTCACCATTGAGAATAATGTTGGCAGTGGGGTGTCATATATGGCTTTTATCATGTTAAGTTATGTTAAGTTATGAAGGCCTGAGAATTTCAAGGGCCTTCATCATAAATGGATGTTGGACTTTGTTGAATGCTTTTTCAACATTATTGATATGATCATATGGTTTTTATTTTTTCTTTTTGTTGATGTGTTGGATTACACTGATCAATTTTTATATGTTGAACCATCCTTGTGCCATGGGATGAATCCCACTTGATCATGGTGTACTATCCCTTTGATGCATTGTTGGATTCTGTTGGCAAGGATTTTGTTGAGGATTTTTGCATCAGTGTTCATTAGTGAGATTGGCCTGTAATTTTCTTTTTTTGTGCTCTCTTTGATTTGGTTTTGGTATTAGTGTAATATTGGTTTTGTAGAATATATTTGTAGTATTCCTTCTTTTTCAATTTTTTGAAAGAGTTTGTGTAGTATAGGCACAAATTCACTCCTAAATTATTTCATAGAATTCATTTGTGAAGCCATCTGGACCTGGGCTTTTGATTTTTGGGGAGTGCTTTGATTACTGCCTCAATTTTGCTGCTTGTAATTGGTCTGTTTAGTTGTTCTATTTCTTCTTTGTCCAGCTTTGGATGATTATATTGTTTTAGAAATTTGTCCATCTCTTCTAGGTTGTTGAATTTGTTTGCATGTTAGTGTTCATAGTAATCTTTGATTATTCTTTTGATTTCTGAGTCTGTTGTGATTTCTCCTCTTTCATTTATATTCCTATTTATATGTATTTTCTCCCATTTTTTCTTTGTGAGCCTGGCTAGAGGTTTGTCTATTTTGTTTATTTTTTCAAAGAACCAACTTTTGGTTTCATTGATCTTTTGGATTTTTTTAAAATTTCCAATTCATTTATTTCTGCTTTGATTTTTATTATTTTCTTTCTTTTACTGGCTTTAGGGTTTTGTTGCTGTGCTTTATCTACCTCTTTGATATGTGAGGTTAGGTTTTTTTCTTTGAGTTCTTTCTTGTTTGTTGATGTAAGCCTGTATTGCTATATATTTTCCTCTTATAACTGCTTTTGCTGCATCCCATACATTCTGGAAAGTGGTGTCCTTCTTATTGTTCAACTCAAAGTATTTTTTTAATTTCTTCTTTGATCTCCTCATTAGTCCAGTGGTCTTCCAGTAGTGTGGATTTCAATTTATATGAAGTGGGAGGGTTCCTTGTTTTCTTTTCATGATTTATTTCTAGCTTGATTCTTTTATGATCAGAGAAGATAGTTGGAATGACTTTGATCTTCACGTACCTGTTGATGTTTGTCTTGTGGCTCAGTATGTGATCGATTCTGGAGAATGATCCATGCGCACTTGAGAAAAATGTGTGCTTGGATTTTTTTGGGTGCAGTCCTTATAGATATCTGTTAAGTCCATGAGTTCTATGTTTTATTTAGGGATCTAGTTATATCTTTGTTTATTTTTTAACTCTTTGATCTGTCCATTGGTGAGTGTGGGGTGTTGAAGTCTCCCACTATATATGTATTTTCTTTAATGTCTGCTTCAGAGCTGATAATAGTCTAATATATTTTGGTGCCCCTTCATTTGGTGAGTATATGTTGATGAGTATTATATCTTCCCGATATATTGTCCCCTTAACCATATATATTGTCCATCTGTGTCTCTTTTTACCTTTTTTAATTTGAAGTCTATTTCATCTGATATAAGTATGGCTGTTCCTGCCTTCTTTTTTGGTCCATTTGCTTGTAGGATTGTTTTCCAAACTTTACTTTTAGTCTATGTTTATCTTTTTTGGTTAAATGTATTTCCTGGAGATAGCAGAAGGTTGGATTTTGTTTTTTAACCCAGCCTTCTACTCTGTATCTTTTTATTGATGAGTTTAATCCATTTACATTTAGAGTTAATACTGATATGTTGGCATCTTTATTTTCCATTTTTTTGGTCTTTTTTGTGATTTTATTTCTTGATATATTCTGTTCTTCTTGTTGGCTTTGACTTTAGGACTTCCAGTAGAATTTTTTGGAGTGGGGGTTTAGTTGTAATGAATTTCTGGAGTTTCTGTTTGTCTGAGAAGGTCCATATTTTTTCTTTGTAGAGGAAGGAGAACATTGTAGGGTGAAGTATTCTTGGTTGGGATTTGCTGTCTTGAAGTTTGCTGAATATATTACTCCATTCTCTTCTTACCTGTAATGTTTCTTTAGAGAAGTCTGAGGTTAACCTGATTGGTTTTCCCTTATAAGTTATCTGTTTCATCCCCCTTTACAGTTTCATTATATTTTCTTTGTCTTGGACTCTTGCAAGCTTTAGTATTAGGTGTCTTGCTGTAGTTTTCTTTGCATTGTGGTAATTGGGAGTTCTCTCTTCTTATATGTCTATATTCGTCTCCTTTTTCATGCTTGGGAACTTTTCTTCAATATCTCCTTGAATAATTTCTCAGTTCCTTTGTCTCACTCCTCATCTTCTTACATTTCCTCTCTTCATGCAGTCTGATAATTGTCTAAGAGTCTCCTCATACTGCTTCATTTGCACTTCTCTCTCCTTTTCTCTGTTGGCTCTTTTTGTTTCTGTATCTTTAATAGTACTGATCCATTCTTCCATTTCATCCATTCTGTTTTCATTGCTTTTCCCAGAGTCCTTTATCTCCTTTAGTAATCTTTTAATCTCCTGTGTTTCTTTTCTTTCCTTTCATAAGGTCTCAATTTCATTCTTCAGTTCAGTGATTATTTGTCTCAAATCATATTTTTCCTTTTCGTTTTATTTCTGCTTTTTAATCATGATGATCATTAATTTTCTATCTGATAGGCCGAGAAGTTCTTCCATGTCATTGTTGAGCTCCGATGACTTTATCTCTTTTTTGTGGTGTGTCCTCCTCCTGCGGACTTGCTTGGTTTTTTATATTTTTTCTTCTCCTTGTTGTTTGCATTCTAACCAGTTCTATGCATTGGGACTTTGTGACACTGATGTTGGCGGGCATCTCTTTGGAGTGCTCATTTAGGGGTGTTAGAAACTGTTTACCAGACTGAGACCAGCACTGGTAGGCCAAAACTCCACCAGGGTATTGATGCTATGTTGCTGGGCTCTGTCCCTTACAGTTCCCTCCCTCTGTATTTACTCAGTTCCAACAGGGAATCAACTAGTTGGTGATTTTGTTCTGGTTATGAGGTGGTGCCAGAGACCTATACTTGCTGACTTGTGCTTTTCCCAGCGCTTCTCTGAGAAATGGAGTGGGAGTGGAGGGGAGCACCTCAACACAGGGGCTCTTGTTCAAGCCAGGTGCTGTGTCTGCCCTGTGTTCACTCGGTGCTGTGCCTTCAGCTGTGTGGATCCCATGCCCTGAATTCTGCACTCTAGGTCTCAGTTCCAGGGCTATCAGATCCAAAATGGTGGCTGTCATCCTGTGCAGTGCCCACTGCTATGGCACATCCCACACCCCAAATCTTGCACCTGGCTCTCAGTTCCAGAATGGGGTCTTGCCCCATGCCTTATTCCCTCCTTACCCCTGTTTGCGTGGCCCACCCTCTCTCAGATCCTGAGGGTGTTTTGGGGATCCCTGGTTTCCAACTATCAGGATGTTGGTGATTTTTTTCTGGTTGCTAGATGGTGCCAGAGATCTTTCCTAGTGTCCTTCCAGAACTGTTTTTTTCCCCTGTGGGCCCGGGGAACAGAGTGTGAGTGGCATGGAGTGCCTCAACGGCATGGGGGGTGCTGTGTCTGCCCTGTGCCCCACCATTGTGGGGATCCCACACCCCGAATTTCATGCCCTTGGTCTCAGTTCCGAAGTCCTCAGATCCAGGATGCAGGCTGTAGCCCAGTTTAATGTCTGCAGAAATGGCACCTTTCGCACCCTGCTCCCATGTTTCTGATTACTCAGTGAGGTACATTTACCTCAATGAGGTCTCCAGCGGGCCTCCCCGCTAGCCTAGGTCGTAGGCACAGGGACCTGAGCTGCCAAGATCCACAATCTGCGTATTGTTTTCCAGCAAGCCACTTTTTCGCACAAGCTTACCAGCTGGTCTGCACAAGCTTACAGCTGGCCTTGGACTATTTGTAGGTCTCCATGGGAGTCCTTGTTTTCCTCTAATGGCGCCCAGAGCCATTTGCTCATCTCTGGGAGGATTCCTGCACAGTTCTCCACAGTCCCCATTCATGGGGTGCAGTGCCTGCAATAGTTTCTTTCTACTCACTGTCCCACTTGATCTGTAGTTTGTTCTTGTTCGAGAGTGTTACTTTTATTTATTTATTTATTTTTATTTTTTTTTAATAGAGGCATGCTTTATTTATTTATTTGTTTGTTTGTTTGTTTTTGTTTATACATGCACTGGGTACAGTCAGAAGCGTGGGAGGGTGAGAGAATTCACCGAGCCAGAGCGGGGAGCAGAACAGGCAGAAGGATCGAAGTACACTGCTAAGGGGAGCAGCGGGCAGCAGGAGAGGTCTGTGCACCATGTGGGACCCTCCTCTGGTGGCCGGGGAGCAGCCGGGGATCGAACTGGCACCGCAGAGGCTGCGGGCAGATTTGCAACACAACACTCAACCGCTGCGACACCGGGGAGGCCCGAGAGTGTTACTTTTAAAACCCTGTTTTAAATTGTGGAATAAAGATAACTAGGATAAGAAAAAATTTCTAGAATACCTAAAATTAGCCTTTGGTGCTTGGTCACTTGTCTTCTAGCCCTAACCTCAGAGGCATTGTTATGGATTATTACAGCATGGAATAGAGAAATGAAACATTTTTCAGTAAATGAATGCTTGTTTCATTAATATTTAATGTAAAGAAATGCTTATTCTGTGTAGAATTTTTTCCCTTTTAAGAGTATTTTGGATTAGACTCTGTGATATGTATAGTCCAATTTGGTAGAAAAGGAAAATGAAGTTAAGTATTAGCTCCCTTGGCCACCTGTTCTAAACTCTGGAAAAGCAGAACAGGAAGAACTGTCAAAGTATCAGACTTCCTAAATGGCCATCAAAATTGATTCATAAATGCTGCTTTTCCTGTAGAAAAACTGCACTGTCTTCCTTTAGGTTCCTTCCCCACAGCAGCAGCCATCAGAAGAAACATGACAACCTTGTTGTTGATGATCCCTGATTGGATTGTCCAAGCCAGTTGGGGTGTATAGCCAAGCTGAATAGCAAGTCTCTCAATCACTTTCTTTTCATTCATAAACCCTGAGATCATCCCTCAAGTCCTTCCCAAATTCAGTCCCTGCCCTATTTAGTGTCTCTTCATTTATGAGTGACTTTCCTAAAGAGACCAGGATCTGTAACAAAGATAGTGAGGGCAATACATGGAGCTTAAATCAATATTGCTCATAACTTTCTATCATTTAAATGAATTCTGTAAACATATTACTGATAATCGAGGCATCCTTTTCCTCTTTCTTTTTTTTAAAGATTTATTTATTTATGCATATAAGAGATGGGGTACAGGTCAGAGATATGGGGAGGTGAGAGGATTCACCAGAGACAGAGCAGGGAACAGAACAGACAGATTGACTGAAGTACACTGCTGAGGGGAACAGCCGGCGCGAGGTCTGCTGCACCATGTGGGTTGCTCACTGGCTGGCTGGGAATCAAACTTGTGCTGCAGAGGCTGCAGATTGCTTCATAGTGCAGTGCTTAACCCCTTGCGCCACCAGGGAGGCCCCCTTTTCCTCTTTCTATCAGTCAACCAGATAGTCTTTCTATTTATCTTACTGATCAAGAAGATACTTAAAAACCTCCAAGTGTATATATCTACACAAGACCTTCTCTCAAACTATAAAGTTTCTGACTAAATACAATTATAGCTTTTTTTTTACTTGACTGCAAAGTATTATGTTTTTATTTTAACAAAATAGATTTCCATTTAGGAGAAAGCTTATCTCTTTGCTTTCTTACAAACATTTCTCATTTTTCAGACCTAGTATATTTACATAATTTTTAAAAAGTTTTTTTTGGAAATAGTAATGATTACTCTTATAAAACATCTCTGGGTTCAATTTCAGTACCTGATACTCCAGGTATAGTGAGTTAGACAATTGAGTGGTATAATTCCCTAAACTTTGGGTTTCCTTTGTCTCAAGGTGTAGCAGTCTAATTAAAATACTGAACACACCTTCTCAACTCAAACTGGGCTTGAAATTTTTGCAGAGTATGACTTTCAGTCACCCACAGGAGCATTCAAAGGAGCTTGGGACATTTTTAGAGGCTAAGTTTGATATGATTGGTTACGTTACAAAACAGCTTCCATTTCATCGTATTCTTTGACCATCCTCCTTTGAAGAACTTGAAAAAAATGTTCTCTTTTATCTTTTTATCATGATTTTTTCCAGTTTTATTGAAAAATAATTGACATACATGACTATATAAGTTTAATTTGTATATCATCATGATTTGATTTATATATGTTGTGAAATGATTACTAAGCCATGATATATTTGTGTTTCTTTAAACACTTAGAAAGTAAAACAAATGAAGTCAGTGCCACTTTGTCTTTCTCCAGTGGAGAAGGATGCAATTTAATCATCCCAAAAGATACAACTTTACAGATCAAATTCTTCCAGAATATTGTAAACCCTGCCACCAATGATCTATGGTATTTAGTATAGTTTCTGAAAGCAATAGCTTTCTCAGAAAACTTCTGAAGCATAGATTCAAAGTCACATGACTTAGAAGTAACAATATTTTAAAATATAGAAAGTAGAATTGTAAACATAAAATCTATTTTAAAAATTCTTAATTATACAATGTAACATTGCTGCAAAAGTTAGTTCCCGGGAAATCTTTGCATCTGAAAGAGTTAAAGCAATCAACATCACAGAAAATCAAATCCCATTGTTTTTCCTGGGGTTGGAGGGTGGGAGTGCAGAGGGAATCAAAGCAAAGGGAAGGAAGGGAAAGGGGAGCATCATTATTAATTCATCAATCAGTTTCTGTACAATAATCCTTTTAAATTCATCCTTCATGGTGGGAGAACCCTCTTATCAGAGTTTCCAATGAAATCTATGCTAAGGTCTGTCAACTCTGTTATGGCTTATAGTCCACATTTAGTTCTATTTATCTGGATTTCAGGATCATCCTATAGAAATTATCCAATAGCACAATTATAAAAGTACTCAGTAATTTTATCCCTTTACTCATTAATATTAATTAGTGCTTGGAGAAGAATGAGACCAGGGAACAGCTTCTCACATCCAAGCTAATTAAGTTGTCTAGCTTGTATGAGAGTGAGAAAGCACTTTATTAAAAACTATAAGGTAAGCATTCACAAAGACTTTTATTTTCTGCTTATACTACCCTGATAACATTTGGCTCTCTGTGAGCATCCTAGAATTGCCAACAAGAATAAAAGAATTGTGCCTGAAAAGTAAAGACACTATTATAGTTTCCATTCAATTGATGGTTCCATAGCTTTGATGTTTTCTGCTATTTTGGGAAATGAAGGGTTGTTTCCAAGTCACATATTTAGAACATGATAATATTACAAATCACAGGAAAAAATTAAGTAACAAGTAGCTGTTGCTTCTTTACCAATATAAATTTATATGCTGTTATCTACATATCCTGAAGCGCTTTTGAATCTAATGTTGGAACACTTTTTAGTCTGATGCCCAAAATGTATTTGGCTTCTAGTTAGTATTGGAAACATATTTAACCAATGATTTCAATAGACCTATTTTTTATCATCTATGAATATTTTCTATCCTTTACTGTGATAAAGGGAGATTACGAATGTTTAGGGCTTAATAGAAATTAGAAGTTCTGTATTCCACACATCTTTGCTATAATATTCATTGATTCATATGTTCTTTGGATAAATTGATAGCATAAAAACTTGGTAGAATGAACAGAATTGATCTCTAAAATACAAAATTGTAAAAAATTAATCAGTCTTAGTTTTTCCTTGTGTTTATGGTCTATGTTTGTCTGTGCCCTTTGAGAAGCAGATACTGAGACAGAATTAAATATGTGAAGATTTTGTGGCTCGAGAGGGAGCTGGGAACAGCTTGGAAAGCTATTAGACCTCTTGGCAAGCCTGCTCTTAAATGAAGGTGAGAGGGAAGGAAGACAGGAAGGGTAAGTTTCCAGAACTCTACATGACCAGCATACCAGGGTCCCTGAGGGACAGTCACTTGTCAAGGAACCCCAAGTCTTTCCCATGCTGTATTCTTAAGTTCTCCATCGCTAGGCTAGGGGAGAACAGCCATGGTACGTGTAATTTTGGCTCAGACATCACAAAGAGTTTCAAAACAAGTAGCTGGGCTGGGTCAGTTCTTTTCTTGTGCTTTAGCGACTTTGGGAAGCATCCTCATGGCAGTCAGACATTTCGAATTTTATTTCACCTTCCTGAATAGAGCAAAAAATAGAGTCAAATCGTAAACTAAAATGTTGATTTTTTATTTTGTAGCAAAAAGTTTTGGAAACTTACCTGAAATTTCTAAAATTGAATTCTTCAGTCAAAAATCTAAACATATTTGTACATTGTACATGATTCCAACCTGAAGGAAATGAAATGTATTTGCAAAAGAAAAAACAGAGCAAAACTTTCAATCTTTTATAAGAAAGTAGCATGTAAAATATAGGACTTAGGGGAAAGCTTCAGTAGCTTCCTAATATGACTTTTATTTCTCCTGAGCAACTTAAGTAGGTGATTTGAATTAATAACAAAGTTGGTGTTTTTCCATTGATAAAATCAAGGTCAATATGAGTTCAACATATCTTCAATGAGATCTTTTACTTCATGATATCAATCTAATTTGAGCTATTGGGTTTTATTGGCCATTTGACAGGTTGGAGGTTAATTTTATTGTTTTTGCTCTTTACTTGCAATAATTTGCTATTCCTTCATTATTGGATTAAGTAAATTGCCTATTACTTATTTACTGGCTTACTTACTGGTGTAAGTATTTGTTTACATCTTAAGCATCTTTGAAATAGAAGTTTAGGTGTTGTGTCTTGTGGTGGAACAGCTTGTTTGAGGCCAAATAAGCTGATGAATTTTTCTGAACTTGTCTTCCCCTCTTTAATTTAGGGGGAATAAGCCCCAACATTTTGGTGGCAGTGAGAAAAACATGAAGTAGTTACACAAGCAGACCCTGAGGATCCCCATGCAGGCTGTTATGTTACCCAGCATTTTTGCCTAGTTCTCTCTTAGGGTCAATGGGAACATGCAGATCAAGCTTGACCAGAAGAATCACCCAGATGCTGAGGATGCTGTTGCCCAAAGCTGGAGCTGACAGTCCATACCCCTTGGCTTCTCTGGGTCTTGTGATTTTTGCCATCCTTTCTTCAGTACATATGTCAAATGCTATCCCATTCTCTCATCCCGCGACTATATTAATAGGAGGGAGTATTAAAAGGGCCTAGGAGTACAGGAAGCAAGGCCATGAAAGTCAGTGGTCTGCAGTTTCTGGACTCTACCAGGGACATAACTCTGCTCTTGTGCAGTTTCTCTTCTTCTTCAAACATAGCTCTCATATGCATTGATTCTCCTGCTTTTAAAATTCTGCTCATCCCTCTCTATCAACACCATTCTCTAGTTTCCCTTTTCCCCACCTCTCACAGGCTAAGGGTTCCAGTGTTGCCAGCATATTCACAGCAGGGACCAGCAATGCCCTTCTCCTGGTCTCTTGGCTCTCAGAAGCCCTGCTGCTTGCATGGCTTGAGATTCACAGCTGAGGAGCCTGTCACAGTTCCCTCATGGGCTTCTTCTAGCATCTGGTCTCTGACAAACTGATGTGTTGATATTGCTGAGAGACTCTAAAGGTAGAACTTTGCTAAAATGTATCTAAAAAGTTCTCTTTGTTGCATATGCAGAAGTGCAGGATCTCTTTGTACTTTTATCCCAAATGTGTTTGCATTTTCATTCATGAAATAATAGAAATATACATGCTGATTCAGGAAATGCTTCCAGGTGGTGCAAATTTTACCCATTCTGTGGTTCATAGGTAATCTGCCTTATAGGGTATTTGTTACATGCCTGCCGCCTACTTGTTTGACTTCATAACTTCTTACATCCAACAAGCTGTCTAAATTGCAATGCAGAGGCTCTTAGAGTTCTGGGAGAGGTGGTAACACCTCATACTCGTGATCGCCTGCACAACCCAAGGGTGACTACTGATAGAGGTAAACAGGTATAAAAAGTGGTTGTTAAACACCAGGACATGGGTGAGGTAGGGTTGCAATTGTATGGGGAATATAAAAATAAAATTCATTATAAAAAAAAAGAACAATGATGAAATAAAAAAAAATCACATAAAAAGTTTAAAAAAATTTGTAAGTAATAATTTAATGCAATTTATTATTATTTTCTTTTACTTTTTAATTTTATATATTTTACATCATTTTTCATTTTTGCATAATGTATGCATTTTCATATTTGTTACAGTCCCCATACAATCCCCACCACTCTTGTATTGATCCTACTCCCTCCTCCTCCCCTGTAGTGTGTCTCTGGTTTATTGTTGCTTGTGGATTTTGATTTTTACTTTATTATAATTAGTCTTTGTCCTGGTCCCTTATTTAGGTTTTTCTAAATTCCTGCTATGAGTGAGACCATCTGGTATTTAATGCATTTTTTTTTTAATAGAGGCATGTTTTCTTTCTTTCTTTCTTTCTTTCTTTGTTTTGTTTGTTTTGTTTATACATGCACTGGGTACAGTCAGAAGCGCGGGAGGGTGAGAGAATTCACCAGAACCAGAGCGGGGAGCAGAACAGCCAGAAGGACCGAAGTACACTGCTGAGGGGAGCAGCGGGCGGCAGGAGAGGTCTGCGCGCCATGTGGGACCCTCCTCTGGTGGCCGGGGAGCAGCCGGGGATCGAACCGGCGCCGCAGAGGCCGCGGGCAGCTTCGCAACCCAGTGCTCAACCGCTGCGCCACCGGGGAGGCCCTTAATGCATTTTTTTAAATAAAATGTTTTAAAGACAGAATGATTATAAAAGTAATCCATCATGAAAGAAATGTCAAAATTTTATTTATTTACTTATTTGTTTGTTATAATTATTCTTTTAAAATCCTTTTTTTTTTATCTTTTCGAAGTCTAGGTTTTCTTCCCTCAGGTGCAGTCAACAGTTTTTGCCCACAGTCCTCCACCACTCTTTACCTCGCTCACCTCCTTTCCCGTTTTCTACTTTCCCTCCTTTCTACCCTTTCCCCTGAGTGTCTCAGATCCATGGTCTGCTTTCTAGCATCAGTCTTATAGTTTGTGTTCATCTGATCCTTTGTTTACTTTCTCTAGATCCATATAAGTAAAACCATCTGGTATTTCTCTTTCTCTTTCTGGATCACTTCACTTAGAACATTCCCTTCCACTTCCATCCATGTTGCCACAAATGACATGAGTGTACTTTTTTTCTGATCACTGAGTAGTATTCCATTGTATATATGTACCACATCTTCTTGATCCACTCATCTGTTCTGGGGCATTTTTTTGGTTGTTACTGTATCTTGTCTATTGTATATAGAACTGCTATGTTTATAGCAGCATTTTTTGCAGTGCAGGTTTCCTTCGGAATTAGTGTTTTTTTGCACTCTTTGGATAATACTGAAGAATGGAATTGTTAGGTTATATGGTAAATTCATTTTTTAGTCTTTTGGGGAATCTTCACAACTGGACCAGTCTATATTCCCACCAACAAAATAATACAGTTCTTTTTTTCTCCAAACCCTTTGCAGCATTTGGTTACAGTGGTGTCACTGTTATGCGGTGGTATCTCATTGTGTTTTAATCCGGATTTTCCTGATGATAACTGATGATAAGCATTTTTTTCATGTGCCTGTTGGCCATCTGCATGTCTTCTTGGAAGAAGTGCCTATTTAGATCTTTGGTACATTTTTTTATTGGGTTGTTTTCTTTTGGTTGTTTGTATAAGCTCTTTGCAGATATTTGATATACCTCCTTTATCAGATATATGGTGTGCACATATTTTCTCCCACTCAGTAATGTGTCCCTTTGTTTTGGTCATGGTCTCTTTCACTCTGCAGAAGCTTTTTAGTTTCATATAGTCCCCGTTGTTTATTTTCTCCTTTAATTTTCTTGATACTAGAGAAGAGTCCACAACAATATTTCTGAGGTTTATATCATTGAGTGTCTTGCCTGCTTTCTTCTATTATGTGGTTTCAGGTCTTACATCCAAGTCTTACTCATTTTGAGTTGAATTTTATGTATGGTATGAAGTCTAGCTTCATTCTTTTGCATGTGGCAATCCAGTTTTCCCAGGACCATTTACTGAAGAGGCTTACCTTAACCCAGTTCATATACTTTGCTCCATTGTTATATGTTAGTTGTCCTTAAATGTGTGGTTTTATTTCTGGATCTCAATTCTATTCCATTTGTCTGTGTGTCTGCTTTTGATCCAGCACTATGCTATTGTAGCTATTATGGCATTATAGCATAATTTGAAGTTTGGAGGTATAATACCTCCATTTTTCTCTTTTGAGTCAGGAGCACTTTGGCTATTTGGTGTGTCTGTGGTTCTATATGAATTTCATTAATCTTTGTTCTATTTATTTGAAGAAAGCCATTGGGATATTTATTGGAATTGTATTGAATCTCTAAATTGCTGTGGATAGTATGGTCATTTTGACAATGTTGAGTTTTCCAATCAAAGAGCAGGGAATATCTTTCCATTTCTTTGTGACTTCTACACTTTTAACAATGTTTTTATATTTTTCCTTTTATTGGTCCTTCACTTCCTTTATTAGGTTTATTTCCAGGTATTTAATTTGTGTGTGTGTGTGATTGTAAAAGGTATTGTTTTCTTAATTTCTTCTTCTAGTTCATTATTTGTATATAGGTAGACAGCTGATTTTGTGTGTTGATTTTGTATCCTGACACTTTCTTGAAATGGTTTATTGTTTCAATTCATTTCTCCATGGAGTCTTTGGGTTTCTCTATGTATGTTGTCATATTATCTGCAAATAATGATAGATTTACTTCTTCTTTCCCAATTTGCATTCTCTTTATTTTCAAATTTGCATTCAAAATTTGCATACCCTTTTTCTTGCCTCATTGCTCCGGCTAAGAATTCTAATATTATGTTGAATAGTAGTTGTGAGAGTGGACTTCCTTATCTTGTACCAGATCTTTCAATTTTTCACCATATATTTTGACCCTAGACTTGGGTTTGTTACATAGGTTTTTTATTGTTAAGATATGTTCACCAGTTATCCCCAGTTTTTCAAGGATTTTCATCACAAGTGGATCCTGAATCTTTTCAAATACTTTCTTGGTATATATTGATATGATCATGCATTTTTTTTTCTTTTGTGTACTGATGTGTTATTTTACATTGGTTGATTGATTTCAGCCATGAAACCATCTTTGTGTGTCTGGGTTAAACCCCACCCTGGTCATGGTGTATAATCTTTTTAGTGAATAATTCGATTTGATTGCTGGGATTTTTTTAAGCAGTTTGTGTCTGTGTTCATTAGGGAGATTGACCTATTGTTTTCTTTCTTTGTTTTGGTGTTGGTACTAATGTAATGATGACCTCATAAAATGTGGATGAATTTCTTTTTTCCTGATATTTTGAAAGAGTCTGAACAGAATAGGTATTAGTTGCTCTTTGAAAATTAGGTAGAACTCAACTAGGAAGCCATCTTGTGGTGGACTTTTGTTTTGGGGAGAATTTTTATTATTGTTTCAATTTCCTTGTTTATGATTTGTTTGTTCACATTTTCTATTTCTTTCCTAGTCTGTCTTAGATGATTGTATAACTCAAGTTATTTCTTCATTTTGTCTCAGTTGTTGAATTTGTTTGCGTATAAATATTAGTAATCTCATTATCCTCTGAATTCCTGCAGTGTCCATTATAACTTATCCTCTTTCATTTTTGATATAATTTATTTGAGTTTTCCCCCTTTTTCTTCTATGAATCTATCTAAAGGTTTGTCTATTTTGTTTATTTTCTTAAAGATCCAGCTTTTGGTTTCATTAATTTGAACTGGCTTTTGATTTCTATTTCATTTATTTCTGCCTTAATTTTTATTATTTCCTTCCTTCTACTGACTTTTTGGCTTTTGAGTTCTTCTACTACCTTGAGATGAGTGACAGATTTGTTTGGGATCTTTCTTTTTTTTTTTTTAATGTGGGTTAGTATTGCTTTATACTTCCTATTTAGAACTATTTTTTTATGTCACATATATTTTGAAAAGTTTGCCATTTGTCCTGAAGTGTTTTTTTTTTTAATTTCTTCTTTGATTTCCTTATTAACCCAGTGGTTGTTCAGTAGTGTATTATTCAGTCCCTCAGCATTAAAGTATTTCCTAATTTTCTTTTTGTAGTTGATTTATAGTTCAGTAACTTTATGGTGACAGAAGATACTTGGTATTACTTCTAGCTTAATGAATTTGGTTATGTTTATGTGACCCAATATGGGGTCAACACTGGAGACTCCTGTGTACTTGAGAAAAATGTGCTTATGATTTTTTGGGTTGTAGTACCATGAAAATGTCTATTAGAATCAGGCAGTCGAGTTCTTTGTTTAGGGTGATTATTTCATTGTTTATTTTCTGACCCTTCGATCTATCCATTGGTGAGAGTGAGTTATTAAAATATCCAACTGTATATGTATTTTCTCTATGCATGTGTATGTCTGCTTTCATATTTGATAAATTTTGATTTTTTAATAAATTTTGATAAATTTCAGATTTGGTAAATTTTGGTACTCCTTCATTTGGTGAGTACAAATTGATGAGTTTTATGTCTTCCCAGTGAATTATTCCCATGATCATTATATAATGTCCATCCCTGTCTCTTGTTACCTTTTTAAGCTGGAAGTCTATTTTATTTTATATTAAGTATGGCTGTTCTGCCTTTGTTTGGGTGCCATTTGTTTGCAGGATTGTTTTCCATCCTTTTACTTTCAATGTATATTTATTATTGGTACTTAGGTGTGTTTTCTGGAGGCAGCAGAAAGTTGGCGTCTGTTTTCCGATACAACTATATACTCTCTCTTATTGTTGAGTTCAGTCCTTGACAACTAGAGTGACTATTAACATGTAAATATCTGTTATTCCCATGTTGTTCCTAGATTTGTGGTTCTTTTTTCATTCCTTATTCAGTTCTTTGTATCCATTCCTTTCTTTGTTGAGATAATAGAACTTCTTTTATTATTTCTTGGGGGAGGGATTGTCAGTGGATGAAAACTCCCTAAGATTTTCTTACAGAAAAGAGATACAGGCTAACATTTTTTTTTTCTTGAAGTATTTTGAATAGGTCATTCCTTTCTCCTCTTGCCCATAGTCTTTCTTCAGACAGATCCAATGTTAGTCCAATCAGTGTTCCGTTATAGGTTATCTATTTTTTCCATCTCATCAGCTTCATTATGTTTTCTTTCCCTTGGATTCTGTTGAGTTTTACTGCTGTGTTTCTTGCTGCAGTTTTCCATTTATCTATAAAGATATGTGCTCTTTTGGCTTCTTGTATTTTTTTTTCCAAAGATTTATTTATTTATTTATAGATACAAGCACTGGTTACAGTCAGAAGCATGGGAGGGTGAGAGAATTCACCAGAGCCAGAGCAGAACAGGCAGACTGATGAAACACACTGCTGAGGGGAGCAGTGGGCAGCAGAGAGGTCTGCGCACCATGTGGGACCCTCGCCCAGAGGCCAGGTATCGAACAGGTGCTGCAGAGGCTGCGGGCAGCTTCGCAACCCAGCGCTCAACAGCTGCCCCACCGGGGAGGCCCTGCTTCTTGTAATTTTGATGTTCATTTTCTTCTTCAATTTTGGAAAGTTTTCTTCCACTATTTCCCTAAGTAGATTTCAGTTCCCTTCTCTCTCCTGTATCCTAAGATTCCTATGATTCTTATATTTCCTTCCTTCATGGTGCTGAATAATTCTCAGTTTTGTTTTGTTTTTTTAATTTGTTTTCCTTTTTTTCTCTTTCATTTTTTTCTATCTTGCTTCTTACCTCTTTTTCATCTTCAAGAGAACTGATTTTTTCTTCCACTGGTTTATTCTATTTCCATGGCTTTGTGCTGAATTTTTTCACTTCCTCCTGTAAATCTTTTATTTTCTTGCTTAGAATTTCAAGTTTGATCTTGTCTGTTGATTGTGTTTCTCATAGCATTAATTTCTTTTTCTGAGTTTTATTTGTTTTATTCCCATTCTTCAGTTTTATTCATCATGGCCATCTTGAATTCCATGTCTGATAGGTAAAGGAGATCTTCCACGTCTTTGTAATTTGATTCTGGGGTTTTGTGTTCTCTCTGTGATGGATTGTTCCCCTGAAAGCTTTCTTGGCCATTTGTATTTTTCTTTCCTCCATTGTTTGCTTTGCATTTGCTCTGTTGTAAGGATTGCTTTTGTGGTGTGTGAATACTTCTCTCCCACAGTTATAGGCCTTTACTTGATGGTGGGCAAAACTACTGGGGTCTTATATTAACTGAGGTGATGCTAAAGTCTTCCCCAAAGCACTTTCTGGCCTTGTTCTGATGGCTGGGACGACTGGTGGGACATTTGGTTGGGAAGCTGAGTCACTGAGACTTCACCCCAACCAGGAGAAGTGGCTCAGGGCCTGTTTCGAGTAGACATGAGGTGGAGTGTCACTGTAGATTCTTAATAAAGTGCAAGGCTCAAAACAGACTGGGCTGGGGCATGCATCTACTACTGATCTCCTAAAAAGAAAATCTTAGAGAACTTTCATCCACTGGCAGTACCCCCTCAACCAGAAACATTAAAAAAGTTTTAATATCTTAATCAATGAGAAATGAACACATAAAACTGAATAAAGAATGAAAAAGAACCACTAAACTAGAAACAAAATGGCAGTGACAGACATTTACATGTCATATTGCATGGAACTGGTGACTGAGCACTGAGAGGGATGCACTCTCTGTGGGTGTGCCAGGGGTCCACTGTAAAGTAGTAGGCTCTGTAATGACTAGACCTGGGCATGTGTCTGCTTGCAAGGTGTTGGTGCTTGGGCTTGAAGTCAGGGGTGCTTATTGGGGGAGAAGGAGGTTGCTGAAGATACTTAATGTAGAACAAGGCCCTGCGTCACCCAGGCTGAGACTCAGATCTACTCTGAGGTGCTAATGGCAGAGCATTGAATGGGATATACTTCCTGGATGCAGCTTGGGTTCTGTAGTGAAGGGGTATGCCATAAAAGGCCTGGAGTGATAGTTGCTGAACACTGAGTCATGTCAAAATTTTAAATGGAGGACCATTAACAGTGTCACACTGAACCATATTGGATTCTGTGGCAAAATGAAATGCTAGTAACACCAATTTGGTCTTTACATAAAATTTCATATTGTAATCATCTGAGATTCTTTTCCCCTAAAACACTGCATTAAAGTATCATTTCTCTTCACTACTGAGTCTCTTAGTACCCTTTAAGCTTTGACCTTTCTCCAAAGAGGAAATGCAAATGGCCAACAGGCATATGAAAAAATGTTCAACATCCCTGATAATCAGAGAAATGCAAATCAAAACCACACTGAGATACCACCTTACAACAGTAAAAATGGCACATATCAAAAAAACAAGCAACAACAAACGTTGGCAAGGATACAGTGAAAAAGGAACTCTCCTACATTGCTGGTGGGAGTGCAAACTGGCCCAACCATTGTGGAAAGCTGTCTGGAGGTTCCTCAGTCTACTAAAAATGGAGCTACCAGGCCTCCCCTGTGGCACAGTGATTGAGTTCTGGGTTACAAAGCTGCCCACAGCCTACAGCCGCAGGGCAAGTGTCCCACATGGCACATAGACCGCTCCTCATGGAGCATAGAGCAGCCCGCTGCTCCCCTCAGCAGTGCACTTCGTCAGTCTGCCTGTTCTGCTCTCCGCTCTGGCTCTGGTGAATTCTCTCACCCTCCCGTGCTTCTGACTGTACCCCAGTGCTTGTATAAATGAATAAATAAATCTTAAAAAAAAAATGGAGCTACCATACAATCCAGCAATTCTACTACTAGGGATCTACCCAAAGGACATAAAAACAGTGATTCAAAAGAGTACGTGTACACTTATATTTATTGCAGCACTATTTACAATAGGTAAAACGTAGAAACAACCCAAATGCCCCAAAATAGATGACTGGATCAAGAAGATGTGGTATATATACACAATGGAATATTATTCAGCACTCAAAAAAGATAAAGTCATGCCATTTGCAGCAACATGGATGGAACTAGAAGGAACTATGCTCAGTGAAATAAGCCAGAAGAAAAAAGAAAAATATCGGATGGTTTCACTTATAACAGTAATATAGGGGAACCAAATAAGACATCAGTGTAAAAAAATAATAATAACAGTACAAAACACAACAAAACAAAAGAAATTATAAACCAGAGATATACTGCAGGGGAGGAGGAGGGAGAAGGGAGAGAGGGAGGAGCACAGGGGACTGTGGTGATGGTGCATGGGTACCTTGGGGAAGGAAATTCTATGGGGACTCAATCTGAGGGGGTGGGGGGAAGCAAATATTGTCTTAAAAATGATAAATGTTAAAATAAAAAAATCTAAAAAAAATAAAAATAAACTTTGTGCCCAGAGTTAATACCTCACTCACTTCATACTCATTCAAGCTCTGTATTTCCACTTTTCTTGCTTTCATCTATTTACTGGTAGAACATCTTTATGAAACAATAGCCACAGAACTACCATTTATCAGAAACTGTATCAATGATATTTAATATTAATTTCCATGTGATTTATTTTGACTTTGAAAATTTATCTTCTCTATATAAATCCTCCAAGGAAAAATTGAATAGGACTAGAGTAAGTCAGTTATAGAAAAATTAGTTTTTTAAATAGATTTTCAAACACTTCAGGGTGTTTTAAAATAATGGTGTTATTTCTCATCCCAGCAAATTTTTGAAGTGGGCTGATATTCATGCTCATCTTGTTTCTGAGCTTATTTCATGGTGTGTAGCTGAGGAATCTTCATTCTCATGTTGGGTGTCATCATCAGTTTGCAAGCTATATTTGTAGAGCAGCTTGCAGGAAGCATATAATTTGTCCTATGCCTCGTAATCCTACCACAAAGTAGCATAACATGTGAGGGAATGAATAGGTTTCGCCATTCAAAGTTATTCATTTCTCATTTATTACCTGCGTAAGTTTCAAATTTTCTAAATCTCAATTGACTACATCTTTTCAAGAGAAGTAATAATAGATTCTCTGAAGGGTGCTTGAAAAGAACAAATCAAATCACAAGGTAAATGTTTTGTAAACTGCCAAAAGTCTTAGCAAATAAAACAAGTTATTTCTTTCATCAATGCCCAACCACAAGGTTGTTAAAGGTCTGCTGGAGCTAATGTTGAATTTTCTGCTAGAAGCTGAGCAAGAACCTGACAAGTAGGTTACATTTTTATTTGTAGTCAATTTATCTAAAACACACAAGTTTTATACAGGATGGTGGAAAGAAATCCTTAGAGATCTTTACTAAAAATTCTGGTTTAAGAAATGCAATGTAATTATAGTAAGTGTTATATATTTCCTGAGAAAGGTATATGAACTTCAAATGAACTCTAGATAATTGTGCAAGATTTTCATTGATGTGCAGTTGAAATAATGAACACAAAGTGGAAAATGCTTCATGGAGATTGTAATTGTTCAGGAAGTGCAATTTTTGCACCAATTCTCAAAACCAGGGGCAAATGCATCTTAACTAATTAGACCAGCAATTGATTGTCTTGACTTTAAAAATGCATAACTATTATAGTTTGGAATACTCCCTTAATATGTCTAAGTAGAAAGCCAAAGATATAAAATATCCCTTTTCATTTGTCAAAAAAGGTGATGACATTTTTGAAGAATAATTCAGAGAATGTCACTTTCATTGATTTCACTGCCCTTCTGTGGTCAGTGAGCAGGTAGTGATACATGAAGTCTGGTTTTCATGTAATGCCTGTGGCAAGGGAAAAAAAAAAAAAACATGCATTCTTTACTGACTGCACCATAAAATGTGTTATGATTGAACTGAGGGTAGAGGTGTAACAACTCCTTTCTGACAAGATCCTTGATAGGCATTAGTTTGATATTTGAAAACTTCAGAGCTCCAGAAAAACTATCTAAGGAAAATATCACTATCATGAAGACAAAAGTAAGCAGGAATTTACTTGTACTGTGCACTGATTCCCAAACCCAGGAATGAAAAGTTCTTTTGGTGTTGAGTAGTCACCATTTCTCCTAAAGTATTTTCAAGAGTAAACTAAAATATTTTCATGGATGAGGCTATTTTTAAATATCATTTTAAAGACTTGAGTATTGTATAGAACCCATTAAAGGAAAGTAACAGATACCTGTTATTGATTTAAATTATTTTTATCATTCTGCTACTTAACATATAACATTGCTATGCCTTGATCAGGTCCATTTGCTGGATTGCTTTTGTCACAAGAACCAGGGGATCCCTCTTTTCCCTAGAGGCTAACAGCTCTGTTTCCCTGACAATAGACCCTGGGCTGCCCTTTGCAGACCACAAATACAAATAGCTGGCTCTCATGACCTGATCATTGGTTATGTTATTCCACTGATGAGACTACATTCACATATTTCCATATATAGAAACAGACCTGCATGAGGAAGCCTCCCTCCACTGAAAAGAGCTTCACTGGATATCTATCAAATAACGTGGTCCAATTTTCCTCTTCAAAGGGTCATAAAATATTGGGAATCCCATGCTCTCTCTTATATTAATATAGCCTTGCTATTTTTTTTCTCAGTAAAGTGTATTCTTTATCTCTTTCTGGTGGAATTTTTCCCAATGTCTCATTCATGACAGATGGAGACCAGTAGGACTCAATTTTCATTATAAATAGGAAATTAGATATAAATACCCTATGTGTTTGGCTCTTACACAACCAGGAAACTAAAATTTTAAAATTAAGTATGAGAGTAAAATATTAGATTAATGAATTGAATGTAATATAATAATTCATGCTAGTTGGGTGAAACTAGATCATTCAAGTTGGGTTTAATTAAAGAATAGTTTTAGTTTTATATTAAGCTTGCAACCTCTGCTAAGGAAGCAAAGATTGCCTTTTCCCTGAGTAAGAACTTATGTTTTTCAGTAACTCAGATCAGAAGAGGAATAAATAGTCCATTTCTATATTTTAGCTTGAATGATATTAACTTTACAGATTGCCCATTTAGATAAGTTTGATGAGCAAAGTGGTACTCAGAACTTCAAGACTTTTTCAGGAAACAGACCTATTTTATTTTATTTTATTTTATTTTTTAAATTTTTTTAATAGTTTTTTTTTTATAGAGGCATGTTTTTATTTATTTATTATATTTGTTTGTTTTGTTTATACATGCACTGGGTACAGTCAGAAGCGTGGGAGGGTGAGAGAATTCACCAGAGCCAGAGTGGGGAGCAGAGCAGGCAGAAGGACCAAAGTACACTGCTGAGGGGAGCAGCGGGCGGCAGGAGAGGTCTGCGCACCATGTGGGATCCTCCTCCGGTGGCCGGGGAGCAGCCGGGGATCGAACCGGCGCCGCAGAGGCCGCGGGCAGCTTCGCAACCCAGCGCTCAACCGCTGCGCCACCGGGGAGGCCCAACAGACCTATTTTAAACTAGCATTCTGCCAGCTTGCAATCCCTGGGTGTGTATTTTTAAAAGACACCACACAATAACTTGTAAAACTGACTAGTTGTCTCAAAATAAGGTCAGCACTGTGATGCTATTGAATCTATAAAAAAATAGGTGTCTAATCCAATATTTTTGGAAATAGAAATAGGAAAAGAACTATAATTCTGGTAGCTGCTGCTAATGAGTTGCTCTAAGTTAATAAAGAAAAAAATGGGCTGAATTACGTGCCTTAAAACTGCACGAAATGGCAACATCAAATCCCCCCTGGCCTGGTGAGTTTTATGAACTCAATACCATGTGCTATATTATAATATAATAATTGTAATATAGTAATTTATGCTATTTGGGTGAAACTAGATCATTCAAGTTGGGTTTAATAAAAGTATGTAATTATATAATAATTACATATTCCATTACTGTTCTCTATTTAAAGCATGATGAAGCTTCCATTCAAACAGTGAGTTATTTATTCTTTCATCCATTAAATATTTACTAAACACATGCCATGTAGCAGTCACAGTTCTAGGCAACTGTACACATCAGTGAACAAATCAGACAAAATCCTTGACTTCATGGAGCTCCTACTCTCGCAAGGAAGACAGAAAACAAGAGCTGTATTAATAAGCAAGCTTTCTAGTGTTTAAAAATGATAACTATGTCATTTCTTAATAAATGAAAAGTGAAACAATAGGATACAGCAGTGCCAGCTTTGGTGTGGGACAGGGGACAGACTAGGCCACAATGAGAAAGTAAGAATGGGGAAAATATTTGCAGGAAATGATGGAGTGAACTCAGCAGATAACAGGGCAGGAGCCACCCAGGCCAAAGCAAGAGATAGGGCAAAATTTCTAGAAAACTTAAATAAGGGACCAGGAAAATGAATAACTATAAGAAAGTGAAAATCAAAATCAACAAAAAACTATGAACCAGAGACTTTTTGGGGGGTGGGGGGTGGGAGGGGAGGGATTGGGGTCAAAATGGGGGGTTGCAATTGTATGGGGAATATAAAAATAAAATCTATTATTTAAAAAACAAATAAATAAATAAATAAAAAACTCATAAAAAAAAATTTCCAGGTGGAAATGTGCCTGGAATGCTCAGGAAAACAGTGGGAAGTTGGCATGGCTTCACATAGCTAAGCTCAGGGGCAGAAGTAGGAAAGAAGGTTAGAGAGGGAGGAGAGAAAGAGGTTGTTAAACTCTAGGAAATCATGGCAGGCACTTTGGCTTTTACTGGGTGGAACAGGAGTCACTGCAGTGTTTAGAGTAGAGGCACATGATCTGACTCACAGTTTAGAAAAGTCACTATTGAAGGATGGACTTGCCTGTAACCAAGGTGAGGCAGTTGCAGGTAAAGCAGGTTTGGGGGTGGAAAGAAATTTCAGTCCTGACCCATTAACTTTGGGACATTTAGTAGGCAGTCAAAGGGAGGAGAAGTTGGGTATAAGAGTCTGCAGTTTGGAAGAGAGGTCTGGGCTGGAAATATATATTAAGAGTCAGTGAGGATATAGGTAGAATGAATGCCAAGAACTGAATGAAGAAGAGAGGCAGTAGAGGTAGTTAGAGAAAAAAGGAACCAAAAATCATGACCTGGCCCTTCCCAAGATGGAAGATACACTCACCAAAATCCTGTGGGAAATGTGGGAATAGTTTTCATCCAGATGGTCCAGACTACACAATAATTAAATTGTTCTGGTTATTATTAATTAAAGTGATTTCTATATTATGCTAGAGAAGTCACAAACCCAATTATAGACCATCATTGGAGAAATCCTGTCCCACAGACCTCAGTCATAGGCAAGGTATGTCTTAAAATTGAGATAATGCGATTCTATAACCATGTTCATCACTGACTTGTTGCAGAAAAGTGATTTTTCACTTTATATCCTTATTCTAGCTTATCAATAATTAAAAATTACATGCAAAATATTCTACACCAATGAAAAAGTAGAAAATTTAAAAGTGGAAATTTAAAAAAAATTGGTAAAGTATTTTCTTCCATACCTTACTAAAATATAAACCATTTTTGGTGACTCTGGAATAGTGGCTTTCACTGAATTTCATGTCTCTTGGGCGAAAAAGAAGTCTTCACAAAAGATTCAGTTTTCAGATCTTGATGTTTATATGAATGCTTCCTCAATACTGAATTGCCTGGGAACTCACTTGCGGCATAATGCTTTCTCAAATATCCTATTAGAATTTCCTTTCATGCACTTACAAAAGATTCATCCATCTGGAATCTCACTGGTATGGTGACTTAAGGTGAAAAAATCCAGGCAAAGGAACAATTGCAAATGTCACCTAGGAATATCACCTTTAATGAAAGCCTCATAAGTTCTTTTCAGTCCATCTTACTAAGAGCTGCATTTCTAATAAAAATTTCTTTTTATGTTAGAAATTAACAAAAACTTCATTTTCTTTAAGATTGTTTATTTATAATAATCACTTGATGTAAAATATTAACTTTATAGATTTTTAATCAAAAGATATTAAAAATAAGTTTAAATTTTAACTTTTTTTTTTGTTTGAAAAGAATTTGATAGCATGAAGAAGATCATGTAACAGTGGGGGAAATTGTGCTTAAAATGTTTTAAAGAAAAATATTATGTCAGTATTCAGTTCCATAGGGGGAGTGTGATACAAATATGATTTTAGAATGAAAATTAGTGATGTAAATTTTTTGACTTTTTTTAAAAAAGTAACATTTGTGTATTTTTATTTTTTTAATTTTTTTTTAATTCTTTTTTTTTAATAGAGGCATGTTTTATTTATTTATTTATTTGTTCATTTGTTTTGTTTATACATGCACTGGGTACAGTCAGAAGCGTGGGAGGGTGAGAGAATTCACCAGAGCCAGAGCGGGGAGCAGAGCAGGTAGAAGGACCGAAGTACACTGCTGAGGGGAGCAGCGGGCTGCAGGAGAGGTCTGCGCACCATGTGGGACCCTCCGCTGGTGGTCGGGGAGCAGCCGGGGATCAAACCGGCACTGCAGAGGTTGCGGGCAGCTTCGCAACCCAGCACTCAACCGCTGCGCCACCGAGGAGGCCCACATTTGTGTATTTTTAAAATGAATGATGTTAGATATCCAATGGCAATAGTGTTTCAATAGTGTTTATGTTCCCTTTCTCAGAATATATATATATATCAGAGACATGTGATAGTTTAATTTAATTTAATTTATTTTTTAATATTTTATTTTATATAATTCTTACATCATTCTTCATCTTTGCACAATGTATGCATTTTCATTATGGTTATATTCCCCACACAATTGCACCCCACCCTTATTTTGACTCTAGTCCTTCCTCTCCCAGCCCATGCCTGCCCCCCACATAGTGTGTCTATGGTTTATAGTTACTTGTTGATTTTGATTTTTACTTCATATTGATTAGTCTTTTTCATGGTCTCTTTTTTTTTTTAAGATTGATTTATTTATTTATAGAAGCACTGGGTACAGTCAGAAGCGCGGGAGGGTGAGAGAATTCACCAGAGCCAGAGCGGGGAGCAGAACAGGCAGAAGGACAGAAGTACACTACTGAGGAGAGCAGCGGGCAGCAGGAGAGGTCTGCTCGTCATGCGGGAGCCTCCTCCGCTGGCGGGGGAGCAGCCGGGGTTGGAAAGGGCACTGCAGAGGAATGCGGGCAGCTTCTCAATCCAGCACTCAACTGCTGCGCCACCAGGGAGGCCCTTTCCTGGTCTCTTATTTAAGTTTTCTAAATTCCTCCTACGAGGGCCTCCCTGGTGGCGCAGCAGTTGAGTGCTGGGTTGCGAAGCTGCCCGCAGCCTCTGCAGCGCCAGTTGGATCCTCAGCTGCTCCCCGGCCGCCGGAGGAGGGTCCCACATGGCGTGCAGACCTCTCCTGCCACCCGCTGCTCCCCTCAGCGGTGTACTTCGGTCCTTCTGCCTGCTCTGATCCCCGCTCTGGCTCTGCTGAATTCTCTCACCCTCCTGCACTTCTGACTGTACCCAGTGCTTGTATAAATAAATAAAAATAAATCTTTAAAAAAAAAAAACTCAACAATAAGAAAACAAATATTTAAATAAATAAATAAATAAATTCCTCCTACGAGTGAGACCATCTGGTATTTTTTTTTTTCTTTCTGACTTATCTCTCTGAGCATGATCCCTTCCAGCTCCATCCATGTTGCTGCAAACTGCATGTGTTTATCTTTTTTAATTGCTGAGTAAGATTCCATTGTGTATATGTACCACATCTTCTTTATCCAGTCATCTATTTTGGGGCATTTAGGTTGTATCCAAAGCTTAGCTATTGTAAATAGTGCTGATATAAACATAGGCATACAGGTGCCCTTTGGAATTAATGTTTCTGTGTCATTTGGGTAAATACCTAGGAGTGGAATTGCTGGATCATATGGAAGCTCTATCTTTAGTAGGGTGAGGATGCTCAGCACAGCTCTCCATAGTGGTTGAACCAGTTTGCACTCCCACCAGCAGTGTAGGAGAGTTCCTTTTTCTCCACAGCCTCGCCAATATTTGTGTTGCTAGTTTTTTAAATATGTGCCATTCTCACTGGTGTAAGATGGTATCTCATGGTAGTTTTGATTTGCATTTCCCTGATTACAAGTGATGTTGAACATTTTTTCATATGCCTGTGGGCCATTTGCATTTCCTCTTCAGAGAAGTTTCTTTTTAGCTCTTCTGTCCATTTTTTGACTGGATTATTTTCTTTGTTTTTGTTGAGTCTCATCAGCTCGTTGTAGATTTTTGTGATCAGTCCTTTATCATTAGTGTTGTGTGCAAAAATGTTCTCCCAGTCGGTGGGGCTTCTCTTTGTTTTTGTTATTGTCTCTTTTGCTGTGCAGAAGCTCTTTAATTTGATGTAGTCCCAGCTGTTGATCTTTGCTTTCACTATCACTGCTTTTGGTGATGTGTCTGTAAAGATGTCTTTGAGGTGCATGTCATGTAATGTTTCACCTATATTTCCTTCTATGTATTTTATAGTTTCAGGTCTTATGTCTAGTTCTTTAATCCATTTTGAGTTGGTTATTATGCATGATGTGAGGTAGTAGTCAAGCTTCATTCTTTTGCATGTAGCAACCCAATTTTCCCAGCACCATTTATTGAGCAAACTTCCTTTGATCCAGTGCATATTCTTTATTCCTTTGTCAAAGATTAGTTGACCATAAATCTGTGGGTTTATTTCTGGATTTTCTATTCTGTTCCACTGGTCTGTATGTCTGTTCTTGTTCCAATACCATGCAGTTTTGATGATTATGGCCTTGTAGTATAGTTTGAAGTCTGGAAGTGTGATGCCTCCATTCCCTTCTTTTTTTTTTTTTTAGGAGAGCTTTGGCTTTTTGGGGTTTTTGGTGATTTCATATGAATTTCATCAATAATTGTTCTATTTCTTTGAAGAATGTCATTGACATTTTTATTGGAATGGCATTTAATCTGTATATTGCTTTTGGTAGGATGGCCATTTTGATAATGTTAATTCTTCCAATCCATGAGCAGGGGATATCTTTCCATTTCTTTGTATCTTCTTCTATTTCTTTTAACAGTGTTTTATATTTTTCTTTGTATAGGTCTCTTTTGCTAGATATATTCCCAAGTATTTGATTTTTTTTGTTTCAATAATAAAAGGGATTTTTTTTAATTTCTTCTTCAGATTTATTGTTTGTGTATAAGAAGGCTACTGATTTTTGCATGTTGATTTTGTATCCTGCCACTTTTCTAAACTGATTTATTAAAGAACTTAGTGACATAAAGAGATGGAAAGATACCCCATGCTCATGGATGGAGAGAATCAATATAATCAAAATAATGTCTATCTTGCCTAAAATGATATACAAATTTAATGCAATCCCTATCAAAACCCCAGCAATGTTTTTCAAAGAAACTCAACAAAAAATACTGAAATATATATGGAACCACAAAATGCCTCAAACTGCAAAGGCAGAAGAAAGTAGAGAAATGGAGGTATCAGGTTACTTGACTTCAGAATTTACCATAAAGCAACAATATTAAAAACAATGGTTATTGGCACAGTATAATATTGATATATGGATCAATGAAATGGAATCAAAATTACAGAACTAAATCCATGCATCTGGGCCTCCCTGGTGGCACAGGGATTAAGACGCAACCTATGAAGCAATCCACAGCCACTGCAGCATGAGTTCAATTCCCGGCCAGCCAGGAAGAAACCCATATGGTGCAGCTAATCTCTCCTGTCATGCCCGCTGCTCCCCTTAGCCGAGTACTTTGGTCCATCTGCCTGTTCTGTTCCCCGCTCTGTCTCTGGTGAATCCTCTCACCCCCCACATCTCTGGCCTGTATCCCAATTCTTGTATAAAAATAAATAAATCTTTAAAAAAAAATCCATGCATCTATGAGAACCTAATCTATGATAAAACATCCGTGACTGTAAAATGAGGAAAAGAATCTTTCTAATAAAAGTTGCTTGGAAAATTGGAAAGCCACACAGAAAAGAATGAAGTTGGGTAACTTACTAAGACCATACACAAAAATAAATCCCATATAAAGGTTTATATCTAGGACCTGCAACATAAAATACAGAGATGAAAACATTGAAAATATGTTTCATGGTATCATCAATAAAAATATATTTTGGTGAATCTAGTCTTATGACAAAGGAATTAAAAAAAATTAAACAATTGGGATTACCTCAAATTAAAAAGCTTCTATAGTGTGAGAGAAAATACAAGATGATTAAATAGACATCCTACTTAATGGGAAAAATTTACACAATATATGACTGATAAGGTATTAATACCCATGGCATGTTAAAAATTCATACAATTCAATAATAAAAACCAAATAGTCCAATAAACAAATGAGAACAGATATGAATAGACAAGCACATAAGAGTATATCCAGAAGGGCAAACAACATGAAAAAATGTTCATCCTCATTCCTCATTAAGAGATGCAGATTAAGGGGCCTCCCCGGTGGCGCAGCGGTTGAGCACTGGGTTGCGAAGCTGCCCGCGGCCTCTGCGGCGCCGGTTCGATCCCCGGCTGCTCCCCGGCCACCGGAGGAGGGTCCCACATGGCGCGCAGACCTCTCCTGCCGCCCGCTGCTCCCCTCAGCAGTGTACTTCGGTCCTTCTGCCTGCTCTGCTCCTTCTGCCTGCTCTGCTCCCCGCTCTGGCTCTGGTGAATTCTCTCACCCTCCCGCGCTTCTGACTGTGCCCAGTGCTTGTATAAACAAAACAAACAAACAAACAAACAAATAAATAAAACATGCCTCTATAAAAAAAAAAAAGAAATAAAACTTTAAAAAAAAAAAAAGAGATGCAGATTAAAACTACAATGATATTTTACACTCCTGAGAATGGCACATAGTGAAAAGATCCCCTAAAAATGCTGGAGAGGATGCAGAAATAAAGCAACCCTATCACAATGTTGTTCGGAATGTGAGCTGATATAACCATTATGGTAGGCAATCTAAATTTACCTTTCAAAACTCAAAATGGAAATACTGTACAACCCAGCAATCCCTCTCTTGTGCATATATCCACAGAATATAAAGCCATCAACAACAAAACTATGTGTTCCACAATATTCATAGCAGTGTTATTTACGATAGCTATGGTATGGAAGCAGCCTAAATCTCTTTGTCTCCTTCAACAGATGAATGGACCAAGAAAATGTGGAACATACACACCATGAAGTATGACAGAGCCACAAGAAAGGATGAAATGCAGCCATTTTCAACAAAATGGAGAAAATTAAGTGCAACAAAGTAAGTCACAAGGATAAAAACAGCTATTGGACATTCACATTGTAGACATTTCTAAAGCATGAAACACTTTCAAGAAGTAGTGGACATTAATAAGCACTTTGAGGGGAGAGAAAGGGACAAGGGGACAAAAGGGATGGTGGTATGAAAATGTAAATAAAATAAAAAACACAGGCCTACTGTAAAAATAGTTCCTATTCCTTGACTATAAATTACATTGGGGAATATCTATGTTTAGCCATCGATTCCAGTGGTGATCATGTCCCAGAAACATTTGTTACAATAATAAGCAGAGTTATGTAATTTTAATATCAATGGTCCCTAAAGGTAACATTAACCTCTGGCTTTGTGCTCCCCTTTATAAGACCGTCACACCCTCAGGTGCCAGCTGCCCCTAGTAAAGAACAGTTGAGTATGATGTTTCTTCCATCTTGACAGCTTGGAGCTGCAGCCATCCCCTCATCCCAATCTTCACTTCTACTTAGTTTTCAAGTTTTGCTGAATTTGGCTGTGTCAGCAACTGCCTTGTCTTTTCCCCCTACACCTTCATTTTGCAAGGGGAATGGACACTGGTTTCTTTCTCTCTCTGTAACTAACTTATCCCCTCTCTTTTATGCTGGTTCCATGTTCTCCTCAGACCTAGTCTTCTATAGGATCTCCTTCCTTTCTTCCCAGCCAGCCTCTGACTTCTGTTGCCACCAATTTCGTTTTTCTACTTTGCTGAGTTGCCTTGGGTAGGGAACTGTGAGAAGAGGGACAGAGAGGGACATATATCTGCAAACAATGTGGCCCCTCACCCTATCAAGACTGAGCTGGCACCACAGGCAAAGTGTATGACTTATGCTTCCCTCTCTCCTCTCTCAAGGTTCGTGGCCTTAGATACTTATCTCCACCAGATGTTAAAATGAAGAAAGAAAGTGACTGGCATACTTCAAAAGTGAAAGCATAGAAAGCGGATGAGGGAGAAAGAAGACCCTGTGACATTTAGCACAAAATATGTATTAACATGGTTCATTGAAGAGACAGGAGTCTCCAGATCTGTGATGCGATACTTAAGAAACAGAAAAATGTCCTGTAGAAAGAATACTCGAGGAGGAAGAAATGACAGCTTGATAAAAATGTTGGGAAGAGTATTGGCGTTCTAATGCATGAGAGTAATTAGAATGGTAAAGGAATCTCCTGCTGGCTTTGAGAAACAGCTCCAGGTCTGTGTGGTGGGACAGAAGGAACACACACAAGGCAGTCTTGATCGGCTCCCGCTGGCACTGTGCCAGCCTCAGGAGGGGAACCTGGTTTTCAGGAAGGTGTGTTACAGTGCCTATGGCCTCATTTCTAGCTTCATTTTAAGTAAATTTAAGTGAAGTATGAGAACATGTTTATGTGGACTAGGCTGGTACCTTGGGTCCTTTACCACATGTACAGGTGGGAAGGACTGAAAAAATGTAACTCATATACTTGAATGAATTTATGTTAACATTTGTCATAGTTTTACTCAAAATTATGCATGCAGGAATCTATGCATAGTGTAATTAGAAGACATGATGTTTCCATACTTCTTTTAAAAATATAAAGATCAAAGAAGAATTTGGTGATCAGCATCTAGCCAGGGAAAAACCACTAGTAAGGTAGGGATGAGGGGGAAAGAAGCAGATAAAAACTTTTGGGAGAAGAGAAGGCATGACAGAGAATCAGCCTTGCCCAAGAACATGTTCACCCCTTCCCAGGTCTGTTCACTGGAGCCCCAGAATATGTAGGTGTGGGGAAAGTGTAGTCGAGTCATCCATGGTGGAGCTTCAAGCACATTCTTCTACAGAAACATCTGGAAGCATGCTCTCATTAGTGCATTGACATGGCTCAGTGAACTTGTGAATACGAGTTTCTACTACAGATAAAATACAGCACTAAAATTGTCCATTCATAATTATTTAACACAAAACAATAGAATAAAGACAATATAAATAACCAAAGTAGTTTATTGTAATTGCATCGAAGAAAATTTTTCTACCTTATGTTCCAAGAGTGTATGTTGATATCTAAGATTTAAATTTTGAAAAACTATAATGAACTATTTTTTCTTTATTTTTAAAGTTTAAATCAACAATTAAGAAAAACAACAGTGCTGTCAGTCAGCAGATCCATAATATAAATACGCCACAAGGATGTTTATGTCAATTAATTTATTTATGTTTTTCAATTATTAAAAATAGTACATACTCAGGTACAAAATTGAGATAAAATGATACATGTTACAAATAATGCATTTTTCAATTTACATGAACTATTTATAAAAACATTTATGAAAATATGAGGAAACAATTTAAATAAAATTAGTTGGGAATTAAAAGTAGACACTTAAATAAGTCTGAGTAAAAGAGAAATTTTTAAATCAAATCACTCAAACTAATGGAATATGTTCAAGATCATACTTAAAAGAAAATCTATTACTCTGAGCAGTCTTATTATTAAACAAGAAAGAATATTCAGGTAAGCAGTCAAAAAAGTAATCTAGAAAACATAAGAGAATAAAAGTCATAGAGAAGAAAATAATTAAACATTCATAATTTTGAAAAACAAAACAATAGAATTGTTTAAGAGCTAGCAGCCTCTCACTTTTTTTCGGTTTTGCTCATTCTAGGATTATTATTTAAAGAATTGGTTTTATATCTTTTGGTACTGGGCTTTTGCCAGTACCTTTGTTATTTAACAAGTATCTCTTCATTTTAGATTTTGTCTTTTATTTGTGAAATGCCCCCCATTGTTCAAGTGATACTTTTTTCCTTCATCCTAATAGTAATATTAATTTTGTTTCTTCCTATTTGGGCTCATCTGGTATTCCTTTGTTCCCCTCTTTAAAAATATTTTTTGCTTCAATTTGTTTTAGAGGATTTTTAAAAACAGCATGTATTTTAACTGGATTTCATTTTTACAATTCTCTCTTTTTTTTTAATGATTTATTTATTTATGCATACAAGAACCGGAGCACAGGCCAGATGTGTGGGAGGGTGAGAGGATTCACCAGAGTCAGAGCAGGGAGCAGAACAGGCAGACTTACCTAAATACACTGCTGAGGGGAGCAGGGGGGCGAGACAGAAGAGGTCTGCCGCACCATGTGGGTATCTCCGTGGCTGGCCAGGATCAAACATGCATTGCTGAGGCTGCAGACAGCTTCACGGCTCTGCGCTCAACCCATTGCACCACCAGGGAACACCTACAATTCTCTTTTAATGATGGAATTTGAGCTACTTGCCTTTATCTTAGATAATATAATAGTGTTTTATGCTTCTCTATAGTTTTGTTATATGTCTTACTGTATTTTTTTATTTTATTTTCAGCTTCTACTTATTTGGGAAACAAACATCATATTCACAGTGTATTACAGAGCATTATTCAAAACTCCTAAGACTCCTGCTTGCAAATCCCTTTTCTGGGAAATCTTAGTGCTCAAAGAAGATAAGGAATTTAGCTTGCTCCAAAATTATACTTTTTTTCTCTATTGCTTAGATTGTTTTAGAATTGTCTCAGAATTAAACCAGAAAGTTAACAATTAATTTCTTCACTATCTAATATCTTTTTCAAAACTTCTTTGAACTTTAATTATATTTAACCAAAACACAGTAATTATTATTTTTTAAAGATTTATTTATTTATGCATACATGAATTTGTGTACAGGCCAGAGATGTAGGGGGTGAGAGGATTCACCAGAGACAGAGTGGGGAGCAGAAAAGGCAGATGTACTGAAATACATTGCTGAGGGGTGCAGCGGGTGAGACAGGAGAATCTGCTCACCTTGTGGGTCACCTCCCTGGCTGGGGATTGAACTCCTGATACAGAGGCTGCAGATAGCTTCATAGTGCTGTGTCTTAACCCTTTGTGCCACCAGGGAGGCCCAAAACACAGTAATTATTCACTGTTACTTTATTTTGTTTCCTTGTTATCATTATTGCTAACTTTTTGGGTGAGTTTCATATATATATAAAAGTTATATATATATTATATACATTATATATGTTACATATATATAACATATATATAACATCATTGTTCATTTTAAACAATGTTTGCTTCCCCCCACCCCCACCCCACCCCGGCGTAGTCCCCATAGGATTTCCTTTACCAATTCACAAGTGCACCATCACCACAGCCCCCTGTGCTCCTCTCTCCCTCCCTCTGATCCCTCTCCCTCCTTCTCCTCTGCAGGATGTCTCTGGTTTATAACTGTCTGTTTTATGTTTTTTTTTTCTTGTGTTTTCTATTACTATTATTTTTTCCCCAATGTCTTATTTGGTTCCCCTATATTCCTCCTGTAAGTGATTTCAATACTTTTCTTTTCATTTCATTCAATATTTTTCTTTTTCCTTCTGACTTATTTCACTGAGCACAATTCTTTCTAGCTCCATCCATATTGCTGTGAATGGCATTAGTTTATCTTTTTTGACTGCTGTGGCAGCTCCTGCCTCCATGGTTGGCAATGTCACTGTTGCCACCATTGCTCACCAGTAATTGGATGAAATAAAGAGTGGCTGTACTGTGGATGCTCACAAATAGAGTACGTAAGACCCTCTTCCCCTGTGCGCTGGACTGGACAGTCAATGACGGGTAAGATCGGGGGCAGACTAAAGAAGGCACTGGCCAGCCTCATGTCTGTGACTCCTGACGACCTAAGACAGGCGCAGTCCCCGAGGGGCTTCATCATAATAAACTTTGGCGTTCAGATCAAACAAGGCCTACAAGCCTATAAGCCCAATCTAGGCAATAAGCCTGCAGTAAAAAACCCCTTCTTTGCTTGAAAACAAGGCTGCTAAGAGCATTGCCTACAAACAAGCCTGATGGAATTACCTACAAAGCAGTTTAACCATTAACCAGTTAATCATTGTTTCTGAATAAGTAGTAACTTAGCAACTTGTCCATAATTAATTTTCTTACCTGACTTTTTCTATATATGTAAAAATCAGTTTCAGGAAATGTAACCACATATGCTTAGCAACTTGTAAACTATTAGCTAGAAAATTGTATTCTATGCCTAGGTAACAAGAAACATTGTTATGCTGGGAAAATAGATTTTGTGTGACCTAATGCCTTTTGAAAATGTATAAATATGCGTAATGATTTGAGCAAATTACACTCAGATTTTCACTCTCCCTTGAGTGTGTCTGTGTGTCATTCTTTCTTGTCCCCCGCCCTAATTCCTTCGACCACCTTTTGCTCGTTCTCACTCAACCCTGAGACTGTCTCGATCTCCCGCCACCGCTGAGCTGGTCTGTGGCAGACTGCTAAATAGTATTCCACTGTGTTTATATAACAAACATTCTTTATCCAGTCATCTATTTTTGGGCATTTGGGTTGTTTCAAGGTTTTACCTATTATAAATAGTGCTGCAGTAAACATAGGGGTAAACATATTCCTTTGAATTAAATTTTTTGTGTCCTTTGGGAAGATCCCTAGGAGTAGAATTGCTGGGTCATATGGTAGCTCCATTTTTAGTAGCCTGAGGAATCTCCTGACAGCTTTCCATAGTGGTTGGACCAGTTTGCAGGCCCACCAGCAATGTAGGAGAGTTCCTTTTTCACCACATCCTCCCCAGCATTTGTTGTTGCTAGTTTTTGTTTTTGTTTTTTTAAATATGTGCCATTCTCACTGGTGTAAGGTGGTATCTCATTGTGGTTTCGATTTGCATTTCCCTGTTGATAAGGGATGTTGAACATTTTTTCATATGCCTGTTGGCCATTTGCATTTTCTCTTTGGAGAAGTTTCTTTTAAGCTCTTCTGCCCATTTCTTGACTGGACTGTTTACTTTGTCCTCATTGAGTCCTGAAAGTTCTTTGTATATCTTTGTGATAAGTCCCTTATCAGTTGTATGGAGTGCCAAGATTTTTTCTTTATTTTTGTAATTTTTATTTTATTTATTTTTTAGTTTTTTATATCATTGTTCATTTTTAAACAATATTTGCTTCCCCCAACCCCTCAAGTGTAGTCCCTATATAGTTTCCTTCACCAGTGCACCCGTGCACCATCACCATAGCCCCCTGTGCTGCTCCCTCCCTCTCTCTGATCCCTCTTCCTCCTCCTCCCCTGCAGTCTGTCTCTGATTTATAATTGTCCATTTTTGCTTTGTTGTGTTTTGTACTGTTATTAGTTTTTTTACACTGATGTCTTATTTGTTTCCCATATATTCCTCCTGTAAGTGAAACCATCCGATATTTTTCTTTTTCCTTCTGGCTTATTTCACTGAGCATAATTCCTTCTAGCTCCAGCCACATTGCTGCGAATGGCATGAGTTCATCTTTTTGATTGTTGAATAATATTCCATTGTGTATATATACCATATCTTTTTGATTCAGTTTTCACTGCATCCTCGCAAACATTTGTTGTTGCTTCTTTTTTTTCATATGTGCCATGCTTACTGGTGTAAGGTGAAATCTCACTGTGGTTTTAATATGCATTTCCCTGATTGTAAGGGATGTTGAACAATTTTTCATATACCTGTTGGCCATTTGCATTTCCTCTTTTGAGAAATGTCTTTTGAGTTCTTCTGCCCATTTCTTATTTACTTATTTATTCATTTATTTATTTATTTATACAAGCACTGGGTACAGTCAGTGGCATGGGAGGGTGAGTGAATTCACCAGAGCCAGAGCAGAGAGTAGAACAGGCAGACGGATGAAATACACTGCTGAGGGGAGCAGCAGGCGGCAGGAGAGGTCTGTGCACCATGTGGGACCCTCGCCTGGCGGCCGGGGATTGAACCCGCACTGCAGAGGCTGCGGGCAGCTTTGCAAACCAGCGTTCAACCGCTGCGCCACTGGGGAGGCCCTCTTCTGCCCACTTCTTAACTGGATTGTTTATTTTGTTTTTGTTGAGTCATGTGAGTTCTTTGTATATCTTTGTGATCAGTCCCTTATCAGTTGAATGGAGCACAAATATTTTTTCCCAATCAGTGGGGTGTCTCTCTGTTTTGGTTAAGGTCCCTTTGGCTGTACAGAAGCTTTTCAGTTTGATGTAATCCCAGGTGCTTGTCTTTGCCTTCACTATCACTGCTTTGGGTGATGAGTCTTTAAAGATATTTCTGAGATGTTTATCTTGTAGTGTTTTATCTGTATTTTCTTCTATATATTTTATGGTTTCAGGTCTTATGTCCACTTCTTTCATCCATTTTGAGTTGATTTTTGTGCATGGTGAAAGGTAGTGCTCTAGTTTCATTCTTTTGCATGTGGTAGCCCAGTTTTCCCAGCACCATTTATTGAACAAACTGTTCCTTGTTCCATTGAGTATTCATTGCTCCTTTGTCAAAGATTAGCTGTCCATATGTTTGTAGCTTTATTTCTGGGTTTCTATTTGGTTCCTTTGGTCTGTGTGTCTGTTTTTGTTCCAGTACCACACTGTTCTAATTATTATCGCTTTGTAGAATAGTTTGAAGTTTGGAAGTGTGATACCTCCATTCTCCTTTGTTTTCGTCAGTAGTGGTTTGGCTATTTGCAGTTTTTTTGATTCCATATGAATTTCATCAGTATTTGTTCTATTTTTTGAAGAATGTCATTGAAATTTTTATTGGAATAGCATTGAATATGTAAATTGCTTTTGGTAGGATAGCCATTTTAATAATGTTAATTCTTCCAGTCCATGAGCAGGGGATGTCTTTCCATTTCTTTGTGTCTTCTTCTATTTCTTTTAACAGTGTTTTATAATTTTCTTTGTATAGGTTCTTCACCTCTTTTGTTAGGCTTATTCCTAAGTATTTGAGGGTTTTTGTTTTAATTATAAAAGGGATGGTTTTCTTGATTTCTTCTTCAGATTGATTGTGTATAGGAAGCCTGTTGATTCTGGTGTGTTGATTTTGTATCCTACTACTTTACTAAACTGATGATGATTTTGATTAGTTTTTCTGTGGGGTTTTTAGGGTTGTCTATGTATATTATCATATCATCTGCAAATAGTGATACACATCAACAAACAGAAAAATAAAAAAACATATGATTACATCAATAGATGCTGAGAAAGCATTTGACAAAATCCAATATCCATATATGATTAAGCCCTTGAAAATGAACATACAGTAACATATAAGGCAAACCCTCAGCCAATATTATTCTCAATGGTGAAAAGCTGAAGTCCTATCCTTGGAGATCAGAAACAAGACAAGGATGTCCTCTCTCACCACTACTCTTCAATATAATACTGGAAGTCCTAGCCAGAGCAATAAGACATGAGAAAGACATACAAGGAGTCCAAATAGGGAAAGAAGTAAAACTTCTTGAGTAAGTTTTAACTTGACATTAGTGTTTTGCTATGTGAACACTCTATGTTTCAGATATGCTTATCTTTATCTGTTGCTGTGATAATGAATTGTCTCATTTAGAATTCTCCAGTAACAGTCTTTTCCATGAACACTGGATAATGTTCCACTGGCAGCATGATTCAATTGCAGAGAGGACTGGAGTAAAAGCCTACCATCAACATGGTTTTACAGCTTGTGTTCTTTGTCTTTGAAAAATCCTAAATTTCATCAGGATAAATTTAGGTGTCTATCTCTTTTTGTTTTTCAACTTAAAACCAAACTGAAACAAGACCCTGATATTCTGAGAGCTTCTTCAATCTCAAGTCTCAAGAACTTCTAATACATCTTCGATTGTGTGGGTTTTTTTTTTTTTTTTTTTGGTTTTTGCCATATGCTCACTTTCATCGGCTAATTATCTTATTCCATAACTTCAACTCCACTGTCTTCTTCCTTGGTATTCTAGTTTCCAATGAAATCTCTCCTTCCAGCACATTTGGGAATGGTGCAAGTTTGGTCAGGAAGAAGGCAGAAAGGTGTGTGAATTTAGCTGTTTTACAAATTAGCATTGCTCCTAGGGCCTGGATGGCCTTAGCCCTGCATGCTAGTGAGTTGGTGCTTAAGGGCTCCTGAGGAGTCCAGATTCCTCGAGCTTATGTCACCAGTACACTTAGGCTGTCCATGGACTGCCCAGATCCATCTCTATGGCAATTGAGTCTCTGTGCACAAATCTCATCTTTTGTAACAGATTATTCTGCTGATATTGGCTGATGGTAAGTAAAACTCTCAGTCATCATGTTGGAATTGTTTTCTTTCTCCAGGACATTTTCACTTTAAAGTCCTTCTGGTCATTTCTTTCCCTCTTCCCTCTGAATGTCTAATAAGATATTTGCAGCTTTTGACCACAAATCCATCCTTTAGGTGGCAGGAGAATTGGCAAGGATCAAGTTACTGGTTTTAGTTTTTGTTTGCTTGTTTAAAACTTTAATCAGGAAATCTATATATGGTCTTTGTGTATGGTCTCCAAAATACTCTTAACAGCTTCAAGAAACATGAATGTTACCTCAATGCATGACCTGTGCTCAGAAGTAATATCGTAGTAAAAGAAATGGGTTATAGAATGAGTTCCCATCCTCTTACCTTGGGGATAAGGTCCCACCTTTCCTAGATGCAGAAGTCCTTCAATCTTGTGGCTATGTTCTTTTAGAGACCTATGATTCTGCATTGTGAGAAGTAAAATGTTAGAACTTGTCACATATTCATGAATTCCTATGGGAATGAGAGGCCTGGCTCCTAAGAACCATCTCAATCTCTCAAATCCTGTATTTGATTCATCTCACTATCCACTCAGTCATCCTCTTTTAGAAAGCATTTGACACTTTTGTCACAAATAAACTTTGAAGAGTGTCTTTCTTCTACTTACCACTTGAGCCTCAGGAGATTAAGGGATTTTCTTCCTTTACATATTACTTCTCTAGGGCACCTCAATTCCCCTTTTGCTTGCATTTTTGTCCATGGGTCTCCAACCTCTTCCCTGAGAGATAAGAGATTGCAAAATTCCACAAAGAAAATTGAAAACCTCACAGCTCCTGATCTTTCAATAGTACTAGAGTTTGCAACTGTGCCCTCCCTTCCGGAACAGCAAAGTTGGTGTCTGGTTTGTATTAACTAATGACTCACTTGAGCAGCAAATGCTAGCATGGGAGTCTGGGTTCAACATCCATCAAGATGGACTATCTGCTGACATTCTTTTCCCACTGACCTTCATTTCCTAAAGAGGATTGTCACTCTGTTTCCTTCTTGTCCTCAAAATGTTTCTCTGCCTTCTTCTCCCTGTGGGACCTCTTCCTACCAGGGACGCACTGAGGTTGGATGGTTATGGAGATTCGCAATAGCACAATTAATTTTTTACCAAAATTTTGTGGTCTTCAGTGGCTCCCACTTTTATGTTGATTGTTAATGATGCTAAGTTTTTAATCTACCACTGATGTTGAAAGTGTTTCTAAAAAAAACCCTACATATCAACAAATAAATCCAATATGACAGTTAGTTGCTATGGAGTAATCTTAGTTCTTAAACTCTAAAAGTTGAATGCTTTTGGGAAAAGTAAATGACTAAAAATGTCTCTTCCTGGGGGATTTCAGTTAGCTGCCTTTTTCCTTAAGATTTATAAGATTTTCTGCTATCAGACATAGTATTTTTCCCTTTTACTATTTTCAGAAACCTTAAGTTTATTGTCTAACCTAAGGCTAATTAAAGCAACGAATCACACTGTTTTTCATTAATTTTTAATGTTTTTCAAGCAATTTCAAAATAGGTTTTTATGCATTACTTTTGAATTATATTGCACAATTCTATGGAGGGGCTTACAGACAATCCTTCCTTTCTTTCTTCATAGAAAGAGCAACATTAATTGAACCACAGCATAATTTGGGGGAGGGATTTAAACATTCATGTAAACTGGAAAAAATTCTCTAGTGAATTCTCTAGTGAATGCTTTATTATTGGTTATCTGAATTTTCTACAATAAGCATGTGTTATTTATTTTTTTAAAAAAAGATGCAAAAATTATTTGGCATAAAAATCCTTCTACTTATCTTTAAGTCATTAGTCCACTGATTGAAAATAGCATTTTTGTTCTTTATTTATTGATAGAAAAGGTTAGAAATATTTCAGCAAAAGAAATAATGTGTTACAGTTTTCAACTTCAAAGCATGGAGACACCTGGAGTGCTATGGAAGAGAATCTGAATTTTAAAGTATATACTGCCAAGGGAGAATAATGTAAATCTTAGGAAGATGATTCTGATTATGTGACCCAAATTCTAATGTCAAATATGCTTTTAGATTTTTCGTTGAATTCATTTTGAATGAGATGGCTTAGTTTTTTAAAAAACTGCTTATTCTTTACTTACACACTACAAGTGGATGATAAAAGTAATTCAAGTGGTAAAAAAGGAAGTTATACAGTAAAAGGACAAAGAACTCCTGACACATGTCCAGTTCTCTAATCCCTAGAAATAATTACAATTTCTGAAAACTTCTATGGATATATATTGTTTCTCTATATATAGTTCTTTCATATCTCCACACTCATATATCAATATATACATTTTAAAGTAGCTGTATATCTATGTCATTCAAACAGGTATTTGGCTTTTATTTAATAGTCTTTGTCTTCTGGCTGGCATTGTAAACCTGAGTGCCCTCAGCTGGGACATGAGAGAAAAGCATCAATCAGGGTGCTAAATTCTCTCCCTTAAGGCTCAGTTTTTTGTTGATGCAGCCTGGCAGCAGAGTATACACAGGGTAACTTCTAATGCTCTTCTGTATTTAAGGCTATGACTTTATTGCTATGACACCCAGAAAAACTTCCAAATGACCCATAACCCACAATATCAAAGCCTATTCTTGAAGGCCAGGGTTGTCCAGACTTCTCAGACTTCGGCCAGGGTCCTGCAGATGCACGCATCTATTCATGCAACATCCCTGCACACTTTGAATTCCTATCACTCTTACTAGGTAGTTTAATTCTCTAACAAGACTTTAACTGGCAAGTGGTGGGAGCAAAGGATAAAGGAATGGGAGAGAGAGAGAGGTTCTTAAAGTGATAGGAAGCCCAGGTGGAAGCTTCATTTTTCTTCTCATTCTTTACCCAGACTTCCCACACACCACAGTCACTTTTTCTCCAAAGGGCTAATGTCAACAAACTTGGGTGAATGTAATAAATACTATCTAAGTTCCTACAATTTGCTGGTGGACACAGGGTAAAAATTTCCTGCCACAAAGATGATAATTAGATTTTCCCCTTAAGGAGGCATTAATTTGATTGGGGATATATATACTAATCAACCGGAACTCAGTATTGATGGTGCCAGGGTCAAGATGGGGACGTTCTAAAAGAAGACAGTCAGCCTACGAACTGAGAAACTAAGGCCAGCACAGGTCTGTCTGCTGGGCTCACGGGGTTGAAGACTTTTGATAAAGGTGAGTAGGAAGACACAGAGGCACAGATGAGAGTGGTGTGTACTGGGTAAGATGAGCTAGCTGGTTATAAGGGGCATGTGGGGAAAGACCAGGGAAATGAGTCAAAAAAACATAGGCAGAACTCTGATAGTAAAAGATTTGCTTGGTATGCTTGGAATTTTCCCTGAGTAGCAATTATTCTCAACCATTTCAATAATAAATATTTTCTAATGCCTCCTATATAATGCTATTACCTACCTATATGCATCATGAAAAGTTTAACAATATATGAAAATTATTGCATTATCCTATGTCATAAAGACCATAAAGAGAAAATCTGTATTTCAATATGTCAGTGTTTGAACCTGACTGAAACAGAAGACATGTAAAGTGGTTGGATGGTCATATCTGTACATAGACTCACCAAGGATACGACAGCCACAAATACAAGTGACATGTGGGCGTTTATGAGTGATTCAAGGCCCTTATTGTCATTGCTGATTTTCTAAATTGTGAAACAACAGTTGGAGAAGTGCTGAGAATAAAAGACAATGTTTCTTGATTTACATAGAATGTCCACTTCTATTTAATCATGGTATATTAAAACAGTGTAAAAATACTTTATGTAAATTGTAATTGGTTTTAGGTTTAGAGCATTCTCAATAGCATTTTCAATTAAAAAAAATGTTTTCTGGGAAAGGTGGGACTATTATTTCTTCAAAAGGAAGTTCAATGCATGTCGGGATGACCTAACATATTCTTGGAGACCAAGGCGAAGGGACTTGTAAATAGCTAGTGAAAATGAGGAAATGAGGTACTGCCCTATTGTCTGGGGAATAACGTTACAGCAGCCAACAGGGGACTTTCTGAGAAACCCCAACTGTGCTCTGGAGAAAGAGTTAATTTGAAACTACTGCCCTGGCCAAAGGAAATCAACAATAAATAGGTCATATGGTTTGTAGAGATAAGCAAAGCCAGCCAGATAGGAGAGAGAACACTTTAGCTCTCAATTCTGGGCGAGCCGGCAATAATCTAAATGAGCAGGGAAAGGAGATGCAGAAATGCTGATTTTAGTGTTTTAAAAATTAATCGTACCGGGCCTCCCCGGTGGCGCAGCGGTTGAGCGCTGGGTTGTGAAGCTGCCCGCAGACTCTGCGGTGCTGGTTCGATCCCCGGCTGCTCCCCGGCCACCGGAGGAGGGTCCCACATGGCGCACAGACCTCTCCTGCCGCCCGCTGCTCCCCTCAGCAGTGTACTTTGGTCCTTCTGCCTGCTCTGCACCCCGCTCTGGCTCTGGTGAATTCTCTCACCCTCCCACGCTTCTGACTGTACCCAGTGCATGTATAAACAAAAACAAACAAACAAACAAACAAACAAATAAATAAATAACATGCCTCTATAAAAAAAATAAATCTTTAAAAAAAAATTAATCGTACCATGTATAAAATTAATTCCAAGAGATAAAAATCTAAAAAAATACTTCTAAAAAGAGACAGTAGAAAATATTGTTAAATATGTTTAGATTCATGGGTTAGATAAAAGTCCTCATAGGTAACACAATGTTTATTTCAAACATGGACAGATATTACAAAATGGCTACATGAAGTTTTAAAATTTCCCAGTGTTGTGAGATACCAAAAACAAAACAAAACAAAAAATTGACAAAGCAGTTGAAACTAATTACAAAATATTTTGCAGATAAAAATATCCTGAAAACATAATGATGACTCCTAAACAGCATTGATAAGATGAAAATCATTACTTTAGAATTTTTTTTCAAACGAATAGGCAATTAGACAAGAAATACAATTAGTCTAAAATTATGAAAAGATGCCCCTGTTCACCAGTAATTTAGGAAAATGCAAATAATATCAAATACATGTTCTCAGACTGGTAACATGCAAAATTGCTAACATTCAACGTCAGAAAGGACTGTGGAAGTATCTATCAATATAATATGGTGTTGCCCCATGAATCAAGATTTGGTGTGGGTAATTCTCAAGTCTTTTGAAGAATCTGCAATATTAATCAGGTTGGCTCTTACTAGAGCACCACTAAAGTATATGAGTGTAAGGAAGTGTTACTTTCTAGAAAAGGCAGTTGCTGAGCACCTGATATCTTTGTATGAAGTCATAAACGCACCTCTTCTAGGCAGACATCCTCCCCACATGGCGAGGGATGTGCTCAGGATTTCAGCCTCGACTCAACTTCCCCTCCCTGAACAAGCAACAATCCACAGTGAATCAATTTTCCTTTGGTTCTCAGCTTCCTCTATATTTTCTATCAGTTTAATTGGTTTCCTGGCATCCCATTTCTAGAAAAAGGCTGTCTTTTCCCTGTTCTTATGGATCATTGTGTTCTTGGTAAATGTCATTCTAATGTGATATTTAGCAGGGTTTAGGGAAAGAATGAATGTAATGAATGTATTCAATCCATTATTTAATTCAAAGCATGTTCCTTCTTTTGAACTGAATGAAGACATGGAATGTTGAATTTTTTCAAGTATTTATATTTCCTGTTTTTTCATCATTATATGAAAGCATTTGTGTTTGTTTCCTAATAGGCATTAGCATGTGATCTGTCAAAATTGATCTAAAAAAAAAATCGAACATTTATCAGACGAAAAAGGGAAGATGAGAGAGAAAGTGGGATGCTTGTACTCTCATGACCATTTTTAAAGTTGTCTATTTTATTTAATTTTAGGCTTCACCTTAAGATGTAAAAATACATAATTTTTTCATAATTGCATACATAATATAACCTAATATTATTTACCTAAGTTTTGTTTTCTCTTTTTTCCCCTCCATTTTATTTTGTTTTCATCTTCTGTTATATTTTCTTGATATGTTATTTTCTGTAAAGATTTTTTTTACTTACAAGAGTGATTTTTGGTATATGCACTAGTTTTAAATTATGTATCTAGGTGTTAATGTTAACCTGAAAATTATTTAAATCAAAATTTCCCTATTTTGCTTCTTAGTTTCTTTTTTTTTAATTTCTTTTTTTTTTATTTTTATATTCCCCATACAATTGCAACCCCCTGATTTTGACCCCAATCAAAGTGTGTTTGATTGGGGTGTGTTCCCCCCCCCCCCCAAAGTGTGTTTCTGGTTCATAGTTGTTTGTTGATTTTGATTTTTTTTTCTCTTTCTTATAGTTTTTTAATTATTGGAAACTGCTTTTGACCCTTGGTGGCGCAAGGGGTTAATACGCAACCTATGAAGATATCGCAACACGAGTTCGATCAGGGAGCAACCCACAAGGCGCAGCAGACCTCTCCTGTCTTGCCCACTGCTCCCCTCAGCAGTGTATTTCAGTAGATCCTCCTGTTCTGCTCCCCACTCTGTCTCTGGTGAATCCTCTCAGTCCCCCACACTTCTGCTCTGTACCCCTTTTCTTGTACACATAAATAAATAAATCTTAAAAAAAAACAAAATTATTTCATATGTGATAATATCTTTGTTGCCTTTTCTTAATTTTATGGTTGTATACCATTTAATATTGTGAAAGTGAAATATGAAGTAAACCTGATTTTTTTCCTTTATAACTAAGTCAAACAAGATTTTTCCTATGGTGATATAGAACTATTTGTTTATATGCAGGATTGTTTTTGTATATGTGTGCATGTGTGTCTGAATGCTAAATTATTTCTTTAACTTTGAAAATCAAAAATTTGGGGACCTCCCTGGTGGTGTAAGGGGTAAAGACGCAACATATTAATCTATCCACAGCCACTGCAGCACAACTTCAATCCCCAGCCAGGGAGCTACCCACATGGCACATGGATCTCCCCTGACTCTCCCACTGCTCCCCTCAGCAATGTGTTTCAGTCAATCTGCCTGTTCTGTTCCCCATTCAGTCTCTGCTGAAACCGCTCATCCCCCACACCTTTGGCCTGTACCCCAGTTTTTGTATATATAAATAAATAATTCTTTAAAAAAAAAAGAAAAAGAAAAAAAGAAAAAAATTCACTATTATATGTTGAAGTTTCCTTTGATCAAAGCCTGGAGTAGAAATATAGATGACCAATAAAATTTAGAAAGGGTGATTAGTTTCAGAGGTAACACCAGTTAAAATTGAGCCTCCCTGGTGGCGCAGGGGTTAAAGACAGCATTATCAAGCTATCACGAGTTTGATCCCCCAGCTGCCCATGGAGCAACCCACAGGGTGCAGCAGACCTCTCCTGTCTCACCTGCTGCTCCCCTCAGCAGTATATTTCAGTCAGTCTGCCTGTTATGTTCCCCACTCTGTCTCTAGTGAATCCTCTCACCACCCCCCACACACCTCTGGCCTTAAAAACTGTTAGCCATACACTTTATTTAAATTGTCAAATGTTAAAAACGTCATGATTGAAGCATAATGTGTATATATATATGTGTGCTAATTGTACAGATTTCTAAAAATTCTCTATGTCACCAGTAGCCAGATTAAGAGCAGAGCCTCCCATCTCCCCAGAATGTCCTTCGAGCCTCGTTCTACTATCCCCCAGCACAAATAACTGACTTCTAATAACCTAGATTAATTATGAGTTTGGCAAACAATTTAAAGTGGGATGATATCAAGAGACAATAAAATTAGGGGAAAAGTTCTCTCCTTCACAACTGCAAGCACAATTTATTCATACATTTGTACAGGTAACACCTGTATTAGGTAACACCAATGTTCTTAATTTCTCTATCTTCCTTTTACATCATTCATTTCTTATTCTCTTTAATACAGATTGCATATATCTGCTCTTAACTAATCATAATTCTGCCAATCAACATTTGCTTTTTTTCTTCCACATAAGACATGCTTGCTCTTAGAAATGAGCATTAATATTGATTTATGGTGCCCCTTAAACTCAATTCTATCCCACCTGAAAAATGTACCTTGTCTTAAAACATCCTTTTCTATGCCACCCAGTCCTGTGGTCATCCCCAATTCATTTTTTATTTCACTGATGGAAATAGAAAATTTGCCAACTGAAAATACATTTAAAGCTCCCCACAAATGGAATAAAATGAAAATTGTATCTATGATACATCTATTACAACATCTAGCACAGAATATGTCATTTAAAAAGCTACTTTCCCTCCTTTTCTCTTGTACTCAGTTTTTCTCACCCTCAATAACCCACTCTAGAAAACTTATATAGAGAATATTCTTTTTCTCTGTCATAAAAATGTTAATATCCTTTTGTTTGTTCTTTTGACAGTTATAAATACAATATACAACATTGTAATTTCTATAAATTAATAATATTAAATGTTTTCTAATTAGCAAAATCCTTGTGGTGTTTTATACTCTAAGATAAGCAGAGTGAAATGAACTGGAGTACCTGCTGGGCTACGATAGGTGTTTCAGTGTAATGTCAATTAACCAGATTCTTTCCATTTCCATATTCCCCGCGTGTGCTGTTCCACAGCTGCTGGGGATTAATATTTTTACTATCCCCAAATTGTGCCACAGTAGCCCATAAGATATTTACTCTGAGAGTGGATACTTTTCTTATATCTGTAGAAGTAGGCACATACCTTAAAAAGTCACTGTTGGCTTATAGATACTAAAATAAAATTACTTGTCTTATTGTATTATTTTATTGAGGTAATACAGGGAAAGTAAAATATCAGACTTTTCTGCCCTCCTGCCATTAGGATTGATGACGGAACCCTGTGGTCCTGAATGCATGCCTGATGGTGGACACCTGGAGTAGGGTCCATACCCTACTCCATACGTAGGTGGGTATACTGGGCTAAGAATGGGCTTATAAGGGTGGAGTCATGGGGACTCCAGCAAAGAGCTAAAGTTGCAGAGAAGCAGAGGCCCCAAGAGAAATTTGGAGAGCCCAGAAAGAGTGAAGAGTTGCTGGAGACTGGGAGGTCTGGCAGCTTCCTGGCCCCCCAGCACTCCTGCCTGCCACATACCTGGTAAATCCCAATAAAAACCTGGAAAAGCCACTGAGGGCTCCAGGACTCCTCCTTTACCCCATCTGCTGGAATCATAGAAGACCTGCATTGTCCCATCCTGCCCCTACAGGTAGAAATGGTTCATGGCAGCATATATGATTTGGTATATAAGTTCATTCCTCTTCAGATGTATGTTACAATAACACATTGATCACCATGGCAACCATAATACTCCACCAGAGTCCATCTCAAGTCCCTGTCCCCTCTTGCCCCCTCCTCCAATTCTCTTCCAGTAAATTTAAATCTGTAGTCAGATATCTAGGGTTTGTTTTGCTTTTGATTTTCTGCTCCTTTGTTTATAGTACAACTATGAGTGAAATAATCCAATATTTAAGCCAGAGGGAGAAAGATAGTTTACTTGGCAAAATCCTCTCCATTTCCAACTATGTCGTTACAAATGGCAATTTTTTTTTCCTTTTATAGATGACTATTACTCCATCAATTATATATACATCTTTTTAGTCCACTCATGTCTTTGGGAACTTAGCTTATTTCCATAACTTAGTTATTGTAAACTGTACTACATGAACAAATGAATGCATATATCCCTTCTAATTAGAGTTTTCTGTCCTTAGAGTTGATCTCTAGCAGTGGGATTGCTGGCTTGTTAGGTAGGTCTATTTTTAATATTTTGAGCAATCACCATGCTTTTTTCCATAGGCATTGGGGCAGTCTACAGTCCAACTGACATTTTTTCCCATTTCAGCACACCCTCTTTTTCCCTCTCCTGTACCCTCTTTTTCTCAATACCCTCCCCCTTTTCTCCACAACCTCTCCAACACTTGCTGTTATTGGTCTTTTTTGATAAGGGCAATTCTCACAGAAGTGAGTTCATAACTCACTATGGTTTTGATTTGCATTTGGTGATAATGAACATTTTTTTTTCATGTGCTAATCAGCCATCTGTATGTCTTTGTTGGAGAAGTATCTATTTAGCTCTTCTGCATGTTTTTAAATTGGGCTATTCATTTTCTGATTGAGTTCTATGAAATTCTTTGTAGATCTTGGATATTAGCCTCTTATTGGATGTATATTGTGAAAATACTTCCCCCTGCTCACTGGGTATCTTTTTATTTTAGTAATATTTTCTTTCACTATACAAAAATTTTGGGTATGATATAGTTCCATTGATTGCTATTGGAGCTTAAGTCCCAAAGATATCACTGAAACAAATGTTGTGGATTGTTTTGTCTGTGTTTTCTTCCATGTATTTTATGGTTTCACTTCTTTCATCAGGTTTTTAATCCATTTTGAGTTAATTTTTGTATATGGTATAATAAGGTCATGGTCCAGTATCATTCTTTTGTATGTGACTATACAATTTCCCCAACAGTTTGTTAAAGAGATTTTCTCCATTTTCAAAGTAAATGTCTTCACTTTGAGAAGGCTCTTTTCTTTCTTTTTTTTTTTTTAATAGAGGCATGTTTTATTTATTTATTTATTTGTTTGTTTTGTTTATACATGCACTGGGCACAGTCAGAAGCGCGAGAGGGTGAGAGAATTCACCAGAGCCAGAGCGAGGAGCAGAGCAGGCAGAAGGACCGAAGCACACTGCTGAGGGGAGCAGCAGGCGGCAGGAGAGGTCTGCGCGCCATGTGGGACCCTCCTCCTGCCGGGGATCGAACTGGCGCCGCAGAGGCCACGGGCAGCTTCGCAACCCAGCGCTCAACCGCTGCGCCACCGGGGAGGCCCTAAGGCTCTTTTCTTTCTATAGCTTAAATGAACATACCTGATGAGATGTCCTTTAAGTCTTTATTGCAATGAATTTGTACTTAAACTCCTACACATTCCTCTTGTTTCAGTATCTTACATGACCAGTGGCACAGGTTTAATTTATTTAACTTGTTTGTTTGCTCATTTGTTTATTGCAAGAGCTTGGAGAATAATCTGCAAATATCCTTTACAAAGGGTGAATCTTTAATCATGCTGTCATCATTACCTCTGCACCTTGGAAGGAACTAACAATCTTGCAAGAATGCAAAGCTTTTTATGATAGTAACTGCTAAGTCTTGAGTCTTTCAGTTTCTCTAGCCAGTCTTTGCTTTTTCCACTATTTTCACTAAAGGTAATTGAATACCATCTTGATCCTTGATCTTCTCAACCTCTCAAACACTGATTGCATAATTATAAAGGCAGCAGGATTCTATGAATAATTAAAACTCTAAGGAAATTGAGACCCTAACTTGGGAACAACTAATCCTTTTCTAATTTCTGTCTTCTTTCCTCTCCCTAACCATAGCCAGGCCCTGTAGCTCTGTTCCAGGGCATCTGCTTGTCTCTCACTCTACTTGGCTCTCAAAGGCCTGTTCACTTTTTTCTTTGTGAAGAGTTCAAGAGATGCCATCCCAAAATACATTTCTTTGGGATATTGATTATTTTGAACTGACAACACTTGAAAAACCACAAATGCAGAAGAAACTTTCTTTCTCTGAACTTCCCTTAGCTGCCTAAAGACAGATCCTCTGAAAGAACTCCATTGTCATAAATCCACTCCTCAGAAGTTTCATCAACCAGAGAAAATTGACTCATGACAAGAGAGAGACTAGAAGTTGATATCACACCCACACCCAATATGTCACATATTATCATATCTCCTATCCCTTTGAGGTCCCCTTCAGCCCTTGATATTTTCTAAATATCACTTCTGCTACCCTAAATGATATATGCACCCCAACTTTGAGATGGATATATATAAGCTTTCAAATTTCACTGCTTTTTTGTGTATTCAATTTTTATCCCTGTGAAATCTCACACATGTAATATTAAAAAATAGTCAACTTGTAAAACATAAAAAATCAGTTTTGTACCTTTTATCTTGTTAATCTTCCTGTTGTCATAGCATAGAGCCAGTGATGGGACACTAGGCAGATAGAAATCATTTCTTCCTATACTTTGATCACTCTATCCCAGTTAGTCCATATGTAGTATGTTATTTTCAGCTGCTTCTAGGACATTCCCATTCAGATATTCCCACCTCACTTCCTTCAAAACAAATGTATACAAAACCAAACTGGTTTTTCTCCCTTGCCTCTTAAAGTCAGCTTCTCTTTCCCATTTCCGACATTATTCTAATGGTTAAATTTACTGAAGGGTAGTGACCTGACCTGGAGACAGAAGGGGTCTAGATACTTTCTTTTGAATGAGGTAATTAGCTTCTCAAGAACAGGAGTTATTTCTTTATGATTTGTGTCTCCTAGAGTGTTTAGTAAATTTCTCTCAATGAATATATATTAATTATTGTTAATAATTAATTAACAGATCGATTACACTGTTATCCTTAGCAAGGCAAAATACTCTGCTCCCCAAAGAGAATCAGCCATTAGCTAAAAATTGGAGAGAGAATGTACAGCCAACCCATTTCTGCTGGTCCTAAAACAATCCCAAGTGCTTGGCTAACTGGGTAGGAGTGGAAGAGTTTCTGGTCTCTCATTGTAAATTTTGGTCCAATTTGATGTCACTAAACTTGTGGTGTGGATGAAGATGAAACTGGATTATGCTTTACTAATCTAACGTTTCCTAGTTTATTGGATTAAAAAATGATAAATTGACCCCAAATGCTGACATTGTAGCATAATCATGATAGTACCGAGAGCACCCAAAATCAAAACAAAAGAAAAACCTAAAACCCTCATTCCAAAAAAATTCAAATTCCTGTGTTCTCTCCAGCAGCACATACACTAAAATTGGAACTACAGAGAAGATTAGCATGGCCCCTGCACAAGGATCACATGCAAATTCTTGAAGCAGAGTTTTGAATTCCAGTGTTTTACTATTAAAATAATAAATTATTATTTCAAAAATTTGAATTTCCTTATAAACATAATGATTCTGTGTATGTAATTGCTGTGTGCAATACACAACTTTGGGAGTATGCATAGCCTGAATTCTGCAAATGTAAATTTTTCGGAGTAGGAGTAGTTCTCCAAAGACTTGAGAATTTGAGCTCTTTACTTTGATGCGAGAAAAACATCAGCAGAGGCTTATGGACATGTGCCTATAAATCAACATACCCTCCTTTAAGAATTACCCTGGAGTCCTAGATAATCCAGTTTTGAAAATTAACTATATTGACACACAAGATTAAAAGATAAATGTGAAGGATTAAGTATTTTACTACTACACAACAATGCTTTGAATACCCCAAATGACTTTGTAAAATCTCCCATGTCTCCCTGGTGTGAAATCCTTAATAGAAGTGATAAAATGTGAATTGCTTTGGATTACTCTTTCAAGTGATTGTTTTTTTAATTAATTTATTTATTTATAGAAGAACTGGGGTGCAGGCCAGAGGGGCAGGAGGTGGAGAATTCAGCAGAGATAGAGCAGGGGAGCAGAACAGGCAGATCTACTGAAATACAGTGCTGAGGGGAGCGGAAGATGAGACAAGAGAGGTCTGTTGCGCCATGTGTGTCAACTATCTGGCCGGGAATCAAACTCAGGCCATGCCATTGATAGCTCTGAGACTTAATCCTTAGGCCACCAGGAGGCCCCTCAAATGATTGTTGTGGCATGAATTTTAATTTTTTAAAGATTTATTTATGCATACAAGAACTGGGGTACAGGCCAAAGGTGTGGAGGGTGAGAGGATTCACCAGAGATAGAGTGGGGAACAGAACAGGCATCTTGACTGAAATACACTGCTGAGGGGAGCAACAGGCGAGTCAGGAGAGGTCTGCAGCACCATGTGGGTAGCTCCCTAGCTGGGAATCAAACTCATGCTGTAGTGCCTACAGATAGTTTCATAGGTTGCGTCTTAACCACTTGTGCCAGCAGGGAGGCCCCTGTGACATGAATTTAAGATTTTTAAAAAATATTTTCTTGCTTATTGCATTTCATTTTCAAAACCAGGAGTTAACAGTTAAATATGCCTTTTCAGTAGTGTGCTTACTTGAACTTAGACTTTTATTCTTCAGCTGCCACTGCAGTTCTTCTAAGGACTGTGAAACAATCATGTCAAAAATCACTTTGCTCATGTTTGCCCTAATGGGTAGGATCCTGTCATGATTGCAAGCCATTTTCACAACGTACCCCTGCCACAAGGGGTCAGTTCTTTAAAGTCTGCTCTTCATTTCAAGCCCTGGACTTCTTGAAAGAGTATCAATCTCCCTGCCTTGTGGTGTCAAGCTTCTCAACCAGCTCTATCATCTTATCAAATAGTATCACATCTATTGGGGCAGATAACTTGTTCAGTATACTGTGGGATGTGAACAGCATCCTTGGCTGTACTTATGTTATAACATGCCCTCAGTTGGGCTAACCAAAAATGACTCCAGAGACTGCCAAATGCCCCCATGGAGAGCAAAATTGTCCTGTGTTAATCACTCTCCTATAGATTCTGCTGTATCTCATTATCATTTCTTTTAACATTTTTACTTTAAGACTATTGAACTTAAATCATCCCACCATTACAGGTTTTGGGGGAGAAAACAGTTGTTTGGGTATCTACATAAAGTCACTTTGCATATTTATCTGGGCATGTCAATGGTTTTCTGTGATCCAATGGAGGAAGAACTGTGACTAGGCAGTTTCACCACCCCTGGCTGGGTTCCTGGCTTGGAGTCTAGACCTGTAGAATAATGGTCTTGCCAGAAAAACTGATGAATAACCAGAGATCTCCTGAACCTAGGTGTGGCCCTGTTGCATGCCAAGATCGTCTGGGTCCTTAGAACCTCTGCTTATGCAGAAGAAATTTCTGCAGGAAATGGGTCCAACCAAATCTGTGGAAATAGGAAGTGACAGGACATGTTGCTTAAACATTTTGTTCTTACCAAGAGACGGAGCTCATCCAGATAGGCAGTTCTGATGAGGGGCAGGGTCAGAATCTATGGTGCCTGTGGAGAAAGGTAGAGACCTTGAAGGGACAGAGAAAGGCATTGCACTGCATTGCTGCTAACTTGCTTGCTATGCTTATGGCTGCACTTCTTTCAAGGCTTGTTCTGAGTCTCAGCCAGAAAATGGTGGAAATTATTTGAATTTTAGTTAAGGAACCAAAGCAAATGTGGAGGATGAGAGTTCCAAGTTGGTTCTTTACACCAATGCAGTGTTTTCCTAGTTGGTAATTGAGTGGTTATCTTGTACAACTAGGAAACTGGCAGATTTGGCTACTGTCTTCTTGCATCACCAAAATTCTTTTTAATGACCTTTTAAATTTGTTTTCATTTTTTTAATTTAGAATTGACCCTTGAGCTTAACTATGAACCTGCTATTGACCAATAACAGTTGATTAACACATTTTGTATATCACATGTTGTAAGGAAAATTAGTTAAAATCAGGCTATTTTTCACTTTCTACAAAACAGCCCATACCTTGAAATGCTATGTTTTCCACCATTCAGATATCTAACAAACAACCCATTGGTCTTGCATTTGCAATAATGGATCAGTTGTGGGGCTGTGGGCACTTGACAGGGTAAAGGGGGCTAGGAGTTCAGTTGCTGTTCTGCATCTCTGAGTGGTTGGAGTCTCTCTCAGTTTCTCTCTGCCTACCTGTATATATGGTCCCCTGTGGCAGCATTAGTGGCCTGCAAAACCCACCAAAGTCTCCAAATTTTCTTTCCATCTGTGATAACTGACAATGAACCTACAAGGCCTGTGATGATTGCACAAAACATGTATTCTATATTTTTACAACAAAGTAAGGTGAAGCAAAAATGTTACTTAAGAAAATCATCAGATAGAAAATACACTTACAGAACTGTATAGATACCATGACTTTGTTACCTGTTTATAAGAAAACACACTTTAAAGTGGAACTGTGCAGTAAAAAACCATGCTCAAGGGTCAGTGTTTGTCAAACTAGCACAGGATTGTTTTTGCTAGCCCCAGTGTGGGGAAGATTTCCATTCTAACATTAGGTGGTTTTAGGTGTACTTACTCCAAAAAGACTACCAGCTACTATAGCAATTTTAAGTCTTCTAATTTGATACAGAAAATCTTAGAGCCAGAGAGAAAATCTCAGCAGGGAAGGCATGTGGCTTAAACTGAGATGAAACTAACTGAAGCAAGCAGAACTTGACTGGGCTTGGTTTACTTCCCGTATGCCATCAGCAGACTGGGTCTCACACACCAGTCAGAAAGTAGAGCAGCTCAGCTCAGCTTTGAGAAAAGGAGACAAACAGGACTTGAGTAGTGTTTTGCAATTTTCAAAAACCATATTGATTTTTTAAATATCTTGTTGCTAAGACAGGTGCTAGAATGATCCACTCCCTGATCCACTCCGATCAGTTCTAGCTATAGGTTTCCCCTCTCAAGCCATGCCAATTCCCTCTTACCAATTACTCAGACCACAAATACTTTGTACTTGTCCTTGATTTGTCTCCTTTTCTCATGCTCCAACATTCAGTTTTATTTGAAAAGCCTTTGGCTATGTCTTCAAAATATATCCAGAATTCATATTTACTGGTACTTGGAAATAATCTTTTTTTTTTGTGAGATAGCCATGAAGAGTCCTTATCTTTCAGAAATACGTACTATAAGATTTTCAGATGAAATAAGCAATCTGGAATTTGCTTTGAAGTAATGTAATAGGTGGGATATGTTTGAAACAATACTGTATACTGATAATGTTGAAGCTGGGTTACAGGTATAGAGGACTCATTATACTGGTAACTCTATACAATTGTGTAGATTTGACATTTTTCATTAAAAATCATGGAGGAACAAAGAAAAAAACAATTATGTTCTTTGTAACTTACCATGTCATGCTTTTTCATAAAAATATGTTCTGTCTAACAATAGTTAAAACTGTAAATAAATGTACTTTATGAAAACAGTACTTTTTTTAATAAAGATTTATTTATTTATGTATATAAGAACTGGGGTACAGGCCTGTGGTGTGGGGGTGAGAGTATTCACCAGAGACAGAGTGGGGAACAGAATAGTCTGATTGACTGAAATATACTGCTGAAGGGAGCAGAGGGCGAGTCAGGAGAGGTTTGCTGCGCCGTGTGGATACCTCCCAGGCCAGGGATTGAACTCGTGCTGCAGTGCCTGGGGGTAGTTTCATAGGTTGCATCTTAACCACCTGTGCCACCAGGGTATTTAAGGGTATTTCTGCCCTAACAGGTCTGTGTAGGTCTATGTCATTTATTTGTTTAGTTAACCACTTGTTATTATTATTACTATTATTGTTGTTACTGTTATTATTAAGCACTCAATACAAGGAATGTTGTAGAGTGTAAAAAGATGAAAAAGAAAGTATGCAAGAAGTTTAGATTCCAATACCAGAGTAGAACATGTAGCTGAATAGCTTCAATACAGCCGAGTGTTAGAAATGTTACCCACCCACCCACTTTACAGTGTGAGTGTGTACCTCTCACTTTATTCCCAGCATTCTACTCCATCCATTTTTGCCACTACTGCTATGCACACAAGGGAAGTTTCTACTTCCCAAACTTCCTACCACTTAAATCTAGACCTCATTTCTCAGTTCAGATAAGCATTGTTAAAAGTCTTTTCTCTGAGTGCATGTGCCTTCATTCTTTGGTATTTCATACCCTTGACTAGCTCATATGCAGATTTTAGAGGTAAATCAATTCTAAAGGAGCACTTCTGTATTTCCCATTTGATAGGCTGTATATTGGTCTAGCTGTGCTTCCATCACTTAACTGGGGAGCAACAATTCACTGTATTTTCTACCCAGAACATGCAATGCCATCACAACTATGATATGCCATCACAACTATGTCACTGTTGTGTAACCTGGACCCTCCCACGTTTTTAGTAATTTTGACTGCCACTAGGCTCACCACCATGACACCCTCTGACATGCCGAGCAGGACCCCAAAACAAATGCAAACAGGAAAATGATTCCGGGGAGACAATTTGAAATGAAGCCCTAGTTGATTTTCCTCCTCATAGTTCTTCTAACACAGTCTTTCTGAAATCAGGAAAAGTGCTACCAGGAAAAATACAACTTCATAGAAGGCATAAATTTTGTCAGTTTTGTAGTATTCTGCCTCCAGCTAACTATAGCATCATGGCATTGTACCACAACTCAGAAGGAGCCCAGTGGAAATTCCAACATCCCATTCTAACAATATGAAAGAGAGAGAAAATTGGGTATGTTGGGGGAAAGATGGGTCATGGGTCAGAATCTTACTCAGATATATTGCCAAAGAAAATGGAAAAAAAGTTGTTATGATTCTTCTCAACATTTCAAGAATGATCTGAATGTGTCTAAGCAATCCACTGCATCATCCCTGATACTGAGATGTACGTGAGGCGGTGGGGTAGTGATGGTATCTGCTTTATTAAAGACTTCTATTGTGGGCTTAGCAAATTATCCTACTCTCCACTTTCCTTTCCTTTCCACTTTCCACTCCTTGGTTCTAAACTCTTTTTTCTTTGTTCCTTTTAGGATCTAGACATTTACAATTGTGTTGTTCTTTTGCTTCTCCAGCTTTTGTAACCAGCTTTTCTTCTATGTTAGTTAGCCTTTTCCAATTGAGAGAGGGATTTCATAGGGGTAGCTGGTAATAAGGAACTTATTAATTGGAAGTTTTAAGAACAGAATTATTGAATTAAGCCAATACTAGACCAATATTACCTAAGATGTATTAGCTTTTGCAACAGTGACAACTCCCAGAAATCTGGGCCACTTACAGCAATAACAGCTGCCACAATAGTAATTTCTTAAGATACATGAGGGCTGTAGAACTGCTTCAGTTCTTCTTGCATTGATAATTTCTTCAGGACTGTGCTCAGTACTGGCATGAAGGTTGAAATTTCTATATACCTGTTATTCTCAAAGTAAAGGGTACAAATGCAAAGATGCAGGATTTTATGGGATTCAGGATAAGGTGGTCAAGTGAAGGCCTGGTAACGTTGCTTGGTATTTTGAACATGGATTGTGGAAGTGGAATAAGATGGGTAGACAGCTCTTCCAAAGGTTGGAAGATTGGAAGTGAGGAATTTCCATTAAAATGCTTAATCAAACATCTCAGTTCTTCTCTGAGATTGATTTTTTCCAGAGCAGTTGTAACCATTTGCTTGGCTCTTGCTCGATTGCAGGCCGCAGACTTGGTAAATATCAATTTCTTAGTGTGGGCTACATGGCAGGCTGGTAAAAAGAACAGTTATCACTGCAATGGGTCATAGTTCCAGCCAGAGGACAGGCATCGAGCTGACTTGAGGTCAAATCACTTGGATGACTAATTCCAGAATCCTGATATTCCTTATACCTGTGGTCAAGAGGAGGTCAGGGGGTAGGTGAGTGGCCAAGATTTTTGTGCTGTCATTATTGGAGAAGTTCAGAGACAGTGACTGACCATACCATTTGAATGATGTTTCTCAGAGCTCTTCCATTAGTTACTAGCATCTTCTCACAATTTTCCAGTTCTTTTTTCATTCCTGAAGGCTATAAACAACATTATGTTTCAGGCAGATGAGGAAGAAGGCTTTGTATTTTAGATGGTGACAGGCGTAAAAGGAAGAGAGTGTGTTCAAGAGAGATATCCATTATTACTTGATTTTTTCTTTGCCAGAAAAAAAAAAATTAAACATTTTGACATTGCATGAGTATTCCGCGCTAAATTAATAGATGTTTTTACTAAAATATAGCATTTGTTTAATTAGATGAAGGGGCACAGTGTGAGGGCAAGCACATCATGGTACAGTACATAGTATAAGCTTCTTCAACATCAGAAACTTAGGTGTCACATATAGCTCCAGTCTGTATTAATTGAGTGACTCTCAAATGAAGTATTCTTAGTGTTTTTGAGAGAACTAAGTGGGCTTCAGGTTAAACTTAGGGGTTACACTAGCTTTACTACCACTACTATGATCCTACCAAAATGGGAGTAAGAGAGTGAAGGTAAATAGAATAAGAAAGAAAAAAATAGTAAATGAGGGATACCAACACATCTATGGGAGCAGATGAAATGTAGAAGTAGCAACTTATCTAGCAAAGAAAGTGAAATCTTATGTTTTAAAGGAGTGACTAATGAGATGCAAGCTGACTCTAATATGTCATAGAACTCTAGAAAAACAGAAGGGCTGGAGGCATGCATGGGGGGTGGAATAAGAGCTATGGTAAGGAATAGCTAGGCCCATAAAAAGTCTTGTACACACAGACATCAGGGTGATGACCTTGACCTATACCAGAATAAGAAAGGAAAATGCATTCTCTGAAAGAATTGAATAAAACACAGAAGCAGAAGATAATTGTGAATGACACACTGGAGCAGGTACAGTAAATGAAGATTCACCTACTGAATGGTAATGCCAATAAGATTGATCTAAAAATAGAAAGATAGGATGTAAAGAAATTTTAAAAGCAAATATGAAAACTTAGAGAATTACATAGGTGAAGAACAATACAGCATGAGATCAGATAGAAATAAACGCTTCTTGGGCCTCCCTGGTGGCACAGGCAGTTGAGCTCCACACTGCAGAGGCTGTCTGCAGCCTCTGCAGTGCGGGTTCAATCCCAGCCTGCCAGCGAGGGTCCCACATGGTGCAGTAGACCTATCCTGTCTTGCCCGCTGCTCCCCTCAGCAGTGTATTTCTGTCGTCTGCCTGTTCTGCTCCCCACTCTGTTTCTGGAGAATCCTCTCACACTCCGTGCATCTGGCCTGTACCCTGGTTCTTGTATAAAAATAAATAAATCTTTAAAAAAAAAAAAAAAGAAAGAAATGCTTCTTGAGACTCCTAAGTGCCTGTAAAAAAATCACATGCAATTGCTGCTATTATTTGCATGAGTGAGACAAGGAATCCACCATGGAAACTGTTACCTTCATTTGAATTTTTCTAAGGGGATTTACCCTTCATGTACTATAGTTCCACTACACTGCTCTGCAAACTGTTTATAAGTCCACACGATCACTAAATGTAAAACGAAACTACAAAGTAAACTCAGTATATTGCTGACTTTTTGCTAGAAGCCTGGATGGACTGAAGTTCAACTGTCCAGTACAGCACACCTCAGGCTTCTAGGTCCTTCCTGAAGCCACCTTCCATAAAGTTGCAAATTTCTTTCCATATTCCTCCACTTAAAACTCAGAAGTGACAAGATCTGACCACATAAAGGTATTGTAATCACTTTTTATGTGCTTCAGTGTTAAATAACAATGTACCACACAAGAGAATTAGTAACATGAAAATATAATTCTCTTAATTAAAACAGGGAGAAAAATGAAGTGAGTAGGAAAAAATAACAACAGAAAGAGAAAATTACATGTATGTGTGGGTACAAATGTGTGTGTAGTGTGTGACCCATACAGAGATTTAATATTACGTAACATTAGGCCTCCCTGGTGGCACAAGGCATTAAGATGCAATCTATGAAGCTTGCCGCAGTCACTGCAGCATGAGTTTGATCCCCGGGCAGGGAGCTACCCACATGGTACAGCAGACCTCTCCTGTCTTGCCCGCTGCTTCCCTCAGCAGTGTATTTCAGTAGATCTGCCTGTTCTGCTCCGGACTCTGTCTCTGGTGAATCCTCTTACCCTCCCACCACAACTCTGGCCTGTACCCCAGTTCTTGCATGTATAAATAAATCTTTAAAAAATATTATGTAACATCTATAACATACTATATATATATAAAAAATTAAAAGATAACTCAGATTCTTATACTAAAAAAAATTAGAATTCTTGGGAAAATATATGTAAAATATGTTTGACTAAACCCAAGGAGTGACAGTTTTATACAATAAAAACTATAACCCTTGCTGAAATAAATTAAAGAAGATATAGATCATTGGAAAGTCATTCCATCATATTTATGGACTGGAAAACTTAATATTGCTATTAGTACCACCCAAAGCAATATAAAAATTCAATGAAATCTTTATGAAAAATTCCAATTTTTTTTCAGAAATAAAAAAAATCCATCCTAAAATTCATGTGGAATCTCAAGGAATCCTGACTAGCCTAGCCAATCTTGAAAACAAAGAACAAAGTTGGAGTACTCACACATCCTGATGTAAAAATTTACTACAAACCTGCCTTAGTGAAAATAGTGTGGTACTAGCATAGAGAAAGATACAGATACTAATGGAATATGATAGAGAACCCAAAAATAAACTCTTTAAATAGATAGTTTTTGGAATAGTATACAAAACCATTCAATAGGAAAAGAGTCTTTTCAACAAGTTGTATCAGGAAAACTGGATTACCAAAAGCAGAGGAATGAAGTTGGACTCTTACCTTATACTACATTCAAAATGGATCAATGTTGTAAAATAAGAACTAAAACTACAAAACTTAGAAAAACACAATGGGAAAAATTCATGTCATTGAATTTGGCAATGATTTCTGAGATATAAGATTGATAGTACAAACAATGAAAGAAAAAAATTGATTGGGTTACATCAAAATTAAAACTTATGTGCATCAGGGCATCCTCTCACCCCCACATCTGTGGCCAACACCCTAATCTTCTACACACAAAAAAAACCCAAAACAAACTTTTCTGCATCAAAGTCACTAGCAACAGAATAAAAAATGTTACAGAGAGTAAATATTTGAAACATCGTATGTATTATATGCATAATAAGGAGTTAATATCCAGAATCTATAAACAACTCCTAAAATTCGACAAGGAAGCGAACAACCCAATTAAAAAATGGACAAAAGATTTCAACAGACATTTATTTGGCTAGTTAAATGACTAATAACTACATGAAAAAACAGCTCAACAAACTCATCATTAGAGAACCATAAATTAAAATGACAATAAAATATGATATTATACCTACTAGTATGCCTGTTATGAAGCAAGCTAACAAACAAAATCAAAAAACAAGTGTTGAGAGGCTGTAGAGAAATTGAAACATTTTTATGTTGCTAGGGAGAAAGTAAAATGGGCAGCCTGTGGAACTGAACATAGGGTGTCTTCAAAAAATTGACATAAAACTATTATGTGTAGGATCTAGCACTTCTATTTCCTAGTGTATAACTAAAATAATTAAAAACAGCTGCTTAAAGAGATATTTACCCACTCATGTTCACAACACCATTAATCATAATAGTTAACATGTGGAAGCATTTCAAATGCCCATTGATTTATGAATGGATAAATAAAATGAGGCATATACATACAATACAATATCATTTAGCCTTAAAAATGATTGCAATTTTGATACATGCTGCAACATAGGTAAAGATTGAAGACATTAGGGTAAGCAGAATCAATCACACATAAAAGGACACATATTGTGTGATTCCACTTATATGATGTTCTGTAACAGGTGGTTGAAGCCAAAGACTGCTGTAGGTGGTGCTTTCTGGAGGGGGGGCTGGAGAGGATGGATAGCCCCAGGGAAAATGCGAACAAAATATCAGTGGGGGTGGAGACTGATAAGAAATATAAGGGAGTGCAGAAGTAGCCCCTAGGTTAATTTTTTTGGATTCAGCTTTTTTGGATCTTCAGCAATTCCAGGGTTAGCGATTTTTGCCCGACCATGCCGATCTTCCAGAAGGCTATTGCAAGCCTCTGAAGGATGTGGAAAAGCTTCCAGCAGCCAACCTCAGAGAGGAAGAGTTCGGAGGCTTTGCAGGTACCTGCAAGTGACTGAAACTTTTCCCAGTTTTACTGCTGTTACAGCCTGGCAGGGAAGGTGAAGACCCTGCGCCAGGAGTGTCTCCGAGCTGCGTGAGTGTGGCTATTTGTTGGGTTGTTCAGCTGCTGCAACTGCTGTTTTGAGTGTCACTTGTCTGGTGCTATGCTGGGGCATCTCGGCAGCCTCTGGTGAGCAACTCCTGTTGTGTCTTCTGCTATCTTTGTAAGTTAGAACCTGGCCTATAGTCTGGCTGCCACGTGCTCCAGGTCCTCAGTGGTGGGAAGATGGTGGGAGTGTGACTTTTGTTCTGGATAGCGTTGCTGATCAATTGGGTTCTTGTGTTTCAAACAATTGAGGAATAATCACCAACACACTAGACTGAAGATTAGCAAACTCAGGTTTATTGCAAGAGACTCCTGACAGCAAGAGGGGGAGTCCAAGGGAGGACCCCATTGCTAGGGTGTTTGTGCCTTTTTTTAGAGCTTCTGGGGACTGTCCACCACTCTCAAAACCTCCCTGGGGCTTTTTTCTACTTTGGGGTACTTTTCCATTGTACTACTTTGCCTCATTACCCCTTTTGTCAACCAGAGATGTGAAGTGACCATAAACACCATTCTTTTCCCATACCACTCCTGCTGCCAGCTCATGCCTCCCAGCTCTGTGGCTATCAGCCTTTGCCCACTAGCACCCCCAGCTCCTTCAGTAGAAGCTTCTTGTCCTCAGTGGCAGGAAGATGCCATTTTGGTAGTGTTTGTGTTTAGGACTTTGAAACACTGGACACTACTTCAGGTGAGGTAAATGATCACTTGTGGCCTCAGTAACTCTTTGTATTCCCTGGTTTGTTAAATAAATCCCATTATTGTTGCTCTCTGGCCTGAGTAATCTTGTAATTGTGCATTCAGGTGAAGAACTCAGACAGTAACTGGTAAACTGTTTGAGCACTGTCCTTCCCAGTTTTAGTAACCCTTGTTTCCCTGTATGGGTTCCAAGAACAGTCAAATTCATAGAGATAGAAATTAAATGGTTTATTTTCATAGACTGGCGTGGGGGATACGGAATGGGAACTTCTTGCCTAAGTTTTATTTTATGGATATTTTACCATAATCTGCTTAAAATTTCCAGAGGTCTGACCCTAGGTAGAGATTACAACATCAAATCTGGGAGAAAACAATCAGAATGAAACAAATTTTTAAAAATGCAAGAAAACAAAATCACCAGAAATATAAACCCATCATTTAGTTCACCTTTTTGCACAGGGACAATTGCTAATCCAGAAGAAGACACTGACTGTGTAACCAACATTTTCACAACCTTATGGAGTTTGAGAGAAAAAAAGTTCAAGAAGTAAGAATGCAACACAACTAAAGGTGATGTCCTTGGTAAATTCTATGTGCTCTGGAGTAAGGGAGTATTGGAAGTAAACTAGTGCTCATTCAAACCAAATCCCAACTTTAAATCATCTAAGTTGTCCAGTGTTATACAACCATCCCAGGCTGGGTAGGTTCATTGTCAGTTCTCACAGACAGAGAAAATTTTGGAGACTTTGGCAGAATTTGCAGTGCTTTAATGCTGAGACAGGGGACAACATACACTGGCAGGCAGAGAGAGCAAGAGAGACCCCAACACTGAGAGAGGCAGAACAGCAACTCCACAGCCTCACCCCTTTTACACTGCTCATTGCCCACAGCCACACAACTACACCTGGTTGCAAATGTAAGACCAATCTGTTGTCTTCTAGATATCCAAATGGTGGAAAACATAGCAGTTCAAGGTATGGGTTGTCTGTTGTGTGAAAGGCAAAAAATAGCCTGATTTTAACTCATTTTCTTTACAATTGGAAATGTCAAACTCTGAAAATGGAATATCTTGAGGCCCAAATTTTAATACCACAGGAACATAGCAAGAGCAAGTGATAAAAATATCATATTCAATTTAAAAGAATAACTCAAATTATAAAACAAAACATGAAAACCTAGATGCCATTTAGGGTAGAGAGTTCTAAAACACAGGATATAGAGAGATGGACAGTAAAAGAATAGAAATACATTAATGTATCATGTAAAACAAACCAAAGGAAAACTGTGATAGTAATATTAATATCAAAGTAGATCTTAAGGCCAAATATTACTAGGTAGGAAGAAGCACCTCAAAATAATAAAACATTACTGTCCCAAAATATATTGATTATAAACCTGTAAGCATCTAATAACAAAACCTTATATAAAAGAAAACATGGAGAACTATAATAACAAAGAAGTAGTAAATGATAAAACAAACAGGCAAATATCAGTTAGGATTTAGATTTGAATAGCATCATCAGCAAATTAGATCTAAAGGATGTATGTAGAATACTGCATCCATCAAGTGCAGAATGAGCATTATTTTCAAAGGTAAATGGACCACTTATAGATATTGATCATATTTTGAGTCATAAAACAAATCTCTGCAAATTAAAAAAAAAAAACCTCTGGCCACAGGAAATTAAGGTAGAAATACAATCTAAAACACAGTGGGCAAAGCATCATGCTCTGAAATTGTGAAAATATTTATGAATAAAACAAAGGTAAAATAAAAAATTATAAGAAATTAAATTTAAGGGAAAAATAATGAATTTGAGAAAATATTTCAAGTTAAATGATAATGAAGTAGTGTACAGCAAAATTTGTAAGAAAACAAGTTTTGCACAAAAGGACACTTTTAGATCTAAAAGCTTAAAAAAAACTCAATAAATCAGAAAAAGAATAAAAAAAATATACCAAAGAAAGTGGAAAAAATGAAAATAGAAAATAAATATACAAATTGGGTAAATAAGCCAAAATTTTTGTTCAAGGTAATTTTTATTGAAGTACCATACAGAAAATCTCACACATCATTAAGTAAACAGCTAAATACATTTTCACAAAGTGAACATTCTTCCAGGCAATACCCTAATCAACAAGGAGAGCACCAGATCCTGATGTCCATATCATGCTATCTACCATCACTATATTAAAATAGGGGCCTCCCTGGTGTCCCAAGGGGTTAAGACTCAGCACTATGAAGCTATCAGCAGCCACAGCAGCACAAGTTTGATCTCCAGCCCCGGGGATGACCCACATGGCACAACAGACCTCTCCTGTCTCGCCCGCTCCTCCCCTCAGCAGTGTATTTCAGTCAGTCTGCCTGTTCTGTTCCCCACTCTGTCTCTGGTGAATCCTTTCACCCCCCCCCACACCTCTGGCCTGTACCCCAGTTCTTGCATGCATAAATAAATAGATCTTTAAAAAATTTTAAAAATAATATTATTAAAATCTATAATATGATGAGTTCTTTTAAGTTCCATCTTGAAAAAGCAGAAACAATAATAAATCTGAATGACTATGTAGCTATTAATGAAATTGAATATTAAATTAATTTTTTATACAAAGTAAATGAAAACACTAAATTCAAGAAAATATATACACCCTTGTGTTATAGAAGCATTGTTTACACTAGCCCAGATATGAGAACAATCTAAGTGTTCACTGATAGAAGAATGAATGTGTAAAGATGATGTGTGTGTGCGTGCATGCATGTGTGTGTGTGTGTATGTATGGTATAGATATTCAGTTGTAAAATAAAAAAGTCACAGGGACATTGTATACAAAATAAGGCCCATAGGGAATAATAAAGTATTTCAAATTTAAAAAATTGCTAATAATGCAGGGGAAATAGACGGAATGTGGTGATCATATTTTATTGTATACAAGTGTCAAATCATTATTGTATGCAAGCGTCAAATCACCTAAAACTGTATTTTCGTTATACTTCATTAAAAAAAAAAAACTTGTCATGAAAAATATCTCAAGATCTTTGACTTCAAAGGGAATCTTCCAAATATTTGTGGATGGAATAATTCTAATCTTAACATGAATTCTTTCAGAATATAGGAAAAGAAGTAGTCTGCAATTCATTTTTTAAGACAAGCATATCCACATTACCAAAACTTGACAAGAATATTGTGAGATCTTGTTTGGAGGTTCTAGCAGGGAAGCATAGATATTTATATACCCTCAACAGAAGAACCATCTGTCTCTATTTGGGAAAGGTTGTTTCTCTTCTTCCAGTTTTTGTATTTAGTGGAAAAAAGGTTGGTTATTAGCCACTGTTAACATTTAAGTGTGATGCACAAGAAAGATTTTTCAGATTGGAAGGTCAAGATATGATTTTTTTTCTTTCATTGTGGAGAATGGGGAAAAAGGTGAAAAATATGTATAATGACACCACCATACATAAGCAATATTTTATAGAAATGTGAAATTTTAAAATATATTACAACAGCACAAAATTAAGTAATCAGGAGTCAATCTTCTTAAGTGATTGGCAAGACTTTGAAGCAAAAATATAATAATGGCTTATTAAAAGAGAATAATAAACCTTAAATAGAGAAACACTGTATGTGCATGAAGTGGAAGACTAGATATTGCAAGTATGTCATACAACTTGACAAACAAATTCCATGTAAACCCAGTAAGAGCCCCAAATATAGTACTTCTGCTTGTGTGGGTATGGGGTAAATTTGACATCTGATTTCAAATTGATATAGAAGTGCAAGAAAAACCAAGGCAAAATGAAGTTTTGATAGTGGAGATAGAGTAGAATTAATGCATGGAAAGAGAAATAAACCAGGGTAATAGGATCAAAAGTCCAGAAACAAAAATACATATGGGTAAGCCCTTGATTTATAATGAAAGTGACACTATAGGGGAGAAAACAAGGACAGATTTGAATTAATACCTCTAGTATAACTGAAATTCCCATTAAAAAAATAATAAGACAAAAACTTGACCTAGACCTTGTGCTAACAAGCATCCACAATGTCAATTTCTGATGAATTTTAACCTAATGGGACAAAAAAAGTCATACCATTATTTGTCATTAGGAAAATCCACAATAAGAGGGAAGGAAGATGGAAAAAAGAGATTGGGATCACCTCCTCCCCTAAAAACTATTGTAAGCAAAGAATATTTGCTCAGGGCCTCCCCCGTGGCACAGCAGTTGAGCGCTGGGTTGCGGGGCTGCCCGCGGCCTCTGCAGCGCCGGTTCGATCCCCGGCTGCTCCCCGGACACCTGAGGAGGGTCCCCTATGGCGTGCAGACCTCTCCTGCTGCCCGCTGCTCCCCTCAGCAGTGTACTTCGGTCCTGCTGCCTGCTCTGCTCCTCGCTCTGGCTCTGGTGAATTCTCTCACCCTCCCGCGCTTCTGACTGTACCCAGTATAACAAAACAAACAAACAAATAAATAAATAAATGTATAAACAAAACAAACAAATAAATAAATAAATAAAACATGCCTCTATAAAAAAAGAATATTTGCTCAAAGGAAGATTCAGAAGTTCCCCAATTGAACACCAGGACTTTCCCATGGAAACTGAAAGTAAGATGAGAATGCTGAGGGGAAGGAGTGGGGGAAGTGAGAAGGAGAGTGATGGATAGAGTAGATACCCCAGCAGACAGAGCAGGAGGGGAGTTAGCCATCCAAGGCATGATGGGTCACTCCAGGGTACTGTGAATTTCCCTAGAGGCACTTTGCTTATACACAGGCCCAGGTCCAGTCCAGGACAGTGGGAAGTCAACAAGAGCAGGCCTGGTCTGAACATCAGGAGCCCTGAGAACAGCAGGGGAGCAAAATCTCCTCCCTCTCTAAGAAGGCATGGCAGGTTTCCCCATGCTATGCTCCATAGTGAGCCCAATCACAGAGGGAACTGGTGAAATAACTCACTAATCCTGTTAGAAAGTACCAAGCATCTCACAGGGCTTGCAGCCTCAGTCCTTTAAGTAATACAGCAATGCTAAGTGGGGGGCAGTGATGATCATTGTTTGCAGCCATAGCTGGACTTCATTGCTTAGGCCCCATTTGAGTGTCTCCTGCTGACGAGCCCAACTGAGTCCCAGAGTATGAGTCATGCAGTCTGGAGCTAGCTCTCCCCACAGGAAGACTCATGCTTCATAGATCACTACACACAGAAGAAAGGAGCAGCAGGAAGGTAGAGTGGAAAGATAAGACAACTCAAGAACTGAACAGAGCTTATTGTGGAGAGAAAGAAGAGGGCAGGCATGATCACCTTCACTCCTCAAGCTGAGACTGAGAATTGAAGCCCCAGACTTTCCTCTTGCCTCTATGAACTAAGGCACATCAAGATGAACTAAGAAGAGAAATAACCAAAATTAACCTCCAGTGCTCCAAACATAATAAAATCAAATAAGGCAAAACACATGTCTAGGAGGTGAAGAACATGTGAACACAAAATGGAAAAGCAAAATGAGAAAAACAGAACTTTGGGACAAATATAAAGATACAGAAATAAGGACATCAGAGACAAAAAACTTCAAAAGTGAAGTATTAAAAATATTCAATAAGATACTGGAAGATCAGTCAAAGACAGGTAGGTGGGTGTAAAATCTTAGAAAGGAGATCCAGGAACAAAGAAAGTTATTTATTAAAGAGACTGAAAATATTATAAGATCACTAAAAGATTTTTGATAAAATTAAGACAAATATAGAACGTGCTTTAAATAGAATTAAACAGGAAGAAGAATTTCAGAAAAAAAAAGACTCAAATGTATACATTACCCACTTAAAAAAAGAAAAGCAAGATATGTGAAAAGTTAGGAAACTATGAGAAATATGGCTCTATTAAAAGAAGAAGCATGAGGATAAAGGCTTTTTCCAGAAGACTGAAGGGAGCTGAGACCCTAATTAAAGAAATAACAATTGAGAATTTCCTAACTTAAGGTATTAATTAAGTATGGATGTCCATAAAGTAGAAAGAACACGTGAATTTTTAAATGCAAGAAGACCTCTGATTTTTAAAAATCAAAGATAAAGAAAAAAAAATTGCAGGAGCAAGGGGGAAAAAATAACCTACAAAGATACACAAACAAGGCTAGCCTCAGATTTTGCTCCCAGACACTCAAGGCAAGAAAGAGAGTAGAAGGAAGTGATCACAATCCTAAAAGACAAGAACTGCCATCCAAGAATATTCTATCCTGCAAAATTATCAGTTATTAAATTTATCAAATTATGAAGGTGAAATAAATGTTTTCTCAGACAAATGGAAACTAATGGAGCTTATCACCATGAGACCTGCCCTAAAAGAAATGTCGAAAGGAATTCTATAAGTAAAGAAAAAACAAAACACAATATGAATACAAAACTAGAAGCATGGGCAAGAATATTATGAATCAAGAATAAAATGAAATCGGAGTCCCATGCCTGGCACATGATGTTGGTCATGGCCAGGTTTGCTGATGTCTGCCTCAGCAGCCAGGTTTGATGGCCAATTTGGTGCCAGCAAGGTTTGTGGGAGCTTAAGGTATTTTAAGTAGCTTCAAACAAAGATAAGCCTGAGGCATGCAGCCGGTGGGGGCCTGCAGCCCCAATCTCCAGTAGCATCAGCATGTATTGCACTGTGACAGCCCCCAGGCTGGCTTGGCAGGCACAGAGAGCAGTTGTGGCCCCCCAGCCCTACTGCTCCTAGTTCAGAGCAACTCAGATGAGCATTCAGCCCCAAGTGCTCTAGCTGTGACTTCCCCGAGCCCACCGCCAGTGTGAGTCAACCTCAGAGCAGGTCGGGTCTGGATGTGTGGCCACGCTGTCACTTTTGAATATGGTGTCAGAATTGTAAATAAACTAATCAGGTTAAAGGTTCCAGTTGCCCAGTAAGGGTCAAGCTCTTACCAGTACCAATCAAGGCTTTTGAGACCAATCAGGACTGTAAACAGATCAATCTGGTTGCCAGAGCAGTAGCTAGCTTGAGCAGTACTGCTTGAGCAGTAGTCAGACCTCTTTAGATCAGATTCATTGGGACCCCTGGAAATACCTTCACAGACAGATTAATGGGAAAGATCCATTAGAGCAGAGAGCTCCACAGACATCAGGACCTCTGTAGACCTTCTCAGAGACCTCACTGCCATTGCTACCTCCAGTCAAGCCTCTGACATTGTCTGCTGAGAGCATTGTCAACTTGTGCCTCATGTCTCTAAAAGAACTGTTTGCAGCCCTCCCTGGTGGCACAAGGGGTTAAGACACAACCTATGAAGCTGTCCATAGCCTTTGCAGCACAAGTTCAATCATTGGCCTGCCAGGGAGCAACCCATATGGCACAGCAGACCTCTCCTACTTGCCCACTGCTCCCCTCAGCAGTGAATTTCAGTAGATCTGCCTGTTCTGTTCCCCACTCGGTCCCTGGTGAATCCTCTCCTCCCCAGCACCTCTGGCGCAGCGGTTGAGCACTGCGGTTGAGTGCTGTGGTTGAGCCCTGGGCTGCAAAGCTGCCTGCAGCCTCTGCAGCGCTGGTTCAATCCCAGGCCACCAGCGAGGGTCCCACATGGCGCGCAGACCTCTCCTGCCGCCCGCTGCTCCCCTCAGCAGTGTATTTCATCGGTCTGCCTGTTCTGTTCCCCGCTCTGGCTCTGGTGAATCCTCTCAACCTCCCGCACTTCTGACTGTACGCAGTGCTTGAATAAATAAATAAATAAATCTTTTAAAAAAAAAAATAAGAACTGTTTGCTAATGGCTTATACTCAGCATTTATTTAAGAGCTGTGCGATTGGTGCCTGTTCTCTAGCACCATCACCTGTTGACCAATGCTGACTGGCACTGACTGGTGCTGACCATCCCTGCTGACCTGTGTCCAGTCACTTCCTAGAGCTGTCCACCACTTCTGATCATTCAGCTTCCTGTTGCTCTTACTGTCTGGTCTGGAATCTGGTGCTGTCAAAAGCAGCCTTTGAACTGTTGCTATTGGTTACTGCAGCGTCACCTCAAAAGCCCCGCCCGTGATCACCTTCCGCTGCCACCATGAACTGGACCCTTGTCCGTTGCTTACTGATGTGCCAATGACTCCAGGTTCGCATCAAAGAAACAGCACCATCTTGCATGTGCATATTTTTGTTTTAGACTACTGGACACTGCAGACACTATCTGGGTAGGACAGCCAGCCATTTGTGGCTTAGACACTCTTTCATTTTACCCATTCTCCATTTTGTTAACAAACCCATTGTTGTTGCACCTTGAGCCTGAGTGGTATCTTGCAATTTTGTGCACAGATAAGAACTCAAAAACAGTGACCTGTCCCCCAGTCTTGGCACTGTTTTAAGAACCAACCACTATGGAGAGCTGTGTGGAGATTTCTGGACCTACTAAACATAGAGCTTCCATATGATCCAGCAATTCCACTCCTAGGTATTTACCCAAAGGACACAGAAACATCAATTCCAAAGAACACCTGCACCCCTATGTTTATAGCAGCACTGTTTACAATAGCTAAGCTTTGGAAACAACCCAAATGCCCAAAAATAGATGACTGGATCAAGAAGATGTGGTACATATATACCATGGAATATTACTCAGCATTCAAAAAAGATAAACACATGCAATTTGCAGCAACATGGATGGCGCTGGAAGGGATCATGCTCAGCGAAATAAGCCAAAAAGAAAAAGAAAAATACCGGATGGTCTCACTCATAGCAGGAATCTAGAAAACTTAAATAAGGGACCAGGAAAATGAATATAAGAAAGTGAAAATCAAAATCAACAAAAAACTATGAACCAGAGACACTTTTTGGGGGGTGGGGGGTGGGAGGGGAAGGATTGTGGTCAGAATGGGGCGTTTGCAATTGTATGGGGGAATATAAAAATAAAATTTATTATTTATAAATAAATAAATAAATAAATAAATATAAATAAAAATGAACAATGATAAAAAAAAAAAAGAACACTGAAGGGAAGAAAGAAATGAATTAAATGTCTGAGAGCAGACACCAGCTCATAAAAGATTGATTTAGGGCCTCCCCGGGTGGCGCAGACAGTTGAGCGCAGTGCTGTGAAGCTGTCTACAGCCTCTGCAGCATCGGTTCGATCCCCACTGGCTGCAGAGATACCCACATGGCGCGGCAGATCTCTCCTGTCTTGCCCATTGCTCCCCTCAGCAGTGTATTTCATCAGTCTGCCTGTATGGTTCCCTACTCTGTCTCTGGTGAATCCTCTCACCTCCCACAAATCTGGCCTGTACCCTGGTTCTTGTATAAATAAATTAATTAATTTTAAAAAGATTGATTTAGACACAGTAATTTAAGCAAACCCCCCAGGATAACCAATAAGCAAACACCCAGAATAGAAGCTCACAGACAAAATGAAGAAATTGATAGAATCACTGGAAAAGCCATCCAGAAAACAAACAAGCAAACATATAAATAAAATGAAAAAAGAAACAACAGAAAAATAAAACAATAAAAAATCTAAAATAAAATGACTGATAATAAACAGGATATATCAATAATCACCCTAAATGTGAATTGTCTGAGTTAACCAATTAAAATTCATGGAATGAAATTTAGTTGGTTAAAAAGTTTCAAATCTATACTTTGTGTGCATAAGACTTGTTGAGAACCAAAAGACAAATTGAAAGTAAAATTTGGAACAAGGTTTTACAGGCCAATAATCCACACAGGAAAGAAAAAGTAGACTTTCAGCTGAAGATAGGCACTATATTGATCAAGAAAACAATTTGCCAAGAAAATATAACTTATAGTAATATTTATGTATCTAATATAGAAGCACCTGCTTACATAAATCAACTTTTTTTAACAAATCTAAAACAAAGCATGAACAAAAATACAATTATTGTGAGAGACCTCAACACACCACTGACACAAAGGGATGGGTCTTAAAAACAGAAGATTAACAAAAAGATAAAGGTATTAAATGAAATGTTGAATAAGAAGGATTTAATGGATCTATAGAGAGCTTTCCATCCCCAAAGAAATGAATATACTTTCTTCTAAAGTGCATATAGCATATTCTCAAAAATAGATCATATATTAGGACATAAAATGTGTCTCAGAATAAATAGGAATTATATCAAACATCTTCACAGATCACAATTGAATATAGCTTGAAATTAACCACAAAAAAGAACCCTGGAATAAACTAAAATGTGTGGATACTAAACAAAATGCTTCTGAATAACTGCTGGATCAAGGAAGAAATCAAAGAAGAGATCAGAAATTATCTCGACTAATTAAAATGAAGACACAAGCTACCAGACCCAACGGGATGCTCTAACTACAGGGGGAATTCATACAACATCTCAAGACAGAATCAAGATGAAATTAACAGCTTCAATAGTATAATGACAAGTGCTGAAATTGAAGGCATGATAAAAAGTTTTTAAGGGAAAAAAATAGCTTAGACCTAATGACTTCTCCAATGAATTCTACCAGAAAGTCAAATAGAACCTACTATTAATTCTACTCAAACTCTTCAAAAGAACTGAAGAGGGAGGAATATTCCATAACATATTCTATGAGGCTAACATTACACTGATCCCAAATCCAAATACAATACAAAGAGAGAAAACTCTAGACCAGTATCTCTGATGAAATCAGATGCAAAAATCCTCAATGAAATCCTACCAGTCTGAACACAGGAACATATCAAATGAATCATCCACAATGGCCAAGTGTACTTTATCCCAGGGATGCACAAATGTTTCAACATATGCATATCAATCAATGTCATTCATCATGTCAACCAAAAGGAAGGTAACTTTCACATGATCATCTTTTCTTTTTTTTATAATAAATTTTATTGTTATATTCCCCATACAATTGCAGCCCCCCCATTCTGACCCCAATCCCTCCCCTCCCGCCCCCGCCCCCCTAAAAGTGTCTCTGGTTCATAGTTTTTTGTTGATTTTGATTTTCACTTTCTTATAGTTATTCATTTTCCTGGTCCCTTATTTAAGTTTTCTAGATTCCTGCTATGAGTGAGACCATCCGGTATTTTTCTTTTTCTTTTTGGCTTATTTCGCTGAGCATGATCCCTTCCAGCGCCATTCATGTTGCTGCAAATTGCATGTGTTTATCTTTTTTGAATGCTGAGTAATATTCCATGGTATATATGTACCACATCTTCTTGATCCAGTCATCTATTTTGGGGCATTTGGGCTGTTTCCAAAGCTAGGCTATTGTAAACAGTGCTGCTATAAACATAGGGGTGCAGGTGTTCTTTGGAATGGATGTTTCTGTGTCCTTTGGGTAAATACCTAGGAGTGGAATTGCTGGGTCATATGGAAGCTCTATGTTTAGTAGGTCCAGAAATCTCCACACAGCTTTCCACAGTGGTTGGACCAGTTTGCACTCCCACCAACAGTGCAGAAGAGTTCCTTTTTCTCCACAACCTCACCAACATTTGTTGTTGCTAGTTTTTTTAATATGTGCCATTCTCACTGGTGTAAGATGGTATCTCATGGTAGTTTTGATTTGCATTTCCCTGATGGCAAGTGATGTTGAACATTTTTTCATATGTCTGTTGGCCATTTGCATTTCCTCTTCAGAGAAGTTTCTTTTTAGCTCTTCTGCCCATTTTGTGACTGGATTCTTTTCTTTGTTGTTGCTGAGTTTCATCAGCTCTTTGCATATTTTTGTGATCAGTCCTTTATCATTAGTGTTGGGTGCAAAAATGTTCTCCCAGTTGGTGGGGTTTCTCTTTGTTTTTGTTATTGTCTCTTTTGCTGTGCAGAAGCTCTTTAATTTGATGTAGTCCCAGCTGTTTATCTTTGTCTTCACTATCACTGCTTTGGGTGGTGTGTCTGTAAAGATGTCTTTGATGTGCAAATCCTGTAGTGTTTCGCCTATATTTCCTTCTATGTATTTTATGGTTTCAGGTCTTATGTCTAGTTCTTTAATCCATTTTGAGTTGATTTTTGTGTATGGTGTGAGGTAGTGGTCAAGCTTCATTCTTTTGCATGTAGCGACCCAGTTTTCCCAGCACCATTTATTGAACAAACTTTCTTTGCTCCAATGCATAGTCTTTGCTCCTTTGTCAAAGATTAGTTGACCATAAATCTGTGGGTTTATTTCTGGATTTTCTATTCGATTCCATTGGTCTGTATGTCTGTTCTTGTTCCAATACCATGCAGTTTTGATGATTATGGCTTTGTAGTATAGTTTGAAGTCTGGGAGTGTGATGCCTCCATTTCCTTCTTTTTTTTTCAGTAGAGCTTTGGCTATTCAGGGTTTTTGGTGATTCCATATGAATTTCATCAATAATTGTTCTATTTCTTTGAAGAATGCCATTGAGATTTTGATTGGAATAGCATTGAATCTGTATATTGCTTTTGGAAGGATGGCCATTTTAATAATGTTTATTCTTCCAATCCACGAGCAGGGGATGTCTCTCCATTTCTTTGTGTCTTCTTCTATTTCTTTTAACAGTGTTTTATAGTTTTCTTTGTATAGGTCCTTTACCTCTTTTGTTAGATTTATTCCCAAATATTTGATTTTTTTTGTTTCAATAACAAAAGGGATGTTTTTTTTTTATTTCTTCTTCTTCAGATTTATTGTTTGTGTATAGGAAGGCTACTGACTTTTGCGTGTTGATTTTGTATCCTGCCACTTTACTGAACTGATTGATGAGTTGAATTAGCTTTTCTGTGGAGTTTTTGGGGTTCTCTATGTATAATATCATATCGTCTGCAAATAGTGATAGTTTGACTTCTTCTTTTCCTATTTGGATTCCTTGGATGTCTTTCTCTTGTCTTATTGCCCTGGCTTGGACTTCCAGTATTATATTGAAAAGCAGTGGTGAGAGTGGACATCCTTGTCTTGTTCCAGATTTTAATGGAATTGCTTTCAGCTTTTCACCATTGAGAATGATACTGGCTGTTGGCTTGTCATAGATGGCCTTTATGATGTTGAGGTATGTTCCTTGTATCCCAAGAATTTCAAGGGCTTTTATCATGAATGGGTGTTGCACTTTGTCGAAAGCTTTCTCAGCATCTATTGATATTATCATATGGTTTTTATATTTCTTTTTGTTGATGTGTTGGATAACGTTGATTGTTTTTCGGATGTTAAACCATCCTTGTGCCCTTGGAATGAATCCTACTTGGTCGTGGTGAATTATCTTATGGATACATTGTTGGATTCTGATGGCTAAAATTTTATTGAGGATTTTTGCATCAATGTTCATTAGGGAGATTGGCCTGTAGTTTTCCTTTTTTGTGTTGTCCTTGTTCGGTTTTGGTATTAGTGTAATGTTGGCTTCATAGAACGTGTTTGGTATTGTCCCTTCCTTCTCAATTTTTTGGAAGAGTTTGTGAAGGATAGGCACTAATTCGTCTCTGAATGTTTGGTAGAATTCATTTGTAAATCCATCAGGTCCTGGGCTTTTGTTTTTGGGGAGGTTTTTGATTACCATTTCAATTTCGCTGCTTGTAATTGGTCTGTTTAGGTGTTCTATTTCTTCTTTATCTAGCTTTGGGTGATTGTAGAGTTGTAGGAATTTGTCCATCTCCTCTAGATTGTTGAACTTGTTTCCATATAACTTTTCATAGTAGTTACTGATTATTCTTTTGATTTCTGCTGTGTCCGTTGTGATTTCTCCTCTTTCATTTATGATCCTGTGTATTTGTGCTTTCTCCCTTTTTTCCTTTGTGAGCCTGGCTAGGGGTTTGTCTATTTTATTGATTTTTTCAAAGAACCAGCTCTTGGTTTCATTGATCTTTTGGATTGTTTTTTTAGTTTCAATTTCATTTATTTCTGCTTTGGTTTGTATTATTTCTTTTCTTCTACTGGTTTTGGGGTTTTTTTGTTGTTCTTTTTCTAGATCTTTGAGCTTCGAGATTAGGTTGTTTCTTTGAGTTCTTTCTTGTTTCTTGACGTGAGCTTCTATTGCTATATATTTTCCTCTTATTACTGCTTTTGCTGCATCCCATACATTTAGGATATTGGTGTCTTCCTTGTCGTTCAATTCAAAAATTTTTTTAATTTCTTCTTTGATCTCCTCCTTAGTCCAGTGGTCTTCCAGTAGTGTGGTTTTTAATCTCCATAACGTAGGAAAGTTCCTTGCCTTCTTTTTATGGTTTATTTCTAGTTTGATGCCTTCATGGTCAGAAAAGATGGTTGATATGATTTCAATCTTGGTGTATCTGTTGATGTTTGTCTTGTGCCGCAGTATGTGATCGATCCTGGAGAATGATCCGTGTGCGCTTGAGAAAAATGTGTACTCCGTTTTTTGGGGGTTTAGTGTTCTATAGATGTCTGTTAAGCCCAATTGCTCTAGGTCCTTATTTAGAGCTTTGGTTTCTTTACTTATTTTTTGTCTTGTTGATCTATCCATTGTTGATAGTGGTGTGTTGAAGTCTCCCACTACGTATGTGTTTTCTCTGATGTCTGTTTTCAGAGAGGACAACAGTTGTCTGATATATTTTGGTGCTCCTTTGTTAGGTGAATATATGTTAATGAGTGTTATTTCTTCTTGAAGTATTGTCCCCTTGATCATAATGTAGTGACCATTGGGGTCTCTTTTTATCTTTTTGAGTTTGAAGTCTGTTTTATCTGATATAAGTATAGCTGTTCCTGCTTTCTTTTTTGGTCCATTTGCTTGTAGGATTGTTTTCCATCCTTTAACTTTGAGCCTATTTTTATCTTTTGTAGCTAAATGTGTTTCCTGGAGACAGTAAAAGGTTGGGTTTTGTTTCTTAATCCAGGATGCAACTCTGTGTCTTTTTATTGAAGAGTTTAGTCCATTTACATTTAGAGTTAATATTGATATGTTAACATCTGTATTTGCCATTGTGTTTGTCTTTCCTTTGATTTTATTTATTTATTCTTTTAATAACTTTTTTTTTTGGCCTTCTTTCATTGTTATTCGTCCCTCTGAGGTTCTGGCTTTAGGACTCCTTGTAGTATTTTTTGGAGTGGGGGTTTAGTTGCAATGAAATTCCGGAGTTTCTGTTTGTCTGGGAAGGTCCATATTCTTTCTTCAAAGAGGAAGGAGAGCTTTGCGGGATAGAGTATTCTTGGTTGGCATCTGTTTTCTTGGAGTCTGTTGACTATGTCCCTCCACTCTCTCCTTGCCCATTGTTTCTTTGGAGAAGTCTGATGTCAGCCTGATTGGCTTTCCTTTGAATGTTATCTGTTTCTTCCCTCTTGCCAGCTTCATTATTTTTTCCTTGTCCTGGATTCTAGGGAGCTTTACTATTATGTGTCTTGCTGTATTTTTTCTTTCGTCGTGGAAGTTTGGTGTTCTTCTTGCTTCTTGTATATCAATTTTCAGCTCCTTCTTCACTTTTGGGAAGTTCTCTTCAATTATCTCTTTGAATATTTTCTCTGTTCCTACTTCTCTCTCCTCTCCTTCTGGTATTCCTATAACTCTTATATTTCCTTTCCTCATGGAGTCAGATAGTTCCCGAAGTCTTTCTTCATTCTTTTTCCTTCGTACTTCTCTTTCCTTTTCTGTTTTGGTTCTTTTTATTTCTGTGTCTTCAAGAGCACTTATTCGTTCTTCCATTTCATCAATTCTGCTTTCATTGCTTTTCCCAGAATTCTTTAGTTCTTCCACTAATTCTTTGATCTCCTGCATTTCTTTTACTTCCCTCTTTAGGGACTCAATTTCATTCTTCTTATCGTTGATTATTTTTCCCTTATCATTGTTTTCCTTTATGACTTCTGTCAGTTTTTTAATCACGGCAATTTTAAATTCTCTTTCTGGAAGGCTCAGAAGTTCTTCCAAGTTACTGTCGTTGCAATCTGGGGGCTGGTTTTCTTTTTGTGGTGTGCTTTTTCTCTGGAGAGTTGCTAGGTTGCGTGTAGTTCTTCTCCTCCCTACTGTCTGTTTTCTAATTTGCCGTATGCGTTGGGACACTGTGTTGTTGGGACTGGCCGGCATCTTGGGTGAGCTTCTCTGCTCCCCTCTGGTTCCTCCAGGAGTCATCTGTCAGTTTCAAGCAGTCTTTATTGGAGAATGGTCCCTGTCCTAAAATGTCGATGTGGGGACACACTCCCCTGTGCGCCTGGTCTGCCCCGGCGGTAGGTTCCTGCTCCCCTTCTGGGCTTGGACTGCAGGCCAGAGGGGGTCTGTCATGGGTGAACTTCCCCCGCTCACCTCTGGCTCCTGAGGAAGCCTTCTGCAGGTAGTCTTTACTGAAGAAATGTCCCTGTTCTAAAATGGTGATGTGGGACACACTCCCTGCACGTCCGGTGTCAGGCACACTCTTCTGCGTGCCTGGTCTGCCCTGGCTGTGGGTGCTCGCTCTCCCTGTTGGCTCAGACTACTTGTTCGGAAGGGGCCGGGTGTGGGCTAACTCCCCAGCTGGCCACTAGCTCCTTCAGGAGCCTGTGCTGGCTTCAAGTCGCTAGGTGGCGCCAGGGATCTCTCCTAGAGCCCTTGGGGAGCTTATTTTCCACCCCGTGGGACAGGGAGCAGAGCGGGGATGGTAGGGTACACCTCAACGGCTTTGGGGTGCTGTGTCTGCCATGTGCCCCACCGTCGTGGGGAACCCACGCCCCTAATTTCGTGCCCCTGGTCTCGGTTCCAAAGCCCTCAGTTCCAGGACGCGGGCTGTAGCCCAGTTTAGTGGCGCGGGAATGGCGCCTTTTGCCCCGCTCCCGTGCCTGGGCGCCTGGTTCCTGCTTACTCAGGGAGGGACCTTCACCTCAGTGAGGACCTCCGCGTGTCTCCCCGCAAGCCTAGGTCGTCTCCCAAGCCTAGGTCGCAGGCGCGGGGACCTGGGCAGCCGCTATCCCGGTCTGCACTTGCTTTTCAAGCGCGCCGAGCACGCCCTTTTCCGCGCAAGCTTACCAGCAGCCCTGGCTGTGTGCACGTCTCCAGGGGTCTTTGTTCTTCTCTAATGGCGCCCAGAGCCGTTCGCTCCCCGCTGCGGCGAATCCTGCAGGGTTCGCCTCAGCTCCCGTTCAAGGGGTGTGGTGGCTGCAATAGTTCCTTTCCACTCACAGTCCTGCTTGCTGCGTCCTTTGTTCTTGTTGGCCGTTTTGGTTTGTTGTTTCCCTCCTCTCTGCCGGTCGGAGAGTGCCGCCTCTGTGGGCGGGAGAGGGGAGCAGGGTTCTGCGCTTCCTTCCCTTCTAGTCCTCTTTTATGGCCACTTTCTTCTTCGGGTAGTTTGCTGGAGTCACCCGTTTATCTTCCGTGTCCCAGTTCTCACTGGGACCTGCCGCTTTTCCTCCCTATTAACTTTTTTTAATGGGAGATCTTACTCGCAGCGTCTCCTCGCCACCATGTTGCTCCGCCCCTCCTCTCACATGATCATCTTAATAGATGCCAAAAAAGCATTTGACAAAATTCAACATCCATTTATGACAAAAAATATTTTAAAAAAATGAATAAATGGAACTTATGTAAACATTATAAAAGTCATATGTGACAAACCCACAGTTAACATTACTCTCAATGGTGAAATGCTAAAATAAGGTCAGGAACAAGACAAAGATGTCCACTGTCACCATTATTGCTCAGCATAGTATTGGCAAGAAAAAGACATGAAAGGAATCCAAGTTGGAAAAGAAGTGAAACTGTCCCTGTTTGCAGATAACATGTACCCAATGTATTTGCAGATACATACAATACCAAAAAGACTATCAAAAAACTAGAAACAATAATGAACTCAAAATAATAAATGAACACAGTAAAAAGGCAGGATGCAAAATTATCTTATAAAAATCATTAATGTTTCCAAATGCAAACACTGTATCAGAAGAAAGAGAAATAGGTAACTCTCCTGCATGCTTATGTCTATGCAGGCATCTCTTTCTTAAACTTACCACTTCCAAAGGCAGTTCTCCTTTTCCTTTTCTTATATAATAAACCTTTTCTTTTGGATATAAAAAAAAAAAGAAAAAGAAACAGAAATAAGGAAATGAACCCCATTTAAAATCACACCAAAAAGAATGACATACCTGGAAGTAAAATTTACAGAGGTCAAGGACCTTTATATTGAAAACTACAAAATTCTTTTAAAGAAAATAAAAGAAGACACAAAGAAGTGGAAAGAAATCCTGTTCTGATGGATTGGAATAAACATAATTTAAGTGGTCTTAAAGCAACTTACAGATTCAATACAATAACTATCAAAAACCCAAAAAATTTTCTCAAGGAAATTGAAAAATTATAAAATTCATGTGGAACCACAAAAAGTTCCTAATAGCTAAAGTAATTTTGAGGGAAAAAAGGAAAATGGAAATATCACACATCCTGAGTTCAACAGATGTTACATAATAACAGTAATCAAAAAAAAAAAAAACGATATGGAAAAAAAACCCCAGAAATTCAGACCAATGGAATGGAACAGAAAACATGGGAAAATAGCCACACAAATATAGACAGCCAACTAATATTACCTCAATAAAAAAGAAAAGAAAATTTTAAAAAACAAAAATTTAAAACCCATATATGGTAGTTTTCCTGAATAGTGACTGAAAATATATTCACAAATTTTAGAATACAGAGTATATGGAAATTGAAGCAAGTGAAAAAAAAAGGTAATTATTAATTCAGGAAAATCAAACACACAAGGAAGGGAATGTAAACTTAGTACTTGATCCAGACATGAAAGATAAGTAATTAATATTGATTGAATCAAATACTGTATGAAACTAAATTTAGAAATGGAAGCACAGGAAGTGAGTGGGATAATAGGGAAGGGTTGGAATATTAATATTTGATATTAGAAAGTCTATCAATAATGACTAAATTTATAAAGGAAGTGCAAGTTAAATTATAAAACTTTCAAAGGAAAACATAATTGAAAACTTTGCAACTTTGAGGTAGGCTTCTCAGGATAGAAGAACAAATTATCGTGGGGAAAAATGAATAAATTTGGCAACAATAATATTGGTCAAATTCAATGTCTTGATTGGTATAAGTTTGCAGTAATTCATAACTTTCTTTTTTTCTTTTTTCAAGGTTTCTTTGGATATTCTATAGCCTGTGCCTTTTCATGGTCATTTTAGAATCTAAAAATAGCCTATTGAGATTTTGAAAATTAACCTATTTTACTAAAAATATATTAAAGTTCTTGATAATGAGTCAAGCAATCTGGGATCTATGTCTGAGTTCAGTTGTTACATAGGGGAATAATATATTTACAAATTGGTGGTGTAGCTTAGTGGCCAGGCCTGGTTTGCCATAGCTAGATGATCCATGTCCAAATCCTAGCTTTGCCATTTACTAGTAGTGTGATACACACAAGATATGTAACACTCCATGCCTCCGCTGCCTTAACTGTAAAGCTGGGATCATGATGGCAAAGTAGATGTGTTAATGTGGAGGAAGTTCATAAGTCAATGTCTGGCATGTATCAAGTAATACATGTTTGCTTTTATAATAATATAGATATTTTCTCTACCTTATCCCAAAATGTATTTAATGTGGCTTACAACAGTACATAAAATACATACACATTGCTTTAATTAAAAATCTAAACAAAGAGAAAATAACTTGTACTGTTTCTGAATTTTCCATGCTTCCCGAAAGTTTCCACTAAAGATGCTTTTCTCTCATAAATGTTATGTTCATTGGAAATTTTAAACTTTAATTTAGAAACATGGATATAAAAGAAAGTAAAATCTAGAAAACAAAAGTAGAAGCAGAGCCTCCAAGGAGGTCTTGGAGAATCAAAGCCAACAGATCACAGGAAAGTGCTGAGAGTGCTGTGATGTGAGCAGAGGCCTCTGGAGTCAAGTTGCTGACAGCTTGGGGCTGACTGGGAAGAATTCCATCTAGTGGTAATATGGAGAAAGTGAAGGGTTCAGAGAAAGGAGTTTATATTATTCAAATGATGTTTTAAAAATTAATCAGAGTTTGGTCTTTATTAATTTCATAATCAGATGTTTAAGATCCACGATGGCAAGATCCAAGTAAATGTTTTTAGTACAGGGAAATAGAAATACAATATAAAATGAAGGATAGGAAATTAAGTTATTCTGTCAGAATTCACAAAAGGCTAGCTATTACTCATTTTCAGAAATTAAGTCTGAAATAAACATGTCTTGTGGTAACATATGCTGAGAATCAAAGGGAAATATTTTAGAGTCTCAGAGCACCAAACTCTTGATTTTCAAATCATTCACCACAGCACAAATACATGTTACAGCAATACAGACTGACAGTTTTCCCCTGAAGTTACTTTCCTTTTTCATTCTTCTCTGCAAGCAAGATTGAAATAACTTGGAGAATTGCCTTGCAGCATCTTTGGCCTGGATGCCACCTCTAACACACTTTATTCCTGATTAGCTGGTTAAGTTCACAAATTTGCTATAATATCATCTTCTAGGACAAGACCCGAAAAACCCTAGAGACAATGGAAATTTATCATCCTGGGGGTGATCTGTGCTTTCTCTAATTTCCTAGAGGTAAACAGGGAGATAATGGGGGCTTGCCTTTCATCACAGAGCAGTAATACTTCCCCCTGACTGTGCTTCACATCTGAGAAACTAGTAGGTACAGATGCCTGACCTGCATCCAGCATCACTGAGTGAGAATCTCCAGGGTGGATTGGAAGCATCTCTAAATTCTTTATATTCCTATGGTGATTCAGGGGAGCTTCTTGTTCTATTATTTTATGGTCAGTCGAGAACAGCCTAATGACTGTAGTTGATGTTTAGGCCTTAAAAGCCTTTTGTTTTTTAGTCAATATCTGCCCCCCCCCAAGTAAATTATAAGAAAAATCAAATTTTCCCTCTCAAATTTCATCTGCATGTTTTTCAAAAGCAAATGAACTCTAAAACAGACAGGAGTCTTAGCAGAAGTTTCAGTGAATGGGTTTTGTAAGTCTAAGTGTTAAAGTCAATTCCAAAAGATTTCAGGGGAGAATAAAAACATTTCCTGCCATGCTAAACTACTGTAAGTAGACTTTTCAACTTAGGTCATTATAAATTCATGTTGCATCTTGTGGTGATACTTTTAAAAATAAAAAAATAAAGGAAAGTGCAGCCATGTTAGTCATATCCAACTCAGTCTGTTGTACAATAAAAAGTTGAATATTGAGGGAAAGTGCATTTAGGTTGGAAACCTATTACTAATTCAAAAGCCAGTGCATTTGGAGGCACTTCAGAACTGTAATCCCATCAGATACTATTAAAAGAGCTGCACATGAAGATAGCCTTTTCATAATTCATGTGACAATTCCACTGTCTTTTGGGGGAGAAGGTTTCTTATCAACAGAAATTTGTTCTTGTGAGTGAATTGTTAGGAATACCATTTATGTGCTTGACTATTTAATTCTACAAATAATCCTAGTTAAATTTAAAAAGTAAGTAGTTGTTCAAAAGCTGATTTCAGCATTCTTTTACTGTACTGGTGTTCTTTTTAACAGCTCCAATCTGTTTAAATATAGGTTGATATAAAGTAAATTTTATTAGATATTTCTTTTTGATGTTCAAAATAGCTCTAAGGCCAAAACAGAAAACGAAAAAAGAAATTATTGAAATATCAGTGCCCCAACACCTCTTCACAAAATACTTATTACTTTGAGATGCAAGTGAAGTAGCATTTATTTTTACTCAATGTTTAATGTTCTCTTCTTGACTTTTAGTAACGACAAATATCCAGCTAATACTGTGGATGAAAGCAAGTAACTTCACTGACAGTTCCTCTGTGTTTAAAAATGTTAAAAGAAAATGCATTTGAAAATGTGCAAAAATGTGTTTTTTTCTTACATCTTTGTTAATTTTTTAATAGTATTTGATTTCTTCCCTCTGGGGTAGTCTCTGTAGTTCTCCCACCACCAAAGCACCCATGATCCATCACCATGTTCTTCCCTCCCCTTTTTTGACCCCTTTTCCTTCCCTCCTTGGTCAGATTTCAAGTTTTGTCTTTTTATTTATTTTTTTCCTCTGACACTTTGTTTGCTTTCTCTATATTCTGTATATAAGTGAAAACATCAGTATGTATCATAGAAAAAAGATTTGGGTTTAGATGGGCTATTTGCAGCTCAGAAGTATATTTTTTCTTCTCATAAGTTATCTTAATGGCACATTTAAAAAAAATTTCCCATTTTCTACTAAAAGTTACTAAATTCTAATTTAATAATATACTTGCTAAAATTCAGTCTACACTTGCATAACATAACATTAGCACAGTTCACAACTATACAGGGCAAAAAACAAAACAAAAACCCCGTAAGTAAATATTTAAATGGAAAACAATGGAAATTATACCTAATCTCTGAGATTAGAAAAGTCTTAAATATTAGGTCTAGTACCAGTTATGACAGAAAGCAATCATTCCTTTTCTCAAGGTAGGAACTATCCTAGGAAACCAAAAGAGAACTTTCCCAAGAAGATTCTTAGGGAAAAGTACAGAGTCTTCTGAAATTTTATATTTGGGACTATTTTACTGGAACATTCCCAATTACCCTTGTCTTTTTATTTCTGAAAATGTACATTTTAGAATTCTGCTCTTGAAACAGATATGAAAATCAATGCATGTTACATAAAGCCACTGGAAATGTGAGATTTTTAGGATCAATTTGTACTCTGAGAATTGAAACACAGGCATTAAATAGCCAAGGGGAATCTGGGTCAGGCTTTTTCCTTGGGGAATTCCAGAAGTGTGACCTAGAAATAATCTGTGGATCTTTGGATTTACAAAAGAATATTGCACATGGGCTAATATTATCAATGCCTCCCTGTAGGGTAAAAGGTTTTCAAGTTTTTCTGCCCTCCCACCATTAGGATTGCATGCCTGGTGCAGGGCACCTGCCTTTTGTTACATTGTTATTTTCAGTTGTGTTTGTTTACTTTTATGAACCATGGCTGCAGTATTGATATATTCTCCAAGAGAAACAGAGGCAGGAGAGAGCTCGAAAAGGAGAGGGAAAGCCAGAGAGCCCAGAAAAGAGTAAAGATTCCATGGGGCTGGGAGGCCTGCCAGCCTCCTGGCCCCTCCGGCACCCCTGCCTGCTGTGTAACTGGTTGCTGCACTACATGTAAAAGCTCAATAAAAGCCTGAGAAAGCCACCGAGGGCTCCAGGACTCTCCTTAACCCGGTCTGCTCCAATCATAGAGAATCTGTTCTGTGCCCTTCCTGGCACTACACTCACTTTCTACCAAAAATGTTAAAAGTCAAGATTCTGGTGTCACACAAATGGCATATGTCAGCATCCAGGAAGAAGTAGAAGTTTGGTAAGAGATTCCCAAAGTTAAGCATTCAGTTTGGTGTACATTCTACATCCAAAAAGCAATTGGAAAAGTTGAGCTGTAGTTCAAGAGGGTGATTGATGTGAAGATGCAGCCACAACAGTAGATCAGATTCTTAGGTTGGGGTGCTTGGGTTAGAGGACCAGAAATTCACAGCATAGATTTGAAACATATTAAACTTTGAGGTAAAGCAGGTGAGAAGGGCCCTATGCCAAAGCTAGGGTTCTTCATGGGTTTTATTTATTTTTTTTAAATAATAAATTTTATTTTTACATTTCCCCATACAATTGCAAACGCCCCATTCTGACCACAATCCTTCCCCTCCCGCCCCCCACCCCCCAAAAAGTGTCTCTGGTTCATAGTTTTTTGTTGATTTTGATTTTCACTTTCTTATATTCATTTTCCTGGTCCCTTATTTAAGTTTTCTAGATTCCTGCTATGAGTGAGACCATCTGGTATTTTTCTTTTTCTTTTTGGCTTATTTCGCTGAGCATGATCCCTTCCAGCGCCATCCATGTTGCTGCAAATTACATGTGTTTATCTTTTTTGAATGCTGAGTAACATTCCATGGTGTATATGTACCACATCTTCTTGATCCAGTCATCTATTTTTGGGCCTTTGGGTTGTTTCCAAAGCTTAGCTATTGTAAACAGTGCTGCTATAAACATAGGGGTGCAGGTGCTCTTTGGAATGGATGTTTCTGTGTCCTTTGGGTAAATACCTAGGAGTGGAATTGCTGGATCATATGGAAGCTCTATGTTTAGTAGGTCCAGAAATCTCCACACAGCTCTCCATAGTGGTTGGACCAGTTTGCACTCCCACCAACAGTGCAGAAGAGTTCCTTTTTCTCCACACCCTCGCCAACATTTGTTGTTGCTAGTTTTTTTAATATGTGCCATTCTCACTGGTGTGAGATGGTATCTCATGGAAGTTTTGATTTGCATTTCCCTGATTACAAGTGATGTTGAACATTTTTTCATATGTCTGTTGGCCATTTGCATTTCCTCTTCAGAGAAGTTTCTTTTTAGCTCTTCTGCCCATTTTTTGACTGGATTATTTTCTTTGTTGTTGCTGAGTCTCATCAGCTCTTTGCAGATTTTTGTGATCAGTCCTTTATCATTAGTGTTGGGTGCAAAAATGTTCTCCCAGTTGGTGGGGTTTCTCTTTGTTTTTGTTATTGTCTCTTTTGCTGTGCAGAAGCTCTTTAATTTGATGTAGTCCCAGCTGTTTATCTTTGTCTTCACTATCACTGCTTTGGGTGGTGTGTCTGTAAAGATGTCTTTGAGGTGCATGTCATGTAGTGTTTCGCCTATATTTCCTTCTATGTATTTTATGGTTTCAGGTCTTATGTCTAGTTCTTTAATCCATTTTGAGTTGATTTTTGTGTATGGTGTGAGGTAGTGGTCAAGCTTCATTCTTTTGCATGTAGCGACCCAGTTTTCCCAGCACCATTTATTGAACAAACTTTCTTTGCTCCAATGCATAGTCTTTGCTCCTTTGTCAAAGATTAGTTGACCATAAATCTGTGGGTTTATTTCTGGATTTTCTATTCGATTCCATTGGTCTGTATGTCTGTTCTTGTTCCAATACCATGCAGTTTTGATGATTATGGCTTTGTAGTATAGTTTGAAGTCTGGGAGTGTGATGCCTCCATTTCCTTCTTTTTTTTTCAGTAGAGCTTTGGCTATTCAGGGTTTTTGGTGATTCCATATGAATTTCATCAATAATTGTTCTATTTCTTTGAAGAATGCCATTGAGATTTTGATTGGAATAGCATTGAATCTGTATATTGCTTTTGGTAAGATGGCCATTTTAATAATGTTTATTCTTCCAATCCATGAGCAGGGGATGTCTTTCCATTTCTTTGTGTCTTCTTCTATTTCTTTTAACAGTGTTTTATAGTTTTCTTTGTATAGGTCCTTTACCTCTTCTGTTAGATTTATTCCCAAATATTTGATTTTTTTTGTTTCGATAATAAAAGGGATGTTTTTTTTGATTTCTTCTTCTTCAGATTTATTGTTTGTGTATAGGAAGGCTACTGACTTTTGCGTGTTGATTTTGTATCCTGCCACTTTACTGAATTGATGAGTTGAATTAGTTTTTCTGTGGAGATTTTGGGGTTCTCTATGTATATTATCATATCATCTGCAAATAGTGATAGTTTGACTTCTTCTTTTCCTATTTGGTTTCCTTGGATGTCTTTCTCTTGTCTTATTGCTCTGGCTAGGACTTCCAGTATTATATTGAAAAGCAGTGGTGAGAGTGGACATCCTTGTCTTGTTCCAGATCTTAATGGAATTGCTTTCAGCTTTTCACCATTGAGAATGATACTGGCTGTTGGCTTGTCATAGATGGCCTTTATGTTGTTGAGGTATGTTCCTTGTATCCCAAGAATTTCAAGGGCTTTTATCATGAATGGGTGTTGCACTTTCTCGAAAGCTTTCTCAGCATCTATTGATATTATCATATGGTTTTTATATTTCTTTTTGTTGATGTGTTGGATAACGTTGATTGATTTTCGGATGTTAAACCATCCTTGTGCCCCTGGAATGAATCCAACTTGGTCGTGGTGAATTATCTTATGGATACATTGTTGGATTCTGATAGCTAAAATTTTATTGAGGATTTTTGCATCAGTGTTCATTAGGGAGATTGGCCTATAGTTTTCCTTTTTTGTGTTGTCCTTATTCGGTTTTGGTATTAGTGTAATATTGGCTTCATAGAAAGTGTTTGGTATTGTCCCTTCCTTCTCAATTTTTTGGAAGAGTTTGTGAAGGATAGGCACTAATTCGTCTCTGAATGTTTGGTAGAATTCATTTGTAAATCCATCAGGTCCTGGGCTTTTGTTTTTGGGGAGGTTTTTGATTACCATTTCAATTTCGCTGCTTGTAATTGGTCTGTTTAGGTGTTCTATTTCTTCTTTATCTAGCTTTGGGTGATTGTAGAGTTGTAGGAATTTGTCCATCTCCTCTAGATTGTTGAACTTGTTTCCATATAACTTTTCATAGTAGTTACTGATTATTCTTTTGATTTCTGCTGTGTCCGTTGTGATTTCTCCTCTTTCATTTATGATCCTGTGTATTTGTGCTTTCTCCCTTTTTTCCTTTGTGAGCCTGGCTAGGGGTTTGTCTATTTTATTGATTTTTTCAAAGAACCAGCTCTTGGTTTCATTGATCTTTTGGATTGTTTTTTTAGTTTCAATTTCATTTATTTCTGCTTTGGTTTTTATTATTTCTTTTCTTCTACTGGTTTTGGGGTTTTTTTGTTGTTCTTTTTCTAGATCTTTGAGCTTCGAGATTAGGTTGTTTCTTTGAGTTCTTTCTTGTTTTTTGATGTGAGCTTCTATTGCTATATATTTTCCTCTTATTACTGCTTTTGCTGCATCCATACATTTAGGATATTGGTGTCCTCCTTGTCATTCAATTCAATGAATTTTTTAATTTCTTCTTTGATCTCCTCGTTAGTACAGTGGTCTTCCAGTAGTGTGGCTTTTAATCTCCATGAGGTAGGATAGTTCCTTGCCTTCTTTTTATGATTTATTTCTAGCTTGATGCCTTCGTGGTCAGAAAAGATGGTTGGTATGATTTCAATCTTGGTGTATCTGTTGATGTTTGTCTTGTGCCCCAGTATGTGATCGATCCTGGAGAATGATCCGTGTGCGCTTGAGAAAAATGTGTACTCCGTTTTTTTGGCATTTAGTGTTCTATAGATGTCTGTTAAGCCCAAATGCTCTAGGTCCTTATTTAGAGCTTTAGTTTCTTTACTTATTTTTTGTCTTGTTGATCTATCCATTGTTGATAGTGGTGTGTTGAAGTCTCCCACTACGTATGTGTTTTCTCTGATGTCTGTTTTCAGAGAGGACAAGAGTTGTCTGATATATTTTGGTGCTCTTTCGTTTGGTGAGTATATGTTAATGAGTGTCATTTCTTCTTGAAGTATTGTCCCCTTAATCATAATGTAGTGACCATTGGGGTCTCTTTTTAGTTTTTTGAGTTTGAAGTCTGTTTTATCTGATATAAGTATAGCTGTTCCTGCTTTCTTTTTTGGTCCATTTGCTTGTAGGATTGTTTTCCATCCTTTGACTTTGAGCCTATTTTTATCTTTTGTAGCTAAATGTGTTTACTGGAGACAGCAAAAGGTTGGGTTTTGTTTCTTAATCCAGGATGCAACTCTGTGTCTTTTTATTGAAGAGTTTAGTCCATTTACATTTAGAGTTATATTGATGTTAGCATCTGTATTTGCCATTATGTTTGTCTTTCCTTTGATTTTATTTATTTATTCTTTTAATAACTTTTTTTTTTTTTTTGGTCTTCTTTCGTTGTTATTCGTCCCTCTGAGGTTCTGGCTTTAGGACTCCTTGTAGTATTTTTTGGAATGGGGGTTTAGTCGTAATGAAATTCCGGAGTTTCTCTTTGTCTGGGAAGGTCCATATTCTTTCTTCATGGAGGAAAGAGAGCTTTGCGGGATCGAGTATTCTTGGTTGGCATCTGTTTTCTTGGAGTCTGTTGACTATGTCCCTCCACTCTCTCCTTGCCCGTAGTGTTTCTTCAGAGAAGTCTGATGTCAGCCTGATTGGTTTTCCTTTGAATGTTATCTGTTTCTTCCCTCTTGTCAGCTTCATTATTTTTTCCTTGTCCTGGATTCTTGGGAGCTTTACTATTATGTGTCTTGCTGGGTTTTTCCTTTCGTCGTGGAAGTTTGGTGTTCTTCTTGCTTCTTGTATATCAATTTTCAGCTCCTTCTTCGCATTGTGGAAGTTCTCTTCAATTATATCCATGAATATTTTCTCTGTTCCTACATCTCTCTCCTCTCCTTCTGGAATTCCTATAACTCTTATATTTCCTTTCCTCATGGAGTCAGATAGTTCCCGAAGTCTTTCTTCATTCTTTTTCCTTCGTACTTCTCTTTCCTTTTCTGTTTTGGTTCTTTTTATTTCTGTGTCTTCAAGAGTACTTATTCGCTCTTCCATTTCACCTATTCTGCTTTCATTGCTTTTCCCAGAGTTCTTTAGTTCCTCCATTAATTCTTTGATCTCCTGCATTTCTTTTACTTCCCTCTTTAGGGACTCAATTTCCTTCTTCTGATCTATCACTTTTTTAATCATGGCAATTTTAAATTCTCTTTCTGGAAGGCTCAGAAGTTCTTCCAAGTTGCTGTCTTTGCAATCTGGGGAGTGGTTTTCTTTTTGTGGTGTGCTTCTTTCCTGAGGAGTTGTTAGGTTGCGTGTGGTTCTTCTACTCCCTACTGTCTGTTTTCTAATTTGTCGTATGCGTTGGGACACTGTGTTGCTCGGACTGACTGGCCTCTTGGGTGAACTTCTCCGCTCCCCTCTGGCTCTTCCAGGAGCCATCTCTGTCTTCTGGGGGAGCTTTCTGCTGGTTTTAGTCAGTTTTTACTGAAGAAATGTCCCTGTTCTAAAATGGCGAAGTGGGATGCAGTCCCTGCGCCTCCGGTTTCAGGCACACTCTTCTGCGTACCTGGTCTGCCCCGGACGTGGTTGCCTGCTCCCTCTGTGGGCTCAGACTGCTGGTCGGAAGGGGCCTGGCGTGGGCTAACTTCCCGGCTGGCCACTGGGTCCTCCAGAAGCCTTCTGCCCTTTTCAAGCAGTCTTAAGAAATTTCCTGTTCTATGGGGTGTTAGTGACTTTTTTTTCCTGGTCACTAGGTGGCGCCAGAGATCTCTCCTATTGTCCTTGGGGGGCTGTTTTTGGCCTCCCCCCACCCCGTGGGACAGGGAACAGAGCGGGAATGGTAGGGTACACCTCAACAGCTTTGGGGTGCTGTGTCTGCCTTGTGCCCCACCGTCGTGGAGAACCCACACCCCGAATTTTCGTGCCCCAGGTGTCAGTTCAAAGCCCTCAGTTCCAGGACGCGGGCTGTAGCCCAGTTCAGTGGCGCGGGAATGGCGCCTTTTGCACCACTCCCGTGCCTGGGCGCCTGGTTCCTGCTTACTCAGGGAGGGACCTTCACCTCAGTGAGGACCTCCGCGTGTCTCCCCGCAAGCCTAGGTCGCAGGCGCGGGGACCTGGGCAGCCGCGATCCCAGTCTGCACTTGCTTTTCAAGCACGCCCAGCGCGCCGCTTTTCCGCGCAAGCTTACCAGCAGCCCTGGCTGTGTGCACGTCTCCAGGGGTCTTTGTTTTTCTCTAATGGCGCCCGGAGCCGTTCTCACACCACCGCGGCGAATCCTGCAGGGTTCGCCTCAGCTCCCGTTCAAGGGGTGTGGTGGCTGAAATAGTTCCTTTCCACTCACAGTCCCGCTTGCTGCGTCCTTTGTTCTTGTTGGCCGTTTTGGTTTGTTGTTTCCCTCCTCTCTGCCGGTCGGAGAGTGCCGCCTCTGTGGGCGGGGGAGGGGAGCAGGGTTCTGCGCTTCCCTCCCTTCTAGTCCTCTTTTATGGCCACTTTCTTCTTCGGGTAGTTTGCTGGAGTCACCCGTTTATCTTCCGTGTCCCAGTTCTCACTGGGACCTGCCGCTTTTCCTCCCTATTAACTTTTTTTAATGGGAGATCTTACTCGCAGCGTCTCCTCGCCGCCATGTTGCTCCGCCCCCCTCTCTTCATGGGTTTTAATTCAACACACATTTGATTCTCAGCATAGAGATTTATTTACAAAGTTGAATTATTTTCTTGATTTTGGGTGGGAGAATTGCTAAGGGTTTATATTAAGCACTAAGTTTCTGTAGATTTAAAAAAAAAAAAAAAAAAAAAAGACCGAGCCAACATTTCATAATACTCCCACTGCATATGCATAATGTTGTAAATAATTTAACAGTTTCAGCCCCCCCCCCCACTCATTACCACATTTGAATTTGAAGAGTGCTTTCTATTTTTTTTTAAGATCTATTTTATTTATACACGATCTGGGGTACAGGCCAGCAGCACAGGCAGGTGAGAGAATTCACCAGAGACAGAGTGGGGAGCAGAACAGGCAGATGGATTGAAAACACTGCTGAGGGGAGCAGCGGAAGAGACAGGAGAGGTCTGCCACACCATGTGGGTATCTCCCTGGACGGCCGGGAATAGAACCCGCACTGCAGAGGCTGCGGACAGCTCCACAGCATTGCACTCAACCCACTGTGCCACAAGAGAGACCCAAAGAGCACTTTCTTAATAAGGAAGGGTAAACCTCTGTTTCTTTATGTCTCTCACAGATCTTGAGCGAGAATTAATTTTCAAAACTTAAGTTGCTGATTCAAAAAAGATAACCACATGCAATTTGCAGCAACATGGATGGCGCTGGAAGGGATCATGCTCAGCGAAATAAGCCAGAAAGAAAAAGAAAAATACCGGATGGTCTCACTCATAGCAGGAATCTAGAAAACTTAAATAAGGGACCAGGAAAATGATTAACTATAAGAAAGTGAAAATCAAAATCAACAAAAAACTATGAACCAGAGACACTTTTAGGGGGGCGGGGGCGGGAGGGGAGGGATTGGGGTCAGAATGGGGGGGGGCTGCAATTGTATGGGGAATATAAAAATAAAATTTATTATTTATAAAATAAATAAATAAATAAATAAAACTTAAGTTGCTGAAAGGGTGCTGACTTGATATAATTTTGCACATTGGAGTGGTGATGATATTGGTTCCTCTAAAAGACATTTTCTATACCTGATCAAAGTTTAACTCACTACCAGATTCTAATAGAGGCACCCAAAGGACAATGATGATTTCAAATCACATCAGTATCAGTTATGGAAATGGAAATCATTATCTCTAATTTGGTGACTATACTTTAAACCCTAAGTCCATTTGGCTACAGCAGAATATGCAAAAGCGTATTCATGATTTGGGGACAGAAACCTAACTTTGGCTATATTATATATAATATTTCTAGTCACCTATAGCTAACTGCTGGATGGAATTACTCTCTGAAGGTAGTAGGGTCAAGTGTCCAGTGTAGGATTGAGTTTGGGGGCAGGAAGCATGAAACTGCAACCTGAGAGTAAAGGAGAAATTAGAAGATGAAGCAATTGGATAAATCAAGATCCATAAAGAAAGTTTGAGGATCAAACATTTGGAGGAGTAAAGATGGAGTGGGATCAAAGATGAACACTGAAGTTTGAGTCTGGGGAGGAAAAGAATGTGAAAAGGAGATTAGACAGAGGGGCCCTGAGTTATTTTTGGAATACTATGTTCTGAAAGCTTTCTTTGGTTCCTCTGGCTATTGTCTCTTTCTTTAAATCTCCCTATTAGTGTTTTGTTTTGTTTTGTTTTTCAAAATAGTGGGATTGTGACCTCCATTGGGAGGGATGGTTGACAAACTATCTTTTAAGCTTATCTTTACAAAATAACAGAGTTTGATGCCAGATTATGAGCCATATAGTTCACATTGCAACCAATGGTGAGGAACAAAGAAAACAGAAACAGGGACTACCCGGACTGAATTCCAGCAGCCAGGGGTCTACCAGCCAGGAAGGTGAGTCATGTGCAAATGACCTGTACCCTCTTGAGTCCATTGGTAACTATCCAATAGCTTTCAACCTATTGGGTAGCAGCCTTTTGGTAGCAAGTCTGCATTCCTTTGCCCTTAGCCCCTCCCTAGCCAATAAAATTTAACACCTCGAAGGACTAATACTAAATGATTTCATTTATGTGTGGAATATCAAAAAAAAAAAAAAAAGAATACATGAAACCAAAACAAAACCTAGAAATGTGACTGTAGAATTGAGGATACCAGAAGTGGGCAGGGAGAGTCTGAGCAATGTGTGGAGAGGGCCTTAAGGGGATATGGTATCTATGGGTACCTATGGGTACCTTGGTGGTACCTATGATTACCTATGTGTACCTTGGTGGTGGGTGTGATGTGATAAAATACATCTGAAGAGGTGTGAACCTCTCTCTCTAAATCATTTACAGTGTTATAAACCAGGATTATCTCAATAAAAATATAATACAAAAATAAAACAAAATTTAAGCCCTCTGTTTTCAACCTTGCTTCCCACAAATCAATATAAATTCCTTCCCTTTCCTGGGTGACAGACTTCAGTGTTTTTCTCCTGTCTTCTTATCAGTAGATCAGCAATCACCCTTTCTTCTTTCAAAATACTGGTGTCATAATCTTAGCTTTAGGTGCATCGGAGAGTAAGCCCTGTGGTTTGGATTTAATAGTGTTTTTTGATCTGTTAGGGTTTATACACCTTGCCAAATCCTCCAACACTTTCATCCTGTGTGTAAGTGAAAGCAATAAGGAGCTAATAAAATGGGTATTTACTGAGCACCTGATATGCAATAGGCACAGTTCAAGTACAATTATACAGTGTTTAATTGTCCACATTTGACAAATGAGGAATGAGGCTCATGATCACTGAATTAACAATGAGCAAGAGACAGAGACACTCAGGACAATTATTCACACACACATAACCCACCACTGTTTGTTTCCCACATCACCATCAACTTGATGTCCCTGAGAGAGTGGTTCCTGTTTGTGGATCGTCTTTATTGTTGTTCTTGGACCAGAAGATCCATGTACCACAGCTAATTCCTAACTGTTCAAAAGTGAACTCTCTAGTCTTTGCATTATTTAGACCTGCTTTCTTCCTTTGTTGTTCTCAGAGTTTTGACCATCTTACTCTCTGTATCTGACCTTCACCCAGGGAAGCCAATGTGGGACTGAAGAGTATTCTGGTGAGGATTTTACCCTTCATTGGATGCTTTGAAGAAATGGTGTAGATAAAAAGCAATGGGTAAAGTAATTTTGTGGAATAACTTTATCACCTCTTTGAAACTTAAAATTTCCTATTATGAAGAAATCATCTGCATTATAAATTTGCCTCCTATTTCTCATGACAGATAGAAATGACTTATGACATATACTCTAAATATCTCTGGAACTGCAAATATTAGATACTGTAGAAAATATCTTGTCCTTTTCTTTTACCTTTGTACCACTTTAATAAAGGAAGGAGAAAAGACCAAATATTTAAAATACTCTCACTTTTGACAGTAGACCTTGGAAGGCAGATATTTATCAAGGAATCTGCTGCACTAGAGACAAATTAACTCCAACCTTGGTTAAATTTCTGACTCCTACATCAAAACCTCCAAATGCAAAGTCATTAGGAACATTTGGTCCTCCCTCTAAGAGCTGCAGTGCACTCTGGCTAGCTGTTTTTTGAGCACAAAGGGCCTGTGCACAAGATTGGCAACATCATTTAGAACCCTTGTGAACTTTTCATTTTCAAAGTTACTTTGTTCTGTGGCCTAGGCCACGTTATTCTAGGCTTCCATTATTACTATTTGACCCTAAGGGGTAACTTCACAGACAAGACTGTACTGTTTTCTTTGAATGTCAGGAAATAAAATTAAAGTAATGAGAAGTCTCTGACAGAAAATTTTTGTTTTGATGTGGGGAAAATTAAGGTAAAGTATATATCCTATTTTATTTCCTTGATTTATAACCTCACATCCAATTAAGAGGTAAAACATAAATGGATAGAGTTAAATGGTGCCGATCTTGTCCACTCTTTTTTATTATTTCTCTCTTTTGTCAGAAATAAAATCCCTTTGATTTCATGAACTCACTCTTTATAATTGGGTGTAGATCTGTCAGTGCAGAGAATGTGTCACTAGCTCCCTTGTCTTAATACTACACTTGTCTGTTTAATTTCAATCCATACACTGTACATTGTGACATTGTGAAGTGTGGCTTGCACACTTCAGTTAGATGTAAAATGTATATCCCCATAATTTATTAGGTTGATTATGACATGAATTGTGATGTATAGCATTTAGTAGCTTTAATTTACCATCCAGAAATTTTCATTTTCCAACATCAATCAAGGAATTAAAAGAGTGGCTATTAAGCTTACCCTTTGTGTGTCTTCATTTTCTTGCATTACTTCTTATTTATTATGATTCACAAGAGTAGTCTGGGTTGAGGGCTCTTTAAGACAGGAAAGGAAATGGAAGTCACAGTAGTCTTTCTAAGAAGGTGGCTTGAAGCAGAGAACTGAATAAAGTGGAGAAGAAGCTGTGCAGATACCGCCGGCAGCTTTTCCAGCAGAGGGAACAACTCTTGTCAGGGACCCCAGGACAGAGCAAAGTTGGCATGGAAAACACACCAAATCTGGCACACAGGAACAAAAGAGAAAGTACAGAGAGTAAGTGGTTGACAATGTTGGGACACCATTGGAGGATTTGGAGAGGGAATATAATCTGATTTTTGTTTTAAGAGTCATTCAATTGGGGAAAGGAGAATAAAGTATAGGGGAAACAGGCAGCAGTTATCAGATATCATTAAAACCCAGTAAAGAATAATGCGGAGTTGAACAGCATGGGGATGGTGGAAGGAAAACATTTAAGGTTAGTTTCATGCAATGCTTTGATGGTAAAGCCAACAACTTACTGATAGATTTGGTGAGAAAGGGGTGTGTGTGGGAGCTAGGATAATGCCAAAAATTGGCAAGGATAATGCCAAAAATTGAGGATGCATAGCTAGATGAATTAAGTTGTTGTTTACCGAAAGAGAGAAGCTTGAGGAGAGAGAACTAACATAAGGAAAAAGAAATTAAAAGTTCTCTTTTAGTCTTAATAACTTAGAAAAGATTGTTGGGAATATAGGTAAAGATGAAGTTCAGAATTGAAATTAGGATAAAAATGTGAATCAGGCCTCTTTTGTTCTCTATATGTCATCTTAACCTTAAGTTTGAGTCTTTGTTTATGGCTGAGGTTTAAGTTCCTCTTTTTCTCTTCCTTTATTCCCACATTCTTTTATTTACCTTCTTAAGTATACATTCTGAAATCCCTTCCTCAAACTCACAAACCAAATATTCCTGGACCACTATGCATGAACTAAAGAACTCCTCTGGAAAAAGTAAATTCTGTCTTTTTAAAGTATAGCCTAATTATCCCAAGTACCTCATGCACTGTATGGCCAAGAGTCTTCACATTTTGGGAAATGTGAAAGATTCTTATTGAGAAAAATAGTCCCAATTAGAATAAGGGCTGAACTTGTCTGGCTGACATTTAAGCTTCTGAATAATCTGACTCCCTCTCACCACTTCACCATATGCTCAACCACAGCGCTTAAATCTGAGAGCTTCTCTGGAACTTCAAGAATTGGTCTAATCTTTGTGCAGTGGGAGGAGGCTGTTACTCCCAGACCCCGGGGAGAGCATGTGGCAGCAGCATAAATGGAAGATACACATTAACAGAACCTCTGATCAAGAGGGAAAGGCCCTTGATTTGTAGGACACTGTAGGGGCAGGAAGGGAACGGAGCAGGTTATCTATGATCTGGCAGACTGGTAAAGAAGAGTCCTGGAGCCCTCAGTGGGTTTCTCAGGCTTTCATTCAGCTTTACGTGTATTACAGCAACCAGGTACATGGCAGGCAGGGGTGCCAGGGGGCCAGGAGGCCGGCAGGCCTCCAAGCCCTGGGCAAGTCTTCACTCTGGCCTTCTCTGACCTTCTTTCTCTCCTGCTTCTCTCCTGCTGCTTCTTCTCTTGGTGACTATCTCTCAATACTCCTCCCATGGCGGTAGAAATAAATAAGACAGTTTACAACAATGTAACAACTGGAGGTGCCCCATCAGGCAGGGCAATCCCAATGGTGGGAGGGCAGAAAAGCCTGAAAAACCATTTACCCTACAGACACCCATAGTCCAGTCCTTGGAGAGATAATCTCAATTTAATCACTGCTCAGGCTTGGGTCTTCCATGTTTAACATGAAGTGTCTTGCTCTTGAGGAGAGGGGTGCCCTAAATTAAAAAAGTGTTTGGATTGCTGTAAATCCAAACTCACAGTGATCACCCCAACTCACAGCAATCACTAATTAATACATTGTCTTTCTTCCTATAGATTATTCTTGTGTGCTGCATAGAAACCTAATGTGGTGTGTAAGGTCCATCTGTGTGGACTTAGCACCTACCCACACTCGGACTGTGACCTGGAAGAAATGACTTAACTTCTCATTCAGAATATTCATTAAAAACTCTAAGAATTCCAACGCAGCACTTTGTGGTTAACCCATCAGGCCCTTATGAAAACGCTGACCAGACAAGACTTTAGAAACACTTGTGTCAATGGCAGGAAGTAAAGAGAACAGTTGGGTCCTTGTGAGTCCCCATTACCTGATGGCTACTATTCCTTCACTCTGTAACTGGGTTTACTCAGTATTAAAAGGTGTTTTTCTCTCTTCAATCCTGAGACTGAACTCTGTAAGATAAGTTTTGGCATCAGTGAGAGCAGCACTCAAGGTTTTTAACTCCCTCATCTCCAGCTGATTTTTTTTTTTAAGATTTATTTATTTATTTATACAAGCACTGGGTACAGTCAGAAGCGCGGGAGGGTGAGAGAATTCACCAGAGCCAGAGCAGGGAACAGAACAGGCAGACTGATGAAATACACTGCTGAGGGGAGCAGCGGGCACGGCAGGAGAGGTCTGTCGCACCATGTGGGACCCTTGCTGGCGGCCAGGGATCGAACGGGCACTGCAGAGGCTGTGGGCAGCTTCGCAGCCCAGCGCTCAACCTCTGTGCCACCAGGGAAGGCCCCTCCAGCTGATCTTAAAAGCATGAAGTAAGTAAATGATGGAGCACAACTATGTCATAACAATGATGACAGAATCATCTGTGGAAGTTGCTGAAGTATCTTTCTTGCATGGAAAAAATGTTTATGTCATAACATTAGGAGTGAAACAAGCAAATTTTAAAATTCTACAGCTTGATCCCTTGTTGACTTAAAATTTTAATGTGGGGCCTCCCTGGTGGTGCAGGCAATTGAGCACCGCACTTTGAAGCTGTCCACAGCATCTGCAGTGTGGGTTCAATACCAGCCAGCTGCGGTGATACCCACATGAGCAGCAGACCTCTCCTGTTGTGCCCGCTGCTCCCTTCAGCAGTGTATTTCGTCAGTCTGCCTGCTCTGTTCCCCGCTCTGTCTCTGGTGAATCCTCTCACCCTCCTGCATATCTGGCCTGTACCCTGGTTCTTTTATAAATAAATCAATCTTTTGGGCCTCCCCTGGTTGCACAGTGGTTGAGCGCTGGGCTGCGAAGCTGCCCACAGCCTCTGCAGCGCTGGTTCGATCCCCGGCTGCCAGCGAGGGTCCCACAAGGTGTGCAGACCTCTCCTGCCGCCCGCTGCTCCCCTCAGCAGTGTATTTCATCAGTCTACCTATTCTGTTCCCAGCTCTGGTTCTGGTGAGTTCTCCCACCCTCCCGCGATTCTGACTGTACCCAGTGCTTGCATAAATAAATAAATAAATCCTTAAAAATAAATAAATAAATAAATATTTTGAAAAATGTTTCTGTATAGAATCAATAAAAAAAATTAATGTGAATTTATATCTGTATGTAAGTCTATATCAACAAATGTACGTTTCGAACCATATATACCAACAATTTTTATTTCTGGGTGATATGATAATGAAAGACTTACGTTTCAATTTTTTTGCTATGTTTTTCTCTAATTTTTCAGCAATAAATACACATTGCTCATTTTATAAAATAGTAATCTTTCAAGGAGCAAATTCTGAGAATGATAGGGATAATATACACAGAAAAAATACAGGTACTAAAATTTTTATATTAGGAAATTTAAAATCAGTTAAAGACAGGATTCAAACTCCTGAATCCTGATTTGAGTTAAAAGAAAACAAAAACACACAAACAAAACCAGCTAAAAGACATTTTGGGGCAATATGGAAATTTGGTCACAGACTGGACATTAGATTGCATTTGGCAAGCTATGCCCTAATGCCAGTTTTTATAAAGTTTTTACAGAACACAGCTACACTCATTCATTTGTCTTTTGTCTGAGGCTACTTTTTCTTCATGTAGTAGAATTTGAGTAATTCTGAGATACCAGAGCGTTCACAACACCAAACACTGTTACTGGCTGGTCCTTTACATTAAAAGTTTTCTGATCCATTGACATTATTTGAAAACACTTCATCACATTTGGAATTGAACACTCAAATAAATTGCACTGTGAATGTCTGGGATTTGCTTTAAATACTTGAGCAAAGGGGGTGGAAGGCAAAGCAAAAACAAAACAAATAGAGAAGACAAAATCTTGTTAATTGTTTAAGCCAAGTGAAGATTACTTGAGGATTCATTGTGTCATTTTCTCAATATTTGAGATTTCTCAAATTGATTGAATTAGAGAGATTTTTCTCTAAGTCTCTAAAACATTTAGAATGGTGTTTACTTTGAATCAAATGACAGATAAGATTAATTGATAGAATTTCAAGATAGATTGTTAACATGGCTTCAATTACTCTTCTCTATATCCCTCACGTAAAGAATGGATTAACAACTGAATACATCTATCTATACAGTGGAATATTATTTGACAATAGGAAGATATAGTGACACATTCAGAAATGTTGATGAATCTTAATTGTATGCTGCTAAATGAAAGAAAATTAAACTCTAAGGCTACATAATGACCTCATGACCAATATTTACAGGGAAGTATATGATGTGCTTAATTCTCTCCTGATGCACCATGGTATTTAGTCCCATAGACTGGAATCCTCTCAGATTGGGACCATTCTTTATGTTTGCCACATAAGCAGGATAGATAAGGCTTAAATGTCAACTCCACAGAGAACAAATTCTTATCACATTTTCTGGGAGAAGCCATGTGTTCCACCTGGGCCTGTTCAGAATACTCACCTAACTTTGGCCACCAATGGCCACAATGCAAATTTATCATCTGACTTCCCAGTCACTATCCTGTCTTGTCCCATAATTCCTCCTTATTCTGACTTTCTGCACTATACTTTCTCCATCATCCCTAATCTCATTCAAATTAATTTTCCCTCATCTCCACCCTCTTCAAAGAATACTCTCTTTATGTCCATACCTGGGCAGCATCACAGTCTTTCAGCTCCGAATTTCTCCTTCCTCTTCCTCCATAGACTTGATGACTTCCACCTACATATTTGCACGCTGCAGTTCCCTAGTTACTCTTTCGTGTTCAGTGACAAGTAGGGCATGAAAATCTTTCAGATCAAAATGTGTCATATCACTGGAAAACTTCAATGTTCATGTTTTAAGCTCCACAAACTCCATAAACCCATAATATTTGTTCTATCAATGCTGCTTTCTTCACTACAATTACTCATTAGACATCATCCCTGTAACCATACTCTGTATTAGAAGTGACAAGTATGTGGCACTCTTTTTTTTTTTTTAAGATTTATTTATTTATTTATACAAGCACTGGGTACAATCAGAAGCGCGGGAAGGTGAGAGGATTCACCAGAGACAGAGTGGGGAACAGAACAGACAGACGGACGAAATACACTGCTTAGGGGAGGAGCGGGCATGGCAGGAGAGGTCTGTCACTCCATGTGGGACCCTTGCTGGAGGCCGAGGATCGAACCAGCGCTGCACTGGTTCGTGCAGCACTCAACTGCTGCGTGTGGCTCTCTTAAAAAAATCTTCATGCTGAGATTCTTGACAATTGGTCATCTCATTCTTTCCTCTGACCTTGCAGTGCACTAAAAGTCTTCCCAACACTGGGAAACCACCTACTCCTTCTTATTACCACCTTCTCTTCCAGCTAAATGAGAATTCCATCATTTCACCCCTTTATACCCCAGTGCTTATGTTTTCATCATCCAATATCCCAAAACCAAGGCCAAACCAACTATACCTTTTCTAAATCCCTACCTGGTTTTGCATAGCAAAAATGGGAACGATTTATACAATCATGTTAAAACAAAAGCATGGCCTCTAATATCAAATAGTTCTTTAGTGTCATTTGAAGATCTTTTCATGCGCTATATTTTTTTCCCTAGCACATTCTAAATGCTCCTCCAGGATCTGGAAATATTTTTAAATTTGCAACCCCTTTCCTGGTCTCCTTCACAACTAAAACAAAAACCTATGACTTAGGTGCGCCTGGTTAAGCTCATCCACATGAGACCTTGATTTGGAAGCCATCAATAAAAAGGAACAGCCTCTTTGTGAGGCATCAGTTTACCGGTGTGGTCAGTAGCTGAAGAATCTAGTTATTAACAGTGGCAGTGACTACAAGGCTAAAGGGAAAAAAATTCCCTTCTACTGTGAACCAAGATAAACACATGAGGGAATGAAACAGCATTTCTTGTATAGCAATAAGCTTCCTGATTGGCTTTAATTTACCTTATAACCTCCATCTTCTATATGTAGCTCACAATAGCCACTAAATAAGTGTTTAGCATCAGTGACTTGCCCAAGGTCACTCATTACGTAGAATACAGAAAGGTAAAATTAATTCTTCCAACTCTAAAGCCATAAATCTTTCCCAGACATAATTAACAGAGCTATTTTCTATGTTTGACTCCCACCATTAGTCCTGGGATAAATAATGGTGGTTGCTTTCAGTAAATTATAATCTCTGCCTTCCTGTGTTCTTTCTTAATCAACAGCAAACCTGGGGGTACAGCTGCTGAGGTCATAGTGCATCCTGTGTTTGCTAAAACTCTCTATGCCCTCTAAAAGGAGCAACTGAACATGTATTCCTGTAACACTCAAACTTTAATAAACTATGTACCGGCACTGTGGGAAGCCTGTCTGGTAAGAAATGACCAAGTACTTGGAGGCCTTCCAAATACCAGAGAAAGATACAGGGGACATGTTCAGGGTGAAAGGAAAATTATTCTCTTCCACCCCTAAAATAGAAGACAATAACTTGAAATGAATGCAACTAACTCTTCAGTTGTTCCAAAACTAACTTTACAGCAGTGTTTCTCAAGACTACATCATTTGTGCCATGAGAAAGGCAGCAGAGACAGTACTATATGTTATCCCTTCATTTCCTTTTACTCCCAGTAAAAAACCTATTTCTCAGGCCCTATACTTCTCAGTAGGGTCATATGATTCATTGTAGTCAGTGAGATGCAGATGGAAGTGCTGTAACCACATTTTTTGGACTCTAGAATTTCCTTGAGATCTTCCAATCACATTCTCTCTCTGCTCTCTCCATATGGTTAGAGTGGAGATTTCAATATCTGGAGCTACATGACAGAAGGACACAGAATGCCTGAGTTCACCAGTGAGAGAAGAGGTACCTTAAAGAGTTACCCAAAGGAATGACAGGCTAAACTCTGTTAGGCTGTGATATGCATATTCTTTGGGGTTATATTATTGAAGAACATCTATTATCCTGATTAAAATAGACCAGACCAAGATTTTTATCTACTGTGAAAAAAAAAAAACAAAACTGGTGAATGATACCATTTAAACAAAACTGACAAGTGTCTTTTGCCAATATGTAAGTCTTTTTTGGAGAAATGTCTATCATATCATTTGCCCATTTAGATTGTTTTTTGTTGTTGCTGAGTTTGTTGCATGACTGCTTTAAACATTTTGAGTATCAATCCTTTGCCAGATGAAATTTTTTGCAACATCATGAATAGGCCTCTAAGAGATGATGCTAAGTGAAATAAGTCAGAAAGAGAAAGACACATACGAAACAATATTTTATTCATATGTGGAATATAAAGAAACAAAGCATGAACATACAAAACCAAACCAAAAATAAGCCCTTAGATTCTAACAACAGTATGTAGTTACCAGAAGGGAATAAGTGGGAGGAGGTGCAACTATGGGGACTGGGGATTGACTAGATGGTGGTGGATGGTAGCTTGTCCTTTGGTGGTAGGTGTGGTGTGGTCTCACACATTTAAAAATGTATGACGTTGTACTCCTGAACTATTACATTGTAAACCAATGTTATTGCAATAAAAAAATAAATAAAATATTAAAAAATGAAACTTACGTAAATTCAGTTAGGAAAACATTATTTACTATACTCTAAACTTGTCTGAACTTTGAGAAGCTCATACCTTCCCTATGCCTGGAATTTTCTTCTGCATTGGCCCATCTAACACCTACTCATCCTTTTAGTCTTGGTTTATTCCCTATGTCTTCACAGAAGGGTTTTTTTGTTTGTTTGTTTTCTACAGTATGTTCCCAGATTATTTTCTCTACTCAAAACATTTTTAAAAATATTTATTTATTTATGTATACAAGAGCTGGAGTACATGCCAGAGATGCAGGGCAGGGGGTGGGGGGCAGGAGGCGGGGTACGGGGTGAGAGGATTCACCAGAGACAGAGTGAGGAACACAACAGGCAACTGCCTGAAATACACTGCTGAGGGGAGTAGCAGGAGAGACAGGAGAGGGCTGCTGCGCCATGTGGGATCAAACTGGTGCTACAGAGGTTGTGGATAGCTTCATAGTGTGGGGCTTAACCCCTTGTGCCACCAGGGAGGCCCCTCAAAACATTTTTTATAATACTTAACTGCCATCTCTGATCATACACATTTTTATGTATTTAAAATATCCACTGGATGGGCCTCCCCTGGTGGCGCAGGCAGTTTAGCGCAGCACTGTGAAGCTGTCCACAGCCTCTGCAGTGCCAGTTCAATCCCCGCTGGCCGCAGAGATACCCACATGGCAGGGCAGATCTCTTTTGTCTTGCCCGCTGCTCCCCTCAGCAGTGTATTTCGTCAGTCTGCCTGTTCTGTTCCCCACTCTGTCTCTGGTGAATCCTCTCATCCTCCCACGCATCTAGACTGTACCCCGGTTCTTGTATAAATAAATAAATAAATCTTTAAAAATATATATAAATAAAATAAAATATCCACTGAGATAGTAAGTTCTATGAGATGAAAATTCTGCAGGTCTTGTTAGTGCAGAGACCTCACTCATCATAGCATATGGTACAAGGATTGAAAAAATGAATGAAAGAATGAATACACAAGTTTTGGTAATTAATATTGCAGAGAATAGGAATAGATACAGTGAATTAATGATTAATGGTGAGGCTTAACCAAGTATATAAAGACAAAATAAAATGAAACATTACATATTTTAAAAATAACAGAGTAAGGGCCTCCCCTGTGGTGCAGCGGGTTGAGCACTGTGCTGTGAAGCTGTCTGCAGAGCAGCCTCTGCAACATGGGTTCGATTCCCGGCTGGCCAGGAAGAAACCCACATGGCATGGCAGACCTCTCCTGCCTCGCCTGCTGCTCCCCTCAGCAGTGTCTTTGGTCCTCTGCCTGTTTTGCTCCCCGCTCTCTCTGGTGACTTCTCTCACCCTCCCGTGCCTCTAACCTGTACCCCTGTTCTTGTATAAATAAATCTTTAAAAATAATTTTTGAAAAAATAAATAAAAATAACAGAGTAAGAAATTAACCCGAAAGAGTTCTTTAAAAAAAAAAAAAGATTGATTTATTTATGCACACAAGAAGTGGGTATAAGCTAGAGGTTCAGGGGGTGAAGGATTCACCAGAGAGAGTGGGGAGCAGAATAGACAGATTTACTGTAGTACACTGTGGAGGGGAGCAGCAAGCGAGACAGGAGAGGTCTGCTGCACCACGTATGTTAGTTCCTTGGCAGGTCGGGGATCGAACTTGTGCTGCAGTGGCTGGTGATAGCTTGATATTGCCATGTCTTTAACCACTGTGCCACCAGAGAGGACCCACAAAAAGAGTATAGTGTTCAAATACAATCACAAGTATGAAATAAGTATCCATGTGCCCACTGACATAATTTAATGTTTGAATAAATAAATGAGAAAAAAAAAACAACTGTCAAATATAGATGAATTCCAAATGATTTATGTAGCTATTTCCTGATCCGAGAGATGGAGTCTAGCTTCCCACCTCTTGAATATGGATGTGCTCAGTGACTTGCCTCCAAAAAGCCGAATATTAAGAAAGGCCGAAAAATGACTTGAAAGTAAAACAACCTGGAAAAAAATCACCTCGTCAGGTAATCAAAGTTACAATTGAGGACACATGCCGTTGATGTAGTGTATGTGATATGAAGCCTTCTAAAGTCTTCTAAGTCAGGGCTCTTCAGAAAAACAGAACCAATTTGTTGTGGTTTGAATACCTGTGCCCTCCCCAAATTCATATGTTGAATTGACACCCCTTGACCATGATACTATTAGGAGTTGGAATCTTTGGGAGGTGTTTAAGTCATGAAACAGAGTCCTCATGGTTGGGATTAATGCTCTAAAACAGATCCCTCTCCCCAAGAGATAGCTCACTTTCTCCACCACGTGAAGACACAGTAAAACCGCATCAATTATGAAACATGAAGAGAGTGCTTAACAGAATACAGCCTTGCTGGAATCTTGCTTTCAAACTTTCCAGCCTCCAGATTTGTGAGAAATAAATTGCTATTGTTTCTAAGACACCTAATCCCACCTGGTATTTTCTTATAGTGTCTGAACAGACTAAGGGAAAAATATATTTGTAAATTTCTCCTGCTATGGCCCACCTATACTTCTCTTCATCCTCTGACTCTCTGTTTATGTCTCTTCAGAGAAGTGTTTTTTCTCTGCCAAGGTTACCCCATCAATTTTTTTCCTCACACTTCATACGATTATGAAGACTGGCAAGTTCAAAATTTGCAGTCAATGTATTTGCTAGCACAGCCCAAAGGTGGACAGACTACTGTAGATCCAGAAGAGCTGAAGCCCCATTTCAAAGACTGTCAGAAGGAGAAATTTTCTCTTACTCAAGGAAGGATCTATTATTTGTTCTATTTGCATAAGCCTACAGTTGATTTGGAGGGTGATCTGCTTTTCTTAATCAACTGATTTAAATGTTATTCTCATCCATAAACACCCCTACAGAAATACCCAGATGGGTTTACTCCCAGGTTTCACAAGAAGGATGGGATGGAGGGAGGCAGGGAGGGAGAGCGAGGGAGAGAATGAAAGCGAGAAACACCCAGGATAACTTTGGCCACAAAATTAACCACCACAGAACCGAAGAGACACTATGATTAAACCTAATGTGGTGTCATAAATAGAATCCTGGAACAGAAAAAGGCATTCAGCAAAGATAAGAAATCTGAGTAAAACATAAGATTTATTTAGTAAGAATATATCGGTATTGGTTTATTAAATGTGATAGACACTAATTTAAATTGTTCATAATACAGGAAACTGGGTGCAGAGTATACAGGAAATGTGTGTTATCTTTTTAAGATTTCTGGAAATCTGAAACTATTGAAAAATAGTTTTCCTATTTAAATATTTAAAGTCATTTAAAATAATGTTGTAAAGAATATTTTAAAAAAGTAACAGTGTGTATGTAGGAAATACACCATCTGTAAATGAGTGGTATCAGAAACGACTTCCTGGAGGAGAAGGCTTTTGAAATACATATTTCAAAGACACATGGGCACTGAATTATTGAAGCCCTTGGCGATCATACTGGAGGGGTTTTATGCTTGAATGTCTTCATCAGAACTCAAGATATGAAAAATTCTATTAAAGAAAAAGTGGGGAAAGAAAAACCAAACAAAGAGATTACTGGAGGGACAATAAGGCGGTATCCAATGTGGATACTGTGGGAACAGAAAGAAGGCAGCAGACCTTTGAGATGCCAAGGAACAATGGACATGATTTTCAGCTCACTGGATATAATGTAGAAGGGTTCAAAATATTTGAAGAATTTATAAAGTTTTAAATGAGTGACTAGAAAGATGGTGATAATCTGAAGGAAGTTTAGACATGAGCAAAAACTGATTTAGGAAGTATGAATTGTCAGCTTTTCATTTTTCTTAAATTGTTCTGCATAGGGCACCTGGAAGACCTTGGGACCAGGCATATGGTATTTGGGAAGCTGCCTGTGGTTAGAGACAGAAGAATGACAGACCCAGTCAGAAGTGGGAAATAGCCTAAGTACTAGATGTAGAGAAGATTTTGCAAAGAATTAGAAAGAAGCTAATGTCAGAGCACAAGACAACTATTAAGCATGTGGAAACCAAGAGTGAAGTGGGAAATGTCTAAAGTTATCTTGTAAACAGATACCTGTGTTGTAACTTGTGTTTTCATTGTCTCTCCCCTTAATACCAAGGTAGTATGTAAAAGAGTGGAAGTAATTTTTACTGCTCATGGCAAGAGGTCTGTTTCTGCATAATTTCAATAAGGAATTTTGTCTGCTTAAACTAGAGAATTTAAACATGTTTTGTCGTGTGGCTTTGATTGAAATTCTTCCAAGATGTTGAATATGGGCTGAAACAAGAAGACAACCTGCTGCTTTGCTTGTAGGCTTCCAGAGACCTCCTACTTCTGGATCCCAGCTGATTTTAAAGTGATAATGTACACACCCGCCCCCCACTTGAGGCAATAAATATCCAGTTGCCTAATTGCTCGGCTCTCAGATTTTGGAGAATGATCTCCTCTGAGCCTGCAGGTGTTAATTAAAACTTCCCTCCTCCTCTGTGAGTGATGTCTGCTCCCCTGATGGAATTCTGCCATTAAGAAGAAGAAACTGGGGATCAGAGGAATACTAGGAAATGATGACAGGACTCAAATTCAATATAACCCACTGTAAGGAAAATGAGTTAATCAGGCTGCTTTCTGCTTCCAAAATAACAGATGCCCACAAACTTGAAATATTATGTTTTCCACCTTTCCCAGCCCAGAAAACATTTGCAATATATCAGTTGTTGACTCTGGACACAAAACAGTCAGAAGGGAGCTGGGCAGTTGAGTTTCTATTCTGCCTCTCAGTTTCTCTCTGGCTGCTTGTGTATATGGTCCCCTGTTTCATTATTAAAGGCCTGCAAAATCCACTGAAGTTTCCAAAATTATATTTTTGTCTGCAAGAATTGACAGTGAACTTACCCAGCCTGAGATGGTTGCAAATGTGATGTAGTTGGCAGGACAGTGTGACTCAGCCAGATATGGACACCTCTGAGAACTGGAGAGGGAATGAAGGGTGGTACTGGGAGGCCAGCCTCCTCTTCCAGTGGATACCTTTCCATGAATGGCCAGAGGTAGACAGATCACTGTGCCAGTGGGCTCTGGGTAGAATAGAAGAGACCTTGGACAGAGATAGTGCCCGTGAGGCAGCAGGGGCTTGGGATGGTTGTTTCTCACAGCTCTATGAGAATCAGTGTGGGGAGAGGAAGCCAAGGCCCAGGGGATCCAGAATGAGATGCAGGCCTGCAAGTAGTTTCTGAAGGAAGTGACCCAGAGAGACCAACCTGACGCTCCAGACCTTTGAAGAGGAGGAGAAGGCTGACCCCTTGTTCTGGGCATTCCCAGTGGTGACAAAGATGAAACACCAGGGGCCTTCCTGGTAGCGCAAGGGGTTAAGTTGCAGCACTATGAAGCTATCAGCAGCCACTGCAGCACGAGTTCAATCCCCAGGCATCCAGGGAGCTACCACATGGTGCAGCAGACCACTCTTGTCTTGCCTGCTGCTCTCCTCAGCAGTGTATTTCAGTCAATCTGCCTGTTCTGTTCCCTACTCAATCTCTGGGGGATTCTCTTACTCCCCCCACCCCCGCTCCTCTGGCCTATGCCCCAGTTCTTGTATGCATAAAAAAAATGAAACACCAGTGACCGTGGTCCCTGGGGGTCAGGCTTGTGGGCCACCACAGATGACACCCAAAGGTCACCCATATATCCATACACCCAAATGGACTTGGGTAAACAGTTTCATCAGAAATCAGGAGAACCCCTAGTAATTTGGCTGCTGTGGTTGTGGGACCTGGGGGCAGATGGAATTATTTGCATGACACAGGAAATGGAAAAACTGGTTTCAGTGACCCCACAACCATCATTGAGACAGAGGCTGCAGAACACCCGGCATATGGCCAGGGTGATCACACTCTGTTGGATTGGTTAATGGCTGCCATATGAATGGTATGGGCTAATGTGGGAGATGTGCCAGAAACTGAATAAATGGCAAACATATGCTGAGCTTGTGCAGGTACTTCATGATCTGGGAATGGGGCAGGTTATGCTTAGTGTACACACTCATGGCCCTGAGCATTTTACTGCTGGGATGAGATTTGCTATTGCAAAACTTCCCTTTGTCCTTATTTGGGTTCCTTATGGCAATTCTAGCACCCTATGTGGTACTGAATAAATGACATCCCCATGATAGTAGCCAGCTTGGGTGAAGCTGAGAGCCAGTCTCTCATAAGAGAATATCGGTAGTTGTTGAACAACTGAAAAGAACACTAAGAAAGGGAAGTAAGCCTCTTAAAGTCATAGAACCTCTTAAGGTCATTGATACCCAGAAAATTTAATTACATGTAAATATTTCACCTAGTGAAAGCAGGTGTAGATCACACTAAAATATATGCATGACCCAATGTATATTTGTTGGTGTTATGGAGACAATTGCAAGAGGACCAGAGGTTCATGTCCATGAGAAGATGGGCTGCTCTAAGATGGAAACCTAGGGACACCAGGCTCCAGGCACATGTCCTCTTCCTGGAAGACCACTTGCTCCTTTCCCCACCTCAGGGGGAGGCCCTGTTCACTTTTGAATAGAATGAGGGTCAAGGACCCATTCACAGGCATGAAAGGGAACCAGAGGCCACATGTGGAGATTGCTATACACTGGTCTCCAACCAATGTGCAAAAAGGCCTTGGTCTTAGTAGATACGGGGGCAGAGTGTACTCTGTTATATGGGAACCCAGAGAAGTTTCAGGAGTCTGCTTATTACATTGATAGCTATAGAGGCCAGAGTGTCAAGGTGACAGCAGTGAGACTACCCTCAGTGAGACTACCCCTGGAAATTGGGTGATTACCCACAAAGGAGCATAAGCGTATGTGTCTCTAATCCCAGAATACATCCTGGTAGTAGACGTTACTTGACTTGTGGCTGCAGACCATGGCCAGAGAATTTCACTTTAGGGTAAATGTGGTGAAGGCAGCATTGCACTGACATACTTAAATGACTGGATGCTCATGTATTAGCCACTGTGGGGCCAGGCCCTATGGAAAGATCTATGAGACCCAGTTTAACAGGGTGGTCCAAGGGAAAGGGGAGGTTCCAGGTTCCCTGTACCCAAGGAAGGGTGGAGCTGAGCAGAGAGGATGAAAAGCTGGAAAGGAGACTGGAGAAAATGAAGAGAGATGGAGATCAGTAAGGGGACCTGAAGGAGGCACATGGAGTAGAGAGACAAGTGAAGAAGCTGAGACTGCTTCCTGCCCTTGGACTCATACCAGGGACTTGGGAGACATGGAAGGACAGCTGAAACAGACGTGGGTGAGAGACCCTTGGGGTGGTTAACAATGGCAGTCTTTATCTTGATTTTGATTTTGCTATTTTCTTTCCAGACTTGTCTGGTCCCTTCCCCTTTCCTATGGGTCCCCACCAGAAGGTGACTTAGACTATGGCAAGCTTTTGGGCCTCCATGGTCCTGTTTTGGGTCAACACTATTTGCCCAGACATTTACCCATTGGGATGGGTAACTTTGAGTGCTTGGTTTGGAAACGATATTCTCTACCTTCTCTTTATTTCACACTAATTTTATTAAAGTTGCTTTCCATTAAAGGTCTTACACACTAGAATATGTTTTGTCTTGATGTGGCAGATGGCAGGTTTGGACGTTCTTGGGTCTCCCTCATACTGCCCAGAAACAGGTATAGTTAACAAATCGAAAGAGAAGACAAAGAGTGACTTGGGGAAAGGGCAGCTATTGTACAACAACAATTATCTATACCTACAAATTTGAAATAAATTTAACAAAAAATCACAATTAAAGGTACATTTATGCTCAAAAAATAAGCATGGGCCTCCCTGGTGGTGCAAAGGGTTAAGTCTCAACACTATGACACTATCCGCAGCCACTGCACCACAAGTTCACTCCTCAACCAGAGAGCTAATCCACACGGCACAGCAGACCTCTCCTGTCTCTCCAGTGTATTTCAGTAGATCCACTTGTTCTGCTCCCCACTCTGTCTCTGGTGAATCCTCTCACCACCCTCACACCTCTGGCCTAGACCCCAGCTCTTGTATGCATAAATAAGTGAATCTTTAATAAAGAATAAGCAAAAATTATTCTCATCTTAATACCTAAGTTTATTATTTACTTAACACTCTTACAAGCAAATGGTTTTAAACTAATAGTTAAAGCATGACTTCCAACATTTGTTACTTCAAAAGAAAAATAAATGAAACATAGACTGTGTAGTACGGAAAATAAATTATACGGAAGAGTAAAGAGCAGAAAATATTAAAGATATCAGAAGTATAGAAAAATATACCAATTTGACTATAAATGTCAATTAATTAAAACTATTAAAAAGCAAAAATATCACATCAGGCTCAAAATACTAGTTCAAAGATATACAAAATGTTATGACACAGGAAATTCTACACTAGCAAAAGTGAATAATAATTTGTATACAAGCCCATCATGACATTTTTAATAATTCTAAAGGAATTTAAATGTCTAATGCATATCATTAAGACATCAGTCTGGTGACCAGTGGAATATCACATGGTAGAGTAATTGTTACTCCTTGGGTATTTAAAGAATAAGAATGATCTCTCTACCCTGCTGTGGAGATGATTCTAGGACATATCACTCTAGTGGTCATGTAGGTATTCTCTCTCTTCGGACAATGGCAGGTTCATGTCTATATGAATTTTGCTTTTGCCATTAAAATGTGAGTGAAACTGATGTGCATCACCTCTGTGTGGATATAAGAGGCAGTGCATGATTCACTTTTCTTTTTTGCTACATGATGTTTTAGATGGTGGTTGCTCCTTTAGCTTGAGTCCCAACATCAAGATTATTATGACATTAAACAAATCTCCTAGCTGACTGGTAAAGGGAAATGTAATATGAATAAGACATAGACCTTTGTTATATAAAGCCAATGAGATTTTGTGTTCATTTGTTGCCACAGTTGAATACAGTATCATTCACACGCGTGTGTGAGTGTGTGTGTGTGTGTGTGTACATACATATGGAATTGTCTTAAAATTCACAGTAAATGATTTGCAAACCAAGTGGAAACTAGAAGAATGGTCCATGCTGTGTGGAGACAAACCATTGGTCACATTTCATCGAGCAGAATGTACCAATTTGACATTTGGCCAAGGAGAATAACAGGAAGAGAAGGGGCTTTCAGAGGTTGAAGTCAAGAGTCATAGAAAACCATGACCTGAGCAGCCCATTCAGAGAGCAGAGCAGTCCTAGTCAAGAAATATCCCCTGGGGGCCTCCCTGGGTGGCTGGTGTTAAGACTCTGCACTTTCAAGCTATCTCCAGACATGGAGCAGCAGACACAGCAGACCTCTCCTGGCTCTCCCGGTGCTCCCTTCCGCAGTGTATTTTAGTCAGTCTGCCTGTTCTGCTCCCCACTCTGTCTCTGGTGAATCCTCTCACCACCCTTCTCCCACACTTCTGGTCTATTGTATGCATAAATAAATAAAATAAATCTTAAAAAAAAAGAAGAAACATCCCCTGTGCAAAGGGTTCTCACAAGCTGCCCAGGGTGTCTCAGACTTGCCAGAGACAGCTTTGTTCCTTCCATTCATCCCCTTTCATATAGGAACATCCATTATGCTGATCATAGTACATCTCTGCCAGTACATTTTTGGTGTGTGTGTGTGGGGAGAGGGAGTAGAGCATCAGACAGCTAATCTTTTTTTTCATAAATTTCTGGATCAAGGAAAGCATACCAATTTGAATAGATATAGCTACTTAATAGCTAAATAGTTAAATATAATTATGAATTATTGTAAAAATATATTCCTATGCCATAACATAGTAATTTCATTTCTAGAAGGAAAAAACAAGAGTGTGTATAACTGTCAGAAGACATTTACATAAATATTTACAGTGTCTTTTACACATTAATCCAAAATAAAAAAATGGGCCACATGTCTCTTACTAGTAGAATAAGTACACTCTGTACTTATACAATAGAACAATAACAATTTACATTGTTATTTATATTGGAATAAAGCCTTACTACATAACAACATAGATGAATCTCTGCCGGGGACCAGCCTCCAGCAAAATGTCATGTCAGGGGTTCCTGAAAGGATGAGAAGGCGGCGTCGGCGAAAACGAAAGGGCTGAGGGGATGGGAATGAGGGAGTGGATGGGAATGAGGGAGTGGGAGACACTGACACTGGATGAGGTGCAAGTATCTTCTACTGAGGGGCTCAGCAGGTTCTTTATTTATACTTTTTTAGCAAGCTGAGAGATTGCATCATCATATACATAGAAACAAAGCAGAAACAATCAGTGCATCCCTTTTCTCATAGACTTTTGGCTACTACGTGCTCTCAGTAAGAAGGCAACCTTCAAGGTTAATGGATAAAAAACTAAGCCTTACACTAGAACTCATTGTTTCAGCTAAACAATAATCTAAGACAGCAGAGAGCCGCCAGTACATCCTGATCAGCTAAAGCCCAAGCAAGAAAAGACTTTTCTTATTCGCATGGCCTTCAGCCGGAGATCAGCTCCTACTCAGCTATCAGAACTTTTTTTTTACCTAGAAACTCCTTACTCAAATAGCTTCATTTAAAAACTTTCCCAAGAAACTTCAAAAGAAGGCAAAAGAAGGAACCACTACAGCTGTTGTGTTGGATAGCTTGTCGGGCATGCACAACAAACCGTCTCCCATTGTCAAGTGGGCCAAATTGTTTAATAACTAATTTCTAAACAGACAATTTTCCGTGCCATTTACTTACAGTATGCTGATACATATAATTTATTGCCTAATATCCTTTCTGATAAATTTTTCTCTCTCTATGACCAAGAACAAAAAGGAAAGGGATGCCAGATCTTCAGCCCCACGATGTGAGGCCCTTTCTCTTCGCTGCTTGTCAGTATCCTATCTGGCTGGGGCAGCAATACCCCCTGCAGCAAATCTCACCAATAATGCTAAATGAAAGAAGCAACATAAAACGCTTTATGTATGATTTAATTTACATGAAGTTCAAAAACAGGTAAGCTAATCAATAGTGATAGATTTTAAAATAATATGTATCTCTGTGGTGGGAATATTGCCTGGAAAGGGACACAAAGAAATCTTTCTGAGTAGTAGAAATGTTCTAATACAACTCAGCAAAAATATAATAAATAAGTGAATAAATAAAAATAAATAAATAAAAAATATAAACAAAATAAGAAAAGCCACATCTGGATCAATGTAGAGACATATACCTGCCCTTTTGAATTAAAGTCTTCAGTCATCATCCAAAGAGTCTGAACTTGGAAACTAATGGGTAGTATCCCTGGGTTATTTCATATGCAGTAAACAATTTGAGTCCAATGTTCAGTTCAGTGCCAAGAAACATGGACTGTTGTAGTTATTATGGCTGTTATAGATGTGCTATTTTTCTTTCTTTCATGCATGTAATAAAATTGCACTTCCATGCTGACCTGCTGCTAGCTATGGCTCTGATATTTTCTATAGCTAGTGAAATATGAAAATACAGCTAGTATGATCAGTCTCTTAAAAGCTAGCACAGGCTCTGCCACATTCTTTTCCCTCCTGTACTGTGACTGGCATGCACCAGTTGTAGCAGTGCCCTCCACTCATGCCAGAGGGAGAACAATAGTGGTGCAGCATATTCCCCAAATCCCCAAGAGTGATATGGATTGCAAGATGAGAAATGGATTTGTTTTGTTTTAAGCCACTGAGATTTCAGTATTGTTTTAACATAGGCAGACATCAGCTTATCCTGATAGACACAATAGTTAAGCAGAAAAGGCAAACAGTAGGAAAAACATGTGAAATATGAATATATGCATGTATATTCTTCCTTTTCAAAAAGAAATAGTCAAAGAACAACGGAAAAGCTAATTTTTTTAAATTATCATAATGAAAGGGAGGAAATAGAGTTAAGAGGACATGGAGGGAAGCCAGACTCCTCTGATAACACTTAATATGCATGATTACATAATATACATGATTCTTACTTTTTGACTGATGTAATTACCTTCAATATTCAAATTATAAAAGCAAATCAAGAGAGAAGTCTTTGTGATGATGAAAGTTTGTAGTGTTGACTGTGATAAAATTATTTAGAGCTAAACACACATTCACACACTAATACACACACACACATCACACACACAAGTACAAGCAAATTTGGAAGAATCTGCAATATATGCATGGATTGTATCAATGTTGATATTCTGGCTGTGATATTCTACAATCTTTTTTTTAAGGTTTTTTTAATTTAAATATTTTATTTTATATAATTCTTACATCTTTTTTCATCTTTGCGCAATGTATGCATTTTCATTTTGGTTATATTCCCCATACAATTGCACCCTCCTCCTTATTTTGACTCTAGTCCTTCCTTTCCCCGCCCTTCTCCTCCCCCCAATAGTGTGTCTCTGTTTTATAGTTGCTTGCTGATTTTGATATTCTATAATCTTATAAATGTTACTACTGGGGAATGTGAGTAAAGGAGATGCACGTCTCTGTATTATTTCTTACAACTGCATGCAAAGCTAAGACTGAATTTTCAATTCAGTTCAGAATAATAAAAAGCACTCCCTAAACATTAAAAGTAAGTTGAATTAAATGATCCAATTGCGTTCCAAGCAGTGATATCATAAGAAGAACATGATGAATTCAAATAAATTTAGTGCACAGTATTTTGATTAGACATACTTAGTGAAATATAAGAGCAAGGGAAACTACGAAGAAATCTTACATTTCATTCAGTAATCTCACCACCATAACTAATAATAATTTAATTTTGAAAAAAGTTTTCCTATGTTATAACAAATGAATAATTATGTTAATATTGTTAGGAACCATGATTTATAGCATATGACAACAAAGCTATAAGTATAAAGTCAAAGAAGTTAAGTAAAAATATAACAACATTGCGTTTAAATGAAAATAACAACATTAACTTATTGTGTTCTTTTCAAGTTACATATTCTTAGTTTTTTCCACATAAAAGTCCTGTATTCTATAGCAATTCAAGAGCAGTAAACATCTATACAAGCAGTTTAATATCCCTAAATATTATTCACTTCTGTAGTAGATTGTTTGCAACCATAGTCATAGCAATTCCCCTCATATTCGCATGCTAGAGTATTTCTCTCCCCAAGTCTATTTTCACCTGTGACTTGTTTGATCAATGGGACTTTAACAAATATGATGCAAACAGAGGCTTGAAAGCACATTCTCTTGAGATTTATTATCATGCTGCTCCTGGGAACTCTGGGACCAGAATCATGTAAAGAAGCTCTGGCTAACTGACTGGATAATGAGAAAAACAGTGCTCAGAGGTCCCTGGTGTCCTAGGCAACAGCCTGCCAAAGTCCAGCCAGATGAGAAGGACCAGATCCATAAATTGTGGGGTTAGTACAAAGCAAAAATGTGGGTTCTGAGGACAGAGGCCTGTGTGTCTGTATAGGTCATAAATCTGGCCCTGCATGTGAATAAGACTATCCTAGATCTAGCTACTTACATTACTTATCAAAGCTATATATGAAGGGGCCAGCAGAGATGAGAAAAGCAGTCCCAGACAACCCATAGAATGAGATAACTTTTTTTTTCCAACAACTAAATTTTGGGACATTTAGTTTCACAACAGAAACTACCTAGCATAGGCACAAGACACAATCAGGTCTCTTGGAAAGGTTAATTCCAGGACTGGGTATAGAAGAAATTATACTGAGCTATCTTTTTCTTGTTTTTTCAGAATACAAGGAAATTCTCAAATATCAATGTCAAAAGTATTAATTACTAATGTTTAAATAGCATAGAAAAAACTACATATATGGAAATCTAGCAAATAATATTCACAATGAAATATTTAAGGGAAAGTATATTGATATCTGCAGCTTATTTTGAAACATCAGAAATATAGTAAAGATTATATTACATTATATAATAGTAACTATTATAAAAATAGTAAGTATTAATGAATCAATATGGGAAGGGTAGATGGATACATGTGACAAAGCAAGCATATTAAAATGTTAATGGTAGAGTCTAATAGATGGGAATACAGGTATTACCTATAAAATTCTTTCAAATTGTCTTTATGTTTAAAGTTCGTGATAATAAAATCCTTAAAAATGATACAGGAGCCAAAAATTAATTGAAACACACATTAAAAATATAAAACCCAGGGCATCCCCAGTGGCGCAGCGGTTGAGTGCTGGGCTGCAAAGCTGCCTGCAGCCTCTGCAGTGCCGGTTCCATCCCCGGCAGCAGGGCAAGGGTCCCACGTGGCACAAAGACCTCTCCTGCCGCCTGCTGCTCCCCTTAGCAGTGTACTTCGTCGGTCTGCCTGTTCTGCTCTCTGCTCTGGCTCTGGTGAATTCTCTCACCCTCCCCCGCTTCTGACTGTACCCAGTGCTTGTATAAATAAATAAATTAGTTTAAAAAAATAAAAAACAAAAAATAAAATAAAAATATAAAACTCAGTGGATTCATAATGATTCCAAAAATTATTTGATTGATCAGGATTAATGACAACTAGAACATAAACTCCGTATTCTGAAAATAAGTCAACAAAGGGCAGGAATTCCATATTTAGCCTACCTTCCCTATGTTAACTGATATATGTGGGATAGAAAGTCTCAATTATAGTTAGATGAATAGTTTATTAAATAACTGAAGTGAGGATCAAGCCCAGGAAACAGTCTAACCAGATTTTACTCTGTAATCATGGTTTCAACAAACACAAACTTAATTTAGTTTACATAGATAGGAACAGTGAGTCATTGACATTAAAAATGGAATTATCCTGACAGGAGTACTTCTAATTCTAAGCTGTTTTGAACTAAAGGTATGATATGATGTGCAGAAGAGGGAAACTTTGGGACTTAATCTTTTCTTTTCTAAAGAATGCACTGTAGAGATTCAAAGTCTGGGTACCTATTGTTAAAGCTTCTTTATCCCACTCCTTGCTCATTAGTGGAGGTAAAAACTCTGACTTTACCTGCAAACATCAGAATTTTCATAGCTGTTTTAGAATACAATTCTATGAAGAGGGCTTTGCTCTCTTGTCTGCTAGAGTTGGGAGAGGTTTTGTTCCCACACATTTTACAGTATGTTCACACATATATGCTAATAACCATCCTTGTTAACAAGGGAGAGTTTATTGTTTTGTTTTGTAGCATAATTATAACTAATACAAATGTGTAGAGAGATAATATCTCACTTATTATTAGGGAAATTCAAATCAAAACGACAATAATATATCACTTCACACCTGTGAGAATGGGTTTATTTTCAAGAAGACAAGTTGGTGATGATGTGAAATAAAGGGAGTTCTTATACACTATGGCAAGAATGTAAACTAGTGCAGTAGTTATGGAATTCTTCAAAAATATATTAATATAAATACTAAATGATCCAGCTATCCTACTTTTGAGTATTTATCTCAGTAATATGAAAACGATAATTTAGAAAGCTATATGTACCCCTATGTTCTTTGCAGCATTGTCTTCAATAGCCAAGATTTAGATGCAACATAAATGTCCATTTATGGATGCATGGATAAAGAAGTATGTATATGCATAATATAAAACTACCAAGTTATAAAAAAATAAATCTTGCCATTCAATGACATGGGTGGATCTAGGAGGTATTATGATAAGTGAAATAAGTCAGACAGAGAAAGACAAGTGCCATAAGACTTCACTCATTTTCAGAAGATAAAATAAATGCACAAACAAAAAACCCCAAACTCTTAGATAATAAGAACAGGACAGTGGTAAGCAGAAGGTGAAATGAGACAAACTTAGGGGACTAGGGATGACTCAGTAGGTGGGTCCTTGCTTGCATGCTTAAGAATATGGCATTTGCCCTATCCTAATAGCATCCACTGAGCAGAGATTGTGGTCCAAGCTAAAGCTGCATGTGGCAAGCTGGTGGCTTCTCCATGGACACCCCTTCTCACAGTGGTTTTACTTCCAAAGTGCCGAATATTTTTAACTGCCAAAGCAACAGTCCTGCCTGTTTATCTTAGAAACTACTTTCTACAATTGGCAATGAGCACTACCCACTGGTTCAGAGGTAGTTCCTCACTGTTTCTCTTATAACGGGAAGAGGGAGAGTTGGGTAAAAAAAGGGTTAATTTTATGGTGGAGGATTGAAACTAGACTTTTGGTGGCAATCATAACGTCATATATATATGGAATCAAATTATCATGTTGTACATCTGAAACCTACATAAAGTAGTGTTACTTGAATAAAACACTTTTTAATGACTAGATTACAGAACTAGTAACCCATTGTTTTTCAAGTTTCAGTGAAACAATTGATTCAAGCAAAGATCATCAGTAGATGAAACAGCAGATGATGTTAATGGGCAACTTGACACTGGAAAGATCAGATTTGTCACCACTTGAACATACTAATCAGTCTTCTCATTACTGAGAGTGGGTCAAATACACATTAAGTGCCTCCTGATATAATATATTAAGAAGGTTAAAGATCAACCTATATATTAATTGTATGAAATACAGTTGAATCTGTTTTTAATCAAGCTTGAGAACTAATTTCCTATTTACATGGAGAGGGACAAAGGAACAAGCTAAATAGCATCATAAGAGAGTAAACATGAAAGTTCAAAATGTGAGACTTTCCACGGAATAATTAACCAGTTTCTTCAATAAGCCGAGGAATGACAAAAATGAGGATAAGGAAAGCTTAGATTAGTAACATATCACAGACCTAATGAATGAAAGCGTAGGTTTGTTATTTCCTAACTCAACCCAACTTAAAATGAGTTTTTTTTTTTTTTAACTAGCAGAGCAATTTTAATTTTATTTGAATTGGGCATTTGTGAATAATAAATGTTATGTTTCATTTGAAGTGATGTTAGCATTGTGACTGCTAATAAAAATATCCAAATCTATAAATTTCTGGTAATAAAATGTCTGGAATTATCTTGAAGTACTTCAGGTATAAAAGGAAATTTTTAAAAAGGAGCGATGAGGTTTCTGTAGCAAAATCTTGAAACTTGTTGGCATATAGGGGAGTTATTTTACTTTTTTTTTTCTTTTATGCATGTTTGAAAAACTTCTCTAAATATAGGTAGTAGTTTCCTGGACCTTCATATAAAAAGCAGCATACCATTACAAGAAACATCTAAATATTAAAAATACGAGAAAACTTTAGAAACTCAATTGTCATGCAAAGCTTTAACATATTTCTCCTAGTCTATGACAACGGTTAAAAAGTATGCTTAGATTTGACTAACTCTATTATGGTTGGGGCAATCAAAATTTAAGAAATAACACATGCAAATCTGACTGGACAAATAAAAGAAGGCAAATTATAAATAAGTACAGATATTCCTTCTTTTGAAGAAAGCATAATATACCTAGAAACATATTTATAAAATGAACTCAAACACTAATGTCACAGTAAGATGAATTTACACATGTAGACCTTGGGAATTGTAAATCAGGTTAATGATTCATTTAACTAATATTGATCTATGTATAAAACAGAGAAACAGGTACAGGAGGTTTTAACCCTGACATTTTGACACTAAAGACATTTTGAAGATTTTGTGGGGGTAGTGTTCAGAGTGAGCTCCATTAAGTCCATTTAATTCCTCAATCAATTTTTTATAGAGTAGTCTGTCCATCAGGTCTTTCAGAAATTATGAAAATATTCTACATCTATATAACTTCAACATGTTAATAATTAGCCACATATGGCTATTGAGAATTTTATTTTATTTTATTTTAAAGATTTATTTATTTATGCATACAAAAGCTGGGGTATAGGCCAGAGGTGCAGGGGGTGAGAGGATTCACCAGAGACAGTGTGGGGAACAGAACAGACAGATTGACTGAAGTACACTGCTGAGGGCGACAGCGGGTGAGACAGGAGAGATTTGCTACGCCTTGTGGGTTGCTCCCTGGTCTGCCGGGGATCCAACTCATGCTACATACTCTGCGGATTGCCTCATAGTACGGTGCTTAACTCCTTGCGCCACCAGTAAGACCCGCTATTGAGAATTTTAAATGTAAATAGTGCAACTTAGAAAATGAACTGTTAATCTAGTATTATATGGTGCATTATTTTAATTATTATTAGTCGATGATTTAAATATAAACTTGTCTCACAGTTACCATAATAAACAGTGCTGGTATAGACCATTGCCAATTCCCTGAATATTTATTTTACTAAAATAATTTTAATACAGGTTAATTATTTTCCATTAATATTTTAGAATAAATATTTGGTCTATTTCATTGCTTCTATCAAATTTTACTCATTACAGCTCTTATCAATTTTTTGTTTTCATTCTTCTACCAAATCCCCTTTTCTCCAATAAAAATGTTTAGATATTGTTTTGTGAAGATTTACTTATGCAACTACTTTTTATTCAAAACTAAATTTATTTTTGTAATTTTAAATTGCCAGTTTTATTTTAATAATTTTTAGAGTCGACATAGTCATTATGAATTATGTAAGAAATTACTTGTTGAGAATTATTTCTTAGATATTAAGAAACTGTGAAGATTTTTATGATGTAGATATATAAATAATACCTCTCCTTATATTTCATTAGGTCATAAGCAGAATCTCTGTAGCCAGGAGAATCCCATAGTTGGCTCCTGAACCAAATTCATCCTTAAATATGAGGATGTAATCTTAAATTGCTTAAATTAATCATAGGGTGGTAGGTAGGGTTGACCTAGGGTAGTCCTTGCTTATGTCTATTATCCTGCTATAATTATTAATATATTCCTGTATTTCACTTTCAGAAGCAACTAGATTTTGATGAGAAATTATATGGTAATTCTAATGTTAGGGAAAAAAATCACAAGGTCACTATACTTATTACTCTTTGTATAAACTGGTACTATCATCATTGGGGGAAAGCATAGTTACCTCCAGAAGTTGCAATGAGAATGTCATTATCTCAAATTTTAGTGAATCTTGGATTTTATATTATTAAAATATTATGCACATTTACAGAGTCAAGTGGGACTGAAATTATGGTCCAGGTTAAGTAATTCTAGTCCAACCTCTAACATTCACAAGTTCTATGATCTTGGTTAAGTCTAGGACTAAATTTTCTAAGCTCCAAAATTAAGCCATTGGACTACATCATTTTCTTTCAAGCTCTTAACAACCTATTCAACTATAAATATCCGTATGCCACCTGGGAGGCTGGCCAACATTTGCTATGTAGAATGAAAAAGTGCAGTTTTAAAGATTAGCACATACCAATGCCAAGGACGCATTGAGGCACAGGGAAAAAAAAGCCAGACTGGAATCAGACACCAGTTTCCAGCCAGGAACCCTGGGTTATGGGCAAGTGTGTGCCATGTTTGCCATCTGTGAAGCCCAGAGCAGCCTATCTTAGGGACAAAGTCTCTAGGATTTAGGACTTAGAATCAGTGTAGATTCAAATCTTAGTCCTTTTATTGGATTGACATTGACAAGACTTTCCTTCTGCATATAAATCTTTTTTTTAAAAGAAGAACCCTGGGACAGGCCAGATGCGCGGAAGGGTGAGAGGATTCACCAGAGACAGAGCTCGGAACAGAAGAGGCAGACTGACAAAACACACTGCTGAGTGGAGCAGTGGGCGCGATAGGAGAGGTTCTCAGCGCCATGTGGGACCCTCGCCGGCTGGCCGGGATCCAACTGGCGCTGCAGAGGCTGCAGACAGCTTTGCAGCACGGCGCTCAACCGCCTGCGCCACCAAGGGAGGCCCTGCATATAAATTTACCTAACAAGATTACTTAACTTCTATTGAAGCTTCATTCCAGCAGATGACAGGTACTACTGCCAATTCAGGATTAGGGGCTTCCCATTTGCCCACACCACACACCCATACAGCACCTCTGTGAGATACTGCAAAAGGCTCCACCTGCCTAAAAACACCATACAGCCTCTTCTCTGGAGAAAGGCCAGGGCGTGGGGAAGGGAGCCTGCATCTATTCATTCTTCCCATTAAGGTCACTCCCTTTCTCCATCATGTTCAACAGTTCCCTACTGAGGACATGAGAGTGTTGAGTCAGTTCAAGAAGTTAGATCCACAGCATGCTGGGAGTTTCAATGCTCTGTGTGTGAATCCTGGGCAGAGTTGGGATGGGAGCCCAGAGCAAAAACTCTTCTATATTCCTCTTACATTCTGACTCCCTGAATTAGGTGAAGAGCAAAAGCTATAAGGAGGGCCTCCCTGGTGGCGCAAGAGGTTAAGACACCATCCATGAAGCTATCCGCAGCCACTGCAGCACTAGTTCAATCCCCAGCCAGGGAGATACCCACATGGCACAGCAGACCTCTCCTGACTTGCCCGTGCTCCCCTCAGCATTGCATTTCAGTAAGTCTGCCTGTTCTGTTCCCTGCTGTGTCTCTGGTGAATCCTCTCACCCCCACACACACCTCTGTCCTGTACACCAGTTCTTGTATGCATAAATAAAACAATCTTTAAAAAAAGCACAAGAAAAAAATCAGTCAAAAATTGTTCATTATATGCCATATTAGAAGTTGATAATAAGTAATTTATGTAAAACATTTGGCATTTATGCTTCCTGTGTTGTAAAATCTCATCTAACAGTAATTGTGATTATTCAAATCTGTCCTGAAATGTTATTTTAAAGATTTTTTATAACATATGCAACATGTCTGGTATTCAATAAATGTCACTCATTACATTAAAGAAAAATGGTTTTTAGCTTAATGTAAACACTAATACTGTTTTTGAATAAGTTACTGAAAAAAATTTTTTTTGAGTTTTGAGAATTTGTCTCTTCTCCATTGCTCATTGCTACCTCTTACAAACCACATCCTTTCCTAATCTGAAATATATACTTAAATGGAACTGACCTTCATAGTCTGAAAGATACTATCACCAAAATTAACCATAAAGTCTTTGCAATGAATGACACACATATTTGTGACACCAGTCATTAAATCATCAGTACATTGGACCAAATGGAGTAATTCCTTTCATCTAAATCTAATGGCAGGAAATGGGGGCTGTAAAATTATAAATAGATGGGCCGTGGCAAGGGCAGTTTCAGAGACCATGGTTCTAGGTGTGTCCCAGAAATACAGGAAAATGAATCAAGTTGCTCAGTTTCCTTCCAGCTTCTGGGACTGCTTTAGTAAGGAGGCTGTGTCTGTGGGAGCTCAAAACTGCTCTGCATAATGGGGCACACTGTTCTCTCTACTGTCGAGGGCTTGGATCAGGGCATAGGGTTGACCCTTGCACTGAATGTGTAAGACCCATGTGAGGAAAACCAAAGGACTTTAATTAAGACAATGAAGGAAGGTTGGGATAAATATAGAAAAGTACCATGTTGCTATGTAGGAAAACTAAATGTTTAACATTGTCCCCTGACTGTCCTCCCCCGAAAATCCAAATAAATATAGAACTAGAACAAATGATTCTAAAGACAATTATGAAAAATAAATGTATTGCTAATTTTTGAAACATAAAAAGGGAACAGATATTTCCTTTACCATAGAGTAAAATGCATTATAATTGTTACAGGGCAAACCTAGAGGACACTGGGGAGACCTGGGTTGTGAGTTCTTACCAGCAACCTTAAAAACACAGAACCTGACACAAAAGCAGACATGCAAAGAGAAACTAAAAAAAAAAAAAAAAAAAAAAAGGTACAAATGGGACAAGAAGAGGAAGGGGAAGGGGAAGGAGGAGGAGGCAAGAAAGGAAAGAGGAAGAAAAGGGAAGGGGAAAAAACTGGTCAGCTCCTTTGAATAGAGGCCAGGGGTGTGAGCCACAACTGGAAAAGCAAGAGTAAGACCTGACTTTCTTCAGCCTTAAGGTCAACATTGTGACCCTGTACTGTCTCCCAGTCCTAGCAGTCAGTTTAGGAAGCCAGGGATGGACCCTAAGGAAGCTTTACCTTTTCCCATTGATTTGGCTATGAACACCATCCACTGGCTTGATGATTGCTTTCCTCTGTTCCTCTTCCAAATTCCCCACTTTCAATTTTTTGTTACCATTTCTATGGTGATGGGAAGGTCGGGTATCCAGATGCTGGGTGTGGCCTCAGAAGATATTTTCTCTCAGTGTTGCAGCATATTCAAAGGAAATAGCAATCATCCGTGAGGCGTTGTCCAGCCTTCACTGGGGAGTCAGAGTCTTCCATTTCTAGAAAAAAAGTTAATTAATCCAATTCAAAAAAGAGAAAAGAAGAAGAAAAAGGAAAAGAAAAACAATCTCAAAAAAAGGTAAAAAAAAGGTTACTGTTAACATAATTTTCTCTGCACCTTCCTCCCAAGTCTATCAAGTAGATTAGCAAAAATGCAATTGTAAACTGAGTCTGATTTTTATTTGTTTGCTGTAGTTTTACATAAACTCATAGGACAGAATAATCCAGAAGAATTTCAGTTGGCACGTTGATTGGGAAGTCATAACACTGTGTGGTTTCACCAGATGCCACCTAAGATATTCTCTTTTTAAAGTTCCCAGGGCTTTTCACTCTGAGGTCTCCAAAGTTGCTAATTGAAGTAACCATCCCCAATTTTCTTGGAGGTCTCTGAAATTCTACAGAAAAAGTGGTAGACTCTTTTCTTCTTGATTCAATCTCAACTTTCAGAAGATTTTATCATCAAAGTCTCAGTATTGTAACCATATTTCCAATTCCCTATTTAAGAAGAATATAAAATTCCCTATTGAAATTATGGAAAGACAGACACATTGTCATGAATAATAAGACTATTACTGTTTTTCCATATTATGATAACATCAAGGAAAGAGAAAATGCAAACATATGTTAGTTGTGCTAACAAAAATTACATTGTTGAGATCATATTCAACCATGAGAAAAAAATTCCTGAAATTATTTTGAATTACAAAACAAAAAAAAATAAGAAAAATCTTTTAAAGTTATGTTTACCTTCAATAGTCTATTGAGTCCTATGTAGAAAAATCTCAATCTAGAATTGTCAATTATCACAGGTTTTAAATATTGTGACAGTGGTTCTTTTATTAATTTCTCCAGAAATAATTTCAGCAAATATTCAAACTTTTGAAATAATCAAAACTAAAATCATATAATTACAAAATTGACAAGATTGTTCAACATTATTGCATGCAATATTCCAGAACAACAACCAGAATTGACCAGCAATATTATATCAGAACACATAAGACACTTAAAAAATTTCTATAATTTCTAGAACACCAATATTAGTATTTGTTTGTATGTTAAGATTACACAGTTATCACAAGCAACAGTGCTTCTGATTAAGTTCCAATTCACCAGATAAATACCAAATAGACTGAATTCATCTAATATCTTTCCCACAAGAAGAGGGAGAAATTTTATGGGGTATCTCAGGAGCTGTGTTGAGGTTTCATAAAATTTCTTCTGATCAATCAAACAAATGGTTATCAGTTTTTCCTAATTTAGATTTCTGGGAAGTTCGGTCATAGGTATTAGAGAAAATACCATTTAATTACCCAACAGTGACAATTTGAGGTATCAGAGTCTCAATCAAGCTCAGCCTGTACAATGCTGATGGGCAAACCTTAACCTATTATTTAATTTCCATAATTGCGAATCTTAGCCATCTAAAACTCTTAATTTCTCAACTCCCATTCTGCCCCAAATTTAAAATTTAAGCAAGTTTATCTTGGGATTCTTCTTCTGTATGGTATATATCCAAAACCAATCAACAAAAATAGAAGGAAAAAAAATTGCACATAATACAACTTTATATACAACCCATTAAATTCAAATTAGATCTCACTAACCAAAGATTTTCCTAAGCCATGCTTCCTAGAAACACTTGTACCAGTTCCCATTATTTTATTGAGCTCAAAGTTTCTATAAGCATCATCTACATCAATTTTTATATCCTCCAGGGATCAAAACAATTACACACAGACATATATGAACAGAGATAGCTTCTTTAGTTTTTTTTTCTTTAACCCATGTGAAATAGCTTATGAAACTGAAGTTTTACTCATATTGCAAAGTTACAGAGATTTTTCTTTGCTTCTTTGCAATGATAACACCTATCTTTCTGAGGCTAGATGGAAAGGCAGTTTTACTCACATTGTTCACCTGAACCACACACATAACTGCAAAACAGTGTGCAAACACAAAACAAAACAAAACAAAAACAGAAACAATAAAACATAGGACATATACCAAAGAAACTCACAAAAATCAAAATTGTAGAAATAAAGTAATTAAAAGCCAAAATCAAAACCAAATTCTTTGCATGGAGATTTCCAAATCTGGGGATTTTTCTAAACTGGGGAAACTATTGACATGTGGCTTTAGATGCCATCCTACATATTTTATACTTTGGAAGGAAAAAAATAAGTTTACTTAGAGCAATTACCAGAGAGGCTTATCACTTTAATCATAACCTCATGGTTCCCAGTGTCCATTAGGAAGTCAATCCTGGAGTACCTTGAAATGGTAGCTGAAAGGAAAAAACAGCATATTTGAACTTTGCTGTTTTTTTAAAACAAATATTTTAGCTCTTTGCCAATTTCATAAAACCAATGAGTTTTGGCCTACTGGTCATCAGGGACTTTCTTTATTCTGGAGAGATGTATCCCAAGTTTTATGTGTGCAGTTTTACTTCTCTGAAAGTCATTAGTTAAACATCATAAGGACAAGACCATTTCTCCAATAGGTGAACTTGGCATCTTTACTCTGCCTAGTCTTGAGTAGGACCTGATCTCCAGGTTTAAAAGAATTCGATGGTTCATATGAAAGCATAGAGATCCTAGAGAGAGAAGTTATGAGATACAGCTAAAATTTCCTGGCTATGTTTTACATACTGTTTGAGCCTACATCTTTGTCCTATGTCTGATGCAGTGATCAAAATCAACATTTGGAATGACCTTCCAAAAACAATTTCAAAGGGGCTTAAATGCACTCCCTTTTAGGAACCACTCTTTTCCAAGGGAGGGTGAAGTACAATAGCTGGTCCCAATGCATAAGGGTTTTCTGGCACACTTTTTCCAAGGTCTTCTTTAGAGAGTGATTTATTTTTTCAGTTTGTCCCATAGCTTGTGATCTCTTGGCAGCCTGTGGTTCCCAAGAAAGCTGTAAGGCATTACATACTTTCTGAATGACTTCTGAAACAATGAAGGTCCATTATTGTCCACTCATTTGGATAGTTAGTCAATTCAAAGCAAGGAATTATTTCCTTCAGCAATTGTTTGGCAAGTTCCAAATCTTTTACTGTAGTGGTGCGGAATGCTTTCACCCAATTCAAGAAGGTATTCACAAAGGTCAAAAGATATTTAAAATTGCCGGTAGTCCTAGAAATTTGGGTAAAATCCTCTTGCCAGTCTTCAAAAGGGCACTTGCCCAACCTTGAACCCAAGTAACATTAGGGTCAGTCAGTCTTAGAATTATTCTTGATGCATAAATGACAAACTTGGGCAATCCTTTTTGAGCATCATTTACATATGGACTCTAGAAAGGCATCTCTCCCATAGGGGGATACCTCATTGCAGATGTCTCAACACCAGGTAGATTAGGGAGTCTGGAAGGAATATCACTCCAGTGAGTTTATTATCCAAGTGAAGCTGGGGTGGATATTGGTAAATTCCCATTCACAGGCTCTTTCCTCGTCTAACTCAGTGTTATTTTGGAAAAAATTGAGGTAAGTTCATGAGAGGGATGAGTGCCCTCTGGAGACCAGAATAAGCAGTAGCTGCTCTGTTGCCTTCTGCTATCCTTTTAACGTCTGGGATTTATTGAAATAAACTGCAAGAGATTAGGCAGCAAGAGAGGAGATGTCTGTGCAGAAAGAAGGAATTGAGGCTCTCTTTCATAATCTGTTTCCAAAGGCTTTCTTGTTCTTATACTCTGTTTTTGTGAGGCTCTAGTTTGCACCAATTGTCTGCTGGGATGTCTAGTCTTGGGTATTGGCCTTTGATACAGAATGTTTTCTGGCTCTGTTTCTGCATTCCTGGCACTGGGCTGGTGTTTCTAGTCATGGTGCTTGATCTTATGGCCTGATTCCCAAGGTAACCTTATTGATTCCTTTATCTATTCAAGCCTCGCCAGCTTGCCTGATGAGCCAGGAGTGGGGGCTTAGTTTTTAACCTTATTAAATTATACCTTCACATTTAACCTATTGGGTAAATGCCCAGCCAAATGAGGTTGGCCCAAAGAAATGTTTCTGAAGTCCAAAAACTTGCCAGAAGACTAAGGTACCTGCTGTTGTGCAACCACATGGAAAGGGCAGAAGGGCCAGGCAAGTTTGGGATGAAAAGAACAAAATCAGAGTACCAATCAAGGTAATGGATGCCATTGTCACTCTCCCCATGGGTCTTTCCCACATCTTTTCCAAGTGTCTCTACTATCCTTGTCTTCTCACGTTTCCCAATTTCCTGGCATAAGTCCAAAGCCAAGTCCAAAGCAAGAAAGCCCTTCTATACAAGTCTCTCGGCAACATGGGCCTCCTCCCGAAGCAAGGTGGCTGAGCAGGGCAGCCTGGGGTCCTGTGATAAGCAACTTACTGCATTTCCTCGAATGCAACTTATGTCAACTCTGGCCATGAACAGTTACAATGTTAATGCATCCAGAAAAATCTAAAATGTATATAAACCCATAACTTCCTTGAAGGGGTGCTCAGCTTTTGAATGTAGTTCCTCTGAGCCAAGTACCGGCTTCTTGTTACCTGCTTCTTGTTACCTGGGTGTCCTGGTTTCCTCTATGTCACATAACACTTCAAGTCTCCACTTCCCAGTCTCCTGCAAGTCTTCTCTAGCTTCTTCTCAACTCTCAGCTCCACCCGTCATTAGGTGGGGCATGGAACAGGGAACCTCCCCTTTTCCTGGAGATTACATCGTAACATGAATTCTAAGTTGTCCTAACATAAAGATATGCTGATGTTGAGGAAGTCAATACAAGATTTATTTTATTTTTTTAATACAAGATTTAATCTCTTCCTTTCTAAAGAATGAAGTACAGAGAAGCCAAGACTTGGTAATCATTAGTAAATATTCTTTGTCTTGCTTATTGGTATTTAATGGGTGTGTAAAAACTCATTTTACTCTCAGGCAGCAGATCCCTAAATAGACTATAGGTAGAGTTGTTTTTGACTTGAGTCTGTGAATGGTTTTGTTCTCTTGCCTGCTAGACCAAGGGAGGGCAGGGTGAGTCCCAGAATATTTTACAATATGCTCATAGTTCTCTAACCATTGTCTCATTTCACTCCTTAGCTGCAGAGGAAAACTTCTGCAAAGGATTATTTAGGAATGCTGTTTCTACTTCTTTAGTCAGTTTGGCTTTTGCCACTGACACATGAAATCACTTTTGTCCTGAACGAGTGCATTCCATTTGCAGCAATCACTGACCCTTTTCTATCTTCATCCAGCCATTGACAGGATGGGTAACTTCCTTTTACAATCTGTGGCAGGAAAAACTCCTGATTTCCCCTTAAGTTTAATGTCCTCTTCTCTCTCTTGAGTATTTGCCCTGGATAATCCCATTCAAATCTGTGGTTTTAAATACACTCCACCTGCTACTTGTTTCGAATTTACACACTCACATAACCTTTAGCCTCTTAGTTATCTTAGCTTGAATATTCAATAAGAATTTCAAATATAACCTATTGAAAATGGGTATCTTGAGTTTCCCTCATAACCAGTTGTCACCTTGCACAGATTTCCTAATTACATTCCCTGTGTTGCTCAAGTTAGAAACCTGGAAATAATCCTTGATCTGTAATTACTACATCCCATCTATTCTTCTTCTGAAATAGATCTCAATTTCCTTTAGTTACTCTATGACACCTGCTTTGTACTACATCATTTCTGGCCTAGATTGCTTTCAGAGATCCTTCACCTGTCTCCTAAGATTTATTTTTCTCATCCCTTCCAAATCCACATCCCCACCCGCACCAGTCTCCTTGAAGCATCCTCACCATGTCCTCCAAACTGAATGCTGCTCAGGACTCAGGGAGTGTTACATGGGTAAAGTCAAGAGAGGGTTCTCATGCACTGTACCAGGGATGAGGAGTAAAGAGAAATATAATGACCAGTGCTTTTCTGGAGCAGATTTGATGGAATGAGACAACCTGGGTGAAAGAAATTGCAAGCAAACTGGAAGGATGAGTTGCCACAAGTCCTGTTTGAACAGGTGGATTAAATCACAAACTTGTAAATTCTGTTCAAATGATTTGGTCCATCACATTGACCATGAGGTGCCATGGTAGACAAAAAGCATTAGATTTCAACTAATAAGATTATCCCACAATTCCCTGGAGGGACAAGGCCAACAGCCCAAATGAGCAGTCTATATGTAAATGTGCATAACACCTCCTCGTACATGCTCAGCCCAGAACAAACTATGAGGCTGTGCTCCTTTATCCAGTCTTCTGGAGCTCCCCTTTTTCTTAACTCCCTCCCCAGAGCCAGGCTAAATCCTCCTCTCTGGCACAGGTTCCCTCATGCATAACTCCCTCTATAACAGTGTAATCTAAAAAGAGAAGGCTCCACGTTCTCTGCCCTGTCTAATGAAGGGTGAAGTTGAGCAACAAGGGGGCGCTAAAAAGGACTTTGGGAAGATGACTTGGGAAAGAAGACTTGGAGGAGGCACGTGGAGTAGAGAGACATGTGAAGAAGCCAAGCTTGCTTCTCAGCTTTGGACTTGCACCAGGGACTTGGGGGATTTGTAAGAAGACATTTGAAAGACATGGGTGAAAGACCCATGGAAAGGCTGATAATGGGAGTCTTTATCTCAGCTTTTTCTTTGATGTTGCTTCTTTCCTTTCAGATTTGCCTGACTGCTTCTGCCCCTTTCCTATGGTTCCCTGCTAGAAAGTGCCTTAGACTTGTGGCAAGTTTTTGGGCCTCAGTGGCCCTGATTTTAACCAACCCTGTGTGGTTCGGCAGATACCCACAAGGAGGAGAGTAACTTTGGGTGTTTTCTTGGGAAACTATTATCCTTTCTTCTCTTCTCTCTATTGCACACTATTCCATTACAGTTCATTTCTATTAAAGGTCTTACACACTAAAAATACTCATTATCTTTATGTGACAGATGACATAACCCATTTAGAGCATGAAAGTTTGGGGTCCCAGCTTGCTCTTCAGTCTGCTTGCTAACAGTTTAACTATACTGTTTTGTGGATTCTCTCCCTAGAGGGCTTTTGGGTTGGAGCCTGTAACAGGAGTTGATAACTTTTATCAAGGTGAGAAGGTTTGGATCATGTGCAGGTTTGGCTGATGGGTGTGTGGTGGAGGAGTGATCCAGAGTTCTGTTTTCCATGGGCTAATCCTAAAATGCCAATTAACCAAGAAGGGTCCTATATAGTTGGATAATTGTCAGAGCTGGATATTTGTTGAATGAATAAATGAGCCAAACTAGGCTATTGAAGAAGCAAATTTAGGGGGAAAGATTTGGAAGAGTTGTTAGTTCCTGATGTTGTTAGGGGGAAAAGGTCGGGGCTGCCCTATAACAATGTGACATCCTAAAGGAAATTTCTAGAATTATTTTGATAGGTCTGGAGATCAATAGGAAAATTGGACCTAGGGAGTTAAACTTGAGGATCATTGCTGAGAGCTTAATGTGTGGATAAAATGACAGTGAAACTTGTAGAAAATTAAAACATTTTCATGTCACATATTTTATTCAAAATAAAGTAAGTTTTGAGTTTGACAAGGAAATGTTTCAAGTCATCCCTATCTTCTATGCTAGTAGCAGTCTCCCTTCCCCCAACCATAGTGACAAAGAACTTCTCAGTAACATTTCCTGTTCCTGGGGCAAGGAGAGAATCACTCCTTGGCTAGAAAAATACATGACTTAGAAGAATGACTGAGAAACTGGCACTTGTTTGTAGCTACTGAAATGTTAATATTGGAGAATATTGGAGAAATAGTAACAAAGCAACAATATTTTGAGTTTTTACCTTGCACAAAGTTCTTGGGGAATTTTTTTTTTTTTTTTTTTTAAATTAGTCTGCCATTACCCGACGCTGTGGATGGGAAGAGGGTGGAGGAGAGCTCCCTGCAGGAGAACAATGGGAAGTGCAGGGAGGAGGAAGAGGCAAATCACTAACAGGCCTGGAAGGCTCACTTTTGTTCTCAGCACAGGGCCTTGGCTAGAGTGGCACACAGCCCTTTCTCCCTTGGAGTAATCCTGTCCGCCATCCATAGTCTGATGGTTTTGGTGGAAAACAACGAAATGTTCCTTACATTGTGGGGCCTTTTGGGTCATTATTTCTATGGAGACGACTCGATGCAGTTCAACGGCGGCCTTCTAATGGGGTGGCTCGGGATGTCTGGTAAATTTCAGCTTTTGCGGCTTTGGTTTCAAGATTGAAACTGCCCTGCTGCCTCTGAACTTGAATGACAGGGCCCAGGAGGCCAGTACATGTTGGCCTTCTAGTTTACTTACCGTCCTTGCTGCAAATTGCATTCCTAACACTCACGGGCAAGTTTACAAACGTGGAGGTAAAATCACGGACCTGGGAGGTGCAGGGGTAGCATTTACAACACGGTAAAAATAATCCTGTGAAAAGTGGGCAGAGTCCCTTGAACACTGGGAACACGCTCTCTGTTGCCCTCTACTGTAGAAACAAGTGAAGACAGTAACCGTTACTAAGACAATTTTTTTTTTTTAACCAATATAGGTCAATGAGCAACACTGCTCCTAACGAGTTACAGCTAAAGACAGAACATCTATTTTTGTGTGTGCCAGGAAAAGACACGCTAATCATAGCGTTCCTTAGCACAGATATAGAAATATTGAACTAATCCTGTCCTGAAATATAACTGCATATGGGAGTGTGGGAGCAGGAACAGAAAATAGTTGAGTCCTGTGTTAAATTGATACCCATACTAGGACTGTTGGAAAGGTGATCCTTACATTTTGTGCTTGTTTAAAGAAGAAGTCTCAATTTCATAAATAAAATAAAATTTAAATTTAAAAAGTCACATTACACAAATAATAGGAAAAATCACATTTTAAAAAGTTACAATATCTTTGAGGGGGTTTCATCCATAGTATACCTAAAAGTCCCCAAAACTCACTTTATTCACATTATTTATATTATATATTACACAAAGCAAACTATCGGCATTTTTCGTCCTGGTTAAGGTTTTGAAGAGAGAGATCAAACCAGACTTGACCAGCTTTGAAAGGATTCTGATTGCTGTGTTGGGAAAAGATTTAGAAGAGCAAGGCGGTAACAGGGACACCAATTAATGGGGGCACTCTGGTCTTTTAGATTAAATGATAGGGATTCTGATGGAGGTGATAGTGGGGTAGTGATGAGTGGTGAGGTTCTAAATATATAATCACTGGGGTTCAATGACTTGCTCACGGATTGAAAGAGGTATCAGAGTCAAAGATGACTTTGAGGTAGGTTTTCTGATTGAGCATCTTGGAAAATGGAGTTGCCATCAACTGGTATGGAAAAGATTGGGGGCTGGGGAAATAACAACTGCAAGAGAAGAGATTGAGTTAGAGATAAGTTTGATATAAATTGGACATTCAACTGGAGATGCCAAACAGGATGATTGGTTGCTGATTTAGTTGTGTTTCAAGTGGTAAGATTAGATGAGATCACTAAAGACAGAGATTTGGGCATTCTAAAGTTAAGAGGTTGGGTAGAAGAGAATAGTAACACAGAGAGGGAACTCAGTGAGGTAGGTGCGAAACAGCGAAGTCAAGATGGTAGAGAGATACATGCTGAGAAGGTGGACAACCCCTGCTACATGTGGTGATTTCCACAGCCTGAGGGGTGAGCTGTGTACTTTATGGATTGTGGTAGTAAGTAGGCATCAAGCTTTGGACAGATCATGAGGACCCAGAGAAGGTTTAATTTGGAGCCTAGTTTCGACATCAGAACTGATTTGATCAGAACTGTTTCAGAAACAACCATGTGGCATTTAGAAGCATATGCACCAAGCACAGTGGTGTGGTAAAAGCTGTGGTAGTAGAAAAATGATTCTTCACCTTCTGCTCATTTTGTAGTTTCATTAACCACGATAAGATGTATTACTTTGTAATTTATAAACTATTAATGAAGATTAGAAATATGAGAAGACTGAAAACTTACAATTGGAAAGTAGAGTGTAACAGCTTGGGAAACATATGACTAAGATTAGAACAGGGACAGTCGGAGATGAAATCAGACACAGGAATTGTCAGAACCTGGTATCTGCTAAGAACTGGTTAAAGGAGAAACAGGAGAGGAGAGGAATGCTATCAAGTTCAGAGGGGTCATGCAGCATTATCTCCACTTCTCCCAACCATCCATAATTTGAACTCCTCTCTCCAAAAGTTACTAGTGAAATGTTATGTTGTAACGGTTGAAAATGAAGACAAAAATGAAGAAGGGAGGTAATCTCTAATGTTCAAAACATGAAGGAGTACTACAGAAATCATTTAATTCAAACTCATGTTTTTTTTTGTTTTCTAATAGTAAAAGCTGCAGATAAAGAAAATGTAAAAATATCTTTGCAGGACCTCTTCAAGGTAAGTAATAAGCACTCTTCTTTGATACGGTTTGTGACAAGAACTAGACATCTGGTTTTGCTAATATGGGGATTTATTTTATGACATTTGTCCATAGAATGGCAAACAGAAAAGTGATCCTGCTTACATATTTGCACTAGGACCATTTATATATGGAATCTCCTACTAAATCAAAGGTCATTTCGCTAACCAGGGGGACAAACTTTACAACCCGCTTGTCATCTGAGATGCTGAATAGGCAGTTGAACAGATTTGCTCATACTAAAAATTTTGAAAAAGCTATTTACTGGGATTCCAACACTTTGGAAATTTCAAGGATTTGCTTTTACTGAATTGTGTATTACTGGTTTATACTGTACTTAATGAAATTGGTCTTTTTACTTCTAAGAATGTTAACATGAATTACCCATCACAGAAAACTCATGAAGTCCCAGTGGAGAAATGTCCCTCAGACCTTACCTTATAGAGACTGATAGATGTATAATTTCTTTCCAGGGAAAAGAAGGTCAAAGATAAATTTGCTCCGTAAGTCTAGTAACTTTTCAGGCTATTGTGGTAAGCATTTTGTTTTAAATATAACCCTGGAATTTACCTTGTATACTGATTTTCCACATAACTGTAATTATCTTACTGCTGTGTGCTTTAGTAAGTTGTCTCACTTTTTAATTTTTTTTTTTTTTATGAGGCAGACAAAATTAGCAAATTTCAGAAAAAGGGGAGATACAAGAAAGGGGAAGGAAAGTATGAAGTGAATTTGCATCAAGTCAAATAAAAATGATAAAACCTAAAAGAAACTAAAAGGACTAAAAGAAAAGGCATATCTTTAGCAAGTTTCCTGTGTACTATTGAATTCACTCACATCTTTACTAAAAAAAAAATTTCTCCCCAAATTATAAAATACAGTTCTTGAACCATCAATGATTTCTGAATATCATTTTGATTTCATGTAAAATGTCAAGAAATACTTCTATCATCTAAGTAAATTAACATCATATGTCCCACATAAAATGAATTCACCAAGGGCAATTTTAATTTGCCTACAAGAAAAACACCAAAACATTTTCTTACTGCCATAGCTACTAGTTTAAGAAATACAAGAACTCAAGTAACAACCTATGTCCTTGTACTACTTAAACAAAAAAGTATTTGTGCAAGTATTTATGTAAGAAAAACCAAAGGCAAGCAAACAAAACCTGAGGCAAAAACATACAATTCCTGCTATGAATTTTAAATTGTTTTTATTATTTTGTGGTGGAAATTGTTTACTTAACACATTATAATGTCATAATAATGGACAGAGCTTACCAATGATATATTCTTAAAATTACCCATACAAAACTAGCTGCTTTAAAGACTGTTTTGAACTATTGATGATTTAAAAACAAGCACGAGAAGATAAAGATAAGGAACCTTCTTCTTTCAGAAGAAATGTTTTATGAGAAACCCTCTTCACACATCTTTGCTCTCAGTTCTGGGTGAACCAGGATGGCCGCTTCCTGTTTCGTTCAATGATTCTCTTGCCTTGATCTTGTTCAGTCGGTGTCTCTCCTGTATACAACACCATAGTCTCTACAGTAGGAGCCTTAAAAGGGCCTCCTTCTTTTTTCCCTATCTGTCTTCTGATTTCTGCAGTCTCCATGCGCACTTTTTCATAGCAGTAGCCACAAAGGACATGTTTCTGTTTCAGGTGGCCACATTCAGGACAAACATCTATATTGTTCTATAATAAACAAGAACATATTTTAACGAAAGGCAAATAATGTACAAATAATCACTGACACGGGTGATGCTTAAATTTGAACATTTTTGGTATATTCATGCTGCATAAGGTCATAATCTATCACTTCTCAGCCTTCTGGCTAAGATCAAATGTAGGTGAAATACCATCTAGTTCAATCTCACTTTAATATGGAAACTGAAAAGAAACAATGTTAAATCTGAATTAGCAGAAAAACTGGAACTATAATTCAGGTCTACTGACTTTGATTCTGGTACAATTTTACTTAAACACAGCAGTCAGTTATGTAAAATGGTACTCTAGTCTCACATTTCAAATACTCAGTATCTAACAAGTCTATCAATACAAGATCTACATAGGCAACATCTTAAATAAAATACCAAGGAATCTATCTACCCTGGGGAAAAGAAGATGATAAATACATTTACAAGTTTGCTTCCCCTGATTGATCACAGTAATTCAAAGTCCTGTACAAAGCATAGGTTACATGTAATTTTTTTTATAAATGAACACTGATTAATCCGTGATTTAAAACTTGCTTGTATTATTACAATTTGAGGGTATTTTGGTGAGTTTCTATTCATGTATATCCAATTTTAATAGGACAATTATAACCTCTAAAAAAGTCTGTTCAATGTGTTCTAAAGGTAGATTTCAAATATGAGAAAACAGGAGCATCAGAAAAAATTCCAAATACTTCATAAAATTAATCTACAAACATCTGTGAAGCAGATGACAAAAACAATTGTATTTCTGTGAAAGGAATTAGGAATCTTATAAGTCATTTGCCTCAACAACTTTGTTTTATCCCATTACACTGAAAAATGGATTGCATGTCTAAATGGAGGTACACAAGATACCCATAGTTAGCTGGTGCTATTTTCCTGATGAAAGCACCCAGCATAATATACTTCACATTGCAGAAAACATTCAATGAAGAAAATGAATGTACCAAAGAATATATTTCCCCTCAGAATAAATGCAGTCAGGGAAGTCGTGTAATAGATCACAGCAAGACTTTATTCCTGAAATCTTAAATCTTTCAATGAAAGTGGATCAAGTGTTCTATCAATAAAGTATTTTTTAGTTCCATATTTGAAGTCCAGTCCCAGCCACAACTCAAAAGGTAATACCTTTTGCCTAAGTTCTGAGGATTTGGTTTAAAAATGAACATGGGGGCCTCCCCAATAGTGCAGCGAGTTGAGCGCAGCGCTGTGAAGCTATCCACAGCCTCTGCAGCACAGGTTCGATTCCAAGCATGGCAGATCTCGCCTGTCTTGCCTGTGGCTTCCTTCAGCAGTGTTTCTGGTTCCAGTCCGTCTGCCTGTTCTGCTCCTCGCTCTGTCTCTGGTGAATTCTCTCACCCTCCCACGCCTCTGGCCTGTACCCCAGCTCTTGTATAAATAAATTTAAAAAAAAATAATGAACATGAAAGTTTATAAAAATCAATTCTCTGCTCTTGGGGTTCATCTGCACAGTGCTGCTACTATGGAATGTCATAAACAGTAACTCTAATCACAGCTATTAAAGCCGTAAGTTAATAGATCAAACAAAATAAATAAACACTTAAAGTTTTTATTTACTAGGTGAATATAGAGTGTAGCCATGGGGGAAAAGAGGGGACAAAGGAATCTGGAATTGTTTGAGACTAGGAACACACAAATGAGAGCTTCAAGAGGGCAATGTGAACTCAATAATCAGATTGCCAGGGTTCATATCCTAGCTCTACCACTTAATAGCTCGTGACCATAGGCTAATTCTTTTTGCCTCAGTTTCTTCATCCTAAAAATAAAACAGTATTTAATTTGGAGGGAAATTGTGAAAATGCAATCAGAGAATTCACACATAGCACTTATATATATCATTAATAAATCTGTGGATTTTCCTTTATAGGAAAATAAGGATAGAATAAGTATGTAAGGTTTAGTGTAATCAAAATCCAACACAACCTCTGCTTCTTTTTAATTATAGGCTCTGCCATAATTAAGATGTCATTCAAAATCACAAACTTTGACTGCACAGCTCACAGTTCAAAGTCAAGCAGACTCTTTACAACCCAGTTCTCTGTCCAGACTCAAAATTCCTTCCTTGACTATGTTCCTATTATTTAAGCTATAAGACAGCTGACATACATACATAAGAAAAACATTGTATTTTATGTAGGTCAGAGGACAGGAGACACATAATTTGAGGATAATTTACGCATAGACTACATAAATATACAACGAGGTAGACATGAGAAAAGCACACCAACAAAAACCTACTTATTACCTTAACTTTAATAAGTTTCTGTGGGTTTCTTCTCCTACACCTGTTAACTTCAATGCTGCGTCTGTTTTTGGGAGCTGCCATCCAAAAGATTCTATCTGAAAGACTGGAAATCGCCTCACTTCCATTGATATCATTGGTTGGTTCTGTAAATATAGCTGGACCTTGGATTGCTAATGCTGGGCCTACAAAATAAAGCGTGGAGATACAGAATTGGTTTCTAGTTTCTAAAAGAACAGAAACATCGTTTTTAACAATCAACAGTGATATATCAACATACATATAAATAAATCACTTAAAATATTACAATCAATAGACATTTGGAATCTTAGCCATCAGGTATACTACAGCTCATACAGAAATCAATTTTAAAAAATACAAATAGGGCCTCCCCGGTGGCGCAGCGGTTGAGCGCTGGGTTGCGAAGCTGCCCACGGCCTCTGCGGCGCCGGTTCGATCCCCGGCTGCTCCCCAGCCACTGGAGGAGGGTCCCACATGGCGCGCAGACCTCTCCTGCCGCCCACTGCTCCCCTCAGCAGTGTACTTTGGTCCTTCTGCCTGCTCTGCTCCCCCCTCTGGCTCTGGTGAATTCTCTCACCCTCTCACACTTCTGACTACCCAGTGCTTGTATAAACAAACAAATAAATAAAAAAAAAAAAAATACAAATAGACAGTTGAAATGCATCAGTGAAATTCTACCAAGAGTTTCTCACATTATGTTATATGGTACTCAGGGTGTTAGTAGTAAACACAAATGGAAATATGAGAGGTACCTAACTTAAACACATAGAATGTACTTAGTGGGCAGTACCTAATTACAAGAAAAACTAAGCTGGAGGTTCCCAAAATGTACTTCCTTCCTTCCATCTGCACTGAGATTACTATGTATTCATCCCCTTTAAAAAAAAAAAAAAAAAAATCAAACTGAGGAAGCTCGTTTGTGATATAATCTGGTGGGCCTTTATATCACTTAGTTCTTCATAATACTTAAATCTTGATTCCTGTTCCTTGAGAAAAAGACCTAGCTCATCCTCTTTGTATGATATTCATGTATTCATGAGACTATCAACATTTCACTTCTGTTTTCCGAAACTGTTTACAAAACCAAAGGGGTTTCATTACCTTTTCCTTACTGTTTCTCAGGTTTGCCAGTACTTCCTTTGAAATTTTATAACTATTAAAAATATACAACTACTTTTATTTAAAAGTGAAGTGCAGTCAATGGGTAACAGCAGATTCTGGGCGGCCTGTGTGAACTTGGAACCTTCTGAGCCTACTTCTTCAGTTCGAATGGAGAAGATACCTAGTGAGATTGCTGTAGATTATCTCACGAAACAATTTTATAAAGTTTACGTAGCACATTGTTTGGCACATGTTCGGTTCTTTGACTAACTAGATATTATTAATAGAAATGGAGTAGACTGTAATTTGCAAAGCAATGACAATTTTAACATCCGATACTTCCATTAAAACTGGTTCCTGAAGGAAACAAGGGAATTAGTATTCAGCTGAACAGAGTGCAAACACCACAAAGGATGACAAACTGCTTTAGGGAGAGGGAGAACTGGAAAGGAATGAGGATCCAGGCAGTGGCGCCTCTTGGTGTCAAGATAAAGCGTTTAGGTTACATTCTATGTACGAACGGGACAGAAGACTCCCTTCATGCTGGGGAAGGGAGAGCAAAAACAGTTGCCACTTGCTTCCTAAGTAGTGAAAGTCCAGGACGCCCTCTAAGCGTGACAGCAAATCCGAAGGATGCATTAGGAGCTGAGTCCACCAAGCTGACTGGAGTCCCGTCACCCGGCCCCTATGACGGTCTTCTTTACCTACCCCACGGAGGACCGGGAAAGCCTGGCTGACTCTGCTGAAGTTTCTGCTGCAAACGTCCCCAACAGTTCCGGAGCACTCCCCGGACTCCAGACCACGGCGAAGCCACCAGCACCAGCAAGGTGGCGGCCATTTTTGTAGCCCGAAGGGCGCTCCCACCGCGTTGCTGCGTTCTGCTTCCATCCGGAGCATGCGCTTAGAGTGCGCGTGAGTGCGTCTCCCCTTCCGGAACTACAACGCCCAGCATGCATCTCAATCGTCTCTGCCTCTCTTCCAATCAGAGAGCGTGAAGAAGGCGACGGGAGGGAAGCGGAAAAGAAATTGGTCACTGTGCGCATGTGTGCCGTGTGCTGGCCCTCTGAGCAAAGATGGCGGAGCGCGGGTACAGCTTTTCGCTGACTACTTTCAGGTAAGGCAGGGCCCCTCCGAGGTCCTCCGCGCAGCTGAGGTCGCACGAACTCCGCCGGTCCGGTTTTTCCCGTCCTGACATATGGCTTTCTGTTTCTGGGGGGCCCAGGAGGAAATGGGAGTGGAAATGCGCCTTTGCAAAGTCATTCACTGGTGACCTGGCGAGCAGCGGTCCCAGGAGGGAGTGGGAACACGGGACTTGAATATTTAGGACGAACTTGGGGGGTGAGGCGGTTGAGGCCCCTAGTCCGTGGTGGTTTTCGCTTTGGAGACTGCGGAAGAAGTCAGTAGGAATTAGTTGTCTCCAGGTGGCCGGTTCAAAACTCGGGATTTTCTTCAAATCTTTGTCGGCCTGGTTCGGGAGCTCCTGGAAATCGCAATCATGGTCAGATAAAATTTTCTTTTTCTCAGAAAGCCTCGACTTTACACTTTGAGTCTTAGTCTCCATTTGGCCCTAGTGTACTTTGAAAACCTCCCGCTTTCGGTTTCTTTGATGCTCTTATTAGAAGCGCAAGGACTGAAAATGAAAACGGTAATCTTTCTGTTACTCTTGTTTTGTGGGGTCCCGAATTATTAGGTTACATTGCATTTTAGGCATTTTAGGGGGACAGTTTACTTAAAAAAAAAATAAAAGAAGTTCCTACTTTGAAACAGCGGATTGAAATACAATTGAGATGAACCATCATTCTCAGTGTATGAAAACCATCGCCAGAGGATTTAGCAGATGGACCAGGAAGGACTCGGTTATTTTCTTAAGGATAGTAAAGCCCATTTACTTATACTCCTATCTGATTGGTGAGCAAGGAGTTAACCTGGATCTTGAGCCATTGTACAGGTCCCGTAAACTAGAGTAAGAAATTTTTATTTTAAATGACCCTAGAAGTTATTATAGGATTTAAGTGGGAAATGACTTGCTAGAAAGGTAACTCTGACCGAGGCTGGAAGAAAGAGTGGGAAAGAGGAAAACAAGTTAAAATGTCATTTGTTACAGGGCAGGGAGAGGGGGACCACCCTATTACAGTTTCAGTTATTCTAGGTAGAGATGCTGGTGTTTTGGAGTGGGGGTAGTATCATGAGTGAAGAATCAGAGATGACTGCTTGCCTAGTGAACTCACATTCATGAGCTGTCGCACACAAAGATACAGTGATAAAAGTATACACTTTTATGAGGTGATTATGGGAACAGAGAAAAAGTTATGTTAAATTTACTGAGCCTTCACAGTGTTCCCTAAAGGTATTTGAACTGGATATTAAACAATAATTGAATGCTGGATCATCCCAGAAAGTCATGATACTATTAATGACATAGTGGCCATTAAAGGAACACAAGTAAAGTTTAATTTTTTTATTTAAATGCCTACTGAAGTTATTTCACCCGTTAGGTAATTTTGTCTTTAAACTGCTACTTATAGATTTATTAATTGCTTAAATAAGACTGGATATGTCGCTATCAGCCAAATGATGGTGGACTCCTGTTGAAATCCTGACCAAACAGAACTCACGCTGTTGAGGGAGACAAATATTGTAAAATTAACTCCTGTATTCTAAAACTTGGTCAAAGAGGAAGTACAGGACACCATAGGCAGGAGTGGATGGGATTCTCATAGGTGGGTAGGGCATCTTCCTTGAGGATGTGACCTTTTCTACTAAGGATTGGAAAGACATCTGGGAAGGGTACACCATACAATAGTGTAATGCATTCCAGACAAAGATATTAACTTGTCAAAAGGGTTTTGAATTCTAAGAGTAGTCAGTGTCTGGTGCAAGGTAAGATGGTGTGACGGCGACTTGAGTGACCAAAGCAGTATCCATAATTTTATGTAGGTAAAGCAGCTAACATTCTGAAACTCAAGATTATCTGTTCAATAGTAGATTGAAGATAATGGGCCTAGCTGTCACTTCGGACAAATTACTTTTAGTTGGGGACATTTTTATCTGTAAAATAAATAGGTTGGTTTGTGATGTTTATGGTGATTGTAACTCAACTGGATTGAAAAAAAAATATGATATAAAAAATCAGCTTGATTACCAAACCCATGTGACCAGGTAAGTTAAGTACAACCAGTTCATGGCTTGTAGCAGTAGGTTTGTATTATACAGAAAATACTTTGTTGTCACTGATATTTAGGTCTCACCTCTCAGGTCATGTTTACTTTCTAAATTGTTTAACTCCACCCACATGAAATATATGCTGTTCTTTGATTTTACCATTGCTAGTCAGTGTTTACTTGCAACTTTGTGACAAGAAGTTTTATAGGCATCACTTCATTCAATCTTCACAATAGCCTTTTGAAATAGGTATAGTGTTATTTTCCCCATTTTACAGAGAGGTTAAGTAACTTGCCCAAAGTGGCAAAGTTGGTAAGTGGTGAAAGGCAACAGTAATGATGCTGCTTATAAATGGCAGACAAGGAAACACAATCAAAGGAACGAGATCAGTGCTTCACTGTGAATACATTCAGATTGCCCAGTAAAATCTTATTTTCTCTACAACTTCTTGATAAATTCCAGAGCCCATCTATCTCTTGATGTTTCATTAGTGGATTAACCTTAATGTATCTACCCTGTAACTTTTCTTTTTAAGCCCGTCTGGTAAACTTGTCCAGATTGAATATGCTTTGGCTGCTGTTGCTGGAGGAGCCCCTTCAGTGGGAATTAAAGGTAATAAATGTTCATTCATTTGCCTGTTAATAACTATCTTAATGGCCATTTGGAGTTAATTAGTGATTAATTTATTTTTTTGAGAATAATATACACTTTTTTTTTTTTTTAAGATTAATTTATACAAGCACTGGGGACAGTCAGAAGCGTGGGAGGGTGAGAGAATTTACCAGAGCCAGAGCGGGGAACAGAACAGGCAGACCAACGAAATATACTGCTGAGGGGATCAGCGGGCATGGCAGGAGAGGTCTGTGCGCCATGTGGGACCCTCACCCGGTGGCCGGGGATCGAACCAGTGCTGCAGAGGCTGTGGGCAGTTTCGCAGCCCAGCGCTCAACCGCTGAGCCACTGGGGAGGCCCTTAATTAGTAACTAATTTATAAGTAAATCACTGTGGCAGTATAATTTTCAACAGTTAATTTTTTTGTTAATTTTTATTATCTTGCAGTTTAACAAGACCAAAATTTTTTTCCAAAAATATAGCCACTTTTAGTCACTTGATGTGATTATTGGCAAATAATCTTTTCCATTAGAAAACAATATTCTTTGATTTTAAATTTCAAATTTTAAGAGCAATAGAACAAGTAGGTAAAACTTGATGATTTTAAAATAATGTGGACCCTTAAATGTCCTGAATCCTTAAAGTTGTGTAACACTTATAGCTGTAGGGATTTCTTTGTGCAATAGAGGTGACTAATGAGGGAAAATTTGATTTAGTGTTGCTTAAGTGATTTTGATACAGAAATTCAGAAGGAAAAGTTTAGAAATTAGAGGAAACAAAGGCGTTTGGACGAAATGTATCCATAGTTAGAAATAATTGTTGGAGCAGAATCTTTCAATAAGCAAACATTTAGATCACCGTTTTTCTTTTTTAAAGCTGCAAATGGTGTGGTGTTAGCAACTGAGAAGAAACAGAAATCCATTCTGTATGATGAACGAAGTGTACACAAAGTAGAACCAATTACCAAGCACATAGGTTTGGTGTATAGTGGCATGGGCCCAGATTACAGGTACTTTATACTATTATTGTTTTATCTCATAAATTACTTACAATCAATAGGGGAAAATAAGGGGATTTTTTCCTTTTATCTCTCAACTCCCTTCTTTTGCGTTTTGTTCAAGAACAGTAGTATCATTGGCAGCTGGGTTTGGTTTGCTTTAGAGGGTGGGCAGGATTGCTTTAGGAGGGTAACTCTGGGCAACCTGGTTATAAAAGAAATCAATACAGTGCTTAGTTATTTTCCCTTGTGATCAGGATCTGCCTTGCACCATCCAATGTGTGGTTCAATGGTCAAGGCCTTTGGTGTTCTGCTAACGTATTTAAATAACAATAGAAGTAATACATATTATAAACTATTTTAAATGGTTATTAGGCAGGAAAAGAAAGCATCACCATCCAGAGTTAACCTCATTTATTTCTGTTCTTGGCAAAGGAACAAATTATCAAAAGTCCCTAAAAGTCACCTGATACAGCAGTCAGTCAGGGTCCTGATGCTCCTATTACCATTCCTCTCATATTTCATAGGAAAAGAGAGTAACCCTGTTACATCATGCTACCAGAAAGTTCAGATTGACAACTGGCTATGCTTGTCATTCACAAGTATGAAATGTGAACAGAATTCACTAGTGGATCCAGTTACTGTATAAAAGATATATTACAGTGTGCTACCACCTCCAGATTAAACTAAAGGGTAGGGCATGAGTATTGTATAGAAGGAAGACAGTAGTTTCAGTTCAGATCAATAGTACATGAGAAGGTAAATCCAATTTGTCTTGCTAATATATTTGATTTTTATATAGTATATTCTTAGTATCTTTTTACATTTTGTAAGTTGTAAGTAGTTTATTGTTATTCCTTAATCTTTGAGGGTATTCTTTATAGTCTGTAGAATGAGAAAAATATGCCTGAACTTGTGTGTGTGTGTGTGTGTGTGTGTGTGTGTGTGTATTAACGAGGGTGAAGCTCTTGTGTATACTAAATCTTTCTGCTAAGCTGACTTGTATACCAGTCCCTAATTTTCTTCCTTTTTCCTTGTCCATCTCCTGTAGCTCAACTCCTCTGTGATGCTTAAATATTTTCTTGTAAAGTAACTGGAATCAGATTCATTCAAGACTGGCTTTGAACTGACAGCTTCTGTTACAGAGACCCATATAAAACTTGTGCTGTGAATATATGCCTGTAGGACAATGGTCTTTATGTGGTAGAGTCTGAATCTTATTTCTTCCTTCCTTATTAGGGTGCTTGTGCACAGAGCCCGGAAACTGGCTCAGCAATACTATCTTGTTTACCAAGAACCCATTCCCACAGCTCAGCTGGTACAGAGAGTAGCTTCTGTGATGCAAGAATACACCCAGTCAGGGTAAGCTGATTTTATTACCTGAAATGTGTCACAAATTAGGAAAATACTATTTTAGAAGAGTAGTTATATTTAAAAAAGAGAACTTACTGTTCATTTATTGGCATATTTCACAGAAAAGAGTCACTGTGATGAATATTTGTAACCTAGCTATTTTTTTAAAAGATTTATTTATTTATACAAGCACTGGGTACAGAAAGAAGCGCAGGAGGGTGAGAGAATTCACCAGAGCCAGAGTGGGAAGCAGAACAGGCAGACTGACAAAAGACACTGCTGAGGGAAGCAGTGGGCGGCAGGAGAGGTCTGCGCCCCATGTGGGACCCTCGCCGGCCAGCTGGGGATCGAATGGGCTCTTCAGAGGCTGCAGGAAGCTTCTCAGTCCAGTGCTTAACTGCTGTGCCACCAGGGAGACCCTGATGTAGATTATTTTAATGAAAAAAATGTGAATGTTCTCCTCTTCTTCACATAACATAAGAAACAGATAACAGCTTCTCAGAGAAAGTTCTTTTGCCAGTGATTAAAACACATTTGGCACATAGACATTGCTGCTCAAGGAGTATTTTTCCACTAAAAATGATTGTAAACACATGATGAAAGCAGTAGCTCTTGAAACATACATATTTATTTCAATTCCAGCGTTCTTGAGTTTGGGTGTGAACACAGAAGAGGTAGTGTAAAGGTATTTGGTGATATGTAAAACCAGTGGAAAAGCTGGTCACTTTATGAGGATACTCCACACTTAATAACCTCACTCTTTGTGTCTCTCCGTTTACCAAAATGATTTGAATGCTGCTCCTCAGTACCATAAAGAAGAATTCATTCTGAATTATGTATCCTTTCAGTTGTTAAATACTTTTAAAGGGATTTGAAATTATTCACTTTACCTGCTATTTTGTTTTACTTGAGAGTTTTAATACATTCTTACCTCAAGTTGACTTTAAAGCCATTTTAAATAATGATGTCAATCTTTATTTTCTTTTGCCAGTGGTGTTCGTCCATTTGGAGTGTCTTTACTTATTTGTGGCTGGAATGAAGGGCGACCATATTTATTTCAGTCAGATCCATCTGTAAGTATCATTAGATGTATTTGAGGGGTTTGTTAAAGGATTCTTTGAATATCTAATACAAATAAAAGGCATAAAAATGTAAAATATAGCAATATTTTCTCTTTTTCATTGGGCTTTAGAAAGTATGGTGTAGTGCACTTCATTTGCATGTTTAAAATGTTGGTAATTCAGTCTGATTAAGGAAACTACATTAATTTTGCCCACTGTTCTTTTGTCCCACCTTCTTTTCACTAGGTTCATGTACTTGAGTGATTTGTTGAAATAGTTGTTACCTGATAGCTTTAAGTCTTTGGAATTCTTTTGCTTTGAAAAATACTGTATCTGGTAATGTGGGTCCAAAGGATGGCTTTTTACTCACTCTGCCATCATTTTAATTTTGGGACTGACTTGAATGTGACTCTTTGTGCACAAACATTCATTTAACTTTCTTGGATTTGTTGTTTTATAAAATGAGTGTATGTCTGCTGTAAAGCAGCATAGTGTTTGAGCTAGGTTTAGTGGAGGATACAACTAATATACCTGCTGGCACTGGTGTTCCCAGTCTCCATTCCCTTTCACCAATAAGAACAGTTTTGAGAAGGAAAGTAGTTGTATTTGTTGACAAATGCGGGTGGCAGACAGTACTCTGCTCACTAGCCAAGAACAGGGATGTTTCACTAGAATCACAAGGAAATGAAAAAGGGGAAGTGGTTAGACTCAGTATGCCCATCCTTGTAACACAAGCATCTATTGGTTAGTAATTCTGATGTTTTCTTTGCTATAATTTTCAAAAGTTTCTTCATGCCTCTTATTTTTATTCCTCTAATCTTTTTAGTTTTTTTAAGATTTATTTATTTATGTATACAAGAACTGGGGTACAGGCCAGAGGTGGCAGGGGATGAGAGGATTCACCAGAGGCAGAGTGTGGAGCAGAACAGGTGGATTGACTGAAATACACGGCTGAGGAGAGCAGCCGCTGAGACATGAGAGGTCTGCTGCATCATGTGGGTTAGCTCCCTGGCTGGGGATTGAATTCGTGCTACAGTGGCCGTGGTGGATAGCTTCACAGTGCTGAAGCTACCAGGGAGGCCCCTCCCGCTAACCTTTTTAAAAATAACTTATTAATGTACATGTCTCATTGTACTCCAAAAATATTCTGTGACCTTAGACGTTATGTCACTAAGAAATCACAAGGTTATATAATTGTATAAATGATATAAAGTAACAGTTTTTTTCTCTTATTGACCTAATCAGGGCGCTTACTTTGCCTGGAAAGCCACAGCCATGGGAAAGAACTATGTGAATGGGAAAACTTTCCTTGAGAAAAGGTAGGCTCTATAACTAGATTCATCAGCAAACTTTGTGACTTTCCGCTCTCTTTAAATAATTAATAGTGTATCTAAACAAATTGGTTATATTGCTTTAGATTTGAATTTAGTTATAGTACTCATTTCTTCATTGCTTTTTGTACATTGTGATTGTTGTTTTCCTGTATGTTGCTTTTGTTTATTACTTCATTCATGTTCTACCATTTAAAAAAAATATGGAGTTCATATTACAACATTTATAAAGAAAACCTGTGATACCAGATACCTACTTTTGATGGTAAGTTAAATATATGTGTATGCTGGAGCACTACATAAAAACCTACTGTTACTACCCTAGCACAACAACAAAATTCTCTTATTTATTCCCAGCTGATTACTAGACTTAGCATTATATTGTAGTCTGCCCAAAAGATGTCCTTCCTTTTGAATGGGAAAGTCTACAGTTGACTTCAACTGACAGATAAACCTTAGTATATTCTTCATGTAATGTAATGGTTACTAAACTCTTAGATTAGACCTGGGATTAAATGATAAATTTAAATAATCTTAAAATCTTAGAGCACTTTCTTCTTCTTTTGTATATTATTATATTTTTTTAAAGATTTATTTTTTATTTATACCACATCTGGGGTATAAGCCAGAGGCGCAGGAGGGTGAGAGGATTCACCAGAGACAGAGTAGGGAGCAGAACAGGCAGATTGGCCAAAGTACACAGCTGAGGGGAGCAGCGGGTGAATAGAGAGGTCTGCTTCGCAATGTGGGTTGCTCCCTAGGCGGCCTGGACTCGAACTCGCACTGCAGATGCTGTGGACAGCTTCACAATGCTGCACTCAACCCACTGCACCAGTGGGGAGGCCCCTCTTTTATGTATTATTAATGAGCCTTCCAAACATTTCATATGAACTTATGAACCTACCTAAAAAATTTTAGCACAGTTCTGATTTCTATGCTTTATTTAAAAAAAAATTAGCACCACATACTGATTATATTAAACTATTTATACTTAAAAGGAATAATTGAAACAGCTGTCTCATTGAGGTAACTAAAAAAAAATCATTAACTCTTTTTTTTAAAAAGTCTTATGCTGTTGCTGTCTTGTGTTTAAATGGTTAATGATACGTAAATAGTACAATAAATCTTTGTTTTTCTTAAAAATTTCTTTAGATATAATGAAGATCTGGAGCTTGAAGATGCCATTCATACAGCCATCTTAACCCTAAAGGTTAGCTCAATATCTGCAATTGAACTTACAGTGATTTATAATTCATTACTTAGAAAATTGACCTTTTTCCTTCCTTTTCAATAGGAGAGTTTTGAAGGGCAAATGACAGAAGATAACATAGAAGTGGGAATCTGCAATGAAGCTGGATTTCGGAGACTGACTCCAACTGAAGTTAAGGATTACTTGGCTGCCATAGCATAATAAGGAAGTGACTGAAAAATTTGAAATTTCAGATAGTGTCTCTACTTAAACGTGTTTAAAGTATGTTTTGTTTTGCAGACTTTTTGCATACTTATTTCTATATGGTTTAATGGACTGATGTTTTTAAAATGACAGTTATAAATCATAATAAACTGTTAAATCCAATTTTCAGCTTTTTAGAAGTTAGAACTATTTTAACATAAAGATATCCTGCTTTTTATCACAGTTGATTTCTAAACATTACATTGCCAAGCAAAATGGTGAATGCACTCTAGTCTTCATGCGACTTGGTTAAGTCAGGTTTTGTTATCCTCTTTACTACCAAATATTGCCTATGCTTCAGTAAAGTAAAATGCCAATTTTAGTAAACATCACTCTTAGAGCTGGGAGAATCTGCAGACTCTCAGGCGTTCATGAGATAAGTAGGAAGCATAGATGTTTTTTAGTCTCAGTTAGGTGTGGATCAGTAAAAGCCTATGATGCTCTGTGAGACTGCACTGGAACTGTGAAGGTGCTAAGCTAGAGTCTCTCTAAGTGATACATAATGTAATTAAATAAAAAAATGATTGTGCTGGTTTTTGTTGGTTTCTCCATCACAAGTAGGTAAATGTATTTCAAAGGAACACCCTAGATTCTAGACTTTTTAACTCAAGGATGAACCTGAGTGCTGGAAATAAAATACTATACTAATAGTATCAAAACATAGGGCTTAAGTTTCTCTATGACTTACATAATCGGGGTGTAATCAGAACCTTCACTGCAAATTAAAGCTCATATGAACTCTGTTCGGGTGACGGCACAGTGCTTAGTTTTATTTCTTTGTATTTTAAGGTACTTTAGGATAAGAGAAATCATGCCATTAAGCTGGCTCACAGGACATAGTGAGAGATTCTAGGCAGTTATGTGATTTAGATGGAGTTCAAAAGATTTTGAATAAGATTTAGATAAGCTACCCACAATATAACACCCATATGTCTTATAATAGATGACAGAAACCAGAAACATGAGAGATGGGAGATTCAACCTTCTGTTTAATAATGTTTGTCTTGAAGACCTCATCTAATCTCTCCTTATGGGTGCTAGTTATACTAGATATCCTGCTTTTTATCACAGTTGATTTCTAAACATTACATTGCCAAGCAAAATGGTGTGTACTAGAAAAAGAATATAATGGTAAAAAGGAATGAATTTTGGAGTAAGGCCTCAACTCTCCTACTTACTGACTGACTCTACCCGGTAATTATCTCAGAGGATTTTCAAAGGTCTGACTTTGACAATTCAAGTGAAAGACATGGCAAGGTTAATGGTTAAGTGCTCTGTTTTATTTTCTCTGTTTTATTTATTCGAATTTACTTTGGCCTTCTCCAATGTGTAATATTTAAAAACCAGAGGAATGTGAAAATCATACAAATCAAGGAAGGGAAAATAAGGCAGATATATTTGTGACAAAAAGTATGTCTAGGTTCTTCTGGATGCTAATAAAATAAGTCCAATAGAAAACAGGGTGGTAAAGTTAAGTAGATCTGTGTTCATATTCTATTTATTCTGTCTCTTGTCTAAAGCCCATTTCCAGTTGGAGCTGCCTATAACACTCCCCTTTGTTCTTAGTATATACCTGTCATTGACCTTAAAACTAATCTCCTTCTGTTTTTGGGAAATTCAATACTTTGTTCCAGCAACTTGTTGCATTTCTAAGTCATTTCTAGCCTATGGAGTCTAGTTTTTAATCTTACTCAAGGATCATAATGTTCACAACCATTAACTACTCTTGGTTCAGTTTCTACTCATCCTTAAAATTTTTTCCCTCTAGTTGTTATTTCTGTTCAGTTCTACACTGAACCATGGGTTCATTACTAGCAATGAAACATGAAAGTGATCAGAATTCACATGTGGAGGCAGGAGGGAGTTGAGGAAAGGGAGAGTAAGGAAAAGGACTAATATTGACCTTAATTATCTAGTGGTAAATCATTGGGCACCAGTTCCTGATAAGGGTGATCAAAGGAGTTACATCTGTTCAGCTCTGTCCATGGTAGAAAACCATCAACTCAATTCTTAACCTAGCCGTTTATCAGGTATCTGCCCTCATAGGCAAGCTTTCTGAGCTCCTACTGTAAAGAAATGCAAACTGATGCTCTTTGAATTTCCCAAGAACATGAAAGGATTGTTAGCTCCTTTGATTTAGAGTCACAGTTTCCTGAAAACCAGTCCACTATCCTATATTGTCACGTAGTCTCAGGGTTCCATCAGTTCAGAGCTCCTCCTTTGCCTGGTCTCAAGGACATAGGACCAGTAATACCGGACTGTCAACTGAAGTGATAGCTTCCTATCAAGGATGAGTATATTTTAGAAATTAGGTAACATTTCATCAAAAGCCAAGTCCCTGATATTCATCACTTTCACCTTTTTTAGATATTCTATCAGGTATTTCCCTTCATATTTCAAAATAGTAGCCTTATACAACTATTCTGAATTCTTAAAAGTTTAGTCACAATATAAACTTGATATTCCACAAGATGAGAATTTAGAATTCTCTTCCCCCTCTCTGCCTCAGTTTAATTAGATCATATGGTTTAGTTTGAAAGATTTTATTATAGCTATGTGAGTATACTATGATTACATTTCCTGAATCACTTTCCTGGAGGTAATACTGCTCATTTTTTTGGCTTTGTTTTCTGTGTATCTGTCACTAATTCTTTCCAGATTCCCACCCAAAAGATTATAAAAACCTCTGCATACTGTTTTCTTCATAGTCAGCTAGTATACAGTATTTCCAGCCCTCCAATTCCATGCACACTTTCAAGATTTCTGTTGGAACTCTGTATTTTTTTTTTTTAATCCAGGTGAGTTGTATGTTCTTTCTCGGTTGACTGGATAAAAATTCTGCATTACAGTTATCTACATATTTAGAGAGCATAACTCCCTTCTAGATTCTAGATTCCCTTCTAAATTGCTGATAAGAAGCCTAGTGCTGTTGTATATATAGGATGTCAAATATTTTATTTTTAACTTTTTCTATGTAATGCCTAGGAGTTTTTTGTTTTAATCCACAGTGCTTTGAAATTTAATGCTGTTGAGTGGGTTTCCTAAATATTCATTGTGCTGAGCACTCAGGCCATGTCACTGTAGATTTTTTGGTTTTGGTAAACCTTTTATTATATTCCTTGTTTTTGTTTTTAAGCTCCTATTAATTGTATTTTGCACCCAATTAGATACTGGGCCCTTAAGCTTTTGCTTTATTGTTCACCTTTATTCTACTTACTAGTAGATTTCTACCCACTCTTCTGCCTTTTTTTTTTTTTTTTTAAAGATTTATTTATTTATACATACAAGAGCTGGGGTACAGGCCAGAAGTGTGGGATGTGAAAGCATTCATCAGAGACAGTTTGGGAAACAGAACAGGCAGATTGACCGAAGTACACTGCTGAGGGGAGAAGCCGGTGAGCCAGGAGAGGTCTGCTGCGCCATGTGGGTTGCTCCCTGGCTGGGGCCAGGGGCATGGAACTTGTGCTGCAGAGGCTGCTAATAGCTTCATAGGTTACATAGGTTACATCTTAACCCCTTGAGCCACCACGGAGGCCCTCTTCCTACTTTTTTAGTAATGTTTCAATGTTTGGGATATCATTTTTAATTTTGAAGAACTTCCCTACACTCTGTCCCTTAAAAAAAAAAACCTGTTTCATGGTTGAATTATTTTTTTTTTAAGATTTATTTTTATTTATACAGGAAGTGGGGTAAAAGTCAGAGGCGCGGGAGGGTGAAACAATTCACCAGAGAGAGTGGGGAGCAGAACAGGCAGACGGACCAAAGGCACTGCTGAAGGGAGCAGTGGGCGAGGCAGGAGAGGTCTACGCCATGTGGGTTTCTCCCTAGCTGGCTGGGAATCAAACCCGCGCTGCAGAGGCTGCGGACAGCTTCATAGCGCAGCGCTCAACCCACTGCGCCACTGGGGAGGCCCTTGAATTATCTTTTAATAGGATCTTACAGAATATTTTTAAAAACTACTTTTTTCTGTTTCCTTCAAATTACAAACAAAAATGTTTTGGATTGTGCTTGTGAGTGAGTCCCAAAGCTAGCTAGAGAAGATGCCATACAACAGCATCTGAGCTATTTTTCTAATGTCTTTCATTTGCTGACTTTCTCCAGGAAAAAAATAGGATTTTGAAGATAGGCTGATGGGGGCTGAGGGTAAGCAGAGAACAGACTGACATTTCCCAATGCAATAGGAAAACTTTCACTCTTGTACCTCCTTCCAGCCTTTATTAGCTGGTCTATCTAGCTCCCCTCTGATTCTTCTCTTCAACATCAGAAATTAGTCTTGATGTGAGGAAGAATAGGTAAGGGCAGAGTTGTACTGGAAATGTTATAGGGCAGCTCCGATACAAAACGGGTTGTCTTATCAATACTCTAATGCAGGCACACATGAAAGGTTAATAAAAGGTTTATTTACAAGGGAAGGGCAAATAAGGAAATGTACAACTCAAGGAGAAAAGTGGGAGACAGTTTTAAATGCGTCCTACCCGATCCGCTTATCTGGAATCCCAAATGGCACTCTGAGAGCTGGCCGTAAGCCAGGAGCCATGAAGCCAGGAGGTGAGCAAGAGTGAGCCCCCCAAGGCCCACATGTTTGGTTTTTATACCAAACCTGGCTGCTTAACTCAGGTCCCAGCCACCTTCCTTTTGGTGGTGACAGGATTTGTCTTTCCCAATGTCTTTATGGCTTTGGCTGGAGTGGGGGTGGAGTCCACAAAGCCTGCATGGGATTAGCTCAGGACATCCTTTCCCCCTAACAGACAGGAGACAGGGCTTGGGTGTTTGTTACTTACCACAGACTTTTAAGCAATCTCAAAATTTTGCTTCACTGATAAACCCTCCCTTCTAGCTTTCAGGCATCTTGGAGTTCCAAATCCTCTCTAAGGTTCTGCTTTGTAAATTTATTTCTCTGCAGGCAGTATGCCCTGGTCTTACGTATCCTGTAGGGAGGCTATCTGGGGTTCAAAATAACTTCTCAGAGTGGACTTAATCTGTAAAATATATCTTAATCTTTGAAGTTTTTAAAGGGTTGAATAATATGAATAAAGCAGCTAAATGAATGTCTCCCACATAGTGAAGATTAGATCAGTATTACTGCTCTTGCAAGAATCTGTTGGCATTTCCTGTGCAGACATCTTTTTGTCTTTGTAGGTTTATTCCTTAAAAAAAATTCTTACTGTCATTTAAGTAAGGCTGGTGAAGAAACTAATACATATATTAGTTTTTACTTGAAGTCTAGTTTTTAGATTTTTATTAAATCCGTATTCTATCTTGGTGACTTTGGGCATTTCCAATAGGCTAATCTGAATTACCCAGCTCCTCAGAATCCACCTGATTATCTTAGTGGACTTCAGCAAGGCAGTATCTCCTAATCACTTTCTACTGGCTGCATGATCTTTGACAAGCCGTCTGGCACTTAGGTAGGGGTTTGAGATTGATGGCAAAACTCTGTAATTGCCCATGGCTAAGAAGTTGGGTGCCAACTGGAGGTTTTCTTCGAAATATACCACTCCTGGCCTAGACAGTATCTCTCACCAGGGGTTAAAGGAAGGGGGTAGCAAACGGGGATTCCTGAGGGAGCAGTCTGCGCCCAATTAGCTCCGCCCTGGCGTCTTTCCGGGTACTTGGAGAGCTGCTTGCCCCGGGGCCCTAAGGGAGGGGGCGTGGGCGGGGTGGGGGTGGGGAGATGCCCTCAACAAACATGGCCGCCACGTAAGCTACAAACCCGCTCGGGAGGTCGCGCTGCCGCCTGGGAATCGCGGACGCGGCGTCACCCGGCGCGGAGCCACGTGACGCGGGAGGGCGCCGGAGGCGGCTGGATTCGCGCGGCGGAGCAGCCCGGGAGACCTGAGTGAGGCGGGGGCTGCCTGGAGAGGTTTCTTGGCGGGTCCGGGCGTCGAGTGACGACTTGCCCGCCTGCTCGCGCTCACCGTCCCGAGCGCAGCTGGTGAGTCGGGAGGGGGTGCGGGAGGCAGCGAGCGTCCCCGCGATCTCGGGAGGGGCTGGGCCGGGCCGGCCTGGCGGGGAGGGTGGCCGCCGCCGGGCTGCTGCGTGCTTCTAGCCTCGTCTTCACGCCGGATGCGGGTCGCGGGGCCAGTTAGAGCCTGAGCCCACCTGGAGGCCCCCGCCGTGCAGGTGACCACAGGGCCTGACTTCCCGGTGCCGGCTCAGAAGGCTCCACAGATTTTCGGGGTCGAGGCTACCCCTTGGGGTTCAGCGAATTACCGTGTTTTCCCTAAGGAGTGGAGCTGGAGCGAGTTGGGCACCTTCAGTCCTTTAAAATACGCCGGCTTGAATTCAAATGCAGGAACCAGGCAGGCTTTTTCCCGTGTTTTTGTACCATATGGCCCATCACGAGGCAGCCGGTTAAAGGAGACCCACTCTTAAAGGAAGGAAAAGGTTAAAACGGCTTAGTATGGTCAACTTAGGGGAGATTCTCTAGCTTTGACAATTTGCTAACCTACTGGTCCGTGTGGATTTTGAAAAATCATTTTATCTTGACTTTCTGAACCTTGTATTACAATTTCTCTACAGGCACTCCCAAACTACTTCATTTTAGCCTAATCCAAAACACACCTTTGACCCCATGACCTTCAGGCTGAAGAAATGAAAGTCCAAAGAATCCAGTTTCCTAGGAAAGAGTTTAGAAGTATAACTATCATCCCTTTCCTTAGCTGGCAGAAGAGGGAGTCACTCCAAAATCAGACATGTAGAAGCCAGGTTTATAGACTTGGGCTCCTTAAGCTTCGTTGCTAGACTGGAGTCTTACACTCCTCAGTAGAGTTGATTGCCGTAATTTTAACGACTTTGAATTTGTGTGTTTCTTTTTATAGGGAAGAAATAATGCTGTCAGCATGTCTGCACACTGCATGCTCAGTGAACGAATTACCATAGCCAAGGAACTGATCAAGAGAGCAGAATTACTTTCTAGATCAAGAAAAGGTGGCATAGAAGGTGGTGCGAAGCTGTGCAGCAAATTAAAGGCAGAATTAAAATTCTTACAGAAAGTAGAAGCTGGGAAAGTGGCTATTAAAGAATCCCATTTACAGAGCACAAATCTAACACACCTAAGAGCGATTGTGGAATCAGCAGAAAACCTGGAAGAAGTTATTAGTGTTCTCCATGTTTTTGGTTACACAGATACCTTGGGAGAAAAGCAGACCCTTGTGGTGGATGTAGTTGCAAATGGTGGTCATACTTGGGTGAAAGCCATTGGCCGAAAGGCTGAAGCTCTGCATAATATTTGGCTGGGCAGGGGCCAGTATGGTGACAAAAGCATCATTGAACAGGCTGAAGACTTTCTCCAGGCCAGTCACCAGCAACCAGTGCAGTATAGCAACCCTCATATCATCTTTGCCTTTTACAACAGTGTTTCCAGCCCCATGGCAGAGAAGCTGAAAGAAATGGGCATTTCTGTAAGAGGTGACATAGTAGCAGTTAACTCTCTGTTAGATCATGCTGAAGAGCTCCAGCCAAGTGAGAGCGAATCAGATGATGAAGGGCCTGAACTTTTACAGGTGACCAGAGTAGACAGAGACAATATACTAGCGAGTGTTTCGTTTCCAACAGAGATTAAGGTGGATGTGTGCAAAAGAGTAAATCTAGACATCACTACTTTAATTACATATGTATCTGCTCTCAGCTATGGGGGCTGCCACTTTATCTTCAAAGAAAAAGTGCTCACAGAACAAGCAGAGCAAGAGAGGAAAGAGCAGGTTCTACCACAGCTCGAGGCTTTTATGAAGGACAAGGAGTTGTTTGCTTGTGAATCTGCTGTCAAGGATTTTCAGTCTATCCTAGATACCTTAGGAGGACCTGGAGAGAGAGAGAGGGCTACTATGCTAATTAAGCGAATTAATGTGGTGCCAGATCAGCCCTCTGAGCGTGCCTTGAGACTGGTGGCCAGTTCAAAGATCAATAGTCGCTCATTAACAATTTTTGGGACTGGGGACACCCTAAAAGCTATCACAATGACTGCCAATAGTGGTTTTGTCCGAGCTGCCAATAATCAGGGTGTTAAATTCAGTGTGTTTATCCATCAGCCCAGAGCACTTACTGAGAGCAAAGAAGCTCTAGCCACCCCCTTAGCAAAAGACTATACAGCTGACAATGAACACTAATGTCATCCTTTAAATATTCTCATGGAAATAAGTTATTTATACCAAAGGCTGGGTCTTTCCACCTTAATTAGCTAAAAAAGGTCTAGTAAAATAATACTACAACTCTAATAAGTAGAGTTGATTGTGTTTCATCTATAAAGTATGTAGCCTTCTAAAAGGAAAATCCTGAGACAACCTAATTTATCAAACTATATATAGCAGCTAAACAATACGTCTATATAAGGCTTCTAGCTGTATCACAGTACTTTTGTTTGATTCAGTTGGGCTACAAGTCCTTTACAAGTAATCGCATTTCATGGAATATGGCTACATTGCATCATGCATTAAATATTTGAAGAAAACTGAAGCTTGTTTTTCATTACATTATTTTACCAATTGATGTGGGTTATGGTGGGAGGTACTAGTTTATCACTAATTTTAGATTCAAAAGCTGTGACTATTAATGAAAAGAACCTAGTGTTTGTTGTGTGTCAGTTGTGGTCTGGTGAGTATCTTTACAGAGTACATTAATGTAGAAAAAAATTTGGATCATATGAACCTATTGATAACACCTTTGTGAAAAGAAAAACAATTCTGTGAACATATAACATTTAAGGTAAAATATTAACTTGAACAAATTGAAAATGGATTGCATAAAACACTTAAAGAATTCACATTTTATACGTGCAAATAGTGCCCGTCTTGTATTTGAATTAGCAATATACATTACCTGTTCTTTCTGCAGGTGGCATGGGACAACTGCTTTATGTCTGTCAAAGAAGTGGCAAGGGAAATTCAGTGCCAGTTGCATGACATAAATTGAATATTTTTATGTCCACATTGCATTATTAATTTGCAACAAAAATTGGCAAATTTCCAAAATGTTATAAATTGGGGAATTGAATCTTAAATTTTAATTGAAAATGTAGAAGCCAGTATTATAACTTGATTTTTATCTCCCACATTGTAACCTCTTTCTAGAATGTCAAAGTACTATACCTACTTGATGAGAAGGGAAATTCAGTTTCTAGCAACAGTGTTGGGGGGGGGGATGGAATTTGATGTTCCATGAATGTTCTGAGACAAAATGCAAAATTAATTATATGGGGTTTTCTCTTGGAGATATTGTATTACTAAGAACATGTTTCTTGGGGGAAAGGCTATGACTGGTTTCCAATTTAGTTAGAGAGGTTTATTCAACTTGCAACTGTAATTGTCTAGTATTTGAAATTGAACTTAGGTTTTGTTGAGCACCTATTAAAGTCTTGGTATTAGAAGTAAGGAGCATTATAATAAGTGTGAAAAATAAGTGATCTTTGCTGTAAGGAATGTTTGGTCTGAAATTTCAAAAGAGTGGAAGTAAACAACTGAAGCATAGTTAATGTACTAAGGGAATTAGGTTTACTATGCAAAAAGTGTAAGAGTAATTCTTGCTGTGAGGTCAGGAAGTTAGAAAGTGACGTTTGAGGGTTTTTTTTTTGTGAAAGATTATAAAGTGTGTACTGGGAGTGTAATTTGGAAAGGTCACACAAAAGTGTGACCATGAGTGTTTGTTCAGAATCCAGGATCATGTGAACATGTTATAAAGCTGGAAAAGTGAAAACTCTAAAAGGTTTGGCATTAGAGTCAGTGGCATGTTTTAAGTAAGGATGGCTCATGATCAGATTTCTGAGGAAGTCAAAGACTTGTACAGTAGAGGAAGAATTTAAGGAAGGAAAAGACACTATAATAGCCTTGGCTAGAACAGTAATAATGAAATGTAAAGTGATGGATATATGCTGGATTTGTGCAAGGAAAAAAATAACACTCATTTAATATACTTTTATTGGGTGCCTTTCATATACCAGATAGTGTGAAAAGCGGAGCTTTCAAAGCATAGCAGGGGAAGAACACTTATGTCAGTGCCCTCTTATGAATTGATACCTAAGAGCTTGGAATCTTTGCCAACTAGAAAGTACAGCTTCGGCACTTTTTTGAGTAAACTCTTCTGAAGTGACAACAGCTATGCTCCCCTCATGACCATTGTTTTTGTGCAGACAGTCTGTGAGTGCAATTCCTTTTTTTTTTTTTTTAAAGATTTATTTATGCATACAAGAGCTGGGGTACAGGTCAGAGATGCAAGGGGTGAGAGGATCCACCAGAGACAGAGTGGGAAACAGAACAGGCAGACTGACTGAAATACACTGCTGCAGGGAGCAGTGGGTGAGACAGGAGAGGTCTGCACCATGTGGGTTTCTCCCTGGCTGTCCGGGGATGGCACTCGTGCTGCAGAGGCTTTGGATTGCTTCATATTGCGGTGCTTAACCCCTTGTGCCATCAGGGAGGCCCCTGTGAGTGCAATTCTTAACAATATAATCAATACTGCAAGCAATAGATGAGGTTGAGGGGTTTGGCACTGGATCCTGGAATGTAGTGCATGAAACAGTGCCTTCTTTAGAAGTATACACAGACATAGACAGACTTACACAGGTCTCCACATGTCAAAGACCTCCAACTTGCCGAAAGATAAAGAAAGGTAAAAAAATGAGGAAAATAGTTTGAAAAATTATAAAAAAACATCCAATTGAAGACCTGTTAAAAACTGTCAAAGGAATCTCAGCAAAAGGTTATGAAAAGTGAAAATTTGTCTGTGATTATAACTAGGAAACACAAAATCCTCATTTAGAAAGGTGTGGACAACAACTTTGAAATTTTTGCTATTGAAAAATAGAACACTGGGGCTTCCCTGGTGGTGCAGCGGTTGAGTGCTGGGTTGCGAAGCTGCCCGCAGCCTCTGCAGCGCCGGTTCGTTCCCAGGCCGCTGGGTGAGGGTCCCACATAGCGCTCAAACCTCTCCTGCCGCCTGCTGCTCCCCTCAGCAGTGTACTTCGTCAGTCTGCCTGTTCTGCTCTCTGCTCTGGCTCTGATGAATTTTCTCACCCTCCCGCGCTTCTGACTGCACCCAGTGCTTGCATAGATAAATAAATATATCTTAAGGAAAAAAAAAGAAAAATAGAACACTGATTTTGGGTATCATGGGAAATGAAACTGATTGTATAAGTTAAACCGAGTTAAATCATTTATTTTTTTTTTAAAGATTGATTGATTTATGCATACAAGAATTGGGATGTAAACCAGAGGATTGGAGGTTGAGAGGATTACTAGAGAGAGTAGGTAGCAGTGCAGGCAGATCTACTGAAATACAGGGCTGAGAAGAGCAGCAGGCCAGACAGGAGCGGTCTGCAGTGCTATGTGGGTTAGCTCCCTGGCCAGGGATGGAACTCTTGCTACAATAGCAAACTCTTGATAAATAATTAAAAACAAGAAAGAAGAGAGCTGTAAGATCAAGAATATAAAACAGCATTGGAGAGTACTACTTATATAAAACGCACTATGCTATTTTGATAAATTTGGAAATAATGAAGCATGATTTTCTTAAGGAATTAGAACTGAAGAACTAGAAATTGTTTGAAATTAATATTAAGTAAAAATATGTAAACTTGAGAATATCAATATAGTTACTTCGAAATTTGCGAAACATTTCCATATTTGTACTTTGAAGTACCCAGAAGAAATAACAGATGTGGAGTTTGTTATCTTTTCTGTGTTAAGGTACCAGTAGGAGTTGGGGATCCATATTTTATTGGCTCTTTGTTCTGTATGACTTAGAGAAGGGAATGTGGGGAAAATGACTCTGATAGAAGTCATTAATAGCTTTAATCATAACTTGAATAGTTAGATCATAAATTTTGTGAACCATTAATGGACTTTTAGGAAGTTCGCTGTGCATTGCTATTATAAACAGTCTGAAAAACAACCATCACTAGGGTTATAACTTGTAATTGTCTAAAATGAGAAACTTCTAAAATTCAAAGAGGATGCTATGAAAATGGAAGTGGGCTATATTGGGAAAATTGGACATCATTCTTGGCCCCCAAAACATTCCTAAAAATGGAATTAAAATAATGAAAGTTAAATTCTACATTTTGAAATTTATTGCTGAATTGCTTCCCAATAAATGGTATCAATTTATAACTGCATAAATGGTTTGTATACAAGGTCTTTAATGCACAAACTCACCAATGTTGAGTATTACACATCCTTTTGAAAATTTTAATAAGTTAATTGTATTTTATTATCTAAAAGAATATACACTTAATTATGAGTGAGGTTGTTAGTTTACTGGTTATTTATATTGCATTTGTTCTGAGTTCTTTTAATTTTTTTGTCCATTTTTCTTTTTCACTTTTCTATTTCTTTATAGATGTTCCTTGTCTCTAAATTAGTCTTTTATTTATTATGTATCACTAAATTTTCTAGTTTGTCATTTGTTTCTTTCAACTGAGAAAGTGAAATTTTGTTACCTTTCCTGTTTCTCCTGAGCACACATGTAATTCAAAACTTTCAGTTTCCTCTGAAGTTAAATGGGGTCATGGGATGTGGTTGGAAGTGTGATACAGCACTTCCAGGCTGAACTTTAAAATTTCTTGTATGATCTCTCTCTTATTCTTGTCTATGACCAGATATAAAAGATTATGTAGAAGACTCAGCCTGGGAGTTGGTAGAGGCACCAATGAAAGAAACTTGTTCATGATGTCCATGGTGAGCAGGGTCTACCTGCCTTGCATTTGATGGTGATTTGAGCAAGAAATAAAAACTAGATGAACCCCGGACAAATTCACATTTATCTTGGTTAATAGTATTTTGGCTTAGAGATGGTTTACATTTAATATAATCAAATTAGCAATCTTAGCTTTCTGGGTTCTGTGTTAGACTTATAAAAGGCTCTTATAATTACTTATTAGGGAAATGCAAATCAAAACCACAATAAGATGAGATACCACCTTATATCTTTGAGAATGATCTATGTCTAAAAATCAGAACCAACAGGTGTTAGCAAGAGTGTTTGTAGATATGTAAATTGGTTGAGCCCCTATGGAAAACAATATGGAGAGTTCTCAAAGATTAAAAATAGATCTACCATATGATTCAGCAATTCTACTCATAAGTATCTACCCAAAGAATATTAAAGTACTAACTTGATACATGGCATATATGAGATATATGAACTCTTTGAATCATTGCAGCACTATTTATAATAAGTCATGTAAACAACCTAAGTGCCCAATGACAGTTGGGTGGATAAAAGTGTGGTTTATCTTTAGTCATACTTAATGGAATACCCAAGAATAGGATTACTGGATCACAGGGTATTTACATTTTTAGATTTTTAAGGTAAATCCAGATTTCTTTCCATAATAGTTGCACCAGTTTACATTCCCACCCACAGTGTAACAAAGTTCCTTTTTCTCTGCATCTTTTCCAACATTTGTGGGAGGTTGTTTTAATATGTGCCATTCTCACAGGCTTGATATATTATCTCATTGTGGTTTTAACCTCTATCTCTGTATTAGAAATGGTGATGTACATTTTTTCATGTCTATTGGAATTCTGAATATCCTCTTTGCTGAATTATAAATTCAAATCTACTGTCCATTTATTATTTGGGTTATTTGTATGTTTATTGTTGAATTGTGTGTGGTTTTTATATATTTTGGATATTAATCCCTTTTCAGTTATATATATTATTTGTGATTATTTTCTCACATTCAGTAGGGTGTCTTTTAATTGTATTTTCTTTCACTGTGTAAATACTTTTTAAATTGAGGTAATCTGAATTGTTTATTTATTTTAGTTCCCTTCCCATGGGATTGAGTCACCAAAAATACCTTTATCATTGATACCACGGAAGCTATCACCACTGTTTTCTTCTATGTATGTAATTGTTTCTAGCCTTTTTTTCTTATTACTTGTTGTTTATGTATACAGAAAGCTATGGATTTTTGTGGGTTGATTTTGTAGACTGCCACTCTGCTGTATTCATCTATTGTTTCTAATAACCCTTTGATGAAGTTTTTAGGATTTTCTTTATGTAATATACCATCTGTGAATAGTGATATAGTTTCACTTCTTATTTTCCAACTCGAATTCCCTTTATATTTTTTGTCTGATAATGCTGACCAAAACTTATAATACTAAGTTAAACTTAGGTGGTGAAATGTGCATCCTTGTCATGTTTCTGATCTTAGGGAGAAAGCTTTCAGTTTTTAACTATTAAGTATTATATTGACTGTTGGTTTTTGATATATGCCCTTTAATATATTGAGGTAGGTTGATCTTTTCCCATCTTGCTTTGAGTTTATCAAAAGCTTTTTCTGCATATATTGATATTATCATATGACTTTTATCTTTTATTGATATGATGTATTACATTGATTTTTTTTTAAAGATTTATTCATTTATTCATGCAAGGTCCAAGGTATGGGCCAGAATTGCTGGAGGGTGAGAGGACTCACCAGAGACAGAGTAGGGAACAGAACAGGCAGACTGACAAAATACACTGCTTAGGGGAGCAGCGGGTGAGACAGGAGAGGTCTGCCTCGCCATGTGGGACCCTCACTGGCCAGCCGGGATTGAACCGGTGCTGCTGAGGCTGTGGATAGCTTCACAGTGCTGCACCCAACAGCCTGCGCCACCAGGGGAGGCCCTGATTGATTTTTATATATATTAAACCATCCTTGCCTCCCTGGATTAAATCTCACTTGACCATGGTATATTATACAATCTTGTGATATACTGTTAAATTTGCTAGTATTTTTTGAAGATTTTTATGTTGATGCTCAGCAAAGGTATTTGTTTACATCTTGTGTTGTGTTTGTATGATTTCCATATTGGGGTAATGTTGGCATTATTTAATGTATTAGGGTGTTGAACCAATATTATTATCTATTTTGTAGCTGGTTTGATTCATCATGAGGATGTTCTAGCTTCTGTGGAAAGAACTGCTTTGTATTAAACTTTTTTTATTTTTTAAATTGAAGTAACATTGCTTTACAATGTTATATATGATTTAGGGGAATAGGTTCACACCTCTTCAGATATATGTTACCAAATGTACACTTACCAACAAAATACCAATAGTCCTTTCTCCTCCCTTTGTTTCATTTCCCGTCTTTCCCACTCTGGTAGTCAGAATTCTGTAGTCATATTTCTAGGGCTTGTTTTTCTTTAGTTATGCATTTCTTTGTTATGTTTCTCTATAATCCACATACAGGTGAAATTATCTAGTATTTGTCTGTCTATTTCTGATTTATTTCTCCTAGTATAATCCCTTCCAGTTCCGTTTATACTGTCACAAATAACAAGATTTCATCATGTAGATATTTGCACAGGTGTAAGATTGTATCTTATTGTGATTTTGATTTGCATTTCCATTTTTTGATTGAGTTCTTTATTTTCTTATTGTTGAGTTGTATGAGTTCTTTGTATATCTTTGATACTAGCCTATTGTTTGATGTGCAGCACTTTTCTCCAATTCAATAGGATGTCTTTTAATTTTAATGATAATTTCTTTTGCTTGGAAGAAGTTTTTTAGTTTGATGCAATCCCATTTGCTTAATTTTGCTTTAGTTTTCCTAACTTTTGGAGATGAATCCATCACTGAAGCTGATGTCATGGAGTATTTTGCCTGTTCTGTGTATTTATGGTCTGAATTCCTACCTTACATGCAACTTTTTAATTCATTTGACTTAATTTATGTGAAAGTTGTGAAAGAATGATCTAGTTTAATTTTTTTTTTGCATGTGAATGCACAGATTTCTTTCTTGAAAAGATTTTCCTTTCTCCATTGTATACTCTTGGCAACTTTGCCATAGATTTACTGTCCATATAAATAAGAGTTTGTTTCTGGGCTCTCATTTCTATTCCATTGATCTGTGTGTCTGTTTTTAACCCAATACCACACTGCTTTAAATACTGTAGTCTTGTCGTATAGTTTGAAATCTGTATGCACAATCCCACCATTGCTCTTCTTTTTTGACCAAGATTGCTTTGGCTATTCAGGGTTTTTGTGTTTCCTTAGAAATTTCAGTAGTGTTTGCTCTATTTCTTTGAAGAATTCCATTATTAGGAATTGCATTGAATCTGTATATTGCTTTGGGTAAGACGGCCATTTTAAGATTGTTAATTAATTCAATCCATAAGCATAGAATATCCATTTCTTTCTTTCCATTCTTCTGTTTCTTTTAGCAATGCCTTACAGTTTTTGTTGTGTAAGTTTTTCACCTCCTTTGCTAGATGTTTTCCTAGGTATGTGTTCCAGATTGCTTTCTTTATTTCTTTCCCTTCTATCAATAGATTGTTACTTTGTTGTAGGAATAAAACAGTATTCCTTTGGTATACTGATTTTGTAGCCTGTCACTTTATTATACTGATTTTCTAATTGTGTGTATTTGTGTGTATGTGGAGTCCTTAGGGATTTCTATTTATATATGTCATCTGCAAATAGTGGCAGTTTTGACAGGTCTACTTCTTTTCCAATTTAAATTTCTTTTATATATTTTTCTTGCTTAAATTGTTTTAGCTAGGACTTTAAACACTATGTTAAATAGTAGTGGTGAAAGTGCACATTCTTGTTGATTACCTTATCTTATAAGAAAAGCTTTCAGTTTCTTACCATTGAGTATGATACCATGAGTTTGGTATTTATAGCCTTTATTTTGTTGGAGTATGTTTCTCCTTCCCATTTTATTTTTAGGTTTATCATAAATGGATGCCAAATCTTGTAAAATGCCTTCTCTGCAGCTATTGATATGATCATATGACTTTTGTCTTCCCTTTTGTGAATTACATATCATATTACAATCAGTTATGTTGGTTGATTTGCATATGTTTAACCAATCTTGCTTCCCAGCAATGTGTCCAACTTGGTCATTATTTGTGATCCTTGTAGTACTGGGTTCAGTTTGCTAAGATTTTTTTGAGGATTTTTCCATCTGTGTTCTGTAGTCTTTTTTTTTTAAAGATTTATCTATTTATGCATACAAGAACTAGGGTGCAAGCCAGAGGTGCGGGGGTTGAGAGGATTCACCAGATACAAAGGGGAACAGAACAGGCAGATTGACTGAAATACACTGCTGAGGGGAGCAGTGAGTCGGGAGAGGTCTGCTGCGCCAATTATGTTGATCCCTGGCTGGGGATCGTACTCGTGCTGCAGTGGCTGCAGTTAATGGTTTCATTGAATTTAGTCCTTTTTCTACTTCCTTATAAATTTGGACTTTTTTTTGAGATCTTTTATTTCTTCATGTGGGCCTGTAGTATGCACTTTTAATGTAAAATTGCAAGAATGATTTTGTATTTTTTTGGCTTCTCCACTGTGTGATATTTTAGCAGAGGATTAGAAGTCATACAAAGTGAGTACCAATCCAAACTAAAATTAATCTCAAATGGGCATTTTTTCATACTTCTTTGAGCACAATTATGTATCCAAGTGAGTTGTGTAACAAACAACACACACTGCAGACATATGGCTATATACAATCACATATGTATGTTACATATTTGCATAGCTTTCTCCTTAAATAATAAAAAAAGGATTAAGGGTGGAATTCTTGGTTGAATCATATGTGTTTGTGTGTATAGTGTGAAGGACAGGTAAAGGTGGATGGACAAAGGACTGTTGTTCCTAAATATACAATCAGAAGAAATAGGCAAAGAATCTTTGAGGTTTCTTCTCCTAGAGTAATTCACAGTGGATGAGAAAGGATTTTCAGTCAGTGGGAGTACTTTGATTATGAAGATGATGATATTGCAACAATAGTGTTAATAGTAGCAATATCAACTATAGCAAAATATGCTCTGTGGGCCTAATTTTTTTTTTAAAGATTTATTTATTTATTTATACAACTGGGGTACAGAGCAGATGTGCGGGAGGGTGAGAAGATTCACCAGAGACATAGTGGGGAACAGAACAGGCAAACTAACGAAATACACTGCTGAGGGGAGCAGTGGGCGAGACAGGAGAGGTCTGCCGAGCCCTGTTGGACCCTCGCTGGCAGGCCAGGATCAAACCAGCGCTGCAGAGGCAGCGGACAGCATCACAGCGTGTTGGCGCTCAACCACCTGCGCCACCAGGGGAGGCCCTGGGCCTAATTTATTCACCTGTACAACAGTGAACTAAATAATCATTACCTTCAGTTCTAGCTCCATTTTTTTTTTCAGTTTTTTCTTCCCTTTTTTTGAAAGTGTAAAGGTAATTTAATGACCTTACATTCATTTCTTAGAATATATCAATATTAGGCACATGTGGGTCCCTCCAGTTTGAAAGACTTTATTTCTGGCACTCATGAATAGTAAGGTGAAAAGATCTTCTTGGTTCCAGTCTTTACAGAGATTTATGTATATTCCAATAATTCTATATTTACAGGACATAGATAGGAGGCACTAATTACATAAATTAAATATAAAGTGTAATTTGTAAGTTCAGGCTGAATGAATTGCTATTACTTTGGCCATGAGATCAGGATACATAAGGATCAACTTGATATGTGGACATATTTTTCTAGCTCATGTAAATTAACCATGCTGGAAATAAAAAGAACTTTAGAGATTATGTTTGCCCAATCTATCTCATACCTGAAAACAGAGTTCTAAGACAAGGAATTCAGAGCCAGAATCTATTAATAGGTTTGCTAGTTACCAGCTCTTCCACTAGGAGGCAGCACAGCATAATACACCTTGGCCATGGAGTCAAGCAGGGCTTGGTGTGATTTTTCCTTTTGATTCTTTCTGTGGGAGCCTTAGGCAAGTGACATCCTTACTAAGCTTTAGTTTCCTAATATGTAGAATTAAAATAGTGTTTAATTTTAAAAGTTGTTACGAGGAATAAAATGAAATAAGACACATACTGTGTGTACAGTATTCAAAGCACTATCTGGCACAAAGAAAAAGTCTAGTAACCATCAATTCTTATTTATCATATTACCTGTACCTTTTATATGTAATTGCTTTTAATTTTCACCAAATAATTTGGTTTTAGAATCATTTATGTTGTATATGTACTATATACACTAAACATACATTCATTATTGTCACTACATGATCGTGCAGTAACTTTTGAACACTTTCTTTTGTGTCACTTAATTTTCTATTATTTTTCACTTTTCATTTTGAGACTTCTAATTCCTTCTGATTTTTTTGTTCTAATTCTAAAACAATTACTCTCTTTTCCTTACCTCCAGGTAGTAATTTGTTAATTGATAATTTCCTGGTAATAACTCAGATGTGGTCAGTGATAAACTGGTGAGGCTTGTGAATGGCACTCATGATCACACACCTTCTAGAACAGTTTCCTAACAATTTAATGAGGGCTATTTTAAATTTCTATGATAAAGAACAGACTGATTTTGGGATAATTCTTGTGTCTGTGGCGGGGAGATGTAGAGTGATCAGCAGGATGGAACTTCCATGGGCACACAAATTTTATCTTGGGGGATGTTTCAATGCTGATACTACAAAATACATAGACTCCCAAATCTTCAAATATTTCTTGATCTCCAGATTCTGGACTGTTCACCTACATGTATACTGTTTGCTATCTCCTAAGGCAATTGAATTTTACCTCTTAACAACCACACATGAGCTATTGGATAAGACAGTGGTGGCAAAGAGGATACAGCAACTTCTCAAGCAGAGGAAGCACAGAGAACAATATGGCATTTAGTTAAAAAGTTATTTTCAGTTCTGATCCTAAAGTTTTTACCTTTATTTTTTATCATTTCCTTTTCACCCTATAAATCACCTTAAATACTTTTTGAGTCTAAATGGTGTTACATGTAAATTGATTACAAACATTTTGGAGCATTAATAGAGCATATTCAAATATTTGAGATTCTGTTTTCCTTATTTTACTATGAATAATGCAAAAAAATGAAAAAAATGGCAAATAGGAAGAATGTGGGAGGGGGAGTTATTTCACAGTATTTATATTATTCTTTATGCCATTTTTAGACTTGATATTTCTGTCATCAGTTCTAGTTTGCTCCACTATTAATACCACCATCTGGTAAGATTCTAGCTCTCTTGGCACTTCTTTTGTTCAAGATCCTTGTGATCTTAATCTATAAAGGAAAAACAAATGTGCAATGTGTGAGTTGAGACAAGAAAGTAAACTTAGTTCTGCTTACTTAAAATGCACATTTTTTGCCGGACCTCTTTTTCTTTCTCTTTTGCACAATGTATATTGAACTAAGGAACATTTTGTACTCTTCCCACCTTTTCTAGAATACAGAACATTGATTCAAAAGAAAAAAAAAATGTGACAGTAGGGCAAGGTTACAATCCCACAGAAAATTTGGCAGGAAGGAAATAAAATGTGAGATGCTAATCGATCGTATTCATTTCTGAGAATTGAGTTAGGCTATGGCTCAACTACAGCAGAACAGTTGTTTTTCTTTCCATATTTATCAGCATGATAGGTTGGGAGCCAAGCAGACTGGTGGGTTGTAATGGATTGTGCAATCTATCAGCATTAATGGGAAGGGAAAACAAAACAGGTGAATCAAAGCAAAAACAAAATTAGGTGTGGAAAGGTAACCAAGTGTTTCTATGTGAAATCAGGGAGTAGAGTGTACACAAAGGCAGTGGAACCCCAAAGTGGTATTCCTTGGTGCTGCCACTGGATTTGAGGAGCCTCACCCAACTCAGTAACACCACTGGTGCCCCGTTGCTGGATTGGCTCTTGACTGGTCTTAATAATGAGAGAAGATGATCCTACTGTGGCTACTTTATTTTCAGCTAGCTCCGTAGCAGTAGCATAATCATCTGTAGGGTCTTAGGTAGGTAGAATATTTTATTCCTTCTGTAAGCACTGGTCTTATGGCGGCAGTAAAGTTTGAGATAGTTCAGCAATAAAACAAAACAACAAAACAAACAAATCTGCAAATGAATTGTAGATTCATATTAGATTGTTTTCTTAATTCTGAGTTTATTCCATTTTTATATCAAGGCAAATAAGAGAAGGGGGTAATGACTCAAGCTATTTTAGGAAAAAAATTGCTTTTATTTAAAAAGCATTCCTGTATCACAATGTTTCAGTTAATGTAAGCCTCTTCCTATTCCTTATAAGAATTAGCCTCTAAATGTTGATATAAATGCTGAAATAACCAGGTCAGGAAAGTAATTTCCAAATTCTCATTGAACACATTTTCTTATTAATTCACAAGTTAAAAACTACAGAACAGCAAAGTTTTCTACTTTAGAGTCAACACACAAAATATAAACCAGGAAAAAGAAAACAAAGGCTACACTTACCTTGCCCAGAGGACTGACTCCATCCAAATCAGAACTGCTAATCCTGTAAGGCCCAAAATAGGTTTCAGTACTTTGGCAAGTTTTTGAAAGCATGGGCTTGTGGTAACCAGTTGAATCAAATTAGTCATATTTAAAGGAACACTTGTCCTTTAGGATTAGCTTTCTCTACCCATTTTGAAATGTTGCTGCAAGTGTGAGTATTCAGTTTTGTTGCTATAGAAAACTGGAAGTTTTATAAAGTTCCCACCTGGAAGGCCTCTAGCGAAGTATGAAGACTTGAGTGGAGAGCTGAGCTGACCTGGTGGTAATTACAGAAGAGCCTGGAGGGTAAGGGTGTTACCCTCTTTGTGTGGGGATACAGTTACCTCCCCATGAGGGAGACTGAGTTTACTGAAAGGCAGTAGGAGCTGACTGAGTAGTAGATCTAACTCTGCATTTTAGCTTTGCCTCCTAGGAGTTGGTGCATGGTCCTCACTTTGGAACCCTTCCCTCTCAACACCCTCTCCTCACATATAGGTGAGGGTGGTAACCTGCCCAGAGGAGCAGGAGGGTTAAATGAGCTAGTGCACATCCAGGACCTGGGCCCTGTCATAGGATCCATGAACAGGGCCAACTCTCTCCCATTGTGTGTTAAGACTGGTTACAAGTGGGCATAATTAAAAGATAGCAGGGGTCACTTTTAAACTATATTTTTCCCATGTATAATCTGATTTCTAGCACTAATAGAATCCACACAACATGGAAGATTGGGTTTTTAAATCTTTGGTAATGGCCATCTACCATAGTCTGACCTCAGCTAAAATATTGAAACAAACAGAAAAACTTACAAATGACACTGGCAGAAATAATCTCATTCGGTAAAAAACCCAATGCCATAGTTCCACAAGCTTTCTTTACCCAGACTTTCCTGGCCTTGGCTACTTGGAAAAGTGCCATTGGTAGAGGGAGACAGACTTATCCTGACTGTCCACATACTTCTGTGTCCTTCATTATTTTTCATGTTTGTTTCTGCACATTTCAAAATATAAAAAAGGGATGTAGGACATGAGAAGCCCACATAGCTCACTTTAGGAAAGGCCAGTCTACATTCATGGTCCAAAGGCAAATGTGGGAATGAAGCCAGCAACAGAGCTGAGAATCACACCTAATACTATAGGTCCTGAATAAGCTAACTGGTAAAATTATAGACATACTAGGAACAAAGAGCGGGTTATTGAGTAGATGCATCTGGTTTGATGCGTGTGTGTGTGTGTGTGTGTGTGTGTGTGTGTGTGTGTGTATTGAAAAGGAGGTAGTATTTGTTAGGGTGTGAATTAATACTGATTGCCATAAGTATAATAAAGTCTAATCAATTCTCTGATTAATTTAAATCACCTATGATTCTAAAGTTCTCACTTAGATTTAATTGCACTATTGATGTGAGAAAATAGGTTTGCAAAACAAATTAAAGTAAAAGAAAACTAAAGGATGTGCTGGACACAGACAACCCATTATCTCATTTAATTGTTATTAATTTTTGAATTGTTATTATATTTTGAACTGTTATTAATTTTTGTTGTAAAGAGGAGGAAACCTATTCTCAGAGAGGTGAATAACTTTCCCAACTTCATTATGAGTGGAACCTGAAGCCCAGGGCTTCTATGTCCAAAGTCCAAGCAAACCATTTTCAGAATTAAGGTGAACAGCTCATTTTCAGACAATGAGAAACCACTCCAATACTTGACAGCTCGGGAAGTGATCATTACAGTGTTTTGAAATATGGCTGATAGAAAGCTTTCAGGCAGCCAAAAGTTAACTAGAGAATAAAAGCACTACGTTATTTATTTATTTACTCATTCATTCATTCATTTATTCATGTATTTTTTTAAAGATTTATTTATTCATGCATCCAAGAGCTGGGGTAAGGGCCAGAGGTGTGTGTGTGGGAGGGGTGAGAGAATTCACCAGAGTCAGAGTGGGGAACAGAACAGGCAGATCAACCAAAGTACACTGCTGAGGGGAGCAGCAGGCGAGTCAGGAGGGGTCTGCTGCACCAATGTGGGTTGCTCCCTGGCTAGCCAGGGATCAAACTCATGCTACTCATCAAACTCATGAGGCTGTGGACAGCTTCACAGTGCTGTGCTTAACCCCTGACACCCCCAGGGAGGCCCACAGACTGAAAATATTTTAATGCGTTGTTGGATTTAGTTTCCTAAGAATTTATTGAGAATTTTTGCATCTGTGTTCATTAGGGAAATTGGCCTGTAGTTTTCTTTTTGTGTTTTGTCTTTGTTTGGTTTTGGCATTAGTCTAATGTTGGCTTCATTAAAAATGCCTTTCTCAATTTTTTGAAATAATTTGAGCAGGATAGGCATGAATTCATCTTTGAAAGTTTGATAAAATTAGAGCAGATATCCTTTCTTTTACTGGCTTTTGTTTTGGTTTGTTCTTCATTTTCTAGTTTCTTAAGGTGGGAGATAAAGTTATTTCTTGTTCTTCTTTCTTGTTTCTTGACATGGGCTGGATTGCTATATATTTTACCATGTCCCCGAAGTTGTTGAAGGTTGTGTCCTATAAATGTCTATAAGGCCCACCTGGTCTCATATTTTGCCTATGGCTATTTTGTCCCTATTCTCTGTTTCACTTCTCTGTTTATTAGTGACAGTAAAGCACCTTGCTACAAATGTGTTTTTCCAATGTTTTCAGAGTTGACAGTAATTCTTTAATATATTTTGGTGTTCCTTCATGTGGTGAGTATACATTGATGGTGCTATGTTTTTCTGTTGTATTGCTCCCTTAATAACTATATAGTCTTTACTCCTAACTGCTGTTACCATTTTTAATTGGAAATCTATTTTGTCTAAGTATGACTCTTCCCGCCTTTCTTTGGGATTCACTTTTAGGTTTATTTTCCAACCCTTTACTCTGACTCTATGTTTATCCTTGGAACTGAGGTATTTTTTCCCCATGACAGCAGAAATTTGAATTCTGTTTCCTAATACAACCAGATACTCTGTACCTATTTGATTGGTGAGTTTAATCCATTTTTACATTTTGATTGATACATGAAAGTTTGTGGCTGCCATTCGGTCTTTAGTTTTGTTGTCGTAGCTATTTCCTTGTTCAGTTTGTTGCATATATTTCCCTCTTTGGTTTAGATATAAGAGCTCCTTTCAATATTTCTCCTTTTCCGATGTTTCTGTTTGTCTGAGAAGACCTTTACTTCTCCTTTATATCTGAAGGAGAACCTTATAGGATAGAGTATTCTTGGCTGGCACAATTTTTTGATGCATCATTCCATTCTGTCTTTGCCCAGGGAAGTCCTATATTAGTCTCATTGCGGTTCCTTCATAGGTTATGTTCCTAGCCAGCTTCATTCTTCTTTTTATCTTGTCTTGAAATTTTGGAAATTTCACTAATGTATGTTTTGGTGTAGTCTCATTTTTGTTTAGGTCTCTAGTGTTCTTTTAATTTCCTGGATTTGTATATTTAATTCCTTCTCCAGGTTTGGTTTCTTGCTATTATTTCTTTAAATAAGTTCTTTGTTTCCTTCTCTCTCTCTTCCTTTTCTGGAATACCCATAAGTTTTTTTGTATTATTATTTATTTATTTATTTATTTATTTGTAGTTCATAGCTGTTCTTTGTTTTTTTTTAATTTAAATTTTATTTTTATATTCCCCATACAATTACAACCGCCTTATTTTGACCCATAAGCTTTATATTGCCTTTCCTCATGTAGATGGATAATTTTCTAAGTGTTTGTCTTTTTCTAAATTTCATATTTCTCTCCTTCTTCTTTTATTCTTTGTGTACTCCCATCTTCATGGTAACTGATTTGATCTTCTGTTTGGTCTATTCTACTTCCATAGCATTCTACATAATTTTTCATTTCCTCTATTGATCTTTTAACATACTGCATCCCTTTTGTTTTCTTATTTAAAGTTTCACTTTCAGTCTTCTGCTCATTGATTTCTATTTCTCAGGACTTCATTTGTTTTTAGTAATTTTCTTGTAAATATTTGATCTGGTTTTTGTGTTTTCTCTGTATTCTTCCATTTCCTTAAACTTATTTGTCATGGTGTAGTGGCAGGAAGGGCAGAGGTAAGGTTTTCCAAGATCAGAGCACTGGGTAAAGGAGAGTCCTGGAGCCCTCAGTGGCTTTCTTAGGCTTTTATTGAGCTTTTACATGTAGTACAGCAACCAGGTACATGGCAGGCAGGGGTGCTGGGGGGCCAGGAGGCAAGTTTTCACTCTAGGCTTCTTTCTCCCCTTCTCTCTCTCCTGCCTCTTCTCCTGCTTCTGCTTCTCAGATATCTCAGTACTGAGCCATGACCTACAGAAGTAAGTAACACAGCTTACAACAATGTAACAACTGCAGGTGCCCCATCAGGCCGGGCAATCCTAATGGTGAGAGGGCAGAAAACCCTGAAAATCTTTTATCCTACACATGGCAATTTTGAATTCTGTTATCTGATAGGAAGAACAGACCTTCTATGTCTTTGACACTGGGTTCTGGATATTTTTTAAAAAAGATTTATTTATTATTTATGCAAGCAGTGGGGCACAAGCCAGAGGCACGGGAGGGTGAGAGAATTCCCCAGAGACAGAGCGGGGAGCATAACAGGCAGAATGACCGAAAGCACTGCTGAGGGGAGCAGCGGGTGAGACAGGAGAGGTCTGCCGCTCCATGTGGGTATCTCCCCTGCTGGCTGGGAATCAAACCGGCGCTGCAGAGGCTGCGTACAGCTTCACAGTGCTACGCTCAACCTGCTGTGCCACCAGGGAGGACCGGGTTCTGGAGATTTCTTCTTTTTGTGTAGTGTAGTATTCTCCCGAGGGCTTAGATTGCTGTTTGTTGTGTGTAGGGGCAGGATGGGCACTGAGCAGGTTATCTATGATCCGGCAGATGAGTAAAGGAGAGTCTTGACGCCCTTGGTGGCTTTAACAGGCTTTTTTTGAGTTTTACATTTAGTGTGGCAAACAGGTACACAGCAGGCAGGGGTGGGGGGTGGGCAGGAGGCCAGAAAGCCTCCAAGCCCCAAGCAAGTCTTCTCTATGGGCTTCTCTGGCTTCTTTCTCCCCTTCTCTCTCCTACCTCTCCTGCTTCTGCTTCTTTTGGTGACTATCTCAGTAGTCCTTCCATGGCCCACATAAGTAAACAATATAGTTTGCAACAATATAACTGTACATGCCCCATCAGACAGGGCAATCCCAATGGTGGGAGGGCAGAAAATCCTGAAAAACCATTTACCCTACATTGTGTTTTTTTTGTTCTCCCCAATTGTTTGTGTCTGGGCTTGTGCCAATGCTGGCTGTGGTGGAGCTTCAATTATAAATTTAGGTTCAATGTGGTGTACAATTCACTAGTTTCCAGCCTGTTCACATCTGCGCTGGTCTCTGTTCTCCAAAGTATAACAAACCCTTTTGCTATCTATAGGACTGTCTCTCAGACCTTTATCCCATGGTGTACTGTTCTAAGAGCTGCCACCCATCAAACACATGCCCTGTCATTGGCTCTCTGGCTGGCAATTGGGTGCCTACAACTTGTGACTAGAAGTTGTGAGAAGCCCAGGTCCAGCTTACAAAGCTGGTAGCTGGCAGCTGGAAGTATGTGGCTGGGCTCTCCCAGCTGGCAACTGGAGGCCAGGAGCTTCCTGGCTCCCATTTACAATTCTGGAAGCTGGGTACTGTGCTCCTGTGGCTGGCAAATGTAAGCCAGGTGGGGCCTGACTCTTGTCTACAGCTGGAGGCCATATGTTTTCCAGCTCCCACTAATGCAGCTGCTGGGTTAATGCTGGGCTTTTCCACTGGCAATGGCTACTGAGTGAAGGACATTGTAGCCCCTGCAGCTGGGAGCTGCTAGAGGATAAGCTAGGCCCTTGTGCAAAGCAATGATTCCTAGGAGTTGTCCACCCCATGTTCTAAGTTCTTTTCCTCTTCCTTCTGTAGTCCCTGGATCTTACTAGTATCTCATTGCAGATGTTCCCCAGTTTGGGGGAGGGGGTAGCTAGATTAGCACAGAGTGGGAATGTTGAATGGATACATAAAATAGGGAACATAAGTTCATAATCACATGTCTCTCTCTCTTAGGCAGGCAAGAGTTGGGATAACTGAACATTCCAGTTAATGAATTTTATTAACTTGTTCTTGCTGACATAGTCCACCTATTGTTAGGGGAGGTGCAATTTTCCCTACTCCCATTTATATGAAGTAGCCTTGGACTACTGGTTCCTGTGTGCCATGATCTGGACTTCCAGAGTAAAGGAGTTACTGGACACAGGGACGGAGCTGAGCAGCCAGGTGAAGCTATATTATATGGAAGGCATGTGGGTGCTGGGGGCTTTTGCTTTTCATGTTTGACTTGCTCCCATAGATTAGGGGGACTTGGAAGGAGACTTGTAGAGGAGAGCCATGTAGAGACACTGGGGAGAGATACATGGGTGAGCGTTGACAACAGCAGCTGTTATCTTGATGTTGCATCTCCTTATGTCCCAACTTTCTATCACTTTATTCTTTTTCGCTGTTATCTGCCAGAAAGTGACTTTATACGAGTGGCAATCTTTTGGGCCTCAGTGTCCCTACTACTGTCTGACCCTATTTGGCTCGGCATTTGCTCAGGATGGGATGGGTAATCTTGGCTGTTTTATTGGGAAAATTTTATTAGGATTATCCTTTCTTCTCATCTCTATGAGCATGCATTCTGTAGGTCTATCACACTAAGAGTTTGCTTCATTTGTCCTTATGTGGCAGATGACAGAATACTTTTTAGAGGATGCATCCCTTAATAGTTTGGGGTCTCTGGGTACACCTCAGTTCCATACTAATACTACCTGTTCCCCAGGTGAGTACTTCCCTCACCCCCATGTATGTCTCATTAGCTTGATTGGTGAGGGCAGGTCATAGCATCATGATCACAGTAAGGCTCAGGGAGCAGAGGTTTGTTGGAATGTGCTTAGCACACTAATATCACTGTATGATATCCACCTTCTGTATTTTTCACCAATGGTCAAGCATTTCTAGCATAAATAGTTATTGGACAGATATTTCTGTTAATTTCTTTTGTGTATTTTGAAATGAGATTATCAAACTCAACTGATTTTCAATAGTCATAGTGTAGACTATATCAAAGAAAAACCAACTTAAAAATCTTTACTACCACCCCCTTTTCTTTCTGATAACAGAAATTTGAAAATGGAAGCTTCATAGAAATATATAAGATAAGATCTTGAAAGTTCTCTTTCAATCCAAGACTCAACAATATTCTTTTTTAAAAAAAAATACTTATTTATTTTTATACAAGAGCTGGGGTACTGGGCAGAGGCTCAGGATGGTGAGAGGATTCACCAGAGACAGATCAGGGAGCAGAACAGGCAGACAACCAAAACACACTGCTAAGAGGAGCAGCAGGTGAGACAGGAGAGATCCGCTGCACCATGTGGGTATCTCCCTGGCCGGCTGGGAATTGAACCCGCACTGCAGAGGCTGCAGAACGCTTCACAGTGCTGAGCTCAAACTGCTGAACCACCAGGGAGGCCCAAGAATATTCTTTTATCAATCATTTGGTTACATATTTCTCTAGATATATTCATCTCAGGGACTACATTTTCATTATAAAAGAAAGAAAGACTGGAGAAATTGATGAAGAATTTGCTTCCTAGGCCTCCCTGTTGGCACAGGGAAGCACAGCACTGTGAAGCTATCCACAGCCTCTGCAGCACAAGTTCAATCCCTGGTCAGCCAGGGTGCTACCCACATGGTGCAGCAGACCTCTCCTGTCTCACCCGCTGCTCCCCTCAGCAGTGTATTTCACTCAGTCTGCCTGTTCTGTTCCCCACTCTTTCTCTGGTGAATCCTTTCACCCCCCACACCTTTGGCCTGTACCCCAGTTCTTGTATGCATAAATAAATAAATCTTTAAAAAAAAGAATTTGCTTCCCCTCCCCCCATTAAAGTTTATAAATCTTGGGCATTAATCAGTCAGTTTAAAAAAAAATACTTTTTTTTTAGGTAAAGAGCAACTTTCTTCACAGGAAAAATTGTTTTTGTTGAAATATACCTTTTACATTTTAGAGCAGATTTTGCATTATTTAAATATAATAGATTGAGGAATTTACCATCATGTAATATAACTGAAGACATCATGTATCTGCCTTCTGTCTCTAAGATAAAGAGACTTGAGTAAGAGTAAAACAAAACTGAATCCCCATTACCACCCTTAGAACATGTAGATGCACATTTCTAAATGTGTTATGTGTAAATATGTAAATGTGTTTTTAGTTACTATCCTTGAAATTTTAGAACACCATTAAGAATTTAGAAATATTGAGTCCAATATCAAATTAGCATTATTTTAACAAACTTTATAATATCAATGAATAGATATATGTGGTTAGTAAATCCTAAACATTTTTCACTTTACCAGGCAGGAAGCTAACAATAGCTGCTTGGTTGCATACTTAAGAGAAATCCATGAGAATTCTACATTGTTTTGCCAAGAGTTCAATCTTTTGTTATCTATTCAATCCAATCTTAGCCTGTGAGATGTTACTGATTAGGGTGATTCTGTTAAAGCTACCTCCTTCTCATGGAGATTATTCAAGATTATCTTTAAATAAACCAAAGGGAAGTCAAAAGGGCTTGAAGACAGGAATTGTGAAATGACTCACCATTTAGCCATCTGTGTTAGATGTTCAGTAAGTATGAGTAGAGGAACTTAGTTTATAAGCATTTTATTCTTCCTTTTAAAGATTATTGCTGACATTCACAGGCTCTGGTGTACATTTGATCGCTCTACATTCTCAATTGGTGAGGGCTTGGTTTTGCTCCTAGACATAGAAGAGATCTTGCTTGGAGATGTCCCTGCTGTGACCAGCCTTGTGTGCTCGATTGGAAGTGTTCACATTTCTCTTCCCTCTAACACACAATGGCATATGAGAGAATACAGCTCACATCCCGGAGTGCCCTACCAGCAGATTTTAAAGCACAATATTTTAGTACAAAATCTGAGGAACCCGGCACAGCAGCTGCACACAGTCATGTAGAAATAAAACACATACACTCATCATGTCCCAAGTTCCCTCAAGTTCCCCTCTGAGCACTGAGAGAAAACAGGGCTGATGACAGACTTTCTGAGAAGTTCTATCCTAGTTCTTCCAAACACCTTGACTTTGTCTTAGATTGTCACTGACCTTAAAAGGCACTGCTTTTTGAAATGCTATCACTTAAAATTTTTTTGATAGATTAGATAAATGACATCTGTTAATTTAGTGTTCACATCTATATACACCTTTGATGCATCTGTCTATTGTGATATAACTAGTGACATTTTTATAGGCCATCATTAAAGTGTAATATTATTGTCCATATTTGTTATGCTGTGTATATGATTTATTTACTATTAATTGTAAGTCTCTATCTTAAACATCATCAATTTCATCCCCCTTCTTCCCACTCAGTGGTGACCATAATTTTACTCTCAGTATATTACATATTGACTTTTACAGATTTCATATATAAGTGAGAATTCAAGGTCTGTCATTTTGCTGCAAATGACAAGATACCCTTATTTCTCATGCCTGAATAATATTCCATTGTAAAAATAATTTTTATTCATCTGTTGATGGGCATTTGGCTGTTTTCTAATACCAAAGGACCATGCCAGAGTGGGTGAACTCACCTGTGCTCTAACAATTGCAAGACCACTCAGGCTCAGGAAACACCAAGAGTAGTGTTTATTTAACAAGGAGGATATTGGAGAAACAAAGAATTTCTAAGGTCATAAATGACTGGCTATCTCCCTCTAGATTGTCTTACCTGCAGTGTCCAGTAGTTCCAAGCAAAGACTGTTTGCGCAAGATGGAGCTGTCCTGTCAATATGGGCCTGCCACAAGTCAGCAGTGTCCAGGGTCCAATTCATGGTGGCAGCTGGAGGTGCTCACAGATAGTACTGCTGAGGTGACACTGCAGCAGCCCACAGAAGCAATCTGAAGGCTGGGCTGGACAGCACTGGATGCCAGATTGCACAACAATGGAAGCAACAGTTTTAGATGATTTTAAGTGGTGAACTGGCCACATAGTGCCAGCAACCTGTCAACTGTTGGTGAGTCAGTCACCAACAGTCACCCGGAGGTGGTGTCCAAGATACCAGTGGCACAGTTTTCTGTGTGCTGTTGGCCTATACCAATAAGAAACAGTTCTTTGTGAGCTATCAGCACAGGCCAATAGCAACCAGCTATTTTTGAGAGACCAGGTCAGCTTAACAGTGCTCTTTGCAGATGGTATCAGAGGCAGGGCCAGAGATAGGTGCAGTGGCCAGGTCTCTGCAAAGGTCTATGGCAGTCTGGAGGTCTAAGGAGGTCTGCAGGCTTGGTGGATCCCGTGGAAGTTATCTGCTCGATGTTTTTTCTCTTGAGGATGGTCTGCTGAATCCTCTCTTTGTAGGCTGGAAACAGAATGAATGAACCTGACTCTTGCTCTGCCTTGTATTCCTTTTTTTAGGATCCCCCACTCTCCCTATAAGCCCGATTGGGCTATTTTCAATCCCAGTGTCTGATTGGTTCTGGTTAGCACCAATCAGTTCAATTCCAGTTGGACAAACATGCATTCCCACCAACAGTGCATAACAGTGCCATATTCTCACCAGCACCTGGTTGTCTCTTTGTCTTCTTAATGATAGGGAGTGTTGGTACTTTGTTCCTTCAACTGCTTATTGCTTAAGATAAGGAGACAACCAAATGAGACTCCAAGTGCATTTAACAATCTCTCCTTTGCCTCCACCAAAGTTCCTAGTATCATAGGACCTTGTTACCCTCTATGGCTCTTCTTATTCCTGTGTTTTGAAGCATTTCTCCAAAAACTAGTGGAGGCTGCTGTCTGTTCCCTGGAACCTCTGCGCTCTCCCATAGAACTGATCACTTCTCAGTGAAAGGGACAGAGGAAGCCAGTCATATCAGAGGTTGCCAGTACACTTTCACCAATGTGCTGAGTTGCTCAGTATTGTGTAGTCAGTTTTCAGGTGAGGAAGTTGAGACTCTGAGTGTATAGGTGACAAACACATGGTGACAATCCTTAGTTATGCCTCTGGGACTGAGGGCCGGTTCTCCTTATTTCTGCTCACTCCCATTCTTACTGGCTGCAAATATAGGTCTGCTAAAAACAGGTCTTACCAGGCAGGATGGAAACACATTTGTGTTACAGGAAATTTTGAGTTAAAAATACATACGTATTTCAAAATAATGAAAATGCACATGTGTTTTTAAATCAGGAGATTTACCAAGAAATGTCACCAAGTGATGCTTTCTATATCTTAAGGAATTTGTCTAGACAATGTGTGGTATGTTTTTCTACGAATTAGCTAGATTTTTTTCCTACCACAGATAACAACTAGAAAAAATATCTTTCTTTAGTCTTTCAATTAAATTTTTCCACAATTTCTGACAATTTCCAAATTCTTGCCATATTTAAAATCATTGTAATAGTAATTGAATCCTCCTGTGTTCAAAAATACAAATTTGGACATTTGGTCTAAAAGTGCTCTTGTTTTAGTCAAGATTTCATAGTTAACAGACATTGTTTTGTTAAGATAAAGCATTATTTTATCTTTCCATATGTAAAAATAATATTTTGTAACAAGAAATATAATAGTATAAAATATAAAAATAATATTTTCTAACAAGAAATTTGGAAATTATAAAAAGTAGAAAGAACTTTAAAATACCCCATAATTCTATTCCCATTGTTAACATTGTAGGTTTTTCTTCCAGTCTTTTGTATCTTTTTTTGTGATGTTTAATATTATGTATTTGTTAAACATACATTGTATGTAATATATAATTTCTTATATGCAAATTTCATATATATGAAGATCACTGTATGCATGTAATATAGATGATAATTGAGAAATTTTAATAGTAATAACATTAACACTACAATTATGCAAATGTTGTAAAATATGCATAGTAAAGACAGTTGGTTTTAAGGTAAGGAATATGGTTAAAATAATGAAACTTCTCTTCAGTTGTACTTATGCTGATGGACTGAAATAGTCATATTTAATATATGATAGGAAGCAGTTTTACTTAGTATGGAAGTATAAATATATGTATACTAGAAGTGCAGGTGAAATATAAAAAGTATCTATGTACAGCACCATATTCCAAAAATTGGTTATAAATTGTTCTCAAAAATTGAATTTGGAGTAAAAGAATACTTGTGCTAGTAGCAGGACGGGTACTTGCATGTCCAGACACAGCTTGAGGGTTCCAGAGTGGGACTTGGCCAGGCTCCAGAGTTAAGTCGTGGAGTAGACACAGGGTTGGACAGAATGGGACTCAATGTGAGAGTTTTATCTTGTGGATGCTTTTCTTTCCTACCTGCCTTTCTTCTTCCCTCTGACCACTACTGAGGAACAGGGAAGGGGTGTAGTGGGCTTCTCCCTTTTCTTTCACATTTAATCTTCCTTCCCTCCTTCCTTCCTCCCTTCCTTCCTTCCCCCTTTTCATTCCAGATCATTCAGACCCTGGACCTGGCCCTTGGACTGGGCATGAGGGACAGGGATGCTGGCATGGAAGGGTGGACTTGTGTCTGTAGGTAAGTTACCAAGTGTGGTACAGGAAAGTGAATCTCTCTGGCTTGAGAAAGAGGAGGGGCTTATTTGAACAGCTGTAGGCTTGCAGATTGGGGCATAAGTGAATTGTGGGAGGCAACATAAATGAATCACCTTGATTTAAAGTCCTGATATCACTCAGTAAAGATTGAAATCAGGGGGTATATCCAGCTGTAGGAAGGAAAAAGAAGAAAGCTAAATCCTAGATAGTTCAGAGGATTAAGATAGTCTTGTTCAAGAAATTGAGAGCAAGTTGGCAGTGTCACACATTTAGAGGAAAGTGACTCATACCATACATATTGATAGAGGCACTTCTAGGTAACTTTATTTTTAAAATTGTTTGAAAATTGTATTTATTGAAGTAATATTAGGTTACAACACTATAGTTTTACAGGTATAAGTTCACAGCTCTACAAATGTGTGGCATCACACCTTGTCTACTACCAAATCACCAATAATCTTCCACAACAGTCCATAGGGCCCCCTCCTCCCTGGTCTCCTCAGTGCTCAGACGTACTTCAAGGCTTCTTTCAGTTTATTTTGTCTGTTCCTTTGTTTTGTTTCTTTGTATTCCACATGAGTGAAATTATCTGGCATTCGTCTTTCTCCTTTTGACTTATCTCACTCAGTGAAATCTCTTTCATTTCCATCCATACTGTCACAAATAGTAAGAGTTTATTTTTTTAAATAGCTGACTAGTACTGAATTGCATATATATATGCATATACATAGGCATATATCCACTCATCTGTCATTGGGAACTTAAGTTGTTTCTGTAACAGCTATTATAATAGTGCTGCAATGAATACAAGAATATATGGAAACATATATCCCTTTGAATTAGTGTTTTTATGTTCTTTTGGTAGCTAGATATGGCAAATCTATTTTTAATCTTTTGAAAGTCCTCAGTACTGTTTTTCCATGAAGGTTGGTCTAGTCTATATTCCCACCAACAGTGTATGATATTTCTATTTTCTCCACACCCTCCCAACACATTGTTTTTGTTCTTTTTGATATGGGTCATTTTCACTGGTATGAGGTGGCATCTCATTGGGGTTTTGATTTTTCATTTCCCTGATAATACACAAGTGATGATAAGCAGTTTTTTCATGTTCCTGTTCATCCTATGAATGTCTTTTTTTTTTGGGGGGGGGAGAAGTGTTCATTTAGCTGTCTGCATTTTTTGATTGGGTTATTTGTTTTCTTATGGTTGAGTTGTATGAGATTTTTGTAGCTCTTGGATATTAACTCCTTGTTAATATTTCCTTCCATTTGGTAGGATGTCTTTTATTTTAATAATTTATTTCCTGTGTAGAAATACCTTGCTTTGATATAAACCCATTTGTTTATTATTGTTTTTGTTTCATGTGATATCCCTAAAGACCTCACTGAAGCCAAATGCTGCAGTGTTTTGCCCATCTTTTTTCTTATGTATTATGTAGTTTCATGCATTACATCAAATCTTTGATCCATTTTGAATTAATTTTTCTGTGTGGTATGAGATAGTGATTCAGTTTCATTCTTTTGTATTGTATTGTATCTTATATTTCAAGATTGCTTTGTTATTCAGGTCTTTCATGGTTCGATACAAATTCTAGTAATGTTTGCTCTATTTCCTTGAAGAACACCATTGACATTTTGTTAGGAATTACATTGAATCTGTATATTGCTTGGGGTATGATGACCATTTTAACAGTGTTAATTCTTCCAATCCATGAGCAGGAAATATCTCTTTGTTTCCTTATGTCTTCTTTATTTCTTTTAACAATGATTTATAGTCTTCAATATAGGTCTTTCATCTCCTCTGTTAATTTTGAGATACTGAATTCATTTTGTGAATTAGGGTCATTTCTTGATTTTTTTCCCCCCTCCTAGTTCATTGTTTGCATGTAGGGACACAAAGATCTCTTATATTGATTTTGTAACCTGTCACTTCAATGTGTAGGGTTTTTTAATGATTTTTTTCCAAAGATTTATTTATTTATGCATACAAGAACTGGAGTATAGTCCAGATGTGTGAGGGATGAGAGGATTCACCAGAGACAGAGCGGGGAACAGAACAGGCAGACTGACTGAAATACACTGCTAAGGGGAGCAGCGGGTGAGTCAGGAGAGGTCTGCTGCACCATGTGGGTTTCTCCCTTGCCAGTGTGGGGAATCAAACTTGTGCTGCAGTGGCTGTGGATAGCGTCATAAATTGCGTCTTAATCCCTTGCACCACCAGGGAGGCCCAATGATTTTTTTTGTGTGTGTGTGGAGTCTTTAGGTTTTTCTATTTATATTATCAGGTCTTTTGCAAACAATGATGGCTTTACTTATTCTTTACAGCTTGAATTCCCCTTATTTCTTTCTCTTGCCTAATAAGTCTATCTAGACTTTCCAATCCTATTTTGAGTAGTAGTGGTAAAAGTGAATATCTTCATCTTGTACCTGATCTTAAGGAATGACTTTCAGTTTTTTACCATTGAGTATATGTTTGTTATAAATAGCCTTTGTATATTGAAGTATGTTTCTTCCATCCACCTTTATTCCTTCTATCAATAAAATTTGAGAGTTTTTATCATAAATGGAACTTGTTTGGATCTTCTCTGCATCAGTTGATATGATCATATGGCTTTTATCTTTGTCATTCCTTCCCTGGCCCTTGACTATGCCTGAGGAACTCATTCTGACTGTTGTTTGGTAGTTAGCTAGGCAGGGGCCCAAGAGTATGAGGTGGAAACTGTTGAAAAAGGAGAGGGAATGAAACTAATGCTGGACTCCAATGCCAGGCATGTTTTAGAGGCAGAATCACTAAGAAATTGCCTAACCACAGGAGAGATGCACAGGGGTATTTCCCCTTTCTTGCTGGAGAAACACGATTATAAAGATTAAAGTTCTATCACACAGTGGTCTCCCTGGTGGCACAAGGGGTTAAGATGCAGCACTATGAAGCTATCCTCAGCCTAATTTCAATCCCTGGCAAAGGAGCTACCCACATGGCTCAGCAGACCTCTCCTGTCTGGTCCACTGCTCCCCTCAGCAGTGTATTTCAGTGGATCCCCCTATTCTGTTCCCCACTCTGTCTCTGATGAATCATCTCACCCTCCACACCTCTGGCCTCTATCCCAGTTCTTGTATGCATAAATTGATAAATAAATCTTAAAAAAAATAAAGTTTCATCACAGAGGTGGGATTCAAATATTTTTGTCCAATGCTTCTAAACTGACTTCCTTCCTCCCTCTCTTTTTGTCCTTCCAACCACGTATACAGACTCGTGTTAATCATATTCCTCAGTTCACTATCATCTTGATCCATCTGGGGGCCTTTTTCTTGCCAAAGTTTAATTAATTAATTAGTGAAGTAATTATTTTCCTTTATCAACATTTTCATTTGTTTTTTCTCCCTCCCATATACCCATTCTAGTGTTCTGCAGACATGCTTGTGAACATTATTATATTGTCTGTATGTGTACAAATTCCTAGCAAGCGTGAATAGAAAGAAATAAAACTCTTGTTTTGGTTTTTATTGTTTCATCCTATATTCCAATATTCTCTTAAACAACTATTTTAATTGCTTCGGTAACATTTGGATTTTTGCTTCCAAGGACCTCTATCATATTTTCTTATGTATTTTCCAAGTGGACCTCTAGATTGCTTCCAACTATAAGTAACTCAAGTGAAAATCTTAGTATGATTAATGGCCCACCCATGAAAGTTTCAGGGGTACATTCTGTGGAGGATTTCTGGGTCCCTGGGTTTGAGCATTCTTTTTTAACTCCAGCAACTGCATCTCCTCACACTCCCTACCCAGTCCTACCTACATTGTCAATAAATGCATTTTTCTCTTCACTATATCTATTATATGAAATAATATGCAGTCCAATTTCTGGAGTGGAGCCCAGGGTTTCCTGTTGATTGACAGTGTGGGAATACCACTATGATCTTTAATATTAGTGTCAGGATTAGATCCTGGAGTTAGCTGAGTCTGTAAGTGGTGTCAGTTTGGTGGTGTACCTATGCCTGAGGGCAATTTTCTGAAAATGCATTAGAGTCCCTGCATCACTCCATGCTATCTTGGACCCATTAAAAGAGATTCTGACAAAGACAAACTGTAAGGCTGACCCTTGAAAGCAGACCTTAGATCTGAGACATTCAGAAGGGAGGATTAAGGTGAGGGCAACAGTAGAAACGGAGGCGAAGAGAGCGTGGTGGAATAAGGTAGAGAACTGTGGGTGGGCACTTTGGTGGCACTATGGTGACCGCACCTGAGGGGAGAAACCCTTACTGCGAAAGAATAAAAAAGAAGGTTTAAAAACAAAAATGAACGAATGAATGAATGAATGAATGAATGAATAAATAAATAAATAAGAGTCATAGGGCTGAGTATCTGCCTTTGTCTCAATCAACTCCTTAAACTTCCTTTACCTCCCCAATGGTTCTGCTACACATTACAGGTTGAAAACCATTAGGTTCTGCCAAAATTTGAAGGAACAGACATAGTTAAACTGATGGGGTGGGTCATTACCCCTTTAACTTCATCATATTATTTATTTATTTTTTTTAAAGAGGCATGTATTTTATTTATTTATTTATTTGTTTGTTTGTTTGTTTGTTCATTTACACATGCACTGGGTCCAGTCAGAAGTGCGGGAGGGTGAGAGAATTCACCAGAGCCAGAGCGGGGAGCAGAGCAGGCAGAAAGACCGAAGCACACTGCTGAGGGGAGCAGCGGGCGGCAGAAGAGGTCTGCGCGCCATGTGGGACCCTCCTCCGGTGGCCGGGGAGCAGCCGGGGATCGAACCGGCGCTGCAGAGGCTGCGGACAGCTTCGCAACCCAGCGCTCAACTGCTGCGCCACCGGGGAGGCCCTTCATCATATTATTAATGATAACAGTAATAGAATAAAAAAGTAACTAAACTGCTGTGCTATAAACTTACTTATTTCTTCTGAAAAATCTACACTCGAGTATTAGTCCCAGATTGGGGATGCAGTCTCCTGCTTAGGGAGATAAGGGTTTCACTCATACAGCTACCACCCTACTGAGACTTTTGTTCCCTGAGTGTTGTCTTTGAAGAGCTCCTTCTGCAGTGAAGGTTTGTGTGCATTAGGAGGTCTATTGAGGTATGGTCTTGGCTTCAACAATGTAGGGAATGAAGGAAGTAAGATTGGCGTAAGGAATCATTGACATTTTTCGTAGGGTCAAAACCGAGCAGAAATAGCCCTTCAGAATTGCCTTACATGGGATCTCTATCCCCTGCTTGGGTCATTGGGTGTTAATGCTCCTGAAGGGGGGCATTATCACTTTGGGTAATGAGATTTTCCTTGATCCAGTGCAATTTAAGGTAGGACACATGTCAAAGAAATAACAGAAATGGATAGTAGCTAAAGAGGGGAAAACCAGATTTTATTCAAAACCATTGTATTGGGGGTACTAGAAACCTCCTTATAGAGCTGGGCTCAATTCTGACTACAACATGAAAAACTGGGAAATATTAGCCAAGGAGCAGAGTGGGATCAATCGGTATAAAATTACTAAGTGGAATTGTCAGGGGCCAAGGGGGATCCTGGCTAAACTGATTTAGCAAGAGCTTTGTTGAAGGGATGCTAGGTGATTAGACATCATCTGGAGGGTGGGGTTGGAGTATGGGGAAGGGTGAAAAACCGAATCATATATCAGGATATGTGTTTCTTGCTAAAGCTAAATTTTACAAAGAAATGAACAGATGGGCCTAGGAGAAGGCTCAGGAGACTGACTAAAGTTTGGTGAAGCAAAGAATCTTCACCAATCACCTTCAACACTGAACATTTGGAGAAATCAGTGTGACCGCCTTCAGGGGGATAGGGTGGTGCCCCACTATACACACCACCAGTACTTCTCATCATAATATTCACTCTGTCAATATTTACTAAGTGAACCCAAACAGTGAACATCAAGTCTGAGCTAGCCCAGGCACATCCAGAGCCTGAGGTGGGGAAAGAGAAGATCCCTGCATGCCTGGGCTGGATGTGTGCTCAAAGGAAGACCCACAGTGAATCTGAAGCGTGAGTGATGAAAAGGCAACAATATTCACCCTTTCAGTATGTGTGACTGTCTGAATTTTGTCCTGATATTTGTTGCAAAACTGTGAAAGGGGCCAATAAAGAAGCTTTTTTTAAGTTTAGTCTCTGAGCACATTTCCGTTTCCTTGAACATTAGAGAAATGATAAAAGTTTAGCTTTTGAATGGAATAATCATTTAACCCAATGCCTTTACTTTGTAGAAAAAGTAATAGAGGCTGATAGTTGTCATAACTTGCCTGAGTCCTCATGGTAAAAGAGACCTTTCTGGGCAGCATTGTCTTGCAGGAAGGATACACTTGGAGTGAGGCAAGTTTGGGCTTCAGTGTCAGCTCTGCTGTGTGCTCCTGGGTGAGTCACATCCTGTTTTGGGAATATAGGAACATGGGCCTTCTAGAGGTCCCGTGGGGACTGAATTCAGAGTTGTCTGGAATGGTCAATGGCTCCTTCCCTTTCTAATTCTCAGGCCCATGTTCTTTTTTCAGCATAAAATTGCCCTGTTCCTTTATGTGGATGAAGTGTGCTCTCAGATTAAGTCAGTTCTTTGTTTTTATTTTTAGGATTATTTTCTCTCTATCTGGACATAGAAATTAACTATAAAGCAGAGCAAAGTGTCTACACCTTTTCACAAGCCAAAGAGTTTAGCAGAAATAACCTAAGACAGTTGCAAAAGCTGATGCATAAAACTATAAACACCTAAAATATACAAAACTTTTCGAAATATTGTGATTGAAAATATATTGATTGCTATTCTCGTCCAAAGAATAATTTATTTGAAAATTTACTTTTATATTACTAATTGGATGGGAGATCTGGATTAACACTTGGGAACATATCAGAGTAGGCAAAGTGTGTGCTCTTACAATGTCTACTAGTTACATCTGTCTAATTTTAATAGTAATGGTATGAGTCACCCAGCTGCTTTCAGGCTTAGACAGACATGAATTGTTTTAACCTGAAATGAACACATGGGGGAGCTATAAGTCCTTTCTGTCTAGTCGCCTTTCTTCTATATTGATGGTGACAGCCCCACCACCGACAGGACCACGTTTTGACCAAGTGGATGGCTCCACTTTTGACAGTTCCATCGGATACTGTCTTCCAGATTTCTTACCAAAAATTACTGTCAGTTTAAAATTATGCAGGGAAAACATGCAGGCATTGCAAGATTCCCCATGGAAATGACTTGTGTGTAACTGGTCATCTTTGCAGCTAAAGAAGGAATTAAATTTGCAAATAAATTCCAGACTCTAGATGTTCTATTTTACATGACAAATAAATATAATTTGTCCCCAAGTTTAGAAGGGGGAAGATGCTATTTTATAGGGCCATTGTGGTCTTTAATTTTTTCATTATTGAAAATTTTAAGCATATAGAAAAAAATAGTAAAGTGAGCATGATCTATTATTAAATATTCATACATAGCATACACAACTGTAATTATCAATACCTGGGCAATCTTGTTTCAACAATTCTCTCTTTAATGTTATTTTAAACCAAATCTTAGACTAAATCTTATTCCATCTGAATGACTCATTATGTACGTCTAAAAGATGAAATAATCACAATACTAAATATTAACTCACCCAAGTATTTAGCATTAGCTCCTTAATTTGTTGTCAAATATCCAATGTTCACAGTTTCCTGACAGTATTGTAAATAATTTTAATATTTTGCTTTAACTGCAATAAAAATAAATAAAATAAATTAAAAAAAATGTTCTTATGCCTCTGATAAGGTAAATGTTGTTTTTGTTGTTGAATAAACTGAGTATTTGGTCCTAGAGAACTTCCCTCACTTTTGATTTTGCTATTAACTTCTGGTGGTGGTCCTCCCATGTTTTTCTATCCCAATAATTCATATAAACAGGGAATTTAGAGTCATAGGCTTGGTAATATGCAGATTCTATCTCTCTCTCTCTCTCTCTCTCTCTCTCTCTCTCCATCCGCCCATCTGATCTATTCTTTTTTTTTTTTTTTTAAGATTTATCTATTCATGGGCCTTCCCAGTGGCATAACGGTTGAGCGCTGGGTTGCGAAGCTGCCCGCAGCCTCTGCAGCGCCAGTTCGATCCCTGGCCACCGGGTGAGGGTCCCACATGGTGTGCAGACCTCTCCTGCCACCCCCTGTTCCCCTCAGCAGTGTACTTCAGTCCTTCTGCCTGTTCTGCTCCCTGCTCTGGTGAATTCTCTCACCCTCCCGCGCTTCTGATTGTACCCAGTGCTTGTGTAAATAAATAAATAAATAAATATTAAAAAAAGATTTATCTATTCATGCATACAAGAAGCGGGGTACAGGCCAGATGTGCGGGAGGGTGAGAGGATTTGCCAGAGACAGAGAGGGCAACAGAACAGACAGACTGACCAAAATACATTGCTGAAGGGAGCAGCGGGTGAGACAGGAGAGGTCTGCTGCACCATGTGGGCATCTCCCCCCACCAGCCGGGATCAAACTCGCACTATAGAGGCTGTAGACAGCTTCACAGCACTGCACTCAACCTGCTGCGCCACCAGGGAGGCCCCCGATCTATTCTTAATTGTCTTTTATCATTTGTCAAACACTATGATCAACTCTTAGATTTACTGAGTAATTACAAAGTACTGATGATTCTATTTTTGTTTATGAATGAAATACTTCTATAAGGAAATAATCTCTATAAGGAAACAATCTCTCATCACTACATGGACTGCTTCTGTTCAGATCATATATTATAAATGTTTGAAGATTTGCGGTGTTTACCAATTTTTCTCAACAATGTATTGATTCTCTAGCGAAGGTTACTGAGATGGTTTTTGTTGTTTAATTATTGTGAATTTGTGGATTTAACATATTTGATACATTCAACTACTGTAGTTATTGTGTTACTTTGCAGGTGAGAATGATTGGTTGGTTTCTGGGTCCTTTTGTCACAACCCTGGTACTTGGTTGTACAGTTGCAGCTCTGTAACAGGGGGCAGAGCACCACAGCAAAATAAACAGGTGCCATTTTTCCTGTCCTACCTACATGCAGCTACCCTGGACTGTAATTCCCAGGGTGCCATGCTGAATGGGGGACAGCTGGGAAGGAGAAAGATGAATATATTTAGGAGGAGGGGCATATGAAGGAGAGACACTTGGAGGAGAGATTGAAGGAGAGCTGTGTAGGTGAGAGACATATGGAGAAAGGCTGCTCCTGGGAATTTAGGGTGTTGGCAGAGACAAAGTCTGTCCTTGTCTTGGCTGTGTGCTACATTATATGAACATTTTGAACTTCAGGTCTTTCCTTCTGTCCCTTTACACAGGTCTCTGGGACCTGTGTAACTCCTTTATTGTAGTTTCTCTCTGTCTCTCTCTCTCTCTCTCTCAGTTCTGTTAAAGAGCTTTCACACTAAGAATCTGTTTGCTTTGCTTTTGTGTACTACTTAACAGTTTGGAGTTCCTCCATTGTACATTTACATAATCACTTGGAACTTCGTTGCTATTTGGCAAGATTTCCCAGCTTCATCTTGGACTATTGGTTCCTTTGGTGAGAATAGATATTTAAAGACCACAAGTTGGGTGTTCCTTTTTTTTTTTTTTATGAACAGAATTTGCTTTTCATCTCCTGGGAGTCATTAGATGACAGGACACCAGGCATCATTAACCACCTCTAAATCTCGTGGTGAGACTAAGTAAGAAGCAATATACCTTGTGTTGTCCTTAATTTTTGTTTTTCAGTAAGGCAATGCTGTTGCGGGCCTCCCTGGTGGTGCAGGTGGTTGAGCGCCACACTGTGAAGCCGTCCACAGCCTCTACAGCGCAGGTTTGATCCCTGCCGGCCTGCTGGCGAGAATCCCACATGGCAAAACATACCTCTCCTGTCTAGCTCGCTGCTCCCCTCAGCAGTGTATTTCGTCAGTCTGCTTGTTTTTTTCCCCACTCTGTCTCTGGTGAATCCTCTCACTCTCCCACGCATCTGGCCTATACCCCGGTTCTTGTATAAATAAATAAATCTAAAAAAAAAAAAAAAAAGGACAATGCTGTTGCAACAGTGCAGTCAGCAAGGGAAGGAGGGTTGCTGCTGTCACCTCTTCCCAAGATGTTGGTGCACTTGATCTTCCTAGGTCCAAAATAAACCAAAAGGTTTATTTTAAAAAATTAATTGAGGGTCTCCCCCGTGGCGCAGGGGATTGAGCGTAGCACTGTGAAGCTGTCCCCAGCCTCTGCAGCAAGGGTTCTATGTTGGCCAGCAAGATACCCACATGGCACTGTAGACCTCTCCTGTCTCTCCTGTTTCTTCCTTCAGCAGTGTATTTCAGTCAGTCTGCCTGTTCTGTTCCCGGCTCTGTCTCTGGTGAATCCACTCGCCTTCCCGCACATCTGGCCTGTACCCCGATTCTTGTATAAATAAAAAAAAGGTTTCTGTTCCTGTTCCATACAGTTCTGATTACTGTTTTTGTACAATATAGTTTGACCTCCATTTTTCTTCTCTTCTCCCTGTATTGCTTTAGTTATTTGATGCCTTTAGTAATTTGATAATTACTCAATTTCCTTGACAACAGTCATTGAGATTTTTTTAAATTTTATTATATTTATTTTTTACATCATTTTTCATTTTCGCACAATGTGTGCATTTTCATCTTGGTTATATTCCCCATACAATTCCCACCCCTCAACCCTTGTTTTGATCCTACTCCCTCCTCCCACTCTGTCTCTGGTTTATAGTTGCTTGCTGATTTTGATTTTTACTTTATTATAATTAGTCTTTTTCCTGGTCCCTTATTTAGGTTTTCTAAATTCCTGCTATGAGTGAGACCATTCGATATTTGTCTTTTTCCTTCTGGCTTATTTCGCTGAGCATGATCCCTTCCAGTTCCATCCATGTTGCTGCAAATAAAAAAAGATTTATATATGCATACAAGAACTGGAGTGTAGGCCAAAGGTACGGGGGTGGGTATAAGAGGATTCACCAGAGACAGAGTGGGGAACAGAACAGGCAGATCTACTGAAATACACTGTTGAAGGGAGCAGTGGGTCAGATAGGAGAGGTCTGCTGGGCCATGTGGGTGAGCTCTCTTGCTGGCTGGGGATCGAACTCATGCTGCAGTGGCTGATGATAGCTTGATAGCACTGTGTCTTTAGCCCTGAACCACCAGGGAGGCCCCTCATTGAGATTTTGATAGGTATTATGTTGAATCTGTAGATTGTGTTAAGTCATATGGCCATTTAATGATCTTTATTCTTCCAATCCATAAATACAGGATATTTTTCTACTTCTTTGTCACTTTTTTCCTTTAACAGAGTTTTATAGTTTTTAATGTATAGGTCCTTCACTTTCTTTATTAAATTTAATCCTAGTATTTCATTAATTTTAGTTTTATTGTAAATGGAATTGCTTATTATTTCCCTTCCTTCTGATACATGGTTTGCATATAGAAAGGCAACTGATTTTTGTGTAATGGTTTTGTATCCTGCCAGTTTACTGTGTACATTATTATTTCTTGTAGTTTTTTAGTTTAAGTATTTTGGGTTCTCTATTTATATGGTCATGTCATCTACATATAGTAACAGTGTCACACTGTCTTTTCCAATTTGGATTCCTTTTACGTTTTTTCCTTGGTTAATTGTTTTGGCCTGGACTTTGAATACAATGTTGGGCAATAATAGTGACAGTGAAATTGCTTGTCTTGTTCCTGGTGTTAAGGAAATGCTTTCAACTTTCACCATTGAGAATTATGTTAGCTGTAGATTTGTCATATATGGCTTTTATAGTATTTATGTAGGTTCCATTTATTCCCATTTTTTCAAGATTTTTAAAAATCATAAATGGATGTTAATTCTTGTTAAAAGACTTTTTGGTGTCTATTGAAATGCCCGTGCGGTTTTCATCTTCATTATTGTTAATCTGGTGAATGGCATGGGTTGATTTGACTATGTTGAAACAGCTTTGTGTTCTTGGTATGAAACCTATTTAATAGTGGTATATGTACCACTGATATATCTTTATATTCAGTTTGCCAGGATTTAGTTGAGGATTTTTGAATCTGCATTCATCAGGGAAATCAGCCAATAGTTATTTTTTGTACTGTCCTTGTTTGATTTGGGGATCAGGGTAATGTTTGCCTCATAGAATGTGTTAGGGAGTTTTCTTTTTTTTTTCCCTCATCAACATAACAAAACCTTGAATGATGTAACTTTATTATATATATATATATTTCAATAGTTGTCATTTTTGTGCAATGTGTACTTGTATGCTTTCTCCTTCAGGTTTATTCCCCATAAAATTCCCATCACCAATTCACCCGTGAATCATCACCATAGTCCCTTGTGCTCTTCTTTCCCCTGTTTTGATCCCTCTACCTCCCCATCCCTCACAGAATGTCTCTGATTTATAGTTGCCTGCTAATTTTTAAAATTATTATTATGATGGCTATTTTTCCCTTCTGATCCCTTATTTGGTTCCCCTATATTCCTCCTATAAATGAAACCATCCATTATTTTTCTTTTTCCTTCTGACCTTTTTCACTGATCATAATCCCTTCCACCTCTATCCATGTTGCTGAGAATGGCATGAATTTATCTTTTATCTTTTTGATTGCTGAATAGTATTCCATTCAGTATATATATCTCATCTTCTTGATCCAGTCATCTATTTTTGGGAATTTGGGTTGTTTCCATGTCTTATCGATAGTAAATAGTGCTGCAATAAACATAGGGGTGCAAGTAACCTTTTGAATCAATGTTTTTGTGCCCTTTGGGTAGATAGATTCCTAGGTGTGGAATTGCTGGGTCATATGGTATATCCACTTTCAGCAGATTGAGGAACCTGCTTTCCATAGTTGTTGGACCAGTTTGCTTTCCACTAGCAGTGTAGGAGAGTTCCTTTTTCTCCACATCCTTGCCAACATTTGCTGTTGCCGGTTTTTTCAATATGTGTCATTCTCACTGGTGTAAGTGGTGTCTCATTGTGGTTTTTGATTTCCCTGATTATAAGTGGTGTTGAATATTTTTCATATACATGTTGGCCATTTGCATTTCCTCTTTGGAGCAGTGTCCTTTTAGCTTTTCTGCCCATTATTTGACTGGATTGTTTACTTTGTTTTTGTTAAGTTGTGTGAACTCTTTGTAAATATTTTTCCATTCTCTTTGATTTTTGGGGAAGTTTGAGTAGGATAAGTGTTAAGTTCTATTTGAATATTTGGTAGAATTGATTGGAGAAACCATCTGGACCTGAGCTCTTGTTTATAGGGATACATTTTATGGTAAAAAACAAAAAACAAAAAACAAAAAAAAAGTTTTAATAATTCATTGAAATTTTTACATTAATAATTTATTTCATTGTTACAATGAGATCTTTATTTCTTCACACATATTTTAGTTACTGTCTAGTGTTCTTTAACTTTGCTTGACCATTTCTTGCATTGTGAATCTAGTGGTCATGAACTCCCCCAATTTCTCTTTATCTGGAATTGTATTCATTTTCCCCTCACTTTTGAAGGCAATTTTGGCATGTATAAGATCTTTGGTTAACAGTTTTTTTTTAAAAAGATGTTGACTATATTCACTCACTGACTTCTGCTTTGCAAGGTTTATGATGAGAAATCTGATAATCTTATTGAGGATCTTTGTATGTGATTTGCTTTTGTCTTTTGAAGATTTTATTATAATATATGTTGGTGTGGGTTGCTTTGAGTTCATTTTATTTGGAATTTTTTTATATAGGCATTGATTTCATCAAATTTGGGGAAATTTCAGCCATTATTCCTTCAAATATTCTTCTGCCCCTTCCTTTTCTCCTTCTGGAACTCCCACAATCAAATTTTGGTCTACTTGATGGTATCCATAACTTTCTTTAGTCTGTGCTCACTTTTCAATCCTTTTCCTTTCTGTTCCTTAGTCTCAATACTTTCCTTTGTCTACTATTCAAGTCCACTTATTCTTTTCCTTCCTCAAATTTACCTTTTATTACTTTTTCTATTTATGCACGTATTACTGGACTATTTAAGCTATCTCATATTGGTTCAGTTTTGGGAGGCTGTATATGAATCTAAAAATTTTGTCCCTTTCTTGTATTTTGTCCAGCTTGTTTACACACAGGCAGTCATAGTCAGTTCTTATTAACCTTGGTACTTCTGTGGCTTAAGATTGTCTCTTTCATTTATGATTCAATTTATTGAATTTCCTCACTTCTTTTCTTAGTTAGTCTAGCCAAAGTCTTGTCCATTTGTTTATTTCACTAATCTTTGGTATTCTCTTTTTGTTTTCTTTCCTTTTTTAATCACTTCTTTCCTTCTACTGAATTTTGGATACAATGTTCTTCTTTTTCTAGTTCCTTCAGCTGTAAAGTTAGGTTATTTATTTGAAATTTCTTCTTGCTTTTTTATGTTGGTTTATATTGCTGTGATCGTCTCTCATAGAACTGTTTTTAGAGCATCCCAAATGATCTGGTAGCTTCTCACTCCATTTTTATTAATCTCCAGATACTTTTTTTTCATACTGAAGCTTTTTATTTAGTCAGTATGTGTTTTGGTTTATTCTGGGATTCTTTTTTGTGGTTAATTTCTAACTTTATACCATTGTGATCTGAAATAATGCTTAATATAATGTCTATGTTCATGTATTTTCAGAGGATTTTTTTAAATCTGGGTATATGATTCATTCTTGAGAAAGTTCCATATACACTTGGAAAAAGTATGACTGAAATATTTTAACCCAATTTGTCATTCTCTGCTTTTTAATTGATAAATTCAGGCAGTTTGTATTTAGGGTGATTATTGATATATTCTGCCTATACTCAGTCATTTTTAAAAAAATCATTGTATTTTTTAACCTTTCTTTTTTTTTTCTTTTTCCACTTATTTCTCTCTGATCAGTCACCTCTTTGGGTGGCTTTTCATAGTTGTTCTATCAATTTCTTGACTTTCTATGTTTACCTAGGTCTGAGTAGGGGAGTCTGGGGCTTAAAAACTCTCAGTTTTGTTGAGGAGAAAGGTTTATCTCTTTGCCTTCTCTCCTTTTATGGCAAGCTCTGATTAGTGCTTGAATTGCCCTAACATCCCACCTTGCTTCCCTGCTCCTTCTTTCTGCAAGACAGCATGATGTATGACTCTTTAGTTTACTGGTGAGGGGTGCTAACTCTGGTCTACAAGGCTCACACTAGGGGAGTCATTTGGGCCTGGAAGGCAGGAGATACCCAGGTGGGGTGTGTGCCCAGTTGCCCAGTTATGTACCTATGTACCTAGGCAGTGCCCAGCATAGCATCTTCCACTGCTGCTGCCCTGCCTCCAAGGGATAAAGGCTGCAAGCTCTGTGTATCTGCTCAATACTTTCCAAAATATAGATGAGATCTCCACCAGGTCCTGCTCTCTGTTATTGGGCACATGGTGGAGGTTGACCTGGCTTTGTTTGGTGGTTCATTGATCACTTACTTTTGGGAGAGAAATGAGGGAGAATTCTCTTTGCTTGCACCAGGGGAGAAGTGAAGTTACCAATGTCCCAGCATGAACCTGTGCCTGTGAGTGACTGTACTCCCTTTCTGAATAATCCCTCAAGGGAAATTCACTCTTTCCCACAGTACCCTGAAGGGTCATGAATGGCTGACCCCCAGCACATTCTGCCTGCTGAGGAACTAATTTCCTGGCCATGATACCCATGGTATACTCTTCCCATTCTTTCCCTTCATGAAGCAAGCCACCAACTTTAATATAAGTCTTCCATGTGAAAGTCTTAGAACTCTGTCTAGGAACATCCAAATCTCCCTTTGTGAAAATATTTTTTGCAGATATTTTTAGGGAAGAAGGTATTCTGGCTTTTTTTTTTTTTTAAAGAAATAAAGAAGGTATTCTGAACCTCTCTATACCATCACAAATGTGTGTGGAGTTCATATAACTTCTATGTAAACATTTCATTCCTTTTATAAATTAAAATTTAGAAAGTATCAATACATGTCCTATACTGTGTTTTTCTTTACCTAACATGCTTTCATAATAATTTATTATGTTGTTACATATTTTTAGTCATATTTTAATAACTGTATTATTGTGGACATTTAGATTGCTTTCTCATTTCTTTTTCTGATAACAAATAGCACTATAGCAATTATGTTAGTGCATATAATTTTTAATGAATTTAGATTTTTTTCTCTGAAAAAATTAAAGATGCAGAATTTTCATATTTTAAGATATGAATATTTTCAGAATTGTGACATGTATTGTCCAATGACTAGTAAAACCCATCTTATAACCCTATCACACATATATATGAATATCTGTTTTATCACCCTTTGATAAGATATGGATGGTTGTTTTAAATGCTTTTTATAATAGTGACAGAGGAAAAATGGAATTTTGTTTCATTATTGTTGAACATAAGAATTTTTTCAAGTTTCATTGCTAGAAATGATTCTGTGGTTTATAGAATGATGAATCCTAATCTTAGCATGCATTTTGTTTGGTGTTCTTCAATTTTTTAAAAAAAAAAATTATAGTATGCATATTTTAAAAGAAATTTCACACACTCCAATCTCTAGAACAGATACAAAATACAAATACTCTCATGGGAGTGGGAATGGAGGATCCCAGAAGTCGTATTACTCAACTTTCTTTCAGTCCATGAGACTGCTCTATGAAACCCTAGGGTTCTGTGGAAGAGTTTATTAACCAATTTCCCTTTATCACAGTCTTATCCTTTGGCGGATTTCCATATTGAATCCCTGCAGAGGTCAATTAATCAAGTATGGAGCTGCAGCCTTTGTGTAATCTGGGAAGGAGCAAAATGTTCTGAGGGCTGCCAAGGAGCATCCACAAGTCCTTTTGGTGAGGTTGGCAACGAGTGGTCTGTGTGTGTGGGATGGTGCTAAGAATATTTCTGCTGAGGAGATATAAACTTACTCTAATAGGACAGCCTTATACATTACTAAACAGTATACCTAACATTGGTATTTAAGCATCTGTCTAACAAAGTGAAACAATAAAGAGTGAAATGACTCACACAACAAAAGGACCATAGGGTCCCTTTAAGTGGCATCTTCTGAGAGCTTATTTGCAGATCATTAAATACTTAATAGAGGCAAAACAAAAATAATCGATGTGTTCTGGGCCACTGGTGTTTAAGTAGCAATTATATACAAAAATAAAGCAGATTTGAAGTTACAGCAATTTATGTGTTTGATTTTGAAATTTTGCCTTTTATTGGCCAAGGAATAAACAAATGAAAATATGCAATTCAATATTTAGGTACTTGACAATGAAAACTTGTCACTCCAGTCCACACACACCTGCTGGTATGGTCTGCATGTGTCCTCAGTGTGCATACCTGACTCCTGGGGATTTTGTTAAAATGCACATTCTGATTCAAAAGCTCCAGGCATGGGGTGGTGCTGGAACTTCATTTCTAACAAACTCCCAAGTGGTGAAAGGGTGTTGGTTTCTGGACAAACTTTGAATAGTGAGGTTGCAACACATATGTAAAAGAGTCAAAATTTTCTCCATCTCTCCTCTCTTAGAACAAATTAGGATCACTTTTATTTCATGCAAAGAATAGTGTTCAAAATTTAGAATCACTCACTCAAATTAAACAGACACTACTGCCCAACTAAAATCAATTAATGAATGCTTTCCCCCAAATTCCACTTTCATTCTTATTATCACTTCACCTCAAAAGGTTAAAGTAAAGCATGTTCAGAGTTAAAGATTCATTTCATGTGCATTTATTGAGCACATTATGTGGTTTTGGAGTTTTTCCCACCTTGGCTTATTGATGTTTTAGATTGTTTAATTGTTTGTTGTGGAGAGTCATCTCTGTCTTGTAAGATATTTAAGACCATGCCTGTCTTCTCTACTCACTAGATGCCAGCAATATTTCAGTCTTCCCCAGAGTGCTGATTCTTTTTTTTTTTCTGTTTTGCTCAACTTTTATTCATTCACTTTCTTTTTTAAAAAAATTATTTATTATTTTTAATTTTTAAAAAATTATTATTTTTTAAATTTTATATATTTTAATATGTCTCTAGATATTGACAGATGTCCCCACAAAAAAGAAAGAATAATGCCTGGCTAAGAACCACTGCTACAGATAATACTTGGTTTGGGGAACAAGCAGAAGAAACTTTTTGAGTGGAGCAAGAAAAAAAGCAACTTACTTTGAGTCCTGATTTGAAACACTCACAAAGTAGGGGACTGGGTGGGTGGGGTCTCTGCCTCAGTCACTGTAGGATAAGTCCAAGTGCACTTTAGGATCTTCACTGATGCCTTCAAACCTTGTATGTATGCATATCATGGGTGGAGCCCAGTTCACTTACCACACACTGGCTGCAAGAGAGTTCAGGAAATATGTTGGTTAGTTTATTGCCTATGCAGTGAAGGAAGGCTCATTAGAAGATTCTGGAATGGATGTCAAGTGAGCCAGTACACAGTTTCACCTCTTTCCAGAGGGTCAGCCTTTCCTGCAGTGATTAACCTTGAATAAATTGCCTATGGCTAAACAAATTTCTTACAAACAGCAGAGTGGTTCTCCTGAAAAATTTTAATATAATCCTTTGTTTCTTCAGTACAATAGCAAATTATATTTTAGTAAAATTAGAATTAGTGGAAAAATATACAAGACCTATGCTAGGCAACTTTCACCAGCCCCATCTTAAGGTGCTGCTTATTATCACAAAACAGATAGGATTTCCATCAATAATTTTTTTTTTTCAAATCTTATTCCTGGATAAGAACTGGGACCTCATAAAAGAGAAACTATCACTACTAATGTTTATAGACCGTTTCCTATGTGTTAGAGATTGTTTTAAAGTTTTTTTTTTTCTATATTAAGTTATGTAAGCCTGGCAACAATCCTTAAATAATGCTTTTACACATGAGAAAACTGAGACCCTGATATCTTCAGTGTCACTTACTGATGATCAATGACTGAGATGTCAGGTCAAGTCTGTATTTAATGTCAGATGTCAAGTCTGTACTTAATAACAATGTTATAACTGGGATCAATTAGACATCATTTTGCTATTTATAATGATTATATGGTCCTAACGGGGAGAATATGAAAAAAATAAGAGACCGTCAAGTTCAAGGACTTTACAGTTTGTTAAAAAAAATGTTTAATGAAGAAAAAAGAAAAAGAAAACACAGGTAAGTGATGTGGTAACATGAGGAGATGTAGCTGCTTTTTGTTGGGAATGAACTTAAGAGACATAGTCTCTCTGTGATGCCAATACCTTCGGATGCTCTAAAGTGCAATTTATTTTCTGTACATATGGTTGAAGGTCATTTGTTGGTATTACTGACTAAGATTTAGCCGGTTTCTTGCATGATCCTCCTAGTTATTAAGAACTTCTAAGTGTTAAAATGGTTTAAAATTAGTTAAATTTTGGGGATGATATATATTGTTTTGTTGGTTAGCCTCTTTTAACCCTAATTTAGTTGGTTAGCCTCTTTCAGGTAAGGATTAAAAATATTGAGTCAAAGCCATGTTAATATTTTGTATAAAGAATTTGATTGTTTATAAGATTTGTATGAGAATAGTAGTCAGCTTTGTCAGTACATTAAAAGTGATTGGTTAAAAAATGTGATTTATAAAAATCACAAAAAGTGATTTATAAAAAATGTTTAATTGTGTAATTAGTTAGAAATCATTTAAGAAAACCCAAATTCTTTCTTATATATAATTTTAATTTATTAAATACATAGTCCACTTAATGAAAAACCTGCCCCCCCTTGATAGCTAATCAAATTCCCCTATGTTGTTTTCTGTCTATTGATCATCTCCCTCTGCTTATTGGTTAGAAACCCCAGCTATCTTTGCTGCATTTGAAGACGATTTCAATTTCTCTCCCCTTTTGCTGTAGTCTTGAATAGTCTTCCTTTATGTTTAAACAATATATCATATAATATTTATATTCTGGAAAAGGTTTCTTGTTTAATCAGACAATTGTATTACTTAAAAGGAATTCACTTATCTGAAAATTGTCATTGTATAAATTTAAAATTTTTAAATTATTGATAAGTTTGTCAATCAAAACAATATGATTGAAAATCCCCTTAAAAATGATTTTTACAACTTTTTATTTATTTTTTTAAAGACTTAGTTATTTATGCATATAAGAACTGGGGTACAGGCCAGAGGTGTGGGAGGTGAGAGGGTTCACCAGAGACAGAATGGTGAACAGAACAGGTAGATCTACTGAAATACAATGCAGGAGAGTCAGGAGAGGACTGCTGTGCCATGTGGGTACCTTTCTGGCTGGCCGGAGATTCAACACCTGCCACAAAGGTGGCAGACAGCTTTATAGGTTATGTCTTAACCTATTGTACCACCAGGGAAGCCCTACAACTTTTTAGATTTACATATAGAATATGATGTTGAACTTGAAATTTTAAGGAGGAAATATTTTGAATTTGTAACTTCAATAAATTAGTAATGATTTTTTAAAATACCAAAACAAACCTATGATTAAAACTTTCTGCTTCAGACACTCTTCTTGAAGATATTAATTTCTCCCCACCCACACCACCCCACTCCAAATCAAACTAATTGAAGAAATACCAAAGAGCTTCTTGGTGTTACCAGCATTAGGCAGATGAATTTAGGGAAGGAAAGAGATACACACATCCTTTCTCTATATTAGGGGTCTAACATTTTAATATAAAAGAAAATATCACATGGGATACTTTGATCAACTCTGTATTTCAACACTTTTGCATTTAAAACTCTGCTATATTTATTTTTTTTTCCAGAAACATTTGGATGAGTTTCACAAAGATCAAAACAGAAAAGCAACTCTTAAAAGCAATTATTAAGTCAACATATTTCACAACATATTTCACTTTAGTGCTGGGTGTAAATGCTTCTCAGACTATTTCCTCATTCACTTTTACAAAGGAAGGTCTTCAACTTTGAAATCTTCGGTCTTGAGGGCAGGGCTAAATTAATATTTTTTCATGAAATTTCAAAACAAGACTTTATCCATTTGACAGATTGTAATTGCTGTTTTAATGGATTTATATCTATTTTGTAGATTCTGGAAAGTTCTAACTATAGAATTGCTTTTTATTAGCAAACAAAAAATGTATTCAATGAAAAAACCAAATAATATAATGAAAACATTAATAAACAAGCATTCTTCATTACAAAATTTGTCATTACAAAACTGTATATACAAACACACTGACTTCTTCAATGAAATTATGAAAATTCACATTTTTATGCACATATATTTTGGTTCCTTTTCTAGAATCAAGAATGAATCTTGTTCTGACCTTTCCAAGTGTTGGGGGCAGGGTTATGCATGATATAAGTGATGGTGCTGTGTGTCTTTTGCCCCATCTGGACTTCTGCTTCTTCATCTTTTATTTATTTATTTTAAAAGATTTATTTATTTATGAGTACAAGAGCTGGGGTATGGGCCAGATATGGGGGGTGAGAGGATTCACCAGAGACAGAGTGGGGAACAGAACAGGCAGATTGACTGAATACACTGCTGAGGGGAACAGTGGGCCAATCAGGAGAGGTCTGTTGCATCATATGAGTTGCTCCCTGGCTGGCTGGGGATTGAACTCATGCAGCAGAGGCTGCAAATTGCTTCATAGTGCAGTGCTTAACCCCTTGCGCCACCAGGGAAGTCCTGCTTCTTCATCTTTTATTTATTTATTTATTTATTTATTTATTTATTTATTTATATTATTTTTTAAATTATTTTTTAAATTTTTTAACATCATTGTCCATTTTTAAACAATATTTGCTTCCCCCAACCCCTTCAGGTATAGTCCCCATAGAATTTCCTTCACCAGTGCACCCGTGCACCATCACAAGGATGACCTTGAAAGGAAGTCCTGGTACTTGTAAGATATTGTTCTGGAGTTTAGAACTTGCTTTACTATTCAGAAATAGTTCCTATTGGAGGTAAAATTCATTTAAAGATTGTAATGACTCCATTATTACAATCTGAACAGTAGCAAATGCTCATTTGGACCATTTGAGCAGTTCCATTAAGGCATTTAGGTGGCAGAGCAAAGATACTTAAGCCCTTATTTAAGTAAGATGTGAGCCTTAGTCTTCTATCTGGGATAAGGTGGATTCATAGTTTCCTCAAAGAAGTCGATGGAGAGAGATCAACATGGCGGCAGGGAAAAGCTGCAAGTAAGTCCTCCCATAAAAAAAGTAAATAGGGAGGAAAATAGGCAGGTCCCTGCGAGAACTGGGATGTGGAAGATAAAGGGCAACTCTGGCAAACTGCACTAACAAAGAATTTGCCATAAAAGAGGACTAGAAGGGAGGAAAGCTCAGAATCCAGCTACCCTCCCTCACCCACAAAGTCAGCACTCTTGGACCAACAGAAAGGAGGAAAACAAACAAACAAAAACAACCAACAAGAACAAACTACACATCAAGTTGGACTGTGAGTGGAAAGGAACTGAAAGGTCCATGCAGGAGACCAGAATGCAAAAACCCACCAGGAAGCCCACTTGGGGACAGGAATGCGGAGGCCTGCCTAGAGGATTCAGACAATGAGTTTCCCCCTCACCCTACAAATCTTTTCTCAGACAAAGAACTTCCACCGGCCCTACAAATATTTTCATGCCCTACAAACTTTTCCTGCCCTATGAACCCAGTTTCCCACCTGACCTCTCTTCACCCTATAAAAGCCTGCCTCCCCCGACAACGTGCATGGCTTCACTGACTCCCAGCTTGGGTCCGTGAGGTCAGCCCAGGGTGCAATAAATTTTTCCTTCCTTTGAGAAATTTAGCCTGACTCTCCTTTTATTTACTGTGCCAAACCTTTCAGAAACTATTTCAGGCACTGCACCCTGTGAACTGAAACTGTGGAGAACTGGGCAGGAATCCCCACTGAGGTGAGCAAATGGCTCCCGGTGCCATTAGAGGAAGATAAGGACTCCATGGAGACCTACAAATAGCCCAAGGCCAGCCAGTAAGCTTGTGCGGAAAAAGCAGCACTCTCGAAAAGCATACATGGATTGTGGTTCGCAGCTACCCAGGTCCCTGCGCCTGCAACCTAGGCTTGCAGGGAGATGTGCGGGAGCTCTCATTGAGGTAAATGTCCCTCACTGAGTAATCAGAAACCAGGCGCCTGGACATGGGAGCAGGGTGCAAAAGGCGCCATTTCTGTGGACATTGAACTGCGCTACAGCCCGCGTTCTGGATCTGAGGGCTTCAGAGCTGAAATCCGGGGCACGAAATTCTGGGCAGGGGATCCCAATGACGGTGTGGCACAGGGCAGACACAGCACCTGCACGCCATTGAGGCTCTCCACGCCACTCCCACTCTGTTCCCCTGGACCCACAGGGCAAAAACAGTTCTGGAAGGACACTAGGAAAGATCTCTGGCGCCATCTAGTGACCAGAAAAAAAATCACCAACATCCTGATAGTTGGAAACCAGAGGTCCCAAAAATACCCTCAGGCTCTGAGAAAGGGTGGGCCACATAAACTGGGGTAAGGAGAGAAATAAGGAATGGAGCAAGACCCCATTCTGGAACTGAGAGCCAGGCACAGGATCCAGGGCATGGGATGCGCCATAACAGCAGTCACTACACAGGGTGACAGCCAGGGTTTTGGGTCTAATAGCCCTGGAACTGAGACCTAGAATGCGAAAGTCAGGGCGTGGAATCTATACAGCTGAGGGCACAGCACTGGGTGAACACTGAGTAGACACAGCACCCAGCTTGAATAAGAGCTCCTGTGTTGAGATGCTCCCCTCCCTGCCTTCCTGCTACCCTCCTATCCTCCCCACCAACCCCCCCCCCCCGCCCGTTTCACAAAGAACCACTGGGAAAAAGCACAGTTCAGCAAGTACGGATCTCTGGCGCCATCTCGTGACCAGAACAAAATCACCAACTAGCTGATTCCCTGTTGGAACTGAGTAAATACAGAGAGAAGGAACTGTAAGGGAGAGCACCCAGCAACACAGCATCAACACCCTGGTGGAGGTTAGGCCTACTAGTGCTGGTCTCAGTGTGGTAAACAGTTTCCGACACCCCTAAAGGAGCACTCCAAAGAGATGCCTGACACTCTAAAGAATGGCACAACATCCCAACACATAGAACTAATTAGAAAGCAAACAACAGGGAGAAGAAAAAATATAAATAACCAAGAAAGCCTGCAGGAGGAGGACACACCACAAAAAGAAATACAGTCACCAAAACTCAACAATGACATGGAAGAACTTCTCAACCTATCAGATAGAGAATTAATGACCATCATGATTAAAAAGCAGAAAGAAAATGAAAAGGAAAAAAATGATTTGAGACAAATAATCACTGACTGAAGAATGAAATTGAGACTTTAAGAAAGGAAAGGAAAGAAACATAGGAGATTAAAAGATTACTAGAGGAGATTAAAAAAAAAAAAAACCTCTGGGAAAAACAATGAAAACAGAATTGATGAAATGGAAGAACAGATCAGTACTATTGAAGATACAGAAATAAAAAGAGCCAAAAGAGAAAAGGAGAGAGAAGTGCAAATATAGCAGTATGAAGATGCTCTTAGACAATTATCAGACTCCATGAAGAGAGGAAATGTAAGAGTTATAGGCATTCCAGAAGGTGAGGAGAGAGACAAAGCAACTGGGAAATTATTCAAGGAGATAATTGAAGAAACATTCCCAAGCATGAAAAAGGAGACCAATATAGACATACAAGAAGTGAGAAGAACTCCCAATTACCAAAATGAAAAGAATACTACAGCAAGACACATAATAGTAAAGCTTGTAAGAGTCCAAGACAAGGGGAAAAAAATGAAACTGGCAAGGGGGAAGAAACAGATAACTTATAGGGGAAAAGCAATCATATTAACTTCAGACTTCTCTGAAGAAACATTAAGGGCATGAAAAGAATGGAGTAACATATTCAGCAAACTTCAAGACAGCAAATGCTAACGAAGAATAATTTATCCTGCAAAGTTCTCCTTCCTCTACGAAGAAAAAATATGGACCTGGGCCTCCCCTGTGGTGCAGCAGTTGAGTGCTGGGTTGCAAAGCAGCCCGCAGCAACTGCAGTGCCGGTTCGATCTCTGGCTGCCCCTCAGCCACCGGAGGAGGGTCCCACATGGCACACAGACCTCTCCTGCCGCCCGCTGCTTACCTCAGCAGTGTACTTTGGTCCTTCTGCCTGCTCTGCTCCCCGCTCTGGCTCTGGTGAATTCTCTTACCCTCCCGTGCTTCTGACTGTACCCAGTGCTTGTATAAATAAATCAATCAATCTTCAAATCCTTAAAAAAAAAGGAAAAAATATAGACCTTCTCAGACAAACAGAAACTCCAGAAATTCATTACAACTAAGCCCCCACACCAAAAAAATTCTACAAGAAGTCGTAAAGCCAAAACTAACAGAGGAATGAACAAAAAGAACAGAATAAAGCAAGAAATAAAATCACAAAAAAAAAGACAAACAAAATGACAAACACAGATGCCAACATATCAATATTAACTCTAAATGTAAATGGGTTAAACTCATCAATAGAAAGACACAGAGTAGCAGGCTGGGTTAAAAAACAAAATGCAACCTTCTGCTGTCTCCAGGAAACACATTTAACCACAAAAGATATACATAGACTGAAAGTAAATGTTTGGAAAACAATCCTACAAGCAAATGGACCAAAAAAGAAGGCAGGAACAGCCATACTTATATCAGATGAAACAGACTTCAAATTAAAAAAGGTGAAAAGAGACATACACAGACACTACATTATGATCAAGGGGACAATATATCAGGAAGATATAACACTCATCAACATATACTCACCAAATGAAGGGACACCAAAATACATTAGACAGTTTAATGTCTGAAAACAGACATTAAAGAAAATACATATATAGTGGGAGATTTTAACACCCCACTCTCGCCAATGGACAGTTCAATGAGACAAAAAATAAACAAAGACACTAGAGCCCTAAATAAAGACATAGAACTCATGGATTTAACAGACATCTATAGGACACTGCACTCAAAAAAATCCAAGTACACATTTTTCTCAAGTGCGCACGGATCATTCTCCAGAATCGGTCACATACTGGGCCACAAGACAAACATCAACAGATACATAAAGATCAAAATCATTCCAACTATCTTCTCTGCTCATAAAGGCATCAAGCTAGAAATAAATCATGAAAAGAAAACAAGGAACTCTCCCACTTCATGGATATTGAAATCCACACTACTGGAAGACCACTGGACTAATGAGGGGATCAAAGAAGAAATTAAAAAATACTTTGAGTTGAATGACAAGGAGGACAACACTTTCCAGAATGTATAGGATGCAGCAAAAGCAGTGATAAGAGGAAAATATATAGCAATACAGGCTCACATCAACAAACAAGAAAGAACTCGAAGAAACAACCTAACATCACATCTCAAAGAGCTAGAAAAGGAACAACAAAAAATCCCTAAAGCCAGTAAAAGAAAGGAAATTATAAAAATCAAAGCAGAAATAAACCATAGGAAATTGAAAAAACAATCCAAAAGATCAATGAAACCAAAAGTTGGTACTTTGAAAAAATAAACAAAATAGACAAACCTCTAGCCAGGCTCACAAATTAAAAACGGGAGAAAACACATATAAATAGGATTACAAATGAAAGTGGAGAAATCACAACAGACTCAGTAGAAATAAAAAAAAATCAGAAATTACTATGAACACTTACTTATAGGCAAACAAATTCAACAACCTAGAAGAGATGGACAAATTCCTAGAACAATATAATCACCCAAAGCTGGACAAAGAAGAAATAGAACAACTAAACAAACCAATTACAAGCAGCAAAATTGAGGCAGTAATCAAAGCACTTCCCAAAAACAAAAGCCCAGGCCCAGATGGCTTCACAAATGAATTCTACCAAATGTTCATCAGTTAATTAGTGCCTATTCTACACAAACTCTTTCAAAAAATGGAAAAAGAAGGGATACTACCAAATGCGCTCTACAAAGCCAACACTAATATCAAAACCAAACAAAGACAGCACACAAAAAGAAAATTACAGGCCAATCTCCCTAATGAACACTGAGGCCAAAATCCTCAACAAAATCCTTGCCAGGAGAACCCAACAATGCATCAAAGGGATAGGACACCATGATCAAGTGGGATTCATCACAGGGGCACAAGCATGGTTCAACATACAAAAATCGATCAGTGTAATCCAACACATCAATAAAAAGAAAAGTAAAAACCATAGGATCAAATCAATAGATGCTGAGAAAGCATTCGAGAAAGTCCAACATCCATTTGTGATGAAGGCCCTTGAAATTCTTGGGTTGGAAGGAACACAACTTAACATGATAAAGGCCATATATGACAAACCCACTGCCAACATTATTCTCAATGGCAAAAAGCTGAAGGCCTTTCCTTTAATATCAGCAACAAGCCAAGGTTGTCCTTTCTCACCACTGCTCTTCAATATAATACTGAAGGTCCTAGCCAGGGAAATAAGACAAGAGAAAGACATACAGGGAATCCAAATAGGGAAAGGAGAAGCAAAACTATCACTATTTGCAGATGATATGATAATATACATAGAGAACCCTAAAAAGTCCACAGATAAACTACTCAAAATAATCAACCAGTTCAGTAAAGTAGCAGGATACAAAATCAGCACACAAAAATCAGTAGCCTACATATATACAAACAATCAGTCTGAAGAAGTATAAATCAAAAAAACCATCCCTTTTATAATAGAAAACCAAAAAAATCAAATACGTGGGAGTAAATCTGTCAAAAGAGGTGAGAGACCTATACAAAGAAAATTATAAAACACTGTTAAAAGAAATTGAAGAAGACAAAGAAATGGAAAGACATCCCCTGCTCATGGATTGGAAGAATTAACATTATTAAAATGGCCATCCTTCCAAAAGCAATATACAGATTCAATGATATTCTAATTAAAATTTCAATGTCTTTCTTCAAAGAAATAGAAAAAATATTGATGAAAGTCATATGGAACCACAAAAAAACACAAATAGCCAAAGCCCTACTGATGAAAACAAAGGAGAAAGGAGGTATCACACTTCCAAACTTCAAGTTATACTACAAAGCCATAATAATTAAAACAGTTTGGTATTGGAACAAAAACAGACACACAGACCAATGGAACCAAACATAGAGCCCAGAAATAAAGCCACACTTATATGACCAACTAATCTCTGACAAAGGAGCAAAGAATATGCAATGGAACACGGACAGTTTGTTCAATAAATGGTGTTGGGAAAACCGGACCTCCACATGCAAAAAAATGAAACTAGACCACTACCTCTCACCATGCACCAAAATCAACTCAAAATGGATAAAAGAACTGGACATAAGATTGAAACCATAAAATATATAGAAGAAAATATAGGTAAAACACTACAAGACAACTCAGAAACATCCTTAAAGACTCATCACCCAAAGCAGTGATAATGAAGGCAAAGATAAACACCTGGGATTACATCAAATAGAAACCCTGCTGATTGGGAAAAAAATCTTTGCACTCCAGTCAACTGATAAGGGGCTGATCACAAAGATATATAAAGAACTCACACAGCTCAACAAAAACAAAATAAACAATCCAATCAAGAAATGGGTAGAAGGGGCCTCCCCTGGTGGCACAGCATTTGAGCATTGGGCTGCGAAGCTGCCCTTAGCCTCTGTAGCACCGGTTCAATCCCCGGCCACTGGCTAGGGTCCTACATGGCACACAGACCTCTCCTACCACCCGCTGCTCCCCTCAGCAGTGTATTTCATCACTCTGCCTGTTTTGTACCCCTCTCTGGCTCTGGTGAATTCTCTCACCCTCACATGTTTCTGACTATATCCAGTGCTTGTATAAATAAATTAATTAATTAAAAAAAAAGTAGTGGGCAGAAGAACCCAAAAGACATTTTTCCAAAGAGGAAATGCAAATGGCCAACAGGCATATGAAAAAATGTTCAACATCCCTGATAATCAGGGAAATGCAAATTAAAACCACACTGAGATACCACCTTACACCAGTGAGAATGGCACATAACAAAAAAGCAAGCAACAACAAATGTTGGTGAGGATGCAGTGAAAGGGAACTCTCCTACATGGCTGGTGGGAGTGCAAACTGTTCCAGCCTTGTGGAAAGCTCTCTGGAGATTCCTCAGTCAACTAAAAATGGAGCTACCATACGATCTGGCAATTCCACTCCTAGAGATCTACCCCTAGGACACAAAAACAGTGATTCAAAAGAATACCTGTACACCTATGTTTATTGCAGCACTATTTACAATAGGTAAAACCTGGAAACAACCCAAATGCCCAAAAATAGATGACTGGATCAAGAAGATGTGGTATATATACACAATGGAATATTATTCAGCAATCAAAAAAGATAAACTCATGCCATTCGCAGCAATGTGGATGGAGGTTTAAGGAATTAAGCTCAGTGAAATAAGCCAGATGGAAAAAGAAAAGTATTAGATGGTTTCACTTATAACAGGGAATAGGGGAATGAAATAGTACATCAGTGTTAAAAAAATAATAATGACAGTACAAAACACAACAAAGCAAAAACAGACAACTATAAACCAGAGACATACTGCAGGGGAAGAGGAGGGAGAGGGGTGAGAAGGAGGGAGGGATGAGTACAGGGGACTGTGGTGATGGTACATGGGTGTCTTAGGGAAGGAAATTCTATGGGCACTCAATCTGAGGGAGTGGCGGAAACAAATAGTCTAAAAAATTTCAAAAATGATAAATGTTAAAATAAAAAAATTAAAAAATAAAAGAGAAAATAAGAAAATAAAACTACAAAAACAATCTGCTATTAAAAAAAAAAAGTCAACAACTGGAAACTTACTTACTCTCTGACTCATAGCGTAGTGCTCAGTACCATGGCAATCAGGAAGAGCTAGACTGTGAAGTGATCCAAGACTATCATTTTCAATGTTCTTCTTTCTAAAAATCTTCTCCCACTTGGTGCTCTCACCCCTTCGCTGACCTTCTCTTTAGATTAGGTGCCAAGTATCTTAGGAGTCATTCCATCCCTAGGTCCTCTCCTTCATCTCTTTTAAGAGATAGTCTCATAATTTAATCTCTTGCTTGATCATTGTTTTGTTTTGGACTATGGTCACCTGTAATTGACACATCCAGAGCACTTATACAGTTGAGGTTCTTCAGCTTCCTATAAGACTTGGCAGTAAAACAGGTGCTATAGATACAAATGATTCCACAAGTTTATTTTATTTTATTTTATTTATTTTTTTTTTTTTAGATTTTGAGGAAAGATTTTATTTTTTTTTTTTTATAAATTTTATTGTTATATTCCCCATACAATTGCAGCCCCCCATTCTGACCCCAATCCCTCCCCTCCCACCCCCGCCCCCCTAAAAGTGTCTTTGGTTCATAGTTTATTGTTGATTTTGATTTTCACTTTCTTATAGTTATTCATTTTCCTGGTCCCTTATTTAAGTTTTCTAGATTCCTGCTATGAGTGAGACCATCCGGTATTTTTCTTTTTCTTTTTGGCTTATTTCGCTGAGCATGATCCCTTCCAGCGCCATCCATGTTGCAGCAAATTGCATGTGTTTATCTTTTTTGAATGCTGAGTAATATTCCATGGTATATATGTACCACATCTTCTTGATCCAGTCATCTATTTTTGGGCATTTGGGTTGTTTCCAAAGCTTAGCTATTGTAAACAGTGCTGCTATAAACATAGGGGTGCAGGTGTTCTTTGGAATTGATGTTTCTGTGTCCTTTGGGTAAATACCTAGGAGTGGAATTGCTGGGTCATATGGAAGCTCTATGTTTAGTAGGTCCAGAAATCTCCACACAGCTTTCCACAGTGGTTGGACCAGTTTGCACTCCCACCAACAGTGCAGAAGAGTTCCTTTTTCTCCACACCCTCGCCAACATTTGTTGTTGCTAGTTTTTTTAATATGTGCCATTCTCACTGGTGTAAGATGGTATCTCATGGTAGTTTTGATTTGCATTTCCCTGATGACAAGTGATGTTGAACATTTTTTCATATGCCTGTTGGCCATTTGCATTTCCTCTTCAGAGAAGTTTCTTTTAAGCTCTTCTGCCCATTTTTTGACTGGATTATTTTCTTTGTTGTTGTTGAGACTCATCAGCTCTTTGCAGATTTTTGTGATCAGTCCTTTATCATTAGTGTTGGGTGCAAAAATGTTCTCCCAGTTGGTGGGGTTTCTCTTTGTTTTTGTTATTGTCTCTTTTGATGTGCAAAAGCTCTTTAATTTGATATAGTCCCAGCTGTTTATCTTTGCCTTCACTATCACTGCTTTGGGTGATGTGTCTGTAAAGATGTCTTTGATGTGCAAATCACGTAGTGTTTCGCCTATATTTCCTTCTATATATTTTATGGTTTCAGGTCTTATGTCTAGTTCTTTAATCCATTTTGAGTTGATTTTTGTGTATGGTGTGAGGTGGTGGTCAAGCTTCATTCTTTTGCATGTAGCGACCCAGTTTTCCCAGCACCATTTATTGAACAAACTTTCTTTGCTCCAATGCATAGTCTTTGCTCCTTTGTCAAAGATTAGTTGGCCATAAACCTGTGGGTTTATTTCTGGATTTTCTATTCGATTCCATTGGTCTGTATGTCTGTTCTTGTTCCAATACCATGCGGTTTTGATGATTATGGCTTTGTAGTATAATTTGAAGTCTGGGAGTCTGATGCCTCCATTCCCTTCTTTTTTTTTCAGGAGAGCTTTGGCTATTCGGGGTTTTTTGTGATTCCATATGAATTTCATCAATAATTGTTCTATTTCTTTGAAGAATGACATTGAAATTTTGATTGGAATAGCATTGAATCTGTATATTGCTTTTGGAAGGATGGCCATTTTAATAATGTTTATTCTTCCAATCCATGAGCAGGGGATGTCTCTCCATTTCTTTGTGTCTTCTTCTATTTCTTTTAACAGTGTTTTATAGTTTTCTTTGTATAGGTCCTTTACCTCTTTTGTTAGATTTATTCCCAAATATTTGATTTTTTTTTGTTTCAATAACAAAAGGGATGGTCTTTTTGATTTCTTCTTCTTCAGATTTATTGTTTGTGTATAGGAAGGCTACTGACTTTTGCGTGTTGATTTTGTATCCTGCCACTTTACTGAACTGATTGATGAGTTGAATTAGCTTTTCTGTGGAGTTTTTGGGGTTCTCTATGTATAATATCATATCGTCTGCAAATAGTGATAGTTTGACTTCTTCTTTTCCTATTTGGATTCCTTGGATGTCTTTCTCTTGTCTTATTGCCCTGGCTAGGACTTCCAGTATTATATTGAAAAGCAATGGTGAGAGTGGACATCCTTGTCTTGTTCCAGATTCCACAATTTTAAATATAGAAATGTACTTAAAGTGATTCATGGCTTTAGGTGAAAAAAAAAATGGAGTTTAAATTGCAGATTTCAGGTTATCATGAAGAGAGTAGAGAAGTGTTTGAGACATTTGTTCGAACTGTGGATTTTATGACTAAGTTGACATAAAACAGTGTCAAGCATGGGGGTTAGGTCATTATGAGTTCTCCATTAATGAACTCCTAATTGCAAGATAACACTCAAGCTCAGTGTGTAACAGCAATGAGGTTCATTAACAAAGGGGCAAAGAGGTAATTAGGAAAAAGAAAAAAGTGTCTAAGGCCTCAAATGACCAGCCATCCTACCCTAGAGTGTATCCACAGGTCCTAGTAGTCCAAAGTAAAGACTGCTTGTACTAGACAGCATTCCTTCAACAGGAGACTGGAGCTGGTGACACATTGACAGGTCATGGGCCAGGATCCAACTCACGGTGGTAGCTGGAGGTGCTTATAGGTAGTGCTTTTGATATGGTATCACAGCAGCCAGCAACACCTGTTTGAAGGCCAGGCTGGCCCGTGCCAGACATAAGACCAGACAACAATGCCAGGCACAAGACCAGAGGCACCAGGAGTTTGTGGTGTTGGATGATCACAAATGGTGGACAGTTCCCATATGTAGCTGGCCATAAGTCAGCAGTGCTGATGGTGCCAGTGTACAGGCACTAGCCTTATAGACCTTTGAGAGCTGTTGACATAAGTCAATAGCAGATTAGACACACCAAGATTAGACACCCTTTCAGACACACCAAGTACAGGCCAATGGGCCCAGAGCAACAGTGCAAGTCAGCAGGTGATGTCAGAGGCAGGGTTGGAGGCAGGGGCAGCAGCTAAGCTTCAGTTTGAAGTGGAGATCAATGGGAAGATCTCAGAAGTCTTGAAGTTATTTCCAGGAGAAGGTCTTGAAGAGTCAGAGTCTCTAACCCTCTGCAACATTGGCTCATATCCTCTGCCTTTCAAGCTTGATTTGTACTTTTATAATCTCAGCTGCTTGATTTGTGCTGGTCAAGCTTAAATCATATTGGTCCATTTATGGTCCTTCATGGTCTCAAAAGTGAACCCCATCCTGCACATCCAGACTCAACCTACAGCGAGGCCGGACAGTGTTGTCAGCAGTGGAGTCAGCAAAGTGGTGGCTGGAGCCAGTTTCAGTGGAGGTGGACACTCATCCGAGTTGTCCAGAACCAGGTTGATAATGCCAGAGCTCAGAGCTGGCCCATAGGCTATACATGCTGTCAGCCCTTAAACCCATTCATGCCCTTGGCAGAAGCAGCTGTGGGGCTCTTCTTTCAATTATTCAGCTTCTCTGACTACTTACAAAATCAACTGGCTTCACTAGCCCAAGAATTTTCTGGCATTCTCCTTTCCCTGAGCCATTTCTGAGGTTAGAATGACCTCTTAAAAAATGAGTTACTAAGGAATGAACAATCAGAAGAAGCAATTCAAAATCTTTTGATATGGGTGGAATGTGAAATAATTACCCGACCAAATTCTAATTTTTAATTTAAGCATGCTAACATTAAATCTTTGGAAAAGAAAAAGGTGTCTGATTGTATGTTTGTGTGTGCATGTGTATGTGAGATATATATATATATATATATATATATATATATGCTGGCATGTATGTGACAGTGTGTGACTGTGTGTGTATGTGTATGCGGCATGTTTTCATCACTGCTAAAACAGCAGGTCAGGTAATAGAAGCCTCCTGTTCAACACAAAACAGATTGTTTTCTTCCAAATCCTTTGGACATTGCTGAATCCTGGGCTAGGGTCACTATCTCCAAGAAGAAGTTCATTTTAAATAATCTATGTATGGCTAACAGATTCCTGACATGAACTTTAGTTTGGGTTCCTGTTTCCTATAAATTCCTAAGAAAATTATTTGAGAACATATTATAATTCAGAACACTTCAGCTTGAGTGATTTGTAGGATGGAAATGATGATTTGAGTATTAAATATATGAAAATGATGTATAATGTCTTCTTAGAGAAGCAGCTCAGGTTCCTTCAGTGGACTTTTCTTCCCTGGCCAAAGCCTACTTACTCCTTTTCCTTTTGATTTTCCTTTCTGAGCCATTGCCCATTAAGCCAGGTGTTGCTTATCCAGCACATCTTTGTCATCCTAAATCTCCCATGATTTAGAGGAGGATCTGCCCCAGAGTTGATTGTAAAGGAGCTACGAGCCAGCAGAGGGAGCTTTCTATCCAAATTGGAGCTGCGTCTAAATTTGCCGCATGAATTAGTGTTGTCGCTCCTCTAAAAACTTTTTTCGGGCAGACTTGCTGAACTTGAACTTCTAGCCTGGCTTTGTGCATCAAATGGCATGTATAATTCCATATCTAAGCATATTTGTGATAATTCTCATGAACACCTTCAATGTGCTGTGTGCCACTGAGGGAGAATTCCTGCAACTTTCGGTCACATTGATTTGAGGTTAATTTTCTGAGTCCTGTTTCACTGTCCTGACCTCTCATAAAACCGTGGTGTGAGATTGGACTCTTGATGAACTTTTTTGTTCTTTGTTCCTTCATTTACAAAATGAGTCTGCTACAACCATGAGGTAGAATAAACAATGACCTCAGCAATATAATACAACTCAGCGCTAGAGCCAAAACCTGGATCAGAGAATCAGAGTATCTTAACGCTGGAATGAGATGGGGGAGGGAGGTCCCTGATCCAAGCCCTCATTGGAAGAGGCAGAACAGCTTCACTTGGCAGCAGTCCCAGTGCTTGGGGTTTCAGCCTATTGCTGTCCACTGTATTGAGTTTCTGCAGCTTTATGTGTGTGACTCTGAGAAGCCAGTTTTTGTTTCCCTGACTCCAGGGAAACAAAAAATGAGCTCTCTGATGTGGCTTATGCATGAACCCTGCATCCTTCCATGAAACAGCACCATTCCAAAGACAGGCAGATATCGCCAAGCTTACTCTTTTTCTACTGCATCAGCAAAATTTGCTTGTTTTATATGCTCATTCATTCAACAAACACTTCTTGAGTTTGAGTATTAATTACTGTGGTACCTACTGGGGATGTAGCCACAAAACAATTATTCCCTTTGCACAGCTTACAAAGGATGCTGGGATGAATGTAGCCAGGTTGACTTTATCTGTTCACCTGATTCCATTTCCATGGGTGTAGAGTTCTGAATCCACATACTGCACTCAAGAGTTAATTGTTCATTTATTTTCAGTGGTAAACTTTCATGTAATTCACCAAGGAGTCTCAGCTCTGTCTTGTAGGCCCATGGACAGTGTGTGCCTCCTGGTCCTTTGGGTTGAATGGGGACACATGACTAGTCTGGCCAGGGATGTATGGATGAGGTATATTTGCTGCTAGGACAGAGCATATATTAGGGGGTGCATACCCTCCAAAGAAAGACATCTGGAGAAGATGTGGCAGTGAATCCTTAGCCTGGCACCATAATGAACAATCCTGGTCCTGCTAACTTACAAGAACCATGTGTCCTGAATGAGTGCTTAGACCAGTGGGTTGTCTCTAACCAGGACCCTATCCCATCTGTTACCCTTTTATAGAACACAGAGGTTTGGTTCCTGTTTTCTTTGGAATAATCATCAGGATAATTTTATTTATCTAGTCAATAATTAAAAAATAGGGAGTGAGGGCCTCCTATGTGTCAGTAACTTTGGGGATTCAGCCATGACCATGTAGTTAATAATTTGGCTCCTCACTGAGTTTACTTTTCAGTGGATAAGAACAGGTATGAATGATCCAGTAGAGCGAAACAGGCATGATTCAAATAAAAAATCAAATAAACAAACAAACATAGCCTAGTGGGCTTTGTTGTTAATGAGACTATTCCTTATATGTCCTGGCATTTCAAAGTACTGTGCAGGGGACATATAGATAATAACACCAGAAACCCAAAACTGTCATCCAATTGGATAGTACTCAAAGGAAATGTCACAAAAGATTAAAAGGCCTGTGAACTTGTTGGGGACCATGGATGAAAGCTTTGGGTAACCAGTTGGGTAAGGAAAATACCACAGCATCCCAAATCACCCACATAAATTCTGAAACTGAGGAAATTCTGTCCACTTATATATTTCCTCAACTCTCACTCTCACTTATTTCAATCTGGTCTTTTTGCCATGAGCTGGGGTCAGGAGTTAGCAGAAAGCAAAAATATAGTGTCAGAAGCAGTGGGTTTGGCACATGTCATCCTGACCTTCCCAGGTTCAAGGGGACAATTAAGCTCACAGAGAATGATAAAATTTTTGAATCATCTTTAGGTGGAATTCTAATCCTCTTCTTACTAGTATATGTGGTATTGGACACATTACCTGCTCTTTATAAGCCTCAATTTCTCTCTTTAAAACAGGAATAATAGCTACCTGCCAGGGTCACTGTGAAGGTGAGAGGTGGTATGAAGAGTGCCTGAGTAGACACAAAGCATTCACGGGTAGTAGAGGAGTGGGGTGGGAGGAACTGCTGTGATTCCCTAAATAAGAATGATTCATAGGGTCTACAAAGTATACCTCTTTGTTGTAAGTCACTATGATTATTTGTTTATTTTATATATATATATATATTTTTTTTTTTTTGGTATGGGTGTGTTTTCATTTCTCTTGGGTATACAGTGAGGAGTGGAATTGCTGGGTCATACAGTATCTCCATGTTTAACATTTTTTTATACTCCCCACACAATTGCAACCCCCTGATTTTGACCCCCACCCCTTCTTTCCCCGCCCCCCCCCAAAGTGTGTAGTGTGTCTCTGGTTCATAGTTGTTTGTTGATTTTTATTTTCTCCCTTCCTTCCTTCCTTCCTTCCTTCCTTCCTTCCTTCCTTCCTTCCTTCCTTCCTTCCTTCCTTCCTTCCTTCCTTCCTTCCTTCCTTCCTTCCTTCCTTCCAATTTTATTTTTATATTCCCCTTACCATTACAACCCCCTTATTTTGACCCCAAGCCCTCCTTTCCCTGCCTCCCGCCACCATAGAGTGTCTCTGGTTCATAGTTGTTTGTTGATTTTGATTTTTTCTTTCTTATAGTTATTCTTTTTCCTGGTCCCTTATTTAAGTTTTCTAGATTCCTGCTATGAGTGAGACCATCCGGTCTTTTTCTTTTTCTTTCTGGCTTATTTCACTGAGCATGATCCCTTTCAGCTCCATCCATGTTGCTGCAAATTGCATGTGTTTATCTTTTTTGAATGCTGAGTAATATTCCATGGTGTATATGTACCACATCTTCTTGATCCAGTCATCTATTTTTGGGCATTTGGGTTGTTTCCAAAGCTTAGCTATTGTAAATAGTGCTGCTATAAACATAGGGGTGCAGGTGCTCTGTGTCCTTTGGGTAAATACCTAGGAGTGGAATTGCTGGATTTTATGTAATTCTTACATCATTTTTTCATTTTTGCACAATGTATGCATTTTCATTTTGGATATATTCCCCATACAATTCCTCCCCCCTTATTTTGGCCCTAATCCCTCCTCTCCTCTATCCCACCTCCCACCCCCCATAGTGTGTCTCTGGTTTATAGTTACTTGTTGATTTTGATAATGGAATATTACTCAGCAATCAAAAAAGATAAATTCATGCAATTTGCAGCAACATGGATGGAGCTGGAAGGGATCATGCTCAGTGAAATAAGCCAGAAAGAAAAAGAAAAATACCGGATGGTCTCACTTATAGCAGGAATTTAGAAAACCTAAATAAGGCACTAGGAAAAAGACTAATCATAATAAAGAAAAAATCAAAATCAACAAGTAATAATAAACCAGTGGTTATTTATTTTTTATTGTTTTTTGAGGTAATAGTGGTTTACAACACTGTATAGAACTTAGGGGTATAAGATACACTCCACAAATGTATGTTATCACATCTTGCCCACCACCAAAGCAACAATAATCCACAGTCATACATCACTGGGCCTCCTCCCCACCTTATTGCAATGCCTCAACAGTCCCTATTTTAAAAATATATTTATTAATGTATACAAGAGCTGGGGGGTGTGGGGGGTGAGAGAATTCACCAGAGACAGAGTGGGGAACAGACAGGCAGATTGACCAAAGTACACTGCTGAGGGAGCAGTGGGCGAGTCAGGAGAGGTCTGCTCCCTGGCTGGTCGGGATTCGAACTTCTGCTGCAGAGGCTGCAGATTGCTTCATATGGCTGTGCTTAACCCCTTGTGCCACCAGGGAGGCCCAATAGTCCCTTTTGATAAACTCAGTTCCACAATCAGTCAAAGGTTTCTTTTGGTTTGTTTTTTCCTATCCCTTTGCTTTGTTTATTTTGCATATGAGTGAAATTATCTAATAGTTTGTCTTCTTCTGATTTATTTTACTTACATTACCCCCTTCAGTTCCATCCATGTTGTTGCAAATGGTAAGAATTTTTTTTTAAATTTATTTATTTATACAAGAACCAGGGTACAGTCCAGATGTGCAGGAGAGTGAGAGGATTCACCAGGGACAGAGAGGGGAACAGAACAGGCAGACTGATGAAATACACTGCTGAGGGGAGCAGCGGGCAAGACAGGAGAGGTCTGCCTTGCTATGGGGGCATCTCTGCGGCCGGCAGGGATAGAACCAGCACTGCAGAGGCTGCGGACAGTTTCACAGCACTGCGCTCAACCATCTGTGCCACCAGGTAGGCCCACAAGTGGTAAGATTTCATCTTTTTTTTTTTTTAAATAACTGAGTAGCTTTGCTTTGTGTATATACACCGCATCTTCTTAATCCACTCATCTGTCATTGGGTACATAGGTTGTGCCCCTAGCTTGACTAGTGTAAGTAGTACTGCATTGAACATAGAAGTGTGTGTATCTTCAAATTTGTGGGCTTTTGGATTATTGTACTTTGGGTTGACACTTAGGAGTCAAATTGATAGATCATGTGGTAATATTTTTAATATTTTAGAAACCTCCATATGGTTTTCTATAGAGGCTGGGCCAGTATACATGCTTACCAACAGTGTATTTTCTTTTTCTTCACATCTTCATTAACACTTGTTTCAGTCTTTTCAAAGGCATGTGATGGTAACTCATTATGGTTTTGATTTGCATTTCCCTGATAGTAAATAAGTGATGATGAGCACTTTTTTCATATGCCTGTTGGCCATCTGTATATCTTCATTGGAGAAGTATATATTTAGCCTTTCTGCCCATTTATTAAATTGAATTACTTGTTTTATTGAGTTGTATAAGTTATTTTTAGATATTGGATAGCATTCCCTTATCAGGTAAATGATTATGATATGCAAATATTTTCTCCCACTGGGCAAAATGTCTATATGTTTTAATGAGTTTCTCTTATGTACAGAAACTCTTTAGTTTGATGTAGCCTCCTTGTTTAATTTTACTTTTGCTTCCCATACCATTGTAGTCAGGTCCCAAAGGATATAGCTGAGGTCAATGTCTGAGAGTGTTTACCTATCTTTTCTTGATTCCTAATGTTATAATTTCCATAGAGGTGTGGGTTGATTTCTAGACTCTCACTTCTGGACTCTCACTTCTAACACACATTGTTATGTGTGTCTGTTTGTATTTCAATATTATACTGCTTTGTTTACTTTTACTTTTTAGTATAATTTGAAGTCTAGGTGCATGATACCTCTGTTTTATGTTGGGATTGCTTTGACTGTTCAGTGTCTTTTGAGATTCCACCTAAATTTCCATAATTGTTGCTCTATTCCCTTTAAGAACACCATTGGGATTTTGACAGAGATTGTATTTGCTTTGGTTAAAATGTTGTTTTTTTTTTTCCCACAATGTTAATTCTTTCAATCCATGAGAGGGACTATCTTTCTATTTGTGTCTTACTTCCTTTAACAATGTTTATGTTTTTCAAATATAAATTTTTCATCTCCCTGTTAATTTCTAGATACTTTATTTAATGTAATTGATGTGATCATAAATAGGATTGTTTTCTTGATTTTTTTTCTTCTAGTTCATTGTTTGCATATAGGAATGCAAAGGTTTTTAAATTTGTATTTATATGCTGCCACTTCACTGTAAAGATTTATTGTTTCTAATGGTTTTTTAGTGGAATCTAGGGTTTCCTATATATGTCTTATCGGGTCATCTACAAATAGTGGTCACTTACTTCTTCTTTTCCAATTTTGAGTCCTTTTATTTCTTTTATCTAACTGCTCTACCTAGAACTTCCAATGCCATATTGATTAGTAGTATCTTATTTCTTGTCTTTTACCTTATCTTAGAGGAAAGCTTTTAGTTTTTCACCAGTGAGTATGATGCTAACTGTGGATTTGTTGTGTATCGACTTTATTATACTTAAGTATGTACCATCTGTCTCCATATTGAGAGTTTTTATCATAAATGGATATTGAATACTGTTAAATGTGAATCTATTGATATGACCGTATGATTTTTATCCTTCCTTTTGTTGATGTGGTAAATTACATTGATTGATTTGCAGATGTTGACCCTCCTTGCATTCTTGGCATAAATCCCACATTTTTTATGTAAGATTCTTTAAATATATTGTGGAATTTGGTTTGCTAAGGTGTTGACATCTAAGTTTATGAAGGATATTAGTCTGTTGTTTTCCTTTTTATGATATCCTTCCTTGTGTCCTTTGGTATCATGGTAATGTTTACTTCATTCCCTCCCTCTTTTTCAATTTTTCGGAAGTGTCTGAAAAGGATAGGGACTAGATCATCTTTGAAGACTTGGTAGAACTCACTAGTAGAATCATTTGGTCTTGGTCTTTTGTATTGTTTGAAGAATCTCAATACTGTCTTCATTTCCTTGCTTTAATTGGTCTGTTGAAATTTCTTCTTGATTCAATCTTGGAATGTTGTATGGTTCTAAGAATTTGTCCAGTTCTGTATTATCCAGTTATTTGGCATAAAGATCTTCATAATAATCTCTTGTAATCCTCTGTAGTTCTGTTATGCCTGTTGTAACTTCTCTTTAATTTCTGATTCTATTAATTAGTTTTTCATTTTTTTGTTTAGTAAGCCTAGCTAGAGGTTCATCTTTTCAAAGGACAAACTCTTGGTTTCATTAATGCTTTGGGCACTCTTTTTCATTTTCTAATTTCATTTATTTCTGCTCTAATTTTATCTCCTTCTTTCTACTGGTTTACAGTTTTGTTTATTTTTTAATTTTTTTCTTTTATTAGTTCTTTTAAGGTTTAAAGTTAATTTTTAAGGGTTTAAGGTTAATTTTTAAAATTTTTTATTTCTTTTTTAAAAATTTTTATAAAGATTTTATTTTATTTATACAAGAGCCGGGGTACAGGCCAGATGTGCAGGAGGGTGAGAGGATTCACCGGCGACAGAGTGGGGAACAGAACAGGCAGACTGATGAAATACAAGGGGAGCAGCGGATGTGACAGGAGAGGTCTGCTGTGCCATGTGGGACCCTTGCCTGCAGGCCGGGATTGAACCAGCACTGCAGAAGCTGCGGACAGCTTTACAGCACTGTGCTCAACTGCCTGCCCCACCAGGGAGGCCCATCTTTCTTATTTCTTGATTTGGGCCTGCATTATTATAAGCTTCCATTTTAATACTGATTTTTCTGTGTCCCATAGATTCTAATAGTTCATGCCTTCATTTTCATTCATCTCTAGGTATTCTTAAATTTCCCTCTGATCACTTTTAAATTCACAAATCAGTAACAAGTTGTTTTGTCTCCACATTTTTGAGGTTTATTCCACTTTGTGGTTGATTTCAAGTTTGAAACTGTTCTGATTTAATTTTCTTGATTTTGTTTATTTATTTATTTATTTATTTATTTTAAAGATTTATTTTTATACAAGAACTGGGGTACAGGCCAGAGGGCTGTTGTTTCCTTCTTGATTTTCTATCTGGATGTGTTCATGGTGTAAGTGGGGGTGTTGAAGCCCCATTCTAATATTGTGTTGTTGTTGGTGTTTGTGTTTAGGTTTGTTAATAGTTGCTTTACATAGTTATGAGTTCTATATCTTCCTGATATATTGTCTTAATCATTATATAATGTCCATTTTTTTCTCTTTTTATCATTTTTTAGTTGGAAATATATTTTATCTGATTTAAGTATGGTTATCTTTTCCTTTTTTAGCATACCATTTGCTTGTAGGATCATTTTCTAACCTTTTGCTTTGAGCTTATATTTATATTTGGAAGGCAGTTGGAACTCCTGGAGACACCAAAAGTTGAACTTTGGTTTCTTTTTTTTCTAAAGATTTATTTATTTATTTATACAAGCACTGGGTACAGTCAGAAGCGTGGGAGGGTGAGAGAATTCATCAAAGCCAGAGCGGGGTGCAGAACAGGCAGAAGGACCGAGGTACACTGCTGAGGGGAGCAGCGGGTGCAGCAGGAGAGGTCTGCTGCGCCATGTGGGACCTCACCAGTGGCCAGGGATAGACTTGGCGCTGCAGAGGCTGCGTGCAGCTTTACAGCCCAGCGCTCAACCTCTGAGCCATCAGGGAGGCCCAAGATTTGGTTTCTGAGTCATCTAGACACTTTGTGACTTTTGATCAGTGAGGCCATTGATTCCTAGGGAAATTACTGATATATAAATATACACATTATATCCAAATAAGTATTTATTTTCATTTTACTATTTTTTGAGTGTTTTTGTAGTTTACTATTTTTCTGAGTGTCTTTTGTTCTTCTCTTGTATTTTGAAAGTTACCTTTTGTGTAGGGCTTGAATTCCATTTATATCTTCTCATTTTGTTCTGAGTATTTTTATTCTGAGGTTTCCAAGTGGTTTATTTAGGGTTCTAATCTTTTTTTTGTTTTTAAAGATTTATTTATTTATACAAGAGCTGGGGTATAGGCCAGAGGAACGGGAGGGTGAGAGGATTCACCAGAGACAGAGCAGGAATCAGAACAGACAGACCAAAAGCACTGCTGAGGGGAGCAGCAGACAAGCACCATGTGGGTATCTGCATGGCTGACTGGGAATTGAACCCACACTGCAGAGGCTGCGAACTGCTTCACAGCGTTGTGCTCAACCCGCCGTGCCACTGGCAAGGCCCCTAGGGTTCTAATCTTATAACTGATCTTAAAGTGAAAGCAAGTTAACCTTGAACTCCTTTTATTGGTCCCTATTTTCACTCTTTTACCCTGATATTTTCTGTTTTTTAGAGTATTGTTGCTTCTAAGTGAGGTTTCTTTATATTTTGTATAAGGCCCTTCAATTTTTCTTACAATCATACTTTAGAGGCTATGAATTCCTTCAGCTGTTATTTGTCTGTAAAGCACTTACTGATTTATCAATTCTGGATATTATCTTAACAGGGTATTTTTGGTTGGATGACCTTTCCTCTGAGCACATTAAAAATGTCATGCTATTCCCTTTTGTCCTGTCGGATTTCAGTTGAGGAGTATACACTGATTTTCTTTTCTTATATGTGACTCTGTTTTTCTATTTCAGCTTTTCTATTGTATCTTTAATATTTGCCCTTTTATTTATAATACATCTTGTCTTATATCTCTTTGGGTTTATTTTTTTTTTGAAACTCTGAGTTTCCTGGATCTGGATATCTGTTTCCTTGCTCAGATTGGGGAAGCTCTCGTTTAATTTTTCAAATTGTTTTTCTGCTCCTTTCAAACTATCTTGACTCCTTCTGGAACTCCTATGATACAAATTTAGTTATTCTTGATGCTGACCCATAAAACTCTTATGTTTTCTTCAGTTCTTAAATTCTCTCTCTCTCTCTTTTATTGGTCTTGTTTGGTTGCTTTTCACAACACTCTCTTTCATGACACTTACATGTTCCTTCGCCTCATTACTCTATTGGTGAGCTCCACTACTGTAATTTTTTGGTTTATTATTTCATTCTTTATCTCTGTGAGCTCTAGTTGGAAGTTTTTTATACTTTCTCTGTCTTTGTATTTCTCATTTTGTTTACCTGTTACTCTCAAGTTCTTCTGGAATGACTGATGGTCAAGTCCTCAGTTCTCTTCCAATTTCAGTGGCTCCCTTGCTGATGCCAGTATATTTTTTTTCCCAGTGAAGAAAGGATTCAAGACTCCTGTTAGTCTGTTATCTTAGATCCCATGCTCACATGGACATACCCACATATGCAGACACCTTAGATTATTTCATGTGACATCTACTTTTTACTGAACACTAAATTTTATATCTAAAAATAAAGAAATATTTTTAAGGATAGATGTCTCATTGAGTATAGATAGAATGAGCCATTAAATACCTGAATCATAGGGGTTCTAAATGCCAAGTTCTGGGTTGTATTTGGGACTCATGAAATAAGAAATAGTTTTAATTTTTTTATTTATTTATACAAGAATTGGGGTATAGTCAGAGGCATGAGAGGGTGAGAGAATTCACCATTAACAGAGCGGGGAGTAGAACAGGTAGATGGACCAGGGACACTGCTGAGGGGAGCAGCAGGAGAGACAGGAGATATCTGCTCACCATGTGGGTTGCTCCCTGGCCAGCTGGGAATCGAACTTGCATGCAGAGATGCAGACAGCTTCACAGCGTGGTGCTCAACCTGCTGTGCCACTGGGGAGGCCCAAGAAATAGTTTTAATGACAATAATTAGTTGGTTCTGTGGGGAGTTCAGCATTTACTAGTAATATTTAGAGATCTCCCATCTATAGTCAGAGATTCCTGAAGAATTATGAATCCTGAACTTACAACAGATCATCTGTGCTAAATTCTGCAAAATTTGTGAGCCACCCTTATTAATGAACAGAAACTGGTGCTTTTATTTATGGGAGATACCTAGAATCCAAATACCTAAGCAAGCTTCCATCTATTACAGTTCATGTTAGTTTTATGCAAGTAAACAATCCTAATCACTTGCCTTTTCTTTTAGGGCTATTGGTTAAAGAATGATGGCAACTTAGGGCCTCCCCTGGTGGCCCAGAGTGCTGCGCTGTGGAGCTGTCCGCAGCCTCTGCAGCACTGGTTCGATCCCAGCCAGTCTGCAAGGATCCCATGTGGCGCAACAGACCTCTTATGTTGCTTCAGCAGCTCCCCTCGGCAGTGTATTTCGTCAGTCTGCCTGTTCTGTTACTGTTCTGTCTCTGGTAAATCCTCTCACATTCCCGTGCATCTGGACTGTACTCTGGATCTTATATGTATGAATAAATAAATAAATATTAAAAAAAAGAATGATGGCAACACGAACACATTATACTACAGACAAAACAATATTGCTTTCTTTTTTTAAATTTTGTTTTTATATTCCCCATACAATTGCAATCCCCTTATTTTGACCCGAAGCCCTCCTTTCTCTGCCCCCAAACCCCCATAGAGTGTCTCTGGTTCATAGTTGTTTGTTGATTTTGATTTTTTCTTTCTTATAGTTATTCTTTTTCCTGGTCCCTTATTTAAGTTTTCTAGATTCCTGCTATGAGTGGGACCATCCGGTATTTTTCTTTTTCTTTCTGGCTTATTTCACTGAGCATGATCCCTTCCAGCTCCATCCATGTTGCTGCAAATTCAAAAAAATATCTTTTTTGAATGCTGAGTAATATTCCATGGTATATATGTACCACATCTTCTTGATCCAGTCATCTATTTTTGGGCATTTGGGTTGTTTCTAAAGCTTAGCTATTGTAAATAGTGTTGCTATAAACATAGGGTGCTGGTGCTCTTCGGAATTGATGTTTCTGTGTCCTTTGGGTAAATACCTAGGAGAGGAATTGCTGGATCATATGGGAGCTCTATGTTTAGTAATTCAAGAAATCTCCATACAGCTCTCCATAGTGGTTGGACCAGTTTTCACTCCCACCAGCAGTGCAGGAGAGTTCTTTTTTCTCCACATCCTCGCCAACATTTGTTGTTGCTAGTTTTTTTAATATGTGCCATTCTCACTAGTGTGAGATGGTATCTCATGGTAGTTTTGATTTGCATTTCCCTGATTACAAGTGATGTTGAACATTTTTTCATATGCCTGTTGGCCATTTGTATTTCCTCTTCGGAGAAGTTTCTTTTTAGCTCTTCTGCCCATTTTTTGACTGGATTATTTTCTTTGTTTGTGTTGAGTCTCATCAGCTCTTTGTAGATTTTTGTGAAGAGTCCTTTATCATTAGTGTTGGGTGCAAAACTTTTCTCCCAGTCGGTGGGGTTTCTCTTTGTTTCTGTTATTGTCTCTTTTTCTGTGCAGAAGCTCTTTAATTTGATGTAGTCCCAGCTGTTTGTCTTTGCCTTCACTATCACTACTTTGGGTAATATGTCTGTAAAGATGTCTTTGAGGTGCATGTCATGTAATGTTTCACATATATTTCCTTCTATGTATTTTATGGTTTCAGGTGTTATGTCTAGTTCTTTAATTCATTTTGAGTTGATTTTTGTGCATGGTGTGAGGTAGTGGTCAAGTTTCATTCTTTTGCATGTAGTGACCCAGTTTTCCCAGCACCATTTATTGAACAAACTTCCTTTGCTCCAATGCATAGTCTTTGCTCCTTTGTCAAAGATTAGTTGACCATAAATCTGTGGGTTTATTTCTGGGTTTTCTATTCGGTTCCATTGGTCTGTATGTCTGTTCTTATTCCAATACCATGCAGTTTTGGTGATTATGGCTTTGTAGTATAGTTTGAAGTCTGGGAGTGTGATGCCTCCATTTCCTTCTTTTTTCCAGTAGAGCTTTGGCTATTCAGGGTTTTTGGTGATTCCATATGAATGTCATCAATATTTGTTCTATTTCTTTGAAGAATATCATTGAAATTTTTATTGAATAGCATTGAATCTATAAATTGCTTTTGGTAGGATGGCCATTTTGATAGTGTTAATTCTTCCAATCCATGAGCAGGGGATATCTTTCCATTTCCTTGTGTTTTCTTCTGTTTCTTTTAACAGTGTTTTATAGTTTTCTTTGTATAGGTCCTTTACCTCTTTTGTTAGGTTTATTCCCAAGTATTTGATTTTTTTGTTTCAATAATAAAAGGGATTTTTTTTTATTTCTTCTTCTTCAGATTTATTTCTTTTGTATAGGAAGGCTATTGATTTTTATGTGTTTATTTTGTATCCTGCCACTTTACTTAACTGATTGATGAGTTTAATTAGTTTTTCTGTGGCATTTTTGGGGATCTCTATGTATATTATCATATCATCTGTGAATAGTGAGAGTTTGAGTTCTTCCTTGACTATTTGGATTCCTTTTATGTCTTTCTCTTGTCTTATTGCTCTGGCTAGGACTTCCAGCATTATATTGAAAGCAGTGGTAAGAGTGGACATCCTTGTCTTGTTCCAGATCTTAATGGAAATGCTTTCAGCTTTTCACCATTGAGAATGATATTGGCTATGGGCTTGTCATATATGGCCTTTATGAAATTGAGTTATGTTCCTTGTATTCCAAGAATTTCAAGGGCCTTTATCATAAATGGGTGTTGTACTTTGTCAAAAGCTTTCTCAGCATTTATTGATATTATCATATGGTTTTTATATTTCTTTTTGTTGATGTGTTGGATAACATTGATTTTCGGATGTTGAACCATCCTTTTGTCCCTGGAATGAATCCTACTTGGTCGTGGTGAATTATCTTATGGATACATTGTTGGATTCTGATAGCTAAATTTTTTTTTAAGAGAAAAGTATATAAATTTATTTACTATAAGCTGTATTTGACACAGGAGACTTCATAAGTAATAAAGACCCAAAGAAAATAGCAAAACCTACTTCTTTTTATATTAGGTATAACAAGGACAGCAATTGTAGAAAAGAGAATAAACTTTTGAGAGAATTTTGAGTAAGATAAGTATTATTTTGACAAGGTCTCTTTATAAAGAATTCTATCTCAATTTCTTTTTTTTAAATAAATTTTATTTTTATATTCCCCATACAATTGCAACCCCCTTATTTTGACCCCAATCCCTCACCTCCCTGCCCCCCACTCCCCATAGAGTGTCTCTGGTTCATAGTTTTTTGTTGATTTTGATTTTCACTTTCTATTAGTTATTCATTTTCCTGGTCCCTTATTAAGTTTTCTAGATTCCTGCTATGAGTGAGACCATCCGGTATTGTTCTTTTTCTGATAGCTAAAATTTTATTGAGGATTTTTGCATCAGTGTTCATTAGAGAGATTAGCCTGTAGTTTTCTTTTTTTGTGTGTTTTCCTTGTTCAGTTTTGGTACTAGTGTAATGTTGGCTTCATAGAAAGTATTTGGTATTATCCCTTCCTTCTCAATTTTTTGAAAGAGTTTGTGAAGGACAGGAACTCATTAGTTTCTGAATGTTTGGTAGAATTCATTTGTAAATCCATCAGGTCCTGGGCTTTTGTTTTTGGGTAGGTTTTTGATTACCATTTCAATTTCACTGCTTGTAGTTGGTCTGTTTAGGTGTTCTATTTCTTCTGTATCTAGCTTTGGGTGATTGTAGAGTTGTAGGAATTTGTCCATCTCCTCTAGATTGTTGAACTTGTTTGTATATAACTGTTTATAGTAGTTTCTGATTATTTTTTTGATTTCTGCTGTGTCTGTTGTGATTTCTTCTCTTTCATTTGTGATCCTATTTATTTGTGCTTTCTCCCATTTTTCCTTTGTGAGCCTGGCTAAGGTTTTGTTATTTATTTTTTAGTTTCAATTTCATTTATTTCTGCTTTGATTTTTTATTATTTCTTTTTTTCTACTGATTTTTTTTTCTTGTTTGTTTTTCTTTTTGTAGTTCTTTGATCTTTGAGATGAGGTTGTTTCTTTGAGTTCTTTCTGTTTTCTTGATGTGAGCCTCTATTGCTATTTATTTTCCTCTTATTACTGCTTTTGCTGCATCCTATACATTAGGAAATTGGTGTCCTCCTTGTCATTCAACTCAAAGTATTTTTTAATTTCTTTTTTGACCTCCTCATTAGTCCAGTGGTCTTCCTGTAGTGTGGGTTTCAGTCTCCATGAGGAGGGAGAGTTCCTTGCATTCTTGTTTTGGTTTATTTCTAGTTTGATGCCTTCATCCCTTGATGTATTTTGACATGTCAATTTTTCATTTTAATGGGGTTTTTTACTCATGATGTGTGTTGTTTAATTCCAAGTGTTTGGAGATTTTCCCTCTATCTTTCTTTTAGTGATTCAAAGTTCAGTTCACTTGCTGTTGGAAAACACACATTAAGTGATTTCAATTATTTAAAATTTCTTAAACTTAATTTTATGGCCTAGATATGCCCTATCTTTGTATACATTTCACAGGTATTTAAGAAGAACATTTACATTCTGCTGTTATTGGTGGAGCACTCTATAAATGTTAACACACCCACACACACACAATATGTTTTTTTAAAAGAGTCTATTGGTTAATGGTGTAATTGTTTTGTTCTATATCCTTGCTGATTTTTTTTTAAGTTGCTCTATTAGTTGAAGGTGTTAATGTCTCCAACTGTAATTGTGAATTTATCCACTTCCCATTTTAATTCCATCAGTTTTGTTTCATATGTTTCATAGTTCTGTTCTTTGGAACATAGAATTGCTTTGTTTTGTAGGTTTATTAACCCTTCTATCATTGTATAATGTTTATGTATGTCTCTAATAATTTTTTTTTGTTCCAAAGCACTTTATCCTTTCCTTTAATAATATTTCATGATTTTTTTTTGTTCTTTATTTTTAACCTATATTTTGTTATGTTTGACATAAATTTCTTGCAGACAAAAGATAGTGTATCATACGGGGTAATATTTTTAAATATACTCTGGCATCCCTTGTTTATTAATTGGTATATTTAAATATTTATGTATTTTTAATTATTTAAAAACCTGCCATTTTACTTCATTTGTACTCTATTTTTAAAATTTTCTGTCCAATTTTCTTGACTTCCTGTGGATTAATTTTTAGAATTCCATTTTTGCTTATCTTTAGTGCTTGCAAGTGCTTTTCTTTGTATGACATTTTTAGGCATAACAACACAATCTGCTAATGTTATTAGTTCAAGTGAGGTATAGAAATTTAACATCATTTTACTTTCCTTTCTCCTCCCTTATTTATTATATATTGTTTTCATACCACAAGACAGTCTACAGCTTTGTTTCAACTGAAACACATAAAATAGAAAAAATAGGAAGAAGAAAATATATTTTATTTTTCCATATGTTTTGCTTATTGTATGCTTTCTTCTTTCTTGATGTGCAAGGTTACCTTCTATGAAAGGAAACCCCCACACTTGTTGATGGGAATGCAACTGGTTCAGCCCTTATAGAAAGTGGTATGGAGGTGTCTCAAAACATTAAACTTGGACCTGCCATTTGACCCAATATTCCACTCTTAGATATCTACCCCCAAATTAAAAAAAAAATTCAAAAGGAAGCTCCCATTTTTATTGCAGCACTATTTTCTGTAGCTAAATTATGGAAACAACCTAAGTGCCCCAGAACAGATTTGTAAATCAAGATGTGGAATGGAAATATAATGGAAAACTACCAGCAGTCAAAAAAAAAAAAAAAGAAAATAAATCCAAACCATCTTTAGCAACATGGATTGTGCTTTAAAAGATAATGCTAAGTCAAATAAGTCAGAGGAAAAAAGGTAAATATTGAATGGTATCACTAATATGTGGAATGTTACCTCAGTTCAATTAAATTATTAATTTATAATTACTTAATTGTAAAGAAACAATTATTTAGTTTTATGTGATTTTTTTCACTTATGATTTCAAGGTTCAACCATGCTGCAGCAATACAGTGTACTTTGTTATTTTTTTATGGATGTATAATGTTGAATTTTATGGATAAACCACATTTTGCTTATCCATATATCAGTTGATAGAAATTTATGTTATTTCTACCTTTAGCTTTTATGAGCAATCTACTATATACATCTGTGTAAAAGTTTTTTGGTAGGCATATACTTTCATTTCTCTTGGTTATATAACTAGGAGTAAAGTTACAGAGGTATTTGGGAGCTCTGAGGATTCCATACTATTTTCTAAAACAACTATACCATTTTAAATTGCATGGGTTAGATGTAAGAGAGTCAAATTCTCCACGCTCTCATCACTACATGTTATTATCTGGGATAATAGTAATCTCCACTGGGTATGGAGTGGTGATTTTGATTTACATGTCTCTGTGACTAACAATGTAAAGCATTTTTAAAGTGTGCTTATTGGCATTTGTACATTTTTCTTGGATAAATATCTTTAAGATTCTTTGCTCATTTAAAAAATTGGGTTGTTCTTTTATTATTATGTGTAAGAGTTATTTATGTATTCTCTATTTATTTCCTTTCCCAGATATATTATTTACAAATATTTTTTTCTCCCAGTCTTTGCATTACTTTTTTTATTTTTTTAAATAGAGGCATGTTTTATTTATTTATTTGTTTGTTTGTTTGTTTTTTGTTTATACATGCACTGGGTACAGTCAGAAGCATGGGAGGGTGAGAGAATTCACCAGAGCCAGAGCGGGGAGCAGAGCAGGCAGAAGGACCGAAGTACCCTGCTGAGGGGAGCAGCGGGCGGCAGGAGAGGTCTGCGCGCCATGTGGGACCCTCCTCCAGTGGCCGGGGAGCAGCCGGGGATCAAACCGGCGCGGCAGAGGCCACGGGCAGCTTCGCAACCCAGCGCTCAATCACTGCGCCACCGGGGAGGCCCTACTTTTTCATTTTATTGAGGATGTCCTTTGAAACATAAAAATTTTTAGTTTGGGTGTGTCTCAAATTATCTATGTTTTCCTTTTATTGTTTGTGCTTTTGCTATCCATATCAAAAAATCTTTGCTACATCTAAGGTGATAAAATGTCCTCCTTTGTTTTCTTGTAAGAGTTTTATACATTTATGTCTCTGACTTATTTTGAGTTGATTTTTATATTTGTTGTGAGGTAAGGGTCCAAATTCCTTCCTTCCAATAGTATGAGCACTATTTGCTGAAAACATTATTCTTTCCCTATTTAGTGTTTTGGCACTATCAAAAATAAGTAGATCATAGCCACTAGTTTCTGGACTTTCAATTTTATTCTGTTGATTTTTGTTCATCTTTGTGCCAGCAGTAGATTATTGGTTACCATTGCTTTGTAGAGTGTTTTCAAATCCTTTCTTTTGAGTAATCTGGGTCTTTTGTCATTTCTTCAGAGAAGCCCATCTGAGATTGATTATTTTAAAACTGTGTGATGGATCCTTAAATGCTACAATTAAATACTAAGTAAGTCACACCCATGTGACATCCCCAAATCTCCCAAGAAGCTGTATTTATTTATTTATTTATTTATTTTAAATACATTTTATTTTTATATTCCCCATACAATTGCAATCCCCTTATTTTGACCCCAATCCCTCCCCTCCCTGCTCCCCACCCCCCTTAGAGTGTCTCTGGTTCATAGTTGTTTGGTGATTTTGATTTTCACTTTCTTATAGTTATCATTTTCCTGGTCCCTTATTTAAGTTTTCTAGATTCCTGCTATGAGTGAGACAATCCGGTATTTTTCTTTTTCTTTTTGGCTTATTTAGCTGAGCATGATCCCTTCCAGTGCCATCCATGTTGCTGCAAATTGCATGTGTTTATCTTTTTTGAATTCTGAGTAATATTCCATGGTGTATATGTACCATATCTTCTTGATCCAGTCATCTACTTTTGGGCATTTGGGTTGTTTCCAAAGCTTAGCTATTGTAAACAGTGCTGCTATAAACATAGGGGTGTAGGTGCTCTTTGGAATTGATGTTTCTGTGTCCTTTGGGTAAATACCTAGGAGTGGAATTGCTGGATCATATGGAAGCTCTATGTTTAGTAATTCAAGAAATCTCCATACAGCTCTCCATAGTGGTTGGACCAGTTTGCACTCCCACCAGCAGTGCAGGAGATTTCCTTTTTCTCCACATCCTCGCCAACATTTGTTGTTGCTAGTTTTTTTAATATGTGTCATTCTCAGTGGTATGAGAGGGTATCTCATGGTAGTTTTGATTTGCATTTCCCTGATTACAAGTGATGTTGAACATTTTTTCATATGCTTGTTGGCCATTTGTATTTCCTCTTCAGAGAAGTTTCTTTTTAGCTCTTCTGCTCATTTTTTGACTGGATTATTTTCCTTGTTTTTGTTGAGTCTCATCAGCTCTTCGCAGATTTTTGTGATCAGTCCTTTATTATTAGTGTTGTGTGCAAAAATGTTCTCCCAGTTGGTGGGGTTTCTCTTTGTTTTGGTTATTGTCTCTTTTGCTGTGCAAAAGCTCTTTAATTTGATGTAGCCCCAGCTGTTGAACTTGCCTTCACTATCACTGCTTTGGGTGATGCATCTGTAAAGATGTCTTTGATGTGCATATCACGTAGCATTTCACCTATATTTCTTTCTACGTATTTTATGGTTTCAGGTCTTATGTCTAGTTCTTTAATCCATTTTGAGTTGATTTTTGTGTATGGTGTGAGGTAATGGTCAAGCTTCATTCTTTTGCATGTAGCGACCCAGTTTTCCCAGCATCATTTATTGAACAGACTTTCTTTGCTCCAGTGCATATTCTTTGCTCCTTTGTCAAAGAGTAGTTGACCATAAATCTGTGGGTTTATTTCTGGGTTTTCTATTCGATTCAATTGGTTTGTGTGTCTGTTCTTGTTCCAATACCATGCCGTTTTGATGATTATGGCTTTGTAGTATAGTTTGAAGTCTGGGAGTGTGATGCCTCCATTCCCTTCTTTTTTTTTCAGGAGAGCTTTGGCTATTTGGGGTTTTTGGTGATTCCATATGAATTAAATCAATAATTGTTCTATTTCTTTGAAGAATGACATTGCAATTTTTATTGCAATAGCATTGAATCTGTATATTGCTTTTGGTAGGATGGCCATTTTAATAAAGTTTATCCTTCTAATCCATAAGCATGGGATGTCTATCCATTTCTTTGTGTCTTCTTCTATTTCTTATAACAGTGTTTTATAGTTTTCTTTGTATAGGTCCTCTACCTCTTTTGTTAGATTTATTCTCAAGTATTTGATGTTTTTTGTTTTGACAATAAAAGGGATTGTTTTTTTGATTTCTTCTTCTTCAGATTTATTGTTTGTGTATAGGAAGGCTACTGACTTTTGTGTGTTGATTTTGTATCCTGCCACATTACTAAACTGATTGATGAGTTGAATTAGTTTTTCTGTGGAGTTTTTGGGGTTCTCTATGTATATTATCATATCATCTGCAAATAGTCATAGTTTGACTTCTTCTTTTCCTATTTGGATTCCTGGTATGTCTTTCTCTTGTCTTATTGCTCTGGCTAGGACTTCCAGTATTATATTGAAAAGCAGTGGTGAGAGTGGACATCCTTGTATTTTCCAGATCTTAATGGAAATATTTTTGCTTTTCACCATTGAGAATGATACTGCCTGTTGGCTTGTCATATATGGCCTTTATGATGTTGAGGTATGTTCCTTGTATCCAAAGAATTTCAAGGGCTTTTATCATGAATGGGTGTTGTACTTTGTCGAAAGCTTTCTCAGCATCTATTGATATTATCATATGGTTTTTATATTTCTTTTTATTGATGTGTTGGATAACGCTGATTGATTTTCGGATGTTGAACCATCCTTGTGTCCCTGGAATGAATCCTACTTGGTCGTGGTGAATTATCTTATGGATACATTGTTGGATTCTGATATCTAAAATTTTATTGAGGATTTTTGCGTCAGTGTTCATTTGGGAGATTGGCCTGTAGTTTCCCTTTTTTGTGTTGTCCTTGTTCAGTTTTGGTATTAGTGTAATGTTGGCTTCATAGAACGTGTTTGGTATTGTCCCTTCCTTCTCAATTTTTTGGAAGAGTTTGTGAAGGATAGGCACTAATTCGTCTCTGAATGTTTGGTAGAAATCATTTGTAAATCCATCAGGTCCTGGGCTTTTGTTTTTGGGGAGGTTTTTGATTACCATTTCAATTTCGCTGCTTGTAATTGGTCTGTTTAGGTGTTCTATTTCTTCTTTATCTAGCTTTGGGTGATTGTAGAGTTGTAGGAATTTGTCCATCTCCTCTAGATTGTTGAACTTGTTTCCATATAACTGTTCATAGCAGTTACTGATTATTCTTTTGATTTCTGCTGTGTCCCTTGTGATTTCTCCTCTATCATTTGTGGTCCTGTTTATTTGTGCTTTCTCTCTTTTTTCCTTTGTGAGCCTGGTTAGGGGTTTGTCTATTTTATTGATTTTTTCAAAGAACCAGCTCTTGGTTTCATTGATCTTTTGGATTGTTTTTTAAGTTTCAATTTCATTTATTTCTGCTTTGGTTTTTATTATTTCTTTTCTTCTACTGGTTTTGGGGTTTTTTTGTATTTCTTTTTCTAGATCATTGAGCTTCAAGATTAGGTTATTTCTTTGAGTTCTTTCTTGTTTCTTGATGTGAGCCTCTATTGCTATTTATTTTCCTCTTATTACTGCTTTTGCTGCTCCCATACATTTAGGAAATTGGTGTCCTCATTGTCATTCAATTCAAAGAATTTTTTAATTTCTTCTTTGATCTTCTCATTATTTTAGTGGTCTTCCAGTAGTGTGGTTTTCAATCTCCATGAAGTAGGTGATTTCCTTGCCTTCTTTTTATGGTTTATTTCTAGTTTGATGCCTTCATGGTCAGAAAAGATGGTTGGTATGATTTCAATCTTGGTGTATCTGTTGATGTTTGTCTTGTGTCCCAGTATGTGATCGATCCTGGAGAATGATCTGTATGCGCTGAGAAAAATGTGTACTCTGTTTTTTTTTGGGGGGGGTTTAGCGTTCTATAGATGTCTGTTAAGCCCAAGTGCTCTAGGTCCTTATTTAGAGCTTTAGTGTCATTACTTATTTTTTGTCTTGTTGATCTATCCATTGTTGATAGTGGTGTGTTGAAGTCTCCCACTACGTATGTGATTTCTCTGATGTCTGTTTTCAGAGATGACAATAGTTGTCTGATATATTTTGGTGCTCCTTCATTTGGTAAATATATGTTAATGAGGGTTATTTGTTCTTGAAGTATTGTCCCTTTGATCATAATGTAGTGACTGTTGTGGTCTCTTTTTGTCTTTTTGAGTTTGAAATCTGTTTTATCTGATATAAGTATAGCTGTTCCTGATTTCTTTTTTGGTCCATTTGCTTGTAGGATTGTTTTCCATCCTTTAACTTTGAGTCTATTTTTATCTTTTGTAGCTAAATGTGTTTCCTGGAGACAGCAAAAGGTTGGTTTTTGTTTCTTAATCCAGCCTGCAACTCTGTGTCTTTTTATTGAAGAGTTTAGTCCATTTACATTTAGAGTTAATATTGATATGTTAGCATCTGGATTTGCCATTGTGTTTGTCTTTCCTTTGATTTTATTTATTTATTCTTTTAATAACTTTTTTTTTTTTTTGGCCTTCTTTCATTGTTATTTGTCCCTCTGAGGTTCTGGCTTTAGGATTCCTTGTAGTATTTTTTTGGAGTGGGGTTTTATTCGTAATGAAATTCAAGAGTTTCTGTTTGTCTGGGAAGGTCCTTATTCTTTCTTCATCGAGGAAAGAGAGCTTTGTGGGATAGAGTATTCTTGGTTGGCATCTGTTTTCTTGGAGTCTGTTGACTATGTCCTTCCACCCTCTCCTTGCCCATAGTGTTTCTTCGGAGTAGTCTGATGTCTGTTTGATTGGTTTTCCTTTGAATGTTATCTGTTTCTTCCCTTTGTTAGCGTCATTATTTTTTCCTTGTCCTGGATTCTTGGGAGCTTTCTTATTGTGTGTGTTGCTGTATTTTTCCTTTCGTCGTGGAAGTTTGGTGTTCTTCTTGCTTCTTGTATATCAATTTTCAGCTCCTTCTTCATATTTGGGAAGTTCTCTTCAATTTTCTCCTTGAATATTTTCTCTGTTCCTACATCTCTCTCCTCTCCTTCTGGTATTCCTATAACTCTTATATTTCCTTTCCTCATAGAGTCAGATAGTTCCCGAAGTATTTCTTTGGTCTTTTACCTTCGTGCTTCTCTTTTTCCTTTTCTGTTTTGGTTCTTCTTATTTCTGTGTCTTCAAGAGTACTTATTCGTTCTTCCATTTCATCTATTCTGCTTTTATTGCTTTTCCCAGAGTTCTTTAGCCCCTCCATTAATTCTTTGATCTCCTGCATTTCTTTTACTTCCCTCTTTAGGGTCTCAATTTCATTCTTCTGATCGTTATTTTTCCCTTATCATTGTTTTCCTTTATGACTTCTGTCAGTTTTTTAATCATGGTGATTTTAAATTCTCTTTCTGGAAGGTTCAGAAGTTCTTCCAAGTTACTGTCGTTGCAATCTGGGGGGTGGTTTTATTCTTGTGGTGTTCTTTTTTCCTGAGGAGTTGCTAGGTTGCGTGTGGTTCTTCTACTCCCTACTATCTGTTTTCTAATTTGCTGTATGCTTTGGGACACTGTGTTGGTGGGAATGGCCGGCATCTTGGGTGAACTTCTCTGCTCCCCTTTGTCTCCTCCAGGATCCATCTGTCAGTTTCAAGCAGTCTTTACTGAAGAAAGGTCCCTGTTCTAAAATGCCGATGCGGGGACACCCTCCCCTGCATGCCTGGTCTGCCCCGGCGGTGGGTTCCGCTCCCTCTCTGGGCTCGGACTGCAGGCCAGAAGGGCACTGGTGTGGGCGAACTTCCCAGCTCACCTCAGGCTCCTCTGGGAGCCTTCTGCTGGTTTCAGGCAGTCTTTACTGAAGAAATGTCCCTGTTCTAAAATGGCCATGCGGGACGCACTCCCTGTGCACCCGGTGTCAGGCACACTCTTCTGCGTGCCCGTTCTGCCGTGGCCATGTGTGCCCGCTCGCTCTCTGGACTCGGACTGCTGGTCAGAAGGGGCCTGGCATGGGTGAACTTCCCAGCTCACCACTGGCTCCTCCGGGAGCCTTCTACTGGTTTCAAGCAGTCTTTACTGAAGAAAGGTCCCTGTTCTATGGGGTGTTGGTGATTTTTTTTCTGGTCACTAGTTGGCGCCAGAGATCTCTCCTAGTGTCCTTGGGGAGCTGTTTTTTCACCCCCTGGGACGGGGAACAGAGTGGGAGTGGTGGGGAAAGCCTCAATGGCTTTGGGATGCTATGTCTGCCTTGTGCCGTACCATCGTGGGGAAACCATGCCCCAAATTTCGTGCCCTGGGTCTCAGTTCCAAAGCCCTCAGTTCCAGGACGGGGGCTGTAGCCCAGTTCAGTGTCCGCAGAAATTGGGCCTTTTGCATCCCGCTCCAGTGTCCGGGCGCCTGGCTTCTGATTACTCAGTGAGGGACATTCACCTCAGTGAGGACCCCTGCGCGTCTCCCCGCAAGCCTAGGTTGCAGGCGTGGGGACCTGGGCAGCTGTGATCCAGATCCGTGTTTGCTTTTCAAGCACACTGCTTTTCCGCACAAGCTTACCGGCTGGCCTGGGGCTGTTTGTAGGTCTCCCGGAGTCTTTGTTTTTCTCTAATGGTGCCTGGAGCATTCCCTTAAATTTTCTTTTAAAGATTCATTTATTTATTTATACAAGTACTGGGTATAGTCAGAAGTGTGGGAGGGTGAGAGAATTCACCAGAGCCAGAGCAGGGAGCAGAGCAGGCAGAAGGACCGAAGTAAAGTGCTGAGGGGAGCAGCAGGCAGCAGGAGAGGTCTGTGTGCCATGTGGGACCGTCCTCTGGTGGCCAGGGAGCAGCCAAGGATCCAACTGGTGCTACAGAGACTGCAAGCAGCTTCACAACCCAGTGCTCAACTGTTGCGCCACTGGGGAGGCCCAAACCTTATTTATTTTTAAAAAGCCTTTTTTTGTAGAATTAAATACAGGCCTGGAAAACCACATAAAATAGATAGATAGTTTAATAAACAATAAAACTAACACTCGTGCAACTATCAGTAAAGTAATTAAGCTTTACAAGTTACTCTGGAAGCTTCCTCATGTGTGATGAAAATGACATCTTTCTACCCCCAATTAAGTATTATCCTGACTTTATATGAATTACATCTTTACATTTCCTCATGATTTTATCACCCTCATGTGCATTCCTAGAAATTTTCACATAAACTTGCCATTAATGAAAACAGATATGCTCTTAAATCTCTTAATCTCTAAGTAGTTCCTTTATTTTCCTTGCATTTTATCTGTTGAAAATTTGGGGCAATTGATGGAAAAGTCTCCCCTAGTCTAGATTTTTTGTTTTTTGTTTTTGGTTTTTTTTTGCATTTCTTGGTGCAGTTTCAAAGATTCCTACTTTTCTATTTCTACACATGGGTAATTGGATCCAGAGCCTTGATAAGTTTTCCTTTTCTCTACATTCTCACCAACCTTGTTGTTTCTGGTCCTTTTGATGTGGGTCATTTGTAGGTTTGAGGTGGTATCTCTTTGTGGTTTTTGAATTTCATTTCCCTGATGATAATGATGAGCATTTTCTCATGTACTTGTTGGCTACTTGTATGTTTTCCCTGGAGAGGTGTCCATTTGACTCTTTTGCCTGATTTTTAATTTTTTGTTGTTGTTTTTGTGTTCTTTATGGAATTTGATGTTAGCCCCTTGTCAAATGTATAATGTACAAATATTTTCTCCAATTTGTTATGGTGTCTTTTCATTTTAATGATTTTTTTTTCACTGTACATACACTTTTCAGTTTGATATAGTTCCATTTTTTTTTTAATTTTTACATTGGTTCCCTTGAATTATAGTTAAGTCCTTAAAGACATACCTTAACCCAATATCTTGGAGTTTCACCTGTTTTCTTCCATGTGTTTTATAACTTCAGATCTTACATCCAACTCTTTAATCCAAATCATCTGTTTTAATTTGAGGAAAATTAATTACTCTTTCAAGTTATGTGATTGATAATGATTTGACTGAGTTCCACCAAACCTTCAAAATGACCAAATATCTGTATTTCTTAAATTTTCTTCCAAAATGTGAAGAAAATTTTTCCAAACATGTTATTAGAAAATTACTCTGATACTAAAAGCAGAAAATGACATCACAAAATGAACACTACCCTTAATGAACATAGATGCAAAAATTCTCAAAAAACATTTTAGCAAACTATTACAATGATATGTTGAAATGATCTTACAATATAACTAGTGGGGCTTTGTCCAGGGATCCAAGGGCAACAACATATGGAAATCAATTAATGCAATTTGCCACAACAAAAAGGGAAAGATAACAATGTATGGATATAACAATAGATAGAGAAAAGCTTTTGATAAGAGTCAACACACTTGTAATAAAAACTCTCAAAAAAATGGGGATATAAGAAAAATGCTTCAAAATAATAAGGTTCATATATAACAAACTCATAGCTAACATCATTCTCAATGGTGGAAAACTAAATCTTGTCTTCTAAGATGAGTAACAGGATAAGGATGTCCACTTTCACAACTGCTATTCAAAATAGTCTTGGAATTCTGGAGTAATTAAGCAAGTGAAGGCTATATAAGGAATCCAAATTGGAAAAGAAGATGAAAAATTATCACTACTTCAGATGGCAAAATATATACAGAAAGTCCTAAAAATTTTACTAAAAATCTATAAGAAACAAATCAGTATGGTACAATGGCACAGCAAAATAATCAATATACAAAAGTCAGTTCCTTCCTATACGCAAAGAACAAACTAGAATATATGAAATCAAGAATATACTTCCATTTACCATCAAATTAAAGAATTAAATACCTAGGAATAAACTGAACAACAGGGTGAAGAACATGTACGATGAAAACTATAAGGCATTATTAAAAAAAAATAGACACAAAGAAATGAATAAAACATGACATGCTAAATGATCAGAATGAACATTGTTAAAATAACCATCTTACCTAAAGTAATATACAGATTCAATGCAATATCTATAAAACTTTCAATGTTTTTCTTCAAAGAATTTGAACAAAAATTACTGAAATCCATATGGAACGATAGGAGACTTATAAAGACCAAAGTAATAATGACAAAAACATGTAAAAACGGCGGTATCACGCTTCTGGACTTCAAATGTTACCACCAAGCTAAAATAACCAAAACATAATGGTACTGGAACAAAGACAGATGCACAGAAAAATGGAAGCGAACTGAGAGCCAAGAAATATCCCAACCATATCTAGATAGTTAAACTAAGGTAAAGTTGTTGAGAGAATATCTTGGAGAAAGGTGTCCGGGCCAGCCGGGCAGATCAATGCGGTACCTGGGGGAGGAAGCAGGGGCTTGGTATGGGACAGGGGTACAGGAGGAGTGGAGACAAAGCCAGGATCACCGCCAGTCTCATTTATTCAAGAATGTGTATAAGGTTATATAGGATTCAGAGGGGGAGGGCTCTCGTTATCTCGAACAAGGAGAGACCACCAATGCCAACAAGCCACAAGTAGCTAGCAGGGGGAACGGTTCAGTCGTCACAATAGGAAACTTGAAACTTGAAACCTTCACTGGAGCTAACATTCAGTACCTGCTTCAGGCAAGAATCCAGATGTTCAGGTCTGGGCCCCAGGTCTGGGCCCCGACAGAAAGGAAAGCCTTTCCAGTAAATGATGTTGAGAAAACTGGATAGCCTTGTGCAGAAGAATGAAATTAGAGTACTATCTCATACCACACACAAAAATTAAGTCCAGATGGACACTCAGGTTGTTTCTATATCTTGACTATTGTAGGTGCATAAAGCTTTTCAATATATACCCATGTGTGGTACTGCTGGATCATATGGTGCTTCTATTTTAATCTTTTGAGGAACATCCATGATGTTCTTCATTGTTGCTGCACCTATTTACATTCCTACTAATAGTTTAACTGGTTCCTATTTCTCCACATACTTGCCATTCTTTCTTGTCCTTTTGATAATAGTCATTCTAACAGATATGAGGTGGTATCTCAGTGTGGTTTGATTTACATTTCCTTAATGATTAATATTGTTGAGCATCTTTCCATGTACCTGTTGGCCATCTACATATCTCCTTTGGGAAAATGTCTATTCATATGTTTTGCCCTTTAAAATAAAAAAATTTTTTTTTTGGTCTGGAGTATATGAGTTTTGACAAAGTTATTTGAAAATTTATACAGCTAGACAAAAATACTTGGGATACATAAACAATTTTGACAAAGAAAAATACTTTAGAGAACTTATACTATCTGTTTTTAAGGTTTACTATAAAACTACCATAATTAAGGCAGTTTTATATGATGTAAAAAATAAACATGGGACCAGGAAAAAGACTAATTGCAATAAAGTAAAAATCAAAATCAACAAGCAACTATAGACCAGAGACACACTACAGTGGCAGGCAGGGGGAGGAGAAGAGGGATTAAGGTCAGAATAAGGGGCGTGGGAATTGTATGGGAAATATAACCAAAATGAAAATGCACACATTATGCAAAAATGAAAAATGATGTAAGAATTATATAAAATAAAATAATTTATATTAAAAAAGTTAATAACCTTAAAATATATAATTGATTTAAAATAATAAAAGATGGATGTCAATAGAAAAAAGAACCAATAACATGAGTACTTATTTCACAAAGAATACAAAGAAATATTCACTAGTAATTGAATTCTCAGAATTAGCAACTATTTTTTTTTTTCATATCCAATTGGTTAAGGTAAGGCAGATAAAAATGTACAAAGTTGAGAAGGATATGAAGAAACACAAGTTCCTCACTCTGTTTCAGGAACAATAAATTGGTGCAACTCTTTTCAGGCAATTTAGCAATATTTAAAATGTCATTAAAATATGATACACTTTGTCCTAGAAATTTCATTTCTAATAGGCAGTACAGTATTAAGAGTGCACACTCTTTAAGGCTAGAATTCCTGATTCAGTTTCTGACTACACAACTTAACTACTGTGCAACTTTGGAAAGGTTGCCACAGCAATTTGTACCTTAGTTTCCTAAATCTGTGCAATTTGGGTAAGTACTTGATAAGGATATAGTTAGGCTTATATGTGTAAATGCACATAAAAACAACCCAGAACAGATCTGACACAGGGGTAGTACTGCATAAATATGTGCTCTTCCTTCTTCCTCTCATTATTCTATCATAATAGAATTCCCAGTTAAGTTTTTACCAGACCTCTTCCTTTGATTCTGAAGATACTTTGTCTCTGAGGGTAGATTCAATAATATTTTCTTAGACCTTTGCTTCACCCGTTAGCAGATCTCTTTGACTCTGTTTCTGAGTTCCAGTTTTCACCTTAAGGGGTTGTTGTCCTGCCTCCTTTAATGTCTTTTAACTAAGTGGAACGCATTCTTACTCACCTGTCCGTTGTACCCATTCTCTCTGCTCAGCTATTAGCACCTGGATTGGGAACTTACTTACTTCCTTGCCTGAGTTCCCCATTGTCACATGCTTAAGACTTAGAAGTATCACAGGAGATATCTGTTGGCTGCAGTCAGCTGATTCTTTGTTCACACAAACTGAAATATGGGCAAAAGGGAAATACTGAGTTTATGGAAAGGTCCTCTCCTTCTCATATATGTGCATGAGTATTCCCTCAAGGAAGACTTAAAGTCACTAATTCCAAACATGCAAAATGTATCCTGTTTCTTGTCTTATTTAGATGGTGACTCATTAAAATTTTCATCACTCAACATGTATTGATGGAACACATATTCTATATCAGGCAGTGGGCCAGGAACAGAGGATGCAAGTTTGAATAAGATATGAACTTGGCCCTCAAACAAACACACACTTAGTAGAAAATTATGAAGTATTGGGATAAAGACAAACATAGAGTTGTTTACATATTTCCATGGTGGCACAGAAGAGGAGTAGCTAGCCTGGTATGAGTCAGATTTTGGATTTACAGAGAACTTGATTTTGAGCCATGTTCCAAGTGGCTTGGCATGAGATGGCCATGTCCAATAATAGGCACTGGCGTGTTTCAAAACATGAAATTATACCAAAAGTTAGCTTTGCTCTGTAGTGGTGGCTAGAACTAGGGTATAGGTGGAAATTGGCATGACATGACACTTGTAGCGCCAGGAAGGCACAGGTCAGGTTTTCTTTGATCAGAGCAGAGGGATAAAGGAGAGTCCTGGAGACCTGGGTGGCTTTTATTGGGGTTTTATATGTAGGCGGCAACCGGGTACACAGTAGGCAAGGGTGGGGGGGGCGGGGGGTGAGGGCTGGCAGGGCTCCCAGCCCCCGGCAAATCTTTACTCTTCACTGGGCTCTCTCGGGTTCTCTTATGGCCTCTGATTCTCTCCTAGTTCTCTTCCATTCTCTCGCTTGTTCTCCTCTGGTTCTGCTCCACTAAGCTGCGCTCTGCACACTCTGCGGCTTGGCTGAGCGCGCATGCATGGTGGGAGGGCGGAAAAGCCTGACACCTTTTTACTTACCCCACAGCGCTATAGCATCAGGAAAATCACACTGCTTGTCAAAAATTAGACATGATTTTCAAGATATGAACATTTCAAAGTAGGGTAGTGACAATATCAAGTTTGTGTTTTAATAGGATAATTTGGGGTATGATGTGGAAGATCTATTGCAGATGGAGAGATGAAATTGAAACCCGTTGAGGTAGCTAAGGGTGATAAAAGGAGCGTGAGTGAAGGTTGGGGAGGGAGAGGAGGTGATACATTCATTTGACAGAACCTGATGAGAAACGAAATTTAGCAAGAAAGGGAAAGAAAGCAGGAATGTATAGGATGACTTGGATCTCCAGGTGGATAATATACCCATTAAACAAAATAGAACAACTAGGAGGACTTCTAGTTTGATGGGCGAAAAATTACTGAGTTAAGACTCAGAAATATTGAATTTGAGGTGTCCGTGGGATGTCCATAGAAAAATTCCACCAGAATGGTAATAAAAATATAGGGCTGTTGCAAAAAAAGAAAGAGGGAGGGAGAGGAGAGGAGAGGAAAGAAGGAAGGAATGAGGTTGGGGGAGAGAGAGAGGAAAGAGGAAGCAAACAGAAGCATGAACAGGGATGCTATTTTGGAATCATTATTATATAAGCGTTATTAAAGTTATTGGATCAGATGAATTTTCCCAGTGTAGGTATGATGAGTGTAAGAAGTTTTGTGCACAAAAGCAAATGAAATTGTGGAAAATATTGAAACTGAGACTTAGTGGTAAATTGGTTTCAGACCTTAAAGTACAAGAAAGAAAAATGAAACTTATCTAAACTTACTTTCTGTGACTTGCTTTTTACTTTATATTTATTTTTTTTGAAAAGATTTATTTTTTTATTTATAAAAGAACTGGGGCACAGGCCAGATTCACAGGAGGGTGAGAGGATTCACCAGAGACAGAGCAGGGAACAGAACAGGCAGACTGATGAAATACACTGCTGAGGGGGGAAGCAGGGAAGTCAGGAGAAGTCTGCTGCACCATGTGGGATTCTCGCTGGCTGGCCAGGATCGAACTGGCCCTGCAGAGGCTGCCTACAGCTTCAAAGAGCTGCACTCAACCTGCGCCCTGTGAGGGCGCAGGTGAGTCACAGGTGAGGCCCTGTGACTTGCTTTTTAAAGACACAGCAAAGGTTGGAGATTTATTGACAACTTTGTGTTCAAATCCAAGGCTGAGTGGAAGTGAGAAAACAGAGGAAGTGGGGGCTACCCAGAGGAGGAGGAGCACATCAACAGAAGTTCACAATTCTAGTTATGTGAAGAAAAGTGTCTTCATACTTCATGCATAAAATGTCCCATGATTTAACCATGAACTTCAGTCAATCCACAGTTCTTTGCTCCTAACCTGCTTTTCAGTAAATAAATTTTAATTCCTTTGTTCTCAGCCCTGTTCTCCAAAGGCTCTATAACCTCATTTCCTTTCTTTCTTTTTTTCTTTTTTTCTCTCTCTTTTTTAATTTTATTTTTATATTCCCCATACAATTGCAACCCCCTTATTTTGACCCCATCTCTCCTTTCCCCACTCCCCACCCTCCATAGAGTGTCTCTGGTTCATAGTTGTTTGGTGATTTTCATTTTTTCTTTCGTATAGTTATTCTTTTTTCCTGGTCCCTTATTTAGGTTTTCTAGATTCCTGCTATGAGTGAGACAATCCGGTATTTTTCTTTTTCTTTCTGGCTTATTTCACTGAGCATGATCCCTTCCAGCTCCATCCATGTTGCTGCAAATTGCATGTGTTTATCTTTTTTGAATGCTGAGTAATATTCCATGGTGTTTATGTACCACATCTTCTTGATCCAGTCATCTATTTTTGGGCATTTGGGTTGTTTCCAAAGCTTAGCTATTGTAAATAGTGCTGCTATAAACATAGGGGTGCAGGTGCCCTTTGGAATTACTGTTTCTGTGTCCTTTAGGTAGATACCAAGGAGTGGAATTGCTGGATCATATGGAAGCTCTATCTTTAGTAGGGTGAGGAATCTCCAAACAGCTTTCCATAGTGGTTGGACCAGTTTGCACTCCCACCAGCAGTGCAGGAGAGTTCCTTTTTCTCCACATGCTCCCCAACATTTGTTGTTGCTAGTTTTTTTTTAATTTGTGCCATTCTCACTGGTGTGAGATGGTGTCTCATTGTAGTTTTGATTTGCATTTCCCTCATTGCAAGTGATGTTGAACATTTTTCATATGCCTCTTGGCCATTTGCATTTCCTATTTGGAGAAGTTTCTTTTTAGCTCTTCTGCCCATTTTTTGACTGGATTATTTTCTTTGTTTGTGTTGAGTCTCATCAGCTCTTTGTAGATTTTTGTGAAGAGTCCTTTATCATTAGCATTGGGTGCAAAAATGCTCTCCCAGCCGGTGGGGTTTCTCTTTGTTTCTGTTATTGTCTCTTTTGCTGTGCAGAAGCTCTTTAATTTGATGTAGTCCCAGCTGTTTATCTTTGCCTTTACTATCACTACTTTGGGTGATGCATCTGTAAAGATGTCTTTGAGGTGCATGTCATGTAGTGTTTCGCCTATATTTCCTTCTATGTATTTTATGGTTTCAGGTGTTATGTCTAGTTCTTTAATTCATTTTGAGTTGATTTTTGTGTATGGTGTGAGATAGTGTTCAAGCTTCATTCTTTTGCATGTAGCGACCCAGTTTTCCCAGCACCATTTATTGAACAAACTTTCTTTGCTCCAATGCATAGCCTTTGCTCCTCTGTCAAAGATTAGTTGACCATAAATCTGTGGGTTTATTTCTGGGTTTTCTATTTGGTTCCATTGGTCTATGTGTCTGTTCTTGTTCCAAACCATGCAGTTTTGGTGATTATGACTTTGTAATATAGTTTGAAATCTGGGAGAGTGATGCCTCCATTCCCTTCTTTTTTTTTTCAGGAGGGTTTTGGCTTTTCGGGGTTTTTTTTTGATCCATATGAATATCATCAATATTTTCTCTATTTCTTTGAAGAGTGACATTGAAATTTTAATTGGAATAGCATTGAATCAGTAGATTGCTTTTGATAGGATGGCCATTTTGATAATGTTAATTCTTCTGATCCACGAGCAGTGGATGTTTTTCCATTTCTTTGTGTCTACTTCTATTTCTTTTAACAGTGTTTTATAGTTTTCTTTGTATAGGTCCTTTACTTCTATTGTTAGTTTTTTTCCCAAGTATTTGATTTTTTCTTGTTTAAATTAAAAAAAAAGGATGGTTTTCTTGATTTCTTCTTCTTCAGATTTATTGTTTGTGTATAGGAAGGCTACTGATTTTTGTGCATTGATTTTGTATCCTGCCACTTTACTAAACTGATTGATTAGTTGAATTAGTTTTTCTGTGGAGTTTTTGGGCTTCTCTATGTATATTATCATATTGTTTGCATATAGTGATAGTTTGACTTCTTCCTTGTCTATTTGGATTCCTTGCATGTCTTTCTCTTGTCTTATTGCTCTGGCTAGGACTTCCAGTATTATGTTGAAAAGCAGTGGTGAGAGCAGACATCCTTTTCTTGTTCCAGAATGATATTGGCTGTGGTCTTGTCATAGATGGCCTTTATGATGTTGAGGTATGTTCCTTGTATTCCGAGAATTACAAAGGCCTTTATCATAAATGGGTGTTGCACTTTGTCAAATGCTTTCTTAGCATCTATGGATATTATCATATGGTTTTTATATTTCTTTTTGTTGATGTGTTGGATAACATTTATTGATTTTCGGATGTTGAACCACCCTTGTGTCCCTGGAATAAATCCTACTTGGTCATGGTGAATTATTTTTTGGATGCATTGTTGGATTCTGTTGGCAAGGATTTTGTTGAGGATTTTTGCATCAGTGTTCATTAGGGAGATTGGCCTGTAATTTTCTTTTTTTGTGCCATCTTTGTTGGGTTTTGGTATTAGTGTAATGTTGGCTTTGTAAAACATATTTGGTAGTATTCCTTCTTTTTCAATTTTTTGAAAGAGTTTGTGTAAGATAGGCACTAATTCACTGATGAACATTTGGTAGAATTCATTTGTGAAGCCATATGGGCCTGGGCTTTTGTTTTTGGGGAGTGCTTTGATTACTGCTTCAATTTCGTTGCTTATAATTGGTCTGTTTAGTTGTTCTATTTATTCTTTGTCTAGCTATAGATGATTATATTGTTCTAGGAATTTGTCCATCTCTTCTAGGTTGTTAAATTTGCTTGCGTATAAGTTTTCATAGTAATCTCTTATTATTCTTTTGATTTCTACTGAGTCTGTTGTGATTTCTCCACTTTCATTTATAATCCTATTTTTAGGGTGTTTTCTCCCATTTTTTCTTTGTGAGCCTGGCTAGAGGTTTGTCTATTTTGTTTATTTTTTCAAAGTACCAACTTTTGGTTTCATTGATCTTTTGGATTTTTTTTTAATTTCTAATTCATTTATTTCTGCTTTGATTTTTATTATTTCCTTTCTTCTACTGGCTTTAGGATATTTTGTTGTTCTTTTTCTAGTTCTTTGAGATGTGAGGTTAGGTTGTTTCTTTGAGTTCTTTCTTGTTTGTTGATGTGAGCCTGTATTGCTATATATTTTCCTCTTATCACTGCTTTTGCTGCACCCCATACATTCTGGAATGTGGTGTCCTCCTTGTCGTTCAACTCAAAGTATTTTTTAATTTCTTCTTTGATCTCCTCATTAGTTCAGTGGTCTTCCAGTAGTGTGGATTTTAATCTCCATGAAGTGGGAGGGTTCCTTGTTTTCTTTTCATGATTTATTTCTAGCTTGATACCTTTATGATCGGAGAAGATAGTCAGAATGATTTTGATTTTCATGTATCTGTTGATGTTTGTCTTGTGGCCCATTATGTGATCGATTCTGGAAAATGATCCATGTGCACTTGAGAAAAATGTGTACTTAGATTTTTTTGGGTGAAGTGTCCTATAGATGTCTGTTAAGTCCATGAGTTCTATGTCTCTATTTAAGTCTCTAGTGTCTTTGTTAATTTTTTGTCTCGTTGATCTGTCCATTGGTGAGAGTGGAGTGTTGAAGTCTCCCACTATGTATGTATTTTCTTTAATATATGTTTTCAGAGCTTATAATAATTGTCTAATATATTTTGGTGTCTCTTCATTTGGTGAGTATATGTTGATGAGTGTTATGTCTTCCTGATATATTGTCCCCTTGATCATAATGTAGTGTCCATCTATGTCTCTTTTTACTTTTTTTAATTTGAAGTCTATTTCATCTGATATAAGTATGGCTGTTCCTGCCTTCCTTTTTGGTTCATTTGCCTGTAGGATTGTTTTCCAACCTTTTACTTTCAGTCTATGTTTATCTTTTATGGTTAAATGTGTTTCCTGGAGACAGCAGAAGGTTGGATTTTGTTTTTTTAATGCAGCCTGCTACTCTGTGTCTTTTTACTGATGAGTTTAATCCATTTACATTTAGAGTTAATATTGATATGTTGGCATCTATGTTTGCTATTTTGTTTGTCTTTTTAGTGATCTTATTCCTTGCTTTATTCTGTTCTTCTTGTTCATTCCTCTGTTATTTTTGTCTTTAGGACTCTTGTAGAATTTTTTGGAGTGGGGGTTTAGTTGTAATGAATTTCTGGAGTTTCTGTTTGTCTGAGAAGGTCCATATTTTTTCTTCGTAGAGGAAGGAGAGCTTTGCAGGATAAATTATTCTTGGTTGGCATTTGCTGTCTTGAAGTTTGCTGAATATGTTACTCCATTCTCTTCTTGTTCATAATGTTTCTTCAGAGAAGTCTGAAGTTAACCTGATTGTTTTTCCCTTATAAGTTATCTGTTTCTTCCCCCTTGCCACTCATTATTTTTTCCTTGTCTTGGACTCTTGCAAGTTTTAATATTAGGTGTCTGTCTTGCCATAGTTTTCTTTTCATTATGGTAATTGGGAGTTCTTCTCGCTTCCTGTATGTCTATATTCATCTCCTTTATCATGCCTGGGAAGTTTTCTTCAATTATCTCCTTGAATAATTTCTCAGTTCCTTTATCTCTCTCCTCACCTTTGGGAATGCCTATAACTCCTACATTTCCTCTCTTCATGGAGTCTGATAATTGTCTAAGAGTATCCTCATACTGCTTCATTTGCACTTCTCTCTCCTTTTCTCTTTTGGCTCTTTTTATTTCTGTATCCTTTATAGCACTGATCTGTTCTTCCATTTCATGGATCCTGTTTTCATTGCTTTTCCCAGTTCTTTATCTCTTCTAGTAATCCTTTTATCTCCTGTGTTTCTTTTCTTTCCTTTCTTAAGGTCTCAATTTCATTCTTCTGTTCAGTGATTATTTGTCTCAACTCATTTTTTTCCTTTCATTTTCTTTCTGCTTTTTAATCAGGATGCTTATTAATTCTCTATCTGATAGGCTTAGAAGTTCTTCCATGTCATCATTGAGCTCTGGTGACTGTGTTTCTTTTTGTGGTGTGTCCTCCTGCAGGCTTGCTTGGTTATTTATATTTTTTCTTCTCCCTGTTGTTTGCTTTCTAATTAGTTCTATGCATTGGGACATTGTGCCACTGGTGTTGGCGAGCATCTCTTTGGAGTGCTCCATTAGGGGTGTCGGAAACTGTTTACCAGACTGAGGCCAGCACTGGTAGGCCAAAACTCCACCAGGGTGTTGATGCTCTGTTGCTGGGCTCTGCTCTGTCTCCTACAGTTCCCTCCCTCTGTATTTACTCAACTCCAACAGGGAATCAGCTAGTTGGTGATTTAGTTCTGGTCACGAGGTGGCACCAGAGACCCGTACTTCTTGACTTGTGCTTTTTCCCAGTGGTTCTCTGAGTAGCGGAGCGGGGGGGGCACAGGGGAGTCCCTCAACAAAGGGGCTCTTATTCAAGCCAGATGCTGTGTCTGACCCGTGTTCACCAGGTGTTGTGCCCGCACCTGTATGGATCCCACGCCCTGAAGTCGGCACTCTAGATCTCAGTTCCAGGGCTATCAGATCCAAAACATTGGCTGTCACCCTGTGTAGTACCCGCTGCTATGGCGAATCCCATGCCCAGGATCCTGTGCCTAGCTATCAATTCCAAGATGGGGTCTTGTTCCATGCCTTATTTCCCTCCTTACCCTGGTTTGGGTGGCCCACCCTCTCTCAGCTGTGAGGGTGTTTTTGGGTTCCCTGGTTTCCAACTATAGGGTGTTGGTGATTTTTATTCTGGTCACTAGGTGGCACCATAGATCTTTCCTAGTGTCCTTCGGGAACTGTTTTTAACCCCGTGGGTCCAGGGGAACAGAGTGGGAGTGTAGTGGAGAGCCTCAACGGTGTGGGGGTGCTGTGTCTGCCTTGTGCCCCACTGTCGTGGGGATCCCACGCCCCAAATTTCGTGCCCCGGGTCTCAGTTTCAAAGCCCTCAGGTCCAGGATATGGGCTGTAGCCCAGTTCAGTGTCCGCAGAAATTGCGCTTTTTGCACCCTGCTTCCGTGTCCGGGCGCCTGGTTTCTGATTACTCAGTGAGGGACATTCACCTCAATGAGTGCCCCCACACCTCTCCCTGCAAGCCTAGGTCGCAGGCGCGGGGACCTGGGCAGCCCCAATCATGTATACTTTTCAAGCTCACCACTTTTCCACACAAGCTTACAGGCTGGCCTTGGGCTGTTTTTAGGTCTCCTGGGAGTCTTTATTTTTCTGCAATGGTGCCTGGAGCCGTTCACTCACCTCAGTGGTGAATCCTGCACGGTTCTCCACAGTTCCAGTTCACAGGGTGCAGTGGCTGAAATAGTTCCTTTCCATTCATAGTCCTGCTTGATGCGTAGTTTGTTCTTGTTGGTTGTTTTAGTTTTTTTAGTTTTTTTTTTTTTCCTCCTTTCTGTTGGTCAGAGAGTGCCAACTTTGTGGGTGGGGGAGGGTAGCAGGGTTCTGCGCTTTCCTCCCTTCTAGACCTTTTTTATGGCAACTTTCTTCTTTGGGCAGTTTGCCAGAGTCGCCCGTTTATCTTCCCTGTCCCAGTTCTCTCAGGGACCTGCCGCTTTTCCTCCCTATTAACTTTTTTTTTTTTATGGGAGGTCTTACTCACAGCATTTCCTTGCTGCCATGTTGATGATGTCTCTCTCAGTTCCTTTCTTAATTGAGGACGTAGATTTGAATTTATTTCCTAACTTCTTGCCAGTTGATTTGCAAATAAAGCTGATTTCTCTTCTCAAATAAATGATATCATAACCTGATCTGAGGACATTGGATGAAGGATCCCACTGCTTGGTGGTGATATTAGCTTGTACCGTGAATATGGAACTGCTCCATATAGTAGTTGTGCCGCTCATACAACATGCAGTTCCAGGCACTAGTTGTATCAATTTGCAGGTGAAGGGAAAACTCTGGGGTTGTGTTGTGAACAATCTGTGTGACTACATGAGGAGACCTAGGTGAAAAGAATACTTCTTTAGGAGGCTAAGAAATAATTATAACTATAGAAGACTTACAAAAGAATGTGACAGAGAAACCATCAGAGCACAACATTTTTCGAGAGCAAGAAATTATATCTGGAAGCTCTGAAGAAATCTAGCTGTTTAATCTTAAAGCTTTGCTTAATAAGACCTCTTTGGAAACCTTAGGGAGAGATGACTCGTGCTTTGGTGGGATCAAAGGTCCTAACTCAATGGGTTGAAAGATAATGGTGAAGGATTGAGGGTGAGACCACAAATGCAGGCCACACAACAATGCTCAATCTATGAAGAGTTGAGAGTGAACACCGAGGATTTTTTTCTGCCTGGTTATGCCTTGTTGTATTTAGTGTGTACCACAGAGAGGAACAAAAGTTGGTGGACTGACTGGTAAGAAAGAAAGGCAGTGGCAGTGTTACATGGCAGGGTGAGGGACACCGTCAAAGCCCCAAACCTGTCCACTCTAAATAGGTTCTACATCCGCAGCATCAAGACAAAACATATACTAGTGTGTAAGATCTTTAATGGAAAGGGTCTTTAATAAAATTAATGTGCAACAAAAAGAAGGAAAAGAATATAGTTTCCAAATCAATCACGCAAAGTTACCCATGCCCTCATTGGTAAATGCCCAGCCATACAGTGTTGGCCCAAAGTAGGACCATTAAGACCTGGAAGCCTACCACAGTCAAAGGCCCTCCTGGTGGGGCAGAAATTGTCAGACAAGTCTGGAAGGAAAAGAGCAAAAGCAAAACCAAGATAAATGGTTCCATTGTTAACCTCCCCACAGGTCTCTCACCCACATCTGTTTCAACCAGTCCAGGACCAAGAAGCAAGTACAGCTTCTTCACATGACTCTCTGCTTCATATGCCTCCTCCAGGTCTCCTTCTGGCTCTTCATCCTGCTTCCTTTCTTTTCCAGTCTTCTCTTCAGCTTTTTCTCCTCCCTGCTCAGCTCCACCCTCCCTTGGGTGGATTAGCAATCCTGGAACCTCCCTTTTTCCTGGGAATCAACCTGTTACAGTAGAATGAGAGAGAAAAAAGGAGGAAGATTAGGTAAAAAAATAAATAACTGAAGCATAGTCATCACCAGCCCCCCAAACAAGGATTTCTCCCTCTAGCCTTGAGAAACTGGTGAAAACTGTTTTATTTTACTGAGGGATGGAGTGTGAGAGGTGAGTAAAGTCAGTCATGGTGTGGACTTGGGTGATGGTACAGATGACCTTACCTGACCTTACATGTTCCAGTCAGGTCAACACCACCAGTCATGTTGGCTGAACTCCCAGTGAAGGGCTGTGTGCCATGTGCAGGGCTCCCCCAGGTTCCAGGACTTGTTCTCTCCCAGCCCCACATACCTGCTCTCTTCCCTTTACATGGCCCTCCTCCTGGGAGGGGTAATGGAAAGGGGTTGCTCATCTTTCACTGAGGTTTAGCAGTTTCATGAGAATTTCCATAGTGTCTGCCATGTGCCAGGCACTACTCCAGGGCTGAGGAGACAACAGAATAAAGGAGATGGTGTTAGTTTTCATATTCCAGAGGAGGGTGGCAGATAATAACATCAGTATAAAATACAGCAGGTGGTGATAAGAACTATGAACAAAATATGATAAATGGGCAAGGTTACAGTGATATGCGGGCAGAGAGAGGGGGCATCTCTGATTGGTGACATTTGAACAGAGACCAGGAAGCAAAGGTCATGGGGTGTGAACCTGCTTGGACCTTTGGGAAACTACCAGCAGCTGTGGTAGGGCCTGCCCATATGTACGTGAGGGGGGCGGGATGAAGAGTTTTGATTTGACTGAGACAGATAAGAAGTTAATGGAGAGTGTTTCTGTCTGTGGTAAGAAAACATGGTAGCGTGAAAACAGGAGACAAATTATGGGACTTCATCAACAGCAATGTTGTGCAACCATCCCAGGCCAGGCAGGTTCATTGTCAGTTCTCACAGAGGATAAGAGAATTTGCAGTCTTTGGTGGATATTGCAGACCTTTATTGCTGAAATAGGGGTTTGTATAGAGAGGTAAGAATGCAGAGCAAGATAGCCTTGCAGAGCGGCAGAATAGCAGCTGAGACCCCTTTACACAGCCACAAAACTGATACCTTGTTGCAAATGCAAGTCCCATCTGTTGTTTGCTAGATGACTTAATAATGGAAAATGTAGCATTTCAAGATATGGGCTGTCTGTTGTGTGGAAGGCAAAAAATAGCCTGATTTTAACTCATTTTCCTTACAAGCAAGCAAAAGGCAATCATTTTTATTGATTCTCTTCCTCTCTGCTCTGGTTCTTTCCATGTGGCGCTTTGCTAATGTATGGTTTTTAATTTGAAAAAATGTTTCCTGCCAATGGATTGTCCCAGTCCGGAAGTACTGACAGTCACCTGAAAGAATCCAAAAGTGCTTTGTGGGCAAGACTAGAACCCAGGACTTGTGAGAAAGTTTGGCAGGAGATATGATAATGGCTATACAATCATGGAAAGTAAAGTCTTATTTCCAAAAGCAGCGATGAGTTGAAAGAACAAAGATAGGATTAACTCAAATGCTACCAGAGTGTAATAACCCTTAATGCTATGCATTGCTGAAATCCAGTCTTCTATATCTAGATAAAATTGCCAGATTTAGCATATAAAAGATTTCAAATATTGCACTGTACATACATATGTTAAAAAATTATTCAGTGTTTACCTCAAATTCAAACTTAAATGGGAATCCTGTATTGTATCTGGAAACGTTATCCATAGAGGTATTGACTCAGGGCATAGTTATCTATCCTCTAGAAACAACTTTAGCTCAAACTCTTCTGTTCATTGGAGACTACTGTAATGTTTTCAAAGGAAAAAAGAGTGACTTTTGTTAATAATTCCTTCAACCTGAAACATTTTTGTTGCCTCAAAATCTCATATTTATGATCAAACTGAACCAGCCAGGTCCCACTATCTTTCTAAGTGGGTGCCTGTGGGTCATTTCTTTGAGGCTAAAATTGTAATTTACAAGGAAAAGTACTTTATGAAATTGTGAAATGTCAAACATACATAAATTATTATTATTTCTCACTAATTTTTCTTTCTTATTCCTAGTGATACAGGGCAGCAAAGGACACAAAAATTGGCTAAGGACACTGCCTGAATAGTTTACAGGTCACAATCTGAGTTCTTTACCTGCGTGCACAATTGCAAGACCTCTCAGGTTCGGGGAACAACAGTAATGGGATTTATTTAACAAACCATGGAAAAACGAAGAGTTACTGAGGCCAAGTGAGTTACTTCATTTGAAGCAGTATCCAGTATTTTAAAGTCCTAAACACAAACACTCTCAAGATGGCGTCTTCCTGCCACCGAGAGCCTGGAGCACATGGCAGACAGACTATAGGCCGGGATCCAACTCATCAAGACAGTAGGAGACAAAACAGGAGATGTTCCTGGAGCTGCTGAGATGCCCCAGCACAACACCAGACAAGGGACACTCAAAGCAGCAGCTGTTGCTGCTGAGCAACCTGACAAATGGCCACATTCACACAGCTCAGAGAGATGCCCAGCTCTGAATCTTCGCCTTCCCTGCCAGGCGGTAACAGCAGCAAAACAGAATAGTTTCAGTCACCCAGTTACTTGTGAAACCTCTGAACTTTTCATCTTTGAGTTTGGCTGCTGGACTCCTCTCAAGGTCCTTCAGAAGCCCACACCAGCCTTCTGGAAGACTGGCGTGATGAGAGCAGAAATTGCTGACCCTGGAATCACCGAAGATCCAAAAACACTGAAATCCCCAAAGCTGAATCCCAAACATCGAATCCCAGCAGCAGCTTCTGCACTACCTTATATTTCTTATCAGAGTGTCCACCCCCACTGATACTTTATTTGCATTTTCCCTGGGGCTATCTATTCTCACCAGCACCCCCCTGCAGTGGGTGCCATCTATAACATTCTTTGGCTTCAGCCACCACTAGACTAGGACTAAGAAGCATGTGTTGGTATGTTTTTAAACTACTGTAACCTTAGTTTTTTTTTTTTTTTTAATCTGTGTTTTATTTTGTAAAGAAAGATGCCTCAGGGCCTCCCTGGTGGTGCAAGCAGTTGAGCACCACACTGTGAAGCCGTCCGCAGCCTCTGCACCACGGGTTTGATCCCAGCCCACTGGCGAGATACCCACATGGCGCGTCAGACCTCTCCTGTCTCACCTGCTGCTCCCCTTAGCAGTATGCTTCAGTCAGTCTGCCCCACTCTGTCTCTGGTGAATCCTCTCACCTTCCCGCACATCTGGCCTGTACCCCGGTTCTCATATAAAATAAATAAATCTTTAAAAAAAAAAACTTAAAAAAAAGGAAATGTCTCACTGGTTGTCTTTTAATATATATTGCAAGTCTGCTTCCCTCAAGGGAGACATATATCCAGAAGATCACAGATTTTTGAGCTCCAGATAATCACAGAAAATGCTTCCAAAAGTTCTTGCCTCATCCATTCAAGTGCTTGTATTTTCCAAATCCCCACTGTTTCCTATGACTTCACACCTTAGGAGGCTGCGTGGGAAGAACTAAGGAGTCTCACATGGCTTTATTGTTGATTCTCTGTGTTGGGTGAGCAGTCTTCTAGTAACTGGTGGCTGAAACCATAGATTGTTACAGGTGGTGCCTCCTGGAGGGAGTTGCTGGTGAGGATAAATAGCCCCAGGGAAAATATAAAAAGTATTACATTTTGGGGTGGAGCGACGCGACTGATAAGAAATACAAGGGACTGCAGAAAGGGGCATGGATTCACTCAGTCTTCGGGATTCAGCGTTTTCTGATCTTCAGCATTTGGGGTCAGTAGATTTCAGCCCCACATTAATGATCTTAGAGACTGTTGTGGGCCTCTGAGTGGAGGCCTCCAGCAGCCAATGTCAGACAGGAAGTTTGGAGGCTTTGCAATTAGCCACGCTACTGAAACTGTTCTCAGTTTTGCTGCTGCTACAGCCTGGCAGAGAAGGCGGAGACCCGCAGCTGGGTGCCTCACTGAGTGGGGCTGTTTGCTAAGCTGCATGAGTGGGGCTGTTTGCTAAGTTGTTCAGCTGCTGCAGCTGCTGTTTTGAGCGTCGCTTGTCTGGTATTGCGCTGGGACATCCCAGAAGTCCCAGAAGCATCTCCTGTTAGTCTTCTGTTGTCTTTGTGTGTTGGAACCTGGCCTGGAGTCTGGCTGCCGCATGCTCCAGGTCTTCAGTGTCAGGAAGATGCCATCTTAGACATGTGGCCTAGTGTGCAGGAGAGGAGCTCTTTGTCCTCAGCGGTGGGAAGATGCCACCTTAGCTGCTTTTGTTTAGGACTGAAAACATTGGACACCACTTTAGGCAAGGTAAACAGCCATTTTTGGTCTCAGTAACTCCTTGTTTTTCCTTAGTTTGTTCAATAAATTCCATTGTTGTTCCCTGAGCCTGAGTGTGCAGGTAAAAGACTGAGGCAGTGAAGGGTAAACTATTTGGGCAGTGTCCTTGGCCAATTTTAGTACCCCTTGTTGCCCTTATCAATCAGATTCCTGGGTCCCAGTAAAAACCCTTTTTGAGAGGCCAGCCAGTGGCCTACTGTCACCCCCAATGCCTTCTTCTAAGCTCTTCTATCACTCCATTAAAAACAACCCCCTCAAAATTTTGTAGAGTTAAATGTAGAAAATGTTCAAAATATGAAAATTATGATTAAGGAAGTAAGAGTAATCAGCAGGCCCACTACTCAGAGAAAACCATTGGTGGCATACTGATACTATGTTCATAAACATTTTTTATAGAGTTGGAATCATTTATTATATCATGGAACAGTTTTTAGTCCTACTTTTTTCACACACTATCATGACTTTTTTCAGACTATGCCATGATTTTCAAAATAATACATTAATTATCTTCATACTAGTATATCACATGAATGTACTATGGTTACTGCAAGCATTTTCTATATACTGAGGAATTTAAGCAAAATAAGTTCATTACACAGGAATGATTATAGGGGGATGATCCAAGTGTATATTATGTGTTTTCTACGGCTTTCCCTTCTTGGTGCTCTCCTAGGTAATAGGAAGTCTTTGGCCTGTCTATCTGAAAATTAGAATGTCTGGACTGGTGTAAATTTCACCATTCCCTCTCTCCCCTTTCAAGCATTTAGTTTAGAGTTAAATCTTCACCTTTTTTATCTGCTACTTGCAGGCAAGAACTTGTAGTGTGGAAAGCAAGTGTGAACTCTCCTCCTCATGTGTTTTGAGCCCACCTGTTGTTAAAAGCGGATGGCTTTCCTCAGGTGCACCTTCCTGGCTCCTCCAGAGGGTCTCCTAAGGGGCCTTCTGACCCTAACCTTTGGCACAACAGTTCCTCTCCTGATATTGTCCCCTTATCATGCTCCATGTCCCCTGAACTCTCTTACTTCCTAACCCTATGACGGGACCTCTTGGTCAGTTATCCCAGATGCACTTCCTTTGTAGGGAGCCTTTTGTAATCTTTGGGCTGAAGGCAGCTTTGAGAGACATCCTCCTCTGTTCAAACCTGTGCACAGATCTGTGTTTCCATTCACTTTGGTAAATGCCTAGCAGCAGAAAGACTGGGTCATATTTGGAAGTGATATTTTACATTTCTACCCGTCAAATAGGAGAGTTCCAGTTAATCTGCATTCCCATCAACCTTTGGTATGGTATCTTTTTAATTTTATCCATTCTAATAGCTTTGTAGTGGTAACACACTGTGGCTTAATTTTAATTTCCCTTATGCCAATGATATGATTATTTTCTTATTACTCACAGCCACAGCATAGGTCATGGTGTGCGAGGTTTGTGTGTCCTGTTTGGAGCAGGGTAAGCAAAGAAGTGCAGGTAGAACTGTGGACTGGAAGGAACAGGAAGAGGAGGCTGAGTGGGGGAACTGAGATCATGACTGTAGATGTCAGCAGTGGCTATCAGCATGAAATCTCAAAGACATAAGTTAAAGACTTGCTGCACACCTGAGTTACAGGACACTAGTGACATGGGGAACCAGGGAGCGCTCGAAGGTTGCCAGTGAGCGTGCAGGGGAAAGCAAGATGTCAAGGATCCTCAATTCTGCAGCTCTGAGGAGATGAGGAAAAAGGTCAAGGAGGACTCTGCTGGAGAAGAATCATTTCTGACAGTAGTTTGAACTATGAATTGGCCAAATATTCACTCAAAAGAAACTAATTTGAAGCTGAAGGAATGAACACACCAAAGAGGATAGAATTAGGAAGAGTTGGCTAAGAGTAAAGGGAGGGGACCAGCTGACTCCACATGAAAGGAGCCATTATTGTGATGTAGCCCCAGTACATGATAGATTTTTCATGAGAAAACCAGGTCTAAAGCCCAATCAGACATGGGCATCATCATACTGTTGACTGTTCAGACTGCAATGGAGCCTTGACCTGATGATTCAGGGGCTGGGGCTGCAACTTCCTCCCCTCATCCAAAAATTCAAATATAACTTATAATTGAATCTCCTTATATGTTTCTGTATCTTTGGTTTCAACAAACTGACATCTGTGGTTGTGAATGAGGAACAGGAATAGGAAAAATAATACTTATTTAAACCTGTGTTTATTCTTAATTAGTTTTCCTAATCTTTTTTTATAAATCTATGTTTAAGTTAACTTTTCCCATCCTGTCCTTGTATTCCAAGTCAAGAACTTTTAATTTGTGAATGTGTTTATGAATTTGGACTACATTCAAACTGTCAAAAGTCTTTCAAATCCTGATTATACTACCATAAGATACATTGTGGAAAATGTATCTTCTATTTTGTGGGAAAATCATGAGCAGATAGTGTTAATATTTACATTTGGTCTCTTATAGAACTTAATAAAGTCATTTTGCCTCAGTTTTCTTTCTTGCAAACACACACATAGTGATACAATATGAATTAAATAAGGCACCCACTAGATAGTGGTGGTGTTGCAGGACAGCCCCAGTGAGAAATGGGGCAGGCATCCTGGGTGTGAGTCCTTTCCCATGCATGTAAGAACTTTGGTAAGACCCAAAAGCAGGAACACAGAGATAATATTTTTTTTTAAAAGATTTGTTTACAAAAGGAATAAGAAAGGATAGAGAAAATAATATTAGCTGATCAAATATCCTACCAGTAATTCCTCCCAGTAAAGCATCTAAGCTGAGACAACAGAATGCAAAGCAAAAGGCTTGAAAAAGCAAGAGAAAACAAAACACATGTATTTTCAGTTATAAAACAAGCATGGCTGCTTAACTACACCCCTAGTTTCCCCAGCCTCCCATTCAGGAAGTCAGAGTCACAGCATACTGGGAGTTGAAATCCTCTGAACCTCAGATCCCCTCATTGTGGAAACAGGGGTGTAACCCAGGAAAACATCAGGGGGTAGAATTCATTAAGGTCATTACTCATGTGAGCAGAGTTTGCTCATACTTGGGGATAACTGTAAGTGTTTAACAACTGGTTAGTTTATTTATTTATTTATTTTTTAGATTTTATTTTTATTTATTTATACAAGCACTGGGTACAGCCAGAAGCGTGGGAGGGTGAGAGAATTCACCAGAGCCAGAGCGGGGAACAGAATAGGCAGACTGATGAAATACACTGCTGAGGGGAGCAGTGGGCGTGGCAAGAGAGGTCTGTCAGGCCATGTGGGACCCTTGCTGGTGGCAGAGGATTAAACCGGCACTGCAGAGGCTGGAGGCAGCACTCTACCACTGCGCCACCAGGGGAGGCCCTATTTATTTTTTAAAGGTTTTTTTTTTTTTAAATTTTTTTTATTTATACAAGAGTTGGGTTATAAGCCAGATGTGCGGGACGGTGAGAGGATTCAAGAGAAAGAGTGGGGAACAGAACAGGCAGACTGACGAAATATACTGCTAAAGGGAGAAGCGGGCGAGACAGGAGAAGTCTGCTTGCCAAGTGGGTTGCTCTAAGGCCGGCAGGGATCGAACTGGCACTGCAGAGGCTGCGGACAGCCTCACAGCACTGTGCTCAACTCCCTGTACCACCAAGGAGGCCCAACAACTGGTTAGTTTAAATGTTAGTAAATCACTGCTGTGCACATGCTCCCATCACAGCTGACTCCAAGTTAGATTGTAATGCCCCTGAGTGAGAAGTTAGGAAGACATGTACACAATCCTACCAACCAAAGTATTAGAGACGTATCATCTATAAATATATGACTATTGCATTAATACCATTATCGAAATCATAATAAATATTTCTATCAGAACAAGGAAAGACCTGTCACCAGTCTATTTTAGCCAATTTTTGAATTTATTATCCCTCAATTTTTAATTAACATTATTATAGCTTTATTTACATAATGCCTGCCACTCTAAACTATGAATCCATACTGGAATTTTGTTGACTATCTTATTGAAATCGAATTCTACTATTGTTGCTACTTCCTGGAAGTTTTTTGCACTGGCTACCATTAGAATGATCTGGAATATGTGGAAAATACACTGAAGGTAAACTGACTACATAACTTGTGGGGCTCAATGAAAAATGAAAATGTGGGACTCCTTGTTCAAACATTATTAAGAATTCAAAATTGTGATAGCAGAGCATCAAACTAAACATGGATGCTTTTGAACCTGGGGCCCTGAGTGACTGCACAGGATGGCCACCATGAAGCAGACCCCTTTCCAGCATCCCTTACTCAGTTGCAGATTGAGTGAAAATAAAATAAGGGAGTTTGCTATTTTTAAAATCATCCTGGGTGGCTCTAATAGGTAGCCAGTACAGTAACTCTGGTCCTCAAATTTACTGTATCAAAATCAACAAATTCTGAATGTTAAAACATAGATTGCTAAACACTAGTTTTAGAATTTTGAATTCAGTAGGTCTGGGACAGGGTCCTAAAAATTGCATTTCTAGTAAGATCCGAAATGATGCTGATGCTGATGCTGATGCTGATGATCTAGGAGGCACTGAGAGTCTCTGACCTAAGGTATTAACCTTCAGTGCTTGCATGGCAGACATAGTCTTTTTTTTTTTTAATTTTATTTTATTTTTACAAGCACTGGGTACAGTCAGAAGCGAGGGAAGCTGAGAGAATTCACCAGAGCCAGAGTGGAGAGCAGAGCAGGCAGACTGATGAAGTACACTGTTGAGGGGAGCAGCAGGCGGCAGGAGAGGTCTGCGCACCATGTGGGACCCTCACCAGGTGGCCGGGGATCGAACTGGCGCTGCAGAGGCTGCGGGCAGCTTCGCAACCCAGCGCTCAACCGCTGGGCCACCAGAGGAGGCCCAACAGACATAGTCTTTATGACCTGACCTTAGTCTACAACTTCATGGAGTCTTCAATTCATGTGAAACTCCTCACCACTTCTCAGATTTCTCATGGTCATGCATGCCTTCATGGAAGAGCTTTATTTCAGTATCTACCATCTCAGTGTCTGCAAGAAAATTTCTGATTCTCCCTTCCAGAGTCCATTCCCCAGATCTTGTACTGCTAGAGCAGAGAGAATCCAATGCTCTGCTGTACATCAGCACTCACCATGCTGGTTCTCCACTTGACTACATCTGGAAAGAATGTGTCTTTCACCTGTGTCTTCTCAGGGTCTAGCACAAGGCAATCATTCAAAAGTCTGTTGAGAGGATAAGTTAATTATTTGTTTTAAGTTAAATACAATATTATTCTTCATGATTACTGTTTTCTATATAGAATTTTATAACAGAATAAGGGAGTTTTTCTTCTAACCCCTACAAGATGTCTTTAAAATGCATAATCTTGGTCCCAAAGATAACCAGGGTAGAGACAGCAATGAATCATTGCAGATATATTTTTTACAGGTGGAAAAAATCATATTCACTACTAAATCAGCACTTAGATCTTTGCTTTTAGTAAACATCTCTTTAGAGGACATCTTCAACACTAAAGCTATAGTCATCATATATTTTGTGGATAACTTTTTGCAAAGAACAATGATAGCTTAAAGAAGAAGTCCACCAGTATTTGGAGTTTAGTTTTGACTGCATATGCCCAAACAGTTACTGGATTGCAAAATAGTGGGAATATGTGAATATAAAGTATATGTACATTAAAAGATGAATGGACAAATATTCAAAAATTTTTGGTGAGTAGTTAATCCACAGAGCCGTGTGTGTGTGTGTGTGTGTGTGTGTGTGTTGGGGAGGAGGTGGTAAGGAGAAGAGAGGTTGCTTGAGGTTTCACCCTTGAGGGATCATGTACACCCACACAAAATCCAAATATAATAAATTTTGGGATGCAAGCACAGATTATCCATCTAGCTGCAGAGGTGGAAGACTGCCTTCAGACATGGAAAATGACAGATAATTATCCAGTCTTTTGACAGCATGTCTGCTACCTAATAATTCAAACTACTGGTATAAAAAAGAAAGCCAAGAATCTTGATGAAGTTGGAAGAAGAGCCTAACAATTTGCCTCTACCTTCTGTATGGGAGTCTATTCTTCTATATTTAGCTGCAGGAGTGGTAAAAGGTGGCCAGGAAGAGAACAACTCAAATACTTAGGAGAGCTCAGCTTTATTTTTCAGCTCATGAGCAGTGCCTGTTTCTACAAATGGTAAGACAGTGCAACTCTAAAATGTAATTTAATAATAATAATCCTCTACATTGCAGAGTCCTTCAGAAGTTAAAAGAGATCTCTTTCATTTATTTTAAAAAATTTATATTATTTTTTATTTGAGATAATGCTGGTGTATGATACCATATATGATTCAGAGGTATAGGTATATTCCCCACCAAGCACCCAGTGTCCTCCACCATTGACCACTGGAGTTTTTCCCTACCCTTCCATCATGTCTGGTGGCCTCAATTCAACTGTTACCTTTTATGGCTTGTTTGGATTGGTTTTATCTGTTCCTTTGTTTTGTTTCTCTGTAGTCCTCATTTATTTCATAGAACAACCTTGTAGGGGAGGTAAGATGGGCATCATCACTTCTTTTATAGATGAATACATTCAAGGCCATGTAAAATGATTACTAGCATGTATAATCCATGTCCTTGTCCACATATTGCATCTAAAATTACAATGCACTGCTACTTTTATATTCATGGTGTTGCATTTTCAATAAGAGGCACTAAAATTGTACCTGAGCAATTTTATTTGTAGTAATTTGATTACTGTAGATTGATTTCACAGTTTCCCTTTTCATCAAAAGGAATTTTTAAGGCAAGAATTATGTAGATAGTTGTCTCAAATCTTCACTTGATTTTACTTCCATTTACTCACACCTTCTTTATTTATTACCTTACTTTCCTACATATGATCTGATTTAAAAAACCCTGAATGATACATAAATCACCATTGTCAGCATAATCAGCCCTTGTTAAGAGCTGGGATCTGTCTAGGAGCCACAAATGCATTGTGACATTCCTATCTCATTATTTATCTGATTTAGGTCCCCAGAAAGAAATTTATCATTTTATTGTAAGATAAACATTGTTCAAATGTATTTTCTCTAATTGTGAAAGCACTCGTGCACACACACATTCCCGAGTTAGTTGGGTGTGTTGAATAGGTGTCTATAATATTGGTTTCACAGTATAAGAAAAAATCTAAAAGTGTTTCTCTGTGTCCTATGGGAATCTAGCTAAAGGATGATGCATAATGAACTAAAACTCAGTGTCTTGTATTTTCTCTCACAGGAAAACAAAATAATTACTAAAATTAGGGGAAATTTATTAAAATTCTTTAATAACTATTTTTACTTGTCTCTTATATTAAAGAGATGAGTAAATATTTTTTAAATATTCAATATTTTAAAATTGAATTATTGAATATTTTTTAAATACTTTCCACCTTAGTTTTTGTTGAAATGAATATAAATAATAACAATTCCCAAATGGATTTTTCTTTATTCACATTTGATAATGCCAGCATGGCTGTCTCTGGTCAGAAGGAAAGGAAAAACATTCATAAATTATTCTCTGCATCATTCCTTTTAACCAGGTTTAAATTAGCTCACATTGGTGTTCTCATGCTTTGAGAAACAGCCAAGACTTTTGGTGAAGTCATTAGTGGCACTTCTGGGCTGTGGCCATTGCAGGGCAGGGGGGACTTCACGCTAATCATGTTCAGCCTCTCTCGGTCCATGATTCTTTGAATGTGAAACCAGAGGAGAATGGGGGTTTCCCTTTTATCCTGCATTTCCCAGGACAGTGAGGACACAAATAGTGTACACAAATAGTTCTAAGGATATCATTCCACCCATGCCAGCCAATGTCAACGATCCTAGAGAAAAGCGAGGATTTCCTGAGGGCAAATCAAGACAGGATGTCTTATCAACAGTTGCATGTTGGGCTGCCCTGATCTAAATGTGCTTTGCTTTCTCTTTTTCATGCTTTTGCTTATGCTGTTCTTCCTTCTGAAACTCTCTTTTCCTCATCCTTCCTTCAATGGGGTTCATTATTTCCCCTCCACAAGTACAGGGGACTAACCAATATCTTCGCACCCAGGGTAGAATTTTTCCATGGGACCGAAATAGCTTATTCCTGTTGGAACCGAGGTCAAAGTCCAGCCTACTTTTTATAAGACAGTCTGAGGCTTTGTAGAGCATAACATTTTTCTTAATCCCAAATTTTATTTGAAAGTGCAACTCCAGTCAATCTTGCAGATTCCAATTCTGTTGCAGTTGGCCTCTGCATTAAAGAACCCATGACCATTTATTTCTCCTATTGCTGCAGAACACCTTTCCTAATTTCTCTGCACTCCCTCCTTCCTCCTGTTCTCCCTGATGCCCTCTATCATCCCTGCTACAACAGAAATAAATCCCCTTGCTGACTTCATAGAATGCCTGCCAGATCTTCATGGTATCTGCCTGTCCCAGAGGACACTATTGCCTCTATTGATTTTTTTTTTTAGAATTTATTTATTTATTTATTTATACAAGCACTGGGTACAGTCAGAAGTGCGGGAGGGTGAGAGAATTAACCAGAGCTAGAGCGGGGAACAGAACAGGTAGACTGACGAAATACGCTGCTGAGGGGAGCAGCAGTCACGGCAGGAGAGGTATGTGGCACCATGTGGGACCCTGGCTGGTGGCTGGGGAGCAAACCGGCGCTGCAGAAGCTGGGGCAGCTTTGCAGCCCAGTGCTCAACCACTGCGCCAGCAGGGGACGCCCTGCCTCTATTGATTTTTCAAGGACAGTCACCTTCCCACATTTAGTAAAGGGTCAGGAGAGAAGATGAAGTTGTTTACCATCTACTGTAGCTATAAAACCCTTCAGGTTCCTCTTTTCTCTTGGCTAATGCATAGGCCATTGTAGAGTAAGGTAAACAAGTATCAGGATTTTCTGCCCTCCCGCCATTAGGATTGATGACCGATCCCTGCAATCCTGAATGGATGCCTGGTGTCGGGAACCTGGAGTGGAGTGTGGGCATGCGTAATTGGATACACCTGTGCTGAAAGACTGGCCTTATAAGGGTGGTGTCACAGGGACTCCAGCAGAGAGAAGAATCACGAGAAGAACCATGATAGCAGAGAAGCAGAGAGAACATGAGAGAAGGCCAGAGAGCCCAGAAAGAGTGAAGACTTGCTGGAGGCTGGGATGCCTGCCAGCCACCCGGCCCCCCAGCACCCCTGCCTGCTGTGTACCTGGTAAATCCCAATAAAAACCTGCAAAAGCCACTGAGGCCCCCAGAACTCTCTTCTCCTTTACCCCATCTGCTTGGGTCATAGAAAACCTGCTCCATGTCCTCTTGCCCTTACAGTCATCTAGCATCCAGTCCCAATCCTGTCCTCAATGAGGGCAACTCCAGTTACCAGTGGATAACCTAGAATGTTCCTTGACTAAGGCGGTCACTTATAACCGTGGCCTCCACCTATTAATATCCCACACTTTGGACACAACACCTCAGTTTTTATACTCTCCTTATTCCTATTACACTTATCTGGCAACTTCATTAGCAATTTCTCATTAATACTACAATTCTCAAACTTTAATAACATCCAAATTACCCGAGGAGTACATAAAAATTTAGGTTTTAAAGCTTTCCCCGCATGGATTCTAACTATCTAGGTATGGGGCAGTACCCAGAAATCTGCACTTTATACTCATTCCTATTATTGATGTGTATGTCCAAGAGAAAATTCTGGAAAACTACTTGAACCGTTCATTTTATCCTGAAGGTGATAGGTTTCTCCTGCTACAGTTTTCACCTATAATCAGCTAGAGTAAATGATATTCAGGCTTTTCTGCCCTCCCCCCATTAGGATTGCCCTTCTTGATGGTGGCATCTGCATTTTGTTACATTGTTATCTTCAGTTGTGTTGCTTACTCTTGTGGGCCATGGCGACAGTATTGATATATTCACCAAGAGAAGCAGAGGCAGGAGAGAGAACAGAAGAAAGGAGAAAGAATTCCAGAGAGCCCAGAGTGAAGACTTGCCGAGGGCTTGGAAGCCTCCGGGCCTGCTGGCCCCCCAGCACCTCTGCCTGCCATGTACCTGGTTGCTGCACTACAAGTAAAAGCTCAAAAAATTCCTAAGAAACCCACCGAGGGCTCCAGGACTCTCCTTTACCCTGTTTTGCTCAAATCATCAGATCCTGCTCTGTGTCCTTCCTGCCACTACATCAGCATAGACTATTAGCCTATTATCTGTAATTTAAATCAGTCTCTTACTACCATCACATGATGGTTAATTTTATGTGTCATCTTGGTTAAGTCACACTACCCAGATATTTGGTCAAATAACAATCCAGATGTTGATATGAAGGTGTTTTTTAAGATGAAATTACTGGATATGTCAGTAGGCTTTGAGTAAAGCAGATTTCCCTCATAGTTTGGATGGGTATCACCAATCAATTGAATGCCTTAAGAGAAAAAGACCGAGGGCCCTGGAAGAAGGAATTCTGCCTCCAGATTACCTTCAGACTCTAGTTGCAACATTACCTCTTTTGTGGGTCTCTAGCCTGCTGACTGCCATGCAAAATTTGGATTTGCCAAAGCCTACCCTTAAAAGAAATCTCTTAATCTCTCTCTCTCTCTCTCTCTCTCTCTCTCTCTCTCTCTCTTTCTCTCTCTCTCTCTACACACACACACACACACACACACACACACACACAGAGTTGATTCTGTTTCTCTGAAGATCACTGAGTAATACAATAGTATACTTCTACACTTGTTTGAATAAATATATACTTTAGGATTCTATGCTTCTCTGAACTGCTAAATCAAATCTCAAGGGCTGAGGTTAACACACATTATCATTCTTCAGCCCAGGATGTATGTCTGTACATCCTAGTTATCCTCTATGCATCTATACATTCTGCAACTCTGAGTTCCCACAACCACTTTTTCAAATCTTACCATTGTCTTCCAAGCTATGTTCCTAATTATCTCTGCTATAGATACTGACTGATGACTAGTCTCCTATTTTACAGAGAAGATTGAAGTTATGTTAGCAAGTTTCTCTGTTTCTTACCCATCATGAAGTTTCTCATTGTACATTTATCATTTGGTCTGGCTTTGTGGACAGGCTAAGTCCAAGATGGATGATTTCCGCTTGGAATTCCATCCTTTCACTCTTCTTCAAAAGGACTTTTTTTCTAGTCTATTAATTGCCCACCTTCTTCTCTTTTCTCCATTTACACTTCCCTGTCCTGCGACACACACTCCATTCGCACCATCCTCAACAAATTAAACTTACCTTTGTGGTCTACATTCCTTTCTAGTTACAACCATTTCTCCCTTTTCAACTCACAATAACATAGCAGCCGAAAATTTACCTACAATTTTATTGAAAATGCTCTTATCAAAGCTACCTTCCAACTGCTAAATTCAGAGAAATATTTTCAGTCCTATTTGACACACTATCTCTGTACTATTTTGTACTGTTGATGAATTTCTTCATGACACTCTATACTTCCTCTTCTCCCACCATTCAATAAGACATCAGTCAGACTCTATTTCTCACCCCTGCCTGTTTGGCCTCTCCTTCTCTCCAAGACCCTGAAACAGATACATTTGGGGAGGGAGTATAACAAGGTATACCCCAAGGAAAGGGGAGATTTCAGTTTCCTTGTCTCACCCAAGGAAAGGTAGAGCTGAACAGGGAGGGGCAAAGCTGGAGAGATGATAGACAGAAGGAAGGATGAATGATGGGGAACAATAAGGAGACCTGGAGAAAGCGCATGGAACAGACACAAGGTGAGGAAACTGGGCTTGCTTCTTGGTCTTGGACTGGTTGAAATAGATGAGGGTGAGAGACCCATGGGTAGGTTAGCAATGGCAGCTTTTATCTTGATTTTGTTCCTTCCATCCCAGATATGCTGGACCCCTTCTTCCTATTTCCTATGGGTCCCCACTGGGAGGTGCCTTAGACTTGTGGTAGGCTTTTGGCCTCAGTGGCCCTACTTTGGGCCAATCCTATTTGGATGGGCATTTATCCACAGGTGATGGGTAACTTTAGGTGCTTGATTTGGTAACTATGTTCTTTACCTTTCCCTTCTCGTCTCTTTATTGCATACAAATTGTATTAAAGTTCCTTTCCACTAAAGGTCTTATGCACTAGAGTATGTTTTGATGTGGCAGATGGCAGAACATATTTAGAATGAGCCAGTTTGGGGGTTCTGGAGTGTCCCTCTCCCTAGAATGTCCCTCTCTGCAACAGAGACTCTGCATTAATAGACGCCTCAAATATAGGGAATATTTTATAATTAAAATTACCTTCATTTCCATTTTCCTCTTCTCTTTCTCCATGCTGCCAGTGATCAAGGCTTAGCACAGAGTTACTCAACAAATTCTTTACTAGTTTTGCTAAGATTCTAGATTCCATGTGATCTGATTCCAAACAAAGGACAAATTTAGAAATACTGAGACTGAAAGAGGGCAAATGTGTATGTAGACTTTGGCGATTGTTTTCTCCTACCTGGATTCCAAGAAGTAATGAGGAAATTATAGAATTATTTCTTTTGTAGAAAAATAGATTGGAAACATTACAACATAACACACAGAATCACCTGACTGATCTCCCAAGATTAAATGAAACCAGATACTCAGCATTGTTAGCTATGGAGATACCATGGCTCCACCCCATTCTACACATTATCAATGTGTTTCCTATCTTAATAACTTCCTTAACATTTATACAGTGAAATGGAAAACAGATTAAGTCCATAAATCCAGGTGACCCCAATGAATTCCTAAGAGGCAGTGGAGTCCACTTGTAAATAATTCTAATTTAAATCTTGTAACGTGGATAAGTTAAAACCCACATCATTAAAATGACATTTCCTGTATTTTTATCATTTTAGTAGGAATGCCAGTAATCACCACATTAAAGATCTCTGGGGGAGACCATAAATAGGAGGATAGATGGATGCTAAAATATTCAGGAAGCTTAAATCCAAAACACAGTTTAATATCCTTCAATTTGAGAAAGAGAGTACTTTTTTTGAAATCCAAATTTCATGTTTAATTATTTTTGAGAATTTTGACAAGTCTCAATATATTTATAAACTTCAACTAATGTCTGAAAAAAATAACTGAACATGTTGTTAGGGCATGTCATCTAATTTCTCTTTATAAAAAAATTCTAAAAGTTGTGCCACCATCCTAGGCCCGGTAGGTTCATTAGCAGCTCTTGCAGATGATAAGAAAATTTGGAACCTTTGGCGTGTAATGCAACCACGCCTGGTTCAAGCAGCAGTGTTGGTGGTATAGGGTAAATGGTTTTCAGGCATTTCTGCCCTCTGGCCATTAGGATTGCCCTGTTTGATGGCAGCACCTGCAATTGTTACATTGTTATAAGTTATATTGTTTTACTTCTGGGGGCCATGACTGCAGTACTGAGATATTCACCAAGAGAAGCAGAGGCGGAAGAGACAGGAGAGAGAAGGGGAGAAAGAATGGCAGAGAAGCCCAGAGTGAAGACTTGCTGGGGGCTTGGAGGCCTTCCGGCCTCCTGGCCCCCCAGTACCCCTGTCTGCCATATACCTGGTTGCTGCACTACATGTGAAAGCTCAGTAAAAGCCTGAAAAAGCCACTGAGGGCTCCAGGACTCTCCTTCACAAGGTGCGCTTGGATCATAAAGAACCAGCTCTGTGCCCATCCTTCCACTACCACTGGCATTACTCGCCAGGATAGATTCAATGTAGACGTGTATGGAGCGCTCTGAAAACATCAGGAGGGACTGAGGAGTAGCAGACTGTGTTTGCCTGGGACAACGCTGAATGTGCCATGGCAGCTCAGGTGATGACCAAAGTCCAGAAGCTGCAGGAAGAGCTAAAGACGCTGCAGGAGCATAGGAGGTGGACAAGGTCTGGGAGCTGCGGGACAAGGGAGGAAATGGCCCGCAAGACCAGCCCACGATCCCTGAGGCAGCAGAATCATTGGGGAAGAAAGAACCACGATTTGGAGCTCACCAGGGCTGACACGAGGAACAGTGGATGGACTTGGACTGACAATCCCACCAGAAGGTGGAGGAACTTTGGCAGGGTAATGTTATGTTTTGGGGACCATTGGGGAGGATGGTATTGTTTGTACACCCCAGGAGATGGGAATCTGCGGGTGGCCAGTGGGCCTCAGTGTTTAAAAGCAGCCTGTGAACTGCCCGGCAATCCTAGTGTTAGGAGTTGGTGCCTTAACTCCGTCTGAGGTTCCCAAAAACCACGCGAAACCAGAGATGCAAAAGCAAAAGGCTTTATTGCTAGCTTAAGCTAGGGTCCGACTCTGCCTGGTATACTGACACAGCAGTCTCATCAGGTTGAGAGGGGAACCTCTTCCCAGAGCAACCAGCTGTTTTTGTACTTTGTTAACAGGATGGGGGGACTTTTCACACTTGGGGCAGGGTCCACCCTGATTGGATAGCTCTCATGGTGCCAGCTAGGTTTCGTTTCTCCCTATGTTGTGGTTTCTGCCCAGAAATGAAACCTAGCTGTGCCCTTTTTAGATGGCAGTTATTTCTCAAAATGGCTACAGTGTTGCTGTTTTCCCAAAATAGCTGCTATCCCAATTCTATAACATCCAACACTAGGGCTATAGCCCAGAGAGGCAATGGCCAGAGTAGAGGAAGGGACAGGCATGAGAAGAGCCCAAGAGGCTGAGGGAGGAAGCCCTTGCCAAGTTTTCTGTAGCCAGGCAGAGAAGAAGCCAATTTAGAAAGGCAAAAGCTAGTGCTGCGATTGGGAAGCCCTGAGTGGCTGTTAAGCAGCCTAAGAATGGTAAGGAAGGCTATTGAATCTCTTAAAATCACTTGTGGGTGATGCCCTGTTCATTGTTGAGTAAGGGTGAGAAGCTGAGCAACCTGTCCTTGGGGGACGGGTGGGGAATGTGGCTTTTGGTAGCGCCCAAGCAAAAGAGGGGACCCACATGTGGAGCTTGTATCCAAGGATCCTCGACCCTTGTGCATGGGCATGGGCATGGTCATGGGCATGTGCAGTGGGCTGGCCTGAGTGCAGGGGTCTGCGTGTTGCATTGGTGGCTATGAAAGCCGAGTGTTGGAGTGACTGCAGACAGAAAACCCTGAAGATTGGGCGATTATCCCCAAAGACAGAATTGCCAATCCAAGAATGAGTGCATCCTGGGGGTGGATGGTCCCCCTCGAATGAGCAGTGCCTTAGGCAGCAGAAGTGGTGGATCATCTGCTGGTGTCAATAATCATCTTTTGCCACTAGGTTGGTGCCCTGCCTGGACTTACTTGTGTTCTGTTGTACTGTTTCATTGCTATTTTCTTTTGTGGGCCAGGGCTGCTGTGTTTATGTTTGCTAAGGGAAAGCTGTATATATGTAGACTGTATAGCAGAAAACCCTGAGGGGGTGGATTGTAGGGCAAATGGTTTTCAGGCTTTTCTGTCCTCCCACCATTAGGATTGCCCTGTCTGATGGCAGCACTTGCAATTGTTGCATTGTTATAAGTTATGCTGTTTACTTTTGTGGGCCATGACTCAGTATTGAGATACCAAGAGAAGCAGAGGCAGAAGAGACAGGAGAGAGAAGGGGAGAAAGAAGGCTAGAGAAGCCCAGAGTGATGACTTGCCGGGGGCTTGGAGGCCTGCAGGCCTCCTGGCCCCCTTGGTAATCCTGTCTGCCATGTACCTGGTTGTTGCTGTACATGTGAAAGCTCAATAAAAGCCAGAGAAAGCCACTGCCACCTAGGCCTCCAGGACTCTCATTTACAAGGTGTGCTTGGATCATAAAGAACCAGCTCTGTGCCCATCTTGCTGCCTCAGTGGTTTAGCTGTTTGTTTTTTTTTTAAAGATTTATTTATTTATTTTTTTATACAAGCACTGGGTACAGTCAGTAGCACAGAAGGATGAGAGAATTCACCAGAGGTAGAGCAGGGAACAGAACAGGCAGAGTGACGAAACACACTGCTGAGGGGAGCAGCGGGCATGGCAGGAGAGGTCTGTGGCACCATGTGGGACCCTCGCCTGCAGCCAGGGATCGAGTGGGCGCTGCAGAGGCTGCAGGCAGCTTCACAGCCCAGCGCTCAACCACTGCGCCACCAGAGGAGGCCCGGTTTAGCTGTTTTCATGTTCTCTACTATACTCCACACCACGCCACCCCGCACCACACTGTTCTCTGCTACCCTGGCCTTATATGCCCCGTCTCTTGGCTCAGATGCGCCCTCCTATGCATGCCCACACCATACTCCAGGTGTCCGCCCTCAGGTTTGCATTTAATCTAATGGTGGGAGGGCAGAAAAACCTGATACCTTTTACTTACCCTACAGTCCACCCCCCTCAGGGTTTTCTGCCATGTAGTCTATATACAAGTATATACAAGTTTCCCTTGGTGAAAATAAACACTGCAGCTGTGGCCCACAAAAGTAAACCGTATGCATCATTATATAACTAAGTTCAATTCTCCTAGGGGCAAATCATAAAGAAGTTACTGGTACCAGCAATGGGAGATCTTTCCCATCTGCCAATACACATGCCCATTTTGTGTCCGAGGATAATATTGTAGCTGGCATCAGTGGCCTTCCAGGTCGCAAGTACCACACACGCTTTGCCAGTGAATAGGGATCAGAGGGCTCTACATGTGACAAGAGTGGCGAGCTCATAATAGGCCACAGAGTCATCAGAAATGCCCTCTTTAGGACTGCCCTCTGATCTGCCACCCCAGGGTGGGTACCATGCGCCTATGGTGGCCACTGTGCAGTCACTCATGGTGTTACTTGTAAATCGGCCTCAGGCCACAACCCCAAGGGGCTATCAGAGCCACCCAGTGTATGTGGGTGCCTTCACAGTCCAGGGCCATTCCCAGTACACAATCTGCCCTGGGTCTACTCGGGTTGGGGCTGGCAATAAAAGGTTGCCCTGCGGTCCAAATCCAGGCTTTAACAAAATATCCGAAGTTTGTATCTGCAATTTGATGGGAGCAGCAGCACAATGCAGCAGCGCCTCCTCTGGAGCCAGGCCACCTTTCCTGCTCCTCTCATTTAGTGTTCGTAGCATGTCCCACAGACGTCGGCTCCACCCAGCCAAGTGTCAGAGTGGGGGCAGTAGCTCTCAGTCTTTGCTTTAACAGTCCATTATAACGCTTTGTGATCCCTGCAGCTTTGGGATTATAGGGAATGTGAAACTTCCATTCAACACCCATGTCCTTGGCCCACTGCTGCACCTGGGCTCCTGTAAAATGAGTCCCTTGGTCGCTCTCCACTACCAGCGGACATCCATATGCAGCACATAGGTGCACCAATGCTGCCAAAACTGCCTTTTGGTCCACGTGTGGAACAGCATAAGTTGCCAATAACCCGGTAGCAGTGTCCACACAGGTGACTGCACACTGTTGTCCATCGGAGTGAGGTAGTGGTCCAATGATGTCAATCTGCCAGCGTGTCAGGGACACGTGCCCCCACAACACCTGGCCTGTGGATGCAAAAGCTCTCCATGGCTAAGTCCTGGGACACTACACATTGTTCACAAAAATCTGAACCTTCTCTAAAGATCCAGGTAGACCCCAGGCATGCACAGTGGCCTACATAGTCTTTTGCCCTGCATGGAGGAAGCATCTGTGCAGCCACTGTGCAACGTCCTACCCCGTAGCAGTTTCAAGCCATCAAAACTGTGCTAGCGTATCTGCTTCATTGTTGCTTGGGGAGGCCAATGGGGCATGTCCTGTGACATGATAAACAGTCACCTGCTTCTGATGCCCTAGATCCCATTGATCTTTCCATAGGGCCTGGCCCCACAATGGCCAATGCATGACTGACTGTTGGGAGCCTGCTGACCTAAAGGGAGCTGGAGCTTTTGGAGAACACCTATACCTGTTTACTCTGCATATGGAGTTCCAGGATGCTAGAAGTTCTGCAAACAGAACTTCTTCCCAGAATTGACTCCTGTTCTCTGAGAATGTACTGGCTTGTGCACATGTTCCCCACTAACCAGGAAAACTTGTTATCAGTAGTAATTTATTAATTGGTATAAGCAAAAACATAATTGTGTGCTATTTTCTTGTGCCTTTGCTCATATCTTCAATAAAAGCTTGGGCGAGGAGGGACTAGCTTCAGGTTTGGCTTCCACACAGGCTTCTGAAGTAGGATCCAAACTGACATATGTCCCCGGACCAAGAAGCTCCTGCAACTCTGCCCTTAAGGGGCTAGTTGACAGGGTGCAGCACTGTTCTAGGTAGCCCACCACTTTGCCAAAGTGGGTGTTTGAGCAGTACCACTATGGGGCTTTGTCGTCCAGTCCTGTACCCATCCGGCTATTGGGTAGGTGGTTCTCACTAAGACAGGAGCTGTGGCAGTTATACTTCCAGTAGCTAGTAAGCCTGCATATACCACAGCTAACTGCTTTTTCAATAAATACCTAACCTCAGTCCCCTTCCAAGTTGAGACCAGAGCCCAGTAGGCTGTTGACATAGAGCCTTAACAAAATGTGATTTCTGCCAGAGTCCCCACCTGAACCCTTCTTGAGTAACATGCACATCTAGCTCACAGGGTCGGGCTGGGTCAAAAACCTGCAAGGCCTCAGCAGTCTTTATAGTCTGTTTGACTGTGGCAAATTCTGTGTCTGCCTCAGCTGACCCATCCCATCTGGCCTCCTTACGTATTAACACATATAAGGGTCATAGGAGCTGGGCCATGTGAGGTATAAACGCCCTCCAGTATCCCACAAGGCCCAGAAAGGCTTACAGCTGCTTCACTGTAGTTGGAGTGGGGTAAGCCTGTACTTTATCTATTACAGCAACAGGGATAACCTTTGTCTTACCTGACTAAACAACCCCCAATAACTTAACAGACAGTCTATTCCCCTGCAGTGTGCTTTCGTTGATTGCCCAGCCACATATTTTCATGTGTGTCAGTAAGAGAGGTACTGCCGTTTCCAAATCTGCAAGAGTCACTAGTCAATAAAATGTCATCAATGTAATGATACAAACACACTGAAGATGGCTTCTCCCACTGGGCCAGATTTGCTGCTACCAGCCCAGGGTACAGAGTAGGGCTATGCAAGTATCCCTTGGGAGCACAGTAAATGTCCATTGCTGGCCTTCCCACGTGAAGGCAAACTGGTCTTGACTCTCTGGAGTGCTATCTATCAGAAAAAAAAAAAAAAAGCATTAGCCAGATCCGCTACAAAATGATACATGACTAGCTCATGGCTCAGACAATTCATTAAATCAGCCACTGAAGGCACTGCAGCATGCAAGGGAGGAACTACTTTATTTAACTCACGAAAATCCACTGTCATGTGCCAAGAGCCATTAGGCTTCTTCACTGGCCACACGGGCAAATTTTAGGAGCTGTGGATAGTACGCACAATGCCCACTTTCTCCAGTTCTGATATGGTGCCCGTAATTTCCTTGTGGCCTCCAGGCAGCCGATATTGCTTATTAGTCACTCGCCTAGGGACTGGCAGTTGTATGGGTGGATGCTTAGGGTGTCCTCTCACCACTGCCTTTACCACATACACTCTAAGGCGAAACTCTCCGGCTGTGGTCTCTAGCCACAAGCCACGCAGTAGTACATCCACCCCCAGGATGTACTCAGGGATGGGCGATACATGTACTTATACTCCTTCAGGGATAATCACCCAATCCCCAGGCATAGTCTCACTGCTGTCACCTTGACACTCTGGCCTCCATAGCCATCAATGTAACAAGCAGATCCCTGAAATTTTTCTGTATTTCCATAGAGCAGAGTACATTCTGCTCCTGTATCTACTAAAGCCAAGACTCTTTGTACGTTAGAAGGGGACCAGTGGATGGCAAGCTTCACGGTCCCTGCCCGTCCCCTGTGAATGGGTTCCTTGGCCCTCACCCTATTTGAAAGTGATCAGGCCATCTCCTGAGGACGGGGTTGGCAGCAAGTGGTCTTCCAGGCACAGAGCATGTGCCTGAGGCCTGAAGCTTCAGGCTTCCCCTCAGCAGCAGCCCTTTTCACGGGCGTGAACCTCTAGGCTTCTTGTAGTCGCTCCCGTAATTCTAACAAATATGCATTGGGCTTTGCATGTATTTTAGTACCATCTACACCTGCTCGCACTAAATCTGTCCACATTTGGTTCCAGGTAACTTTAACAGCTTCTGTGACTTTAAGAGGCTTCCTTGCTCTCCTTGGCCTTCCTTTTGATTGTTCAACAATTACCCCTATTCCTGTCTGAGTTTGAGAGTGCTGGCTCTTGACTTCACCCAAGCTAGCTCTCATTGTGACGTCGTGTATTTGACATCCCACATAGGGTGCTAGAATTTCTATGAGGCATCCAAATGAAGACAAGAGGGCACTTTTAAATACCAAGTCTCTCATCCCTGCTGTGAAATGCTCGTCATCAGGACCACGAGTATTCACATTGAACATGGACTGCCACATCCCCAATTCCTGAAGTACCTGTATCAGCTCAGCTTACGTTCGCCATCTGCTCACTGTCTCCAGCACGTCTCCTGCATCAGCCTATACTGTTCATATGGCAGCCATTACTCATTCCAGCAGGGTATGTTCGCTCTGGCCATACCGCCGGCTGTTCTGCAGCCTCTGTCTCAAGGATGGGTATAAAGTCACGGAGGCCAGTCTATCTCTTGCATGGTAAAAATAATCCCATCCACTCCTAGGTCTCACAAAACGTAGCAGCCAGGCTGCCAAAGTTTCCCCTGGTTTCTGGAGGAACTGTTCTCCCAAGTCCACCATTTCCGCCTGGGTGTATGGTCGTCATGTAGTAAATTCTGTCATTTGTGGTGGTCCAGCTCCCTGACCCCCTGGGGCCATAGGCCACTGTTGCTTCATTTTCTGAGTTACCACTGGGCAAGCCCGGGGCATGGGACCAGCCTCCTCCTCCTCTCCAGAGGAGTCTGGCATCTCCGGAATTACAGGATGCTTTGCCACCACCGGCTGCGACTTGGGCAAGGGGCCAGCCTCCCCCTCCTCCTCTCCTGAGAAGGAGTCTGGCATCTCTGGAATGGTGGGTTGGTTTCTCTGAACTTCTTCCTCCAGAATCCTCAAACGCTGTTGCAGTTCTCACGTCTCATCCTGTAGTTGCTGGATTCTGGATCACTCTTTTTGCCTAGATTCTCACAGAGCTGTGAGAAACACCCATCCCACAGCCCCTGCTGCCTCACAGGCACTATATCTATCCAAGGTCTCTTCCATTCATATAAGGCCTGGCCAGCTGTAACAGGGATCCATTTACCTCTGGCCATTCCTGGAGAGGTGCCCCTTGGGAGAGGAAGCTGGCCACCGAGTACCATCTGCTCATGGCTGGCCACCTCTCAATCCCTCCCCAGGTTTCAAAGGATTCTGTACCCGTCTGCATTGAACCATCCTGCTTTGAACTGTCCTGCTGCTTTCCCAAAATTAATGCAACCATCCCAAACCGGATAGGTTCATCACCAGCTCAAGCAGCCATGTTGGTGTTTTAGCTGTTTTCATGTTCTCCACTATACCCCGCTGTACTCCACACCACGTCACTCCATACCACTTGGTCCTCTGCCGCCCTGGCCTTATATGCCTTGTCTCTTGGCTCAGGTGCGCCCACCTGTGCATGCCCACACCCTACTACAGGTGTACTCCATCAAGCATGCATTTAATCTAATGGTGGGAAGGTGGAAAAGCCTGATAGTTTTTACTTACCCTACAGGTGGATTTTGCAGTCCTTTATTGCAGAAACAGGGGACCAAATACACAGGTAGGCAAAGAGACTTCAACACTGAGAGGCAGAACAGCAACTCCACTGTCCAGCCGCCTTAACACTGTTGAGTGCCCACAGCTATACAACCAATACATTGTTGCAAATGCAAGGCCCATCTATTGTTTGCCAGTCAGAATGGTTGAAAACATAGCATTTCAAGGTATGGGCTGTTTGTTGTGTGGAAAATGAAAAATAGCCTGCTTTTTAACTCATTTTCCTTACAGCTGAATAAGTAGCATTTCCATATTAACATTTCCAAAGCACTGAATATATGTTCCTTGTTTAGAAATATTCCATAGTTCCTTATTGTTTAGAGTAACATTGTCCTACACAGTAAACAAAAGCCATATGTGGTTATGAGTATGAGAATAAGTGGCTCTTCTAACCTGCTGTAGATGCAAAACACACGCAGGGATTTTAACATTTAGCTGAAGAAAAAGAATATGAAATATTTCCTTAGTGTTTGTTGTACTGAATACCTATTGAAGTGATAATATTTTAAATATAATAAAATAACATCATTCACATTGTTACTGATTTTTTTGTTTAAAATTTGGCTACTAGAAAATTTAAAACCCCTTTTGTGGCTTACATTATGGCTTACAGTGTGTTTTCTACAGCACAGTGCTGGTGAAGAGACCAAACTGTATTATTTTTCCCTCCTTATTTAACCTCAAAACCTTATTTTCTGTTATGTTTTATTTTTTGCTTTACTTGTTCTACTCCCTCCTTTTTAAATCTTCTTCTTCAAAAGCACTAGCAATACTTTAGCATTTAGATCTAACTAAAATCCTCCCTTCTCTGTGAAGACTATCTGGTTCTCCATACCACCAGCATTTTTCCTTCTCTAAACTTCAAATTCCTTTACTTCTAACTTTTAAAAAAATATTTATTTATTTATTTATACAAGAACTGGGGTACAGGACAGATGTTTGGGAGGGTGAGAGGATTCACCAGAGACAGAGCGGGAGCAGAACAGGCAGACTGACTGAAATACACTGCTGAGGGGAGCAGTGGGCAAGTCAGAAGAGGCCTGCTGCACCATGTGGGTAGCTCCCTGGCCGGGCAGGATGGAACTCATGATGCAGAGGCTGTGGACAGCTTCATAGTGCTGTGCTTAACCCATTGAGCCACCAGGGAGGCCCTACTTACAGCTTTTTTAATGGCACCAATCAATTTCTGCCTGTATTATGTTTGTCCGTAAGTATTTACTAGTTGTGAATCTTTGAAGGAATGGGGTATTTTAAGTTCTGCTTGCAGTTCTTCCAATTGGGTGAAGATATAATTCCATCAGTGAGAAATCTGTAGGGTAAACAATTTTCAGGCTTTTTTGCCCTCCTGCCATTAAGAGTGCATGCCTAATGGCAGGCACCTGCATTTTGTTGCATTGTTATATTCAGTTGTATTGTTTATTTCTGTGGGCCATGGCTGCAGTATTTACATATGCCAAGAGAAGCAGAGGCAAGAGAGAACGGCAGAGAGCCCAGTAAAGAGTGAAGACTTACTGGGGGCTAGGAGGCCTGCCAGCTTCCTGGTCCTCTGGCACCCCTCCCTGCTGTGTACCTGGTTGCCACACTACATGTGAAAGCTCAATAAAAGCTTGAAAAAGCCACCAAGGGCTCCAGGACTCTCCTTTACTCATCTGCTTGGATAATAGAGAACCAGCTCTGTGCCTTCCTGGCGCTACAAATCCTACTATTTGCTTTTAACAGAAATTATTTAATGTAGGTAACTTGTATGGGATTCCTGAGAAATAAAAAAGGAATAGCAGGATCATATGGAAGCTCTATGTTTAGTAGGTCCAGAAATCTCCACACAGCTCTCCATAGTGGTTGGAACAGTTTGCACTCCCACCAACAGTGCAGGAGAGTTCCTTTTTCTCCACACCCTCGCCAACATTTGTTGTTGCTAGTTTTTTTAATATGTGCCATTCTCACTGGTGTAAGATGGTATCTCATGGTAGTTTTGATTTGCATTTCCCTGATTACAAGTGATGTTGAACATTTTTTCATATGCCTGTTGGCCCTTTGCATTTCCTCTTCAGAGAAGTTTCATTTTAGCTCTTCTGCCCATTTTTTGACTGGATTATTTTCTTTGTTGTTGTTGAGTCTCATCAGCTCTTTGCAGATTTTTGTATTTACCCAAAGGACACAGAAACATCAATTCCAAAGAACACCTGCACCCCTATATTTATAGCAGCACTATTTACAATAGCTAAGCTTTGGAAACTGCCCAAATGCCCAAAAATAGATGACTGGATCAAGAAGATGTGGTACATATACACCATGGAATATTGCTCAGCATTCAAAAAAGATAAACACATGCAATTTGCAGCAACATGGATGGCGCTGGAAGGGATCATGCTCAGCGAAATAAACCAGAAAGAAAAAGAAAAATACCAGATGGTCTCACTCATAGCAGGAATCTAGAAAACTTAAATAAGGGACCAGGAAAATGAATAACTATAAGAAAGTGAAAATCAAAATCAACAAAAAACTATGAACCAGAGACACTTTTGAGGGGGTGGGTGGCGGGAGGGGAGGGATTGGGGTCAGAATGAGGGGGTTGCAATTGTATGGGGAATATAAAAATAAAATTTATTATTTTTTTTTTAAAAAAAGGAATAGCAATGCATAGGTAGTAAAGCAGAGGCAGTAAGAGGCAAATACTGCCCTTAGGGCAGGGGACACCTGGGCTGGAATGTGGTGGAATGATCAGAAGCTAGCAAGTGGGAGAAAGGTCTGATGGATTGGGATGAACTGTACTCTCAGGCTGGTACTTGAATGAAGTCCTCATGGACCTAGAGTTCTAGCCTCTAATGATAGGATGCTGCCCTGCAGTGGTGGTACCTTTGAGGAGGTGCAAGGACATTGCTTTTAGGAATGTAAAAAAATCTGAACACTGTTACTCACTACCACTCATCCAATTACCACTTCCAACGTGAAGAGCTATCGCTGCAGTGACACTAATAGGAAGAGAAAGGTGTCAGAACCTCTCCCTCTTCCTCCCTTCCTACTTGTTCTAGAGCCTCATAATGATAAATATGAACAGGAAGCAATGAACCAATAGACAATGGAGAAATGTAAGTTCCCATCACAGGGCAAGAGCTTCTGACATCACTCCTGATAATCCATACGTCATGGTATTCATGCCCTTGTGTGAATTAGCCCCCTTGAGTGTGGGCTTGTTACAGGGCAGGGAGAGGGGCAGCCCGGAACCGCCAAACCTGCCTGCTCTAAATAGATTCTACCTTCTGCCACATCAAGACAAAACATATAGACCTTTAATGGAAAGGAACTTTAATACAACTAGTGTGCAATACGGAAAAGACAAAGAATATAGTTTCCAAATCAAGCACCCAAAGTTACCCATCCCCTCATGGGCAAAAGTCCACTCAAACTGGATTTGGATTGGCCCAAAGCCTGCTACAAATTGTAAATCACCTTCTGATAAGGACCCATAGGACAGGGTCAGAAATAGACAAGTCTGGGGAAAAAAAGAGCAAAACAAAATGAAGATGAAAGCTGCTATTGTTAACCTACCCATGGGTCTCTCCCCACATCTGTTTCAACCAGTCCAGGACCAAGAAGCAAGCACAGTTTTTTTTCACATGACTCTCTGCTCCATATGCTTCCTCCAGGTCTCCTTCTGGCTCTCCATCCTGCTTCCTTCCTTTTCTAGTCTCCAGCTTCTTGTCCTCTCTGCTCAGCTTCATTCTCCCTTGGGGGGCACAGGAAACCTGGAACCTCCCCTATTCATGGGGACCACCCTGTTACAATCTGGACCTAGTGACATGCTAGACTATGGGAAAAGATATCAAATATCATATCTGTGTGGATTTTGTCTTGCTGGCATACTCTCTCTTTTCCTCTTGGCTTTTATACTTCAGTGAAACAAACTGCCTTATAGGAGAAACCCATTAAAACCATAGAGAGAACTCTATTTCCGGGGGGCGGAGCAACATGGCGGCGAGGAGACGCTGCGAGTAAGAACTCCCATTAAAAAAAGTTAATAGGGAGGAAAAGCGGCAGGTCCCAGTGAGAACTGGGACACGGAAGATAAACGGACGACTCCAGCAAACTGCCCGAAGAAGAAAGTTGCCATAAAAGAGGACGAGAAGGGAGGGAAGCGCAGAACCCTGCTCCCCTCCCCCGCCCACAAAGTCGGCACTCTCCGACCAGCAGAAAGGAGGGAAACAACAAACCAAAACGGCCAACAAGAAAAACGGACGCAGCAAGTGGGACTGTGAGTGGAAAGGAACTATTGCAGCCACCACACCCCGTGAACGGGAGAGGCGAACCCTGCAGGATCCGCCGCGGAGGTGAGCTCCAGGCGCCATTAAAGAGAGCCACGCCCCCCAGGAGGAGACCAGCACCAGCACACAGCCCCGGCCGCCCGGTAAGGTTGCGTGCGGAAAGCGGCGCGGATCCGGACCGGATCGCAGCTGCCCAGGTCCCTGCGCCTGCGACCTAGGCTTGCGGGGAGACGGCGGAGGCCCTCCCTGAGTGAGCAGGAACAAGGTGCCCAGGCAGGGGAGCAGGATTCAAAAGGCGCCATTCCCGCGCCACTGATCTGGGCTACAGCCTGCGTCCTGGAACTGAGGGCTTTGGAACAGAGACCCGGGGCACGAAATTAGGGGGAGACGGCGGAGGCCCTCCCTGAGTGAGCAGGAACAAGGCGCCCAGGCAGGGGAGCGGGATTCAAAAGGCGCCATTCCCGTGCCACTGATCTGGGCTACAGCCTGCGTCCTGGAACTGAGGGCTTTGGAACTGAGACCCGGGGCACGAAATTAGGGGGAGACTGCAGAGGCCCTCCCTGAGTGAGCAGGAACAAGGCGCCCAGGCAAGGGAGCTGGATTCAAAAGGCGCCATTCCCGCACCACTGATCTGGGCTACAGCCCGCGTCCTGGAACTGAGGGCTTTGGAACTGAGACCCGGGCGGAGGCCCTCCCTGAGTGAGCAGGAACAAGGCGCCCAGGCAAGGGAGCTGGACTCAAAAGGCGCCATTCCCGCGCCACTGATCTGGGCTACAGCCCGCATCCTGGAACTGAGGGCTTTGGAACTGAGACCCGGGCACGAAATTAGGGGGAGACAGCGGAGGCCCATCCTGAGTGAGCAGGAACAAGGCGCCCAGGCAGGGGAGCAGGATTCAAAAGGCGCCATTCCCGCCCCACTGATCTGGGCTACAGCCCGCGTCCTGGAACTGAGGGCTTTGGAACAGAGACCCGGGGCACGAAATTAGGGGCGTGGGTTCCCCACGACGGTGGGGCACAAGGCAGACACAGCACCCCAAAGCCGTTGAGGTGTACCCTACCATCCCCGCTCTGCTCCCTGTCCCACGGGGTGGAAAATCAGCTCCCCAAGGGCTCTAGGAGAGATCTCTGGCACCACCTAGCGACTTGAAGCCAGCAGAGGCTCCTGAAGGAGCTAGTGGCCAGCTGGGGAGTTTGCCCACACCGGGCCCCTTCCGAACAAGTAGTCTGAGCCCACAGGGAGAGCGAGCACCCACAGCCGGGGCAGACCAGGTGCGCAGAAGAGTGTGCCTGAGACCAGACACGCAGGGAGTGTGTCCCACATCACCATTTTAGAACAGGGACATTTCTTCAGTAAAGACTACCTGCAGAAGGCTTCCTCAGGAGCCAGAGGTGAGCAGGGGAAGTTCGCCCACGCCAGACCCCCTCTGGCCTGCAGTCCAAGCCCAGAGGGGAGCAGGAACCCACCGCCGGGGCAGACCAGGCGCACAGGGGAGTGTGTCCCTACATCGGCATTTTAGAACAGGGACCTTTCTCCAGTAAAGACTGCTTGAAACTGACAGATGACTCCTGGAAGAACCAGAGGGGAACAGAGAAGCCCACCCAAGATGCCGGCCAGTCCCAACTACACAGTGTCCCAACGCATACGGCAAATTAGAAAACAGACAGTAGGGAGGAGAAGAACCACACGCAACCTAGCAACTCTCCAGAGAAAAAGCACACCACAAAAAGAAAGACAGCCCCCAGATTGCAAAGACAATAACTTGGAAGAATTTCTGAGCCTTCCAGAAAGAGAATTTAAAATTGCCGTGATTAAAAAACTGACAGAAGTCATAAAGGAAAACAATGATAAGGGAAAAATAATCAACGATCAGAAGAATGCAATTGAGTCCCTAGAGAGGGAAAACAATGGTCAGAAGAAAGAAATTGAGTCCCTAAAGAGGGAAGTAAAAGAAATGCAGGAGATCAAAGAATTAATGGAAGAACTAAAGAATTCTGGGAAAAGCAATGAAAGCAGAATAGATGAAATGGAAGAACGAATAAGTAATCTTGAAGACACAGAAATAAAAAGAACCAAAACAGAAAAGGAAAGAGAAGTACGAAGGAAAAAGAACGAAGAAAGACTTCGGGAACTATCTGACTCCATGAGGAAAGGAAATATAAGAGTTATAGGAATACCAGAAGGAGAGGAGAGAGATGTAGGAACAGAGAAAATATTCAAAGAGATAATTGAAGAGAACTTCCCAAATGTGAAGAAGGAGCTGAAAATTGATATACAAGAAGCAAGAAGAACACCAAACTTCCACGACGAAAGGAAAAATACAGCAAGACACATAATAGTAAAGCTCCCAAGAATCCAGGACAAGGAAAAAATAATGAAGCTGGCAAGAGGGAAGAAACAGATAACATTCAAAGGAAAACCAATCAGGCTGACATCAGACTTCTCCGAAGAAACACTACGGGCAAGGAGAGAGTGGAGGGACATAGTCAACAGACTCCAAGAAAACAGATGCCAACCAAGAATACTCTATCCCGCAAAGCTCTCCTTCCTCTTTGAAGAAAGAATATGGACCTTTCCAGACAAACAGAAACTCCGGAATTTCATTGCAACTAAACCCCCACTCCAAAAAATACTACAAGGAGTCCTAAAGCCAGAACCTCAGAGGGACGAATAACAATGAAAGAAGGCCAAAAAAAAAAAAGTTATTAAAAGAATAAATAAATAAAATCAAAGGAAAGACAAACAAAATGGCAAATACAGATGTTAACATATCAATAATAACTCTGAATGTAAATGGACTAAACTCTTCAATAAAAAGACACAGAGTTGCAGCCTGGATTAAGAAACAAAACCCAACCTTTTGCTGTCTCCAGGAAACACATTTAGCTACAAAAGATAAAAATAGGCTCAAAGTTAAAGGATGGAAAACAATCCTACAAGCAAATGGACCAAAAAAGAAAGCAGGAACAGCTATACTTATATCAGATAAAACAGATTTCAAACTCAAAAAGATAAAAAGAGACCCCAAGGGTCACTACATTATGATCAAGGGGACAATACTTCAAGAAGAAATAACACTCATTAACATATACTCACCAAACGAAGGAGCACCAAAATATATCAGACAACTGTTGTCCTCTCTGAAAACAGACATCAGAGAAAACACATACGTAGTGGGAGACTTCAACACACCACTATCAACAATGGATAGATCAACAAGACAAAAAATAAGTAAAGAAACTAAAGCTCTAAATAAGGACCTAGAGCAATTGGGCTTAACAGACATCTATAGAACACTAAACCCCAAAAAAACGGAGTACACATTTTTCTCAAGCGCACACGGATCATTCTCCAGGATCGATCACATACTGGGGCACAAGACAAACATCAACAGATACACCAAGATTGAAATCATATCAACCATCTTTTCTGACCATGAAGGCATCAAACTAGAAATAAACCATAAAAAGAAGGCAAGGAACTTTCCTACCTCATGGAGATTAAAAACCACACTACTGGAAGACCATTGGACTAATGAGGAGATCAAAGAAGAAATTAAAAAATTCTTTGAATTGAATGACAAGGAGGACACCAATATCCTAAATGTATGGGATGCAGCAAAAGCAGTAATAAGAGGAAAATATATAGCAATAGAAGCTCACATCAAGAAACAAGAAAGAACGCAAAGAAACAACCTAATCTCGAAGCTCAAAGATCTAGAAAAAGAACAACAAAAAAACCCCAAAAACAGTAGAAGAAAAGAAATAATAAAAACCAAAGCAGAAATAAATGAAATTGAAACTAAAAAAACAATCCAAAAGATCAATGAAACCAAGAGCTGGTTCTTTGAAAAAATCAATAAAATAGACAAACCCCTAGCCAGGCTCACAAAGGAAAAAAGGGAGAAAGCACAAATAAACAGGATCATCAATGAAAGAGGAGAAATCACAACGGACACAGCAGAAATCAAAAGAATAATCAGTAACTACTATGAACAGTTATATGGAAACAAGTTCAACAATCTAGAGGAGATGGACAAATTCCTACAACTCTACAATCACCCAAAGCTAGATAAAGAAGAAATAGAACACCTAAACAGACCAATTACAATTAGCGAAATTGAAATGGTAATCAAAAACCTCCCCAAAAACAAAAGCCCAGGACCTGATGGATTTACAAATGAATTCTACCAAACATTCAGAGACGAATTAGTGCCTATCCTTCACAAACTCTTCCAAAAAATTGAGAAGGAAGGGACAATACCAAACACGTTCTATGAAGCCAACATTACACTAATACCAAAACCGAACAAGGACAACACAAAAAAGGAAAACTACAGGCCAATCTCCCTAATGAACACTGATGCAAAAATCCTCAATAAAATTTTAGCTATCAGAATCCAACAATGTATCCATAAGATAATTCACCACGACCAAGTTGGATTCATTCCAGGGGCACAAGGATGGTTTAACATCCGAAAATCAATCAACGTTATCCAACACATCAACAAAAAGAAATATAAAAACCATATGATAATATCAATAGATGCTGAGAAAGCTTTCGACAAAGTGCAACACCCATTCATGATAAAAGCCCTTGAAATTCTTGGGATACAAGGAACATACCTCAACATCATAAAGGCCATCTATGACAAGCCAACAGCCAGTATCATTCTCAATGGTGAAAAGCTGAAAGCAATTCCATTAAGATCTGGAACAAGACAAGGATGTCCACTCTCACCATTGCTTTTCAATATAATACTGGAAGTCCTAGCCAGGGCAATAAGACAAGAGAAAGACATCCAAGGAATCCAAATAGGAAAAGAAGAAGTCAAACTATCACTATTTGCAGACGATATGATATTATATATAGAGAACCCCAAAAACTCCACAGAAAAGCTAATTCAACTCATCAATCAGTTCAGTAAAGTGGCAGGATACAAAATCAACACGCAAAAGTCAGTAGCCTTCCTATACACAAACAATAAATCTGAAGAAGAAGAAATCAAAAAGACCATCCCTTTTGTTATTGAAACAAAAAAAATCAAATATTTGGGAATAAATCTAACAAAAGAGGTAAAGGACCTATACAAAGAAAACTATAAAACACTGTTAAAAGAAATAGAAGAAGACACAAAGAAATGGAGAGACATCCCCTGCTCATGGATTGGAAGAATAAACATTATTAAAATGGCCATCCTTCCAAAAGCAATATACAGATTCAATGCTATTCCAATCAAAATTTCAATGTCATTCTTCAAAGAAATAGAACAATTATTGATGAAATTCATATGGAATCACAAAAAACCCCGAATAGCCAAAGCTCTCCTGAAAAAAAAAGAAGGGAATGGAGGCATCAGACTCCCAGACTTCAAACTATACTACAAAGCCATAATCATCAAAACTGCATGGTATTGGAACAAGAACAGACATACAGACCAATGGAATCGAATAGAAAATCCAGAAATAAACCCACAAATTTATGGTCAACTAATCTTTGACAAAGGAGCAAAGAATATGCATTGGAGCAAAGAAAGTTTGTTCAATAAATGGTGCTGGGAAAACTGGGTCGCTACATGCAAAAGAATGAAGCTTGACCACCACCTCACACCATACACAAAAATCAACTCAAAATGGATTAAAGAACTAGACATAAGACCTGAAACCATAAAATATATAGAAGGAAATATAGGCGAAACACTACGTGATTTGCACATCAAAGACATCTTTACAGACACATCACCCAAAGCAGTGATAGTGAAGGCAAAGATAAACAGCTGGGACTACATTAAATTAAAGAGCTTTTGCACAGCAAAAGAGACAATAACAAAAACAAAGAGAAACCCCACCAACTGGGAGAACATTTTTGCACCCAACACTAATGATAAAGGACTGATCACAAAAATCTGCAAAGAGCTGATGAGACTCAACAACAACAAAGAAAATAATCCAGTCAAAAAATGGGCAGAAGAGCTTAAAAGAAACTTCTCTGAAGAGGAAATGCAAATGGCCAACAGGCATATGAAAAAATGTTCAACATCACTTGTCATCAGGGAAATGCAAATCAAAACTACCATGAGATACCATCTTACACCAGTGAGAATGGCACATATTAAAAAAACTAGCAACAACAAATGTTGGCGAGGGTGTGGAGAAAAAGGAACTCTTCTGCACTGTTGGTGGGAGTGCAAACTGGTTCAACCACTGTGGAAAGCTGTGTGGAGATTTCTGGACCTACTAAACATAGAGCTTCCATATGATCCAGCAATTCCACTCCTAGGTATTTACCCAAAGGACACAGAAACATCAATTCCAAAGAACACCTGCGCCCCTATGTTTATAGCAGCACTGTTTACAATAGCTAAGCTTTGGAAACAACCCAAATGCCCAAAAATAGATGACTGGATCAAGAAGATGTGGTACATATATACCATGGAATATTACTCAGCATTCAAAAAAGATAAACACATGCAATTTGCAGCAACATGGATGGCACTGGAAGGGATTATGCTCAGCGAAATAAGCCAAAAAGAAAAAGAAAAATACCGGATGGTCTCACTCATAGCAGGAATCTAGAAAACTTAAATAAGGGACCAGGAAAATGAATAACTATAAGATAGTGAAAATCAAAATCAACAAAAAACTATGAACCAGAGACACTTTTAGGGGGGCGGGAGGGGAGGGATTGGGGTCAGAATGGGGGGGCTGCAATTGTATGGGGAATATAACAATAAAATTTATTTTAAAAAATAAATAAATAAATAAAAAAAAAAAAAATAAAACCATAGAGAGAAATACTATTATATTTGCTCTGGTTGTAATAAAATTGAAAGATAGACAATATAAAGTACTAGTGATATTGGGAAGCAGTGAAAACTCATTCATTGTAAGTGACTGAATATTAGTCTAACATTGTTGAATAGTGGAATATAGGAGAAGAGGTTGGTATTATTTAGAAAAGTAGAATATTTGTACAGCTCACCACTCAGCACTTTCACCCTAAAATATACAACCAAGAGATATGCACTAGAGATTGCTCAGAATATCCATAGAAGTATGATTTGTGGGAGTCAGAAATTGAGAACCCAATTAACTACACTCAGAAGAATGGATAAATAAATTGCAGTACTTTTATATAATAGAATGATGTGCACACCCAAAATGAATAAACTATGACTATCCTTATAAACATCCATGGCTCTTAGAAATATAAGCTTAAGCAAAGGAAGCAAGTCTCAAATTAATGCATGTAGCATGACTTTTTGCACATAATATTCAAATAAGGAAAACCTAAGTAAATGCTGTTTATTTCCATAAAAGGTATAAGCACTAAGTAAAATAAGGAAATGATTGTTGCAGAAATAATTGATGTAAGGGAAGAATCACAGATAGTTTTAAATTTTTAAAGAATTATTTATTTATGCGTACAAGAACTGGGGTACAGGCCAGAGGTGTGGGGGTGGTGAAAGGATTCATCAGAGACAGAGTGGGGAACAGAACAGGCAGACGGACTGAAATACACTGCTGAGGGGAGAAGCAGGGAAGTCAGGAGAGGTCTGCTGCACCATGTGGGTCACCTCCCTGGCCAGGGATTGAACTCATGCTCAGTGACTGCAGATTGCTTCATAGGTTGTGTCTTAACCCCTTGTGCCACTAGGGAGGGAGGCCCCTAGTTTTAAATGTTTTAACCTGGGTGATATTATGTGAATATGGACAACAGAGTAATATTTTAAAACATACAGTTTAGTTTTACGTATTTTATTTTCAAAATTTACCTGAGTTTCAGCAATCCCTTTGGTATTGTTTTAGTGTTCTTTTTTCCCTGTTAAATTTGAAGAAATTGAATTAAATTACATAAATGAAATTAATCTATGATCTGACCATCAGCCCTTCATCTATGTCTTCCTAACAGATATGAAGGATGATCATAATATTTTTATTAGAATAAAATTATTTGAGTAAATTAAAAATAATTCCATACTACTATATTAAAGAGAACAAAAAAATAATATTTGGATATTATGATTGCAAGTTGAGTTCATTAAGCTCTCCAAAAAGAATACTGTGAGATTTACAAAATGCTGTAAAAAATTGAGATTCATACAAAAATGTCATGGAAATTGTACTATTTTGACCACTCACTTTCTATCTCAGGATGTTCTTTATTCAGCTAAGCATTGATGACATATGTAATTTCACTCCCAAATTTTAGAAATTTGGGTTAATTTACATACATGATAACAAGTAGGTAGATCTCCAAGTTGAGTTTTTAAATGACAGTTTTAAAATAATAATTGTAAAACTGTTTTAAAAATGAAATTTGAATTAACTAATTACGGCAGTACTTCTGTGGAGCTCCAGGTTTGGAGGGGTACTATTTGAAAACTATTTACTGAGCATTATAACAGATTTTCTTTATTTTTAATTTATTTTTGTAAATCATTGTTCATTTTTTTAAAAGATTTATTTATTTATTTATTTATTCATTCATTCATTCATTTATTTATTTATACAAGCACTAGGTATAGTCAGAAGAGCGGCAGGGTGAGAGAATTCACCAGAGCCAGAGCGGGGAGCTGAGCAGGCAGAAGGACCGAAGTACACTGCTGAGGGGAGCAGCGGGCGGTTGGAGAGGTCTGTGCGCCATGTGGGACCCTCGCAGGTGGCCGGGGAGCAGCCGGGGATCGAACCGGCGCTGCAGAGGCTGCGGGCAGCTTCACAACCCAGCGCTCAACCGCTGCGCCACCGGGGAGGCCCTCATTGCTCATTTTTAAGCTATATTTGCTACTCTCCCTCAGGTGAAGTCCTCATAGAAATTTCCTTCCTCAATGCACCCATGCACCATCACACAGCCCCCTGTGTTTGTTCCTCCCTCCCTTCCTCCCTCCCTCCCTCCGATCCTGCTCCCTCCTCCTCCCCTGCAGGATGTCTCTGGTTTATAATTGTTTTTGTTTTGTTGTGTTTTGTACTGTTATTATTTTTTTTTACACTGATGTCTTATTTGGCTCCCCTGTATTCCTCCTTTAAGTGAAACCAGCCAATATTTTTTTTTTTCCTTCTGACTTATTTCGCTGAGCATAAGTCCTTCTATCTCCATCCATGTTGGTGCAAATGGCATGACTTTATCTTTTTTGAGTGCTGAATAGTATTCCATTGTGTATATCTATCACATCTTGATCCAGTCATCTATTTTCAGGCATTTGGGTTGTTTCCAGGTTTTACCTATTATAAATAGTGCTGCAATAAACAGGGGTAAATGTGTTTTGAATCATTATTTTTGTGTCCTTTCAGTAGATCCCTAGGAGTGGAAATGCTGGGTCATATGGTAGCTCCATTTTTAGCAGACTGAGGAAACTCCAGAAGGCATGCATTTCAAGCAATACAGAAAACTTCAAAAAGTGACAAATCACCCAAATTCCTATCATACAGAAACAATCTGTGCTAAAATTTGGTGAACATTCCCTTATCAAGAGCTAATTTTTTTTAAACTAAGTATTTTAAGTTAATAATTACAAAGTTAGTTTACCAGAAAAAAAAAAAAAAACAGTATATTTGCTCTTCTAAATTGGCCAGATCAATTGATTAACTTATCAAAAGTATTGCTAAGTTGCTAAGTTGTAAATGTTGAAAGAATAAAATCTGCATAGTAATACTTTTGATAAGTTGATCAATTGAGCTTGCCAATTTAGACCAGAGCAAATATACTGTGTTTTTTTTTTTTTCCTTTCTTTCTGGGAAACTAACTTCGTAATTATTAAATTAAAACAGTTTAAAAACATAAGTTGTTGTTAAGGGAATGCTCACCAAATTTTAGCACAGACTGTTTTTGTATGATAGGAATTTGGGTGATTTGTCACTTTTTGAAAGTTTCTGTATTGCTTGAAATGTATGTAATAGGCATGCATGATTTTTACAAAAAATAATAACACAATTAGTAAAATAATAATGCAATTAGTAAAAATCAAAAAAAGGGGAGAGTGCTTTTATTCATTGCTATAATGAAAACTTAGGACAACCTTATGAAACTGCCTCTAAACAAATTACACAAGATCACACATTTAGAAATTAGGAGAATTAGAAGGCAGACTTGGAATTTCTTTGGCCAAATATCTGAACTCTTCTGGCTACAGTATGTAGCCTAATGGCCTGCTGTAACCCTTATTCATGAAACGCTCAGAGCCCTTCCATAGGAGAAAGTCCCTGGTCCACGACACTATTCTGCTCCTCACTCCTGAGCATTATGTCATAACCAAGTGACTGACTCATTTGCTTCTACCTTGATGCTGTCTAAACATTCCATAAACATTTAAAACTATGATCAGGAACACGTGCGCCAATTAATTCTTTGTCACTTTTTCCATTCCATCATGTAGTGAAGGCGACTTGTGAAGTCTGCAGCACAAACCTCTTAATGAATGATGTAATGGAAACAAGGCACACCAGTCTTCTTATTTCACTTTTATAAAACCCTCTCTTTCTCTCCATTCATTGCAGGTGGCTTAACTTTTGCTAATGAAATCAGATTTTCCATGTTTGGTTCAAATTTCTCAAATTTCCTACTGGCAGGGGGTCAGGATCTAATTAGTTCACATGTGCTGGCTAATTAGGTAAGAAATTTTTTTGCTAAGACTCTCTTGCAAGCCTTAACCTGGGGTCAACCAGACTGTATTTGAATCAGAAGCTGCACATACATTCATGTCACTACTTTATTGACAAAATGACAGAACAGTAATTTAGTTTTAAAAAGAAACCAATAGAGATGGTGGTTTTACCTATGGTTCAAACCAACCTCAGGCAAAACCGTGAAGAAGTCCAATTTGTCCAAGTCATGCCGGTTAGCTCCAGATCTTTCCCTGTGGAACTTTTCTCTTGCTCAGGAAATTCTGTCTTACATTGCCTCTCTCCTAAGTTTTTCTTACAGAATGACCTGAGAAGCTTATTTATTCCCAGAGATAATGACTACTTGTCACAGTGATATCTTTAAGTTATGATGGGGCAAATCCTTGAGTCAAATGGGTGCTTTTCTAATGATGACTTTGGACTTGAATCACATTTTTGAAATAAAGTTAGTTTGTAGGCTTTTTTTGTGTGTGTCTATGAATTTAATGTGTTTCCATATTTCCAGTTTTATATGACGAACATGAACATTCTGCATACTTTCAGAAACGCAGGAACCATTTGGACAATTGTTTTTACAACACCTGTAAGTTGACTTAATTGACCATACATTCAGTTAATTTTCTCTTTGTCCCAGTTAGTATTAAATTAATCACATGTGCACACAGCTGTTTAAAGAACCCTGGACTATCGTCTCTGGAGGCATTATTCATGATCATTTACCTCTACCTCCTCATCTTAGAGTGGAAGAAATCAACATTTAGAAATGCAAACATAACTAGAACCCAGCATGCAGCTGGTTAGTGGCCTAATAGGGATTAGAACTCAGGTCTACCATTTAACAAATAAAGAAAGAAAGGAGTAGGGAAGGCTCCACATTAGAGCACAGGTAAGAAGCTCCATGTCTGAGTCATTTATTAAGAAGCTTGATACCAGAGGGGAACTTGATGCCAAAGGGTAGCACGGATTTAAACTGGCGATTACACTGGCTTCTGGCCAGCTCTGAAAGGAGCAGCAATGTTTTCTCAGTACCAGGAGGCATCATTGAAGATGGCCATTGTTTTTTTATTTTTCAAATGTAAATAGAAGTAAATTTTTGGGAACACACACCAGCCCTCCGGCCCTATGATTTAACAGAAACACAATGAGGATTTCCAGAAAAACAGTTGATTTGCCTTTTCTCCAAGAGGTATTCCTTTTACTGTTTTCAAAATTGATGGCTACTGAAAGAACAGAGCAGGGTTTCCTTGTGTAAAAGGCCTTTATGTTTGGGAAGTATTTTCACATGCTATCTTGTCTTTAAAAGAAAGTGCATATAAGAAAGGCATATAAGAGAAAGTGATACAGACTAAAGCTATTAAGATGGGTTTTTACTCCAAATGGTGCTTAGAATTGTGACATCTACCTGCATTAATAAACTTGTGTAGGCCTATGTAGCTTGGGCTTATTTCTCTGCTCTGTGACCTCTCTTGTGTTACTTAGGGTATTCTTTAATTGTGATCTGACTTTAAGTGGTTACACACCTAAGACTTGCTTCCTTATTTCCTGGATTTTCCTGGTGCACACTTTGTAGCCTTTATGGGAAAGCCTTTTTCTGTAAGTTTCAGAACTTCTGATACTAAAAGCTGTAATGTCCCCTAAAAAGTTATGTTAAGCCATCATTCTACATTAACAATAAATTTAGAAAGGTATAAGCATTTTAAAAGTTAATATTAAAATAAGAATAATAGGCTCTAAATTTGATATGTTAGCAAGTCAATGCTCAGGCATAATAGCATTTGAGATCTAAACACTTGGCACTGGAATTCAGTGAGAGTCTTTGCATGGTCGGTGGTAATGACCTGGATTAAGGATGCCAGGGATCCTGCCAATTCTGTATACTAAGGGTGACAATTGCTATTACCCAAAATGATTTGCAGAAAGTTCTTTTCCCCACTGGAAGAACAGAGAATGGATTTGGTGGGTCACAAGGATTGAGTTCTGGTATTCATTTCCCTTAAAATTAGGTCAATTCTGTTTTCCTAGTGTGTCCCTTGGGCAAAGGCCCCCATCCCCTGCATTCTTTCAAATACAAATTGACCCTGACAATGAAACAACTTCCAACTTTTGCAAGTCCCTCTGGGAAAGGGCTTTAAATACATTTCGCCCTCTACATTCAAGTTGACCTTGGTACTTGAGGGAGTTTGGGTTCAAGGTTGCAATCTCTCTGGAACTCATGGATTTAGAAATTCAGAGGTCAAAAGAACACAAGAAAGTAGACTTACTGGCCTGTATTTCCTTCACTAAAAGGGTTGAAAGTAAATGCTTTCTTACTTCCTTCAGAGCCATTTCCTTTTCTGGACCTTGTGCTTCATGTGTCTGATGCTCTCCAGACAGTGCTAACCTCTGGACAAGAGAACATTTTAACTGATCATTCTATCCTTGAGAGTCAAGCTGCCCAGAACTGACTTGAAAACTTTGTTTTTGGCTTCCCTAAAACATTTTTTTGTCTCTTTGAAAAAAATAAGCTCTTTTAAATAGCTTTTCCTTTATTTTCGAGAATTATGGGGAAGAATAAGAAAAAATACATAATTTCTACTTAATAATAGTGAAGGAACATGGTAGGAATCTCAGAAACAGGAATACTTCATTCATTTTGTTGGGAAATATTGCTTAATAAATGCACATTGCCTTCGTCTAACAAAAACTTGCCTCACTCCACATTTTGCAGTTGTGGTTATAAGACACAGTATGTTCAAATCTGATTATTTACAGAACCAAAGGACACTTGTCAAATTCAGATTGGGCAAAGGCCCTCTGTTTGTGTTTTTAAACCAGATCAAAGGGGTCTTTTATTTAAAACAATGACTGTAATGCTCAGCTTGCATCCAGACACCAATGATCCAGTCTCCTGGGAAAGGAGAGAAATGGTCTTGAAATCCTCTGGTCTGATGCTCAGATTTTCTTCCAAAGGGAAGTTCATTTCCGATGTTCTGGGAGACCAGCAAGGCTAGGGTTGTTCTGAGGCCTGGTTCACAGGGGATCTTGGGTGAGCTGGCAAACATTCCAGTCTCCTGAGTTCATTTTCTAAAGAAACCAAAGAAAATGTAGATAAATATTAAAGTCAAGAAAAAATTGCTAAAATTTTTATTTTTAAAAAATCAATGGATTATATGACGTCTCTTAGCTATTTCTCTCTACAATGTCTCTGATTACATACATTTCCATTCAAATCTCTTTTCCTTTGGACACTTTGCAATCCAGTGTTAGTTTAGAAATTCAATGTTTTTTAGAAATTCAATGTTTTTTAGAAATTCAATGTTTTTTACAGAATTTGATCAACTCTCATTTTACATCTTTGTTTTTTTGACATTCATTTCTTCACTCAGTCTTGAAACTCTTATTTGACATATCCCTTACATATATTATTAAAAACAAATAATGTTATAAAACTTATTCATGTTGGAATGCAGTGGCAACATTTTTATATATTTATTGCATCACCAATTATAAGTGTTGTAATAGGCAGGGGAGAGGGAACCAGAAGCTTACTAATTTTCTTAGTCTAAATGCCTGTTGGCACAAATAATGCATTTTTTAAATAAATGATACCTTTTCGGGGGCAGGGGTGTGAAATTTGGTGTGTTACCTTGTTTTTACTTTAAGTTTTCTTTTCCAGTAGTCATTTCCTTATCTTCCAGGCCCATGCCTCCAAGGGTTACCACCCTTTTCCAAGTCTTCTCTCTCAGAATCTGCCTTTCTAAGACCTCCAATCATGTACTCTGGCAAGCCCCTTCCTTTCAGATCCTGAGTGGTCAAGATTTATTGTTAGAAGCAGCAATAAGGTATGTTTTCACTATTTCTTCACTCAGGGTGGACTCTTTGGGGACAATTAGGTTTATTTTCTGTCGCTGATAGGCCCTTGTCTCTCTATATGGATAGAATGTTTGTATCCTCCCAACTTCATACTCTGAGTCCTAACCCCTATGTAATGGTAGTAGGAGGTGGTGGGGGTCTCCCAAAGGTGACTCGGTCATGAGTAAGGAGCTCTCAGGAATGGGATTAATATTTTTATGAAAAAAACATCAGCATGTTCACTTTCCGCTCCTCCAGGTGAGGACGCAGGGGGCAGAAAGCCATCTGTAGCCACAACGCAGCCTCCCACCAGACCCTGGTTCCATTGGTATCTCGATCATGGACTTCGCAGCCTGCAATATGAAAGGAATGCATTTTTGTTGTTCATAAACCAAATAATCTATGGCATTTTGTCACAACAATCCACATGGACTAAGACACTCCCTCTCCTTTCTGCAGTAGTCCCAGCAGCCAGTCCCTGCCTGATTCTTCACTCTAGTAGGAACTTCAGAAACTGGCTCACATAGTCTGGAATGTTTATTTCCCCATTTTTTCCATGGGAGTAAAGTTTGTAGTTGTTTCCATTTTACAGTGTGGCAGAGGAATAGGTATAGGTAATGTGATTTGCCTCCTTTTTGATCTCCATGATTTTGCTGTGTCATGAGAATTGACTTTAGCCAGTCTCTGTTGTTCCATGGGAAAATGAGCCCCTGAAGATAGTCTTGGTTCTGGAGGCCTTTATTAAAATGGATAAAGCAGAGAGTGATAGGTATCTTTATTTAGCATCAACTATGCCATTTGTTACCACATTCCCAAGTGTCTTGAGTAGGGTGCCCTTCACAATGTATATTTATTAAACATTGCTAAATTAAAATACATCAGGCACTTTGTGTATGCAAATATCTCATTCTACATGGTAGTTATTATCACCAGCTGATAATGGAGGAAGCAAGGCTAAGTAAGGATGGATAATTTCCCCTTTGTTACCCAGTATGTATTAGAGTCAGGGTTTGTACCCAGATCTGTCTAACCTCAAATAGCATAATCTTTCCTTCTTACTAGACTACCTTAGGAAAAAGAAATGCTTAATGAAAGTTAGAAAGAGAGGCCCAGGGGAGCAGAGAAAGGAGAAGAAAGAAAATAAATGTAGAGTAGCAAGAGTTTTTTTTTTTTTTTAAGATTTATTTTATTTATTTATACATACAAGAGCTTGGGTATAGCCTAGAAATGGGGTGGGGTGGGAGATTAGAAGATTCACCAGGGGAACAGAATAGGTGGATTGACTGAAATACACTGCTGAGGGGAGCAGCGGGTCAGACAGGAGAGGTCTGCTACCCCATGTGGGTAGCTTCCTGGCCGGGGATTGAACTCGTCCTGCAGTGGCTGCAGATATCTTCATAGTGCTGAGACTTAATCCCTTGTGCCACCAGGGAGGCCCATCCAGGAAGAGTTTTAAGAGAACAATTCAATAGGTTAATTAAATAAATAGAGATTAATAAATAAAATAAACCAGGAAGTAATTTCCCTTTTCTTTATATTAACTTCTTAAGTGTGACAGAAAGGGGAGCCCTGCAGTAAGGGTGGAGTTGTGCTGCATTATTTATTGATATGGTCCCATATTGAGTCAATCCTATTTAAAGTTTGTAAATTCCTAGATTGTTTGTTCACATATGCCTGGAAGGAGCAATCATTTCTCTGAACAATCCTTATCTAAGGTAGACCAAATACAGTAGAAGAGAGGAATGAGAATCGCAGATGCAAATATTTATCAGCAGACATGTCAAGCTTGAAACCAGAAATTGTAATCTTAGTGTCTTATCTTTGTTAGATGTTTTATATTTTACAAAGAAATTTTCCCATAAATCATTGTTGTTAATACAGCTTCAAAGGAGGTAGGACAAGTGTTAGTAATATAGTTTTAAATATAGGGAGACTAAAGTTTAGAGAGTAGGTGACTTACCCAAAAGGTCACAAGGTAGAACTAAAACTGGGGTTAGAGTTTAGATGTTCTGATCCCTGAAACAGGAGTTTTCATAGATATAAATTAAATACAGACCAACAAGACCTATAAAATAATCTATTACCACCTTATTTCTCAACAATTTGGTGGGTCTATTTTACCCTCTCATTTGGGGAACAATTTCTTCTCTTGCTTGAGAGAGACTTGATCTCTCTATCTTGTGAGCTAAACTGATTTCTAAAATAATACAAAAACTGCTTTCAACAAGAACAAAACTAAAAAGATTAACCTCATAGTCTTGAAGCTGAAAATGTCAATATGATTTAATTTGTTCATTTTGTTAGGGACACTGTCATTTCAGAGGTAATGAAGAGATCAAACCTAAATGAGAAAAGTACCATTGATTCACAGTGATAGGGGTAATAGTCCTACTGTTTGTCTCCAATATAGTGATTACTGCTTTTTTGACAACACAAACTCTGTAGGTCAAATAAGAATCATGATGTCAGCACAGAGTAGTATATTTCTGTGATCTTGCCTCCATATACTGTTGTAGGACTTCAACATGTTCCAGTAAGAACCTACCCGTCTATTCTTTATAGTTTTAAGAATGCCTTTGATATATTCACAAATGCATCCTCTTAGTTATCACACAGAAGCCACCATTTTCTTCCTGTCTAAGGTCTACTTACTCTGAGGGCCTCTGTGAAGAAGACAATGTCCAAGAGGCACTAGATTTGGATGCTTGACAAAGGTATCACAGTTTTTGGTGATGCTGGTGGTGTCTGAGTTTCCTTTACTAATGTGGTTAATTGCCAGAGCATAGATTTCTGTTTGCCCAGAGGGACTGCCAAGAACTACAAAGAGTGGCCTCCCGGTGGCACAGCGGTTGAGCACTGGGCTGTGAAGCTGCCCGCAGCCTCTGCAGTGCCGGTTCAATCCCCGGTCACTGGCAAGGGTCCCACATGGCACGCAGACCTCTCCTGCCGCCCGCTGCTCCCCTCAGCTGTGTATTTTTGTCAGTCGGCTTGTTCTGTTCCCTGCTCTGGCTCTGGTGAATTCTCTCACCCTCCCGCGCTTCTGACTATACCCAGTGCTTGTATAAATAAATCTTAAAAAAAAAAAAAAAGAACTCCAAAGAATACAAATAGGCAAGAGTGGCTGAGTCTGTATTATTGAGTCTGTATTCTTGAACAGGAGAAGATCTTCCTGATGCTTCCAAAGACTTCTAGATATTCACTAGACACAGTTTTTTCTGTTTTCACTCTCAGGGGATCCAGAACTGAGGAGAGGCCAGAGTTAAATCCTTGATGACTTAGCCAGATACCTGTCTATTTAATGCTCTAATCATCCCTCCCCACCAAAGATGAAGCATCGCTCTCACTCACTCCATCTCTGTCTCTCTCCAAGATCAGTTCTCCTACAGGAGGCTCCTTAGGTCCTCAAGCAAATATCCTCATGGACCCCCCACATCCCCAAGTCCTGTTCTATTTTTCTTCTCTATTCAGAGGAGCCTTCGAATCAAAACATTTTCAAAAAGTCAATTTATACAAATATATGTACCCTTTCAGTAACTTCCTATTAATCACTATGAAGTCATCAGTAATCTTTATTTATCTCCTTCAGTTATTAAAGAAGAAGCTAGGTTTTTACTACCTCTGAAATTTCAGCCTAGGGAGTTCAGTGGTTAGTGTATAACTACACTAGGGGAATAAAAAGCACCTTTCCAATTAAAGTTAATAGTGGGATAACTTCAGACACATAAAAGGGAGAAAAGCCACTAATGAGTCATAGAGAGTTCAAAAGGAAAGCGTTAAGGTGGAATCACAGAGCATCATGGGAAGGGTATTCAAGCCACCATGTCAAAAAGGCTGATTAAGAGCAGTTCCCAGTCAGCCTGATCACCAGGGAGTCTTACTGATAAAATTATTTCCCCTCCAGAGAGAATCTCCCTGAACGGAATAAATGTTTTACTTCTGAATAGGATTCATGAAAAGGTAGGGGGATGGTGTCAGCAAGAATAAAGAGCCACATTCATGGAATGATGTGAAATGTATAACCTGATATTGTTTATCAGTCCTCACATCCTCAATGAAACAGAAATTTATACTTATTTTAAGTCATTAACATGCCAGCATTTGGAATGACTCTTTACAGGTAATAAGACTATAAGAAAAGGTCCTAGATTACTAAAAGTATTCTTTCATTTTTCCCTCAACTTTTGAGTTAATATTTTTGATAAACATGGTGGTAAATGCTACTGTGTATGATGCTTTAGACAGCTTAACTTTTGGTGTAATTCAAAAGCATTTTAAATTTATTATTGTAAATGTTTCTCATCCCTTGGATCAACACCTTTACATTTTTCTACTTCTTTTAAACAAGCTTTCATTTTTTTTTTTCTCCATGAAAAACAAGCAATCAGTATGCGGTATAGGAAATGATGCAAGCCTCAGGGAAAAAATGCATAGTGAGGAAGAAGGGTATTTGTGTTTGACATAGGAGCACATTATGTAGAGGGGTGATATGCTGTTCCTGAATACTATAAATATGTCATCACTCCAATGTAATGATAATGAGGCATTTGTGATTGCATATGTGTTACCACGGTAACAAACCATGACATCATAAGCACAAATGGCTGACATAATTGTAGGCAGCAGCTGGAAAATGAAGGAAGAAATCTCATACAGAATTGTTTCTGATTGCAATAGCTGAAATGGCATTTAAATAAATAAATAAATATACTTAATTTGAGAAAATATAATAATGATTGCAGGTAAAATAAAGGGCTTTTTCAAGTCTTTACCAATTATGAAATTTCTCTACAAAGAGGTGCCATCTTACATACACAGAGTTTTTGCTAAGCAATCAATTGACAATGCTGCAAACTGTCTGTGGGACACCTATATGTAAGGGTGGTCCAGAGAAAAACTTGGAAAATTTGAGCATGAATTGGGAAGATTGCTGCAAGTAAGAAAGGAGGAGAATAGCTGATAGGGTTCAGCCCAAACAATGAAAGTGGCAGGAGAACAGGGACAACCAGCATGGCCCAACCCTTCTGAGCTTGGGCCATACAATACACAGAACTTGGTTAAAGTGTATTGCAGTCACCAAAAAGAGCAACAAAATAAAGGGGTGAAGAGGAAGTGGATATAGACCTGCTCACCCAGGGCCTCATCCCTTTTTGGTGTGTCAGAGTTAATTTTGTATACTGACATTTACATTTTCTAGATTCCTCCCTTTCTTCCCAATACAAGGCCTCTGCCTTTCCTGAAAATCCTCATCAGTTATTTTTTCAGAATTTCAAAGCATATCAGTCAGGCTCAGAAATGAATGTGTTCATCATGTTGTAGAAATTCCAGATGGTTTGTGGGATTTATTGTCTGCAAAACATGGGAGGGAATAGACATAAACAGGAAAGTTGGCCTGGTCTGCCTGGTCCCCGAAGCTCACCCACTTTCCCCAGGTATGCAGGTTACTACTCATGTTTCTCAAGAACCCCAGCTGCCAACACTACAAGGCAGAGTAACTTGTCGGAAAGAAAATAGCCCCATTTAAATGCTTATATACTCAGGGAAGGGAAGTGAAGGGAAGGGAAGAAAAGGGAAAGGGAGGGGAGAGAAGTAGAGGGGAGGGAAGGGAAAGGAAGGGGCTGGAAGGGGCTGAAGGGAAGAAATATCCCACCTACTGTCATCTTTCCAAGGTTTTCAAGCTAGTATAAAGCAGGGGCAGGCATTATGCCTTCACATTATCCTTCTCTTTTCTTTTTGTCTCTCTGGCACCCGTGTACATACATTTCCCTGTGTACTTTAAGAAAAAATATCCTTCATATGTATCAGCTTATAGAGACTGACGGTTGGGGAGTAAGGGGAGGGATGTGACCCTGGACCCCAAAATTCAATCTCTATTTACGTGACTTTAGTATTTCAAGTTTCATCATCAAAACAAATGATTTTTTCTCTCCCTCCAAATACTTATGCAAAAATTGCTGTTAGAGCAGCTACCTTAGCCATGAACATACTGCTACCTATAGGGGCTGCCCACATGAATCATGTTAAATAATTGTCTTCTAGTTCAGAACACAAGATGCCCCATTCTGTTCTTTGAAACTAATACTTTCACAGATTTCTTCATTCTACCTCTGAATTCCTAGTTTTGTAAAGATAATTTAACTTACCCCTAAGTTTTAAAAAATCATATCCTTCAGTAATCATGTTAGGAATATATCTTGGGTTGTTAAACTTAGACCAATATGTCCTTCCCCTAGTGGAGGCATAAATTCAAGTTTCCATCTCTCAATGTTTCTCAAGTCAGTGTGACTATCATCTTACTCTTGCATATCACAGTTGATGTTTTTTACCTCGCCAGTACCTTCAAATGCATATTATTTATTCATGGAAGTTTTTGCTCTACTCTCAGGTTTGTCTTATACTAAATTCTTTTTTATATTGATTTCATAGATTTGCTTAAAGTCATGAGATCCTTTGAGAATTTTGAGTGATCTCAGAAAAAGACATATCTATTTTCTCATATAATATTGCATTTGATTTTATAAATCTCTGAATTCTTTCCTTAGCCTCAATTATTAAAAAGGTAATAACTACAGAATAATGAGGTAATTTTCAGGATTTAGAGTTTAAAGAAGTCCTTTTTATTACTTACACATTAAAAAAAAAATCACTGTTCATCCAGGTACAGTGGTAAATACTGGGTGAGGCCCTCCTTTATATTCACCTGGTAAATGAACCACTACTAGACCAAATATCTGTGAAGAGGAAGAAAAATTATCAAGTTGATACACTGGATTATCTTAATGATTCTATTGTAGCAGTTAATAATATTTTTCATAAGTGAGCTTGACTTGGGTAAGGCCTTTAATGATAATGAGTAAATTATAATTATGTCTAAATTTCCAAATGTTTAAATTTCAAACCCAAGAGGATAGGTTCAAGTGGCATTTTCACTTGCTGAACCCTGTGAGCATTGTCTTACTACAATCAGCAGGGTTCCTGTGGAATTATAATATATGAAACTGCTAGTTCTTCCTCGTTAGGGTACTTGGGTAACTTTGTTCAATTGTAACTTGGAGTCAACTTGTCTTCTTGTTCCAGACACCAGTGAACACTTGTATTTAATGAAGTCAAATCCTAGGGTGTATTGATCTTGTACTATGAGCCCCTTTGGACTTGGTTTGCCAGTTCTACCCCCAGCAATAAAGTATGTTTTGAAGTAAAGTGTAGTTGGATAGTCCTCCTTTCTGAGTCATTTCAGGGAACAGTGTCTAAATTTTAGCTTTATCCCAGAGAGCAATTCAAAAAATCCATTAGCCTTAAGTAATGGTGTTTATTAATTTGTTTGGGACAGACCTGATCTTGTTTAGATTTTAAATTTACCTCAGAAGTGTATATATTACAGGAAAAGTCTACTGTTTTCTCTGTGGGACCTACAAGACCTAATGAACTAATCATTCAATGGGAGTCATGCAGTCTTCCTTGGAGACCTCAACTGAGGCCTGGCTTCTAGCCCCAGACTTTCGGGAATAGAAATTTCAGGAGTTTCTTAGTGTTTTTGTTTTCCCTGTTCTCTATGGCTGGTAGAGTAGGCTCCATAGAAGCACAGTGCACTGGTGAATTCTTACAACATTGTTGTTCAGCCCCACAATTAATAGCTGAGAAAATGGAGGCTTATGAGTGGATTTAAACAATTTATACAACAGAAATTTATTCTGAATGAATCACACGCTCAGTTTCTCTCCTCCTCCTCTTCCTTTGTATTGTCCACCATCCCCTTATCCTGACCAACACACACAAAAAGATGAAAACCCCACTTTCCTTTTAGCACATTTGTCCCCTATCATGAGTAGGGACATGTCTGTATAGCAAAAATATTCTCTGATAATCTAAATTTATATTTTCTCTTTGGAGGCTTTTTTTTTTTTCTTCATTGTTGTTCTATTTGAGCAAATGTAGGAACAAACAGAATGGTAACTTTAAAAGTCTAGTCAAAAGTATTTTAACAACAATCAAATAAAAAATCTGCAGTGTTTCAGTCTTCATCATTACTAAAGAAAACCCTTGTTCAGAGTCCTGTGAATAATTATGTTGTGTCTGAGAGGTTAACTACTAAGTGTTAGAGGACCAAAGTCACCAAAAGAAAAAAAAAAAAAAAAAAACGGCTTTCACAGGCTGCCAAAGCCAGCAGGGCACTGTAATATGTGTGCCCTCTCCTTTGGAAAATATGTCTCAGGCAGTGATGAAAATGTAAACCACGTAAACCACTTGGTTTCTAAGAGAACAAGTTTTGAGAAACTATGTTTTGGGATAAAGCCTCAATTTTCCATTTCACAACAAAACACTCCAAAGAAACATTTTTAAGTTGTTAGGAATATTGAAGATAGGGAAGTAAAGAAAGCTTAAAAAAGAAAAGAAAAACCTCATTTAATCATGAAAGACTTGCTCAACAGAACAAATAGTAAAGCAGTTTTTGCTATTTCTTATCTTACAAGTCTTTTTCACAAAACCCTAACAATGACCACAGCTTTTCAGTTCAACAATTCCTGAAAATCTTGTTGCTAGAACATAAGATCTAGAACGCTATTAAAAGTAAAATTCTGATAGAAGAGAAAATATCTTTGTTGCATACTAACATTAACTGATTTGAAATCCTCCTGAGTGTAGGTTTTCTTAAGAAACTGTTATGAGAACATTCGGATACTTATCAGGGTCAAAGGGGAAAGTTATAGACTAGAGAGTTTAGGAATGTGGAAGCATCTTGCCCATTTTACCATGTTTTGTAGGGCCAGTGTGGCCAGCAGACCCCGATCCTTGTTATTGTAAGGATGAAGTGGGACTAAGGCCACCGTTGGAACTCTCTGAACTCTGACTGAATAACCCTGGGCAGAGTAGTTTAGCTTCTCTGAGCCACAGTTTCCTTCTGTGTAAAATGAGGCAATACCTGTCTCTCACCTAAGATCACTATTAGAAATCATGAATGAGACAACACATAAACGCATGCTTCATAATTTAGCATGAGCTTTTCACTCATGACACATTTATGCATAATCTTATTATTTTTACTTTAAAATCAGAATTTATTATTAAGTCAGAAGATTTACTCAGAAATGTGAAAATGTGCTACATATTGATGGCATCATTATTCCTAAGTGTATTATAGTGCTGTGTGTCTATCCGTCTACAATAATTCGACTACCATAAAATTTAAAAATGAAACATTCAAGCATACAACACATCCATTTCATAGCACTTGCTCAACTTTGAGTGATCATTTCTTTTTATAAATGTAAAAAATATAGAAAATGAAGTGACCATAAATGTAAAGCATCTCTGCAGCTCATTAGAGTAAACACACTAAGCTGTTACTTGCACATGCTAATAGCATTATTAGTCTTGCAGTGTATTTTCGTATAAATATTGTAGGTGTGGGGACTCCCTGGTGGCACAAGGGGTTAAGACACAACCTAAGAAACTATCTGCAGGCTTTGCAGCATAAGTTCAATCCCTGGCCAGGGAGCTACCCACATGGCACAGCAGACCTCTCCTGCCTTACCCACTGCTCCCCTCGACAGTGTATTTCAGTCAATCTGCCTGTTCTGTTCCCCACTCTGTCTCTGGTGAGTCTTCTCACCCCTCGCATCTCTGTCCTGTACCCTAGTTCTTGTGTGCATAAATAAATAAATCTTTAAAAAATATATTGTAGGTGTGATTAGCAGGGTCACAGATAAATGGCATCATGTTCTATGTGTAGGCCAATGCGTAGGTAGGCAGAGGACAGCTGATGGAGAGGCCTATGGCAACATAAACGTGAATGACAGAGATGGAATCTGACTATATTACAACATATACACTGAAACCAAAGCCAAATGATTATAAATGGTGATGCTTGATTGTGCCTCACCCTCCCAGTGCTGGATCAAAATAGTTCTGAATTTCTAGAAGTTACTTTGTTTCATTTTTTATTTTGATTTATAGTTATATTTATTGAGATACTATTGATTTACATAACAATATATGTCCTGACCCGCGGGATTCGGAGGCATGAAAAGAGAAGGGCTGAGGATTGAAATGAGGGGCTTGACAAATTGACGCTAGCGTTTGCTTCTTTATTTTTCCTTTTTCCTTTTCCTACTTTTACATGTTTTTTCCTTTCCCTGTCCTACTACCTTCCCTGGCCTTCTCTATGCTCCTCTCTCAGTACGTTTCTCAGTATCCTCTCTCAAAGTCTCTACGCAGTATCCTTTCCACAGTCTCCTTCTTGAGGTCTCCTCGCCTCATCCTCTACGCAGTCTCTCTCCTTCTCCTCTACGCAGTCTCTCCAGCCTCCAGCCTCTCCCATGGTTCCCTTCTTATCCCCCCTCGCTCCTCCCCTCGTACCTCTCCGTCCCACGTGATTTTCCGGAAGCGCAGTGGTTTCTCCGAAGGCGAAACAGAAACTGAAACCTAACTTGCGAGCATGCGCAACACGCCGCATGCTCCATGCGGCTCCGGACAAATATATATGTTTGGGGTATAGGTTTGCACCTCTACGAGTGTATGTTGTTTAACCACACCCACCACTAAAGGCCCAGAAATACTCCATTGGACTCCCTTCTCCTATTGCTCCCAACTGACCACATGCCTCTTCTAGAAGCCTTAATCATACTCCTCCAATGTGCTCTTCCCCCTCCGGATTTCAGCCCTTTCCTTCTTTCTCCTTTCCCCCTCTACACTCTCATACTCTGATGATGGGCAACTTTCAAGGTTTGTCTTTGACCTTTTGTGTTTTTTTTTTTTTTTTTTTTTTATATTCCACATGTAGAGAAACCATGTGTATTTATCTTTCTCCTTTGGACCTATTTCACTTAGCATAATCCCTTCATTCCATTCACATTGTCACAAATGGCAAGAGCTTATCTGATCTGATCACTGGGTAGTATTCCATTGTATATATTTACCACATATTCTTGATCCACTCATCTGTTTGGGGGCATTTAGGTTGGGGCATTTAGCCATACCTTGGCTATTGTAAATAGTGCTGCAGTAAACACAGGAGTTTCTTTTCTAATCAGTGCAAGTTTCTTTTCTAAACAGTGTTTTTGTAATCTTTGGGTAGATACCTAGGAGTGAATTGCTGGATAGTCTTTTGAGCAAACTCCAAACAGCTTTCCATGGATTCTGGGTCAGTCTACATTATCACCAATAGTGTAAAAGTTTCCTTTTTCTCCACATTCTCAACCCACTTGTTTTTTCTTTTTTTGATATGGGTCATTCTTGTAGGAGTGAGGTGACATCTCATTGTGGCTATGATTTGATTTGAATGTTCTCTTTGGAAGTGCCTAATTAACAATTCTGCCCATTTTTTTTTGTTTGGGTTGTCTGTTTTCCTTTTGTTAAGTTGAATAAGCTCTTTGTAGATTTCAATATCAGTCCCTAGTCAGAATGTACAATGTGCAAATATTTTCTCGCATTTAGTAGGGTGTCTCTTTGTTTAGGTTACTGTCTTTTTCACTGTACAGAAGCTTTTTAGTTTGATGTAGTCCCAAGTTGTTTATGTTCTTATAGGTTTTTCTTGCTGTTTGAGATGAGGCCTCAAAGATGTTTCTGAAGTTTGTATTATGGAGTGTTTTTTCTATGTGTTTTATGGTTTTGGGTTTTACATCAAAGTCTTTTATCCACTTTGAGTTGATTTTTGTGTATGGTATGGGATAGCAGTCTAGTTACATTCTTTTGCATGTGGCAATTGAATTTTTCCCAGCACCACTTATTGAAGAGGCTTTCCTTGTTCCAGTGTTTATACTTCACTCCTTTATCATAGGTTATTTGTCCATAAATGTGTGGTTTTATTTCTGGATTCATGTGCCATTTTTCCCCAGTTTTTATCCATTGTTTTTTATGTCTGTTTTTGTTCCAGTACCATGCTGTTTTAGTTATTATGAATTTATAGTATGGTTTGAAACTTGCAAGTGTGATACCCCTATTTTCCCCCTTTTTGACAGGAGTGATTTGGATATTTGGTGTTTAAATGATTCCATTTGAATTTCATTAATATTTGTTATTTTTTGAAGAATGCAATTGAGATTTTTTTTGGGGAATTTCATTCAGTCTATAAATTGTTTTGGATAGGATGGTCATTTTGACAATGTTGGTTCTTTCTGTCCTTTGGCAGGGAGTATCTTTCCATTTCTTTGTGTCTTCTATTTTAACAATGTTTTCTAGTCTTCCTTGTCAAGGCCCTTCACCTTCTTTATTGAGTTTATTCCGAGGTATCTGATTTTTAAAAAATTTTTTTTTTAAGATTTTAGTTTTATTTATTTATACAAGCACTGAGTACAATCAGAAGCACGGGAGGGTGAGAGAATTCACCAGAGTCAGAGCAGAGAGCAGAGCAGGCAGACTGATGAAGTACACTGCTAAGGGGAGCAGCAGGCAGTAGGAGAGGTCTGCGCTCCATGTGGGACCCTCACCCGGTGGCCAGGGATCGAACTGGAGCTGCAGAGGCTGCGGGCAGCTTTGCAACCCAGCGCTCAACCACTGCGCCACTGGGGAGGCCCGGTATCTGAGTTTTGTGTATGAGATTATCAATAGGATAGCTTTATTTCTTCGTCTTCTAGCTCATTTTTGTGTGTTGATTTTCACAACCTACCATTTTGCTGAACTAGTTTATTGTTTTGATTAACTTTTCCATGGAGTCTTTGGGGTTCTTTACATATATTATCAGCTCAATTAATAATAACTTTATTTTCCAACTTGATTTCCTTTTATAGCTTTCTCTTTTCTACTTGCCCGAGCTAGGACTTCTAATATTTTGTTTAGTAGTAGCTGTGAGAGTGGACATCCTTGTCTTGTACCATATCTTAGTGGAAAGGCTTTCACCATTGAGAATGATGCTAGCTGTGTGTTTGTCCTATATGATTTTTATCATGTTAGAGTATGTTCCATTTATCCCCAGTTTTTTAAGGGCTTTAATCATAAATAGATGCCAAATCTTATCAAATGCTTTCTCAGCATCTATTGATGTGTTCATATGGTTTTTACTTTCCTTTTTTGTAGATGTGGTGAGTTCCATTGTTTGATTTTCAGTTGTTCATCCAATCTTTTTTTTTTTAAGATTTATTTTATTTATGCATACAAGAGTTGGGGTACAGGCCAGAGGTGTGGTGGGTGAGAGGATTCACCAGAGACAGGGTACGGAACAGAATAGGCAGATTGGCCGAAGTACACTGTTGAGAGGAGCAACAGGCCAGTCAGGAGAGGTCTGCTGCACCATGTGAGTTGCTCCCTAGATGGCCAGGGGATTAACTCAAGCTGCAGAGGCTGCAAAGAGCTTCATAGGTTGTGTCTTAACCCCTTGTGCCACCAGGGAGGCCCTGTTGATATATCCTTGTGTTTGTGGTAATAATGCCTCTTAGTCATGGCTAATAATGCATTGGTGGATTTTGTTTGCTGAGGTTTTTTTTTGAGGATTTTTTCTAATTTTTGTTCATTAAGGAGATTAGTGTGTAGTTTTCTTTATTTGTATTGTTTTTGTTTGGTTTTGGTAGTAATGCAATGTCAGCCTCATTATATGTATTTGGAAGAATTCCTTCTTTCTCATTTTTTGAGTCTTCTATTATAGGAATTAGCTCACATTTGAAATTTTTGTAGAACTCAATGTAAAGGCATCTGGTCAGTTACTTTTATTTTGAAGCATAGTAATTTGCAAACTCAGTCTAACTGAATATTTTCAAACCCACCTCGAGGATTCCCAGGAAATTTGTGTTGACTCACAATTTACCAAGGTCAAAACTCATTCTCAAGGTCAAGAAATTTTGCAGTTTGGCATATTTGATTAATTCTCTAACTTTCCTGTGGTTGGTTAAGGTTTGATTTAATCAGTTCTTGGTTTTCTTTAGTTAAGCATCCCATGTCAATTGTGGGCAGTGTTCATTATAATTACACCCTTCCATTAAACAATTCTTTTTTTTAATTTCCTGTGACTTTTCATAAGTGAGCTGTGTGTTGACATTCAAAATTTAACTTGGGAAAAAGTGCATATTTGCAACTGCCCCCTGCTTTGGTGGGATCCTTTATGAAATGTTTAAGGAAAATTTTAGCCATCAGCACTGTTGGTATCCTGGAAACTCATAGAAAGAAACATGTCTGAAGTGGAAAGAATTTTAGCATTTCACTCCATCCTCTCAGAGTGGGAAATGAGCTTAAACAAACATGTGGACAACAATTTGATGTTATGTGTCAAATAAAGGACAAATACTGAGATTTCCAGTTATTGGAACTTTCAATCCACAAAGCCTCTTATAATTGAAGAATTGATGGAGTGATCATAATGGATTCATGTATAGTTTCATATTGACTCTGAAATATTAAATTGTTTCTCTATGTAGTAGGTGCTGCTGGTACCTCACTCATATTCCTTCAGCAGTCACAGCTTCTATTGACTCTGTTAGGTGTTAGCTACAGCTATTTAATGTCTTTCTCCTGAGAACATCTATGCCTCTTTGCCTAATGGCTTTCAACAGATGCTTAAAGAGAAGCCAATGATGTTCAACTCTAAGGTGAATTCTACATTCCTGAGGTCCCCAGTGGGGCTGACTTCAGATGTTTACAAGAGCAAAAAGATCATTAAAATACTCTCTATGGGCTACATTATCTTTGTTGTCTCACTTCCATATTGACTGTTTAAGGTAGAAAAATGGCCCAAAATATGCCCATACACTTATCCCTGGAACCTGTGAATATTTTATCATACTTAACAAAGGTATGTTTGCAATGGGTTTAAGGTATTGGAATTTGAAACACGTTTTTCTGGATTACCTACGTGAGCTCAATCTAATGTCATGGGTCTTTGAAAATGGAAACTTTCTTGGCTGTGGTGAGAGAAAGACGTGGTGTTAGAGAAAGTGTCAAAGTAAGGCAGCATGGGTTAACTGTGAAGATTGCTGTCTTCTTCAGGTGGCAGAAAAGGCCATGGTCAAGGAATTGAGGTGACCTCTATAAATCAGATAAGACAAGGTCTTCTCACACCTTGAGTTTTATTGCCCAGTGAGTTCTGTGTCAGAAATTTGAGCTGCAGATCTATAAAGTAATAAATTTGTGTTGTTTAAGTCAGTAAATATGTGATACTTTTACTATGGCAACAATAGAAAGCTAATTTATTTCTCTGTTTATTCTTTAATTACCTCTAAAATAAACCTCTTGCATTCAAACCCTTTGCTCAGGATATGTACGATTCTTGGAGAAATCTACTTTGAAAGACATTATGTAGAGTCTTTTATTGCCGCCTATTGTTTATTTCTCAAATTTTATTGATTTACTACTAGTTTACATTGCTATATAATATGGGAATAAAATGTCACACCTCCATGTGTATACATACCTCACTCATTGTCCTCCAACTCCCTAGTGACAAACCGTATCATATTTTTTCACAGTCTCAGAATTATTCTTGTTTTTTTTCCAAGTTTGCTTTCTTTTTTATTTATATTCCTTGAATGAGTGAAACCCAAGCAGAAAATTGACAAAAGACAATTAAAATGACATTCTCCATTGAAGACATACAGATGGCCTATCAACACATGAAAAACTGCTCAATATCACTTATTATAAGGAAAATGTAAATAAAAACTATAATAAACTATCACATCACCCCTGTGAGAAAGACCTATGTCAAAAAGTCTGGAAAAATCAAATGTTGGTGAAGATGTGGAAAAATAAGAACACTCATTCAGTGTTGGTGGGAATGTAATTTGGTGCAGACTGCATGAAAAGCAGTACGGGGATTCCTCAAAAAATGGCAATATCATATGACCTAGTAATATCACTTTTGAGTATTTTCCCAAAGAACATGAATACACTAATATGAAAAGATTTATGTACACCTATGTTCATAGTAGCATTAGCCACAATAACCAAGTCATGAACCAACCTAAATGCCCATAAACAGAAGACTGGATAAAGAAATTATGGAATATATAATACATGGAATAAAGTATAACAAAGAATCTATAAAATGTATTTGTTCAATTGTAGAATAAAAACATATTAAGTTTAAACTGAACGACTTTATATGTATTCTTATGTAAGCACATAAGAGTTTCTAGTGCTAGAGTTTCTAAAATTTCTAGTACTAAGTTATATCTATCTAAAGCGGCAACACATTCTATGTAAGAGACTTAAACATAGTATCTTGCACATTATGCTAATGCCATTGCTTGAAATAATAAGCATTCAGTAATTGTTCTTTTAGTGGAAATGTGCTTCTAAGTAGTTTTGATTTTATTTGAAGCCAGACCTACAACAACTTTTAGAAGAAGTCTTGTTAGAGCTATAATAACTTTAAGAATTAGACATACCTGAGCTCGCCAATATCTGGTTCTCCCTTTCTGAGATCACATAAGATTTCCAATCCCTTGTGGCTAGACAGAGATATGTTTTTCATTTTGGGTTAATGTCATGTGACACCCTCCACTCATTTTCTTTTTCATGATAATCAAGAAGAATATCTGTTCTGTATGTTTTGGTTTCAAACATGTAGTCATATCATGGATGAGTTGGAGTACAGTATCTCTGAAGATTAGACTGGGGTCTGCCATACCCACCTCACAGTGAATGCAAAGATACAGACATGCCCAGGAGAAGCCTGAATACAGCAAAACAATCCCCAAAGTAAGTAAGGGGGAGAAAGAAATGCATAAATGGCCACATAAGTCCTCAGGGGTATAATATGCCACACAGAAAGAACAAATCTCCAGAATCCAACCACAAAGACATAGAAGTGCTTTTCTTACCATTAGCTACAGAATTCAAAATTGCCATGATAAAGAAACTCAAAGAAATGGAACCACACAAAGAAAGCAAAGGAAAAAAAAAAAAAAAAGAACAGAGTGATGCAAGAAAACTCAGAAAAGCTAACAAATGTTATGAGAAACAAAATCAATCAGCAGAGATCAAAATTGAAATTTAAAGTAAGAAATTAATGGAGTTACAAGATGTAAAAATAAATCAGTAGAGATGAAAAACTTTTGGAGAAAGTTATGGAAACAGAATATACCAAATGAAAAATCAAATCTGTTACTTTGAAGATACAAATGATAAAAGAACCTAAATAGGAAAGAGAGAAATGAAATAAATTTAAAAATGAAGAGCACTTCAAGAATTATCTGACAACATGAGGAAATATAAAATTCATGGGTACCCCAAAAAGGGGAAGAGAGAATAGAACTGAAAGAAATATATTTAAAGAAATAATGGAAGACAATTATCTGAACTTGAAAAAGGTATTAAACATGAAAATACAGGAATCTAGAAAAATCTAAATGTAAATGGCTGAACTCCACTATTCAAAAACACAGACTGTCTAGTTCGATTAGGAAATAGAATCTAACCTTCTGATATCTCGAGGAAACACAACCAAAGATAAATATAGACTGAAAGATAAAAAGGGTTGGAAAACAATCCTAAGAGTGAATGGGATCCACAAGAAGGCAGGGGCTAGTATACTAAAATAGGTTTCTACCAAGAAAAGGCAATAAGAGACAGGGATAGACACTATATAATTATTAAGGGATCAATATATGAATATATATAAGGGATCAATATATGAATATATATAAGGGATCAATATATATATTGATATATATATTATATATCATATTATATAATTATATATATGATATATAAGGGATCAATATATCAATATATATAAGGGATCAATATAATTATTAAGGGATCAATATATGAAGAAGACATAACACTTATCAATATATATTCACCAAACCAAAGAGCACTAAAATGTATCACACAATTATTAACTTTGAAAACAGACATTAGAGAAAAACCATACATGACTGGAGACTTCAATACCCCTCACTTACTGATGGACAGAGCAGCTAGACAAAATAAATAAGGAATAAAATCACCTTAAACAAACTATGTAGGTCTAAAAGACATTTATGGTATCCTGAACTCACTAAAAGCTGAATACAGATTTTTCTCAAGTGTACTTGGGTCATTATCCAGGATTGACCACATACTGGGCCATCAGATGATTATCAACAAATTCATGATTATTGAAATCATACCAAGACTCTTCTCTGACTATTAACTTATCAAGCTAGAAATTAACTACAAAAAGAAAATAGTGAAAACCTCTAGTATGTAGACTGAATACCTCATTACAAAAAGACTGCTGGGCTAATGACAAAATCAAAAAAGAAATAAAAAATAACTCAAAACAAAGGCCAATAAGAACACAACCTTTCAGAGCCTATGGGGCACAGTAAAATCAGTATTAAGAGGGAAGTATATAACAATATCACAATATAGTCCCATATCAAGAAACAAGAAACAGCTAAAAAAAAAAAAACCCAAAAAACCACAACATTGTCTTGCACCTTGAGGAATTAGAAGAAGAGCAAAAAAACCCCAAATGCCAGTAGAGGAAAGGGAACAATAAAATCAGAGCATAGGGCCTCCCTGAAGCTTACCACAGCCTCTGCAGCATGAGTTCGATCCCCAGCCAGCCAGTAAGCAACCCACATGGCACAGCAGATCTCTCCTGTCTTGCCTGCTGCTCCCCTCAGGAGTGCACTTTGGTCAATCTGCCTGTTCTGTTCCGCACTCTGTCTCTGGTGAATCCTCTCATCCCCCACACCTCTGACCTATACCCCAGGTCTTGTATGCATAAATAAATAAATCTTTAAAAAAAATCAGAGCATAAATAAATGCAAACACAATCCAAAAGATTCATGAAACCAAAAACTGTTACTTTGGAAACAAACAAAAATAAACAAACCTCTACCTAGGCTTGTAACTAGCCAAAAGACTATTACAGGTGGTGCCCCCTGGAGGGGGTTGCTGGGGAGGATAGATAGCCCCAGCGAAAATGCTAAAAAAGTATCACATTTTGGGGTGGAGTGACAAATAAAAAATATAAGAGACTGCAAAAGTGAAAAGTGAAAAGTTCCACATTCAGCTTTTGAGGATTCAGTGTTCCAGATTCAGAAGGCTGTTGTGGGCCTCTGAAGGTGGAGGCCTCTAGCAGTCAACCTCAGAAAGGAAAAGTTCAAAGGCCGTTCAAGTAGCTGAGCAACTGAAACTGATCCCAGTTTTGCTGCTGCTACAGTCTGGCTGGGAAGGCAAAGACCTGGATCCAGGTACCTCGCTGAGATGTGTGAGTGCACCTGTTTGTTGTGTCATTTGGCCACTTCAGTTGCTGTTTTGAGTATTGCTTGTCTGGTGATGTGCTGGGGCATCTCAGCAGATTAGGGAGCATCTCCTGTTGTGTCTTCTGCTGTCTTGGTGAGTTGGAACCTGTCCTATAATCTGTCTGCCATGTGTCTGCAGTAGGAAGACATCATATTGGACATGTGGACTATTGTTCGGGAGAGGAGCTCCACATCTTCAGTGGCGGGAAGATGCCATCTTAGCTGCTTTTGTTTAGGACTTGAAAACCCTGGACATAACTTTGGGTGAGGTAAACAACCATTTTTGGCCTCAGTAGCTCCTTGTTTTTCCCTGGTTTGTTGAATAAACCCATTGTTGTTGCTCTCCTAGCCTGAGTAGTCTTGCAATTGTGCACATAGGTGAAGAACTCAGACAGTGACCTGTAAACTATTTGGGCAGTGTCCTTGGCCAGTTTTAGTGCCCCCTTGCTGCCCTGTATCAGGCTTACAAAGAAAATAAGGGAGAAACCAAAATAAATAGGATCAGAAAATGAAAGAGGAGAAATTACAGCAGACTTTCCAGAAATTCACATGATAAGAGACTATATGACATTTATATGCCAATAAGTATAATAAAGTAGAGGAGACGGACAAATTTCTTGAAGAGTACATTCATCTGATACTGAATGGGGAAGAAATAGAAAACTTAAGCAAGCCAATCAAAAACAAGGAAATCAAAACCATCCCCAAAATAAAAAATCCAGGGCCATATGGCTTCACAAATGAATTCCATCAGAAATAAGCTAATAATTATCCTATTCAAACTCTTCCAAAACATTGAGAAAGCAGGAATTCTTCAGAAGACATTTTTGTGAGGTCAACATTAGACTAATAAAACAAAGACAACAGAAAAAAAAAGAGAAAAAATACAGACCAATTACCCTAAACAGATGAAAAATTCTCAATTGTTTTTAAAGATTTAATTTATTTATTTATACATACAAGAACTGGGGTGTAGGACAAAGGTGTGGGCAGTGAGAGGATTCACCAGAGACAGAGTGGGGAGAAGAACAGGCAGACTGACTGAAATACACTGCTGAGGGGAGCAGCGGGTGAGACAGTCGAGATATGCTATGCCATGTGGGTTAGCTCCCTGGCCGGGGATCGAACTCATGTTGCAGTTTTTGGTGAGAGCTTGATTGCGCTAAGACTTTAAACCCTGCACCACCAGGGTGGCCACACTTAATAAAATCTTTGCAAAGCAAATATGACAAGCATTCAAAGAATTTTAGACCATGACTAAGTGGGACTTGTAATAGGGCCACAAAGATGGTTGAATATTTGCAAATCAATTCAATCAATCCACCACATCAACAGAAAGAAAGATTAAAAATGATATGATTATATTAGCAGACACTGTGAAAATATCTGATAAGATTCAACATATATCTAAGCATCATAAAATATAATAAAAAGATGTTAGTAACAGCTAATGTCTTTCTCAATGTTGAAAAATAGAAACATTTTCTACTAAGATCTGGAACAGGAAAGGATTGTTCACTCTCACCAACTATGTCAAACATAGTTTTGGAAGGCCTAGCTATTGTAATTAGGCAAGAGAATGCTATAAAAGCAACCCAAACTGGCAAAGAAGAAGTAAAAATATTATTTGTAGATAACATAAAAATATACATCGAGAACCCTAAAGATTCCACTAAAAATCTAATTGAAACAAATCATTTCACCAAAGTGGCAGTGTATAAACCAATACACAAAAATCAGTAACTTATATGTAAATAACAAGTTAGGAGAGAAGGAACTTAACAGTCCCATTTATAATGACAAAAATATAATAATTAAGTACCTATGAATAGGGGCCTCCCTTGGTGGCACAGTGGTTGAGCGCTGGGCTGCGAAGCTGCATGCAGCCTCTGCAGGACCAGTTCGATCCCCGGCCAACGGCAAGGGTCCCACATGGCACGCAGACCTCTCCAGCATGCCCGCTGCTCCCCTCAGCACTGTATTTTGTCAGTCTGCTTGTTCTGTTCCCCGCTCTGGCTCTGGTGAATTCTCTCACCCTCCCATGCTCTGACTGTACCCGTGCTTGTATAAATAAATTAAAAAAAAAATCTTTGAAAAAAAAAGTACCTATAAATAAACCTAACAAAGGGATGAAGGCCCTGTAAGACATTGTTAAAAGAGAAGAATGATAAAAAGAAATGGAAAGATATACCCGCTAATGGGTTGGAAGAATCAACATTCTTAAAATGGTCATCCTACCCAAAACAATATATGGATTTAATGCAATCTCTCTCAGAATTTTGCAAGCATTCTTCAAAGAAATAGAACAAACAATTATGAAATTATTATGGAATTTCAAAAATGACCTTGAATAGCCAAAGCAATTCTGACAAAGAAGAGGAAGATTGATAACATCACACTTCCAGACTTCAAACTATACTATGAAGCCATAATAATTAAGACAACATAGTACCGAAACAAAAATAGACACACTGACTAATGGCATAGAATTGAGACTCCAGAAAAAATCCACCTCTGTATAGACTGTTAATCTTTGATGAAGGAGCCAAGAGTATGGACCACATCAAGTAAAGTCTCTTCAATAAATGGTGTTGGGAAAACTGGACAGCCATATTCAAAAAAGTGAAACCAGACCACTCTCTCACACCGTACACAAAAATCAACTGAAAATGGATTAAATACTTGAGTGTAAGATCTGCAACCATAAAACACCATCCAGTATATTGAAAAACACATAGGCATTATACTTTGTAACTTAAGCTTCAGTGATGTCTTTGTGAATTTGTCTCAAACGACAATGAAAACAAAAAATATATAAATAATTGGGACTATGTCAAATTAAAAAATATTCTGCACAGTATAAGATACCATAACTAAGTAAAAAATGCCCTATAGAATGAGAGAAAATATTTGCACAACATACATTTGACATGGGATTAACGTCAGAGATCCACAAAGAACTCATATAACTCAACAAAAAGAAAACAAAGTACACAAAATGGGCAGAGGACCTAAATAGGTACTTCTCCAAAGAAGACATACAAATGGCCATCAGGCACATCAAAAATTTTTCATCATCGGGCCTCCCTGGTGGCACAGGTGGTTGAGCACAGCACTGTGTGTCCACAGCTTCTGCAGCATGGGTTGGATCCCTGCCAGCCGGGGAGAATCCCACATGGCGAAGCAGACCTCTCCTGTCTCGTCTGCTGCTCCCCTCAGTAGTGTATTTCAATCAATCTGCTTGTTCTGTTCCCCGCTGTCTCCAGTGAATCCTCCACTCTCCCTTACCTCTAGCCTGTAACCTGGTTCTTGTATAAAAATAAATCTTTAAAAATTTTTTTAATCATCATTATTTATCATTAAAAACATGAAAATCAAAACTACAATGAGATACCATCTCATAACTGTGATAATGAGACATATTAAAAAGACCAAAACCAAGAAGATGTGTGGCTAGATGTGTGGAGAAAAAGGAACTCTCTCACACTGTTGGTGGGAATGTAGACTGGTCCAGTCCCAATTAAAGCTATGTGGGGGTTTCTTAAAAGACTAAGAATGGATCTGCCATATGAGCCAGTAATTCTACTTCTATTGATAGATATCTACTAAAAGAATATAAAAACACTAATTTGAAAGGAAACCTGCACTCCCCGTTATGTTTCTTGCAGCTCTATTTATAATAGCTAAGACATAGAACGACATAAGGCCTCAAAAACAGGTGAGTGGTCCAAAATATGTTGCACATACACATAGTGGGATACTACTCAGCAATTAAAGAAGATAAGATCATGCATGCTATTGCAGCAACATGGAGCTGGAAGAGATTATGCTAAGTGAAATAATTCAGAATGAGAAAAACAGATACCATTTGGTATCACTTGTAAGTGGAATATAGATAATTCAAACAAAATATTAAATAAAATCAAAATTAAAAACTATCCCTTGAAAGCTGATTATAGAACTGAGTAGTCCATAGGACAAGAGGGAGAAGGGCAAGAAGAAAATGGGGAGGGAGCACAATGGACTATGGTGGTGGACTACAGGGCTTTTGTGGCGGGTGTACTGTGGTTATAAAACATGAGGGGTGGAGCTAACTCCAAAATGCAAACAATTATGTAAACCAACTTTACCTCAATTAAAAAAATTTCAATCTTGGTAAAAAAAAAAAACAAAATGAAATAACACCCTTATCATGTACTGCAATTAAGAATGAAATATTTCTAGTAATGTAAGAAAACATCCTTCATTTTAATTTGTTACAGAGTTGATGCTTTTTTGCCAATGTTACTTATTGGTTATAAAAACCAGAAAACACTTTTGAGCAACAAAAAATATTAGGCTGTTTGCAGTGGGCTTTACATAAAAAAGAAATAAACCATTATGTTAAACCCTTTGTATTAAACCACTGATCTTTTGATGTTGTTCCTAAGCATAAGGGCTAGCTTAACATAGGCCTCTTCAAGGTCACTATAAATATGGGAAGTAGTTCTTAGAAGGATTGGGGAATGAAAGGCAGTCTGTATGAAGGTTGCCTCCATGCCTGTGACCCTGGATGTCCACTTAAATGTGTGTTTAAGTTAGTAAAGGTCCTTCGAGTTGGATAAAGCTATATCTGCACAATGGGGCATGTATTTTATGACTTACTATATATTTAACAAGAACAAAGGTGATACACACTTAGCTAAAAATTATAACACCAAAATCAGATTGCTGGTGAGCTCATTATAGAATGTCATTATCAAGAGACCTGTGTGTTGGTAGGAATATGAACTCAGTATGTGTGTCAGTCTAAATGCAAATGTTCCCTTCATTAGAGACTGAAATTTTGAAATGCTTACAATCTCAGCTGTTTTACTTATCGATTCTACTCAGTTTCAGTTTGTCATTTAAAGCCATTATTTCCTTGTTAATTTTCTGTCTACATGATCTGTCCATTGCTGTAAATGGAGAATTAAAGCCCCCTATTATTATTGTGTTAATTTCTTCTTTTAAGTCTGTTAGTATTTTGTTTTATATATTTCAGTGCTGTTATGTTGGGTATATATGTATTAATAATTGTTATGTCTTCCTATTGTATTGAGCCCTTTGTCATATTGTGATGTTCATATGTGCCTTTTGCTAACTTTTTTTGGTTAGCTAATATAAATATAGCAGACGCTGCCTTATAAAATTTTCTATGGGCTTGGAGTACCACTTTCTATCTCTTCATTTTAAACATATGTTTGTATTTATAGCTTACATGAGTCCTTTATAAGCAATATATACTTTGGTTTTACTTTTTAATCCAATGACAAAGTGTCTTTAGTTTTCTCGGTCTCTCTACCTATTTATTTCCTTGTTCAATTGTTTGAGAACATTTTCTTTTTTATAAATTTAGTCAGGAGATCTTTCAACTTTTCTAGTAGGGGAGGTTAAGTGTTGGCAAAATCCTACAATTTCTGATTGTCTGAAGATTTATTTATCCATAATATCTGAGAATGAATCTTCCAGGATTTAGTGTTCTTGGCTATCAGTTTCTATCTTTGAATATTTTTTAAAGATATATTTATTTATTTCTACATTCACTGGGTACAGTCAGAAGTGCAGGAGGGTGAGAGAATTCACCAGAGCCAGAGTGGGGAACAGAACAGGCAGACTGACGAAATACACTGCTGAGGGGAGCAGCTGGTGGCAGAAGAGGTCTACGTGCCATGTGGGACCCTCGCCCAGCGGCCGGGGATCGAACCGGCACTGCAGAGGCTGCGGGCAGCTTCGCAACCCAGTGCTCAACTGCTGCGCCACCGGGGAGGCCCTAACTTTGAGTATTTTGGGTATGTTATTTCATTCTTTCCTGGCTTGAGAAGTTTGATAAAAGCCTGGTGGAGGACCTTTGTAAGTTACCCACTTCCCCCCCTTAACTGCCTTTAATATTCTTTCTTTGTATTGAACTCCTGTTAGTTTAACCACCATCTTTTGGTATAGGTCTCGTTGCATTTAGATAACCATGTTTTATGTTAGTTTCAGAGAGTTGTACATTGTGTTTCTTACCCAGGTTTAGTAAGTTTTCCACTATTCTTTGAATAGCTCTCTGTTTCCTTATCACTCTCTTCCCCAGCTAGGATATCTATCATCCTTGTGTTGTCTTTTCTAATAGAGTCAAATAGTTCTCATAGCATTTCTTCATTTCATTTTCCTTGGAAATTTTTTGAGGTAATATTGGCTTTACACTATGGCATTTGATTTAGAAGTACATGTTCATACCTCTTCAGATATATGTTACCACATACACAGCTACTACCACGACACCCATCATAGTCCTCCAATACAATCTATTTTGACCCCCACTCTCCTCCCCTCTCTGGTATCCTCAATTTTCCAGTCAGATTCACATGCTTTTGTTTTCTGTGTTCCTTTGTTTCGTTTCTGTGTATTCCAAATATGGAATGAAATTATTTGGTAAAATCCTCCTGATTTTATTTTGCTTAGCATAATCTTGTCCAGCTCCATCCATGTTTTCAAAAATAGCAGATTTCTACTTAGATTGCTGAGTAGTATTCCATTGTGTATAAATACAACATCTTATTAGTTTACTTATCTGTTGTTGGGAATTTAGGTTGTCTCCATAATGTGTCTATGTTCTTCATATCTTTTTTTTTTTTCAAGATTTATTTATTTATACAAGCACTGGGTACAGTCAGAAGAGCGGGAGGGTGAGAAAATTCACCAGAGCCAGATCGGGGAGCAGAACAGGCAGAAGGACCGAAGTACACTGCTGAGGGGAGCAGCGGGCTGCAGGAGAGGTCTGCGCGCCTTGTGGGACCCTTCTCCGGTGGCCTGGGAGCAGCCGGGGATGGAACCGGCGCTTCAGAGGCTGAGGTTAGCTTCGCAACCCAGCGCTCAACCGCTGCGCCACCGGGGAGGCCCTGTTCTTCATATCTTTTTACTCTGTTGTTCTGAGTCACTTATACCACCTACTTGTTCAGTTATGTGTTTCTCCAATGTTGGTCTGTTCTGTTTCTATGCTTTTTATAATACTCCTTATCTAATTTATTGAGTTCTTCACATTCTGGATTTCTTTTTTTTTATTTAAAGTTTCATTTTCCACCTTCTGTTTATTAATGTAATTTTTGAGTTTTTAATTTGTTTTTCAGACTTTTGCTATTGCTCATTGATTGATTTTTCTTTTTTTGCTTGTGTCACTATGATTGTTTTCCTGATTTTTTCCCTGCTTCTTTGGGTTTATTCATTATAGCAATGTTGAACTCTCTAATATGCAGATATAATCATCCATGTCTTAGTTTGGATCTTAGTGATGTCAGATTCACTTCAAGTCTCAAGTAGATATCTATCATATATTTTTGTCTGTCCATTTGTTACTTTAAATTTCTGTGACATTTTGGATTTTCAAATCTGGATAAGCAAATCAGAAAATTGAACTGTTTTTACTTTTCCATCAGGTGGCACTGTGACTTTATTTTATTTTTATTTTTCCTACTGTTCTCTGTACATATATAGGTAGGTACTAGTATTTGCTGTGTCAGCAGGGTGGGGAAGGGATGTTGGGGGGGGGCTCAGTTGCTGTTGTGTACATATTGGTTTGCATTTGTGATTCTGCTAATTGTTCTCCTTTCGGGATTCCAGTTCTGAGACTTGGTAATCTGTCTCCTATAAGGTCTCTTCATGACAGCAACATAAGTCCCCAGGGGTAGAAGTGGAGGAGTGTTATCTAAAGTGTTCTTTCTATTGTCCTCCTTGCTGGGGTCCTAGCTGGTATGGAACACCTCAGGACCTCTTTTATGGGCTTCACCTGGGTCAAGAGTATGTGCTTCCACACCATTTCTTGTTTCTCTATCCCAGGGCCCCTGGCTGGATACTGCTGTCTCTATCTCCCACATGAGGTCACTGACTCCACAGATTTCATGCACTTTTGTACAGTGATGCATGAATCTCCTTGCCATCCCCTTTTGTGCAGTTTGTGTTGGTCTTAGAGTTACAAGCGTTGTTTGAGTCTCACCTCATGCTGCAGGCTTCTCCCAATGAGTTTTATTCTAGCTAATCATTAGATTTTTCTCTGAGGAACAAGGTAAGGAAACTCTTCTATTGCAGTCTTAGTGGTGCCATCTTTTCTCACTTTCTAAATATCAAATATGTTTATGATTTTTATTAATTTGAATCACATATTCTAAATATTTAGTATAATGTTTGCTTAGGCACCAATATTCCCCATATATTCATTAGGATTAACCATAAACTTAAAAATATTTCCAAATATAGTTATATAACAAAAGATATCTGTTACACATTCTAACACATATAAGTTAGTATAGAAACTTATGTAATGACCATGTACATTTCATGGAAGAATTATAGCTGAAGAGAAATACCAGTAACAATATCATAGAACACTCACAATTTTGTGTATTTCGAAAAGTCACTATACAGTGGAAAGAAAATTCCTGATGACAAAGGTTTATTTGATGTTGATGTATAAGGTGCTATTTGAATTATTTTCTGTCCTCCGTGTCTTCAATGGATTTGATTTGGAAGATATTTGGTGTAATGAGTATCTTAGGCTAGGTTTTATAGAAACCCTAAGTCAAGGAGACTGGTTTAGTCAATTTATTAAGAACATATTCCCTAGGGAAGACTGATAAGGAAGATGGATGAAGTAGGATAGAGTATAAGAAGATGACAAGAGGTGGTTTAATTTCATCCTGATTCTTTGTGTGCTTCTTTAGGAGAATTCCATAAATTACATTCCTAAGAAAGTCCTTTCCTAAGATTATAGGACTTTCATGCTTCCTCATCATTGAGACTGTGAATGTCCAGGCACTTTCAGCTGTAGTGACAGCAGAGGTGATGACTTAATTCAATTCCCACCAGAAGGTCAAAGAAAAGGGTTGTTAGCCTCAAAAAAAAAAAAAAAAATATATATATATATATATATATAGGCTGAGGGGCATGCACAGATTTGGTACCAAAAATCTGGACTAGAATCAGTGTCTATACCTGGGCAAGATTGTTATAATTCAAACTTGAACTTGAAGCCAGTTTAGACCAAACAATGGCACTGGAGGGAGGGGCCGGGACTAGAGGTGTTTTTGCTAATGCGTATGTAACAGATATGGAACAAAATTTGGAGATGTATATAGATTCATTTTGAAACTTTCTACTTATTTATATTTGTAAGTGCAGAATCCGAAAGCCTCTAAGATGACAATTTACAAAGTTTTTAAGAACCAACATGATCTGGGTTCCCCTTTTCCAAAATGGTTTATCATTGAGTAGGCCTGACATTTTTATGTATAGAGGTAGATTCTAGTTCATATAACCTTTATTCATGGAAAAATACAGCTGTGTCATACATTCTGCTGGGGATGCTTAAGAAATATAAGCATACAGGGCCCCTCTCGTGGAGCAAAGGGTTAAGCACAGCAATATGAAGCAATCTGCAGGCTCTGCAGCTAGGAGTTCGATCCCCGGCCAGCCGTGAAGCAACCCATATGATGCAGCAGACCTCTCCTGACTTGCCCACTGCTCCCCTCAGCAGTGTACTTCAGTCAATCTGCCTGTTTTGTTCCCCCTCTGTTTCTGGTGAATCCTCTGATGGCCTGCACCTCTGGCCTGTACCCCAGCTCTTGTATGCATAAACAAATAAATCTTCAAAAAAAATATAAGCACTCAGTTTAACTTCTAAAATTATTAAATTTGGAGAAATAATGTAACTGTAATATTCTCTATTGTGGGCAAACAGGGAATCAAGAGAGAGTACCAAGAAGGGAGAAGAACTTTGACAATTTGCTTAATGCATGGCATTGTAATTCTGAGTCATGACTATGTGAGTCATGTTTCTAATACACACAAATTCTAATAACTTGCTAATATGTATCAACTGTCATCCATGTAAAACACTACTTCTCAAACATGGACACATATTTGAGTTTGCAAAATGTTTCAATGACTCAAGTAGAAAGTGCTGAAACAATGATTTCTAGGCTTCCCACTCAAATATTTAATTCTGGAAGTCTCAGGTTAGGTCTGAAAATTTGCATTAAAAAGTGCCCAAGAGTTGAAGATAGTTGGTCCTTAGATGATACATTGTGTACACTGACAATGTAAAAGTTTTTACATTTAGATTTTTTTAATGGAAAAATTCAATAATCAGTTTTACATATTAAAACTAGAATTGGTAAATTGATAGAGAATAATTTTGTATTTCATGTTTTATCAATGGGTCAACATTTTGATGTGAATGTTTTGATAAGGTAAGAATGCAAATTCATTGTGTCACTATATTTACTGTAGAGATGTAAACACATTAATACTTATCAAGCAGTAATGGATCTTACAAACAATACATATTGCTACTACCTTGATAATAATTCTTGGTTTTAAGATAATGCATCTATTTTTGTTTCTTCACTTTCAATAACACAGGCTTGTTTTGTCTATTTAAAGTAGATAACTTAGTACTTTGAAATTAGTTTCAAGATACCATTAGATCCATCTGGAACAGGCCAAACGTGTTCTCAAGTATATTGTTATATTTGTTAAGATCTCAGGCTATAAGTGCCATTCTCACTAGTGTAAAGTGGTATCTCATTTTGGTTTTGATTTGAATTTTCTTGATTACAAGTGATGTTGAACATTTTTTCATATACCTGTTGGGCATTTGCATTTCCTCTTTGGAGAAGTGTCTTTTTATCTCTTCTGCCCATTTTTTGACTGGATTGTTTACTTTGTTTTTGTTGAGTTGTGTCAGCTCCCTATGGTTATTTCAGTACTATTTACAATAGGTAAGATATGGAAGCAACCCAAATGCCCAAAAATAGATAACTGGATCAAGAAGATGTGGTATAAGTGAGACCATCTGGTATTTTTCTTTTTCTTTCTGGCTTATTTCAATAAGCAACTATAAACCAGAGACACAGTACCCTGGGCAGGGGGAGGAGTGGGTGGGGAGGAGGGATTAGGATCAAAATAAGGGGGGTGGGAATTGTATGGGGAATATAACCAAGATGAATATGCATACATTGTGCAAAAATGAAAAATGATGTAAAAATATATAAAATAAAAAAAAATCAAAAGGAGAAAGACAAAAAATAAAATAAAATACTATTGTTAAAAAAAATGTGGTATACATATAAACAATGGAGTATTACTCAGCAATCAAAAATTATAAACTCATGCCATTTGCAGCAATTTGGATGGAGCTGGAAGGGATTATGCTCAGTGAAATAAACCAGAAAGAAAAATAAAAATATGGGATAGTTTCACTTATAAGAGGAATGTAGGAGAACCAAATAAGGGATCAGGAAAAAACTGTAATAAATTAAAAAAGAAAACCAACAGGCAACTATAAGAGTCATTCTGCAGGGGAGGGGGAGGAAGTAGGATCAAAACAGGGGATTGAAGAGCACAAGGGACTACGGTGATTGTGCGCAGGTGAATTGATGGTGGGAATTTTATAGGGACTACACCTGAGAGGAGAAAGCATACAATGTACAAAAAGGAAGAATGATGTTATATATGTGTGTGTGTGTTATTTGTGTGTATATGTGCATTATTTAAATCATATAAAATAAATACATATATAAATATATAAAAATAAGTATATATAAATAAATACATATAAATAAAAATAAATGAATATAAATAAATATATAAAAATAAATATATATGTATATAAATAGATAAATATAAATTATATATATATAATAAAAACATCTCAGGTTAAACTATTCATGGACTAGACCTTCTAAATTCTAATAGGAACCTCTGATTTTCTTAATTCTTACACACTCTACTTCATTTCTATTTTTAATCAATATTGTCTAGAAAGAGGGCCTCTGATGTAGGTCAAAGACAACTTGGTTTCCAAGGTTATAATAAGGCTGTACCAGGAGAATAAATATTTTAGGGTAGAATAAAAAATTTCAAATAGAACTAGCCTAGTGAAAAGGTATGGAATTTTTTACGCTGGGCAGTTTGTAGACTCCTTGTACTCTTGGGGTTCAGCAAAACACAATTTAAGATCAATCTCATTGTTTTTTGAATTATGTCACTTAAGTGATGATTTTGTACCAACAGATTTTGTTCATATAACCAGAAATGCAGAGTGAAATAGAGTGAAAAAAAATCACAAAATGATTAATGAGGATATTAAAAATAGGTTTACATGAAGCTGTTTTTGGTGACAAAAAGTTAAGGGAACAGCTTTTATAGAAATATAAGACTGATCAGTCTTAAAGACTACAACAGACTACAAGCAAAGAGCAATGCCTAAGCATTACTGCTATGCTACAACTACTTTTGTTTATTTTTTTCCAGTTTTATTGAGCTATACTTGAAAAAAAATATATCACTATTTAAATTTGAGGTGTAGGGCCTCACTGGTGGCACAGGGATTGAGACTATTAAGCTATCACCAGCCACTGCAGCATGAGTTCAATCCCCTGCCAGGGAGCTAACCCACATGGCACAGCATACTCTCCTGTCTCACCCACTTCTCCCTTTAGCAGTGTATTTCAGTAGATCTGTCTGTTTTGCTGCACACTCTGTCTCTGATGAATACTCTCAACCCCCACACCTCTGGCCTACACCCAAGTACTTATATGTATGAATTAAAAAATAAATCTTTAAAAAATAAATAAATTAATTTGAGGTGTGTAACAAGTGACTTGAATTACATATATTATAAAATGATTATTCCAATAGGTTTAGTTAACACCCAATATCTCATATGATGCAATAAAAAGAAATAGCAAAAAGAGAAAAAAAATCCTTTTCATAAGAACTCTTATGGTTTACTCTCATAACTTTCACATATTATATATATTTAACAGAATTAACTATAGGCTTTGCATTGAATATTGCCTTCCTACTCTAACACACTCAGGCAATACATATTTTACCAAAGTGCTTGCAAGACTATGTACAGGATACCAGAAAATATATCTTTTCTATTAAAAGTACACATATTTATGTGTATACACACACACACATTCATATATTTTTTTTCTTTATGCACTCATCTATTGCAGATATTTAGGCTACTTCCATGTCTTGGTTATTGTTTCTAAATACTTTTAGTTCAGGCAAAAGGAGCCCCTAATCATAGGTAACAGAAGACAGGTTTGGAGTTAAGGGTCAATATTATCTAAAAAGTCTTGTTCGTGTGTGTGTTAATGGCATGTTAGTGAGTCAAAGTTATTCTTTTGAAATCTGGAGTAATAGAATGAGCCAAACAATCTAGTGATACACTTCATGGTAAATAACATTTGTGGATCTAACTATGAGTGTAGTTCTCTGCCACAGTGGCATGCACTACTCTGCATTGTGAAAATATATGCTTCCATTATGGAAGTATTTCCAATTTCCCTATCACTTAAAATTCAAATTTCTAGTATTAGTTTGGGTTGCTGAAAAGTCAACCATACTTCCAAGTTTTTTATTTTACATGAGCTGGGATTTTATCCAGTGTGGATTGAATGAGGGGTCATTGGGACTGGGGGTTGCTTTAAGACAGGAGATTTGGTCAGGATTATCATTTAAAACAAGAGAGTCTTTGAAACCCTGGTTATTGTTTCAGCTTATAATTACAGTTAAGAAAGCATGTAATTAAAAAATCACAACTTCCGTATCCCAGACCTCAAAGAATATTCAATGGATGCTTGGATATTTTTTCTGATATTAGCCCATTTTTACAACATAATATCTAAAAATATGTGCCAATGGTTTTCTTCATGTAGCTATTACAATTTATTACAATTTTTTCTTTAGAAATTTGTTTTATTTTGTTATCTGAATTAAAAGTCTAGAGAATTTATAGAAACAATGATCAATAAAGTCATTCCATAGATAAGGTAATAATTTAATATTAAACTTGGTTTCAGCAATAGCCTCTGTACCATTCACAGGTGGGAGGAGATCATGGTAAGTTTTTAAGGAATTTTACAGTGGAGGATTTGAGGAACATAATTAATGACTATGTTGTTAACAGTGTTTAAGAGATTATGTAGAGATATAGATACCAGAATACATGTCTATTCTGATTAATGAACTTTGCATAGAAAGTAGAATTATATACCACCAAGATCCAGACAAAAACTCTTCCTAAGTTGTGTATGTTCACAGAACTAGTAGTTAGAGTCATCCTGCCCTAATTCATTGGGAAGTGGGTGAATGTTTTCAAAATGTTTATTGGTGTAAAATGTAACTTTAACTTTGAAAAAAGTTTTAGACCCAAATAAAACTTTTAGCACTAAAACAATAAGTTGAAAAGGGAATTTCCTTCTTCTTTAGTCAACTAGGAGGTGGGACAACCACCTTGCCTTTTCCAGAATTATGTGATTTATTTTTATTTTAGAAATCAGGTGATATTTTATATTAATGTGCTAATGTATTTATTTTTCAAATGCTGAGCAAGAGAAAAAGAAGGTTCCTAACTTCAGTGGTCTTAAGCTTATCTGACTTGTCTCTTGTGGATATTCTTAATGAGACCTGTCAGACCCACCCTTATCTCAAAAGCTGTCAAAGGATAAAATTGCTTTCTCAGGAGACAAGCTTATATCACATCCCCCCACCATTCCCCAAAAATGTGCTCTGAGTTCATTTTTGAGAACTAGAAAGAGAAATCAGGTACTGCTTCATACACTCCTGATTTTGGTTCTGAAATGATGAAATGAATGAGGATGAAGGGGCTTCTGACACATCTCTCAGTCATGGGCACTGACCTGTCATACATCTGTCGAAGTCACAATCAACCCAGGAACTTAATATCTTTGAGGTAATAGAGAACTACTCTTTTAGGTGGACTTAAAGAAATGAATTAAGGCTTGTCAGTCTGATTTTAAACAGACAACTCCAGTTTAACCTTCTTGCTGGAAGATAGATGGAGATCCAACATCATAAGTTCAGGAAGGAGTATTCATTGGTTATAAGAGCTGATAAGATAGAAGAAATGATAAAAGATCTCCAGGGGACATCAACGGATTGGCCTGCTCTTTGAAATTCTCTCCTGTGAATGATCTGGAGACTCATCCAAAGCTGAGATGCTTGGTACAGTCCCTACCTTTTCCACTCTTCTCTCCTCCATAGCCACAGGTCTTGACAGCTGCTCTAGTAACATCTTCACCACAATTGCTGTTATTTAGATGTTTGTACTAATATAGACTTTATTTTTTTTTATTTTCCCCAGTGGATATGAAAAATTTTAATTATGCTTGAGCAAACTGTCAAAATGGAATTGCTGTTGGGAGGAAATGACTTCTGTTAGAAATACAGGTGCCACACAGAGACTATTCTCTAGCGCTGCTGATCACCCAGTCTTGCCAAACAGAACCAGGAACCCAGGATCAGGTAGGAGTCACTCAACTGAAGTACTGATATACTATAATATCTAGGGGAATTATTTAATTCATGGTTTTAGGAAAAAAGTATATATAATTTAGTTGTTTGGAATATACTATAGAAATATAATAATTATTATTATTTTATGAAGAGGAGGCTCATAAATATCACACATTATAAAAACGGATACTCCTCATAAAGAAAATCCTGATACACTTAAGAAATTAAGAGAGACTTAACTCCTCCACTCCTCTTAAAAATCATTAAATGAAAAAGTCTGAGAGATCAAAAAGTCATCAGCTGTAACAAGGAAGGAAGTGAACAACTAAAGCATTTGAAAAGTTCCATAAAATGAGCATTAAAAAGTGACAGCTGGGCATGGACAATATCCTGTGGGAGATTCATTCCATTTTAGGTCACCTCTGAGGCCTGGAGTTACTTCTAGAGAGGATGTGATCCCTGGTCAACCAATAACTCTGGAGTCCTCTGGGATTTACACAACTCAAAGCAGCTTTCTTGGTGTCCATTAGTTTTTAGAAAATGAGACAGTGACCCAGACACAGTGACACCCAAACCTACATGCTTGCCATCTCTGGGCCCATTATTCAATGCTGGTCCTATTCTCTGAGGCCTTTCCCTCTGCACACTGTACTTTGCAGGGATTGTCATGCAAATATGGTGCTCAAAGTCTTAATGAGGTTGTAGTCTCCAGGAAATAAGGAGACCCATACCCCCTTCATTTCAGCCCCTGTAGCCACCAGACAAAGAACTGTTGTTTTTTAAACAGTCAACCAATAAAAATGTTAATTAGGCAACAACTATTGGTCAAGCCAAGTGGCAGATACTAAAGGACATGCACCATATTGGAAAGGGTTCTTGCTTTTCACAGTTTTGCAATCAAGATGAAGAAACCAAATTTATAATGTGTGACTTTAATGCAGTGTGACTTAATTTTTAGAACAAACATGCCAGAATTTTTATAAGGCTAATTTCCCTTCATGTGTTCCTCTATTAAAGTATTATCATTTCCAATCATGTCATGTTTATTATTATAGTCATACAGTTTTGCTCTGTAACATCTTGTGATGCTCATGTTGGATAGCAGAGATGTCAAAAGGAAGTGGCTTTTCTTAACCACCACATAACCTGAGGTCATTCTCTTTGATCACTGGACAGTTATATATTTTTTTGGACAGTGATGTAATATTTTTATTGAATGTGCCAAGAGCTTGAAGATGCAGTTAGAGAAAATGTTGACAGTGTTGAACCAGCGGCAAGACATAGAGGCTAATTTATTTCACCATTATCGGGTGCTGTGATATGAGTTTGTATAGAGTAGGGGTGTTAAGCTTCAAAAGGCATAATTCATGATAGTTCATTCTTTACAGATGAGAGCTATTTCTAGAGATAAAAAGTACTAAGCGGCTACAGTGAGCCAAGTAATTTATATGTGTTTTAACCTTACACAGCTCCAATAAGGAAAATTTTCCTTCCTCCACATGACAGATGAGGAAACTATGGCTCAGCGAGTTTAGATAACCTGTGTGTATCATACAACTAGAAGTCAAGGCAGGTTTGAATGCTGGTCAGTTGGATCTCCACCTAGGAAGGTATGTTCAGTTGCATGGGTTATAATTAATGGAGGCCAAAAGCCCTGCCAGGATTTTGTTTCCAGGAAAACCAAGGTGGACACCTGTCAGAGACAGATGTGGGACCCCTTTCAAGCTGCCTAAATGTATGCTCTCCCACTACCCAGATGTAGAGGTTCAAAGAACGTTATCTTTGAGAGTAACACCAAATCTGTCCTATCAACATGGATTCAAACACCCAAATCTATTTCTTGGTATGAGAGATAGAAAGCAAGAGAAAGTGTGAGAGATGCCCTAATAAATGAATGGCTCAGTGCAAATTCCATTTCTTAGAAAGAATCTTAAGAAGTTCTTTCTTTTGTCTGCATTGTCATCAACTCTCCACCTGCTGTGCTCGCTTTCTTTCCACTACCCCTTCCCTTCAATATGCATCAAAACTTCTTTCTCCTCTTTTGTTAAGTTTAGCAAGAAAGATCTTTGGAGCAGAAGGAATGGGCACCTTTAGCAAGCTCAGATATCAAATAATTTTTCACCTCCCTGTAATTGAAATCACAGGATCAGGATTTTCTTCGCTCTGACCGGCTCTTCTCTTGTTCTCCCAGATCACAGATGGAGTGGGGCGAGGGTGCTATTGACTCCCCACGGCTTGTCATCTGACAGATGGACACACCAGCCAGGAAGGGGTCTGACTCTTAGATGAATTCTTTTATCCTCAAAGGGGCTTCCTGCAAAGGAAACCATTAGTGTTTTGCTATTGGGTTTCTACTCCCCATGGTGTCTAAGAAACCATTCATTTAATTTTGTGACATTTTGAGTGGATTTGGAAAGCTAAGCCTATTTGAAAAGGCCTGTTCCTGTCTAGGAGGACAGAGGGAATGCAAATAAAATCCAAATGGTCGAATTATGGTCAGGCAGGCTGAGCATAGACTTGCCGGACCTTGGGGCTATTTCTACTTCTCTCTTTAGCCTCACTCAGGGGTCATTTTCCTAATATTTGGTGATGTGGTAACCAGCTTTTTCCCTGTCATGGCCAGAAAGTGACTGCAGAACATGAGCAAAATTGACTTGAAGTTCAACAGAAGAGACAGCTTAAGAAAAGGCAAGTTTTTTTTTTTTTTTTTTGTGGGACCCTCACTGGTGGCCGGGGAACGAACCAGCGCTGTAGTGGCTGCGGACAACCTCGCAGCCCAGTGCTCAACCACTGTGCCACCAGGGAGGCCCAAGAAAAGGAAGGTTTTAAAGGGATTGATTCTGTACACAGTGCTTCCTAATCCTTCTGTAGTGGATGAAGCTGAAGACTGTATCATGGTGGTGAGCATGTGCTCCAGGGTCTGGCAAACCTGGGTAGGAGGGCCAGCTCTGTCACATGCTGACTGTGTCACATGAATAGGGACATAGTAAAAAATGCTGTAAAAAAAAAAAAAACCTAGGGTTTCATACTCTACATGGATGTTCTGAGACCAGAGATGAGATAATATATGGAAAATATTTAACATAGTACTGGCATATAGAAAAATCATAGCAGATGTTAAGTGTCAACAATACTTTGTTCAAAGTTGCTTTTCCTTTCTGTTCACTATCCACAGTGATTTGGTGCATATACTATTTTTTTTTTTTTTTTTTGAAACCAGACTGACACTATCCTATGAATGTATCATGCAAGCACATATGTGATTTTAAGTTCTCTAAGGGTTAAAAAGTGAAAATAAACAGATAAAATTAATTTTATTATATACTTAAGCCCCCCCATAAAAACATTTCAATGTATAGTTAAAAACTATTAATATGAATTTTTACATTCTTTTTCTTTTCATCTTAAGTCTTTGGAATCTGTGTACTTACACATGCAGATCATCTCAATTCAGACACACCCCATTTCAAGTATCTAGTAGCCACATTGAGCTAGTGGTTACCCCATTGGATGGCACTGCCCTAGGCTCTGTAACTTATAGCACAGTGTCTTTATAACCCTTGCCAATTGGTGGGAAATGCTCTAAACCACTAAAGGCAATTATTTGACTATTTCTTTTTTTAAATTAAAATTTTAGTAGTCCCTTTGAGTCACTGTCAATGACTCACTGTTGATGTTGGTAATTTTCTAGATATGAATCTATTTCATTGAGATCTTAAAATTAACTACTAAATGTTTAACATATTATTCTTTTTGGATCTAATAGTATCCTATGCTTGTGGTTGTATTCTATTTTCTATTCCTGACTTTGTGAGGCTGAGATGTTATACTTGCTTACCCTAATAAGGTATGGAGTTACTGAAGAGAATCTGCACAGATATCTCTTTTGGACAATTCTAATGAATTTGCATTTTAGAGAACTAGGAGGTCAAAGATGATTCTACTTAGGATAAATCTGGAATGGAAGCAGAGATGAAATTGAAGCCACACAGCCATGAACCAAGGAAGAAAGGAAGTCAAGAATGTAAAAACATAAACTATTTCAAAAAGTGACCCCAATGAAAATAAATATAAAAACATCTGGGGGGATGGGAAGTAGTGGTGCTCAAGATTAAGGAATGACCAGCTATCAAGTAGGTGAGTTAGCACCCATTCTTTTTTTTTTTTTTTTAAAGATTTAATTATTTATTTAAACAAGCACTAGGTACAGTCAGAAGCGCGGGAGGGTGAGAGAATTCACCAGAGCCAGAGAGGAGAGCAGAACAGGCAGAGTGACAAAGTACACTGCTGAGGGGAGCAGTGGGCGGCAGGAGAGGTCTGCGCGCCATGTGGGACCCTTGCCCGGCAGCCGTGGATTGAACCAGTGCTGCAGAGGCTGCGGGCTGCTTCGCAACCCAGAGCTCAACTGCTGCGCCACCAGGGAGGCCCAGCACCCATTTTTGACCCTCGTTCTCCCAAGTCCCCTACTCATGGGCCCAGGAGCTACTCCCTGATACAAGTTTACATGACAGCTTGTGATTATTTTATTGTTCATGATATATTCATTTCATATTCATTGTATATCATCTTTATCATGCACTAGAACTTAATCTCTCTTAATGGAGGAAGAGTCATGAATGCTTTGTATGTCAGTAAGTACCCCTTGCACCTGTCATAGTTGTTGTCACCTAATATCTTACCAAAAAATGCAAGTATGAATTTCATCTTTGATTTTTTGTTAAAGGAGAGATAACTGAAGTGTGTGCAGAAGTTACCAATATCTATAAAGAAGTTGAAGAAGGGAAGGAGGGGGGAGAGAGAGAGAGAGAGAGAGAAAGAGAGAGAGAGACTATAATTATAACAAGATCTTCTACACAATGAAGTTAAGTGGGAGCAAGACTATTAATTACTGAAGAGAAGAAAGAAAACAAAAATCTACCTTTTGAAGTTGGTTAAAGATTAGTGTATAGATTTGGAGGTGAGAAACAGAAACTTGAGGCTGCCATCTCCCAATAACACTAACTGTCTTAATGAAGTGAAATGGGAACTGATGTCCTGAGGGGCTGAGAGATTAGTAAAGATTCGAGATAGTCACTAGTGCAAATGGGGAGAGAGCAATGAATATATACAGAACAAGTGAAAGGACAAGTGTTTGACTTCAGGATTTAATGAGAGAGCATGAGCAGGGTTGTTGCCAGTCTTTTAGCAGCCCAGATGGATGAAAAGTGATTATGGGATTATCCAGGTAAGGTTTCAGATCAGTAGGTTTTGTGGAAGATCAGAGGAGCAATGATGCTAAGGAGTTGGTTAGAGGATTTATGAAACTAGCCCTGAGGTAGGTAGAGGGAAGCAAGTGACCAAAGTCTGTGATCATGGAAGAATCAAGCACTAGAAGGAGGTGGGTCATAGAGGAATAACTTGGAGTTTTCTGTTTATACAGGTTGGGTCCTAGAGTGACCAGTGAAGTAGAGCCCTGTAGCCAATGGAAGTGAGGATGGTTTTCTATGAATGTTATCCTGTCCAATGACACCCTGACATGCCTCTACATGATTATGGTCTAAAGAAACATTCAGATTTTACAACTTGATGAGTTTGGCAGCAAGAAGGGGATGGTTGGTAGATGACAGGAGCAAGGAAGGGTGGGGCTAGATGGAAGGATGAACCCCAAAAGCTGAGATGTTTTATATGATAATGAAGAGCAAATAGCATGGCAGCCATTTTGACAAGTAAGTGATGGCAGATTCTGGCTCTTTGATGAATGTCTAGAAAGTCACTAAGACTTTTGGAGGTACTCTCTGAATCAGAGAGATACTCAGGTGGAGATATACTGTGTTCCTAGCATCCATGCCTTCTTAGTCACTAAAAATCATTCTTCCCTATCTATCATCTCTATTGGTCAGGCAGTTATACTGAGATTTTATAACCCCAGAAAATCTCTATATTTGATTAGGGACTAAGGATCTGAAGGCCCAAGATGTTTAACAGAAATATGGAAAAATTAGTCAGAACTACCTCCTTGAAGTTAATGTTAACAAATGATATGCTAAGGACTTTTCCCACATCATCTCTCCATCTGAGGAATGTTTGTGCAAATAAAAATCAGTTTATTCTCATGGAAGATTTAGGGGATTAATCTCTCATATTTTGTTTAATTATCCCTTGGAATTCAGTATCATAAAATATACCCATGCTTTGTAGAAAGTAATATAAGTCAGCATTTCACCTTGTATATCTTTTTTTTCAAGGAACATTTGTGAATCAGACATCGTCATCTGTCCCACTTGTTGCCTGTCTGTCTCTCATCAGTGACCCCAGACAACAAACATTGTGTCTAAGACCTGGGCTGGTGCGTGAGGGTCTGCAGTGAAATTGATGTCTGCTTTCAATGATCTTCTCACTGTTGGGAAACTGAAAGAACTTTGCAAGCCTAGCAAACTTTCAAACTAACCTGAGAATGATAAAAATCTTAAAGGAAAAACTGTTTGAAATGTAGGCTAAAATATCTTCAGATTAATCAGATATTCAGCAGAGGCCTGCACAACCTGTCAGTCAGTGACTGAGAGGTATGAAAGATTCCATGGTAGCTCTGGATAAGACTTGACAGACTTGTTGAACACAATCTGCTTTCTCTGAGGTGCTACTTTTAGGACTACAGGCCAATTATTCCAGGGAGAGTTTGATTCAGCTCACTGTTTAATGAATACAAGACAAAGGAGTCACCCATTGGACCCTGGCACATGAACTGGCTCTCCCATTACCAAGAAAATTTCTTTGGCACTTGGTTAATTTCCTCATCTGGAATATGGAGCTAGTGGTCTAAAATGAATGCTTTCAAACATTGTTTCTATTAGAAAACCTAGGGAATGTCCTAGCACACCTCATGCCTCTTCTCATCTCCTTGGTTTTCAAATTCTTGATATCAGGACTTCAAACTTTGATACCTGTTTTTGGTTACTCATTTGAATACTCTGAATTTTTGGATATTTTCCTATCACTCAGCAATTAACTATTCTCATTCTCTCAATATGATGTCTCAACCAGTCTACAGATATTATTTTTCCAGTGCGAACTTAGATACCCCATACCAAGATGCTTGAGTCCATGAAGGATCACCAGCTAGGAACTGGACATTGCAGTTATTACACCCAATCCTCACATTGCCATTTATAGATGTACACCTCCAGGATCACACAATGACACCTTCTAGAGCATTGATGGGACAACTTCCAGTCCTTAACTGGGTTTCCAAGGCATGAATGGAGAAATATATGATAATCTATTGATAGCTACAGGGGAAAGCGCTGATATCTCAATGTTCGTAGCCTTATATATTGAACTGGAAATGGGTGATTTGGCACCACTTTTCTCAGCATTGCCATCCCTGTATGGTTGTGAAAGCTGTACTACATTATATGCAATAGTATTTTGCAAATAATAGCATGCAAAGATTGTCTCCTAGAGCTATAGGGCATAGCTTGTATGACCACAGGTGGAAGACAATCTATTATTACCCCTAGAACAGATCTTCCCTGAATCTGTTGAGGAAAGAAGCTACAGTTTTATTAGGAAGACATAGCATTGAATAGTTGACTTAGAAATCCTACCTTAAACAGGTGCAGCATGTTGTGATAACATGGTCACATTACTGATACCTGACATTCAGCTATTACTTGGTGAATTGGTTAATTTCCTTTAGGTGGTGTAACTGACATTATCAATGACTTGTCATCCCAAGTCACTGAATAGATAATTCATTATATGAGTTAGAATATCAAAGGGAAACTCAAGAAACCCTCTGGATTGAGAAATTTTTACCCCTATCAGACTATACAAAGTCGAGGACAATGATTTAATGAGTACAGCAAGAAAATTTTACTCACAATGGCTTCCAGCTGAGATCCATCCCTGGGCAGAGTACACAGAAATCTGACTCTCTGGAACACAAGGTTCGATCTCCTGCTTACATACAAAGCCCTGACAGCACCTTGATTTTACTCCCATTGGGCACATTTTGATCTTCTGATCTCCAGAACCATATAAGAATAAATTTGTGTTGTTTTAAATCACTAAGTGTGTAGTAATTTGTTATACCAATAATAAAATAATAGAGCCTCCACATTCTTATATTCCCTCCTTTCTCAGATGATGACTATAATTATCCAACCAACCAACCAGTTCCTGAGGACTAAAAATTGCTTAAAAGAATAACAAATACCCTATGACATGTCAAGAAAGAGCATTATTCATAATAAGGTCCCAGCTAGAAGTCCATCTCTTGCCAGCTCTACCTCTCAGAAAACCCTTGACACCAAGTTGGTTTCCATCACCGACCTGCACAGAATTTGATGATGTCCATCATAGGAATGTGTGCACCTGTGGTTTAAAATGAAGACTTCTGAATCAAACAAAATCTAATCTTTATATGGACAGCTCCCTCCACACAACATCAATTTTCTTCCCTATGGAGGATTATGTGTCTTGTGGTTGATCTTTCCTTCTCTCTAAGAGTTTGAAGCCTTCATGTGAGGCAAAGAGAAAAAATAAGATTAAATAGGCTCACTTGTCTTTCTGTTAGTAAGCCAATTTTGATAATTTTTATGTGCTACATGATCCTTATTTTTTTTTTACTTAGATTCTTGCAGTAAAAACTAAATTTTTAAAAATAACTAACAGTGTCTATGAAAATTTAGAGTATAAACGTTTTAACCAGATACAACCAATTGAAGCCTTACTTTGTGTCAGATCCTATGCTAGATGGTTTGAATATATAATCTCTTTTAATATTCTCCAAAATCTTATGAAGAAATATTAAATGTTAAGTCTCAATTATTTGAAGTAAAATGTGACATAGTGTGCATTACTAGTGGGAGGTATATTCAGAATTGGAGTCCTTTTTTTTGGGGGGGGGCAAAGCTGCTCATTACACAATATTGTCCACAAGATTGAGAAAATAGTTATCGGTAGTCCCCCAGGAAAATATTCAGTTACTTTCCCAGGCAGAGTGACCTTTGCACTCTGCATTATTCTGAAGATGTCCCAGCGATGGAAATTTTGGTTTGGAACTTCCCAAGGATTCACAGGAGTGCTCTAATGTGGGAAAAAAACACAGGCAGTGATACCCTAGAGTGTAGGTTCTGGGGGTGGGGGATGAAATATCATCATTTATCCTAATTCTCCTATAGCCAAACTTTTAGACCAGAGAATTTGATAGTTTTGGCACACTACAGACCACTCACTTGCATATGTCAGTTGAAGCACTCAGAAAAGGCAGTTGTATTTGTACCATATATGTCCCATTGTCTTGCTCCCAGGAGAAAGTTTTACATTTTGTATTCTACTTTTTTTGGAGATTAACGGTGACATAATAAGGTCTCTTATAAATTCTGAAATTAAAAGGTTATTAATGTTAGACCTCCCAGGTGGTGCAGGCAGTTGAGTGCAGCACTGTGAAGCTGTCCCCAGCCTCTGCAGTGCGGGTTCGATCCCTGTCCACCGGTAGATACCCACATGATGAGGCAGATCTCTCCTGTCTTACCTGCTGCTCCCCTCAGCAGTGTGTTTCAGTCAGTCTGCCTGTTCTGTTCCCTGCTCTGTCTCTGGTGAATCCTCTCACCCTCCCACACATCTGGCCTGTAACCTGCTTCTTGTATAAATAAATAAATCTTTAAAAAAGTTATTAATATTTTCAAAACTATCTGATCAAGGAATCCTATCATGCACAATACATCTATATCTATTAACATCCATGAAAATCCTGTGCTCTCCAGAACCCTCTTTGTGGAAGACTAGAAAGTGAGCAACTTATATCATAGGGCCTGAGACCAGAAGTCAAGTGGTCCCAAAATTAATGCATGATGCTTTTGGCTGGGTACAAGACTCACCAAATACACAGAATTTGGCAAACATGCAGGGGATTTGACTCACAAATCAACCCTCCTATATCATCCTGAGCACTGTCTGTGCATTATATGGTTGTACTCTTCACAAGGATTATATTAACAAGAAGACTGTTGTACTCCTTTTAACTCCACAGCATTTTAATGGGGGGATTGAAATGTGTCCTTTGATTTTTGGTACCTAAACTTCACCATCTATAAAATGGGACCCATACTTTTGTTCCTCAGAGGTAGAGTGAAATGAGATGAAAGGTGCTCTGAAATTTCCAGACTGTGGGGCATTATCTCTAGACTGAGTTCATTATCTCTCAGAGGTAATGGCCACTATTAGTACCACAAAGGAGTTGAAGCACATTTAATGCAAAGAAAAGTGATGCTATTTTGAGCAAGATTCACATAAGGGAGAATGTTAGATGAATTTAGCTTGAAGTTAGAGTGACAAGGAGATAGGAAATAAAAGAATTCTACTTGTGGGCTGAAAACTTCCATGCCTATGCTCATTTTTGTATGAAGATGTAGTGATAATAGGAATTTGGTTGATGAGAAATAAAAATGTCTTTACGTTTTCATATTGAGTGTTCAGGAAAATAAATGTTGACTTGGTTTAATTATTCCCCACTCCAACCCAAACAAGCTGTATATTTTGAGGGGAATTAATATGCATTTAGTCCACATTTTTTTATACATTGTACATAGATTAATGCTTAAATTTAGTCTTTTTTTTAAGGATTTATTTTTTATTTATACAATAGCTGGGGTACAGGCAAGAGGCATGAGGGTGAGAGAATTCATCAGAGACAGAGTAGGGAGCAGAACAGGCAGACAGACTGAACACACTGCTGAAGGAGCAGTGGGCAAGACAGGAGAGGTCTGCATGCCATGTGGGAATCTCTCTGGCCAGTGGGGAATGGAACCCATGCTGTGGAGGCTGGGAAAAACTTCACAGTGCTGCGCTCAACCCACTGTGCCACTGGGGAGGCCTGATTCTTAAGTTTATTTTATTGTACAATGGAAATTAATATTCAGAGATGTAAAATATCTTATAACTACCCAAGAGATATCTCCAAGTTGCTTTGCTTACCCAAAGGGAATATAAACAAGCACTTATTTACTCAATTTGCTTAATCAATTCATGCAAGATTGACTGAGACCAAGATGGAGGGAGAAATAAGCCAAGAGTTAAGTAAGAACCTCAATGCCATAGTAAAAATCATGTCACCCATGCCATAATAGATATAGTCAAGACCAAATTTAGAGGAAAACAGGGGTGTAAATGCAATTCTTTGAACCTTCTACTTATTTCTCTAAAATGCTGCTGATGCAAATCCTTTATTTTCTTCCCATCATAGTACCCCTCATATAAGCCTCCTACCTTTCTATCAAGTCAGGTTGATGACTTTTGATACCATAACCCACAATTTCCTTCATGTTTCCAGATCTGGATTAAACCTCATTTCCCTCCCACCCCACCTCTTGTCTCTTCACTTTTGGCTTAAGATAATGAGTTGTCCAATGCAGTCGCTGGTGACAATTATTCTCAATTTCCATCTCTTTCCTTCCAGAAATATGTCCTTAAATATTAGTCTAAAAAGACTCATTGCAGATGAAAGTTGTGAGGTTCAGAAACCTCTTGATTCTTCCCCAACACCTGGCTCCCCAAAGCGGAGGAAGAAAGAGAGAAGAGAACAGAAAAGGTATTTAAAGAAATAATAGGGGGAAAAATCTTGAACATAGAGGAGGATCTAAATAAACAAATTCATAAAGATAAAAGAAAACTAGGGTACCTAAACAAAATGAGTCTGACACAAAGGTGAAACTTCTGGGAGATAGAATAAACATGGCAGTGGGGAAACACTGTGAGTAAGACCTCCCATTAAAAAAAAAAAAAAAGTGAATAGGGAGGAAAAGTGGCAGGTCCCTGCGAAAACTGGGACACAGGAGATAAACAGGCAACTCTGGAAAACTGCCCAAAGAAAAAAGTTGCCATAAAAGAGGACTAGAAGGGAGGAAAGCCCAGAACACTGCTACCCTCGCCTTCCATAAAGTCAGCACTCTCCAACCAACAGAAAGGAGGAAAAAAACAACAACAGCAAAAACACTAAAACTGTTATAGGGCAGCCCTGATACAAAATGGGTTGCCTGACTGCAGGTCCTCACCAGAGTGCTTAAAAGGACTTATCAATGCTCTACTGGAGGCACACATGAAAGGTTAATAAAAGGTTTATTTACAAGGGAAGGGCAAATGAGGAAATGTACAACTCAGGGAAAAAAATGGGAGACAAACTTTTAAATGCGTCCTACCCGATCTGCTTATCTGGAATCCCAAATGGCACTCTGAGAGCTGGCCGCAAGCCAGGAGCTGTGAAGCCAGGAGAGTGAGCCTCCCAAGGCCCACATGTTTAGTTTTTATACCAAACCTGGCTATTTAACTCCACCTTCAGGTCCCAGCCACCTTCCCTTTGGTGGTGACAGGATTTGTCTTTCCCAAGGTCTTGATGGCTTTGGTCTGGAGTGGGGGTGTAGTCCACAAAGCCTGTATGGAATTAGCTCAGGACATCCTTTCCCCCTAACAAAACAACCAACAAGAACAAACTACGCATCAAGCAGGACTGTGAGTGGAAAGGAACCATTTCAGGCACCGCACTCTGTGAACTGGAACTGTGGAGAACCAGGCAGGGATCGCTGCAGAGGTGAGCTAATGGCTCCAGGCACCAGTAGAGGAGAACAAAGACTCCTGGAGACCTACAAATAGCCCAAGGCCAGCCAGTAAGCTTGCGCAGAAAAGCAGTGCACTCGAAAATGATAGGTGGATTGCAGATATTGGTTTGCCGCTGTCCAGATCCCGCGCCTGTGACCTAGGCTTGTGGGGAGAAGCACCAGAGCTCTCATTGAGGTGAATGTCCCTTACTGAGTAATCAGAAACCAGGCATACAGACTTGGGAGCCAGGTGCAAAAGGCGCCATTTCTGCAGACACTGAACTGGGCAACCTGGATCTGAGGGCTTAGGAACTGAGACCCGGGGCACGAAATTCAGGGTGTGGGATACCCATGATGGTGGGGCCCAGGGCAGACACAGAACCCCCACGCCGTTGAGGCGCTCCACGCCACTCCCACTCTGTTTCCCTGGACCCATGGGGCAAAAAACAAAACAAAACAAAACAAAAAAAACAGTTCTGGAAGGACACTAATAAAGATTTCTGGCGCCACCCAGTGACCAGGAAAAAAAAAATCACCAAATCCTGATAGTTGGAAACCAGGGATCCTAAAAACACTCTCAGGCTCTGAGAGAATGTTGGCCTTGCAAAAGAGGGTAAGGTGGGAAATAAGGCTTGGAGCAAGACCCCATCCTGGAACTGAGAGCCAGGTGCAGGATCTGGGGTGTGGGATGCACCATAGCAGTGGGCATTGCACAGGGTGACAGCCAGCGTTTTAGATCTGATAGCCCTGGAACTGAGACCTAGAGAGCAGAATTCAGGGTGCAGAATCCATACAGCTGCGGGCACAGTACCCGGTGAACATGGGGCAAACGCAGCACCTAGCTTGAATAAGAGCCCCTATGGTGAGGTGCTCCCCTATATCCTCCTCCCTTACTCAGAGAACCACTGGGAAAAAGCACAGCTCAGCAAGTATGGGTCTCTGGTGCCACCTTGTGACCAGAACAAAATCACCAACTAGCTGATTCCCTGTTGGAGTTGAGTAAATACAGAGGGAGGGAACTGTAAGAGACAGTGCCCAGCAACACAGCATCAACACCCTGGTGGAGTTTTGGCCTACCAGTGCTGGTCTCAGCCTGGGAAACAGTTTCCGACACCCCTAAAGCAGCACTCCAAAGAGATGTCCAACACCAGTGGCACAACATCCCAACACATAGAACTAATTAGAAAGCAAACAACAGGGAGAAGAAAAAATATAAATAACCAAGCAAGCCCACAGGACACACCACAAAAGAAATACAGTCACCAGAGCTCAACAATGACATGGAAGAACTTCTTGGCTTATCAGATAGAGAACTAATAATCATCATGATTAAAAACCAGAAAGAAAATGAAAAGGAAAAAATGATTTGAGAAAATAATCACTGAAATGAAGAATGAATTTGAGACCTTAAGAAAGGAAAGAAAAGAAATGCAGGAGATTAAAAGATTACTAGAGGAGATAAAGAACTCTGGGAAAAGCAGTGAAAACCGAATTAATGAAATGGAACAATGAATCAGTACTATTGAAGGTACAGAAATAAAAAGAGCTAAAAGAGAACAGGAGAGAGAAGTGCAAATGAAGCAGTATGAGGAGACTCTTAGACAATTATCAGACTCCATGAAGAGAGGAAATGTATAGGCATTCCAGAAGGTGAGGAGAGAGACAAAGGAACTGAGAAATTATTCAAAGAGATAATTGAAGAAAACATCCCAAGCATGATAAAGGTGACCAATATAGACATACAAGAAGTGAAAAGAACTCCTAATTACCAAAATGAAAAGAAAACTACAGCAAGACACATAATAGTGAAGCTTGCAAGAGCCCAAGACAAGGGGAAAAATATGAAACTGGCAAGGGGGAAGAAACGGATGACTTATAAGGGAAAAGAATCAGGTTAACTTCAGACTTCTCTGAAGAAACATTAAGGGCATGAAAAGAATGGAGTAACATATTCAGCAAACATCAAGACAGCAAATGCCAACCAAGAACACTTTACCCTGCAAAGCTCTCCTTCCTCTACGAAGAAAAAATATGGACCTTCTCAGACAAACAGAAACTCCAGAAATTCATTACAACTAAAGCGCACTCCAAAAATTTCTACAAGAAGTCATAAAGCCAAAACCAACAGAGGAATGAACAAGAAGAACAGAAAAAAGCAAGGAATAAAATCACAAAAAAAGACAAACAAAATGACAAACACAGATGCAAACATATCAATATTAACTCTAAATGTAAATGGGTTAAACTCATCAATAGAAAGACACAGAGTAGCAGCCTGGGTTAAAAAACAAAATGCAACTTTCTGCTGTCTCCAGGAAACACACTTAACCACAAAAGATAAACATAGACTGAAAGTAAAAGGTTGGAAAACAATCTTACAAGCAAATTTACCAAAAAAGAAGGCAAGAACAGCCATACTTATATCAGATGAAACAGACTTCAAATTAAAAAAGGTAAAAAGAGACATAGATGGACACTACATTATGATCAAGGGAACAATACATCAGGAAGATATACCACTCATCAACATATACTCACCAAATGAAGGGGCACCAAAATATATTAGACAGTTTAATGTCTGAAAACAGACATTAAAGAAAATACATATAGAGTGGGAGATTTCAACACCCCACTCTCACCAATGGACATATCAATGAGACAAGAAATAAACAAAGACATTAGAGCCCTAAATAAAGACATCGAGCTCATGGACTTAACAGATATCTATAGGACACTGCACCCCAAAAAAATCCAAGTATACATTTTTCTCAAGTGTGCATGGATAGTTCTCTAGAATCGATCACATACTGGGTGATAAGACAAACATCAACAGGTACATGAAGATCAAAATCATTCCAGATATCTTCTGTGCTCATAAAGGCATCAAGCTAGAATAAATCATGAAAAGAAAACAAGGAACCCACCCACTTCATGGAGACTGATATCCACACTACTGGAAGACTACTGGACTAATGAGGGGATCAAAGAAGAAATTAAAAAATATTTTGAGTTGAATGACAAGGAGGACACCACTTTTCAGAATGTATGGGATGCAGCAAAAGCAGTAATGAGGAAAATATATAGCAATACAGGCTCACATCAACAAACAAGAAAGAACTCAAAGAAACAACCTATTCTTACATCTCAGAGTTAGAAAAAGAACAACAAAAAAGTAAAGCCAGCAGAAGAAAGGAAATAATAAAAATCAAAGCAGAAATAAATGAATTGGAAATTAAAAAAAAATTCCAAAAGATCAATGAAAACAAAAGCTGATTCTTTGAAAAACTAAACAAAATAGACAAACCTCTAGCCAGGCTCACAAGGAAAAAAAAATGGGAGAAAACACACATAAAAAAATCCCTTTTATAATTGAAACCAAAAAAATCAAATATTTGGGAATAACACATATGAAAGAGGAGAAATCACAATAGACTCAGTAGAAATCAAAAGAATAATCAGAGATTATTATGAGCACTTACGTAGAAACAAACTCAACAACCTAGAAGAGATGGACAAATTCCTAGAATGATATAATCATCCAGAGCTGGTCAAAGAAGAAATAGAACAACTAACAGACCAATTACAAGCAGTGAAATTGAGGCAGTTATCAAAGCACTCCCCAAAAACAAAAGCCCAGGCCCAGACTGCTTCACAAATGAATTCTACCAAACATTCAGCAGTGAATTAGTGCCTATCCTTCATGAGCTCCATCAAAAAAATTTAAAAAGAAGGAATACTACCAAATATGTTCTACGAAGCCAACATTACACTAATTCCAAAACCAAACAAAGACAGCACAAAAAAAGAAAATTATAGACCAATCTTCCTAATGAACACTGATGCAAAAATCCTCAACAAAATCCTTGCCAACAGAATCCAACAATGCATCAAAGCGATAGTACACCACGATCAAGTGGGATTCATCCCAGGGGCACAAGGATGGTTCCACATATGAAAATCAATCATTGTAATCCAACACATCAACAAAAAGAAAAACAAAGACCATATGATATTATCAATAGATGCTGAGAAAGCATTCGACAAAGTCCAACATCCGTTTATTATGAAGGCCCTTGAAATTGTCAGGATAGAAGGAACATATCGTAACATGATAAAAGCCATATGCGACAAACCCACTGCCAACATTATTCTCAATGGTGAAAAGCTGAAGGCTTTTTTTTTTAAAGATCAGGAACAAGACAAACGTGTCCTCTCTCACCACTGCTCTTCAATATAATACTGGAGGTCCTAGCCAGGGCAATAAGACAAGAGAAAGACATCCAAGGAATCCAGATAGGGAAAGAAGAAGTAAAACTATCACTATTTGCAGACGATATGATAATATACATAGAGAACCTTAAAATCTCCACAGAAAAACTACTCAAAATAATCAACCAGTTCAGTAAAGTAGCAGGATACAAAATCTACACACAAAAATCAGTAGCCTTCCTATACACAAACAGTCACTTGGAAGAAGAAGAAGAAATAAAAAAAAATCCCTTTTATAATTGAAACCAAAAAAATCAAATATTTGGGAATAAACCTAACAAGAGGTGAAAGACCTATATGAGAAAATTATAAAACAGTTAAAATAAATTGAAGAAGACACAAAGAAATGGAAAGACATCCCCTGCTCATGGATTGGAAGACTCAACATTATTAAAATGGCCATACTCCCAAAAGCAATATACAGATTCAATTCTATTCCAATAAAAATCCAATGACATTCTTCAAAGAAATAGAACAAATACTGATGCAATTCATATGGAACCACAAAAATCCACAAATAGCTAAAGTCCTACTGATGAAAACAAAGGAGATATGAGGTATCACACTTCCAAACTTCAAGCTATACTACAAAGCCATATTAATTAAAACAGTTTGTTATTGGAAAAAAAAACAGACACACAGAACAATGGAACTGAATAGGGAGCCCAGAAATGATAATAATAATAATAATAATAATAATAATAATAATAATAATAAGGAGCCCACACTTATATGAACAACTAATCTTTGACAAAGGAGCAAAGAATATGCAATGAAACACGCACAGTTTGTTCAATAAATGGTGCTGGGAAAACTGGACCTCCACATGCAAAAAAATGAAACTAGACCAGTACCTCTCACAGTGCACAAAAATCAGCTCAAATGGATAAAAGAACTGGACATAAGACCTGAAACCATAAAATATATAGAAGAAAATATAGGTAAAACACTACAAGACATACATCTGGGATTACATCAAACTGAAAAGCTTCTGCACAGCAAAAGAGACATTAACCAAAACAGAGAGACACCCCACTGATTGGGAAAAAATCTTTGCACTCCATCCAACTGATAAGGGAGTGATCACAATGATATACAAAGAACTCACACAGCTCAACAAAAACAGAATAAACAATCCAGTCAAGAAATGGGCAGAAGAATTCAAAAGACATTTCTCCAAAGAGGAAATGCAAATGGCCAACAGGCATATGAAAAAATGTTCAGCATCCCTTATCATCAGGGAAATGCAAATCAAAACCACGCTGTAACCTTACACTAGTAAGAATGTCACATATCAAAAAAACAAGCAACAACAAATGTTGGCGAGGATGAGGCGAAAAAGGAACTCTCCTACATTGCTGTTGGGAGTGCAAACTGGTCTAACCATTGTGGAAAGCTCTCTGGAGGTTCCTCAGTCTACTAAAAATGGAGCTACCATATATTCCGGCAATTCCACTCCTAGGGATCTATCCAAAAGACACAACTGTGATTCAAAAGAGCACCTGTACACTTATGTTTATTGCAGCACTATTTACAATAGGTAAAACCTGGAAACAACCCAAATTCCCAAAAATAGATGGCTGGATCTAGAAGATGTGGTATATATACACAATGGAATATTACTCAGCAATCAAAAAAATAAGCTCATGTCATTTGCAGCAACATGGATGGAGCTAGAAGAAATTATGCTCAGTGAAAAAAGCCAGAAGGAAAAAGAACAATATCGGATGGTTTTACTTATAACAGGAATATAGGGAACCAAATAAGACATCAGTATAAAAAAAAATAATAATAACAGTACAAAACACAACAAAGCAAAAACAGACAATTATAAACCAGAGACATACTATAAGGGAGGAGGAGGGACAGGGGTGAGAAAGAAGGAGGGAGGAGCACAGGGGCCTGTGGTGATGGTGCACGGGTGCCTTGGGGAAGGAGATTCTATGGGGACTCAATCTGAGGGGGTGGGGGGAAGCAAATATTGTCTAAAAAATGATAAATGTTGTAGGGTAAAGAAAATGTCAGGCTTTTCTGCCCTTCCGCCATCAGGATAGATGATGGATCCTTGTCCTGAATGCATGCCTGATGGCGGGCACCTGGAATAGGGTGTGGCACAGGTAGATGGGATTCAGCTGAGCTGAGACTGTGCTTTTAAGGGCGGCGTCACGGGGGGACGCCAGCAGCAACAGTAGCAGCAGCAGCAGCAGCAGTAGAAGCCGAAGCCGAAGCCGAAGCCGAAGCCGAAGCCGAAGCCGAGAAGCAGCAGAACGAACGCTAGAGAGTCCAGATAGAGTGAAGACTTGCTGGGGGCTGGGAGGCCTGCCAGCCTCCCAGTCCCCCAGCCAGCACCCCTGCCTGCCATATGCCTGGTGAACCCCAAATAAAAAACCTGCAAAAACTCACTAAGGACTCTGACTCCTTTATCCGATCTGCATGGGATCAGAAAGCCTGCACTGTGTCCAGTTCCTGCCCTTACAAATGTTTAAATAAAAAAATGAAAAAGCAAAAAAAAAAAAAAAACAAAAAAAGGTGAAACTTCCAAGAATTCAAGACAAAGAAAGAATATTGAAAGTGGCTGGCAGGGGAAGAAGCAGATAACACCAATCAGGCTAACATTGTCTTCACTGAAGAAATACCTGTGGGGATAGAGAGAATAGAATAAAGTGATCAAAATACCTAAAATTAAAAACTGGAATCAAGAATACTCTATCCTGCAAGACTGTCCTTCAAATAAGAGGAAGACATAAAGCTCTTCTCAGATAAATAGAAACTGAATGCATTTGCAAACACTAGACTGCCCTTCCAAGAAATATTGAAAGGTGCTCCCATATCTAAACAAAAGGGAGAAACATAGATAAAGAATCTGAACAAAGGGGTCTCTGTGATGGCACAGAAGTTAAAGTCTCAGACTATTAAACTACTGCCACTCACTGGGGCCTGAATTCAATCCCCGACTACGTTGCTAACCCACATGATGCAGCAGACATTCTCCTGGCTCACCTGCTACTCCCCTCAGCAGTGTATCTCAGTAGATCCACCTTTTCCACTCCCCAATCTATCTCTGGTGAATCCTCTCACTCCTTGTACCTATGGCCTACACCTCAGTTCTTGTGTGCATAAAAAAATAAAAATAAATCTTAAAAAAACCTGAACAAGGATATAAAACAAATCTAGGGACAAAGTGACAACAACAGATTTTCATACATGAATAGTCACACTAGAAGTAAACGAATTCACTCATTAAAAGACAGAGTTTCTTGTTGGATTAGGAAACAGAATGCAACAATTTTCTGCCTGTAGGAGAAGCACCTGAACTACAACTTAAACATAGACTTTAAGAAATGTTTGGAAATAATCCTACAAGTGAATAACCAAAGGAAGACAGTGACAGCCATCAGACAAATAGATTTCCAGTTAAAAAGTAATGAGTCAGGGGCTTCACGGTGGCGCAGCGGTTGAGCGCTGGGCTGAGAAGCTGCCCACAGCCTCTGCTGTGAGGTTCAATCCCGGCCGCCAGGCGAGGGTCCCACATGGCGTGCAGACCTCTCCTGCCGCACCCACTGCTTCCCTCGGCAGTGTACCACGGTCCTTCTGCCTGTTCTGTTCTCCACTCTGGCTCTGGTGAATACTCTCACCCTTCCGCACTTCTGACTGTACCCAGTGCTTATATAAATAAATAAATAAATAAATCTTTAAAAAAAAAAAAGTAATGAGTCAGGGATTGACACTACCAAGGAGATAATACATCAGGAAGACATAGCCTTCATCAATAAATGCCAAATAAAGGAACACTAAAACAGCACCAAAATCTATTAGACAATATCAACTCTGAAAAATACATGTGTGTCAAGGGATATCAACACTTCACCATTAACAATGAACAGTTCAACCAGATTAAAAAAAAAAAAATAGTGACACAATATCCTTAAACAAAGAATTTGACCAAATGGGCCTAATAGACATTTATTATTTTTTTTAAGATTTATTTATTTCTTTATACAAGAACCAGGGTATAGGCCAGATTAGTGGGAGGGTGAGATGATTCACCAGAAACAGAGCGGGGAACAGAACAGGCAGACTGATGAAGTACACTGCTGAGAGGAACAGCAGACGAAACAGGAGAGGTCTGCTGCGCCATGTGGGACTCTTGCTGGCAGTTCGGGATTGAACTGGTGCTGCAGAGGCTGTGGACAGCTTAACAGTGCGGTGTTCAACCACCTGCACCACCAGGGGAGGCCCTAATAGAGATTTATAGGGCACTGTACCACCTCCCCCCCCAAAAAAAGCTGAATATACAATTTACTCAAGTGCATATGGGACAATCTCCAAGATTAACCTAATAATGGGTCACAAAATAAGTATCAACAAATTCATGAAGACGGGAGTAGGATCAAAGCAAGGGGATGGGTGGGAATTGTATGGGGACTATAACCAAGATGAAAATGCATACTTTGTGCAAAAATGAAAAATGCTGTGAAAATATACAAAATAAAATAAAATTTAAAAAAAAACTAAAAATTTAAAATGTAAAAAAAAAATCATATCAAGCATCTTCTCTGATAATAATGTATCCAAATAAAAATGAGTTAGAAAGAAGAGCAGGGAAAACCTCCAACACATGGCAACTGAACAGCACACTACTGAAACACTATTGGGTTTTTGAAGAAATCAAAGATAAATTTAAAAAAATACCTTGAGACAAATGACAATGATGACAAAATCTTTCAGAATGTATGGCACACAGCAAAAGCCATTTATAGCAATACAGGTCCACATCAACAAGAAAGAAATAGCTAAAACAATAAACTCATCTCCCACTGTGAGAAACTAGAAAGAGAGGAAGTAGCCAGACCAAAAGCCAGAAAATAATAAAAACTAGAGCAGAATAAAATAAATAGAAATTTAAAAGACAGTCCAAAAGATTAATGAAAAAAATAAAAAGTCTCCAGTGAGACTTGCTAAAAAAATTGGGGAAAAATCTCAATATATAGGATCAGAAATGGTAGAGAAGTTAGAACAGACACTGCAGAATTTCATTGGATAACGGGAGATGAATATTACCTATAAGAGATGGACACATTCTTGAAGTTTTGTAATCATCTGAGACTGAATAGGGAAGAAATAGAAAAACATGAATAATTACAAGCAAGGAAACTGGTAATCAAAAATCTCCCATAAAGCAAATGTCCAGGACAAAACAGCTTTAAATTGAGTTCTACCAATCCTGCAAAGAGGAACTAATATCTATCTTGCTCAAACTCTTCAAAAAAATTGACAGAAGTACTTCCAAACACATTGTGTGAAGTCAGTATTACTCTTATAACCAAAAGCACAAAGACAAGACAAAAAAGAAAGAAATGGACCAATTTTCCTAATGAACACAGACACAAAAACCCTCAATAAAATTTTAGGAAACTGGGGCCTTCCCGGTGGCGCAGCGGGCTGAGCACAGAGCTCAAGCTGTCCCCAGCCTCCATGGTGCTGGTTCAATTCCCAGCCAGCCGGGGAGATTCCCACATGGCGCGGCAGACCTCGCCTGTCTCACCTGTTGCTCCCCTCAGCAGTGTATTTCAGTCCTTCTGCCTGTTGTGCTCCCTGCTCTGTCTCTGGTGGATTCTCTCACCCTCCCGCACCTCTGGCTTGTACCCCAGTGCTTGTATAAATAAATCTTACAAAAAAAAATTTTAGGAGGGCCTCCATGGTGGCGCAGCAGTTGAGCACTGGGTTGCGAAGTTGCCCGCAGCCTCTGCAGCACCTGTTCAATCCCCGGCCACCGGTAAGGGTCCCACATGGCGTGCAGACCTCTCCTGCTGCCCACTACTCCCCTCAGCAGTGTGTTTCGTCGGTCTGCCTGTTCTGTTCCCCTCTCTGGCTCTGGTGAATCCTCTCACCCTCCCGTGCTTCTGACTGTACCCAGTGCTTGTATAAATGAAAATAAATAAATAAGCAAACAAATAAATAAATAAATAAGTGTGCTCTCTTCTTTTAAAAAAAAATTAGGAAACCAAATTCAACATTGCACTCAAGGAATTATACACCATGACCAAGTGGAATTTATACCAGGGACACATAGGTAGTTCAACATCCAAAAATCAATCAATGTAATTTACCACATCTACAAAAAGAAAGATAAAAATCCTATGATCATATCAATAGATGCCAAGGAAGAATTTGGTATGATTCAACATATATTTATGATAACAACCCTCAAAAACTGGGAATAAATAGAATGTACCTTAACCCAATAAAATACCTTTTCAACAAACCCATAGCTAATATCATTCTTAATGGCAAAAATCTGAAAGCTTTCCTACTGATACCTGGTACAAGACAAAGATGTTTATTTTCACCACTACTATTCAAAATAGTATTGGAAATTCTAGCTAGAGCAATTAGACAATAGAAGGATATAAAAGGAATCCAATTTCAGAAAGAAAAGTCACTTTATTTGCAGATGACATAAGATACAGATAGGATCCTAAAGACTCCACTGAAAAACTAATTGAATCAATAAATCAGTTCAGCAAAGTGACTGGGTATAAAATCAATACACAAAAATCAGTTCCTTCCTATATGCAAACAAGGAGTTAAGAGAGGAAGAAATTAAGAAAACGAACCCACTGCAGTCACACCAAAGAAAAAATACCTAGAAGTAACCTAACAAAGGACATGATGGACCCATACAAAGAAACTATGCATCACTGTTAGAAGAAATGGAAGAAAACATAAAGAAATGGAAAGAAATTCCTTGCTCATGAGTTGGAAGAATCAACATTGTCAAAATGGCCACCCTACACACAGCAATATCAGATTCAATGCAATCCCAATATAAACATCAATGGCATTCTTCAAAGAGTAGATAAAGTATTACTGAATTTACATGGAACCACAAAAGTCCCCAAATAGTTCTGACCAAAAATAGGGAAAATGACAGTATTACACATCCAGACTTCAAACTACTCTATAAAGCCATAATAAAACAGCATGGTCCTGAAACAGAAACAGACACACATACCAATGGAATAGAATTGAGAGCCCAGAAATAAACCTGTGTGGACAGTTAATCTATGGTAAAGGAGTCAAGCATATATGCTTGAACAATAACAACAAAACCTCTCAATAAATAGTGTTGGAAAACTGGAAGGTTGCATGCAAATAAATGAAACCACTATCTCACACCAGGGCTTGGATATAAGAACTGAAGCTATAAAATCCATAGAAGAAAACACTTCAAGACTTCAGAGATATCTTTGTGGATTCACCCTACAGCAAGGAAAACAAAAGAGAATACAACCAACTGGGGGTACATAAAAAAAAAAAAAAAAACCTCTGCACGGCAAAAGAAACTGTAAGTAAAATGAAAAGACACCCTACTGAATGGAAGAATATATTTATACATCATATATCTGACAAGGGACTAATATTGAAGATCTATAAAAAAATTCAACAAAAAGAAAGAAATAGCCCAATTAAAAAAAATGGGCAGAAGAGCTAAACAGACATTTCTTCAAAGAAGACATACCGGTAGCCAATAGACAAAGAAAAAATGTTCATCATCATTTATTGTAAGAGTAATATAGATCAAAAACCATGATGAGATGCCACCTCAGTCATGTGGACAGGACCCATATCAAAAAGTTCAGAAGCAACAAGTGAGGGCAAGAATGTAGAGAAAAGGAAACTAACTCTCCTACACTGCTGGTGGGAATGCTGATATAGTAGTCTATGTAAAGCAGCGTGGAATTGTCTCAAAAGATTAAAAATGGATCTGCCAATGCCGGTAATTTCACTCCTATGTATTAACCTAAAAACACTAGTTCAAAAGGAGACTTTCACTCCCATGTTTATTGCAGCATTATTTACAATAGCCAAAATGTGTCAAGAAACCCCCAACTAGTGCCCCCAAAGAGATGAATGGATCAAGAAGATACAGTTTTTATATATAATGGAATACTACTCAGCAGTCAAAAAGTGAACTCATGTCATTTGCAGCAACAAATGTAGAGAAACTAAAAAGAAAATCAAATAAAGTCAAAGCCAAACTCAGAAACTAACCCTTGAAATCTGACTATAGAACTGACTCATCCACAGGGAACATACCGAACAATGTGGGGAAGGAGCACAATAGAATATGGTGGTGGACTGTAGTAGCAACATCTGAAGGGGGTCCCTATTCTTCCAAAATGGAAACAATGATGCAATCCACTGTTACCTCATTGAAAAAAAAATTAAAAAATATTCTTTATGTTATTGATTTTTTGTTACTTCTCAGAACATGATAAATCGAGGATGAAAAAATAGAAATATGTGCCAAATATGTATAAGCTGAACAAATTACAACAGAAATTTTGACTGTTAACTTCAACTTAATTAATACAGGCTATATATTTGTTTTCTGGAAGCAGAGTGTATAACTGAGTTCTAAAGGATCTATATTTACTTTTATTTCTACTTTCTTCAATTATATTGATGGGTAAGAATATGGGATACAAAACAATGAAATTCCTAATCTGATTGAATTTTCTTATAGACCAGATTTTCCTTTGCACAGAATAGATATGATTATTTCATAATATATGAGTCTTTCATTTATGTTATTACCGTATGTTTTTAAATTGTATTTTAAATGGGGAATTAGTGGTATAGTATGAATGTATATGCTTTTTGGAGTAATGATATTGCCTAATAAGTTTGAAATAACTTCTCAAAAAGTGAGTACAGAGAAAACGTTAGCAATAATGGGCTTTCTTGCAGGGTGATATTGATTAGGAAGGAGTGAGGTGTAGTGACATTGCCGAACTACCTCGACCTGAGTTTCTTGTGTTGGTCAAGGAGGAACCCAGTGTAGTCACAGGCAATAAACATGTGATATGAAATCCAGGTGGAATAAAACTGTTCCTGTCTCTTGCCAGCACATCCTTTGAGCATAAAATATAAATGAAACGAATCTAGAAAATCTCATTAGTGGGAATCCCACATTGGTGAGAGCTTTGATTTTCATCACCAAATATATGGGAATCCCCTCCCAGTCTGCTCTTTGCTCCACCTCTTCCTTAACCTTCCCAACCCTCGTCAGTGACAATACCGCCATCTCCATTGCCTCTATGTATAGGATTTCCATCTTCAACCTGCCCAGAACGTATAACAGAAAAGTGATTAATAATGGCCATATACTGACATTTTCTCTCTCTCTCCTCTTTATCATCATCATCATCATCATCGTTATCATTTATCTATTATATATAACAGGTATGAGTTGTTATGGGAGTCATATATAAAAATTAAATCCCCACAGCAATCCTACAAATTACTATTGAAATAATTTTGCGGTGAAAAAATTGAGGTTTAAAATGTTACTAATCTGGAAGTCGAACTGAGACCTTACTGATTCCAGAGTGTTTCTGTATTTCTATTTTTTTTTTTCATAGAAAAACTGGGTTGTAAGCCAGAGTTCTAGAGGTGTGGGGGTGGGGGAGGGTGAGAGGACTCACCAGAGACTGAGCAGAAGGCAGAACATGCAGATCTACTGAAACAGACAGAAAGGGGAGCAGCAGGCTAGACAGGAGAGGTCTGCTGCTTCATATGGGGGCCAGCTCCCTTGTCAGGAATCTAACTCCTGGCAGTGATAGTGCTGAGACTTAAACCCAAGGCCATTAGGAAGGCCCTGTATTTCTAATCTTTCACTTGCAAAACAAGTGAAACTAAGCTAAAGACTTAGGATGTTAGCTGACTGGGGTGAGCACTCAAGGTGACTACTTTTGATAGCATGTCCTATAACTTAGCCAACAATATGGCTAAATGTGAAAGAAACAGGTATGAATTTTCAGATAACTGTCTTCAAGAAAAAAAAAAAAAGCAAAAACCCCTTTCTTTAAAAATCAAAAATCAATATTGCACAGTATTACTAATTTCAGCAGTCTGCAACTTGGAAACATGTTACCATGCAAACTCACTTTTAGGGTGATTTTTTAAAATTCAGCTTTTTAAAAAAATTTTGAATATTTTATTTTATTTTATTTTTACAATCACTGGGTACAGTCAGAAGCGCGGGAGGGTGAGAGAATTCACCATTGCCAGAGGGGAGAGCAGAGCAGGCAGACCGTCGAAGAAGACTGCTGAGGGGAGCAGCGGGTGTCAGGAGAGGTCTGCGTGCCATGTGGGACCCTAGCCTAGTGGCTGGGGATCGAACCGGCACTGCAGAGGCTGCGGGCAGCTTTGCAACCCAGCGCTCAATCGCCGCGCCACCGGGAGACCCTAAAATTCAGCTTTTTAACACCAGTAATACTATAATACTATAATAAATAATATTATAAATTTGGTTTGTAGGATACCTTATAAGAACCTATTTAACCCTTAACATAGCTGAACCATTGTTTAAAATCAGCAATAATGGCAGGGAAATTAACTTATATGTAATTTGTATTATCTATAGTATGCCTTGGGGCAACCTGGTCTAGAATGAGAGTTAAGAGCTTAACTGCAGCAGTTAAGAGCTCACTCTGGCTTTATGGACTACTATTTTTTGACCATGGGATGTTATGACTTCTTTTTTTTTTTTTTTTGGTGGGACCCTCTCTGTCAGCCAGGGAACGAACTGGCGCTGCAGAGGTTGCGGGCAGCCTCACAGCCCAGGGCGCTCAACCGCTGTGCCACCAGGGGAGGCCCGGGACGTTATGACTTCTTAATCCTCAGTTTACTTAACTGTAAAATGGCTAAAAAAGATAATGTATGGACGCACTAGTGTTATGTTTTAACACTTCAATTCCCAAGGTATGATGACCAGTGAATATATTATTAATTAATGATTATGAAACCCTTGCCACTAGACAAATATCGTGCCAAGGATTTTGCCTATAATTTAAACTTAATAGGTAAGTGAGGAATTAGCCCCATATTTGCAAACATTGAGCTCTCAAAGATTAAACAACTGTGCTCAAAGTCACATAAAGATGTATCAAGTTGTCTGAGTCACTGGTCCCCAGATATGTATTAAACATTATTCTCCATGTATCTGTAAGAGTGTTTCTGGTTGAGACGAACATTTGAATCAGCACATTGAATAAATTACTAATTCCAACTTTAGTGGGTCTCATCCAATTGTGGAAGGCATGGCTACAACAAAATTTTCAGTAGCTAATTCCTTCTTACTCTCTTCCTGAGTGTTTTTGAGCTGGGAAATACCTGTCTTCTCCTGTCTTCAGACTCTGATGTACACCACTAGCTCTCCTGGTTTGTAGGCCCTTACACTCAGACTGGAACTGACCCACTGGTTCACTTGGGTCGTCAGTTTTCCAATTGCAGCGTATCTTGAGACTTTCAATTTATATAATCAAGTGAGCTAACGCCATATAATAAATCAATCTCTCTCTCACATATTGAAAAATGGAATATGTTCTGTTTCTTTGGAGAATGCTGACTAATACAGTCACAGATATGGAAGAATAAGACCTAGAACTCAGGTCTCCAGGTGTAAAAGCTGAGACTCGTCTGAGGTCTGGCTGTGATTCCCTTTGGATTTATCTATTGGACTACCAGTTCATGCTCTTATTTTGTGCAGGGCCACTTTCCCGGGAAGGGATGGGGCAATCAGCGTTATTTAGAGGGGGAGGAGAAATGGTGGACAAGAACATTCTAAGTTGAATAGTCTTGTGGGTACTGTTAATCAATTGTTTCTTAATTAATCTTTTGTAGTTCTGCCAAACTTTTTGCTGGGATTTCTTTTAGCTTATTCCAAAACTCAAGACAAGGAGCAAAAATTCTTCCCAAGTACACATGATAAATGTTAACTATGAATTAGCTTTCATAGCTCTCATATCATTTCTTCTGTTAGTTCCAATGGCTTTAACTTCCTTAGCAATAGAAGGTTCCCTAACCAGCAGAGTGCTGCATACCTCACTTATGAGTTCCAGTGACTCCCTGTGTGTGGGTACAAGAGAAAGATATAGGATAGCTAACTAATAAGTGCCAAGAAAAATTTCAAAATGCAGGAATCTCATTCTGAACCTACAAAAACTGTACTTTTCCTGAACAGTTTGCTTTTATTGTCTCCAGTTTTTTCCATTTCAGAAATTGATTCTTAACAGAAATACTTTTTATTATATTCAATGTCATGATGTTTATTTATTTAAATATATACAAACATCAGAAAGGAGAGATCCTATACTTCCAAAATACTAACAATGATGTAAACCAATGGTGTTTTTTTTTTTTTAAAGATTTATTTATTTATTGGGGTCAAAATAAGGGACTTGCAATTGTATGGGGAATATAAAAATAAAACTAAAAAAAAAAAGATTTATTTATTTATTTATTTATTTATGCAAGCACTGGGTACAGTCAGAAGTGAGGGTGGGTGAGAGAATGCACTAGAGCCAGAGCGAGGAACAGAACAGGCAGACTGACAAAATACACTGCTGAGGAGAGCAGCGGGCAAGACAGGAGAGGTCTGTCATGCCATGTGGGACCCTCGCTGGCAGCCTGGGGCTTGAACTGGCGCTGCAGAGGCTGCGGGCAGCTTTGCAGCCCAGTGCTCAACTGCTGCACGACCAGGGGAGACCCCTAATGGTGTTTTAATAAAAGTTTTATATTAAAAAGATATTTTGCATATAAATTATTCTCCTTCCAGAAGACAAATATAAAATTTTCACCAAAATGGGCCTCCCCTGGTGGTGTAGTGGTTGAGCGCTGGGCTGCAAAGCGGCCCACAGCCTCTGCAGTGCCAGTTCAATCGCCGGCCGCTGGTGAGGTCCCACATGGTAGGAGACCTCTCCTGCCACACCTGCTGCTCCCCTCAGCAGTGTATTTTGTCAGTCTGCCTGTTCTGTTCCCTGCTCTGGCTCTGGTGAATTCTCTCACCCTCCCGCGCTTCTGACTGTACCCAGTGCTTGTATAAATAAATAAATAAATCTTAAAAGAAAAAATTCAACAAAATAAAAATCTCTAGACTAAAATGTAAAATTTAATTTTAAATTATAAAACTTAAGTTCAACAGAAAAACTCACCACATGGGCAAGCTTTTATAAAATGCTGGCTAATAAATAAAATCCATTAAAAATTAAATATACAGGAGCAACATGGCGGCGAGGAGACGCTGCGAGTAAGATCTCCCATTAAAAAAAGTTAATAGGGAGGAAAAGCGGCAGGTCCCAGTGAGAACTGGGACACGGAAGATAAACAGACGACTCCAGCAAACTGCCCGAAGAAGAAAGTTGCCATAAAAGAGGACGAGAAGGGAGGGAAGCGCAGAACCCTGCTCCCCTCCCCCGCCCGCAGAGGCGGCACTCTCCGACCGGCAGAGAGGAGGGAAACAACAAACCAAAACGCCCAACAAGAAAAACGGATGCAGCAAGTGGGACTGTGAGTGGAAAGGAACTATTTCAGCCACCACACCCCGTGAAAGGGAGCTGAGGCGAACCCTGCAGGATCCGCCGCGGAGGTGAGCTCCAGGCGCCATTAAAGAGAGCCCCGCCCACCAGGAGGAGACCAGCACCAGCACACAGACCCGGCCGCCCATAAGCTTGCGCGAAAGCGGCGCTCGGATTGCAGCTGCCCAGGGCCCTGCGCCTGCGACCTAGGCTTGCAGGGAGACTACGGAGGCCCTCCCTGAGTGAGCAGGAACAAGGTGCCCAGGCAGGGGAGCGGGATTCAAAAGGCGCCATTCCCGCGCCACTGATCTGGGCTACAGCCCGCGTCCTGGAACTGAGGGCTTTGGAACTGAGACCCGGGCGAAGGCCCTCCCTGAGTGAGCAGGAACAAGGCGCCCAGGCAGGGGAGCGGGATTCAAAAGGCACCATTCCCGCGCCACTGATCTGGGCTACAGCCTGCGTCCTGGAACTGAGGGCTTTGGAACTAAGACCCGGGGCACGAAATTAGGGGCGTGGGTTCCCCACGACAGTGGGGCACAAGGCAGACACAGCACCCCAAAGCCGTTGAGGTGTACCCTACCATCCCCGCTCTGCTCCCTGTCCCACGGGGTGGAAAATCAGCTCCCCAAGGGCTCTAGGAGAGATCTCTGGTGCCACCTAGCGACTTGACCCCAGCACAGGCTACTGAAGGAGCTAGTGGCCAGCTGGGGAGTTAGCCCACACCGGGCCCCTTCTGAACAAGTAGTCTGAGCCCACAGGGAGAGCGAGCACCCACAGCCGGGGCAGACCAGGCGCGCAGAAGAGTGTGCCTGAGACCAGAAGCGCAGAGAGTGTGTCCCACATCACCATTTTAGAACAGGGACATTTCTACAGTAAAGACTACCTGCAGAAGGCTTCCTCAGGAGCCAGAGGTGAGCAGGGGAAGTTCGCCCACGCCAGACCCCCTCTAGCCTGCAGTCCAAGCCCAGAGGGGAGCAGGAACCCACCGCCGGGGCAGACCAGGCGCACAGGGGAGTGTGTCCCCACATCGGCATTTTAGAACAGGGACCTTTCTCCAGTAAAGGCTGCTTGAAACTGTCAGATGACTCCTGGAAGAACCAGAGGGGAACAGAGAAGCCCACCCAAGATGCCGGCAAGTCCCAACAACACAGTGTCCCAACGCATACGGCAAATTAGAAAACAGACAGTAGGGAGGAGAAGAACCACACGCAACCTAGCAACTCTCCAGAGAAAAAGCACACCACAAAAAGAAAGCCAGCCCCCAGATTGCAACGACAATAACTTGGAAGAATTTCTGAGCCTTCCAGAAAGAGAATTTAAAATTGCCGTGATTAAAAAACTGACAGAAGTCATAAAGGAAAACAATGATAAGGGAAAAATAATCAACGATCAGAAGAATGCAATTGAGTCCCTAGAGAGGGAAAACAATGGTCAGAAGAAAGAAATTGAGTCCCTAAAGAGGGAAGTAAAAGAAATGCAGGAGATCAAAGAATTAATGGAAGAACTAAAGAATTCTGGGAAAAGCAATGAAAGCAGAATAGATGAAATGGAAGAACGAATAAGTAATCTTGAAGACACAGAAATAAAAAGAACCAAAACAGAAAAGGAAAGAGAAGTACGAAGGAAAAAGAATGAAGAAAGACTTCGGGAACTATCTGACTCCATGAGGAAAGGAAATATAAGAGTTATAGGAATACCAGAAGGAGAGGAGAGAGATGTAGGAACAGAGAAAATATTCAAAGAGATAATTGAAGAGAACTTCCCAAATGTGAAGAAGGAGCTGAAAATTGATATACAAGAAGCAAGAAGAACACCAAACTTCCACGACGAAAGGGAAAATACAGCAAGACACATAATAGTAAAGCTCCCAAGAATCCAGGACAAGGAAAAAATAATGAAGCTGGCAAGAGGGAAGAAACAGATAACATTCAAAGGAAAACCAATCAGGCTGACATCAGACTTCTCCGAAGAAACACTACGGGCAAGGAGAGAGTGGAGGGACATAGTCAACAGACTCCAAGAAAACAGATGCCAACCAAGAATACTCTATCCCGCAAAGCTCTCCTTCCTCTTTGAAGAAAGAATATGGACCTTCCCAGACAAACAGAAACTCCGGAATTTCATTGCAACTAAACCCCCACTCCAAAAAATACTACAAGGAGTCCTAAAGCCAGAACCTCAGAGCGACGAATAACAATGAAAGAAGGCCCAAAAAAAAAAAAAGTTATTAAAAGAATAAATAAATAAAATCAAAGGAAAGACAAACACAATGGCAACTACAGATGTTAACATATCAATATTAACTCTAAATGTAAATGGACTAAACTCTTCAATAAAAAGACACAGAGTTGCAGCCTGGATTAAGAAACAAAACCCAACATTTTGCTGTCTCCAGGAAACACATTTAGCTACAAAAGATAAAAATAGGCTCAAAGTTAAAGGATGGAAAACAATCCTACAAGCAAATGGACCAAAAAGAAAGCAGGAACAGCTATACTTATATCAGATAAAACAGATTTCAAACTCAAAAAGATAAAAAGAGACCCCAATGGTCACTACATTATGATCAAGGGGACAATACTTCAAGAAGAAATAACACTCATTAACATATACTCACCAAACGAAGGAGCACCAAAATATATCAGACAACTGTTGTCCTCTCTGAAAACAGACATCAGAGAAAACACATACGTAGTGGGAGACTTCAACACACCACTATCAACAATGGGTAGATCAACAAGACAAAAAATAAGTAAAGAAACCAAAGCTCTAAATAAAGACCTAGAGCAATTGGGCTTAACAGACATCTATAGAACACTAAACCCCAAAAAAACGGAGTACACATTTTTCTCAAGCGCACACGGATCATTCTCCAGGATCGATCACATACTGGGGCACAAGACAAACATCAACAGATACACCAAGATTGAAATCATATCAACCATCTTTTCTGACCATGAAGGCATCAAACTAGAAATAAACCATAAAAAGAAGGCAAGGATCTTTCCTACCTCATGGAGATTAAAAACCACACTACTGGAAGACCATTGGACTAATGAGGAGATCAAAGAAGAAATTAAAAAATTTTTTGAATTGAACGACAAGGAGGACACCAATATCCTAAATGTATGGGATGCAGCAAAAGCAGTAATAAGAGGAAAATATATAGCAATAGAAGCTCACATCAAGAAACAAGAAAGAACGCAAAGAAACAACCTAATCTCGAAGCTCAAAGATCTAGAAAAAGAACAACAAAAAAACCCCAAAACCAGTAGAAGAAAAGAAATAATAAAAACCAAAGCAGAAATAAATGAAATTGAAACTAAAAAAACAATCCAAAAGATCAATGAAACCAAGAGCTGGTTCTTGGAAAAAATCAATAAAATAGACAAACCCCTAGCCAGGCTCACAAAGGAAAAAAGGGAGAAAGCACAAATAAACAGGATCATCAATGAAAGAGGAGAAATCACAACGGACACAGCAGAAATCAAAAGAATAATCAGTAACTACTATGAACAGTTATATGGAAACAAGTTCAACAATCTAGAGGAGATGGACAAATTCCTACAACTCTACAATCACCCAAAGCTAGATAAAGAAGAAATAGAACACCTAAACAGACCAATTACAATTAGCGAAATTGAAATGGTAATCAAAAACCTCCCCAAAAACAAAAGCCCAGGACCTGATGGATTTACAAATGAATTCTACCAAACATTCAGAGACGAATTAGTGCCTATCCTTCACAAACTCTTCCAAAAAATTGAGAAGGAAGGGACAATACCAAACACGTTCTATGAAGCCAACATTACACTAATACCAAAACCGAACAAGGACAACACAAAAAAGGAAAACTACAGGCCAATCTCCCTAATGAACACTGATGCAAAAATCCTCAATAAAATTTTAGCTATCAGAATCCAACAATGTATCCATAAGATAATTCACCACGACCAAGTTGGATTCATTCCAGGGGCACAAGGATGGTTTAACATCCGAAAATCAATCAACGTTATCCAACACATCAACAAAAAGAAATATAAAAACCATATGATAATATCAATAGATGCTGAGAAAGCTTTCGACAAAGTGCAACACCCATTCATGATAAAAGCCCTTGCAATTCTTGGGATACAAGGAACATACCTCAACATCATAAAGGCCATCTATGACAAGCCAACAGCCAGTATCATTCTCAATGGTGAAAAGCTGAAAGCAATTCCATTAAGATCTGGAACAAGACAAGGATGTCCACTCTCACCATTGCTTTTCAATATAATACTGGAAGTCCTAGCCAGGGCAATAAGACAAGAGAAAGACATCCAAGGAATCCAAATAGGAAAAGAAGAAGTCAAACTATCACTATTTGCAGACGATATGATATTATACATAGAGAACCCCAAAAACTCCACAGAAAAGCTAATTCAACTCATCAATCAGTTCAGTAAAGTGGCAGGACACAAAATCAACACGCAAAAGTCAGTAGCCTTCCTATACACAAACAATAAATCTGAAGAAGAAGAAATCAAAAAGACCATCCCTTTTGTTATTGAAACAAAAAAAATCAAATATTTGGGAATAAATCTAACAAAAGAGGTAAAGGACCTATACAAAGAAAACTATAAAACACTGTTAAAAGAAATAGAAGAAGACACAAAGAAATGGAGAGACATCCTCTGCTCATGGATTGGAAGAATAAACATTATTAAAATGGCCATCCTTCCAAAAGCAATATACAGATTCAATGCTATTCCAATCAAAATTTCAATGTCATTCTTCAAAGAAATAGAACAATTATTGATGAAATTCATATGGAATCACAAAAAACCCCGAATAGCCAAAGCTCTCCTGAAAAAAAAAGAAGGGAATGGAGGCATCAGACTCCCAGACTTCAAACTATACTACAAAGCCATAATCATCAAAACTGCATGGTATTGGAACAAGAACAGACATACAGACCAATGGAATCGAATAGAAAATCTAGAAATAAACCCACAGATTTATGGTCAACTAATCTTTGACAAAGGAGCAAAGACTATGCATTGGAGCAAAGAAAGTTTGTTCAATAAATGGTGCTGGGAAAACTGGGTCGCTACATGCAAAAGAATGAAGCTTGACCACCACCTCACACCATACACAAAAATCAACTCAAAATGGATTAAAGAACTAGACATAAGACCTGAAACCATAAAATATATAGAAGGAAATATAGGCGAAACACTACGTGATTTGCACATCAAAGACATCTTTACAGACACATCACCCAAAGCAGTGATAGTGAAGGCAAAGATAAACAGCTGGGACTATATCAAATTAAAGAGCTTTTGCACATCAAAAGAGACAATAACAAAAACAAAGAGAAACCCCACCAACTGGGAGAACATTTTTGCACCCAACACTAATGGTAAAGGACTGATCACAAAAATCTGCAAAGAGCTGATGAGACTCAACAACAACAAAGAAAATAATCCAGTCAAAAAATGGGCAGAAGAGCTTAAAAGAAACTTCTCTGAAGAGGAAATGCAAATGGCCAACAGGCATATGAAAAAATGTTCAACATCACTTGTCATCAGGGAAATGCAAATCAAAACTACCATGAGATACCATCTTACACCAGTGAGAATGGCACATATTAAAAAAACTAGCAACAACAAATGTTGGCGAGGGTGTGGAGAAAAAGGAACTCTTCTGCACTGTTGGTGGGAGTGCAAACTGGTCCAACCACTGTGGAAAGCTGTGTGGAGATTTCTGGACCTACTAAACATAGAGCTTCCATATGACCCAGCAATTCCACTCCTAGGTATTTACCCAAAGGACACAGAAACATCAATTCCAAAGAACACCTGCACCCCTATGTTTATAGCAGCACTGTTTACAATAGCTAAGCTTTGGAAACAACCCAAATGCCCAAAAATAGATGACTGGATCAAGAAGATGTGGTACATATATACCATGGAATATTACTCAGCATTCAAAAAAGATAAACACATGCAATTTGCTGCAACATGGATGGCGCTGGAAGGGATCATGCTCAGCGAAATAAGCCAAAAAGAAAAAGAAAAATACCGGATGGTCTCACTCATAGCAGGAATCTAGAAAACTTAAATAAGGGACCAGGAAAATGAATAACTATAAGAAAGTGAAAATCAAAATCAACAAAAAACTATGAACCAGAGACACTTTTAGGGGGGCGGGGGCGGGAGGGGAGGGATTGGGGTCAGAATGGGGGGCTGCAATTGTATGGGGAATATAACAATAAAATTTATAAAAAAAAAAAAAAAGAAAGAAAAATTAAATATACATGGGTTGAGAAAAAAATTATCATAGAAAGTGAAAAAGTTTTTCTTTAGTAGCACTTGGCTAAGGAAATCATCCTTACTACCATTCTAAGAGTAACTTATTTTCACTGCTTTTGTTTGGTTGACTTGCATAATTTTTTTTTCTTTTGTCACCTTATAATAAAGAAAGTAAAAGAAATTTTGTTCAAAATGTTAGGCTTAAAGCAGAAGTGTAAGCCATTCCTTTACTTTGTTAGACCTCCCTTCCTTCTTTCTCCACTGCTACCTCCTTGCCACTTGTGTAGGTGTTGAGGATGACTGCAGGCACTGGCGGTACAAGCTGAGTTCTCTCTGACTACGATTGCTGCATATTCCTTGTTCTAAAAATCCTGGAAAATCAAGAGTGGTAAAAATACACAGCTCAGAATTTCTCCACTGGAATCCATTATTTTCTTTTTATTTTCTTTTTTTTTTATTAAATAATAAATTTTATTTTTATATTCCCCCATACAACTGCACATGCCCCATTCTGACCCCAATCCCTCCCCTCCCGGCCCCCACCCCCCAAAAAGTGTCTCTGGTTCATAGTTTTTTGTTGATTTTGATTTTCACTTTCTTATAGTTATTCATTTTCCTGATCCCTTATTTAAGTTTTCTAGATTCCTGCTATGAGTGAGACCATCCGGTATTTTTCTTTTTCTTTTTGTCTTATTTCGCTGAGCATGATCCCTTTCAGCGCCATCCATGTTGCTGCAAATTGCATGTGTTTATCTTTTTTGAATGCTGAGTAATATTCCATGGTATATATGTACCACATCTTCTTGATCCAGTCATCTATTTTTGGGCATTTGGGCTGTTTCCAAAGCTTAGCTATTGTATATAGTGCTGCTATAAACATAGGGGTGCAGGTGTTCTTTGGAATTGATGTTTCTGTGACCTTTGGGTAAATACCTAGGAGTGGAATTGCTGGATCATATGGAAGCTCTATGTTTAGTAGGTCCAGAAATCTCCACACAGCTCTCCATAGTGGTTGGACCAGTTTGCATTCCCACCAACAGTGCAGGAGAGTTCCTTTCACTCCACATCCTCGCCAACATTTGTTGTTGCTAGTTTTTTTAATATGTGCCATTCTCACTGGTGTAAGATGGTATCTCATGGTAGTTTTGATTTGCATTTCCCTCATTACAAGTGATGTTGAACATTTTTTCATATGTCTGTTGGCCATTTGCATTGGAATCCATTATTTTCATGTTACAACCTAGATTTCATCACTGGATGAGGTCGGACTTTTATTTAATTTTATTTTTTTTTAAAGATTTATTTTATTTATTTATACAAGCACTGTGTACAGCCAGAAGGTGGGAGGGTGAGAGAATTCACCAGAGGCAGAGTGGAGAGCTGAACAGGCAGACTGACCTCCACAATTTTTTTCTCTTATAGAGCTTTTGACACTGAAGTAGATATTTTTACATGAAAATGATGCACGGAATCTTTAAAGACAATGGAATCTCTTTCCTTATCTACCTCCATGGGGCTGTTGACAAGAGATATATAACTTCTGGGGTATATCCAACACAAGAAAGTTTAGAACATCCATATATCACCCACTTTTTTCTTCCAAGAAGTTTCCTAATTTTTGCAATCATTTGGAAGATCTGTATTTTACTGCTTTATCCACTTCCTCCTTATAACTAATTGCTGATACAACGGTAGGTATCAAAGAATCATTCTTAAGATGTCTTTCTGAGTTTTTGGGTTTGATCCACAATGAATAAAGTAAACAGAGGACTTTTAGAACCCAATAAACTGGTGTCTAGAAATAGGTTTTCCATCTGTTAGTAAAACATGAATTTGCACTAACCTGTATGCTAAATTACTGAGTTTTACTGCATTTTAAATTATTTCAAACATTGTAAAAAATTAGCAATGATGTAAAATATATATGAATAAATTATTAAAAAATAATAAATTATTTCATATGCAAGTCATAGTTGCAGAGATAAGTGGCAATCATCCCATGATGTTATATAGGATATATAGTCATATATATATATCTATATATATGTGTGTGTGTGTGTGTGCGTGTGCTTGTCTTAAATTTTACTTTCTATGGACTAGGAGAGAAGCAGACTTGAAGAACACACTTTATTGGCCAAAATCCACAATTGACATAAGCCAACTGTGAGACATTTGGCAGTTGCCTAGTGAATCTGCCAAAAAGAATGTTAGTACCCTTCTTTACCCCCATTAATGACTGACTCTCAGTAGAAAGAAAATCATGTAAAATTAAATATACACCAATAGCAGTTATGATATGAATAATGGTTTGAACTTGACTTAAAGTCATCAAGTTTTATTCCCCCATCTTTTCATTCACTTAAGAGTGATGCATGAAATATGATTAAAAAACAACAACAAAAAAATAACTAACCTTCAAATAAAGTTAAAACATCTACATAAATGTGATCTGTCAGTACCTTGACTTCTCTAGAATTTCTCTGAGTCATATAGGAAAATTATGCTTGTTACATTATGATTATTAAATTTTCTCCCAAAGAAAAAGGTCTATTATCATTGATTATGCTCTCAAAACCAAATCAATCTATTTGTGGGTTATAAATAGGTTTATTAAAAATAACTTATATGGGCCTCCCCTAGTGGTGCAGCGGTTGAGCACTGGGCTGCAAATCTGCATGCAGCCTCTGCAGCGCCGGTTTGATCCCTGGCTGCCGGTGAGGATCCCACATGGAACAACAGACCTCTCCTGCCATGCCTGCTGCTCCCCTCAGCAGTGTATTTCATCAGTCTGCCTGTTTTGTTCCCCGCTCTGGCTCTGGTGAATTCTCTCACCCTCCCGCACTTCTGACTGTACCCAGTGCTTATATAAATAAATAAATAAATCTTTAGGGGGGGAAAAAAAGGAAAGAAAGGAGCTTCTTTAAAAAAAAATAACCTGTATAGTCATTGATTACCTTAATTATTTCCTGCAGATAGACATTAACCTATACTGTGGAGGTCCCATGTTGAGCCTTACAATTTGAAAATGTTTAAGTACCTTCGAAGGAGGTGTGAGGAAGACATGTATGGTTCCATGTCACTGAAATAGACAACAACCAAAATAAGTAAGTAAATAAATAAATAATCTTTGAAGATGACTAGGTACTTAAGCTGGTCCAAGGACAAGGCATCACTATTAGAAGGGAGAATTCTAAAGTCTTGTATGGCGTCTAACAGGAGTGTCTGTCAAGTAGTAAAAACACATGTTACACAGTACAATTGCAGCTGAAAGTTCTGCTTCATTAAATAACTGGAATTTTCAGTAGTAGAGTCTGTGGTAGCAAATAGTAAAGTGATGGCTATTGTGGATTAGAAAAATGTTTAAGCTATCTAATAAAACAAGTCAACAGACCTTGTCCTTCAACAGTCAAAACAATTGTTCATGAAATCTTCTTATACATACTGTCATAATTCTTATCTAGAGCACATAAATTGTCACAAAATTTTTATTGTTATTTGAAGTATTATAGTATGGTATTTAAGAGCACAGACTTTGAAATGAAACTGTTTTAGGTTGAATCCCAGCCTCTCCACTCACTAGATATACGATTTCAGGATACTCAGGTACTCACACTAAGACCTAAATTCCTGGTCTTGACCATGAAGGATTCTGGTACTATTGTACATTATGTAATCACAGTTAAATTTCTGGGTTGTTCAACACAATTTTTAAAGAATTAAACCTGCCTCTACTTTTCCAGACAATTTGCCAACTACTAAAGAAAGTCCTCCATTTGTTCAGATAACAAATGGTCCTTTAGATAAAAATTTACCAAGATAAAAATTAAAGAAATGTATAAATCACCCTTCAAAATAATGACCTGTGACTCATTGCTTATGACTTGCCATCCTTTCTGTGGCTTTTCTATGAGGACAATTGTGGTTGGAAACAATGGTGGTTGCTATTAGAGTTAAATCCCATATTCACTAAATCTCTAAATCTCATTTGGAAATTCTTATTCTTTTTCTTCAACAAGTTCTACGATCTTTCTCTGATTTCCTTTGTATATTTTTACTTAACATTCTACTTTCTAATTATCACAGAGCCAAGCTATCACCCATACTTTGGACATATTGTGGAATGATTGAAAAAAGGAAAGTAAGTTCTTCACTTCTTTTGTGATTTCATTCTTGTGAAATTGTTCTCTGGACTCCCTGCCTCCAATCTTGCAGTCCTTCAAGCTGGAGCAGGAATAATTTCTCTTTAAACAAGAATAACTATTTTTCCCTCATTCTTTGTTTAATTATATCATTCTCAAGATGGTCAAATAGCCATTCATCGCTTGCATGTGCCTCTGGAATCTAGCTCCTGTCTGCTTCCTGACTTGCAGCCCCCTTTCTCTGGCTCCTGTACACTCCACCTTGCCAAGATTCCTCTTGCTTCAGTGTTCTTGCTCACACTGACGTCCTGCATTCATGCTTTTCTCTGATAACCACTATTTCTCATTCAAGAGTCAATATAGGTCCAATTAAATCCAGAACTTTCTCCAGGACCCCCTCTTACTCCCTCATTCTGATCAGGTACCCCCTGTATATGATTTGAAAGGCATATGGTGGACATAAAACCAGATAAAGCATGCGAAAACACATGATGCACAGTCAGATTTTCATGAATATTAATTTTCTTCTAGTGATGAAGAACAGCTCCACATCAATCAACCTGGAATGGTGTTGTCTTTCAGTTTCTTCAAAAAATTATTTGTTTCTTGAAACTAATGACTTCCCATCTATTATTGCAAACATATTGCACATCTTTTTGGCCATATGGAATTATTATTCAACTGAAATTTATTTTCTGAAACATTCTTATAAAACTTTATTCTGAGATAAATATGGCATTATCTATCCTCTTAAGGATCTAGGAATCTTTTTAAAGGTATCTAACATTTTTTTGATTTTTAAGATTTAGTTTCACAAAACTCCTTAACACAGATGAAGTCAAATTTCTAAAACATGATTATAGAAATATTACCTAGAGTTTTAGCTCTCCCCCCACCCAGCCCTGTCACCCCTGCTATTCCTACATTAATGCTCTTTGGTCACTTTTACTACTCATAAACTCCTCCAGGCAGAGGGTAGAAAGGAGAGGCAATGCTTACACAGCAGGTTCAATAAAGCATGTGATGGGAGAGGTTGAAACTGTTGGTTGAAAGGATTTCTCATGTTCATTATCCCTGCACCTTTTTAGACTGACCAAAGATAAGTACACTGGAAAGTGACTATGCTTCATCTATTTTTTTCTTTAGATAGCAAATGCTTCTCTTGCTTCTTTGCACCCTGTCATACTCATATCACTATATTTTGATGAAATATGGAATGAAGGACACAAGGACTTGAAGACTTGGAACATTTAACTGTTTCAACCTGGCATCTTCTACTCCCCTGAGGAAAGCTTACTGAAATTGCTAGTGAATGCTATAAAGAGATGCCCTAGTTGTAATGTCTGAAACCGACCTGGAGATTTTATGTAGAACTCTGCAATGTCAGCAGCTGCTTAGTTACACATATTCCACACACAAGTCCTTTTATAGCTTTGACTTAGAGCCAACTTGTGTTTCCAACTCAAGTGCCAAAAGCCGATGGCTGCTTAGGTTATAGACTGATTATTTTGCCCTAGAATTTTCTTTTCAATTCATCTGAGAGACACAGAGTCCTGCAATCCCTAATTATCCCAGGGAAAATAATAATTCTTGTTAAGATTGGGTCTTAGTAGCAAGGCTGAATTCCATTATTCCTAAGACTTTGCTGCCCTGACTATGCAATTTGTCACAGGTGTCTTATACAAGTAAAGGACCCAGCCAGACAAACCAGTGATTCTACTTATGGTTTGAATTTAACCATTACTGACTTCTTTGTTTCTTCTTATTCAGGGCCAAGAGTGTTCTGGCAAAATTTTCCAGGTTTGAATTGGAAGCAAAAAAACAATACAAAACAAAACAAAAACTTGTGTAATGCACAATCAAAATCTTTTCTAAAGTTTTTAACACCTTATGATCACTTTATATAGAACAGTCCACAGGAACTGGTCTTGCTCCCAGTCTGTGAATTATGATTATGAGAAGAGAAGTAAGGTAGATGGTCTGCTGGAGTTAGTTTTTGGATCTGGCATATTGTCAGAGTCCTAGATTAAGACAATTGCCTGCTTCTGAATAATGATAGAAACATGAAGTTTTTTTTTTTTTTTTTTTTACCGGTTACAGAAGCAAAATTATTTTATTGAGAATCTTTCTTATAAGCATTATGCCATTTTTTGTGTTTTTTTTAAATAATAAATTTTATTTTTATATTCCCCATACAATTGCAGCCCCCCCATTCTGACCCCAATCCCTCCCCTCCCGCCCCCGCCCCCTAAAAGTGTCTCTGGTTCATAGTTTTTGTTGATTTTGATTTTCACTTTCTTATAAGAAACATGAAGTTTCTTAATAGTATTCTGTATGTGTGTGTTACTTCATGTGTTGCTTACAGTGGCTCTTTTAGTTTTATAGATGTCTTATTCCCACTTTATAAATCAAGGAAATACACATAAATAGGTTACAAGATTTTCTAGGGTCATAGAGCTGTTAAGAGTCAGGGCTGTATATTGAACCATAATAATCTGCCTTCACAGTCTGTTTGAATTGTTATTTCATAGTTTTCCTTCTTCTTAGATCATCTTTCCAAGTTATGGTTTTTCTTTTCAAATTTAAAACGGTGACAATCCTTTAGATAAAGAAGTCCTGGCAGGACAGAGTCATCTTCAGCTCAAGGTTGGATGAGTGTTCTGTCATCAATTCAATAGTATTTGTGAAGTGTCACACAAAATCAGAGACTAAGTTCTCATAGTCAGGATGTTGTTGGGGACACCAGCTCTAAGAAAATGTTATAAATAAGTTATTAAAATTAATTGATTAGATAGCACAAAAGTCACGATGAGGTCCCTGAAAATGAAAGAAAAATAAGAATTAGTCTTGTGATGATATTGCAGAAGAATTTCTGGATGTAGAAGAGTGTGTTCCAAAACTGGAGATTAACAAAAGGCAGCCTAGCAAACATTGTTTGATTCACCAAGTACCCAAATGTTACTCCAAAGCTTCATGTGATGATCATGTTCACCCAGACCACCAGGCTTTGGAGTCATATCATCTCTAAATTTTTGAGTTTCATCTAGGCTAGCCTTCTGCCCTGTCCAACCCAGTGGAGATTTAAAGAAGAGTGGGGGCTTGTTTTCTGAGTTTCACTTGCTCCCATGAGTTATGTGGGTGGAGAAGGGGCAAAAAGAATCCAAACCACGATGAATCAGCAAAGGATCCTGGGCAGAGCAGAAGTAAGGATGGAGTATAAAATAAGAATGAAACAACAGCATCCAGCTTAGCATTTGGGTAATAAAGCTGAGTCTTCCAGTAGACAGTTATTATGTGTTTTTTCTTTCAAATATTTTTCAGAATTTGTTATATACTAATATTTGAAGACTTGGGAAAGAGTTCTGCAGGATACAGCAGGGATATCCATTAGAAATAAATATTAATGGTCTTTATATATTTTATTTCTGGGAACTTATGATACATTTGAGTCATCACCTTCTTGATGTCACAATGTTTTATTTTTTTGTGATGGCATATCATCTTTGTGAATATCCTTGTTATTCACAGAAATATGTTCCACTTTTACCCACTGATGGGTGCAATGTGCAAATTTGTTCTCACTGGAGGAGAGAACTGGGTTATATCAGAAGAGGCAGTAGGGATGCTGTTTTATATATGAGGCAAGGAAGGAAAATCACTCATTTCTGCATCCCTCAAATATTTGGGTACCTACCACATCCCGGCACAGTAGCAGGCATTGAAAAAATGTATTCCTTGCTAGAGACTGTTGGAGTTCTATGAGTTCTTGAGGGGAGAGAGTTAAAGGAGAAGAGATTAAAAAGTGAGCTAAGAGAGGACTGAGGACAAAGCTCACCTGCTTTGCAGGTGTACTAATGAATAATGAACCAAAGGTCCAGGCACTGAAGAAGACACACTGACATAAGGAAGATAATAAATGTTCAGAGATTTCATCACTATGGAAGAGTTCTAACTCATTACTACCAGGGCTTAGTTCTTTCTCTGATTCATAATTCTTTTCCGCTATGGAATCATTAGATTCTTCAGTCTGTAGAATTACTAACTGATTTCTTTCTTGTCAGATTCTTTTTAGCTACACACAGACTCCTCTTGTAATGAAAACCAGGTTTCCTGTTACAGTTAGCTTTACATTCAGGTAACATGTTGCAGTCTGGAATGAGTAAGTGTTGAGTTTGAGTCATATTTTCCACACTGATGCTAAGCCTCCAGGCTCCCTATGTCTGGTGTTGAAGGGGAGATTAGGAAATAGAAAACTGCAGCTAGGTCAGAAAATTTATTTCCCACTCAATGAATTAATTGGTTTCTGGAGGGAACAAAAACATAGGGCTCCTGTGGCTGTTTGCAGAGCACAACAGACTGAGTCAGTATCAAGGAACACTCCCTGAGAGGCTGACCTCTGTCTGTGGAGAGTGGATTCATTTCCCCATTGCACATACTGTAGGAGGGAAGCATGGAGAAATCATTTGAGTTTTCAGTCTCTCTGAAAAGCTTGTTTTGAACTCCTTTAAACATTCACAGATCTTTAGGTCCCTGATTGAAAAAAGCAAATTGGGAAGAAAACCATTATAGAGAATTTTATTCCTCAGAAACCAACAAAAGTAGGACTAAGTAATTAGGGAGAGTCCCATAATCAGCTAATGACAAAGCTCTATGACAATGTGAAAATTATCTGTGTGCAGAGGAACCAGACATTTTTTTGTTATTGAAAATTCTTTAAAAAGATTTTAAAAATAATTATTGGGGGCCTCCTCAGTGGCGCAGCAGTTGAGCACTGGGTTGTGAAGCTGCCCGCAGCCTCTGCAGCTCCAGTTCAATTCCCGGCTGCTGGGCGAGGGTCCCACATGGCACGCAGACCTCTCCTGCCGCCCGCTGCAGTGTACTTCATCCGTCTGCCTGTTCTGTTTCCTGCTCTGGCTCTGGTAAATTCTCTCACCCTCCCGCACTTCTGACTGTACCCAGTGCTTGTAGAAATAAATAAATAAATCTTTAAAAAAAAATATTGGAACCAATATTTTAGAATAAATTTTCCTCTCACCCAAAATAAGGATAAAAGAAAGAAAGTTTGAATGGCTAGAACACACGCACATATAAATATGCACATGTACATGTATATATTATATAAATACTCACACATATGCACACACATGTACACACACTGACTTATGTATAAAAGGCATGTTGGGGAAGTAGAATTATTCTAAAAGTCTGGTAGTACTTTGAACTGCTTGGGATAAAGGCAAAATTACCTTCTAGTGACAATAAGGACATTGGACATAGCTTAAATAGGAAAAAAAATATGGTAATTTGATTACTGTAATATGAGGAAAAGGCTGTGGAAGAGGGGAGAGCTCTGGAAATGGCAAGGAAAAGTCAGTTTTCTGCACAATGATTACTACAATTGGGTTTAGTTTTTTTTTTTTGGGGGGGGGAGTAGTGTGAAAAGGAGGACTGAGTACTTATTACTTAATTGATAGTATATGGCAAGGGCTCCCTAAGATCTTTCCTTTCTCCAGAGGTCCTGGGATGGAACTGTGATGAGGTCAACAGATTTTCAGGGCATTGGGTGAGTTGTGGGAAGGACTTCCCAGCAGCAAAATGTGTCTCTCATCCTCATGTGCTTTTGCTGGGGCTAGTGGCGCAGTGCACTTTTACTTGTTGGAGGCCATGTAGATCAAACCTAACACCTTGTTGCTGTAGCCAAATTAATGGTCATAGCAAGAAATGAGCCTGGCAATTTGAGGGCAATGCCAAACCTAAAATTGAAGGTGGAGGAATGAGTGTCACTCTCAAAGTTACAAGAGACAAATTGGTCCTTAGCACAGGATGCTTTTGAGGGGACTCTGCGACACATGATCCAATGCCTTCTTGATTTCATCGTATTTTGCAGTTTTCTCCAGGCAGCATGTCATAACCACCACTGACACATTTTGGGTGAGGGCATAGAAAGCAATGCCAGTAAATTTACCATTCAACTCAGGGATGACTTTGCCAAAAGCCTTGGTAGCATCAGTAGAAGTAGGGATGCTGTTCTGTGAAGTACCTCAGCCATCATGGCACAATTTCCCAGAGGGAAAATTCTCAGTCTTCTGGGAGACAGTGATAGCATGACAATGATAATGACTCCCTCCATGGCGCAAAAGCTGAAATGGATGGTATTGACCAAGGGCTAAGTAGTTGGTGGTACATAAGGCATTGCTGACAATCTTATATTTTTATTGAGGTAACATTGTATTACATTATTGTTGGAATTTGGAAAGTGTAGTATTCCCCACCTCAGGTATTGCCACCAAATCATCCATGATCCAGCTCTAGTGTGCTCCCTTCCTTCTTTGTTCTCACCCATCCTATACCCATCCCCTTCCAAATGTCTCATATCTATAGGCAGTTCTCAAAAGATAATTTTCAATCTTGTCTTTATTTAACTTAGTTTGGTTTCTCTATATACAAATGATACTATCCAGTATTTATATTTTCCCTTCTGATTTGTTTCTTTTAACATTATCTTCTCTAGCTCCATCCCTGTTACCACAGTAACATGCTTATCATTTTTGATCTCAGAATAATATTCTTTTATAAAAATATATTTATTTTCTTGCATCATTGTTTATTTTTGTACAGTATTTCATTTCTCCCTTCAAGCATAGTCCACATAGTTCTCCTGCCATAACATCTGTGATCCATAATCAAAGTCCCTTGTGCTCTACTTTCCCCAGTTTTGAGCCTTTTCACTTCCCTTCCCCAGCTGTATGCCTCAGATCAATGACCAGCTTGCACGTTTTATATTTTTTCCTGATCCTTTGCTCAGTTTCTCTATATTCCACATATAAATGAAACCATCCAATATTTATTTGTTTCCTTCTGACTTATTTCACTAGAATAATCACTTACAGCTCCATCCATGTTGCTGCTAATGGGATGAGTTTATCTTTTTTGATAGCTGAGTATCATTCCATTGTGTATATATATATATATCACATCTTGTTAATCCAATCATTTCTTTGGGACAGCTTTGTTGTATCCACATATTAGCTATTATAAATAGTGCTGCAATAAATATAGGGGTGCATGTTTCCTTTTGAATTAGTGTTTTTGTGTTCTTTGGGTAGATTCCTAGAAGCAGAATCACTGGATCACCCAGTAAATTTATTGTTAGTGTTTTGAGGAAACTCCACACAAGTTCAATAGTGGCTGGACCAGTTTACATACCCAGAGCAGTATAAGAGTGTTCCTTTTTCACAACAACCACTCAGTATTTGTCATGTCTAGGTGTGAGGTGGTATCTCATTGTGGTTTTGACTTGCATTTAACTGATGAAAGTAATGATAAACTTTTTTCATATGTTTGTTGGCCATCTGCGTGTCTTCTTTGGAGAATGCCTATTTAGTTCTTCTGCCCATTATTTTATTCAATACATGGATTCTGAACATCACACTACTGAATGACCACTGGATTAATGAGGAATTAAAAGAAGAAATTTAAGAAAACCTCAAGACAAATGAGAATGAACATGCAAGTATACAGAACTTATGGGAGGCAGCAAAAGCTATAATGGTAAGAGGGAAATATAGAGCAATATAGGCCCACATAAAGAAAAAAGAAAGAGCTAAAATAAGTAATTTTCTTTATCAATTCAAGGAATTAGAAAAGGGGAAAAAATGTGAGAGCCAGTCAGAGAACAGAAATAATAAAAATCAAAGCAGAAGTAAATGAAATAGAAATAAAAAAGACAGTCCAAAAGACCGACGAAACCAAAAACTGGTTCTTTGAAAAAATATACAAAATAGGTCCTCCCCAGTTGCTCAGTGGTTGAGCGCAGTGCTGTGAAGCTGTCCACAGCCTCTGCAGAGCAGGTTCAATTCCCAACCGGCCAGGGAGAAACCCACATGGCGCAGTAGACCTCTTCTGTCTTGCCCCCTGCTCCCCTGAGCAGTGCTTTTGGTCCATCTGCCTCTTCTGCACCCCACTCTGTCTCTGGTGAATCCTCTCACCCTCCCATGCCTCTGACTTGTACCCCAGCTCTTGTATAAAAATAAATAAATTTGAAAAAAAATAAACAAAATTGATAGAAGGCTTGGATATAAAACCTGAAATCATAAAATACATAGAAGAAATAGACAAAAAAATTTCATGACATAGGCTTTAGTGATACTTTTATGGATTCATCCCCAACAACAAGGAAAAGGAAAGAGAACATAAACAACTGGCACTACATCAGACCAAAAAACTGTTGCACAGTGAAGTAAACCATAACTAAAATAAAAAGATGCCCTACTTAATGGGAGAAAATATTTACACACTATACATCTACCAAAATACTGATATCAAAGAACTCATAACACCCTACAAAAACAAAACAAATAACCAAACAAAAAACTGGGCAGGAAAACTAAACAGACATTTCTCCAAAGAAGATATTCAGACTTCAGACATGTTCACCATCACTTATTATTAGAGAAATGCAAATCAAGAGCACAGTGAAATACCATCTCATACCTGTGAGAATGGCCCATATTGAAAAGAACAGAAACAAGTGCTGTGGCATATGTTGAGAAAAGGGAATCCTACCATACTGTTTTAGAAAATGTAAACATCCCTCATGGAAATCAGTACAGAGGTGTCTCAAAACATTAAAATCTGATTTGCCATTGAACCCAAGTTCCACACCCAGGCATTTACACTAAAAGTTCAAAAACACAAATTTCAAAGGAAACTTGCACTCCCATGTTTATTAACTAAACAACTAAATTATGAAAACAACTTAAGTGTCACTGGAGAGGTGAGTGGATCAAGAAGACGTAGTATGAATACCCCAATGGAATAGTCAGAAAGAGAAAGATAAATGCCATATTGTGTCTCTAATATGTGGAACATAAGTAACTAAGAGATAAAGAAAAGCTTAAAAATTAACCCTAAAAGCTGACTGGAAAACTGGAGCACCAAGGTGGGGAGAGGGTGTGGGAGGCATAAGAACAAAGAAGGAAGGAAGCACAATAGAAAAGTGGTAGACTATGAATGATTTGGGGGTGGGTGTACTACATTGGTAATAAACAATGGGGCTATACAAATAGCAACTTGATTAAAAATTTAAAATTAACTTAAAAATATGCATCAAGATAATTTCCCAATGTATTATTTTTATGTGTGTGTAAAAAACTCAAATATAGGAGAAATAATGTAAAACATATTATGGCTTGAGATTCCGGAAGTGTGATAACTCCAATTTTCCCCCTTTTAGTCAGGAAAGTTTTGGCTATTCAGATTTTTGTTTTTGTTTGTGGTTCCATAGGAATTTCAATAATCTTTGTTCCATTTCCTTGAAGAATACCACTGGGATTTTTAATTGGTATCACAATAAATCTGTAAATTACTTTGGATATGATGGCTATTTTGACAATGTTGATACTCCTATGTGCAGGAAATATCTTCCCATTTCTTTGTATTTTCTATTTTAGTAATGTTTTGTATTTTGTATTTTGTATTTTGTATTTTAGTAATGTTTTACAGTTTTCCATATATAGGTGCTAACCACCTTTGTTTAATTTATTACCAGTTATTTAATATTTGTTGGTGAGTTTGTAAACAGGATGGCTTTCTTAATTTCTTCTTATATAGAAGAAATTCTATAATTCTAAATTCTATAATTCTTCTTAATTTTTCTTAATTTCTTCTTGTATATAAGAAAGCAACTGATTTTTTTGTATTTATTTTGTATCCTGCCACTTTGCTGAGTCAACTTGCTTTATTTAGTTTTTCCATAGATGCTTTGGGTTTCTCCATGTATATTATCTGATCTATAAATAATGATAGTTTAGGGGCCTCCCCTGGTGGCGCAGCAGTTGAGCGCTGGGCTGTGAAACTGCCTGCAGCCTCTGCAGCACTGGTTCGATCCCTGGCCACCAGCGATGGTCCCACATGGCGCGAAAGACTTCTCCTGCTGTGCCCGCTGCTCCCCTCAGCAGTGTATTTCATTAGTCTGCCTGTTCTGTTCCCTGCTCTGGCTCTGGTGAATTCTCTCACTCTCCCGCACTTCTGACTGTACCCAGTGCTTGTATAAATAAATGAATAAATAAATCTTTAAAAAAAATCATAGTTTAACTACTTTCTTGACTTTATTTTTAAAGTTTTATTTATTTATGCATACAAGAGCAGGGGAACAGGCCGGAGGTGTGGAGGGTGCGTGTGAGAGGAGTCATTGGAGATAGGGCTGTGAACAGAACAGGCAGATAGACTGAAGTACACTGCTGAGGGGAGTAGCGGGCCAGTCAGGAGAGGTCTGCTGCATCATGTGGGTTGCTCCCTGTCCGGCCAGGGATCCAACTCATGTTGGAGAGGCTGCGGACAGCCTCACAGTCTGTATCTTAACCCTTTGTGCTACCAGGGAGGTTCTTTGGGAGAATTTTGGTTACTGTTTAAATTACCTTAATTGTGATTGGTCTGTTCATGTTTTCTATTTTATCTGATGTGAGTATGGTTGTTCTCTTTTAGTTAGGGGTCATTTACTTTCAGAATTGTTTTCCATCCCTACTCCTTCATTATACAATTATTATTGGAACTTAGGTGCATATCCTGGAGGCAGCAGAAACTTGGAACTGTTTCCTAATCCAAATGGATACTCTATGTCTTTTTGTTGGTGAATTCAGTCCATTGATGTTTAGAGTGGTAATGGATATGTATATCCTGTTACTACCATTTTGTTCCTGGTTTTGTGGTTCTATTTAATTCCTTGTTCAGTTTTTTGTGTTTGTTCTTCTTTGGTTTAAATCCTAAAGTTTCTTTTATTATTTCCTAGAGGGGGAATTTAGTGGATGCAAACTCTTTAAGATTTTCCTTTTGTCTGAGAAGGTCCCTATTTCTCTCATAAAGGAAGGAGAGATTTGCAGGATAAAGTATTCTTGGCTGGCATTTTTAGTTTTTGAGTATTTTAAATATGTCACTCCTGTCTCTTCTTGCCCATAGTATTTTGTCAGCGACATCCAACTTTAGCCTAACTGGTGTTCCTTTATAGGTTATCTGTCTGTCCCTCATCAACTACATTATTATTATTATTATTATTATTTTGTCTTGTACTCTTGGAGGGTATACTACTATGTGATTTGCTGTAGGTCTCTTTTTATTTTACTTAGTTCCATGTTCTTTTTGCTTCCTGTATTTGTGTGCTCCATTCTTCAAGTTTGGGAAGTTTTCTTCCATTATTTTCTTACACAGTTTTTCAGCTTCCTTTTCATTCTGTTCTCCTGGGATTCCTGTGATTCTTATATTTCTTTTCTTCCTGGCATCAGATAATTGTTGGAGTTTTCCTTGAGTTTTGATCTTTTCATTGATTGTAACTCATAGCATTCATTTCCTTTTCTGTTTTTCATATATCTCTGATCTGCTTTTCTGAGTTTTCTTTTTATTATGCCAATTTTTAAATTTTCTTAATCATGGAAATTTTAAATTCTATGTCTGATAGGTAAGAAAATTCTTCTATGTCGTTGTGGTTTGGTCCTGGGATTTTGTTTTCTTTCTGTGGTTCCCTTTAGGATTTGCTTGGCTACTTGTATTTCCTTTCTTTCCACTGTCTCTTTGGGTTTGCTCTGTTATAGGTGGGGCTTTTGTTGATTTTGGATCCTTCTCTTCCACTGTTCAGGATATTTTGATAATGGGCACTGTTGCCAGGGCCTTCTGAAATCTGTTGTGGTGTTTTGGCATCCATACAGCACTTCCAGGTCTGGTTTCAGTGGCCAGGATTGCTGGGAACATGCTGGGTCAACCTGCTGAATCACTGGGATGTAACTCCTTCTAGGAGTGGCAGCTCCATGCTTGGTTGCATTAGCCAGGAGGGTTGCAACTGTGCTGGTCACAGGGCTGAGCCACTGGGACCTTGCCAGTTCTTGTAGTGGTGGTTATGGGCCTGCTTTTGGTGACTGTGAGAGTAGGGAGCAACCTGGATGAGTGGTCATGTCACTGGGCTGTCACCTTATTCAGAAGTGGTGGCTCTGGGCCTATTTCTGATGTGCTGGGATTGTTGGGAGAAATCCCAGGTGGACAGGGACTAAGTCACTCGAATATCACCATGTCTAGGAGCTATGACTCCAAGACTGTTTCTGTTGAGATTCTTTTTTAATTTAAAATGAGCATCTAATTGTTCCCACTTCATTTGTTGAAAAAACTATCCTTTCTTCAGTGAATTTTTGGTACCTTTGTTGAAAATCAATTGACCATGTACATCTATTTCTGGATTCTTGATTTTGTTCCATTGATCTAGAATGATTTTTTTCTTTCACTAATTTTATAGTAGGTCTTGAATCAGATAGTGTAAGCTCTTCAAATTTGTACTTCTTTTTCAGAAATTTTGGTTGTTCCAGATCCTTTACCATTTCCATATAAATTTTAAAATTAATTTGTTAAAAGTTATTTAATTTAACATGCTAAATGTAATGTCAATTTTGGAAGAGTCTGCATATTAATATTGACTATTTCAATTCATGAATACAATATAAGTCTCCATCTCCATATTTTTTATTGAATTTCTCTCAGTAATATTTTATAAATTTCAGTATATATCTATCTTGTACCTATTTTGCTAAATTTATTCTTGTTTCTTTTTTATGCTGCTATAAATGGTAATTTTATTTCAATTTCTTATTGTTTATTGCTTGGTAAATGGAAATAAAATTGATCTTATATTAACTTTGCATCTTGTCACTTTATTGAACCACTATTCAGTCCTAGTGCCTTTTTTGATACTTTAGTAAATTTTATATTCACAATCATGTATCTTTAAGGAAGATTGCTTCTTTTTCTGCATAGTATTAACTTTGAGTCATTTTTCTTACTTCATTGAACTAAGTAAGAGCTCCAATACATGTGGAATAGAAGTTGTGATTGTGAACATCTTTATTTCTGATCTTAAAGGTGAGATAGTCAGTCTTTTAGTACTAATTATGATACAATTAGCTGTCCATCTTCTGGGGGTTCCTTTCATCAATTTGAGAAGTACCCTCCTATTCCTACTGTGCTAGGAGGTTTTATCATTAATTGGTGTTGAATTTTGTCAATTTTTTTTCATCCATCTCTTAAGAAGACTCCATCAAGTTCATTTTAGTGCTTATTGCACAGTTCGTGGATCTCAAATTTTCTACAACCTTTTGTTAATATTCCTCCTGTGTTTCATGCTTTAAAATAAACTTTCTTTTTTTTTTTAAAGATTTATTTATTTATTTATTTATTTATTTATACACGCACTGGGTACAGTCAGAAGGGCGGAGGGTGAGAGAATTCACCAGAGCCAGAGCAGGGAGCAGAGCAGGCAGAAGGGCTGAAGTACACTGCTGAGGGGAGCAGCGGGCGACAGGAGAGGTCTGCGCGCCATGTGGGACCCTCCTCCGGTGGCCAGGGAGCAGCCGGGGATCGAACTGGCGCTGCAGAGGCTGCGGGCAGGTTCGCAACCCAGCGCTCAACCGCTGCGCCACCGGGGAGGCCCTAAAATAAACTTTCTTGAGCTCCTGATCCATCTATCCTTTCTCTTCCTGTTCCAGCAGTGTTAGTAAAAAAAAAAAAAAAAATCAAGAAAGCAAAAAAATAAAATTGTGTAAATATCACTTTTACTGAAATGATTTCCATATTGTTAACTAAAGTGTTCTGGTCCTGCCAACTTGTAGCCCTCTCATACCTGGGTGTCTGTGGAAATAAATGTTAGCATGGGCAGAATCTCTTATCTAGGTGGCAAAAAGAGGAAAAAAGTCATAACATATCCAACACACACAATACTTACATGATTGAGAGTAGATTTTATATACAAATTATTTCAAGAGTCAAGGAAGAAAGTCAGAGAAACCTGGGGCATCCCTGGTAGCGCAGAGGTTGAGCGCTGGGTTGCGAAGCTGCCCGCAGCATCTGCAGCACCAGTTCAATACCCGGCTGCTCCCCGGACACTGGAGGAAGGTCCCACATGGCGCGCAGACCTCTTCTGCCACCCGCTGCTCCCCTCAGCAATGTATTTTGTCAGTCTGCCTGCTCTGCTCCTCTCTCTGGCTCTGGTGAATTCTCTCACCCTCCGCGCTTCTGACTGCACCCAGTGCTTGTATAAATAGATAAATAAATCTTAAAAAAAAATCAGAGAAACCTAACTAAAATAGCAGATAACGACTTGCTTGACTTGCTTTTCTTGAAAATCTTCACTGTTTTATTTCTTCACCGGCTGGTTTCCATTGGCAATTTGCAAGCATAGTGTAAAGTAAGATAAAAACAACTGAATATTTATAAAATTTGTTTTATTTTTACTTATTTTTGGGTCAGACTTGTGTTTAAACCAAAAAGCTTACAAATATGCTAAATACACAATGATACAATCATGAACAATTACATGGATGCCTACTGGTTTTTCTTGGGACACCTTTGTTCATACCAAGAGCTGTCACTGTGTGGATGTAGATGAATTATTTTCTGGGAGTAAGTGGAGAAAAAGCAAAGGACATCTCACTCGTAGCTTTAACCTTGGAGGAACAGGATAAATCTGGCTTGGGCATCTCTCATGAAAAGAATATCTTGACACATACATAGAGCTCTTGGAGAAAGACTAGTATCCATTGGCAAGAAAGGGCAAAATTCTGAATACATCTAAATAATTGGCACAGTATTGCAATGCCTGATGATGGCAGACCACTCACCAGAATATAAATCATGCTGTTTGCCACGTGCAACGCATCAGGCCTGAGTATGTCTCTAGCTCATGTAATGAAATGGCTTTTTATGAAGTTTGTGAAGATGAATTAAAGCAGTGTTGTTAAGAATTATGTTCATAATGCAATTTTGAGAACACAGATTAATTGACAATTTTGCATCTATAATGAAAATGAAGCATTTCACCATTGCAATGCTTGTAGGCAGGTAATTGGTCAATGTACTGAAAGCACAGGAAATCCACATACTCCTCCTTAAAATCAGGGGTAACTGGTGTAACTTTTGGCTTCTGTCCTAACTACTAAGGTTTGTTCTTAATTTGTTTTCAAACCACAAGGTACAAGACCCTCTTGAGGGCAATTATTATAAGGACTCTGCCTACCCTGGAGAGAAATTATGCCTCTAGAATCACTGCTTGTTCCCTAGGGAGTCGTATTTTGTCAAAATATTTCTAACATTGAAATTAGGATTCATTTGCTAATTCCCCCAGTCATTTTGTTTAAATAGTTTAGGACAAAAATAAAGCAAAAGGCATCTTACTTTTCTCCTACTCAGGTTACATAGAGGATAATTCTCTATACTTTTCTCCAAATGGTCTGATTCAGAATCTGAACAAGAGGGTCCCTTTTTCCTGGGGAGTTCACCATGGTCAAAATAGATCTAGTCTATGTGATGGGACAGGCATGTGGAAAATCTCCCAGTTACCTGTCAGATTGGTTCCGTTCCATTTTGATTTGAACATATTTTTCTTAGTGATGTTATTCAAGGGTCAAATTCCTAGCTTCTCTTGTGGAAATAAATTGACTGTGTATAACTATTCTACAACAGAAGGTGCATCATCACCATATATAGAGTGTAAGAGAGATTTCCCTTTGATTAAAAAAAGTTAAATGTTTATAAGAAATTCTGCATGTCTGGATACCATTGACTTTTATACAATTAATAAAAGTGACACTAGGATACAATAAATTCTAATTTTCAAAGAAACAATTTGACTTTATACATTGCTTCTGCCTCACTGGTGTTTAAGATGAAAGGGACAGTAATTGAAATGAAACTTATCAACATTAAAGAAGGCATCATGCAGAGAAACAGAGGGGGGATTTGTTAAAAAGGCTGTGAAATTCTGCTACATAAGCAGGAGCTTAGAGTTCTGAAGGAGGCAGCAATTGGGACACACCTCTACTTATGAGTACAGCCAGGGCCTAGTAAAGATAATAAGCAAGTGAATTAAATACATTTTTGCATTTTACCTTCTTTTGTTCCAGTTGGATTCTTAAAAATAAAGTGTCATGTGCCAAGGTGGAGGGTGAAGGGTGAAGGGAACAGAAGGGAGTGCAGTCTAATGCACTGTGGTGGAGGACTATGGGTGTCTTGGTGATGAGTGTGTTAACATACTTTTGAAGAGGTGTGATTCTATCCTTCTAAATCATATAGTGTTGTAAACCAAAGTTGCCTCCATAAAAAGTAATATAATCGAACAAAACACCTTCATGCTTTGACAAAAGATATTTTTAAAAACTGACTCTAGAAGTCAATAGAAAATGCATATACTATGCAAATAAGAATAATGAATATGTAACCTAAGCAGTTCCAAGTTTTTCCACCATTGTGGGGTTACACTTCTTTTGAAATTTAAATAATCCTTTTGAAAAATAAAAATTTCTAATAACTAACATTTGTCGAGTACTTGGTATAAGTACTGTGCTGATCAGTTAGCCTTCACATCATGGGAACCACATCTGATTTTACCTCCTTTGTCCCCTACTCTCAATATATTCTTCACAGAGTACTTGAAACACACTTTTGAAATCAAATCTAATTGTCCTTCCCCTGTTTCCAAGCCATCAATCATTTCACATTACCTGAAGAATCTATCCAAATATTTAGATTCACCTGCCAGGTGCTGCAGCAGTCCAGGCACTCCACTGCACTTTGCATGCAAACACTGGCATCAGACCTCTGGTCTTTCAGTTAGTAATGGCACACGCTGTCAACTGCTACAGGTCTCGTCATTGCTGAATGCCTTGCCCCCTGCTTGTTGTGATTAACTCCACAATTTCTCAGCTCTAAGTTCAAATAGTATGTCTGGAACTAGAATAACCTGACTCCCCCTGTAAAATCAGCTCCCACGTCACATTTTTAATAGTAACTGGATTCCTCTTTTGTTGTCCCTATCATAGTTGTAATTGTGCATTTTGAGTGTGTCCCTTTGATTCATATATGTCTCTACCACAGATTTGGAACAACTATGAGGGCCCAGTCAACTCTATTTTTGTTTAGCAAAGATCCCTCTGCTCCTAAATGAACCCTGGCACAGAAAATGTATACAACACACATTTATTAAATGAATGGATGGGCAGATGCTGAATGAAATCAAAGACTAATCTGACTTGCCATCACTTGGGACTTATGTTATCCAGAGCACCAATGTTTCACATGGCAAAAAGCAATATACGATATCAAACTGAAAAGAAGTCACATGTGTTATTTGTAGGAAGTGTAGACCTACCTGATTTTTTAAATTTTATTTTATATATTGTTTACATCATTTTTCATTTTTGCACAATGTATGCATTTTCATCTTGGTTATAGTCCCCATACAATTCCCACTCCCCTTATTTTGACTGTAATCCTTTCTACCTGCCCCTCTACCCCATAGTATGCAGTTGCTTGTTGATTTTGATTTTCACTTTATTATAATGAGTCTTTTTCCTGGTCCCTTATTTAGGTTTTCTAAATTCCTGCTATGAGTGAGACCATCTGGTATTTTTCTTTATCTTTCTGGCTTATTTTGCTGAGCATGATCCCTTCCAGCTCCATCCATGTTGCTGCAAATTGCATGAATTTATCTTTTTTGATTGCTGAGTAATATTCTATTGTGTATATGTACCCCATCTTCTTGATCCAGTCATCTATTTTTGGGCATTTGGGTTGTTTCTAGCTTAGCTATTGTAAATAGTGCTGCTATAAACATAGGGGTGCAGGTGCCCTTTTGAATTAATGATTCTGTGTCCTTTGGGTAAATACCTAGGAGTGGAATTGCTGGATCATATGGAAGCTCCATCTTAAGCAGGTTAAAGAATCTCCACACAGCTTTCCATAGTGGTTGGACCAGTTTGCACTCCCACCAGCAGTGCAGGAGAGTTCATTTTTCTCTGCATCCTCGCCAACATTTGTTGTTGTTAGTTTTTTAATATGTGCCATTCTCACTGGTGTAAGATGGTATCTCATGGTAGTTTTGATTTGCATTTCCCTGATTACAAGTGATGCAGAACATTTTTTCATATGCCTGTTGGCCATTCACATTTCCTCTTCAGAGAAGTTCCTTTTTAGCACTTCTGCCCATTTTTGGACTGGATTATTTACTTTGTTTTTGTTGAGTCTCTTCAGCAATTTGTAGATTTTTGTGATCAGTCCTTTATCATTAGTGTTATGTGAAAAAATTTTCTCCCAGTAGGTGGGGTGTTTCTTTGTTTTGGTTACTGTCTCTTTTGCTGTACAGAAGGTCTTTAATTTGATGTAATCCCAGCTGTTTGTCTTTGCCTTTGCTATCACTGCTTTGGGTGATGAGTCTTTTTTTTTTTTTTCTTTTAAAGATTTATTTAGGGCCTCCCAGGTGGCGCAGCGGTTGAGCGCTGGGTTGCGAAGCTGCCCGCAGCCTCTGCGGCGCCGGTTCGATCCCCGGCTGCTCCCCGGCCACCAGAGGAGGGTCCCACATGGCGCGCAGACCTCTCCTGCCGCCCGCTGCTCCCCTCAGCAGTGTACTTCGGTCCTTCTGCCTGTTCTGCTCCCTGCTCTGGCTCTGGTGAATTCTCTCACCCTCCCGGCTTCTGACTGTACCCAGTGCATGTATAAACCAAACAAACAAACAAACAAATAGATAAATAAATAAGACATGCCTCTAGAAAATTAAAAAAAAATAAAAAATAAAGATTTATTTATTTATTTATACAAGCACTGGGTACAGTCAGAAGTGCTAGTAGGTGAGAGAATTCATTAGAGCCAGAGAAGGGAACAGAGCAGGCAGACTGATGAAGTACACTGCTGAGGGGAGCAGCGGGCACAGCAGGAGAGGTCTGCACGACATGTGGGACCCTCACCCAGTGGCCGGGAATCGAAGTGGCACTGCAGAGGCTGCAGGCAGCTTAGTAGCCCAGCGCTCCGCCACTGTGCAACCCGGGGAGGCCCCGGGTGATGCGTTTTTAAGATGTTACAGAGGTGTATGTCAGGTAGTGTTTCGCCTGTATTTCCTTCTATATATTTTATGGTTTCAGGTCTTGTGTCCAGTTCTTTCATCCATTTTGAGTTAGTTTTTGTGCATGGTGTAGGTAGTAGACAAACTTCATTCTTTTGCATGTAGTAACCCAGTTTTCCCATTATTTTGCATGTAGTAACCCATTTATTGAACACATTTTTTTTGTTCCATTCCATATTCTTTGCTCCTTTGTCAAAGAATAGTTGACTGTAAATCTGTGGATTTATTTCTGGATTTTCTATTCAGTTCCATTGATCCATGTGTCTGTTCTTGTTCCAATACCATGCAGTTTTGATTAATATGGCTTTTTAGTATAGTTTGAAGTCTGGGAGTATGATGCCTCTATTCCCTTCTTTTTTTTTTTCAGGAGAGTTTTGGCTAGTCAGAATTTTTGGTGGCTCCATATGAATTTCAACAATATTTATTCTATTTCTTGGAAGAATGTCATTGGAATTTTTAATTGAAATAGCATTGAATCTGTAAATTGCTTTTGGTAGAATGGCCACTTTGATAATGATAATTCTTCCAATTCATGAGCAGGGGATGTCTTTCCATAGCTTTGTGTCTTCTTCTATTTCTTTTAACAGTGTTTCATAGTTTTCTTTGTGTAGATTCTTTACCTCTTTTGTTAGGTTTATTCTCAAGTATTTGATTTTTTTGTTTCAGTAATAAAAGATAGTTTTCTTCTTCTTCAGATTCATTGTTTGTGTATAGGAAGGCTACTGATTTTTGAGTGTTAATTTTGTATCCTGCTACTTTACAAAACTGATGATTAGTTTGATTAGTTTTTCTGTGGAGTTTGTGGGGTTCTATTTATATGTTATCATATCATCTGTAAATAGTGATAGTTTGACTTCTTCCTTGCCTATTTGGATTCCTTGTATGTCTTTCTCTTGTCTTACTGCTCTGGCTAGGACTTCCAGTATTGTATCGAAAGCAGTGGTGAGAGTGGACATCCTTGTCTTATTCCAGACCTTAATGGAAATGCTTTCAACTTTTCACTGCTGAGAATGATATTGGCTATGGGCTTGTCAGATATGGCCTTTATGATGTTGAGGTATGTTCCTTGTATCCCAAGAATTTCAAGGGTCTTCATCATTAATGGATGTTGGACTTTGTTGAAAGCTTTCTCAGCATCTATTGATATTATCATATGGTTTTTATATTTCTTTTTGTAGATGTGTTGGATTACACTGATTAAATTTTTGGATGTTGAACCATCCTGTGTCCCTGGAATAAATCCTACTGGGTTGTGGTGAATTATCTTATGGATACATTGTTGGATTCTGACAGCTAAAATTTTATTGAGGATTTTTGCATCAGTGTTCATTAGGGAGATTGGCCTGTAGTTTTCCTTTTTTGTGTTGTCCTTGTTCGGTTTTGGTATTAGTGTAATGTTGGCTTCATAGAATGTATGGTATTATCTCTTCCTTTTCTATTTTTTGATAGAATTTATGAAGGATAGGCACTAGTTTGTTTCTGAATGTTTGTTAGAATTCATTTGTAAATCCATCTGGTCCTGGGATTTTGTTTTTGGGAGGGTTTTGATTACCCTTTCAATTTCATTGCTTGTAATTGGTCTGTTTAGGTGTTCTATTTTTTTATTTATACAGCTTTGGTTCATTGTATACTTGTAGGAATTTGTCCTTCTCTTCTAGATTATTGAACTTGTTTGCATATAACTGTTCATAGTCGTTTCTGATTATTCTTTTGATTTCTACTTTGTCTGTTGTGCTTTCTTCTTTTTCATTTGTGATCCTATTTATTTGTGCTTTCTCCCACCTTTCCTTTGTAAGTCTGGCTAAGGATTTGTCTATTTTATTTATTTTTTCAAAGAACCAACTTTTGGTTTATTCATCTTTTTGGGTAGATTTTTTAGTTTCTATTTCACTTAATTCTTCTTTGATATTTATTATTTCCTTTCTTCTAGCTCTTTGAGATGTGAGATTAGGTTGTTTCTTTGAATTCTTTGTTGTTTTTTTGATGTGATCCTGTATTGCTATATATTTTCCTCTTATTACTGCTTTTGCTGCATCCCATACATTTAGAAAATTGGTGTCCTCCTTGTTGTTCAACTCAAAGTATTTTAAAATTTCTTCTTTGATCTCCTCATTAATCCAGTGGTCTTCCAGTAGTGTGGGTTTCAATCTCCATGAGGTGGGAGGGTTTCTTGCCTTTTTTTTATGATTTATTTCTAGTTTGATGCCTTCATGTTCAGAGAAGATGGTTGGTATGATTTTTAATCTTGGTGTATCTGTTGATGTTTGTTTTGTATCCCAGTACGTGATTGATCCTGAGAATGATCCATGTGCGCTTAAGAAAAATGTGTCCTCAGATTTTTTTGAGTTTAGTGTTCTATAGATGTCTTTTAAGCCCATGAGATCTAGATACTTATTTAGAGCTTTAATGTCCTTATTTATTTTTTGTCTTGTTGATCTATCCATTGTTGATAGTGGTGTGTTGAAGTCTCCTACTACATATGTGTTCTCTCTGATGTCTGTTTTCAGAGATGATAATAGTTTTCTGATATATTTTGGTGCTCCTTCATTTGGTGAGTATATGTTAATGAGTGTTATTTCTTCTTGAAGTTTGTCCCCTTGATCATAATATAGTTATCGTCTGGGTCTCTTTTTACCTTTTTGAGTTTAAAATCTGTTTTATCTGATGTAAATATAACTGTTTCTGCCTTCTTTTTTGGTCCATTTGCTTGTAGGATTGTTTTCCATCCCTTTACTTTCAGTCTATTTTTATCTTTTGTAGTTAAGTGAGTTTCCTAGACACAGCAAAAGGTTGTTTTGTGTTGTAATCCATCCTGCAACTCTTTGTACTTTTATTGAAGAGTTTAGTCTGTTTTCATTTAGAGTTAATATTGATATGCTAGTGTCTGTATTTGCCATTGTGTTTGTATTTTCTCTGGTTTTGTTTATTTTTTAATTATTTTTTTAATTTTTTGTCTTGTATATTTTTATTCATCTCTCTGTTGGTTCTGGTTTTTGGACTCCTTGTAGTATTTTTTGGAGTGGGGTTTACTTGTAATGAAATTCCAGAGTTTCTATTTGTCTGGCAAGGTCCTTATTCTTTCTTCATAGAGGAAGGAAAGCTTTGTGGGATAGAGGATTCTTGGTTGGCATTTGTTGTCATGGAGTCTGTTGACTATGTCCCTCCACTCTCTCCTTGCCTGTAGTGTTTCTTCGGAGAAGTCTGATGTCAGCCTGATTGGTTTTCCTTTCTGTGTTATCTGTTTCTTCCTTCTTGTCAGCTTCATTATTTTTTCCTTGTCTGGGATACTTGGGAGCTTTACTTTTATGTGTCTTGCTGTATATTTCCTTTCATCAGTGAAGTTTTGTGTTCTTTTTGCTTCTTTCTTTCTTTCTTTCTTTCTTTCTTTCTTTCTTTCTTTCTTTCTTTCTTTCTTTCTTTCTTTCTTTCTTTCTTTCTTTCTTTCTTTCTTTCTTTCTTTCTTTCTTTCTTTCTTTCTTTCTTTCTTTCTTTCTTTCTTTCTTTCTTTCTTTCTTTCTTTCTTTCTCTCTCTCTCTCTCTCTCTCTCTCTCTCTCTCTCTCTCTCTCTCTCTCTCTCTTCTTTCTTTCTTTCTTTCTTTCTTTCTTTCTTTCTTTCTTTCTTTCTTTCTTTCTTTCTTTCTTTCTTTCTTTCTTTCTTTCTTTCTTTCTTTCTTTCTTTCTTTCTTTCTTTCTTTCTTTCTTTCTTTCTTTCTTTCTTTCTTTCTTTCCTTATTTGTAAGATATATTTATTTATTTATACAAGCACTGGGTACAGTCAGAAGTGCAGGAGGGTGAGAGAATTCACCAGAGCCAGAGCAGGGAGCAGAACAGGTAGAAGGACTGAAGTACACGGCTTGGGGGAGCAGCAGGCAGCAGGAGAGGTCTGCGCGCCATGTGGGACCCTCACCAGTGGCCGGGGATAGAACCGGCACTGCAGAGGCTGAGGGCAGCTTCACACCCAGCACTCAACTGCTGCACCACTGGGGTGACCCAAATTTTTTTTTTAAAATATTTATTTATTTATTTATTTATACAAGCACCAGGTATAGTCAGAAGTGCGGGAGGGTGAGAGGATTCACCAGAGCCAGAGCGGGGAGCACAACAGGCAGAAGGACTGAAGTACACTGCTGTGGGGAGCAGCAGGCAGCAGGAGAGGTCTGCACACCATATGGGACACTCTCTGGGGGACGGGGATCGAACCTTGCTGCAGAGGCTATGGCAGCTTCACAGCCCAGTGCTCAACTGCTGTGCCACCAGGGGAGGCCCTCTTCTTGCTTCTTGTTTGTCTATTTTCAGCTCCTTCTTCATGTTGGGGAAGTTCTCTTCAATTATTTCCTTGAAAATTTTTCTCTTCCTATGTCTCGCTCCTCTCTTTCTGGGATTCCTATAACTCATATTTTCTTTCCTCATGGAGTCAATAGTTCCCAAAGTCTTTCTTCATTCTTTTTCATTCATACTTCTCTTTCCTTTTCTATTTTGGTTCTTTTTATTTCTGTGCCTTCCAGAGTACTTATTTGTTCTTCCATTTCATCTATCCTGTTTTCACTGCTTTTCCCAGAGTTCTTTAGCTCCTCCATTAATCCTTTGATGTCCTGCATTTCTTTCACTTCCCTCTTTAGGGACTCAATTTCATTCTTCTGATCGTTGATTATTTTTCCCTATTATTGTTTTCCTTTATGACTTCTGTCAGTTTTTTAATCATGGCAATTTTAAATTCTCTTTCTGGAAGACTCAGAAGTTCTTCCAAGTCACTGTTGTTGCAATCTGGTAGGTGATTTTCTTTACGTGGTGTGTCTTTTCCCTGAGGACTTGCTTGGTTGCTTGTAGTTTTTCTTCTTCCTGCTGTTTATTTTCTGATTTGTCCAATACATTGGGACACTGTGTCACTGGTACTGGCTGGCATCTTTTTGGTGTACTCTTTCTGGGATGTTGGAAACTGGTGGTCCAATGGAGTCAAAAACTATTATGTCAGAAGTCTAGTAAGGCAGTGGTACTATGAATATGTTAATGGTCCCTGTCACAGAATATCTCCTCCTTCTGTATTAGTTTAATTCCAAAGGTATGTCTTGAGTTCCCACAGACTGTCCTGAAGGTGGGGTGGCTGGATCGCCTGCTGGGCTCCAAATTGCTGGATCCCCCTCTGGGCTCCAACTCCCTGCCAGGCAGGGCCAGGCTTGTGGGGGTCTTCAGCCCACCTCTGGCTGTGGCGGCAGCCCTCCCCCAATTCTACACAGTCTCAGTGGGTCTGGAGGCAAATCCCTTTTCTAAAATGGTGAGTCAGAAGGGCACTTCCCTGCACCAGCTGTCTGCCCTGGCAGTGGCTGGATCCCCCTCTGGGCTCTGACTGGTGGCCAGAAGGGACCTGGTGTGTGGGGGCTTTTCAGCTCACCTCTGGCTGTGGGGGCAGCCCTTTCCCAGTTCCAAGTAGTCTCTGTGGTGCAGGATACAAAGGCAAAGATCCTTATTCTAAAATGGCGAGTCAGAAGGGCCTAGACCTAATTAATTAATGATTCATTTCCTAATGTTGAAGTTGGCTTTATTTGAAGTTAGCAGTGAGGATCTAGGGTTGGTTAGAGACTGTCTTTTCCTTAGACTCGTTTTAACATAGGCTTATATTAATCACAAAACCCTTTCTCCAAAATATTTCATAGTCCCTACTTCAACCTCCCATTTTCACAATAAGTGCATCCCTCCTACATTTTTATGAAGCAAACAAAAATAACTCCCTTCCTTTGAAGTTCATGTTGATTCCAATTATTTCTTTTACCTCTTTGTTGCTGTATTGCATTCCTTGAAGTTTTAATGCCTGGTTCATATTCTTCCTCTTAAATTCAATCCCTTCTGTTATCTGGGGGATATTAATGTCTGTGAAGTTAATTCATGCTAACCACTTCTTCCCTCACCCACTACAACTAAAGCCATTTCTAGAGCCACTCCACCTGCATATCATATACACCTCCCTCCATCTCACAACAATAATGCAAAAATCCTATAAAACTTTCAGTTCCATATTTCCTTCTTTTCTTGCAGTTAGCACCCTGTACTTTCTCTAATCCCTAGAAATTCTGTCCTGAAAACTCCCAGTTCTGCTCAGTTCTCAGGTATACTATCTTGACTCTCATATCACTTGACAAATAATGAAAGTAATGTGATTTGATTAAAGGAGACTTGAGGGGAGATAAACAATTCTCAATTAGTGAGTTGGACATCCTGGTTACTATGTAACCCTTAAATAACACAGTTTCTCACCTATAATGAAATAACACTAGACTACATCATCTTTAAGACTACATCAATATCTAAATCTTTATCATATGTGCTCATTATTCAGAAACTCTGAAACTTGCCTAACTTTTCCCATTCAGGTTCTATAATAAGTATAGTCAGGGACACTCTATATAGGTATGATTGTGTATGTGTCAAAATTACATATATATTATATATAATTATAATATATATATAATGTGGTATAGAAGATAATGTTAAAGTTCTATTTTGAATAATTTGTAAAATAATCATTGTTAATCAGTAGTATATAATATAGAAATAATAAAGTTGGTGATTATTTTGACTATGAATGAATAACAATGGTGTTGATGTTGTGAGATGTATTTTTTTTCCCAGATGAACGAATTCTTTTCCAATTTACCATTGAAATTATCACTTTCCCTTCATATTACCATTATGAAATGGTTATTTTCCCCCTCTGCTGGCGTAGGATTCTCAGCCAATATCTCCCCTTTCTTTATGAACATTTCTGGATTTCAGGTGTAAGCTTACCAATATGATCATTTATTTGCTTGAATTTTCTTTTCTACACATTTTCTTTTCTACACATTTATATATAATAAATATTTGTTGTCTCTTCAAAGTCTTGATAAATTTTTAAAATGAGAAAGAATTTGTTAGAAAAAAACATCTTTTCTCCTATCCAAGTATTAACAGAACCCAACACGCTTTCATTTCCAAAATTAGACATAATCAGGTGTATTCAGTGTTGTATGGTCATATACAAACCACCTAAGTGCCCAAGGACAGATGAGTTGATTAGGAAGTGCAGTATATATACATCATAGAAAATCCCTTTGCTCTAAAAAAGATAAACTCTTGCATTTGACAACATGGTTGGAACTGGAGAGGATAATGATAAGTGAAATAATCTAGAAGGATAAAGACTGGATGATTTCACATTTATGTGAAATATAGACAAACGAAACAAAGTGTAAGACTAAATAAAACCAGTAACAAACTCTAGAAATGTGACTTGTAGACTTGAGGCTATCAGAGAGGTAGGGGAGTTGGGAGAGCTAAGTGAGGATGGACTGGGTAAAACAGACTCTGGTGGAAGACTATGGGTGCCTTGGTGGTGGATGTGGTGTGGTAACCTTCATCCAAAGGTTTTGCTCCTATACCTCTAAAATTATATATAGTTTTGTACCCAAGATCCCCTCAGTAAAATTCAATAGTAAGATGTGAAGAAGAGAGGAAGGGAGACAAAGGAGAGAGAAGGAGGGAGGGAGGAGAGAAGCAAGAGAGGGAGGGAAGAATGGAGGAAGTGAGGGAGGGTTTACCCCAGGAGACAATTTGCAATGCAAAATCTTGTCCTTACGTCCTGGGAGCTGGATAGGGAGGAAGCCAGATAGAGATTTCAAATGTGAGCACTCATACTCCAGAGACACCACTCTGACCTGCTATTGGAAACAGTGTGTAGGGTTTTCTGATTCTGTAGTTAGCACTGCAATTTTTTCAAGTAAGTAGTTAAAACTTCTGATTATAGCACAGTATCTTCTCTTTTCATTTCAAATTTCATTGACTCATTGTTCCATAGAGAAATCTGGAAATATGGAGTGCAGCATGGAAGCTCCACAGTACAGGTTGAGGAGAAGAGTGGGTCAGGCAGTCTGAGCTGCTCCAGGTCTCCAGTGGCCCTGTTGTCTTCTCCCTTAACCCTCCATCTTGCAGGAGAGATGGTCCTGTCAGCAACTTTTCCCACATCTCTTCGGGTTCATGACTTTAGAGAAGTTCTGTTTTTTTTTTTCAAACAAACTCTAAGGAATTGAGATGTTTATGTTTATGTTTTTGTTTTGCTTCGTTTCTTAATTTCTCAAATATGTTTCTAGAGAACTGTTTTCCAGATATTCATGGTTTTTATAATTGGCAACATAATTAGATCTAAGCAATTTTTTTACAGGGGGTTAAGATGCAACTTATGAAGCTATCCATAGCCACTGCAGCACAAGTTTGCTCCCTGGCTGGGGAGCTACCCACATGGTGCAGCAGATCTCTCCTGACTCGCCTGCTGCTCCCCTCAGCAGTGTATTTCAGTCGATTCGCCTGTTCTGTTCACCACTCTGTCTCTGGTGAATCTTCTCACCCCCCACACCTCTGTCCTGAACCCGATTTTGTATGAATAAATAAATATTTTTTTAAAAGGCTGATTAATTCCATTTACCTTACAATTAGTGAACTTCACAGAAAGGTAAGATTACACCTTTCTCTTAAGTTTGCATGTTGCAATTTAACCTGGTATATGCTATATTGCATGGTTTTTGTCCTCTCAAACATATTAGGAGAGTTTCTTCTCTTCTGCAAAGTAGAATGGGCTAGTTTTTCGTGGTAGCTGTCTTTCTGTTTTTTGAAGAGAAGCCATTGTTCATAAGCATGTCCACAGACAATGACTCCTGATGTCTATCCTCAACAGGGAGCTAGAAAAAGCTCATCTACACACTGTTGAGTATAAACTTTATTTTCCCCAAGTCAAGTGGATGGACTTTTTAGAATAAATATGGTAATGATAAGTTTTGAAATTGAGTCGTACTGTGTTCTGTTTATAATTCCCAATGCATCCATTACAGTATTTATGTAACATTTTTAGATTTAACAATCAAAAAACCAGTATGGTTAAAGGGAGTTGGGGAACAAAGTTTGGTGGGCAGCATGGTTGATGGCTGTTGAATTTTGGACAGAGAAATAAACCCTACTTATTGCAGGTGTAAGGGCAGGACTGGCCACAGTGCAGGTTTTCTGATCCCATGCAGACCGGGTAAAGGAGGAGTCAGAGTCCTTAGTGGGTTTTTGCAGGTTTTTTATTTGGGGTTCACCAGGCATATGGCAGGCAGGGGTGCTGGCTGGGGGGCTGGGAGGCTGGCAGGCCTCCCAGCCCCCAGCAAGTCTTCACTCTATCTGGGTTCTCTGGCGTTCTTTCTGCTGCTTTTCCGCTTCGGCTACTACTGCTGCTGCTGCTGGCTGGGGCTGCTGGCGTCCCCCCGTGACGCCACCCTTAAAAGCACAGTCTTAACTCAGCTGAATCCCATCTACCTATGCCCACACCCTATTCCAGGTGCCCACCATCAGGCATGCATTCAGGACAAGGATCCATCATCTATCCTGATGGCGGAAGGGCAGAAAAGCCTGACATTTTCTTTACCCTACAGCAGGAAAGGAGACAAAGGAAATTAATTTGAACTGCTCAATAAAACAAGGCGAATTTAAAATTTTCAGAGCAATATAAAAGGGAGGGTGTGAGAAGGCTTACGGATAAGTGGGGATTAAGGAAGGACTGGGTCCAGCTGCATAGGAGGAGATGAAAGGAATGGGTCAACTAGTGAGTTGCTTCCTTTGGGGAAAATGGCCAGGTAGATTGCGGAAACAGGAGGGTCTCATAAGCACTAACAGGCAGTTGCCAGTCATCTGCTGCACTGCTTTTTATGCTCTTCCTTTCTGATCCTTGGTAAACTTTCTTGAAACTACCATTTGCTGTGGTGATAGGTTGGAAAAATCACACAGAAGAATCCATGCTGTTTTTTTTTCTCTTTTTCCACATTTGGTTTAATGCAAAGTCTAGAGAGAAAGCAGATGCAAGAGACAATTGACTCAATGAAACAATAATTAAGCAGCAGGAAGACATTAAGAGAGGGAGTAACTCAGAAACGGAAAGTCCCAGGGATTCCTGAGAAATACAGGGAGTCAGTAAATGAAGGACGGGGAATAAACTCATTTTCATTTCAATATCAAAGTGAAGGATGCTTTCATAAGATAAAAGATTTGGAAACACCCACATAGATAATGCTTGAGCTGTGCTAGTAATTCATCTGTTGTTTCTACAAATGATAGCTTCTCCTGACTCTCTGTCTAGTTGAGTGTTGCCTTCAATTTTAATGACTAAAAAGAACCAGGAATCCCACCTATGACATCTAAAATCCTCACATAGTGGGAGAACTGTCATAGAGTTTTTCTCAACATCCAAAACTTTTCATTGAAATTGGTTATAAGGGTTAAATAGTGAAGAGTTTTTTTTTCAGAATAGACTGGTTTTAGTGCTTAAACCTAAAAAGTTCAATTATGTAAGATTTCTTCCCTCTTAAAAAGATGGTATTTTTTAGAAAACATCAAACAAATTTCTTAGATCAAGAACAGGAAATGAATGACTCAGCAGCCTGGATTTCGCCCAAGGAGCTGTAGAGAATATCTGAGAAAAGTTTCAGAAGACTTGCCTGGGTCTTGAGTGCACTAAGACTGGGAACCATAGAGAACTCTCTGGAGAATGATAGAGAGACACAGAAAGGCCAGCTTAGACTTCCCAAAATTATGATAACCTGGTGCTATTGTTTCACTTGACTCTCTTAACTACCTTTGAATCCACCTTTGGAGGTCGTCCAGGTCTCCACACTGGAGAGGGAGTACCTTCCCCTGTAGGAACATACATATGTTCATTCTCTCCAAGAGACTGAAAATACAATGAACTCCTGAAGCTGGCACTGTTGCATTGTTTTCCAACAGCCAACGACTGCCCTTTGGTGCAGTTAGAACTGTTTGGTTCTCTGATTCTCTCTCTACCTACCCTCTCAGCCCATATTCCACCCTGCTCTGCATCTTAAATTTCATTCAGCAAACACCCAAATTTGCCTGTGATCATTTAGTGATTCTTTGTGAAAAACCCTCTGTTGAGTCCAGGTACAGGCATTTTGGTGGGAATTGTCCAGATAATATACCACAAAGCCTGTCATTAGAAAAGAGGAGTAATCTTGAGTACTGTAGGGTAAGTAAAGTATCAGGCTTTTCTGCCCTCCCGCCATTAGGATTGATGATGGATCCTTGCGGTCCTGAATGCATGCCTGATGGCGGGCACCTGGAGTAGGGTGTGGGCATATGTAGATGGGCTTCACCTGAGCTAAGACTGAGCTTATAAGGGTGGCGTCACAGGGACGCCAGCAGAAGAATGGATGAGAGAAGCATAGAGAAGAACCACAAGAGAGAGCAGAGAAGCAGAGAGAATGCAAGAGAGGGCCGGAGAGCCCAGAAAGAGTGAAGACTTGCTGGGGGCTGGGAGGCCTGCCAGCCTCCTGGCCCCCTGGCACTCCTGCCTGCCATGTACCTGGTAAATCCAAATAAAAGCCTGTAAAAGCCACTGAGTGCTCCAGGACTCTCTTCTCCTTTACTCCATCCACTGGTATCATGGAAAATCTGCCCCATGTCTTCCTGCCACTACAAGTGCACAGTGACTTGATTTCAGCAGAAGAGCAAACCTTTGTACACATTCGATAGATGTAGCATTTCCCATACTGAATCAGTCCCCAAAGTATGTGGTCCTGCACATCCTTCTCCACCACTACTATCTGCAAACTTGTAACAGACGTATTTGGTGGGTCTCCTCCACTCCAGATCCATCCCAAATCCCATCCCCAGTTTGATAGTTCCACAACATTATTTGCATCATATCACTCTTGATCTCCAATATATATTTGATATATTTAGTACCTTTATAATATCAGATGGATTTTTCTGGTTGTGTGTAAATGAAGTTACCAGGTTTTTTCTACCCTCCCGCTATTAGCATCTATGAGGGACACCTGTGGTCTCACAGTGCACCTGTAATTATGGATACCTGGGCCCAGAGAGCATGGAGCACGCACAGAGATAAGTGGGGACACCTGTGCCGAAGGGCGAGGGCCTATAAGGGCCTCATCTCTCCAAGGTGGGAGGACAGATGAGAGGAGACAACCAGAGAAATGCTGAGAGAGAAAGCTGGTCTGTCCTGATTCAACAAAAAAGGCCCGTTTTCCAAGTTTTTACTTTAAGCCTCTGTTTTTGTTTGGCAATTTGGTATGTCTCCTGGTTAGTTCTTTGTATATGTTCTTTTGGTTTCAATGTGTAAATCCCTTTCAATATTTCTAGGAGGGGTGGTTTAATGTTTGAAAACTCCCTGAGCTTCTCTGTTTCTGAAAACAGGTTTATTCTTCCCTCCTATCTGAAGGAGAGTCTTGTAGAATGAAGTATTTTTTGTTGGCAGTTTATCTATTTAAGTATTTGGAACTCACCAGAAAAGTCTGATGTTAGCCTGATCAGGGCACATTCATATTTTAGCTGCTTCCTCCCTCTTGCCAGCTTCGGTATTCCATCTGTCCTGCATTACAATTTCACTCTCATATGTCATGCTTTCTATCTCATTTTATCTAGGTATGCTGGGGATTTTTTTAGCTTCCCATTTTTGTACATTTATTCCTTTCTCTAGGTTCAGAAGGTTTCTTCCATTATTCCTTAAATAAATTTTCTGTTCCATTCTCTCTCTCTTCCCCCTCTGGTATTTCCATTATTCTAAGATTGCCTTTTCTCTTCGTCAGTTATTTCTCAGAGTGTTTTTCCTTTTTTTTTTTTTTTTTTTCATTTTTCTCTCTTTCCCTACCTCGGATTTTTGTACATCTACATCTTCTATTATACTGACTTCTTATTCCACTTGATCTATTCTACCTTTGTGACTTTCTCCTGAGTTTTTCATTTGCATTTCTCTCAAAATTCTTAAACTCCATTTTTATCTTATTTAGAGCTTCATTTTTTTTGTCTTCAGTTCATTGATTTCATTTCTAAGAACATTCACTTGTTTTTCTGAGTTTTCTTCCATATCTTCAAATTTCTTTATCATTTTAATTCTAAACTCTGTATTTGATAGGGAGAACATAGCTTCCATGTCTATTACTTGTGCTTCTGGAGATTTCTTCTCCCTTTGTGTTATGAGCTCATATTTCTATTCACTTGTGAGTTCATGTTGCTATTGTTCGATTTTTCCCTTATGCCCATTTATAACATTGAAATCCAGCTGTCGTATGTGGGGTTCATCTGGGTGTGGCTTTCTCCCCCCCTCTTTGATCAGGGGTCTTACCTACTTGGGCAAACCACTGATAGGGTCTCATTACAGATTGTGGGGCCTCTGGCCACTCTGGCTTACTCCTTGATGTGACCCCCCAGGTTCTCTCCAACCTGTGGAGGGTGCTGGCAGGGTCCCACAGAAGGTGCTGAGGTTTCTGCCATCTGGCCAAGAATTGGCTGGGTCCTGAAGGAGGTGGTGAGGCCTCTGCTGCTCTGGGTAGGGGCTGGTAGGGCCTCTTAAGGTTTCTGACTGCTTTGGCACCCTAATTATTGTGGTTCTGTTGCCTCACTAGTCAGCAGGCACGGGGTATTCTAATAGAATTTGTGAGACCTCTGCTTTTCTATGAAGGAGCAGGCAGGGTCCTACAGAATGTCATGAGGTCTCTGGCTGCTCTGGCTCCTTCCCTAACAGGGGTACATATTCTCACCAGCCTGTGGGTTCTCTCAGAGAGTCACAAGACCTCTGCTGGTCTGAGCTGGGGTCAGCAGGAGCCCATGAAAGGTTGCGAGGTTTCTGGCCATGTTGGTTCATCCCCAATAGGGTCCAGAGACTCATTTTTTTAATTGTTCAAGTCATCAGATGAACACCCATGTTTAAGAAATAGAGTGCAGTGGCAGGAAGGGCAAAGGGCAGGTTTTCAATGATTGAGCAGATGGGTAAAGGAGAGTCCTGGAGCCCCCAGTGGCTTTCTCAGGCTTTTATTGAGATTTTACATGTAGTATAGCAACCAGGTACATGGCAGGTAGGGGTACCAGGGTGCCAGGAGGCACACTGGCCTCCAAGCCCCGGGCAAATCTTCTCTCTCTCCTTATTTCTCTTGGATCTGCTTCTCCTGGCAAATATCTCAATACTGCTGCCATGGCCCATAGAAGTAAACAACACAACCTATATTTTTTAAATTTTTTAATTATATATTTTTATATTTTACATCATTGTTGATTTTTAAACAATATTTGGTTCCCCCGACCCCCCCTACAGTCCCCATAGAGTTTCCTTCACCAATGCACCCGTGCACCATCACCTCAGTCCCTCTTTCCCTCTGATCCCTCTCCCTCCTCCTCCCCTGCAGGTTTGTCTCTGATTTATAATTGTCCATTTTTGCTTTGTTGTGTTTTGTACTGTTATTTTTTTTAAACCGATGTCTTATTTTGCTCCTTTATATTCCTGCTATAAGTAAAACCATCTGATATTTTTCTTTTTCCTTCTGGCTTATTTCACTGAGTATAATTCCTTCTAGTTCCATCCACGTTGCTGCAAATGGCATGAGTTTATCTATTTTGATTGCTGAACAATATCCCTTTGTGTATATATGGCACATCTTGATCCAGTCATCTATTTTGGGGCATTTGGGTTGTTTCCAGGTTTTAACTATTATAAATAGTGCTACAATAAACATAGGGGTACAGGCGCCCTTTTGAATCAATTTTTCTGCGTCTTTTGGGTAGATCCCTAGTAGTGGAATTTCTGGGTCTTATAGTAGCTCCATTTTTAGTAGACTGAGGAACCTCCAGACAGCTTTCCATAGTAGTTTGACCAGTCTGCACTCCCACCAGCAATGTAGGAGAGTTCCTTTTTCACCACATCCTCACCAACATTTGTTTTTGCCTGTTTCTTTGATATGTGCCACCTTATGTGCCACCTTCTTTGATATGTGCCACCTTACTGGTGTAAGGTGGTATCTCATTGTGGTTTTGATTTGCATTTCCCTGATTATAAGGGATGTTGAACATTTTTTCATATGCCTGTTGGCCATTTGCATTTCCTCTTTTGGGAATTGTCTTTTAAGTTCTTCTGTCCATTTTCTTTTTGTTGATGTGTTGGATTACACTGATTAGTGTTCATATGTGGAACCATCTTTGTGTCCTAGGGATGAATCCCACTTGTTCGTGGTGTATTATCCCTTTGATGCATTGTTGGATTCTGTTGGCAAGAATTTTGTTGAGGATTTTTGCATCAGTGTTCATTGGGGAGATATAATCATCCAAAGCTGGACAAAGAAGAAATAAAACAACTAAAAAGACCAATTACAAGCAGCGAAATTGAGGCAGTAATCAAAGCACTCCCCAAAAACAATAGCTCAGGTCCAGACGGCTTCACAAATGAATTCTACCAAATGTCCAGCAGTGAATTAGTGCCTATCCTACACAAACTGTTTCAAAAAATTGAAAAAGAAGGAATACTACCAAGCCAACATTACACTAATACGTGAACCAAAGACAGCAACTCAAATTATTTTTTAATTTCTTCTTTGATCTTCTCATTGGTCCAATGCTCTTCCAGTAGAGTGGATTTCAATCTCCATGAAGTGGGAGGGTTCCATTTACAGAACTGATAATAACTGTCTAATATATTTTGGTGCTTCTTCATTTGGTGGGTATATGTTGATGAGTGTTATATCTTCCTGATGTGTTGTCCCCTTGATCATAAAGTGGGGTCCGTCTGTGTCTCTTTTTTACTTTTTTTAATTTGAAGTCTATTTCATCTAAGTATAGCTGTTCCTGCCTTCTTTTTTGGTTCATTTGCTGGTAGGATTGTTTTCCAACCTTTCACTTTCAGTCTGTGTTTATCTTTTGTGGTTAAATGTGTTTCCTGGAGACAGCGGAAGGATGGATTTTGTTTTTTAATCCAGTGTGCTACTCTGTGTCTTTTATTGGTGAGTTTAATCTATTTACATTTAAAGTTAATATTATATGTTGGCATCTGTATTTGCCATTTTGTTTGTCTTTTTTTGTGGTCTTATTCCTTGACTTATTCTACTCTTCTTGTTCATTTCTCTGTTGGTTTTGGCTTTAGGACTTCTTGTAGAATTTTTTGGAGTGGGGTTTAGTTGTAATGAATTTCTGGAGTTTCTGTTTGTCTGAGAAGGTCCTGGTTTTTGCATGGACCTGCTGCTTTTCCTCCCTACTAACTTTTTTTGTTTTTTTATAGGAGGACTTACTGGCAAGGTTTCCCAGCTGCCATGTTGATCTCCTTCCTCTCAACACAACTTATAACAATGTAACAAATGCAGATGCCCTCCATCAGCATGCAATCCTAATGGTGGTAAGACAGAAAAGTCTGAAAATCATTTACCCTACATAGAGTATTACCAATAGTACTATCTGTAGGTGCCTCTCACTTTTCCTGTCTCCAGCACTCCCCTGATGACTGTATTCACTATTATGAAGGCTTTTTTTTTTTAAATCAAACACTGTCACTCTGGCTTTTACCTCATAAGATTAGTTTCTCAAACAAAGATATTATGTTTTATATAATTTTGGCTTTAAAAAAAAGTTGAACAATTTCTACAAGTTTTCTGTAGCAACTATTTTAGTTGTCTCAATTTTCCATTTTCTAAATTCATAAATGTCTATGCTTATAATTGTTTTCACTACATGTAGTGTTTCATTGTATGTCTATCTAATTGGGCATTTGGGTCGTCCCAAGTTTTTACTGTAAAAATAATGATACTATGAACTTCCTGTACTTGTTATGTTGGAAAAGTCTGCAAATTTCCCAGAAAATGTAAATAAAAATAGAATTATTGAATATTTTCGAATTTAAGAGAAATTTTCAAATAATTATCCAAGTGGTTAAAACAATTTTTCTCCAATGGAAAAAAAACATTTTCTTTCTTTTTTTTAAATTTATTTATACAAGCACTGGGTACAGTCAGAAGTGCGGGAGGGTAAGAGAATTGAACCGGCGGTGCAGAGGCTGAGAGCAGCTTTGCAGCCCAGCGCTCAACCACTGCGCCACCAGGGAGGTGCCCCCCCTTTATTTTGACCCTAATCCCTCATCCCCTCCAGCCTCCCCTGTAATGTGTCTCTGGTTTATAGTTGCTTGTTGATTTTGAATTTTACTTTATATAATTAGTCTTATTCCTGGTCCCTTATTTAGGTCTTCTAAATTTCTGCTATGAGTGATATCATCCGGTATTTTTCTTTTTCTTTCTTATTTTTTGCTCATTTTCTTCATCTTTTTCTTATTAAGGTAAGTTCCTCATAAAAATTAGAATAAACTCATTTTTGGTTTTATACATTAAAAATATCTTTGCCCAATATGTGATCTGTCATTAATTGATAATGTTCTCTCAAAAATAGACATTTATAATATATGCTTAGTAGTGTTTATTTTGCCACTTTACCTAGAGCTTAATATATTAATTTTAGCCCCATTCATTTATAATTACACATTTGAGACATAAATTTTTCTCAAAGAAGTGCTTTAGAGTTACTACAATTTTAAAATGTTGAATTTTAAGGATCATTTGGTTCTATCAGTTAGTAATTTATGTTTTCTACTTTCATTTGCATATTATTTTGAAACACATTTAAAATTTTTCATGTAAATTCAGGTTTTTCTTAGTTTTCTAATTTTTATTTATTTATTTATTTATTTTTAAGATTTATTTATTTATTTATACAAGCACTGGGTACAGTCAGAAGCATGGAGGGTGAGAGAATTCACCAGAGCCAGAGCGGGGAGCAGAACAGGCAGACTGGCGAAGAAATACACTGCTGAGGGGAGCAGCAAGAGCGGCAGGAGAGGTCTGTCACGCCATGTGGGACCCTCACCGGTGGCCGGGGATCTAACCGGCGTTGCAGAGGCTGTGGGCAGCCTCGCAGCCCAGCGCTCAACCGCTGTGCCACCAGGGGAGGCCCTTCTAATTTTCAAATTAATTGCATTGATGTCAATAAACATGACCTGAATAATAACAAATTTGTTCACATTTTCTTGAGCTTAGCATATGATATTTCAATAAATGCCCCAATGTATGTAGAGCTTATAAATAAAAAAATATTTGAGATTTGAACAATGCAATTTATAACCTTATTTGTTGAGTACTTAATTTTTTAATAATTTAATTAATATATTTTAGATATTAGGTGACAAAGATTCTGGTTATGTAAAAATTTTAGCAATATGTAACAACTCTTATTTCCAATAAGTAATCTTACTTAAAATTTTATTTTATCTGAATTAATATAACACCTTCTTTCTTTGTTTTATTGTCTTTCATTTGTTATCATAATTTTAATTTTTAAGAGTTATTTTTAATTATCTCTATTCTTTTATAGTACCCAGTTCTTGTTTCATGGATACAATATAATTTCTGATCTTACTGAGAATATGAATTAATATGATTTTAAGAAGCATTAATTTCCTTGCATATCCTGTTTTCTTGAAGTTCTTTTTTATTTCTGCTTTTGGTATATGTTGTTCCTCCTTAAGTATCAACTCTTGATGTACAGTGATCCTGTATATGAATTTTAGTTGCTGATCTTAAAAGCACAGCACAATCAATTCTTATCTTCTAGCAGAGCATTATCTGTAAACCAGACTCATTTGCTTAATGCAGAAGTTTTGGATTTAGCTCACTGAATTTGTGTAGCCTTCTAGCTTAATCTCCTGCTTGTAGCATGCAAATGTTAATATAGTACATTTTGTTTTCCTTTTTTCTGTATATAATTTTTTTTAAAGTTTTTATATTCCCCATACAATTGCGACCCCCTTATTTTTACCCCAATCCCTCCCCTCCCCTACCCCTACCCCCTATAGAGTGTCTCTGGTTCATAGTTTTTTGTTGATTTTGATTTTCACTTTCTTATAGTTATTCATTTTCCTGGTCCCTTATTTAAGTTTTCTAGATTCCTGCTATGAGTGAGACCATCCGGTATTTTTCTTTTTCTTTCTGGCTTATTTCGCGGAGCATGATCCTTCCAAGATTTATGTATTCATGCATACAAGAACCGGCGTACAGATCAGAGGTGTGGCTGGGTGAGAAGACTCACCAGAGACAGAGTGGGGAACAAAACAGGCAGACTGACTGAAATACGCTGCTGAGGAGAGCAGCCAGAGAGACAGGAGATGTCTGCTGCACTGTATGGGTATTTCACCAGCCGGCCTGGATTGAACCTGACCTGCGGAGGCTGCGGAAAGCTTCACAGCACTGTGCACAGCCACCTGCACCACTAGGGCAGGTCCTAAATTTTGTTTTCCTTATATCAGTATTTGGCTCAGGGTAGTCTTCTCTTTTATATTAATTTATTGCTTGCTACTGTTTTTCAATTGACAACATTTTTCTTTGGGAATTGAATGATTTTTTTTTTTTAATTTCCCTTTCTTGTCAGCTGCACAATTAAGTTTAAAACATGCTTATGTTATTATCCAGCATTTACTTAAGTTGCATTAGGGGTATTTTTGAAAACATCTCCTTGGTGTATTTTCTAGAACAGTTCAAAAAAATATTCCCAACTGAAAAAACTACAAAAACGTAAGTCTAATAGTAGGTCTCTAACTTAAGCAGTTAAAACAGGTCCTCACATTGCTCTGTAGTCATTAATAGTGTAGCATTAGAATTGGAATTCACTGAGATTAACTTTTGCATCATGTAGAATTATACTGTATGCTTAGTCTTAATGCCATACATTACTTTTTATTGATTAGAATACAGTGACAAGGAGCTAAAAAGAACATGTCAGTCTATATACATAATATTTAGGAAACTGATTTTGGAACTGTATGATAAAAAGCCAGTTAAGAAACCAAAAATCAAATGTTTCAAAAATTTAAAAATTGAGGAGCCACTTTTTTATATGTTCAATATATCATTTATTTTTATTAGCATAATTTCAATTGCTCTGCCAGGTCAAAACAACTTCTCAAGAGAATCAAATACAGGTCTTTCTGTCATCAGGCCTTTCTGTCGTAGGTGGTTCCTTCTGTTCCAGAGCATATCCCACATTCTTACTCATATCTCTCATCCTGGTAAGAGTAACTCCTACTCTATACTGGGGTGGCAAGGGTTATTCTCCACCTAGATTGGCCCTGGCATGGAGCACAGTCACTAGGCAACCCTTTTCATCTTTGCATCCAAATGGAGGCTCATATGTCCTTTTTTCATAATAATGTTTTTTTGGAGGGAACAAAAATAGAAGAAAACATGAAGCTATTCTAAAATACTTATTTTCCAATGTTATAATTATTGTGGGCCCTGTGTCCTTTTTAAGAAAGTAAATTGGCATCTGTAACTTCTCCCCTGTGCATGTATCAGAGAAGTACGTACCAATGCTTTTTTTTCTCTTTTAGACATGACTGTGATCCCCTCCTCAACAAACATCCCTCCTTCCTAACATGTGAGTTGGAAGTTGCCACCAAAACTCAGTTGACATCTTCACATTTATGAAAGCCAGAAAATTAAAATTAGTCATGTCCATTACACAGAAGCTATTTCCAATAAACATTCTTTTAGGAAGTTTCTGAATAGAATTTAGTAAGTGGCTATACCTATAACCAAAAATAAATTAACAAGCTGGGAAATATCTTCCTTTCAGTGAACACTACACCTCATTGATAACAGATGGAAATTAGCAGTCACTGACCTTGAATTTTTTTTTAATTATGTTTATTGAAACACAGTTGGTTTATAGCACTTTATGTTTTAGGGGTATAGGTTCATACCTCTACAAGTGTATGTTATGACTCCCACCACCAAAGCCCTGATAATCATCACCAGATTTCACTGGGTCCCCTCCCTTCTTTGCTTGCATACCCCTAACACTACAATTTTTTTTTTGTAGGCTCAGTTCTGCTGTCAGATTTTAAGCACTTGTTTTTGGCTATTCCTTTGTTTCCCTATATTTCTACATATGAGTGAAATCATGCAGTATTTGTATTTCTCTTTCTGACTTATTTCTTTTAGCATAATCCCTCCAGTTGCATCCATGTTGTCACAAATGGCAAGACTTCACCTTTTTTTAAATAGCTGAATACAGTATTTCATTGTGTGTGTGTGTGTATGTATATATATATATATATATATATATATATATATATATATATATACCACATCTTCTTAATCCACTCATCTGTTTTTATAGCTTGGCTATTTAAGTAGTGGTGCAAGAAAATAGGAATACAGATATCCCTTTGAATTATCTATCTTGACTAATTATTTAACAAATGACAATAAGGACAAAGGCTAGGTCTGACTCAACACTGTTAGGCAACAGAATTACAATAGTTGAAAAAATGGTCCCTGTTTACAGAGATTACACCTTCATGAGAAAGGTAAGCTTTAAATTATTTGAGTATATAGTTGATGACAACAGTTTAAACACCAGGAAAAAACATCACTATCTTTTCCTCTCCACTTTCTGAAATCTTCACCTTTACATATTTTTAAATCAAAATATTTTCCCATTTCTTAAATGGAGTCTGCTTGATATATTACCTCTTACAGTTCTCTCCAGTCATTGACCTTACATATAGCTAACAGGCCCGTACTGTAAAGAACAGATTTGTGGATGCTTCCTTTCTGTCTCTGTCATACCCCAGATGATGTATCCCCAACTGGAAACCTGAAGTGCTCTCCGGTGGGACCCCACTTGGACTTTTGGTCTCAGATCTGTACAGGTGGCAGCTGCAGTTGCCCCTCAGAAAATGTCACTGTGTCTTTTTATCTGAAGAAGAAAACCCATCCCCAAATGTTCTTGCAGATTTCTGAGTTGTTTAGAAAATACTGCTCAATGACAAATCTTTGAACTTGACCAAACCCAATCTTTATCTCTCCCTATAGGGGTGAAGATAAGTGAGTTAGATGAAAGAGGTGGTCTTGACTTCCCTCAAGAGACAAAAGAATCTATAGCTTCATGTTGATCTATTTCCTTCTTTCCAAATAAGCCAAGGACTAGCGGGATATGCATGTTTAGTCAAACCACAATTTCAGTGCTAAATGATGAGATCTAGATGATTTGTGCTAGGAAGTGCCTCATTTCATGAGGCAGGAGGAAAAAAAAATTGGTATATCCTTCACAGACATTCAATGTTTACCTGTGGCATCTCCAAGTTGGATTTAACAAGAGAAAAAAGGAGGAATAGAAGACATTAAAAAAAGAACACTTTGTTTTCCCCATTTTGAAACCAGCAGATCAATGCAGCTGGGGTCTCCAGAGATCATTAGGCTTCAGGAACCACAGCTGGCTGAATGCCAGTTTACTAGTGCAGGGACAATTCTGGAACTTGGCTGTGTATCAGAGCAATGTGCTCTGGGCCCCCAAATGATTCATTCATCATAACTTTTTTTTCTCTTTTCTCCTGACTTTGTCCTCTACAATCTTTGATCTTAAGTCTTTAGAAGTGGGACCAGGATAAATATAGAAGAGTATTAGAGGGCTATGAGTTGTGTCAATGGAAATAGTGCAATTTTTTTTTCTGAGTGACAAGAAAAAAGTATTTAATGTGAAAATCAAAAATGAATATAAGATTCATTTTAAGTGATTAAGCCACAAGCTTTCTCACCTCTTTCCCTGTCCAATCTAACCTGAAAAAAGGAGCCATTAGATCTTTAGCAGATCTTTTTTAAAGGCCCCAAACCCTTTCCTATTTGTAGACAGACATCTGGTAATTGCCAAGGGTCAAAGTGAATTTAACCACCACTAAGTGTTTGCTAAATTAATGAATCAAAGGAAGGGGGCATCCCTGGTGAAAGAGTAACAATGCTTACAAAGACCCCGGATATGTACACTCAGGCCCTTTGCCATGGGTGAACACAGAAGCACAGTCCAGATGAACTGGAATATTTCTGTGGGTTGTGTGAGTTGTAGATAGGGTTTGAAGATTTGAATATTTAAGTAGGTATGGTGGGGCATGAGTCTGGAAAGGAAAGTTTGAAACAAGATTAGGAAAAGTCTGTATTCACATTATATATTTGGATTTATTTATTTGTTTGTTTGTTTTTTTATTTGTTTATTTATACAAGCACTGTGTGCAGTCAGGAGTGTGGGAGGGTGAGAGAATTCACTGGAGCCAGAGCAGGGAGCAGAACAGGCAGACTGATGAAATACACTGCTGAGGGGAGCAGCGGGAGCGGCAGAAGAGGTCTGTCATGCCATGTGGGACCCTTGCCCGGTGGCTGGAGATTGAACCGTTGCTACAGAGGCTGCGGGCAGCTTCACAGCCCAGTGCTCAACTGCTGTGCTACCAGGGGAGACCCTCACATTATATATTTGGGAGATTAGTGACCAAGTAGTTATTGGAACTTTGTTTCTCCTTTAAATTTTTTATTGTGATAAAATGTGATGAGTGCATGAATTCATAAAGATATTTTAAGGAAAGGGATAGTAAAAGTTGGCCACTTCTGATGCTGACAGTGAACCAAATTACTATTTTGAAGACAGGGTAAACAATCAAATATGTATTACTTTTCTCTCAAATCAGCTTTATCACTGTGTAACCAACAGTGTATGTGGGACAGCATCTCCTTATAATATTGTTCCAACTAACTGATAAAAACCAAATGATAGAATTCAAATATTTCTGTTTTTCAGCCACAGTGAACAAATAGTTTGAGGCATTAAGTATGCAGTACTGCAAAGATAAAAATAGAGACATGTAGAACTTATCTACCTCCTGATGAAAGAACATACTTCCTTCCACAGTCTCACCTAAGGGATTGAACCTATCTAGTCTTATCAAGCTTCTGGATCCAGATGCCAATGGGCAGGAGATAGAGCAAGGAAGCATTTCAACCCCAAGTGATGATAATTCATTAAGCTGGACTTGTTGCATGTGGTCTTTGTATCTCAGTTCTATTTCACAATTTAAAAAAAACATTTAAAAAATAAATAAAATGTATCATCTGAATGACTTTTAGTTATACAACTCAGTGGTATATTAATGTTATGTAACTTCAACCACCATCTATCCTCAGGGCTCATTTTATCTTGCAAAACTAAAATTCTATGCCCATTAAAGAGTAAGCCCCCATTTTGTCTTCCTTCCTCATCCCCTAATGGCCATACTTCTATTTTCTGTCTCTATGATTTTTGACTACTCTATTTCATCCAAGTGAAATCATTTGATTTGTTTGTGATTGGCTAATTTACCTTACCATAATGTCCTCAAAATTCATCTATGATGTAGCATTCATCATAATTTCCTTACTTTTTCTCGATAATATTCCTTTGCAGCTGCATATCTCATTTTGTTTATCTGTTTATCCAACAATGAATATTTGGTGTCTTCCATCCGTTAGACGTTGTAAATAACACTGCTTTGGAAATTAGGGTAGAAATATCTGAAGACTCCATATTTAGTTTTCCCAGTATATAACCAAAAGTGGAACTACTGAATCATATGATAATTTTATTTTTAATTTTTTGAGAGACCACAATACTGTTCCACATGACAGTGACATTTTACATTGCCATAACAATGCACAAGGGTTCCATTTTCTCCACAGCCTTGTTTTTGCTTTTTTTTTTTTAATAGATTCTTAATGGGTGTCAGGTGGCATGTCATTATGGTTTTGATTTTTTATTTTTCTAATGACCAGTTATGTTTTGTATCTTTTCATGTAGTTATTGGCCATTCTTCTTTGGAGAAATGTATGTAAGTCCTTTGTCCAGTTTTAAATTAGGTTATTTGCTTTTTTGTTTTTGAATTTTAGGCATTCTCTGGATATTAATCTCTTGACATATCTGTAATTCGCAAATATGTTCTTCCATTCTGTGGGTTGTTTTGCACTGTTAATATTTCTTACAAAACATAAATTAAATTCTTTCATAAAATCCAATTTGTTTTTATTGGTGCCTATACCTTTGATGACATATTCAATGTCATTGTCAAATTCAATGTCATGAAACTTCTGTGTGATTTTTTCCCTAAGGGTTTTGTATTCTAAGTCTTAGCTCTGCTTTGAGTTAATTTTTGTATATGATGTTAAGAAAATGTCCAACTTCAATCCTTTGCATATGGATATTCAGATTTCCCATTACCATTTTTGAAAAGACTACCCTTTCTCTAATGAATGCTTTTGACACCCTTGTCAAAAGGCATTTGACCTTACATGCAAGGGTTTATTCCTGGGTTCTCTATATTATTCCTTTTATCAATATCAATATATGAGTTTTTGTGCATGTACTGCATTGTATAATTTTACTATAACTTTGTAGTAAATTTTGGCAGGACTGCATGTCTTCCAACATCTTTTTCAAAATTGTTTTTGACTATTTGGGTCACTTGAGAGTTCATTTAAAATTCAAAGTGGGTTTTTCTATTTCTTAAAATAAAAATGTCATTGGGATTTTATAGAAATTGCATTGAATCTATAGACCACTTTGAGTAGTATTGATATTTTAATAACAATAACTCTTCCAGGGGCCTCCCTGGTGGTGCAAGGGGTTAAGCACCACACTATGAGGCAGTCCGCAGCCTCTGCAGCACGAGTTGGAACCCCGGCCAGCCAGGGAGCAACCCACATGGCACAGCAGACCTCTTCTGACTCACCCAGTGCTACCCTCAGCAGTATACTTCAGTCAATCTGCCTGTTCTGTCCCCCACTCTGTCTCTGGTGAATCCTCTCACCCCACCTCCACTCCTCTGGCCTGTATCCCAGCTCTTGTATGCATAAATAAAAATAAATCTTCAAAAAAAAAATCTCTTCCAATCCATGAAAATGGGGTGTATTTCCACTAATTTATGTTTTTTAAATATCTTTTAACAAAATCTAGTAGTTTTCCCTGCACAAATATTTCACCTCTCTTGGTAGAGTCCTAAATATCTTATTACTTTTAATACAATTGTAGATGGAAATGTTTTCATAATTTTATTTTCAGATGGTTCATTGTGGGTAGAAGTGCAACTGATTTTTGTGCATTGACCCTGTATTCTGCTGTTTTGTTGTATTAATCTATTGTGTGTGCATGTGTGTGTATATGTGTGTGTGCGTGAGTGTGTGTGTAGACTCTAGTTCTGTACCTGTAATGTCGTATGTATAGATAATTTTTTAGTATTTTTTCCATTTTATTTTATATATTTTTACATCATTTTTCATTTTTGTACAATGTATGCATTTTCATCTTGGTTATAGTCCCCATACTATTCCCACCTCCCTTGTTTTGATCCTATCCCCCTCTCCCCCCTTGTAGTGTGTCTCTGTCATAGCTGCTTGTTGATTTTGATTTTTACTTTATTATAATTAGTCTTTTTCCTGCCTTTATTTAGGTTTTCTAAATTCCTGATATGAGTGAAACCATCTGGTATTTTTCTTTTTAGCCCTTTCTTTCCAATTTTTGTATCATTTACTTCTTTTTCTTGCTGAATTGCCCTGGCTAGAACATCCAGTAATATGTTAAATGTAGTAGTAAATGTAGTAGTAAATGTAGTCATCTTATCTTGCTCCTGATATAGAGGAAAAGTCTTCCACCTTTGAATATGTTTGATGTGATTTTTCATACTTGACTTTTATTATGTGAGTTAGTTTCCCTCTGTTCACAGGTTGAATGCATTTAACACAAACATTTTGATTTTATCAACTAACTTTTTTTCCTGAATCAGTTAAGATGATCATGTGTTTTTTTCCTTTCCCCTGTTAATGTAGCATATTACGTTGATCTGTATTTGCATGTTAAGACATCCTTGTAGTCAAGAAAAAATCCTGCTAGGTTATGGAGAATAATTTTTTTTTTAAAAATGCTAAATTCAGCTTGCTAATATTAAGTATTTTTCCAATCTTCATAAGAGATATTGGTCTGCAGCTTTCTTTCTTTATAGCATATTTATTTAGCTTTGGTACCAGGGTGCTTGTGGGATCCCAGCCTTCATATGTCTCAGTGCCCAGAGTTCTTGCTGTCAAGCTAAACATACATTCAGGCAGGGGGCCTCTCACCACCTGAGTCACTCCACCCTAGCTTACATCAAATCCCCATGCATGTAACTCCTTGAGTGCTTCCCCCACCTTTGTACTTGATTCTAATCAATACAAGACTGCTTTTGGATCGGGGTTGTACCTTCTTGGTGTAGTCCTTCTAGTCTTCTCATTGCTCCACATGGGCTTTGAGTAATCTCTCTCATTCTGCTGTAATGACTAATGCTCCAATAAATATGAGGTTGCAAGTTCCCTTTTGAATTTTGGGGATAAATGCCTAAGGGTGTAATTACTGGGTGGAATAGAAGATCCATGTTTAATGTCTTGAGATACCTCATATTGCTTTCCATAAACTATAGACCAGTTTGCATTCTCACCAGTTTTGTACAGGTATTCCCTGTACTCTGCATCCTTGCCAGTACTTGTTGTTTCTGATCTTTTTGATGTGGGTCATTCTCACAGGTCTGAGATGGTATCTCCTTATTGTCTTAAATTGCATTTCTCTAATAATAAGTTATTGTGAACGTTTTTTTCATGTGACTGTTGGTGATATGATTATCTTCTTTGGAAAAGTGCCTATTGAATTTTTGATTGGACTACTATTTTTGTAATTTTATAATTATTTGTATATCTTTTATGTCATTCCTTTGTCAGATGTGTGGTGTAAAAATATATTCTCCCATTAAGTAGGCTGTCTTTATTTTTTGTTATGGATCCTTTCACTGTACAGAAACATTTTAGTTTGATGTATTCCAGCTGCTAATGCTCTTTTATTTTGCTTACTCTTGAGGATGAATCCCTAAAGGAAACACTAACCTTACGTCATGAAATGTTTTGCCTTTGTTTTCTTCTATATATTTAATGGTTTCAGGTATTTTCATCCAAATCTTTGATCCATTTTGAGTTGATTTTCATATATAGAATGAGGGTGTGGTCTAGTTTCATTCTTTTGCATGCAGCTTTCCAGTTTTCCCAGTTGATTTATTGAAGAGACTATCCTTGTTCCAGTGTATGTTTTTGGCTCCATTCTCATAGCTTAACTATACATATATGTGTGTTTATATTTTTTGGGCTCTCAATTCTATTCATTTGGTCTGTGTGTATGTTTTTGTCCCTGTGCAAAGTTGTTTTAATTACTATGACATTATGATAACTCAAGGACTTAAAATGTGATACTTCCATTCTCTTTCAGGGTCATTTGTGGTTACATATGAGTTTCAAGCTTATTTGCTCTTTGAAATATGCCATTGACATTTTTATTGGGATTGCATTGGATCTGTATATTGCTTTGGGTAAGATGGCTATTTTGACAGTGTTCATTTCTCTTTTTTTTAATTTAAATTTTATTTTTATATTCCCCATACAATTACAACCCCCTTATTTTTACCCCAAGCCCTCCTTTCCCCACCCCCCACCCCCCATAGAGTGTCTCTTATTCATAGTTTTTTGTCGATTTTGATATTTTCTTTCTTATAGTTATTCTTTTTCCTGGTCCCTTATTTAATTTTTCTAGATTCCTGCTATCAGTGAGACCATCCGGTATTTTTCTTTTTCTTTCTGGCTTATTTCACTGAGCATGATCCCTTCCAGCACCATCCACGTTGCTGCAAATTGCATGTGTTTATCTTTTTTGAATGCTGAGTAATATTCCATGGTGTATATGTACCACATCTTCTTGATCCAGTCATCTATTTTTGGGCATTTGGGTTGTTTCCAAAGCTTAGCTATTGTAAACAGTGCTGCTATAAACATAGGAGTGGAGATACTCTTTGGAATTGATGTTTCTGTGACCTTTGGGTAAATACCTAGGAGTGGAATTGCTGGATCATAGGGAAGCTCTATGTTTAGTAGGTCAAGAAATCTCCACACAGCTCTCCATAGTGGTTGGACCAGTTTGCACTCCCACTAACAGTACAGGAGAGTTTCTTTTTCTCCACAACCTCGCCAACATTTGTTGTTGCTAGTTTTTTTAATATGTGCCATTCTCACTGGTGTGAAATGGTATCTCATTGTAGTTTTGATTTGCATCTCCCTGATTACAAGTGATGTTGAACATTTTTTTCATATGCCTGTTGGCCATTTGCATTTCCTCTTCAGAGAAATTTCTTTTTAGCTCTTCTGCCCATATTTTGACTAGATTGTTTTCTTTGTTTTTGTTGAGTCTCATCAGCTCTTTGCAGATTTTTGTGATCAGTCCTTTATCATTAGTATTGTGTGCAAAATTTTTCTCCCAGTCGGTGGGGTTTCTCTTTGCTTTTGTTATTGCCTCTTTTGCTGTGCAGAAGCTCTTACCACTGCTTTTCAATATAATACTGAAAGTCCTAGCAATAGCAATAAGACAAGAGAAAGACATACAAGGAATCCAAATAGGAAAAGAAGAAGTCAAACTATCACTATTTGCAGATGATATGATAATATATATAGAGAACCCCAAAAGCTCCACAGAAAAACTAATTCAACTAATCAATCAGTTCAGTAAAGTGGCAGGATACAAAATCAACATGCAAAAATCAGTAGACTTCCTATATATCAACAATAAATCTGAAGAAGAAGAAATTAAAAAAAAATCCCTTTTACTATCAAAACAAAAAAATCAAATACTTGGGAATAAATCTAACAAAAGAGGTAAAGGATCTATACAAAGAAAACTATAAGAAATCGAAAAAAATGGAAAGACACAAATAAATGGAAAAAATAGAAAGACACAAATAAATGGAAAGACATCCCCTGCTCATGAATTGGAAGAATAAACATTATTAAAATGGCCATCCTACCAAAAGCAATATACAGATTCAATGCTATTCCAATCAAAATTTCAATGTCATTCTTCAAAGAAATAGAACAATTATTGATGAAATTCATATGGAACCACAAAAAACCCTGAATAGCCAAAGCTCTCCTGAAAAAAAAAAAGAAGGGAATGGAGTCATCACACTCCCAGACTTCAAACTTTACTACAAAGCCATAATCACCAAAACTGCATGGTATTGGAACAAGAACAGACACACAGATCAATGGAATTGAATAGAAAATCCAGAAATAAACCCACAGATTTATGGTCAACTAATCTTTGACAAAGGAGCAAAGAATATGCATTGGAGCAAAGAAAGTTTGTTCAATAAATGGTGCTGGGAAAACTGGGTCACTACATGCAAAAGAATGAAGCTTGAATACTAGACATAAGTCCTGAAACCATAAAATACATAGAAGGAAATATAGGCGAAACACTACATGACATGCACCTCAAAGACATCTTTATAGACACATCACCCAAAGCAGTGATAGTGAAGACAGTGTTCTTTTTTTCTAATCCATGAGCAAGGGATATTTTTTCCATTTCTTTGTGTCTTCTATTATTTTTCAGTAATGTCTTAAATTTTCTTTGTATAGATCATTTATCTCCTTTATTAGCTTTACTCCAAGATATTTATTTATTTTTTATGTAATAGTAAATAAATTACTTTCTTAATTTCTTCCTCTTCTACCTCATTCTTTGATATAGGAAGACAACTAATTTATGTGTGTTGATTTTATATCCTGCCACTTTGTTAAACTGATGATTTCAATTAATTTTTTCCATGGAATCTTGAGGGTTCATATTTTTATTATTATATCATCTGCAAACGATGATAGACTTACTTCTTTTCCAGTTTGGATTCCTTTTATATCTTTCTCATATCTAACTGCTCTAGCTAGAACTTCCATTACTGTGTTGGGTAGCAATGCTGAGAGTGGACATCTTTGTCTTGCACCAGATCTTAGTGGAAAAGCTTTTAGTTTTTCACCACTCAAGATGATATTAACCATTTTTTGGTAATTTTTTTAACATGTTAAGTTATGTCCTGTTTATCACCAGTTTTTGATGGTTTTTGTCATCAATGGATGTAGGACCTTCCTTATCAAATGCCTTCTCAGCAACTATTGATGTTATTAAATGATTTTTTTAAGATATATTTATTTATTTATACAAGCACTGGGTACAGTCAGAAGCGTGGGAGGGTGAGCAAATTCACCAGAGCCAGAGCGGGGAGCAGAGCAGGCAGAAGGACCAAAGTACACTGCTGAGGGGAGCAGCGGGCAGCAGGAGAGGTCTGCGCGCCATGTGGGACCCTCACCCAGTGGCCGGGGAGCAGCCGGGGATTGAACCGGCGCCACAGAGACTGCTGGCAGCTTCGCAACCCAGTGCTTAACCACTGCGCCACTGGGGAGGCCCTATTAAATGATTTTTATCTTTCTGTTGATGCAGAGCTCTGTATTGATTGCTTTTTTGGATTTTGAAACATCCTTGTGTTAATGTCTTGTGGTCATGGTAAATGTCTATGTGGTCATGGTGCATAATCCTTTTACTGCATTGTTGTATTTGGTTTTCTAGGCCTTAACTAAGGATTTTTGCATCTGTGTTCATTAGGGAGATTTTTTGGTAATTTGTGTGTGTGCTGTATTTGTTAGATTCTGGTTTTAAAGTTATTTTGGCCTCATAAAAATATTTCAAAGCATTCCATATTTTTCAATTATTTTGGAAGAGTTTGAATAAGGTAGATATTCATTCATCTCTGCGAGTTTGGTAGAATTCGCTTGCTTTGAAGCCATCTGGTCGTGGGCTCTTTATTTTTAGGAGAGTTTGAATACCATTTCAGTTTCCTTGCTTGTGATTTGTTTGATTTGTTCAGGGTTTCTATTTGCTCCCTATTCAGTCTCATATAATTGTAATAATTCTGAGAATTTGTCCATCTCCTAAAGTTATTGAATTTGTTAGCACATAAATGTTCATAGTAGTCTTTAACTTTATTCTGTGGCATTTATTGTGATTCTTCTCTTTCATTTTTGATCCTATTATTGGAGATTTCTCAGTTATTTTCTTGGTTAACCTTGTTATAGTTTTTGTCTTTTTGTTTGTCTGTTTGTTTTTCAGTGAAACAGCTTTTGGTTTCATTGATCTTTTGTACTGTCTTTTTATTTCTATTTCATTTACTTCTGCTTCAGTTTTCATTATTTCTGTTTTACTCCTGCTTTTTGAATTTGTTTGATCTTGTTTTTCAAATACCTGAAATTAAGAAAGGTTATTCTTTCAAGCTCTTTCTTGCTTCTTGTAGGCCTGCATTCCTGTATATTTCCCTCTTAGTACTGCTTTTGTTGCATCTCACTAGTTTTGGATACTTGTGTGCTCATTTTCATTTGTCTCTAAGTATTTTTTTAAATTTTTTCTTTGATTCCTTATTAACCTAGTGGTCTTTCAGTAATGTGTTGCTCAGTCTCCATGTGTTAAAATATTTCCCTGATTTCTTTTGATAGTTGATTTACAGTTTAATGCCTTTATTGTCTGAGAAGATGTTGGGTATGATTTTAACCTTCATGAAATTATTGATATTTGTTTTGTATCCCATAATGTGGTCTATTCGATAATATCCCTTGTGTGCTTAGAAAAATGTGTATGCTTCTTTTTGGGTGTGCAATGCCCTGTAAATACATATGAAGTCCAAGAAGTCTAATTTTCTACCTAAAGCTATATTATCTCTGTTATTTTGTCTAGATGATCTGTCCATTAATGACAGTGGGGCATTAAAATCTACTACCTGAAATGTGTTTTTTCCAAGTTTTCTTTTCAGAATAGATGGTAGTTGCCTACTGTATTTTAGTGCTCCTTCTTTTGATACATTAATGAGTGTTATCTCTTCTTGGTGTATCATTATATAGTATCATTATAATAGTCTGTTCCTGTCTCTTGTTACCGTTTCTAATTGGCAATCTATTTTGTCTGATATAAGTATGGTAGTCTCTACCATCTTTAGAGTCTCATTTACTTATGGGATTATATTCCTTTTGATTGTATCCTATTGATTTACTTTGAGCCTATATTTGTCTTTGGAGTTTAGGTGTGTCTCCTAGAGACGACATAAAGTTGAATTCAGTTTCCTGATCCAACTGTTGATATTCTATGTCTTTTAATTGGTGAGGTTATTCCATTTATATTTAATGTGATTATTGATATGTAGTCTGTTGCTATCATTTTATTCTTAATTTTTATGAATCTCTCTTTTTCATTATTTACTTCTTTGTGTGTATTCTCTGGTTTTGAAGTAAGCGTCTTTCACATTTACTGATGGGGTAGTTGGTGTTTGCAAACTTGGTGAGTTTTTGGCTGTTGAAAGATTTTTTAGTTCTCCACCACATTTGAAGGAGAGTCTTTCAGGATATAGTATTGTTGACTGACAATTTTTCTCTTTAAGTATTGGGAACATGCCTTTCCATTCTTTCCTTTCTCTCAGTGTTGCTTCATAGGTTTTATATTAGCCTGATTGGGTACTATCATGGCTTTTTACTTCTTCCCCCTTGCCAGACTTGCTGTTCTTTCTTTGTCCTGAACTCTTAGAAATGTCTTTATTACATGTCTTGTTGTTTTGTTTTATCTAGACATGCTGGTGTTTAGCTTCCTGGATTTGTACATATATTCCCTTTTCTAGGTTTAGAAAGTTTTCCTCCATATTTCTCTAAATACATTTTCTTACAATAGAAAGTTTTATCTGGATGATCACAATTCAATTGAACTTGCTACATTGAAATGAAAGTTCAGGATCTCCATTTTTATTTGTTGCCTTGTAGCCATATGTAGCTATATATATGGCCAACATAAGTGAGAAATGGAATTTTATTTCTTGGGAATTTTTAATTAAAATTTAAATAACACAAATGGTTAATGGCTATATAATATTTTTAGGTAAAGGGCCTTATGGGTCACATATGATCTCAGTTGCACATTCATTCTTTTTTTTGTTTTGTTTTGTATGTTTTGATTGTTTTCACAGCCCTTTAAACATATAAAATATCCCTAGCTATATGGCTGTGCAAAAAATAGGCCACAGGCCAAATTTTGCTTGTGGACCAATAATCCTTCAGTGCTTTTAAATTTAATAAGTATAATTGTTACCATCACTCCCACTTCAGATGATTAAGTAGTTTTTCTTATTATTCTCATATAGCTTTTGCATACAGTGCTCTATGTTATACTCATCCATTTTAGGTATCCAAAAGTTTTGTGTCTGAATAGGTTGGGAAATACAGCATACTAAATATCTATCTTTGAAAATTTATAATTCACTTTATTATATTGCAACTGAAAATGGGGCCTCCCTGGTGGCATAGGCGGTTGAGCTCAGCGCTGTGAGGTGGGCTGTAGCCTCTGCAGTGCTAGTTCGATCCCCGCCAGCCTTGGAGCGACCCACATGGTGAGTAGACCTTTGCTGTTTTGCCCGCTGCTCCCCCTCAGCAGTGTATTTCAGCCACATCTACCTGTTCTGTTTCACACTCTGTCTCTAGTGAATCCTCTCACCCTCCCACACATCTGGCCTATACACCATTCTTGTATAAAAAATCTTTAAAAAAAAACCTGAAAATATGTAAAATGTTGGTTTTAAATTGATTTTTTTCTAGATTCATTTTGCTACAATGCATGCAGTGGCATTTGTGTGTGTGCAAGAGATGTGTGTATATATTTTATGCAGTGTATACAAGTATATGATGCATGTGTGTGGTATGTGTTCATGTGCATGTGCATGCAGAGTGAGTGGGTAGCATGTGATACCAATTAATATTCTGTAGACTGAGTGTTGCACAGAACTCACTCTGAGAAACACTTGCTGACCAAGTGTGACAATGAAAATATTTCTCTTAGGGACTCACAGTAAATCACAGGTAATAATTAAATGATATTTAGAAAGAGTTTGAAAATTTATTTTTGATGAATTAGCTTGGAGTTCACTACATATTTTCATAATAGGCTGGTGAAATCATTTCTCCTTGGGCTGTTCACAAAGACTGTCCCTGAATGGAAATACTATGGCCCTAGGGAAATCAGAGTTTAGTATCTACAAGGTGGCAGAGCAGACCAGATGTGGGAGTGGGAGAGACTGCTTATGCATGTGACTCTAAGAGAACTTCAGGAACCCAAGGAAGAACAATTAAAAGTCACAATTACCTCTGTGAAGAAAGGAAAGTTCTGGACTTCTTTTTAATTGAAGAAATTGAGAATGACTAACCCAAGCTCACTGGATGCTGAAGAGCAAATTTTGAAGATAGTTCTCAGGAACTCCAACTGCTAAATAAGGAAGGAATAGTGCCCTAAGGACAGGAAAATTGAACTGCTTCATTGCTATTCTAAACTTTGGAGAAGCAATTTCTCACAAAAATGGCACTCGATTCATAGCCTCAGGGAACACTTTGTTTCTCTAGGAGACTAGAATTCCTCGATCCTATTTGCATGTTGTCTATTTTTATTTTCCAAGATGCTGAGTGGACAGTGAAAGTGAGCTTGACTTACAAAAAATGTCAGGACCTATCTTGTGATGGAGAGGCTTGAAGATCCCTCTGCAAATCTTCTTCCTTTAGAAAATCTAGGAGGAAAAGCTGTTGCATTTTGAGACTTGACTGCATATATTGATTTCCTGCTAAAGCTATTTTCATGTCTGCTTTTTACCTAGGGAGACTGGTATTTTAGTTTTCTGCAGATGTTTATAGCAATATTCTGTCTCCACAATGGCCTGGTTATGTTACATTTATTTCTCCTCTTGATGACTTTTAATGACATTTGAGGCAAATGGAGGGTGAGTGAACAATTTTCTTTTCTTGAGCCAGCACAGATGGTGGATAACTAAGTCTGTGAATGCCTCTGCTCTGTTGCTTCTCTTCATGTCTGCTGAGGCTACATATGTCTCATCCAGTTCTGAGCTCAAGGCAGCCCAATAGAAGAAGTTAAAGGCTATGCACACTTTATTCAGAGTTAGGTTGGAACCAGGTGGTGATACAATCAATTATAGTAAAGAAGTTGGATATATGATATATTCCTCTTGCCACAGAAAACTGCCCAACCTTTCCTGGAAGTCTTTTGATAAATATATGTTTACAATTTATTTATGTATTTATTAATTTGTCTAATGAATGAATTATTGACTGATATTCATAAAACATTGGTATACAACACTGTATGTAATTTAGGGGAATAGGTTCACCCCTCTTCAAATGAATGTCACCACACAAAATCCACCCCCAAAGTACCTGAAGTTCCTTACCATAGACCATTGGATCCCACTTCTTTTGTTCCACCAACACACTCCTTCCCCCACTAGTAGCCTCAATTCTGCAGTCATATCTCTCTAGCATTTGTTTTGGTTTATTTACTTATTTCACTTAGCACAATATCCTCCATTTACTTATTTCACTTAGCACGTTATCCTCCATTTCCATCCACCTTGTTGCAAATGTCAAGAGTTCACCTTTTATATAGCTGAGGCAATATTTCATCATGTAAATACACTGCATTTCTTAATCTACTCTTCTGTCATTGGGCACTTAAGTTCTTTCCATAACTTAATGTAAATGGTGATGCAATGAAAATAGGAGTGCATATATCTCCTCAAATTAGTGTTTTTGCATTCTTTGGGTAGACAACAACGAGTGAAATTGCTGGGTAATATAGTGTATCTATTTTAATATTTGAGAAACATCAATGCTATTTTCTATTGGGAGTCAGCCAATTTACATTCCCACTAACAGTATAAACATGTTCCTTTTTCTTCACTCTCTTGACAGCATTTGTTTCATCTGGTTTTCTAGTTATGGGCCACTCTATATTAGTGTGAGATGATATCTTATTGTGTTTTTGATTTACATTTCTTTGGCAATAAACAATGCTGAACATTTTTTTTATGTACCTGTTGATCATCCACATGCCTTCCTTAGAGAAATGTCTATTTCACTCTTTTCCATTTTTAGTTGGATGATTTGTTTTCTTTTAGTTGAGTTGTGTGAGTTCTTTGTAGATCTTGGATATAAGCAACTTATCAGATGTATGGTGTGTAAGTACTTTCTCCTAGTCAGTGGAGTACCTTTTAATCTTAATGATAGTTTATTTCATTGTACAGATGTTTGTTAGTTTCATGTACTCCCATTTTTTGTTTTTTATTTTGTTTTCTTTGCCACTGGAGTAATCATCATTTGCTGAAGAAAAATAAAATCTATCTCCACTATATACTCTTTTTGCCTCTATCAGTGTAACAGTCCATAAAACCAACATATGCATGTTGGAGAAGTGCCTCTTTAGTTCTTCAGCCCATTTTTTTTGAGTTATTTATTTTCTTTTTGTTGAGTTGTATAAGCTATTTGTAGATCTTTCATATCAGTCTGTTGTAAGATACATGGTGTCCAAATATATTTTCCCATTCAGTAGAATATTTCTTTCTCTGTATAGAAGCTTTTTAGCATATTGCAGTTCCAGTTGTTTATATTCTCCTTTGTTTTCTTCCTGCATATTAGTCTGCAAAGATGTTTCTGAAGTTTATATCAGAGAGTGTTGTGTCTAGGTTATCTTCTATGTGTTTTGTGGTTTCAGATCTACATCCAAGTCTTTGACCCACTTTGAGATGATTTTTGTGTGTGGTGTGAGATAGTGATCTAATTTCATTCTTTTGCATAGGGCAGTTCAGTATTCCCACCACCATTTATTGAAGAGGGCTTCCTTATTACAGTCTATATAACATATTCCTTCATCATAGATTTCCTATCCAATATTGTGTGATTTTATTTCTCATCTCTAAAATTTATTCTATTTGTCTGTGAGTCTGTTACTGTTCCAGGATCATGCTGTTTTTATTATTATGGCTTTGCAGTAGTGTTTAAAGTACAGAAGAGTGAGTCCTCCATTTCCCTCCTTTTTAGTTAGAACTTTGGCAATCTGGGATTTTGTGGTTCCATATAAATTTCAGTAATCTTTGTTCTATTTCCCTGATGTATGCCATTGGGATTTTTTGGGGGATGACATTGAATCTGTACATTGCTTTTGGTAGGATGGCCATCAGAAACATGTCAATTCCTTCTATCCATTAGCAGGGTATAGCTTTCCAATATTTTGTGTCTTCTTTTCCTTTTCAAAATGTTTTATAGTTTTCTTTTTTAAAAAATATTATGCATACAAGAACTGGGGTACAGGCCAGAGGTGTGGGGGGTGAGCGGACCCATCAGAGACAGAACGGGAAATAGAACAGGCAGATTGACTGCAATCCACTGCTGAGGGGAGCAGTGGGCAAGTCAGGAGATGTCTGCTGCGCCATGTGGGTAGCTTCCTGGCCATCCAGGGATCAAACTCGTGCTGCAGTGGCTGTGGATAGCTTTGTAGGTTGTGTCTTAACCCCTTGCACCACCAGGGATGCCCTGAGTGGCTTTATTTTTAGACTCTTGGTCTGTGCCTCTGTTTTTGTTATAGTACTATGATACCTTAATTATTATGGCTTTAAGCATAATAATGAAGTCTGGACATGAAATACCACCAATCCCCCCCCCCTTTTTTTTTTGTCATGGCAGGCCAGGAATCGAACTCATGCTGCAGTGGCTGTGACTAGCTTCATAGGTTACATCTTAACCTCTTGCGCCTGTTTTATAGTTTTTATTATATAGGTTTTTAAATATTTTTGGTGAGATTGTACTTGGGATGACTTTCATAATTTATTTTTCTTCCAGGTCATTATTTGCATATAGGAAGGCAAATGATTTATTCATGTTTATTTTCTATACTGACACTTTGCTGAACTGGTTTATTTTATTTTATTTTATTTTTATTTTTATTTTATTTTATTTTTAAAGATTTATTTATACAAGAGCCGGGGTACAGGCCAGAGGTGCGGGAGGGTGAGAGGATTCACCAGAGACAGAGTGGGGAACAGAACAGACAGGTGGACGAAATACACTGCTGAGGGAAGCAGTGGGTGAGACAGGAGAGGTCTGCTCCCCATGTGGGTTGCTCCGAGGCCAGCGGGGGTGGGGATCAAACCAGCACTGCACAGGCTGCGGACAGCTTCACAGCCCAGGGTTCAACCGCCTGTGCCACCTGGGAGGACCCTGAATTGGTTTATTTTTAATGAATTTTTCCATGGTGTCTTTTGGTTCTCTATATGTATATTATATTATTTGGAAATAATGATAACTTTGATTCTTACCCAATTTGGATTCCTTTAATATCTTTCTTTTTTTAAAAAAGATTTATTTATTCATTTATGCAAGCACTGGGTACAGTCAGAAGCACGGGGAGGGTGAGAGAATTCACCAGAGTCAGAGCAGGGAACAGAACAGGCAGAGTGACGAAATATACTGCTGAGGGGAGCAGTGGGCACAGCAGGAGAGGTCTGTCGTGCCATGTGGTACCCTCGCCAGTGGACGGGGTCGAACTGGCACTGCAGAGGCTGCGGGCAGCTTCACAACCAAGCGCTCAACCGCTGTGCCACCAGGGGAGGCCCTTAATATCTTTTTTCTACCTAATTTCTCTAGCTAGGACTTTAATACTATGGTAAATAGTAGTGGAGAAAGTTGACATCCTTATCTTGTATCAGAGCTTAGTGGAAAGGTTTACAGTTTTTCACCATTGAGAATGATACTTTGAATTTGCATATATGACTTTTGTTTTGTTAAGATATATTCTCTCTATCCTTAGATTTTCAAGGGCTTTCATCATAGGTGATGTTGAATCTTATCAAATGCCACAACATCTATTGACAAGATTGTGTGTTTTTATTTACTTTTTGTTGATGTGATGTATTACATTGATGATTGATATTTGAAGTTGAATCATCTTTGTGCTCCTGGTATAAATCTCACTTGGTTACCATGTATAAATTTTTTAATGCACTGTTGGGTTTGGTTTGCTATGATTTTATTGCGGACTTTTGCATCTGTGTTCATTAGTGAATTTGGTCTGTAGTTTTATTTCTTTGTGTTGTCTTTGCATGGTTTTGTCATTAGTGTAATGTTGGCCCCATAAAATGTGTTGGAAGTATTCCTTCTTTCTCATTATTTTAAAGAGTCTGAGTAGAATATTTATTAGTTTATCATTGAAATATTGGTAGAACTCATTTGTGAAGCCATTTGGACGTTGGTTTTTTTAGGGGAAGAGTTTTGATTACAGTTTCAATTTCCTTGCTTGTGATTGGTTTGTTCAGGTTTTCTATTTCTTCCCTAGTCAGTTTTGCATGATTTTGTAATTGTAAAAATCCACCCATCTCATTTAGGTTGTTGAATTTGTGTTCACAGTAATGTCTCATTATCCTATCAATTTCTGCAGTGTCTGTTGTAGCTTCTCCTTTTATATTTTGATGCTATTTATTTGTGTTTTGTCTCTCTTTTTCTTAGTGAGCCATGCTAGAGATTTTTCTATTTTGTTCATTTTTTTTTGAAGAATCAACTTTTAGTTTCATTGATCTTTTAGACTTATTTTATTTTATTTCATTTATATATGTATTTTTATCCCTCACTTCTACTGGCTTTTGGGATTTTTTTTTTCTAGTTCTTTGAGATGAGAGACAAGGTTGTTTACTTGAGTTCTTTGTAGTTTCTTGATATAGGCCTATATTGCCATATACTTCTCTGTCAGTTCTGTTTCTCTGAGTCCCATATGTTTTGAAAGGTTTGCCCTTAGTATTATTTATCTCAAAGGCATTTTTTTAAATTTCTTCTTTGATTTCCTCATTATCCAAATGGTAGTTCAGTAGTGTATTATTCAGTCTGAATGTATGAGAGTATTTCCTTGTTATCATCCTCTATTTGTAGTTCAGTACCTTTCATGTCAGAGAAGATACTTGGTATCCTTTCAGTCTTCATGAATTTGTTAATGCTTGCCTTTTGACCTAGTAAGTGATCAGTTCTGGAGTATGACCCATCTGCACTTGAGAATATATGCATTGTTTTTGGGTTGCAGTGCTCTGTAAATGTCTATTAAACTCATGGTGTCTGGTTCTTTGTTTAGAATGATATGTGCTTTTTCACTTTCTGTCTCATTGATGTGTCCATTGGTGAGAATGGGGTGTTGAAGTCTCTATGTATTTCTCCAATGTCTGTTATCACATTTGATAGTAGTTATCTCATGTATTTTGGTTCTCCTTCATTTAGTGAGTGTGGATTGATGAGTGTTACATATCCCTGTTGTATTGTTCCTTTAATTATTATATAGTGTCCATCCCTGCCTCTCTTCAACATTTTAGTCTGGAAGTCTATTTTCTCTGATATAAATATGTCTGTTCCTGTCTTCTTTTGAGGGCCATTTGCTTGCAGAATTGTTTTTCCTTCCTTTATTTCAGGTTTTGTTTATCTTGTCACTTAGATAAGTTTCCTGGAGATAGCATAAAGTTTGATTATGTTTCCTAATCCAACTTCTTGAAGTCAGTGTTTCTTGAAGAGAGTGTTTAGTGGATGCAAACTCCATAAAATTTTACTTTCTCTGAGAAGTTCCTTATTTATCATAAAGGAAATAGAACTTTGCAGGATGCAGGATAAAGTATTCTTGGCTGGCTTTTTTTTTTTTTTTGTCTTAGAGTATTTTGAATATGTCACTTCATTCTCTTTCCCCCATACTGTTTCCTCAGAGAAGTCTGATATTAGCATGATTAGTGTTCCTTTATAGGTTCTGTTTCTTCCCCCTTAACAGCTTCTTTAATTTTTCTTTGCCTTGCATGCTTGGGAGTTTTATTACTATGTGATTTGTAGTAGGTTTCCTATTATAAGTATTTTGGTATTATTTCTGCCTCCTGTTTTAATATTTTCAGTTCCTTCCTTATGTTGGGAAGTTTTCATACATTATTTCCTTGATTAGCATTTCAGTTCCCTTCTCTCTCTCTCCTTTCCTTCTGGAACCTGTATGATTTTTTAATTTCTTTTCCTCATGGTATGAGATAATCCTTGAGATGTTTCTTTTTCCTTTGTATATCTTCTTTTCTCTGTCTTGATTCTTGCTTCATTCATATCTTTTTTTTTTCTTTAAAGATTTATTTATTTATACAAGCACTGGGTATAGTCAGTAGCGTGGGAGGGTGAGAGAATTCACCAGAGCCAGAGCGGGGAGCAGAACAGGAAGACTGAGGAAGTACACTGCTGAGGGGAGCAGCGGGCACTACAGGAAAGGTCTGTCAGGCCATGTGGGACCCTCGCCAGCGGCTGGGGATAGAACTGGCACTGCTGAGGCTGCAGGCAGCTTTGCAGCCCATCCCTAAACCACTGCACCACTAGAGGAGGCCTTTCATTGGTGTCTTTGAGATTACTGATTCATTGTTCCATTATGTTCTTCAACTTCCATCACTTTCGCCTGAATTTTTACCTCCTCCATTGATCTTTTCACACATTGCAATCCTATTATTTTTTTAAGGTTTCAATTTTGATTTTTTTCCATGTATTGTAATTCTCATAGCATTCATTTCTTTTCCTGAGTCATCTCATATATCTCTGATCTGTTTTCAGGTTTTTTTTTTTTTTTGTATTGTTCCAATTCTTTAATTTTCTTTATCATTGCAATTTTTAATTCCATGTTGGGATAGGTAAGAAAGATCTTCCATATCTTTGTGGTTATATTCCAGGGTTTTGTTTTCTATTTGTTATATGTTGTTCCTCTGAGGACTTGCTTGGCCACTTGTACCATTTTCTCTCTCCCCATTTTTTGTTCTGAGTTTGCTCTGCTGTAATGGGGGTTTTGTTTTTTGTGGGTTTTTCCTCTCCCACTATTGTGGGATGGTAGGCACAGCTGCTGGGGTCTTCTGGGTTCTGGAATGGTGCTAGGACCTTCTCTAGAGCAATTCTGGGCCAGATTTCAGTAGCCAGGAGGACTGGCAGAGCTCTGGGTAGAGATGCAAAGTTGTTGGGACCTCATCCCCTCATGGATAGTCAGCTCCATGCCTGCTTCAAGTAGTCAGTTGGTCTTTTGGGTGGAGGAATCAATTTGCTGGGACCTAGCCCTACATGAAAGCAGTGTTTCTAGGCCTATTTCTGGTGACTGGGAGGTTTATATGGTGCTGGATTGAGTGGATGAGTTGCTAGAACCTTCCTCGAGTGGTGAGTATAGGCCACTTTCAGATTATACTACCTCCTCAGGGTGCTCAATGGCAGGATGCAAGATTTTCTAGGTAGTCTATGCAGGCAGTTGGTTCTGGTATACCCTGATTTCTTGACACAACAATTGTAAATCTCCAAAGAGGAATTTACGGAAGTGTTTCAATACTTTTACAGACAGTTTTCAATGGATTTCCCTTCTTTGCTGAGCTTCAAGCCTTCCATAAAAGGCAGAATGAGGGAGTGTGGGGCAGGAATGGTGCTTGGGCTTATGCCCAAGTGAGTAGTTGCTTGAGGGAAATGGGAACAGAAGTCAAAAGTTCCAAGACTGGACCAACTTGCCTTTCTGAGCTTTTCCATATCTCTTTGAGTATCTTATTTTTGCAGTTCTAAACTTATCTGCTAGGGAGATATACTATTCATCTTTTTGTGTTTCTATTCTGGACAGTTATTTTAACTTTGTGATGGTATACTCTCTTGAGGTTCTGTATTTCCATGTGTTATATTTTTTGTATGCCCATGTTGCTACTTATCTCCCTGCTTTATTATTTTTAATATATTTAGCAGTAATATAAGATGTTAATTTATTTTACTTTTCCTGCAGGTGGTATTGTGTTTTTGTTTGATTTTATTTCTTTATTTTGAGTTTTCTTGCTTCTGTGTACTCAAATCTGTTTTGCAGTTGCTGAGTCAGCTGAGTTGGGAGGGCTTCAGAGGAATATAAATATAGATGATTTGGCATGCGCTGACTCATAGTTAAGGCATGGATGATATCCCTCTTCTCTGAGGTTTGGGATGAGAGATTTGGAAGTCCCTGTTCTCTCGGTATGCCTCACAATATATGCACTAATCCCAAAGAATCAGAAAAGGGCATGCAGATCAGAATTCCTGCTCTGCTCTTATCTTTCTTTGGTACTCAGTTTGTGTGGAACACCCCAGCTCTGCAAGCTTTTTCTGTCCTAAAGGGAGTGTGCCTCTATTTATTTAACCTCTGTCCCTTTTCCCCTTTCCAGTGCTTTTGGCTATGTTGACAACCCTGTCACCAGTGTCCCCTATTTTTATGTATAAATATGACGATAACTTCTAGATTCCTCTCTCCACCTTCTGTTTGATGTTGTGTGAACCTCCTTGGTGTCAACTGTGTTGAAGTCTTCACTGGTTTCTACTGACAAAGGAATAATCTATCCTAGTGTTATCCATGGGACTCTCCAGTGTCTCTCTGGTTTCATGCTTCAAGTGCTACAGGCAGTGGGGTCAAGCCCTATCATTTCTACTGAATCAAGTTATATATGCACCACTTAACAGGGTCTGTTTCACCACTTGCCAGGGCTTACTGGGTTTGGACCATTTCCAGGTCTCACCTTGAGACTCCCTGCTGTCTATAGGAATCCTACCAAGGTGGGGCTATTTCCAGGTTCCATAGCAGGGCTTGCTGGGATCTGTGGGGAAATATACTATAGCAGTGCTCCTTTTAGGCCCTGTCTCAGGGCTTGCTGGGACCTTCTTATGCTTACCTTATAAAGGCTGCTTCCGTGATCCACCCCAGGTCACTGAGTTCTGGCAGGTTCTATCACACCAGGGCCACTTTCCCTTTCTGTTCTGCTGCTTTCCAGGTCCAAAAGGCTGCTGGAGCTTACCTCAGCTGCCTGATTTACCTACTTATTCCATTCTACTGTTCACTAGTTTCTCCCTCCTTTGGAAATTGTTCCTCATGTATGCTGTAATCATATTTTTCCTTCAGGAGTCACGGGTTTTGCTATGAGTAAATGGAGGTGAGCCCAGCTTCATTACTCTGCCACCATTTTGCCCTCTCTATTTTCAGTCTTAAAATTTTAAGAAGAATCAAATGAAACTAGAAATGTTTTGATACATAAAATGACATGTTTCTTATAGTGAAATATCATTTTCACTTTTATTGGACACATCAAAGGCCCTCATAGATGTGACTACCAGAGTTAATAATCCTGAAGGCCAGAGCAAAGGGGAAAAGCTGGAAGCAAATTGTCAGGGCCAAATCCTGTTCTTAGCTGGAAGCAGCAAAAACAAATGAGTGGCTGCACATTAGTCATAGGCTATCACTGGGTATAGCCAGCGCAGCAGGAGCACTGAACTTGAACAAAGAACACAGGATGGAGTGTTGGCTGCTGCAGAATTCCCACTTCGACACCAAGACAATCTTCTTGCTGTTACTGAGTTTTATGACTGTGATGTCATTGAATGCTGCCTACAACAGAGCTGTTATTAGCAAATGAAAGGGCCTTAAAACCAATCGAGGGACCCCGTTATGCCAGGATTGGAGCTTGTCATAAAAGTCATAAGTCATTGATGTCTTGAGCTTCTGAGTCAAACTTTGAGAAAAAAGAACTGTGAAGTTTGGGTTCAATTCATTTGTTTTGATCTGAACTTCTTTATGAGTAGAAAGAATTAAATTGGCCATATGTGACCTTGTATTTCAAGGAAATCAAATCATTCAAATAAAATAATTTAGGCCCTTGCCCATTAATTCCTCCTTTTCTCTTCAATGCCAGGGTAATGGATTAAGTCTCTGCCTGACTACATTTTACTAGAGTTTGGAGAATTGTGATAGCTGCATTGTTTCTCTAGTTATACCCTAAAAATGTAATATAGATTTCCTCAATTGAAATTGCCCCCTACAATTAAATGTTGTTGGAATAAAATATTGAAACCACACCACCAGAGGGAAGAGGAGACTGGCAAAACAAGCATTGATAATGCCTAAGTCATTTCTTTCTGTCTCTATCCACTCATTCCTTCATCTGACAGATATTCACTGAACTTCAACTAGGTATCAAGCAGTTGAAATAGGTACTACAAATGCAGTACTATCTCATTCCTGTCCTCATGGAGCTTTGAATTGCTGATGCCAAACATGTTTTTCTTGTGTTTCTCTACCTCCAAAGTAAATAATCCTATTTCATGGCACTTAGCCATTTGGTGGCAGAATATATTCTGCAAAATGATTGATAAATAGCAGGAGTTGGCCTTGAATCAAAATAAATAAACAAAAATAATACTCATGGAATATATATATATATATATTTTAAAGATTTATTTATTTTTATACAAGAGCTGGGGTACAGGCCAGAGGCACAGGAGGGTGAGAGGATTCACTAGAGACAGAGCAGGGAGCAGAACAGTCAGATGACCGAAATACACGCTGAAGGGAGCAGTGGGCATGACAGGAGAGGTCTGCCTCACCATGTGGGATTCTCACCAGCTGGCCGGGATCAAACCCACACTGCAGAGGCCACAGACAGCTTCACAGCATGGCACTCAACCCTCTGCGCCACCAGGGAGGCCCAGTACTCGTGGAATTTGATGCAGTCATTTACATAAATAAACAAAAATAGTGCTCTGTATATGTGGGACTTTCTGTGTATGGAGGGGAATGAGCCCAGAAACATGCAGAGGATATGGGGTCTTTCAGCAAAATTTTAATATTTAAGATTTTTAGCTGGTTACTGGGTACAGGTACTAATAATATATAATAGATACATATCTGTATATGTAATAAATGCATAGATGTACATGTTTGTGTATACATATCATGTATACATACTGTTTGTGTATACATAATATGTATATATGCATATATTATATATATAATATGTATACATGGGATATTTGAATTACATCCCAATTATCTATGGCTAAACAGTCATGACACTTGTATTTGATTTTTACCATTTCCTCATCCCTGAACACAATTTTCTGAAGCACATCTGAATATTTCTAATACTTCTATAATATTCTATATTGATCCTAATCCCTTTCTTTCCTAGAGATATATTTCTTTATATGGCCCTTGGGGCAGTTTGTTCAATAAATGGTGCTGGGAAAACTGGACCACCACATGCAAACAAATGAAACTAGAGTGCTATCTCTCACCATGCACAAAAATCAACTCAAAATGGATAAAAGACCTGGACATGAGACCTGAAACCATAAAATATATAGAAGAAAATATAGGTAAAACTCTACAAAGCATACATCTCAGTAATATCGTTAAAGACTCATCACCCAAAGCAAAGAAAGTCAAGGAAAAGATAAACACCTGGGTCAAACTGAAAACCTTCTGTACAGCAAAAGAGACATTAACCAAAACAGAGAGACACCCCACTGATTGGGAAAAAAAATTTGCACTCCATACAACTGATAAGGGACTGATCACTAAGATATACAAGGAACTCACATGACTCAACAAAAACAAAGTAAACAATCCAGTCAAGAAATGGGCAGAAGAAATTAAAAGACATTTCTCCAAAGAGGAAATGCAAATGACCAAGAGGCATATGAAAAAATATTCAACATCCCTTATAATCAAGGAAATGCAAATCAAAACCACATTGAGATACCACCGTACACCAGTAAGAAAGGCACATATCAAAAAACAAAAAAACAAAAAAACAAGCAACAACAAATGTTGGCAAGGATGTGGTGAAAAAGGAACTCTCCTGCACTGCTGGTGGGAGTGCAAACTGGTCCAACCATTATGGAAAGCTGTCTGGAGGTTCCTCAGTCTACTAAAAATGGAACTACCATATGACCCAGTAATTTTACTCCTAGAGATCTACCCAAAGTACACAAAAACATTGATTCAAAAGAACACCTGCACCCCTATGTTTATAGTGGCCCTTAGTTCAAAATCACCATATCAAGTAAGAGAAGTCTAGGGGAAGTAACAATGTATAAAATCAACTCATCTAGGCTCACTTACCCACTTTTTAAAAGAATATTTCTTTATTAATAACTAGTGAACATATCTACATATTTTCTTCTCTATCAAAAAAATTTTTGTTCGTTTTAAATACATTTTTTATTGAACTACCATTATTTTATCTGTGTTTATTTTTTCACAATAAAGAATATCTCCCCTCAGGTGTGGTCACCATAGTTCTCCCACCACAAAATCACACATAATATTCCACTATAGTTCTGCTCATCACACTTTATAAAACCTCCCCCTTTACCATTGCCTCCCGCTCCCCTATAGGATACTTAAGATATATGGTCAGCTTTCCGTGGTTGGTTTTAAAGTTTGTCTTTGAGGGCCTCCCCGGTGGTGCAGTGGGTTGAGTGCAGCACTGTGAAGCTGTCTGCAGCCTCTGCAGCGTGAGCTTAATTCTAGGCCGGCCAGGGAGATACCCACATGGTGCGGCAGAACTCTCCTGTCTCACCCCACTGCTCCCCTCAGCAGTGTTTTCTGTCCATCTGCCTGTTCTGCTCCCTGCTCTGTCTCTGGTGAAAACTTTTGCCCTCGCATGCCTCTGGCCTGTACCCCAGTTCTTGTATAAATGAATCTTTAAAAAATAAAGTTTGTCTTTGATTCTTTCTTTGTATTCTCTAATTCCACATATAAGTGAAGTCATCCAGTATGTATCTTTCTCCTCTTGGCTTATTTCATTTAGGATAATAACTCCCATGTTGCTGCAAATAGCATGAATTTATTTTTTTTTGATCATGGATTATACCATTGTATGTGTATGTGTTGTATGTATGTGTGTGCATGTATAAAATCTCACATGTTCTTGATCCACTCATCTGTTCTGGGACATTTAGGTTTTGCCAATAGCTTGGCCATTGTAAGTATTGTGGCTGTATAAATGGGAGTACAATCTGATGTTCACATTAGTGTTCTTGTGTTGTTTTGGAGATACCTAGGATTGCAGTTACTGGGACTATGGCAGATCCATTTTTCATCTTTTCATTTTTTAAAAGATTTGTTTATTTATGCGTGCAATAACTGGAGTACAGGACAGAGGTGTGGAGAGGGGTTGAGAGGATTCACCATAGACAGAGTGGGAAACAGAATGTGCAGATTGACTGAAATATACTGCTGAGAGGAGCAGTTGGCGAGATAGGAGAGATCTACTGCGCCATGTGGGTAAACTCCCTGGCCAGCAATCGAACTTGTGCTGCAATGGTTGCATTTTTATCTTTTGAGGAACTTTCATGTCTGGAAGTTCCTGTCTTCATTTCCACCAACAGTGTAAGAAGGTAACTTTTTCCTCTACATCCTCACCAGCCTTGTTTTTTTTTTTCCTTCTCTCTCTTTTTTTTTAATATTGAGCCATTATCACAGTGTGAGGTGGTATCTCATTTGCAGTTTTGATTTGCATTTCCCTGTTGATAGGCGATGATAAACATTTTTTCATATGCCTGTTGGCCATCTGCATGCCATCTTTAAATACATGATTATTTAGTTCCTTAGCCTATTTTTTGAATGGGTTGTTGGTTTTCTATTTGTTGAAATATATGAGTTTTTTGTGCATCTTTTATATCAGTCTATTGTAAGATATATGGTGGGCAAATATATTTTCCCATTCAGTAGCGTGTCTCTGGTTTGGTTACTGTCTCTTTCACTAGAGACAGTAGTGAAAACCAGAAGCTTTTCAGGTTTTTGTATATTCCCCTTTGTTTTTCTTGCTGCTGGAGATGAGTCTACAAACATGCTTCTAAAGTTTATGTCATGGAGAATTTTCCCTATGTTTACTTCTATGTACTTTATGGTTTCAGGTAGTTTATTCAAGTCTTTTATTCATTTTGTGATGAATTTTGTGTGAGATAGAGATCTAGTTTCATTCTATTGCATGTGACAGTCTAATTTGCCTAACACAGTTTAAGAGGCTTTCTTTGTTCCAGTGCATATAATTTCTATTTTGTAATAGATTAGCTGTTCATAAATGTGTGGTTTTATTTCTGGGCTCTCAATTCTATTCCATTGGTTTGTGTGTCTATTTTTGTTCCAGTACCATGCTGTTTTAATTATTATGGCTTTATAGTATGAAGTCTGGATGAGTGATACTTCCATTTTTTTCCCTTTTTAGTCAGGAGAACTGTAGTTATTTGTGGTTATCTTTGTTCTATCTTGAAAATATGCCATGGGGATTTTTTTATTGTTATTGCATTGAATCTGTTAATTGCTTTGGGTAGGATGGACATGTTTATTATGTTGATTCTTCTTATCCATTAGGAAGGGATATCTTCCCATTTCTTTGTGTCTTCTATTTCTTTTACAGCATTTTATAGTTTTTATTTATAGGTTCTTTACCTCAGTTGTTAAATTTAATCCCATGTGTTTAATATTTTGGTGAGGTTGTAAGTGGGGTGACTTTCTTAATTTCTTCTTCTTCTAGGTCATTGTTTCCATATAAAAAGCCACTGGTTTTTGTGTATTGATTTTGTTTTATGCCATTTTGCTGAACTGTTTTATATTCAATGAGCTTTTCAATGGTGTCTTTGGGTTCTCCAGGTATATTTTCATATCATCTGGAAATAATGAGTCTACTTCTTCTTTCCCAATTGAGTTTCTTTTATATCTTCCTCTTACCTAATTCCTCTAGCCAGGACTTCTAATACTACATTAAATAGTAGTGGAGAAAATGAACTTCCTTGTCCTATATTAAATCTTAGTGGAAAGGCTTTCATTTTATCACCATTGAGAATGATATTAGCTTTTATCTTGTTAAGATGTGTTCCATTTATTCCCATTTTTTCCAAGTGTTTTCATCATAAATTGATTTTGGATATTATCAATTTTTTTCTCAACCTGAATTAACATGGCCATATGTTTTAACTACCTTTTTGTTGATGTGGTGGATCATGTTGATTGATTTTTGGATGTTGAACCATCTTGTGTTCATCCTTGTGTTCCTGGTATAAATCCCACCTGGTCATTGTATATAAATTTTTAATACACTGTTGGATTTGGTTTGCTATGATTTTATTGGGGATTTTTTGCATCTGTGTTCATTAGGGAGTTAGGTCTGTTGTTTTATTTTCTTGTGTTGTTTTTGTGTGGTTTTGGCATTAGTGTGATATTAACCTCATAAAAAGTGTTGGATGTAGTCCTTTTTTTATTTTTAAAGTCTGAGCAGGCTATATTTTAGATTGACTTTGAAAGACTGGTAGAACTCATTTGTGAAGCCATTTGGTCTTTGATTTTGTTTTTTGGGGGGGCAGTTTTGATTAGTTTCATTTTCCTTGCTTGTGATTGGTTTGTTCAGGTTTTCTATTTCTTCCCAAATCAACCTTTTTTAAAAAAAGATTTATTTATTTATGCATATAAGAACTGGGGTACAGGCAGAGATGCAGGGGGTGAGAGGATTCATCAGAGACAGGGTGGGGACAGAACAGGCAGACCGTCTGAAGTACATTGCTGAGGGGAGCTGCAGAAGAGTCAGGAGAGTTCTGCTGCACCATGTGTGTTGCTCCCTGGCTGGCCGGAGATCATATTTGTGCTGCAGAGGCTGCTGATTGCTTCCTAGTGCAGTGCTTACCCCTTGCACCACCAGGGAGGTCCCTTCAAATCAGTCTTTTTTAAAAAAGATTTATTTATTTTTATACAAAAACTGGGGTACAAGCCAGATGTGCAGGAGAGTGAGAGGATTCACTGGAGAGAGAGCGGGAAACAGAACAGGCAAACCAGTGGAAACACACTGCTGAGGGGAGCAGCGGGCAAGACAGGAGAGGTCTGTCATGCCATGTGGGTATCTCCGTAGCCAGCGGGGATCTAACCGGCACTGCAGAAGCTGCAGACAGCCTCACAGTGCTGCACTCAACCGTCTGCGCCACCAGTGAGCCCCCCCACCAAATCAATCTTGTTTGATTGTGTAATTGTAAGACTGTGCCCATCTTGTCCAGGTTGTTTAACTTGTTTGGATGTAAATATTCATAGATTTGCAATCTCTTATTATCCTCTGAGTTCCTGCAGTATTTGCTGCCCTTATCTTTCATTTTGGATCCTATTTATATGAGTTTTATTCCCCTTTTATTAGTGAGTCTGGTTAGAGGTTTTTCTATTTTTTTTATAACCAGTTTTTTTGTTTCATTGATATTTTGCACTGTTGTTTTGATATATTTCATTTATTTCTGCTTTAGTTTTTTTTTAGTTTTTATTATTCCCTGCTTTCTACTCTCTTTTGGATTTTTTTTTTTTTGTTGTTGTTGTTGTTGTTCTTCATTTTCTGGTTCCTTGAGGTGAGAGAGAAGGTTACTTATTTGGGCTCTTTCTAGTTCCTTGTTATGGGCTTATAATCCTATATACTTCGCTCTTAAGACTGTTTTTTACTACATTCTGAAAGGTTATGTTCTCATTATCTTGTATCTCAAGTTATTTTTTTTTATTATTCTTTTTAATAATAATTTAAAATTTTTAAATTTAATAATTTAAAAAATTTTTAATTTTTTTTATTATTTTATTTCCTCATTGGTCTTCAGGTGTGTGTTGTTCAAGCAATAGTTCCATTTGTTTTCATAATTGATAACTAATTCATTGGTTAGAGTAGATACTTTGTATGAGAAGATATTTTGTATGTTTTCAAACTTCATGACTTTGTCAATGCTTGTGCTGTGACCTAGTATTGGTCAGTCCTGGATAATGACCCTCATGCACTTGAGAAAAATGTGTATTTGGCTTTTTGGATACCATGTCCTATAAATATCTATTAAATCCATTTGATGTAGTTCTTTCTTTAGATTGAGTATGTTAATTTATTTTCTGTTTTATTAATCTGTCGAGTTGTGGAGATATCCAGTCACATATATATATTCAGATTTGATAGTAATTATTTGATATATTTTGGTGCTCCTTAGTTTGGTAAGTATATTTTAATAAGTACAATGTCTTCCTGTTCTGCTTTTCCCTTGATCATTATATAGTGTCCATACCTGTCTCTCTTTAAGCTAGCAGTGTATTTGATCTGATATAGCTGTCTGTGTTATGACTGTGTACATTCAGAGAGTCTGAGTTGTCCATGAAAAATCTCATTTGTACATATTTTCTGTCTTGACTTTTAGGGATTATAATGTAACCAATTTATCAATGAGAAACTCACTCTTGAATATTAAGTATTAAATTTGATATTTCAAAGGTTGATCTATAATATGAGAAGAGGGTATTAGTTAATCAATATTGAATGGAGAGCAGAGGAATGTGTCATATAATAGTAATGAAGAACAAATAAGAATTCCATACATTGATTTCATTGGATGGCTGGCACTCACCATGGAGATGCAGTAACCCAAGTATAGGCTTTGCTTAGAAGACTTTCTGATTAACAACCACGTGAGTAAGCCCTCTAGTGTTCATTGCCTGGACAATTTCTGCCACTTAGATGCTGAGAAAATAAAACAGTTTGTGTATGTGCTGAAGTGGAGAATATAGTCTGAAATGGTTCACTTATAGTGGTAGTGGGACAAAATGTGTAAAGCCCAGAGTATTCCAGAAAACTAGTCATTATGATTATATATTTAACAGATATATTATCTGAATTTGAAAAGAAAACATATAGTAGTAGAAGAAAATCATTCATATTTAAGATTTGAAAGGTAAATAAGGTGTTCACAAATGTTTATTATCTGATTTTCATGTTGTATGTGACTTATGGGAGCTAACAAATTGGGTGATGGTAACCAGACAATGATGAAAACAAATCCTCAATATTTGTTTCTTGTGTCGCAGCACTTTATAGTTACTGGAACTATAAGCTACAGTTTTTCCTATTTAATAGTAAAGTGAACTACCCAAGATCACAGTTAGTAAGAGGTATAGTTGATATTTAATCCTAGACAATTAGACTTCAAAGTCCATTTTTAATATTTATTTTATAGTTTCTCTTACATTAAGCTTTCCTTTTGCTATTTTTTCCTCCCTTTACCGCTCAACACCATCTGTTCATATTTCTCTCTATTTTTTTCCTCTTTCTTTTTTAAAAAAGATTTATTTATTTATGTATACAAGAACTGGGGTACAGACCAGAGACAGGGGAGGGTGAGAGAATCCGCCAGAGACAGAACAAAACCAACATTCACAATATCTTTGAGATTTGTATAAGCTGCAGACAGAGCAGGGAGCAGAACAGGCAGAAGGACCGAAATACACTGCTGAGGGGAGCAGCGGGTGAGACAGGAGAGGTCTGTTATGCCATATGGGAATCTCCCTGGCTGGGTGGGAATCAAACCAGTGCCCTGAACACTGTGGATGCTATGGACAGCTTCACAGCACTGAGCTGAACCTGCTGTACCACCGGGGAGGCCCCCTCTTTCTTTTTCTACCAAAATTCCCTCTGAATCTTCTCTCCATTTTTTATTCTACTCTATATCTTCCTTCCATTTTCCCTGTTTTTTTTTTTTCTTACTAGTTCTTTTATTCTTCATCAGCCTCTGTTTATGTTTCCTTTTAACTGACTTTGCTCCCTTTATAGGTATGCCCTCTACTCTATGTTCCTAGTAGTTCTTTTCTATAAAACAAGAGGGTCATGGTACTTAGTCAATAAAGTTGGTTATTGATTTAATACTATATACAATATGTTTATGTAGTATATATATTATTTATGCATACATAAAATATTAATGGATTTAATATTATTTGAATGATTTAATTTTCAAAAGTAAACTAAATGTCTTCTACTTTAAAAATCTTTCAGCCAAAGATTATTGTATTTTCCTTTTTTTCTAGATAAAGTGAAAAAGAGAAAAAAATTCTCATCTGTGAGATAGATTGCATTAGAAATTTGGAAATAAGTCTCTTTTTTTTTTTACAAAACTGGATTTCTCCTTGTGAAATGATGAAGGAATATATGTCTTTTCAGAAAAGTTAAGTTGCCCTGATGCCCTGGAGAATAGAGCATAAATGTATTTAGAAGATCTTTATGATCAGGTAATCGTGAAGCACACTTAAATCTGAGTTCATGAGTCTAGGTAAAGCAATTTAGAGTAGGAATATTAGCATTAGCTAGACATTCCAAGTCACACTCTAAAAAGTGACTAATTCTAAATAAGCCTGCCTGACTATGTCCTAAAAGACAACTGGAGTGAATACCAACATATTGTGGCTACTACCAGGAAAGTGAGTCCAGATCCTTAGGGTCAGGGTAGAGACAGAACCCTGTGATCCCTGTGATCCCTTCCCAAGGAACAGGCAGTGAAGCTACATTACCAGATGCTTCATCCATCCAACAATTAGAGGGATATGAGAAGGTTGCACATTGACAACCACAAGGAAATCATCACGATTAGTCACCTACAAATATGTCCAACTTTATGTCAGCAACTTGCTTCAACAGGTGGATCATTTGATTTTCTCTGGAAGCCATCTGCTGGTCCAAATGTTGGGTTTGATTTGTTTTTCAGTTTTAAGGAAGAAGGTAGCTTTCCCAGAAGAAATCAGAATATGCCTAGTCTTAGGCAGAGCTTCAAGAACACGGAGAATAGGAAATTTTTGAAAGTTTCTCTTTCTTTCTGTGTGCAAACTTTTTGACCACTTATAAGTTTACTCATCTTTCAAACATTTCAACCCTGAGAGAGAATACGCAGCTTGCAATGGAGTTACAAATATGCATCATGATTGGTTAGGAGGTAAATGCAGGGCATAGATAAGAAAGCTGGATTCAAACTCACCTCCCCTTTCCTGCCACTATTAATCCCCTTCATATCTCATGCTTAATCAGAAAACTTTTCAAACATTATTGAAAGAGAGGAATAGAAAGTATTGGTTATTTCCATGTATATCTTCGTCTGGGAAAGAGACTTTCATATGTCAAATCAAAGGAAATAAAGCTATGGCAATGTGAAGATAAGGGTGGGGGAGGTTTAATGGCAGATGTTCTTTATGTAGTTTATACTAGAACATCCTTTTTAGTTTGATCTTGACACTGACACTTGGCAACACCCAATGAAAATAGCCAACAAAACCAACACTCACAATATCTTTGAGATTTGTATAAGCTGCAGTATCTGGAGTGAGGGAATAGGAAACAAGATGAGAAGAATACCCTAAAAAGTGACTGAAGAAGACAGTTCAATCTCTTCCCTTGTGAGTGGTTTATTTACTTTTCCTTTGGCCAACAGTAAGAGAAACCACAATTCCTCTTCACCAAACTTGATTGTCATTCAGCCTTTTTATTTGTTTCTTTTTGCTTCCAGATTTCCTAGTTCTGACTCCCACCTAGTTATCAAATAAAGACCCACCTCAAACATCTCATCACAGTTCTATACAGCTGACATTTCCTGGATCATTGTCCCTTTCTCCTATATGTTAAAACACAAATGGCAGATGCATATGGGAAAGACACTACCAAATACAAGTTTATAAAATGTTTTAAAATAAATACTTAATCTATGTGTACAGTTGGTTGACAAGCACCGACCATAGGTGTGAGATAGAGCTTTGCTTCCCAGGATCTCATCCATGCTTTTAAAACCTTGATGGGATTGGTTATTAAATAAACACACAGTGAAACCTTCCATCAGTTGGGTCAAATGTCACCTCATAAATATCTAACTGGCTTGACTCTTTCTGTGACTGTGGGTATGAATGTTTCTATAATTCACCAGATACAGCTGCTACAATTCAGGAAAATGCCTCTTTTCCAGGGCTGGAAAAAATCATAACTTGTATCCAAAGTCCTTTCCTGGCCAGATAAACTGGAATTAGGAGAGAGTCAAGCCACAAAACCCTTTCACTGATGTCTTTCACTATCCAGTTGGCATTTTAATGTGTGTACTCCCATGTGTTGAGCTGATTATAAAACTGAGACTTTAAAACTATTTTGTCTTAGGAAAAAGGAAACTAAAAAATCCCAGCATTTGTATGTTCAGTATGGATAAAATTGATAAATGGAGAAGGGGGAGATTTAGCAGTAAAATATAAAAGCGATACACTTAAAAGTTACTCAGATAAACATTTCCTTATTCAAATATAGATTGTAAATCCCAGGAATATTCTAGAATTTATTTAATCCAGCCCTTCAGTTTTGGAAAATTCACAAGAGTCAGTGGTAATCTATATCCAGGCAGTGGTTTTGAAGAACCACCAAAGTTACTTGGCTATATGTAGGAAGACAATGAAGACAAAGAGACCTGTGTTTCCCAGCCAGTGTGAGTGGAGTTAGGGAAGTGGGAAGGGGGCTTGGTATGCAAAGATGACAAGTCAGCACTAATCCTGGCACCATGGCAAACATGAGGGAGTTCTGGGCTCTGTCCCAGTTTTGTTCCTACTAACTTACTTTATTATTTTGTGCTCATCCTGTAATTCCTCTGGATCTTATAATTGTTCACCAGACACCTTTTTAATGAGGTTATTGTGCCAGAAAACTGCAAAACAACTTCTCAAAATTAAGGGTTTATTCACCCCAGTTCATGATGTCAATTCTACATGCAGAGCAATTGAGCCGCTCAGCATGTGCCACTCATGACAGAAGCCCTTTTATATTCTCCCCAGCTTTTAGGAAAATTCCAAAATCATGAGGCAAGAAGATGAGTGAAGATTACTTCTCTCTTCTTTTCTCTACATTTTTTTACCCCCACCAAAGATCATTCTTGTCTAGATTCAGGGCAAGTGATTAAGGAAACAATGGATCCTCTCAGCCTACCAAAATCCTCCTATTCAGTCTTCAGATGTATTGGGGACTATTTCCTTAAGAGCTATCTCTCAGAATGGGACAATAGAGCCATCTCTATGATCTTGTAGAGAAACACAATACTGGTATATAGTAAGAAACACTCTTCACAGGTTCTTTGTAAGACAGTGATATAAAACTTGGTCAACTAATTCAGGCTTCCTCAGGCTTTTTATGCTCCTTCCTCTCTCTCCTACTATGCCCCACCAATACCAATCTTCATTCTTTTCCTAGAGGAAAGGTCCTTCATATTTTAAAATTTCAGCCCATGTGGTTACATCTTCTCAGAGTGCTCCCTCTCAATCCTTTTCACACGAGACTGTCTTACTTTCCCACCATCTTTGACTAAACTGTCACTTCCTTAGGGAAAATTTCCATAGCCCTCCATGTAGATGACAATACTAGATTAAGGACTCCACATAATTCTTTTATTTCATTCATGGTGCTCATTGCAAATATAATGATGTTTTGTGTTTGTATATACATATATACATAATATAATAATTACATAATAATTACTAAAAGTATATTTAACTTTAGGCTATTCCATGATGGAAGGACTATGTCTATTTTGTCTATCATGGTATGCTAACACCTTACTAAAAGTCTACCACAGAGGTTCTAAATAAATATTATTTATATGAACTTTTTAATTTTCCATCAAACTTTTAGATACTGTCCAATGAAAATATAATGTAAGCCTCAAATGTGAGGTACAATTATAATTTAAATTTTCTTAGTAGTCACTTAAAATGAAATATATTTAAAATGTTTATATCTTGATGAATGATATGTTTAATAATAATATAATTATTAATATTAATAATAACTGATAGTCCCTTTATCATAAAATCATGGTCTTCTTTGTGTTTCATTACTAATTTTGACTGAAAGTCTATTTTGTTTCATATAAACATAGCTAACCCTCTTCTCTTTTGAGTATCATTAACATGGAATAACATGGAATATTTTTTCAATCTTTTTACTTTCAGCCTAATTGAGTACTTAAAGTGAGCTTCTTTTAAGTATCATATTTTGACTCCAGTGCAGTTATTGTTTTTTTTTAAATCTATACAGTCTGTGTCTTTTGATTAAATAATTTAATCCACTTATATTTAAAGTAATTGTATCATAGGTAAGGACAAATATTGCTATTTTGTTAATTGTCCGCTCTGAATTCTCCTGTTTGGTATTATCTTAGACTTTTATTTTTGCCAGAACAATAGGCAAACAAAAGTAAAAGGGGGCCTCCCCGGTGGCGCAGCAGTTGAGCGCTGGGTTGCGAAGCTGCCCGCGGCCTCTGCGGTGCCGGTTCGATCCCCAGCTGCTCCCCGGCCACCGGAGGAGGGTCCCACATGGTGTGCAGACCTCTCCTGCCTCCCGCTGCTCCCCTCAGCAGTGTACTTCGGTCCTTCTGCCTGCTCTGCTCCCCGCTCTGGCTCTGGTGAATTCTCTCACCCTCCCGCGCTTCTGACTGTACCCAGTGCATGTATAAACAAAACAAACAAACAAACCAGCAAACAAATAAATAAAATAAATAAATAAATAAAACATGCCTCTATTAAAAAAAAAAAGAAAAGTAAAAGGATAAAGGAGAAGGGGAAAGAGAGAGAGAAAGAGAGAGAGAAGAGAGAGAAAGAGAGAGAGAGAGGAAAGAAAGTAAATAAAAGATATACAGTGTAGGTGGAAAAGGGAAAAATAAATATCTCTATTTACAGTTGATTATTTATATAGACAAACCAAAGAAGAGGAATAAGATTTCTAGAACTAATAAGTAAGATATTAGGTTGCAAGATACAAGTTCAACACTCAAACATAGGTGTATTTATTTATTATTTAAAATTATATATATTATATATATATATAAAACATCATTGTTCATTTTTGTAGTGTTTACTTTCTTTTCTCGTGTAGTCCTCATAGAATTTCTACCACCAATTCATCTGTGCATCATCACCCTAGTCCCTTGTGCTCTTTCTGCCCTCATTTTGATCTCTCTCCACCCCCTCCTGTGCAGAATGTCTCTGATTTATAGTTGCCTGTTTATTTTTGTTTTATTGTGTTTTTTATTGTTATTATTTTTACCCTGATCCCTTATTTGGTTCCCCTATATTCCTCATATAAGTGAAAACATGTGATTTTTTTTCCTTCTGATGTATTTCACTGAGCATAATCCCTTCTAGCGCCATCCATATTGCTGTAAATGGAAATAGTTTATCTTTTTTATTGCTGAATAGTATTCCATTGTGTATATACACCTTTTTAATGTTTATTTATTTATTTAAATTTATTTATTTATACAAGCACTGGGTATAGTCAGAAGTGCAGGAGGGTGAGAGAATTCACCAGAGCCAAAGCGGGGAGCAGAGCAGGCAGAAGGACCACAGTACACTGCTGAGGGGAGCAGCGGGCGGCAGGAGAGATCTGCGTGCCATGTGGGACCCTCCTCCGGTGGCTGGGGAGCAGCCGGGTATCAAACTGGTGCTGCAGAGGCTGCGGGCAGCTTCGCAACCCAGCGCTCAACCGCTGCACCACCGGGGAGGCCCTATATACCTTTTTTTTACTTGTCTCCTTTTGTTACTAAAGGAGAATGGAGGTATCACACTCCCAGACTTAAAACTATACTACAAAGCCATAATAATTAAAACAGTATGTTACTGGAACAAAAACAGATACACAGACCAATGAAACCAAATAGAAGGCGCAGAAATAAAGCCATACATACATGGATAACTAATCTTTGACAAAGGAGCAAAGAATATGCAATGGAACAAGGAAAGTTTGTTCAATAATTGGCGATGGGGAAACTGGACCACAATAAGCAAAAGAATGAAACTAGACTACCACCTCACACCATACACAAAAATCAACTCAAAATGTATAAACGACATGAATATAAGGCCTGAAACCGTAAGATATATAGAATAAAATATAGGTAAAACACTGCATAATATACATCTCAGTAACATATTTAAAGACACATCCCCCAAGGCAACGGCAGTGAAGGAAAAGATAAATAACTAGGATTACATCAAACTAACAAGTTACTGTACAGCAAAGGGAAGAAAACTTCTGCACTCCATACAACTGATAAGGGACTGATCACAAAGATATACAAAGAAATCCCATGATTCAACAGATACAAACAACTCAGTCAAAAAATGGGCAGAAGAGCTAAAAAGACACTCCTCTAAAGAGGAAATGCAAATGGCCAACAGTTATATGGAAAAATGTTCATCATCCCTTATAGTCAGGGAAATATAAATCAAAACCACAATGAGATACCACCTTACACTGGTGAGAATGGCACTCATTAAACAAAACAGGAAATAGGGCCTCCCTGGTGGTGCAAAGGGTTGAGCACAGTGCTGTGAAGCTATCCGCAGCCTCTGCAGCACAAGTTTGATCCCTGGCCAGCCAGGGAGCTACCCACATTACACAGCATACCTCTCCTGCCTCGCCCACTGCTCCCTTCAGAAGTGTATTTCAGTCAGTCTGCCTGTTCCCACTCTGTATCTGGTGAATCCTCTCCCCCTCTCCTGCACCTCTGGCCTGTACCCCAGTTCTTGAATGCATAAATAAATAAGTCTTTAAAAAAAAGGCAGGAAACAACAAATATTGGTTAGGATATGGAGAAAAAGGAACTCTACTACACTGCCGGTGGGAATGCAAACTGGTCCAACCACTAGGAAAAGCTGAGTGGCCGTGCCTCAAATTTTTAAAAATGGAACTACCATATGACCCAGGAATTCCACTCCTAGGAATCTACCCAAAGGACACAAAAACATTAATTCAATAGGATACCTGCACCCCTATTTTATTGCATCACTATAATAGGTCAGATATGAAACAAACCAAATGCCCCAAAACAGATGACTGTATCAAGAAGATGTTGTATATATACTCACTGAAATACTATTTAGCAATCAAAGAAGAGAAATACATGTCATTCGCAGCAACATGGATGGAGCTAGAAGGGATCATGCTCAGTGAAATAAGCCAGAAGGAAAAGGAAAAAATTTGAATAGTTTCACTTATAGGAGGAATGTAAGTGAACCGAATTAGGGATCAGGAAAAAATAATAACAATAAAAAATAAAATAAACAGGCAAATATAAATCAGAGAACATTCTGTGTGGGAGGGGGGAGGGAGAGGTCTCAAAACAGGGCATTAAAGAGCACAAGGGACTATGGAGATGGTACTCAGGTGAACTGATGTGGGAATTCTATAGTGACTATACCTGTGAGGAGAAAGCAAAATTTGTGCAAAAATGAACAATGGGGCACAAGGGGTTAAGACGCAACCTATGAAGGTATCCGCAGCCACTGCAGCATGAGTTTGGTCCCCGGCCAGGGAGCAACCCACATTGTGCAGCAGACATCTTCTGACTGGCCTGCTCCTCCCCTCAGAAATGTATTTCAGTCAGTCTGCCTGTTCTGTTCTCCACTCTGTCTCTGGTGAATCCTCTCACCCACCACACCTCTGGCCTGTACCCCAGTTCTTGTATGCATAAATAAATAAATCTTTGGAAAAAAGTGAACAATGATGTAAAATATATAAAAATATATTTAAAAATAAAATATCCCCCAAATATGTTCAATTGATTTTTTTTTTTGACAAATGTACAAAAGCAATTGAATTTAGCAAATACAGATTTGTCAGCAAATCATGCTGAAATACTTGGGATCCACATAAAAACAAAACAAATCTTATACTTCTAAATTTCACACCTTATATGAAAATCAACTCAAAATGGATCATGAATACAACTAAAACTATAAACAATCTAGAAGAAAACTTAGGAGACTATCTTTGTGACTTTTATTAGGAAAGCATTCTTAGAGAAACAGGGGAGAGAAAAGCACAAGGGACTATGGCGTTTGTTCAGTTGGGAATTGAATTGGTGGTGGGAATTTTAGGGGGAATACACCTAAAAGGAAAAAGCATGCAAGCATACATTGTATAAAAATCAACAATGATAGCGCCTCCCTGGTGGCGTAAGGGGTTAAGTTGCAACCTATGAGGTTGTCTGCAGCCACTGCAGCACAAGATGGATCCTCGCCACCCCACCCTCCTGACCCCTGGCTGGCCAGGGAGTGGCCCACATGATGCAGTAGACCTCTGCTGGCTAGCCCACTGCTCCCCTCAGCAGTGTGTTTCAGTTGGTCTGCCTGTTCTGCTCCCCACTCTGTCTCTGGTAAATTCTCTCACACACACTCCATCTCTGGTCTGCATCCCAGTTCTTGTATGCATAAATAAATAAATCTTTAAAAAATAAACAATGGTATATAATATATAATATTATATATATACATATATATATATATAAATTAAAAAATAAAAAAAGAAATGGCACCAAAAGTACTACCCATAAAGAAAATATTTCTGAGTTGGATCTCATTCATAATTAAACACTTTTACTCTGTTAAAGATATTGTTAAGATAATTAAAACACAAGCTGCAAACAGAAAAATATTTGCAAATCCCATATAAAGAACACTCAAAAGTCAATAATATGTCAATGAAAAACTTAATTACAAAATGGGATATAGGCAAAACAGATCAAGAAATAAATATGATGGTGTAAAAGTGTGAAAATATGTTCACTATGTTCAACATTGAGACAATGGGGAACTGCAAATTAAAAACACAATTAGATATCACTATGCATTTATTACAATGGTTCAAACAAAATATAGTGATGATATCAAGTGTTAAGGCTGCAGAGCAATGTTAATGCTAAGTATTGATAGTGGCAATGTAAAATTCTATGGCTAAAATGAACAATAGTTTGGCATCTTCCAATAAATATACTTATTATATAACCCAGATATCTTGCACCTGAGTGTCTAGTTTAGAGAAATAAAACATGCTTATAAATTAGTTTGTCATATTCATTTTTATAGGTACTATAATAAATTACCACAAATTAATGATTTAAAACAACAGGTTCATTGTTTTACCATTCTGGAGTTAGTAAGTAAAAAATTTGACAGAGTTGTGTTCCTTCTGCAGGCTCTGGGGGAAACTTGGTTTCCTTCCCTTTTCTGATTTCTAGAAGCTGCCCACATTTATTGGCTTATGAACCCATACTACTTTAACCTCTTCTTTCACCATCACATTTGTGACTCTGATCCTACAACCTACATCTTACAAGAATCCTTATGATTATCTGGGTGGAATAATTATAATGACATTTTTAGGTAATTACAACTGCAAAATATATTATGTCACTTAAGATGATACATTTATAAGTTCAGAGATTATGAAATAGAAACTTTGTGGAGCCATTATTCTGTCTACCACACTTACATGAATGCTTAGAACTGCTCTGTTCATAAACGACCTAATCTGGAAAAAAACATGAATGTAGTTCTTTGAGTGGATACATAAACATATTCATTCAGCTCCATAAGACTACACAGCAATAAAAGTCTCTTGATATATAAATGGTTATATTAATCTCAAAGCATTGCTCTGACAGAAAGAAACCATTCTTAAAATATTACACACTGTTTGCTTTCAATTTTTTACATTTTCTTTTTTTGTTTTTTTTTAAAGATTTATTTGTTTTTATACAAGAATTGAGGTACAGGCCAGAGATGCAGGGGGCAAAATGACCCACCAGAGAGAGAGCGGGAAATGGAATAGGCAGATGGACTGAAATACACTGATGAGGGGAGCAGTGGGTGAGACAGGAGAGGTCTGTCTTGCCATGTGGGTTTCTCCCTGACCAGCTGGGAATCAAACTTGTGCTCCAGTGGCTGTGGATTTCTTCATAGGTTGCATCTTAACCCCTGCACCACCAGGGAGCCCCCAATTTTTGACATTTTCAACAAGACAAAACCATAGCAAAGGAAGTGCAAGTGACTATTTTTTTTTCATATTTTTTAGATTTATTTATGCATAAAAGAATTGGGGTACAGGCGAGAGGTGGGGGGGGTGGGAGGATTCCCAAGAGACAGAGTGGGGAACAGTACAGGTAGATTGACTGAAATACACTGCTGAGGGGAGCAGCAGGTGAGTCAGAAGAGGTCTGCTGCACCACATGGGTAGCTCCCTGTCCGGGGATTGAACTCATGCTGCAGTGGCTGTGGATAGCTTCATTGGTTGCACCACCAGGGAGGCCTGCAAATGACTTTGTAAAGGTATAATGCAAGGAAGTATTTTTCAAGGACATATTTTTTTAATTTTGACTATGGCAATGGTTACACATGTTAAAAATGTTTAAACTTATACAGCAAAAAAGTAATTTTACTGTATATTAGTTCACTAGGGATACCATAAAAAAACACCACAGAATGAGTGGCATAAACAACAGAAATGTCTTTTCTCACAATTCTGGTGGCTGAAAAATCAATGATTGGTTTCTCCTAAGACCTCTCTTTGGTTTGCAGTTGTCTCCCTTCCTGTCATGTCCTCACATGGATTCTCTCTGTGTACCAGCATCCCTGCTGCCTCTGTCTCTCACAAGGATTTCAGACATATTAGATGTGAATCCACCCCTATGACATCGTTTAATCTTAATTACCACCTTAAAGATCCTATCTCCAAACAAAGTCATTGAGTGTTAGGGTTTCAATATATGAAATAACAAAGGCACAATTTAGTCCACAACACACTCTATGAGAGTAACAATGATAAATTTTTTGAAAGGAGATAAAATTAATTAGTGTATTCTATTTAATTTAATGCAACATATCTGAAATATTATCTTCTTTCTGTAGAATAAACCAGATTCATTTTGTCTGAAGACATCAAGACTGACACAGTTTAATGTAGCAGTCACTAGTTATGTGTAGATACGTTTGAAGTGTAAAGGACATTGGCCTCGCCAGTGGCACAGTGAGTTGAGCACAGCACTGTGAAGCTGTCCAAAGCCTCTGCAGTGTGGGTTCATTTCCCGGCTGGCCATGGAGATTCCCACATGGTGCGGCAGATCTCTCCTGTAGCGCCTGCTGCTTCCCTCAGCAGTGCTTTCAGTCTGTCTGCCTGTTCTGCTCCCCACTCCATCTCTGGTGAATCCTCTTACCCTCCCCAGCATCTGGCCTGTACCCAGCTATTGTATAAATAAAAAATAAATATTAAAAAAAGTTTAAAAAAATGACACAATAGATTTTGAATACTTACATGAAGAAAAATAAGGGCGATATGTTATTTTCTTTAAATATGTTTAACTTATATGAGTCACAGGCTGAATAACTATGGTGCATTCTATGACCAAAGAGGTCAGGCATATTCTGTTTGTTGTTATCTTTACTAAATAAAGGAAGTACAACAACTCTACACTATTCACCCCTTCAGAATCATCTGTTCTGTCCTTGCCTCTTGTCTAGTGTACAAGAGGCAAAACAAACCACTGGCCAAGGGCCTAAGGCACTAATGAGCACCAGTCATCCACAGACCCACGAGGAAGAAATGCCATTCAAGATGGTGAGTGAAGCCATACCCAATAGAGAACCCCAAAAACTCCACAGAAAAACTAAATCAACTCATCAATCAGTTCAGTAAAGTGGCAGGATACAAAATCAACACGCAAAAGTCAGTAGCCTTCCTATACTCCAATAATAAATCTGAAGAAGAAGGAATCAAAAAAACCATCCCTTTTATTATTGAAACAAAAAAAATCAAATATTTGGGAATAAATCTAACAAAAGAGGTAAAGGACCTATACAAAGAAAACCATAAAACACTGTTAAAAGAAATAGAAGAAGACACAAAGAAATGGAGAGACATCCCCTGCTCATGGATTGGGAGAATAAACATTATGAAAATGGCCATCCTACCAAAAGCAATATACAGATTCAATGCTATTCCAATCAAAATTTCAATGTCATTCTTCAAAGAAATAGAACAATTATTGATGAAATTCATATGGAACCACCAAAAACCCCGAATAGCCAAAGCTCTCCTGAAAAAAAAAAAGAAGGGAATGGAGGCATCACACTCCCAGATTTCAGGCTATACTACAAAGCCATAATCATCAAAACTGCATGGTATTGGAACAAGAACAGACATACAGACCAATGGAATCGAATAGAAAATCCAGAAATAAACCCACAGATTTATGGTCAACTAATCTTTGACAAAGGAGCAAAGACTATGCATTGGAGCAAAGAAAGTTTGTTCAATAAATGGTGCTGGGAAAACTGGGTCGCTACATGCAAAAGAATGAAGCTTGACCACTACCTCACACCATACACAAAAATCAACTCAAAATGGATTAAAGAACTAGACATAAGACCTGAAACCATAAAATATATAGAAGGAAATATAGGCAAAACACTACGTGATTTGCACATCAAAGACATCTTTATAGACACATCACCCAAAGCAGTGATAGTGAAGGCAAAGATAAACAGCTGGGACTACATCAAATTAAAGAGCTTCTGCACAGCAAAAGAGACAATAACAAAAACAAAGAGAAACCCCACCAACTGGGAGAACATTTTTGCACCCAACACTAATGATAAAGGACTGATCACAAAAATCTGCAAAGAGCTGATGAGACTCAACAACAACAAAGAAAATAATCCAGTCAAAAAATGGGCAGAAGAGCTAAAAAGAAACTTCTCTGAAGAGGAAATGCAAATGGCCAACAGGCATATGAAAAAATGTTCACCATCACTTGTAATCAGGGAAATGCAAATCAAAACTACCATGAGATACCATCTTACACCAGTGAGGATGGCACATATTAAAAAAACTAGCAACAACAAATGTTGGCGAGGGTGTGGACAAAAAGGAACTCTCCTGCACTGCTGGTGGGAGTGCAAACTGGTCCAGCCACTATGGAGAGCTGTGTGGAGATTTCTGGACCTACTAAACATAGAGCTTCCATATGATCCAGCAATTCCACTCCTAGGTATTTACCCAAAGGACACAGAAACATCAATTCCAAAGAGCACCTGCACCCCTATGTTTATAGCAGCACTGTCTACAATAGCTAAGCTTTGGAAACAGCCCAAATGCCCAAAAATAGATGACTGGATCAAGAATATGTGGTACATATATACCATGGAATATTACTCAGCATTCAAAAAAGATAAACACATGCAATTTGCAGCAACATGGATGGCACTGGAAGGGATCATGCTCAGCAAAATAAGCCAGAAAGTAAAAGAAAAATACCGGATGGTCTCACTCATAGCAGGAATCTAGAAAACTTAAATAAGGGACCAGGAAAATGAATAACTATAAGAAAGTGAAAATCAAAATCAATAAAAAACTATGAACCAGAGATACTTTTTAGGGGGTGGGGGGCAGGAGTGGAGGGATTGGGCTCAGAATGGGGGGGTTGCAATTGTATGGGGAATATAAAAATAAAATGTATTATTTAAAAAAAAAAGAAAAAAGAAAACCCACCAATGGCAAAATAACCTGAAAGAAAAGAATGGGGAAATGGAAAAACATAACAAATGGCCATATGTGTCATCAGGGGAAGAAAACAAATTTCCAGAACCCAATAACAAAAACATAGAAGATCTGTTTTGTTCTGTTGGATACAGAATCAGACCCATTATGATAAAAAGAAAACAAAGAAACACATAAAGTGGAGCACATATCTACAAAAAAATTCAGAAAAACAAATGTCTTGAGAAATAAAATCAACAAACATACAATCAAAAATGATACTCTAAATAAGAAAATAATGGAATTGGAGGATATAACAAGAGCAACAGAGAAGTTGAAAAAACTATAGAAAGCAATGGTATTTAAATAAAACAAAAAGAAGAGTAACTAATGAGGTCTGAACATGAAGAACATGAAGGTCTGAATACACAATGAAGCAAGGAAAAAGGAGCAAAATAAAAAAAGAAAAAGAAGGAACACTTAGAATTATCTAACTCTGCAAGGAAAGGCAATAAAAGAATAAAGGGAATCCCATGAGGGGAAATGAAAGAGAAAGAGAGAACTTATTTAAAGAAAACAGAGGAAAGTTTCCTGAATATGAAGTACATGAAGCTAAAAGAACACGAGGCATATTAAAAAATGAGAACTAGACCAAGATGTATTGTAGTGAAACTTCCAAGAGTTTATGATAAAGAAAATATTGATGTGGTGAAGGGAAAATGCAGATAACCAATAAAAGGACCAATCTGATTAACATAAAACTTCTCTGAAAACAATATTGGCAAGGAGAAAATAGAATGATATGCTCAAAAAACTAAAGATAAAAACTGATATTAAAGAGTTTCCACTCAGTGACTACACCAAATGGAGGATGGGCCATTTGGGAGGCCCTGGAGGCCTAGGAAGACCTGAAATGGGAAGCCATGGCAGTTTCCATGGAAGCAGCAGTGGTAGGCCCTGTGGCCAGGGTCGCAGCCATGGGAGTTCATGGAGGCAAGGCTGAGGACAAGGAATGGATACCTGTCACCATGCTGGGCCATCTAGTCAAGGGCATGAAGATCAAGTTGAACAAGATCCACCTCGTCTTGCCCATTAAGGAATCTGAGATCATTTATTTATCCCTTGCACTGCCCTGCAAGGACAAAGATTTGAAGATTATGCCCTTAAAAAAGCAGACCCATGCTGGCCAGCAGACTAGGTTCAAGGCATTTGTGGCCATCCAGGATTACAACAAACATGTTGGTCTGGGTGTTAAATGCTCCAAGGAGTTAGCCACTGCCATCTGAGGGGCCGTCACCCTGACCAAGCTTTCCAATGTCCCATGGAACAAAGCCACTGGGGGATAAAGATCAGCAATCCCAAAAACATTCCTTTTAAGGTGACTGGTTGCTCTGGCTCTGTGCTGGCGTGCCTTATCTCAGCTCCCCGGTGCAGCGACATTGTCTCAGCCCCTGTGCCCAAAAAGCTGCTGCAAATGGCTGGTATCAATGACTGTTACACCTCAGCCAAGGATTGCCCTTCCACCCTGGGCAATTTTGCCAAGGCCACCTCTGTTGCCATCTTTGAGACCTAGAGTTCTCTTACACCTGACCTCTGAAAAGAGACTGTGTTCATTGAATCTCCCTATCAGGAATTCACTGACCACCTGCTGAAGACATACACACAATTCTCCATGCAGAGAACCCAGGCTCCAGTCATAGCCACCATATAATTTTTATACTAGAAAATAAAATGAATTATGCCTGTTCAAAAGAAAAAAAAAAAAGAAAAAAACCTGAAATATCCTGCAAGGCTCTCGTCCATATTTGAGGGAGATATAAAAGCTTTCTATGACATATTGAAACTGAGAAAGTTTGCAAGAAATATTAAAAGAAGCTCTAGTATCTAAGCAAGAGTGAGAAACACTCACATTGAACAAAACAAGGAATAGCTAGAAACACAAAATTAAGAACAAAATGATAGGAACAGACTTTCATTCATCTATAATCACTCTAAATATAAATGGACTAATCTCACCAATTAAAAGACACAGAGGGGCCTCCCTCATGGTGCAAAGGGTTAAGCATAGCACTGTGAAGCTATCCACAGCTTCTGCAGCATGAGTTCAATCCCCGGCCATGGAGCTGACCCACATGGTGCAGCAGACCTCTCCTGTCTCTCCAGCTGCTCCCCTCAGCAGTGTATTTCAGTCAGTCTGCCTGTTCTCTTTCCCAATCTGTCTCTGGTGAATCCTTTCAACCCCTACACCTCTGGTCTGGGGTATATCACAGTTTGTGTGTCCTCACTGGTGTACTAATAATTGCAACACACTACTCATGCTCAAAGTGCAACAAATAGCAGTCTATCAACAAGGGGGAAATTTGAAAAGAGGAAAGAGTTTCTAAAGCCACAATGGCCAGATGTTATGCTATATAGAGAGCTCACAGTGTCCAGTAGTCCAAACTAAAACTGCTCATGCAAGATGGTGTTGTCCCTCTGGTGACATCCTGGAGCTGATGGCACACTGGTAAGTGGTGGGCCAGGATACAGCTCACAGTGGCAGCTGGTGGTGATCTTATGTAGGCCTGCTGAAGTGGCACCGTAGAGTCAACAACACCTATACCAAGACCAGGCTAGACAGCACCAGATGTAAGAGCTCCAGAAGGCAGTGCCAGATGTGTTGGAGGCAGGAGTGATGGTGAGTAAGTGCTGCCAGAGGATCAAAAGCAGTAGACAGTTCTAAAGATGGTTGTCTATCTCTTTCAAAGAGGGACAGGCACAGGTCAGCAGTTCTGGTTAGCACTGGTCAGGCCAGCAGGTGGCAATGTGGGGCATCAGGCACCAGTGGTACAGCTAGCTCATTTAGAAATGCCAGATACAGGCCAGCAGTAGAGAGCTCTCTAGAGATACTGCCAGAGGATTGAGTGCCAATGTACTGCTCTTTCAGAAGCAATGGGCACAAGCCAGCATCACCTATCAGCAGGGAATATGGAAGCAAAGCTGGAGGCAGGAGCAGTGGTCAGACAGTCAGGGGGCAGTGGTTAGGCAGCCGTTTGAAGTTGAGATCTGATGTGGATGGCCTGTCAGGAAAATATCTAGGGTAAGTCAGAGTTGGAGGTCTGATATGAAGGTCCAATGAGTTTCAGAGGTCTTAGTCCCTGAAGCCAAGGTCTTGAGGTCTTGATGGGTCTTGGAGGTCTGTATTCAAAGGTCTTTCGAGGAAAGAGTTGAGTCTCCCTGAAGCTGACTAAAATTCTGGCTTATATCCCTTTCAAGGTGCCTTCCTTTCCAACCTGATTGGCTCATTTTCAAAAGCTGGCATTTCCAAGACTTGATTAGGCCCAATGCAAACTCAAACCTGATTGGTGCATTCACAAAATTGGCATAGAATTCAAAATGCAAATCCAGCCGGCTCACCAAAACCTGTCCTGTGCCAGATTTAGCGATCTCATGCTGAAGGTGTAACAGTGTTGGGGACACTTGGAAATACCCCTGACCCACAGGCTGTGGGAGGTTTCTCTTACATTTCCACAGGGTAAAAAGACAAGTGAGTGTTCCTCTGGCTCAGAGCTAACTGCAGTGGAAGAATGGCCCACACTCTGGAGGAAGGTAGGGGGGTCTTGGAATGAGGGAGACATCATGACATTCTTGAAATTGTAGCACCTGAATTGGGTGTACACTTCCTGAGAATGGCAGAAGAAAACATATTCTCACATAGGGAAGAAAGAGATAGAAGTGAACTCCCAACTTTATTCTGAAAATTAAAGATTTCTGCTCATTTGAAAAGAAAATAGGAGAAATTAAGCACTTAAGAAAAATATCAACATAATTGATTTTAAAAACCATAATTCTAAGAAGCCAGTGTATAACATCCACTTTTCAGTAATTTTTTATTAAAGTAACATTATATGATATCATTACATAAGTTTTAGGTGTGCATCAATACATCATCTGTATATGCTACATTAAGTTCATCACTAAAAGTTCAACCTAATTCACCACACAGTTGATCCCTTTACTGGATTTACCTACTCACACTCTCCCTTACCTTCTGGTTACTATTAAATTGGTATTAGAATCTGAAAATTTGGGTTTTGTTTTATTGAGTTCATTTATTTGTCTGGTTTCTCTATAGACCATGTATGGGTAAAATTGTACATTGCCCATCTCATTCTGAATTATTTCACTAAGCATAATAACGTCTAGGTCCATCAATATTATTGCAAATGGCAAGCTTTCATTTTCTTTTACAGCTGAGTATTATTTCATTGTGTATATAAGCCACATCTTTTTCCACTCATCTGCTGGTGGGACTTAGGTTGTTTCCAACTCGAGGATTATGATTATTGCTTTGAGGAAGATGGGGATGCACATACCTCATTGAATTAGTCAAAAACTGCTTGCAGATTAATTTTTCTTCATGAGAATCAAATCCTTAGTTTCCCACCTCTTTTTTTAAATATGTGAGGGAAGGGGTGTTATTTGGAAAAGAAATAACTCAAGGCCCAAAGGAGATGAGGATGGGAGTCAGGTACATGAGGGTCTGAAATTTCGTAGGAAAAGAAGGCTTTGCTGTTCCATAAAGGGGGATGGGGAAGTTGACAAGCCCTGGGAAGGGTGATTCTAGACTACAGAGGGAAGGAAGATGGTTTCTACCCACCTACCCCCCAGTCTCTGTACACAGGAAATGCACTTCCCCCCCCCCAAGCCACCATTTTGATGGCATCAAAAACAAGGCTAATGTAGGTGAGGGAGAGAGCCAAGCTGTGGCAACATGGGGACTGAACACCTTGGAATTTATCTGAGCCACATTTTTCCGAAAAGTAGAGGCAGGTAAGAACCTCCCTTCCACCATTGCCACCTCTCTCCTCCACATACACACAACCACTGCCATTTTGTATTCCAATAAAAAAGGGCCGCTTGTTCCTCATATTCTGAGGTAACAAATATATCTACCTTCCCCGGTATCATGACTCCACGTTTCTCTGTCTTTGTGAAACCCCAGGTGCCCTTCCTTTTCTTTGAGATGTCCTTATGAATGGACATTCTCCCATAAAAGCATTTCCTTATGTGACTGGTATACAATTTGTATTTCAAGGGACTTGAATGAAGTTTCAATTGAGTCTAGTAAATCAATGTGGGGAGGAGATAAGTGAGGCAGGCAGCCCACCACTTGTCTCTGTAGTCCTCAGATTCTGGAGCTGGTGAGGTAAGTATTCTAAGACTGTAGTATGGGCTAGAATTTAGGCCACACTTTTCCATGTTAGCATCCAAGAGTCAACTATTTCAGTTGTCTATCAAGAATATGAAACAAATTGATCCCTCCGTTTAGAGAGCAATACCTATTGCAGGATTTGGAAAATCACCTTAAAGTACTCCATCCAAAACTATTGTAAAACCTATTATTACACTTGATCTTAGTCAAAAGGCCGAGAAGTGATAAAACCTGCTATTATTTAACAGAAACAATCTAAGGTTTATTCTTCACATCCATTTTTTTCAGGATCTCTACCCATTCATGAGGTAGGTTACCAAAAACCAGTGCGGGGGCCTCCCTGGTGGCACAATGGATTAAGACGCAACCTATGAAGCAGACCTCTCCTGTCTCTCCTGCTGCTCCTCTCAGCAGTGCATTTCAGTCAATCTGCCTATTCTGTTTTCCACTCAGTGGTGAATCCTCTCACCCCCACACCTCTGACATGTACCCCAGTTCTTGTATGCATAAATAAATAAATCTTAAAAAAAAAAATAAAAACCAACAGGGCCTCCCCTGGTGGTGCAGTGGTTGAGTGCTGGGCTGCGAGCCTCTGCAGCGCTGGTTCATTCCCTGGCCGCCAGCGAGGGTCCCACAAAAAAAAAAAAAAAAAAAGCAAAACAAAAACAAACAAACAGTGCCCATACTCAGCTCTTTCAAGAAATTATTTCTCAGGAAAACATTATTATCCCTGCCATCCACTGAAGGATTCTGTGAGATTAATATTTCAAGAATTTATCTTGAATCTCCAAGAGTGCAGCAAAAGAGCACTTATTATTTCTTCAGATCTGTTAAGTAGCAAGTGTTTGGACATCTTTTTAGCATGCACTTATTGTTTACTAGGTGTTTTGCTGATTTGGTTTGATTTCTCCCCCTTGTTTTCCCTTATTTAATCCTTACCTATTCCTCACCTAAATTACCTTGTTGTAATTTTTCTAAATATCATTTAGAGTATTATTGCATTTTTTTGTATTATTATAAATATTTCTAAATTCTTTCTGAAAAATAGTAGGTTAACAGCAAGTACTCAGACTGACCTGGAGCTGTGTTCTTCAACAAATGGAAAGAACCTGAATATCAAAAATCATTCCATGCCTGTCAGAGCTGATGCCTCCTGACCATATCAGTGCCCTTGGTGTTCTGAGCTTTCTCACCTAATGCTCAGAATAACCATCTTATTTTCTCCGTATTTTCAAACAGTTCCCATACTCTCCAAGTCTTTGCTTGTTTCAGCCACTGTAGCAATTGTCATTTTCAATTTCAATTTTAATATTTTCTGATTTCCCCCTCAACCTGACTTCTGAGCTTCAGTCCATTTGAACTATTTAAACTACCCCTCCTGAGAATGGCTTATCACAGTGGTTTTCAAATTTCAGTCAACTGCACCCTCATATCTATACCATTATTTTGTTTAAGATCTTTAAAATTTTACCTTGTCTTCTCCGCTAGATCTCAAATGCACAGGATTAAGTTAATCACAATCTCTGACTCCTGACAAATTCTCATCATCATTCTCAAGATTTACTTTTCCTTATTTTGTTTGTTATGCTATTACCTTGGATAATTTAATAAATATTTGTACCAAAGTAAAAGTCAAAATGTTGATGATAATCAAAATCCAGCATAATGATATTCATCTATCACCTATTCCCCTGCCAACTGGCATCTCAAAATCACTTTGAAACATATGTCCATCATTCTGTTTCTTCCTTTTATATCACTTGTCATAAATAAAAGGAATCTTTGAAAATAAATAAAAACAAATTGATGGTCAAAATTATCACTTGATAGTTTAACCTGCAGAAGGCATTTTAGCCTCAGGTTGCAGATTCTTTGATTAAAAGGGAAAGCTTGCAAGTATTAGTATCACAGTTAACTTAGAAGAAAAAATGAGGTGGTCTGATTGAAAGAATATTGAAAAGGAAGAGAATTCCTCACTCTGTGATTTACTGTATTTAATTTGTGCTCAATTCTTAAAATCATCTGTGTTCCCTCCCACACGTTTGCTATAATTTGGTTCTTTGCAGTATTCCCTCAAAAAAAAAATCTCTGTCAATCACAGCCAATTCCTGGGTGAGGCTCTGAGGTTCTGATGCATTGTTGACTCTGTCAACTTGAATATGGTACTATTTGATAAATTCCTTTTATATTTTCTATCAGGAAAGAGTTTATTCCTGGGTTGGACCTAATGAGAACAGCAAAGTCCATTTATATTTTAAATTTTGTTTCAATATTAAAAACTTTTTCCTGTGCTCTAAGGCTCCCAGTTGAATATACTCTTGTCTGTCTGAAATGCTTTTGATATTTCAGTCTTACTTTAAATGTTTTATATCACATTTTTTAAGCTACCTTAAATGTTTTGGAAGTGTGTGTGAAATAAATTATGTTTAAGAAAAAAGAGCTTTCACTGACTGAATGAGTGGAGTAAATGAATGGAGCTAATATCAATACTTTCTTATAACATTATTAAAATATTGTATGTGGTTACACATGTTTCTCCATTTAAACTGCAACCATATCCCTTGGCTCTTGGACCCTGTTAGGTGGTAGGCACTGAACAAACATTTGTAAAGAGTGGATTTGAGTGGAACACCATCTAAAGTAATGGCCAAAAAGTTGGAAATGGCAATCCTACCAGGAACTTGTCAAATTTTGCTTGAAGACTCAAAACTGAAACTCAAGGTTTTATATAAGTTTGAAGAAATAATTGTGTATAGGGAAGAACCCAAATGTTGGTAGTCAGAGAAACATGGGTTCTAGTTCAACTCTACCAATATCAGCTGTTCAATCTCAGTGTTTCACATAATTTTCCTGTTTGAGTGGTTAACCTTTAAAATGGGATTCATAATTCCTTCCACATTTAACTAGGTTTAATAAAGGCAACTTGGGCCCCCCCGGTGTCTCAGCGGTTGAGCTCTGGGCTGCAAAGTTGCCCACAGCCTCTGTAACACTGGTTTGATTCCCAGCCACCGGCGAGGGTCCCACATGGGGCGCAGACCTCTCCTGCCATGCCTGCTGCTCCCCTCAGTAGTGTATTTCCTCAGTCGGGCTGTTCTGTTCCCCACTCTGGCTCTGGTGAATTCTCTCACCCTCCCATGCTTCTGACTGTACCCAGTGCTTGTATAAATAAATAAATAAATCTTAAAAAAATAAATAAAGGCAACTTACAGGCATGTAGCAAGTGCTTAAATATTTCCAATTCCCCTCCCTGACTTTCTCTGAAGGTACAGTTTTCAATGTTGAATTGAACTTCACTTAGATTTCCAACCAATGCATAACACAGCATTAATTTTAGCACAAGTTAGAATCTATACAATGGATTTGAGTGCTGAGTTTTCTTTGTTTTGCTATATGACATTAGGCAAGCGCTGTCTTATGTCAGCTGTCCTTAAATGACACCTTGATCATCTGTCATTCAGACATCACTCTTATGAAACAGAATGTAGGAGCCTTTCTAAAATCATGTTGCATTTCCATGAAATAGACTACTATATATTATTTTTCTTTATAAAAACAGCCTTGGTCTGATGAGTGATTATTCTGCTTCAGTTCTAAACACTATTTTTTTTTTATTTCATACATAATCGAGAAAAAGATTATGTGGACATTGTATGTCCCTCAAAGGATTTTATTGACTCTGAGAATATGTAATAAAAATGAGGCATAACATTTGTGTTCTGTGGGTGGGGCTTTGCATGCTCCAAAGCATCCTTATGAGAAGACTAGAGAATGTTATTCACATGAGGCCAACATCAAATCCTGGGCAAATCAATGGGGGTGCTTGTAAGATATGAATTACATTCATTATCTGGCCCAGACTTAAGATCCTGAGTCTGTCAATGAAGTTGGTCAAATTGGCAAAAATGTCTGTTCTGGTCTCTGTGGACACTGGAGAGTTATAAAATTTCTCTGAGTGGAAAATTCAACTCTAGCAGAAATTACAAGTCTGCAGCCAAGATGGCTAGGCAAACTGAAAACCAACCAGAATATTAAAAAAAAAAAAAAATAAAGACCACAAACCATACAAAGTGTTCAGGTTTGAGGTAGAAAGAAAAATACTTAAAGGTTCCAAAGATTTGATTTATTAAAGATCTGGGTCCTTGCAAATGCATAAAATTGCACAATTACTCATAGAAAATCAGTCCTCATTGCCTTTTGTACCAAGGAGAAGATATATGAAGAAAAAACCCTTTTATACAAGGATCCCATGATCACTATGATTTATTAGGCAATTTCCCCACATGAAATACTGTGTGAACACCAAACTCAGCATGGAACCCTAACCAGGAGAAGAAATTAAGAGGGTCTGGGAAAACGTCTGAATTCAAGGGCATGTTTGTGTACAACTTGGCAGGAATAAGACCAAATAGGGAGATTGGAAATCTAAAAGAAAGAAAAACATTCCCCATGGGCTCCCACCACTAAAGAGGGAAATTTTTTTCCTGAGGAGAGCCATTCATTCCACAGCTCACTCTCCTCTCCTGCAGGACTGTGGACCTGAGCAGAGCTCCCACTCTGCTTCCCAGAAGGCAGGGGTCGATGGATTGTCTCTGGCCTGGTGTTCCTGGCACTTGCTGGAGGTATCTCCCTGCCACCCCAGGGGCCCTTCTCCCTGAGAGGCACTTCCTCAGTATTATCCCAGAAGATTGCATTGTGCACTGAGCTGCACAAATTATTAAGTCTTAGGGATGCAAAGGGTGGGGGTCCCAAAGTCATGACTATCGCCAAAACAAAGTGTATGTTTTAATCTGGAAAAACCTAAAACCACTCCCTTTGTGACCTTGGCCACTACATCTAAAAAGATTCTACTTGGCATGTTCAAAACATGTTAAATTAACTACATTTAAGTAGATGACTAGTGTAGTGCCAGGAAGGGGTGGAGCAGGATCTTTATGATCCAAGCAGACGGGTGAAGGAGGAGTCCTCGAGCCCTGGAGGGCTTTTTCAGGCTTTTATTGTCATTTTACCAGATACATGGCAGGCAAAAGTGGGGGAGGAAGGGGCCTGGGAGGCTGTCAGGCCTCCCAGCACTGTATATCTTCACTCTTTCTGGGCTCGCTGATGTTCTTTCTGCTCGTTTCTTCAGCCACTGCTACTCTTGCTCTCTGGCTTGTTCTCCTCTGGGCGTTCTCTCTTCTGCTGGTTCTGTTCCACTCTCGCTCATTCCCTTCTTCTGATGTTCTGCGGGTGTCATTGTGACTCCCCCTTAAAAGCCCAGTCTCAGCCCAGGTGAACCCACCACGTCTGCCCACACCCTACTCCAGGTGCCCACCATCAGGCATGCATTCAGGACAGCAGGAATCCATCATCAGTCCTAATGGCGGGAGGGCAGAAAAGCCTGACAATCATTTACCCTACAACTAGGAATAAGACCAAATCTATTCTATGCTTTCAGGTCATGTATTTCTATAGGCAGTTCCATAGAATATCACCATGGGGAATATTCATTTCTAGGCACTCACAGAATATTTCAGAGACATGGGGAGAACTTAACATGAGACTATATTTAAAAGTTTAATTAGAAAGTTTATGTATAGATATCAAAATAGGTGTAGATGAATACACATATATTCATATGCATACCACATATATATGTATATATATGTATACATCAGGCAAATCTCATTTTATTGGTTTTGCAGATTTTTTTGTAGTTTTGTAGATACTTTGTTTTCTTACACAAATCAGCCGCCAATAAGACAAATTCCCTGACAGTTCAGATGTTTCTAGCAGTTGTTTTGTAATAAAGTATTGTTAATAAAGGTATAAACAATGTTTCATTGATGTAATTCTATTGCACACTTAATTGACTAAAGTGTATATACACACACACAAACATTATTCTCCACAGAACAGTGTATGAGAGGATTCCCTGGGCAATTTTGGTCTAGAAAGCCCTTTCCCTTTGATTTAAGAAAGCTCAAGGCATATGCAATTTCACAGTTTAAGTGTCACTGTGGCAGTCCTTGTAATCTGTTGACATGACCTCATGAAAAACTGATGTGGGCCTCCATGTGTTGGTATCTTCAGAAAATGAATAGCCTTAACCTCAGATTTCATTCTGAGTTTTAAATTTTTGGCTCCATGTCAATGAGTCCAAGCTCTTTTGGAGTGTGAGGATGGGGAAAAAGGAAAAGAAAAGGTTCCATTTTGGGGGTTATTCCTGTTCTCTCTTTTCTCTAAGATTTTTCTGTGTGCAAATGGTTATTATCAGATTTCTTGGATTCTTTTTTCCTACTCTTTGCCTGCCTGCTTAGCACTCGAACTGTATTAACAGAGTTTATTTAAAGAAAACAAACAGTTGACTCATCAAATCATCTATTTTCAAAGAAACAATGTGAATTTAGATAGATGCAGGTTCTAATCTCAGTTTCACAATTTATCAACAATTTATTTGCACCTCTGTTTTTTGATTTATCAAACAAGGAGAGTGATAACTAACTCAAAATATAAGTGCACAATACAAGGCTTGATGCATGCAAAGCATTTTAAAAAGGTTAAAATCAACATTAATATTAACAGTTGCTTGAGATATTGATTACTAAGTAATTGAGATACTAGTCAAAGTTCAATTTAGACAAGTTATTTTTTTCAAAGATCTGTGCTTGCAGATAGGCCTAGCATAGCATTCAATGTCCTCTGAAAAGTATTTGGAAGACTGAACTGGAAAAACCACTAACAACACTTCCCAGTGTCTCTCAGTTATTATCTTAAACTTCTTAGTAGCATTGTTTATGCATAAAAATTGAGGCAATATTTTTACTTTTATATACTTTCTTAGTGTTCTTACAGTTCTTTGCCTGTCCTAACCATATGCAGCATGATTTTTCATCCTGTTTTATGAATAGACCCAAGGTCATGGTCATGTCCTCACACACTTGGTGTAGCACAGCACTTTCCACAAATGTTGATAATACTGGGTGCAGAGGGGTTCACTTTTTCAAAAGCTTTTCTGTAATTTTGTTGTTGTTCTGGCACATTGTTCTTCACCAATGCCTACCTCTAGTTATCAAATCACTTATTGTCTTAATAAGCAAACCCTTGTCTAACTGTAATGATTTCTTTTTTAAAAAAGATTATTTATTTATGCATACAAGAGCTGGGGTATAGGCCAGAAATGTAGGGTGTGAGAAGATCCACCAGAGACAGAGTGAGAAACAGAACAGGCAGACTGACTGAAATACACTACCGAGGGGAGCAGTGGGTGAGACAGGAGAGGTCTGCTTCTCCATGTGGCTTTCTCTCTGGCCATCCAGGGATTGAATTCATGCTGCAGAGGCTGTGGATTGGTTCATAGGGCAGTGCTTAACCCCTTGGCCACCAGGGAGGCCCAAAACTGTAATAATCTCCGGGGGAAATTCCAGCTAAAGATGTTATTCATGTATATTGGCCAGTAGATGGCCAGATATTTGCAGGTAATAATATTTCTTTTAATTCTTTAAACTAGATCAGAGTGTCTGTTCTAGTGTCAGAAACATGGATAACATCCTTGGCTCAGTCATTGACCTGGTTGTCAGTGTATGAGAGACACTGGTTCAAGAAAGTTATTTTGGGAAAGTCCAAGTGATATAAGGATGGTACCGACACCCTCAAATTATAATGTCTGCTTATCAATTTATTAACTGATAACAACTTACCAGCAGTTATTATAAATGGACTCTCAGGCTATTTTGTTCATCACCAACCTGTATTTTCAGAGCCTCTTGAGGCTTATCTGTCAAAAAGTAAATTCATGGGCCTCCCCTGGTGGCGCAGGCGGTTGACCACTATGCTATGAAGCTGTCCACAGCCTTTGCAGCGCTGGTTCGATCCCGACCAGTGGCGAGGGTCCCACATGGCGCAGCAGACCTCTCCTGCCATGCCCGCTACTCCCCTCAGCAGTGTATTTCATCGGTCTGCCTGTTCTGTTCCCCACTCTGTCTTTGGTAAATCCTCTCACCCTCCTGCGCATATGGCCTGTATCCCAGTTCTTGTATAAATAAATAAATATTTTAAAAAATAAATTCATAATATTCCATGGTTAAATGTGGAAAATAACCTAAAAATAGTGCTGTATATGTGGTTTCAAGTATTGTACTTAAAGAAATAAATTGAATAGTTACTGAGAATAATTTAGTTCACCATCAATTAATTTAGCCTTGGGTATTAGATTTCTTTCTTCCATACTTTTTGAGTGAGACGATGAAGTACAAATGCTACTTGACATTTGTGGGGGGAAAGGAAAGTAAATTTTATGTCAAAAATTTCCTAAGGATATCCTCCAAAAGAAATACTTACAACTTATTTTTTTAAACCAATAAAGCTTTTGTGACTAATTGGTTAATTGGAGGATAGATATGAGAATATTCCATTCATTTTTTTTCTGTTAAATTAAGTGATGGAAATGCATAAAATATAAGAAATTAATGAATTTATAGTCTAATATTAGTGGAATTATGCTGAATGTTTCTCTGTGTGTTTTTAATATCCTGATTCATTGCTAATATCCTTTTCAAAATGGAGAAACTTTTCCCAACCTCAGTTCAAAGGAATGGAATATTTCTATAAAAACAAGAATGGGGGGAATGACCTCTGAATCTATGGCTAGTAGAAACCTTTGAACTCAGCAACCTTGTACATTGCATAACTCAATCTGGGAAAGAACTTCCCTTTGCCACCCTCTGAAGGGAATGCAGCCACTTCCATGAGCCATTAACTTAGCTCTTTTATTTAATTTTTTTAATTTAAAATTTTATATATTTTTTACATCATTGTTCATATTTGCACAATGTATGCATTTTCATCTTGGTTATAGTCCCCATACAATTCCCACCACCCTTGTTTTGATCCTGTTCCCTTCTCCCCCAATAGTGTAGTAGTGTGTATCTGGTTGATAGATGCTTGTTGATTTTGATTTTTACTTTATTATAATTAGTCTTTTTCCTGGTCCCTTATTTATTCATAACTTAGCTCTTTAAAGTAAGCACATAAAAATTCAACAAAGTGGCCTAGTAGAAGAGTGGGCAATGTATTGTCAATATATTTGAAGACAGTGAGCAGGATTGTGAGAGAAAAATGGTCTGAAAAAATTTTGTATAACGCTTCTCATTTTGTAAAACAGAATGAGTTAGAAAAATCAAGTTTTTTTTTAATTTTTGTGGAAAAATTACAGTGATGTTCAAATGAAAAACATTATGGTGAATTATTTTTTTACTTCAGTCTTGTTTTCAAAAAAATAATTGACACATGCCATTTAAAAATGTGAAGATGGGAGGAGAAATGTCAGATGCCTCCAATTAAAATATTTTTATTTTAGTCTCCCAGAGAATACTTAAGTAGTCTGTGGGAGCCTGAGGAATAAATGCAGTTTTTATGCTTTTTCGGAAGGGATGTGCTACATTATCTTCCCAACCTCCGCCTGTGGTCTGGTTTCTGTGCAAATTTTCCAATTTGCTTCAAAGAAGGAGGCTACAAGAGTTCTGTGTGCCAGAAAACATTTGATTAATTGTATTAAACACAACCACACATATAATTGTACATATGCATTAATTACCTACAATTTGACGTCCAATTATTCCTTCTTAGCATGAGGTGTCAATGGATTCTAAATCACTTGAAATTCATGTACATTGTCCCATCTTACATTGACCTCATTTTTTTTTCCTCAACAGATGTCAAGTTGCATTAAACATATGGGCTATTTTGAGTAAAGTCTTCATCATGCTAGAGATTGGACATATATTTACATTAAATACCCACATTTTCATAAGCCAGATAACTCACCAATTATCATTCAATTTAGAATTCATTTGTGCTCTCTTCTTCATTAATATGAGATTGTAAATATTTTATTACAGCTCAGCACAGAATATACTCAGGGAAACTGCTTCCTTTCCAAGAAACTACAAAATGTGACTCAGCTTTCTGGTCAGAAGAGAGATATTTCCAGAAATTAATTTTAATAGCTGCCCATTCAATAAATATTTTGAATATAGCTTGAGGATTATACAACTATTTTGAAAAACATTTTCAAATATACTATTAGTAAGTTCAACATTATGTCCAAAACTTGTTTGAATCTAAAATCTAGTATGCAAGACCAGGCGCTCAGGGAGTGAGTGCTGCATCGCCATTTTAGAACAGGGACATTTCTTCAGTAAAGATTGCTTGAAACCAGCAGAAGGCTCCTGGAGGAACCAGAGGTGAGCTGGGAAGTTTGCCCATGCCAGGCCCCTTCTGGCCTGTAGTCCGAGCCCAGAGGGGAAGCGGGCACTCAAGACCAGGGCAGACTGGACACGCAGAGGAGTGCAAACTCACATCACCTTTTTAGAACAGGGACCTTTCTTCAGTAAAGCCTGATTGAAACAGGCAGATGGCTCCTGCAGGAGCCAGAGGTGAGCTGGGAAGTTCACCCAAGATCCGGGCAAGTACCAGCAACACAGTGTCCCAATGCATATGGCAAATTAGAAAACAGACAGTAGGGAGTAGAAAACCCACACGCAAACCAGCAACTCCTCAGGAAAAAAGCACACCACAAAAAGAAAACCACCCCCCAGATTGCAATGACAATAACTTGGAAGAACTTCTGAGCCTTCCAGAAAGAGAATTTAAAATTGCCATGATAAAAAAACTGACAGAAGTCATAAAGGAAAACAATGATAAGGGAAAAGTAATCAAGAAGATCAGAAGAATGAAATTGAATCCCTAAAGAGGGAAGTAAAAGAAATGCAGGAGATCAAAGAATTAATGGAGGCACTAAAGAACTCTGGGAAAAGCAATGAAAGCAGAATAGATGAAATTGAAGAACGAATAAGTACTCTTGAAGACACAGAAATAAAAAGAACCAAAACAGAAAAGGAAAGAGAAGTACGAAGGAAAAAGACAGAAGAAAGACTTCGGGAACTATCTGACACCATGAGGAAAGGAAATATAAGAGTTATAGGAAACCCAGAAGGAGAGGAGAGAGATGTAAGAACAGAGAAAATATTCAAGGAGATAATTGAAGAGAATTTCCCAAACATGAAGAAGGAGCTGAAAATTGATATACAAGAAGCAAGAAGAACACCAAAATTCCACGATGAAAGGAAAAATACAGCAAGACACATAATAGTAAAGCTCCTAAGAATCCAGGACAAGGAAAAAATAATGAAGCTGACAAGAGGGAAGAAACATATAACATTCAAAGGAAAACCAATCAGACTGACATCAGAGTTCTCTGAAGAAACACTACAGGCAAGGAGAGAGTGGAAGGACATAGTCAACAGACTCCAAGAAAACCGATGCCAACCAAGAATACTCTACCCCGCATAGCTCTCCTTCCTCTATGAAGAAAGAATAAGGACCTTCCCAGACAAACAGAAGCTCTGGAAATTCATTACGACTAAACCCCCACTCCAAAAAACTACAAGGAGTCCTAAAGCCAGAACCTGACAGGGACGAATAACAACAAAAGAAGGATTAAAAAAAAAAAGGTGTTAAAAGAATAAATAAATTCAAAGGAAAGACAAACACAATGGGAAATCCAGACACTAACATATCAATATTAATTCTAAATGTAAATGGACTAAACTCTTCAGTAAAAAGACACAGAGTTGCAGCCTGGATTATGAAACAAAACCCAACCTTTTGCAGTCTCCAGGAAACACATTTAGCTACAAAAGATAAAAATAGACTCAAAGTTAAAGGATGGAAAACAATCCTACAAGCAAATGGACCAAAAAAAAATGCAGGAACAGCTATACTTATATCAGATAAAACAGATTTCAAACTCAAAAAGATAAAAAGAGACCCCAATGGTCACTACATTATGATCAAGGGAACAATACTTCCAGAAGAAATAACACTCATTAACATATATTCACCAAACGAAGGAGCACCAAAATATATCAGACAACTATTGTCATCTCTGAAAACAGACATCAGAGAAAACACATACGTAGCGGGAGACTTCAACACACCACTATCAACAATGGATAGATCAACGAGACAAAAATTAAGTAAAGACACTAAAGCTCTAAATAAGGTCCTAGAGTGCTTGGGCTTAACAGACATCTATAGAACACTAAATCCCCAAAAAATGGAGTACACATTTTTCTAAAGCACACACTTATCATTCTCCAGGATCGATCACATATTGGGACACAAGACAAACATCAACAGATACACTAAGATTGAAATCATATCAACCATCTTTTCTGACCATGAAGGCATCAAACTAGAAAAAAAAAAACATAAAACGAAGGTAAGGAACTCTCCTGCCTCATAGAGATTGAAAACCACACTTCTGGAAGACCACTGGACAAATGAGGAGATCAAAGAAGAAATACAAAAATTCTTTGAATTGAATGACAAGGAGGACACCAATTTCCTAAATGTATGGTATGCAGTAAAAGCAGTAATAAGAGGAAAATACATAGCAATAGAGGCTCACATCAAGAAACAAGAAAGAACTCAAAGAAACAACCTAACCTCAAAGCTCAAAGATCTAGAAGAAGGACAACAAAAAAACCCAAAACTAGTAGAAGAAAAGAAATAATAAAAACCAAAGTAGAAATAAATGAAGTCAAAACTAAAAAAAAAAATCCAAAAGATCACTGAAACCAAGAGCTGGTTCTTTGAAAAAATCAATAAAATAGACAAACCCCTAACCAGGCTCACAAAGGAAAAAAGAGAGAAAGCACAAATAAACAGGACCACAAATGATAGAGGAGAAATCACAAGGGACACAGCAGAAATCAAAAGAATAATCAGTAACTGCTATGAACAGTTATATGGAAACAAGTTCAACAATCTAGAGGACTTGGACAAATTCCTACAACTCTACAATCACCCAAAGCTAGATAAAGAAGAAATAGAACACCTAAACAGACCAATTACAAGCAGCAAAATTGAAATGGTAATCAAAAACCTCCCCCAAAACAAAAGTCCAGGACGTGATGGATTTACAAATGAATTCTACCAAACATTCAGAGACGAATTAGTGCCTATCCTTCACAAACTCTTCCAAAAAATTGAGAAGGAAGGTATAATACCAAACACGTTCTATGAAGCCAACATTACACTAATACCAAAACCGAACAAGGACAACACAAAAAAGGAAAACCACAGGCCAATCTCCCCAATGAACCCTGATGCAAAAATCCTCAAAAAAATTTTAGCTATCAGAATCCAACAATGTATCCATAAGATAATTCACCACGACCTAGTAGGATTCATCCCAGGGACACAAGGATGGTTCAACATCCGAAAATCAATCAGCGTTATCCAACACATCAATAAAAAGAAATATAAAAACCATATGATAATATCAATAGATGCTGAGAAAGCTTTTGACAAAGTGCAACACCCATTCATGATAAAAGCCCTTGAAATTCTTGGGATACAAGGAACATACCTCAACATCATAAAGGCCATATATGACAAGCCAACAGCCAGTATCATTTTCAATCGTGAAAAGCAAAAGCATTTCCATTAAGATCTGGAACACGACAAGGATGTCTACTCTCACCACTGCTTTTCAATATAATACTGGAAGTCCTACCCAGAGCAATAAGACAAGAGAAAGACATCCAAGGAATCCAAATAGGAAAAGAAGAATTCAAACTATCAGTATTTGCAGATGATATGGCAATCTACATAGAGAACCCCAAAAACTCCACAGAAAAACTAATTCAACTCATCAATCAGTTCAGTAAAGTGGCAGGATACAAAATCAACATGCAAAAGTCAGTAGCCTTCCTATACACCAATAATAAATCTGAAGAAGAAGGAATCAAAAAAAAATCCCTTTTATTATCGAAACAAAAAAATCAAATACTTGGGAATAAATCTAACAAAAGAGGTAAAGGGCCTATACAAAGAAAACTATGAAACACTGTTAAAAGAAATAGAAGAAGACACAAAGAAATGGAAATGCATCCCCTGCTCATGGATTGGAAGAATTAACATTATTAAATGGCCATCCTACCAAAAGCCATATACAGATTCAATGCTATTCCAATCAAAATTTCAATGACATTCTTCAAAGAAATAGAACAATTATTGATGAAATTCATATGGAACCACCAAAAACCTGAGTAGCCAAAGCTGTGCTGAAAAAAAAAGAAGGGAATGGAGGCATCACACTCCCAGACATCAACTATACTACAAAGCCATAATCATCCAAACTGCATGGTATTGGAACAAGAACAGAACCATGGACCAATGAAACAGAATAGAAAATTCAGAAATAAATCCACAGATTTTTGGTAAACTAATCTTTGACAATGCAGCAAAGAATATGCATTGGAGCAAAGACAGTTTGTTCAATAAATGGTGCTGTGAAACCTGGATCGCTACATGCAAAAGAATGAAACTTGACTACTACCTCACACCATGCACAAAACCCAACTCAAAACTGATTAAAGAACTAGACATAAGATCTGAAACCATAAAATACATAGAAGAAAATATAGGCAAAACACTACATGACATTCACCTCAAAGACATCTTCACAGACACATCACCCAAAGCTGTGATAGTGAAGGCAAAGATAAACAGCTGTGGCTACATCAAATTAAAGAGCTTCTGCACAGCAAAAGAGACAATAACAAAAACAACGAGAAACCCCACCGACTGGGAGAACAGTTTTGCACACAACACTAATGATAAAGGACTGATCACAAAAATCTACAAAGAGCTGCTGATGAGACTCAACAAAAACAAAGACAATAATCCAGTCAAAAAATGGGCAGAAGAGCTAAAAAGAAACGTCTCTGAAGAGGAAATGCAAATGGCCAACAGGTATATGTAAAAATGTTCAACATCACTTGTAATCAGGGAAATGCAAATCAAAACTACCATGAGATACCATCTTACACCAGTGAGAACGGCATATATTAAAAAAACTAGCAACAACAAATGTTGGTGAGGTTGTGGAGAGAAAGGAACTCTTCTGCACTGCTGGTGGGAGTGCAAACTGGTCCAACCACTATGGAGAGCTGTGTGGAGATTTCTGGACCTACTAAACATAGAGCTTCCCTATGATCCAGCAATTCCACTCCTAGGTATTTATCCAAAGGTCACAGAAACATCAATTCCAAAGAGTATCTGTACCCCTATGTTTATAGCAGCACTGTTTGTAATAGCTAAGCTTTGGAAACAGCCCAAATGCCCAAAAATAGATGAGTGGATCAAGAAGATGGGGTACATATACACCATGGAATATTACTCAGCATTCAAAAAAGATAAACACATGCAATTTGCAGCAACATGGATGGAGCTGGAAGGGATCATGCTCAGCAAAATATGCCAGAAAGAAAAAGAAAAATACTGGATGGTCTCACTCATAGCAGGAATCTAGAAAACTTAAATAAGGGACTAGGAATAAGAATAACTATAAGAAACTAAAAATCAAAGTCAACAAACAACTATGAACCAGAGACTCTCTATGGGGGGTGGGGTGCGTGGAGGGGAGGAATTGGGATAAAAATAAGGGTGTTGTAATTGTATGGGGAATATAAAAATAAAATTTATAATAAAAAAAATAAAATCTAGTATGCAAAGATACCTGGAAAATATTTTGAAACTGTAGTCTTTAATGACTAATTTTAAAGTTATTAATCATTAAAAGTTGGGAAGTTGCTGTAATTAGCTACCACTGCTATAAAAATAATCTTAAAAAATAAATAAAAGAGTTGGAAGGGATCATGCTCAGCGAAATAAGCCAGAAAAAAAAAGAAAAATACTGGATGGTCTCACTCATAGCAGGAATCTTGAAAACTTAAATAAGGGACCAGGTAAAAGAATAACTATAAGAAATTAAAAATAAAAATCAACAAACAACTATGAACCAGAGATACTCTATGGAGTTGGGGGGCAGGGAGGGGAGGGATTGGGGTCAAAATAAGGGGGTTGCAATTATATGGGGAATATAAAAATACAATTTACAAAAAAATAAAAAGCAAGTTAAAGAAATTTTGAGTTTGTATACCAAGTGCAGTGGTCTTGAAACATTTTTCTTTCTCAAAAAAATTGACTCAGAGCTTTAAAATATTAAAAAGTAAAAGCTTATCTACTTTTCTTGACAAAACTGCTGGGGAACATGGAGGTTGGGCACACTGAAGCAGTGCTATTGGGAGGGAAGGGCTCTTTGATGTGATCTTTGACTTTAACCTTTCTCTCCTCTGCCTCATGATAACTTCTTTCAGAAATTTCTAGGGTTTGAATTTTCTCTGCAGATTTGAACTTTACCATCAATGCCAATTATTTACCTAGCAGCGAAGGAAACAAACTACAGAGAGGTCAAACCAGTGGGAGCCAAAGAGGCACAATTGATTGCAAGTTCAGTTGTCAAGAAGTAAAAGGTTTGGGGCTTCTTAAATTTTATTTTATTGACGTACTCCAATTTCATTCATATTCTAGCAATATCTGCTAATTATGCATATAATACATCAATAATATTAATCAGCATACATTTCCTATTGCTGTTATTTATTGAGTAGAACAATATATGCTAGGGGCGATGGGGTTACAGAATAACTTACATTCCCTGTCCCCCAAAGAACTGGTCTACTCTGATAGAGAAAAACATTTTTAATCTCTTTTTCTGACTCTAGCATCCATCTACCTTGGTATTTCATGAGTACTATTTTCACTGAGTAATGAACTTCTTACATATTAAGTGTACTCTGTATTGGTCATCATATGCTTTTTTTTGTTTTCTTTGCCTCTTTTATATTTTGTCCTGCTTTATGTCTTTCCCCTTTTCCTCTCCTTATTTCTGGTCTCTTCTTTCCTTTCTCCTTTATCATCACTATTTAAATTATCCCTGTAAGCCACTTAAAGCCTGCAATTTCTTTTAGCATAGAAAATAGCCTTTCATTCCACACTTGAAAATAAAAGGACTAAAATGCAAATAAAAGGTTAAGAGCACAGGTTATACTTGCGTGACTGGATTTCAGTTAAAGTGCAATTAATCAATCCATCCTCAAGCATAAGTGACTGCTAACAGAGTCTTTCCTGTTTTCTAGGTGTAATGAGTGGGAAAGGAAGAGGGGGAGTGAAGACAATAAGAGGCCTTTGGGCAAACATGAGGGGATGAAGAAAGAGGTACCTGCCATATAGAAGCCAGGGGATCTGGGGCTGTCAAAGTCTTGAGAGCTTTTCATGGGACAAATAGAAGCATTACCTGAAGTAGCCATGGAGTGCGATTGCAAAACGAAGGCAGCTCTCAGTGATTTATGAAAGGGTCCACATGACTTATGAAGACTTAAAAAAACATCAGCACTCAGCCGACTTTCTATAAAGGAGTGTCTTTCCAGGGGGATTCAAGGAGCTTGGATTTAATAAGGAAAACAGAATCTACAGTGTGTGATTAATATTAATAATAGATAAGGAAATGAGACTCTCTCTAAGATATACCAGAATTTATGTATGCTGATACTCTGGCCTTCAAAAGTTTCGGCCAAAACCAGGTACTCCTTGTTTCCAAACCACTCCTTGGAACTCTTCTACTTTCCCATCACCCGGACACCTTTTCTACATGGGTGACTCCTGAAGATGTTCTATGAACTTTTAGTCTGCTAGAATGCCTGCCCCAACTTCTCTTCTTCCTTCTCCATCGATGCCACATGAAATCCCAAACATCCTTCAAGTTCTGATCCAAATGCCACAGAGGACTTGCTACCACCTCTAATCCTTAATAGAACTGTTTGTTCCTGTCCCAATCATAGAATGCACTATATTGTACTTCTCCTAGTAAACATATTTTTGAGTTTTTTTTTTTCAGGGCACATGAAAACAAACAAAACAACAACAAAAAAGCAAGTGCTAGGTCTAGGTTGGCAATGTGTATATGGTATGATGTACAGAAAGAACAGATAAATAGGAATTTTCATCTCCTAGTTTGCTTCCATTGTCTCCATGTAGAGAACGGGGATTAATTCTGTTTCTATGTCCCATGAATAGCCCATTATTCTGGTCATCCATAGTCAGGGTGGAGTGGTGGGATCAGGAATTGGTGGTGTAGAGCTGGCCTGACTTGACCCATTCATTTACTCCCATGTCTGTGAACATAATGGTTGTAGCTGGAAGGTGTTTCAACTGCAGCCAATCTGAGTTCCTGTCCAAGAACTCTTAATCTAAAATTAGGTAAGAAGCATTTTGAGCTTTGGTGTTGGAATATGGGTTTACTGGTATTTGCTGTGAAAGAAAATGAAGTCAGACAGAGAAGTAAAGGTGAAATGCTTCAGAAAAAGAGAGACCTGGCTATATTCCATATAAATTTCAAGGTTATGGTTCCTTAGGTCTTTTGTTTTGAAGGTACCCTAGTACCTTCTTTTTGTTTGTGCTAAATTAAGTTGGGTTTCTATCACTTTCAACCAAATATCTTTGCTAAATTGATCTCAATTAAATAGGACTATATTAAGACCTAAATGGGTAGAACACATTTTTTAAGACAAAATAGTCACTTAATAGTTGAAGTAATTTAGCAGAACATCTTGCTTTTTAAAAATAGTTCTTATGACCTGTTCTCAGTACAAACACTTGTTGTCGGTGCCCAGGGAGGAATAATGACAGAAAAAAAAAAAAGGGATGTCAATATTTGCAAATACATTGTTGCAATTTTCAAAAGGATGCACTATGGTGGAGATGGCCAGCTGCTCACCAAATATCTGCGAGAGCTAAGAGAGAGGCTGGGAGGAGGCAGGTGACTTTCTCTAGCTTCTTCCCTTTTGAAGTCTCATGAAACAGCAGAGTCATGAGTGATGAAGTGACTAAACCACAACATGGAAATTTTAAGAAATATAAACTACTGTGAGAATAAAATAAACTTTTATTACATTAATCCACTGAGATTGTGGAACTTGCCTGTTGGTTAGTGAGTAGTAGCCAAACAGGACAGATGGGTTTTTGAGTTCAGGCAGTGTGCCACTAAGTCCTGAATGAATTCCATGCCAAATGTCATACATTAGGAAAGGAGACTAGCATTTCAGAATAACTTGTATCAGACTAACCTCAGAGTGTTTATTGAAACAACCCCTGAACAAGAACAGTGAGTTATATTACTGCATCTGATATATATGAACCTAAACAATAGAACTGACATGGCTCTCTTGAGATCCTTGAACATGAGGTAAATTTGAACTAGAGGAGCTGCCCGATTGATACTAATCCTGCTCTGTATGCTCTTCAGAGTATATAAAATGTATAAAACATCACCCTTATCAGATTAAAACCCTTGTGAAAACAGGATGGTTCTTCTATGTTCAACTGCAGAATTAAAACCTAGACAAGGGTTTCGCAAGCTTTGCTTATCAATGGCCACACAGTATATATTTTAAGCTTTGTGGGTCAAGAGGTAAAATTGAGGATATTTTATAGATACCTTCATATAATACTCAAGCACCATTAAAATATTTTGATTTTTTCAATGATTTCTAAATGTAAAATCATCAATTCTCAGATGATAAAGCATTACTAAAACAGGACAGGTTTGGCTTTGTAGGCAGTCACATGTCAAAATTTGGATCTAGAATTAAATGTTAGGGTGGACACTAAAATATGATATAAAATTTTATTTTACATGAAATATAAAAGATTAAAAGATTAGACAGTAGACCATAATAAGTCTCACAAGCATAGGCTGAGAGACACAAGAGAGTAGAATGAGTTAATATAAAAAACATTCCTCTAGGGACCACATCTCAGCAAAATGTTTGAAGACTACAAACAGGAGGGGCAAAGGACTTTGGGTTTGGGATTATTTGATGTGTTGCTCTCTGGAAGATGAACCAGAAGCTAGGACACAGTGAGTCACCATGTGTTCTTCCTGGGCTTGTCGGCCTAATAAGAAGACAGTAAAGAAGACCTGAGCAACCTGGGCCAGTGTCCGAGATGATGCATAATTCTTTTCCAACGTTGGAAGTCTTATTTTTCTTCTCTCACAATCTGACTTCTTAAACACATGGGAGGTACCTATTTAATTATTTAACTCCCACCATAAGTGTTCCATAGTATTCCCTAGCGAGATAACTTATTAGAATTTGCAAATTGTTTTGTTATGATACAAGGAAAAATAAATTCTCCAAGCAGAGGCAGGTGGGCTGCCTGAATGAGGGTTTTTGTGGTGTGAAATGCTAAGTGGTTACTGGACTCAATGCAACATTTGGCTTTGGTTCTTTTTAACCTTGGCCTTGAGAAACAGATAACATCTCTGGTGGTTTTATTCCCATCCCTAGTCTTCATTACAGTAATGCTTTCAACATCAGGACAATCACTCCCCTGACTTGCAGGCCAAGTTAATGGTGGAGTCTCTCCAACACTCACCCACACACTATAGGGCTAGCATCTTACCCAGGAAAGGCTAAGTTTTCTAACTTGGCTCATATGCTGCCAGAATACAAGTCCTTGGAAACCTGTTTAATGAGTGTTATCCAGAACTGACAAGGTGGCTGCAAAGATAGAGCTTAGTCAAACACCTTGTGGCTCAGAGTTTCTGGAAGTCACACGCAGGGGCAGGCACTGTGGATCTTTCATCGAAAGTACTTTCCAGAGCTTAGGTTCAGCACTTTGATAAGCATTTAGAAAGTGTCTTGTTACTACTGAGAATGAACAGGCAGCTGCCTCACATCTATATTGCTCTGGGGGGGGAAGGTCAGTGGCAGGTCACCCAGAGAACTGTTAAGACCAGCAGGGCTGGCATATGGGCACAGCTCCCCCTGCCAGAACTCATGCACAGGAGCAAACACTGTTCTCAGAACAAGTGCCATCAGTGGGCCTCAGCCTAGGTGCCAGGTAAGCAGGTTATTTTCAGGAGAAAGGGACTCCTTGCTAGTGGTTCCAGTAAGCATTGGGACAGCCACTGAATAGTCAGACCCCATATCCTGCCTCCTGGTCTCCTAGGATCTCAAACAAAACAAGTATAAAATGCTCCGTCTTTATGTACATCAAGTCTAGCCTTCTTTAAACAGACACAAAAAGCTTGTTTTTTTTAACGAAAGGTTTTAATAAGAGACAAGCCCCACCTGTTCCTTCTGCTCCCATGAGACCATCCCTTTATTCCACAGTTCAGTTATTTCTCTGGGAATATAACCAGGAAGGCAGAGAGTCAACTGCTGCTCTCCACACAGTCACTCAGAGGGGCCACTTACACTGGCATCAGGAGGAGGAGGTGGCTACAGCAGGCAGTCCTAAGGTGTCTATTTGCCTTAGATCCTAGAACCTGGATATTCCACTAAGAGTTCCATTTCCAACTCTAGGTAGATTTCAGAAACCACAGGAGGGATGGATACTGTATAGGCATGGGTGAGATCTGGCCAAAGCAGATAATAACACTTAATCCTTGTGCTCCATAGTCAGTTCTGAGACTCACCAACTGCTCCTCTTTATGTCCAGGTAGGAAAAGTGAAAGAGACTCAATGGATGAACATTCTTTGCTATTCTGGGGGTGCAAAGGGCACACAGGTAGAAAGGCAAGATAGCAGATGTTTAAGTAACAATTATGTTCTGATATTAGTTCCTGTGACCAGAATCCCATCTGGCCCTTAAGGCAGGCCTAGATTTACCAGGTTTCTGTGTTTCCTGTCCACACCCCACTCCCACTGTCACTGCCTCACACCCCTCCTCCCACAACCACCACAGAGAAGAAAACTATTACCTGATTGGTTCAATTGGGTGGCCTTGATACAAGCTGGAAAGTCCTCTAGACTCAGTTCAGGGATGCATATCTGCTTTGATCACACCTTAATTAAAACCCTTTAACTTCTTTTTTTTTTTTTTTTTTTTTTTAAATAAATTTTATTGTTATATTCCCCATACAATTGCAGCCCCCCCATTCTGACCCCAATCCCTCCCCTCCCGCCCCCCTAAAAGTGTCTCTGGTTCATAGTTTTTTGTTGATTTTGATTTTCACTATCTTATAGTTATTCATTTTCCTGGTCCCTTATTTAAGTTTTCTAGATTCCTGCTATGAGTGAGACCATCCGGTATTTTTCTTTTTCTTTTTGGCTTATTTCGCTGAGCATGATCCCTTCCAGCACCATCCATGTTGCTGCAAATTGCATGTGTTTATCTTTTTTGAATGCTGAGTAATATTCCATGGTATATATGTACCACATCTTCTTGATCCAGTCATCTATTTTTGGGCATTTGGGTTGTTTCTAAAGCTTAGCTATTGTAAACAGTGCTGCTATAAACATAGGGGTGCAGGTGTTCTTTGGAATTGATGTTTCTGTGTCCTTTGGGTAAATACCTAGGAGTGGAATTGCTGGATCATATGGAAGCTCTATGTTTAGTAGGTCCAGAAATCTCCACACAGCTTTCCACAGTGGTTGGACCAGTTTGCACTCCCACCAACAGTGCAGAAGAGTTCCTTTTTCTCCACACCCTCGCCAACATTTGTTGTTGCTAGTTTTTTTAATATGTGCCATTCTCACTGGTGTAAGATGGTATCTCATGGTAGTTTTGATTTGCATTTCCCTGATGACAAGTGATGTTGAACATTTTTTCATATGCCTGTTGGCCATTTGCATTTCCTCTTCAGAGAAGTTTCTTTTAAGCTCTTCTGCCCATTTTTTGACTGGATTATTTTCTTTGTTGTTGTTGAGTCTCATCAGCTCTTTGCAGATTTTTGTGATCAGTCCTTTACCATTAGTGTTGGGTGCAAAAATGTTCTCCCAGTTGGTGGGGTTTCTCTTTGTTTTTGTTATTGTCTCTTTTGATGTGCAAAAGCTCTTTAATTTGATGTAGTCCCAGCTGTTTATCTTTGCCTTCACTATCACTGCTTTGGGTGATGTGTCTGTAAAGATGTCTTTGATGTGCAAATCACGTAGTGTTTCGCCTATATTTCCTTCTATATATTTTATGGTTTCAGGTCTTATGTCTAGTTCTTTAATCCATTTTGAGTTGATTTTTGTGTATGGTGTGAGGTGGTGGTCAAGCTTCATTCTTTTGCATGTAGCGACCCAGTTTTCCCAGCACCATTTATTGAACAAACTTTCTTTGCTCCAATGCATATTCTTTGCTCCTTTGTCAAAGATTAGTTGACCATAAATCTGTGGGTTTATTTCTGGATTTTCTATTCGATTCCATTGGTCTGTATGTCTGTTCTTGTTCCAATACCATGCAGTTTTGATGATTATGGCTTTGTAGTATAGTTTGAAGTCTGGGAGTCTGATGCCTCCATTCCCTTCTTTTTTTTTCAGGAGAGCTTTGGCTATTCGGGGTTTTTTGTGATTCCATATGAATTTCATCAATAATTGTTCTATTTCTTTGAAGAATGACATTGAAATTTTGATTGGAATAGCATTGAATCTGTATATTGCTTTTGGAAGGATGGCCATTTTAATAATGTTTATTCTTCCAATCCATGAGCAGGGGATGTCTCTCCATTTCTTTGTGTCTTCTTCTATTTCTTTTAACAGTGTTTTATAGTTTTCTTTGTATAGGTCCTTTACCTCTTTTGTTAGATTTATTCCCAAATATTTGATTTTTTTTGTTTCAATAACAAAAGGGATGGTCTTTTTGATTTCTTCTTCTTCAGATTTATTGTTTGTGTATAGGAAGGCTACTGACTTTTGCGTGTTGATTTTGTATCCTGCCACTTTACTGAACTGATTGATGAGTTGAATTAGCTTTTCTGTGGAGTTTTTGGGGTTCTCTATATATAATATCATATCGTCTGCAAATAGTGATAGTTTGACTTCTTCTTTTCCTATTTGGATTCCTTGGATGTCTTTCTCTTGTCTTATTGCCCTGGCTAGGACTTCCAGTATTATATTGAAAAGCAATGGTGAGAGTGGACATCCTTGTCTTGTTCCAGATCTTAATGGAATTGCTTTCAGCTTTTTACCATTGAGAATGATACTGGCTGTTGGCTTGTCATAGATGGCCTTTATGATGTTGAGGTATGTTCCTTGTATCCCAAGAATTTCAAGGGCTTTTATCATGAATGGGTGTTGCACTTTGTCGAAAGCTTTCTCAGCATCTATTGATATTATCATATGGTTTTTATATTTCTTTTTGTTGATGTGTTGGATAACGTTGATTGATTTTCGGATGTTAAACCATCCTTGTGCCCCTGGAATGAATCCAACTTGGTCGTGGTGAATTATCTTATGGATACATTGTTGGATTCTGATAGCTAAAATTTTATTGAGGATTTTTGCATCAGTGTTCATTAGGGAGATTGGCCTGTAGTTTTCCTTTTTTGTGTTGTCCTTGTTCGGTTTTGGTATTAGTGTAATGTTGGCTTCATAAAACGTGTTTGGTATTGTCCCTTCCTTCTCAATTTTTTGGAAGAGTTTGTGAAGGATAGGCACTAATTCGTCTCTGAATGTTTGGTAGAATTCATTTGTAAATCCATCAGGTCCTGGGCTTTTGTTTTTGGGGAGGTTTTTGATTACCATTTCAATTTCGCTAATTGTAATTGGTCTGTTTAGGTGTTCTATTTCTTCTTTATCTAGCTTTGGGTGATTGTAGAGTTGTAGGAATTTGTCCATCTCCTCTAGATTGTTGAACTTGTTTCCATATAACTGTTCATAGTAGTTACTGATTATTCTTTTGATTTCTGCTGTGTCCGTTGTGATTTCTCCTCTTTCATTGATGATCCTGTTTATTTGTGCTTTCTCCCTTTTTTCATTTGTGAGCCTGGCTAGGGGTTTGTCTATTTTATTGATTTTTTCAAAGAACCAGCTCTTGGTTTCATTGATCTCTTGGATTGTTTTTTTAGTTTCAATTTCATTTATTTCTGCTTTGGTTTTTATTATTTCTTTTCTTCTACTGGTTTTGGGGTTTTTTTGTTGTTCTTTTTCTAGATCTTTGAGCTTCGAGATTAGGTTGTTTCTTTGCGTTCTTTCTTGTTTCTTGATGTGAGCTTCTATTGCTATATATTTTCCTCTTATTACTGCTTTTGCTGCATCCCATACATTTAGGATATTGGTGTCCTCCTTGTCGTTCAATTCAAAAAATTTTTTAATTTCTTCTTTGATCTCCTCATTAGTCCAATGGTCTTCCAGTAGTGTGGTTTTTAATCTCCATGAGGTAGGAAAGTTCCTTGCCTTCTTTTTATGGTTTATTTCTAGTTTGATGCCTTCATGGTCAGAAAAGATGGTTGATATGATTTCAATCTTGGTGTATCTGTTGATGTTTGTCTTGTGCCCCAGTATGTGATCGATCCTGGAGAATGATCCGTGTGCGCTTGAGAAAAATGTGTACTCCGTTTTTTTGGGGTTTAGTGTTCTATAGATGTCTGTTAAGCCCAATTGCTCTAGGTCCTTATTTAGAGCTTTAGTTTCTTTACTTATTTTTTGTCTTGTTGATCTATCCATTGTTGATAGTGGTGTGTTGAAGTCTCCCACTACGTAAGTGTTTTCTCTGATGTCTGTTTTCAGAGAGGACAACAGTTGTCTGATATATTTTGGTGCTCCTTCGTTTGGTGAGTATATGTTAATGAGTGTTATTTCTTCTTGAAGTATTGTCCCCTTGATCATAATGTAGTGACCCTTGGGGTCTCTTTTTATCTTTTTGAGTTTGAAATCTGTTTTATCTGATATAAGTATAGCTGTTCCTGCTTTCTTTTTTGGTCCATTTGCTTGTAGGATTGTTTTCCATCCTTTAACTTTGAGCCTATTTTTATCTTTTGTAGCTAAATGTGTTTCCTGGAGACAGCAAAAGGTTGGGTTTTGTTTCTTAATCCAGGCTGCAACTCTGTGTCTTTTTATTGAAGAGTTTAGTCCATTTACATTCAGAGTTATTATTGATATGTTAACATCTGTATTTGCCATTGTGTTTGTCTTTCCTTTGATTTTATTTATTTATTCTTTTAATAACTTTTTTTTTTTGGCCTTCTTTCATTGTTATTCGTCCCTCTGAGGTTCTGGCTTTAGGACTCCTTGTAGTATTTTTTGGAGTGGGGGTTTAGTTGCAATGAAATTCCGGAGTTTCTGTTTGTCTGGAAAGGTCCATATTCTTTCTTCAAAGAGGAAGGAGAGCTTTGCGGGATAGAGTATTCTTGGTTGGCATCTGTTTTCTTGGAGTCTGTTGACTATGTCCCTCCACTCTCTCCTTGCCCGTAGTGTTTCTTCGGAGAAGTCTGATGTCAGCCTGATTGGTTTTCCTTTGAATGTTATCTGTTTCTTCCCTCTTGCCAGCTTCATTATTTTTTCCTTGTCCTGGATTCTTGGGAGCTTTACTATTATGTGTCTTGCTGTATTTTTCCTTTCGTCGTGGAAGTTTGGTGTTCTTCTTGCTTCTTGTATATCAATTTTCAGCTCCTTCTTCACATTTGGGAAGTTCTCTTCAATTATCTCTTTGAATATTTTCTCTGTTCCTACATCTCTCTCCTCTCCTTCTGGTATTCCTATAACTCTTATATTTCCTTTCCTCATGGAGTCAGATAGTTCCCGAAGTCTTTCTTCGTTCTTTTTCCTTCGTACTTCTCTTTCCTTTTCTGTTTTGGTTCTTTTTATTTCTATGTCTTCAAGATTACTTATTCGTTCTTCCATTTCATCTATTCTGCTTTCATTGCTTTTCCCAGAATTCTTTAGTTCTTCCATTAATTCTTTGATCTCCTGCATTTCTTTTACTTCCCTCTTTAGGGACTCAATTTCTTTCTTCTGACCATTGTTTTCCCTCTCTAGGGACTCAATTGCATTCTTCTGATCGTTGATTATTTTTCCCTTATCATTGTTTTCCTTTATGACTTCTGTTAGTTTTTTAATCACGGCAATTTTAAATTCTCTTTCTGGAAGGCTCAGAAATTCTTCCAAGTTATTGTCTTTGCAATCTGGGGGCTGGCTTTCTTTTTGTGGTGTGCTTTTTCTCTGGAGAGTTGCTAGGTTGCGTGTGGTTCTTCTCTTCCCTACTGTCTGTTTTCTAATTTGCCGTATGCGTTGGGACACTGTGTAGTTGGGACTGGCCGGCATCTTGGGTGGGCTTCTCTGTTCCCCTCTGGTTCTTCCAGGAGTCATCTGTCAGTTTCAAGCAGTCTTTACTGGAGAAAGGTCCCTGTTCTAAAATGCCGATGTAGGGACACACTCCCCTGTGCGCCTGGTCTGCCCCGGCGTTGGGTTCCTGCTCCCCTCTGGGCTTGGACTGCAGGCCAGAGGGGGTCTGGCATGGGCGAACTTCCCCCGCTCACCTCTGGCTCCTGAGGAAGCCTTCTGCAGGTAGTCTTTACTGAAGAAATGTCCCTGTTCTAAAATGGTGATGTGGGACACACTCCCTGCGTGTCTGGTCTCAGGCACACTCTTCTGCGCACCTGGTCTGCCCCGCCTGTGGGTGCTCGCTCTCCCTGTGGGCTCAGACTACTTGTTCGGAAGGGGCCCGGTGTGGGCAAACTCCCCAGCTGGCCACTAGCTCCTTCAGGAGCCTCTGCTGGCTTCAAGTCGCTAGGTAAAACCCTTTAACTTCTGATCCCTTCTCACTATGGTGTGTTTGTTCTCCTTCACTCCTCCACTGTTCCTCACCCCCAATTTTTCTCCATGCCTCCAAGAATTTCTTTCACCCCCATCACACACCACCTGGCCAGTACCTCTCGCTCTCTGCAAATCAACATTGATGTCACTGCCCTTAAGCTCAACCCACCAGATGTCTCTGATGCCCAACCTTCAAAGTGTGTTGTGTGTCCTCTCTAAAACTTTGTTTTAACTTAAATATTTCAATAGACACACCATCATGTCTGAATCACCCTCTAAACAATAATGTCAGAATCATCCTCAGGACAATAAGTTCCATGAAGTTGGGACAGTATCTTTTTTTCCATCTTCCATTGTTTTCCCGGCATCTTTCAAAGAGCCTGGAACTTAATAGAACACAGTAAAAACATACTTGTTGAAGGAAAGAAAGAATAAATGAATGTGATATCCCACTGTTTATTCTGTTGGTTGAGTGTGATTACGTCATAGCCTCTGCATCTGTCCATACCTTACGATGCACTGAGTGGTAAGCTGAGTGGTGGCAGCTGCACAAGACTGCTACTTCACTGTCATCTACTTCCAATGCAACACCTCCCCCATTTCCCAGGAGGCCCTGGTTCCAGGCCCTGTTTTTTCCTAATCTGCTCCCTTTGGTTGCAGTTATCTGAGTCTTTCCAAGTGGTGCCTGTAGACCCAACAAGGGGAGCTCGATAGAGATTACAACTTAGAGTATCAATATGTCAAGAAGCATCCTCAGAATTTTAGTAGTCAGCACATTTTCTGTGATTCTGCCATGGGACAACCAAGAAAGCAGGTGATATTGTACTGCTGTCTTGATAAAGAGGATGCAATGGCCTCTCCACTGGACATGCATTATAACAACCCCATTGGCATGTGTGAGGCATTCTTGTTTAAGAAACCTGAGGAGGGAAATGAACAGATACAGTTTAGAGGAGAAACATGACAATTGTAGAAAAAATACTAGCAAACTAAGTTGGAGGTAGAGAGGAGAAAGGAAATGCACTATGAAAACTCTCTTCAAATATTAGAAGCTTGTCATCTGAAAGGTGTATTAGGCCATAATAGGCCATGCTGAGAGGGGGCTGTTCTACTAACTCCCTGAATTTTAAGCAAAATTTAAAAAAAAAAAATCTTTTTTTTTTCCCTTGAGATAAAGTCGATAGCTTTATATTACTTCTCAGGTAGATAAATCTCCAAAATGGTGAAAACTAGAAAATCATGTAAACCACAGAAGTATATTATCAAACAAAATTGGAGATAGGTTAAGGGAAAGACCAAATAATAAATGAATATATCCAGGAAGAGACACAGTGATAGAAAGAACAGCCTGCAAAGGAAAACGTCACATTTGTTATAACAAGTGTTTATAAAAAAGACTCTTGAGGTGAGGTTTTCAAAAGAGAGATTTTCTCATAAAGATTTTGCAAAAACCTGAGTGTTCATGTAGTCTGAGATTTTCTAGCAACTGATACCTTTAAAATGGTATGAACTTTTAGTATATTAATAGTTACATATTTGTTCTAGAATCCCTTTCACTGTATATAGTTGCTACACAGAAATAGCCCATGGACAATCTCAATTCAAGGTGCTTTCTGTGTAATCATCCAGAATCTTCAACACTCCTCCATGTACCCCAAGAAATAGCTATCACAGATGTGTAATAACCTTATAGTAGGTAATAAAGGCTTTAGCCTTTCCTGGTGGGTGATAAGGAATCAGCATAGACCAGGATGAGGGTCTTCCTCTCATTCCCCAAAGTTCCAGGAATGGTCCTGCTTCCAGAAGCATGACAGAGTTGAGTATTAATTACTTGCTGAATTTCATGCCGAATAAAACCACATGTGTCTTTCAGCTGTGGTTTGGAAACATTTCTACCCTGTATATTATCTGTGAAAATTGGATGCTGCTGGTTTATGCATGTTCAAATTTCATGTCAGGGAGGAAAAAATGGTGCTTCTGTGTGCTTCTCCTGGAGTCATCCCCAAAGAGGGTGTAGACTATCGTAGATCAGCTCTGTCAGGGTAAAGCCTAACCTTGGGCTGCATACCATGAGAAGCTGTGTCTGTCATCTTGAGAGACTGGAATTATCCCTGTAAGCAATAGTGACCTGTAGGGAAAACTGAGTTAACTCAGGCTTTTTTTCTGCCCTCCTGCTGCTGCCCTCTGTAGCTGGCACCTGTGGCCTTGTAGTCTCCTAGTTTGTAGACACCTGAGGCCAAGAGGCTTGGGCACAGGGCACACATGCCTATGATTATGGACACCTGGGCCTGGAGAGCATGGGCATGCACATGTGTAAATGCCTATGCCTAGAAGCGAGAGAATTAAGGGGCTCCTCAGCTCTGTGATGATATCACTCTGAGACTAGGGGGCTCATTTGTTATCTCTCTGCCAGCTGGTCTGTCCTCTGCTTTAGCATTAAAGGCCTGTAAAAATCTACCAATGTCTCCAAAATTCTCTTTTTGTCTGCAAAGATTGACGATGAACCTACCCTACCTAGGATGGTTGCACAACAGGACCCCATTGAAAAACCTGTGAAACCTATCACAATGAAAGGTGAAAAGATTGAGTGATATGTTCATATTGGCCTGATGGCAGCAGAGTAGAGAGAATATAAGAATATCAGGGAGAAAAGGGAGTGATAACATGAGAATAATAGATATAATATAAAAAGTGGGAAGCATTTTAAAAATTCTAGGATAAAAGTGGGTAATAAAGTGGATATTGGACCATGAAGGGAGGAGAGTCTCAGATGAACACCAGGTTTCTAGGCTAAGTACTGTTGCTTGGTGGAGTCATCATAAATAGAGAGACACATTGTAGGGAATGGGTATTAGAGGGAAATAATGAGGCATGATGGATGCCTTGAGCCAGGAGGTATCTATGTAACAACTAAGAATAAATATTTAAGGGAACAAATAGCTATATTCATTTTATTTGCATATAAAAAGTCAAGGAGAGAAAGGTACTGTAGAGGTCACTGTCCTGTATAGATGAGCCACATGAGTGGGTAGGACTCCCCTGGGACAGGAGTCAAATGAGGACAAAGCCAAGTTGGGAATACTATAAATACCATGTCCCCACAGAAGGAGAGGAGATATCAGGAAGCAATTGTTACAAGAATCCACGCATGCACAGAGTTTCAAGAAGCATGATAGCAAAACTGAAACCAAAGATTCCCCATCAAAGCTTTGGTGCTTAGCTGGTTGGGAGCAGTGCAAATGGCAGTAGGTGACTGGCATTTTACTCTCCACCATCAGTAGCCCCACTGGGGCTCAGGCTGCAGGGAGAGGCCAACAGCAGTGGTGCGCAGCAATGGTTCCCCTTCCACACATTCAGTGCTGCCCAGAACTGTTTAATGGTCACCAACACTCTGTGTCTGGGTTATCTCTGAGAGCTGTTAACTGCTCCTGGTCATCTGGTACTGCTTCTGATCCTGTTGCCTCTATAGCTGTCTGGTCCAGTGTCCAGTCCTGTCCATCCCAACCTTCAGACTGTGGCTGAGAGCTGCTGTGGTATCATTTCAGCAGTCCTGCCTGTGACCACCTCCAGCTGTGTTTAGTTGGATTCTGACCTGCTGCTTGCCTGTGTGCCATGAGCTCCAGGCCCTCATTTGAGGGACAATGCCATCTTGGATGATCAGCCTTTTGTTTGGGACTTCTGGACACTGTGGATACTACCTGGGTTGAGATAGCTGTACACTTGTGGCCTTAGAGACTCTTGGTGCCCCCTGTTTGTTAAATAAACCCCATTGTTGTTGTCCCCTGAAGCTGAGTGCAATTGCACACTTGGGTAAGAACAGAAGATAGTGTCTTTGTTGGACACTATCCTTTTGACACTATAGTCCTGCTAAATCCCCTCTATAGCTCCGTTTCAGTTCTGAAGAAGAGAGTCCTTCTGTGAGAGAGTCTCAGCATCTGAGAGTCAGTCTCCTTCTGAGGCCAGAAAGAGAGAATCGAAGAGTCCTTCTCAGGAACAGAGTGGGTACATGAGAGTCTGGGCATCTGAGTCCCAAGCTGGCTCCTGTCCTGCATTATATCCTTTCTCCGGGTCCTCCCACTTACAAGTCTGATTAGACAATTTTCAATTCTATGACTGATTGGACCATTTATCAATCATATCACAGCTTGCACCTGATAGTTCCTTTCTTCAACCCAGGCACCAAATGCATGGTCCTCTTTACTGCCTGCTGCTGGAGGAAGCCACAGTGCTGGAGCTGGCTCAGTGGGGCCCCATGCTCCTCCCTGCAGCCCTGAGCAAGGGACAACATGCCCTGGGGCAGCATGGTAGGGGAATAACTGCTTCCCACTATCTCTGCTGGTCTCTGCCTGCAGCCTGGGCCACAGTGGGGTTGCTGCTTGCACTGCTTACAGGCAGTGCTCTGGGAACAAGTATCAGCCCCGCAGGGATGAGTGGGTCTCTGGTTTCAAAATGCATAAAATTATGGAGAGCATCAAGGACAGTAATAGCAAAAAATAAATTTTTTCACTGAGATGTCAATTGAGAGAACATTGTTGATTTCTTTCTGGAGTATTTTCAGTGGGGTAGCAAGACTGCTACATTATGGCAGTCTGGAATGGCTGTGAGAAAATTTCTACTTATACAGGATCCTAGACTTTTCAAGAGAAGAAGAGTAGTGAGTCAAGGATAAAAGGATGCTGTTATGGAAATTATTTAAGTTTTAGGATTTTTATTTATTTGCTGGGGAAGTTTGCTTAAATTTATAAACTGAAGAGTAGGAGAGTTTGAAAACAGCAGAGGGGGATAGGTTGAAAAGATTACAGTAAGAGGGCCTCCCTGGTGGCTCAAGGGGTTAAGACACAACCTCTGAAGCTGTTCACAGCTATTGCAGCAGGAGTTTGATCCCTGGCTAGACAGGGAGCTACGCACATGGAGCAGCAAACCTCTCCTGACTCCCTCACTGCTCTCCTCAGCAGTGTTTTTTCAGTAGATCTGCCTGTTCTGCTCCCCACTCTGTCTCTGGTGAATCCCTCACCCCCCACACCTCTGGCCTGTACCCCAGTTCTTGTGTGCATAAATAAATAAATCTAAAAAAATAAGAAAAGATTACAGTAAGAAAGATTGCAGTAAGACATGATGAGGTTAGGTCCTTAAGGGATAGAAGCAAAGAGAATCACAATTCAGGTGAATAGTCTGTTCAAAGAGGAAAGAAAAAGTTTGGAGTAGAAAGTTATGTCTAAAGATTGAAAAATTTAGAGTCAATCTCAGTATCCACCAAAAAACAGAGAATAAAATGTCACCTTTAGAGAGGAGGGTAAGTATAGGATAGTGAGTTTGAGAAAATTCGTGAATGCTTTAAATTATTGCTGAAGTAGATAGACAGTGAACTAGTCAAGACTAGGAAAAGAATTGTCAAGACATATTATGATGAATTATCTTATGGTACATTGTTGGATTCTGATAGCTAAAATTTTATTGAGGATTTTTGCATCAGTGTTCATTCGAGAGATTTGCCTGTAGTTTTCTTTTTTTGTGTTGTCCTTGTTTGGTTTTGGTATTAGTGTAATGTTGGCTTCATAGAATGTGTTTGGTATTATCCCTTCTGTCTCAATTTTTTGGAAGAGTTTATGAAGGATAGGCACTAATTCATTTCTGAATGTTTGGTAGAATTCATTTGTAAAAGCCCAAGTCCTGGGCTTTTGTATTTGGGGAGGTTTTTGATTACCTTTTCAATTTCACTGCTTGTAATTGGTCTGTTTAGGTGTTCTATTTTTTTATTTATATAACTTTGGTTTATAGTAGACTTGTAGGAATTTGTCCATCTCTTCTAGATTGTTGAACTTGTTTCCATATAACTGTTCATAGTAGTTTATGATTATTCTTTTGATTTCTGCTGTGTCAGTTGTGATTTTTCCTCCTTCATTTGTGTCCTACTTATTTGTCTTCTCCTATTTTTCCTTTGTGAGCCTTGCTAGGAATTGGTCTATTTTATTTATTTTTTCTAAGAACCAGCTTTCGGTTTCATTGTTCTTTTGAATTTTTTTTTTAGTTTCAATTTCATTTATTTCTGCTTTGATTCTTTATCATTTCTATTCTTCTACTGTGTTTTTTTTTTTTTGTGTGTGTGTGTGTGTGTGTTCTTTTATGGATGGTTCAACATCTGAAAACCAATCAACGTTATCCAACACATCAACAAAAAGAAATATAAAAACCATATAATAATATCAACAGATGCTGAGAAAGCTTTCAACAAAGTACAACACCCATTCATGATAAAAGTCCTTGAAATTCTTGGGATACAAGGAACATACCTCAACATCATAAAGGCCATATCTGACAAGCCCACAGCCAGTATCATTCTCAATGGTGAAAAGTTGAAAGCATTTCCATTAAGATCTGGAACAAGACAAGGATGTCCACTTTCACCACTGCTTTTAAATATAATACTGGAAGTCCTAGCCAGAGCAATAAGACAAGAGAAAGACATACAAGGAATCCAAATAGGGAGGGAAGAAGTTAAATTATCACTATTTTCAGATGATATGATAATATACATAGACAACCCCAAAAACTCCACAGAAGCTAATTAAACTAATCAATCAGTTTAGTAAAGTGGCAGAATACAAAATCAACACACAAAAATCAGTAGCCTTCTTATACACAAACAATAAATCTGAAGGAGAAGAAATAAAAAAAAAAAACACAAATACTTGGGAATAAATCTAACAAAAGAGGTAAAGGACCTATACAAAGAAAACTATAAAACACTGTTAAAAGAAATAGAAGAAGACACAAAGAAATGGAAATGCATCCCCTGCTCATGGATTGGAAGAATTAACATTATTAAAATGGCCATCCTACCAAAAGCAATATACAGATTCAATGCCATTCCAACAAAAATTTCAATGACATTCTTCAAAGAAATAGAATAATTATTGATGAAATTCATATGGAATCACCAAAAAACCTGAATAGCCAAATCTCTCCTGAAAAAAAAAAAAAAAGGGAATGGAGGCATCACACTCCCAGACTTCAAACTATACTACAAATCCATAATCACCAAAACTGCATGGTATTGGAACAAGAACAGACATACAGACCAATGGAACAGAATAGAAAATCCAGATATAAGCCCTCAGATTGATGGTCAACTAATCTTTGACAAAGGAGCAAAGAATATACACTGGAGCAAAGAAAGTTTGTTCAATAAATGGTGCTGGGAAAATGGGGTCACTACATGCAAAAGAATGAAGCTTGACCACTACCTCACACCATGCACTAAAACCAACTCAAAACTGATTAAAGCACTAGACATAAGACCTGAAACCATAAAATACATAGAAGAAAATATAGGCGAAAAACTACATGACATGCACCTCAAAGGCATCTTCACAGACACATCACCCAAAGCTGTGATAGTGTAGGCAAAGATAAACAGCTGGGGCTACATCAAATTAAAGAGCTTCTGCACAGCAAAAGAGACAATAACAAAAACTAAGAGAAACCCCACCAACTGGGAGAACATTTTTGCACACAACATTAATGATAAAGGACTGATCACAAAAATCTGCAAAGAGCTGATGAGACTCAACAACAACAAAGAAAATAATCCAGTCAAAAAATGGGCAGAAGAGCTAAAAAGAAACTTCTCTGAAGAGGAAATGCAAATGGCCAACAAGCATATGAAAAAATGTTCAACATCACTTGTAATCAGGGAGATGCAAATCAAAACTACAATGAGATATCATCTTACACCAGAGAGAATGGCACATATTAAAAAAAAAAAAAACTAGCAAGAGGGCCTCCCCGGTGGTGGAGAGGTTGAGCACGGGGTTGCGAAGCTGCCCGCAGCCTCTACAGTTCTGGTTCGATCTCTGGACACCAGGTGAGTGTCCCGCATGGCGTGCAGACCTCTCCTGCCGCCCACTGTTCCCCTCAGCAGTGTACTTCATCAGCCTGCCTGCTCTGCTGTCCTCCTGGCTCTGGTGAATTCTCTCACCCTCCCATGCTTCTGACTGTACCCAGTACTTGTATAAATAAATAAATAAATCTTTAAAAAAAAAAAAAACTAGCAAGAATAAATGTTGGCAATGATGTGGAGAAAAAGGAATTCTCCTGCAGTGCTGGTGGTAGTGCAAACTGGTCCAACCACTATGGAGAGCTGTGTGGAGATTTCTCGACCTACTAAAGATCGAGCTTCCGTATGATCCAACAATTCCACTCCTAGGTATTTACCCAAAGGACATAGAAACATTAATTCCAAAGGGCACCTGCACACCTATGTTTATAGCAGCACTATTTACAATAGCTAAGCTATGGAAACAACCCAAATGCCCAAAAATAGATGCCTGGTTTAAGCAGATGTGGTACATATGCACAACCGAATATTACTCAGCAATCAAAAAAGATAAACACATGCAGTTTGCAGCAACATGGATGGAGCTAGAAGGGATCATGCTCAGCAAAATAAGTCAGAAAGAATAAGAAAAATACCAGAAGGTCTCACTCATAGCAGGAATTTAGAAAACTTAAATAAGAGACCATGAAATAAACTAATCCATACAAAGTAAAAATCAAAATCAGCAAGCAACTATAAACCAGAGACACACTATGGGGAGGTGGGGAGAGAGCAGTGGGGAGAGGAAGGCCTAGAGTCAAAATAAGGGGGGTGCAATTGTATGGGGAATATAACTATAATGAAAATGCATACATTGTGCAAAGATGAAAAATGATGTGAGAATTATATAAAATAATATATTAAAAAAAGAAATATTATGAGTAGAGCAGGATATCATAATTGCTCTTATGTCCAGAGTTTCCTATTAGTTTTCCACCATTCAAGTCTCATTGTTATGGAGCTGTGAACGTGAAATGGTGTGCAGCTGACAACCTGAACATGAAATTCATCTGGAAAGAAAGATACATGTAATGGAGAGGGAGACTGAGTTTTTTGCCAAAGTCTTGGGTGAAAGTGAGAGAGTGTGTTTAAGAACATGAGTTTTCAATTCAAATGCATTCAGGTTTGATTCCCAGTTCAGTTACTTACTAAGTGTAAGATCTAACAGTATCTTTGTGGATTCTTATTCTTTCAGTCTACAGGGTTGGCCAAGGTAGCACAAATTGGTATACCAGATGGCTAGGATGCTTCTCTCATATTTATTACCAGAGACTGGAAAGCCTAAGTTGCCTCTAGCCACTAGTGTCCAGCCAGACTAGTCTGTCAGTCATCATCTTGCATGCTGTCTTTAAAAAAAGGAGTATTTCATGTGGGAACACTCAGGCGAGAGAGTGGGCTATTGCTATTTGTCTTTCTTCTCTGATCAGGTAATAAAGTGAGAGCTCTGCTTACTGATAATTTAACTCCCCTGCCCCTAGATGAGACCATGGCAGGAATGGAGATACAAAGTAGCCATGACTTTAACCTTTCTTGCAAACTTTATCATGACTACTACTACTAATACCTTGTTAGAAAATGAAAAATCCGGGACAGATGAAAAACCAAACAAATATTCCAAGACAAAAGACATGAACCAGGCAAATCTGAAACTATGTTCTCCCTAGATGGAAGGATGAATACCATCTCCAGAGAAGAATGCGGTGAACATAGCATCCACGGGGAAACAGCTTCCAAAACAGTTGGAACAGCCCAAGTTGGACTTCAGACAGACTTTCTCAGGTCTGTTTCCCACTGGACCAATAAATTTCTACCCTCAGACAAAACTACGGATGTAGGTGTTTTGCAGCACGGTTCAGCCTAGGCAAAAGAATTGGCAGTGCTTGGGTGTTTTCCAGCATGACCTCTGCTGGTATTAACTTCTCACTTTTAATGTAGGAGTAGAAAAAAAAATTATAAAAAAGGACTTTTCTGCTGTGATGATGTGCTTTCTATCTTGAAATGTGGTTTCTAGCTTGGAGGCCACAGGGATAGTGCTAATGACTTCTTTCTGCTATAATAAATTCCATTGCTTAAAAGAAACAAAGCTTCCTAGGGCAACGGTATGGGGCCTACTTCCTGCAAGCCCTGCATTCCTGGGTAGGGCCCACCTGATATAAAAGGCCCATCCAAAACTACCCCCAATATTCAATCATGATTCATCCTTGTAATAACTTTGCCATTGCTATTGTTCTCATGAAATGTAGACAACCTCTAGAAGGATAATCTCTCCTTTTTTTTAACAGTTCACTATGGATTATTTTATAAGGCTCCTTTTTATCACATGTGGAGATACCTGGATTAAGTATGGTACAGGGGTGGGACTTATAGATCAAAAAGGAAAAGGGGCAAACAGGTCTATGTATTTCTGTGATGGGGCTGGGAGCCGAGAGACTTGTGCTCGAGAGAATTTGCAGGCTGCTCAACTTTGTCAGGAGCAGATCTGCTGGTGGAATCTGGCTGACTGAGCACTTTTTCTCTTCTGCTGTTTGAATGTTGGTCTTATAAACACATTAAGTGAACTTACTTGACAGAGTCCATATTCGTTATCTCTGTATCTGGTCTGAACTTGGCAGCAGAAGTAGAAAGACTGAGGTGTTTGAGAAATGACTTTCATTCCAGCCACTTGGAAATATTTAATGTCTAAAATATTTGGATAGTTAGGATTTACAACTTTAAGAGAACTGCAGAGAGTAACAGCAACTACTGAATATGAACTTTCAAAAATTTTTCACTTGGTTTATTGTGAAATAAAGCAATACACAAAAAAAGGAATTAAAATATAAATGTGGTTTGAGGGTTGGCAATATGATATGCCTTATAGATTATTTTTGCTAATTCTTTTCTTCATTAAGATAGCTAGTGATTCAGACATAGGGGAGGTTTAGTACAGTTGTGCTGGAAATTTAAGTTTCATTTGTTCAGTGTACACTACCACTTATGCACTTTTGTATATATATATATATATATATATATATATATGTTATATTTAATAGTTGTTCAAAATTAAAATACAGCAAATACCTAAGAACCCAACATCCAAGGAGATAGACTATGCCATTTTCTCAGATATCCCTTTTACATTATAACCAAATGTAACCACCATCCTGAATTTTGTGTTAACTATTGTGGCAGTTTTCTTCAGGATTTTATGATTTTGAATTTATCTAAATTAAGTAGTATTTAGTTTGACCTGTTTTAAATATAACTCCAACAAATAGAACCATAGAGCGAACTATCTCTGACTTGACAACTTACATGAGTTGTGAATTTTTTATGTTGATGTGTAAACTCGTAGTTCATTCGCTTTCACTACTCTATAGTATTTCATTACATAATGACACAACAAATTATTTGGCCACATAATATTTTGTATACATTTAAATATATATTCATAGATGTATATCTATATACATACACACATATTAGAAATGCAAAATAATAGTTGAGCATTATTGGCCACGTGCTTCAGGAACTGTGTTCAAGAATGTGTGTGTGTATATAAATGTATATATATGCTTATTATACTATGTTTATATTACAAAAAAAGTCAGGCTGATTTAAGATATATTGGCCAACCAAATAAGCAGCCTGGGGGTCTTGAGTAGCAACCTTTTGCTCAGTTCCTGATATAAATCTTGCTTCATGTTAGACCATGTGACAAAATGGAACTGGGGTGTCCCATACTACTGACCTTTACTCACTTCTTGGTTTGCATCTACCTGTACACCCCAGATAAGTGCTATATATGTCGAAATTCCTATATATGTCTAAATATATAAAGAAAATATATATACATGGTGCACATGACAACTCTGTTGTTTCTCACTCAAAGATTTCTTGTCTTTCTACCTGTACCTGTCTAGGAAATATGGTGTGTCTCAGGCTGTTTTCCACTCTTCTGCTACTGGCCTCTACAGCCAGCATCTGCAGTCTTTCTTTCCTCCCAGGTGTCATTGCCCATAAGTGATATCATGATGGTGTAAGAGGCACTTGTGAGCATAAGCACAGAGCATGCATGGGCATCCAGGCCAGGAAGCATGGACATAGGACATGCACACCTGTAACTGCAGACAGAGAAGCCTAAGAGCATGGGGGATGCACACATGTAAATAAGGCCACCTGGGCTAAGGAGTGAGGGGTAAAAAGAGCACTTCATCTCTGGCATTCATGTAGGTGACACTCTGAAGGTAGTGTTCTCAGTTGCTACCTCCCTGCCTGCTGTTTTAACCCATGATTCAGCATTAAGGACTTGTAAAATGATATGGAGAGCTCCAAAATTTGTTTTTCGCCTGTGCAAATTTACAATGAACATACCCAGCCTGGGATGATTGCACAATAATCTGTTTAGTCATTTTAAAATGGAAGCTGCTGATTTTCCTATGTAATAATTTAATGTGTGGAAGTTTTGTAAGAGCTGCTTTCCAAACTAGAATTAGTTAAACTAAATTCTACTTTAAGTTTTTGGAGTCATCTATAAGTGGAGCAGAACATCCATCCATGAAAGTTAGCTTATAGATACATTTTCATAGTCTTTTCTCCCGTTTCACTCAGTGCCAAAATTTGAGAGAGGCAACTTTCTTTTCCCTTTACCTTTTCCTGGTAGGAAGTTGGGGGACAGTTTACTTTTAGTTCATACTCATACTTAATATATAGCCTTTGGAACTCCCACCTTACTGAGGAATAGCTCCAATTAGATATCCTTAATTGGAAGGGCATGTGCTTTATTTTCTGAGCTCCACATCCAGTAGGATTTTAATTTTTAAATAAAAGTTTAAATGGTGAGGTTTTTACAAATTTTCTCAAGGTAAAAATACTGATAAAATGTTATCCTTGCCTCTTAAGGGTTTTATCTTCACTTAGTTTTAACCTAAGTATTCATTACTTTCTTGCTATCTCATCAAATCTAACATTCAACAAAAATTTATGGAGTGCCTACAATATGCCGGTTACTATTCTGTGTTGGGAATACAACAGTGTAAGAAATAGACAACAAGCCCTTCCCTCAAAGAAATTATAACAACTGAGTGGTCATTTTAACAAGATTGATATATATATTTCATTCAGCTTTTTTGTTTGTTTTCAGTAGGTATATCGAGGTACCTGGTTTGAAATAAAACAAAAACAGAGTACCTTCCTTTTAATCAAGCTTTGTAAAACAGAGGGTAGTTTTCAGGGTTTTTTGTGTGTGTGTGTTTTTTTTTTTTGTTTGTTTTGTTTTTTGTTTTTTATACCTTGGATTTAGTGCCTTGACATGAACACAGGACTGAAGAATGGGAAGATTAGATGTTAGTTCCATTCTACATATTAGCTTGTACAAATATCAGACCTTAATTTTCCTCCTGAGCTAAATGGGTTGATCTTGCCTCCATCATAGAATTTCCCCGGGGGCACTAATTATAGCACAAGTGAAGGCACAGTATCAAGATTATTCTTCAGTAGAACATTCTAATGTTTTTGAACTAGAGAAATAGTCCTAAAGGAGTTAAGTGTCATGTCCAAAATCACTGTATGATAATTTATTGCTCAAATCAAATTAGTCTCCTTTGGGTAGGAAAGGAAGACAAGTGAAAAGGACCTCAAAGGGCTTCTAATATAGGCATTTAATTTTTCTGCTTTTAGTGAGAAATAATTTTTCTGAGTTTACATAACTACACCATTAAATTAGATGTTAGCAGCAGGATAATGGTCACTCTGAAGAGGTATTAATAAAGCCACATACTACACATTCACGAGACTGAAGTGGAGGGAAGATGTGTGTGTGTTTGAGTAGGATGCGGTAGAAGGCCCAAACTCTTATTAAAGGTCTTATTTTCTAATACCCACAGTACTTGAAAACAAACAAACATCTGGGTCTGCAATATCCCACACTGAGGAGGCTGAAAATCCAACCAATACCTAATGGGCCTTTTCTGTGTTTTGATAATTAATGAGAGCTAATTGCGGTGCATTTCTCTCTCGGGAGCTCTAAACATCTCTGCCATTTTGGTTGTGATGTAAATCAGGAAAATCAAGATGTTTCGAGGTTCTTCAGTGTAGCTGAATCAGCTGCTACATAGAACCAGACAAAAGTCTGCACCATACTAGCTAATTATTTGTTTAGGTCTCTGTACCTGCTAATAGATTATAGAGATTGTGAATGTTCCTTGTGCCCAGTGCTCATGCTGATCAGGCCATGCAAGTCCACAGACTAATGGAATTCACAATCATACCCAGACAAAGTGTTTATTTATAATAAAAAAGATTTTTTTCTAATAAAGGGAGGCAGATGTTAACCATCTTGATTCATTTCAAATGTGCTTGGACTAATTCAACAAGTTTCCAATAGAGAATCAGAGAGCAAGCCTTGTTTTTCTTTTTGGCCTTCAGGGTCATATTAAATCCATGTTGTGTTTTCTGACAGATTAGAAACAGACTGCTAAATGAATTCAGTACTAAGATGCAAATTTTCTGCTCTGAATAGAAAATCCTTCAATTTTGTTTTCATGCTTATGACTAAGAGTTGTTACTTATGCTAACTATCCTTTTATTTAAAATCTCAGACAAGCAGGGAAACTGTCTTCAGAGCTGATCATTTTTACATCCTCCTTTTTTATTACTTATTCACCATTAAGTGCCAAACAATATCAAGAGGAATAAAACTCAGGGGGTGTTAAGACAAGCAACTAGAATTTTTCATTAATAAAAATACATGTTTCTCAAACAAAAAAGACAGAACTACAAAAAAACATGACTTCTTTGAGTTCAAGGGATGATTATTAACTCTGTGTGAGAAGTTTACTCTTCCCTCAAGTAAAATGAAACTAGTAAATATTAAGCTTCAATGCAGATTTGTCTAATGCATTGCTTTAGTGCAAACAGAAGAGATTCAAATATTTTGACACTACCATTTTTCACTTAAGTCTTATACTAAACCTGACCACAGCTGTCTTGGAAGCCAGATGTTAGCTATAAAATTCAGTGAACTTAATATACCATGCAGCCTTTTAGACAGGCTGTGTGTATTAGCTTTACATAGTATTAGCTTTACATAGCTCTGGTTGCTGTGCTGAGATGCCTATTATACTCCTGTGGTTTGGTGGTGTCTCAGATTGCCTCCAAATTTATGCACAATCACTCCATTTAGAATCTTCTGTTTCTATTAAGTTGAAGGAACCTCTCAAATGTACTTGATAGTAGCTGTTCTTTAAAGTATTTGGATGAAGTCAAATAGCTTCCCTTTTATCATTGTTAAGCTGCCCACCAAATGTGTTTTCCCAAAGGCTTGCAGGATTGGGGCCAGCACACCTCACAATAGAGTGAGAAGTTTGCAGAGTACAGACTTGTTGGGATACTCTGCTCCCCACCTCCAACAGTGTATTTTCTGGTCTGTTAATTAGAAACTCAGGTCTGTGCAAATGCCTGTCTGTAACTCCTCAGGGCAAATTCACAGTCTGGGTTGTGATGCAATGGAAAGAGCATGGGTTTCAGAACTGGAAAGACTGAGGCTTAAATCAAGCAACACCATTGAATTCCCTGAATGCCCATTGATTCCAGTCTATGCCCTGCTCCTCTAGACTTAGGGTAGTGATTTTCAAGACTGATTCAAGGCTGCTTCAGGGTCTGCAAATGTTTGAAAAACTTAAAAAAAACACATTGAACATTTAATAAAATCTTAATTAAAAAGCACATAATATGTTAGGTATCAAATTTGGTGTTCAGTAAACTGTCTTCATCTTCTCATTGTTACTAAAAATGTAAAATTATGAAAATTTATTTATAAAGTTATACTTTAATCTGTACATTGGAATCCCAGTTAATATTTCTATGAAAAAAATAAAGAAAAGAAAAGTATCCACTGTTAAAAATGTTTGGAAAATCACCACTTCTCAAACAGTTTGCAACTCTTCCAAAATGTCCTTTCTCAGAGGTGCAAAGAAAGAAGAATAAGAATAACCTCAGACAATTATCAGACTCAATGAAGAGAGGAAATGTAAGAGTCCTAGGCATTCCAGAAGGTGAAGAGAGAGACAAAGGGTCTGAGGAATTGTTCAAGGAGATACTTGAAGAAAAGTCCCAAGCATGACAAAGGAGTTAAATAGAGACACACAAGAAGCAAGAAGAAAACTCAGTTACCACAATGAAAAGAAAACTACAGCAAGACACACAATAGTAAAGCTTGCAAGAGTCCAAGACAAAATAAAAATAATGAAACTGGCAAGGGGAGGAAACAGATAACTTATAAGGGAAAATCAATCAGGTTAACCTCAGACTTCTCTCAAGAAACACTACGGGAAGGAAGAGAATGGAATAACATATTCAACAAACTTCAAGACAGCAAATGCCAACCAAGAAGTTTTTACTCTGCAAAGTTCTCCTTCCTCTATGAAGAAAAAATATGGACCTTCTCAGAAAAACAGAAATTTCAGAAATTCATTACAACTAAACCCCCACTCAAAAAATTCTACAAGAAGTCCTAATGCCAAAACCAACAGAGGAATGATCAAAGAGAACAGAATAAAGCAAGGAATAAAATCACAAAAAAGACAGACAAAATGGCAAATACAGATGCCAACATATCAATATTAACTCTAAATGTAAATGGATTAAACTCATCAATAAAAAGACACAGAGTAGCACGCTGGATTAAAAAACAAAATCCATCCTTCTACTTTCTCCAGGAAACAAATTTAACCACGAGAGATAAACACAGACTGAAAGTATAAGTTGGAAAACAATCTACAAGCAAATGGACCAAAAAAGAAGGCAGGAACAGCTATACTTAGATGAAATAGACTTCAAATTAAAGAAAGTAAAAAGAGACATAGATGGACACTACATTATGATCAAGGGGAAAATACATCAGGAAGATATAACTATCATCGACACATACTCACCAAATGAAGGAGCACCAAAATATATTACACAGTTATTATTAGCTCTTAAAATGGACATTAAAGAAAATACATATATAATGGAAGACTTCAACACTCAACTTTCACCAATGGACAGATCAAATGAGACAAAAAAATAAACAAAGACAATAGAGCCCTAAATAAAGACATAGAACTCATGGACTCAACAGACATCTATAGGACACTGCATCCAAAAAATCCGAGTACACATGTTTCTCAAGTGCACATTGATCATTCTCCAGAATCAATCACATACTGGGCCACAAGACAAACATCAACAGATACATGAAGATCAAAATCATTCTAGCTATCTTCTCCGATCATAAAGGCTTCAAGCTAGATATAAATCATGAAAAGAAAACAAGGAACCCTCCCACTTCATGGAGATTGAAATCCACACTACTGGAAGGCCACTGGACTAATGAGGAGATCAAAGAAGAAATTAAAACATACTTTGAGTTGAATGACAAGAAAGACACCACTTTCTGATATGTAGGGGATGCAGCAAAAGCAGTAATAAGAGGAAAATATATAGCAATACAGGCTCACATCAAGAAACAAGAAAGAATTCAAAGAAACAACATAATCTCAAATCTCAAAGAGTTAGAAAAAGAAGAGCAACAAAACCCTAAATCCAGTAGAAGAAAGGAAATGATAAAAATCAAAGCAGAAATAAATGAATTGGAAATTATAAAAAACAATCCAAAAGATCAATGAAACCAAAAGTTGGTTCTTTGAAAAAATAAACAAAATAGATAAACCTCTAGTCAGGCTCACAAAGAAAAAACAGGAGAAAATACTTATTAATAGGATTATAAATGAAAGAGGAGAAATCACAACAGACTCAGTAGAAATCAACAGAATAATCAGAGATTACTATGAACACTTATAGGCAAACAAATTCAACAACCTAGAAGAGATGGACAAATTCCTAGAATGATACAATCATCCAAAGTTAGACAAAGAAGAAATAGCGCAACTAAACAGATGAATTATTAGCTGCGAAACTGAGGAAGTAATCAAAGCACTCCCCAAAAGCAAAAGTCCAGGCCCAGACGGCCTCACAAATAAATTCTACCAAACTTTCAGCAGTGAATTAGTGCCTATCCTTCACAAACTCTTTCAAAAAATTGAAAAAGAAGGAATATTACCAAATACGTTCTGTGAAGCCAACATTACACTAATACCAAAACCAAACAAAGATAAAACAAAAAAAAGAAAATTACAGGCCAATCTCCCTAATGAACACTGATGCAAAAATCCTCAACAAAATCCTTGCCAACAGAATCCAACAATGCATCAAAGGGATAGTACACCGCGATCAAGTGGGATTCATCCCAGGGTCACAAGAATGGTTCAACATATGAAAATTAGTAAGTGTAATCCAACACATCGACAAAAAGAAAAATAAAAGCCATATGATCATATCAATAGATGGTGAGAAAGCATTCAAAAAACTACGACAAGGCCTCCACGGTGGAGCAGCGGTTTAGCACTGGGTTGCGAAGCTGCCTGTGGCCTCTGCAGCACCGGTTCGATCCCTGGCTGCTCCCCTGCCACTGGAGGAGGGTCCCACGTGGTGCGCAGACCTCTCCTGCCACCCGCTGCTCCCCTCAGCAGTGTACTTTGGTCCTTCTGCCTGCTCTGCTCTCCACTCTGACTCTGGTGAATTCTCTCACCCTCCCGCACTTCTGACTGTACCCAGTGCTTGTATAAATAAATAAATCTTTAAAAAAAACCCAAAAAACAAAAACTACAACATCCATTAAGAATGAAGGCCCTTGAAAAGACATATATGATAAACCCACTGCCAATATTATTCTCAATGATGAAAAGCTGAAGGCCTTTCCTTTAAGATCAGGAACAAGAAAAGGATGTCCTCTCTCACCACTGCTCTTCAATATAATACTGGAGGTCCTGGCCATGGCATTAAGACAAGAGAAAGACATACAAGGAATCCAGACAGGGAAAGAAGAAGTAAAACTTTCTTTATTTGCAGATAAAGATAATACACATAGAAATATGATAATATACATAGATAACCCTAAAATCTCCACAGAAAATTTTCTCAAAATAATCAAACAGTTCAGTAAAGTAGCAAAATACAAAATCAACACACAAAAATCAGTAGCCTTCATATACACAATCAATCTGAAGAAGATGAAATCAAGAAAACCATCCCTTTTATCAATGAAACCAAAAAAAATCAAATACTTCAGAATAAACCTAAGAAAAGAGGTGAAGGATCTATACAAAGAAAAATATAAAACACTGTTAAAAGAAGTAGAAGAAGACACAAATGAATGGAAAGACATCCCCTGCTCATGGATTGGAAGAAAGCAATATACAGATTCAATGTTATTCCAATAAAAATCTTTTTTTAATAATAAATTTTATTTTTATAGTCCCCATACAATTGCAACCACCCATTTTGACCCCAATCCCTCCGCTCCCGCCCCCCACCCCCCAAAAAGTGTCTCTGGTTCATAGTTTTTTGTTGATTTTGATTTTCACTTTCTTATAGTTATTCATTTTCCTGGTCCCTTATTTAAGTTTTCTAGATTCCTGCTATGAGTGAGACCATCCGGTATTTTTCTTTTTCTTTCTGGCTTATTTTGCTGAGCATGATCCCTTCCAGCGCCATCCATGTTGCTGCAAATTGCATGTGTTTATCTTTTTTGAATGCTGAGTAATACTCCATGGTGTATATGTGCCACATCTTCTTGATCCACTCATCTATTTTTGGGCATTTGGGCTGTTTCCAAAGCTTAGCTATTGTAAACAGTGCTGCTATAAACATAGGGGTGCAGGTGTTCTTTGGAATGGATGTTTCTGTGTCCTTTGGGTAAATACCTAGGAGTGGAATGACTGGATCATATGGAAGCTCTATATTTAGTAGGTCCAGAAATCTCCACATATTCCAATAAAAATCTTAATGACATTCTTCAAAGAAATAGAACAAACACTGATGAAATTCATATGAAACCACAAAAAACCACGAATACTCATGAAAACAAAGGAGAAAGGTAGTATCACACTTCTCAACCTCAAGCTATACTACAAAGCCATAATAATTAAAACAGTTTGGTATTGGAACAAAAACAGACACACAGAACTATGGAACCGAAGAGAGCCCATAAATAAAACCACACTTAAATGGACAACTAATCTTTGACAAAGGAGCAAAGGACATGCAATGGAACACGGGCAGTTTGTTTAATAAATGGTGCTGGGAAAACTGGACCACCACATGCAAAAAAATGAAACTAGACCACTACATTTCACCATGCACAAAAATCAACTCAAAATGGATAAAAGAACTGGAAATAAGACCTGAAACCATAAAATATTTAGAAGAAACCATAGGTAAAACACTACAAGACATAGATCACAATAACATCTTTATTTATTTTTTTTAAAGATTTATTTATTTATTTATACAAGCACTGGGTACAGTCAGAAGCACGGGAGGGTGAGAGAATTCACCAGAGCCAGAGCGGGGAGCAGAGCAGGCAGAGGGACCAAAGTACACTGCTGAGGGGAGCAGCGGGCTGCTGGAGATGTCTGCGCGCCATGTGGGACGCTCCTCTGGTGGCCTGGGAGCAGCCGGGAAATGAACTGGTGCTGCAGAGGCTGCGGGCAGCTTCGCAACCCAGCTCTCAACTGCTGCGCCACCGGGGAGGCCCACAATAACATCTTTAAAGACTCATCACCCAAACTAAAGAAAGTCAAGGAAAACATGAACACCTGGAATTACATCAAACTGAAATGCTTGTGCACAGCAAAAGAGACTTTAACCAAAACAGAGAGACACCCCACTGATTTGGAAAAATCTTTGCACTCCATACAACTGATAAGGGACTGATGACAAAGATATACAAAGAAATCACATGACTCAACAAAAACAAAGTAAACAATCCAGTCAAGAAATGGGCAGAATTGGGCCTCCCCAGTGGCACAGCGGTTGAGTGCTGGGCTGCAAAGCTGCCCGCAGCCTCTGCAGCACCGCTTTGATCCCCAGGTGCCAGTGAGGGTCCCACATGGCATGCAGACCTCTCCTGCTGCCCACTGCTCCCCTCAGCAGAGTATTTAGTACCTTTGCATGTTCTGTTCCCCATTCTGGCTCTGGTGAATTCTCTCACCCTCCCTCACTCTGACTGTACCCAGTGCTTGTATAAATAAATAAATAAATCTTAAAAAAAAAAAAAAGAAATGGGCAGAAGAACTTAAAAGACATGTCTCCAAAGAGGAAATTCAAATGGCCAAGAGGCATATGAAAAAATGTTCAACATCCCTTATCATTAGGGAAATGCAAATTAAAACCACATTGAGGGCCTCCCTGGTGGCGCATGTGGTTGTGCGCAGTGCTGTGAAATGTCCACAGCCTCTGTAGTGCCGGTTCAATCCCTGCTGGCCAGGGAGCTACCCACATGGTGCAGCAGACCTCTCCTGGCTTGCCTGTTGCTCCCCTCAACAGTGTATTTCAGTCAGTCTGCCTGTTCTGTTCCCCCCCTCTCTGGTGAATCCTCTCACCCCCACATACCTCTGGTCTGTACCCCAGCTCTTGTATGCATAAATAAATAAATCTTTAAAAAATAATAAAAAAAATAAAACCACATTGAGATACCACCTCACACCAGTAAGAATGACACATATCAAAAAAAAAAAAAATAAGCAACAACAAATGTTGGTGAGGATGTGGTGTAAAAGGAACTCTCCTCCATTGCTGGTGGGAATAGAAACTGGTCCAACCACTATGGAGAGCTGTGTGGAGATTCCACAACCTGCTAAAAATGGAGCTACCATAGAACCCAGAAATTCCACTGTTAGGGATCTACCCAAAGGACACAGAAACAGTGATTCAAAAGAATACCTGTACACCTATGTTTACTGCAGCACTATTTACAATAGATAAAACCTAGAAACAACCCAAATGCCCAAAAATAGATGACTAGATCAAGAAGATGTGGCATATAGGGCAGACCAGGCACGCAGGAAGTGCCTCCCACATTGCCATTTTAGAACAGGGACATTTCTCCAGTAAAGACTGCCTGAAACCAGCAGAAGGCTCCCGGAGGAGCCAGAGGTGACCTGGGAAGTTCGCCCACACCAGGCCCCTTCTGGCCTGCAGTCCGAGCCCAGAGGGGGAGCGAGAACCCACCACCAGGGCAGACCAGGTGCACAGGGGAGCATGTCCCCGCATCGGCATTTTAGAACAGGGACCTTTCCTCAGTAAAGACTGCTGGTAACTGACAGATTGCTCCCAGAGGAGCAAGAGGGGAGCAGAGAAGTTCACCCAAGATGCTAGCCAGTCCCAGCAACACAGTGTCCCAATGCATACGGCAAATTAGAAAACAGACAGTAGGGAGTAGAAGAACCACATGCAACCTAGCAAATCCTCAGGAAAAAAGCACACCACAAAAAGAAAACCACCCCCCAGAGCGCAACAACAGTAACTTGGAAGAATTTCTGAGCCTTACAGAAAGAGAATTTAAAATTGCCGTGATTAAAAAACTGACAGAAGTCATAAAGGAAAACAATGATAAGGGAAAATAATCAACCATCAGAAGAATGAAATTGAGTCCCTAAAGAGGGAAGTAAAAGAAATGCAGGAGATCAAAGAATTAATGGAGGGACTAAAGAACTCAGGGAAAAGCAATGAAAGCAGAATAGATGAAATGGAAGAACGAATAAGTACTCTTGAAGACACAGAAATAAAAAGAACCAAAACAGAAAAGGAAAGAGAAGTACGAAGGAAAAAGAACGAAGTAAGACTTCGGGAACTATCTGACTCCATGAGGAAAGGAAATATAAGAGTTATAGGAAACCCAGAAGGAGAGGAGAGAGATATAGGAACAGAGAAAATATTCAAGGAGATAATTGAAGAAAACTGCCCAAACGTGAAGAAGGAGCTGAAAATTGATATACAAGAAGCAAGAAGAACACCTAACTTCCACGATGAAAGGAAAAATACAGCAAGACACATAATAGTAAAGCTCCCAAGAGTCCAGGACAAGGAAAAAACAATGAAGCTGACAAGAGGGAAGAAACAGATAACATTCAAAGGAATACCAATCAGACTGACATCAGAGTTCTCCGAAGAAACACTACAGGCAAGGAGAGAGTGGAGGGACATAGTCAACAGACTCCAAGAAAACCGATGCCAACCAAGCATACTCTATCCCGCAAAGCTCTCCTTCCTCTATGAAGAAAAAATAAGGATCTTCCCAGACAAACAGAAACTCTGGAATTTCATTATGACTAAACCCCCACTCCAAAAAAACTATAAGGAGTCCTAAAGCCAGAACCTCAGAGTGACAAATAACAATGAAAGAAAGCCAAAAAAAAGTTATTAAAAGAATAAATAAATAAAATCAAAGGAAAGACAAAAATACATATACTAACATATCAATATTAACTCTAAATGTAAATGGACTAAACTCTTCAATGAAATGACACAGAGTCGCAGGATGGGATAAGAAACAAAACCCAACCGTTTGCTGTCTTCAGGAAACACATTTAGCTTCAAAAGATAAAAACAGACTCAAAGTTAAAGGATGGAAAACAATCCTACAAGCAAATGGACCAAAAAAGAAAGCAGGAACAGCTATACTTATATCAGATAAAACAGATTTCAAACTCAAAAAGATAAAAAGAGACCCCAATGGTCACTACATTATGATCAAGGGGACAATAATTCCAGAAGAAATAACACTCATTAACATATATTCACCAAACGAAGGAGCACCAAAATATATCAGACAACAATTGTCATCTCTGAAAACAGACATCAGAGAAAACACATACGGAGTGGGAGACTTCAACACACCACTATCAACAATGGATAGATCAACGAGACAAAAATTAAGTAAAGACACTAAAGCTCTAAATAAGGACCTAGAGTGCTTGGGATTAACAGACATCTATAGAACACTAAACCCCAAAAAAACAGAGTACACATTTTTGTCAAGCAACAGAGATCATTCTCCAGGATTGATCACATACTGGGACACAAGACAAACATCAACAGATACACCAAGATCGAAAACATACCAACAATCGTTTCTGACCATGAAGGCATCAAACTATAAATGAACAATAAAAAGAAGGCAAGGAACTCTCCTACCTCATGGAGATTGAAAACCACACTACTCGAAGACCACTGGACTAATGAGGAGATCAAAGAAGAAATTAAAAAAATTCTTTGAATTGAATGACAAGGAGGACACCAATTTCCTAAATGTATGGGATGCAGCAAAAGCATTAATAAGAGGAAAATACATAGCAATAGAGGCTCACATCAAGAAACAAGAAAGAACTCAAATAAACAAGCTAACCTCGAAGCTCAAAGATCTACAAAAAGAACAACCAAAAAAAAACCCCAAAACTAGTAGAAGAAAAGAAATAATAAAAACCAAAGCAGAAATAAATGAAATTGAAACTAAAAAAAAAAAAAAAAAACAATCCAAAAGATCAATGAAACCAAGAGCTGGTTCTTCGAAAAAATCAATACAATAGACAAACAACTAGCCAGGCTCACAAAGGAAAAAAGGGAGAAAGCACAAATAAACAGGATCATAAATAAAAGAGGAGAAATCACAACGGACACAGCAGAAATCAAAAGAATAATCAGTAACTACTATGAACAGTTATATGGAAACAAGTTCAACAATCTAGAGGACTTAGACAAATTCCTACAGCTCTACAATCACCCAAAGCTAGATAAAGAAGAAATAGAACACCTAAACAGAACAATTACAAGCAGTGAAATTGAAATGGTAATCAAAAACCTCCCCCAAAACGAAATCCCAGGACCTGATGGATTTACAAATGAATTCTACCAAACATTCAGAGACGAATTAGTGCCTATCCTTCACAAACTCTTCCAAAAAATTGAGAAGGAAGGGACAATACCAAACATGTTCTATAAAGCCAACATTACACTAATACCAAAACCGAACAAGGACAACACAAAAAAGGAAAACTACAGGCCAATCTCACTAATGAACATAGGCAAAAATCCTCAAAAAAATTTTAGCTACCAGAATCCAACAATGTATCCATAAGATAATTCACCACGACCAAGTAGGATTCATTCCAGGGACACAAGGATAGTTCAACTTCCAAAAATCAATCAGCGTTATCCAACACATCAACAAAAAGAAATATAAAAACCATATGATGATATCAATAGATGCTGAGAAAGCTTTCGACAAAGTGCAACACCCATTCATGATAAAAGCCCTTGAAATTCTTGGGATACATGGAACATACCTCATCATCATAAAGGTCATATATGACAAGACAACAGCCAGTATCATTCTCAATGGTGAAAAGCTGAAAGAATTTCCATTAAGATCTGGAACAGGACAAGGATGTCTACTCTCACCACTGCTTTTCAATATAATACTGTAAGTCCTAGCCAGAGCAATAAGACAAGAGAAACAGATACAAGGAATCCAAATAGGAAAAGAAGAAGTCAAATGATCACTATCTGCAGATGACATGATAATATACATGGAGAACTCCAAAAACTCCACAGAAAAACTAATTCAACTCATCAATCAGTTCAGTAAAGTTGCAGGATACAAAATCAACTCACAAAAGTCAGTAGCCTTCCTTACACCAACAATTAATCTGAAGATGAAGAAATAAAAAAAAATCCCTTTTATTATCGAAACAAAAAAAAATCAATACTTGGGAATAAATCTAACAAAAGAGGTAAAGGACCTATAAAAGAACACTATAAAACACTCTAAAAGAAATTGAAGAAGACACAAAAAATGGAAAGACATCCCCTGCTCATGGATTGGAAGAATAAATATTATTAAAATGGCCATCCTACCAAAAGCAATATACAGATTCAATGCTATTCCAATCAAAATTTCAATGTCATTCTTCAAAGAAATAGAACAATTATTGATTAAATTCATATGGAATCACCAAAAACCCCAAATAGCCATAGCTCTCTTGAAAAAAAAAAAAAAGAAGGGAATGGAGGCATCACACTCCCAGACTTAAAACTATACTACAAATCCATGATCACCAAAACTGCATGGTATTGGAACAAGAACAGACACACAGACCAATGGAATCAAATAGAAAACCCAGAAATAAACCCACAGATTTATGGTCAACTAATCTTTGACAAAGGAGCAAAGAATATGCATTAGAGCAAAAAAAGTTTGTTCAATAAATGGTGCAGGGAAAACTGGGTCGCTACATGCAAAAGAGTGAAGCTTGACTACTACCTTACACCATGCACAAAAATCAACTCAAAATGGATTAAAGAACTAGACATAAGACCTAAAATCATAAAATACATAGAAGAAAATATAGGGGAAACACTATGTGATATGCACATCAAAGACATCTTTACAGACACATCACCCAAAGCAGTAATAGTGAAAGCAAAGATAAACACTGAGACTACATCAAATTAAAGAGCTTCTGCACAGCAAAAGAGACAATAACAAAAACAAAGAGAAATCCCAATGACTGGGAGAACATTTTTGCACACAACACTAATGATAAAGGACTGATCACAAAAATGTACAAAGAGCTGATGAGACTCAACAAAAACAAAGAAAATCCTGTCAAAAAATGGGCAGAAGAGCTAAAAAGAAACTTCTCTGAAGAGGAAATGCAAATGGCCAACAGGCATATGAAAAAATGTTCAACATCACTTGTAATCAGGGAAATGCAAATCAAAACTACCATGAGATACCATCTTACACCAGTGAGAATGGCACATATTAAAAACACTAGCAACAACAAATGTTGGTGAGGTTGTGGAGAAAAAGGAACTCTCCTGCACTGCTGGTGGGAGTGCAAACTGGTCCAACCTCTATGGAGAGCTGTGTGGAGATTTCTTGACCTACTAAACATAGAGCTTCCACATGATCCAGCAATTCCACTCCTAGGTATTTACCCAAAGGACACAGAAACATCACTTCCAAAGAGTACCTGCACCCCTATGTTTATAGCAGCACTTTTTACAATAGCGAAGCTATGGAAACAACACAAATGCCCAAAAATAGATTTATGGTAGGAAAAACAAAGAGTTACTGAGGCCCAAAAAAATGGCCATTTACCTTACCCAAAGCAGTGGTCAGGTTTTAAAGTCCTAATCACAAACTATCCCAACATGGCATCTTACAATCACTGAGGACCTGGAGCACGTGGCAGCCAGACTACAGGCTGGGATCCAACTCACAAAGACAACATGAGATGCTCACCAGACCAACTGAGGTGTCCCAGCACAGCACCAGACAAGCAACACTCAAAACAGCAGCAGCAGTGACCAAACTACCAGCCACACGGCCACACTCACACATCTCAGCAAGGTGTCTGCTTCCGGTCTTCCCCTTCCCTACTGGCCTGCAACAACAGGAAAACCAGAAACAATTTCAGTCACTCGGCTACTTATAAAGCCTCTGAACATTTCCTCTCTGAGGTTAGCTGCTGAAGGCCTCTCCGTGTCCTTCAGAGGTCTGCAATAGCCCTCTGGGAAATCAGCATGGTGGGGGCAAAAATGGCTGATCCTGGAATCACTGAAGATCCGAAAATGCTGAAATCCCAAAAGATGAATGCTGGAACACTGAATCCCCGGCACTGAATCCTAGGGGCTGCTACTACACTCCCTTATATTCCTTATCAGAGTTTCCACCCCCACCAATACTTTGCATTTTCTCTGGGGCTATCTAGCTTCATCAGCACCCCCCTGGTGGGGGCACCACCTATAACAGTCTTTGGATTCAGTCACTGGTTACAGTTACATAATTACTTACTTTTTAAAAAGGAAATTATCATAAGTATTGTATCCCTTGGATCTTTATATATTTGAGAAGTTCCATCAACTGTTTTCATAAATCACTAAGTAAAATAAAATAAAGTGATATACCCATGGAAATATCTGAATTTAAGTTTTCTTAATCTTTCTCACCTCTTTTTATACTTTTTTATGCCTAACTAACCAAAAAACTAATTTTTAGAGCTTTATTGAGATATAATTAAAGTATATATAATTATAGTGTACTATTTGATAATTTTTCAAATGTGCATATTATCATGAAATAAACACCATAATTAAGATAATAAATACATTCTCACCCTGAATGTGTCTTTGTGTCCCTTTTAATTGCTTCAACATACTCCATGTCCCCTTCTCCACCTAAACTTTATCTGTTTCTGTCACTGTGTGTTAGTTTGCATTTTCTAGAGTTATTCATAAGTGGAGTCAAGCATTAGGTACTCATTTTTTGGTCCAAATTCTTTTATTTTGAGATTCATCAAATTTGTTCAACATGCGAATCACTCATTCATATATAGTTCTTTGCTGAGTTGTATTCCATTATATAAATACACCATAATTTATTTATCCAGTTACTTGTTCATGGCATTTGCACTGTTTACATGTTTTTGGTATTGCAAAGAAAGCAGCTATGAACACTGTGTGTGTGTCTATGTAGGTACTGATATACTGTAATTTATCAAAGTAATAACTTACTCTTTGAAAGACATTGCTTAGAGAGTGAAAATTCAAACCACACACTGAAAGAAAGTATTTGCAAATACTTTAACATGTTTTAAAAAATGTCCGGTATAAAGAATATGTGTGTGTGTGTGTATGTATATGTATATATATATATAGGAATGCTATGACCACTACGGCCTGAGTTTGATACCCAGCCAGCCAATTAACCCACATATGGTGCAGCAGACCTCTCCTGCATTGCTTGCTGCTCCCCTTAGCAGTGTAGTTCAATAAATCCACATTTTCTGTTCCCCATTCTGTCTCTGGTTAATCCTCTCACTCCCCCTACCCCTGCACCTTTGGCCCATACCCCAGTTCTTCTATGCATAAAATAAATTAGTCATTTTTGAAAAAGTACATATATACACATACATATCAGATTTGAAAGTTCATAAAAGAGTAGATCTTAAAAGTTCTTATCATAAGAAAAACACTGCAGGGCCTCCCCAGTGTCGCAGCGGTTGAGCTCTGGGTTGCGAAGCTGCCTGCAGCCTCTGCAGCACCGGTTCGATCCCTGGCTGCCGGGCGAGGGTCCCACATGGCATGCAGACCTCTCCTGCCACCTGCTGCTCCCCTCAGCAGTGTACTTCGGTCCTTCTGCCTGCTCTGCTCTGCCCTCTGGCTCTGGTGAATTCTCTCACCCTCCCCTACTTCTGACTGTATCCAGTGCTTCTATAAATAAATAAATAACAACAAAAAAAAAACCCACTGTAACTGTGTGAGGTGATAGATGTTAACTAAATATATTTTGCTAATCATTTTGGAATATATACATATATAAATTAATTTTGTTATACACCTTAAACTAATACACTATTATATGTCAATTGTATCTATATAAAAATATGGGGGACTTATGCAGTACTCAAACTCAATAATTGAAAATAAAAATTCCAACTGAAAAAAATGGGCAAAAGATTTGGCCAGACATGTCACATAGGAGTTACTCCAACACATTTAACAGACTGAAAACATATCTGGTCTTGAATCTCAACTTGGAAGCCTGGTTCAGCACAGTGTTCAATCTACAGCTGATTCTTTCCTGCTATGGAGGAAAATGGTTACTGTCCCAGATAACCCATGAATTCTAAGGTTTTCCAGTCTGACTCTGGGGAACAAGATTAATTTCTGACCTCTGGGAACCTTGGAAATTATACTCCCTAATGCTGTCTGTGGACCTTAGATTGCTCCTCAGCTGACCCACTGAGTGCAGACTCTGCAGACCCTCAGACACCGTTCTGTAGGACTCTTCCTGGTCTCTTTGCTCCGGGCAGCTGGGCACCTGGCTTCGTCCAATGCCCATTCCTGTCTTCAACTCAGGGAAACCACTGGGTTCAGCCTGGGGTCTCCTCTCCTACACTGTGGACTGGGAACTCTCCCCAGGGAGAAAGAAATGAGATAATCTGAAGGCTCACCTCATTTGTTATCAGTCTCTGTGGGATCACTGTGTGGTTTATCACCTGGTATGTTTCATACAGTTGGCTCCACTTATTTTAGTTTCAGAAGAGAGAGTAAATCCAGTCCCTCTTGCCCCATGTTTGCCAGAGCAAAAATTTGAAAGACTGTTAACAAGTATTGACACTTGTTTAATCTTCATGACAACCCCGAGAGCCTTGACCATTTCAACATCACCGTCTCCCTGCTCCTCGCTCCCTCACCAGTGGTAGCACAGAATGACTGTGAGGGCCTAGAATGTCCCTGGAAGAGCCATAATCTGAACTCTGGAGGTCTGATTCTCAACCCCATGTGCCTAAATAATATACTATAAATACAGCTTATCATATCAAAAGTTCTTTTTTTTGTTCTGAAACAGAGTATACATCATTTCACATATATTATTTTTCCTTACATCTTAAAGAATCCACTCTGAATTTTTTTATTTCTATGCATCTATATTGGATTATCTTTGAAACAAATATTCATCAATAGTGGAATGACTGAATTCCATAGTTTCGTACAAAGTGATAGTACTCACAATTAGATAATTTAGTGTTATTTTTATGCCACTGAGATATTAAATGTATAGAACAAAGACATCTACAGCATTGTGTCAAAAAGTGATTTGAATACTGAACACTAAATGAAGAACTAGGAATGACTTAACTAATTCATCATATTATACATTTGGTAATGTATTCTTTTTGCATGTACCAGAACAACCCATGATATAAAATAGTCTGTCTAAGATTAAATGAACTTCTTCCACAAATATAAAAATACTATGAAATAAGACAATATTGTGTCAGTGTAATTGGCCACACATTTTTTCCTTTTTGAGTGGCATATAAAATAATGGGGTGTCTTAAAATTGCTAGCACTTTTGAGGTAAAGAAATAACATGTAATCTAAAAGTTTTTTTTATATATTTGCCCTCTGCACTAACCTATACATTTCAAGTTTTTGTTTTAATAATTTTACTTGAGGTCCTCCCTGGTGGTGCAAGGGGTTAAGACACAACCTATGAAGCTATTCGCAGCCACTGCAGCACGAGTTCAATCCCCGGTCAGGGAGTTACCCATATGGTGCAGCAGACCTCTCCTGACTCGCCCCCTGCTCTCCTCAGCAGTGTATTTCAGTCAATCTGTCTTTTCTGTTACCCTCTCTGTCTCTGGTGACTCCTCTCACCCCCCACACCTTTGACTTTTACCCCAGTTCTTGCATACATAAATAAATAAATCTTTAACATATTTAACTTGAGAGGCCTCCCCGGTGGCACAGCGGTTGAGCACTGGGTTGTGAAGCTGCCCGCAGCCTCTGCAGCACTGGCTCAATCCCCGGCTGCTCCCCAGCCACCAGAGGAGGGTCCCACATGGCACGCAGACCTCTCCTGCCGCCCACTGCTCCCCTCAGCAGTGTACGTCCATCCTTCTGCCTGCTCTGCTCCCTGCTCTGGCTCTGGTGAATTCTCTCACCCTCCCCGTGCTTCTGACTGTACCCAATGCTAGTCTAAATAAATAAATAAATAAATAAATAAATACATAAATCTTAATGTATATATATTAAAAAATATTTAACTTGAGGCAATGTAGTTTATTTATTTTATTTTATTTATATGTGTTGGTAATATGGTTTTGTTCACATTTATTTTTCTAACTCTGAAGTTTCCTTTTATCAGTTCATTTTATTGTTTTTTTACTATTCCCTTTTCTGAACCCTTTCTTTGAGAATAAAGTTTTATTACACCATGGCGGTAAGGGAATTTCTTTCATTTCTCTGGTCTGAGTTCTTGCCTATGAAATTAATTTCCCAAAAGAAATTTCCCCCTCTATTTTTTCTATGTAACTCCAGTCAATCTGTCCCATATTTTTATTCATTCCCTTGCTACAGTGTTCTGCCCGAAAATACTCTGCAACTTCAGCTGTCAAATTCCCATCAATTCCTCATTATATACTTTTTTTTTTTTTGAGCCACATTGGTTTACACCACGGCATATGGTTCAGAGGTCCTCGATCATACCTCTTCATGTGTATGACACCATGCCACATGCACCACGAGGGACCCATAGACCTTCACAATTTGTGCCACCTTCACACTGTTCTCCAGCCTTCTCTTCCCCCTCTAGTAGCTTTAATTCTACAGACAGATTTCTAGGGTTTGTCGCCTGTTTGGCTTTGTTTGACCCTTTGTTTTGTTACTCTATATACCACATATAAGTGAAAATATATGATGTTTGCCTTTCTCCTGACACTTGGCTTAACATCATTCCCTGAAGTTCCATCCATGTTGCCATAAATGGGAATATTTCATCTTGTTTTGTCCCTGAATAGTAGTCCATTGAGTATACATTCATCTGTCCATGGGAATTTAGGATGTTTCCATAACTTATCCATTATAAATACTCTTACAATGAGTATAGGAGTACATATATCTTTCAATGCAGTGCCTTTGCATTCTTTGGGTAGATACCTAGGAGTAGAACTGCTGGATTACATGATAGAACTATTTTTTTAAATATTTTGAGAAAATTCCATACTGTTTTGTACAAGGGCTGGACCAGTCTACATTCCCATCAACAGTGTAACAGGGTTCTTCTCCCTCCACATAATGGCTATGCTTGTTGTTTCTGGTCTTTTTGAAGTGGGCCATATGCACAGTAAGATGGTTTCTCATTTTTGATTTTAATCAATATCCCTTATGATAAATGATGATTGGAATGTTTTCACATGCCTACTGGCCATCTGTATGTCTTCTTTGGAGAAGTGTCTATTTCATCCATCATTTTTTTAATTGGGTTATTTGTTTTCTTTTTGTTGAGTTGTATGAATTCTTTGTAGATCTTGGGTATCAGACCTTTGTCAATGGTATTATGTGCAAATATTTTCTCCTGATTTAGTAAGGGTTTTTTTTTTGTTTGTTTGTTTTACTGATAGTTTTTTTCACTACACAGAAACTTTTTAGTTTGATGTGTTCCCATTTGTTTATATTTCCCTTTGTTTCTCTTATCTTTATAGATAACTTCTTAAAGAAATCACTGAGACCTATGTCATGGGGTGTTTAGAATATGATTTCTTCTATGTGCTTTTATGGTTTCAGATCTTATATCTAAGTCTTCAATCCATGTTGAGTTAATTTCTGTGTGTGGTATGTGCTAGTGAGCTAGTTTCTTTCTTTTTTATTTGGCTATTCAATTTCCCAACACCACTCACTGAGGAGACTTTCCATTCTCCAATGTAAAATTTTGTCTCTTTTGTCATATATTAAATGTTCATGTAAGTGTGTGTTTATTTCTATGGTCTCAATTCTATTCCATTGGTCTGTAAGTCTACTTTTATTCTAGTACCCTAATGGTTTGATTACTATAGCTTAATAGTAGAGCTTGAAGTCTGTCCATGAGATATCACCATTTTTCTTCTTTTTAAAAAATATTATTTATTTATACAAGAACTGGGGAACAGGCCAGAGGTGCAGGTGGGTGAGAAAATTCACCAGAGACAGAGCAGGGGGCAGAACAGGCAGATGGACCAAGAACATTGCCTAGGGGAGCAGCAGGTGAGACTGGAGAGGTCTGACGTGCCCTGTGGGTATCTCCCTGATGGGCCAGGAATCAAACCTGCGATGCAGAGGCTGTGGACATCTTTATAGCACTGCACTCAACCCACTGCACCATCAGGGAGGCCCTGTTTTTCTTCTTTTTCATCAGAATTGCTTTGGCTAATCATGTTCTTTTGTGCTTTGTTATGAACTGTAAGAATGTTTGTACTATTTCATTGAAGAATGTCACTGAAACCTTGATAGAGATTTCATAAAATCTTTATTTCTTTGGATAATATGGCAATATTAATTCTTAATTCTTTTAATTCTTCTATTAATTCTTCCAATCCATGAACATGGACTATCTTTTTATTTCTTTATATCCTCTTGTATTCCTTTTAGCATTGCCATATAGTTTTTTGGTGTATTTTTTTTAAAGATTTATTTATTTATACAAATACATTTATACAATTGTATTTATTTATACAATTTATTTATTTATACTATTTATTTATTTATTTATTTATACAGAGCAGAACAGGTAGACTGATGTAATACACTGCTGAGGGGAGAAGCGCGTGAGACAGGAGAGGTCTGCTGCTCCATGTGAGATCCTCGCGGGCCGGGATCGAACCTGCACTGCAGAGGCTGTGGACAGCTTCACAGCACTGTGCTCAACCACCTGCGCCAACAGGGGAGGCCCTGTCATATAGTTTAAATTTTAGAGGTCCTTCACTTTCTTTCTTAAGTTTATTCTAGATATTTAATTATGTCTGATGTAATTGTAAATGGGTTTGTTTCTAAAAATCATCTTTAATGTACAGACTGTTGTGATTTTGTAGAGGTGACTAGAGCTTTCACCTTCAAACTCTCATTGCACTGCTCCCATCTTTTTAAGTTGCTTACAGATTCTCCCTGGGAAGTTTATTTTATTAAGTTCATTGTGCAACACATTTTTGTTTTGTTTTCAGTATATCGTTTCATAACCCAATCAAAGGAATATGACTTGTACAAAATAGATACTTGGTAATTATTACTTGAATTGAACTAAATTGATATACCAAATTCATATGAAAAGCTCCATTATATAAAATATTACTTTTCTGACATGATTTTAAAATCATTGAGGAATAATGAATATATCTCAATTAGAGAAACTTTAGAATATATGAGAATCATCCATGTAAAATGACTTTTTGTCTTTTTATTAAATAGAAATCCTTGATTCTAATCAAGTCCACTTTAATCATTGAGAATGAGTGAACCCCAGGAAAAAAGTTATTTTTGAAAGCTGTATATAGGATTTTAAGACTCATGGATAGTTAACTATACTTATTTTAGAAAGTCAAATAATGATATCTTTTGAGCTCTATGTAGATTTTGGAAACTTTCTTAGACCTTTTATTAATTAGGTATTTGTACTATAAGCAAAATAGTGAATGTATTAAAATAATTGACATCTATTTTCACAAGGAAGTAAAAACAACAAATACTATATGTGGCTACTATAAGTCATTTCTTCACAGAGTCAATATATGTATTGATATAACTTTAATCTACCACTGGCAATGTTCTCCTTCATGAATATGACAACAAAAAAGAAAGACAAACATTTAAGTTATACTGTGCCCCTCCAGTAACATGGACTGATATACAAGAATATACAAGTAGGAATAAAGCAACTTTTTTGCTAGCATTAGCTTTATTATGTGTAAATAGTCTGGAAACATTATTTTCAGCATGCCTAGCAAAGCATATACAGAAAATACATGCTCTGTGGGAGCATATTTGCATACCACCGTAGGTAAGTCATTCATCAGGCAATGTATACTTCTTCCTACTTTGTATTGAGTACCCCAGTGTTAATCATCTGAAGCAGTAGAGTATTTATTAAGAATTAATGTGTTTAAGTAGTGTCTGGGCAAATTTCAGAGTAGCCTCTAGGGTCCTTGTCTTCCAGAAACTTAAAATCTAATGTGGATGAAAGAATGGTGATATAACTGAATTTATTTAAGTGACACAGAGTTGATAGAATAAGTAGTTCCTCTCCCCACCATGGGCTATTAATAGGCCTATCTTTGTGGATCTCAGACTATTTACTGAATTTGCATAAACCATGCAGCAGAAATGATATGAATCTTCTGTAAAGATGCAGGCACTTGAAATGCCAAGCTTTGGAAAAACAGGGCTATAATCTTTAGTTTTAGGAGAAACAATGAATCTGGGCTTAAACTAACCATCTTCTCTTATACTATCAGGTATCTGACACTTGAACATAAATTTGTGGCTACTGAGGCTGATACACATTTAATCAATGTTCACGCAGGTAGATAAGTCCCCTTGAGTTAGGTGAGAAGTGAAGATTCTTGGGCCTCCCTGGTGGCGCAAAGGATTAAGTACTGCACTAGCACTGTGAAGCAATCTGCATCCTCTGCAGCACAAATTTGAGTTCAATCCCCACTCCCTGCCAGGAAACAGACCTCTCCTGTCTTGCCTGCTGCTCCCCTCAGCAGTGTGTTTCAGTCACTCTGCCTGTTTTGTTCCCCACTCTGTCTCTGGTGAATTCTTTCATCCCCTGCATCTCTGGCCTGTACCCCAGCTTTTGTATGCATATATAAATCTTTAAAAAAAAAAAGATTCTTCACTCAGTGCTAATTGTTATGAGTCCGATAATTATACTCTTTTACCAGCAGTGTCTGGAGGAGATGGTTTATGTGAACTGTCACTAGGATAAAAGTTTCTAGATGGCAGAAGATTTCTGCCCTGTAGTATCTCAGCTCCTAAAAGAGTGCATAACACTGTACTCAATAAATAATTATTTTTTAATATTTATTATTAAACTGCAACATTCCGTGCAATAACTTCAATTAAAAACTTCCCTTGTTTTTGGAATGGAGGCATCACACTCCCAGACTTCAAACTATACTACAAATCCATAATCATCAAAACTGCATGGTATTGGAACAAGAACAGACATACAGACCAATGGAATTGATTAGAAAATCCAGAAATAAACCCAAAGATTTATGGTCAACTAATCTTTGACAAAGGAGCAAAAACTATGCATTGGAGCAAAAAAAGTTTGTTCAATAAATGGTGCAGGGAAAACTGGGTTGCTACATGCAAAAGAATGAAGCTCGACCACTACCTCACATCATACACAAAAATCAACTCAAAATGAATTAAAGAACTAGACATAAGACCTGAAACCATAAAATACATGGAAGGAAATATAGGCGAAACACTATGTGATATGCACATCAAAGACATCTTTACAGACACATCACCCAAAGCAGTGATAGTGAAGGCAAAGATAAACAGCTGGGACTACATCAAATTAAAGAGCTTCTGCACAGCAAAAGAGACAATAACAAAAACAAAGAGAAATCCCAACGACTGGGAGAACATTTTTGCACACAACACTAATGATAAAGGACTGATCACAAAAATGTACAAAGAGCTGATGAGACTCAACAAAAACAAAGAAAATCCTGTCAAAAAATGGGCAGAAGAGCTAAAATGAAATTTCTCTGAAGAGGAAAAGCAAATGGCCAACAGGCATATGAAAAAATGTTCAGCATCACTTGTAATCAGGGAAATGCAAATCAAAACTACCATGAGATACCATCTTACACCAGTGAGAATGGCACATATTAAAAACACTAGCAACAACAAATGTTGGCGAGGGTGTGGACAAAAAGGAACTCTCCTGCACTGCTGGTGGGAGTGCAAACTGGTCCAACCACTGTGGAAAGCTGTGTGGAGATTTCTGGACCTACTAAACATAGAGCTTCCATATGATCCAGCAATTCCACTCCTAGGTATTTACCCAAAGGACACAGAAACATCAATTCCAAAGAACACCTGCACCCCTATGTTTATAGCAACACTGTTTACAATAACTAAGCTTTGGAAACAGCCCAAATGCCCCAAAAATAGATGACTGGATCAAGAATATGTGGTATATATAGACCATGGAATATTACTCAGCATTCAAAAAAAGATAAACACATGCAATTTGCAGCAACATGGATGGTGCTGGAAGGGATCATGCTCAGCAAAATAAGCCAGAAAGAAAAAGAAAAATATCGATGGTCTCACTCACAGCAGGAATCTAGAAAACTTAAATAAGGGACCAGGAAAAAGAATAACTATAAGAAAGTGAAAATCAAAATCAACAAAAAACTATGAACCAGAGAAACTTTTTGGGGGTGGGGAGGGATTGGGGTCAGAATGGGGGGTTGCAATTGTATGGGGAATATAAAAATAAAATTTATTATTTAATAAAAATAAATAAAACTTCCCTTGTTTTTATTTATTTATTAAGATTTATTTATTTATTTATGCAAGAACCGGGGTACAGGCCAGATGCACAGGAGGGTGAGAGGATTTACCAGAGACAGAGCGGGGAACAGAACAGGCAGACTGATGAAATACACTACTGAACAGAGCAGTGGGCGCGACAGGAGAGGTCTGCTGCGCCATGTGGGACCCTCGCTGGCCAGCTGGGATCGAACCAGTGCTGCAGAGGCTGAGAAGCTTCACAGTACGGCTCTCAACCGCCTACGCCACCAGGGGAGGCCCACCTTGTTTTTATTTTAATGGTTAAATATGAAAAATGTTTTATTATAAAAAATTGAAAACAGAATCTAAAGAAGAAAAATTATTGGTGATACCATTAACTACATATAATAATCATAAATTCATCTTGCATATTTTTCCTGGTTTCATGAAAGTGGTTTGGTGTTTGTATGTAGTGTGTGTATGTGTGTGTGTGTGTTCATAGAAAATAACTAGAATTATGTGCATAAAGTTGTGACTTGACATACCATGAGCTTTTTCTTATCATAGTAAATACTGTGAAAACATGAATACTAGTGGTTATGAAAATTTTAGCCTTGTGAATACCATGATTTATTGGCATTACACACTACTTGGGGTTATTTAGTTTGCTCTTTTTGTTATTTTTGGCAAACATAATACAAACATGAGTGTTCTTATAGGTTTGTTTTCCATAATTAAATGAATTACTCCTTAGGATAATTCTCTCCAAAATGGTTACAAAAATTGATAGTCAAACTAAAATCTTTCAAGAATATCTTTTTACTTCATTCTTGATAACAGTAATGATCTTTCTTTTTAATTATTTCTAATAATGTGAAAAATAATTATCTCATTACCTGCATGTTTGAACTAAATTTGATGTTTGTGTGTGGTAACATGGTTCCATAAGCAGATTTTTTAATTCAATAAATAAATTATATCTTTGATTTATTGTTCATGATTTTTTTAAAAGATTATTTTATTTAACAAGAACCAGGGTACAGGCCAGATGCATGGGAGGGTGAGAGAATTCACCAGAGACAGAGTGGGGAACAGAACAGGTAGACTGATGAAATACACTGCTGAGGGGAGCAGCAGGCACAACAGGAAAGGTCTGCAGAGCCATGTGGGACCCTCGCCTGCCGGCCGGAATCCACCCACCACTGCAAAGGCTGCGGACAGCTTCACAGCGTTGTGCTCAACCGCCTGCACTACCAGGGGAGGCCATATTGTTCATGATTTTGAAAGTGTTTTATATGTTAGAAAGCATTTACCTGTTGCACAAATATTTCCTTCTTTACCATTTCACTTTAAATTTTATAATATTTTTGATGTACTATAGATTTACATATTTTATATGGCAAAATCTTAATTTGTGGTTTTTTAATAACTTTTAATTCCACAATTCACTTTGTCAATTGACTATATTTCACTTTAGTTCTTTTGTGGCTTTCAATTTTAGGGAAGTTAAATTTTTCATCTATCAATGATTTTCTCAATCTAAGATATGAAAAAAATTGACTTATTATAATTAAAACTTATTTTATTGTGTTAAAACTTATTCAATAATGCATTCATTCTTCAATTATTTTATATATAAATTTAATCACATACTCCTGTGCTCTTCTCTTCAATTCAAATATCTGCTTCTTACTAGTTATCCAGGTACTGAAACTTGCTAATACCTTAAATGTGGTAGACCGAAGTACTCCTGTTTACTCTTTCTTTTTAATTATTGAGTCAACTGTACATGAGTTAGAGGTATAGGATCTCATCCTCTGATGTGTTACCAAACCATAACCATGACCAAAGACTCCCTGTCCTACACCAGTCCATTGAGCCCCCTCCCAACTTTGCTTTCTCATCTCACCAGCCCTCTCTGGTAGCCACAGTTTTGTATACAGTTTTCTAGGGCTTGTAACTGATTTGATTTTATCTGACCTTTTGTTTCTGTATATACTACATGTAAGTGAAACCATCTTATATTTGTCTTTATCTTATTGACATACTTCATTTAGCAATATCCCCTCCAATTCCGCCTATATAGTCATCAATGACAAGAGTTTATATTTGCAGCTGAGTGGCAATCCATTGTGAGCATATACCACATCTTCCTAATCCACTCAAATATATTATGTTTTTTCCATATCTTGGAGATTGTAAATATTACTGCAATGACCATAAAAGTGCATATGTCCCTTCAAATTAGTGATTTTTTTTTTCTTTTTTCAGGTTAAGAACTAGGAATGGGCCTCCCTGGTGACCTAAGGATTAAGTCTTATTGCTATCACTGCTAAGGCCTGAGTTTGATTCCTAGCCAGGGAGTTAACCCACATATAGTGCAGCAGACCTCTCCTGTCCCACCCATTGCTCCCTTTAGCTGTGAATTTCAGTACATCTACCAGTTCTGCTCCCTACTCTGTCTCTGGTGAACTCTCTTACCCCCTGCACCTCTGGCCTACACCCCAGTTATTTTGTGCCCCCCCAAAAAAAAGAAAAGAAAAGAAAAAATATCTAGGAGTGGAATTATAGGATCATATAGCAGATATATTTTTGATATTTTGTGACCCTTAATACTGTTATCTATAAGACTGGACCAGTCTGTCTTGCCACCAACAGAGTATGACAGTTCCTTTTTCTGCTCACTCTTGCCAACACTTGTTGATTTTGATCATTTTTATAGGGGACATTCTCACCAGTGTGACATGGTGTCACCTGGTTTTGATTTGCATTTCACTCATGGTAGGTCATGATTAGCATGTTTTCAGACGCCAAATGGCCACCTATATGTCTTCTTTGAAGAAGTGTCTATTTAGCAATTCTGCCCATTTTTTTCAATAGGGCTCTTGGTTTTCCTTTTGAATGTATGAATTCTTTTTTTTTAAGATCTATTTATTTTTATACAAGAACTGGGGTACAGGCCGGATGCATGGGAGGGTGAGAAGATTCACCAGAGACAGAGCAGGGAACGGAACAGGCAGACTGACGAAACACACTGCTGAAGGGAACAGCGGGCGAGACAGGAGAGATCTGCTGTGCCATGTGGGATTCTCGCCTGCTGGCTGGAATTGAACCCGTGCCGCAGAGGCTGCGAACAGCTTCACAGTGTGGCACTCAACCACCTGCGCCACCAGGGAGGTCCCAAATGTATGAATTATTTGTAGATCTTAATATCATGCTTTTGTCAGAGATATGAAGTGCAAATATTTTCTCTCAATCAGTGTGGTGTCTTTGTTTTACTGATAGTTTCTTTCACTACACATAAGCTTTTAATTTAATGTGTTCCCATTTGTTTATATTCTCTTTTACTTCTTTTACCCTCAGAGATGATTCTTAAAGACTTTACTGAAGCCTATTGTCATGGTGTCTTACCTATATTTTTTTATGTATTTTATGATTTCAGATCTTACATCTAAATCTTTATTCTATTTTCAGTTATTTTTTGTGTATGGTGTGAGATGCTAGTTTAGTTTCTTTCCTTCTCTTGTGGCTGTCCAGTTTTACCAACACCATTTTGAAGCGGCTTTCATTGGTCTAGTGTATATTATTGATTCCTCTTAAAAAAATAACTGTCTACATTGATTTAGGTTTTATTCTGGGCTCTCAATTCTATTTCCTTGGTTTGTATGTCCATTTATGTACAGTATCATGCTTTTTTAATTATTACAGCTTTATAGTAAAGTTTGAAGTCCAGAAGGGTTATGCTGCTAATCTTCCTTTTTTTTTTTTTTTTTTTTTTTTTGCTATGCAGGTTCTGTTGTGCTTCCATATAAATTTCAGTAATGTTTGTTCTAGTTCTTTGAAGAATGCCATTGAAATTTTGATGGGATTGCACTGAATCTGTATATTGCTTTGGGTAGGATGGACATTTTGACAATGTTGATTCTTTCAATCTGTGAACAGGATCTATATTTCAGTTTATTCACATCTATTTTTTTTAATTGGCATTGAGGTGCCATTGTTTCATACCCTTGCCAGTGTTTCATACCTTGCCAGTATACCCCCAGTGCAGTCACAATAGCATTCCAACTGTTGAGGCCCACACAGACCTCCACCAAAGTCCCTTGTGCTCTCCCCACTATTATCATCCTTCCCCCAACCCCTCTGAAAGCTGCAAGTCTAAGGTCCAATTTCACCAATACATTACAGTTTTCCTTAGGTCCTTCACCTCCTTTCTTAGGTATTCCTAAGTATTTATTTTGTGTGTGTATGTGTGATTGTAAATGGAGTGGTTTTCTCAGTTTCCTCCTCTGTAGCTCATTGTTTTCATATACAAAGACAAGTGATTTATTTGTGTATTGATTTTGTACATTGCCACTTTTCTGCACTGATTTATTGTTTTAGTTAGTTTTCCAGTGCAGTCATTAGTGTTCTCTATGTACATTATCATAATATCTGCAAGTAATGACAGCTTTACAAGTTCTCTCCTCATTTGAAATCCTTTTATCATTTTCCTGCCCAATTTTTCTAGATAGGACTTCCAATATATATTGAATAGTAGTGATTAGAGTGGACATGTTTGTCTTGTACCAGATCTTAGAGGAGTTTTCCACCATTGAGAATGATGTTAGCTGTGGGTTTATTGTGCATGGTTTTTGTTATGTTATCCCCAGGTTTTCAAGGATTTTCATGATAAATGGATGTTGAATCTAATCAAATGCTTTCTTGGCATCTAATGATATTTTTATTTCATATGGATTCAGTTTTTCTTTTTGTTTATGAAGTGAATCACATTAGTTGATTTTCAGATATTGAACCACATTTGTGACCCTGGTATACATTCTACTTGCGCATTGTGTATAATTCCTTTAAAGCATTGTTGGATTCGGGTCTCCTGGGTGGCGCAGCGGTTGAGCACTGGGCTGTGAAGCTGCCTGCAGCCTCTGCAGTGCTGGTTCGATCCCTGGCCACCGGCGAGGGTCCCACATGGCATGCAGACCTCTCCTGCCACACCTGCTTCTCCCCTCAGCAATGTACTTTGTCAGTCTACATGTTATGTTCCCTGCTCTGGCTCTGGTTAATTCTCTCACCCTCCCAAGCTTCTGACTGTACCCAGTGCTTGTATAAATAAATAAATAAATCTTTAAAATATATATTGAAAAAAAAGAAAGCATTGTTGGATTACGTTTGCTAAGATTTTGTTGGGGATTTTTGTATCTTTATTCATTAGGGAAATTGATCTGTAGTTTTATTTTTGTGTATGTTGACTTGGTTTGGTTTTTGTGTTAGAGGAGACTTGACCTTATAAAAAGTATTTGGAAGTATTTCTTTTTTTTCCTCAATTATATGGAAGAGTTTGGGCAGGCTAGGTATTAGCTCATCTTTGAAGATTTGATAGAACTCATTTGTGAAGATGTCTGTTCCTGGAAATTTGGGGGATTCAGGGTAGAGAATTTTTATTATTGCTTCAATTTCCTTACTTTTGATTGGTCTGTTCAGGTTTTTTATTTCTTTCCTACATAGTGTCAGGTGATTGTATAATTCTAGGAATTTTGCCCATCTCTTCTAGGTTGTTGAACTTATTAGCACATAAATGTTCATAGTAGTCTCTTATCCTCTTCTGAATTTCTGCACTACCTGTTATAACTTCTCATCTTTCATTTCTGATCCTATTTACTTGTGTTTTCTACCTCATTTTCTTAGTGATGAAGGTTTGTTAACTCAGTAGTCTTCATTAACTCATTAACTCAGTAGTCTTTCACTAGTCTGCTATTCAGTTCCCACATATTAGAGATTTTCCTTGCTTGCTTTATGTAGTTGATTTCTAATTTGATACCTGTATAGTCAGAAAAGATGCTTGGTATCATTCCAATTTTCATGAATTTTTTTGATGCTTGCTTGTGGCCTAATATGTGGTCAATCCTGGAGAATGTCCCATGTGTACTTTAGGAAAATATGTATACTCAGCTTTGATGGTTGCAGTGTCCTATAAATGTCAATTATGTTCACATGGTCTACTTCCTTATTTAAGGCAAGTATATTCCTACTTATTTTCTGTCTAGCTGATCTGTCAATTGGTAAGAATGGGGTGTTAAAGTCACTTGCCAAATACATTAGTAATTTCCTACTGTATCGTGGCACTCCTTTGATGAATATGCTTTTATGAGTGTTATATGTTCCTGATCTATTGTTCTCTTAATCATTATATAGTGTTCATACCTTATTACATTTTTTAGCTGGAAGTCTATTTTACCTGATGTGAGAATGGTTATCCTTTCCTTCTTTTGGGTTCCATTTGCTTGTAGGATTGTTTTCCAAACCTTTATTTTCAGTCTGTGTTTGTCTTTGGAGCTCAATTTGCTGCCTGGAGATAGCAGAATGTTATATTCTTTTTCCTAATGCAACTAAATTACCTGTGTCTTTTAATTGATGAGTGTAGTCCATTTATAATTAGAATGATGATTGATAAATGAAAGTCCATTTTTGTTATTTTTCCTATAATTTTGCAGTTCTTTTTATTTTCTTATTAATTTTTGTGTTTATTTATTTATTTGTTTAGATGTAAGAGTTAAAAACAATAAGTGACAATTTCTTTACTATATGCATGTTACAGACTGAAGCCTCTCCCATCCTTGTCAATGGAATGCTAAATTTTTCTCCTTTCATACAACAATTGGCTGCCTTTGCCCATAGGGCTTCCTCAGAGAAATTTTTGGTTAGCCTGATGGGAGTACCTTTTTAAATCACCTGCTTTATTTCCTTAGCCACTTTCAATATTCTTTTTGTGTGTGTGTAGACTTGAATACTTATTAGTTTCACAATTATGTGTCTTGGTGCAGTTCTTATTACATTTAGATAAACCAGGTGTCCTTTTAGGTGCAGGAAAATGTGCATTTAGTTCACTCCCCATGTGTCAGAAAGTTTCCTCTTCATTCCTTTGACTATTTTTTCTGATCCCTTTTTCTCACTGCCTTTTTTTTGTGGCGGAGTATCTTATTATTTTCATGTTGCTTTTCGTAGTGAATTTAGATAGCTCTCAAAATATTTCTGTATTCTTGTCTATTTTTCTTTTTTTTTCCACCTGGGTCCTTGTGCATTATTATCTTCAAAGGCATTGATTTGGCCCTCCATTTATTCTCATCTGCTTCCATAGATTTCTGCAGAATTTTTTTTATCTTCTCTATTGATATTTTTATCTTATTTTCTTACCTAAATACTCAAATTCTATTTTCTGTTCATTAATTGTTGTTCTCATGACATCTGAATTTTTATATCTCTTTGATTTAGCTTTTCAGAGTTCTCATATCATTTTGTGTTGCCTTTTCTGCATTTTCTACAGTTTCTTGGAATCATTATCATTCCAAGATAATGAACAATCATTATCATTCCAGTCATTTTGAACTGCCTATCTGAAGGGAAGATAAAATATTCCATATCTTTCTGGTAGGATTCTGAAGAATTGTTCTCATCCATTGGTGTTATATTCCCTTGAAGCCTAAAGTTGCCATGTGTTATAGATATTTGTCTTCCCATTCAGCTCTTTTAGATCGTAGATGTTTGAACTACTTTCACCTTTCCAGCTGGTGGCAGTGTGGTTTTTAAATGATTTTGGATGTTTGACCTTTCCCAACTTCCATTTAGGTTTGAACCTAACTATGCAGATACTGCGTCAACAAGTCAACTTGGATGGGTTAAATCACTGTGTGAATAATATGGAGGGGAATAACAGGCTCATGTTTGTTTTCCCATTAATAACCCTCCCCTCTGGGTTTAGCCCTATGAATCCGTTGTCTCTGAATATACAGAGTGAGCCTCACAAGGTCAGTACCGGGAAATGGGAGATGGGGATTGATGCCCAGTGCACTGTCCTTGTTCCTTTCTGTGGGAAACTAGAGGGCTTGAACCTCACAAATCCGCTGTACTTATTACCTTCAGTCAAGTGTATATGCATCTGTACAGTTCATCTTTACCCTTTCCACAGCTCTCACTCAAGTAGAAGTGCTGTGGAGTTTTGTATGGCAGCTTCCAGTGCTCTACCACAACCTGCAAGTATTTCTCTCCACCTACCAATGACTATTCAGTGAAGCATGAATCTCTTCTGTATTCCTTCTCATGCAGAATGCCTAGTCTCTCATTTCCAAGAAGTGTTCCAGTCTTGTGCCAAGCTACAGAAGTCTCTGCATGCAACACTCTATTAGTTGACCTAGCTGATCCTCTGAGGAACAAAGCATGGAACTTATGCTGATGCCATTTTTGATCACCTTCCTTCTTCTCTTTACTTTTTATTTCTTTTAATATCAAGACAATTCTCATCACTTAAAATTTTCAAGTAAAATTTAGAATTCTATTGGCAAGTACAAGAAGGAAAGATGAGATGTCTACTGATACTAAATTTACTTAAATTTAACAAAAGAACAGTTTTAATTCTCTAACACAATATGCACCCACAGAGCACAAAATTTTGTTTATACAAATACATGTCTATTTTTTCTCAAGACTTCTTTTACATTCCTCATCAAAGTTGTAACACTTCACAAAGCACACATTTATTTAATATTATATTTATTATCAATATTCTAATATTTTATTGTATTTTTAAACAGTTGTTTGGCATCTAAATTGTTTTCACTCTTTGGTTAATACACACATGCACACACACATACACACACACATTCTCTGAGGACATAGAGTGTTCAGATCTCTTGTGAATATGTTTTCATTTCTCTTGGAAATATATCTAGAATTGTAAATACTGGATCATATAGTTACTATATTTATATTGAGTAACTGCCAAACCATCTTTCACAACAGATAAAGCATTTTCATTCCCACCAGCAGCATAAGAGAGTTCTTGTTCCTCCATCCAACATTTATTATCTGATATTTTAATTTTAGTCAAAAGAACTGGGTATAAAGTGGTATCTCTTGGTTTTGAATTGATATATTTTTTTAAAGATACATTTATTTATACAAGAACTGGGGTACAGACCAGAGGCGTGGGAGGGTGTGAGAGGGTTCACCAGAGACAGAGTGGGGAACAGAATAGGCAGACTGATGAAATACACTGCTGAGGGGAGCAGCGGGTGAGACAGAAGAGGTGTGCTCGCCATGTGGGACTCTCGCCAGCCAGGATCGAACCCATGCTGCAGAGGCTGCAGAGAGCTTCACAGCACTGCGCTCAACTGCCTGCACCACCAGGGAAGGCCCTGAATTGATTTTTTTTTAAAGATTTATTTTATTTATTAATACAAGCACTGGGTATAGTCAGAAGCGCAGAAGGGCGAGAGAATTCACCAGAGACAGAGCGGGGAGCAGAGCAGGCAGAAGGACCGAAGCACATTGCTGAGGGGAGCAGCGGTGGCAGGAGAGGTCTGTGTACCATGTGGGAACCTCCTCCTCCGGGTGGCCGGGGAGCAGCAGGGGATCGAACCGGCACTGCAGAGGCTGCGGGCAGCTTCGCAACCCAGCACTCAACCGCTGTGCCACCGGGGAGGTCCCTGAATTGATATATATATTTTTTTATTTCATATAACTTTATTAAGCACGACTTTTCATTTAGGTCAAACAAGTGTGTATCAAAACGATTAGCTTATTTTCAATTTGTTATCTTTTAAATGTACAAAAAATGAATAGTTGCTGTTAATGCATTAGTTCCAATCTATGAAGAATTTCACAAATAGGTAAATGATACCTGAATTGATATTTTTAATGATATCTTTGAACTAGTCATTGCTGCTGTAAATTAAATCTATAGTAACTGTATCTTCCTCTTGTGCCTCTATCAGACATGTAGACTAATGCTTCCTGCATTATAAAGACTCAGCTGTCCCTCATCTAGATGAGAGAGTAGGGGTAGTGCATTGTTTAAGAATATAGGTTCTGTGCCAGGCTACCTGTGGTCAAATCTCAACTCTGACAATCACCTCCTGGTAATAACCTTGGGAAATATACATGTATTGGGTCACAGATGTCCTCCAGATCTTGGCAGTAATTGATGTGATTTATGCAAGAATAACACAAAAGAGGATTTTAGTGAGTGCACACACACTAAAGGAAATGATCTTATACCAAAACAATTGGCAAATTTTCATAAGAAAACTTAAGTTAAAATCATAGTTTGCGTATATATACATAATTTTAAAGATTCTCTACTTTAATAAATTGCTTTCAATTAGCAAATCAAATATTGCTATAATTTTATTGAATAGAAGTATTTCCATTTTTATATAATTATATAGTAATTTTTAATTCAATCTAATTGGCTTTTAATAAATAATTATGTATAAACAGTGATGCTCTGATAAATGTTTAATAACTGGCTCTGAAGAAAAAGCACATTTACATGGATATGGTTATATAAATAGATGTGAATGTTTTAAAAGATGTATTTATTTATACATACAAGAACTGGAGTAGAGGCCAGACGTGCGTGGGGTGAGAGGATTCACCAGAGACAGAGTGGGGAAAAGAACAGGCAGACTGATTGAAATACACTGCTGAGAGGAGACAGTAGGTGAGACAGGAGAGATCTGCTGCTTCATGTGCATTGCTCCCTGGTCAGCCTGGAAAGCAACTCGTGCTGCAGAGGCTATGGACAGCAGCATCACAGGCTGACTCTTATCCCCTTGAGCCACCAGGGAGGCCCTAAAATACTTTTTATTGAAAATCTTATACAGTAAATTGATTGTCACAGAATATTTCTGTTGATTTTGTCAAACTTTTGTATTTGTAGTCAACTTATGGTTGCAATTTAATTGTGAGATGAAAAATAGATTTGCAAACCAATTTGTTTCTCCCAGTAAATTCACTGTCATCAAATTGAGTTAATAGTTAAAGTCTTTCTTACCCTTAATCAAGACCAAGTCAAGGACACTAATCTATAGCATCCAGTGCTTCACCAAGGCCAGATTTCTACTGTTTGGGAGAGTCTACTGTCCATATATTTGTAGTTGGAATATATTTGTCTTTAAATTGTTTTTATAATAAAATGTGTTGTTGATTGATACAAAAGGACAGAGGCTGCTCAGTAAGAGACACTATTTAGATATACTAGTCAATTGTAGTATAGGCAATTACTAGAAAAATATTAACTTTTATTTATTATTTTTCTCTTCTCATCTTTGCATAGTAACTTTTGACTTCTCATGTCTACTATTTTTTTCAATGTGATTTTTCCAAAAGCTAATCTATTATAGCCTGTTTGTTTTATTTATAATTCCTCACCCAGATGGTATATATTTTAATATTTTTACTCTGTGCCCTATTCGTGACTGCTCAAATTTGTTTGTAAGACAAAGTATCCTCTTTGATAATTTAGAAATTCTCTAAATTTTTCTCCTGTTTTTGGCAGTAAGGAGCTCTGACTTCTTAGAGAAATTTATTTTAATAAAGTTAATAAATCTGCCTCTTTTTACTCATTTTCCATATTGGTCTGTAATTAAATATGAATTACAATTATCCCACAAATGAGATAAGCACCTTCCTGAATTTTTTGAATCCAGAATAAAAAAATAAATAAAGATGACACTTACTGTGCTTTTATATTAGCTTACAGAGATCCAGCAAACCTAAGGAAAATGGATAGGCAGTTACTTGACAATTTCCAAATACAACAGCTCTGATATTTCTTTACTGTGTTTGAAAACAAAAGTGGGGTGGGGGGCACAAACTGTGCTAGTAATGGGTTATCTCTTTAGCACAGTCCAAACTCCAGGAATAAGCAGTGGCAGGAGACCACACTCTTTTTCCCCCCTTAATGCTCTAATCATTCCACCACTGTGGCCATCATGCATCAGAGATTTCCAGGTGGCAGAGGATTCCCAATGCCCTGTGGTCTTTCCTCACCTTCACATTGTGCTGAGTTAGAGACCTTAGAGGAATTTTATTAGCATCTTCTGTTATTACTTTCTGGGCAGCTGTTTCTTTTCAGACAAGGAGTCTGATTTACCTTACTTCCTGATAACTATATTCCCTGACATTTCTAGCATGTGGATGGCATTCCTAATGCTAATAGATGTTGATCTCTCTCTTTGCTCCATTCATCATTCAAATAAAAATCTGAGAGCTGAAGATATCATGTGTCTTATGTGTACTTTATTATACTTTTCTGAAAAGTCTGTCTTTACAATATATTAAAAGAGGGAAACAGCAAAAGTATTCAAAAAATTTATTAAAAACAATTTTAAAAAGTAGTGACCTTGAAGCAAATTTGACCTATTTCATAATAAGCTAAGGAAAGTTTCATTGTAATCTTTACCTTTGATTCTTTATAGAAAAATGAAATATTCTATGTGAATTTCATAATAGTAATTGAGTAAAAACATTCATCTCTAACTTTTTAGGGAGAGGTCAAACATAAGGAGGTCAAACATAAGAAGGAAGATGAAAGAGTAATTTATATTCAAATCAGATACACAGATTAAATTAAAAAGGGGCCTGATTTCCATATCTAGTTTTAGGATTTTTATAAAATGATCTTCTTTCTCTTCTATTTTTCTCTTTCTTCTCTGTCTCTCTCCCTCCCCCTCCCCTTTCCACTTTTCTCTCTTTCTCCATTACCCTCTCTCTATCTCTATGTTTCTCTCTGTCTATGTCTATCTTTACTATTTCTCTCTATCTTGTTCCACATAGGAAGAAATGATTCTTTGGTCCAAGCAAACTCATTTTTATGCATGCAGTTCAACTTTACAAGTCTTCAAGCATCCCTCACATAGCATCTCCTCTTAAACCTTAATGTTTTAGTCTGCTATAGATGCTGAAATTACCACAAATATAATGTCTTAAAATACAAAGGAACCTTAATTCTGGAGGTCAGAATTCTACAATGTGTACTATGGAGCTAAAATCAAGGGCTATATTCTTTCTGGAGGCTGTAAGCAAGAATTCATTGCTTGATTTTTCTATCTTCTTTAAGTGTTTTGCCTCCATCCCTTACCTTGTGCCTACATCACTAAAACCTTTACTTCTATCCCTCTTCTCTGACTCTCCTGCCTCAGAAGGGGCTAAGGAAAATCTTGAGATATTCTATAAGAACAAAAGCCTCAAAACAACACCATTTCCATAATGTTATAGGATGTGATTAGCAACAACAGCAACAACAACAAAAAGACATATCTGACTGGTCAGATATAACAATCTGTGATTTCCTTATACCAAAAAAAAAAAAGTTTAACTACAAAATATTACCCATTCATGTGGTGCTGACTCCAAGATAGAGGAAGTAAACATACCATAACTCTCGACAAATGCATGAAGCAGCTATTTGAAGATTCTGAAAAGTAAATACAATTTGCATATTAAGAAAAAAACACATTTTGATAAAATGACACTGGCTGTGAGTTTCTAATTTCTTCCCTTTTAAAATCATCTTGCCTGGCACAGCAGAACTCTCCTATCTCTTTATTAAAATAAAGAAATTTCTCTAGGAAGTCAGGGCCTCTGTATACAGCTGAATTATTACTTTATTTAAGGATACTAACTAACTTTCTTTGACTGTGATAATACAGTTATGATCATCTATTTAAATTATACTTTCTTGTGCCTCCCCAGTGGTGCAGCGGTTGAGCGCTGGGTTGCAAAGCTGCCCGCAGCCTCTGCAGTGCCGGTTCGAACCCCAGCCACCGGGTGAGGGCCCCACATGGCAAGCAGACCTCTCCTGCCACCCGCTGCTCCCCTCAGCAGTGTACTTCGTCATTCTGCCTGCTCTGCTCTCTGCTCTGACTCTGGTGAATTCTCTCACCCTCCCATGCTTCTGACTGTACCCAGTGCTTGTATAAATAAATAAATCTTTAATTAATTAATTAATTAATTAATTAATTAATACTTTATTTCAGTTGTTTATGTGCTAGAAGTAGTTGTAAATTCAGAAGCATTGATGTTCAATCTGTCTTGCCCGCTGCTCCCCTCAGCAGTGTATTTCGTCAGTCTGCCTGCTCTGTTCCCTGCTCTGTCTCTGGTGAATCCTCTCACCCTCCCGCACATCTGGCCTGTACCCACGTTCTTGTATAAATAAATAAATCTTTTAAAAAATCATTTTGCCTAAAATAAAAAAAACTGCCATAACCCAGAAATATATAGCAGGTGGTGATGGAAAAAGTTCAACAGAAATCCTCCCTTACAGGTCCAAGAAGAGTAAATGAGACTTGTAAGTGTCATAAAGCACAGAGGAAATCTCTCCTTTGTATCTTTTCTTTCCCACCAGTTACCAGACAATGTCATGATGCATGCTAGCAGCAAAGATAGGGCAGTAGAGTCTCTAAAGGAGTCACTCTGAAGGAGAATTCACTCTGGCCAAAGGAACTGTATTCAAGGAACATGAGAAAATTCCTACTGTTTTTTTTTTTTTTCTCTGTTCTTTTACTTCTTATTTCCAATACAGAGAGAGTCATGAGATTTGTGGAGCAGAACAATGAAAATAAATCTCTGACTTTCTGATTAAAATACTGGGAAAGGGAGAGGGAGAACTATTTTGGTGTGGCATGTTCTGTAGATGTCTATTCTGCCAATCTCATCTAGTTCCTCATTTAAGGTTATTCTTATTCACTCTATGTCTTATTGATCTGTGCATAGCTATAAATGAGGTGTTAAAAGCCCTTACTATAAATGGCTATAAGTTTTTCTCTTTAATTACAGATAAGTAACTATTTTATCTATATCTTAATTCTCCATCACTAGAGACATATATCTATGTGTTTTATCTTATTATTGTATTAGATCCTTAGTCATTATATTATATCTATCTCTGTTCCTTACTGTGTCTTTAGATTGGAAATATATACATATTTTTAAGATTTATTTATTTATACAAGAACTGGGGTACAAGCCAGATGTGCGGGAGGGTGAGAGAATTCACCTCCAGCTTCGCAACCCAGCGCTCAACTGTGGCGCTACAGGGGAGGCCCTGGAAATATATTGATGTAAGTATAGCTGATACTTAATATGATGTTTTTTTTGATTACCATTTGCTTGTAGGATTGCATTCCAGCCTTTACTTTAAGCCTGTGCCTAAGTAGTAGGATGAATTTCCTGTAAACAGCAAAGGGTTGGATTTGTTCTTTGATCCATTCAGCTACTTTATACCTTTTAATTGGAGAGCTCAAGCCATTTACATGTAAGGTAATTTTTGAAATATTTGTTTTCATTGCCATTTTGTCATTTGGCTTTGTGTGTTTGTGTTTATAGTTTGTCTTTTTTCTTTTAACTTTCTTTATGTTTTGTTTGGACTTCTTTCCCATAATATTCTTGTTTTGAGGTTATATTTTCTTTCCTCCATACTGTATAATTATGGTGCCTGTTACTTTTAGATGAGTTTTGTTGTTATTTAATAATGGTCCCTTAGTATTTTCTTGAAGGCTGCTTTGGTGATGATATATTTGTTAACTTTTGATCATTTTTCTATAAAGCTCCTTATCACTCCTTCAATCCTGAATGATAGTGTAGTTTTAGTCTAGATAAAATGTTCTAGGTTGGAAATTATTTTCACTGAGGGCTTTAAATATTGCCTGCCATTTTCTTCTTGGCTGCAAGATTTCCACTGAAAAAATCCATGGATAATCTAATATGTATTCCAATGTATGTAATTTCATGCTCTGGAAGCTATTGATATCTTTTTCTTGTTGCTAGTTTTTTTTTTTTAAGATTTATTTTTATTTATTTATACAAGCATTGGGTACAGACAGAAATGTGGGAGGGTGAGAGAATTCACCAGAGCCAGAGAGGGGAGCAGAGCAGGCAGAAGGACTGAAGTACACTGCTGAGGGGAGCAGCGGGTGGCAGGAGAGGTCTGCGCGCCATGTGGGACTCTTCTTCAGTGGCCGGGGAGCAGCCAGGGATGGAACCGGTGCTGCAGAGGCTGTGAGCAGCTTCGCAACCCAGTGCTCAACTGCTGCGCCACTGGGGAGGCCCTTGTTGCTAGTTTTTTAACGCTTTTGTTAAATATGTCTTGGGTATATCAATTTGGAGACAGATTATATATATGTGTATATACTCTTTGATCTCTTGGACCAGAATTTTTGATTCTGTTAGCATGCCCAAAGATTGCACACTCTAAATAGTTTCTGTCATCTACTACATAAAGACAGACCATACTCTTAGCATACAAGAACTTCGAAAGAAAAGAGCTTTAATAGAATTAGTGTGTGATACAGAGAAGAGAAGAAAGTATAATAGTTTCCAATAGGACACTCAAAGTTGTTCATCTCTTCATGGGTAAATGTTTAGCCAAACACGATGGCCCAAACTAGGGCCACTGAGGCCCAAAATATTGCTTCCAATCTAAGGTCCCTTCTGGTGGAGAGCTGTAGGAAAGGGACAGAGGGAGCCAAGCAAGTCAGGAAGTAAAGAAAATAATAAAAGTACAAATCAAGTTAAAGAATGCCATTGTCAGCCTCCCTTGCCCATGTGTCTTCCAGGTGTCTTCTTCCATGTCCACCAAGTCCGTGGGGCAAGTCCAAACCTGAGAAACAAGTATGGCTTCTTTTCACATGTCTCTGCTCCATGTGCCTCATCCAAGTCTTCTCTCCAAGTCTTTTTCAGATTTCCCTCACTGTTCAGCTCCACCCTTCATTATGTGGGACAGGAATATGGAACTTTCCCTTTTTCGATTACACTGTTATAGTTCCTTTTTTGATTAGGAGATTCTCTTCTATTATTTCTTTAAGTAAAATTTCTATGCCTTCTCTCATCTCCTCTGAGATCCCATAAGATAACAGAACATTGTTTGTCTTCAAATTGTCTCAAAGTTCTCTTTCACAGTTTTTATTTTTATTTTTATTTTTTGCTTTTTTTAGTATGCTTTCCACCACAATGCATTCACACTCACTGATTCTATTAGCTACTTTTATTCATCCGCTATGGAGGCCCTCCGCTGTATTTTGTTTAGTTCAGTTATATTACTCTTTAAGTCCATTATTTCTATATGAAACATTCTCATGGTATTTCTAGACTTGTTATATTCTCTATTTTGTTTATCCATTTATTTATATTTTATTTTGACAAACATAGCTATGACTATAACTATGACTATAACAACTCCTAATCACACAGGTTTGACAGTGTTGCTAAATTTAACTTCTCTTGTTTTTTGTTGTTTCTGTTGTTGTTTGTTTTAGTTCCATCATTTTTAATGTGTTCCTTTATTTCTTCCTTTTCAGTGATTATGGGTTGAGATAGTTTTCTTTCCTTATCTTGGTGGTTTGAACTTACACTATGATAACAAAATACTGGATTATAATACTCAGATTTTTTTTTTCCTCTAGGATCATTGGGTTTCTATTTTCTTCATAGGACAATTCCCCTGTACCTGTTTGGGTGACTAGTGCAACCATCACAGGGAGAACAGTCTCACTGAACATTTGAACAGATGGATAAAGAAATCTTGGAGCCTCACAGTTACTTTGTCTTGCTTAGAGTGATACTACCATTTTATCCCACGCTTCTCAGCACAGGTGCCAGCACTTTCATGTGTGCATGTCTGTGATCTCTTGGCCCAAGTGTCCAGTCATAGGCACACCTGCATTTTGACCCCAGGTATCCATGCTAGCAGAGGGAGGGTGTAGAAAAGCCTGTAATTTCATTTACACTAAAAATAGTATTCTAGCACTGGCAGTGGTTAAGTTATAGGAGGTGGGGCATCAAGAAGTTGGTACTAGTGAATACTAACTCACTAGTGTTCAACTTTCCTAAGGTGTTGTGGCATTGGGTAAATGTGACCTATAATGACCCCTCCACTAGGCAAATTTCTCTCTCATATCATCCTGAATAATTTCATCTTGCATCAATCTGTAAACTGTGGTTCAACTCTGGTATGATCAGTAGTTTATGTTTTCTTAGAGGTGTGGGCAGGAGCTCCTGGTTTGCAGAGATACCTGCTACAATATTGGTTATGATTACAGATTATGGAGGAGTGTATGTTCTTCAAGAATTGCAAATGGACTGCCACCCCATTCCCCTCTATATTCTCTCTAAGTAATTGTAGTACAGTGAAGGTCTTATGGTTTGGAAAGAGTCCCTGCAGGATTTTTTTCTCTCCCCTTTTAAGTATAGATTCTTGCCTTAAGGCGCTTACTCCTTTTGCCAAGGCCCAGGTGCATTAAACTCTGGTTAATGGCAGTATGCACTGTGTGTAGTTGTTATCTAAGCACTGGCCCCAGGCAGCCATGAGGCAGGTGTTTTGCATTAACACAGCCCCAATCTATAGAAAAGAGCTTCTTTTGTATGGAGTCACAGGTGAGTCAATCTAGTCTTCTGTAACAGTCCAAACTCTAACTCTCCATGTCTGGGAGCCACAAGCTCAAGTTGACAATTACTAGATTACACAAACCCAATGCTAGTATTCACAGCTAGTATTCATTGCTATTCACTGTCCTCAAGCTCCCTTCTTTAGGTGTCTGGCTCTAGGTGCATAATTATTATCAGACAGTACAGCATCTGCCTTTGTAGGCATAGATCCAGCATTTCATCTGTTCCCTCTGCTCTCCTATCCTAGAGTTATCCAGAGATATTGAAACTCTGCCTTCTTAGGGCTTATGCACTTAGTCCTAGAGTACTGCTTGCAGGCAGTATAAGCAGCAATGGGTGGTAAGTATTTTACTGCCCACCAAAGGGGCCCCACTAAGGCTCAGACTGCTGGCAGAGGCCAGCAGTGATGGCAGACAGCAGTGGTTCCCCTACCATATCACCCCAGGACATGCAGCTCCTGGGGCCCCAAGGAGACAGCTCCAGTACTGTGGCTCCCTGTAGCTGCAGGCAGTAGAGAGGCCCATGGTTTTATGCCCGCATTACAGAATGGACCAATCAGGTGCAATATGAACTGACTGGTAAATGGTTCACTTAGCCATAACATTGACATGGGTCCAATAAGACTGATAGGTGGAACACCTGAACAGGGATATAGGGTAGGAAGGAAGCCAGCTTGAGAAAACAGAGTCACACACCAGCTTTCGTGTGCTGCAGCATCCACTGTTGTCTGTGTGCTATTGACACATCTCCTACATTTCTGTTTCTTGCTGCTTTTTTCTTCTCTTTCATTTAATTTTCTCTTCAGAACTTGCTTTAGGGTCATTCAGGATCCTGGATTAAGATTGCCTCTTAGCAAAATGATCCAAGTTTGTACAGTTCAGCAACACTAACTGGATAGTGAGACAGTGCTCCATGATGAGGATTCAGTTCTCAGCAAGAGCACTGATGTACCAGCTATGAAGAAAGTTTCAAAATCTGAGAGATTTATGTCAACCAACTGCCAATCTTGAATTTTTTCCTGTACCACACTGTTGCTGGGGACAGTCCATGTAGATAGCATTTTCCTTACTGCAGAATATGAATTAGTTTCTGGTCCCTTTGAGTTATAGGGGGCCACTCCCTCTAGCAAAGCTGTTACCCTATAGCAAGTTGACTTGAATTTTTGCCTTCATTTTACATCCATATTAGCACTTGATGGACGTTCTAAGATGTAGTGAAATTTTTAAAAGCACATAAAAAAAGAAGGAAAGGATCACCAAAGTCTACCACTGGAATATCCCTTATAAAATAATCAAGAATTGACTGATGTTGTGCTCTAATTTTTATTGCCTGGAAGTTCCTAGAGAATCCTTCAACAGATTATTTGAGTCTAAGAGATTCTATTGATCTCATTCCCTCACGTCTTTGGCACTTTGGCAATCCTTGTATTAGAGACCATTATACATCTGCTTCCTTGGTAGAGTTGCAAAGATATACAGGACTATCTCAAGGAAGCAAAGAGAGTTGAGTGCAATGGTGCCACCATAGCAAGGTCTTCCTCAACCCCTACTGTAATTCATTGTGGTGTCTAACTCTCAGTACTTTCCATAAGAAATAATCTTCTTACATTAGCACATATCTCCTATATTTCCACTTAAGCCCACTTCCTCTGGAGAGGGAGGCCAACTAGTCACCCTTAGCTGCATAGTTATCCCTCAGAAAATTGGGTATCAGCTTTACATTTCTCCCATATTACGAGATGACACTACCAATGATTTGCTTCCATCTGTATCAGCAAGGCTGACATAAGTGACTTGTGATCATGAAAATGTACGAATGAATTTTGCCCTGAGCCTGATGGCAGAATCTGTTGCTACAATGTGTCCTCCTGAATTGTAAGATTTTCTCATGCCTTTACTCAAATACTCTTCTCATTTTCTCTGTCCTACCCCCCTCCAAACACTGCTCAGATTGTTGAATTGCAGGATGCATTCTCTTCTTTTGTTGCCTAGTGTTGCCCAGTCATGCCACATTACCTGACAGGGTTTCCTTAGTCCTCATCACATTTTGTTATTCTGCCTGACTTGAGTTCATCTTCAGCGGTTGCTTCACATCCTGGAGTCACCCATCTTCTAATCTGTTCAAATGCATGGACTGTTCTTAAATTGTGTTTAAAATCTAGACACCAGGGTCTCCCTGGTGGCTCAGCGGTTGAGTGCTGGGTTGCAAAGATGCCCGCAGCCTCTACAGCGCAGGTTCAATCCCCAGCCACCGGGTGAGGGTCCCACATGGCATGCAGACCTCTCCTGCCACCCGCTGCTCCCCTCAGCAGTGTATTTCATGTATTTCGTCAGTCTGCCTGTTCTGCTCCCTGCTCTGGCTCTAGTGAATTCTCACCCTCCTGCACTTCTGACTATATCCAGTGCTTGTAGAAATAAATTAATTAATTAAAAAATAAAATCTAGACACCAATCTTATCTTGAACATTTTGCTCTTTTCAAATCATGGCCTTCAAACGAGTATGAATTTGGACTGCTTGTGGAACTCTAGTAAAATATAGATAATAAGCTTCATCTAGACATGCCGAATCCAAATAATCAGAGAAGACTCCCCATGCAGGGTAATTAAGAGAGACTTCTCCCTGAGGTACTGAAGTCACCAATGGTTAAGTGGGATTTACTTATCTTTAGACTACAATGGTTATCAAGTTCAGTGTGCCTCAGAATCATCTGAAGAGTTTGAGAAATGCTCACATATCGCTGGGCACCACCCTCGCAGATTTGAAGTACTCTTTAGATTTGGGTTAGTAGTCTTTAGATTTGATTAAGTAGCCCGAGATAGCACCAACATATTAGCTTTTTTAACAAGTATCCACCTGATGTTCAAGCTGCTGCTATAGGACCACACTTTGAGAATCACTCCTTTTGATAATATTTTTATTTTTTGTTCAGGGTGAAAGAGAACAGGTGTCAGAGATATGTTTCCTTTCCAAAGAAGGAATAGGATCAATATGATGATGAATAGAGAGGAACCAAAGTTTCTGACTGTGACATAGGTTTTAACATGATAAGAAGACAATCAGGGAAGCATACCACCAGAATTTTTGTCTGCAAGAAAAATCTAAGTAGATAACTGATTTTTTCCTTGCCTGCATTTTCTTCTGTCTTGTGCTAAAAAGAATTCTCTTATAAACAACCTATTCCATGTAGTTTAGCTGGAAATAATACCTACTCCTCACTTCCAGCATGGGGTGAACATATGATCTTGACCAGGCCTATCATAATTTTACATTCTCCTATCCAAAATATTTGGGTTAGGCTAAAAGCTGGTTCTTTGAAAAAATAAACAAAATAGACAAACCTCTAGCCAGGCTCACAAGCAAAAAATGGGAGAAAACACATATAAACGGGATTACAAATGAAAGAGGAGAAATCACAACAGACTCAGTAGAAATCAAAAGAATAATAAGAGGTTGCTATGAACACTTATATGAAAACAAATTCAACAACCTAGAAGAGATGGACAAATTCCTAGAATGATATAATCATCCAAAGATAGTCAGGAGGGCGGAGCAACATGGTGGCGAGGAGACGCTGCGAGTAAGATCTCCCATTAAAAAAAGTTAATAGGGAGGAAAAGCGGCAGGTCCCAGTGAGAAGTGGGACACGGAAGATAAACGGACGACTCCAGCAAACTACCCGAAGAAGAAAGTTGCCATAAAAGAGGACCAGAAGGGAGGAAAGCGCAGAACCCTGCTCCCCTCCCCCACCCACAGAGTCGGCACTCTCCGACCAGCAGAGAGGAGGAAAACAACAAACTAAAACGACCAACAAGAACAAACTACGCAGCAAGCGGGACTGTGAGAGGAAAGGAACTATTGCAGCCACCACACCCCGTGAACGGGAGCTGTGGAGAACCCTGCAGGATTCGCCGTGGTGGTGAGCGAACGGGCGCCATTAGAGAAGAACAAAGAGACTCTGGAGAAAGAGATGCGCACACAGCCCCTGGCCAGCCGGTAAGCTTGTACGGAAAAGCGGAGCTCTTTGCGCACTTGAAAAGCAAACGCGGATCAGGATCGCGGCTGCCCAGGTCCCCGGCGCCTGAGACCTAGGCTTGTGGGGAGACACACGGAGGCCCTCACTGGGGTGAAAGTCCCTCACTGAGTAAGCAGGAACCAGGTGCCCAGGCACGGGAGCTGGGTGCAAAAGGCGCCATTCCCGCGCCACTGAACTGGGCTACAGCCCGCGTCTTGGACCTGAGGGCTTTGGAACTGAGACCCGGGGCACGAAATTCGGGGCGTGGGTTCTCCACACGGTAGGGCACAAGGCAGACAAAGCACCCCAAAGCTGTTGAGGTTTACCCTAACATTCCCGCTCTGTTCCCTGTTCCACGGGGTGGGGGGAGGCGAAAAACAGCCCCCCCAAGGACAATAGGAGAGATCTCTGACGCCACCTAGCGACCAGGAAAAAAAAGTCACTAACACCCCATAGAACAGGGAAATTTCTTAAGACTGCTTGAAAAGGGCAGAAGGCTCCCGGAGAAGACAGTGGCCAGCTGGGAAGTTAGCCCACACCAGGCCCCTCAGGCCAGCAGTCTTAGCCCACAGAGGGAACAGGTACCCACGGCCGGGGCAGACCAGGCGCGCAGAAGAGTGTGCCTGAGACCGGAAGCGCAAGGACTGAGTCCCGCGTCGCCATTTTAGAACAGGGATATTTCTTCAGTAAAGACTGCCTGAAACCAGCAGAAAGCTCACTCAGAAGCCATAGATGGCTCCTGGAGGAGCCAGAGGGGAGCGGAGAAGTTTGCCCAAGATGCCGGCCAGTCCGAGCAACACAGTGTCTCAATGCATATGACAAATTAGAAAACAGACAGTAGGGAGTAGAAGAACCACACGCAACCTAACAACTCCTCAGGAAAAAAGCACACCACAAAAAGAAAACCACCCTCCAGAACAACGACAGTAACTTGGAAGAAATTCTGATACTTCCAGAAAGAGAATTTAAAATTGCTGTGATTAAAAATCTGACAGAAGTCATAAAGGAAAACAATGATATGAGAAAAATAATCAACCATCAGAAGAATGAAATTGAGTCAGTAAAGAGGGAAGCAAAAGAAATGCAGGAGATCAAAGAATTAATGGAGGAACTAAAGAACTCTGGGAAAAGCAATGAAAGCAGAATAGATGAAATGGAAGAACGAATAAGTACTCTTGAAGACACAGAAATAAAAAGAACCAAAACAGAAAAGGAAAGAGAAGTACGAAGGAAAAAGAACGAAGAAAGACTTCGGGAACTATCTGACTCCATGAGGAAAGGAAATATAAGAGTTATAGGAAACACAGAAGGAGAGGAGAGAGATGTAGGAACAGAGAAAATATTCCAGGAGATAATTGAAGAGAACTTCCGAAATGTGAAGAAGGAGCTGAAAATTGATATACAAGAAGCAAGAAGCAAACTTCCACGACGAAAGGAAAAATAAAGCAAGACACATAATGGTAAAGCTCCCAAGAATCCAGGACAAGGAAAAAATAATGAAGCTGACAGGAGGGAAGAAACAGATAACATTCAAAGGAAAACAATCAGACTGACATCAGACTTCTCTGAAGAAACACTACGGGCAAGGAGAGAGTGGAGGGACATAGTCAACAGACTCCAAGAAAACAGATGCCAACCAAGAATACTCTATCCCGCAAAGCTCTCCTTCCTCTGTGAAGAAAGAATAAGGACCTTCCCAGACAAACAGAGACTCTGGAATTTCATTACGACTAAACCCCCACTCCAAAAAATACTACAAGGAGTCCTACAGCCAGAACCTCAGAGGGACGAATAACAACGAAAGAAGGCCAAAAAAAAAAAAGTTATAAAAAGAATAAATAAATAAAATCAAAGGAAAGACAAACACAATGGCAAATACAGATGCAAACATATCAATATTAACTCTAAATGTAAATGGACTAAACTCTTCAATAAAAAGACACAGAGTTGCAGCCTGGTTTAAGAAACAAAACCCAACCTTTTGCTGTCTCCAGGAAACACATTTAGCTACAAATGATAAAAATAGGCTCAAAGTTAAAGGATGGAAAACAATCCTACAAGCAAATGGACCAAAAAAGAAAGCAGGAACAGATAAACTTATATCAGATAAAACAGACTTCAAACTCAAAAAAATAAAAAGAGACCCCAATGGTCATTACATTATGTTCAAAGGTACAATACTTCCAGAAGAAATAACACTCATTAACATATACTCACCAAACGAAGGAGCACCAAAATATATCAGACAACTGTTATCCTCTCTGAAAACAGACATCAGAGAAAACACATACGTAGTGGGAGACTTCAACACACCACTATCAACAATGGATAGATCAACAAGACAAAAAATAAGTAAAGAAACTAAAGCTCTAAACAAGGACCTAGAGCATTTGGGCTTAACAGACATCTATAGAACACTAAACCCCAAAAAAATGGAGTACACATTTTTCTCAAGTGCACATGGATCATTCTCCAGGATCGATCACATACTGGGGCACAAGACAAACATCAACAGATACACCAAGATCGAAAACATACCAACAATCGTTTCTGACCATGAAGGCATCAAACTAGAAATGAACAATAAAAAGAAGGCAAGGAACTCTCCTACCTCATGGAGATTGAAAACCACACTACTGGAAGACCACTGGACTAATGAGGAGATCAAAGAAGAAATTAAAAAAATTCTTTGAATTGAATAACAAGGAGGACACCAATATCCTAAATGTATGGGATGCAGCAAAAGCAGTAATAAGAGGAAAATACATAGCAATAGAGGCTCACATCAAGAAACAATAAAGAACTCAAAGAAACAACCTAATCTCGAAGCTGAAAGATCTAGAAACAGAACAACAAAAAACCCCCAAAACCAGTAGAAGAAAAGAAATAATAAAAACCAAAGCAGATATAAATGAAATTGAAACTAAAAATACAATCCAAAAGATCAATGAAAACAAGAGCTGGTTCTTTGAAAAAATCAATAAAATAGACAAACCCCTAACCAGGCTCACAAAGGAAAAAAGGGAGAAAGCACAAATAAACAGGATCACAAATGAAAGAGGAGAAATCACAACGGACACAGCAGAAATCAAAAGAATAATCAGTAACTACTATGAACAATTATATGGAAACAAGTTCAACAATCTAGAGGAGATGGACAAATTCCTACAACTCTACAATCACCCAAAGCTAGATAAAGAAGAAATAGAACACCTAAACAGACCAATTACAAGCAGCGAAATTGAAATGGTAATCAAAAACCTCCCCCCCAAAAAAAGCCCAGGACCTGATGGATTTACAAATGAATTCTACCAAACATTCTCTGTATTCCAACACATTAACAAAAAGAAATATAAAAACCATATGATAATATCAATTGATGCTGAGAAAGTTTTCAACAAAATTAATACCCATTTATGATAAAGGCCCTTGAAATTCTCAGGATACAAGGAACATACCTCAACATCATAAAGGCCATCTATGACAAGCCAACAGCCAGTATCATTCTCAATGGTGAAAAGCTGAAAGCAATTCCATTAAGATCTGGAAAAAGACAAGGATGTCCACTCTCACCACTGCTTTTCAATATAATACTGGAAGTCCTAGCCAGAGCAATAAGACAAGAGAAAGAAATCCAAGGAATCCAAATAGGAAAAGAAGAAGTCAAACTATCACTATTTGCAGATGAAATGATAATATACGTAGAGAACCCCAAAAACTCCACAGAAAAACTAATTCAACTAACCAATCAGTTCAGTAAAGTGGCAGGATACAAAATCAACATGCAAAAGTCAGTAGCCTTCCTATACAATAACAATAAATCTGAAGAAGAAGAAATCAAAAAAACCATCCCTTTTATTATTGAAACAAAAACATTCAAATATTTGGGAATAAATCTAACAAAAGAGGTAAAGGACCTATACAAAGAAAACTATAAAACACTGCTAAAAGAAATAGAAGAAGACACAAAGAAATGGAAAGACATCCCCTGCTCAGGGATTGGAAGAATAAACATTATTAAAATGGCCATCCTACCAAAAGCAATATATAGATTCAATGCTATTCCAATCAAAATTTCAATGTCATTCTTCAAAGAAATAGAACAATTATTGATGAAATTCATATGGAATCACAAAAAACCCCGAATAGCCAAAGCTCTCCTGAAAAAAAAAAAAAAGAAGGGAATGGAGGCATCACACTCCCAGACTTCAAACTATACTACAAAGCCATAATCATCAAAACTGCATGGTATTGGAACAAGAACAGACATACAGACCAATGGAATCAAATAGAAAATCCAGAAATAAACCCACAGATTTATGGTCAACTAATCTTTGACAAAGGAGCAAAGACTATGCATTGGAGCAAAGAAAGATTGTTCAATAAATGGTGCAGGGAAAACTGGGTCGCTACATGCAAAATAATGAAGCTTGACCACTACCTCACACCATACACAAAAATCAACTCAAAATGGATTAAAGAACTAGACATAAGACCTGAAACCATAAAATATATAGAAGGAAATATAGGCGAAACACTACGTGATTTGCTCATCAAAGACATCTTTACAGACACATCACCCAAAGCAGTGATAGTGAAGGCAAAGATCAACAGCTCGGACTACATCAAATTAAAGAGCTTCTGCACAGCAAAAGAGACAATAACAAAAACAAAGAGAAACCCCACCAACTGGGAGAACATTTTTGCACCCAACACTAATGATAAAGGACTGATCACAAAAATCTGCAAAGAACTGATGAGACTCAACAACAACAAAGAAAATAATCCAGTCAAAAAATGGGCAGAAGAGCTAAAAAGAAACTTCTCTGAAGAGGAAATGCAAATGGCCAACAGGCATATGAAAAAATGTTCAGCATCACTTGTGATCAGGGAAATGCAAATCAAAACTACCATGAGATACCATCTTACACCAGTGAGAATGGCACATATTAAAAAAACTAGCAACAACAAATGTTGGTGAGGGTGTGGAGAAAAAGGAACTCTTCTGCACTGTTGGTGGGAGTGCAAACTGGTCCAACCACTATAGAGATCTGTGTGGAGATTTCTGGACCTACTAAACATAGAGCTTCCATATGATCCAGCAATTTCACTCCTAGTTATTTACCCAAAGGACACAGAAACATCAATTCCAAAGAACACCTGCATCCCTATGTTTATAGCAGCACTGTTTACAATAGCTAAGCTTTGGAAACAACCCAAATGCCCAAAAATAGATGACTGGATCAAGAAGATGTGGTACATATACACCATGGAATATTACTCAGCATTCAAAAAAGATAAACACATACAATTTGCAGCAACATGGATGGCGCTGGAAGGGATCATGCTCAGCGAAATAAGCCAAAAAGAAAAAGAAAAATACCGGATGGTCTCACTCATAGCAGGAATCTAGAATACTTAAATAAGGGACCAGGAAAATGAATAACTATAAGAAAGTGAAAATCAGAATCAACAAAAAACTATGAAACAGAGACACTTTTGGGGGGGTTGGGAGGCGGGAGGGGAGGGTTTGGCATCAGAATGGGGGGGTTGCAATTGTATGGGGAATATAAAAATAAAATTTATTATTTAAAAAAAATAAAGCTATGCAGAGATGCATTGTACTTTTCCTGCAAAAAAAAAAAAAAAAAAAAAAAAGCTTGTCAAAGTAGAAATAGAACAACTAAACCGCCCAAATACAAGCAGTGAAATTGAGGCAGTAATCAAAGCACCTCCAAAAAACAAAAGCCCAAGCCCAGACGGCCTCACAAATGAATTCTACCAAACATTCAGCAGTGAATTAGTGCCTATCCTACACAAACTCTTTCAAAAAATTAAAAAAGAAGGAATACTACCAAATACCTTATATGAAGCCAACATTACACTAATACCAAAACCAAAAAAAGACAAAACAAAAAAAGAAAATTACAGGCCAATCTCCCTAATGAACAGTGATGCAAAAATCTTCAACAAAATCCTTGCCAACAGAATCCAACAATATCAAAGGGATAGCACACCATGATAAAGTGGGATTCATCCCAGGGGCACAAGTATGGCTCCACATACGAAAATCGATCAGTGTAATCCAACACATCAAAAAAAAAGAAAAGTAAAAACCATATGATCATATCAATAGATGCTGAGAAAGCATTCGACAAAGTCCAACATCCATTTATTATGAAGGCCCTTGAAATCCTCAGGATAGAAGGAATATACCTTAGCATGATAAAAGCCATATATGACAAACCCACTGCCAACATTATTCTCAATGGTGAAAAGCTGAAGGCCTTTCCTTTAAGAACAGGAACAAGACAAGGATGTCCTCTCTCACCACTGCTCTTCAATATAATACTGGAGGTCCTGGCCATGGCATTAAGACAAGAGAAAGATATACAAGGAATCCAGATAGGGAAAGAAGAAGTAAAACTATCACTATTTGCACATGATATGATAATATACATCGAGAACGCTAAAAACTGCACAGAAAAACTACTCAAAATAATCAACCAGTCCAGTAAAGTAGCAGGATACAAAATCAACACTCAAAAATCAGTAGCCTTCCTATGCACAAACAATCAATTGGAAGAAGAAATCAAAAAAAAAATCGCTTTTATAATTGAAACCAAAAAAATCAAATATTTAGGAATAAACCTAACAAGAGGTGAAAGGCTATACAAAGAAAATAATAAAACACTGTTAAAAGAAATAGAAGAAGACACAAAGAAATGGAAAGACATCCCCTGCTCATGGATTGGAAGAATCAGCATTATTAAAATGGCAATCATCCCAAAAGCAATATACAGATCCAATGCTATTCCAATAAAAATTCCAATGACATTCTTCAAAGAAATAGAACAAATACTGATGAAATTCATATGGAACCTCAAAAAACCACTAATAGCCAAAGCCCTGCTGATGAAAACAAAGAAGCAAGGAGGTATCACACTTCCAAACTTCAAGCTATACTACAAAGCCATAATAATTAAAACAGTTTGGTATTGGAACAAAAACAGACGCAAAACCCAATGGAATGCAATAGAGAGCCCAGAAATAAAACCGCACTTATATGAACAACTAATCTTTGACAAAGGAGCAAAGAATATGCAATGGAACATGAACAGTTTGTTCAATAAATGGTGCTGGGAAAACTGGACCTCCACATGCAAAAAAAATGAAACTAGACCACTACTTCTCACTGTGCACAACAATCAACTCAAAATGGATAAAAGAACTGGACATAAGACCTGAAACCATAAAATATATAGAAGAAAATATAGGTAAAACACTACAAGACATAATCTCAGAAACATCTTAAAAGACACATCACCCAAAGCAGTGATAGTGAAGGCAAAGATAAACACCTGGGATTACATCAAACTGAAAAGCTTCTACACAGCAAAAGAGACATTAACCAAAACAGAGAGACACCCCACTGATTGGGAAAAAAATCTTTGCACTCCATCCAACTAATAAGGGAATGATCACAATGATATACAAAGAATTCACACAGCTCAACAAAAACAGAATAAACAATCCAGTCAAGAAATGGGCAGAATAATTCAAAAGACATTTCTCCAAAGAGGAAAACCAAATGGACAAGAGGCATATGAAAAAAATGTTCAACATCCCTTATAATCAGGGAAATGCAAATCAAAACTACACTGAGATACCACCTTACACCAGTAAGAATGGCACACATCAAAAAAAAAAAAAAAAAAAAACAAGCAACAACAGATGTTGGCAAGGATGCGGTGAAAAAGGAACTCTCCTACATTGCTGGTGGGAGTGCAAACTGGTCCAACCATTGTGGAAAACTGTCTGGAGGTTCCTCAGTCTACTAAAAATGGAGCTACCATATGATCCGGCAATTCCACTCCTAGGGATCTACCCAAAGGACATAAAAACAGTGATTCAAAAGAGCACCTGTACACCTATGTTTATTGCAGCACTATTTACAATAGTTAAAACCTGGAAACAACCCAAATACCCAAAAATAGATGACTGGATCAAAAACAAAAAGATGTGGGGGATACACACACACACACACACACACACACACAATGGAATATTATTCAGCAATCAAAAAAGATAAACTCATATCATTCACAGCAACATGGATGGAGCTAGAAGTAATTATGCTCAGTGAAATAAGCCAGAAGGAAGGAAAAAGAAAAATAGCAGATGGTTTCACTTGTAACAAGAATATAGGGAAACCAAATAAGACATCAGTGCAAAAATAATAATAATAACAGTACAAAACACACAAAGCAAAAACAGACAATTATAAACCAGAGACATACTGCAGGGTAGGAGGAGGGAGATGGGTGAGAGGGATAGAGGGAAGAGCACAGGGGCCTGTGGTGATGGTGCATGGGTGCCTTGGGGAAGGAGATTCTATGGGGACTCAATCTGAGGGGGTGGGGGGAAGCAAATATTGTCTTAAAAATGTAAAAAGTGATAAATGTTAAAATAAAAAAATTTAAAAAAAGACAATGGGAAAAAAATATTTGGATTAGGGATGGATATATCACCAAGTTGGCCAATGAGCACTCTTCTGAATTTTTCTGGGGTTCTAAGAAAAGAAACAATCATCGGTTTGTCACCTTATACAAAGCCTTCCTGGGGAGAGGGAAAACAAAGAAAAACAACCAGGTGTTCCTGAGTCCATCTTAGTGCACACTGAGCTCTCCAAAATGCTTTTCAGATGTTATAATAATGGGTTTCTGGAGTTCTCATCCCTCTACATAGATAAGTCTGAGGTACACACTGAGGCAGGAATACCTACTATTAAGATCATCAAAATGAAACAAAAAGGCAGCAAAGCAAATAAAGAGAATATTAATGATATTTAAACATCTTCAGTCATTGAATGACTTCAGTACACACAGTTACCATTTATCCTTGCTCTGTCAGGGGTTGAAAACTTTTTTTTTGTAAACAAGTAGATAGTAAATCTTCTTTGCTTTACAAGACAAATGGGCTATACAGAACTTTTCAACAATTCAATTCTATTGTAGCCCAAGGCAATCACAGATAATATGTGAATGAACAGGCAAATATGTGTTTCAATAAAACTTTATTTATAAAAACACATGACAGACAAGATTTGTTCTGCAGGCTGTTCTACATGATAGAACTAGTTCAAGATTTTTCTTCTTTGAAATGTTGACTAAATGCTTGAAATCTATGCTGATGATACACATATTGAAAAAAAGGCATTTGATACTTTCTTTTGCTGTTCTTGGACTTCTATTAAAATGTTCAATGCTTGATAGTTAGGCAATGTTGAAACAATCCTTTAAGGTCTCACAGTGCAGTTAAGTTAGAAATTTGAGATACAAACTCTCTGGGAAATGTTTATTTAACTCAATCATATGGGCAGAGTTCAGGAGATGTTTCTCAAACTCTCTCTCAATAACAGAAGATAAATACAGCCTTAAGTGTACCATGTGTGCATATGAGAAAGAAGGAGAGGTATTTCATACCTCTGTTCTTAGATGTCCTCAACAACTTTACCCAAACCATTTCCAAGTATAATTTTGTGACCCATATTTATTTTACATCTGCTTCTTGAAGATAAGCGAAGACTGTGCTGTAAAAGCTTCTTTTCCTACTTTGTCATTTGCTCTATATCCTTTTCTCTTCCACCTACCTCTACCCTTTTCTAATTATTACTTAGAATAGTGGCTGAAAAATTATACAAATTCAAAATTAACTTATCTTGATGAAAAAGAGATACCAAGAAGTAACTGAAGTTACATTATAGTTTCATATAAGATTATCTCAAATTTGGAAGAATATTTCATTTTTTATTTGAAGAATGTGTTAGACATCCTTACAGTCATCCAACAAACAATTATGGAACACTTATTGTGTGTCAGATTTGTGCTAGTGAGTCATTTAATTTAGTGATTGTTAGATTTTGCTGCCTAAGAAGCTACCCTAAGCTAATTGCTTTAGAGCAACAAATATTATTTCAATGATTTTGTGCACTATTTTAAAGACAAAAATAGGTTTACAAACAGACACATTCCACTAGCAATTCAGCTAATGAACCCACAAAAAGTTTTAAAACTGAGGGGCCTCCCTGGTGGCACAGGGGGTTAAGCACAGCACTGCGAAGCTATCTGCAGCCTCTGCAGCGTGAGTTGGATCCCTGGCTGCCCAGGGAGCTACCCGCATGACACAGCAGACCTCTTCTGACTCACGTGCTGCTCCTGTCAGCAGTGTACAGTCTGCCTGTTTTGTTTCCAGCTCTGTCTCTGGCCTATATACCAGTTCTTGTATGCATGGATAAATAAATCTTAAAAAAAAAAGATTTAAAACTGCAAATTATCAACAAGAATTTAAGAAAGTGATTTTACTGGGAAATGATAGTAAGCCATATTTTTAAAATTTTCCAAATATCCATTTAAAGGGAGAAAAGGTTAAAACGACATGAAAACACACAGAGTCAGTCCTCCCTTCGTGGCACAAGGGGTTAAGTTGCAGCATTATGAAGCTATCCACAGCCACTGCAGCATGAATTTGATCCCCAGTCAGGGAGGTGATCCACATAGCACAGCAGACCTCTCCTGACTCACCCGCTGCTCCCCTCAGCAGTGTATTTCAGTAGATCTGCCTGTTCTGTTCCCCACTCTGTCCCTGGTGAATTCTCTCATCCCCCACACCTTTGGCCTGTATCTTTGTTTTTGGATGCATAAATAAATAAGTCTTAAAAAAAAAAAAAACATACCAAGTGCCCATGTCACAACTGAATAGGTTTCTCTGAGATGGGACCTCTCTGGGCTGGCTGGTTTGTCTCTCCCGAGGGTTTGCTCATCTGGTGACAGAAGGCTCCAGACTCAAGAAAGCAAGTTTCACAAGCACCATTGAGCCTGTTTGATCACTTACATACTGTGTTATTGGCCAAAGCAACTCACTGGCCAGGTGTCATTGGCTAAAGCAACTCACTGGCTAGAAGGTGGAAGAACAGTCCTCGCTTCTTGTGGGCAAAGTTACATTCCAAAGTAGCAGGAATATATTGTAACCATTATTGTAACAATCTACCCCAACAAGATCTCATCTACAGACCACTGAAGGAATATCCACCCCTCTTGTTTTATTTCCTCCCAAAAGATAATTAGAAAAGGCTTTCCTGCCTCACAAGCTTCCAATACAATGGACAGTAACAAATGAGAAAGCCAGAAACTGCACTTCTGGGTACCCCAGAGTCCTTACAGAATAGCTCTGCCACTTGTAATTGTGTTTGACCTAGTGTAGCTGTCCCACTGAAAAAAAAAAAAAAAACAATGAATAGTAATAGCAACAAATATACTCTTCTCTGCACTTACTCTAAGTCCCAACATTTAAGAAATGAATCTATTATTTGGAAAATATGTTTTCTTCCTTCTACATGTTGGATAAAAAATTACCTTTCTCCTTGTACCCAGTGAAAATCAACACACAAATGGCCAGGAATACTGGGCTAGAATTTCCACATATACATGTTGTGAAGATAATGTAGTCAAACCAGTCATGATTATTCAGTATATTGTTGATAGATATGTTGAATCCTAAAGACCTGAGCAGTCAAGAAGGAATCAGATGAGCATCACCACAGATGTGAGGCATAAGCAGAGTGTCTTTTGGGAATGGAGAATGCCAAGAATACTGAGTCCACGATGTCTGAAACCTAGTGTTGATTTAATTACAATAACAATATCTGAGCCTCTTCGTACACCCTGGATTTTATTCTTTGCCTGTAACCAGACCTTCCAGTTAGGTTTCTAGAAATTCTCATTGCCAGTTAGTATAGGGAAGAGATAGCAAAAAAAAAAGAAAAGAAAAGAAAAGAAAAGAAAAGAAAAGAAAAGAAAAGAAAAGAAAAGAAAAGAAAAGAAAAGAAAAGAAAAGAAAAGAAAAGAAAAGAAAAGAAAAGAAAAGAAAAGAAAACTGAACAAACAAACAAAATAAACAAGTAACTCTAGGTTGGGGGTTTGTGGGAAGTGTGGGGGAGAGGAGCAATGCTATGAATGTGGGCCTCAAGAAGAAGCAAATTTCAGTCTCTCACAAGAGATTTCACACATGGGATTATTTACGTAAGTAATTGGAGAGCTGAGAGGCCAAAATGGGAAGATGATGAAATCAGAGATTAGCAGCAGCAAGTGATCATCACACCCCAGGACTATTGAGATCATGAGATGAACCCAATAGCGGAGACATGGATTGGAGACACTGTCACAACCATCACACAGTGAAAGCTGGAGTCCCACACTGCTGTGGAGATGCTACAGGGAGAACAAGTGAGAGCTGTTGTGTTCTCCCCTCTCTCAGGTAATGCTCTGTGGCTGCCTTGCAAGCGATGTGACAGAGCTTCCAGCTTTCCCGCCTTCTGATCCCTCATGTTAGTCATGCCAAAGCCACGCTGTACCTCACAACCACCCAAACTGCTCCCAGCCACTGAGTGTTAACTCCTGGTGTTAACTCCACTGAAAGGTAACTTCACTTGAGAACTCTCCACCTTTCTGCTCAGGTGCAACACTGCAGTTATGGGCTCCTCCCCTCCAATCCTTTCACTTTTCTGTCTTCTTCAATATCTACCAAACTGGATTGCACTTGAAGGCTGTAGGTCCTTGCTACTGCTCTCTTCCTTTCTGTTTACCAGCATTTCCTCTCACTAACTCTCTTGAATGTCTAATTACATGTTGGTATTTGCTGCTCAGAGAACACAAACTGAAATGCTCACACATCTACTTCAGTGACAAGAGAAGCTAAATTTGTTGTAGGAGGAAGAAAAAATGAATGTCACTATTTACATCCACTAACAAACTCAGTCACAAAATACCTGTTACTACTTTCTGCCTCTCTCCTCCATCTATGAAACCCTCTTTCATTTTCAATTCTTAGCCCTTCACTTGTACCCTGAAGTCCATTTCTCCACCTTTACTCAGAGACTTCCCTCCATCATCATTACCCCTCTATTCCTAATACCTCTAGTTTTACACTCTCCTGGCCCTGAACATGACCATTAATAGGTACCAGAATTCCTTCCATTACTAAAAGCCTCACCTCATTCCCCAGTTCTTTGCTAACTTCTGCTTTCTCTCTTCTTCCATAAAGCTCCTATAAGTACCAACTACTCTGTTTCCACAAACTCACCTTCCATGCACACCTCAAACCATGTAAAATTTGGGCCTCATGACCTCAGCAGAATCACTTACTTCCATGTTCCCAAGAGCTCCCTGTCCACCATGTCCTCAGGCAGCTTTCAGTCTGTTTGTTGCTTATCCATTGAAAGTCTCTAGAGTGTTTAACACTCTTAGCTGTGTCCTTCTTTACTGAAAACTCTTTCATTTTGGGCCATATTTTTCTTCAACTCCATAACTAGTCTTTCCTAGAGTCCATGATTCCCCTTTCTTTGATCATTCAGGTTTCCCTAGGTACCCTTCCCTAGTACCTTAATCCCTAATACTCTCCCTGGGCAATAAACATAAACAAAACATGGAGCTTTAATTTCTACTCAAAAGTTGATGTTCTAAAATCTATCTCAACCCTAAAATTCTCCTGAGTCTTGATTGCTATTTAAGCTGCTACTATATATTTGCACTCAGATTTTCTGCAAAACACACCAATGTTAATATAACCACAAAAAAAAACAATCCTCATCTTCTTTCCCAACTGCAACCTGTCCTCTTTTCACCTCAGTTAGTGAGGTGGAATGAGGTTGTTCAAGCCTGGATGTAAATGGTGATGTTCATTTCTTCTTCCTCTTGGATTCTTACTCATAGTACACCTTGAATTCTCCCACTTCTTCCATCCCATGGTTCAAGCCCACATCATCTCTCATGTAGTATACCGTTTCCTAAAGCAAATAAGTCTTTATAATTTTCAGCGATCCACCACATTTCAATTAATGTGAACTTTCTACCTTAAATACCCTTCCATGCCCCCTCATTGTCCTTGGGGTAAAGTCTAAAATCCTTTTCATGGTGTACAAAGACTATCATAATGTGCCAGCTCTCCATCCTGATCTTCAGCTTTCTCCCATTACCCACCCCTAACTCACATCTTCCCTCTTCTCCCTGCTTTTCATTCTCCTCATCATCCTCTTCCCTGCTCCTTGTCTTTCCTTTCCATTTCAGTTTATGTGTTTTCTGAACATCATGTATTTTTATAAAATGTTTTCTAACATTTAATTTGCAGTCTTTTCCCAATAGTTCCTCCTCTTGGAAGGTCTTCTCCACATGACTCAATTCTGCACCATGGCCCATTTAATCAGTTGAATCCTGCACATCCTTCCTATGCCAACTGTCCTCCTCATCCCCACAGTTTGTTATGATGGCTATGTTATTTCCCAATAGTTGTGCACATCACCTTTTACAACTATTACAACACCATACTATTTTTGTGTACTATAAATTGCCTTTTCTTTAGTCATTTCACCCAAGGATAGCTCCTTGAAGAAATAGATATATCTTCTTTTTCATTTTACCCCCAAGACAAAGCACAGAACCTGGCAGAAAGAAAATACACTTATTGAATGAATAAACTATTCTGCTGCAAACCTACCAAATATTTGCCGATAAGTAATCATACCATATTTGCTTAGGAGACTATATTCTTGAAGATTGCTATTGATCAAGCAAAATTACTGTACTTTACAAAGACATTTTAATTTTATAGTTGGAATCCTGAGAAACACTGTAATTTTGAAATACTTATTTACTAAGGAATGCCTGCATTTCTAGCTACTTATTATAGTGGGGGTTGGAAAAGTGATTTTTTTGTTGATGACAGGAGAAGAGGAATACAAAATGTCTGATGACAAATGCTAGTGAGGACTGAGCTATTTGAGAACTGGCCTGCCTTTGTTATTGACATATTCTCTTTAATCCCTAACTGGTTAATCTATCTTTTATGAACAGAATCTTGATCCTCTGTTTATACTTTGAAGACAACAGAATTTTACTTCATTCCTAAGTCAACAGTGCCTAGAGGAAGATCATAAGAAGATACCCTGACCAAAGTATTCACCTTTGAAAGATGATTGTCATTTCGGTGCCTCAGAGGTTGAGGCACTGAACTAGAAAATGGCATTTTATTTGCTCTCCAAGGGTGACTTATTTTCCGTTAACAAATAACAATAATATCCTATTTAATTCATGAATTGAGATAACTCACTTAGTGCCTAAAACTATTTATTAGGAGAGACTTGACATTTTCAAATTAAAATACACTATAATTTGGGTTGTAACCTGTCATTTATTTTTAATTCAGCCACCTCTCATTTTTATATAAACAATTTTGATTGAAGATTATATATATTTTAAAAACTGTTTCTTTTCCAATTTCCAACTAAATTGCCTGTGGTAGACCCAGAAAGAAATACTGTTCATAACAACAGAGAAAACTGGAAATAACAAACAATTCATTGCCAGAATTGTGGGAAATGTCTACTAATTATAAAGATGAGATTACTAGTTTGAAGTAAGGGATGCTCAATTAGGCCATCAACCAAGAGGTAAGTGTCCAGGATTGGGTTCCATAAGATTAAAGCTAAAACTTAGAGGAGATTCTGTTATAGAGCAACCCCGATATTAAAACGGGTTCCTGGCTGTCGGTCCTCACCCGCACGCTTTAAAGGGACTTATGAATACTCTACTACACACACACACAAAAGGTTAATAAAAGGTTTATTTACAAGAGAAAAGGAAATAAGGAAAATGTACAACTCAGGGAAAAAATAGGGAAATAAAGTCTTTAATGCGTCCTACCCGATCCGACGACCTGGAAACCCAAAGTCACTCTCAGAGCTGGCTGGGCGCTGCGAGCTGGCGGAGAGCCAAAATGGGGGACCCCCAAAGCCCACGTGTCTGCCTTTTCTATCCACCTGGCTGCTTAACCCCACCCTCAGGTCCCAGCCACCTTCCCTTTGGTGGTGATGGGATTTGGAGTTCCCAGTGTCTTTGACTTTGACCTAGGGTGGGGGTGGAGTCCACAAAGCCTATATGGAATTAGCTTTGGGACATCCTCTTCCCCCTAACAATCTCCCCCTTTCACTTTTTGCCACCATTTCCATGGTGATGATGATCGAATATATGGAGGTTGGGATGCAGTCTCAGATGAACATTTTGTCAGGTTCCAGTGTGAAAGAAAACCAGTCTCTCCAGGTATTTGTCCATTGTGGAAAGCAAAAGTTCTCTACTCCAGGAAAAATAGTTCATCAGTTCAAGCAAAAAAAAAAAAAAAACCATCTGGAGGCATTAGCCAAAACAAGACAGCAGATATGTAAAAATCACAGGGAAAAAAAATCTTAAAATGGTTCAACTGATGTAAAACACAAATTTTCTCAACCTTGATCCCAAACTTTTAACAGCATAGCAAAAGTTTGCAAACTAAATCTACTTTTAAACCATTTTTCCTATTTTTGCATAAAATCACAGGGCAGAAAATAACTAACAGCAATTTTTAGCTGGCTTTGTTGAAATACTCCACACAGGATCAGAGCGAACCGGTGGCATCCAGTCGATGTAGGCTTCAGGTATAAAGTTGGTCTCATCAGACTCCACCTGGGCTTTCCTCTTCTCGAGGGTACCAGGGCATTTTCGTTGGCCGGGTTGTCCAGTCCTGCCAATGGAGGAAATCTTCCTCACCTTCTTTGGAAGTCTCTGGAACCCTACAAACAAGGCAAACAGGTTCTCCTCTTCTTGGTTCAGCTCTTTTTTAACTTTTTGGAAGAACTCCACACAAAGCCACACAATCAAACTCACGTCCAATTTTTGTTAAAACAGACCAAATCCCTATGGAAGTTATGCAAAAACAGACTCTAAGATAAGTAGCAAAATTACTACCACTATTTGTATGCCGTGTTGGTATCAAGGGGAGAGAAAATGTGACAAGTTAGCTTTGCTGGGAAAAAAATTGCAACCTTTCTGTAGATCCTGGTTACTCAAAACAAAACAAAACAAAACAAAACAAAACAAAACAAAACAAAAACTTCGTGGATTCAGGACAGAATGCATAAAAAAAAAATTTCCAGTATTATGTCAAAGAAACCTTAGTAAATGTCAGGTGTATTTCCAGGTCTATTCAGTCCTTTGTAGGAAAGTTTTTTTTTACTCTCAACAGTTCCATCAATAGGAATCTGTTGAGACCTTTTCTCCCTATATTTCCAGAAACAATTTCTGTAGATGTGAAACAATTGAATTATACAATATTACAAGGTGACAATCACCATTGACAATTTACATACATACCAGATATTGAGAAAACTACTGTTAACATTTTGTACATACCAAAGTTTTACCATTTTCCCAAGTGACAATGCTTCCCTTCCAGTTTTACTTCATTAGGTAAAATCCAAATAGAACAAATTCATCTAATGCCTTCCCAGGAGGAAAGGGAGAAACTTCGTGGAGTGTCTCAGGAACTCTACTGAGGTTCCACAAAATTTCCTTGCATCAGTCAAATGACAGGCTACCAAATTTGTACTTGAATTTAGATTTCTGGGAAGCTTTGCCATAAATATCAGAAAATTAACAGAAACAACAATATTCAATCTCTATGAAGGCACCCGCTTAGTTCAGTAGCACAATGTTGACAATCAAACCATAACTTTTTGTTTTTCTCATAACTGGAGACTCTTTTTTTTTTTTTCCAACGTCTATGGCCACCATGTATACCAATTTGTCAATCATTGGAGGTCAAGAAGGTTAGACACAAGGACATACAGACAGACAACATATAGACACAAAGAGCTCTTTAGTTATCATTCATCACGCGTGGGATATCCCATGCAACTGTAGTTTCTCTGATAGGCCAAAGTAACAATAAAAAAAACAAGCAGGAAAAAAAAAAAAACTTCAAAGTAAAAAAAAACAAAAGTTGATAGGAAATAACAAAATCAAGATTAAAAACTTTTCTATGTAAAAAAAAAAATACTGTCAGCATATGCATAATCCTAGATGTTATTTCACATCTCCTAAACTTTGAAAGGAAGAGATTGGTTAGAGCATGTTAGTTTTTTTCTCAGGGTTTCTTCAGAAAAAAAAAAACAAAAACGAGTTCTTGGGTATCCTGCAACAATAACTGGAAAAGAAGTCAGTAACATTCAAGTTTTTTTCTGTTTCTTGAACAATTATCTCAAGTCTTCAATGGGTTCACAAGACCAATGGGACTTCATCTCTGGGTCCGTTCCTTCTGGCGCTTTCTTAACTCTGGAATGATGTACCCAGGGTTTTATACCTGCAAGTTTCAGAGAAGTATGTGTGCTTAGCAAAACGTCATATGGACCAGTCCATTTTTCTGACAGCTGGTTTTGGGCATCCCCACTCTGCCAGGTCTTCAGTAAGACCTGATCTCCAGGTTTGAAGGGATGCAATGGTTGATCAGGAGGCATAGAGATCCTTGAGTTTGCAAAGTTATGAATTACTGCCAGAACCTCCTGGATGTGTTTCACATATTGTGTGATCCAGCAATCTTGAGCTATTTCCGGATTGGCTTTTAGAACTGAGGCCTGGAAGGGTCTTCCGAACACAATCTCAAAGGGGCTTAATTGTAGCCCACTTCTAGGTGCCACTCTTATGCGGAGGAGGGCAAGGGATAGTACCTGGTCCCAATGAAGCTGTGTTTCTTGGCACAGTTTTGCCAAGGTTTTCTTTAAGGTGTGGTTCATTTTCTCCGTTTGTCCAGAAGACTGCGGTCTCCATGCAGCATGCAATTTCCAGTTGATCTGTAATGCACTGCTTACTGCACGAGTAACATCAGAGACAAATGCTGGCCCATTATCACTCTGGATAGAATCCGGCAACCCAAAGCGAGGAATTATCTCCTTCAGCAGCTGTTTTGCAACCTCGGAAGCTTTTTCCGTCTTTGTGGGAAATGCTTCCACCCATCCCGAGAACGTATCCACAAAAACCAACAGGTATTTGAAGTTGCCTGTTGTTCTAGGCATTTGTGTAAAGTCCACCTGCCAGTCCTCAAAAGGGCACTTGCCTCGATATTGAACCCCAATGGCTTTAGGGTGGGAGTCAGTCTTGGGGTTATTCCTGGCACATAGTTGACAACCTCGGGTGATCCGTTGTGCTATTCTATGCAAATATGGTCCCTTCAAATATGGGCGCACAATTTCTAATAAGGCATCTCTCCCATAGTGGGATCCTTCGTGAAGATGTTTTAGCACCGGATAAACCAGGGCCTCCGGGAGGCGTATCATCCCATGGGAGTTTACTCTCCAAGTAGAGCTGGGGTCAAACTTAGTAAATCCCCATGCACGAGCTCTCTCCTCATCCCACTCGGTGTATTCAGGAGCATACTGAGTCAGGTCCACAAGAGGGATGAGTGCACCCTGGAGGGCAGAACAGGCAGCGGCCTTAGCTGCCCAATCAGCTGCCCTGTTGCGCTTTGCCTAGTCAGACCCACCCTTTTGGTGGCCAGGACAGTGCATCACAGCGACAGCTGATGGTAAAGCTACTGCCTTTAACAAGGCCAGGATTTCTAATGGGTGTTTGACATCCTTGTTGCTAGCCGTAAGAAGTCCCCGCTCCTTCCAAATGGCCCCATGCATGTGGAGAGTCATAAAAGAGTATTTTGAGTCAGTAAATATATTGACTCTTTTACCTTTTGAGAGTTCCAAGGCACGGGTCAGGGCTATTAATTTGGCTTTCTGTGCTGATGTACCTGCCGGAAGAGCCTTGGCTTCCACGGTGTTCTGGAGCGTCACCACTGCATATCCAGCACATCGATGGCCTTGATCCATAAAGCTGCTGCCATCTGTAAATAGCTCCCACTCTGGATCCGGCAGAGGCTGGTCCGTTAGATCTGGTCGGCTGGCATACACTGTGTCTATGGTTTCTAAACAGTTATGGATTAAAGTGTCATCCTCAAGTCCGTCTGCATTGCTTGGAAGCAGTGTGGCAGGATTCAGGGAATTAGAAACCTGTAGTTTCACATTCAGATTGTCCAACAGAGCTGCTTGATATTTTCCCATTCGCCCAGCGGTTAACCAAAGTCCACCCTTCTGCTCCAGCAATGTCAAGACCTGATGTGGCACACACACAGTGATGGGCTGACCCAATGTAAACTTCTCTGCCTCGGGTAGGAGGTCACAAGTGGCAGCCATAGCACGCAAGCATGGAGGCCATCCCTTAGTGGTATGGTCCAACTGTTTGGACAGATATGCAACGGGCTGCATTTCGGGTCCCAACAATTGGATCAGCACTCCTAGGGCAACCCCCTGTCTCTCATGTACATAAAGTCTGAATGGCTTCCTCAGATCCGGAAGCCCTAATGCTGGTGCTGAAATCAACTTTACTTTTATTTCATCAAAAGCCTTTTGACATTCCGGAGTCCAAGACAAAGGTTCAGAGTCCAGGCCTTTGAGAGCATCATATAAAGGTTTTGCTATTAGTCCAAAATTAAGAATCCAAATCCTACAAAACCCAGCCATACCCAAAAATCCGCGCAACTGTCGCCGGTTACTGGGGATTCTAAGGGCTGAAATTACCTGTTTTCTTTCCATCATCAGGCTCCGTCTGCCTTTCTTGATTTGAAACCCCAAATACGTCACAGTTTGTTTGCATATCTGTGCCTTGTTAGGTGACACCTTGTAGCCACATTCTGCCAGATGGTTCAGTACCGCTATGGTATTTTCCAGACAAGATTCGTAGTCTGGACTTGCAATCAATAAATCATCTACATATTGCAATAAGACACCCTGGTTTAGTTGAACCTTCCTGAGATCCCTGGCCAGTATTTCCCCAAAAAATAGTTGGGGAGTTCTTAAATCCCTGTGGAAGCACAGTCCAGCAATACTGGAGAGTGCTCTTGGACTTAGGGTCCTGCCACTCGAAGGCAAAAAGCGGTTGATCCTGGACATCTATTTTGATACAGAAAAAGGCATCCTTCAGGTCTAATACTGAAAACCACCCATAGTCACCAGGTATGGCAGTTAATAGGGTGTACGGATTAGGCACAGTGGGATGTAAATCCAGAATAATGTCATTAATAGCCCTTAAATCTTGGACAAAACGGTACTCGCCTGTATGGGGTTTCTTCACTGGCAGAATTGGAGTATTGTATGGTGAGCGACAGGGCCGAATGAGTCCAGACTGAAGGAACCTTTTCAATACTGGCTCGATTCCCTTCAAGGCCTCCTCCCTTAAGGGGTATTGTTTCCTTCTCGGGGTTTTGCTCCCCTCCATCACTTCTATCTTTACAGGCTCCGCATTTTTCACACGTCCTGGGGCTCCATCAGCCCATACCCATTTACTTACTCTTTCAACAATTTCTGGAGGTAAAATTTCACTTTTTGGTGGAGCATCTTGAGTAAGCAACATCTGGAACCGCAGAGCATGCTCTGGAGGAACCTGTAGGTGAAGCCTCTGATTTTTGGGCGAGAATATAATTCGTGCATTAAGCTTACTTAAAAGGTCACGACCAAGGAGAGGGATTGGACACTCTTCCATGTATAGGAAGCTGTGCTGGAGCTGTGTGGTGCCTAGCCGGCACTCCAAAGGCTGCAGGAAGGGTGTCTGTTGTGACTTCCCTGTAACCCCAATGACTGCTGCAGTCTTTTTGCTCATTTTAGTTAATTTCGAATTCAAAACTGAGTATGTTGCTCCAGTGTCCACCAAGAAATCAATCAAACGGTCACCCACAGCGAGGGTTACCCGGGGCTCCGAGGGGGTTATTTTGATGGGTTTAAGATCTAGTGGAACCCCTGGGCACCCCTATTCTTCATCTGAACCTTCTCCATGGACTATCATTTGTCTCCTTTCCTCCACACTTGGCTCCAGATTCCTTCTACTCTGTCTATATTCCCTCCTATCTTCACCTGAGACTCTACTCTGTGCTATCACTGGTCTCCTGTCCTCTGTGCTGGGCTCTCGATTCCTTCTCCGTCCGTATTCCCTATCATCATCTGAGCCTCTACTCTGTGCTAACATCTGTCTTCTTTCCTCTCTCCTTGGTTCCTGGTTCTGTGTACTCCTCCTATATTCCCTCCTGTAACCCCTACGTGAATCATCCTGTCGTGGTGTCCTCAGTCTTCTATCCTGCCTTCTGTCATTACTGCATCTGCCTCCTCCCTGTAACCTGGGACAACTGTACTTCCAATGTCCCTCTTCCCTACAGAAAGCACACTGATCTCTTCCCAGGGGCTCACGTCTCTGTCCATTACTGTTTTCTCGAAACCCTGGCCTGTGCTCTCTTTGTACAAAAACAGTCGCAGGTTTCGGTCTCCTGTCCTCTCTCCTGTTCTCTCTATTATTATAAACCTTTAATGCTAAGTCCACTACCTGGGACGGACTCATCTCTGTGACGCCGTCTACCTTTGCTAATTTTTTCCTTATGTCTGGAGCACAATTTGTGATGAACGCCATAGTGAACAAACGAGCATTTTCTGGGGCATCCGGATTTATATCCGTGTGGTCTGTATACGTCTGAATAATCCTCTCAAGGAACTCTGATGGATCCTCATTAGCCTCTTGTGTAAGTTCCAATAATTTGTTAAAATTTTAATGTTTGGGGATTCCCTGCTCCAGTCCTACCAATAAACATTTTTTATACAGATTCAACTTCACCAGTCCTCCATTGTTGGGGTCCCATTCAGGATCTACCTCTGGGACAGAGGAGATTCGACCTAAAGCAGTACAAGACATTAAGGAATGGTGAATCAATCAAAATCCTTAAAACCAGGGGTTTTTAAGGAAAAGTAAGGTTTGCAAAATGACAATAGCTGATTTTGAAAAACAAGTATATTTACTATCTTACACAGAACAGGAAAAGCATTAAAAAGATAAATGGATTTCAGTGAAAACCAAAACATTTACTCATCAAAAGACATGAAAGCAAGTCACTGCCTAAAGAAAATATTCAAATATATACATGCATACACACTTTATATAATAGACAAAAATTTGAGCAGTCATTTTGTAACACAAGATGCACAAATTGTTACACATACATGGAAAGAGGTTCATTAATCATAACAGATATGCAAGTTAAACCCACAATGAAATACTATTCCAAATCCACTTTTTAGTGGCTAATTTAAAAGAATGACAACACATGCTGAAGATGTAGAACAACTAAAAATGTCAATATTGTTTTGGAAAACAATATATTTTTTAATTTAAATATATGCCTATCCAATAACTTAGCAATTTTACTTCCAGGTATTTATATGAGAAAATGACAACATGTATTTTCAAAATGACTCCCATTATATATAAAGAAAGTGTGATATATTCACTCATACAGTGGACTACTGCTTAGCAATGTAGAGGAAAACAACTACTTTCATTCATAAAAATTCCTGTCACATTAGGGGAAAGAAGTAAGACACAAGAACATAGACTACATGAAATATGTACGACCCTAAATTCTATCATCATAGTTGAATTTCTGAAAGGGAAATAGGGAATTTTTTAGGATGGCAAATGTTCTATGTCTTAGAGTATCAATTACATAGGTAGATGCATTTGCCAAAACTCCTCAATCTTTATTATCTTTATATAAGATATCCACATTGCACTGTTCAAGAAATTAAAATTATTACATTTGAGAAGTTAAAAGACAAGAAGGTGAATTTCAGAAAACTACTTTCCACTTGTTTCAATTTGGGTTCCCACAAGCACATTTTCAGACAATGACTCAATTATAAGTAGCTTATATTGCAGATTCTGGAAACACTGGAGGAGGATGGGGAGGTAAAACAGAGAAAGGAAGTCATCCAGTAATGGATGTTTTAAAACAGACTGCACATTGGGCAACTAGGCTGAATTTCCTGGGGAAACCTAAGAAACAACACAAAACACAAACCTCAGTGTTATTCTCTTAAGGTAAGAGGAAATTGAAGTATTTATATACTTAGTCCAAATTTCTTCATTTGAGACTGTACACACAGGTTGTTAATATCTGGATATATCTATTCTGCCAAAGTAAAAATAGAAATATTCTGTAATTCCATAAAAATGTTGAGGGCGCATAAATGCAAATACCAGCAGTTGTGCCACACTAAATGACAGTGTCCAAAGGCTATTGAAGACATTGGTAACATCTGCTAAAAGCCTATAAAATAATTAAAAATAATCAAGTTTGGCTTCATATTATGACATATGGGTAACATTAGACTGCCCCACTATCAATAAAATCTACAAAAGATTAACCAAAAAGAAAAAAAAAAAGGAAAAGAAGGGTGTGAGTAGAGAAGGTTAGAAGGACAGAAATTGGGAGGGAACTAAAGCTAGTTAATGTCATTAGAGAACAACTAATGCAGTCAGAAACTGAGGTGCTCAAATTCTTGAGAAAAATATAGTACCTTAAAGTAAGTTCTACATCTGAAGTCACTTTGTGCTTTTGAGACTATTGTCAGTTCATAGGATAATGATGGAAAGTTGTAGTTTAGAGCAGTGCTGATCAATAAGAATACAATAATTGTTATATAATTATATATGAGAATTATGGAAGTCAAACAATCTTCAATGTTCTAGGGACCAAAGTAAAACAGGTGAAAAAGAAACAGGCAAAACTAATTTTAATAGTGTATTTAACTTCAGGGCCTCTCCGGTGGCGCAGCGGTTAAGCGCTGGGTTGTGAAGCTGCCCGCAGCCTCTGCAGCGCCAGTTCGATTCCCGGCCGCCGGTGGTGAGGGTCCCACATGGCACGCAGACCTCTCCTGACGCCCGCTGCTGCCCTCAGCAGTGTACTTCGGTCTTTCTGCCTGCTCTGCTCCCCGCTCTGGCTCTGGTGAATTCTCTCACCCTCCTGTGCTTCTGACTGTACCCAGCGTTTGTATAAACAAACAAATAAATAAATAAATAAATCTTTTTTTAAAAAAAATAGTGTATTTAACTTCAATTAGATTCAAAATAACATTTCAAAATGTATGTGATATAAAATATTAATAAATATCTCATTATTTTACTATAATTTGACAATCTTGTATGTGTTTTATGCTTTTACTGCATGCCAACTCAGATTAACCATATTAAAAGTGCTAAATAGATTAACCATTTTTTATTTATTCATGCCTCTAAGAACTGGGGTCTAGACTGGAGGTGTGGAGGGATTAAAAGATTCACCAGAGACAGAGTGGGGAGCAGAACAGGCAGATCCACTGAAAAACACTGCTGAGGGGAGCAGACAGTAGAGGTCTTCTGCACCATGTGGGTTAGCTCCTTGACCAGGGATGAACTCATGCTGCAGTGGCTGGTGATAGCTTGATAGTACTGTGTCTTTAATCCCTGAACCACCTGGGAGGCTCCAGATTAACCATGTTTAAAGTGTTCAATAGCCTCATACAGTTAATAATTATCAAAATGAATAACAAGGACATCCATTACTTGATGTGATAGGGTATTGTAAAAAAGAAACTTTAGAAAGTGAGCCAGATATTCTCTGTCCAACTTTTTCTCTAGACATATGCTAAATCTAATATTGTATAAATTGAGAGAGAGACTCTGAACATTAAAAAAAATATATACCTGGTAAGATAATTGAAAATTTCAACATTTGCAAAGAACTGAGAAGACAAAACTGAGTTCAGAACTTCCCAAGTTGGTGGGGTCTGTGTGAACAGTACAAGGTGCCTTATAAAACCACTTAAAGGGGACCTACCTGGTGGCTCAAGGAGTTAAGACTCAAGCTATGAAGCTAGCCGCAGCCACTGCGGCACGAGTTCAATTCCCAGCCAAGGAGATACCCACATGGTACAGCAGACCTCTCCTGGCTTGCCCGCTGCTCCCCTCAGCAGTGTATTTCAATTACTCTGCCTGTTCTGCTCCCCACTCTGTCTCTGTTGAATCCTCTTACCACCCCCACCTCAGGCCTGTATGCATAAATAAATAAATCTTTAAAAAAAATAAAACCACCTAAAGTGTTATTGCAGCAAAAGGGAGAACCCTAAGGAGAAAATATGGTGGACAGACAAGATCCTTGAGTCATTATCTCCTTCAAGGACAACAAGGATAGTCATCGAGAGTGAGCAGACATATCTGAAATAGCATTGGGGATGTGAAGACTGGTGTCTTAACAAGAAGGAGAGAGAGAAGCCATTGGAAAGGGTAGGAAAGACTGAGAAACAGTAAAAAAAGAATGGTCCCAATTCACCAGGAGAATTATCTGCTCTTCCCTTACAGAACCCCAGGGCTCTCTTGCAGTCCCAGCCCAGGAAGGACAATGCATACATCTCAGATAGAACATAATCTATTCAGCAAAACACAACTGGAAAACAGCAGTAGTAAGAACAATTAATTTGTTCCCTATGCAATCTCTGTACTTCCAATATTGTCTGTGTCCACTGTGGGGAGATAGGGAAGGTCTCATCCCTCCTCATACTCCACCTCTATCACACACCCTGTATCTGTAGAAAGAAACTGCAAGTAATCACAGTGAACTCAGTTTGTTGGAAGGTATTTTATGTTTCAGCCTTGGAGAGTCAGCAGAGATTCTGGAATAGAGCTTGCCTGATTTCTAGTGCTTGCTCCCCTACGTCCTGGGAGAGCACAGGACCTTCATGCATAGTGTTCCTAGCCCTGTCAGCAGGTGTCTTCCAGAAAATGGTTTTCAGAAGGGCTGAGTTCCTTCTCATGCTTCCCTCCTGCATGATCTCCGGCCCACACACAGAGTGCATAGAGAGGAACTACAAGTGGCCAAAGTGAATATCGTTTGCTCATTGGATTCTTTGTGTTCAGTTTGGAGAGTTAGTGAAATAATTGCTCTGGAACTGGTGCAGGATCTCACAGCAATGTTAGAGTTTAATGGGAACATGACACTATTAATTAGGAACAATTCTTTAGAACACAACCACAAAATATTTGGAAGTTATAATTTTCCTCTCAGGCAGAGAATTCAGAATGGCCATCATAAAGAAATTCAAAGAAAATGTAGGGGAAAAAAGCAGATTATCATGAGAAATAAGGGAGAAAATGAAGCTTTAAATAAGAAATAAGAAAACAGCAGGTTGCATATAAATCAAGTATGAAAATTATTCTGCAAGCTATGAAAGCAGACTAGACCAAATGGAGAACCAAATTAGTGACCTTGAAGTTTATATGTACAAAGGCCTCAGGGGAAAGAAAGAAACTTGAAGGGAAAAAATAAGATACCCTTCATTAAGTGATGAATTAGACCAAGTGAATTTAACAGATTTTTATAGGAAGACGCAGTCCCAACATGTAGAGTACACAATTTTCTTGAGGGCATACAGAACGTTCCTCAGAATAGATCACAACATGGATCACAAAACAAATGTCAATAAATTCACAAAGATTAAAAACGCAACAAGTATATTCTGTGATTAAAAGAGCATCAATGAGCAATTGTACAATATTTTATTACTCCCATCAGTTGTAGTTTCCTTAGTTCTCCCACCCCCATAGCACCCATGACATATCAACATAGTCCCTTGTGCTCTTCCCTCCCCTGTTTAATAAATGGAGATTAAGCAACACACCACAGAATTACCAGTGGATAAATGAAGAAATCAAGGAAGAATTTAAAAAATATCCGAGAAGAAAAAAAGAAATGAAGACACAGCCAAGTAGAACACATGAAACACAATAAAAGTAGCATTAAGAGGGCAGTATGGGGCCTCCCTGGTGGTGCAAGGGATTACGATGCAACCTACAAAGCTATCTGCAGCCTCTGCAGCATGAGTTCAATCCCTGGCCAGTCAGGGAGCTGATACACATGGCACAGCACACCTCTACTGACTCACCCGCTGCTCCCCTCAGCAGTGTATTTCAGTAGATCTGCCTGTTCTGCTCCCACTCTGTCTCTGGTGAATCCTCTCACCCCCCACACCTCTGGCCTGTACCCCAGTTCTTGTATGTATAAACAAATAAATCTTTTTTAAAAAAGAGGGCAGTATGTAACAATACTAGTCCATGTAACAAAAGGGAATAGCTAAAATAAAACTTTCTAGGACTCCCAGGTACTAGAAAAAATAAGAGAAAAATCAAAAACCTGTAGAAGAGAGAAAATAATTATAATTAAGGCAAAAACAAATCAAATGGAAATAAAAAAGACAAAGGATCAATGGAATAAAAAGCCAGTTCTTTGAAATAATAGAAAATAGGAAATGTCTGGCTTTGGTTTTAGAGTAAAGCAGGCATCATAAAATGTATTTGGAAGTATTCACTCTTTAACAGATTTTTTTTTTTTTAAAGATTTATTTATTTATACAAGCGCTGGGTACAGTCAGAAGCACAGAAGCACGGGAGGGTGAGAGAATTCACCAGAGCCAGAGTGGGGAACAGAACAGGCAGACCAACGAAATACACCGCTGAGGGGAGCAGTGGGCATGGCAGGAGAGGTCTGTCACACCATGTGGGACCCTTGCCGGCAGCCGGGGATTGAACTGGCGTTGCAGAGGCTGCGGGCAGCTTCGCAGCCCAGCGCTCAACCGCTGCGCCACCAGGGGAGGCCCTTAACAGATTTTTGAAAGTGTTTAAGGATAGGTATCATTCTTTGAAGGTTTGATAGAATTTACTTGTGCAGCTCTCTGGCCCTAGGCTTTTATTTTTGAGGATTTTTTTTTTTTTACTGTATCTATTTCTTTAGTGCATTTGTGTTTTATATTTCTTCCCTAGTTTGTATGGTTGCCTTATTCTAATTTTTGCACAATGTATGCATTTTCTTTTTTTTTTTTTATAGAGGCATGTTTTTATTTATTTATTTATTTGTTTGTTTGTTTGTTTGTTTATACATGCACTGGGTACAGTCAGAAGCGCGGGAGGGTGAGAGAATTCACCAGAGCCAGAGCGTGGAGCAGAGCAGGCAGAAGGACCGAAGTACACTGCTGAGGGGAGCAGCGGGCGGCAGGAGAGGTCTGCGCGCCATGTGGGACCCTCCTCTGGTGGCCGGGGAGCAGCCGGGGATTGAACCGGCGCCGCAGAGGTCGCGGGCAGCTTCGCAACCCAGCGCTCAACCGCTGCGCCACCAAGGAGGCCCAATGTATGCATTTTCATCTTGGTTTTAGTCCCCATAAAATTCTCACCACCCTTGTTTCGATCCTACTCCATTTTCCACCTCCCATGTAGTGTGTTTCTGGTTTATAGTTGTTATAATTGCTTGTTGATAAGTTTTCCCTTGTTGCAGTAACAGGACAAGGATGCTACAATCCCACTTTTAATTAACTTAGTATTAAATATTTGAGCTATAGTAATCATGCAACAAGAAATAAAAGGAAACTGTGTGGGAAAAGAGAAGTGGATTGTCACTGTTTGCAGACAATATAATATTACATATTACATAACGTACAAGGGGATAATATCTAAGCTGTATTTAAAAACTGTGCAACCCAACAGTGGGAAAAAAAAAAAAAACAACAATTAGATCTGAATAGACAGTTCACCAAAAGATCCAAAAGGCATTAATAGATACTAGGAAAAATGTTCATCACTGCTTCCAATAATGGCTAACGCACAATGACATATTGTCTCATACCCGAGACAATAACACATATTAAAAAAGATACTGGATAGCAAGTGCTACAGACCAATGTGAAGAAAGAAGAAACATATTAACACTTTGTGGGGATGTAAACTTGATCAGCCATTAGGGAAAGTGACCTATACTTACCTTAAAAAACTAATTATAGAAATGTGACATGAGGGCCTCCCTGGAGAGACAAGGGTTAAGGACATCACTATCAAGCTATCACCAGCCACTGCAGCACAAGTTCGATCCCTGGCTGGCCAGGGAGAAACCCACATGGCACAGCAGACCTCTCCTGTCTTGCCCACTGCTCCCCTCAGCAGTATATTTCAATAGATCCTCCTGTTCTGCTCCCCATTCTGTTTCTGGTGAATCCTCTCACCCCCCCAACACACACACCTCTGGCCTACACCCAGTTCTTGTATGCACACATGAATCAATCTTTAAAAAATAAGAAATGTCATATGATCCAGAAACTCAATTTTGAGTACCCATCTAAACTATTTTATATGCGCATGTGTGTATGTATGTATGCATGTGTGCGTATATACATATATATATGTATATACACACACAAAAATGCTTTATCATGTTTATTGCAACATTATTACAATAACTGATAGAGGACTGGATTGAGAAGATGTGGTATATCCACACAAGGGAATATTACCCAGCCTTAAGGAATGACAAAATGTTGCCATTTAAGTAAAATCGTAGGAATTCGAGGGAATCAGTGTAGTAAAGGAAGCCAGAATGGACAAAAAAAAATGGATATTTACATAGCAGATGATTTGACAAAGCAAAACACTTATAAAAAGTAGTGTGTAATAAAAAGGAATTGAGACTTCTGAGATTAAGAGGGAGGGGGGAGAAAGAGTCAAGGAGGTTTGAACAATGGTGGTGTGTGAAGTTATTTTAAAATAAGATTGAATAGATGGGTTAAATAACAGCCTAGATGCAGCAGAAAGTATAATTAGTGCAGTCCATGGCAGTTAAATAGAAAATATCCATATTGAAGTAGAAAGATAAATAGTAAAATGTGCATATGTAGTTGCATGAGAAGATGTAATGTAAAATTGAAGACTTAAGAAAAGATAAGAGAGAATAGGCAAATGTTGAGAATGTTCCAAAAGTTTCAAAAGACATCAAATCATAGATTGAAAATGTTTTATGAAGTTCAAGATTGAAAAAAAGGACACACAACTTATGTAGATTAAAATAAACTGTTGAAAGGCAAAAAATAAAGAGGAAAATGTAATTTTACCTTAAAACGAACAATATTATGTACAGAAACAAAAGCTAGAAGTAAATGGAATCACATTTTTGATGGTGTTATGGGTTGAATGACATCCACGAGTCATCCATTCATATGTTGAAGTGCTAAACCCCAGAAACTCAGAATCTTATTTGGAAACAGGATATTTACAGACATAACCAAGTTCTGTCCATCAAAAGGAACCTTTAAGGGACTCCCCTGGTGGCGCAGCACTTGAGCGCTGGGCTGTGAGGCTGCCGCAGCCTCTGCAGCGCCCGTTCGTTCCCCGGCCGCCAGCGAGGGTCCCCCCCCAAAAAAGAAAGGCACCTTTAAGAGAGTAAAAATGTGAGCTCCAGGCTGCAGAATTTAGCTACAAAAGATGTATTTGACACAGGATGCATTGCAAAGATAAGTAAAGAAAGCCTAGAAATCAATAAAGTAAAGCAGATAATGTAGTTTAAAAAAAAATTTTAAAAATCACATCACAAAAGAAAATACTCAAATTACCAATAAGCATATAAAAATAGATTTGCTCTCACATGTCATTACTAAAAAAACACATTAAAATCACAATAAAAACTACTTAATTACCCATAAAATGACTTCATTTTAAAAACTTGCCATACTGTGTATTAGTAAAGATGTAGAACGAGAATACCCTGACAGGAATGTAAGTAGTTACAACCACTTTGGAAAAACTATTGAACTTATAAATATCAAATAATGCAGATATTTCACTTTTGGTTGTATCATGTATCAAGACATCAAATATGTCTTTTCTATAAATTTGTGTATGTGTAAATATATACAATACACACACACACCTAATATACATATATTAGATGTAAAATAAGGAATTGACTTACACTATAACGGAGCATGAGAAGTCCAATGATCTTCCATCTGCAAGCCGGACACCCAGGAAAGCTCATGGTGTAGTTTGAATGTCTGAGATCTAGAAAATCAGTGGTGTACATTCCAGTGTATGTCTGAAGGTCAGAAAAGTAGGAACTTTTCTGTGTCACTCACTGTGGTGAGTACTGTTAATAATGGAGGAGGATATGTATGTATTAAGACAATTTTTTGTTTTAATTTTGATATGATTCAAAGTTTTATTTTGATTCCTCTTTAAAAAAGTATTGTGCTAAGGCCTCCCCTGGTGGCGCAGCGGTTGAGCACTGGGCTGCGAAGCTGCCCGCAGACTCTGCAGTGCCGGTTTGATCCCTAGCTGCCAGCGAGGGTCCCACATGGTATGGCAGACCTCTCCTGCTGGGCCCACTGCTCCCCTCAGCAGTGTATTTTGTCAGTCTGCCTGTTCTGTTCCCTGCTCTGGCTCTGGTGAATTCTCTCACCCTCCCACACTTCTGACTGTACCCAGTGCTTGTATAAATAAATAAACAAACAAACAGACAAACAAATAAATAAATAAATAAGTATTGTGCTAGCTGTTTATCTGTGGAGGGGATAAATTCTTCATGTATTGGTATGGGGTCTGTGTTTTTACCAAATATCAAAGTTGAGATAATAATAACATTTATTTTCTTGATTGTATCTCAAAACATTATAATAAATATTTCTTGAGCACTTACATACCAGACACAATATATGGTCTGGCACTTGAGCCTTCTTAACTATTACATGGCTATGTCTAATGTGGCCTAATGGTCACTGCCCATTTTTTTTTTTTTTATGTTTTGTTGGAACTCAGCCACATACTCATGAGTGAACCCAACGAGTACCATGGGAAGCAGCAATGATCCAACACAACCCAACTTTAATTGCAAGTCATGAACAAATAAATGGTTATGATTTTAAGTTACTAGGTATTAGACAAGAATAGGTCACTAAAAGAAATTTGTACCCAAAGCTATAGGTAAGGAAAAAAAAAAATCTCTGAACATGTAGCATTGATATTTGAAATGAAATAACATGGAAGATTGGAAAGGTAACAATAATTTTTAGTGTGGGCTGGAAAAGCAATGAGTAAATTGCAAATGGAAACTGAATACAGGACAATCCCATTATGTTGAAACTGAGTTTGGCAATACCAACGTCTGTGGAAATGAAAAGATAGAAAATGTTCCTAATGAATATATGTTATTTGGCTAAGATTTCTGGGCAGAATGCTTGAAGTGCCATTTGACTTCTTTCAGCAACATGTAATAAGGGATTTTGAGAGAGATGAAATAAAGAAAAAAATTTTAAGTGTGCAAACAATATATAGAGGATATATAGAAGATGCTGCATAGTCTAGAGTATAAATGATTTTCAAAATAAACTGCCTCACAGCAAAGATCAAATCCGGGGAATAGTGAATAAAATAACCCTCAAAATAAATAGAAGATCAAGGATGAGGATGTAATATTTTCTAAAATATTTATGACAGAATTTTTTAGGCTCTCTCTGCAAAATTCTTTTTTTAAAGATTTATTTATTTATGCATACAAAAGCTGGGGTGTAGGCCAGAGGTGCAGAGAGGTGAGAGGATTCACCAGAGACAGAGTGGGAAGCAAAAGTGAAATAAACTGCTGAGGGAAGCAGGGGAAGGAACAGGAGAGGTCTGTTGTTCCATGTGGATTACTGGAGAGCGAACTCATGCTGCCCTGGCTGATGATAGTTAATAGTGCTGAGACTTTAACCCCTGCACCACCATGGATGTCCAATCTTTGCTCAATTCTTAAGCTGTAGTTTGACTCACCCAAAGTAGATAGAGGTCTGTTAAGTAGGAATTATGAAAGTGGCTTTAAGTGTATAGGGTAAACCCTAAATATGTTTATATAAAACCCAAAGTATTTTGAGAATATCTTTGAACAATACATCACCAGTTTGGACTAAAACGGATAATAAGAGTTTAAAATAATTAAAAAGCTAATGGGCTCTCAATTTTGTATGTGCACAAAGCAAGCTAACACAGCTATTTAGCTGCAGATAGAGACATTTGTTAGAGGAAATGAAGAAGTTCCTGGAGGATAAAGCCAACAACGCAGAAGTTAGAATCAAGGTCTTCCAAAAGCAATGGATGGGGGCCTCCCCGGTGGCGCAGCGGTTGAGCGCTGGGTTGCGAAGCTGCCCGCGGCTTCTGTGGTGCCAGTTCGATCCCTGGCTGCTCTCCTGCCACCCGAGGAGGGTCTCACATGGCGCGCGGACCTCTCCTGCTGCCTGCTGCTCCCCTCAGCAGTGTACTTTGGTTCTTCTGCCTGCTCTGCTCCCCGCTCTGGCTCTGGTGAATTCTCTCACCCTCCCGTGCTTCTGACTGTACCCAGTGCATGTATAAACAAAACAAACAAACAAACAAACAAATAAATAAATAAAACATGCCTCTATATTAAAAAAAAAAAAAAAGCAATGGATGAAGCAAACAAAATTGGGCCTCATCAAGGAGAATTCTCTGTACTCTGTACCTGGCAGCATCATGAACAAATAACTACATTGTTGTCCTTTTGAGTCACTAAGTTTGGGGATGACTTGTTACACATATATATAAATTATCTGAAATAGTCATGCTTTGTGCACTAAAACAAACTTCAAAAAGATTAATTTCAGTCTCCTGTTCTCATCAAATTATCTATACAGACAATATGAAAACATTTTCTGAAAAAAAGATCACTAGATTATAGTCTGCATGTGTCTCCATTCCAGTGAGCCATATGCCCTGAAAAATGAGGCATAAGAGACTTCCATGTTGAAAGGATGAGACACACCCTGAGCTAGTTATATGTAGCACTCAAAATGGTCCCTCTCAACTTAATATTTCAAACTCATTTCTGGAAATTAAGTGGTTTGGGGGGAAAGATATCTGGTAGATCCAAGATGGCATAATAGGAGGATCTTTGCTATACTCCCCAGAGGAATATTTGTTAAGTGGCAGAATACTGTACCCAGAGGAAACTATAGCTTAGAATGAAACTATAAAATCTCTTGACTATCAGAGACCAAGAAGATTGTACCAGGAAGACTCAGAAGAGATTCATGCTTTAATAAATGAGATGTGGGTGGAGAGGGACACCTGAAGGTTGTGATTGGGATAGGAGGTTACAGTAAAAATTGCAGCACTGTCACTTGGGCAACCAATTGACAGGCAGATCCAGCAAGGGGATAGTTAACATGTGGGAGTACACTCTGATTGAGGGAAACTATTTATGGAGGAGCTGGGTGCTCCCAGCACATAAGGTTCCCAGAGAAAAGATGAAGGAATATGTGCTGGTTGTATCATCCTCATGTACCCCTTGGGTCTGGTGCTGAGCATGTGAGGCTGACTGACAGCATGCAGACAGCAAAGCTTCAGGTCAAGAAACCCAGGTAGGAAGACTATCAATGGTGCCAAGGATGTGAGCCTGCCCCTTAACCAAGGAATTCAAAACAACAACTTGCCCCCTTCAATCCCCTTCCCTACTCCATGATTCAAATTAAATGATCAGTTCTTTAGAACTATTTAAGACCCTGAAAAGCCAAGTATCCAAAATTATATAAAAATCACAGTACTGCCTGGTAAAAAGGTAGAAGAAGCTCAAATGTCTGCAACAAAGTGGGCAGGTAAAAACCATAACACATGGCAACTTGAGATCTCAAGAGAATGACACCACAAAGACAGAACACCTTGTCAGAATCCAACCATAAAAAAATGGAAGATTTTATCATCCAATCAAAGAGAGAGTTCAAAATGGCCATAATAAAGAAATTCAAAGAAATGGAAGTAAATTCATAAAAGCAAGTCAAGTCAAAGTCACACAAGAGAACTCTGAAATGCTAATCAGAGATAGAAAAAGTCAGGGGGGCCTCCCTGGTGACACAAGGGGTTAAGACGAAGTGCTGTGAAGCAATCCGCAGCCACTGCAGCACGAGTTTAATCTCCGGCCAGGAAGGTGGCCCACATGGTGCAGCAGGCCTCTCCTGTCTTGTTTGCTGCTCCCCTCAGCAGTGTATTTCAGTAGATCTGCCTGTTTTGCCCCCCACAGAATAAAAGAGAAAAAGTCAGAAAAACAAATGAATGTCTTGAGAAATACAGTTAATACAGAAAATAGAAATTGAAGATTTAAATAAGAAAAAAAGGAGCTACATGATCTACAATATCAATAGAGGAGATTAAACAATTTGTGTAGAAATGTATGAAAGCAATTGAGAACAAATGTAGGACTAAATCAGTGATCCTGAACATAAGAGAAGTAAACAAATGAAGAAACACTTTGCGGACTATACAAGTCCATTATGGAAGGCAACATAAAGCTAACGGGTATTCCAGAAGGGGAAGAGAAAGAGAAAGGAACAAAAGGAAGGAATTTAATATAAAGTCCATGAAGTTAAAACAGCACCCTTTTCTCTAAATGTAATGAGAAAGTACTTTAGAAACTACAAAGAGTTTGAGACAAATATAGAATATTGAAAATAGCTAGGTAAAAAAAGCCAATGACCTATAAAGCTACTCATGTCAGATTTACTTCACACTTCTCTGAGGAAATCCTACAGGTAAGGAGAAATAAATGACATATACAAAATATTAATATTTAAAAGCAAAAATTGCAGTTCAAAATTACTGTATCTTGCAAGAATGTCCTTCAAATATGTGGGAGAAATAAAAGTCTTTTAAAACAAACAGAAGTTGAAAGAGTTTGCCAACACTGATATCCCTACAAGAAATGCTGAAGAGTTCCATATCTAAATCAAAATGAAGAAAAAAACAACAACAAAAAGAACAAAGAAATAGAACCAGAAAAATGAATACAAAATGGCAGTAGTAAATCCTCATATAACAATAAAACTCTAAATGCAAATGGAGTGAACTCACCAATTAAATTTTGAATCAGAAAATAAATTCTAATTTTCTACTGTTCCAGCAGTCCCATTTGGATCCATCCAAAGATGAAGATAAACAAACAGTAAAAGGTTGGAAATCAATCCTATAAGCAAATGTTAATCTAAAAAAGAAAAGAAGAGACATTTTTATTTCAGATAAGCTAGACTAATAGCTATAAAAAGATAACAAGAAGTAGGGATGGACATTATACAATGCTTAAAAAGTCAAAACATCAGGAACACTTAACACTCATCAACAAACATGCAACAAGTGAAGGAGCAACAATATTTGAAAGTTAACTATTAACAAACTCAAAAGTAGACACTGGCAGCAACACAGTAGTAGAGGATATCATCATGACACATTAATAAACAGTTCTAGGAAACAGAACATCTACAAGGAAACAATAGCTTAGAGGAGGAAGTAGATCAGATGAACTTAATAGCCATTTATAGGACACTACACCCACAAATACTGAGCACACATTCTTCTCAAACATACATTGAACACTCTCAAGGACAGGCACTAGTCATGCGAAGAAAAAGAGAGTCAAAAGTTCATGAAGACTGAAATCATATCAGGTATCTTCTCTGAACATAATGGCATCAAACTAGAAATCAAAACACAAAAAACGTGTGGAAAAATTCAAGTATGTAGGGACTAAACAGTATGCTACTGAATGACTGTAGGGTTAATGAGGAAATTTCAAAATACTGGAAATGAACAAAAATGACACTAGCCACCAGAAACTAGGCACACAACAAAATAGTACTAAAAACAAAGTATATAGCACTATAGGTGCACATAAAGAAACAACTCAAATAAATAATCTAACCATGTATCTTAAGGAACTAGAAAAAGAACAAATAAATCCAAAATCCTCTGGAAGGAAAGAAGTCATAAAAATTAGAATGAAATAAACTTCAAAAAGAGAGTGCAAAAGATCAGTGAAATCAATGGCTCTTTGGGAAAAAAATAACATGCCATAGCTAAGCCCACAAATATAACAAGGGAGAAAGCTCTAATAAAAAGAACCCCAAACAAAAGATGAGACATTGCAACACACAGTTCAGAAATAAAAAGATTACTATGAAGGGCCTTCCCTGGTGGCGCAGCGGTTGAGCGCTGGGCTGTGAAGCTGCCCGCAGCCTCTGAAGCGCCAGTTGGATCCCCGGCCACCAGCAAGGGTCCCACATGGTGAGGCAGACCTCCCCTGCTGTGCCCGCTGCTCCCCTCAGCAGTGTACTTCGGTCCTTCTGCCTGCTCTGCTCCCTGCTCTGACTCTGGTGAATCCTCTCATCCTCCCACGCTTCTGACTGTACCCAGTACTTGTATAAATAAATAAATAAATCTTAAAAAAAAAGATTACTATGAATATGAATTAATGAATATCTGTATGCCAGAAAGTTAAATGAAAGAAAAGAAATGGACAAATTCTTAGAAATATTCAACTTAGGGCCTCCCCTAGTGGCACAGCAGTTGAACGCTGGGATGCGAAGCTGCTCATAGCCTCTGCAGCACCAGTTCAATCCCCGCCCACCGGCGAGGGTCCCATATGGCTTGCGGACCTCTCCTTTGGCGCCCGCTGCTCCCCTCAGCAGTGTTTTTCATCAGTCTGCCTGTTCTGTTCCCCACTCTGGCTTTGGTGAATTCTCTCACCCTCCCATGCTTCTGACTGTACTCAGTGCTTGTATAAATAAATAAATAAATAAATAAATAAATAAATAAATAAATAAATAAATAAATAAATATTTTAAAAAGGAAAAAAAAAAAAGAAATACTCAACTTACCAAGACTGGATAGCAAAGAAATAGAAAACCCAACAGACCAGTTACAAGCAAGGAAATTGAAACTCTAATTAAAAATAAATGCCTCTCAAAACAAAAGCCTAGCACCAGATTACTTCACTAGTGAAGTCTTCCAAACCAGTTCTTCTCAAACTCTTATCGAAAATTGAGATAGAGGGAATGCTTCCAAACACATTTTATGAGGCCAGCATTAGCCTGGTACCAAAAACATACAAAGACATCACAAAAAAGAAGAAAACCAGGTAGCTTTTTCCGCCCACTTGTGTCTGCACATGTGTTTTCTTCTACGTCCCTTTTATTTCTAATAAGCCTGACCATTTGGGATATAAACTTCACCTTCCTGTGTCAATGCAAATATCTTCTACTCCTTGGTAAACTCTCCATGTGCTGCTTAAAGGGGAAATCTGCCAAAACTTTTCTCAGAGCAAAACAAACAAGGAAACTGGAAGAAACTGAAGATTTCTCCACTGAGAACCACGTCAAACATGAAACTGAGCCCATCTCCTTGTCCATACTGAAAGCCTAATTTTTTTCAGTTCTATTACCTTATACATCATGTCCTACATTCAACAAAAATGATGACATGCTAAAATAAAAGAAAAAATTCAGTTGGAACAGAATCAAACTCAGATAGGACACAGAATTTGGAATTATCTGAAATATCAGTTTAAATTACTATGGTTTATACATTAAAGACTGTAATGGAAAAGCAGACAACACACGAAAGCAAATGGGCAAAAATTTGTCATTTATAATAAATTTGTACCCTATATGCCATTGAGCTAAAGCCTGGGATAGGCACCTAGGACTTCAAAGGGAAGATGGGAAACTCAGGATAAAAAGAACAGATGCTTGGTAATTAGAAGTTTACCCTGCCATTGATAAGTCATTTAGATAAAAATTATCCTTCTTTGGGCCAAATTATTTTAGGTAATTAAGGGATAGGTAGAAGTTTGTCTTGAGTGGACAGGGTCTTGATTGCCTTCAGCTCAAAATAGTCCACATGCCAAAGTTCAGGCATTTTCTGAACCTCTGCAGCAAAGAGATGGAAACTCTAAGAAAGAAAGAAAAGGAAATACCAGAAATCAAGAATTTAACAGAAAAGCAGAATGCCTTTGATAAACTCACCAGGAGACAACACACTAAAGCAAGAGTCAGTGAGTTTGAAGATATGTCAAAAGAAACTTCCTAAACTTAAATGCAAAGAAGAAAAAAAAAAGAATTAAAAATATATAACATTTAATTACCATACGACCCAGCAAATCCATTCTTAGGTATTTATCTGAAGAAAATGAAAATGCAATTTTCAAAAGATACCTGCACTACTTTATTAGTATTATTTATAGCAGTGAAGATATGGAAACAGCCTAAGTGCCCCTTCATATTCCATTCTTTGGAGAGAAGAAAAATAGTCACAGGTGAAGTGTCAGAGGTTCTAAAAGGATTTTATAAACAAATATATAATCTCTGATGTTACATCTGGAATTGTATTTCTCTGTCTAAAGAATTCCTTTAGTATTTTCTTTTTTTTTCAAAGATTTATTTATTTATACAAGAACCGGGGTACAGTCAGAGACACGGGGGTGTGGGGGACTGTGAGAGGATTCACCAGAGACAGAGTGGGGAACAGAACAGGCAGATCTACTGAAACACACTGCTAAGGGGAGCAGCAGGCAAAACAGCAAAGGTCTGCCGTGCCATGTGGGAATCTCCCTGGCTGACGGGGAATAGAACTGGCGCTGCAGAGGCTGCAGACAGCTTCACAGCACAGCGCTCAACCCCCTGCGCCACCGGGGAGTCCCTTTAGTATTTTCTTGATTTGCATTTCCCTTACAATAAGTGACATTGACCATCTTTTCACATAATTTTATGTTCATCTGAATGTCTTTTTTAGAGAAGTGTATATTTAGGTTTATTGCCCATATGTTAATTGGTTTGCTTTCTTTATTATTGCTCAGCTTTATTGAGTTCTTTGTGTTTATTTTTAATTAATTCCTTTAAGGTGAAGCACAATTTTCTTATTTTAAATTTATTTATTTTCAATTATTTTATATGTTTTCTACATCATTTTTCATTTTTGTACAATGTATGCATTTTCATCTTGGTTATAGTCCCCGTAAAATTGCCACCACTCATTCACCCATAAACTATCACCATGGTTCCTTGGAAGCACAAATATTTTAAAGTGGGTCAAAGTCTACTGTCTATTATTTCTACAGATTTTTATTTATGTAATTTTTTAAAAGATTTATTTATCGATGCATACAAGAACAGGGGTACAGGCCAGAGATACAGGGGTAAGGGGGTGAGAGGATCCACCAGAGATAGAACAGGTAACAGAACAGGCAGACTGACTGAAATACACTGCTGAGGGGAGCAGTGGGCAAGACAGGAGAGGTCTGCTTTGCCATGTGGGTTGCTCCCTGGCTGGCCGGGGATTGAACTCGTGCTGCAGAGGCTGCAGATTGCTTCACAGTGAGTGCTTAACCCCTTGCGCCACCAGGGAGGTCCCATTTAAGTAATTTTGCCTACTCATGGACCACGTTAAATTTTATACCTATCTTTCTTATTATTTTTCTTTTTAATTAAAATATAATTTAGATATTATAAAATGTATTCAATTTATCCAGCCCAGAGGGGAGCAGCACCCACCGCTGGGGCAGACCGGGCGTGCAGGAGAGCGCGTTCCCGAATCGCCATTTTGCAGCAGGGACCTTTCTTGCTGGAGACTGTGTAAACCCAGCAGAAGTCTCACCGAGGAGACAGAGGTAAGCTGGGAGGCTTGCCCATGCCGGGCGCCTTCTAGCCTGCAGTTCCAGCCCAGAGGGGAGCAGCACCCACCACTGGGGCAGACTGGACGTGCAGGGGAGCAAGTTCCCACATCACCATTTAGCAGGGACCTTTCTTTGCTGGAGACTTGTGAACCCAGCAGAAGTTCCCCAGAGGAGCCAGTGGTGAGCTGGGAAGGTCGCCCAAGATGCTGGCCAGTACCAGCAACACACTGTCACAAGGAATACGGCAAATTAGAAAACAGGCAGTAGGGAGTAGAAAAACCACATGCAACCCAGCAACTCCTCAGCAAAAAAGCACACTGCAAAAAGAAAACCATCTACCAGATTGCATTGACAGTAACTTGGAAGAACTTCTGAGCCTTCCAGATAGAGAATTTAAAATTGCTGTGATTAAAAAACTGATAGAAGTCATAAAGGAAAACAATGATAAGGGGAAAATAATTAATGACCAGAAGAATGAAATTGAGTCCCTAAAGAGGGAAGTAAAAGAAATGCAGGAGATCAAAGAATTAATGGAGACGCTAAAGAACTCTGGGAAAAGCAATGAAAGCAGAAGAGATGAAATGGAAGAACGAATAAGTACTCTTGAAGACACAAAAATAAAAAGAACTAAAACAGAAAAGGAAGGAGAAGTACGAAGGAAAAAGACCAAAGAAAGACTTCGGGAACATTCTGACTCCATGAGGAAAGGAAATATAAGAGTTATAGGAATCCCAGAAGGAGAGGAGAGAGATGTAGGAACAGAGAAAATATTCATGGATATAATAGAAGAGAACTTCCCAAACGCGAAGAAGGAGCTGAAAATTGATATACAAGAAGCAAAAAGAACACCAAACTTCCATGACGAAAGGGAAAATACAGCAAGACACATAATAGTAAAGCTCCCAAGAATCCAAGACAAGGAAAAAATAATGAAACTAACAAGAGGGAAGAAACAGATAACATTCAAAGGGAAACCATTCAGACTGACATCAGACTTCTCTGAAGAAACACTGCGGGCAAGGAGAGAGTGGAGGGACATAGTCAACAGACTCCAAGAAAACAGATGCCAACCAAGAATACTCTATCCCGCAAAGCTCTCCTTCCTCTTTGAAAAAGAATAAGGACCTTCCCAGACAAACAGAAACTCTGGAATTTTATTAAGACTAAACCCCCACTCCAAAAAATACTACAAGGAGTCCTACAGCCAGAACCTCAGAGGGATGAATAACAACAAAAGAAGGCCAAAGAAAGTTATTAAAAGAATAAATGAATAAAATCAAAGGAAAGACAAACACAATGGCAAATACAGATGCTAACATATCAATACTAACTCTAAATGTAAATGGACTAAACTCTTCAATAAAAAGACACAGAGTTGCAGGCTGGATTAAGAAACAAAACCCAACCTTTTGCTATCTCCAGGAAACACATTTAGCTGCAAAATATAAAAATAGACACAAAGATAAAGGATAGAAAACAATTCTACAAGCAAATGGACCAAAAAAGAAGGCAGGAACAGCTATACTCATATCAGATAAAACAGATTTCAAACTTAAAAAGATAAAAAGAGACCCCAGTGGTCATTACATTATGATCAAGGGGAAAATACTTCAAGAGGAAATAACACTCATTAACATATGTTCACCAAACAAAGGAGCACCAAAATATATCAGACAACTATTGGCATCTCTGAAAACAGACATCAGAGAAAACACATACGTAGTGGGAGACTTCAACACGCCACTATCAACAATGGATAGATCAACAAGACAAAAAATAAGTAAAGACACTAAAGCTCTAAATAAGAATCTAGAGTGCTTGGGCTTAACAGACATATATAGAACACTAAACCCAAAAATATCTGAGTATACATTTTTCTCAAGCGCACACGGATCATTCTCTAGGATCGACATATACTGGGGCACAAGACAAACATCAACAGAGACATCAAGATTGAAATCATAACAGCCATCTTTTCTGACCATGAAGGCATCAAACTAGAAATAAACCATAAAAAGAAGGCAAGCTATTCTCCTACCTCGTGGAGATTGAAACCTACACTACTGGAAGTCCACTGGACTAACGAGGAGATAAAAGAAGAAATTAAAAAATTCTTTGAATTGAATGACAAGGAGGACACCAATTTCCTAAATGTATGGGATGCAGCAAAAGCAATAATAAGAGGAAAATATATAGCAATAGATGCTCACATCAAGAAACAAGAAAGAACTCAAAGAAACAACCTAATCTCGAAGCTCAAAGATCTAGAAAAAGAACAACAAAAAAACCCCAAAACCAGTAGAAGAAAAGAAATAATAAAAACCAAAGCAGAAATAAATGAAATTGAAACTAAAAAAACAATCCAAAAGATCAATGAAACCAAGAGCTGGTTCTTCGAAAAAATAAATAAAATAGATAAACCCCTAGCCAGGCTTACAAGGGCAAAAAGGGAGAAAGCACAAATAAATAGGATAATAAATGAAAGAGGAGAAATCACAACGGACACAGCAGAAATCAAAAGAATAATTAATAACTACTATGAACAGTTATATGGAAACAAGTTCAACAATCTAGAGGAGATGAACAAATTCCTACAACTCTACAATCACCCAAAGCTAGATAAAGAAGAAATAGAACACCTAAACAGACCAATTACAATTAGCAAAATTGAAATGGTAATCAAAAACCTCCCCAAAAACAAAAGCCCATGACCTGATGGATTTACAAATGAATTCTACCAAACATTCAGAGACGAATTGGTGCCTATCCTTCACAAACTCTTCCAAAAAATTGAGAAGGAAGGTATAATACCTAACAAGTTCTATGAAGCCAACATTACACTAATACCAAAACCGAACAAGGACAACACAAAAAAAGAAACCTATAGGCCAATCTCCCTAAAGAACACTGATGCAAAAATCCTCAATAAAATTTTAGCTATCAGAATCCAACAGTGTATCCATAAGGTAATTCACCACGACCAAGTAGGATTCATTCCAGGGACACAAGGATGGTTCAACATCCGAAAATCAATCAACGTTATCCAACACATCAACAAAAAGAATTATAAAAACCATATGATAATATCAATAGATGCCGAGAAAGCTTTCCACAAAATGCAACACCCATTCATGAAAAAAGCCCTTGAAATTCTTGGGATACAAGGAACATATCTCAACATCATAAAGGCCATATATGACAAGCCAACAGCCAGTATCATTCTCCATGGTGAAAAGCTGAAAGCATTACCATTAAGATCTGGAACAGGACAAGGATGTCCAAACTCACCACTGCTTTTCAATATAATACTGGAAGTCCTAGCAGGAGCAATAAGACAAGAGAAAGAAATCCAAGGAATCCAAATAGGAAAAGAAGAAGTCAAACTATCACTATTTGCAGATGATATGATAATATACATAGAGAACCCCAAAATAACCATAGAAAAAATAATTGAACTCATCAATCAGTTCAGCAAAGTGGCAGGATACCAAATCAACATGCAAAAGTCAGAAGCCTTCCTATACACTAACAATAAATCTGAAGAAGAAGAAATGAAAAAAAACATCCCCTTTATTATCGAAACAAAAAAAATCAAATACTTGGGAATAAATCTAACAAAAGAGGTAAAGGACCTTTACAAAGAAAACTATAAAACACTGTTAAAAGAAATAGAAGAAGATACAAAGAAATGGAAATCCCCTGCTCATGGATTGGAAGAATAAACATTATTAAATGGCCATCCTACCAAAAGCAATATACCGATTCAATGCTATTCCAATAAAAATTTCAATGTTATTCTTCAAAGAAATAGAACAATTATTGATGAAATTCATATGGAATCACCAAAAACCCCGAATAGCCAAAGCTCTCCTGAAAAAAAAAAAGAAGGGAATGGAGGCATAACACTCCCAGATTTCAGGCTATACTACAAAGCCATAATCATCAAAACTGCATGGTATTGGAACAAGAACAGACACACGGACCAATGGAATCAAATAGAAAATCAAGAAATAAACCCACAGATTTATAGATTAGTTAATCTTTGACAAAGAAGCAAAGAATATGCATTGGAGCAAAGAAAGTCTGTTCAATAAATGGTGCTGGGAAACTGGGTCGCTACATGCAAAAGAATGAAGCTTGACTACTACCTCACACCATACACAAAAACCAACTCAAAATGGATTAAAGAACTAGACATAAAACCTGAAACCATAAAATACATAGAAGGAAATATAGGCGAAACACTACGTGATTTGCACATCAAAGACATCTTTACAGACACATCACCCAAAGCAGTGATAGTGAAGGCAAAGATCAACAGCTGGGACTACATCAAATTAAAGAGCTTTTGCACAGCAAAAGAGACAATAACAAAAACAAAGAGAAACCCCACCAACTGGGAGAACATTTTTGCACCCAACACTAATGATAAAGGACTGATCACAAAAATCTGCAAAGAGCTGATGAGACTCAACAACAACAAAGAAAATAACCCAGTCAAAAAATGGGCAGAAGAGCTAAAAAGAAACCTCTCTGAAGAGGAAATGCAAATGGCCAACAGGCATATGAAAAAATGTTCAACATCACTTGTAATCAGGGAAATGCAAATCCAAACTACCATGAGATACCATCTTACACCAGTGAGAATGGCACATATTAAAAAAAAATAGCAACAACAAATGTTGGCGAGGGTGTGGAGAAAAAGGAACTCTTCTGCACTGTTGGTGGGAGTGCAAACTGGTCCAACCACTATGGAGAGCTGTGTGGAGATTTCTGAACCTACTAAACATAGAGCTGCCAATGATCCAGCAATTCCACTCCTAAGTATTTACCCAAAGGACACAGAATCATCAATTCCAAAGAGCACCTGCACCCCTATTTTATAGCAGCACTGTTTACAATAGCTAAGCTTTGGAAGCAACCCAAATGCCCAAAAATAGATGACTGGATCAAGAAGTTGTGGTACATATATACCATGGAATATTACTCAGCATTCAAAAAAGATAAACACATGCAATTTGCAGCAACATGGATGGCGCTGGAAGGGATCATGCTCGGCGAAATAAACCAGAAAGCAAAAGCAAAATACCGGATGGTCTCACTCATAGCAGGAATCTAGAAAACTTAAATAAGGGACCAGGAAAATGAATAACTATAAGAAAGTGAAAATCAAAATCAACAAAAATCTATGAACCAGAGACTCTTTTGGGGGGGTGGGTGGTGGGAGGGGAGGGATTGGGGTCAAAATGGGGGGTTGAAATTGTATGGGGAATATAAAAATAATATATATATAATAAAAAATGTATTCAATTTATATGTATGGTTAAATGAGTTTTAACAAATGTGTGTACCTGTGAAACTGACTTTTCCAACAAGATATAGAATAATTTTATCAGGCCTCCCTGGTTAACAGTGGTTTAAACAGTGGTTAACAGTGGTTAAAAACACAGCACTATCAAACTATTGCCAGCCACTGCAGTGAATTTGATCCCTGGCCATTGAGCTAACCCATAGGGCACAGCAGACCTCTCCTCTCCTGTCTCGTCTACTGCTCCCCTCAGCAGTGTATTTCAGTAGATCTGCCAGTTCTGCTCCTCACTCTGTCTCTGGTGAATCCTCTCACCCCTGCACCTCTGCTATACCCCAGTTCTTGTATGCATAAACAAATACAAATAAATCTTTTTTTAAAAGAACAATTTTATCACTCCAGAAATTTCCCTTGTGTTTTTTCCAGCCAATCTTCAACCCCCACTCTGCAACACTAAAACCAGTGATTTTATTTTATCACCATAGATTAGTTTTTTCTGTTTTAGGATGTCATATAAATACAATCACCAAATGTATATTCTTTTATATGTGGCATATTTTGGTTAACATAATGTTTTTGAGACTTCTCCATGTAATTTTGAGTGTATTAGTAGCTTCTTTGAATTGCTGAGAAATATTTTATTGTTTCAATATACCATAGTGTGTTTACCTGTTATCCTATTCATTGATATTGGGTTGTTTCCAGGTGGGCTATTATGAATATAAATCTATGAAAATTAATGTTCAAGACTTTGAGAACACATGTTTTCATTTACTCTGATGTCTTGGCTGCTGTATCATAATATCCTAAATGGGTGGCTAAAACAATGGATATTTAAATCTTATAGTTATAAAGGCTGGAAGTCCGAGATCAGGTTGCTAGCATGGTTGGGTTCTTAGTGTAGGTCCCCTTCCTGACTTACATCTGACATCCCATCATTGCATCCTAGCAAAGCAAATGCTTTGCTAATCCTATTCATGTGGGCTCAGCCCTCATAACCCAAGTACCTCGTGTTGGCCTCATTTCTTAAAACCACTGCACTAGAGGTTAAAACTTCAGGGTAAATTTTGAGGGAACACAAGCATTCAGTAGATAACTTTTAATTAGGCAATATTATAGGATCATTGGGTAGATTTATGCTTAATTTTATAGAAACTGCCAGTGCTCCAAAGTAGCTGTACCATTTTACATATCCAAGAGCGTGCAGGTATTCCAAATACTTAACATGTGTTGCTAGTTTTTAAAATTTTTAAACATTCTACTGAGTATGTAGTGGTGGCTCCAGTGGTTTTAATTTTTTTCCCTGATTACTAATTATGCTAAACACATTTTCATATGTTATCCATTTGTATTCCTTCATTTGTAATGTGTATATTCAAATCTGAAAAAGAGAGAGAACTACAGACCAATATGCCTGATGAACATAGATGCAAAAATCCTCAAGAAACCTTATAAACTGAATTCAACAATGCACTAAGAAAATAATGCATCATGAAAAGTGAGATTTACTCTGGAAAAGTAATGATGATTCAAATCAGAAAATCAAGCAATGCAATTTACTACATCAATAAAGGGGAATAAAGAATATACTATCACATCGGGGCCTCCCCGGTGGCGCAGCAGTTGAGCGCTGGGTTGCGAAGCTGCCCGCAGCCTCTGCAGCGCCAGTTCGATCCCCGGCTGCTCCCCGGCCAACAGAGGGGTCCCACATGGCGCGCAGAACTCTCCTGCGGACTGCTGCTCCCCTCAGCAGTGTACTTCAGTCCTTCTGCCTGCTCTGCTCCCCGCTCTGGCTCTGGTGAATTCTCTCACCCTCCCGCGCTTCTGACTGTACCCAGTGCTTGTATAAATAAACAAATAAATAAATAAATAAATAAATAAATAAATAAATAAATAAATCTTTAAAAATATATATATATATATATACTATCACATCAATAAATACAAAGAAATAATTTGGTAAGATTCAATGTCTATTTATGATAAAAACCATCAATATTGGAGATAAATGGAACATAACTCAACATAATAAAGGCCAAATATGACAAACCCTCAGCTAACATCTTAATTGTGAAACGTTGAAAGCATTCCCTCTTAGACTTGTACAAGACAATTATGCCACTTTCACAACTACTATTCAACATTGTGTTGAAGTATTAGCTACAGCAGCTAGACAAGACAAAGAGTAAAGAGGAATCCAAATTGTCAAGAAAGAACTAAAACTGTTGTTATTTATAGAGGACATGCTAACATACACAGAAAACCTTGAAGATTCCACTGAAAAGCTAACAAAAATAATAAATCAGTATAGTAAAGGGGCAGTTTACAAAATTAATTAACAAAAATCAGTTGTGTTATTACATGGAAGCAACAACCAGAAAAGAAAGAAATCAAGAAAATATATTTATAACTGGATTAAAAAGAATTAAATACCTAAGAGTAAACGTAACAAAGAAGCTGAAGAATTTTGTACAGTAAAAAATATAAGATATTGTTAAAAGAAATACAAGAGAAAATAAATGGAAAACAGTTTATGTTCTAGTTTAGAAGAATTGGTATTATTAAAATGGTCATTTTAGGGCCTCCCCGGTGGCGCAGCGGTTGAGTGCTGGGTTGCGAAGCTGCCCGCCACCTCTGCAGTGCCGGTTCAATCCCCGGCTGCTCCCCGGCCACCGGAGGAGGGTCCCACATGACGCAGCAGACCTCTCCTGCCGCCCGCTGCTCCCCTCAGCAGTGTACTTCGGTCCTTCTGCCTATTCTGCTCCCCGCTCTGGCTCTGGTGAATTCTCTCACCCTCCTGTGCGTCTCACTGTACCCAGTGCATGTATAAACAAAACAAAACAAACAAACAAATAAATAAAACATGCCTCTATTAAAAAAAAATTAAAAAAATAAAATTAAAAAAAATGGTCATTTTACCCAAAGCAATATACAGATTCAATATGATCCTTAGTAAAGTTTAATGGAACTCATCAAAGCAATAAAGAAACATTACCGAAACTCATATGGGACCACAAAATATCCCAAATAACCAAACCAATCCTGACCAAAAACAAATAAATATATAGAGAGAAATAATGGTTGTATCACACACAGACTTCCAATTATACTGTTGTGCTATAATAATCAAATCAGTGGTACCAGGAATAAAAATAGATACAAAGAAATAGAATTTAGAGCCCAGAAGTAAACTCACACTTACATAGAGATTAAATTTCTAACAAAAGAGTCGAGTACAATTTAATGAAAGGAAAGTCTCATCAACAAATGGTGTTGCAAAAAACTGCATGGTCACATGCAAAAGAATGCATCTAAATTCCTACCTCACACCATATACAAAAATTTACTGAAAATGGTTTAAAGACTTCAACACAAAACTTTAAAACATAAAATGCATAGAAGAAAACAGGCAAAACATTCCAGGACAGTAGATTCAATGATATATTTGTGGATTCATCTCTAAGAGTACAAGAAACAAAAGAGGATAAACACAAATGGGACTACATTGAACTAAAAACTTCTGAATAATGGAAGAAACTATATTTTTTTAAAGGCAATACTAAATGGGCAAAAATATTTGCACACTATACTTCTGATAAGGGACTGTTATTGAAGATCAACAGAGACTTCATACAACTCTAGAAAAAGCAAACAAAGAATCAAATTTAAAAAAGAAATGGGCAGAGGAACTAAAATAGAAACTTCTCCAAAGTAGACAGACAGACAACAGGTATAAGAAATAAATGTTCATCAACATTTCTCATCAGGAAAATGTAAGTCAAAACCACAATGAGATATCACCCACACCTGTCAGAATGGCCCTTATCAAAAAGAACAGAATAAAACAAATACTGGTGGGGATGTGGAGAAAAAGTAAACATCATGTACTATTGGTGGGAATGTAGACTGGTCCATTTGCAGCCCTCAACCAGGGGCCCCTCTACTAGAGTTTGCCTTGTCATGGGCCAACCTTTCCAAAGGGGTGACATGGCAGGGGAGTCATTGCCACCCAGTGTCACTGCTGGCCTCTGCAGGCAGCCTGATCGCCAGTGGGGCCACTGATGGCAGGAAATAAAATGGCTGTCACCCTCTGCTGCCCAGTGCCAGTTGTGCTGCTCATAAGCAGTGCTTCTATAGCTGGACACTGGAGTTGGGGAAGGGATTCTGGCCCTCAAACCCAGCTAGCACTGGGCCAGCCATCAAGCCCTGCCCACAGAAGTGGGCCTACATGCAGTCATCCTGCAACTTCTAGATACAGAGCAGCATGAGTGTTGCCAAGAAGCAATGACTCCTGCTGTTCTCACCAGAACCTTAGGGGGTCTTGTACTTAAGCTAGGTTTGTACCAGAGAGGGGATGCCCGCAGGTGGCATGTTCTGGTGGCTGGTCATTTTAGAGCAGTGTGATAGCAGATACTTTCATATGCTGCAGCAGCAGGACAGGAAACAGGAGGGTGGGAAACCACCAATGCTGATGCCAGTCACTTTCAGAGGCCCTCTCTGGCCTGCCTGCCAACTGTAATCTCTTAGGAGGCTGGAAAGAGCAAGTTTTGCCCTACAGCTTATGCCCTGGGAACTGTTTTTACATCTCCACTGGAGAAAAGTATGGAAGGTTTTCAAAATATTAAAAATAGACCTACCATACCATAGCAATTCTACTCCAAAGAATGCAAAAGCATTAATTTGAAGGGATATGTACATTCTATATTCATTGTAGTGCTATTTACAATAGCCAAGTCATGGAAACAAGTGTTCAAGAACAAATGAGTCAGTTTATTTTATTTTATTTTATTTTACACTATTGTTAACTTTTATATAATGTTTGATTTCCCCCTTCAGCTGTAATTCCCATAAAATTCTCACTCCCAAATCACCAGTGAACCATCATATAGTCTCTTTTGTTTCTTCCCTCTTCCTTTTGACCCCTCTCCCCCTTCCCCTGCAGCATGTCTCAGTTCTATAGTTTGCCTGTAAATTTTTATCATTTTATTTCCTGACCCCTTGTTCAGTGTCCTTATGTTCCTCCTATAAGTGAAACCACCCAATATTTTTCTTTTTCTTTCTTCCTTATTTCACTGAGTATTATTCCTTCCAACTACATCCATGTTGCTGCAATGACATGCTTATCATTTTTGATTACTGAGTAGAATTCCATTATGTATATATGCCATATCTTCTTGATCCAGTCAAGAACAGATGAGTGGATTAAGAAGACTGCTAAACAGACACAAAAGAATACTACCATGTTATATTAAAAAAAAATGATGAAACCTTTCCATTTGGGAAAACATGGCTGCAATTGGAGGGGATAAAAATTAAGTGAAATAAGTTATAAGGAAGAAGACAACGCAGATGATTTCACTTATGTTTGGAATATAGAGACACAAAAAGGGTCAAACAAAACCAAACCACTAACAAACCCTTGAAACATGATTATAGAATTGCGGTTCTAAGAGTGGGAGGGAGAGAGGAGAGAGCAATATGTGGAGGCAGTCCATTTGACCATGGTGGAGGGCTGTAGGTTCCTTTGTGGTAGGGATGATGTATAACATACCTACAAAGAGATGTAATCATATACCTCAGCTTAATATTGTATTTTAAAGAAATGTTATTATGATAAAAATTAAATAAACTCATTTCTGTATTCATAGATAAAGCTTTGTCAGATGTTATATTAAAATGTATATTAAAAGAAAGTTATGGGGCCTCCCCTGGTGGTGCAGGTGGTTGAGCACCTCCCCGTGAAGCTGTCCACAGTCTCTGCAGTGCCAGTTTGATCCCAGCCGGCCAGCGAGGGTCCCACATGGGGCAGCAGACCTCTCCTGTCTCGCCCGCTGCTCCCCTCAGCAGTGTATTTCATTAGTCTTCCTGTTCTGTTCACCGCTCTGTCTCTAGTGAATCCTCTCACCCTCCCACACATCTGGCCTGTACCCCAGTTCTTGTATGAATGAATAAATAAATAAATCTTTAATAAAATAAATAAAAGAAAGTTATGGGCCTCCCCAGTGGCACAGCGGGTTGAGTGTAGTGCTGTGAGGTTGTCCACAGCCTCTGCAGGGAGAGTGTGATTCCCGGCCAGCCAGGGAGATACCCACATGGCACAGCAGACCTCTCCTTTCTCACCCGCTGCTCTCCTCAGCAGTGTATTTCAGTTAGTCTGCCTGTTCTTCTCCTCAGTCTGTCTCTGGTGAATTCTCTCACCCTCCCACACCTCTGGACTGTACCCCAATTCTTGTATAAATAAATATTTTTTAAAAAAATAGAAAGTTAAAAATACTTTTTGCCCATTTTATTGATGTTCAAAAGTGAGCATTTTCTCCAAGTATTTTGAATGAAAGATAATAAAGTACACATTAAAGGAAATCATTGTATTCATCTTTCACAACTTAAAAAAAATCATAATGATTTTTGAGTAGTATATTTGAAAATTAAAAGCATGATTGTGAAGGTGGACTTTTGGGATAAGCTCTTTTATGTGGGTTTTCTGGTTCAAAGGGTAGATGTAAATATAATTTTGTTAATTATTGCCATAGTCCCTCAATAAATTGTGTGCCATTTTCTTCTTCCACTGAACAATGTGTGTAAATATCAGTATCTCTAATATCCCCACCACTATTGCCAGCCACTTTCAGAGGCCCGCTCTGGCCGGCCTGCCAGCTGCTCTCTAGTGCTCTTAGTTAGAGTGCATTGTAAACCTTCTGAATTGTTGCCGCCTATTAGGAAAAAAATGTGTTTAGTGTAGAAGCAGGCTATAAACATCTTTTCAAATTTTCAGGGCCATTTGTATATCATTTACTTTGAAATGTCTTTGTTATCTTTTGGCCATTTTCCAATTTGATTTGGTTGTTTCTCCAATGAATGATAAATATTAGTTATATATTGGAAAGACTAACTCCATTTTTGTTATATGGATAATACATATTTTTCTCCTAATATTCTCTTTCATTGTTCCTTGACAATCTGTTATAGCATGTAAAAGTATTCTATTTTATTTGTATGTAGCTTTTTTATTGCTGATGGATTCTTAATTTTCTAATTATTAGAACACTGTCTGTATTGTGTCATCATTTGTAATCTCAAAACATTCGAAGTATCCTAAATATCTATTGTTAGGAGGATAGTTAAATAAACAATGATAAGTCTATACAATTTAGTAGTACTCGGATATAAGGAAGTATAAGGGAAATTGTTATATACTATTATGGAATAATTAGAAAGCTGTGTTTTGAAAAAATAATATACAAATAAAACAATATGTTATCTTTTGTGAAAGACTAAAATTGTATACAATGCATTTTCTTAAAATTTGCACATCTATTGTTGCAAATATCAATGCCAAAAGAAACATGAAAAGGATAAAGCAGGCTTATAATTGTTTACCAATAGGAAGTGGGTGTATAAGGTAAAATAGATAGGAATAAGCATGAGATCTTTCTAGCACATATTATGCATAATATGGAAATTGAACCACTTTAAAGTTTACATATTCTGAAAAAAAAACAATTAAATTATTAAAAGAACAAAATGAACTTAATTCAGAATCAATATATCCCTACAGGAAAATAATTAATGATGTGAATTCTATATACATATTTGTCTGACTGTGTACCCTTAGTAAGATACATTTTAGGGGCAAAAATGGAATGTGTAGCTTTGCTTAGCAGGTGGGCTGTTGGTAAAGATAATGCTGAGACCATTTTGCATGAGTTGTAGTATAACACCAATGAGTAAATATATTGATATTGAGTTGACTGGATTTTCAGTAACCAAATGAAGTTGAGCATAAAAAACATGTCCTTTGTAGTATTCATGACAAATGAAAACCCTGAATATTATATAAGACAACCATTAGTCAAAAACACATAATGACTCATTCAATGAGACAGCTTACTCAGACTCATAAAAGCTAATTTCATGAAAAACAAACAAAAAACAAAAACTGTTCTAAAGTAAAGAAGACTAAAAGAACATGATGTCTCAAAGAAAACTTTTATAAGACGTGATTCTGTCAAAGTTAAATTTATAGGGTATGAAATTTTAGCTTAAGGAAATGAAAGAAAATGCCATCAAAAGTGAGAAAAGTGACAATAAAACTGATACTAGACAAATGCATAGGATCATGACAAACTATATAATACATGCAAACAAATGGGAAACCTAGAAGAAATGGGTAACATAAAATCTAACAAGGGTTAATCATTAAAAAGTAGAGATGTGAATAAATAGTTAATGAGTAAAAAAGATTACCATTATAAAAACATCCTAATTCAGAAAAACCCAGGACCAGATGGCTTCACTGATGATTTTTCAAAACATTTAATGAATAGTTAATGGTAATCCTTTTAAAACCTAAAAAATCAAGGAAGAAGCAATACTTCCAAACTTAGTTTATGAAGTCAGCATTAACCTCATATCACAATCAGGTAAGGACTCTAGAAGAAAAATATAGACCAATATTCTTGGTGAATGTAAATACAAAAGATCTCAAACAAAATATTAGCAAACTGAATTTAATAATGCATTAAAACTATCACTATGAGCATGTAAGATTTATTCTTGGAAAGCATGGATGGTTCTGCATATGCAATTCAATACATGTAATACGTCACGTAAATAGAATGAAATATAAACATTATAGGATCATCTCAAAAGATGTACAAAAAGCTTTTACAACCTATAACTTCATTTCTTAGTAAAAACTCCAAACAAATTTTATATGTATGGGCCTCCCAGGTGGCGCAGCGGTTGAGCGCTGGGTTGCAAAGCTGTCCGCAGCCTCTGCAGCGGCAGTTCGATCCCTGGCTGCTCCCCAGCCACCAGAGGAGGGTCCCACATGGCGCACAGACCTCTCCTGCCGCCCGCTGCTCCCCTCAGCAGTGTATTTCAGTCCTTCTGCCTGCTCTGCTCCCCACTCTGGCTCGGTGAATTCTCTCACCCTCTCGCACTTCTGACTGTACCCAGTGCTTGTATAAATAAATGAATAAATCTTTAAAAAAATTTTATATGTGTAAAGATACCTCTATATAATAAAGATCACATGCTAGAAAGCCACAACATCATACTCAATAGTGAATGATTGAAACCTTTTCCTGTAAGATCAGGGACAAAACAAATGCAACCACTCTAACTGTTCTTACTTTACATAGTACAGGTAGTTCTAGAGAAAATAAGAATGGCAAAGAAATAAAAGACCTCAAAATCAAAAAAGAAAATTTAAAATCATCATTTCTTGCTGATATATGACCTTATATGGAGAAAACATTGTGAAAAACTATTGAAACTAATAAAATAATTTGATGAAGTTGTAAGATATAAAATGTACATACAGAAATTAGATTCTATACACTAACAACAAAATATCTGAAAAGGAAATTTAAAAACTATTATATTCACAGTAGCATAAAAACCAATAAAATACCAAGGAATAAATTCAACCAAGGAAGTAACAGATTTGTACAATGGAAACTATAACAATTTTATGAAAGAAATTGATGAAGAAACAAATGGAATGATAATTTATGTTCATGTATCAAAATAATCTGTGTTGCAAAAAGTTCATACCACAGATTCAATGCAATCTACAGATTCACTGCAATAGCTAACAAAGTTTCAAGATTTTTTTCTCACATAAATAAAAGTGACAACCCTAAAATTTAATCCTAAACCACAGAAGACTCAAAATAGCCAAACAATCCTCATAAAGAAGAACAAGATTGCAGGTATTGTATTTCCTTCTTTCAAACTATAAGACAAAGTTATAGTAACCAAAATGGGATGGTGCTGGCACAAAAATGAACCCACGGAATAATGGAATAAAACAGATAGTCCATAAATAAACCCCCATATTTCAGTCAACTAGTATTGACATAAGTTGGGAGTTAAGAACACTGAAAGTGAAAATGTTAATCTTATCAACAAATAATTGACCACATGCAAAAAATGAGATTGGATCCCTTTCTTATACCACTCACATAAAATGACTTCAAGAGACTCCTTGGTGGCACAAAGGGTTAAGCACAGCACTGTGAAGCTATCCACAGTCACTACAGCATGAGTCCAATCCTCAGCTGGGCACAGAGCTACCCACATAGCACAGCAGACCTTTTTTGACTAGCCTGCGGCACCCTTCAGCAGTGTATTTCAATTAATCCACCTGTTCTGTTTCCCACTCACACCTTTGGTCTGTACCCCAGTTCTTGTATGCATAAATAAATAAATCTTTTTTTAAAAATGACTTCAAATTGATGAAAGATTTAAAAATAAAACTTGATGCCATAAAAGTCCTAGAAGTAAACTTAGGGAAGCAGCTCCTTAACTTTACTCTTGAAAGTGATTTTTTTTATATGTTACACAAAAAGCACACACAACAAAAGCAAAAGGAAGCATGTGAGACTACATCAAACAAACAAACAAACAAAAAACACTGCACAGTAAAAGAAACAACCAACAAAATGAAAAGGCAGCCTCAATGTGAGTAAATATTTACAAGCCTTATATCAGATAAGTAAATATCTAAACTATATGAGGAACCCATGCAACTCAATGACAAAGCAAGAGAAACCCATTTAAAAATTGGCAGAGGAATTGAATAGACAATTTTCCAATGAAAAACGCATAACAAGTTAACAGGTCAATGAAAAGGCATCCAATACCACTAGTCACCAGGGAAATACAAGTCAAAACCACAATAAGATATCACTTCATATGTGTTAGAATGGCTATCCCTGAGAAGTCTGCAAATACTAAGGATTTTATGAGGATGTGGAGAAAAGGCAACACTTATATATTGTCACAATGTAAGTTGGTTCAGCTGCTATAGAAAATAGTATGGACATTTGTCAAAAATGAAAATAAGAACTACTATATAATACAGCCATCCCAATTTTTGGTACATATCTAAAGAAACTGAAAACAAGATCTCAAAAAGATATCTGTACTGCCATGTTCATTGCAGCATTATTTATAGTAGTCAAGACAAGGAAATACTCTGTGTCCATCAAAGGATGAATAGATAAAGAAGATGCAGCATATGTATAATGGAATATTTAATTTAGCCACAAGGAAGTAGGCAATCAAGCTGTTTGTGACTCTACTTTGATGGCATTATCCAAGTAAAGTAAGTCAGGCAGAGAAAGACAAATCTGCATATTGCTTATATGTGGAATCATTAAAAAGTTAAACTCAAAAACAGAATAGAATGTGGTTAGCAGGACTAGGGATAGGAGTAATAGGTGAGAAATTGTTTAAAGATACAATCTTGCAAATAGTAGAGAAGTAAGTTCTAGGAATGTAATGTGTAGCATAGTTATTTAATCCAAATTGTAAAGGGTCTAGATCTTAACTGTTCTCAGGACAGAAAAACAGTAACACTTACATGATTGATAGAGGTGTTAGCTAGTCTGTGGTGTTAATATTATTACAACATTAAAATTTATCAAAGCAGCAAGTTATACACATTAAATTTAAACAACATGATATGTCAATGGTGTCTCAATTAATAAACACTGGTTGGGAGAATTATGTTGTGTTTACGAGGAAATTGTCTTATTCAAACAAAACAGAAATGATTAAGACATGAGTTACTTTTGCATAGGCAAATAAGTTTTGTCTTTGTAAAGGTATTTTAAAATTGCACAGTGGGCATCCCCTGGTGGCCCAGGTGCTTGAGCGCAGAACTGCAAATCTACCGCAGACCTCTCATGTCACGCCCGCTGCTCTGCTCAACAGTGTATTTCTTCAGTCTGCCTGTTCTGTTCCCCGCTCTGTCTCTGGTGAATCCTCTTACCCTCCCACAAATCTGGCCTGTACCCCGTTCTTGTATAAATAAATAAATCTTTTAAAAAATTGCTTCTTTAAAAATAAATAAATAAATAAATAAATAACATTGCATAGTATTTCTTTCTCAGCTTCATTTATACATTCCTGACCATTTTCAATCAAGAGCAGGGGATTGTATGTTTTTTTTCATAATTGGTATCTTCATTAAATTCTTTCAATTTAAAATTCCCCATATTCTCAGACATGATCCCATATAGTAATAGTCCTAACATGATGCATTTACTTGCTCAGCTTTGAGTACTTTATTTAGAGCAGGAAAGAATAAGTGAGAAGTCACTGAACTAGAATTGTAAGAGCTAGAAGGAACTATTTATCTGAATAGAATGTTGTATGCTCTCAAAAGTGTTTGAAATGGAAGAACAAATCAGAACTCTTGAAGATACAGACACAAAAAGACCAAAAAAGAAAAAGAAAGAAGTACAAAGGAAAAAGAATGAAGAAACACTTAGAGAACTATCTGATACCATGAGCAAAGGAAATATAAGAGTCATAGGATGCTAGAAGGTGAGGAGAGAGACCAAGGAACCAAGAAACTATTCAAGGAGATAATCAGAGTGAACTTCCCAAACATGAGGAAGTAGATGAAAATAGACAGAGAAGAAGTAAGAGGAGGGCCTCCCCTGGTGGCACAGGTGATTGAGCACAGTGCTGTGAAGCTGTCCTCAGCTTTTGCAGCACCAGTTAGATCCCAGCCGGCCGGTGAAGGTCCCACATGGCATGGCAGACCTCTCCTGTTGCATCCGCTGCTCCCCTCAACAGTATATTTTGTCAGTCTGCCTGTTCTGTTCCCTGCTCTGTCTGTGGTGAATCCTCTCACCCTCCAGCACATCTGGTCTGTACCCCGGTTCTTGTATAAATAAATAAATAAATAAATAAATAAATAAATAAATAAATAAGTAAATAAGTCTTTAAAAAAAAAAGAAGTGAGAACACTGAATAACCACAATGAAGGGAAAACTACAGCAAGATGCATAATAATAAAGTTTCCAAGAGTCCAAAGCAAGGAAAAAATAATAAAGCTGATGTGGCAGAGAAAACAGATAACTTATAAAGGAAAACCAATCAGGTTGACATTGGACTTCTCCAAAGAAACATGGGCAAAAAGAGAATGAAGTGATATATTCAATGAACTCCAAGTCAACAAATGTCAACCAAGAATACTTTACTCAGCAAAGCTCTTCTTCCTCTATGAAAGAAAAATAAGGACATTCCCAGACAAACAGAATCTCCAGAAATGCATTACTACTAAACTCTCCCTCCAAAAAATACAACAATATGCCCAAAATCCAAAACCAACCGAAGAAGAAACAGGAAGAACAGACTAAGGTAAGAAATAGAATCACAAAAAGGCAAACAAAATGGCAAATATGGATGCCAGTGTATCAATATTAACTAAATGGACTAAACTCATCATTAAAAAGACACAAAGTAGCAAGCTGGATTAAAAAACAGAACCCAAGCTTCTGTTGTCTACAGGAAACACATTTAACAATGAAAGGTAAACATAGATTTAAAGTAAAAGGCTGGAAAACAATCCTACAAGCAAATGGACCAAAAAAGGAGGCAGTAACAGCTACACATACATCAGATAATATAGACTTCAAAATAAAAAAAAAAAAGGTGAAAAGAGACATAGATGGTCACTACAATATGGTTAATGGGACAATACATCAGGAAGGCATTAACACTCATCAATATATACCCCTCAATGAAGGAGCACCAAAATATATCAGACAATTATTATCAGCCCTGAAAAAACACATTAGAGAAAACAGACATTAGTGGGAGACTTCAACACCTGACTCTCAACAATGGACAGATCAACAAGACAAAAATAAATGAATAAACAAGGCCACTAGATCTCTAAATAAAGACCTAGACCTCATAGTCCTAACAGATACCTATAGGACACTTCACCTAAAAAAATATCTGAGTACACATTTTTCTCAACTTCACATGGATCATTCTCCAGGATTGATCACATATTGGATCAAAATAAACTTCAACTGATACATTAAGATCAAAACCATACCAACTATCTTTTACTATTATAAAGGCATCAAACTAGAAATAAACCATGAAAAGAAAGCAAGGAACCCAACTACTTCATGGATATTGAAACACACAATTCTGGAAGACCACAACATAAGCAATAATAAGAGGAAAGTATATAACAATACAGGCTCACATCAAGAAACAAGAAAGAACAACCTAATTTCCCATCTCAAAGAACTATAAAAAGAACAAAATAACCCAAAGCCAGTATAAGAAAGGTAATGATAAAAGTCAAAGTAGAAATAAACGTAATAAAAATTCACAAAAAAAAGATCAACAAAACCAAAAGTTGTTTCTTTGAAAAAATAAAATAGACAAACCTCTAACCACACACACAAAGAAAAACAAGAGAAAACACAGGTTCATAAATCCAAGAGGAGAAATTACAACAGACACAATAGAAATCAAAAGAATAATCAGAGATTATCATGAACAGTTATATGCTAGCATATTCAACAATCTAAAAGAGATGGACAAATTCCTAGAACTATGCAGTCATCCAAACCTAGATAAAGAAGAAATAGAACACCCAAAGAAACCAATTACAAACAGTGAAATTGAAACAGTAATCAAAATTGTCCTCAAGATCAAAAGCCCAGGACTAGATAGTTTCAAAAATGAATTCTGCCAAGCATTCAGAAATGAACTAGTGCCTATCTTACGCAAGTCTTCAAAAAAATGAGAATAAAGGACTGCTTATCAAATACATTTTATGAAGCCAACATTACATTAATAGCAAAACCAAACAAGGACAACACGGAAAAAAGAAAACTACAGGTCAGTTTCTCTAATGAACACTGATGCAAAAATCCTCTACAAAGTCTTAGCCAACAGAATCCAACAACGCATCAAAAAGATAATACACCATGACCAAGTGGGATTTATTCTAAAGACACAAGGATGGTTTGACATCCAAAAATCAAATAATGTAATCCAACACATCAACAAAAAGAAAAATAAAAGCCATATGAGTGTATCAATAGATGCTGAGAGTGCATTTGGCAAAGTTCAACATCTGTTTAAGAAGAATTTCCTCAAAATACTTGGTATAGAAGGAACATATCATAACACAATAAAAACCATACACAACAGGGCCTCCCCGGTGGCACAGCGGTTGAGCACTGGGTTGCGAAGCTGCCCGCAGCCTAAATAAATAAATAAATAAACAAACAAACAAATAAATAAATCTTAAAAAAAAAACATACACAACAAACCTACAGGCAATATCATCATCAACAATGAAAATCTGAAAGCCTTTCCCTTAATATCTATAACAAGGCAAGTATGTCCATTCTCACCACTGCTGTTCAATATATTACTGGAAGTCCTAGCCAGAGCAATAAGACAAGAGAAAGACATACAAGGAATCCAAATAGGGCAAGAAGTAAAACTATCACCATTTGCAGAGGATATGATAATATACATAGAAAAACCCAAAACTCCACAGAAAACTTATCAAAACAATCAACTAGTTTAGTAAAGTAGCAGGATACAAAATCAACACACAAAAATCAGTAGACTTCCTATATGCAAATAAATAATCTGGAGAAGATGAAATTAAGAAAACCATCCCTTTTATAATTGAAAAAAAATCAAATACTTGGAAATAAATCTAACAAAAGAGGTGAAGGACCGATACAAAGAAAACTATAAGACACTGTTAAATGAAATAGAAGAAGACATAAATAAATGGAAAGAGATTCCTTGTTCATGGGTTGGAAGAATTAACATTATGAAAATGGCCATCCTGGGGCCTCCCGGGGTGGCGCAGGCAGTTGAGTACCGCACTGTGGAGCTGTCCACAGCCTCTGCAGGGCTGGTTCCATCCTGGCCAGCCGGGAGGGTCCCACATGGCATGGCAGACCTCTGCTGTCATGCCCGCTGCTCCCCTCAGCAGTGTATTTCATCAGTCTGCCTGTTCTGCTCCCTGCTCTGTCTCTGATGAATCCTCTTACCCTCTCACCCGTGCCTCTGGCCTGTACCCCAGTGCTAGTATAAAAATAAATAATTTTTTTTTTTTTAAAAAAAGGCCATCCTGAGCTTCCCTGGTGTTGCAAGTGGTTAAGACGTAACCTATGAAGCTGTCTGCAGCCCTTGTAGCACAAGTTCGATCACTGCCAGCCAGGGAGTAACCCACATGGTGCCACAGACCTCTCCTGACTCACCCGCTACTCCCCTCAATCTGCCTATTCTATTCTCCACTCTGTCTCTGGTCAATCCTCCCATCCTGCATGTCTAGTAACTGTACCCCAGCTCTTGTATGCATAAATAAATAAATCTTTGAAAAAAATGGCCATCCTACTGAAAGCAATTTACAGATTCAATGCCATATCAATAAAAATTTCAATCACTGGGCCTCCCCTGATGGCACAGGCTGTTGAGTACAGAGGTGTGAAGCTGTCTGCAGCCTCTGCAGTGCCAGTACAATCCCAGTCAGCCGGCCGGCGAGGGTCCCACATGGCACGGCAGACCTCTCCTGTCTCACCCGCTGCTCCTTTCGGCAGTGTATTTCATCACTCTGCCCATTCTATCTATGGTGAATCCTCTCACCCTCCTGTGTATCTGGCTTGTACCCTGCTTCTTGTATAAATAAATCTTTAAAAAAATATATTTAAAAAATTTTCAATGACATTCTTCAAAGAAATAGAGCAAATATTGATGAAATTCATATGGAGCCACAAAAAACTTTGAATAGCAAAAGCTCTTCTGTCTAAAAAGGAGAATGGGGGTATGGCATTTCCTGATTTCAAACTATACTACAAAGCCATATTAATTAAAACTGAATAAATGTAATTGAATAGAAAACCCAGACATAAACCTACATATTTATGGACAATTATCTTTGACAAAAGAGTAAAGAATATTTAATGGAACAAGGACAGTTTGTTCAATAATTGGTGCTAGGAAAACTAAACTACTACTTGGAAAAGAATGAAGCTAAACTACTACCTCTCACTATGCACAAAATCTAACTCAAAATGGATAAAAGACCTGAGACCATAAAATATATAGAAGAAAATACAGGCAAAACACTACATAACGTACATCTCAGTATCATCTTTAAAGATACATCCCCCAAGGCAATGAAAGTGAAGGAAAAGCTAAACAACTGGGATTACATCAAACTAAAAACCTTCTGTAAAGCAAAAGCAATACTAACCAAAACAAAGAGACACCCTACTGGTTGGGAAAAAATTTTTGCAGTCCATACTACTGATAAGGAACTGATCACAAAAATCTACAGAGAGCTCACATGACTCAACAAAAACAAAGTAAACAATCCCATAAAAAAATGGGCAGAAGACCTAAAAATACTATTTTCCAAAGAGGAAATGCAAATGGCCAACAGGCATATAAAAAATGTTCAACATCCGTTATAATCAGGGAAATGCAAATCAAATCTACCTTACAATGAGAATAGCACACATTATAAAAGTAGGCAGCAACAAATATTGGTGAGAATGTGAAGAAAAATGAACTCTCCTACACTGCTGGTAGGAATGAAAATTGGTCCAACCACTGTGGAAAACTGTTTGGAGGGTCCTCAAAATTACTAAAATGGAGTCACCATATGACCCAGCAATTCCACTCCTACGAATTTTGTGTCCCAAAGGACACAAAAATTTTAATTCAAAAGGACACCTGCACCTCTATGTTTATTGCAGCACTATTTATAATAGGTAAGTTATAGAAACAACCCAAATGCCCAAAAATATATGACTGGATATATACACATGGAATACTATACATCAAACAAAAAAATAAACTAATGCCATTCGCAGCAACATGGATGGAGCTAGAAGGGATCATGCTCAGTGAAATAAGTCAGAAGGAAAAAGAAAAGTATTGAATGGTTTCCCTTATAGGAGAAATATAAGGGAACCAAATAAGGAATCAAGGAAACAACAACAACAACAAAATAATAATAAATAATAATAATAATAATAAAACAAAATTAGCAGGAAACCATAAATGAGAGACATTCTGCAAGGTAGGTGGTGAAAAGGGATCAAAATGGGAGAGAAGAGCACATGGGACTATGGTGATGGTTCATGGGTGAATTGGTGGTGTGAATTTTACAGGGAATACACATGATGTAAAAGATATAAATAAAAAAATAATTTAAAATTAAAAAAGTGTTTTACAGGTAGTCTGAATTTTCAGTTTATTCTTCTATTGTTTTCTTTAAGTTAAGTATGTTTAGGTATAATTCATATCTAATAAAATGAATGCATTTTAAGTATATAATTTAATAAATGTTGATAAATGTATAGCTTTATGTTGCCATCACCAAAATCAAGGTATAAAACATTTCTACCCTCTCTGATAGGTCCTTCATATATCCTTACTCTTTTTTAGACATTTCCTTCACTCCACACCCAGTCCCTGGTAACCACTGATCTATTTTCATTCTCTATAGTTTTACGTTTTGAAGATTGTCATATAATGGAATATTATAGTATGCAAACATTGCATCTGTATTCTTTCATTCAGCATATATGAGATTAATTTACATTTATACATGTATTGATACTTATCTTCTAATGAACAGTATTTCATCTGGTGAAATGCTATATTTATTTGTATGAACTATGTTTGTCTATTCATTTAATAATAGAGAGTTGGATTCTTTCTAGATTTTTATTATGTACAGGCCTTTGTGTAGATATATATTTTCAGAACTTTTCAGTAATTACCTATGAATAAATAGGCTAACACCTGGTGTGTAATTTTATGAAAAGTGAAAAACTGTTTTTGCAAGTGGTTGTGCCATTTTGTATTTATTGCCACCATAATTGTATAAATTCTTCTGTTGCAAGATATTCTTATCATAACTCTGTAATATCAGTTGCATTTATTTTATCCATTCTAGTAATTATGTTTCGGTACATTATTGTAGTCCTTGTTTGCATTTTTGTGTTGTCTGACAATTTTGGATGTTATCTCATGTGCTTATATCCATTCATATATCTACTTTGATTAAATGGCTGTTCCAATCTTATATGCTTAATCATTTGTTTTCTTATTATGTGTATGAATTCTTTATGCATTTTAAATACAAGTGTTTTAGGGGACTCCCTGGTGGTGCAGGGGTTTAAGGCACAACCTATGAAGTTATCGGCAGCCACTGCAGCATGAGTTCAATCCCCGGCTAGAGAACTACCCAAATGGGGCAGCAGACCTTTCCAGACTCACCTGCTGATCCCCTGAGCAGTGTATTTCCATCAGTCTGCCTGTTTTGCTCCCCACTCTGTCTCTGGTGAATTCTCTCACCTCCCCACACCTCTGGCATATACCCCAGTTCTTGTATGCATAAATAATCTTTAAAAAATAAAGTGTTCTAATAGATATGTATTTTGTAAGAATTCCAATTTGTGTCTTATCTTTTCAAATTCTTAACAGAGTATTTCATAAGTATGTTTTAAATTTCAATGAAATCAATTCTATTAAATACTTTAAAGGGCCTCCCTGGTGGTACAAGGTGTTAAGACACAACCTATGAAGCTATCCACCTCCACTCCAGCATAAGTTCAATCCCCGGACAGGGAGCTACCTCATGGTGCAGCAGACCTCTCCTTTCTCACCCACTGCTCCCCTCAGCAGTGTATTTCAGTGTATTTCAGTCAATCTGTTCTGCTACCCACTCTGTCTCTGGTGAATTCTCTCACCTCCCACACCTCTGTTGTATCCCAGTTCTTGTATGAGTAAATAAATGAATCTTTAGGAAAAAAATAAATCCTTTAGAGTTCATATATTTTTATATCCCACCAGGAAACTTAGCTTAGCCCTAAGGCCACAGATTGTTTTAATTTAAATTTTATTTTTATATTCCCCTTACAATTACAACCCCTTTATTTTGACCCCAATCACCCATTTCCCCGCACCCCACACCCCATAGAGTGTCTCTGGTTCATAGTTGTTTGGTGATTTTGATATTTTCTTTCTTATAGTCATTCTTTTTCCTGGTCCCTTATTTATGTTTTCTAGATTCCTGCTATGAGTGAGACCATCCGGTACTTTTCTTTTTCTCTCATGGCTTATTTCGCTGAGCATGATCCCTTCCAGCTCCATCCATGTTGCTGCAAATTGCATGTGCTTATCTTTTTTTGAATGCTGAGTAATATTCCATGGTGTATATGTACCCTATCTTCTTGATCCAGTCATCTATTTTTGGGCATTTGGGTTGTTTCCAAAGCTTAGCTATTGTAAACAGTGCTGCTATAAACATAGGGGTGCAGGTGCTCTTTGGAAGTGATGTTTCTGTGTCCTTTAGGTAAATACCTGGGAGTGGAATTGCTGAATCCTATGGCAACTCTATGTTTAGTAGGTCCAGAAATCTCCACACAGCTCTCCATAGTGGTTGGACCAGTTTGCACTCCCACCAACAGTGCAGGAGAGTTCCTTTTTCTCCACAATCTCACCAACATTTGTTGTTGCTAGTTTTTTTTTTAATATGTGCCATTCTCAATGGTGAAAGATGGTATCTCATTGAAGTTTTGATTTGCATTTCCCTGATTACAAGTGATGTTGATGTTGTTACATTTTTTCATATGCTTGTTGACCATTTGCATTTCCTCTTCAGAGAAGTTTCTTTTTAGCTCTTCTGCCCATTTTTTGACTGGAGTATTTTCTTTGTTTTTGTTGAGTCTCATCAGCTCTTTGTACATTTTTGTGATCAGTCCTTTATCATTAGTGTTGGGTGCAAAAATTCTCTCCCAGTCGGTGGGGTTTCTCTTTGTTTTGGTTACTGTCTCTTTTGCTGTGCAGAAGCTCTTTAATTTGATGTAGTCCGAGCTGTTGATCTTTGCCTTCACTATCACTGCTTTGGGTGATGTGTCTGTGAAGATGTCTTTGAGGTGCATGTCATGTAGTGTTTCGCCTGTATTTCCTTCTATGTATTTTATCGTTTCAGGTATTATGTCTACTTTTTTTAATCCATTTTGAGTTGATTTTTGTGTATGGTGTTAGGTAGTAGTCAAGCTTCATTCTTTTGCATATAGCAACCCAGTTTTCCCAGCACCATTTATTGAACAAACTTTCTTTGCTCCAGCGCATATTCTTTGTTCCTTTGTCAAAGATTAGTTGACCATAAATCTGTGGGCTTATTTCTGGATTTTCTATTTGGTTCTATTGGTCCGTGAGTCTGTTCTTGTTCCAATACCATGCAGTTTTGATGATTATGGCTTTGTAGTATAGTTTGAAGTCTGGGCATGTGATGCCTCCATTCCCTTCTTTTTTTTTTTTTTTTTCAGGAGAGCTTTGGCTATTCGGGGTTTTTGGTGGCCACAGATTTTTGTCTCAGTTTTCCATGTAGAAATGCTATAATTTTAACTTTTATAGATAGGTCTATGACTAATTTGAGTTCATTTTTGAATGACTTGAGATATAAGTTGAATTATTTTGCATGTAAACATCCATTTGCTCCAGAGCCACTTGGTGAAAAAGACTATATCTTAAACATTGAGTTGTCATAGCTACTTTGTCAAAAATCAATTCATCATATATATGTATATCCACTATTTTATTCCATTGATATTTATAATATTAAGTTATATATGCAGCTTTATAAAAAATGTTATGTTACTATGCAGCTATTAAAAAAGGCTTGTAATTAGGTAGTATGTGTCTACAAATATGTTAGTCTTTGTCAAGAATTTTACCTAGCCATGTAAAAATTGTTTTGCTTTTCATTTTCTACAATATAGGCTGCTAAGAATTTTACTGTTATTATGTTGAATCCATAGATTGTTTGGGAAGAAAACTGATATCTAAGTTATATTACTACAATTATTTACATTTCCTTTAAATTTTTTCCTGCAATGTTTTATAAGTTTAAGTATAGAGATATTGCAATCTTCTGTCAAATTCATTCCTCAGTATCTCCTGCTTTGGACATTATTTTCAGTGAAATTGCTTTCTAAAATTTAAATTTCAGTCAACTACTGCTGCTACAAATATATACAATGTAGTTTTAGTACAGAAAGCTTATTAAATTCCCTCATGATCATGAAGTTTTTGTTCCATAGAGTCTGTAGGATTTTTTGTTTCTTCCTTTCAGATATGTCTTTTTTTTTTTTCTTTCCTTGTTACACTGGGTACAGCCTCAGGTAAAGTCATTGATAGAAGAAATGAGAGCAGATATTTTTGCTTTGCCTGATTTTGAAGAAAAGCATATATTGTTTCACCATGAAATATAGTTAGTAAGAGATAGTTTATAGATGTTCTTTACTAGTTATTGGATAAGTATCTGTTTTAAATTTGCATTTTTAGTTTTCATAAATGGAGGTTGAATGATTTTATGCCTATTTATGAATATATCTATAATGTGATGTGATAAAATTATATATACATTATACAATATATACAATATTATATATTTATTTTATTTTAATATAGATCTATTATTTATAATATATACTATACACAATACATATTTTATTTATAAGGAGATGTGACAACAACAGCAGAGGTTGGAGAGATGCAGTCATGAGTCAAAGAATGCAAGCTGCATGGAAAAGACAAGCAATGAACTCTCCCTTTGCATATCCAGAAAAAAGGTAGTCCTCCTGACACCTTAGCTGTAACCCAGTAAAGCCCATTTTGGATTTCTCACCTCCATATCTATAAAACAACAAATTTGTGTTGTTCTAAGTCACTAAGTTTGTGGTAATTTGTTACATCAACAATGGATAGAATTATTTTAGAAAAATATGCAAAGTAGTAGAATATTTTTAGTATTCAGCTCTAAATTATAAAATTAGATGATTTTAATTTTATCTTTTCAGCTTCACATGCACATGTTATTTGAATAATACCAATGAATACAAATATGGTATGCAAATATTTATCAGGTGGTACATTAAAGATTTGAGTAGTTAACTCTATGAAGGTAGCAGAACAATAATTTATTTAATCTACCTCAAAAAATTTTTGTTAAAGCAGGGCTTGGGATGTCATTCAAGCCCCATGGTACCCAGAGGCTACAGACCAAGACCACTTTTGGGGTGTTGAGGCATGATGGCCTCAGCCCACTGCCTGTGAATGTTCTCTTTGTCCCCCCCAACCCCACTCCACCAATCCCAGCAAGGCTGGCCAACAGATCCACCAGTCTTCCCTGACCTGAGTACAGGCAGAGCTGGGCGCCCCCCCCACTCCCCTTTATATCTGTCTCTAGGATTAAAAAATGGACCAATCAGTTGCAAGATAAATGGAACGATCAAGTGTGATTTAAATGGACCAGTCAGGTTCCAGCTCATTTCATTAGTTAATTATTCTTATTGAAAAAGGGAAAACAAGGACCTCTCTGGTGGCGCAGTGGGTTGAACACCATGCTGTGAATCTGTCCACAGCCTCTACAGCATGGGTTCGATTCCTGGCCAGACAGAGAGATTCCCACATGGCGTGGCAGACCTCTCCTTCATGCCCACTGCTACCCTCAACAGTGCTTTTGGTCCATCTGCCTGTTCTGCTCCCCACTCTGTCTCTGGTGCATCCTTTCACCCTCCCGCGCCTCTGGCCTGTACCCCAGCTATTGTATAAATAAAAATATAAATAAATTTAAAAAAAAGGGAAAACAAGCTGATTGCTTCTAAATGGTCCAATCAGATGTGCAGGACTGAAAACAGCCTCATCAGACTTGTAGGGCAGGGCCCATAAACAGGATATAAGACAGAGCAAGAGCTAGCTTTATTCATTCTGTCTCTGACCTTTGAAGAAGAAGCAGTCAGCAACCAGACTCCAAAAAAAGAAGAGTGGCAGCAAGATTCCAAAGAGAGGATTTGTTGGACCACCTTTGAAGAAGTTATTAGACAGCCTTTGAAGAGGAAGCATTCATTGGATCACCTTTCAGGAAAGATTCTGCACTCAGCCTCTGAAGAAAGAGAAAAATGCATTAAGTAGTCAACTTCCAAGGGATTCACCAGACCTTTGTAGACTTCATAGACTTCATAGACTTCTGTACCTTCACACCTCTGTAGACCTTCACAGAGACTGGGTCACTGCACCTGCCTCTAGTTCTGTCTCTGACATTGCCTGCCAGGAGCACTGTTGGGCTCCACCCAGCACCTCTAAGTTCTGACCACAGCATCTGATTCTCCAGCACCACCTCCTGGTGCAGTTGAGTCCATCACAGTCTAGTTTGGCATCTGGCCCAGCCTTCTGACTGTGGCTGTGGGCTGCTGAAGTGTCACCTCATCTTCCATGAGCAACGTTTGTTTGGGACTTCTGGACACCATAGCCACTATCTGGGGTGACATAGCCAACCACTTTGACCTCAAAAACTCTTTCCTTTTACCAATCTCCTGTTTGTTGAATAAATTCTGTTGCTGGACTCTGAGCCTCAGTGGTCTTGCAATTTGTTGAGTAGGTGAGAACCCACTGCCAGTGACCTGTTCCCACATCCTGGTCACTGTCCCTTATCACTCTTTGGCACTCTTTGAATACTGAGCCCTGTTGAGCACTCTTTTAAGAGTCTTTTGTATTCTTTTTTCACTGTCTCAAGTGGGGAACAAGAGTGATAAATAGGTAGAATAGATGGTATTTTAGGGCAGTGTAATGGTTGAGACAGGTCATTATATCTTTGCCAAAAGCCGTTGAATGTACAAAACATAGTAACAAACTAAATTAAAACAAGTTCTACAAATTTGAATTGAGAATACCAGTGGGGAGTGGATTTGTAGGGGAAGAGTAAAGGCGGTGAAGAGGTCTTATAGTCTATGGTGGAAAATTATGAGTGCTTCAGTGGTGAGTATAGGTGGTAACATACATTTGAAGAGGTGTGAACATTTACTCCTAAATTACATATAGTGATATAAACCAATATTTTCTCAATTAAAAAAAAAACTGTTTCACAAAGTGTGGTGTTATATATGTACATATAGTGATCTAAATTACATATAGTGATGTAAATTACATATAGTGATGTAAACTAAATTACATATAGTGATGTAAGAGATGGACAAATTCATGCAACTCTACAATCACCCAGAGCAAGATAAAGAATACACAGAACACCTAAACAGACCAATTACAAGCAGCAAAATTGAAATGGTAATCAAAAACCTCCCCAAAAATAAAAGCCCAAGACCAGATGGATTTACAAATGAATTCTACCAAACATTCAGAAATGAATTAATGCCTATCCTTCACAAACTCTTTCAAAAAATTAAGAAGGAAGAGGTAATACCAAACATGTTCTATGAAGCCAATATCACACTAATGCTAAAACCGAACAAGGACAACACACAAAAAAAGAAAACTACAGGCCAATCTCTCCAATGAACACTGATGAAAAAATCCCCAATAAAATTTTAGCTATCAGAATCCAACAATGTATCCATAAGATAATTCACCATGACCAAGTAGGATTTATTCCAGGGACACAAGAATGGTTCAACATCCAAAAATCAATCAATGTAATCCAACACATCAACAAAAAGAAATATAAAAACCATATGATAATATCAATAGATGCTGAGAAAGCTTTCAACAAAGTACAACACCCATTTAAAGTAAAGGCCCTTGAAATTCTTGGGATACAAGGAACATACCTCAACATCATAAAGGCCATATATGACAAGCCCACAGCCAATATCATTCTCAATGGCAAAAAACTGAAAGTATTTCCACTAAGATCTGGAACAAGACTAGGATATCCACTCTTACCACTGCTTTTCAATATAATACTGGAAGTCCTAGCCAAAGCAATAAGACAAGAGAAAGACATACAAGGAATCCAAATAGGCAAGGAAGAAGTCAAATTATCAGTATTGACAGATGATATGATAGTATACATAGAGAACCACAATAATGCCACAGAAAAATTAATTAAACTAATCAATCAGTTTAGTAAAGTGGCAAGATACAAAATCAACACGCAAAAATCAGTAGCCTTCCTATGCACAAACAATAAATCTGAAGAAGAAGAAGAAATAAAAGAAAACATCCCTTTTGCTATTGAAACAAAAAAAAATCAAATACGTGGGACTAAAACTAACAAAAGAGGTAAAGGACCTATACCAAAAAAAAAATGTATAAAACAATGTTAAAGAAATAGAAGAAGAAACAAAGAAATGGAAAGACATCCTTTGCTCATGGACTGGAAGAATTAATATTATTAAAATGGTCATCCTACCAAAAGCAATTTATAGATTCAATGCTATTTCAATAAAAATTTCAATGACATTCTTCAAAGAAATAGAACAATTATTGATGAAATTCATATGGAATCACCAAAAACCCCAAATAGCCAAAGCTCTCCTGAAAAAAAAAAGAAGGGAATGGAGGCATCACGCTCCCAGAGTTCAAACTATACTACAAAGCCATAATCATCAAAACTGCATGGTATTGGAACAAGAACAGACTCATGGGCCAATGGAACTGAATAGAAAATCCAGAAATAAACCCACAGATTTATGGACAACTAATCTTTGACAAAGGAACAAAGAATATGCACTGGAGCAAAGAAAGTTTGTTCAATAAATGGTGCTGGGAAAACTGGGTCACTACATGCAAAAGAATGAAGCTTGACTACTACCTAACACCATACACAAAAATCAACTCAAAATGGATTAAAAAAAGTAGACATAATACCTGAAACGATAAAATACATAGAAGGAAATACAGGCGAAACACTACATGACATGCACCTCAAAGACATCTTCACAGACACATCACCCAAAGCAGTGATAGTGAAGGCAAAGATCAACAGCTCGGACTACATCAAATTAAAGAGCTTCTGCACAGCAAAAGAGACAGTAACCAAAACAAAGAGAAACCCCACCGACTGGGAGAGAATTTTTGCACCCAACACTAATGATAAAGGACTGATCACAAAAATGTACAAAGAGCTGATGAGACTCAACAAAAACAAAGAAAATACTCCAGTCAAAAAATGGGCAGAAGAGCTAAAAAGAAACATCTCCGATGAGGAAATGCAAATGGCCAACAGGTATATGAAAAAATGTTCAACATTACTTGTAATCAGGGAAATGCAAATCAAAACTGCATTGAGTCACCATCTTTCACCATTGAGAATGGCACATATTAAAAAAAAAAAACTAGCAATAACAAATGTTGGTGAGATTGTGGAGAAAAAGGAACTCTCCTGCACTGTTGGTGGGAGTGTAAACTTGTCCAACCCCTATGGAGAGCTGTGTGGAGATTCCTCAACCTACTAAAGGTAGAGCTGCCATATGATCCAGCAACTGCACTCCTAGGTATTTACCCAGTGGACACAGAAACATTAATTCCAAAGGGCACCTGCACCCCTGTGTACAGTAGCACTATTTACAATAGCTAAGCTATGGAAACAAATCAAATGCCAAAAAATAGATGACTGGATCAAGAAGATGTGGTATATATACACAATGGAATATTACTCAGCAATCAAAAAAGATAAACTAATGCAATTTGCAACAACATGTATGGAGGTGGATGGCATCATGCTCAGCAAAATAAGCCAGAAAGAAAAAGAAAAATACCAGATGGTCTCACTCATAGCAGGAATTTAGAAAACCCAAATAAGAGACCAGGAAAAAGATGAATTGCAATAAAGTAAAAATCAAAATCAACAAGCAACTATAGACCAGAGACACACTACAGTGGGAGGCGGGGGGAGAGGAAGAGGGATTAGGGTCAGAAAAAGGGGGTGGAAATTATATGGGGGATATAACCAAAATGAAAATGCATACATTATTCAAAAATGAAAAATGATGTAGGAATTATATAAAATAAAAAATATTAAAAATATTTCACAAAGTGTGGGTATATATATATGTACATATAGTGATGTAAATTACATATAGTGATGTAAACCAATATTTTCTCACTTAAAAATTTATTTCAGAGCCTCCCCGGTGGCGCAGCGGTTGAGCGCTGGGTTGCGGAGCTGCCCGCAGCCTCTGCAGTGCCGGTTCGATCCCCGGCTGCTCCCCGGCCACTGGAAGAGGGTCCCACATGGCGTGCAGACCTCTCCTGCCACCCGCTGCTCCCCTCAGCAGTGTGCTTCGGTCCTTCTGCCTGCTCTGCTCCCCGATCTGGCTCTCGTGAGTTCTCTCACCCTCCCGCACTTCTGACTGTACCCGGTGCTTGTATAAATGAAAAAAAAAAAAAATCTTTAAAATAAATAAATAAATAAAAATTTATTTCACAAAGTGTGGTTATATATATATATATATATATATATATGTACACACACAGTGCACATATATTAAGCCATTGTGTTGTACACCTTAAATATATACAAATTTTGTCAACTGTATCTCAATCAAACTGGCAATAAAGGAAACAATCAAAAAATAAGTATTTTCTTTTGCAGCTATTAGGGCAATTATAAGAACTAGAGGAAATTTTTGTTATGTAATATTCTGTTTCCATGACAGATACCAATCATCCAGACAAGGCAACTTCAGATATGAACATCTTTGATACTTAGCAATGCAATTTTGTAAGTTGTGTTTTAATAATTTGATGATTTTCCTATCAAAAACATATAATTTAAAAAGAAAATCAAAAGTTTTTTAAAAAAGGAGTAGTAGGAATAGAGTTGAATTTGATATGGTGAGTATGGTGAGTCATTTAATTAAGTGCACTTGGTGATTTCCTCAAAGAGGCAGAAACAGGAGTCTAAAATAAGCCTTAAGTCTCTATTTGGTCATCTGGGTACATGGCAAGATGCACAGGACTCTAGGCAACACACAGGATGAACATGCTTGTAGGAAAAAATGGCATAAAGATCCTGGATACATTGAGATTGAACTGTTTGTGGGGAATGCAGGAGTGATTTCCAAAAGGGGTCTCAAAATAAAAATGTGTATACCTGGAAAAAATTGGACTTAAATGAGCAAAGAAATCAAGAAAGAGGTCAAGAACTTGGAATTGAATTACATTAAAATGCTTAAGTGAACTCTTTCTACCTATAAATTTTCTTAACAGATTCTTGTTTTAGTCTCATTTCCCTAACTAAATTGTAAATCCTTTGAGGAGAAAAAAATATACCAACAACAAAACACACACGCACAATCTGGTTTTGTTTGATTCAGAATAAGTACTAGATGATTTGACATCTTATAGTTACAAAAGAGCCAGGTCAGAAGGCAAACTACAAGCAAGAAGATTACTGGATGAAGCCATTCACAAAAAAAAAACAAAAACAAAAAAAAAACAAACAAACAAACATGAAAACATGCAATAAAGGAGAATAAAATGGATGATAAAGGTAAAAAATTTTGGGAATCAGGATCTCACCATACCCACGAGTTATTAAATAATTAATATTATTTACATGATGCATTTTTGATTTGGTTAAAAAGCTTGGTTTTCATGAAAAATCGACTTTGAATTCAAATAAGTTGTTGAAACTCACTTTTACATGGGTAGAAATAACTTACATGTAAAGAAAGTGTGTATTATTCTGTTTCTAAAGTACCATACAAGATGCTTTTAAAGTAACACCAGCACATGGAAATCACATGGGGAATGTATAGCTTTAATCAACTCTAATCTCCATTTTCTGTTGTCTCCTGAGGTTTATATTACAATCTTAGTTATATTAAAGAGTTAATATTCTAAGTCATCCGTCCAAAGAGAAGCATTTGGCCAGCAACCAGCAACCCTTCCTGACCTAAATCCTTCTGGTGGGGCCTCCAAGCAAGGACATCCTAAAATTCCCCAGATTCTTCCGCAGATTCAGCCACCACCTGGACTTCATTTTTTTCCAAACCAGATTTATAAAAGATTTGTCAGCACTATTCCGAGGGGTAAAGGTTATTTTTTTGTAAGATAAGAGGTCAAGCAAAGAAAGTAGAACATATTTGTTCCTCTTGAAATGAAGGACAAAAGGGTCAGAGAAAATGCTTTTGCAGCTCCTTTTAGCCATTCTATTTTGTTATGAGAAAGTTGTTTTAAGCCTGCCTCTGCTCTGTCCAAATCCCTGTTCAGATATCAGAGTCATATCTCCCTGATCCAGCTACTCCCAGCCTGCATTAGCTTTACCCTCCGCTGGTGTCTTGTGGTAGGGAAATGAATCACTCAGACTCATGCCACTTTGACAGAGAGCTTAAAGGCAGCTCAGCAGAGCAGAGTGGGATGAGGTGTGTGAGGGCACCCGGTCCGCCACGCTGTACTAGGGCCTCTGCAGCTGAGCCGCTTAATTGGGTTCTTGCACTTCATAGTCTCCAAATAGCTGTTCAAGTCCCAGAGTTGGTGGTGGAATTTTTTTTTTTTTTTCATCAGGCTAATAAGATTTTCCAAGTCACCAAAGCCAGAGGGGCTTGAGGAAGAAAGCCTCCTTTGTTAAACAAAGCAAGTTCTTTGGGACTTTCTGTCTTTCAATTTAGGGAAAACCATCCCAATTAAAGTGTGAAATGATTGTGAATACTGAGGGATCTCAGCAGAAAAGGCAGCCTCTGCCCCTGATGAACATGGACTAGGAATATTAGTTTTAGTGCAAATCCCTTCTTTGAAAGATCCAGAGGCTAGGACTTTGTTCCAAAGAATTTAGAAAAATATCAGAGTGAAAGGCAATAGACTCTCTGAAGAGTAAGAGTTTTAAACGTGTTTTTCCAGACTTCATGCTACAGATTCTTTTTTTCATAGAAATTCATAAAGTAGCTAGCATTGGCAGATGAATAGAATTCAGGGGAATTTCATTTAAAGACCCTGAGTGAATTATGGCATTAAGTCATAATTCAGGCTTCTAAGCCAAGGTAGGGGTTTTAGGATATTATTTCATCGAGAACAATATATTTCATATAAATTTACAGGAAGCTCAATTTCCTGCAAATACCTCAATATTTAATACTGATATAACATTATATAGTGATAACAAGCACAATAAGAAATGGTTTTTATTCTTCATAAAGATCTTTTGAACAATGGCAATAAGGAAAACGATTAGTTGCATAACTACAAAAATACTTCCAATGGGATCTGAGATTTGAATATGAGTGTGTCTTAGTTCTTGAGAATTTGGGGATGTTGGAGGACCAGCTATGGTGACAGGAGGGAGAGCCTGTAAGTAAATAAAATACTTTTAGTTATTCTGATTTTTTTTTAAGAAGCAACAAATCCAGGTTTATGTGGGAAATCTTCCAAAAGAACTCTAAGTGTCACTTCATTTTAAAAATGTACACTACTCATGTTTGGCAAGAAACTATCTGACATTTTGCTGACATTATGCTCTCAGTCAGGTACTATGAAAAGGCATATTTTATTTAAACCACAGGATCTCTATATAGACAGTTCAAAGTTTCATATTTCTGGGGTAATATTTCTCAAAGTGTAGTTAGAGCAACAGTAGCACCAGGACCTCAACTGAGAACTAGTTAAAATGCAAATTCTTGGGGCTCTCTCCAGATGTACTGAATCAGAAAATTTAAGGATGGTAAGAATAGAGGCCAGAAACTTGTGTGTAACAAGTCCTCTAGTGATTCTGATGCTCTTGAAGTTCAATAACTACTTTATTTTTGTTGTTTCAGGGTACTTTTCTCCTTATTTCAGAATTCTAGCTCCTTTTGCCCCCTCCAGATGTTCCAAGGAGAGTAAACATTTATTCACATTTTATTGGAAATACCAGTAGGTAAAACATAAAACAGAGTTTGCTTGGATGATGTGACATGAGGATCCCCAGTCCTTTCAGCTTCCTTTCCATCTATCCCCTGGAGGCTCCAATACTACCCTGACTTAAGTAGTTCTATAGAATCAGCAATTTGTCAAATCTACTTCAGTTTTCTCTTTCCAGAAAGGAAGTTAAACATGCAAGTGAGATAACCTTTTATCTCAAAAGAAACTTTGCTAAGGACAAGATCTTATAATTTGTCAATTTTGCAAAAATATAGTTAAAGATATGAAAAGTAGTACAAAGAGGTCCCAATAGGGGCCTCCCTGGTAGCGCAACGGGTTAAGATGCAACTTATGAAGCTATCTGTGGCCACTGCAGCATGAGTTCAATCCCCAGCCAGGGAGCTACCCACATGGTGCAGCAGACCTCTCCTGTTTCACCCGCTGCCCCCCTCAGCAGTGTATTACAGTCGATCTGCCTGTTCTGTTCCCCACTCTGTCTAGAGAATCCTCTCACCTCCCCACCCCCCCGCACCTCTGGCCTGTACCCTAGTTCTTGTATGCATAAGTAAATAAATCTTAAAAAAAAAATTAAAAAAAGAGGTCCCAATAAATGTGCAACTTAAAAATTCATCAAGAAAGCAGCATTGGTGTCTGCACAGTAAAGCATAGGAAATTCAAATAACACAAGTGAGAAGCCGCCATGCTAGGTGTAGTGCCAGGAAGGCACAGAGCTGCTTCTCTATGATCAGAGCAGAGCTGGTTCTCTATGATCGGAGCAGACGGGTAAAGAAGAGTCCTGGAGCCCTCCAGTGGCTTTTCCAGGCTTTCATTGAGCTTTTACATGTAGTGTGGCAACCCCATATAAGGCAGGCAAGGGGTTGCGAGCAGGGGGCAGGGGGTGAGAGCCTGGCAGTCCTCCCAGCCGCCCCCCGCCCCGGGAATCTTCACTTTTCTGTTCTTCAAGTTTCCCTTGGTGAATGTAAATACTGTAGCCATGGCCTACAAAAGTAAATAGAATACAACTGAATATAACAATGTAACAAAATCCAGGTGCCCACCATCAGGCATGCATTCAGGCCGGCAGGAATCCATAATCAACCCTAATGGCAGGAAGGCAGAAAAGCCTGACAATCATTTACCCTACACTAGGGATGACCAAACTAAGCAGCCAGAGTCTTATCTGCTATCACCCTGACTTGTGTTTTTTTTTCCCATAAATATCATCATTAGGTTCTTGAATCACAATCTCATATAAGCTAGATTTCTCACATTTCCTTGCTCTTGTTTTCTGTTCATCCTTCTTTTAATGAAACCCTAATAATTGGTATTTTGATTTAAAGTTTTGTTGGATACAAGAATTGTTGGGGAAGCACATATGAGCAAGAGATTATGAATTTCAATATATGGTTATCACCTGTTTCTTTTACAACCTGAAATGTATATCATATTTAGCCTCTACTAGATACTAACAACTATTTTTGGATTAAATGAATCAATGGAATAGCCTACCCATGAATGATTGGTGCTGCTACCCTTAAGAAATTATTCTTAATTCCTTTGATGTAGGAGGAATTGGCTAGAATTCCAGTCTTGCTCTAACTCCTTTATTGATTAAATCTTGTTCTAATTCAGAATTGGAAACTTTTTGACGTGATATGCATATTGACTTTGGAAGGTGAAAATACCAAGAAGAGGAAGGAATATGAGACCTGGCAGTTATTTTCCAACGGAGATAATATATCTTTCTTCTTAAGTGCCAAATCCAACGTGTCTTAGGCAGAGTATATTAGAATCCCTGAAAATGCTGATTAAGTAAATCTAGGATGAAGCTTAGTTTTATTATTTTTTAATCTCAAGTAATTCTGATTCACAGCCAGAGGTAAGAATCCTAGTTGTAAGTACATGACCAGATTGTGAAGGAAGACATGCTGAAATCAACTAGTGTGTCTGAGTGTCAGAAGGGAAAATAAGTATGCCCCCACATTTTCTAACCATGCTTTATAATTTCTTATTTTCCAATAAGAAATGTATTTTTTCTTATTAAGCTTTTACTATCGTTAGCTTATAAGAAAGGATAATTGGGAGAGAAGGAAACCACGTGAAACAAAATTATCCAAATAAGGAAGATAGTCCAGACAAACCAAGGTTCTCTGATCCTTGTGCTTTTTTAGGAACTTAAGCTTCTCTGAAAAGAAAACCTGTTGAGCCACCCCAAATGATCACATATATCTAGGTTTCTTCTTTTTAAACTAAAGAATCTATAAAAGTGGGCTAGATCTAATTGTTTGGAATAAAATACTTTAACTTATAGCATCAAAATCAAGATGATCCCAAATCAAAGAGAAGCTTATTTAAGAAAAAATTGGTATCAGCAAGTGAAGGGGTAGGAAGGGCACAGAGCAGGATCTTTATGATCTGAGCAGATGGGTAAAGGAGAGTCCTGTAGCCCTCAGTGGCTGTCTCGGGCTTTCATTGAGTTTTACATGTAGTGCAGCAACCAGGTACATGGCAGGCAGGGGGTGCTGGGGTGCCAGGAGGCCTGCAGACCTCCAAGCCCCCCAGCAAGTCTTCACTCTGGGCTTCTCTGGCGTTCTTTCTCCCCTTCTCTTTCTCCCCTTCTCTTTCTCCCCTTCTCTCTCCTGCCGTTCTCCTGCCTCTTCTGGCGAATATCTCCATACTCCAGCCATGGCCTAAAAAAAGTAAACAACACAACTTATACAATCTTACACCAGTGAGAATAGCACATATTAAAAAATAAATAAACTAGCAACAACAAATGTTTTTTTAATATGTGCCATTCTCACTGGTGTAAGATGGTATCTCATGGTAGTTTTGATTTGCATTTCCCTGATGACAAGTGATGTTGAACATTTTTTCATATGCCTGTTGGCCATTTGCATTTCCTCTTCAGAGAAGTTTCTTTTTAGCTCTTCTGCCCATTTTTTGACTGGATTATTTTCTTTGTTGTTGTTGAGTCTCATCAGCTCTTTGCAGATTTTTGTGATCAATGACATTCTTCCTGCTAAGTAGAGGCTGTTTTTTACGCTTCATTTTAACTGATCTCTCAGTCACATTTGACCTTAGTGATCATAGCTTTTTTACTGAAATGTTTTTTCCTTGGCTTCTGTGTTTTCTTCCTCTACTTGTCTTCACACTCTTTCTCAGTCTCCTGTTTCTCTTTTCTTTCTCCTCTTCATACCTAATTGAGCCACGTTCTTCAGTTTTCATTTTGCTTTTTCATCATTCACATTCATGGGTTAGCAGACCATTCACATCAGTGTTTGTTAACTGATGACAATTTTATTCCCTCCTCCAGGGAACATTTGGCAATATCTGGCATTGCATTTCATTATAACAACTTGGAACCTGTGCTATTGTAATGGGAGCCCCATGGCTTTGGGATCAGAGGTGCAGAGGAGCATGCCCAACCCCAATACAGAGGTCCTCTGCACCAGCCAAAGCAGTGGCATGAGCAGATTTGATGTCCAACCTCAGGGCAGGGTGGGTTTTCACACAATGGAGGACTTTAGTTTAGTTTTTTTTTTTTTAAGATTTATTTATTTGTTTGTTTGTTTGTTTGTTTATACAAACATCGGGTACAGTCAGAAGCGGGGGAGGGTGAGAGAATTCACCAGAGCCAGAGCAGGGAGCAGAACAGACAGACTGATGAAGTACACTGCCGAGGGGAGCAGTGAGCGGGGCAGGAGAGGTCTGCATGCCATGTGAGACCCTCACTGGGGCAGGGGATCAAACCAGGGCTGCAGAGGCTGCGGGCAGCTTTGCAGCCCATTGCTCAACCACTGCGCCACCGGGGAGGCCCGGGGGGGTTTCAGTTTTGAAACTGGTTTAGTTTTTATTTTATTTTATTTTAAAGATTTATTTATACAAGAACTGGGGTACAGGCCAGATGTGGGGGAGGGTGAGAGGATTCACCAGAGACAGAGTGGGGAACAGAACAGGCAGACAGACGGAAGACACTGCTGTGGGGAGCAGCAGGCACGGCAGGAGAGGTCAGTGCTCCATGTGGGACCCTCACCTGCCGGCCGGGATCAAACAGGCACTGCAGAGGCTGCAGACAGCTTCACAGTGCGGTGCACAACCACTTACACCACCAGGGGAGGCCCTGGTTTAGTTTTTAAAATGCAACAATCAGATCTGAGTTCACACCAGTGCCAATCAAGTCTGCGTTAGGGCACCAACTTTGAAAATGAGCCAATCAAGTTGGAGACCCAAGCACCCTGAAAGAGCTATAAGCCAGAACAGCAGACAGATTCACATCAAACCTCCAAGACTGCTCAAGACCTTCACTTCAGAGACACAGACCTCGGAGTCTCATCCAAACTCATCAAGATCTTCACATCTGATCTCTGCTGCTTGACTGCCACTCTTGCTTTTGGCATCACTGGCACTACCTCTAAAAGAGTTTTTCCCTGGTTTCCAGTCCTTCACATCACATCCTGCTGCCCAGCACTGCCCAGCACTGCTGGTCTCGGCCTCCTTGGCCACCTCTAAGAGCTATCCATGATCTCTGATTCTCAACACTGCTGCCTGACCAACCTTCCTGCCTCCAGCACATCCAGGGCCACCTTCTGGTGCTTTGTGTCTGGTGCTGTCTGGTGTGATCTTTGGATAGGTGCCGCTGCAGTGCCACTTCAGCAACACCATCTATGAGCACCTTCAGCTGTCACTGTGAGTTGGGACCTGGTTCACCACTTACTGGTTTGCCGCCAGCTTCAGGCTCTTGTCAAAGGAACAATGCCATTTTGCATAAGCAATTATTGGTTTGGAATACTGGACACTGTGGACACTATCTGGGGTAAAACAAATGGTCATTTGTGACCTTAAAAACTCTTTTCATTTTCTCTTTGTTAATAAAACTTGTTGTTGCTCTCTGAGTCTGTGTTGTGGCTTGCAGTTGTAAGTGCATGAATAATGGTCCACAAACTATGTCATTTAGCCAGATTTTGTAAAGTTTCACTACTGGCATCTAGTGGGTAGAGGTCAAAAATATCACTAAACATCCTACAATGCACAGAACAGACCTGACAGCAAAGAATTACCTGAACCCAAATGTCAATAGTGTCAATGTTGAGAAATCCTTGTGTATGTGATAATCACAAATCTGTTTCTTTAGTGGAAGCTTCTAAGAGACAGAACCATCTATCTAAAATTTCCCAAAAGGGGGCATCCCCTGGTGGCTCAGCGGTTGAGCACTGGGTTGAGAAGCTGCCTGCTGCCTTTGCAGCACCAGTTTGATTCCCGGCTGCCCGGCTGCTCCCCTCAGCAGTGTATTTCATTGTTCTGCTTGTTCTGCTTCCCGCTCTGGCTCTGGTGAATTCTCTCACCCTCCCGCACTTCTGACTGTATCCAGTGCTTGTATAAATAAATAAATAAATAAATCTATAAAAATTAATAAATAAATTTCCCAAAAGGTCTTTCTACTTCATATCCTATTGGCATTTCAAACTCAAAAATTCAACCCCATTATGTCAACTTCACCTGTAAATCTTACGTATTCTTAGATTCATTTTTAAATTAAATGGCACTACCATCTAACTTTCCCCTTACCCACACAGAACTTCGAATTCCATCTTTGATTAATCCTTTCTCTCACCATTAAATTCCTAACTTTCATAAAATTCTGCAATATACTTCAAATTTTGTCAGACTTCTAGTTCTCCAGTCTCTGGGTCATTCGTCTCCACCCTAGCTCCTCTTATAATAAACATGTCAGAAACACTTTATATTTTAATTGTATTCAATACAGTATGGGTAAAATATGTCATTTTCCTACTGGCCACAGAGCCCTCACATATTCTGTCCTCATTGTCTACAAATGTTTGAATTTGCTTATAATCACTTTCCCATGGACATGCGCTCACATGTACATACTTGTAATGTGGTTAATTCATTCAGGTCACAGTGTGGATATTATTTCTTCAAGGAAGCTTCCTATAATAATAGACCTGAGATGCTGTTCTCTGGCACCCCTTCCTTCTCTAATACTGTTTGGATCGCTTGTCCACTAGACTGGAATTTCTATTTTAACTTTCCGCATTACTGATGCCTCTCATATTCCCTGCACCTAACAAGCACTAGGTAAATTTCTAATAAGTAAATGAGTAAATGAATGATCCATTGTTTATCTTATTAGTACCAAATTTAAGTCTCCATGAATGTTCTTTCTCAAACAAGTTTGAACAAAAATCTGGTCACCTTGAAAATGTTTTGTTTAAAAGAAGTTCATTTAAGATAAAGGAAACAAAGAATGATATCACACTAATTTTATGTGTTCATTTAGTTATAAGATTTTGTGACAAATACAGTTTACATATTAATTGAATAAATTCAATTATGTCTTTCAATTCTTTAGTGACAAATCATCTTAAAAATTGCTATAGAGCATATGTATAATATCTGAACTGATGCAAACTGTTGGATGATAGAAACTTTTATCTGATCCTTTAGCCCAAGGAAGCACAAAAACAGTTTGCTTGTACCTGAATTTGATCCTCATTTCTTAAATGCTCAACACTGCTTACACTTAGTCTTCCAAACAGGATCATTCTAAAACCACCCCAGTGAGCCTCTCTGCAACTGTGCTTAAGGGTGATATTCACACACAAGTGCTAAGCCTAAGTAACTTTTCCAAGTGAAAAATAAAATCCAAAGAAAGTGAAAAATAAAGTTAATGTAAATCCCTTTACTGAAACCATACTCTGGATCTTAAATATTGCAACATCCCTGTCACAGAAAGAGATTACTGATGAGTTGCAGCTTCCTACTGTATCAGGTTACACTGTGTAAAACAAATTACCTCCAGGATGTGGACAGAAGCAATGCAGGACATAGTCCTTTACAAGTTTGAGTACTTCCATGAATTTTAGCTTAATTTTTATTTTGGAGAAACATGAATTTAGACTTTACTCCTCATCTGAAACTCTGTAGCATGAAAATCATTCATTGGAATATATCATATAGGAGAGATGAACTTCTTTCTTAAAAATAATTTTAAGGGCTTCCCCGGTGGTGCAGCGGTTGAGTGCTGGGTTGCGAAGCTGCCGACAGCCTTTGCAGTACCAGTTCAATCCCCGGCCGCCGGCAAGAGTCCCACATGGCGCGCAGACCTCTCCTGCCGCCCGCTGCTCCCCTCAGCAGTGTACCTCATCAGTCTGCCTGCTCTGCTCTGCGCTCTGGTTCTGGTGAATTCTCTCACCCTCCTGTGCTTCTGACTATACCCAGTGCTTGCATAAATAAATACAGATAAATCTTAAAAAATAATAATAATTTTAAAATTAAATATTATTCCTTGTCTTTTCATAATTTGTGACTCTGCAGAAAACCAAATGACTTCCTTTCTTGGGCTAAGCACATTTTCAGATCTTTAGATCATTTGGTGGACTTTCTCTTATCTGGCCTGCTGTAAAACTAACATGCTCTGTGATACCATTGGAAATTAATATTAAAAAGGAAACTGTGCAATCCAGTTGGTAAATACCATCATGCCCTCTCTTTCATTGAAAAGTGACCCAAAATATTATATCCCCTTTGTCCTGCTGTACAAGGAAAATATTCCATGAAGTGGTTTTTATTAATGGATATGTCCTTTGACATTCTCCAAAGTTATCTGGAAGACTTTTGAAAGTTGAAAGAAAATTATTTATTCAAAGCCTTTAACTAACTAAAAACAAAAACAAAAACACAGCCTTTAATTTCTGGCAATGGATCCCTAAATATATCTCTTATATGTCTCTGATGATACAATAAATGAGTAAAAAAAAAAAAAACAGGGAGGATAAGTCGCTTGCCCAAAGTCATAGGGCTAAATTGTTGGGGAGGAAGATTTAAACTCAAGGAGTTTAAGAGCAAAACTCCAGTGCTGAACAACTGTATTCATGTATCAGATAAAAATTGCAATTCAAAAGAGGTTCAAGGGAGGAAATACTTAATTCTGAGAGAATTGGTGGCAGAGATAGAATTGGTAGATAGAATTGGTGGAAGATTTAGGGTGAGAGAAATGCTGGGACTGGATCTTAAGAGATAAGCTGAACTTTGTGAGTAACTAATATGGGAAGGGCATACCAGACCAGAAAATGGCAAAATCCCTGGGTGTAATTCTACCAAGCATGAAAATATACATATATATACTTAAATAGGGGCTTTTGTTTTATTTTTTTCAGATTTCTTTATTTATTTATACAAGAACCGGGGTACAGGCCATATGTGCCAGAGGGTGAGAGAATTCACCAGAGCCAGAGCAGAGAGCAGAACAGGCAGACTGACGAAGTACACTGCTGATGGGAGCAGCAGGTGGCAGGAGAGGTCTGCACGCCATGTGGGATCCTCACCCAGAGGCTGGGGATCAAACCGGCAATGCAGAGGCTGCGGGCATCTTCATAACCCAGTGCTCAACCGCTGCACCACGGGGGAGACCCCAGAATGGCTTAATTTTAAGTGATATAGAGAGGAAAATATGTGGGGCTGAGAAACAAATGGTAAGTGTTTTGAGCAAACAGCGCAGATTGAAATTGTCAAGAAAGACTTCCTAGAGGGTAGGCAATTTCAACTATAACCTGAAAAACCAGTAGGCATCAGCTAAATGACTGGTGTTTCAGTTAGGTCATAGAGTACATGCTTGAATCCTGAACTTTGAGGTAAAAAGCTGCAGTCGTTGCTTATTGTTGAAGGAGTGAGTGTCATAAGGAAGTCAAAAGTATCCTGCTACCCATATCCTCCTCAAAGATTGTGGACTGACAAGTTAATGTGCTCTGCCTTTTGTCTGGCAGTGCTCAGTCAATGAGAAGGACTCATATATAGAATGTCCATCCTACACAAATCATAATAAATGTGCCTGAACTCAAGTTCACTTCACTTCACATTTGCCTCCACTTCTCCTGAAGTTTGGAATATTAACCACTTTTCATTTCAACCAAACTCCAGATTTTGCATGGTTAACTAGTTTCTGATGATAATTTGATATCATGAGGTGTGGCAATAATTTAGCTTCTGTAGTAAAAAGGATGATAATAATTAGAGTCAGAGAGGTAAGTGTCTTTACTTTCCCGTAGTGTCAGAAACTTTTCTGGTCACATATATCAATTTTAGTACTGATTTTTCCCTTTGTCTTCTACATGTCTTCTACTACTTCTTGTTAGGCAAAAAAAAAAAAAAAACTTTTTATGAGGAACTCCCATGATTTATCTGTTCTATGAGCTAGAGCTGTACTAAAGATTTATGTGTAATCTATCGATGTGCTGTGAAAAGATCATGAGGAAACAGCTCTGATAAGACTAAATACACCAGCCCTACAGTAAAAAAGGGCAAAGAAAAGGGCACAGGAAGGTTATCAGGTCATCAGATACCTGAGGTTCATTTAAATATGGAGCCCAGGGTCTCAGGAAGATCTCTACAAGTGTTTTGTTTGTTCTGTTTTTTTTTTTTTTTTTAATCCTAAGGACTTCAGCTACTTAGCAAACTGAGCCTTACCTGTGTAAGTAGAACTGTTCCCCACTGCATGCATGCAAAGGTCAGGGGAGGCATTTCCCAGAGGGCACTTCCATAAAAGCTGTACTCTCAGTATTCACTTAGAATGTTGAAGGTCAGTTCTGGGAACACTGCATAGAAATTCCAGTAGTATGTGGCATTGCATAAAGTTGAGTGACCACATAAAATAATAACCTTAAGTTTTGGTTTTTGTTTTATTGTTTTGGAAGGAGTCACTACTCCCCAGTGAAGTCCAGTCACCTCTGCAGCATGACTGCTCTGCATGTGCAATGAAAGTTGCAGCATTGTTGGAGATAGTAAGGCAGCAGGAAAACTTGCCTTGAAGCCACAGACTATAAACAGAATCAGAGGGAAGAGTAAGTGGCCTAAGAAGAGCTACAAAGAACTATTGCAGCTTCAGAAAAAGATGCAATGGAATGGAGAAGTAAGGAAGGCATTAGAACTGAAGAGAACAGGGTGGGGGCGGAGCAACATGGCAGCGAGGAGATGCTGCGAGTAAGATCTCCCATTAAAAAAAGTTAATAGGGAGGAAAAGCGGCAGGTCCCAGTGAGAACTGGGACACGGAAGATAAACGGGTGACTCCAGCAAACTACCCGAAGAAGAAAGTGGCCATAAAAGAGGACTAGAAGGGAGGGAAGCGCAGAACCCTGCTCCCCTCCCCCGCCCACAGAGGCGGCACTCTCCGACCGGCAGAGAGGAGGAAAACAACAAACCAAAACGGCCACCAAGAACAAACGACGCAGCAAGCGGGACTGTGAGTGGAAAGGAACTATTGCAGCCACCACACCCCTTGAAGGGGAGCTGAGGCGAACCCTGCAGGATTCGCCGCGGCGGTGAGCGAATGGCTCAGGGCGCCATTAGAGAAGAACAAAGACCCCGGGAGACTCGCACACAGCCCGGGCTGCCGGTAAGCTTGCGCGGATAGCGGCGCGCTCGGTGCGCTTGAAAAGCAAGTGCAGACCAGGATGGCGGCTGCCCAGGTCCCCGCGCCTGCGACCTAGGCTTGGGAGACGACCTAGGCTTGCGGGGAGACGCGAGGAGGTCCTCACTGAGGTGAAGGTCCCTCCCTGAGTAAGCAGGAACCAGGTGCCCAGGCACGGGAGCAGTGCAAAAGGCGCCATTCCCGCGCCACTGAACTGGGCTACAGCCCGCGTCCTGGAACTGAGGGCTTTGGAACTGAGACCTGGGGCACGAAATTAGGGGCGTGGGTTCCCCACGACGGTGGGGCACAAGGCAGACACAGCACCCCAAAGCCGTTGAGGTGTACCCTACCATCCCCGCTTTGCTCCCTGTCCCACGGGGTGGAAAATCAGCTCCCCAAGGGCTCTAGGAGAGATCTTTGGCGCCACCTAGCGACTTGTAGCCAGCACAGGCTCCTGAAGGAGCTAGTGGCCAGCTGGGGAGTTAGCCCACACCCGGACCCTTCCGAACAAGTAGTCTGAGCCCACAGGGAGAGCGAGCACCCACAGCCAGGGCAGACCAGGCACGCGGAAGAGTGTGCCTGACACCGGGTGCGCAGGGAGTGTGTCCCACATCACCATTTTAGAACAGGGACATTTCTTCAGTAAAGACTACCTGCAGAAGGCTTCCTCAGGAGCCAGAGGTGAGCGGGGGAAGTTCGCCCACGCCAGACCCCCTCTGGCCTGCAGTCCAAGCCCAGAGGGGGAGCAGGAACCCACCGCCGGGGCAGACCAGGCGCACAGGGGAGTGTGTCCCCACATCGACATTTTAGGACAGGGACCTTTCTCCAATAAAGACTGCTTGAAACTGACAGATGACTCCTGGAGGAACCAGAGGGGAGAAGAGAAGCCCACCCAAGATGCCGGCCAGTCCCAAAAACACAGTCTCCCAATGCATACGGCAAATTATTTTTTTTTTTTAATAGAGGCATGCTTTATTTATTTGTTTGCTGGTTTGTTTGTTTGTTTTGTTTATACATGCACTGGGTACAGTCAGAAGCGCGGGAGGGTGAGAGAATTCACCAGAGCCAGAGCGGGGAGCAGAGCAGGCAGAAAGACCAAAGTACACTGCTGAGGGGAGCAGCGGGCGGCAGGAGAGGTCTGCACGCCATGTGGGACCCTCCTCTGGTGGCCGGGGAGCAGCCGGGGATCGAACCGGCGCCGCAGAGGCCGCGCGCAGATTCGCAACCCAGCGCTCAACCGCTGCGCCACCGGGGAGGCCCACGCATACGGCAAATTAGAAAACAGACAGTAGGGAGGAGAAGAACCACACGCAACCTAGCAACTCTCCAGAGAAAAAGCACACCACAAAAAGAAAACCAGCCCCCAGATTGCAACGACAGTAACTTGGAAGAACTTCTGAGCCTTCCAGAAAGAGAATTTAAAATTGATGTGATTAAAAAACTGACAGAAGTCATAAAGGAAAACAATGATAAGGGAAAAATAATCAACGATCAGAAGAATGAAATTGAGTCCCTAAAGAGGGAAGTAAAAGAAATGCAGGAGATCAAAGAATTAGTGGAAGAACAAAAGAATTCTGGGAAAAGCAATGAAAGCAGAATTGATGAAATGGAAGAACGAATAAGTGCTCTTGAAGACACAGAAATAAAAAGAACCAAAACAGAAAAGGAAAGAGAAGTACGAATGAAAAAGAATGAAGAAAGACTTCGGGAACTATCTGACTCCATGAGGAAAGGAAATATAAGAGTTATAGGAATATCAGAAGGAGAGGAGAGAGAAGTAGGAACAGAGAAAATATTCAAAGAGATAATTGAAGAGAACTTCCCAAATGTGAAGAAGGAGCTGAAAATTGATATACAAGAAGCAAGAAGAACACCAAACTTCCACGACGAAAGAAAAAATACAGCAAGACACATAATAGTAAAGCTCCCAAGAATCCAGGACAAGGAAAAAATAATGAAGCTGGCAAGAGGGAAGAAACAGATAACATTCAAAGGAAAGCCAATCAGGCTGACATCAGACTTCTCCGAAGAAACACTACGGGCAAGGAGAGAGTGGAGGGACATAGTCAACAGACTCCAAGAAAACAGATGCCAACCAAGAATACTCTATCCCGCAAAGCTCTCCTTCCTCTTTGAAGAAAGAATATGGACCTTCCGAGACAAAGAGAAACTCCGGAATTTCATTGCAACTAAACCCCCACTCCAAAAAATACTACAAGGAGTCCTAAAGCCAGAACCTCAGAGGGACGAATAACAATGAAAGAAGGCCAAAAAAAAAAAGTTATTAAAAGAATAAATAAATAAAATCAAAGGAAAGACAAACACAATGGCAAATACAGATGTTAACATATCAATATTAACTCTAAATGTAAATGGACTAAACTCTTCAATAAAAAGACACAGAGTTGCAGCCTGGATTAAGAAACAAATCCCAACCTTTTGCTGTCTCCAGGAAACACATTTAGCTACAAAAGATAAAAATAGGCTCAAAGTTAAAGGATGGAAAACAATCCTACAAGCAAATGGACCAAAAAAGAAAGCAGGAACAGCTATACTTATATCAGATAAAACATTTCAAACTCAAAAAGATAAAAAGAGACCCCAATGGTCACTACATTATGATCAAGGGGACAATACTTCAAGAAGAAATAACACTCATTAACATATACTCACCAAACGAAGGAGCACCAAAATATATCAGACAACTGTTGTCCTCTCTGAAAACAGACATCAGAGAAAACACATACGTAGTGGGAGACTTCAACACACCACTATCAACAATGGATAGATCAACAAGACAAAAAATAAGTAAAGAAACCAAAGCTCTAAATAAGGACCTAGAGCAATTGGGCTTAACAGACATCTATAGAACACTAAACCCCAAAAAAACGGAGTACACATTTTTCTCAAGTGCACACGGATCATTCTCCAGGATCGATCACATACTGAGGCACAAGACAAACATCAACAGATACACCAAGATTGAAATCATATCAACCATCTTTTCTGACCATGAAGGCATCAAACTAGAAATAAACCATAAAAAGAAGGCAAGGAACTTTCCTACCTCATGGAGATTAAAAACCACACTACTGGAAGACCACTGGACTAATGAGGAGATCAAAGAAGAAATTAAAAAATTTTTTGAATTGAACGACAAGGAGGACACCAATATCCTAAATGTATGGGATGCAGCAAAAGCAGTAATAAGAGGAAAATATATAGCAATAGAAGCTCACATCAAGAAACAAGAAAGAACTCAAAGAAACAACCTAATCTCGAAGCTCAAAGATCTAGAAAAAGAACAACAAAAAAACCCCAAAACCAGTAGAAGAAAAGAAATAATAAAAACCAAAGCAGAAATAAATGAAATTGAAACTAAAAAAACAATCCAAAAGATCAATGAAACCAAGAGCTGGTTCTTTGAAAAAATCAATAAAATAGACAAACCCCTAGCCAGGCTCACAAAGGAAAAAAGGGAGAAAGCACAAATAAACAGGATCATCAATGAAAGAGGAGAAATCACAACGGACACAGCAGAAATCAAAAGAATAATCAGTAACTACTATGAACAGTTATATGGAAACAAGTTTAATAATCTAGAGGAGATGGACAAATTCCTACAACTCTACAATCACCCAAAGCTAGATAAAGAAGAAATAGAACACCTAAACAGACCAATTACAATTAGCGAAATTGAAATGGTAATCAAAAACCTCCCCAAAAACAAAAGCCCAGGACCTGATGGATTTACAAATGAATTCTACCAAACATTCAGAGACGAATTAGTGCCTATCCTTCACAAACTCTTCCAAAAAATTGAGAAGGAAGGGACAATACCAAACACGTTCTATGAAGCCAACATTACACTAATACCAAAACCGAACAAGGACAACACAAAAAAGGAAAACTACAGGCCAATCTCCCTAATGAACACTGATGCAAAAATCCTCAATAAAATTTTAGCCATCAGAATCCAACAATGTATCCATAAGATAATTCACCACGACCAAGTAGGATTCATTCTAGGGGCACAAGGATGGTTGAACATCCGAAAATCAATCAACGTTATCCAATACATCAACAAAAAGAAATATAAAAACCATATGATAATATCAATAGATGCTGAGAAAGCTTTCGACAAAGTGCAACACCCATTCATGATAAAAGCCCTTGAAATTCTTGGGATACAAGGAACATACCTCAACATCATAAAGGCCATCTATGACAAGCCAACAGCCAGTATCATTCTCAATGGTGAAAAGCTGAAAGCAATTCCATTAAGATCTGGAACAAGACAAGGATGTCCACTCTCACCATTGCTTTTCAATATAATACTGGAAGTCCTAGCCAGGGCAATAAGACAAGAGAAAGACATCCAAGGAATCCAAATAGGAAAAGAAGAAGTCAAACTATCACTATTTGCAGACGATATGATATTATACATAGAGAACCCCAAAAACTCCACAGAATTGCTAATTCAACTCATCAATCAGTTCAGTAAAGTGGCAGGATACAAAATCAACATGCAAAAGTCAGTAGCCTTCCTATACACAAACAATAAATCTGAAGAAGAAGAAATCAAAAAAACCATCCCTTTTGTTATTGAAACAAAAAAAATCAAATATTTGGGAATAAATCTAACAAAAGAGGTAAAGGACCTATACAAAGAAAACTATAAAACACTGTTAAAAGAAATAGAAGAAGACACAAAGAAATGGAGAGACATCCCCTGCTCGTGGATTGGAAGAATAAACATTATTAAAATGGCCATCCTTCCAAAAGCAATATACAGATTCAATGCTATTCCAATCAAAATTTCAATGTCATTCTTCAAAGAAATAGAACAATTATTGATAAAATTTATATGGAATCACAAAAAACCCCGAATAGCCAAAGCTCTCCTGAAAAAAAAAGAAGGGAATGGAGGCATCACACTCCCAGACTTCAAACTATACTACAAAGCCATAATCATCAAAACTGCATGGTATTGGAACAAGAACAGACATACAGACCAATGGAATCGAATAGAAAATCCAGAAATAAACCCACAGATTTATGGTCAACTAATCTTTGACAAAGGAGCAAAGAATATGCATTGGAGCAAAGAAAGTTTGTTCAATAAATGGTGCTGGGAAAACTGGGTCGCTACATGCAAAAGAATGAAGCTTGACCACTACCTCACACCATACACAAAAATCAACTCAAAATGGATTAAAGAACTAGACATAAGACCTGAAACCATAAAATATATAGAAGGAAATATAGGCGAAAGACTACGTGATCTGCACATCAAAGACATCTTTACAGACACATCACCCAAAGCAGTGATAGTGAAGGCAAAGATAAACAGCTGGGACTACATCAAATTAAAGAGCTTCTGCACAGCAAAAGAGACAATAACAAAAACAAAGAGAAACCCCACCAACTGGGAGAACATTTTTGCACCCAACACTAATGATAAAGGACTGATCACAAATATCTGCAAAGAGCTGATGAGACTCAACAACAACAAAGAAAATAATCCAGTCAAAAAATGGGCAGAAGAGCTAAAAAGAAACTTCTCTGAAGAGGAAATGCAAATGGCCAACAGGCATATGAAAAAATGTTCAACATCACTTGCCATCAGGGAAATGCAAATCAAAACTACCATGAGATACCATCTTACACCAGTGAGAATGGCACATATTAAAAAAACTAGCAACAACAAATGCTGGCGAGGGTGTGGAGAAAAAGGAACTCTTCTGCACTGTTGGTGGGAGTGCAAACTGGTCCAACCACTGTGGAGAGCTGTGTGGAGATTTCTGGACCTACTAAACATAGAGCTTCCATATGATCCAGCAATTCCACTCCTAGGTATTTACCCAAAGGACACAGAAACATCAATTCCAAAGAACACCTGCACCCCTATGTTTATAGCAGCACTGTTTACAATAGCTAAGCTTTGGAAACAACCCAAATGCCCAAAAATAGATGACTGGATCAAGAAGATGTGGTACATATATACCATGGAATATTACTCAGCATTCAAAAAGATAAACACATGCAATTTGCAGCAACATGGATGGCGCTGGAAGGGATCATGCTCAGCGAAATAAGCCAAAAAGAAAAAGAAAAATACCGGATGGTCTCACTCATAGCAGGAATCTAGAAAACTTAAATAAGGGACCAGGAAAATGAATAACTATAAGAAAGTGAAAATCAAAATCAACAAAAAACTATGAACCAGAGACACTTTTAGGGGGGCGGGGGCGGGAGCGGAGGGATTGGTGTCAGAATGGGGGGGCTGCAATTGTATGGGGAATATAACAATAAAATTTATAAAAAAAAAAAAAAGAACTGAAGAGAACAGGATAAGAACTTTGTGTATGGTGAAAGACCCAGAACCTGCTTTCATGTGTCTGAGTGTTTGTGTATGTTTGGGGGCTGGGGCACAGAGAATATTTATGGGCCACACTTTCATTAGGGATGGATGAAAGCCCATCCCAGAGCAGAAGTAAAAGCATCAAGGCTCCGAACAAAGCATAAAGACAAGATGTTTGTTCTGCTTTTTCAGAGTTCATATTCTCTCTCTTGAGTCTGAACAATTGCAGAATAAAATCTTAACAAGAGATGAGAGAGGCTTTCCTTGGTTAAGGGAACATGTTTGTTTTTATCTACAGAGTAAGATCATAAGAAACTAAGAGGAAAGGGTTTGTTTGTTTCTTTGTTTATTTATACAAGAACCGGGGTACAGGCCAGATGTGCTGGAGGGTGAAAGGATTCACTAGAGACAGAGTGGGGAACAGAATAGGCAGACTGATGAAATAAACTGCTGAAGGGAGCATTGGGCGCAATGGGAAAGGTCTGCTGCACCATGTGGGAACCTCGCCTGCCGGCCAGGATTGAACCAAAGCTGCGGAGGCTGCGTACAACTTAACAGTGCTACACTGAACTACCTGCACCACCAGGGGAGGTCCCACCTGAAATCTTAATGAACTAAACTCACCAGTAAAAAGACAGAGTATTATGTTGACTTAGAGAACAGAATCCAAGCTTCTGCTGCCTTCAGGAAACACACCTGAGTTCCAGAAATAAACATGGATTTAAAGTAAAGGGTTGGAAAACATTCTAGAAGCAAATGGCCCCCACAGCAAAGCAGGGCAGCCATACTTATACCAGAAAATTAGATTTATACTTGTAAAAGTTGACAAGATATATAGAAGGACATTATATAATGATCAAGGGGACAATATGATGGGAAGACATAATACTGATCAACATATACTCACCAAATTAGAGAGCACCAACATATTTTAGAAAATTACTACCTTCTCTGAAAAGAGACAGTGGAGAAAAAACACATGTGTAGCAGACTTCAATACCCCATAGTCACAAATGGAAAGATCGGGGATAGAAAATACACAAAGACACAATAGCACTAAACAAAGTTATAGAGCATATGGGCCTAAAAGACATCTATAGGTCACTGCAACCAAAAATAACACAAAGAGAACTATTAGACTTGTAACAAACTGGAGCCAGCCCCCCCAAAACATCCACCATCCTGCCAAAGCATTTACACCGGCAGTTTGTCATCACCAAGATCCTCCCTCACCAACAAACTCAGCAGCTTCAAGATCAAATCTTAGAACCACTGAAGCCCAAAAAGGCCAAAAATCCAAAATCATATAAAACCAATTGGAATGGTAGAAGTAGTCCAAATATTCCATATTTTAAACAGCAAGATGGGCAGACAAAAAATTACAACACATGGTAATTTAAGACCTCAAGGAAATATGATGCCACAAATGATAAGTTTTCCAGAATCCAAATATGAATATGTGGAAGATTTTTATCTTCTTATCAGATAGTTCAAAATGGACATGGTATATTTTCAAAGAAATGGTAGAAAAATGCAGAAAATCAATGCAAAATAATACAAAAGGAATCTGAAAAACTAGAGGTGGTAGCCTCAGACATTGCTGTAAAGCTGGGAAACTGGAAAGATGACCAAGACAGAATCCAAGACCATGCAGGATCTCACCTCAGTGGTGCAGACTCTTCTACAACAGATGCAGGATAAATTTCAGACCATGTCTGAAATGGAAGAATTGATGATATGAGTACTTCCATTGACAACCTGGAGAATAACATTGCAGACTTCATGACACAGGCTGGGGTGGAAAATCTGGAAGGAGAAAACAAGATACCTGCCACACAGAAGAGATGAAGATTGCTAACTTACACCAAAATCAGGAACAGCAATTTCACAAGCCAAGAGACCACTGAATGGCTTTTTGCAACTAACTCTTATGTGTTGACAGGTTTTATGTTATAAAGCGTACAGTCTTATCAGATACTATACCGTAGTTTTTAGAGTGATCATTCTCCTCTCAGCTTCTTGAACATGGTACCTTCACATCTTGAACCTTGGTCAGTTGTGCTGTTAAATACTAAGCACTAAAACTTTGGCAAAAAAATAAAATAACTCTGAAAAACTAAATCAAAGAGATACAAAAAATAATTGAGAAAAAATTGGATGTCATGAGAAATACAATTAAGAACAGAAAACAGACATTGAGTATCTAGATTAAAAAAGGGAATTGTAAGATGTAAAATGATTCATTAAAGGAGATAAAAGCATCTGCAGAGATTTATGAAAGCAGATGAGAGCAAATGGGGTACTGAATCAGTGATCTTAAAGAAAGTGATGCACAGGTGATCCTGTTGGAAGAAGAAAGAGAAATACAAATTAAAAAAAAAAAACGCTTCGAGAAATATGTAAATCAATTAGGAAAGTAACGTAAGGACAACGGATATCCCAGAAATAGAAGGGAACAGAAAATTTATTCAAAGAACCAATAGAGGAAAACTTCCCTAATCTGGGTAAAGAGCTAATATACAAGTTCACACTTTCAAAGAAATACACCTACACTGTTTAAAATGTTCTAAAAATTTGAGAAATAAGAAATGCTCCCAAACACATATTATGAGGGAAATATTACTATAACACCAAAAGCAAAGGCATCTCACACACACACACACACACACACACACACACTAACTACAGACCAATATCCCTGACAAACACAGATGCAAAAGTCTTCAAAAAAACAGTCTTGGCAAACTGACTTCAAAAATGCATTAAAATAAGTGGGATTAATTCCAGGATTGTAAGTATTCTTGAACTTTTGTTCAACATCTCAATATTGGTCAGTGTAATTCCCCATATCAATAAAAGTTAAGGTTAAAATCATGATAATACCAATAAATACAGAGAAAGCATTTGATAAGACTCAAAATGCATTTATAACTAAGATCTCAAAATAGATATGCGTAGACTATATCTGAACAGAATAAAGGTCATATATGATAAAGCCACAGCTAACATCATCCTCAATGATGAAAACTGAAAGCTTTTCCTCTAAGATCTAGTATAAGACAAGGACATCCATTTTTACCACTATTATCATCTTAGATTTGGAGATTCATTAGAACAATTGGGCAAGAGAAATATATTAAAGGAATCAAAAATGTAAAGAAAGAAGTAAAACTGACAATTTTCAGATGGCATAAAGATATACATAGATTGCCTTAAATATTCCCACTAAAAATTATTAGAACAATAAAAAGTGCAATGAAGTGGCACATTGTAAAAACAATTTACCAATATTAGTGGCATTCTGATATCATAAAATCAACTAAAAAAGAAACAAATCAAGAAAACAATCCTAATTACAAGCACATCAAAAAGAATTATATACCTAGAAGTGTGTTTTTAAAAAGAGGTGTAAAACTTGTACAATGGTAACTAAGATATTGTTAATAAAAATACAAGAGAACACAAAGAAATGGAAAGATATCTCTGATCATGTAATGGGAGAATTTAACAGTGTCAATAAGACATATAATGCAAAGTAATAAACAGGTTTAATGTAATCCCTAGTTAATATTTCAATGGAATTCTTTGAAGAAATAGAACAAGCATTACTGACATTCACATGGAACCAAAAAAGACCCCAAATGGCCAAAGCAATCATGACAAAAAAAAGAGAGAAAGAACAAGGGTAACACACACCCAGACTTCAAACTGTATTACTAAGTATTAGTAATCAAAACAGTATTATAATGGTATAAAATAGACACAGGGAGTCCATAAATAAACCCACATTTGTATGACAGTTAATCTAAGACAAAAGAGTCAAAAGCATACAGTGGAAAATAAAATTCTCTTTAATAAATGCTGATAGGATAAATGAACAGTCATATGCAAAAGAATTACACTATACCGTAATCTTACGCCACATACAAAAATTAACTCACAATGGATTAAAGATTTGGATGCAGCACTTGAAATTTAAAATGCATGGAAGTAAAAGAAGGCATCATCCCATGGTGTTCGATTCAGTGATGTCTTTGTGGATTCATCTCCAATGGCAAAAGAACAAAATTGAATGTAAACAAATAGAATTAAAACTAAAAAGCACCTACACAGTGACAGAAACAATAACTAAAACAAATAGACTCCCTATATAATGGGAGAAAATAATTGCATATCATGCATCTGACAAGGGGCTGATATACAAAATCGGTCATGAACTCATACAAACCAACACAAAGAAGAGAGGACCCAATAAGGACAAGGAGTAGAAGGGTTAAATAGACACCTCTAAAGAAAATATGCACGTGGCCAACAGGCATATGAAAATAATGGCCATCATCATTATCATCAGTAAAATATAAATTAAAACCATAGTGGGATACCATCTCATACCTGTTGGAATGGCCCATATGAACCCTCATACATTTTTCATATGAATGTAGACTGGGCTAGGTCTTATGGAAAAGAATATGGAGGTTTCTCTAAATATTAAAAATGGATCTATCAAAGTTCAGCAATTCTACTGCTAGGTGTCTCTCAAAGAATGGAAAAACAGTACTTCTAAAGGATGTATGCTTTACATTCCTATGTTCCTATGTTCACTACAGCACTATTTACAGTAGCCAAGTTATGGAAACACCTAAGGACAGATAAATAGATGAGGAAGATGAAGTATATGTACACAGAGATGCTATTCAGTTATAAAGTAAATGAGTTGCTAACATTTGCAACAATATGGTTGGAACTATGCTAAGTGCAATCAGTCAGAAGCTGAGTGAAAATTATGGCCTCCCTGGGGCACAAGGGATTGAAGCACACCTTTATGAAGCTATCCACAGCCACTGCAGCACAAGTTTGATCTCCAGCCAGGGAGGTGACCCACATGGCGCAGCAGACCTCTCCTGTCTCACCTGCTGCTCCCCTCAGCAGTGTATTTCATTCAATCTGCCTGTTCTGCTCCCCACTCTGTCTCTGGTAAATCCTCTCACCCACTGCATCTCTGGCCTGCACCCCAGCTCTTGTATGCATAAATAAACACATCCTTTAAAAAAATAAAAAGAAAATTACGGAGGTTTTTTTTTTTTTACTATATATGGAAATATAAATGAACTAAAAAATGACAGCAAACAAATTATACAGTCTATGACTCCATAAAAAAAATATATTGTGGTTACAAGAAGGACAGTTTGAAAAGGCTGGGAAGAATGGGTAGAGGGCATCAATCTGATAATGGGAAACACAAGAACTTTGATGGTTGGTGAGTTGAAGCTCATATATACAGAGAGATGAAGATGAATAGCCCCAATTTTATACAGTTTTGTAAATCAATAATATTTTATTAAATTAAAAATAAGGGCCTCCCTGGTGGTGCAGGCGGTTGAATGCTGCACTGTGAAGCTGTCCACAGCCTCTGCAGCGTGGGTTCTATCCCAGCCAGTGGGGAAGAAACCCACATGGCGCAGCAGACCTCTCCTGTATCGTCCGCTATTCCCCTCAGCAGTGTATTTCGTCAGTCTGTCTGTTCTCTTCCCCACTCTGTCTCCTGTGAATTCTCTCACCCTCCCTCACATCTGGCCTGTACCTTGTTCTTGTATAAAATAAATAAATCTAAAAAAAAAAGTAAGTAAAATATGTCAGATGCCATTATTATTAAAAATAGTGACTTACAGAAAAATGAGAAATAATGATTTAAAATTCTACAAATTTCCTGAAAAGTATAAACAAGAAATTTAAGAAGTTTAATGAAACACAAAGAGCATAAATCACACATATACAAAATATATTATTATACAGGAAAAGTATCTATTTATGGCAAAAATATTCTTCAGAAATGAAGGCTATATAAAGACATTCTCAGGTACGGGCAAGTATTGTCACTAATTGCCATCAACTTTGTTCTAAAGAATTACTGGAGGGGAAGAACAGAGGTGGTTCACTCCCAGACTTAAACTGTACTACAAATCCATAATGATAAAAAAAAAAATGGCACTGGAACAAAAACATTCACACAGACCAATGGGACTGAAATAAAAGTCCAGAAATAAAACCATGCATATATGGTCAACTAATCTATGACAAAAGAGAAAGAAATGTACACTGGAACAAGGATAGCATCTTCAATGAATTATGTTATGAAAACTGGACCTCCACATGTTAAAAAAAAATGAAGCTAGACAACTATCTCACACCATACACAAAAACCAGCTAAAATATATAAAACACTTGAATGTAAGACAAGAAATCATAAAATATATAAAAGAAAGCATTGGCAAAATACTCCATGACATGAAACTCAGAAACATCTTTGAGGATTCATGTCCAGAAGCAAGGAAAGCAAAAAAAGATAATCAGCTGGGACTACATCAAACTAATGAGCTTCTGTACAGCAAAAGAGACAACAACCAAAATGTAGATACCTTATTGAGTGGGAGAAAAACCTTGCACACTATACAATGATAAGGGGCTATATCAAAGATTTACAAAGAACTTATATAACTGAACAAAAACACAGCAAAAAGCCCAATCAAAAAAATAGACAAAAGAGGACCTCCTTGGTGGAACAAGGGTATAAGCACCATACTATGAAGCAATCCAAAGCCTCTGCAGCACGGGTTCGATCCCAGCCGGCCAGAGAGAAACTCACATGGTGCGGCACACCTCTCCTGTCTCACCCGCTGCTTCCCTCAGCAGTGTATTTCAATCAGTCTGCCTGTTCTGCTCCCCACTCTGTCTCTGGTGGATCCTCTCACCCCGTATCTCTGGCCTATACCCCAGCTCTTGTATGCATAAATAAATAAATCTTTAAAAAAATAGACAAAAGATCTAAAAAGACATTTCTCCAAACATGAAATCCAAATGGCTAATAGGGATGTGGAAAAAAAAAAATGTTCAACATCACATATAGGAAATGAAAATCAAAAGCACAATGAGATAACTCTTCACTCCTCTGAGAATGGTTCATAATGAAAAAAACAGGAAACAACAAATGCTGGTGAGAATGTAGAGAAATGGGAACTCTCTTACACTGCTGGTGGGAATGCAAACTGGTCCAGCCACTATGCAAAGCTTTGTGGAGTTTTCTCAAAAACTAAAGATGATCCAGTGATTCTATTACTTGAAATCTACTCAAAGAACTCAAAAACACTAATTTGAAAGGAAACTTGCACTGTTATGTTTATTGTAGCACTATTACAATGGCTAAGATATGAAAACAACTTAAATGCCACAAAACAGGTGAATAGATAAAAATATATACATAAGAAATATTACTCAAAGATCAAAAAGAAAAACTCATGCCATTGCCATTTGCAGCAACATGGAGGGACTATGCTAAGTGAAATAAGTCAGAAGGAAAAAGAAATATCAGATGGTTTCACTTATAGGAGAAATATAGGGAACCCAAAGAGAGGGTCAGAAAAAAAGACAAAAAAAGACAAAACTGACCATAATCTGAGGAATAGCAGGGGGAGGAGAAGGAAGAGTGGTCAAAACAGGGGAGGAGAAAGCACAATGGACTATGGTGATGGTTCATGGGTGCTATAGTAGTGGGAAAATTAGGGATAGCACATGGGGGAAGAAATCAACTATCATACAAAAACAAACAATGATGTAAGAAAATAAACTCATTAAAAATAAAACAACTGGGCCTCCCCTGGTGGTACAGCAGTTGAGCGCTGGGCTGCGAAGCTGCCCACAGCCTCTGCAGCGCCGGTTCGATCCCCGGCCGCTGGCGAGGGTCCCACATGGCATGATAGACATCTCCTGCCATGCCCGCTCTCCCCTCAGCAGTGTATTTCATCACTCTGCCTGTTCTGTCCCTGTTCTCGCTCTGGTGAATTCTCTCACCCTTCCACACTTCTGACAGTATCCAGTGCTTGTATAAATAAATAAAAATAAAATAAATGCTTCCAACTCACCATTTTAAAAAAAATTTAAATCTTTAAAAAATATTTAAAAAATAGAACAACTAGGCCTCCCTGGTTGTGCAAGGGGTTAAGACGCAACCTATAAAGCTATCCACAGCCACTGCAGCACCAGTCCAATTCCCAATCAGAGAGCTACACACATGGCACAGCAGAACTCTCTTGACTCACCCACTGCTCCCCTCAGCAGTGTATTTCAGTCAGTCTGCCTGTCTGGTTCCCCACTCTTTCTCTGGTGAATTCTCTCACCCTCCAAACTTCTGGTTTGTACCCCAGTTCCTGTATGCATAAATAAATAAAACTTAAAAAAATAAAATAACTACTAGAGGAACTTCTATAGATAGAAATTACATTAGAACATCAGTAAAATAAGGAAGGAGAATGGAAATGGTAAATGCATAGGTAAATATAACATTATTCTTTTCTTTTAGGGCTCTTTAAGCATATTGGAAAAAATGAAAAAAATATAATATTGATGGAGCTTTCAGTATTTAAAAATGTAATACATAAGACAACAAAAACAATATAGGGAGTGGACCTATGTGATTGTCAAATTTCTACATCCTACTTGATGTAGTAAAATCTGATTTTAACAGACTGTAGAAAAATGAACATTGTGTGCTGCAATTCCAAAAACAATTATTTAAAAACCATATACCAAAAATAGAAAAAGATAATGGTGAATTTAAAGATGGAGTACTAAAAACATTAAAGTAATCCACAAGAAGTCACAACAAGGAAACAAAGCAATGAGAGCATAAACAGAAAAAAAAATCAAGGAGTATTCATAGGTACAAATATAATATTGACATTAAAATTAAATAGTCAAAGCAGAGATTGTAAAAGGCAGAGATTGTAAAAATGACCATATGCTTTCTACAAGTAACTTATTTCACAGATATTTATACAGGTAGGGTATAAATTAAAGAACAGATAAACTTACATTATACAAACACTAACCAAAACTGGACTAGCTCTCTTAATATCAGATAAATTAGACTTCAGAACACAGAAAATTATCAGGAAAAAAAAGAGATAAAAGGGTCAATTTACTTAAAAGTTATTAAAAATCCCAAACATATAGTACCTATTTACAGAACTTAAATAAAGAAAGCACAAGAACTAAAAAGAGAAACTGGGAACCACCCCCCAACACCAGGCCACTTCTGGCCAGCAGTTGGAGCCCAGAGGGGAGCAGCAGCCACAGCCCAGGCAGACCATGGGAGCAAGAAAGTGCACTTCCAAGTCGCCATTTTAGAATAGGGACCTCCGCCTCAACAAAAACTGCTTGAAACTGAGAGAAGGCTGCCCCCGCAGCCAGAGGTGACCTGGGAAGCCCCCCCATGCCAGGCCACTTCTGGCCAGCAGTCGAGCCCAGAGGGGGAGTGGGCAGCTACAGCTGGGGCAGACCACGGGCACAGGAAACTGTGCTTCCAACTCACCATTTTAGAATAGGGACCTTTGCTTCAACAAAGACTGCTTGGATCTGGGAAAGGGCTGCCCCCTCAGTGAGAGGTGAGTTGAAGACAGCCACAAGCCAGGTCCCTCCTGGCAGGGAGTTGGATCCCAGAGGGGGATCCAGCAATATGGAGCCCAGCAGGCAATCTAGCCACCCCACCTCCAGGGAAGTCTGTGGGACTTCAAGACACACCTTTGGATTAAACAAATACAGGAGGAAATATTCTGTGACAGTGACCATTAACATATTCATAGTACCAATGCACTAGAGACTTCTGGCATAACAGTATTTGACTCAATTGGACCACCAGTTTCTGACATTCCAGAAAGAGCACACCAAAAAGATGTTGGGCAGTATGAGCAATACAGTGTCCCAACACATAGGACAAATCAGAAAACAAGCAGCAGGGAGAAGAAAAACTACAAACAACCAAGCAAGTCCTCAGGGAAAAGACACAACACAAAATAAAAATCACACACCGATTGCAACAACAGTGATTTGGAAGAACTTCTGAGCCTTTTAGAAAGATAATTTAAAATTTCCATGATTAAAAAACTGACAGAAGTCATTAAGGAAAACAACAATAAGAGAAAAGTAATCAATGATCAGAAAATTGAAATTGAGTCCCTAAAGAGGGAAGTGAAAGAAAGGCAGGAGATCAAAGGATTAATGGAAGAGCTAAAGAACTCTGGGAAAAGCAGTGATAGCAGAATAGATGAAATGGAAGAATGAATAAGCACTCTCGAAGACAAAGAAATAAAAAAGAACCAAAACAGAAAAGGAAAGAGAAGTACGAATGAAAAAGAATGAAGAAAGACATCGGGAACTATCTGACTCCATGAGGAAAGGAAATATAGGAGTTATAGGAATCCCAGAAGGAGAGGAGAGAGACATAGGAACAGAGAAAATGTTCAAGGAAATAACTGAAGAGAACTTCCCAAACATGAAGAAGGAGCTGAAAATAGACATACAAGAAGCAAGAAGAACACCAAATTTCCATAATGAAAGGAAAAATACAGCAATATACATAATGGTAAATCTCCCAAGAACCCAAGGAAAGGAAAAAATAATGATGCTGACAAGAGGGAAGAAACAGATAACATACAAAAGAAAACCAATCAGGCTGACATCAGACTTCTCTGAGGAAACACTACAGGCAAGGAGAGACATAGTCAATAGACTCCATGACAACAAATGCCAACCAAGAATACTCTATCCCACAAAGCATTCCTTCCTCTATGAAGAAAGAATAAGGACCTTCCCAGACAAACAGAAACTCTGGACTTTCATTACAACTAACTCCCCACTCCAAAAAATACTACAAGGAGTCCTAAAGTCAGAACTAACAGAGGGATGAATAAGAATGAAACAAGACCCAAAAAAATTGCTAAAATAAATAAATAAATAAAACCAGAGAAAAGTCAAACAAAATAGGAAATACAGACAACTAAGTTATCAATAGTCACCACAAATGTAAACAGACTAAACTCTTCAATAAAAAGAAATAGAGTCATGGGCTGGATTAAGAAACAAAACCCAACCTTTTGCTGTTTCCAGGAAACTCACTTAATGACAGAAGATAAAAATGGACTGAAGTAAAAGGATGGAAAACAATCCTACAAGCAAATGGACCAAAAAAAAAAAAAAAAAAAAGGCAGGAACAGTGATATTTACATCAGATAAAACAGATTTCAAACTCAAAAAGGTAAAAAGAGACCCCGAAGGTCACTACATTGTGATCAAGGGGACAATACTTCAAGAAGAAATAACACTCATTAACATATATTCACCTAATGAAGGAGCACCAAATATAGCAGACAACTATTATCATCTCTGAAAACAGACATCAGAGAAACACATATGTAGTAGGAGACTTCAACACACCACTATCAACAATGGATAAATCAATGAGACAAAAAATAAGTAAGGACACTAAAGCTCTAAATAAAGATCTAGAGCTCATGGGCTGAACAGAAAGCTATAGAACACTAAACCCAAAAAAATCTGAGGACACATTTTTCTCAAGCACACATGGATCATTCTCCAAGATGGATCACATACTGGGACACATGACAAACATCAACAGATACACCAAGACTGACATCATACCAACCATCTTCTTTGACCATGAAGGCATCAAACTAGAAATAAAACATTAAAAAAAGGAAAAGAACTCTCCTACTTCATGGAAATTGAAACCCACACTACTGGAAGACCACTGGACTAATGAGGAGATGAAAGAAGAAATTAAAAAATACTTTTAGTTGAACAACAAGGAGGACACCAATTTCCTAAATGTATGGGATGCAGCAAAAGCAGTAATAAGAGGAAAATATGTAGCAGTACAGGCTCACATCAAGAAACAAGAAAGAACTCAAAGAAACAAACTAATCTCAAAGCTCAAAGAACTAGAAAAAGCACAACAACAAAACTCCAAAACCAGTAGAAGTAAACAAATAATATAAATCAAAGCAGCAATAATGAAATAGAAACTAAAAAAAAAAAAAAAATCCAAAAGATCAAAAAACCAAAAGAAGTTTCTTCAAAAAAATAAATAAAATAGAAAAATCCCTAACCAGGCTCACATAGAAAAAATGGGGGAAAAACTAATAAATAGGATCACAAATGAAAGAGGAGAAATCACAAAAAACACAGCAGAAATCAAAAGAATAATCAGAAACTACCATGAACAGTTATATGCAACCAAGCTCAACAATCTAGTAGAGATGTACAAATTCCTACAACTCTACAATCACCCAAAGCTAGATAAAGAAGACGTAGAACACCTAAACAGACTAATTACAAGCAGTAAAATTGAAATGGTAATCAAAACCCGCCCCCAAAACAAAAGCCCAGGGCCAGATGGATTTACAAATGAATTCTACCAAACATTCAGAAATGAATTAGTGCCTATCCTTTACAAACTCTTTCAAAAAATTGAGAAGGAAGGGATAATACCAAACACGTTCTATGAAGTCAACATCACATTAATACCAAAACCAAACAAGGACAACACACACAAAAAGAAAACTACAGGCCAATCTCTCTAATGAACACTGATGCAAAAATCCTCAATAAAATTTTAGCTATCAGAATCCAACAATGTATCCATAAGATAATTCACCACGACCAAGTAGGATTTATTCCAGGGACACAGGATGGTTCAACATCCAAAAAATCAATCAGTGTAATCCAACACATCAATAAAAAGAAATATAAAAGCCATTTGATAATATCAATAGATTCTGAGAAAGCATTCAACAAAGTACAACACCCATTCATGATAAAGGCCCTTGAAATTCTCGGGATTCCAGGAACATACCTCAAATTCATAAAGGCCATATATGACAAGCCCATAGCCAATATCATTCTCAATGTTGAAAAGCTGAAAGCACTTCCATTAAGGTCTGGAACAAGACAAGAATGTCCACTCTCACTACTGCTTTTCAATATAATACTGGAAGTCCTAGCCAGAGCAATAAGACAAGAGAAAGACATACAAGGAATTCAAATAGGCAAGGAGAAGTCAAACTGTCACTATTTCCAGATGATATGATAATATACATAGAGAACCCCAAAAACTCCACAAAAAGTAACTAAACTAATCAATCAGTTTAGTAAAGTGGCAGGATACAAAATCAACATGTGAAAATCAGTAGCCTTCCTATACACAAACAATAAATCTGAAGAAAAAAAAACAAGAAAATCATCCCTTTTATTACTGAAACAAAAAAATCAAATACTTGGGAATAAACCTAACAAAAGAGGTAGAGATCCTATACAAAGAAAACTATAAAACACTGTTAAAAGTAATAGAAGAAGCAAAAGAAATGAAAAGACATACCCTGCTCATGCATTGGAAAAATTAACATTACCACAATGGCCATCCTGCTAAAAGCAATGTACAGATTCAATGCTGTTCCAAAAAAAATTTCAATGACATTCTTCAAAGAAATAGAACAAATATTGATGAAATTCATATGGAGCCACAATAACCCTGAATAGCCAAATCCCTCCTGAAAAAAAAAAAAAAAAAGAAGAAGAAGAAGGGAATGGGGGCATCACACGCCCAGACTTCAAACTGTACTACAAAGCCATAATCATCAAAACTGCATGGTATTGGAACAAGAACAGAAACATGGACCAATGGAACAGAATAGAAAATCCAGAAATAAACCAACAGATTTATGGTCAACTAATCTTTGACAAAGGAGCAAAGAATATGCACTGGAGCAAAGAAAGATTGTTCAATAAATGGTGCTGTGAAAACTGGGTCACTACATGCAAAAGAAAGAAGCTTGACTACTACCTCACACCATGGACAAAAACCAACTCAAAACTGATTAAAGAACTAGACATAAGAGCTGAAACCATAAAATACACAGAAGATAATATAGGCGAAACACTACATGACATGCACCTCAAAGACATCTTCATAGACACATCACCCAAAGCTTTGATAGTGAAGGCAAAGATAAACAGCTGGGACTACATCAAATTAAAGAGCTTCTGCACAGCAAAAGAGACAATAACAAAAACAAAGAGAAACCCCACCCACTGGGAGAGAATTTTTGCACCCAACACTAATGATAAAGGACTGATCACAAAAATCTATAAAGAGCTGACGAGACTCAACAAAAACAGAAAATAATCCAGTCAAAAAATGGGCAAAAGAGCTAAAAAGAAACTTCTCTGAAGAGGAAATGCAAATGGCCAACAGGCATATAAAAAAATGTTCAGCATCACTTGTAATCAGGGAAATGCAAATCAAAACTACAATGAGATATCATCTTACACCAGTGAGAATGGCACATATTCAAAACACTAGCAACAACAAATGTTGGTGAGGATGTGAAGAAAAACAAACTCTCCTGCACTGCTTGTGGGAGTTCAAACTGGACCAACCACCATGGAGAGCTGTGTGGACATTCCTCAACCTACTAAAGATAGAGCTTCCATATGATCCAGCAATTCCACTCCTAGGTATTTACCCAAATGTCACAGAAACATTAATTCCAAAGGGCACCTGCATCCCTAAGTTTATAGAGGCACTGTTTACAATAGGTAAGCTATGGAAACAACCCACATGCCCAAAAATAGATGACTGGATCAAGAAGATGTGGTATGTATACACAATGGAATATTACTCAGCATTCAAAAAAGATAAACTCATGCAATTTGCTGCAACATGGATGGAGCTGGAAGGGATCATGCTCAGCAAATAAGTCAGAAAGAGAAAGAAATCAGGAATTTAGAAAACCTAAATTAGGGACCAGGAAAAAGACTAACTGTATTAAAGGAAAAATCAAAATCAACAAGCAACTATAAACCAGAGACACACTATGGGAGGGGCAGGGACCAGGGGAAGTGGAAGGATTAGGGTCAAAATAAGGAGGGTTCAATTGTATGGGGAATATAACAAAAATGAAAATGCATGCATTGTACAAAAATGAAAAATAATATAAGAATTATATAAAATAAAATATTAAAAATAAATAAATGGTAAGTGTGAAAAAGAGAACTAAAAAGATAAATAGAAAGATGCACATTTACTGTTTGAGACTTCAGTGTTTCTCTTTTAGTAACTGATAGACCTAGTATACAGGTAACCAACAAGGATAAATAAGACAATGTAAAACTCCACTCAGCAACTAGATTAATTTGATATTACAGAATATTCTACACACAACAGAATACACATTATTTTTATGGGCACATGTAACTTTTTACCAAAATTGATGACATAGTGGATCATAGAACAATGTTTAGCAATCTTTAAGGAATCATAGATAGTATATTACTTGACTTTAAAAAAGATTTAAACTAGAAATTAATAACACAAATAAAAGGAAATTTTTGAAATACATTGAAAGGAAATATTGCAAGATAATCATTGGGTCAAGAAAAATCTCAAGAGCAATTTGAAAATATTTTGAAGCGAACAAAACTTATAACACAGTATGAAAATTTGTGGAAATACAGTTAACCAATGCTTAAAGGAAATTTTACGGCATTAAGAGTTTATATTGGAAAACCTAAATAGTAAGTACGGACCATACTTTAAAGTGTTTCTGAAAGTTTTGGTCTCTAAGAGAAAGAAGTGAAAGTAATTAACATTTCTTGAGCTCTTATTTGATCCAGATACTTTACTAAACATTTATTCATCTTTTCCTATTTTATCATCAGAAGTCTGGAAGACAAACATTCTCATTTTATCCAATTTACAATGAAGAAACTGAGGCTCAAATAAACTAACTTCCTTAAAATTTCATTAGTTCCTTGATAAGGCTCTTAGCCTCAGTAAAATGTCTAAATTATTAAAATACTAAATAAACAATCAGACAATAAGGGAATGATGGATACACACATGCATGCTGGACAGATGAAAAGATAAATACAAACATGATAGAGAATTTTTTTTAAAAAAAGTGATTGGGTCATGATTCAAATGAGCTAAAATTAAAACCTGTGGGCAAATAAGTCTTCCAAAACAAGTATTTCCAAAACTATTTAGCATACCATAATCATTATCTAGAATATTTGTAAAAGCATGAATGCACAGCTTTCTTAGCAAAATTCAGTTTTGTGGGTCTGTGGAAGAATATGGGAGTCTGTGCTTTTGTCAAGCTACCTAGGTGGCAGATAGTTACATCGAAGAATATTGTGGAGAGGCAATAATAATCCATATTCATAACAAAGACACAAGGGATTGTTAGGTGCTGTGCCAGTCTTCTGAAAGATTATTCAGATCATAACAATGTACAAATGCACGAAATCCCAGGTAATGAAAACACTGTCATATGATTAATGTCATATGATTAATGTAGCAGTGCTGATGGTTCAGTGGTCATGATGTGCTATGCTTGCGAAGGTATGAATCACTGCCAAGATGGTGAATCAGAGGAAGGGAGAAGCCAAAATAAGATAACCCACTTATGTATCTCAGGACTTTGTTTTGAGGCTGGCAGAAGTCATTCAGCAAATATTTCTATAAAATGTAATAATTTACATTTCCCTGAGACATGAACTTGAACGCTTTCAATGGTTATCTATAGAATGAGCATCATTTTCAGGAATCCAGTCAACCATCCAGAATTTGCCTTTTTCCACTCTCAGTGCTTACATCAAGAATTCAGTGGACGGCCTCCCTGGTCGTGGAAGGGGTTAAAATCCAGTGCTATGAAGCTATCCACAACTACTGCAGCATGAGTTCGATCCCTGGCCAGGGAGCTGACTCACATAGCGCAGCAGACCTCTCCTGTCTCGCCTGCTGCTCCCCTCAGCAGTGCATTTCATTCAATCTGCCTGTTCTGCTCCCCACTCTGTCTCTGGTGAATCTTCTCACCCCAATCCCCACACCTCTGACCCATACCCCAACTCCTGTATGCATAAATAAATAACTTAAAAAAAAAAGAATTCAGTGGAATGATACTAATGTTATGCCATGTCACAACTCCCTGTCCTTCATAAAAACTTCATCACCAAGGTTAAAATGTGGAAAGTCCTAGGAGATATGATTTAAAAACAAACAAAAATTATATACTTCAAAATCTAAAATTTCTATGTATATAAAAAGTCTTGTGTCCAATCCCTCCAGAAGAATCCCTTATTGAAGGTCATTTCTGCCCACCACTCATTATATCTACAATGATTAAATAAAATCAATGCACATTGGAAACATCATCCAAGATTTGAGGAAAGTCATGATTGTCTAATACATATTTTTTAAAGCTTAATAATAACCAAGACTGCATTAAGTTTTTTTTTTATTATTTTATTATTTTCCACTTACCTTTGACAATAATGGTCCAGTTTTTGTTTGGAAGTGTAACAAATATTGAGTTCAATAGAGAAAATTTGCTCATATCTAAAAATAGGAAGAATTAATGTGCAACATCAAGAGTCAATGATGTTTACATCACAATATATGTTCTAACAATGGCAAAGTTCATTCTTCACTCATTTGTTAATGTTTCAATTCCTGTGATATGTCCCTGAGAGGAATATTAACTAATCCAACAAATTTTCATGCATATACAAATTGATTATGTGTTTTGACATATTAGCAGAAAAAGGGAAAGCAGATAATAAAATGACTCCTCAAAATTTGTTAGTGGCATACTTTAATCTCAGGATGATAAATATTTTTCACATGTTCCTGTTTTTCCTTTTGAACTGATGAAAGATCATTGATTAAGCACATCTCTCTTTCTAATGCTCACTCCAGGAAGCCATTATTAATTCAATAAAATTATCATAAAGGAAGAATTTCATTTGCCAAACCTCATAATTTTGAGAAGAACTAAGCCTAGGAGAAAGATTCATGATATGGATCAAGGGTGTAACAGAAAGGATAGCACTACACAGTGATAGAATGCTTAAAATGAAAAATACTTACATTACTGATATTGGCAAAGATGTAGATCAATTAGAATTCTCATCATTGTATAGTCGTAACTTGTTTTATTTCTTTGGGAAATGGTGGTTTGGCAGTAAAACTAAACATACTCTTACCCATACAAGAGAAATGATTGCACAAACCAAAAAAAAATTAAAAAAAAAACAACTTACACGTGAATACCTGGAGCAATTTTGTTCATAATAACCACATGTATAATTACAGAAGATAGATTGTTAACACAATATTCCTATAGTGAACTATTACACAACCCAAAACTTATAACATACAACTGATATGCAAGAGCATAGATGAACTATCAGGAGTACACAGTGCTATGTTCTTTTTTTAATTTTCTATTATTTTTTTAAGATTTATTTATTTATGCATACAAGAGCTGGGGTGCAGGCCAGAAGAGCGGAGGTTATTTTTTTTTTAATTTTTCTTTTTTATAGAGGCATTTTTATTTATTTATTTATTTGTTTGTTTCTTTGTTTCTTTGTTTCTTTGTTTATAGTCAGAAGCGCGGGAGGGTGAGAGAATTCACCAGAGCCAGAGCGGGGAGCAGAGCAGGCAGAAGGACCGAAGTACACTGCTGAGGGGAGCAGCGGGTGGCAGGAGAGGTCTGCGCGCCATGTGGGACCCTCCTCTGGTGGCCGGGGAGCAGCCGGGGATCGAACCGGCGCCGCAGAGGTCGCGGGCAGCTTCGCAACCCAGCACTCAACCGCTGCGCCACCGGGGAGGCCCAGAGCGGAGGTTAGATGATACACCAGAGACAGAGCGGGGAACAGAACAGGCAGATTGACTGAAATACACTGCTGAGGGGAGCAGCAGGAGAGTCAGGAGAGGTCTGCGGTGCCATGTGGGTTGCTGCCTGACTGGGGTCTACCTGATGCTGCAGTGTCCAGTGGTAACTTCACAGTGCTGAGACTTTAACCCCAGCACCATCAGGGAGGCCCAAGATCCAGAGCAATTTTTAAAAATGAAGGCTAAGAAGAGCAGGAGAAAGGGGAGGGAAGGGGGGAAGAGAGGAGGAGGAGAAAAGCTTCCAACAAATGGCACAAGGGCTGCGCTCTCCTGGTGCCCGCAGTCTACCTTGATGGCAGATCCTACCCCTGTTCTACTCAGTTCCAAAACTCGGGCGTGGGGCCAGGAGCAGCCTTATTTCATGTGCACTATCCTCTAATAATAATATTATAAAAACTAGACATAGCTTCAGCCCAAAAAAGAGATATTGAAAGGATAAATCTACAAGAATAGTTAAAGAATGGAGGGTATAATTAGTCTTTTTCCTGTCCCTTATTTAGGTTTTCTAAATTTCTGCTATGAGTGAGACCATCCGGTATTTTTCATTTTCTTTCTGGCTTATTTCGCTGAGCATGATCCTTTCCAGCTCCATCCATGTTGCTGCAAATTGCATGAGTTTATCTTTTTTGATTATTGAATAGTATTCCATGGTGTATATGTACCATATCTTCTTGATCCAGTCATCTATTTTTGGGCATTTGGGTTGTTTCCCACAAGGTGGGGTGGAAATTGTATGGGGACTATAATCAAAATGAAATGCATACATTGTGCAAAAATGAAAAATGGTGTAAAAATATATAAAACTAAAAAAAAAAAGAATAAAAAAAGTGTGGAGGGTATAATGAGAAAATTATGACATATATACAACAAGCATTCTACTAGGAGCAAATAGAGAGAATGGTTAAGAAGAAATAGAGGAATGGTTGAATACTTTTTAGAAACGGGGAGTATATGAAAAGCCCTAAGGGAAAGTTAGTATATACATAAAACAACCCAGACCTAGACACATAATAGGAAAACATAGGAGAAAATGCCAAAAGAAGGTGTGGGTGAAGGACAATGAGGCATCTCTGATACTCACGATTTTGTTACAAAAATAATAAAAATGCCTAATGTGGGTACAGTCTTGCTTGACCAGTGTAAGGTTAGAAACTGAATGCGGATTATATACAAGTGCTGCCCTTGGAAGTAGCAGGCAGAAAGATAAATAACACATAATCGAAGAACTCTGGGGAGAGGAGTGGCAAGCATACAACTGTGGTAGATTGCACAGATAGTACTGAGACTTCACCCTTCCCTATACCTTTCCATTTTGTCTTGTGACTTTAGAGACCTCTTCAGACTCTATTTTCCAATTCTTTAAAGTGAGCTGACTTTGAGATTTTCTTTGGCCAGCAGAATTCTCTGGACTTCATGGCGTACTTATTCTGAGACCATGAGTGTCCACTGTACTTCTGCCTTCACTCCCACAAGGGCCCACCCAGGTCACCCAACTGGAGCTGGAGAGGTAGGAGCTGGGACCAGTGATCCCAGTCTGCCCTGCCAAGAATGTGAGTGACACCAGCAGAGACAGCCACCCCAGACACTTGATGAATAAGTGATCATTACTAGAGATCATCACTAGTAATCATTACTAGTGCTCATACCGATGCCAGCTATCAACACCCCATATTCTAGTGTGACAAAGAACACAAAAGCTATCAGCAGGAAAATAACTCCATATCCTAAACTCTTTCTTTGTACCATACTAAACTTGTTTCCTTGGTTTCACAAAGTCCTAGCTAGTCCTGTCTGGCAAACAAGTTGGTGGCAAAAGCTGTGAAGGGTGGTGGCAGTTGAAATCTCTTGCCCTTAAATAGCTGTCAGCTCAAAACCATAAACAGTAAATACTGTGAAACCTGTCTAAACTGCAACCCAAGGGAGCAGCGGAAATTGGATGCCTCATAGAAATGATATTTAAGTAAAGGTTGAGCACAATAGCCTTGGGGATAGTTTCAAATAGTGGCTCAAGACAGTTGTCTGATGGGAAGCACTGTCAGTCTGGATTTCCAGGGTTCACTTGCTAAGAGACACATAAATGAAAAATAGAGCTTTGGAGTTTATCTCTGTGTTTACAGAGACGTTAGGAAAATCCAAAGTATTTAACAATGCCAGCGTAAACCCTCTGCTTGTGGATGTATTAATCAGATTTGAAAGGATAATAGGCCAAGTAAAATGTCGAACTTTTTCTCAAAGCCTTCATTAGGCAGTGCACCATGTCCCGTCCCTGAGCGAAGCCAAAGCAAACAGTGAAGTGCCCCTGAAGGGCCCATGGCCCAGAAAGAGGTGGGTAGCAGCTCTGCTTGGCAGTGGGAGGCTTTTACTTTGCAGAGAGGGTCTTTTTGAGAGCAGAGGAGCTAAGAGCCTTGTGGGACCTTGACACGCAGGACTTCCTGCCACCCAGGGAGGTCTCCCAGAGCCACCAGTTCTCAGGCTGAACAGAAACGTGGTGACGGCCTGAAGGGCATCCCTGCTTGCTGTGGACAAAACCAGAAATGAGAGTGAGGAAGTGAGACAGAGGCTTACTGTAAAAGGACTCATTCTCAAAACTATTTGAGGCAGGTTGCCCAGAGGGCGGGCATTCCTAGAAATGGTGCAGACTCAGGCTCATCCTTCCCAAGTCCTGCCCCAGCAGCCAACAGAGCAACCGCAAGCCTTAATTATCTTCCTGCCCTAAAAATACTGTGTTTACAGGGCAGACCTGAGACATCCCCTGTGCAGAGCCTCGGACTGGCTGGTCACCTGTCTTCCTGCTGGCACATTTTTTTTAATATATAATTTTTTACGTCATTGTTCATTTTTAAACAATGTTTGCTTTCCTCCCACCTCAGATGTAGTCCCCATAGAATTTCCTTCACCAATGCACCCGTGCACCGTCACCCCAGTCCCCTGTGCGCCTCCCTCCCTCCCTCTGATCCGTCTCCCTCCTCCTCCCCTGCAGGATGTCTCTGCTTTATAATTGTCTTCTTTTGCTTTGTTGTGTTTTGTACTTTTACTACTATTTTACACTGATGTCTTATTTGGTTCCCCGATATTCCTCCTATAAGTGAAACCATTCGATATTTTTTTTTTCCTTCTGACTTATCTCACTGAGCATAATTCCTTGTAGCTCCATTTATGTTGCTGCGAATTGCATTAGTTTATCTTTCTTGATTGCTGAATAGTATTCCATTGTGTATATACACCACATCTCCTTGATGAAGCCAACTATTTTTGGGCATTTGGTTTGTTTCCAGGTTTTACCTATTATAAATATTGCTGCAATAACCATAAGGGTATAGGTATTCTTTTTTTATTTCAAAGATTTATTTATTTATTCATACAAGCACTGGGTACAGTCAGAAGTGTGGGAGGGTGAGAGAATTCACCAGAGCCAGAGCGGGAAACAGAACAGGCAGAGTGACGAAATACACTGCTGAGGAGAGCAGCAGGCAAGACAGAGGTCTGTTGTGCCATGTGGGACCCTCGCCTGTGGCCGGGGATTGAACTGGTGCTGCAGAGGCTGCAGGCAGCTTGGCGGCCCAGCGCTCAACCACTGCGCCACTAGGGGAGGCCCAGGGTATAGGTATTCTTTTGAATTAATGTGTTTGTGTCCTTTGGGTAGATCCCTAGGAGTGGAATCCCTGGATCATATGGTAGCTCCATTTTTAGTAGACTGAGGAACTTCCAGACAGCTTACTAATAGTGGTTGGACCAGTTTGCACTCCCACCAATGTAGGAGAGTTCCTTTTTCACCACATCCTCACCAACATTTGTTAGTTTTTTTTGATATGTGCCATTCTTACTGGTATAAGGTAGTATCTCATTGTGGTTTTGATTTGCATTTCCCTGATTATAAGAGATGTTGCGGGCCTCCACAGTGGCGCAGCGGTTGAGCGCTGGGTTACGAAGCTGCCCGCAGTCTCTGCAGCATTGGTTAGATCCCCGGCCACCTTCTGCCTGTTCTGCTCCCAGCTCTGGCTCTGGTGAATTGTCTCACGCTCTGACTGTGCCCAGTGCTGTATAAATAAACAAATCTTAAAAAAAAAAAAAGAAAGAAATTCCTTCTAAAAAAAAAGAGAGATGTTGAACATTGTTTCATACGCCTGTTGGCCATTTGCATTTCCTCTTTGAAGAGGTGTCTTTTAAGTTCTTCTGCCCATTTCTTTTTTTTTTTTAAGATTTATTTATTTATGCAAGAACTGGGGTATAGGCCAGAGGTGTGGGAGGTTGAGAGGACTCACCAGAGACAGAGCGGTCCACCTGCCAGAAGAGGCAGATGGACCAAAAAGATAGCTGAGCGGGCAAGGCAGGAGAGGTCTGCCGTGCCATGTGGGTATTTCCCTAGCTGGCCAGGAATTGAATCTGTGCTGCAGAGGCTGTGGACAGCGTCATAGCGCTGTGCTTAACCTGCTGCACCACTGGGGAGGCCCTCTTCTGCCCATTTCTTGACTGGATTGTTTACTTTACTTTGCTTTTGTTGAGTCCTGTGAGTTCTTTGTATATCTTTGTGATTAGTCCCTTATCAGCTGTATGGAGTACAAAGACTTTTTCCTAATCAGTGGAGTGTCTCTTTGTTTTGGTTAATGTCTCTTTTGCTGCACAGAATCTTTTCAGTTTGATATAATCCCAGGTATTTATCTTTTCCTTGACTTTCTTTGCTTTGGGTGATGAGTCTTTAAAGATGTTACTGAGATGTATGTCTTGTAGTATTTTACCTATATTTTCTTCTATATATGTCCATATCTTTTATAGATTTTGAGTTGATTTTTGTGTATGGTGAGAGGTGGTGGTCTAGTTTCATTCTTTTTTTTTTTTTAAAGATTTATTTATTTATTTATACAAGCACTGGGTACTGTCAGAAGCGCGGGAGGGCGAGAGAATTCACCAGAGCCAGAGGGGAGAGCAGAACAGGCAGACCGACGAAGTACACTGCTGAGGGGAGCAGCGGGCAGCAGGAGTGGTCTGTGTGCCATGTGGGACCCTTGCCTGGCAGCTGGGGATCAAACCAGCACCGCAGAGGCTTCACAACCCAGCGCTCTACCGTTGCGCCACCAGGGAAGCCCATAGTTTCATTCTTTTTTGCATGTGGTGGCCTAGTTTTCCTCCTGCTGGCACCTTCTCTCCCTTGGCTTCCTAGGGCTTCACAGGGCTACCACCAAATGAAGAATTTCAAGAATTATTGAGGGTAGTCCCAGGCACCTGCATATCTCAGTAGTTGCGGAAAGTGGGGTGCTTGATGATGATAATGATGATGATGATGATGACTGAGGCGAAGTTGGTTTACTTCTTTTACCCTGTGGAATTACTGCCAATTGGGTGAGGCAATTACAAGTGTGTCCTGATCCTCCACCTGGCCCAGGCACATGTCACAATTTTTTTTTTTCATTGGCTAGTAAAACATCTGGTCTTGCTAACAGCTCATGACATGCAATTTGTCCATTCCTTATTAAAATACCTGAGATTTATGCAAAGTGTTCCATTTTGTAATTTAATTTACAGTCTGTAGATTCTGTCTGCACGGGCCTTGCACTTGGACTTCACACTGAAGAGAACTGGAAGTATCCTATGTGGAGACAAAATCTGTCTACAGAGATGTCAAGCTGACTCCATACTGAAAAATATTCCGAACTTCATGCTTTAGTTTTCTCATCTATAAAATGTGACTATTCATAGTACTAGCTTTGCTAGAGCCTGTTTTTTATTTTTTTAAATGAGAATCCATATTAAGTGTTTAGCTCAAGGCTTAGCAGATAATAACTAAACAATGTAGTTATGATTATATTTTATGTCTGTATAAGAAACTATTCTTTGACAACTATTAAAATGTTTCTTTTTTTAAGATTTATTTATTTATGCATATAAGCACTGGGGCACAGGCCAGAGGTGTGGAGGTAAGAGGATTCACCAGAGACAGAGTTGGGAACAGAACAGGCAGATTGACTGAAATACACTGCTGAGGGGAGCAGCAGGCAAGTCAGGAGAGGTCAGCAGCACTATGTGGGTAGCTCCCTGGCCAGGGATCAAACACGTGCTAAGTGGCTGCGGACAGCCTCATAGGTTGTGTCTTAACCCCTTGCGCCACTAGGGAGGCCCTGAAAAATGTTTCTTTTGAGTTATCTCTTCATTGGTAGGCTACATAAAACCTTTCTAGAAGTCATTTAAAATACTTCAAGTCAAATCTCTAAGTTTTCACATTTTCTGACTAAATATTTATAAGGGAAGCTGACAAAGGCAAAATGACAAATGAAAAATATTCAGTAAAACAAAAACAAAGCAGGATATCAATTTTAATATCAATTAGAGCAAAGACATTGAGAAAAATGTGTTCATTTCTGTGTTCATTTAAAGACAACATCTTTGAAGGTATAATAATAGAAAACATACAAAAATGTTAAAAATTTTAACACGTTTGTAATATTTTTTCTTACAAATGAATCTCAAAATTGTGAAAATTCCAATCTCACAGACCAGATATTGCCCTTGAAAACACATAAGGCAAAGACTGTTGGGAGAATAAAGAAGTTAAATATATTAAACTTTCACGTATTGACTAGGAAAGAGGTGCACATAAAAAAAACCAAAAAACAAAAAACATAGTTTCATGTATGAATGTCCTGAGGTCAAATAGGTTTACAGAAATACTACAGACTGAGATAGCCAAGGACTGGGTCGAAAACTTAAACCTAGAGCTTTCCATCTTTTTTATTTGAATAAGGAATGCTCCGTTACAATAGCTATATTAAATTTGTTTAAGCAATCTTTAATATACACCTATACACCTTACAGAGATACATTAACCTAGAAGTGTTTCCATTAAAATCAGGAAAACAAACAAACAAATATATGAGTGTGTGTGTGAGTGTGTGTATATATACATATAGTGTCATATTTCTATAATGTATATAAATTATATAACTACACAAGTACTATACAAAAGTCTATTAGAAAGAAATGCAATTATCATTTTTCCTGATTACAGATTTCTCCTTAGAGTACTCAAGATGATCAATTGAAAAAAATTAGAACTATTATATTTTAGCATATACAAAATGCAAAATAAAAAAAAAAACACTTCATGTATGATGTCTATAAAATCTTAGAAAGTAGGGCCTCCCCGGTGGTGCAGCAGTTGAGCGCTGGGTTGCAAAGCTGCCCGCAGCCTCTGCAGTGCCAGTTCGATCCCCGGCTGCTCCCCGGCCACGGGAGGAGGGTCCCACATGGCGCGCAGACCTCTCCTGCCGCCCGCTGCTCCCCTCAGCAGTGTACTTCGGTCCTTCTGCCTGCTCTGCTCCCCGCTCTGGCTCTGGTGAATTCTCTCACCCTCCCGCGTTTCTGACTGTACCCAGTGCTTGTATAAATAAATAAATAAATCTTTTAAAAAAATTAAAAAAAAAACTCTTAGAAAGTATAACAAATAAAAACATTTTATTCACAGTAATTAAAGAACTTACTACTAGAAATGTCCTTTAGACTTGGATCTTATTACCTCCTTGGGAAGCCTTTCTTGACCCACATTTTCAACCTCCCACTCACCTGCAGCCCAGGACCTCCCTTGCTTCTACCCACCACACATATTTGAGTCAGCTCCCCTTGAGCAGAGAGGATGTATTTGTGTTAGTATCACCAACATGGTGTCTGGTTAAGAGATGCTCAACAAATACTTATCAATTTAATTAACATGGTACCATGAGCCTTATAAGAATATAAATATGGGTGCATCGTGGTGAGTGTGGTGTGGTGACAGATATCTGAAGAGGTGTGATCCTATAACACCTCATATACAGTGTTAAATCATATACTGTTTTGTAAACCAATGTTAACTCAATAAAATAAAAAGGAATGTAAATATCCATGTTTTTGTATTAATTTCTTTGACTTAAACTTTTACTGTTGCCTATCTATGCTGTTTGAATTTTTATGCATAATGTATTATTTTTATGATTTAAAGTCTCCTTCAAAGACATGAGGTGTTGGACTTACATATTAAGTAAAAATTACTGCCTATTTCTTTGTTTTTAAGATTTATTTATTTATGTATATAAGAGCTGGGGTGTAGGCCAGAGGTATGGGGGGGCAGTGGTGAGAGGATTCATCAGAGACAGAGTGGGGAGCAGGACAAGCAGATCTGAAATACACTGCTGAGGGGAGCAGCGGGCAAGACAGGAAAGGTCTGCTGCGCCATGTGGATCAGCTCCCTGGCTGGGGATTGAGCTCATGTTGCAGTGGCTGGCATAGCTTGATAGTGCTGAGATTTAACCCCTTGCATATCAGGGAGGCCCCATTACTACCTATTTCTTGAGAACTAGAAACTTCAAAATAGCAGTTAAGGACTCAGCTCTATCAATGCCTCCAAAGAGGGGAATCTGCTAACAGTTTATACATCATTGTGGAACAGAGCTCATCCACAGTGCCTCGGAAACTCCTGGAGTCCAGTCTTTCAGCTTTCCAGGTCTGTCAGGGGAAGGTCTCCTGAAGTTCAGTTTCCATCAGGCCTGTGGACCTCCAGTCTCCAGGCTTGAGGCCGCTGGCATTCCTCAGCATTCTCCTGAAGAGATGGCATCTAGGCTCACACTGCCTGATGCCCAAGACTAAGTGTTAACCCTCTGCCCACCAGGTCCCTCTTCTGAAGCCAAGCCCCAGGAACTTGTTGGTCTTCTATTCCCCTTTCCAATTACCCAAGTGACCTTCCTTGGTAGAAGCTGAGGCTTTAGTTCAACAGTTACACATGACCAGTGGAGCCATGATTTTTGGTCACTTATAGAGTAGGACCATATACATAAGCTAATTTTCACTAACTAAGATTGTTTGGGCACTTTAGTAGAAGATACCGGTTCCTTAAAATTTAAACTTTACTGGGCCTCCCCGGTGGCACAGCAGTTGAGCGCTGGGCTGCGAAGCTGCCTGCAGCCTCTGCAGCGCCAGTTCGATCCCTGGCCGCCTGGCGAGGGTCCCACATGGCACTCAGAACTCTCCTGTCGCCAGCTGCTCCTCTCAGCAGTGTACTTCATCAGTCTGCCTGCTATGCTCTCCCCTCTGGCTCTGGTGAATTCTCTCACCCTCCTGCACTTCTGACTGTACCCAGTGCTTGCATAAATAAACAAAAAATTTAAAAAAAATAAAAAAATTAAACTTTACTTCTTCTAGTTGTAGGTACACTGAACTCAAGAGGTTTGCTTTATTTTGTGTTGTTTGAGTAGGCATTTTGCACTAATTTCATCCTTTTCAACTGAGAATTTAAATTTTAAATGATAGAAACTATATATTGCCACCATTTTATAGGAGGGGAAATAGACTCACTCTGGAGCATTGAAATTAATTACTAGTCACCCAGCAGCTATTCATTGTCCTTTTTTATATTCTCTCTTCTGACTTGTTTAATCATGAACAAGGAGTAGGGCATTGGGGTTAGAATCATCCTTGATAAACCAATGAGTGTAAAATATTAATAAGTTATATATCTTACATTCTTAGTACAGGCATTAGCCTATAATTAATATATATGTAGAGAGGAAAAAAAAAACTCAAAGTGGACGCTTTCCACTGGAAACTGCTTACTAAGTATTTTTAAAGAGTTAATAATTTCACTCTGACTACAAGTAATTGGAGAAACAACATATTTACTTGCATGAATTCAGTGATTCTCCATGAATCTTCAGAATATATTTTTTATCCAGATCATAGCAGCTGCTTCAGCCATGAAAGGTCATTAAATTGCCCAAGTAACTCATGACTTTAAAGCTCTACAAACAAATATCACTGGTCTGTTAACTCAAATTAAATCATGAATTCCTTGAGAATGGAATAGCAACCAAATAATAATAATGCACACAATGTATTGGCAATTCATTGAGCTCAAACTACATAGTAGTAAGGTTAAATGTTCCACAGGAGCAGCTTACAGTACATGGCTGAAAGGAGAATGGGAGCAAAGGGTAGAGTTTAATGCCCAAACCCTCTGGATCACATGCATTTCTATTGTATGGGCACCAGAGGTTTGTCAGTTGAGATATTCAGGATATAAGGACATGTTTTCTGCCATCTCTGAGCAGTGATTCAATACAGATCCCAAAAGGCATTTTCCAACTTTTCCATCACACACTTGCAGTTTACCCTAATAGGTCTGGGGCAACTGAAAAAAAAAAAATAATAAGACCAGTTCCATTGCCCACCCCCCAAAAAAAAGAAAAGAAAAGAAAAGAAATTGTATGAATTTATCTTTTATTTTGCCTTGTATTTTATATTATAGAAAAAATAGATGATACTATTTCTAGAGAGGCAGCATTTACCTTATTTACCTTTATTTTTTTTTAGGGCAAGTAATTATCAAGAGAACATAGCCTTTTATTGTTCTAAAACCAATGAAGTAGATAATCCTAATGTGAATGCTGGGGTCCCTGATAGCTGGGCTCAATACGGTAAATCACAATAAATCTTTCCATTGTTATAACTTCTGCCTGAACCTGGGTCCCTCTTCCATTTCCTCTCACACATATGTTCACTCTCAAAACAGCTTCTTAGCAGAGCTCCAGCCACCAAACAGAAAGCTTGTCCAAACTAAGAAATGAGGACCTTGTCTTACATTCCTTCCTAATGAACAAGTTCCAAACCTTTTTTAGAAGGCATGACTTGTATCCTATCCAGACAGTTGTACTGTTCTAAATAGATGGATACCAGGCACCTACTACCTAAATGCCTTTTCAGGACTTTCAATAGTGCATTTCCCTTTATTTTTTCATTTTGCATCTGTGTTTGATGAAAATGTTAACATAATCCCTTACCATTGCTACCAAAAAAGTATGTGAAAAATAAATATTCTTGGAAGTACCTGCTTCAGATATAAAATTATACATAAAGCTTAAATCTTCAAATAATATATGAAGCTTAAATATGAACCACAGACCATTTGGAGATGCATTTCTACCTGAGACATAGTTCTAACATAATAGACACTGTACAGGGACTCCACCCAGCAGAATCACCTAAGAACTCAGATGATGCAGTAAATACAGAAAAGATAGATATTCACTACAGAGCATTCCCAGTGTTGGTACACTCAGGGCAACCTCACTATTCTATATTCAGTCTCAGGTCATCATTTGAAGGGACTACAATAGAGGACCTTCCTGTGGAGAATATCAAAAAATAGAAAAGAAGGGTATACCATAACTCCTGTATTATTGTTTTAAAATAGTACATTTGACCCTGGGAGAAAACAAGAATGAGACATGCCCATTACCAGCATGACCAGTGGGGTTTAAGGTGGCAAGGAAGGAGGAAGATTCCTAGTGGACCAAGTATTATTTCGGTGGAATCTTGTGACTCAAGTCTGAATCAGACAAGCAAGAAGATGAGTGTCAGCTATGTCCTAAAGAATATCAAGGGAAACTGCTTCTGTCATCAAATCCAAAGGCAAATGTGAATGCAGAATAATTACAAGAAGTCCAGGAAGCCATAAATTGTTGAAGCAAAGTAAGATATAAGGTACAAGGGCAAGACTGAAGAGAAAATTCAACACAACAGCATGCATGTGCAGGAGTGCACATGGCATGTGGATATTTTGGTCTGGTTTCAAGTCATGGTCTCAAAGCAAAAAGGTGGTCAATCAACTTACATTCTATTCATCTATTATTCCCCAACCTATGCCAAATAGGACAGTAGCACACCTTAGCAATATATAGGACTACTTTGGAACTGTAATGAGAAATCCAGTTTTGGATTGTGGTCAAGAATCAGATGTTAGGGGCCTCCCCAGTGGCGCAGCGGTTGAGCTCTGGGTTGCGAAGCTGCTGGTGGCCTCTGCGGCGCCGGTTCGATCCCCGGCTGCTCCCCGGCCACTGGAGGAGGGTCCCACACGGCGCGCAGACCTCTCCTGCTGCCCGCTGCTCCCCTCAGCAGTGTACTTCGGTCCTTCTGCCTGCTCTGCTCCCTGCTCTGGCCCTAGTGAATTCTCTCACCCTCCTGCGCTTCTGACTGTACCCAGTGCATGTATAAACAAACAAACAAACAAACAAATAAATAAATAAATAAAACATGGCTCTATACAAAAAAAAAAAATAGAATCAGAAGTTAAGTGATGATGAGCATACTTTTCATGTGCCTTTTGGTCATCTCTATGTCTTCTTTTAAAAAATATATATATTTGTTTTTATACAAGAGCTGGAGTACAGGCCAGAGGTGTGGGAAAGTGAGAGGATTCATCAGAGACAGTGCGGGCAGCAGAAAAGGCAGACAACCGAAATACACTGCTGAGGGGAGCAGCGGGTGCAAAAGGAGAGGTCTGCCATGCCATGTGGGAATCTTTCTGTGCAGCCAGAAATCGAACCCACATTGCAGAGGCTGCAGACAGCTTCCCAGCGCTGCACTCAACCCACTGCACCACCGGGGAGGCCGGTGTTCATTATAGCACTATTTCCAATTGTCAGTTTATGGAAAAAACCTAAGTGCCTAATGACACATAAGTGGGTAAAAAAATGTGGTACATAAACACAAAGTAATACTGTTCAGCTTTCTGTAAAGAAAAGTGGAGTATTGCTGTTTGCAAAAATATAGGTGTAAATGGAAGGGAATATGTTAAGCAAAATAAGTCAGAAGGAGAAAGATAAATGTTGAATGATTTCAATAAAATCTGGAATACAAAGAAACAAATCAAAGGAACATACAAAACCAAACAAAACAAAACAAAAGTACTACAAATCTGTCTGCAGAACTGAGGCCACCAGAAAGAAAGGGTGAGAAGTAGGAATAAAGGGAGAAGGCCCAATAGGCTATGGTGGAGGATTATGTGGACTTTGATGGTGGACATATTGTGATAACACACATCTAAAGAGATAAGCACCTATACCCTAAATTATATACAATGTTGTAAACCAATTTTTAACTGTGAACTCAGTTAAAAAGAATACAATTTTTCAAAATATACTCTCTTGTAAGTAAAAAAAAAAGTCATTAAAAAAGAAGGCTCAGGGTCTTCCTAGTGGTACAGGAATGAAAGACAGTGCTATCAAGCTACTGCCAATCACTATAGCATGAGTTCGATCCCTGGCCTGCCAGGAAGCAACACACATGGCATAGCAGACCTCTCATGTCTCACCTGCTGCTCCCCTCAACAGTGTATTTCAGTACATCTGCCTGTTCTGTTCCCCACTGTCTCTGGTGAATCCTCTCACCACCCTCACCTCTAGCTTACGCCCCAGTTCTTGGATGCATCAATAAATAAATCTTAAAAAAAAAAAAAAAAGAGTCAGAAGTCAGCAAGGAGGAACATTCTGAGAAGTAGGACAAAATCACTTGGTAAATATTCAGCTACACTGAATTTTTGAAAAAGAGGAAACATTCCCCCTGATATTTTTGACTACTCTTTCCTTTTTAAACTTGTTCCTTCTGGTTAGCATGTTCTACTCTATGTCATGTTTCCTTTCATTCATTCTCTTATTTGCTTTACAAATTCCATTTTCTTCAGAGGTTAATGCTATGGCTGTTATTTACTCACCATTTTTTCCACGAGTTATTTCACTCGTGTACCTACATTCAACCCATGATGATTTCCACGTTTGTGTCTTCAGCTGAACCACTGTACCAAATTTTACACTAGCAAGTCAATTTATTATGGGTGTTCATGGATACCTCATAATTAACATATTCAACATTGACTTCATGATCTCCACTCTGCAACTGTTGTCCCTTCTATAATCCACTCTCAAGGGACCACATCTTTTTCCATTCATTTCCTCAAGTCAGAAATCTAACATTCATATTTTGCCTTCCCTTCCTCCCTAACATCTTGATCCAAACAATGTCGATCTCTTTCCATTCTTCATATGCCCATTTACCTTCTTCTGATATCTTCTTAAAAACCCTACTATCATTTAGTTTCTATTTCTTGGACTTTTACAAGGAATTCTTACCAGTATCCTTCCAAATTATCTCCACTGTGCCACCTAAATGATCTTACAGATATAATAATGTCATCTTGATTCAACTGGTCAAAATTTTTAAAGATAAAATCTAGATGCTTGGCAACAAATTTTAGACCCTCAAGGTCCAGGTCCTTCCTTTACCTTATTTTCACAAATACCTCCAAACCTAACCCAACATATAGCACAATTGTCTGACTCTTAGTAGAACTGCTTACATTTCCCAATCTTTCAAATTCATATCTTTTACTATGCTCGTCCTCTTGCCTGGAATATCTTCCCCCACTTTATCACTTGACAAACCCCTTAGCTAGGGCCAACTATATAATTTGCAAGGACCACTATAAAATGAAAATATAAGCTTATTCTTTTAAAGAATATTAAAAATTTCAACATGGGAACAGTAAATCATTAAATCAAGCACAGGGACAGCCTCAGCATGGGACCCAGGCAACATTTACATGCCTGTGAAGCCAGCACTATGTCCTCAAGTCCATTTCCTCTTCCTCTGAAACTTCTGTTTTCTCCCTCTGTGGTTTTATTTTTTTTTTCCTAGCCACACTACACTCCACAAATGTCTCCAACATAGCATTCACACCACATGCTTTCTCATCAGGTGGTGAGGTCCCGAAGGGCAGAAATCACGCCTTGGTTAAAGTTTATGTTTAGCATTTAGCATAATGCATGGTACATAGTAGGTCCTCAAGATGGATTTGTTTCTGTAACTTGTTTTCTGTGGGATTTTGTTGTTATCTCTTTATTATATTCATTTTATATTCATTAGATTGTTTGTTTGTTTGATTGGTTCATTTGTTGGTTAGTTCTAGGAATACTCTAGAAGACGATAAGTAGCCCAATGACACAGTATGATGTTTTAGAGGTGTAAGCTTACAGGGTCCATACCTGTAGTACAAAATTTTTAACATCATTTAAACATGCCTTCATGAAAAAGTTGTTTTGCAAATAGTTTGAAATTTTTTACTTGTGTGTTTGTTTTGCCACTACTACAAGAAAACTGAAAAGGAAATTAAACATTTTCAGTTATTGTTTGCAATCTATATTATTCTCAAGAGTGATGCTTTTGAAGTACCCCTCCCTTGAAGTAACATTTGACCTTGAAGATGGACAGGGGCATTTTATATACATGTGTATGTGTATATGTATACACTTTTGTTACTTTTTTTTACTTTTGATATCAATTTGTTTGCCAACCAACAGAGTTTAATCTACCAGATGCCCACTTGAACTTTCTAAGGAGAAAATTAAGTCATTGCTCTTTGACACTTCTAAATCACAAAGTTAGGTAGACATCAAAGTAGTCATCAGAGGATCTGACATTGAGATATCATGATTATCTAACCAGATATCCAATTTTCATGATAGTTCATAGATGTAATAGAGGATAAACTGTTTAATCTAGAAAGTCTCTAAGTTTGAAAAAAGGCTTTAAAGGGTCTTGCAAGTGCTACAGCATTCTCTTTCCAGTGACTGCACATTCAGAAATCTATCTTAAAATAATCATCCAAACCATGGACAAAACATCCATTACAAAGTTGTTTATACTAGCTGAAAATTCTAAACAAATGCTCAACACCGTGAAATTATTAGATATATTGCAAGTGATGAAATTCCATTTGAGGAACTATCATGCAGCTATTAAAACTGATGTTTACAAAGACCTTTTTAAACTTTGGAAAGATGCTTACGTTATAATGCAAAGTGAATTATGAGGCTTCAGCAATGCTTGTGCCATGAGATCTCAACTAGTGTCAACATATGCAGAGAAGTGAGAAACATAAATTTCAACTGTGATTTTTTTTCTCTGAGATTCAAGATGATTTTTCTCCTTTTTATTCTTTTGCTGTCTCCATTTTTTCCAATAAGCATATATAAATTTTACACTAAGAAAAATATAGGCATTTATTTTTTAAAGTAACATTCCCAAGCCAGCACTTAGCATTATTGCAGTCCTTTTACTACATATGACATACACAGCACTATGCACAGTGGGGCTCTGAGCCACTGTAACAAGATACATAGGTCAGCTAGAACCAAAATTGAGAAAATCCACAAGGAAAATCAAAATCGTGAAGATCAAAACCTCATGGAAGGTAACAAGAGAGAGCACGTATAAACAGGAGCTATAATTAGAGCAAGGTTCATGGATACTAGACCTGAAGTGGCCTTGTATCTCAGGGTGCTAGAAAGTCTTCAGCAGCAAGAGTTCATCTCATTGCTAGTGCTCTTGTACTATACAACTCAGGTGCTCTGGGCATTTTTGTTTTCCTGGTCTGGTATTAACTGGTGTCTATAGTTTTCTACTCTGTATATTTTCTGTACTGCCTTTTCTCTGCTTCTACCCCTGATCAGTTTAGTGGGCATATGGCTTATTGTGGCCATTTTAAGTTCCTTCAACTACAATACACAGCATTCTGTGAGCTTCAGTTCTCATTGAACAAAAGCCAGCTACCTCATTCTTGGGTTCCTAGTTCAATAAAGAGTTTCAGTGGCCTCCCTGGTGGTGCAAGGGGTTAAAATGCAATCTATGAAGCTATCCATAGCCACTGCAGCACGAGTTCGATCCCCAGCCAGGGAGCTACCCATGCAGTGCAGCAGACCTCTCCTGAGTCACCTGCTGCTCCCCTCAGCAGTGTATTTCAGTGCATGTTCTGTCCCCCATTCTGTCTCTGCTGAATCCTGTCATCCCCCACAACTCTGGCCTGTACCCCAGTTCTTATATGTATAAATAAATAAATCTTAAAAAAAAAAAGAGAAAAAAGAAAAAGAGTCTTGGCTCTTCTATTTACAGTAAACCACTTTTACAACCCCAGATGAGCCCTGTAATAGTTGCTCTGGGTTCATGTGGTATCTCCTTGTTCATGAATCAGAACTTCTGCCTGAGCCTGCACACTGGGAAGTGTTCTTGAAGCTGCATGGATTCATTTAGAAGACAGTGGAGAAAATAGATGATGACATAGATTGGCATCTAAGGTTTTATGTTTAAAATCTTGTAAACAGATATTGAATGAAGAGGAGTTCTGTTTGCCCAATAAACATTTAAGGTAAAGAATCTGGGCTCTGGAATTTTGACACACCTACGTGAAGTCAGATCAATATCATCAAACTCACAGAACAGTGTTGTTATATAAACAGTCTGTGCCTACTCACTAACAAATATTTAATGAATATTCTTATGTGTAGAAAAAGATGTGATTTATATATTTATTGAGGAACCAGACCACATTCATGATCCTTTATTATATTTCACACAGACATACCATTTGTGGTCATGTGAATGAAGGGGTCATGGCATGTCAGATGCTACAGATTTTTAAGCACAATTTTTGCCAATACACAGTAACATTAGTTTCTTAAGACATTGGTGCCTATTTAGAACACAAAATAAAGTAATGAGCATCCCCCTTCCCTCACTTACTACTATTTAGATTCCTCTGAGCAAAGAGTAGATATCATGCCTTTGGTATCTAGATGTTTCTCTTGAGCTGAGAGTCTGGGATGAAAACAGTTGGAAGGAAAGAAGGGCCCTAATTGAGAGGGAGGATGGGTAACAATGCCAAGTTTACAAAAGACATGTTTCTTCAAGGCCTTTTCCATGGCAGGATGGACTGGCCTTATGATTCAATTATTTTCACGGCCTATTAAGGAAATAATTCATAAAGGAGTTTGATGCTTGAGGACTGGAAGGAAGGAATGTAACATTTATTCAGTACACATTATACCATGCACAATATTAAGTGTCACTCTCACACAGTATGTCATTAAAACATCACAAAAATGCTATGTATGATGATGGCAACATCTCGAGAAGTGTGGTTTAGAGAGTTATGTTTTAAAAAGCCTGATAGGATTAGCTCCTCTTTGCCTTCACTTGACAACTGTAGATTACCACCAAATTTTACAACTTGCATATCCTCATTATGGGGTTGTCATAAATACATTCAGAATAATATGTCCTATGGATTATGTGCTAATAGGTTGGACCTTCCTGGCAAACAGGAGGAAGCCAGAAGTCCGATGAGAAGCTGGGAGGAGGGCATTCAGCATATCAGGATAAAACAAGGATTTCATAACTGGCGATTCAATAGAGCTACAGGCCCCATTCTAAACAGATGATCTGGACTGCTCCTCCCTCTGCCTTTCCTCATACAGGACTCAATATTTTTCTTGACTGCCAATTTCACTTCAAGCATAGATGCCTATTTGTTCAGCACCCCAAATAATGTAATGAGCATCCCGACACATTTAAGCAACGCATGACCAGTGGGGACTGTTATTCTCTTTCACTGTGGTTGTTCTCCGCTAAATATCTGCTGAGGAAAAAAAAAATAAAACCTTCTTTGCACTCATGTGGTGGGAAAGTTCTTATAAATAGCCTTGGTTTATAAAGGAAAGATCTAGCTTCAAGGTTGAGGGCTGCTTGACTTTCCCCATTTTTCAGAAGCCCTTCACTCAATAATCACCTCCTACACCTATCTCACACGCCTGTGCAGAAGATGAAAAAAATTGCCTTGATGCAATTTTTCTGTTCATTGTTTTATAGCTGCATAGCTGGAAGTTTCCTTCCTCTTTATACCTCCCTGTTAAAGTTCAAAATACCAAGAACAGTGAGTGACAATATTATGAATCAGCAGAGGCACCAGGGAATGGATTTTCTGTGGAAATGTGCATAGAAACAAAGAATCTATGTGAAGTTGAAAGAAACAAATCTGTTTCTGGCTTCAAGAAGATACTTAAGGTTGGTGTCCAATTTCATGGGCCAAGCAGAAGTGATACAGTGCAATAACCCCATGAATGAAAAGCTAAAAATGAGATTCAGATTAATCAAGAAAATGCAGGAAAAAAATAAGCCTGTATTTGTTAACTGGAACATCAAAGATCAAAATGAGAAAGAAGAATCAGTAGGGAGGTTCCTTGAATGGACTCCACTGGCATATACTGTGTGGGTTAGCAAGTGGTTCTCAGACTTTCACATTCCTCAGAATCAATTGGAGGACTTGGTAAAACAAAGGCTGCTGGGCCTTCCCTTTGATTCAGTAAGTCTTAGGTGGGACCTGCAAAATTGCATTTCTGATAAGTTCTCAGGTGATGCCGATGCTACTGGTCAGGGGATCAGCTTTGAGAATCATGGAATTAATAGATATCTATGCCTATTATCCTTGGAAAGCAGTCACGTGTCTTTTTGCTACAGCCCTCCTCTTGTGGACCCACTCGTGCTTGTGACTGATAGCCAGGCCTGCTTACACCAAGACATGACACCTGCTTCTAACTTGATGCAGTTGATTTCTTTAGGTGGGCATTGAGGAAAGTAAGCAAGATCATATGATCATTTTTGCTTTATGTCTCTGCTGCTTCTAATAAAAACTAAATCTTACAAGAAAGCTTATAAAAAATGATGAGCATACTTAAAACTCAAAATCAAAATAGGAAATAATGTAGAAATAAGAAAACAAATATATTCCTCAAAAACTAATATGGATCTGAAAAGAAACATTAATTTAAGTCCTGAGTGTTTAAGAAGTCAAGTTAAAAAATGGAAAAAAAAAATAGGTTTTATAATTCTGGACATTTTTAAATATATAGGACAATTCTTGAAGATCCCATGTATTTTGAATTTCAAATGATAAAGAGGAGAGTAAAGGGCAATTTAGGAGGGATAGTATCACATGAGACAACTGGGACATATGAAAGGGGTGGTTAGGAGGTAATTGAGGCTAAATCAGAGCTAATTTTGATGACAAAGGAAAAAGGGTTCTTCCACTGAACAGGCAGCACACTGGTGGCACCATGTGTAAGCTAGAGAATACCCTTGGTATATTGTAAAATTGGACTTAGTTTTGGTTCCCAAAAGCTAAGCAGAAACAAAAATTCTTGAATGGATGCTTGCTGGTTGCTAGGAAAACCAGACTGGTTTCCCATAAGCTCTGGGATTGGGCAGCCTTACTTGTAAAAGCAACTGCTGATAGCAGCACAGAGGAGCAGGCGCAGGTCTGGATAAAAACCAGAAGTGTTCTCTGTGATCTTGCACAAGGTCACCTGCCATAAAACAAGCACCAAAGCATTATGAAAGGAATAAGAAACACCCTCATGCAAAACAAATCCAACCTTCCTTCCTACTCTGCCCACAGGGTTTTGTGAGGTGTCTCGTGGCGCCAATTCAAATTCCTCTCATAGCATCACAGTTTCCAGACTACTGGGACATTTGGCTAAGATTGGGTGTTACATCTTCTGTCAAGGGACTCTCTCCTGCCAGGAAGGGTGGAGTGGCTGCAATGGAATAATCCAATCGAGCCTTTCCATTCCCACTTCTGTGGTCTCCTTCAGTCTCTCATCACAGCATCACATGAACCAAAACAATCTGGAGACACGTGATCACACTAATGTCCCAGCATGCCTTCTGTCCCTAGTGGTAACTTTTTCAGAAAAACAAAGTCCCTCAAAAAAACACCATTTGCTTCAAAAATTTCACCAGGGAAGAGAAGACAGCTGAGTAATTTCTACTTTTCTCCACACAGTCATGTGGCACTTTATTTATACTCAACTATTAGGATAAGCATGGAAAGCTAAGGTATGTGAATCTAACGTTTTCTAGCCTGGGCTTATTGTTTACTTTTATCTTAACTGTCAAAATCCTTCATAAGCTTCTCTTATTATCTTTCCCATAAATATACCAGACTCTGGAAAGGAGAACATTCCTCGGGGCTGCTTAACAAGCAAATTATTTTTCAACTGCTCCATCCCCTTTCTCCTTTTCCTCTTTGAATAAACATTTGGGAGACACAGTCCCGTGGCCTGGCAATTTGCAGACTCTCTTTGTCCTCACAAAGGCAAAACAAGATGGACGAGGCTAATGGAGGATATGAGTTATCTCAGATAATCAGTTGAAATATCCACATCTCTAATTCAAGGCTTCCTTTGATTTATCAATGTCATATTTCACATTAAGGCCCCCAACATCCATTTTCTTCATTTCCTTTCTAATTATTGCTTCCCAACTCAATAATTTGCTGTTACACAGTTTCTGAAGTCTCGCATCTAGTTTGTTCTGCATCCTGGAATGTGATGAGAAAATTGGGTCCTCTGTTGAAAAATGAACTTTTTGTTCTCTTCGGTTACACTCCCTATCTTGTCTTGTCAATAAGTAAATCCAGGCTAGTTGTTAATGATGCAGGAAATGGAGAGTAAATAGCTTTTCTGGGGTCACTGGGGAGAGGGTCAAAATGAATTGGGCTCTGGACCCAGGTTCATCACTTGTCAGGGGCAACTTCCATGAGCTCCTTAACGTATACGATTCACAGTGACCTTATCTATAAACTCCAAGAGACTTCAAACTCCCAGGAAATGTGAACACTGAGAATTAAAAATAAGAATCACCTTGCTGAGCTGTGGAGAGGCTCTGAGAATGTATATCACTTATCACCCCTCCACTGTTTCCCCAGGTACACGTCACTATCATCTCTCACCTGGATAATGAACAGCCTTCACTGCCACCCCACCCCCAACCCAAGTCCATTTGCAGCTTTACAGAAATAGGACCAGGTTATATTCTGTGAAAAGCCTGCAGAAGCTCTGCCTCCCTCATGGAGTAAACACTGGTCTTCCCATGGGGAACTACTCTGTGCCTGTCTGTTGCCAGTTCCTACAACTTTCCCCCTTGCTTGTTCCACTCAGCCACCCTGGCCTTCTGATGCCTTTTGAGTGCTTCAGGCAAGTTTTCAGCTCAGGGTGTTTGCACTGGCTTCTTGCACTGCCTGGAATGCTCTGCACTGTGTCCCATGCCCACAGCCCACTTGATTTCAGCCTTGATATAATAACTGTGACAGGCCGTTCCATGTATGTATCCAGACCTCACATCTGAATGTGCTACTGCATCCCCCTGCTTGACTATCATGGGATTTTCTCTGAAGTCACAGAAAGTGACAGAACCTGATAGCAGGTGCAACTTGGACCCACAGGGAAGTTAATGTGCCAGTTATATCCTTGACCAGTAGAGGATAGGATTTGGTGAATAAATGCCCAGCCTCCCAAACTTTCATGGGGATTCCACATGAAGCTTCAGTGGAGCAGCAAATAGCTCATCAATGCCTCCTCTGTTGATTTTTCTCAATTACCTGTGTCACTCATTCCCACTCCACTACTTCTGTTTTTTGGGATCAAATTTTCAATCTCAAATCTCAAAGCTGTATTCCTCTATGACATTTTGAGAAGAAAACCAAAAAGAGCCATTCCATGTGCATTTTGAGTTTGATTAGTTTGGGAGCCTAGGAAAGGTCACTTCTGAATTTCTTGCTGTTAGCAGAAGGTCTGTTCCATCTTCAGTGTAGCCGGTTTTGGGGTGATACCTTTTAAGACCAGTGATAAGTGTTAGCAACAGCAAATTTGGGGATGAAAATTAAAGCATGTGGCCCCATGGGGTAAGAAACATGTCTTTCTAAAAGTATTGATGAAATTCCTTCCTGTTTTTGTCATTTTAAATATCAGGCAAGACTATTCCCAAAACAGAAAGTGCTTGCCTCAGCTCTCTTAGTTTGTCAGCTCTTGCTGGGATCTGGCTCATTTATACATTCACCTGGAATTATATGTTCATTATGTGAATTGATACAAGCTACAAAAAGACCAACAGTTCCCCCTTGGCATCTCAGATATGATCTGCAAGGAAAGGGAGAATGCTGGACTTGTTGGCTTTTATCCCTCCAAAAAGAAAATGTTCTTCAGCTTCTTACAGAGAATAAAGATGAAGTAGTGTGTAAGTCGGGTAGGGCTGTCATAACAAAATTCACAAACTGGGGGCCTTACACAACATTTGTTTTCCTACAGTTTTGGAGGCTGGTGTCTTAGATTTCATCTGAGGTCTCTCTCCTTGGTTTTCAGCTGCCAGGTTCTTGGGCGTCTTCAGCAGCTTTTCTTCTATGTGACTTCATCCCTGGTGGCTTTCTATGTGCCCAGACATCTTAGAACAAGCTCAAAGCTTACCCTAATGACCCCATTTTACCTTAATGAACTGTTTTAAATGTCCTATCTCCTATAACATTCTAGTCAGGGGCTCAACATGTAGATTTTGGAGGAAACATTTTAGTCATAACAAGTGGGCATAGAGGACACGGTTAAAGTATACATGGCCTTGTCCTGTTCACTTTCACTCACCCTCCATTTTATGCTCTCCTCCGAATCCCAACCTTTTCTAGAATGGTATGCCAGGATCATAAGTGTCCCTGACAAGCCTTTCAGCTGAGGTGAGTCATTCACTCATTGTGTCTCACATCCTGCCTCTGACACATGTTGATGTGAGGGATACTCTTGGGCTGGTCTGTGGACGCATCCCCATTTTTCCTGGTGCTGTTCTCCTGAAGACATTCCCCAAATTTCTCTGTGCCTATGACATGTTATGCCAAAATCACTGTGCTGGAGTATACAGAGACCTTGATCCTCAGTGCCTCTCCCTGATGGCCTGGTCCTGACATCTCACAGAGATGCAGGGTGACCATGCCTTGCTGTTTCCACTCCAGGCTGTGGTCTAAGACTCACTCATTTAACCTGGACTCAGACCAGGTTATCTCCAAAACTCCTCAACTTGAAGATACAAATGCCCTTTCACCAAAAAACCCTTCACCCTCCTTCCATTCAACTCCCACAGAACCCTTATGGTTCTATGATCCACCCTTTGAAATTTCGCCTCCCTTGAGAAAGCTGTGATCTGCAAAGTCCATATTATAATAGTGACCATAATAGTGACCTCTTTAAGTGGAGCTTCAAAAAAAGAATACTTTGGAAAACCAAAATAAATTGGTAATTCAATAATGACACTTTGTAACATTTTAGAGTTTAGGAGTTTTGTATATTCTTTGAATGTTTTCATCTTCACAGGTAAACCGAGAGATGTGAAATGGGCACAGGCAAGGCATGTAAATGGAAGGTCAAAGACAGGGACCCACATACCTATTTTGATGTTCCTTCAAAAGTGCTGTTATTCAGTGCTTCCCTGGTGGCGCAGGCATTGAGCGCAGTGCTGTGAAGCTGTCCGCAGCCTCTGCAACGCAGATTCGATACCTGCCTGCCAGTGAGAATCCCACGTGGCAGTGCAGACCTCTCCTGTCTCGCCTGCTGCTCCCCTCAGCAGTGTATTTCGTCAGTCGGCCTGTTCTGTTCCCCGCTCTGTCTCTAATGAAACCTCTCACCCTCCCGCGCATCTGGCCTGTACCCCAGTTCTTGTATGCATGAATAAATAAATCTTTTTTTTTTTAAAGTGCTGTTATTCTCTCCAGGCCTCCTTATGATCTATTGCAAAATCCTTGTTCATTTTTTCTCTAAGATTATGACAAATAACCATGAAAATTGGACATCGTGTGACCACTAATTAAACAAATTCTATCTTCATTCCTTAAGCTACTAGCTATAACGTGCCAGTTTACTATTACAACAGCTCAGTCGATTCTTTCAACAACACTGTGATTTATTGTGCTCACTTTTTAAGGCTTCCACTACAAAGTACCACAAACCAAGTGACTTAAAATGATGGAAATTTGGTCCTATCACATCTTTGCAAGATAGACTCTAAAATCAAGACTTTAACAGGGCCATGGCTTCTCTGTAGTTTTCTGGGAGGTATCCTTCCTTGCCTCTTCTGGCACAGATCCTCACGGGTAGTCCTCAACTCCCTTGGCATGTAGATGTTTCACTCCAATCACTACCTCCTTTTTCATGCTGCTGTCTTCCATGTGTGTTGCTTCTTCCCTTTTTAAAAGCATAACAATTTTTGGATTAAAACCCACCTATCTCCAGGGCAACCTCATCTTGAAAGTTGATTACTTTTGCCATGACTCTATTTTCAAATAAGGTCACATTCACAGCTACTGGAAGTTGGACTTGAATATTTCTTTTGGGGGAATATAGGCCATCTACAAGATATAAGTTTGTCATGTTATTACCTGTGTTCTACAGAGGAGGACTTTGTAAGACTGAGAACAATTAAATCAGTATTTCTCTAAGTTTGGACCAATAAGCCTCTGCATCAGAATCCCTTGGGGGATATTACAGTACAAACTCCTTGACCTCACTACAGAGCTTTGTAATCAGAAGGCAGAATCAGCATGCCTAAGAAGATTCATAGGTGGCTGATACAAACACTTGATTTTGGAATTAGATAAATTAGATAATAAAATCTAATTAGAAAAAATAGAGCGACTCCCTGGTGGCGCAAGAGGTTAAGAACCGCACTATGAAGCAATCGCAGTCTCTACAGTACAAGTTCGATACCCGGCCAGCCAGAGAGAAACCCACATGGCTCAGCAGACCTCTCCTGACTTACCCACTGCTCCCCTCAGCAGTGTATTTTAGTCATTCTGCCTGTTCTGTTCTCCAATCTGTCTCTGATGAATCCTCTCACTCCCTGCATCTCTGGCCTGTATCCCAGCTCTTGTATGGATAAATAAATAAATCTTTAAAAAAACAAGAAAAGAAAAATTAGAGCCAGCATCAGGGATTTTGTGAATAAGTAGCAGAAACTAAATGCAAGCCCAAATTCTCAGACTTCAGAACTCTACTTCCCTAGTAGACAAATTTATCTTTAATTTTTTTCCAAAAGATTTATTTATTTATTTATATCCATAGAAGAACTGGGGTGTAGACCAGAGGGAGAAGAACAGGTGGATACTGAAATACACTGCTAAGAGGAGCATCTAGAGAGACATACGTGGATCAGCTCCCTGGCTGGGGATTAAACTCAGGCCGCGGTGATGATAGTGTGATAGCCCTGAGACTTAACCCCTCCACCACCAGGGAGGCTCCCTTTCTCTAATTTTTTAATCCAGAAGTCTGCTTGATTATTTGCCCCAGTCCCTTGGGAATGTTATCTCCCTTGTAAGGCATACGTTTCCTTTCCAGGACCACTGTACAGTGCGGAAAGTCCACACAGAGGCCCGTTCTCTCACTAGTCCCTGCCCCACCTCCCTCACCTGCCTCATTGTCTCCGTATTACCTCTTGTGACTCAGCCCCCATTATGTGGGGGTTGCCTGGTCATACTCTGTTATAGAATCTTCAGCTCTTTACAATCATTTAGTGCTAAGCATTATACCAACTGTACTGAGAAACATTGGGCAGATTCATCTTTAACTTATTCTGAGAGTTGATACTGATTTTCTAATATTCATCCTCTGTTTAAGGAAAAATCACTTTTACTACTTACAAATAATCATAATAATGATAAACATTTATTGAATTTTCCTACATACCAGCCACCATGTCACATCATACAGTTTCATATCAGATGGGGAGAGATACTGTTTTCATACCTTTTTAAAAAATAGATAGATAGATAGATAGATAGATAGATAGATAGATAGATAGATAGATAGTTAGATATAGATAGATAGATAGATATTTTATATCATTGTTCATTTTTGTATGATGCTTGATTTCTCAGGTGTTGTCACCATAAAATTCACACCACCAAGTCACATTTGAAGTCACCATCACCATAGTCTCTTGTGCTTTTCCCACCCCTGTTTTAATCTGTCTTCCACTACCTCCCCTGCTGAATGTTTCTGATTTATAGTTGTCTGCTGGTTTTGTTTTCTTTGGTTTTTCCTGATACCTTATTTGGTTCTCCTATATTCCTCCTATAAGTGAAACCATCTGATTTTTGTTTCTTTTTCCTTGACTTATTTCACTGAGCATAATCCCTTCCAGCTTCATCCATGTAGTTGCAAATGGCATATGTTTATCTTTTTTGATTGCTGAATAGTATTCCATTGTGTATATATGCCACATCTTCTTGATCCTGTCATGTATTTTTGGGCATTTAGGTTGTCTCCATATCTTACCTATTGTAAATAGTGCTGCAATAAACATAGGAGTGCAGATTTCCTTTAAAATTAATGTTTTTGTGTTCTTTGGGTGGATTCTTAGGAGTGAGATTGCTGGGTCATATGGTAGCTCCATTTTTAGTAATTTGAAGAAACTCCACACAGCTTTCCATAGTGGCTAGGTTAGTTTGCACTCACACCAGCAGAGTAGGAAAGTTCCTTTTTCTCCACATCCTTGCCAACATTTGTTTATGGATGAGCAAACAAAGTCTAAAAATGAAAGTCAGAACCAAGATTTGAACCATCTGAACTCCACATCCTGGATTCCAGACTCTATGTTGTCAGGTTCCACCCTTCTTTCTGACATTTTCTACTATCACCATCTACTCTTCTGTACTGTCAGCCTCTACAATATATCTTTCCACTGCAAACCTTGTCCATCCTCACTCCCTGATCTTCTGAATACATCCCATCTGGGCCCTTAGCTTGTACATATTGCCATTATTTATGAGCAAGAACCAGGTAATACACATATCACTTATCCTACCAGAAGGGCTTAGGGATGCAGTGAATATACCTCTCAAATGAATGAAAGTAGCCTGTCTGGGAATGGTATCACTATACAAAGAGTAATCTGTCCTGACAGTCAAAGCCTTACTTTCCATCCTTGATTCTGTTGCACCTTAGAACTTTGCCTGGATATGACCATCCATCTCCCTGGCCCATACAAAGGGTCAGGTTACATAATTTCTGGAATTTCGTCCAGGTCTAGCACTCTCTAAACCTAAGTCCTACTCCTTCCATGAGGACACTCTTATAACTTTAGCCAATACTGATTGTTTTGGTTCTTAGTCAAGTACACATTTCAGTACCAAAGATCTGCACATAATCTGATTATTTTATACAACTTCTGGATTTGGGAAGCAAATAGCTCTTGCTATGAAATCTTCTGCTTCTTTCTGCCTATAGATTCAGTTTCTCTGCAGAAACTGTTGGTTGTTTGTCTGGTATCTATCTTCCCTTCATCCTCATGGATAGGACTTTTTTGTTCAGGACTTCAATGATTTTGATTAAAAATGCTCACCTCTGCAGGATCCCTTGAAGATAGGGCCTGCCCATGTGACTTATCTCTGGCCAATGATATGTGAGCTGGTATCCCTGTTAAGCCTTTGAGAAATTTGATGAAGTGCTATACTCATCTCTCTCTTTCCAGACAGTGCTATACTCATCTCTGTCTTCTGTCTTTAAGTGGGGTTGATAGATAAAATTCAGGAATTAGATTAAAAAAAATTACTCTTTGTTCCTCTGAAATTCAAATTTAACTTGGGATTCTATTTGCTAATCTGACACAGTGATCCAGCATCCTTATTTTTTATTTTCCTGCCAGGACACTCTGCCTGGAGTTACAAGGACCATCCTGTGACCATTAGCCACAAACTGAACATAGTGATGGAAAGACTAAGGGAAGTGAACTGCTGATGTCATTCTGGGATGTTTCCCACAGCCCGGGAAGATTAAGCTACTGCATGTTTTATATTGGCTGAATGGAGGCCCTTTAGATAAGATTGCATGGCACAACCTTTGTCCACCACTCTCTTGACAATCACACTGTGTCCTTTTCCTCTGGGCACATCCTGTTCTGTTCCAATAACCACTTCCAGGCTACGGACTTGCAAAATCTATACTTCCTCACTTCCCTCTCATTTGCTATTACTCTTACCAGAGTGTGGCATGGTCCCTGCATCCATGCAGAAGTTACTTACCTCCCCTCAAGGGAAGAAGGGAGAGGGACGAGGAACTTTTAACATTTTATTTTTTTAAAGATTTATTGATTAAGTTATACAAGCACTTGGTACAGTCATAAGCGCGGGAGGGTGAGAGAATTCACCAGAGCCAGAGCGGGGAACAGAACAGGCAGAGTGATGAAATACACTGCTGAGGGGAGCAGCAGGCACGGCAGGAGAGATCTGCGTGCCATGTGGGACCCTCACTGGTGGCCGGGGATGGAACCAGTGCTGCAGAGGCTGCAGGCAGCTTCACAGCCCAGTACTCAACAGCTGCGCCACCAGGGAGGCCCCTTTTAACAAATTTTAAACAAATCTATAAAGCATATCAATGCATACATCTTAGTGAACAACAACGACTAAATTATTGATTATGAGGGACATAGAACCTAAAGCAATTATCATTTTCCAAAACCATGCATTGTATTTGGTGCACCTTATTTAACAAGTTTATTTGGACTTTAAAAAGGTATAAAATCTTTTCAGAAAACTCTCTTTAGCATGCCTTTCCCTGCCCCTGTTACTAAATGTACACAGTATTTCTATAAAGGGATGCCATACTCTTTTCACCAAAGGCACCCACTTCTGTGTCTATTTTTATCCAATACTATACTTTTTTAATTACTATAGTTTTGTAGTTATAGTTTGAAGTTCAGGTATGGTATAGTGCCATTTTTCTTGCCCTTTTTTCCTCAACTCTTCAGGGTCTTTAGCGGTTCCTTATGAATTTCATTAATGTTCTATTTCTTTAAAGTATGCCATTGAAACCTCAATAGGGATTGCATTCAATTTATATACTACTTTAGGTAAGATGGCCATTTTGACAATGTTAATTCTCCACTTCCATGAACAGGGGATATGTTTCCAATTCTTTGTGTCTTCTTTTATTTATTTTAACAATGTCTCATTGTTGTTGGTAACTCTTTTACCTCTTTGTTAATTCCTAATTATTTAATTATTTTTGTGATAGTAAATGTGCTGCTCTCTTGATTTCTTTCTCTTCCAGTTTGTTGTTTGCATATAGAAAAAAACAATTTTTGAATATTGATTCTGTGATTTATTATTTGAAAAAAATTTCAAGAACTCAAAGTTTTCTATGTATAGCATTGTATAACCTGCAAATACTGATAGTTTGACTCCCCCCACCCCTTTTCAACTCTTTTTATGTCTTTTTCCTAATTGGTCTACTAAACTTCGAATAGTATATTGAATAAAAGTGGATATATTTCCCTTTCAAGGTTTATCCTTATGTTGCTTTCCCTGATGGAGTTGGACAGTTCTCAAAGTGTGTCTTCATTTTTTTTTCTTATTTTTCTTATTTCCCTCTCCTCTTTGACATGGCACCATATTGCATCCCTATCTTTTAGGACACTGATTCAATCCTCCATTTGGTTTATTCAGCTTCCCCAGCATTCTATAGAAATTTTTATCTCATTTATTGAGATTTTTACCCACTGGATCTGTATTATTTTCTTATTTAAGCCTTCAATATTTATTTTCTGCTCATGAATTTTATTTCTTGGTTCAACTGATTTGTTTTTTCTAAATTTGTTATCTCTTCACTTAGTTTTCTTGAGTTCTTTTTAAAATCACTGCGATATGCCTTTCTGTGTTTTCTTCTATCTCTTTAATTTTCTTTATTATGGAAATTTTGAACTCTCTGACAGGGAGATGATATCTTTCATATCCTTGTGGTTGGACTCTGGCAAATTGTTATATCTGTGTGATTTCATATTCCTGAGGTCTCGCTGAATATATTTTTTAAAGACTTATTTATTTATTTATACAAGCACTGGGTACAGTCAGAAGCGCGGGAGAGTGAGAGAATTCACCAGCACCAGAGTGGGGAGCAGAACAGACAGACTGACGAAGTACACTGCCGAGGGGAGCAGCGGGCAGCAGGAGAGGTCTGCATGCCATGTGGGACCCGCCCAGCGGCCAGGTATCGAACTAGAGCTGCAGAGGCTGCAGGCAGTTTTGCAACCCAGCACTCAACCACTGTGCCACTGGGGAGGCCCCTCACTGAATATATTATTTATGCCAATTTGGCTACTTTAGATTTCTCTATATTTTTAAAAATTATGTAGCAGTAACTTAGAGCGTTAACTTTCATAGCAGATTATGCTATGGTTTCATTTTGATTTTAGCTTTTTGGTCTGCCTTCATCTGTAGGTACTAAGATTTGTTTTTGCAGTTGCTGAGTCACAGAATATGAGAATCTGCAAATGTAGTGGGGGGGGGGTGCCTAGTGTTTGTGACACTGCCAGTTTCCCTCCTTTGTTAGGTTGCAGAGCCGAAACTGAAGTCTGTGTGCTATCAGTGCACTTCATGAGGTCAGTATCAGCCCCAAGAGTTTTTGAAGGGGGAGTTCAGTATAGCACATTATATTTGTTATTTTTTTCCCACAATGACTTTATCATTTTATTTATTTTTCAGAAGCACTCATAGGCACATGGATAAATCTTACACATATAAACAAAAACATTGTATTGCAGAAGAATGCCTAAATGCAGTAACATTTATATAATATTTAGAAGTATGCAAAAATTAAAATAATTCCATTTTCTTCCAAAAATTTTGGAGAACATTGGCCAAATGCTGATAATTATTAAAACTGTTAATAAGTACACAGTGCATTAATTATTTTCTTTGTATTGTGTTTGTTTGAAAATATCTGAAATGAACTTTTGTTCTTTTATTCTTTTCCCCACAACCATCCCTTGTGTCCTCTTGTCCTCCCCACTCCCTCTTAATCTCAGAGCCCTGAGGATGTTTTCATTGCTCTGACTAACTGTGGTGCACATGTCTCTCCAATTCCTACCACTTTGTTGAAAATGGCTGCATTTAATCCTTTCTCATGGCTATATAATACTTCATGGTGTGTATGTAACACATCTTGAGCCATACTGTGGAAGAAGAATTAGGCTGCTTCTATGTCCAATCCAACAATTCCTCTCCTGGACATACACTCACAGTATGTCTTTGTTAATTTTACTGGAGACCTTCTCTGGAATAGGGAGCACCCAGCTTTTTCACATATGTTTCCCCTTGGTCAAGTGTGTGTGCCTCCACACTTTTCAATTCACCCTTCCCCCGACCTCCTGGCTGAGCTGGTAGCCTTATAGTTTTCCTTACCCCAAAAGGTAGCACCCAGATATTCTTTCCATCTATTTAATGCAGTGTGATTCTTCTCTCCTCATCCTCTTCTCTGTTGCAGTCTTTATTGATCTCTGATGTTCATGCAGTGTTTGTTTCAACTCAAGTTACAAAACTATCTGAGTGTAGCATCCCTCTGGTTAATGGATAGACAACCCTCTCAGGAATCTTTCAAGGGAAGATTGCCATCTTGGTACTTGTGGGCTCATTGCAAATGCCTTGCTCTTGCCCATGAGTTAATGCTTCATAGAACACTCTCTCTCCTCCACCTGACCCTTTACATCTTACTCTTCATCTAGGATCTGGCTTTTTGGACTATTCAGCTGCAATCACCCATCTCTGTTCTAAATTCTATTTAGTCTGAAATTGACTTGCATCATACTAGTTCTATTTACATTTATTGTATTTCCAACCAAGTGGATGAGAGTGTGGCACCTAGCAAATTTTGAGTGGCAGAGGAGATGCTGCTGAAGTTCTTATTTAGTGATATGTATTCTTTGAGTCTGAGATTCATTTGACACATGGAGAACAGAGAGTAACTGTGAGAAAAGTCAGACTTTTATTTACTTTTATTTGCAAAAGCTCTTACTCTTTTTTTTTCTAGAAAGAAAAATATTTCTTCAGTTTTCTATCTCCAGAAACTTTCTGTTCCCCACTTTTAACAGATGTTTACCATGGCTAAAGTGCAACAATACCCTACAGTCCTAGTACTTTAGGAACCACAAAGAATCCTTTCTCTTCATGGACAATCTCATATTTTCACAGCAGTAGCAGCATACCCTCTAGCTAGTGTTTCTGTGGAGTCATTTCTCAATCATTAAAATGCACCAGAGTATTCACTGAGTCCCTAACTTCAGAATACTTCTTTTAGATCAGGGGTTGTCATCCTCTGTCTATAGACCAAGTAAAGTCCTATAACGTGAGGTGATTTTACAAATAAAATTTCACAGGAATGCAGCCATATTCACTTGTTTATGAATTGTTTATGACCTCTCCTATGTTTCAATGGTAGAATGCAGTAGTAGTGACAGAGAACACATGACGCATAAACTTAAAATATCTATAATCTTGCCCTTTACAGATGATATTTACTGTCTCCTGAACATAGTCATGGATAAAATACTTGTTCCTAGTGGAATTTTCTATCACCATTATTAAATATATCAATATGACTTTTTGAACTTATAATTATTGATTTATTTATTATACTTGCTGGCGATATTAAATTCTGTGGGTGATAAAGGTTGTTTAGCTTTTGGTAATTGAAGAAATAAAGTCAGAAATCTAATAGAAGATGAGAAGCAAAGGGGAAATTGACATCCCTAATTAGTACTTTTGTAGGAAGTTATCCCTCTTGGTCAAGACTGGATCAGGGAGTGATATCCAGTGAGTAATAGCAATGAGGCTATGTGCAGGTTCTATGGAAACAATGGACCAGTCATTGCCAACCAAACAACTCTATTAATTGCCCCATTCAGAGTAAAATGATTAGGTTGGTTGTAATTAGATGTATTCATTATTCCAACAGATTAATAAGTGATCACTATAGACCACTCAATCTTTTGAAGGGTCAAGTGACATAAAGAAAACAAAACAAAATATATTTTGGGCCTCTCTGGTGGCACAGGGGTTAAAGGCAGTGCTACCAAGCTACCACCAGCCACTGCAGAACAAGTTCGATCACTGGCCAGTCAGGGAGCCCTCTTGTCTTGCCCACTACTCCCCTCAGCAGTGTATTTCAGCATGTCTGTCTGCTCTGCTCCCCACTCTCTCTGGTGAATCATCTCACCCCCTACACCTCTGTCTTAAACCCCAGCCCTTGTATGCATAAATAAATAAATCTTAAATAAAAACTACATGCATTTTTAAATCTATGACTAAAACAAGCTAAACATTTATTTATTTCACTTTCATATAAAAATTTACAGAAAAGACTGGTTTGGTCTTAAGGTCCCAGAACCCTGGGTTCCACTTTATCAACCTAACATGTGGCTTCCATAGTCAGGATAGATGCTGGTGCTTCAGACAGTATGTCTTCCTTACAGGCAAAAAGAAGAAAGAAAACTGTCACGGCAAAAATATATTCACAGCAGATTTAATTCCTTCAAAGAAGATTTCTAGGAAGTGTCACCTTATACCTCAGTTTACATTTCTTGATCACAATTTAGTTGCAGGAGAAACTAGGAACAATAGTCTTATAGCTGGATATATGGACTCGAATACAGCTGAGAATTCTGGAATTAAAGAAAATGGAAAGGAAATTAGCAGTCTCTGCCTCTTATGGCACATTAAACTCTGAGGAGAAAGCTCACTACCATTGGTTTACTTTGCTCTGAATTTTGTATTTGTCCATAGAGAATTAAATCACTAAAAATAATTGTATTGACTAGTAAAATGCCAGTCATCTTACCACATGCTTTTTCATAGTTAGATTTATACCTAAGAGGAGATGATCAATGACAGTGTCTACACCTGAGGGAGGAATTAATGCTCCAGAGAAAGGGAATTCTAAAGGTGCAGAAGCAAAAATATGTGGGCTTGGACTCCTCCCACCCATTATACTTTCAGACTCATTTGAACTTGGAAGATGTGGTCTCTTGTCAGTACCACCTTGAACATGAAGCTACATCCATGGCAGTTGCTGCTTCTTTCCCAGAGAAGGGAAAGTTTTCAATTCCTCCCCAAGAACTGCAGAAAGTCATTTGATCATTTGATTGCATCACAGAAGAATGTGATCATAGTTTCTGTCTAAAGACAGAAACTTGCTGCATGAATAAGGAGTTACAATATGTCTCTTGGCCAGCTCAAGGAGTACCACAAATTGAGAAGTAGGCCAGAAGGATTGTGTTAAAAATGGCATGTGCCTATGGTATAGGGTTATGCAATTATAAAAATACATAGAACCCTTCTATAATTGCAGAGAGTCACAGTAGACTATGCTGATAATAGAAAGTCTATACATGTATAACAAAGTTTTATTAGCACCAAGTGGATTCTTGGGTGTCAATGACTCCTGAAGAAATGTATTTGATATAAAATAACTTAAATGTATCCTATGATTTTTCCCCCTGGACTTTGACTTTTCTTACTTAATGTACGCATTTTATTAAGGTAGAACACATGTGTTTATCTTAATTATTTTTTTACAAATGAATGTGCCTTGCAAGTAGCACCCAAATCAAGAAATAAAAACATTACTAAAAATAACCAAGATATGGCATAGCACATCAAATATCTGCATGTTATCCCCAGTGTAATTTTTGCTTCCTTTTTCACCTGAACACCCCATGCCACGTTTATCCACCCCAAATAAAATCCAAAGCAAACCCCACTGGAATAAGAAAACATTAGCTACTCCCCATCCCCATGTAAGATATCAAGCAAGCTGGAAGCTGGAGAGGATAGAAACTAGATAAGGCCTGCGTGCTTCAGAGGTAGCTCATTTCAGAGCCTGGCCGAGGAGGGGCTTGATAAATGATATGAAATGGTATAAGCCAGATGGTGAGAAGCAGTCATGGTGGCCATGGGGTCTAAAAGACCACTCCTCTACCAAATCATGCTTCTTCAATTCCCATTACTCCAACTTAAGTCAGGGCCTTTTGGAGAGAATTGAGGGGGTCTTCCTTGAATAGCCTCTTGTGCTACACAAGAAAAGATACATGAAAGCCCTTCATAGAGTGGGGATTGCATGCTGGTAAAAGTCCCCTCCTTTTATCTCCCTCCTTCTCTAAGCCATTGCAATTGCATTGTTTCTGTGACTGTACTCTGTGAACTGGCTTTTCTGCCCACTTAATAAAACTTCAGAGAAAATGACAGAAAGCTATCCAATGTCATCTCAGTAATGCCAATGGTCACTTCCCAAGTAAGCCATGTGTTCCACCTTGATGATATTCTGGACATTCGTTGTGTGTTGAGTTCACTTTCTTCCCAGATAGAGGCTGTGTCACAGCCGATTGGCAGAAAATAGATCAATGACCTATAGGTCTCCAGTTCCAAATTTTGCTATATTTGAAGGCATATTTCGATGTGTGTCATTTTTTGACAATGACCTATGCTACCCCCACCCCCACCATCCTCCCACCCAGTGGACTCCATAGCAGTGGTTTTCCGGAACCCCTTTGTGCCAGTATCCAGGGGGACACATATTTGGCTATGAGCACAGATGCACTGAGCCATATTCTCAGAGTTTGCACTATACTCTCTAAGGCCCAATAGGTTTAGATTGAAAGAGCACAAAGACCAGATCTGCAACATGAGGCCTCTTAGCTGCAGGTTCCAAGCCATTAGCAAGCAAGCAGAGTAGGGGCTGTTCCCAGCTGGGCTGATTTGTTCTAATGGGTGAGCCCTCACTTATGAAAGATGTTGAACCCTGAACAAGTCTCAACCTCACTCCAATGATGTTGGCCATGGGCAGCTACAGCACTGACAGGCTCCAAAGGATGTCTGACTCCTCTCAATATGAACTCAGGTCCCTAAACCTAACACTGAGTAAACTTCATACAGGAGAATTCTAATCGAATTTTTTTCTGCAAGCATAGTACTTGGAAAATTATAGGTCTGTTGCAGAAAGGGTTAGTTCACCTCCAAAGGAAGCAGAGTTCACTCCTTGCTCCCAGAAAGATCAGATCAAGAGGTAATTATAAATGACTGATAATCTTATTTATATATTTTTTTAAAGATTTATTTTATTTTATTTATTTATTTATACAAGCACTGGGTACAGTCAGAAGCACGGGAGGGTGAGAGAATTCACCAGAGCCAGAGCGGGGAGCAGAGCAGGCAGAAGGACCGAAGTACACTGCTGAGGGGAGCAGCGGGCGGCAGGAGAGGTCTGAGCACCATGTGGGACCCTCCTCTGGTGGCCGGGGAGCAGCCGGGGATCGAACCGGCGCTGCAGAGGCTACGGGCAGCTTCGCAACCCAGTGCTCAACCGCTGTGCCACCGGGGAGGCCCTTATTTATATTTTTATTGGGCTCTAATTAAACAGTATAGTATTAAACTGAATAGTATTCTTCCTTGTTATTCTAGCAATTACACTTTGGATATATTCTCAAACAAAACCTGTAACTAATAGAACAGAATATTCTTTATTATGAAGTTATCAAGTTCCATTTTGGTTTTTTTGACTCATTTATTTTTTTTTAAAAAAACTCATTTATTTATTAACTGGGATGTAGGCTATAGGCTCAGGGGGGTGAGAGGATTCACCAGAGACAGAATGAGGAGCAGAACAGGCAATACTGTAATGCACTTCTGAAGGGAGTAGGGGTCAGACAGGAGAGGTCTGCTGCTCCATGTGGCTCACCTCCCTGGCCAGGCTCAAACTCAGGCCATAGGAGTGATAGTACTAAGACTTAATTCCTAGGTCATGAGAAAAGCCTTGTTCCATCTTGTTAGAAGGGGAAAATTCTATTACTGAAGAGCAAAAATGTGATCAAAATGAACAAGACCTGCTCTCAGGTCTTTTTTCCCCCATTTTTGCTTTTGTTCCCCCAAAGAGATAGGAGGAAACTGTGGGACTGGTCCACATTACTTTGTGAGATTTCCTATGGGACCAGAAACTGAGGACTCCTTGCAGGATTCAAAAGCTGATTTCAAAAAGATATAAAAATTTGGGTCTTTATAGAAAACAATATAGAGATATTCTCAAAAAATTAAAATAGAAATCCATGCAATACAATTATGCTACTTCTCTTTTTCTCCATAGAATACAAACACACAAATTCAGAGAAATATATGCACCTTCATGCTCATCACAGCATTACTCACAATAGTCAAGATTGAAAACAATCTAAGTGCCCATCGACAGATGACTGAATCAAGAAGAGATGATACACACACAAAGGATTGCTATTTAGCTATAAAATAAAGAAGCTCCAACATAGGCAACAACATGGATGGACTTAGAGAGTATCCTGACAGTAATATAAGTCAGACAGAGAAAGCAGAACCCATATGATTTCACTAATGTGTGGTAAATAAAGAAACAAAATGAATGAATTAAACAAAAAATATGCTTTTAGTCCATAGACCAAATTAATGGTTACCAGAAAAAAGAGGCGGAAAGACACTCAGTCAGGTTAAAGGGGATAATGTGAACATAATGTGTATAATGTGAACATACAATAGTAAACATAAACTTTAAACAGTGACCATCAACAAATATATATAGGTATTTGTTTATAGTGATATTTGAGAACCCAATGTTACTTCAATTTTTAAAAATTAAAGCAGATCAAAATACTAGAAAGGGACATTTAGGTCCACACTTAAAAAATGTCTAACCAATGAGATTTTATGTTATAATTTTGGATATTCATCTGTTCATAAAATGGCTGTACTCAAAAGCTCATGTAAATGTTTTTCAAATATGTGTTTTCCAACTATGTGAATGGCGTGAATGAAAGCACATGGCAGGAGAGCTGACAATAAAGGGAGATAATGTACATATGTTTATTAGCCTAGGAAAGGTAGTCAGGGATTACAGTCACAGGAGATGACTGTATATCCAGAACTGAAGGCTGTGTGGAGGGGACAGAACATGAGTGAAGACCTATGGCAAGAAAGAGCTTTGCTAACAACGAAAGCAGACAAGTTTAGGAAGAGAGCCTCAGTTTTTGAGTTTGAAAACATACATTTTCCAGCAGCAACTGGCCAACAACTTGCTGGAAATGTGTTGGGAATGTGTATATATAGACACAACCAACCTGTCTGGACCTTCCAAATTTGGGATGTTTAACATTGCCATTAAAGAGGACTGACCTCAGGGCAGGTGACATTCTGGCCAAGTGGGAAGCACTCCTCATATTTGTTTGAAGGGAGGATGGCACAGAGGCACATACTGCCACTGCGTCCCAACCCAAGTTCAAAAGTTCACCATCTCAGATGCTGCGGGGTTCCACATCCCATGCTTGCCCCCCGCCCATTCTTCCTCCTTCTTAATTCATTGTCCACACTCCACTGGAAGTGGTATTTCTAAAACTAGATCTGATGAGATCCTTTTAAACTCTCTGTCACCTTCAGAAAAAAGGAAAAACTACTGGCAGATTTTTGCCATTCATCTCTTTGTTGATTGTGCTCTAATGATCTAAACAACTCACAAATTTTCTAAACTCCATTTCACCCAGCTATTTCCTTCAGCACTCAGTACAGACCTACTCACTTCCAGGTGTGTGCTTTACTCCCTTCAAAAGATTCCTGCCGTCTTCATCTAACTGCCACAGAGACCACAGAGAATCTTCCTCAGCCCCACCCTTTCCTCAATTGGAAGATGATACTAAGGAACTTCTTTTACTTTCTTGTTCACCTTTCTCATAGATATGGATTCCATTTCTAACAGCTCCTTAGACCACAATTGCGAGTCCACTGCATTTCCTCACAGGTCCAGCCAAATTGCACAGAGCTCTACACGATGGTAGATAAATATCCATGCATATTAGGTTGCCTACAGATCTATTCTTCCTGAAAGGATTGTGTTGGCTAAGACAAATAGTGTAGAATGCACTCTATATGAAATATTAACTGCAGAATTTATTTCAAGTCACAATAAGAATGATGACTGGTATTGTACTTGTGTAGGACATTTTTTGTTTAAGATGATTGCATCATAAGTGCAAATAACTGCATAATTGCTCTAATGTGAGCTTCGTTTTTATCACAATACCAAAGTTTGATCTTGAACAATTTACCACAACATTATCCAAGAGAGATCTTATAAAATGGTAAATTGGACTATGAGAACACTCTTAATCCTTTGTCATGGGCAATAAAATTTGGGTTTCAGTTGATGAGACATGAAGAAGACTGTGAATCCTACCTACACTGAATTTCATTTGCCTCATTTATGGAGTACAAAATATCATACATATCAAAGAAAATGGTTTTTAATATTTTTTTAAAAGACTACCCATTAAGAACATAAAATAGTTGCTATGATAATGGAACAAAGTATTCCCTTTAAACGCGAAAGTTTTCTAACCATGCCCCCAAAAAGTTTTTTGGTTCACTATAGATATCCACTTCTACTTTATTTTTATTTAAAATTTTAGTTATATCTACTTCCTTTCTTTTCATTATGCATCCAGCACAAGTGTTCATATTTGAAGATAATCCTTATTGCATTAATATATATTATTTCTTCTATTATTTTCATTTATGCTTTATGTTTTTTATGACTCATGACTATTTGCTTTTTCTTTTCAACCTTTTATTCTGTGGGAAGTGTTTTGTAATACTTTCGCAATCTAATAATTTTAAAATGTATATTCTGCTTCTACTTATACTGAATGTTAACTCAAGTATAAATTTTTAAATTGTCCAATATATATTTTTCTCCCAGAAAGGAAACATAATTGTTGACCCTTTGCACTTAGTAAATAGGGCAGCGATACGAACATTATTTTGCTAGCCTTATTTTCCCCCATCAGCTTGGTTCCCCTGAGGTAGAGCATGATTCGAACAATGATGATGTTGTCTGCAACTCCACTGTTATGTGAGAATATGTGAGAATATTTGTATATTTTCTTCCATTGTTTCACATTTCCATTTAATTTTCTAATCACAATTTTAACAAAAATTATTTAGACTTAATATTTACCAAGTTTCCATAATACTACTTGCCTATTTTTACCTGTTTATTTTGTCTATTGATTGATTGTTATATGTACTCAAGCATTTTTCAGAAGAGTATACTAGTGGTTTCCTTGATGAACTTCTTCTATAGTAAATCTTTATTCAGAATTCCATCTCCCTTCCATAATTTGACATTAATGATCTATTTCTTCTAATTTTCCATTTTCCCTGGGATTTATTTCCCATTTCCCAGGGATTATTTCCCTGTCTATTTATTCCCTGTTTACTCATTCTTGAGATACCTGAGGGTTCTCTATGTCTGAAGTTTACCAATATTTACAAATGTAGGAAGTTACTTGGTTCCATCAATATGAACACTTTTGAGATATTCCTCACAGACCTAAATCTGGAAGACTGTTTCACTGCACAGCCTCATCTAAATTTGTAGTTTTTACCTATCTAGCCATTATGGAAAGGAGTGTGGATATTCCTCAAAAGACTAAAAATGGATCTACCATACCACCCAGCAATTCCATTCCTATTTATCTACCCAATGAACACCCACAAAAAAAAAAAACACTAATTCAAAGGAAACCTGGACTCAAGTTTATTGCAGCAATATTTACAATAACCAAGATATGGAAATAAGTTAAATGCCTCCAAACAAAAGATAAGTGGATCAAAAAGATGTGGTACATATACACAATGAAATACTATTCAAGTTCTACTAAAGAAGATAAACTCATGCCATTTGTGGCAACATGGATGGAGCTGAAAGGGATTATCCTAAGTGAAATAAACCAGAAGAAGAAAGAGAGATACTAGATGTTTTCATTTATATGTGGAATGTAGACAAACCAAACAAAGGGTAAGACAAAGGCAAACTTTAAAACCATCCCTTGGAAGCTGACTATAGATCTGTGGCAGAGTGAGGTGGGGAGAAAAAAAGGGGAGAACAGGGGTTGGGAAGAGCACAATGGACCATGGTGGAAGAATAAGTGTGTTTTGGTGGTTGGAGAGCAGCGGTGACCATATCTGAAGGGAGAAATCTTAATCTGTCCAAAAAAAAATTAGCAAGGATGTAAAACTTCATTTAAAAATTGCAAATAAATAAAAATATATGCAAAAAATTAGAAATAAATAAATTTGTAATCTAACTATCAATTGTATTGTATGGCCCTTTTGAATTGATGAGGAGTTTGCTTCCCCAGCCTGGTTATGTTTACTGGGGAACACAATTTACTGGTGGAAAAGTTGTTACCAAATGTTCTCCCCAAAAATATATCAAAAGAGAAGTGCAAAAGAAATAATTTGGTTGAATGAAATGGCCTTAGCCAAGATAGAAAGCAGTTGCTTCATCATTTAATTGGTAAAGGCTCCAGAACTCTAAAACACATAACTCAGTAAGACTGGTTGGAAATTTCTCAATGTCTTTCTGCTTGATCCAACTTGCCTACCTCTGGCACCATCCAAGCTTTACTTGGTAGAAATTCCTCCTGGCATCTAGCAAATCATTAGTCTGTATTCCTAATTTCCAGCACTGTGGAAGCTTTTATCTATCACTCAATTTACATAATTATTCCAATGAGAATTTGGGAAGGTAAATAACATGCTTCTAACTAACTGCCCTTTTATCTGGGAAGTTCATCTTCATAGGGAATTTAATGGGAACTGGGAGAAGGAATGTTAATCTGACATCTTAAAAGAAAACTTACCCCTTGAATTTCTTTACAGTGGAGACTGCCTATGTAAAATAAAATAAAACATAATAATAAGCAAAAATAGGACATTAAGTCTATGATCCTATTCCTTTCCATTTAACATCAAAGTAAGCAATGGTCAGTGCCTACAGTAAACAACCATCATACTTGATATTTCTCAACAGAGAAGAATTAACCAAAGCTCTAGCCAGTTAACCAAAGCTCTAACTAAACAAGGCTGCCAAGAACAAAGGAGGGTTGGTGGAAAGGTCTTGTCTGAAATGAGTTCCTAGTGCTAGCATGATGTGGTAGAGAGAGATCAGGACATAGGCTCTGCTCCCTGGCTGCTTGCTTTCAAGTCCTGATTCTGGCAGATTAGCTGAAGGCCCTAAGGCAAGGCAACATGAATACACTTCTGGTTCTATATATTGGGTTATCAGAAAAGTCATGATGCATTTTTTTCTTTGGAAAACATAGAAAAATGTGTCATAACTTTTCTGACAACCCGATAGTAATGCTAGCATTTACCTCAAAAGGTAGCTGTAAGGAAAAACAAAACAAAACAAAAATGCACATTATAGTACCTGGTCCATGGTCAGGGCTCATGATTGCTAGCTTTTGTTATTATCCTTGCCCATATTCCTCTTTTAGAGAGAGTGAATGTAGACATGGCAGAGCCTGGCTAAGCAACACAGTTTTGAGCTGCATGTAGAGATGAAAGTGAGGCCTGTTAGTTCCAGATATTCTGGTGGTGGGGAGTAGTGGTGGGGAGGGGGCCAGTGACCTGGGCTTGTGGGAAGAATAATGGTTGATTCAGGAAGAGGAAATCCCAAGCTAGATATCACTAGTCTTCATACTCCCTGAAGACAATAATGTTGCCTTATTTTCCACGAAATCACTATTTTCTGCACTTAGCCTAGAGACCTATATGAAACAGACATTTAATAAATATTTGTTGAAGATATGACATTTTTCATTAATCACAGTATGATCAGGCATGAGATGGAGTACAGCAGTTGAGGCAGACAGAGGCAGCATGGAAGCTGACAGAGGCTGAGCAGATAGTTACAACATCGGTGTTCCAAATCAAAACAAAAATTATTCACCAACTTAATTAATCCAAGTGAAGTTACTTTAGTTCATTTTACTTTACTTCATTTTCAATTCTCACCAAAAATTCTATTTTCAAAATAAGAAAGCTGTGTCAAGGCAAGAGGAGCTAAGTAACTTGTTCAGTCTCTCTCAGTTAGCCTATGTCCAAGTCAGGGTGTGAGCCTAGGCTGCCCACGGTCCATCCTCTGACTCCTTGGATGGGACAAAGTGAAAGCACCCTAAATCTGGGAAAGTGGGTATGTGGGGGCCACGGGCTTCATAAAGCAAGTGCTCACCTCAGAATATGCCCTTGGCATATAGAGGGAAAGGAAGACTGAGGGGTATGCACCCGAAGATCCTTGAAGCACAAGGAAGGCCAAACAGTGACTTCTGAATTTGATTTGTCATTGTGGAATCCCCACCACACAGTGTCTCACACTCTTTTGACCATATCTCAGCTGCTCTTGGGTACTGAAATAATAAACTTTTCAAATAATCTGCTTTGCCATTTTTGTTTTTAAGACTTTTTCTTTTTTTTTTTTTTTTTTCTTTTCGGGCCTCCCCAGTGATGCAGCGGGTTGAGCGCAGCGCTGTGAACCTGTCCACAGCCTCTGAAGCACGGGTTCAATCCCCGCTGGCCAGGGAGATTCCCACATGCCACAGCAGACTTCTGTGGTCGTGCCTGCTGCTCCCCTCAGCAGTGTATTTCAGTCATCTAGCTGTTCTGTTCCCTGCTCTGTCTCTGGTAAATCCTCTCACCTCCTGTGCCTCTGGCCTGTACCCCAGCTCTTGGATAAAAATAAATCAATCTAAAAAAAAGATTTATTTATTTTTGCATACAAGAGCTGGGGTACAGGCCAGAGATATGGGGAGTGAGAGGATTTACCAGAGACAGAGGGGGGACAGAACAGGCAGATTGACTAAAATACACTGCTGAGGGGAGCAGTGGGCGAGGCAGGAGAGGTCTGCTGCGCCATGTGGGTTGCTCCCTAGCCAGTGGGGTATTGAACTCATACTGCAGAGGCTGCGGATTGCTTCATAGAGCAGTGCTTTGCCCTTTGCACCACCAGGGAGGCCTTGTTTTTCCTTTTTATCATCTGCTGTAGCATCCACAGGGTCAATTGCCATAACAGCCACCAGGAAACATGCGAGTTACTGGGTCATTGTGAGGAAGGTGAAAGACAACCTGAAGGAACTACTATTACTATATGATTTTAATTTACTCCAAAATTAAAAAAAAAAGCAAAACGTGAATGTTGCAGTGAAACCTGCATTGTGCATCCTAAATTAATAACATCTCATTTCCACCTCCCAAAGAATGGTGATTCTGAGGCTGACCTTTTTAGGCTGATGACTCAATAATGAAAGGCCCACAGTTCATCTGTTACCTGTCTCTGTGGAGTGAGGCATATTTTCATTTTGGAGGAAATCTTGTCACATTGGGAATGCCCTTGAAGTGTTCTAAGAGGATAAACATGAAGAGAAAATCACAGTCATAAAAATCCCTCCTAGCCCTTCACCAAACCAGGCCTGAAGTACCTGTTCTTTCCCCAAGGATGAGGAGTGGATGTCTGTGGAAAATCACCTTTTCACCTGAAGGAGATGTCTGTTGACATCCCTTGGCCAGTGTAGTCCATTGTGCTGTAGGGCCACCAGAAGTCCCACACCAGCTCCCCAAAACAAGAGACTTTCCACTGATCAGAGTCCCTGAAAGAAAGGTAATGGTGTGAGTGAAAGAGCACTTTTGCTCTGTAATCCCACATTGCAGCTGCATGCTGGTGCACGGCTGTCTGGGGGAGAAATCCGCCTAGGAGACAACAGATGAGGAGACAATGAAGCATGTGCCAGTTCCTGGCTCCTAGACTGTCCACTGGGAGATGGGGAGTGGCAGCATAGTCCTTGGGTTACAGCACATCTACTGCCCACCAGGTGGTGGATAGGAAGAACAAGAGGAGGTTAGGGGAGCTGCAGACCCTGATGCACTTCCGCATATCCTCTGCTTTTCTTAGGACCTGTGGACACTGGAGCAATCTGGAAACAGCTTTTCACAAAGCCAGGGTATGAAGCCAAGACTTCCTGTATGGGCTGACAAAGGATGCTAGAATGATTGGCACATAGTTTTATGCAGCCACTTCCCAGATCCAGGTGAACAGGTTCTTGGGGTTCACAGCAAGTCAGAGGCCAGAGGAGCTCTCCACCAAAGTAGCCTTAAGAGCAGGGCTCACAGAGATGAGGGAAGGATAAGCCAGCACAGGAGGGAGATGCCAGCCCAAATTAAAGAGTTCAAGGCCTCAAAATATCATTGTTGTCCAAGAATCAACTCAATAAGAATTAACTAGTTGTGTGTTAAAAATACAGGTTCGGCATTTGTACTGTAGGCTATGAAGCAGAATTTTGGGGGGTTAACTTCACTTTAAGGGTTAGTGCCAGAGAAAGGAGGAGAGACTGAATAAAACCTACCCCAGTAGAGGTTTCCTTTATTTCACTTCCAGATCTCCTCTCTAACACAGTCCCCAAGGCCTAGCCAAGCATACACAAGACAAGATGACTTTCAAACTGAGAATAAATTTAGTGTAGTACAAGGCTCATTACCCCTGGGCTAATCCTCAGGCCCCACCTGCTGTGCTAAGGAGCCCTGAAGCATTAGTCCATTCCCCATGCAGGCCAAGATCTCCAGCTCCCCCGGGGTCATAAGCTCAGGGCTTGTAGCTCAAATCAGGGATCCCTGCCAAGACCCCACCTCCATCCTCAGCCTTGTCCCTCCAAGCTCCCTGGGGTTAAAGTTGCCATGAGGCCCAACTATGGCCTATAGTTGGGGCAGTTAAGAAATAATTACAGGTCTAGAAAAACTTCAGTCTCACCATCCTAACAGAAAAGTTATTGGCAGCTGATACCGTCTTCTGGTGTGACTCAGAATTAAGTTCTCCTGTGATTGGCCCAGGATCTCCTGGCTATGTGGCCTGCAGTTCCAGGCGCATTAGGAGCACTTAATAAAAAACTGTTTAATGAAGGAAACTTGTGACGTGCCAAGTCAAAGACCTCGTGGCTCCACCCCATAGCAGCACCCCAAAGTGTCTGTCCTTCCCTCTAGTGACTTCCCAAGTCATCTGTTTGCTGTCATACAGACAATACTTTTCTAAGACCCCGAAAAAGTCTATTCTCCTAGAGGCCAGTTCTTGTTCCAGGTATTTCCGGTCCCCAGCTAGAAGGAGAATAGCACAAAGCAGTGTACAGCAAAATAGTCCAAAAAAACAAATATCTTAGACTATTACAGTCTCTGTCACTGTTGTTGCAGTGTGGAAGGAATAGACAATAGATAAACAAAAATGCTTAGCAGTATTCCCATAAAACACTCATTACAAAAACAGTCAACGGGACACGGCCCTCTGTTCATAGTTTGCCAATCCTTAGCACAGAGGTTCAAAGGGAAGGCTCTAAAGACAGATGGGTAATTTAAATTTTAGCTCCTAGTTTTCTATCTGCACAGTCTTAAACAAATTATTTGACTTCTGTAAGATCTGTCACTATTGTCACCATCATACTTTTTTTAAGGTTTCAGCAAGATTCATACAGATGAGGGTTTCCAATCACACAGTAACCAATCAGTTGCTGAGAGGTCCAACGGACAGTGACAATCTGCCAGCTCATGAGTGGCCCTTTCCTGATTCCCCATGTGTGAGCCCCATTCAACCCACACCTGAACTGGTTCCACTCTCTCAACATTGTTTTTATATTGGTCAGCTGCTCCAGAAAGAGTCAGCCTCTGGGCTTGGGTTGGATGCTACGGGCCCCTTCTCCTCACTATTGAACAGGGATCTAGCCAGTTCCCACGTTCCCTACCTGCCCAGGGCTGCCACTTGGTCTCAGTATGCCTCAAGCAGCAGTCTCTCATCTGCACAGGAAACAGAACTAGGTGGGTCATGATATTCTTCCCATATCATTGCCTGCCAGTATTATTTGGAGAAATGTCCATTGCTAGAAAAAGGCAAATGCCCTGTGGTCAATTAAATTTTGGGACACAGGGATAGAGACAGTTTTAAATGGTCAGCGATCTATTCCTAGAAAGCTATCCTGCGATTCTATTCCTAGAAAGCTACCCAAAGAACACAAAAGCACTAATTCCAAAAGAAACCTATACTCTTATAGTTATTGTCAAGACACGGAAACATGTAAATGACCCAAAATAAATGAGTGGATCAAGAAAATGTGGTCTAGATACACAATGGAATACTATTTGGCAATCAAAAAGATAAACTTGTGTTGTTTGGGGCAACATGGATGGAGCTGGAAGGGGTTATTCTAAGCAAAATAAGTCAGCAGGAAAAAGATGAACATGAAATGGTTTCAATTACATTGTAGAATACAGAGAAACCAAAGAAAGGGTGAGGAAAAAGACAAAAGTTGCAAGCTGACCATAGATCTGAGACACACAGCAGGGGAAGAAGAATGAGAGGGGCCAAAACAGGGGAGGAAAGAGCACAAGGGACTATGGTGATGGATCACAGGTGCTGTGGTGGTGGGAGAACTACTGGGGCTACACTTGGGGGGAGAAATCAAACCCTGCCCAAAATTAACAATGACATAAGAAAATAAACAAACTTAATAAAAACTAAAATGTTTCTTTCCTGCAGAACTTCCCAAGGTCTTCAGTAAATTAATTTGTATTGCTAATTTTCAACAGAGAACTCCAACCACTCTGCAGCATTTCTAAAAGGTATCTCAATATCTAATAGTTTTTGAGGGGCATCACACATGGCCATGATTCTGGAGAACATATTTTGTGAACTACAACCATGGATAAAGGGTTATGCTCTTGAGTTGATTGATGGCAAAGGTAAAGAGTGTGCATGGTAGAGAAATCATTAAAGTCCTTGCTGCTTGTTATATGTGTTTTCATTTCTTATCACAACTTGCTCAGCACATTTGTTCCGTGGGTGCCACTTGCCTGCCCCAGGAGGTGGGGTTCTCCAGCATCCGGCTCACCCTCTCTGTCAGCCAGACCAACCGGATCTGTAAAGAATTCCCTCAGTTCATGAAATCCAATGCCCCTTCCTTCCTGAAGACACCCCAGTCACCCCCGTCAATCTGTATCTTTGCAAATGTTCTCCTCCTTGACTCTTAAAAGAAGTTCAAAGTGACCCACAATTCATGTCAAATGTACCGGCCTGCAGTTTCCTAGTTTGTCCCCATGGGCCCCCTTATAAAACCGTGGCTTTATTGATCTTAGTCATCCCATCTCCTTAGGGGCCTTTTCTGAACTCAGTGAACTTTGTTAAAACATCCCCAGGCCTTCTCCTGTTTCCCTCAGTCCCCTTTCTGTGTGCCCAGAGCCCAGTGGCGCTGACCTAGGGAGGCAGTGTGGAAATGCTAAATCTTTCCAGCAATCCCCAATGTGGCTATTTGCATTCTTCACCCCCATCTGTGTCTACAGTCACAGCCCTTGCTGCCCAAGCAGAGCCTTTCAGTTTGTCTGGGGAAGCAAAGACACTTTTTCTGGGGCCACCCCTACTCCTGCTGCTGGGCTAATGCTTGTTCATTGACAAGAGACTCTTCTTCATTTTCTTTATTGTGAATCAGTGGTAAATGAGCTTACAATCAAACAAGGCCTGGGAAGTACCTTGAAGTCTCCTGATGAAAGGTGCTACAGAGGTACTACATATTATTATTTCTGCAAACAAGAGAAATAATAGCTTGTTGCTTCATCTAATTTCCCTGAATGGGTTCAGCCTCTGTAATTACCTGTGTTATAGGGCACTTGCTCAGAAGGCTGCATCCGCAGGCACAGGCGGCCAGATGGCCCTCCGGGTCCACCGCGAGCTCCCCAAGTGTTCACTCAGGCGTAGCTGCTGAGAGGCCGACTTGCATGGGAGGGTGAAGTCGGGTTTGTAATGTTTGACTTTAATAGCACAATCTACAAACTCACAAGGCAGGTCTGTGCCAGTTTCTGCCTGTGGCCCCAGCACTCATGTGGAGGGAACAGATGTCTGAGTTGCTCAAGCCAGGGTCCAGACACTGGGAAGACGATCTGGGAGGGCATGAGGAGGTCTCCCTGACTTGAGGTCCAAGTTGGCCTCTAACTTACTTTTTGTTGTCTTTTTTCCCTGGCAAATCTGCTTCAGATGCCTCATTTTCAAAATGAGAGGGTTAATGATGTCCATGATTTCCAGTCTGCTCTTTCCAGACATCCGTTCTTCAAGCAACTTTTGCAGCGACTCCAGGGCCAGAGTGATAGGGCCAGGGGTCTTGTATATGATCTGCTCTTATCCATGTATAGCTCCCCATGGGGAGGGAAAAGCTTTCTTCTGCCTGAAAATGACCAGGGTTAAATATTGCTAAGTTCTTTGGACTTTCTTCAATTCCCATTCAAAGCACCTCCAATTCAGATGATCACCTCAAAGCCTTCTTTCTCATATTTACCCAACTGTCAGTGAAAAATATTCATATGTATTTAAGGCAATGAAATAGAGGCATTTTCAAAAAATAATAATTTAGTTATCTGGTGAAGAGAGAATTCTGTCATTTACGGTTTGGAATGTCAGTAGTAGTTGTTGGAAAAGTGTTCCCTATCAGTTGTTTCACTTAGTTCTACCTTTATAGTCCCTCTACCTATCACTTCAGCAAGGATTTTGACACCTCATCCAATATCAAGCCAGAAACCATTGACTTCATAGAACTTCCATGCCTGTTCTTAAAGCATGTCCATATGTTTCAGGTTTACAGTGCTTCACTTTTAAAGGGGTTCCCTTCACACACAGACTTTGGCCATGAGCCTCCTGTTTTGTCCTTTCTGACAGGCTGTTGTATAGAAGAAGTTGCACTCAACCCAGTACTCACCCTCTTGTGAGTTCGAGCTTTTAAAGGAATGCGTGGAGGCTCATTCTACTTCTCTAATTTATCTTCTCTCCTCAGTACTTAACCCTATGTACTCCCAATGCCTCACTAAGGGCTTCTTTCTGAGTGCAAAAGGGTTAGAGACACAGGCCTCTTACTTCCATCCGAGGCACCTGCCCCCTCAGTCAGCTTGGGCTGTCAGATCCTTTGGAAGGGCTACATGCCCCTCCCATGTCCCTGAAGTTTCCCTCCCTTCCTGAGTGGCAGGGGTCAGCCCAGCTTTGGTGATGCTACATCCTGTGGTGCTCTTGCAAAGCACATGGAATAGACTGAGCAGGAGCCTTCACAATCCCCCCTTACCCCCACACACACCTTCTACCAAGGACCACCTTGGACCCAGCTATTGAAATGGCACAAGTTCTATTGTTACTGACCTAGGAATTCTCTGACCATGACATCCCTTAGCATCCAACTCTTTTATCTGAGGTCTTAAGGAAGCCCAAGGGGGGTCCCACCAACCCTTCACTATGCCTGTCTGCACAGCAGACACAGCAGCAGGCCTCACACGGACAGGAGGGGCCAGTGGGTTGGCCAGGTATTCAGAGATCACTGTGACCCAGCAAGAAGAGAGGGAAGAACTAAGGTCCGCTGCCTCCGGGAGACAGTTTCCCAAGAAGCTCTTGCCTGGTGGAACTGGCACCCCACCTAAAATATTTCTGCACCATACCACTCCCCAACTCCAGGCACCCCCGACACCCTGACATCTGCTAGGTCACATTTGACCCCAACCATGAGAATGACACCCTTTTCCGACATGCTCCTTAAACCTCCTCTGGATGGGGCCCACACTATCCATGAGCTTTTCTCTCACTAGGCTTTGCAGGGAGGCCATTAGTTAAGATGTTTCAGTGCCACAGTCTGACCCCACATTCTCTTGCTATTTCCTGGCCTTCCTCTCTTTCCCCCAGTTCCAGGCCTCCCACACATCAATTTCTCATCAGGGCCTGGGGTCTAAGAGCAGCTTTACTCTCTGATGCCTTTCCGAAGGCCCACGCCAGCCGAGCCTGAGCAGCAGCTGGCTTGGGTAGGTCAGTAGAGATCTGGAATCCAAACAGTCTTTAAAGAGTTATGACTCCAGGAACTGTGGATGGCAATGTTTTCTATTATTAACAGTTCCAACTTTCCCATCTGGCTGTTTTCAGAATGAAAGCTGGAGATTACTGTCAGCATTAATTACAATCAGGTGTACTTTTCTTCTACTCCATTTTGCCCCAATGATTTCTCACACAGCAAGAGATCCTTAAAACGCATGTCCTTTTGAAATGTGCTGCATAAATCCTTGCTGTTGGTGAGAGCTGCTGTCAACCAACAGAGCTCTGCTGGACTCAGGTGAGCCAGAGGAAGCCACTCGGTTCCCTCAGGTCCAGAGGGGTTCACTGAGCACTTTGAGTCTTCTGGACAGAAAATGTCAAGAGAATTGACTTCCATGCAAGAGTTCTGGCACTTCCTGCTTCTGGGCTAACCAGCGTTAACTCAGGAATGGTTTGTAAGAAATCTAATGTAAGGGCCCAGCTGAACCAGAGAGGGTGACGCCTCAAGGAAGAAAACCACGCATGTAGTCTGGTGTCCACACAGTCCCTCTAATTCTCATACGAATCTCTCCTCGAGTTTGTTCTCTCCTACCTTCTCCCCTTATACCTAGTCAAAGTTTGAAAACATTATCTCATTTGAAAAAAAATTTTCTCTCTTCATTTTTATCTCTGTATGTATACTTATACAAATGTCGTTTTTCTTATTGTTGGGAAACTTCTTTTAATTAGCTGTATTTGCCTCCATAGATTTTCCTCTTTTAATCTTTAGATTTTAATCTTTAGGATTAAACATCAGAATCAGGCCTTGCTGGTGGCATAGGGGTTAAGTCTCAGCACTATCATGCTATCACTGCTGCAGCCTGATAGCCAGGGAGCTAACTCACATGGCCCAGCAGATCTCTCCTCTCTTGCCCGCTGCTACCTTTAGGAGCGTGTTTCAGTCAGTCTGCCTGTTCTGTTCCCCACTCTGTCTCTGGTGAATCCTCTCACAAATACACGCTTCACACACACACCCCTCTGGTCTACACCCCAGTTCTTCTGTGCATAAATAAATAAATAAATCTTTTTAAAAAAAGGTAAACATCAGAACTGTTCTCATTTTGGAAATACACTTCAATTCAGATGGGCCATTTGTGTACGTTGTATTTTGTATTTTGGTAATTCTTCTTTAACAACTCTGCTGTTGATGGCACAGCTGTTCCATTACAAATTGGATGACTCTGGCCAAGCCACTCACACCTACAGGGCTGCTGCTTGCTTGTCTACAAAATGGTGTACTGTGTCTTCACCATGTTCCTAAGTGTATTTGGGAAGACAAAGACAATTCTGCATAGGAAAGTGGCAGGTGCTGGATGCTCACTGAGTGCAGAATCCATGAATTGGGGCATTTGGAAAAGAAACCAGAGCCTGTGTCTTAACCCTGATGAGAAGGCAGATCTCTTGCTCTTGGAGGGTGGAAGAAGGGGTTGTTTTTAAAAGGCTGCATATGTGTAAGAAGTATAAAAGCCAATTATGTTTTGTCATGGGGCCCAATCTTCATGGGTTCCTTTTGTCACATGTGGCTCATTCCATTTTAATGGCTTAAACCACCTCACCCAGTGTTTGGAAAAGAAAACCATTAACTGAGAAATGTTGCCTCATCCCCAACTTCCCCTGACACACCACCCACAAAATAATAAAGGGGGGAGAGAGTTGACAACTTTGAAAGAGCTGGGTGGAGTATGACTTATTTCCTCAATAAAAACTAAGTAGAGGAATTTACCACAACCACATTAGTTAAGCTGCTAATCTGGCCCTGGCCATAACTTGCCCTAGATCTCTGCTCCCAAATCACTTGCCTCTTCGAATTCTACAGTGGTGCCAGTTCTGCCTCATTCCATTCATCCCTGGCTTCCTTACCTTGCTGCCTGGATGCCTTCAGAAATGGGTATTAACCACAGGCCCCTCTGAGCTAATGAACCATCTTTCAGATGAATTCTTGGACTGCATTTCATAATCTCGGTAGAATAAATGAAGTTTTTTGACAGTTAATTTATTTCCTTGATGTATTTCAGATGTTTCTTCAAAGCACTGGGTTAGTCCTGTTGGTTGTCTTGAATCGGATATTAGGTGAGAACACTTCCTTGACATCATTATTGAGATGTGCATTAATTGTATTTGCACAGTCATAGAATTCAATGGCCTTTGGAGCGCCTAATTTCTCTGCTTCATTAAACTCAATGGGTGTGCTGAGATTCATAAATGAGACAGTTATGAATGTGGTCACAACCACGTGGGTCTGCTTAAAGTGATATCTCTTCTCTGTACTCCTGAATATATAGAAATCATTCATTACAAGCAAAATCAAGGGAAATATGTTATGTAGAAAAATAATTTAGTCAAACACTCCCTTTTCCAGATTTAAATGTTTTTGTACAAGTGTTTTTTATTATTAAATTGGCAAGTCCTATTTCTCTCCCTAAGTTCTAAACTGAAGGAAATGTCTCTACCTCTATCCCTTTCCCAAGAAATAGAGTAATCACAGGGCTTAAAGGAAAGATTGCTGAATTGAAACTAGATTCTGGATGTGACATTGTCATTTCCTGTTTCCCATACTGTGCCATAGGGGGCTCATCCCTAGGGAACATCAGGGTCCTGCTGGGAGAGGATTATTGCTGGTGAACCCCTGAACCATGCCAAATGCCAAGGCCACATCCTCTTCAGGTTTGTGTCCCCACAGCAGGTATCAGGGTGTAACTTTGGGGATCAAACAAATAATTTAGTCCTGATCCTGTTAGGAAATTTGACACATCAGAATGTTACTTAAGCTCTTGGGGCCTTGATTTCTTTACATGAGCAATGGGATAATGGCTATTACAAGGCTTCAGTAAGGCAGCGAGTATAAAATTTTCAGAAAAGTTTTGATAAAAGTAGCTCTATCATTGTAGGCTCAAATGAACAGATGTTGTCTGTATTAGGAGCCACTGAGTCTTCTCTTGCCAGAGGTTATCTCAGTCTACTCCAATCTGATAAGTCTACCAATCTCTGGGCAAGATTATTATGTTATATAACAAATGCTGTTTAACAATAACTGAGTAGCTCAAAAACAATATGCTTTTATTCTCTCACTGGAGGCTGAGTACAGGCTAACTGTATATTCTATTTAGCCTTCCAAATTCAAGATGTCGGCTGGGCTGTATTCTCACCTAGAGGCTCAATTTAGAAACTAATCCACTTCCAAGCTCAGTCAGGTTGGCAGGTATCGTTTCCTGGAAGCTGTAAGATTGAGGGTCCTGACTTCTTTCTTTACATCAGCAACTACAGAACACTGTCCTCATCTAGAGCCCACCCAGTTTTCCATGCAGTCTTTTTCATACACCTTCTCACAACACAGCAACTGACTTTTCACCACCAGTGGAAGAGAAAAGAGTGAGTCTGCTGGTGAGGCACAGTCTTATATAACAATCATAGAGTGACAGATCATCTCTTTGCTACAAACTCTTGGTTAGAGAGAGACACATGTTCTACCACACTCAATGAGAAGGGATCACACAAGGGAACACCAGGAGCGGGGGTAATGTTAGTGCCCTGACATTTGTATTCCACAAATAGTAACGACCTCAGGGGATAAAAGGTGCAAGTAGAATCTGCATCCATGTGTAAGGGGAAGGATGGGCTACGGTGCAGGTTTTCTATGATCCAGCAGACCGGGTAAAGGAGGAGTCAGAGTTCTCAGTGGTTTTGGAGGATTTTTATTGGGATTACCAGGTACACGGCAGGCAGGGGCGCTGGGGAGCCGGTAGGCTGGCAGGCCTCTCAGCCCCCAGCATGTCTTCACTTTGAGCTCTCCGGCCTTCTCTTGGCTTCTGCTTCTCTTGCTTCTCTCTCAGCTTCTGCTGCTTCTTTCTTGGCTTCTCTTTTGGCTTCTGCTGGCGTCCCCATGACGCCGCCCTTAAAAACACAGTCTTAGCACAGGTGAATCCCATAGACCTATGCCCACACCCTATTCCAGGTGCCCGCCATCAGGCATGCATTCAGGACCGCAGGGTTCCCTCATCTATCCTGATGGCGGGAGGGCAGAAAAGCCTGATACTTTTTTCCTTACCCTACACCAGTCTAGGAGGGTTTGTACTACAGAGGATCTAAAGAAGAATTAGTTTCCTTGTTCTTCTGAGTTTCTAGAGGCTGTGTACAATCTTTGGTTCATAGAACTATCATTCCATCTTCAAAAGCAGCAATAGTGGGCTGAGGTCTTCTTTTTTTTTTTTTTTTAAAGATTTATTTAAACAAGCACTGGTTACAGTCAGAAGCACGGGAGGGTGAAAGAATCCACCAGAGCCAGAGCAGGGAACAGAACAGGCAGACTGCCGAAATACACTGCTGAGGGGAGCAGCGGCAGACAGGGATCGAACCGGTGCTGCAGAGGCTGCGGGCAGCTTCGCAGCCCAGTGCTCAACTGCTGCGCCACCAGGGGAGCCTCTGGGCTGAGGTCTTACATTATATCCCTGTGACCTTCTATTCTACCTCCATCTTTCACATTTAAGGATCCTTGTGATTTCATTGGGCCTAATTGAATAACCCATGATTGTATCCTTATTTTAATGTTAGCTCATTAGCAACCTGACTTCTATCTGCAAGCTTCATTCCCTGTTGCATGTAAGGTAACATATCTTTAGGTTACATCAATAGAGCACCATTATTCTACTTACTACACATCAGTGGATGAATCAAACAGCAGGTCCAGGTAACTCTGGCTTAACAAGTCCTCCAGGTGAGTCTGATACACACTCAGGTCTGGGATTCACTGATCTACATCACCAAGCATTGAAACAATTTATAGGGCACAGGTATTAACTCTCGGTAACTGGTGAGATTTAGGAGGCAGGGGATTGTATTGATGATTAACTTACGTTACACAAAAATATTAAAGAATTCATCAGGTAGAAGCAACTGGAATTCTTTTTCTGGTTAGAGTTTCTAATATCTTTACTGTATCCACCAAAAAACACCCTCCTTCCTGGTCAACCTGGCCAAATGCCATGTGAAGAGAGGAGTCAAGAGACAAGCTGCAATCACTAGTGTTTCTCAGAGAGGGAGAAGGCGCACCTTATCATGCCCTGGAGGAGGGTGTGTCACCGCAGATTGAACACCTCAGATTCCTTGTAATTAGCAATAATTCCCATAGGGAGGCAATGAGGCAGTGATTCCAATGATGTGAATCCAAACACTGGCATATAAAACAGGTTCTGTAAGTCAGAGGATGCTGTGTTGGATAGAAATGTTCACCTGGTCAAGTTGTTATGGTGAAGCACAATAGTCACACTGGAAGCTCCATATGGTTTGTTGCATATTGTAAAGGCTAAATGGCTAGGAAAATAAATAATGTGCTTTCATTTTACCTTTCTGTGATCAGGATTTTCTTACTCATTGACCAGTGTAGCCTCTTGATTGGCAGGATGAGAGAAGAGTAGGGAGAAGAAAGGGATTAAAATTTGTTAGCATATTTGAACTCTGACCCTCAGAATATGGAGATTATTCCAGATAGCTTTTTCCCCCTTTTCATGTTAAGGGTTGACTGTTGAGGCCTCCAATGATAAATTCCTCTTTATAGGAAAAACAAACCTATTTTCCACTAATGTCTCATCATGATGGATTAAGGAAGAAGAAGGTGATGACTTAAGTCAGTTGTTCTCAAACATTAGCTGATTGGGATCATCTGGAGAGCTGGGTAGCCTGAGGTCTCAAGCTTTTGCCCCAGAAAGTCTGACTCAGGAGAGGAAAGCTGCCTCTTCTCCCAGGAATTTTTAGGAAGAGGGAGAAAAATAGAAAATGATAAAACAGAGATTTATCCCAATTTTCCTCTTTCCTGGATTCAACCACTGAAGCTAAAATGTTTCAAATAAGTTGGAATAATTCAGAAGGCATAGGGAGGAGATGTGTCCCCAAACTCCTCTGTCATGGTTTTTGAACAGTAGTACTCAGAGACCTGCATCAGCATGGTGCATTCTAGACCAGATAAGGCACCAACAGCAAATTCAGAGAGTCAGCGCTCTGGATGACCCCTACAGCTGCCCATCAACTGCACTGGGCCAAAATGGGACCACACCAAGGAGTACTGATGGCATGGGATTAGAAGGAACAATGTCACAGAGACTTGGTGCTCTGTGGCCACCAGAAGCAGAGAGTAGACCATGTTGCCAGTGGGAGATAAATAATGACCCCTACAGAGCATCTGCCCAGCTGAAACAACAGACCACAACTTATGAGTCACAGACTTCAGAATTAGGTGCCAACAGGTCAAGGGCCACTCAGATACAAAGAATATTGAACAGTGTAGGGTAAGGTAAAAAGTATTAGGCTTTTCTGCCCTCCCGCCATTAGGATAGATGAGGGAACCCTGTGGTCCTGAATGCATGCCTGATGGCGGGCACCTGAAGTGGGTACACCTGGGCTGAGAGACTGAGTTTATAAGGGCGGCTTCACAGGAATGCCAGCAGAAGCCGAGAGAGAAGGAGAAGCAGGAAAGCAGAGAGAACACCAGAGAGTGAAGACTTGCTGGGGGCTGGGAGGCCTGCCAGCCTCCTGGCCCCCCGGGACCCCTACCTGCAGTGTACCCGGTAAATCCCAATAAAAGCCTGCAAAAGCCAGTGAGGGCTCCAAGACTCTTTCCTTCTTTACCCGTTCTGCTGGATCATAGAAAACCTGCACTGTGCATTCCTCCCCTTACAAACAGCATATGGAGGGGTCCTCCTAATAGCGTCTATCACATATCCACATAAGCCAGCCCACTCCCCCCACACCCAGACACCCCTAAAAGAGCAGTCAGAGGACGGAGACAGATGACTAAGGACCAAGAATCAAAGATTAGCATTACCAAAAGGATAATGAGGCCTTTTTATGAGTCAATGCTCATGAGGCAGTGACGGCGGGGGTGCTATGATGTATTCAGAAGTTTCCAGAAGGTTTGGTCATTTAACAGTGACTACTCTGAGTGTGAGTGTCAGGTGATGGCCCGTTTGGCACAGGGTTGCTGACACTGGAGTATGTTATGTTTATATTTTAATGAATCATTATAAGAACAAATCACCGAGATGGGTCCAAATTCATCCTTTCACTGGCCCTAAAAATGTGTTTTTAACAACAGAAATAAAATGAACTATCTGATTTTAATTTGAGTCTTTAGCAATTAGACGAAGTAATTATCACTATCAATTTGAGACTGAGGCTAAAGAAGTACAACCCTGCCTCCTTTCTGTTGCAATGAACTTAGACAACAGAAAAAGAAAAACACTTAGTGACTTTTCAACAGTGGTGCTTCATGTGTGAGACTCCATGCTGGATTCTATAAGCAACACAAAAACAAGCAAGATACTGACATTCTTTAGGGAAAGTACTATGTATTCTGAGCAGCAAGGCTCTGAAATGACATAGCCTGAGTGTTTCCTGGACAGGCTAAAATGACAAGAACAAAGGCAAAATACCTTCTATTCCCCAGTGTGATATGAATCCAAAATTTCCATAAATTTTGCATTATCTCTTTCCTACTTCTTGGAAAGCAGGGAACAATTACATGACAGGGAGCTTCAGGAGCATGGGGTCTCCTAACCCAACACAGCATGAAGTTCTTGCAATGTCACAGAGGAATATGTTTTGCAATATTACTGTTTTTTTAAGGCCCCTTATATAATCCACTCCATCATCTCAATTATGCATTGAACCCCAAGCAATGATGAGGCATAAGGCAAGTGGATAAGGATTTTCCTACTGGTCACGCCTAGTGTAAACACTGCACAGTATATCTTACTAATCAAACCAAGTGAAATGTCCTTTTGGTGTATTTCTTTCAATTATTAGAATTTTCCCTCAATAATCAGATATTAAAAATTGACTGAAACATGTTTTGTAAAAGAAGTAGTAGTGGTTGCTGAAATGTTCAAATGTCACAATGCTTGCTGAAATTTATAAATGCCAGCTAAACTCTTGATATCTGGAATTATAAATGTATAGTTTTATGAGGTACATTTCAGGGCTATCTTTTCTTTGAGATGCATACAAAATCCATTATTAAATTGTGTTGCATTTAAAAATACTTATATTAATGCCACTTTTCATTAAAAATGTGTAACATTCCTGTGTATTCAAAATTTGGTTACAAAGGAGTTAGAAATATTATCAACAAAACTTGAGTTTGTTTTGTGTATTTTGAAAGGCTGTTCTTTCTGATGCACAGCCCTCTTCACTTTGGCTTCATGCAATTATTTACCATCCTAGGGTATTTAATAAATGCTACATAATTATTCTTTTCATATTTAGCATTAGCACACTAAATTTAATGAGTGCACAATAGCCCATCAGTTAATCAAAATGCTTAGGAATAGGATGTTCCTTATAATTAATTGAATTTACTGGTTTTTGAGGCCTCAGTGGCAAATTCTTTTATTTTTATCCTTGTGAACAATCCTTCTACATTAGTGTACTGAGGACTGAAATTTGGTAGTCACAAAAGAATGGTACTTTGTTTCTTTTTATATCAATCTAAACATCACTTTTTACAGAGTATTTGAGTCATGGTGATGGCTGTTGCCTGAGTCTGAAGGATATCATTTGTGGATTCTCCTCAGTAATTAAGCAGAAAAAAATATCCAAGTGAATTGAACATCTTCATTAATTGACTTTCTCTTTAATGTCTTTCATTAAAATTATTTTCTGCAAGTTTAAACTTGCAAAATAGATTTTTTTTAACAAAAAGAGAATTCCCAGGTAAAAGCATTGTGTTTTAGGAAGTTTCAAACAGGCATGTCTGTCAGGGGAGCTTTATAGCCAAAGCTAGAGTTACAGTTAGTGTGAATGTGAGCCTCAGACCAGGGCAGGTGTTTCCATTCTTTTCAGATGCTTATCTTAACATGAAGTAAAGTTGAGTCTATAAAACAGGGGTGGGAATTTCACTGGGATAGTTTTGGATAGGACCATAAAATGCCTCTAGCCCTGTGCCTGCAATGCCTGTGTGTAAGTCCTCTAAAGAATCTTCCAGAAATGTAACCAAGGACCTCAATATCCCTGTTTGTGTGTATGTGAGTGTGAGTGTGTGTGTTTGTATGTTTTTAATAAATTGTAATGGATCAAATTTTGTGAAGAATTATTGAATAACTATTTGAGAGTGGTCAAAAGTTAGCCCTGACATTAAGCAACATTAGTGTTTTGAGTTTAAAGAAAATGAATGAAGTGTCAGCTCCTCTTGATGAATGAGAATATTGTGTTAGGACTGGGTTACTCTGGTGGTTCATTTTATGTGTCATCTTGACTGGGCTAAGGAATAGTTGGTAAAAAATTATTTCTGACTGTGTCTGAGAAAGTGTTTTCTGGAACAGATTAGCTTTGAGTCAGTAAACTGAATAAAGATCACCCTTTCCAATAGGGTGGGCATCATCCAATTAGTTGAGGGTTTGAATAAAACAAAAAGGCTGAAAGGGGCAGATTTGCTCTCTGCCTCAACTGAAATATTCATCTTCTCTTAACCCCAGAAATCAATGCTTCCTCTTAATTCTTTGGATTTAACAGGGATTTAATCTCAAGTATTAAGTTTGGACTGGATTACACCACTAGGTTACATGGGCCTCAAGTTTGCAGTGGAAATCCTGGGGCTTCTCATAAGTCAACCCCACACAATCTCACGTGTGCTCTCTCTTCCTCTCTCTCCCTCATTTGCTCACTCTCATTTGATCATATGCTGGGGCTGAATCTCACTTTCCACATCCACAAATTGGGCAATGTAATACTTGCCATATATAATTTAGGGGGTTATCAATGACAGTACATAAACTACAAAAAAAATGCTTATATAATAAACAGGTGTTCTTCTTCCATGGGAAACTTCTTTATTCTACTTGGTTTGTATTATACTGGGGCACATTACATCTTTTTTTTTTTCTCGTTTTCTGTGTAAAACTAAGTAAGAATTGATTTTCTATCTGTAATAATGAACATTACAATATTATGAGCTTAAAATAGGAAAGATGAACTGATTTTCAATGGAGTATGTCTGCTTCCTATGTATCTTTTTATATATCTATTATTGCTTATAATACCTTTTCTAAAATTATGAAATATGTACATATTTTCAAAGCCATTGGCAGAGTTTTCAAAGAAAACAAGTTACTGTTAACTATTTCTCAAAGAAGCAAATATTTGTAAGTATGTTATGGGGAAATGCATAATTTGTCAGTAGGACAAGGAAGGGTGGGGGTATTGGGTCAAAGAGCCTTGTTTACTAAATGCCACTAGGTATCTCTCATACGGTGTACCCCACAGCTATAACATGAGAAATTTTAAATTAAATACTTCTGATCAGCTTTAAATACTTACATCATTTATCACAAAGAATAGTTCTTAAGTAGACATTTGATAAATTAAAACATTTTGCCCTTTTGCTTTAGTAAATAGGGCCTTTGCCTCTTGAGAAACATCATATTCTTATTGGGTCATTTATCATGTATTATCTTGCCTTCTACATAAGAAATGCTAGGTGCGTATTTGAAGAATTTCACTTGTAAAGTAGTTGTATATGCCCCTAAAATAGAAACTGTTGCTATATTACTTTTGGCACCATCATTCTCATTTATGATAATCATCTTAGGAAAGAACTTGCCATTTCTGGATGGTCCATAATCCCAAAATAATAATCACAGCAACTGCCATAATAATGAGCAATATAATCACCATTCATTAAAACAGTGATTCATAATCTTAACTATTATCATATTATGTTTAATTATGATGATGGTGGTGAAAATTACTATTTCCAGCAATTGACTATATGGAGGAATTTCAGAACTCAAGGAAGGAAAACAGAAATAAAAAAAAATGATGAGGCTTATTTTCTTAAAAATCTTAAAAGATACTATTTAAATATTAAAATTTATGCTGATTTAATTAATACTCATGTGTCTGATTTTGAATAGAGAAATATGCATGTTTTTAAGTTGTTAAAATCCTCCACTGTGTTTCTTCTCCCTCCCAAACTTCCACCAAAAATTGTTTTGCTTATTTCCAAACTAAAGACAATGAGGAACAATGGTGATAGGTGAATGCGTTGTCTTTGAAATTGATGGCAAGTGTTCATTATAAAGTTAGTTACATGTCAACTAACCATTCTAGGAAGCATCACCACACAACCACAGCACATGGAGAAAGGAAGACGGCCTTCCTGGCTTCTCATCATGCTGCCACCAGTAAGCTGTATGCACCCAATGGCCCTGTCTGTGAAGAAAATAAAGGAGAATGTTTTACACTCTTGGATGCCAGAGTCTTTTGAAGTCTAACGTGAAAACCACAATCATAAAAGGAAATAGTGAAGGTGTGACTAAATGAAAACTTCTGATTTCTGTAACAGAGAGGACATACACTGATGAAAATATTTCAAGATATAACAGTGAGCTATTATTTGTAAGAAATAAATAATTTTATAAAATGTAATAGAAATAAATGTATTTTATACATTTTATAAAATGTAATAAATAATATTATAAAATATAAAATGCAGGGCCTCCCCTGGTGGCGCAGCGGTTGAGCACTGGGCTGCGAGGCTGCCCGCAGCCTCTGCAGTGCTGGTTCATTCCCCGGCCGCCGGCGAGGGTCCCACAAAAAAAAAAAAAAAAATATATATATATATATATATATGTGTGTTGTGTGTGTGTGTGTGTGTGTATATATATATATAAATGCAATAATTTTATAAAATGTATCCATGAGACAAACACACCAGAAGGGTATGAACTAGCAAATACATTAAAAGACCATCAACCTACTGGAAATTAAAGAAGTAAACCATAATACAATAAAATGCCATCTTCATTTATCAATTGAAATTTTGTTATTGACAGCACAGTTGAATGCATACGCCAGTATGCAATCCGGGGAAGCGCACATCGGGCCCTATGTTGTAGTGCATATGCTTTGACCTTGAAGTCTCGATTCCAGGAATCCACTCTGTAGAAACAGTCACTTAATAAAAATACATGTGCATAAAAATACCTAATGATGCTTTATTTGTAATGGTTAATCAGAAATAGACTGTATTTCTGGGCATGGAGACAGATGGGGTATGGCCACAGGTGGTTTGGTGGAGAAAAATAAAACAAACACCTTTTCCACAGAAAGGAAAAGTAGGGATAATTAGTTGTGTATTATCAAATCTACAAGAGTTACACGCAACCTATAACTCAAATTACATTCAATTACTCAAAACAAAGTATCGCTGTGGCAGAGAAAATTAGTGCAGGATTGTTAAGACCTCTGACCTAAACAACAAATGCTACCTATGAAGCTGGGAAATATTAGAAAGAATGAGAGAGAAAGAGATTATAAATGTATCACTAGTAAACAATGGAATAAAATTAAAGGAATATCAGGTGTCTCTTATTAATAAGTAGAATATATGTTACTGTCATGAAAGGATATCATAGACATTTTATTCTATGAAAATCAAGTTTTAAAACACCTTATATTGTTATTTCTATGTGACTATCATATATGTGCATACATCTTATTGGATTCACAATTAGCATATGTGACTTATTTAACAATGATAAATATTCCAGAAATAATAAAATCTGAGTGATGCATATAACGTAACAATCCACTCCAGCACAGCCCCCACTGCAAACTTCCTTATCCTGGTAGAAGGTAGATAAAACGGGGTTCCCCTCTGCATCAGGTATTCTAACATTGGAGATATAACAGTCAGAGACATCACTGCCTCCATAAACTTACAGAACAGGGAAGAAAATAGGTTCTTAAACATGAAAACTATGTCATTCTCTTAGCACTGAGGACACTGGAAGACCCTATCCAACTTGAAATACCAGTGATGCCTCCAGAGTTGGCACCTAGATGGTAGAAAGAAGCTGTTCAATCAGAGTAATATAAATTATGGCCAGAGCAGAGATTCTAAGAGAAGAAAGCTAAAGATCTACATGAAGGGTGATCAGAGCTCCAAAATGAGTCTTCCAAGACATAAAAAGGAGTCTTGCTGTCCTCAGTGCAGTAGAAATAAGAGGATTTACACAGTTTTACACAAGACAGTGCTATGAGCCAATTTTTGTTTCTGAAAGATACATGATTCTGACCACAGTGAAGACTGTAGGAGTACAATAATTAGATCTTACATTTAAAATAGTTTATGTGCTTGTTTATGTTTTAACTTTGTGCTTTCAGAAAATATGGAAAAGGAAAAGGAAAACAGACTATATTTCATATCAGTTGTTCTCAATGTGGTATGCGGACCCTGGATTTTCCCAGAACCTTTCAGAAATCTGGGAGGTCAGTACTACTTCCAGAATCAGCTGCTATTTGGTCTTTCCATCATGTTAACACTTGCTTTGAATTTGCCCAAGTAGTACTGGTGAAACTATCATTACTGTACCCAGTCACTTCACCTTCACACCCTTTCAAAAGAAAAAAGAAAATTTCTATTTCACACAAGAATGTCTTTGATAGTGTATGTTTCTAGTAATTTCCAGATTAATTTTATTAATCTCAATCTTGGAAAGTCAGCCTTTTTAATAATCTCTGTGATGACATGGGAAGCACATGCAAAACTTATGCTGTTATGATTCTCTCAAGGAAAAGAGCCAGCACAATTGCTTCAGCTCTAATCTGAACAAGCCACTTTTTCCACAAACCACCATTTTTTATTGACTGAACAACAGAAAAATAATAATTATCCAGATGAGTATTATTCAGATATTTTCTTGAAAATGAATGAGGTTAGCCCATCCTTCAAAAAAAAAAACAACTGGGGCCTCCCTGGTGGCGCAGTATTTGAGTGCTGGGTTACAAAGCTGCCTGCAGCCTCTGCAGCACCGGTTCAATCCCCAGACACAGGGACAGGGTCCCACATGGAGCGCAGATCTCTCCTACTGCCCGCTGCTCCCCTCAGCAGTGTACTTTGTCGGTCTGCCTCTTCTGCTCTCCCCTCTGGCTCTGGTGAGTACTCTCACCCTCCCGTGCTTCTGACTGTACCCAGTGCTTGTACAAATAAATAAATAAATCTTAAAAAAAGAAAAACAACTGTCAGTGCTTATTGTTGATGATTAACTGAAGATTTCAAACAAAAATTAAATTTTTATAAAACTTGTACCCACTACATTGAACATGAAAACATATCAATAATTAAAAACTTTTCCAAAAACTTTTACATTCCCACCAACAGGATTATTAAGTCTCCATATCTTTGCCAACATTTGTTGTTTCTCATTTTTTTGATATGTGTCATTCATAAACTAGTCCAAAAGTTATGGAAAAAACATGAAGGGTTCCAAAAACATTAAGTATTTATCTACCTTATTATCCAGCAATTCCACCCCCTACCTAAAGAGTGAAAAAAATTAATTAGAAGGGATATATGCATTGAAGGATAATTTATAATAGCTAAGTTATGGAAAAACCTGAACATACAATGACAGATGAGTGGGTAAAGAAAATGCAGTATATAGACCTAATGGAATTCTACCCAACTATTAAAAAAAGAGAAAAACTCTATTTAGGACAACATGGATGGAGCTGGAGGGGATAATACTAAGCAAAATAAGTCAGATGAGAAAGATAAATATTGCATGTGTCACTTATATGTGAATTATAGAGGGGGAAAAATGGTCAGATAAAATCAAACCAATAGCCAATAGAAAAAAATAAATAAAAATAAAATAAATAAATAAATAAATAAATAAATAAATAAATAAATAAAATGAAATAAAATCTAACCAATAGCCAATAACCAATAGAAATCTGACTGTAGACCTAAGGAACTCCACAACTGGGGAGGCAATGTCCATTGAAATCTCCTTCCCTCCCACCCCAGAAAAGATCAAGGAAAAACCAGGAGAAGCCAGACTGGATTCCATAAAAAGCCCCGTACCCAAAAGAATGACTTTAGAGTGAACTCACAAATCCTCTGGGAAGGCAAACTAACGGCTTGTATTCTTCCCAGCCCTGCAGAAGTGGCAGCTAAAACAAGGACAAGAAGTGACTGTCATTTGGGGCAACCATAGTGTTAGTTGAGCAAATAAGTACCTACTTTACATGCAGTGCCACCCCTGAGCTAAGTGCAAATTAATCCCTGAGTGTAAGCCTGGAGATCCAGATATTGCCCTTCGTACTGGGAGACCCAGGCATCATAGATCACAATGCCCAGAAGAGAGGAACAATAGAGAAATGGGGAAGGAAATGAAGACAACTTAAGCACAAAATACAATTTACTCTGGAACAAAACAAGTAGAAGATGTGACTAAAGTCACTCCTCAAACGAAGATTGAATATTAAATCCCTAAAACTCCTCAAACCTCCACCCAACACCAAGGTAAATTTGGAGAACAAAGACACATCCCTAATGTTCCAATCACATATACACACATAAAGAGAAATAAATAAGGCAATATACATGACTAGGAAGCAATGAACAACTTAACACAAGATGGAAAAACAAAATGAGAATGACAGAAGTGACAAGTTTGAAGGAGACAGATATAGAGAAATTATCTGACAATGACTTCAAAACAACAACATTAAAAATGTTAAATGATATACTGGAAGGCAAGTCAAAGGCAGACATGCAAACACAAGATCTCAGAAAGGAAATCCAGGAACAAAGAGATTTCTTCACGAAAGAGGTTGACTGTACAAAAATATCACAAAAAGAGATTCTGAAAAATGCAGCAAAATTTAGACAATGCATTAATTAAAATCAAAATGTCAAAAGAAATAATTTCAGCTATAGAAGACTCCCAATTACACATTTAGGAGAAAAGAGAGCATCAAGACAGAGGTAAAATGATGAAATTATGAGAAGTATCCGATTCAATTAGAAAAGGAAACTTAAAAATTATTGGACTTCCAGAAAGTGAGGAAAAAGAAATATGACTAAAAAAACTATTAAAAAAATTATGAGAATTTCCCAAACCTACAGAATGAATTAAATATGGAAGTCCAGCAAGCAGAGAGACCTACTAAATTCTCAGATGCATAAAGATCTACACCCAGACACATCATTGTGAAACTATCAAAAATCAAATATAAAGAAAAATAATTGTAGGAAACAAAGAGAAAATTATAATTCATAAGGAATGCAAAATTAGGATTTCTCCATATTTTAGTCCAGACACTCTCCAAACAAGAAGAGAATGGAAGAAAATATTCATAATCCTAAAAGTCAAGAACTGTCAGCCACGAATTCTTTAGTCTACAAAATTATCAGTTAAGTAAGAAGGAGTAACAAGGATTTTCTCAGACAAACAGAAGTTAATAGAATTTGCTATACCTGCTCTTCAAGTAATACTAAAGGGGTTTTTCCACAAGAAAAGAAAAATTGAAGCACAACCTCTTTAGCAAATGACAAAAGTAATATAATACCAGTAATGAGAGCAAGAATGCAATGTGTTAACAACACCAATACTAAAATGGAGGGGGAGGAAATAGGTAAAACCAGTATAATTGGATGTTAAAGAGCAGACACCAGTTCATAAAGGACTTAAACAGTGATACAAGTAAAACTGCCAAAGTAACCATTAACCAAAAATCCAGAATAGATACTCACAGATGAAGAAGCGAATAAATTGATGGAAATACTAAGGAAAGCCATCCAGAAAAAAGTAGAGAGACACAAAGGGGAAAAGAAACAACAGAAAAATGAATCAAAAATGAAAAACAAAATGACTGACAAACAGCAGATGAAAAAATTCCAACACTCAATACTTTGTTTACAAGAGACCCATTTAAAATTGATAGATTAAAACAAACTAAAAGTAACAGGCTGAAATAAGGTTATATATGTTAATAAATCAGAGGATATATCAGGAACTGCTTTTTCTTACATCCAATAAGCTAGACTTTCAACTAAAATAAATAATCAGGGACAGAGTGAGATACTATATGACAATCAATAATCAATAACTCACCAAGTTGTTATACAAAGCAACTTTTAGCAGAACTAAACAATACATCAACAAAAATACAGTTGTTGTTGGAGATTTCAATACATTGCTGACACATCCAGACAAAATTAGCAAAGAAATAAAGGTCTAAATTGAAGTATTATATCATATGGTTTTACTGGACATTTATAGAATTTTCCAACCTAAAAGCAATGAATAACTTTCTTCTTCAATGCACATAAATGCCATATTCTTTTTTTTAAAGATTTATTTATTTATTTATAAAAGAACTGGGGTACAGGCCAGATTCACAGGAGGGTGAGAGGATTCACCGGAGACAGCGTGGGGAACAGAACAGGTAGACTGACGAAATACACTGCTGAGGGGAGCAGCGGGCGAGACTGGAGAGGTCTGCCGCGCCATGTGGGACCCTCGCCAGCTAGCCCAGATGGAACCGGCACTGCAGAGGCTGCAGACAGCTTCACTGCACTCTGCTCAACCACCTGCGCTACCAGGGGAGGCCTATAAATGCCATATTTTAAGACATAAAACAAGTCTCTGAAAATAATGGTTGGGACTCCAGGGGTCATTGCTTCTTAGCAGCTTCCATTATCTCAACATCTCCCCTAGAGTGACACTGTGCCTCAAGAATGTAGGGAAGGGGCAGAATTGGCAGGCAGACTCCTGTGAGGATGTAATAGATTGTTGTGGTTTCTGGGTTATGTTTTTTTTTCCCTTCCCAAATTAAGGTTTTCCTGTCAAAACTTCCCTGAGACACAAGAAAAATGAGAGAGAAAAAATTAAGAAAAATATAAGAAGTAAAATGCCAAAAGTTGACACCACAATGATTAGACTTTGGAATCCTCTTAAATTCTCATTCTAAGCCTGAATTAACACCTTCACTGCAACAACACAGAGGATTTTCTGCCCTATCATGCAATAAAATACTTTAGCATATATAAGATTTGTTACTTTGTTACTATTTCTTGACAAATTAGTTATAAAATAATCTTTAATTAGCCCAAACACAAGAAATTTTATGTTGCCTACATTGGGAAGGGCACTCTTTTTGATGGATATTGATTAATCTTAATTTAGTCATTTAGAATAAAGAACTTGTGGGTATTATAATTCACCCAGCAACACATTTTATATAGGTGGTATACATGGTATTAGATCAAGAAGTATTAATATATGTTACTGTATAAAACCTGTCACAATTATACTATATACACATGATTATTTTTAATACTATCTTTGACAAATTATATAATAATTTTGTCTTCATTTTAAAGCCTCATCTTTAAAATGAATAAATTCATAATACCAATTTCATAAGTATAAGAAAGTGTGTGTCGGGCCTCCCTGGTGGTGAAGCTGTTCGCAGTCTCTGCAGCACTGGTTCGATTCCCCACCGGCCAGGGAGAAACCCACATGGCACAGCAGATCTCTCCTACCTTGCCCTCTGCTCCCCTCAGCAGTGTCTTTGGTCCATCTGCCTGTTCTGCTCCCCGCTCTGGCTCTGGTGAATTTTCTCACCCTCCCGCACTTCTGACCTGTACCCCAGTTCTTGAATAAAATAAAATAAATAAATCTTTGAAAAAAAAGAGTGTGTGTCAATTTACTGAAAATCATTAAATTCTCATTAAATGATAAGTATTACTATTTTAATTATTCTATAAAAATGCATGGAAATGGAATTTGTCAAACTGACCAAGTTTGATCATGCCAAATCTCTCCCTGTTCTTCTCTTTCTTTCCTTTTGTGCAAAATACTATACAAACACACACTATACTAGTACAATTCTATACTGATAATATAAAACTATAGAATATTATTTAAAAAATAGAAAAGCAATTTTCTTTAAAGAAACAAATGTACAACTTCTCTGGAAAGCAAGGAAGGAAGTTTGCTACCCCCTGACTTGTGACTTGCTTCTCAATATATTTGGCATTTTTATGTACATTTTGGAATATGTGGGATACTTATCTCTGCCTTTATCTACTTATCTCTACTTATTTCTCTATTATATAACCAATTTCCTAAAAAAATTAACTAAAACACAGTAAGATACATATATCAGTTAATGTGTTATGTTGGATGTGGTCAATGCATTGCTTTTGGAAAAAATATTAATAAAAATTGTCAATATATGATTGCTTTACATACAATGACACTGCAGATGTCATATGTTGACACTGGGTGCCCTTTGCAAAATTATCACATGATTCTGAAATTGTACCTAGTGCATTTACAATAAAATTTGAAAATTTTAGAATTTTTCACTATATCATTTTATTTAAAACATTACATTAAGTTTTGGGGGTATAAATGCAAATGTTTCTTATATTTATATCATCTATATCTACAGGGAAATATTAACCAGAAATATATTTTATAAATTCTATAATTATAAAATAAGCCATTTTTGGTGAAGAGCGCAAGTAATAGAGGAGTTAAATAGTAAAGATACAGCTTTTAATAGGACTAGTGAAAATAAAATAGTAAAAGATGCAGCTTATAATAGTAAATTAAAGAATAAATATAAACAACAACAAAAAAAGAAAAAAGAAACTTAAAAACAATGATAAATCTATGTATAGGCTACAGACATCAAGCTATGCTACAAAGCTATAGTAATCAAAAAACAGTATGATATTTTAACCAAAAAAGACATAGACCTGTGGGATAGAACTGAGATCCCACAGCCCACACTTATATGGACTGATAATCTCTGATAAAGAAGTCAAAAGTATGTATAGAAGAAAGGAAATTCTCTTCAGTAATGGCATTGGGCAAACTGAACAGACACATGCAAAAGAATGAAATTAGACAGTCTCATACTATAAATAAGAATTAACTCAAAATGGATTAAATACATGGACGTAAAACTTGAAACCATGATATATGTAGGAGAAAACATAGGTCAGACATTCCACAATGTTAGTGTCAGTATTATCTTTGTAGATGCCTTTCCAGTGCAAGCAAAACAAAAGAAAATGTAAATAAATGGGACTACATCAAACTACAAAACTTTTGAGCATTGAAAGAAGCTATCATTAAAATAAAATGAGGGCCTCCCTGGTAGCATAGGGGTTAAGTCTCAGTATTATCATGCTATCACCACTTTTGGGGCCTGAGTTCAACCTGGCCAGGGAGCTAACCCAAATGGTGCAGCAGTCCTCTCTATCTCATCCACTGCTGCCTTTAGCAGTGTATGTCAATAAATCTGTCTGCTCTGCTCCCCTCTCTCTCTCTGGTGAATTCTCTCACCATCTGCACCTCTGGCCTACACCCTAGTTCTTCTATACATAAATAAATAAAAATTCATCTTTTGAAATAATAAAATTAAATACTACTGATTGAGAGAAAATATTTGCACATTATATGTCTAATGATGGGCAAATTAATATCCAAGATCTACAAAGAACTCATATAATTCAAAGAAACTAATAACCTTAATCAAAAAATTGGCAGAAGCTCTAAACAGACACTTCACCAAAGACATAGAGATGATCAATAAGGACATAGACATGTTTATCACATCACTTATTGCCACAGAAATGCAAATAAAAATTACAATGAGATAGCATCTCACACCTGTGAGAATGGTCTGAATCAAAAGACCAAAAATACCAAGTGTTAGCAAGGATGTGGTGAAAAGGAACCCTTTCAGTATACGCTTAATTGTTGGTGGGAGCATAGATTTGTTCAGCCCTTACTGAAAACAGTAAGGAAGTTTCTCAAAATATTAGAAATAGATCTACTATGTTACCTAGCAATTCACTCCCAGGAATCTACCTGTAAAGTGCAAAAAATATGAATTGAAAGAGAGATATGTTCATTGCAAGACTATTTTAAATAGCCAAGTTATAGATAATCCTATGTGTCCAAGAATAGAGGACTGGATTAGGAAGATTTGATATATATGTATCATATATAGATTTTATATATACACACACATATAATGAAATGCTATTCAGCTATAAAAGGATGAACTTTTGCCATTTGCAACAACGTGGATGAAACTGGAGGGGACAGTATAAGTGGAATAGGTCAGAAGGATAAAGACAAAAATACCAGATTGTTTCATTGATATGAGGAATACAGAAACACAAAACAAAAGGTCAGACAGAAACAAATGACAAACACTAGAAATCTAACTAGAATTGAGGCATCCAGGGAAGGATGGTGAGGAGTGAAAACAAAGCAAGGAGGTAGCCCAATAATGGACAATAGTGGAGGACTGTTATGGGTGCCTTGGTGGGTGTCTTGGGAGAGGGTGTGGTATGTTAACATAAATAGGAAGAAATGTGTGATCCTCTGTAAATAAAGATTTAAAATATATAATACCATATTTTATAAATATTTTAGTGGGGAAGATTTTCCTGAACAAAATGTTCAGATTAAAAATACTATTCTTGGATTTGACAATGTGAAAATAAAAGTTTATGATATCTTTTGTGACAGATATTCAAAACAGAAGAGACAAAAAAAAATGTTTACAACAAATGTCAATTACACATTTCTTCGACAGCATGAAAGAACAGGATGTAACTCAATAAGAAAAAAAAACATAAACAACCCACAGGAAAATATCTGAGAAGAAAATAAGATAAAATATTGATAGCGAATAAACTTATGAAAATATATTCAAATTCACTAACAAATTAAACTAACTTATCGCCCATCCTAATGTCAGAAAATTTTAAATAATCAATATTCAATGTCAGACAAGATGGTGTTTTAATATTAGGCTTTATTGTGAATATTAGAGAACTGAAGGCACAAATTGTGAAGGGTGACTTACTTATTCAAATATTTAAATATGCATTCCTTTAGACACATGAAAATAAGGTAAAATTCTATTTAATTGTAAATAGAACTATGTCATGCTAAATCCATTTAATCTCACCAACTCTAATCAATGTATATAGTTTGAAAATGTAGGTTAGATAGTATGCAAATGTTGGTTTTTGGTTTCAGTATAGGCTTAATATAGAATGATATAAGCTGTTTCACACTGAAGTACTGTTTCATGACTAACTTCTCTCAAAACCCTAAATGAAATTTTATTCTGTCAAAACAGAACAAATCAAAACTGTTATTGAATATTCATTATTTTCTATTTCATTCTCCATCCATCCAAGAAGTATAATTAGACATTTAGTCTAGAAACTAAACACAGAGCAAGATAAAATAAACTGAAGAAAAATCCTATAGAGTAAAACAAAGTAAAACTATAAAATGAAGGTATATCCCTCCATTTTATTCAGATTGTCTTTCATTTCTTTTAGTAAGTTTTGTAATTTCAACTAAGAAGTCTTACACACATTTAATTAGATCTATTCCTAGCTCGAAAAAACAGTCTCTGGACATAGAAATGCCAACATTCAGGTTTGAGGTTCAAAATTATATATCCCATGCGGTCACATAAGTGAATGAATAATAAAAGTGAAAACAGGAATTCAGTGTGAAAAAATGCAGACCATGTCATTTCATGTCCTTTCTAAATTGGGATATTCTGCTTAATCATGATTAAGTTAACATCAAGGAGCAAAATCAGTTGTATCATTCACAGTGTCCTTAGAATATCTACAAACAAATCTCTCAGGAGCCCCTCAATCTGTCTTTACACTAAGACTAGGAATGAATTATTCCCAGAGTCTTAGAAGGACAAGGAATAGTACAATTAGCTGTGCCCCCTAGCAGCATTACAATGAGCAGAGTCACCAGTCTGTGGGGGTTCTTATAACTTTTCTTCATATATGTAAGTGACACAATTCTTTTAAGTTCTTATAACTTTTCTTTATATATGTAAGTGACACAATTCTTTTAAACAAATTTTAAATGGGAAGTCAAATTGTTTCAGTGCAGCAACACAGCTCTGTAACAGACTGGTTTCAGCCAAGAAAAGGTTTTTCAGAAGTAGCAAAAAGACTGCCTTTGAGCTAACATTTGGCTTGAAATAAATTTGGTTTGCCCACAAAAGTGGGAGTGGGATAAGGGTTAATTGGGTAAACATAAAACCTGGGCAATTACACATAAAAACTCAGATTTTTTTTACCATTCCTTAAAGAATGATAGGATTTAGTAACACTGGCTTTGAATGGCCATATGCAAGTTGACTATGAGTAGTAACGGAGGGGAAACGGGCAGTAGATTTTCCACGGTACACTAATCTGTTTAACTTATTTATGTTACCTGGTTGACCCTCTTAAGCATTCTAATTCATGATCAATTTTTATAATATTGTGAAATAATCAAAACTGGCTCTGTAACCAAATACCCATGGAGATTTTTAACAATACAGTTATCTGGATCACAGTCTAGATCTGCTGAATCAGAGTCCTGAAAGGGTGAGAATCAGGCATATATATATTTATAAATCCCCAGGTGATACAAGATTGAAAGCTATGAATCTAAATAAATTAATTTCTAATATAGTCCTTGATAAATGTTTCTCTTGGTTGAGCTCTGGTAGCCACTGAAAACTCATGAAGTTGAGGTTAGTCTTAAAGGACAGTTATTTTTTGGTGCCTTGTTGACTGTAACAGGTAAGCTTGGGGGCAGAGTTAATACCTGCCAATACACCTCTAAAAACTGTCAGAGGGTCTCCCAAGTGGTGCACCGGGTTGAGTGCAGCGCTGTGAAGCTGTCTGCAGCCTCTGCAGCACGGGTTCAATCCCTGGCCTGCGGGGAGAAACCCACATGGCACAGCAGATCTCTCCTATCTCGCCTACTGCTCCCCTCAGCAGTGTGTTTTGGTCCGTCTGCCTGTTTTTCTCCCCGCTCTGTCTCTGGTGAATCCTCTCACCCTCCTGTGCCTCTGGCCTGTACCCCAGTTCTTGTATAACAATAAATCTTTAAAAAATAAATAAAATAATAAACTGTCAGACCATATCTCTTTGGATCCTAGAAAGCATTTTTAAGAGTCAAAATTCATTAATACGTAACTTAGAACTGCCCCAGAATCAGTGCCTACTAGACTGGCAAGAGTTCATTACCAGGAGAACTTCCTCTGTTGTCACAGACAAGATGACTAGAGAAGAATCATTACTTCCAATGTTCTCTAAGGTGAGGCGATTTTATTTCTTCCATACTTGCACTTCTCACCCTCTTCCAGTACCTATGGAGCCTGGAGATATTAACACAGTGTGGGCATCAGGGTACTCTAGGGGGCTCCTTCACACTTGTTGTCTCCATTTCCTCTCTATAAGGAAAGAACTACCATCAAGAAGAAATAACATCACACCAATAAGGTTTGATTTTATTTATTTATTCCGTGCAACTGTTGAACATTTCCTCCATGCTGGAGAGTGTTTATACAGCGAGCAAAGATGGAAGATGCCTCTGCCCTTCTGCTGGGAACATTGTAGTAAGATGGAGGATGATAAACAAGACCAGTAGGCAAATAAATAATATCCCACGTGCTGATGAGTCATGAAGAAAAACCAAGAGGAAAGGAGAGAAATAAGGAGTGTTGGGAAGGGAATTCAAGTGTAGGTGTGGTCAGGACTGTTTTCCTTGAATTTTAGTAAAATTCTCAGTAAGTTTAGGAAAGAAAGGTGGGCAGAACATTCTAGGCAGAATAAAATGTCAGTGGAAAACCCCCAAAAAGGAATAGTCTGGGATGTCCTAGGAAGATGAAGAAGGCATCTGGAACTTAGTGATCATTAGAGATGGAAAGACAATGTCTGAAGACTAAAGTACTTGCATTTTACCCAAAAGTGGGCCACATGAGTGTGTCAGGTCCACCATCTTCCATTTCCAGGTGAAGTCTCAACAACTTATACCTCCCCATCCTCAGGATCAAGTTTCAAAAGTGATTTAGGAAAAATTGTAGGCAAACCTTCTGGCAACAATGGCTACAGGATGAAACTATGGAGCCTGTTTACCAATTTCAGTGATATAAATATTCCCACCAAAAGGACTATATTTCTATCAGAAAAATTCCTGAAAATTCAACATTGACTTGCAGAAGTTGACTGGAGCTGACTCCAGTGTATAGCTGAGAAGAACTGAGTTCAAGAAAGCGGTGATATAGAAGAGTATTTCCTAAATCTGATCATATAAAATAATTGTGTGGTTAACATTAAAAATTAAAGGAACCATTGAGAACAAAACAGGAAATGTTTCTGAGAGTTTATCTTACAATATTTCTTTGTTTTAAAGACATTCAGAAGAGTAAATTGGACTTCAAGAGGAAAATCAGATTGAATTCTTATATAAGTAGTAACTGCCCCTTTTGGAGGGGAGATGGGCAGTAGATTTTCCATGGTATTCACTAATCAGTTTAACTTATTTATGTTACCTGGTTGCAACAGAACTAAATTCTGTCTTAAAGAAGTAGGAGGTTTGAGATTTCCTGCCTGCCTGTGACTATGCAGGTACTTCTCTTCTTCTTTTGACTTTTTCTAATAAACCTGCCATTCTAAAATGTAAAAAAAAAAAAATAGGGAGTTTACTAGAAACATATTTGATATTACATAATTGAAAAAATGATTGAAGAGCCAGGATTAGAAAAACAGATATATCCAGAGGCAGACCATACCATTATTCTTCAGAAAAAAATTAGAGCCAGGAAACCATGATAAAGGGAATGAATTGTTTCCTTGAATGGAACAAAATGGGGCATGGTCAGATATGGAATATGAAAAGTAATTATCAAATGACACTGGAACAGATAATGACAGAAAGAGAATTCAGGAGACAGAAATATTTCCCAAGCCCAGCAAGCTTGTGATTTCATTTATACTTTAATGAAAAAGGACTCCTTATTAACACTAGACTCACTTTTTTGTTTTATGAGTTAATTATTTTTAACAAAAATATATAAATGTATACATATATGTGTGTATATATATTCATATATATATATATACACACACACACAAAGCATGTGACTTAATAAAGTGCATATACTTTATTCCACAGAATAGAGTTATTATTTCCCAACCCACCTTTACTGGTTTTTATAGAAATCCAAGCTGACATAAGTCCTTTGGGTATTGTTAAATAAATGTATATTGAATATTACATTAATATGGGTCTTTCCTAATCAGTTGAATCACAGTCATATTAAGAACAAAAATATGTAATAAATCGCTGGGTGGGGCTAAAATTAAACTTTTGGGATAGAATCTGAGTGACTTTTAGTCCATGTGGTGTGGACTCTCTATTAGAACTAAGAATTTACCTATGCCAAGAAAAAGAAGACTTTTCTATTGAGAACTACTCAAGGTTTTCACCTGCTGTCTCTCTTTCTCTGTGAGCAGAGGATTTCTAGTAATTGGTCAGGAAGAACATTTCCTGACCTTCTTGGCAGATAGTCCTGTCTTCACCAGCTCTGAGTTCTGTAACTCTGTGTGGAAACTCCCCAGAAAGTCTCCCCATAGTGCAATCTATAAATCACTCTGTTTAGTAACATCTAACTTTAAAAATCAACTTCCAACCCAGGGGCATTTTTTGAATGGAGCTTATCCATGTACTTCCTCAACTGTGTATGAAGGCTGGTTCTGCCTTTGAAATGTTAAGCCAGAGTTAATTGATGACCTATCTTTTACGCCTGGTGTCTGTATCATTCTTCATATCACCATCCTCACCAAGGTCAAGGTACACTGTATACATGCTCTCACAGCATCTTGTAACCATTTATGGCTGCCCTCACCAAATTTAGCAACAAAAACATAGGGTGCTGAGTGAAATTTTATTTTCAAATAACAAATGACATTTAAATATCTGAAATGTCTGAAATTTAGATTTAACTGAATGACTCCCTCCCCTCCCAAAAGGCTTCTGGTTTAGAGATGCAGCAGAACTTCCCTGCCTGTCTCTGATGTGGGGCCACTATTGCTGCAAAATGACCCAACCTCAGTGCAGGTTGGATTTCACACACTAGCAGCATTTTGGTTTTGAGACCTGCAGGGTTTTGAAAATGGACCAATCAGGTTTGAGCTAGCACCAGTGCCTATCAAGTCTTAGAAACAGAGGCATTTGTAAAATCAGGCCAATCAGGTCTGAAAGGCAGATACCCTGAAGGGGATATAGCTGGGTCTTCAGATAGTTTCAGACACCCATTCAGACTGTCTCCTGGGAAGACCTTTGATGCAGACCTCCAAGACTCCTCAAGATCTTAGCTTGTTTTTTTTCACTTCAAACCACCGCCTGACTGCCACCCCTGACTGCTAATCCCAGACCTCAGGAACTGCCACATGCTGCCTAGTTGGCTGACCCCTGCTTCTGCCTCTGACCCTGCCTCAGACGTCACCTGCTAAATGGCACTGTTGCTTGTGCCTGGTGCCACTGAAAGAGTTATAACACAGGTGACTGGTCCTTTGGCACCATCTCTAAAAAATATCCATCACATTATTGACCCTCTGGCCCCCACCATGTGACCTCTACTCCTGCCTCTGGTACATTCTGTACCACCTTCTAGTTCTGTGGCCTCTGGCACTGTCCAGTCCACCCTTTAGCACTGCCCAGCCTAGGAGCTAGATAGGTGCTGCTGGTTGCTGTAGTGCCACCTCAGCAGCACCACCCATGGTCACCTCCAGCTACCACCACGAATTGGATACTGGTCCACTTACCAGTGTGCCACTAGCTCCAGGTACCTCTTTGGAGGGACAATGCCATCTTGAATGAGCAACTTTAAGTTGGGCTACTGGACACTAAAGAGTCTACCTGGGGTATGACAAAAGATGTTTTGTGCCTTAGAAACTATTTGCTTCTTCCCAACATCCTTCTCTCTCTTATCACTTTGTTAATAAACCCTGTTGTTACACTCAGAGCCAGCATTGTGTCCTGCACTTGCAAGCACCTGGGTCAGAACCCACAAACCTGGTTTCAAGTTCACCATGCCCTGATTATGGAGGAGAAACCTTATGTAAGAGCTAATAGGTCAAAAGCTTACTGATTCTCCTCTCAGGGGCACACAACTTTCATTAATAGATTCCCCTTTGAAGTGCTGTCTCTGTTAGAAGTATAAAATAGCTGGATCAAGACCACAAAAGGCAGCCCATAAATTAACTATCAAAGATTCTCTTGGTTTAGCTAAGCAAAAGCAGCACCAGGATAATAATACGTTGTGGTCTCAAGAGGGCCCAAGGGCTCTTGCATATGTATAGGTGCATTATAGCTTAGAAAGCTCTTTTAAATATATCAATTATCTCAATAAAACAAATACAGCAGCTCCTGAAGAAGGGTACTAGGTTCCTTTCACAGATTAGAAAACTGAGACTAAAACTGCAGTGCTGAAACAAAAACAGTTTGGGACCTAGACTCTCAAACTCATGCTTGTGTCACCATGCTGTACTCCTCAGCTAATGGTGCTTCTGTTATTTTTTTGGGGGGGTGTCTGTGTGTGTCCATGGAATCTGACCCAGTCCTCACAACCCTTGTCTAAGATTCCTTTTGAAGACCCAAGGTGGAATCTTTCTGGGATCAATCTGTAGAATTACTGGTATGCTTAAAAGACAAAATCCAAACCATTACAATTTGAGTATGAATTAGTTCATAGTTTTACCAGAGAAACATAAATGGCAGCATTACTTCTCTGCTTGTTTTCCATGCACTTTCTTTCTCCTCTTCCAACTCCCTAGGGAGGGAAAACTGAAGACAGACATAAAGAAGCAGCTCCCCTATGGTGGGATCTACAAATTCTCACACAAGTCTCCAGAGACTATAAAATCCTGTCTGCAGGCAGGAAGGAGGAAGTACATGGAGGAGAGCACAGGTGGGGAACTAGCCCAGTCACAATGCAGAGAGGACTAGACAGTCATGTGCTCAGCCAGAGCTAGGGGATTACCCCTTTATACTCAATTATCACACAACCACTGCCTCAGGGTACCCAGAAGCTACATAAATAGAAGAGTAGAGTTAGAGAAGACTTCCTTTCCTCTCTTCATCAGAGATGTGACACAACAAAACAATGATAGCAATACTAATATCATACAGTAAAACTAATAGTGGGCCTCTTAAAAAGGGAACACTAGCATCTTATAGTGAGACCAGGTCTCCAATCTGCAGGGGACTCACTGCTCTACCCCAAGTTTCTGCTTGAAGCCTGAAAAAGAGAAGAGAGTGGAAAGTATTGTATGGATGATATGGCAGCCTGCACCCCACACACAGCGCAATGGGGATCATGAATGTCCTGTGGCTGCTGTGGGGTTGACCACCACAGGCAGTGGCTGAGCAGGTGCCAGACAGTGGGGTGAAGTCAAAAAGAGATTTCTGGTTCAATGAAAATGTGCAGTAGGGATGTGCCTGCAGCAAAGCCTCCAGAAACTGATACTTGTGCCCATGAGGGCGGGGGTTGACCCTCTGTCATCCAGAAGACACCTTCAAATGTTGGGCAGAGCAGTAGAGACTGGGAAGCAGAAGCACCTCAGAGAGTGAGTGGCTCCATTTCTTCTCATTTTTCTTGCATACCAGAAGATCTGACAATGATGTGAGACAATCTGGAAGGGTACTGGAAGAAGTAAGAGCAGACCATACCCTTTCGTGTTTCTGTGTCTCATGGGAACCGGCCCTTAAAGGATATGGATAGGTGTTAAGTGAGTAAGATATACTGACGGAGTTTTTTCTTCACCAATGGTTTTCCTTATTATTAACATCGTATTTATTATAATTTAGTATGCATATATAATTATAGTACATTTCTTAAACTTCTGATTAGAGATTTTCAAAAATATTTCAAATGTAGAGAGTAAAATACTAGAATACACTTATCACCCTGCTTTATTATTATCAGCTTATGTTAGTTTTTCTTCAGTTTTAACCTTATCCAAAACCCCCCTCTATCATTACTCCCTACTATTATTTTTTTAAGGATTTATTTCTATGTATTTATGCATACAAGAACTGGGGTATAGGTCAGAGGTACACAGGGTGAGAGGATTCACCAAAGACAGAGTGGGGAGCAGAACAGACAGATCTACTGAAATACAGTAATGAGGAGAGCAGTGGGTGAGACAGGAGAGGTCTGCTGTGCCATGTGGGTTAGCTCCTTGGTTGGGGATTGAACTCATTGCCACTCATGCCACGGTGGCTGGTGATAGCTTGATAACACCAAGACTTAACCCCTGCACCAGCAGGGAGGCCCCCTAGTATTAATTTTTTTAAAAAATGCCAAACAGAATTCCATTTTTTCTATAAATAGTTCAGAACCTATCTCTAAAAATGGAATTCTAGACTGAAAATATTTATTGATCTGAACTAGACTGGACTCCACGGGATTTGACTGAAGCATACACATAAAGAATGAAAATGAAAATTTCCATAAATTATGGAAAAAGGTCATGGTTAGAATTTAATTAAACCAGCTAATAATATTTATACACCACTACAATTTAAATTGTTTAATAAAAGTATTACAACGTGAGCATGAACTATTTTATAGGATTCATACAATGAGTTGATTCAGGAGCAACAGGCTGGGAACCACACGCCCTGCACCAGGACAACTTGGTCTTAATTTGAAAGATGGCAGTGGCTGTGCTGAAAAAAGGCAGGAGTCTTCAAGGAGAGGTGGGTGATCCAGACAACCATGCCCATCTGCAGGGACACAACAGCATATCTGGTTTAGGCAATACTATTATTAATTTTGATTCTAAATTGATACTGAAAATGTTTAGAGACATAACAGAGTAACCATGTTGCGCCAAGTTCAGTGTCACTCACTAAATCAAAAAAAAAAGATGGATCATTTCTTTTCCTGTGTGTAGTAAAGGCTCAGGATGGAGAGTGTACAGTACAAAAGGACTTCATGAAAATTTTAGAATAGAAGCTTGTGTCATGTTGGTGATTTATTTTTTATTTATTTTATTTTTTTTAAAGATGTATTTATTTATACAAGCACTGGGTACGGTCAGAAGCGCGGGAGGGTAGAGAATTCACCAGAGCCAGAGCGGGGAGCAGAGCAGGCAGAAGGACCGAAGTACACTGCTGAGGGGAGCAGCGGGCAGCAGGAGAGGTCTGTGCGCCATGTGGGACCCTCCTCCAGTGGCCGGAGAGCAGCCGGGGATCGAACTGGCGCTGCAGAGGCTGCGGGCAGCTTCGCAACCCAGCGCTCAACTGCTGCGCCACCAGGGAGGCCCGGTGATTCATTTTTTAAATAGTGTGTATATATAATCCCTTTCCCCAAAACTCAAGTAGTAATTGTGTAAGGAAGGGAATGGTTGAGATCTTTTTAAAAACTTCAGAATGGTAATTCACAAACTCAGAATCATGGACATCTGAGAAATATGAATAAATAAGTAGAAACTTCCAGTCTATATCCCATGGCATCTCATTTAAATTCAATAAAAGCATGCAGCCTAGATAATGAGTTATGTGTGTAAAACAACATTACCTATTTTATTGAATAGATGCTTTACGTTAGAGTGTTATCATATGTGTTTCATAGTCTGAATCATTTCCGGCCACCCAGTCATACCAAGTCTAACATATATAAATATTGGTGTTCAAATATTTTCCCCATTTCAGTTTCTCTCTGTTTTGGTCATTGTCTCATTTGTTGTACAGAAGCTTTCAGTTTGAATGGCCCTGTTAGTTGGCTGAATGAGAGGCACCCTGAGACCCGCAAATAGTTTACACTCTAAGTGGGTTTTGCCATCTGCCACATGAAGACAAACATACCATTAGTGCATACGACTTTCAATAGAAAATAACTTAAATAGAATTAATGTGCAATAGAAAAAAGAGAAGATAATAGTTTCCAATTAGACACCAAAAGTTACCCAAACCCTAGCTGGGAAACGCCCAGCGAGGCAGGGTTCACTCAAAGCAGGGCCACTGAGGTCTGAACGCTTGCCAAAAGTCTAAGGCACCTTCTGGTAGGGAACAGTAAAAAAGGGACAGAAAGGGCAAGTGTGGAAAGAAAAGAGAAAAATCAAAACACAAGTTCAGATAAAGGCTGCCATTGTCAGCCTTCCCACAAGTCTCTCACACACATCTATTTTGTGTCTCTTTCAATGTCTCCAAGACCATGTTGCAAGTCTTAGGCTGAGAAGGAAGTGTGGCATCTTCTTCACACATCTCTCTGTTCTATGTGCCTCTGGAGGTCTTTTCTCCCTCCAACCTTCTCTCCCAAGTACTTACCAGCTTTCCCTCACTGCTTAGCTCCTTAGGCAGGTCAGGGAAACTCACTTTTCTGTGGGGATGACCCTTTTACAATCCCAGTTGCTTATTTCTCCTCTATTTTCCCTGCAGCTGAAATGAGTGCACAAAGATGTTTCTGAAGTTTACGCTAAGGAGGGTCTTGCCCATGATACTTCTATGCATTTTATGATTTCAGGTCTTATATCCAAGTCTTTCATGCATTTTGAGTTGATTTTCATACATGGTGGGAGATAGTGGTCTAGTTTCATTCTTTTGCATGTGGAAGTCCAATTGTCACAACATCATTTATTGAAGAGACTTTCTTTGATTCAGTGTATACGCTTTGCTATCGGTTGTATATTAGTTGCCCATAAATACGTGGTTTTATTTCTGGGCTCTCAATTCTGTTGCACTGGTTTATGTGTCTGTTTTTGCTCTAGTACCATGCTGTTTTAATTATTAAATAGTATAGTTTGACTTCTGGAAGTGTGATGCCTCCATTTTCCTCTGTTTCACTCAGGAAGACTGGATATTCATAGGTTTTTAGGTTTTTTTGTTGTTGTTGTTTTTGTTGTTAGCCCATACGAATTTCAGTAATCTTTGTTCTATTTCTCTGAAGAATAGCATTGAGATTTAAATTGGGATTGCATGGAATCTGTAAATTACTTTGGGTAGGATGGAAATTTTGGCAGGATTCATTCTTCCTATCCATGAGCAGGGAATATCTTTCCATTTCTTTGTATCTTCTACTTCTCTTAACAGTGACTTATAGTTTCTGTTGCATAGGCTCTTCACCTCCTTTGTTAGGTATATTCTAAGGTATTTTTTGTTTGGTGAGATTATAAATGGAACGATTTTCTTAATTTCTTTCTCCTTTAGATCGTTATTTGGCTATAGGAAGCCAACTGATTTTTGTGTATTGATTTTGTATCCTCCTATTTTACTAAAGTGGTTTATTGCTTCAGTTAGTTTTGCTGTGGAGCCTTGAGGGTTCCTTATGTATATTGTCATAGCATATGTAAATGATGGTAGCTTTACTTCTTCACTCCCAGTTTGGATCCTTTTTATTGCTTTTTTTTGCTATATTTCTCTAGATAAGACTTGTAATACTATGGTAAATAGTAGTGGTGAGAGTGGACATCTTATCTTGTACCAGATCTTAGTGTAAAGGCTTTCAGTTTTTCAGCATTGCAAATGATGTTAGTTGTGGGGTTTTCGGTTTTGGCTGTTTTTATATTAAGATAGTTCTATTTATTCCCAGTTTCTAAAGGGAAATTCATAAATGAATTCTGAAACTTATGAAACACTTTTCCAGCATCTATTGATATGATCGGGGGATTTTTCTTTCCTTGCTGTTGAGGTTGCAAATTATATTGATTTTTGGATATTGAACCATCATTGTGTCCATAGCATAAATCTCACTTCATCAGGAATTGTAATTTTTTAATGCATTGTTCAATTCAGTTTGCTAAGATTCTATGGTGGGGGCCTCCCTGGTGGCACAAGGGGTTAAGCATCAGCAGTATGAAGCAATCCACAGCTACTGCAGCACGAGTTCTATCCCCAACCAGGAAGGGACCAACATGCCAACATGGCACAGTTTACCTCTCCTGTCTCACCCGCTGTTCCCCTCAGCAGTGTATTTCAGTCAATCCACCTGTTCTGCTCCCCACTCTGTCTCTGGTGAATCCTCTCACCCCCCTCCACCCTCGCATCTCTGCCTGTACCTACCTTACCCCAGTACTTGTATGCATAAATAAATAAACCTTCAAAAAATATTCAATGGAGGAGTTTACATCTATGTTCATTAGAGCAATTAATCTGTACTTTTCTATCTTTGTGTTGTCCTTGTTTGGTTTCAGCATTAGTGTAATTGAGCTCAAAATATGTTTAGAAAAATTCTATCTTTCTCTAATTTTTGAAAGATTCTCAGCAGGATAGTTATTATTTTGTTGTTGAAAGTTTGGTAGAACTCACATGTGAAAGCATCAGGTCCAGTAAGAATTTTTGTTTTGGGAAGTTTTGATTACTGTTTCAATTTCTTTGTTTGATTTTGGATTTTTCAGGTTTTCCATTTTTTTCCCTATTCAGACTTGGATGATTATATAATGTAAGAATCTGTGCATTTCATCTAGGTTGTTCAATTTGTTTATTTATATATGCCCATAGACTCGTTTAACATACTCTGAATTTCTGCAGTTTCTGCTGTAACTTTTCCTATTTCATTTTTGATCCTATTGAGGGTTTTCCTTCTTTTTTCTTATTGAGCCTAACTAAGAGTTTGTCTACTTTGTTTATTTTTTTCAAAGAACCAGATTTTGGTTTCATTGATCTTTTGGGTTGTCTTTTTTCTTTCTATTTCATTCATTTATGGCCCCTGGTACCGTTGACTTGGGTACATGCCAATGTCAGAGACTCATGAGAGCTGGCGCTGCACTGAATGAACAGTTCACAAGTTGACACACAGTATGGAGGTTCTACTATTGGAGAGCTACACCGGAGGAGATACAGAACAAGGATCAATGGCTTGAGTTTGAGGCTCTCAATATAGAACAGTTGGAGCCTGAATCAGCAGGGAGAAGTAGAAGTCTGTCTCTTGATAGAAAAGGCAAGCTACTTGAAGGCCAGGCTGAGCTATTCAAAACACCTGCTGGTCCCCAAACCAGGGCTAAAACTAATAAAAAGAAACTCTTGAATAAACTAGAGCTCGAGTAGCTGTCAATAACTGGGTCCAACACTCTGGGGAAAAGGCTCAGTTTTGAAAAAGAAAAGAAATCTGGGCCCCAGCCCTACATCAACTGCAGTCTGTGCCCACAACACATATAGTGTTACAAAACAGTCTAGACTGAATGTGGGCCTGAGATGACAAGAGCTACTAAAACTTCAGGGCCAGTTTACAGGAGTGGATCAGTGTGGGTCCCAACATGCAGCCTGCCAGCCACAGTGCAACAGTTTACCGGAAGTGTTCCTTTGGTGTCTCACTTGCCCAGGACTCCTTGATACTTGCTACCCCTTGAGCACCAGCCCTCAGGGTACTTTAACAAGTGCAAAGACAATAACCGGAAAATCCATCCCTATTAGAAACAAAAATAAAATAAAATAAAATAAAATAAAATAAAATAAAATAAAATAAAATAAAATAAAATAAAATAAAATAAAATAAAATAAAATAAAATAAGGATACAGAAAATTACACCACAGATGTTAGAGAGAGAAAAATAACCTGACAAGAGCCCAAATCCAACAGAAATGCAGTCAATAATAGAGCAGGATTTCAAAGTAACAGTTCTAACAATGCTTGTGGAACACACAAAAAATGGAGGATGTGAAAAACCATCAGACTAAATACAAAATATATACAACATGGCTACAATTAAAATTATGGAATTAAGAAATAACATACATAATTTAAAATATGCAATTAAAGACCTCAACAACAAACAATAGAAGCAATGGAGAGAATTAATAAACTCCAAAATATAATGTTGGAGAGCACACAAATGAAACAACATAGAGAAAAAATTATCTAAAAAGGAAAAATGTATAAGAGCCCTTTGAGACAAATTAAAGAGAAATAATATCCATATCATGGGTTCCCAGGAGGCAAAGAAAAAGAAAAAAGCATAGAAAAATGTATTTAAATAAATAATAACTGAAAATAATCTCAATATGGGAAACAAACCAGACATTGTGAGTCAAGGCCCAAAGAATTAAAGAAAAAAATAATACCAGACAGACTCATACCAAGACACATAGTAATAAAACTGCTGAAAACCAACAAGAACAGACTATTAAAACATCAAAAGGAAAAAGGTTAACCTATATAAAAGTCAGCAGGCTTTTCAGCACAAACATTACAAGCATGAAGGGATTAGAAGGAGATATTTAAAGTTCTTAAAAGGACTTCCAGCCCAGAATCATTTATACAGCAAGATTAGCATCCAAGACAAAAGGAAGAGAAAGTAGCTCCATTGAAAAGCAAAAATTAAAAGAATTTATGAACAAGCCACACATGAAATAAATTGTAAAGGGATTACTATAAAGCAAAGAACAACAAACATCAAGGCAAGAGATACTTAAATTGCTTACTGTAGGCTAAATGATTTTCAGGCTTTCCTGCCTTCAGCCATTAGGATTGCATGCCTGATGGAGGACACCTGCATTTGTTACATTGTTATTTTTAGTTGTGTTGTTTACTTTTGTGGGACAGGGTTGCAGCATTGATATACTGCCAAGTGAGAACAGGAGATAGGAGAGAAAAAGAGCATGCCAGAGAGCCCAGAGTGAGAACTTGCCAAGGGCTGGGAGGTCTGCCAGACTCCTGGCCCCTCTGCACCCATCTGCAGGGTACCTGGTTGCAGCACTACATGTGAAAGCTCAATAAAAGCCTGAGAAAGCCACGGAGGGCTCCAGGACTCCCCTTAGCCCGTCTGCACAGGATCTTAGAGAACCAGCTCTGTGCCTTCCTGGCACTACACTTACCATGGAGGAAGAAGAAAGACGAGAGTGACAACATGACCCATGAGAACAAATCAGAGGCCAAATGTGGGGCAGGATGGTCACTGAGCAGGTTTTCTGATCCTGCAGATGGGTAAAGGAGAGTCCTGGAGCCTTCAGTGGGTTTTTCAGGCATTTATTGATCTTTACATGCATTGCAGCAAACAGGTACAGGCAAGCAGGGGGCCCAGGGGCCAGGAGGCCTCCAGGCCCCAGGCAAGTCTTCACTCTGGGCTTTTGTGGTTGCTGCTTCTGCTGCTTCTGCTTCTTTTGGTGAGGGTATAAATACTCCTCTCCTGGCCCACAGAAGTAAACAAGATAGCTTACAACAATGTAACAACTGCAGGTACCCCATCAGGCAGGGCAATCCTAATGGTGGGAGGGCAGAAAAGCCCGAAAAAACATTTACCCTACAGTCCACCCCCTCAGGGTTATCTGCTGAACAATCTATATACAAGTATATATAATTTTCCCTTAAACATAAACAATGCATGACCCACAAAAGAAAATAGCAATGAAACAATACAACTGAACACAAATAATTCCAGGCAGGGCACCAACCTAGTGGCAAAAGACAATTATTGGTACCAGCAGATGATCCACCAAATCTGCTGCTGAAGGCATTGCTCATTCATGGGGGTAACCATACCACTGTGGTCCTGGCCACAAGCTTCACACCACATCCACCCCCAGAATGCACTCACTCTTGGACTGGCTATTCTGTACTTTGGGGGTAACCACCCGATCCTCAGGGTTTTCTGTCTGTTGTCGCTCCAACACAGCTTTCATAGCCACCAATGCAACACGCAGGCCCCTTTACTCAGGCCAACCCATTGCACAAGCAAATGGGTTGGGGATCCGTGGATACAAGGTCCACATGCGGCCTCTCTTGGGTCTCCTCTTTGGCTGTGGGCTCCACCACAAGCCACGTTCCCCACCCGTCCCTCAAGGACAGGTTCCTCAACAACTCACCCTCACTAAACCATGAGCAGGGCATCACCCACAGGTGATTGTAAGAGACTGGCTGGCCTTCCTTAGCATACTCAGGTTGCTCAACAGCCACTCAGGGCTTCCCAACCTCAGGACCAGCTTTTGCTTTTCTAAGTTGGCTTTTTTCCTCTGCCTAGCTGCTGGGCGGTCCACAGGCTCTTTTTAGCCATCAAGGCCCACTGGCCACCCCCAGAGTCCCATCTTCTGGGGTGTACAAACACCTCAGGGTCCCCAAAACTGAACATTACCCTGTTAAAATTCCTCCACCTTCTGGTGGGATTGTAAGTCAAACTCCATCAGTCTTTTTCTACATCAGCACTGGCGAGCTCCAAATCATAGTCCTTTCTTCCCCCACGAGTCTGCTGCCTCAGGAGGTGTGGGCTGGTCCTCTGGGGCCATCTCCTCCTCCAGGAGAGGTCTTAGCCCAGTCCCAGAGCTCCTGGACTTTGTCCACCTCCTGTGCTCCTGCAGCATCTTCAGCTCTTTCCACAGCTCCTGGACTCTGGTCACCACATGTGCTACCATGGCACATCCAGCATTGTAACAGGCAAACACAGCCTGCTACTCCTTAGTCCCCCCTGAGGTCTAGAGGGCTCCATACCCGTCTGCATGAGAACATCCTGTCAACTTACGGCAATTGTGGGGCAGGATGACCACTGAGCAGGTTTTCTGATCCCGCAGACAGGTAAAGGAGAGTCCTGGAGCCCTCAGTGGGTTTCTCAGGCTTTTATTGATCGTTACATGCATTGCAGCAACCAGGTACACGGCAAGCAGGGGGCCCAAGGGCCAGGAGGCTGGGAGGCCTCCAGGCCCCAGGCAAATCTTCACTCTGGGCTTCTCTGGCCACTTTCTCTCTCCTTCTCTCTCCTGTATCTCTTTCTTCTGCTTCTCCTGCTGCTTCTCTGCTTCTGCTTCTCTTGGTGACTGTATCATTACTCCTCAGCTGGCCCACAGAAGTAAATAAGACAGCTTGCAACAATGTAACAACTGCAGGTGCCCCAACAGGTAGGGCAATCCTAATGGTGGGAGGAGAGAAAAGCCTGAAAAACCATTTACCCTACACCAAACCATCCAATGGAGCAAACAAATAGCCCATCATAAACTAAACTTACTCTAGTATGGACCAAAAATTAATAGAAATAACACATAAGACAACAGTAATAATAAAGAGCAGGTGGATTTACTGAAATACTCTGCTGATGGGGAGCAGTGGGAGAGACAGGAGAGGTCTGCTGTGCCATGTGGGTGAGCTCCCTGGCCAGGGATTGGACTCTTTGCCCCCTCGTGCCACAGTGGCTGGTGATAGCTTGAGAGCAGTGAGACCTTGACCCCTGTGCCACCAAGGAGGCTCCAGGCTGCAGATCTTGAAGTAGCAAATAAATGGGACATTATTTGGGGAGAAAATCCAGTAGATAGGAGTGGGATTGATTATCCCCTCAGGAGCAGAAACCAGTGAAGATTTCAACAAGGTTGGCACTACATCAAACAGGAAGTAGGTAGAGATATTCACCTGGGGGTTGTGGCCTGGTATAGGATACACAAATGGTAGTGTTATCAGCTTATCTAAAGGCTTTGGGGAGGAAAGAACACGGATTATTTGAAAGCACACTCCCCTGAAAGAGTGCAAAATTTTGTGGAGGAACTGAGGTGCTCCTTCAGGCTAAGTCCCTGATAAAGATAAAAGCAGAGCAGGCATTCTGATCTGCACTATCACTTCCCACCCTTTGGTAGTGGTATAAACGTTTGAGGTATACTGAAAGCACACAGGCTGCTGAGTCAATAGAGGAGATAGATCAGGGGTACCAAAAATATGAGCCAGTCCCAGACCAACTCATCTATCCTAATGTCTGGATCGTTCTAAGTCCCTCCCTAGCTCCCTATCCCACTGACATGGCAACTATAAAACAGAACTGAGTACATACGGAAGCCAGCAAAGACATTAATTAATTAATTAATTGCCGAAATACAGCACCATCTATGAGAAATGTAAAATAGTTTAGCCTTCTAAGTTATTACTAAAGATATTAAAGCATAAATGCTAAAATAAGGAGATCTCCAGAAGCAAAATGGGCAGACCAAAAAATACATTGAAATACAAGACCTCAAGAGAATATGACATTACAAGTTGAGAAAAACTATCCAGAATCCAAACACACACAAAAATGGAAGATTGTATCTCCTCGTTAGACAGATAGTACAGAATTACAATAATAAACTCAAAGATATAGAAATCAGAAAGTCAATTAATACAAGACAAGTCAAAGGAATATAGAGAACATAGTAAAGCTCATCAAATATATAAAACCAAAGTCAGGAAAACAAATTAATGAGTTCAAAAATAAAATCAATAAACGGATAGAAATTGCTTTAAATGAGAAATTAACAGAAATTCAGGCAGTAAAGTGCTCAATAAATGAGATTAAAAACTAGAGAATGGAGGTAGAATAAATCTAATGGAAGACCAAATAGTAACCTCAAAAATGGTAATGTACTCAGGATCCAGGCAGAAAAAAGAGAGACAAGAGATTTAAAAAAAGAAATGAAGAGACAATTAGAGAATGATATGACACCATTAAGAAAGCCCACATAAAAACAATGGGTATCCAAGAAGGTGAAGGGTACAAAAAGTCTATTCAAGAAAATAATAAAGGAAAACTTTTCATACCTGAGGAAGGAATTAAATATACTAATCTATGAAACTACAAAGATACCTGATTACCTGAATTCAAAGAGACCTATAAGAAGACATATGATAGTGAAACTAGCAAGAGTTTAAGACCAAGAAAGAATATTAATGATGACTTGGGTGGGGAGTTGGGAGGTAGGTAACTAATACAGGTACTCTTGTCAGGCTTACTGCAAGTCTACAGGCAAAGTGAGGATAGAATGAGGTATTCAAAATACTAAAGATAAAAACTGCCATCCCAAAAATACTATATATCCTACAAGACTCACTTTTATATATAATAGAGAACTAATGGTATTCCCATACAAATTAAAGATGAAGGAAATTGCAAACACTAGACTTCCACTACAAGAAATATTGAAATGGGGCCTCTCTGATGGTGCAGGGGTTAAAATCTTAGTGCTATCAAGCTATTGCTAGTCACTGTGGCAAGAGTTTGATCCCCAGCCAGGGAGCTAACATACATGGTGCAGCAGACCTCTCCTGTCTTGCCTGCTGCTCCTTTCAGCATGTTTTTCAGATCTACCTGTTCTTCTCCTCACTCTGGTGAATTCTCTCAACCCTTGCACCTCTGGCTTACATCCAGTTCTTGTATGTATAGATTAAAAAAAATGCTTTTTTTTTTAGATTTATTTATTTATACAAGCATTGAGTACAGTCAGAAGCCCGGGAGGGTGAGAGAATCCACCAGATCCAGAGCAGGGAATAGAACAGGCAGACTGATGAAATACACTGCTGAGGGGAGCAGCAGGCACGGCAGGAGTGTTCTGTCGTGCCATGTGGGACCCTCGCCGGTTGCCAGGTATCGAACCAGCACTGCAGAGGCTGCAGGCAGCTTTGCAGCCCAGCGCCCAACCACTGCGCCACTAGGGGAGGCCATGATAAGATTTAAAAAAAAAAAAAGTTTTAAAAAAAGAAACCTTGAAATGAGCACTCTGATCTAAATCTAACCAAGAAAAATCCCCCCAAAAGAAAGAAGAAATAAATAGAATAAGAAAACTAAAGACAAAATAGCATAGGAAAATCCCATTATGTCAATAATCACTCTAAGTGTAAATGAAATGAACTTGCCAATCCAAAGGCACAGAGTGGTTGGTTGGATCTGAAAACAAAGCCCAACTTTATGATATATCAAGGAGACCCATTTAAGCTCCAAAGATAAGCATAGATGCAAAGAAAATGATTGGAAAACAATTCTCTGTGCAAATGAACTGAAAAAAAAAAGTAAGGAGAGTATAACAGATAAATTAAACTTCCAATTTAAAAAGGCAAAAAAAGGCAAGGGTGGATATTACATAGTTATTAAGGAATTAGGAAGCCATAACATTCATCAACATATGTGCACCAAAGGACACCAAAATGTAAGACAACTATTAACAAACATAAAGACAGACATGGAGAGCAATACAGTGGTGCTAGGGAATTTCAACAACCTATCTATATCAATGGATAGAACAAAAAGCAAAAAACATCAAGGAAACAAGAACATTAAGTGAGGAATTAGAACAAATGGACTTACTAGACATTTATAGGCACTATACCTTATAAAATTGTATGTGTGCACTTCACAAGTGAACATGAAACAACTCAGGATAAACCACATATTGGGTCACAAAACAAGTGTCAATAAATTCATGAAGATTTAAATCATATTAAGCAACTACTCTGATAACAATAGTATCAAATTAGAAAACAACCAGAAAAGTGGCTATTAAGCAGAGACTGAAAAATACATTACTGAATGACAATTGGATTAATGAGGAAATCAAAGAAATATTTAAAAATAGTTGGAAATAAATGAAAATGAAAAAATGATCTACCAGAACCTATGAAGGTAGCAAAATTAGTACTGTGAGGGACATATATAAAAATACAGGCTGATATCAAGAAACAAGAAAGATATCAAATAAATAATCTAACATTACAGTTTAAGGAACTAGAAAAAGGATGAAAAAATGAAGCCAAAACCAGTACAAGGAACAAAAGAATAAAAATTAGTTCAGAAATGAAGTAGAATCAAAATGACGTTAAAAAGATCAAGAAAATAAAAAAAAAAATGTTGCTTACAAAAAGTAAACAAAATATACAAACCTCTAGCCATATTCACAAGAAAATAGGGGAGAAAATTCTAATAAATAGAAACATAAAAGAAACAGAAGTTACAAAAGACACCACATGAATAGAGAAGACCAGAACAGGCTACTATGAAACTCTTTATGCCAACAGATTGGAAAATCTGGTAGAAATGGACAAATTCTTAGAAGTGTACAAGCTTCCAAGACTAAATCAGGAAGAGATAGAAAACCTGAATAGTACAAATTTAAGAAAGGATATTGAAAGTAGTCAAAATTACCCCCCCCAAAAAAACCTGTAAACAGGTGGTTTCACTGGTGAGTTCCACCAAGGCTTCAAAGAGAAATACCTAATCTCAAACTTTTTCAAAAATTTGATGAGGAGGGAATACTCCCAAAATCATTTTATGAGGCCAACATTACTTTGTTACCATACATAGACAAGGACAACACAAAGAAAGAAGTTTATGGACCAACATCTCTGATGAATACAGATGCAAAAATCCTCAACAAAATCTAGCAAACCAAATTCAACAATACATTAAAAGGTCATACATCCGGCCTCCCCTGGTGGCACAGTGTTAGAGCTGGGCTGCAAAGCTGTCCACAGCCTCTGCAGCATGGGTTCAAAATCCAGTCACCAGCGAGGGTCCCACATGGCGTGCAGACCTCTCCTGCTGCACCCGCTACTCCACTCAGCAGTGTATTTTGTCAGTCTGCCTGTTGTGTTCCCCGCTCTGGTTCTGGTGAATTCCCTCACCCTCCTGCGCTTCTGACTGTACCCAGTGCTTGTATAAATAAATAAATAAATAAATAAACAAACAAACAAACAAACAAACAAGCAAGCAAACAGACAAATAAATAAATAAATAAGTCTATTTGAAAAAAAGGTCATACATCAAGAAAAAGTATGACTTATTTCTTGGGTACAATTGTGGTTCAACTTATGCATATCTCATCAAAGTAATTTACCATATGAACAAAAAGAAAGATAAACATCATACCATCATACTAGCAGATGCAGAGAAGGCATTTGACAAGATCAGCATCCATTTATAATAACTTTCAGTAAAATGGAGATAGAAGAAAAATACTTGAACATAGCAAAGGCCATATCTGCCAAACCCATGGCTAACATTATACTCAATGATAAAAAACTAAAAACTTTAACATTTCTTCAAAGAGCAGGTACAAGACAAAAATGTCCTATTACTGTTTAACATAGCATTTGAAGTCCTAGCCAAAAGAAAGACAAAAGATATCTATAAAAGGAATCCAAATTGAATAGTAGAGGTAAAGCTAACAGTACTGTCAACATATATTTGTGTGTGTGTGTGTGTGTGTGTGTGTAGAAGGTCTGGGGTATCAGCCAGAGGTACAGGGGTGAGAGGACTCACCAAAGACAGAGTGGGGAGAAAAAGGTGAATTTATTGAAATATACTGCTAAGGGGAGCAGTGGGCAAGACAGAAGAGTTCTGCTGCATCACAGGTAGGTTAGCTCCTTGGCCAGGTATCAAACTCAGGTCACAAAGATGATAGCACTGAGACGTAATCCATATGCCACCAGGGAGGCCCCAATCACTATTTTCAGATGACATGATAATATACATCATTACAGATTCCACTACTGTATTATAAATAATAAACTAGGATTAGAAATTGACAGGTTAGGGCCTCCCCTGGTGGCACAGTTTGTTGAGTGCCGCACTGTGAAGCTGTCCACAGCCCCTGCAGCACCAGTTCGATCCCGGCTGGTCAGCGCGAGTCCCACAGACCTCTCTTGTCGTATCTGCTGCTCCCCTCAACAGTGTATTTCGTCAGTTTGCCTGTTCTGCTCCCCGCTCTTTCTCTGATGAATCCTCTCACACTCCCGCACCTCTGGCCTATACCCCAGTTCTTGTATAAATAAATAAATCTTAAAAAAAAAAAAAGAAATTGGCAGGTTACAAAATCAAAATACAACTTTTGATTGCATTCCTATATACAAATAATGAACTAGAAGATAATTCAGGAAAGCAAAACCAATATCAAAACATATCAAATACTTGGTGATAAAACTAACAAAGAATGTGAAAGATCATTTCAATGAAAACTATAAGATGTTGCTAAAAGAAACAGAGGAAAACACAAGTAAACAGAAATATATAACATCAATATAAGCAAGAAAGTACTTGGAAAGATTCAGCACCCACTTAGGATAAATTTTCTAAGCAAAAGAATAATAGAAGGAATCTACCTCAATCTAATAAAGAACACATATTACAAGCCAATTGCCAATACTTAGTGGTGAAAATTTAAAGCTTTCACCTCAAGGTTAGTAACAAAACAAGGAAACCTACCATCACCATTTCTGTTTAATTTGACAGAGGTTTTGACAAGAACTACTAGACAAGAATAGGAAATAAAGGGAATCCAAGTTAGAAAAGTTAAATTATCTCTAATTGCAGACAATATGATTTTATATGTAGAAAATACTAAAAGACTTCATCAAAAAAAAAACTGAGGGCCTCCCCTGGTGGCACAGGCACTTGAGTGCAGCGATGTGAAGCTGTCCTCAGCCTCTGCAGGGCCAGTTTGATCCCAGCTGGCCACAAGGGTTCCACTTGGTGCAGCAGACCTCTCCTGGCTCGCTCACTGCTCCCCTCAGCAGTGTATTTCGTCAGTCTGCCTGTTCTGTTCCCTGCTCTGTCTCTGGTGAATCCTCTCACCTTCCCATACATCTGGCCTGTACCCCAGTTCTTGTATAAATAAATAAATAAATCTTTTTAAAAATTATTTGAAATAACAAAGTGGCAGGTTCCAAAATAAACATACAGAAATCCATAAACTTTTTATATGCAATGAGCAAGAAGCAAAAGAAATTAAGAATGTACCTTCATGTATAATTGCCTCAAAAAGAATTAAACATCTCAGAATTAAAGTAAGTAGGTAAAAGACCTATGCAATGAGACTACAAGATGCTACAAGATACAAGATGCTATTAAAGGACTTAGATAGACATAAGGTGATGGGAGGATATTTCAGGTTCATGGAAAGGGAAAAATCAATGTAATCAAAATTACTACTCTGCCTAAAATGATATATAAATTTAATGTAATCCCCAAAGAAATACACACAATGATTTTCAAGGAAAATGAATGAAAAATATTAAAAATTATATAGAACCACAAAGGCCTTGAATTGCAAAAATAGCTTTGAAGAAAAAAGGAGAGAAACAATGGTATCATGTTACCTGTCTTCAAACTTGACTATAGAGGGACCTCCCTGATAGCACAAGAGGTTCAGACTCAACCTATGAAACTATCCACTGCAGTATGAGTTCGATCCCCAGCCGGGGAGATACATACATGGTGCAGCAGACCTCTCATGACTCACCCTCTGCACCCCTCAGCAATGTACATCAGTCGATCCACCTGTTCTGTTCCCCACTCTGTCTCTGGTGAATCAGCTCATCCCCCACAACTCTGGCCTGTGCACCAGTTCTTGTTTGCATAAATAAATAATCTTTAAAAAAGAAAACTGACTATAGAGCAACAATACTAAAAAACAATATGGTATTGGTGCAGAAACAGAATACATGAATCAGTAGGACAGAATTGAAAACAGAAATAAATTCATATATATATATATATATATATATATATATATATACCAAATCTATGATAAAGCGGCTATGATCATAAAATGGGAAAAGGACAGTCTCTCTAATAAATGGCACTGGGAAAATTGGAAAGCCATACATAAAAAAAAATGAAGTTAGATCACTTGATAACTACATACATCAACACAAACTCCAAATGTATTAAAAATTTATATATATATTATGACTGAAATTTATAGAAGAAAACACTGATGATATGTTCTACAATATCAATGATAAAGATATTTTTGGTGACTCAACCTCTGTGGTAAAGGAACCACAAAGAGAAATAAGTACAACAGCGTTATTTACAACAGCTAAGACTTGAAGCAGCCCAAATATCTATCAACTGAGATTGATATCACTTGAAGCAAAAAGATGTAGTATATCCACATCATGGAGTGTTATAAAGCCATGAGAATGAAATGCAGTCATTTTCAACAAATGGAGAGAATTTGAGAGAATTAGGTATAGAAAAGTAAGTCAGAACAATAAAGATAAATGCTGGACATTTACATGGTAGACAATTTAATCGCCTAAATCACTATAAAAAACAAGTGGACACTCAATAAACATACTGAGATTCAGAAGAAGGAAGAAGAGAAAGGGACAAGTGGATGCAAGAGATGGTGGTGGGGGAAAAATAAATCTAAAAAATCAGAAACCACTCAATATAGCTACCAGTGGGAAAGCAAGAATAGAATAAAGATGGCAAGGGAAGAAATAGATTGCTATGTGGACCTTTTTATATAATTTTTACTTTGAATCAAATGGACATTGCTTATTAAAAAAATAAAATACAAAAAAATCTTTAAAGTATAAAAACCCTTTTAGGCTTATGGGCCCTATGAAAACAGGCAGAAAGTCAAATTTGGCCAGTAGGGCTGTATTTGTTGATTCTGTGTTGGAAGAAAAAGTTGAAATGAGATACAGTTACAAGTTCTTCCCTTGTTCTATAGAGAGCATAGGAGCTGGAATGACTTTCAGAGCTGTGTTGAATCAAGGTAAGTTTCCTGATCAAGGGTAAGTTTCCTGAATTGTAAACCTGGATGTTGCATGTTTTTTTTGGAAAATGGGACAGACTCAGGTGAAACATTTCTCTTCAGGGCAGGACAAGTCCCAGAGAGAAACTCCACTGAGAGCTGCCATTTTCAACTCTTTTAGCAACTGGGGTTATGAGCAACATTATATTATAAGTAAAAGCTGTGATTTCACAGTTATCCAACTTTGACTACAAGAAAGCTGAGCCTGTGAAGAGACATTACTTTCACAGGCTCAGCTTTCCCCCAGCAGAACAGTTGCCCAAGGCTTCCCCTTAGAGTGATGGGGTTGGGGGTGGAGTTAGGCTGCCTCTCTCCTGCCAACTGTCTGGAAGCCTTCTGGTGAGAGGTCTGGCCAAAACTGCTGGCAGCACTCTGAACTTAGAATTTCAGAAACTTAGTACCATTTGTTCATATTTAGGGTTTTTACTATAGTTCCCACCAACAGGGAAGGTCTACCCAAGTTCAACATGCCCTTATGTGTTTTTGTTTGTTTTATTTGTTGTAGATTGGTTTAGTTTTATTTTGTCTTAGTAACAGGTACTAATAGAGATTGAAAGGGAGGAAAAAAAAAAAAACACTCTCCTTGGAAAACCCATCTTTGCTTTCCTAATCCCTTCTTGGCAAGTCCTCTCAATTGCATTTAATGGCTGTGTTTGCTGTGTTTATCATTGGGAATAGTAAGGTTATATTTGCATAGCTGACAGCCATCTTTCAAAGTTTCTTATTTCACAACTTATTTTAAGCTCAAGACCAAATACTTAGACATAAGAAAATAGAGTATTCATTTTCAGATTTAACTCTCTTAGAATTCTGCATTCTATATTCTACTTCTGAGATTGGGAATCACAGAAAGGATAGATAGGTAGGGAGTCGCTCTCTATTATGAACTACACAAATGTCTGCGCACATGGATTTGCACACACATGATCTCTAATGGATGTACCCACTGCTACACTAATGTGCATGTAGTAGGACTGGGTGAAAGAGATCTTCTGGTGGGATAGCAACACTCTGGGACATTAGTTGGAAGTCAGTACAGAGTTCAGCCATGTTACTGGAATAGTGTTCCTCCAGTTACTGGAGAAGCAATGTTCTAAGAAAGGACCTGTTCCATGAAGAATTCTATAGATCCCTACAATGAAGATGCCAACTGCCCTCAGAATTCAGACAACTTCGCAAACTTTGAGGACCCAACACATAGGAGTCAGCTTGTTATCTTCCCTGACTGGCTGAGAGGACTGGCAGAACACAAAACATAACATTTTTCTTCACAACAAGATTAAAATTGAAAAAAGGGAGAATTCAATCCTTTTTCTTTTCTCTCCATTTCTAACTATTCAATTTTGTAAAGAGAGAAATTGTATCCATACTTAAATTTTTTGGAAAAAAACACTACAAAGAGGTGGTGCACAGGGAATTTCAAGGCAGTGAAAACACTCTGTATAATATAATGGTTGATATATGTCATTATGCATTTGACCAAGCCCATAGAATGTACTACCACCGGAGTGAACCTTAAATTAAGCTTTGAACTTTGGGTGTTTTGATGTATTCATGCAGATTCATCCATGGCAAGTCTACCAGTGATGTTGGTAATGGGGAGGCTGGCACGTGCAGGGCAAGGGATATATGGAAAATCTTTGTACCTTCCAAACTTGCTTTTGTTGTAAAAGTGAAAATACTCTAAGAAAATAAAGTCTATTGAAATTATGAAACCGATTTTTCTACTTTTAACGCTGTAAATAGCAAAGTTGCATTTGATTTTGTCTGACCCGCATTAAAGCAAGAAGCACTGCGACTTAAAATCTATCCCTGGGTAGGCTTTTGCCAGCAGCACCTGGGCTGCCTCCATAGGATTTCTTCATTCTTACTTGATGCCTGCATCAGATAACTAATCTAGTCCAGATATCTAAGAGGGTGCTGACACCAACCCAGCAAAACAAGCAGAAAGCATGTTGATGTCAGACCTCTTGGCTTTCTTGTGGAAAAACTCTTTCTCTTCAACTACCATATGGACTTGATTCACCCCCTGTAGAGGAGGACTGCTGCTCCTGTCCTGTAACTGCTGAGAATTTTATACCTAATAAAGGCTTCATTAACACACAAATGTCAAAGTATAAAAAGGCTTTGCATGTCATGGCTGGGAGGTCTAGAGTTTCAGTCTATTTTATCCTTCTGCTTTTCAAAAAGAAAAAAATAACAAAAATATATCTTTTCCTATTGATGAATCTACTTACATTGCTTTGAAAATGAGAGACAATATAAAGGGCATCTTATGTGAATTTATTTATTGAACAGGAATAAAAAAGTGAAGTGTCAAATTCTATTAATATAGACCCCTTCTTCTCCAAACAATCTTTGACATTGAAAGTGGATTCCAGAGAAATGGGATGCTTCAAAGACACATTGCTAGTTGCACTTTTACAAGAATTGGAGGCAACATAAGAAATGTAAACAATATATATATGGCCTCAGTCATGACTTCATCCTTAGTCCCACAAAGCACTTCCACTGCCTCTGTTAATACCACAATTTGTTTTCCTTTCAGGTTTGTTTTTCAAGCTCAGAAGGAGGATTCTACCCCCATTAGCTTTCAGTCCTGCCTCCTCATTAACCCTTTAACTTAGAAATATGAGAAAAACTGGCAATCTCTGAAACATTCTGTTTGGGCTTTTGTGTGATACCTACAGGATGCCAAGTTGGCTGACGATGCTTATTACCTTCATTGTTAGCTTATCAGTAGACCATAAACCAAGTTTTCTACTCAATAATAATAAACTTGCATAAACCAAGTTTTCTACTCATAGTAATTAGTCAATGGACTCATTTGGTGTTTGTTTGTTTTTTTTTTTTTTTCCTGTCAATTAATTGCAGCCTTCAAACAAATGATATCACTGCCTGGCTAGAAAAAAAGCTAAATTAATCAAAAGCATTTTCAGAGATGACTAAACAGAGAGGCAATGAATTTAAATTATCAAAGAAATCTTGCTGCCAATTTCATGGAGACAGTGAATCTGCAGTTTGGAATTCTGAAATTAATTTTTAATAATGTGTTTTCTTTGCGAAGTTGTGGAAATATGGAGGAAGGGTTAACAGCAACCTAGAAGGAAAGCTAAAGACAATCTGCACTAACTCTTTAGTCTACAAATGAAAAAGTGAAGTTTGGACATTGAAATTATTTACCAACATCTCAAAACACATGTAAAGTAAAACCTTAGTCCATCTCAAAATTTTTGAAGCTGTGAGTATAAGTTTCTGTGTTTTAATCAAATTAAATATAGAAAAAAGAGTGGTCTCACTCTTTTGAACATATTCATTCATTTGTTAAGCAAACATTCATCATGAACATACAGGAGTTTGCAGTAGTGACTCTGATTACGATAAATATCAAAGACCCAAACAGGGATGTTTGTGTTTTCACACACATGATAGGTTCTGTGACACCCATGGTGAGTGTGCTTGCACTGTGTAGAGTTTACAGAGGCACATTCATTGTCACTTATTAGTCACCAACAACCTCAGCATGGTGGCTGCCTGGCAACACAGGACTTTGAGTCTCAAACGAACAGAGCTCCCATCCAAGCTTTGAAGGAAGTATATCATGATCCCAAATTATAACATTATCCTCTAAGCCTTATTTTGAGTATTACTTGACACATGGCAAAAAAAAAAAAAAGTTCCAATTAGTTCTTTCTGTTTTTATTCTTTGTACACATTCGCTAAGTCATTTTTGGGTAAACTTTTTTTTGGTAAATTTTTTCCTGGATCTGTAGGACTAGAGTATAATACTCAAGAACCTTATTCCTTATCCTTGTTTGATTCTTGATTGTTTTACTCTTTTTTTGTTTTTTTACATTTAAAGACTTTTCCATATGTGCACATGATCCAAACTTTCAGATTGTAAGAAGTCATTTAACAGAAGAGAAGTGAGTGGAAATGGGTAAATCAAATAAAAGGGGTCGATTTTAAGGTGAGATGAATACAATCAAAGGAGGTAAAAATGTAGAATTGGGGTTTTAGTGATAAACTTAATGTAGTGTATACAGATGTTGGTAACACATAAAACATAATATCACTTCAATTAAAATTTTAATAAAAAGTGAATATTATAACATGCAAATAGAAAAACATGTTGGTTGAGATGAACTGTATCTTTGGATGAAATGTCTGTTGACACATTCAATATTCGTAGCACACGTTCTACATTTAAAAGCACAAATGCTAAATTCTTTGAAGAATGTTGTTGATATTTTCATTGGCATTTCATTGAATCTATATTTCTTTGAGTAGGATAACCAATTGTTGATTCTTCCAATCCATGAACAGGGAATATTTTTCCATTTCTTTGTGGTTTAAATTTCTTTTAAAAATGTCTAATAGCATTACTTATATAGATCTTTACCTCCTTTACTAGGTTTACTCCTAGGTATTTAATTTTATTCTGTGTGATGTAAATTGGATCATTTTATTTCTTCCTCTACTATCTCATTGTTTATATACAGGAAAGCAACTGACTTTTGTATATTGATTTTATAATCTGTCACTCTGATTATGCTGATTGTGTTGTTTAGTCTTTTTATGGAGTCTTAGAGTTTTCTATGTATATGATCATATCATCTGCAAAAAATGATAGTTTCACTTCTTCTCCAAGTTGAATTCCTTTTATTTCTTTGTCTAATTGCTCTACCTAAGAATTCCAATACTGTGTTGAATAGTAGCGGTAAGAGTGGACATTCTTGTATCAGATCTGACAAGGTACTGATATTAAATATCTATTAAAAACTCTGAACAAAAGAACTGAACAAAAAGAAAACAAATGACCCAATCAACACATGGCCAGAAGAACTAAACAGACACTTCACAAAGAAGACATACAGCTGGCAAACAGACACATGAAAAAATTTTCACCATCAATTATTATTAGAGAAATGCAAATAAAAACCACAATGAGATAACACCTTACACCTGTATGAAAGATCCAGCTAGAGAAGACCAGAAATAATTGCTGGTGAAGATTTGGAGTAAAGAGAGTCCTCCTACACAGCTGGTAGGGATGTAGATTAGTTAAGCCTTTATGGAAAGTAGTATGGAGAGCCTCAAAAAGAATAAAACTGCCATATGACTCAGTAATTCCATTCTTAGGCATCTACCTAAAAAATTCAAAAACACTAATTTGAAAGGAGACTTGCACTGCCAAGCAAGTACAAGTACAATTTGGCAGTACAATAGCCAAATTATGGAAACAACCTAAGTTCTCCAAAACAGATGAGTGGATCAAGAACATGTCATTTATATACAGAAAGGAATTTATTCAGCAATTAAAAAAACTCATATCATTTGTGGCAACATGAATGAAATTGGAAGGGATAATGCTGAGTGAAATAAGGAGAAAAGAGAAAGATAAATACCACTTGTCACGAATATGTGGACTATAATATGTGGGAAATCAAAGTTCAGATAAAGACAAGTTTTAAAACTAACACTTGAAAACTAACTACAGAACTGAAGTTTCCAGATAGTGGAGGAGCGGTGGAGGTATAAGAACAATAAGGAAAGGAAGCAAAATGGCCTATGAAGGTAGAGTATGGGTGATTCAGTGGTAGGTTCACTATAGGGGTGATACCTGATGCATGTTATCCTAATGATAACTCAGTTAAATAATAAATGAATAAATAAATACATTTATGGGGGGAAGCACAAACATTAAGATAAATGTTGGATACAAAAGTTACAAAAAAAATCATTTCCAATATCATTAAGAAACTATATTTTAATTTTTTATGTTTTTCTCAATCTTGAGTTTTTTAATGGAATTAAAAGGGATCTGATTGTATCTTTACTCCTAGTAAGAACCCAATATTTTATCAGTTAGTTGATTTTTTCCCTCATTTCCTACCTCGGCATACACTTCCCAACTGTGCAATGTGGGCTTTTTCCTGGGCTCTTTATTTTATTCCATTAGCCTATTGCATGTTCATGTGGATTTGTTATAGATGTTTGTGGGGGTTTTCTTTAATTATCTGTCAAGTTAAGGAAGTATCCTTCCAATTACAGGTCTTAGAAAGGAAGGGGAAATCTTCTGTACTTCAAGTACTTCAAGATTTTGTTGTAACAAGAAAAAAAAATCATGATGAACACCTCATACATTGCAACATTTAAGCTCATTTGGTTTATTATCAGATTGGGTTGGAACTTGCATACATTATTTTATGAATTTGAAAAATATCGGGTCACGGATGGTCTCACTTATAGGAGGAATGTAGAGGATCCAAATAAGGGATCAGGAAAAAAACTAATCAAAATAAAGTAAAAATCAAAACCAACAGGCAACTATAAATAAGAGACATTCTGTGGGGGGAGGGGGAGCAGGATGGGGGAGAAGGGATTAGGTTCAAAATAAGAGCGGGAAGAGTACAAGGGACCATGGTGATAGTTCACAGGTGAATGGGTGGTGGGAATTTCACAGGGACTATAACCAAGATGAAAAGTCATACATTATACAAAAATGAAAAATGTAAAAATATACAAAATAAAATTAAAAATAAATAAAAAGAAAGAAAAATATTGGCTCACTGAGTTTTTCAGATTTTCCAAATGTTGTACATTTTATTCTATAATATAAAAACATTTATTAAAATCACCAGCAAGGCCATATTGTATTTTGAGATTAGTTTTAATCTCTCTGATGCCTAAAAAGAATCCATGGGGAGTACTTAAAATAATTTGAGAATCATTATCTTAAGTAATATAATCTTTTATTCTCCATGTTTGCCATTTTCCTGAACTAGATGAAACCTTTTCTGTCACCAAAGAAACATGCCACATTGAAGAATTACAAAGAGTTATCGAGACTCATGACAATGTCTTCAAACATGCATAAATTTATTGGCTTCTATTTGAGATTCTCCTTTGTTTCTCTCAAAATAGTCTAGTAACTCTATTCATCAAATAATTCTCACTTGTGTTATAAAAATACAAGTTGCCAAGGAATATATGGGAACTCTCTATATTATCTTTACAACACCCTTATAACTCTAAAATTATCCAAAATAAAAGTTTGATTTTAAATGAATCATTCCATTCTGTTTTTATTTGTTTTTAATTTTTTTTACATTTTTGATTGAGGTAATGTTGCTTACAACACTGTATATGATTTAGGCTACAGGTTCACAACTCTTCAAATGTATATTATCACAAGATACACATCCACCACCTAAGTACCTATAATCCTCCATAATGCTCCATTGCCTCCCTTCCCCCTTCATGCCTTGTTCCTCCACCCTTTCGATTTGTTAACATCAAATATGCAGACAGATTTCTAGGGATTGTTGTGGTACAGTTTTGTCTGTTCTTTTTATTTTGTTTATTTATATTCCACATATAACTGAAATCATTTTATATTTGTTTTTCATTTCGATTTATTACAATTAGTGTGATCCATACTACTCATACTGTCACAAATGGCTAGATTTCAATTTTTTTAATACCTTAATCATTATGTGTATATACCACATCTTCTTACTCTGTTCATCTATCATGGGACACTCAAGGTGTTTCCATAATTTGGCTATTATAAACAGTGTTGCAAAGAACTTAAGAGCTTACCTATCCCTTTTTTTTAAGATTTATTTATTTATGCATACAAGAACTGGGGTATAGGTCAAAGGTGTGGAGGGTGAGAGGATTCACCAGAGACAGAGTGGGAATAGAACAGGCAGATTGACTGAAATACACTGCTGAGGGGAGCAGCTGGCGAGGCAAGAGAGGTCTGCTGCACCATGTGCTCCCTGCAGTGGCTGTGGGTAGCTTCATAGGTTGTGTCTTTTTTTTTTTTAATAATAAATTTTATTGTTATATTCCCCATACAATTGCAGCCCCCCCATTCTGACCCCAATCCCTCCCCTCCCGCCCCCGCCCCCCTAAAAGTGTCTCTGGTTCATAGTTTTTTGTTGATTTTGATTTTCACTTTCTTATAGTTATTCATTTTCCTGGTCCCTTATTTAAGTTTTCTAGATTCCTGCTATGAGTGAGACCATCCGGTATTTTTCTTTTTCTTTTTGGCTTATTTCGCTGAGCATGATCCCTTCCAGCGCCATCCATGTTGCTGCAAATTGCATGTGTTTATCTTTTTTGAATGCTGAGTAATATTCATAGGTTGTGTCTTAATGCCTTGCACCACCAGGGAGGCTCACCTATCCCGTTGAATTAGTGTTTTTGTATTTTCAAATAGATATTGAAGAGGGGAATTACTTGATTATATAGCAGATCTAACTGATATTTTGAAAAACATCATACTAGTTTCCATAGTGGCAGGACTAATCTACATCCCCATCAAAAAAGTATAAGGTTTCCATTTTCTCTATGGCCTTACCAAAACATTGTTTCTAGTTTTCTTGATATGGGCCATTCTCAAGTATGTGAGGTAGTATCTTATTGTGGTTTTGATCCTCATTTCCCTGACCATAAATAATGATAAGCATTTTTCCATGTGCCTATTAGCCATCTGAATTTCTTCTTTAGTTTTGTTTATTTTTTAAAGATTTTGTTAATTTTTTCAAAGAAGAACTGGGGTGCAGGTCAGGTGCAGGGGCAAGAGAATTCACCAGAGACAGAGTGGGGAGCAGAGCAGGTGGATCCACTGAAATCCACTGCTGAGGGGAGCAGAGGAGAGACAGGAGCAGTCTGCTGTGCCATGTGGGTCAGCTTCCTGGCTGGGGATTGAACTCAGGCCATGCCAGTGATGCAGTGATAGCTCTGAGACTTAACCCCTAGGCCACCAGGGAGGTGCTGAATTTCTTCTTTTGATAAGTGCCTTTTTAGAGCTTCTGACCAATGTCCATATTTCTTATTGAGCTATTTGTTTTCTTTTTAATTGTATGAGTTCTTGCTAGATCTTGGACATTAATCACTTGTCAAATGTATGCTATGTAAATATTTTTCCCACTCAGTGGGGTGTTTTTTTCTTTTGAATGGCAGTTTCTTTTGCCGTGCAGAAGTTTTCCAGTTTAATGTGATCCAATTTGTTTATTTTTTGTTTCATTTCTCTTGCTGCTATAGTCAAGTCTATAAGATATCCCTCAAGCCAATATAGTGAAATGGTTTTGCCTATGTTTTCATCTATGTATTTGTTGGTTTCAGGTGGTGCATCCAAGTCTTTAACACATTTTTAGTTAATCATGGGATATGAAAATCTATTAGAAGCAAGAAATTAGTACAGTGAAGCAGCAAGTTACATCAATATACAAATAATCTGTTGTGTTCCTGTACACAAGAGAAATATGAAGAGAAAAAATCAAGAAAATAACCCCATTACCATCATATCAAAAAGTACTAACTACATAGGAATAAATTACTTAAAAGAAACAAAATATCAATACAAGGGAAACTATAAGTTATTGTTTAAATAAAAGAAGGCACAAAAATGTGGAAGAGTATCCCTTGTTTTTGCACTGGAAGAACTAACATTCTTAAAGTTGTCACCTTACATAGATATTCAATGCAATCTCTACCAAAGATTTAATGGCATTGTTCAAAGAAATAGAGCAAACATTACTGAAATAAATATGCAAACACCAAAAATTCCAAATAACCAAATCAAACCTGACAAAAAAGAAGAACAGAGGTATCATATTCCCTGACTTCAACGATTCTGCAAAGCTCTGGTTATTCTAATAGTATGGTATTGGAGAAGAAATAGATATATAGACAAATGGAATAGAACTGAGAACCCAGGAGTAAATCCGCCCTTTTATGGACAGTTCATTTATCACAATGGACCCATGTGTATCCAATGGAGAAAGCAACATCTCTTAAAAAAATGATGTTTGGGTACTAAACAGATATATACAGAAGAATGAAACTGAACCACACTCTCAAACCATACACAAAAACTAACGATTATGCTTTCTTCAGTCAAACGTATTGAATTATGAATTGGTTTAAATTGGTTTGGTAGTTTTTCTCTTACAAAGAAATTGATTTTACATAGAAACTTCAGCTCCAAAACAGAAAAAATAATTTGAAAATGTTGAATTTGGAAGGAGTATAAAAATGAATCTAGAAACAGTGTAAATCACTAAAATACATTTATATCACATTATGTTATATGTTACATTATATTAACATGTTTCCTAATGCATTGGTGTTTCTCTATTTCTAAACTAAATGTGTTTCTTTTCATGTTCACAATAAACTTACGCAATAGACACTTTGATTCTCAATCCTTTGCAGAGCAACAAGAAAGTTCAGGAACTCATTTGTCAGCGACAGAGCCATGGCAAGAGAAGGTATCTCTGGATCCAGAGTCTCTACTTTTAACCACTTGACTCTGTTGCTCTTGTTGATATGATTTCCAGAAATGGAAACAATCCAATCATTGAAGCACCATCACAATGAACAGCTTAATGCTTTCATTGTTGTTGGAATCAGTTCCTAATTTTCATGCTATCTTTATCCTTGAGTTATTTTTCAAGATGTGACTGTGGATAGTCTGATTAAGTACTTGGTGGGTGATTTTAAGCTAAGGTGTCATATATAAATTTGGTGATAGATAAAGTTATTCAAGAGAAATCTAAAGCAGTTCTCAGAAATAGGGGACATAAGATATTGCCTATACCAGAATGAAAATTGAATACATGAAATTAATGTTTATTTAAAATAAGCAAATAATGTTTATTTTTGCTTACACAAATTAAATACATTTATAAATCTTTATTCTGTAGATTTTTTTTTTTATTTTTTTAAAGATTTATTTATTTATTTATGCAAGCACTGGGTACAGTCAGAAGCACAGGAAGGTGGGAGAATTCACAAGAGCCAGAGCGGAGCACAAAACAGGCAGGAGGGGAGCAGCGGGCACAGCAGGAGAGGTCTGTCTCACCACCGTGGGACCCTCACAGTCTGCCGGGGATTGAACCTGCGCTGCAGAGGCTGCGGGCAGCTTCGCAGCCCAGCGCTCAACCGCTGCACCACCAGGGGGGGCCCTATTCTGTAGATTTTTTTTAAACCTACTCAAAAGCAGAGAAAATAGCTACATAAGCATTAATCTACTAGATTAATCAATATATCAATATTATATCAATATTTATTAATCGCTATATCAATATTTATGCAATCTTGTTTAATCTTTCACCCACACACATTTTTGAAAGGATGACTAGCGTGACTTTAAGAAAATTCCATATTTAGTATAATTTTACTCAGATATACTTTGCATCTATCTCTTTACTATTATTTGAAAAAGATAATGATGGTACAACGATATCACTTAATAAAATAAAAAATTCCTTACTATCATTTCCCCAACTTATCTAATTACTTCAGAAATAACTTTGTCTGGTTAGTTTATTTAAATCAAGATCCAAATAAAGTCTATATTTCTTTTAATTAATAAGGATCTAAAGTTTTTTAATGTCTAACAGTTACCATGCCCCACCCCATTTTCTTTTATGTCATTTATTTGTTAAAACAACCAAACCTGTTGTTTTTCCGACATTCGCTATTTGGTTGGTTGCCTCTTTGTGGTGTCATTTAACTTGATCATTTACTCTCTGTTTCCTCCAAACTCATAATTGGCAGAAGAGACTGCATAAGATGCTGATTAAATTTTGTTGTCAAGAATCCAGCATAGGTGTCCTATTCAGAGTACTGGATGTTAGGATTGAGTCAGTAGATTATGTGTGGTAAGTCTCATTCAGTTATTATATGTTCCCCATCCAGCAAATGGTTTTACGGGCAGCTTGGTGATTGCCTAAGTGCATCTCCCCTAAAGGTATTACAAAAGGGTTATCTAATTTTATTAATCTTTCTGCTATTATTAGGTGGAATTTATCTACAAACATCACCCTGAAATATAATATCTACTCCCAGAGAGGATTGATGAATGCTTGATTCTTTTTCTTTAAAGATTTATTTATACAACAGATGGGGTAGAGTTCAGAGTCACTGGAGGGTGAGAGGATTCACCAGAGACAGAGTGGGGAGCAGAACAGGCAGACAAACTGAAAGCACTGCTGAGAGGAGCAGCAGGCAAGGCAGGAGAGGTCTTCAGTGCCATGTGGGTATCTCCCTGGCCAGCTGGGAATCAAACCCACGCTGCAGAGGCTGTGGACAGCTTCATAGCAATGTGCTCAATCCATTGTGCCACCGGGGAGGCCCACTGCTTGATTCTTTACATCTTTCTTTATGTTATCCAGAACAATAAGTGATGTCCGAGTAACTTCCAAGGTGATAAAATTTATTTACATCTTTGAATCACACATTTTTACCAATTTAAATGGTTCAAGTCAGCATAATCACCTGTAAACAAGATAAAGTTGAATTTTATTTAATTTCTCTATAATGTTACCTAAGAATCTTTGTCTCTTTTTTTTAAAGATTTATTTATTTATTTATACAAGCACTGGGTACAGTCAGAAGCGGGGGAGGGTAAGAGAATTCACCAGAGCCAGAGCGGGGAACAGAACAGGCAGACTGATGAAGCACACTGCTGAGGGGAGCAGCGGGCACAGCAGGAGAGGTCTGTGAGCCATGTGGGACCCCCGCCGGGCGGCCGGTGATAGAACCCTAACCAGCGCTGTAGAGGCTGCAGGCAACTTTCCAACCCAGTGCTCAACCACTGCGCCACCAGGGAGGCCCAAATGTCTTTGTCTTTTAATGAAGCATCTAGACCACTTTCATTCGGTGACCTAGTTAATTAGTATGGTCTTCTCTTTACTGTGTTTTGTTTCATTTTTCCATATTTTGCTAAATGGACTCTATTTTATTTGCATTATGTTATCCATAGTTTAGTATGTACACATGGTAGACAATGCTTGGTATCTCCTCAGGCTATGCCTTTTTGCCTGAGAATGCTACTCCTCACAGCCCTATGGATGTTGCCTTTGCAGTCACATTTATGCAGTAGGACCCTACAACAATAGCCATAGTCTGGTGAACTAAGGGGAGATATCTGACTCTAACTGGGCTGGACAAATCTTTCTCCATGGAATTTGGAATTGGGACCTTATATATGCTAGCCAGATTGGGGTTCTCTAGAAATAAGAAAATTTGTAAGTCAGGGCTGTGTTTGAGTCTTTGCACCATTCATACAGACACTGGGGAGAAATAGAAGGAAAAAAAGCAGAGGTTCAAATGTAACTAAAAGCATTGTAGACATCAGAAAGAGGGGAAAAGAGACAAAGAGTGAGGGTTTGGGTAAAGAAAGACCTGGCTGCACTGCTGGATTGTCTCTAGCTCTCCAGTCCTTGAATTGAATCTTCTGTAGGTTCTTTTGTTGTTTCTGCTTTCGAGGCCATGACGTGATCCCAGATATATATCAGTGGCACCAACCTGGTGCTGGTTCTGCCCATGTTGTGCGTTTAAAGTGACTCTATTCTCTTGAAGATGACATATTGCCATTTGTGCAGCTCACTCACACTGACGCAGCACACTCAGATGGCCTGCTCTGCCTTCCGTTTGAGTCTCAGTCCTCTGCTGTCAGTCATTCAGAGCTTCTCTATTGAAATTCTATCTTCACTCCAGGTGGTATCATGCCTTTAAGAAGGTGCCAGGATTATTTCTCGATCATATGCTCGGCCCCATCTAGTCATAAGGTAGTTGGTGGATGGTAATTGAGTTATTTCCCAGACACAGCCATCTACTGGTAGAGGCAGCCTTGATTTTTTCTCCCAGGGCTTTTCTCTTTCTTTCTCTAGATGTGAGATCAGGGAAAAACCTCTATCCATGAAAGGAGGCAGACATCACAGTACTCCCCTCATAAATTTCTGCATAGAATTCCACTCTGGAATTTCCAAACTCAAACTTTTTGACCAGGGTCACAAAATTAGTTGTTGGTCACCCCCTTCCTGGTTATGCTAGGATGAGCATCACTTTATTTTGAAATGTGAGAGCAGAACGCAACTCCAACCCCGAAGCTAGAGATAACTGAGAAGCTGTTCATTTCCTCAAGTGTAATATGCACATATGCATAGCATTTCTAAGTCTCATCTGCTCATGAAGAGTTAGGGTCATTATTCATCCAAAATAGTTCAGTCAGAAATCTTCAAAAACTCATAATAATGAAAGGTTAAAAGATAAACTTGTTCTTTATTTTTTCCTTTCACTTGGCCTAATATATCTTTAAGAATAATATTAGTGATCATTAATGTCAGTATCTACTGTTTGCATATTCTTTATTTATTTATTTATGCATATAAGAACTGGGGTGTGGGCCAGCGGTGCGGGGGTGGTGGTGGTAAGAGGATCCACCAGAGACAGAGTGGGGAGCAGAACAGGTAGATATACTAAAATACACTGCTGAGGGGAGGCAGATGAGAGAGGAGAGATCTGCTGTACCATGTGGGTTAGCTCCCTTGTAAGTGATTGAACTCTTGCTGCAGTGGCTGCTGATAGCTTAATAGTGCTGAGACTTAATCCCTTTTGCCACCAGGGAGGCCCCTACTCTTTGCATATTCTTTAGCATATACAGTATGATATCAGATGTATGATTTTATCTTCAGAGTAATCCTTAGGGTTAATTTCATTACAGAGGATAAAAGATATTGATCCATTATACAGACCCAGATGTTCCTTATTTTATACTGGTAGTACTGCTTAAGTAAATACATCAATACAGTTTAAAAAAATAATAACAAAGATATGTTCACCTGAAAAAACTGGTTTTAATTTTTGGTCACGCATGTAGTGGAGTGAGCTCTACCTGTTGTAAAATCTCAGCCCCTAGTGTGATGTTTGGTGGCAATCAGCCAGGGGCCAGGAACTAAATGGATTGAAGGACCCTCTTTATGTTGATGGTTCAGGTATTTTTCTTTTTTATTTTATTTATGCATACACGAACTGAGGTGCAAGCCAGAAGTGTGTGGGGGGTGAAAGGATTCACCAGGGAGAGTGGGGAGCAGAACAGGAGGATCTGCTGAAACACACTGCTGAGGGGAGCAGCTGGCGAGGCAAGAGAGGTCTATTGCACCATATGGGTTCCTCTCTGGCCAACTGGGGATTGAACTAGTGCTGTAGTGGCTGCCAGTTGCTTGACAGCGCTATCTTTAATGCCTGTGCCACCAGGGAGGCCCGGTTCAAGTTTCTTGATGAGGCAGGATTGGGTGTGGGGAGCCTGAATTTTTTTTTTCTAGAGATCCCAAAACAAGTGTAGCTATGTTGTAAAATTGTCTGATCTCCAAGACTCTGTAGGCTTGTAAGGTTATGAAGACTACACTCAGCTCAAAGTCACATAAAATAAATACAAACATGGGTATCTTGTTTTGTTGTGCATGCACTACACACCCATTACATCCCTTCCCAGGAGCAGATTCCCACCCAAGTCCAGTTTTGGCTCATAGGAATGAAAGTGCTGCCAACACACGATCAGCTTATTTTGCCCCATCAAGTGATGGGGCAAACCCTTATTTTGAATTAATATTGATAATTATTTTTGACACTTAAAATGATCTGTTCCCCTTTATCTACTCCTCTGCTCTAAATTCCCAACTCAATCTTAAGGCATACAATTACATACATACTTCATTGTGGATTAGATTTGCTTTCTTTTGCTGTACCTTCTCATTTGCTACTCCAATATGCATCTCAGATTTGAGAGCAAAATTCCTACTTATTCCCACTCCCATTCAAGTTAATTAACAGTGTTTTAAAAGTTACTCTGTGTAAGTTCACAAAGATCTTACTAATTCTTTTGTTAACTCTATATTTTATTTTACTGATAGTCCAAATTTTTTCCAACCCTTTATTTGTTCATACTGTCCATAAGACTTTTGTCATAAACAGATATGTAATTCACTTCTTTGCCCTACACTGTTTTCCATATTTATGCTTAGATTTCTGTCGGCTAGATCTCTGGTAGTCAAATACTCAATCAAAAGTATGTTTATTTTCAATTTTAATAGATGTTTTCAAATTTTTTTTTTGCAAATATGCTGAAACAGTGTATACTTCCAACTGCAGTAAGATGAAAATCTTCTCTAACATCCATTTCAGAGAATTGGTGCTATCACGCATTAAATACTTTTTATTGAGGTAATATTGGTTTATATCAGTGTTTGGATTTTAGAAGTATAGGCTCTACCACCTCAGGTGTTGTGCCCACCACCAAGATACCCATAGGCCCCCACGTAGTCCGCGTCTCTATTCCTCCTTTTCTGCCTCTACTAACCTCACATCTATGATCGGCTTTCTAGGGTTAATTCTTAGTTTGGCTATATTTTATCATTTGTTGGTTTCTCCATGTCCCACATATAAGTAACACCATCCAATATTTCTCTTTTTCCTTCTGAATATTCCACTTAGCACAGTCTCCCTCCCCCACCAAAGTCTATCCATGTTGCTACAAATGGCAAAGAGTTTATCACTTTTGATCACTGAGTAGTATGCCATTGTGTATACATACCACATCTTTCTGAACCACTTCTCTGTATTTGGGCACTTAGGTTGATTCCACAGCTTTGATATTGTAGATAGTGTCACAAAGAACATGAGAGTGCATTTTTACCTTCAATTTAATGTTTTTGTATTTTTCAGATAGATGCCTAGGGTTGTATGGAAAATCCATTTTTAATTTTTGAGAAACCCCAATACTGTTTCCATAGGGGCTGGACAAGTTTACATTCCCACCAACAGTGTAAGTGGGTTTCTTTTTCTCTACATCCTTGCTAGCACTTGTTGTTTCTGGTCTTTTTTTATATGCTCCATTCTCACAATTGTGAGGTGGTACCTCACTGTGGTTTTGATATGCATTTTCTTAACAATAAATTATGATACACATTTTCTCATGTGCTTTTCGGCCATCTGTATGTCTTCTTTCAAGAAAAACCTATTTAGCTCTTCTGCCCATTTTTTATTGTTTTCATTTTGTTGAGTTGTATAAGTTCTTTGTAAATTTTTGGTATAAACCCCAGTGAGATGTATGGTGTGCAAATGTTTTATTCCCATTTCACAGGATGCCATTTTGTTTTGGTGGCAGTTTCTTTCTCTGTGAAAAAGACTTTTAATTTGACGTAGTCCCAATTATATCCTCTTTTCTTTTACTTGTGCTAGAGAAGTAGCCACAAAGACATCTCTGAAGACTATGTCATGGAGTATTTTGCCTTGTATTTTATGGCTTCAGGTCAGGTCTTACATTCTAGTCTTAAATTCATTCAGCCTTCATTTTTGTGTGTGGTGTGAGGTAGTTGTGTAGTTTAATTCTTTTGCATGAGTCTTTCCAGTTTTCCTAAGACCAAATGTTGAAGAAACATTACTTGTTCCAGTGTATATTCTTGGCTCCTTTGTCATAGACTAACTGTTCATGTAGGTGCAGGTTTCTTTTTGTGTGTCTCTTTTTGTTTCAATACTCTGCCCTGTTTTGTTTGTTACAATTTTGTAGTATAGTTTGAGTCTTGGAGTATGATGCCACCATTCTTCCTTGTTTTTGTTAGGATTTCTTTGGCTATTTAGGTTCTTTTGTGGTTCCCTATGAATTTCAATAATGTTTGTTCTATTTCTTTGAGAATTCCATTGAAATGTTGATAGGGATTTCATTGAATCTGTATATTGCTTTGGAAAAGATGGTCATTTTGACCATATGAATTCATCCAATCCATAAGCAGGGCATAATCTTTCCATTTCTTTGTTTCTTCTTCCATTTCTCTTAATGCTCTCTCATATTTTTTCTTTATATAGGTCCTTCACCTCCTTCGTTAGGTCCTGCTTTCTTAAGTTTTCTCATAGTTATTTAGGGTTTGTGTGTATGTGATGTAATTGTAGATGGAATCATGTTTTTAATTTCCTTTTTTTAAGATTTTTTTAAAGATTTATTTATTTATGCATACAAGAACTGGGGTACAGGGCAGAGGTGTTGGGGGGTGAGAAGATTCATCAGAGACAGAGTGGGGAGCAGAACAGGCAGAGCAGTTGGAGAGTCAGTAGAGGTCTGCTGTGCCATGTGGGTTGCTCCCTGGCCGGGGAACAAACTTGTGCTGCAGTGGTTACAGACAGCTTCATAGGTTGCACCTTAACCCCTCGCTGCACCAGGGAGGCCTCCCATGTTCTTAATTTCTTCCTCTTCAAGCTCATTGTTTTCAGACAAGAAAACAACTGATATTTTTGTGTTGATTTTATAACCTTCCACTTTGCTCATCTGATTTATCTTATCAATTAGTTTTTCAGTGGAGTCTTCAGAATTCCCCATGCATATGGCCATGTCTTCTGCAAATACTGATAGCTCTACTTCTTCTTTTCCTATTTCGATTCCTTTTATATCCTTCTCTTGCCTAATTGCTCTTGCTTGGATTTCCAATATTATTGAATAGTAGTGGTGAAAGTGGACACAGCATGTCCAAATGGGATTTATTCCAGAGACGCAGGATATATCAACATAATTCACCACATCAACAAAAAGAATAAAAACCATATGATTTTATCAATAGATGTTGAGAAAACATTTGGTAGAATTCAGCATCCATTTATGATGAAAATCCTTGAAAAACTGGGGGAATTGGAACATATTTTAACATAATAAAATGCATATATGGCAAATCTACAACTAACATTATTTTCAATGATGAAAAATTGAAACCTTTCCCACTTAGATCTGGTACAAGACTGATTTCATTCATTCATTTTTACCAAGTTGGTGGTTATAAATTATGTTCTCCTGTTATCTCAAATTGTAATTTCTCTGACTTTGAGGAACGTGGAGAATATTCCTATATGTTTATTGAATTTACCACTTAAGTTATTTGTTTTATTTGGATTTACTCTTCTATTCATATTTTATGTACTTTAAATGAGTTTTTCTACTCACTATGAAACTTTTAAAATACTTTTGTGAATTAACTTTATTCTGTTATCCACACTGTAAACACTAACCTTATTTAGCACTAAAATGACCTAGTGTAGTATTTTTTCTAAGGCATCAAATAACATTGCAGAAACATTTCTTGAATCATTTTTTCAGTCCTGTAATTTGCAATATTGTTTGAACTATATTCAAAATTCCAATATATTTTAGGTCTTGTTTGTGGCCCACTATGTTCCAGTTAATCAGTGATTTTTATAATACATTTTGATTATTTCAAATTAAATAAATAAGTTTCTCTCCTCTCCCATTTCTTCTTCTAAAAAAAAGATACAGGATATCGATTGTGCTAATCCAGATGAATTTATGAATAACATTTTTAAATTTCACAACATTGGTTAAAATGGAATTGCTCAGATAACATATGGTAATTTAGGGGGCAGCAACATCCTTAGCCTTTCACTTTAGACAAGTCTATATTAAGGTCTCAACTTCTTACTTAGTTTCTTTATATTCCACTTTAGATTTATTTTTACATATTTTATATTAATTATTGTTAATAAATTAACTGCCCACACATACTTTAAAAAACTATTTACATATACTTTAAATGTCAGAAAAAATTAAAGGAAAAGTATCAAAGATTTCATGCTATATGGTTGTGGACTCAAAAAGAGTTTGGGAAGATTTCAAAAATTAAATACTTTGATTTAACAAATTCCTTGATTTAACAACTGTAATAAGTTATTCTAATGAGCTACCTCTTTTTGATAGGGCAATCAGATATCAGTCTGCAGTTTGTTCTCCATTGGTGTCTCCCCAAAATTTCCATGAAGACACAGGAAAGGTTGAAGTCAAGCTGCTAACTTAATATAATATTCACACCAATTATATGTCAGATGACACGTGAATGAGAAAAAGGAGATCAGGGCTTATCTCTTAGAATATCTTGGCTTTGCTTAATGAAATCAAAACTACCTAGGCAAAGAAAAGATATGCTTTACAACATCTCCTACCTGTTATCCCAAGAAGTAAATATTTAGGGCATATAGCAAAAAGGAAACTACCAACATTATTCTACATCCAAGATCTTATCTGGGAGTTAATCAACATTTTTACCCTCTCTCTTCTGAGTCATACTCTTACATTTATTTATCTACTTGTCCAAAGATCTAGAGAAAAATTCAAGCAAACCAGAGACAATTCCTTGTTATCAGGTGCCACTTTGTGTAGAATGTCAAGTGTTGTCTTAACACCCGTCTGACCTATCAATATCATCTCACTCTATGGCAACCTTTCCAGCAGAGCTTGCCCTTTACTACTTGAACAACATGGCACACTCACAATGTTGTCCAAGAAAGTCCACTTATTTTACTCATTTTTCAATTTATCCATTGATAATAAAGTTGCTGGGCCCATATTTAATTATCTATGCCTCTTCATTTCCTACACCTATTTTTACTCCCTAGACATCATCTTTTTAAATAATAGCAGCATTAAAATTTAGATAATGAAATATATCATGTATCCCCTATTGTTTATAGTTTTGGTATCATACCTAAAAAAGACTTTCCCAGCCTTAAGTGGACTCTTATCAACAACTGTATAAGCTGCAAAAAAAAAAGCACAGTGGCTCATAAGTGTTGGACAACAACCAACACAAAGTTAGACTCCTTGAGAAGCAGAGAAGCATGTGAAGTTAGCTCCATATTCACCTAGGTTTTCTCTCTTGGAGCATTTTCCAAACCATAGCACAGGAGCCTGAGCAATGAATAGCAATCTTTTAGGATGGAAGATAAAAGACAGTAGTTTGAAATTGCTAAGGTGACAGGAATTTGGGTTTCAGGCACTAGAGAAAAAGAAGCTAACAAGGAGAAACTGCAGAATGGAAATCGTGCATTCCCAAGATGAGATTCAAGAAATTTCTGAGCGGTTGAAAGCTGACTAGAGATTTTTTGGGTCACGGAGTGGACGTATGTTAAAATAATTCTGGTTTATTCGGAGAGGAAGGATTTTGGTCAATACCTTAGAGAACCCAGAAAAGTGCACATTCTAAAAGAAAATGCTATGTCCCAGAACAAAAGCAAATGCTGAGATGAGGAAGAGATGAGGTCCCAAGGAGCAAACATGCATGATTCTGAGGGTGGCTCTTTTAATATTGTGCTCTGGGAACTCACTTGTCTCATGCTAGCTTGGGCCTGCAAACAAGGACTTAAAAATAGCTTTGATTAATATGCTTTTAAAAGCACAAGCAAAAATGGATAAAATGGTTGGAAAGATGGATTTTTAATTTTTTTTTACACTTTAGATATTTTATTGTATTGTATTTTATATATGTTTTACATCATTTTTCATTTTTGCACAATGAATGCATTTTTATCTTGGTTATATTCCCCATACAATTCCCACACACCCCCCTTATTTTGACCCTAACCCCTCTACCCCTCCCACCCCCTCCCCCATAGTTTTTCTCTGGTTTATAGTTGCTTGTTGCTTGTTGATTTTGATTTTTACTTTATTATAATTGTAATAAAGATGGATATTTTATACAGAATTAAATTTTTCCTAAAGGACTAAATTCACATATGAGAATTGAATGGTCTGAATTAGTGAAAACCAACAGATGTCAATGGGTGAACTAACAACTGGAGGCCAGCAGAAGTCAGAATTAGTGAACTTAAGGACAAATTGATAGAAAATAACCAATTGGAAGTATATAGAGAAAAATAAACCAAATTAATTAATTAATTAACACAAACCAAGAAAGAAAATATTTATGTAGGACAAAAACCAAAATATCTAACATAAGTAAAATTAAAGTTAGTATAAAAGAAAGAGGGATTAAATTGTAACTCAAAAAAGAAAGATAAATAGAAAATCTCTTAAAAATTAAATCAAACATATGCGCACTTATAAATGATTAATAGGTAAAAGAAGTAATTATGATAGAAATTTCAGATCATTATTCTGACCTGAAAGATTAAAAATGCATACAGAAATTGTGAGATTATCCCAGTTACTTAGAAAAAATTATAAGTTTAAGTATCTGAACAATGACTTAAGTATTTTTTTTTTAAGTGGGAGCAATGACTTAAGTATTCAGTCCAAAATCTAGACAACGAAAGTAAATTAAAAAGCACAAGAAAAGGATAATAAAATTAAATGTAGATGTAAATGAAATAAGTAAAGCAAATGTATACAGAAAATCAATGCCAAAAGTAGGTTCTTTGAAAAAATAAATTTAATAAATAATAAGGCTTTGCAAGAAAAAAGAGAAACAAAAGTGATCAATGTCATTCATAAAAAAAGAGAACATAACTCCATATTCTCTAATATTTTTTTATTTGTTTGTTTGTTTGTTTGTTTGTTTGTTTATTTTTAAAGATTTATTTATACAAGAACCGGGATACAGGCCAGATGTGCGGGAGGGTGAGAGGATCCACTAGAGACAGAGCAGAGAACAGAACAGGCAAACTGACAAAATACACTGCTGAGGGGAGCAGCGGGCAAGGCAGGTGAAGTCTGCTCACCATGTGGGACCCTTGCAGGCCGGCCACCCGGAATCAAACCCACACTACAGAAGCTGCAGACAGCTTCACAGCGCCGTGCTTAACCGATTCAAGGATGCTACAAAAAAAACTTATGCTAATAAATTTGCAATATTAGATGAACTGAACCAATTACTTGAGGGAAAAAAAAGCAAAACTTACCAAAAGGAAAACAAGAAAAAATTGAAAAATTGAAATGTTCTATAGTCTCACAAAATGAATTAAATATCTTCCCACAAATAAAACTGCTGGACCAGGTGGCTTTACAGGTGAATCTCCTCATACAATTAATTTAAAAAAAATAAAAATCTTACATAAATTCTTTCTCAGAACAAAAAGGAAGACATCTTCCTATGATTTTACAGTCCTGGTAAAATCTTGATACTACAACCACGTAAGTATGTACAATTGTTGGCTTCTCCTGGAGTTAGTCTGCAGTTATTTGCTATGTGCCTGCTGTGTGTAGGCAGTTTACAAGAATGTAACATGCTTTTTCAAGGTTACCAGGTAAGTAAAAGTAAATCTGATAACAAGGTGAAGTGTTAATAACAATGCAACCAAAGCAGTGACAGTCTATTACCTGCATTTTGTTGGTTAGGATCAAGTTGTTATTCCATACTCAAAATAAGGGAATTCCATTTTAATTTAATTTAGTGTTGGTTAAAGTCTTGGATGTAAGATCTGAAACCATAAAATAGGTAGTAGAAAATAGGCAAAACTCTGAGACATTGACTTCAGGGATGTCTATGGAGCCTTTACTCCAAAAAACAAGGGAAACAAAACCAAAAATAAACAAACGGGACTACGTCAAACTAAAAAGCTTCTGCACAGCTAAAGAAATTATTCCAAAAATGAAAAGACGCCCTACTGAGTGGGATAATATATTTGCACATCACACATGTGACAAAGAGCTAATATCCAAGATCTACAAAGAACTCATATGACCCAACAACAACAACAAAGTAACAAATGACCTAATTTTAAAAGCAGGCAATCTGCAGAGAGCTAAATAAACACTTCTCCAAAGAAGACATACAGATGGCCAACAGGCACATGAGAAAAATACACATCATCACTTATCATCAGGGACATGCAAATCAAAACCATAATGAGATAGCACCTTACACACTTGAGAATTATCACATTAAAAGAAAATAAAAAAGAAAACAAGCATTGTCTAGGGTGTAGAAAGAAGGAAGCCTTGTACACAGTTGGTGAAACTTAGATTGTTCCAGCACCTATGGGCAATAATATGGAGTTGCACAAAATATTAAAAGTAGATCTGCCTTATAATCCAGAAGATTCAGTATCTATCTGAAGAACAAAAAAAACACTCATTTGAAAGGACATATGCATCCCAGTGTTCATTGTAGCACTATTGACAGTAGCCAAATTATGGAAACAACCAACTGCCCAATGAATGATAAGTGGATTAAGGAGATGTGGTATATTTACAAAATGGAATACTACTCAGCCCTTTTCTAAAATGATGGAATATTGCCATTTGTGACAACATGGGTGGAGTGGAACTAGAGGGGATTATGACAAGTGAAATCAGTCAGAAGGAGAAAGACAACTACCAGATGATTCCACTTAATTGTGAAAGAGTCAGTCAGAAGGAGAAAGACAACTACCAGATGATTCCACTTAATTGTGAATGATAAAGAAACAAAATAAAGGAACAGACAAAAATAAAACAAAACAAACCCTTGAAATCTAACTGGAGAGTTGAGGTTACCAGAAGGGAAGTTTGAGGGCTTGAAGCAAAGGTGAGGAGAGAGAATATGGTAGATTACCGGTACTTCGGTGGTGGGCAACATGTTTGAAAATAGGCACAACTCTAACTATATATTGAGTTAACCAATGCCAATGTTACCTCAATAAAAATGACAAAAAAAAATTCAAAAAGAAAAGAAAAAGACGTGTTCAGTCCCCATCCCATTCTTCTGTATCTGAAACTCAATAATCAGTCACATGACAAAGTCCAGCAGCTGGTTCTGATACATATGGTCTGAGAACCATCACTCTAGCTCCTTTCAAATTAAAACTTAACTTCATGGAATAAACATGGTTAGTTATGTATTAAAAAATAAAAGTGAAAATGTCATCTTGGAAAAAAAAAAGAAAACAGAAAGAGGGATTATAAGAATGAATGAATCCAAGAAGATGGAGATCATGGACATCACAATGGTAAGATATAACATGTCCATGAGATAGTAAAATCAATATTTCTGACATTAGAAATTATCCTAAAAGTGATTAGAAATACAGACCAGGGCTCCCCTTTTGGCTCAGGGGTTAAAGTCTCAGCTATAGCCAGGTACTGAGGCCTGAGTTCAATCTCTGGCCAAGGAGATAACCCACATGGTACAGCAGACCTCTCCTGTCTCACCCACTGCTCCCCAGCAGTGTATTTCAATAGATCTACCTGTTCTGCTTCCCACTCTGTCTCTAGTGAGTCCTCTCAACCCCCTCCCCGCACCTCTGGCCTACACCCCAGTTCTTGTACACATAAATAAATAAAAGGAAAAAAAAAGAAATCCAGACCATCACATTTAAAATTCCAGAAGGAATTTTTTTCTGGAAAATTAACAGATAAAGGATCTATGTGTTAAAACTATAGGGTAAACAGTAGACCAAGCAGAACCAAATCCATCTTGAAATAAGCAATGTTAGGGGATTTTCAGTATCAGATATTCAGACTACTATAAAATTATAATAATTTAGATACAATGATATTGGTGCAAGATTAGACAAACATTAAAATAGATTAGTCCTAAAATACACTCACACATATAACAACACTACTACAATTCAAGGAAGATGATAGAGTCAAAAATAGTGCTGGAACCATTGTTTATATATAAAAGAAAAGAATCCTTGACTCTCTGCCTATGTCACACCATATTAAAAAATGTAATTCAGGACTCCCTGGTGGCGCAAAGGGTTAAGCATAGCACTGTGAAGCTATCTGCAACCTCAACAGCATAAATTTGATCCGTGCCATTGGCCACATGGCACAGCAGAGCTCTCCTGCCTCACCTACTGCTCCCCTTAGCAATGTGTTTCAGTCAGTCTTCTTGTTCTGCTCCCCACTCTCTCTCTGGTGAATCCCCTCACCTCCCCACACCTCTGGCCTGTGCCCCAGTTCTTGTATGCATAAATAAATAAATCTTTTTTTTTTAACAAAAAAGTAATTTATGGTGATAGTAGCCCCATATGTCCACAAAGAAGATATAGAAGAATATCTTTAGGATTTGGGAGTTGCAAATATATGACCACAAGCATTAAGCAAAAAAGAAAAAAAAATAATTTTGACATTAGCTTAACTGCTAACTTGTGTTTATCAAAAGATGTTATTAAGCATGTGAATAAACAAATCACTGATTAAGACAATATAATCATAAAACATATCTGTCAAGGAATTAATATTCATACTATACAAAGAATTTCTATGATCTAAAAGGATAGATACCTGTTTATTAAAATAGGAGAACATTTTAAATAGGCACCTAGGTGGATGTTTAAATGATTAAGTAGTATAGCAAAAGGTGTCCAACCACATAACAGTGGTTCAATATCCAAAAATCAACTAACATAATTCACTATATCAACAAAAAGAAAAACCGTATGATCATCTAAATAGACACAAAGAAAGCTTTTGATCAAGTTCAACATCCATATATGATGAATACCTTTGAGAAACTTGAGATAAAAAGAACATATCTTAACATAATAAAGGGCAAAAATGACAAACTCACAGCTAAGATCATTCTCAATGGTGAAAAACTGAAAGATTTTTTCATAAAATTCTGTAACAAAACAAGGAAGTCCACTCTCATCCACTGCTTTTCAATATAAATCTGGAAGTCCTAGTTAGAGCAATTAAGTAAGAGAAAGATATAAAAGAAATCTGAATTGGGAAACAAGAAGTAAAATGATCATTATTTGCAGATGATAAGTCAATAAACTTGTTCAGTAAAGTAGCAGTTTATAAAATCAATACACAAAAACTAGTTGCCTTCCTATATACAAACAATGTGTCTGAAGAGGAACAAATTAAGAAAACCATCCCATTTGCAAGTGTACCAAGTGAGGTGAAAGACATATACAAGGAAAATTATAATTGTTAAAAGAAAAAAAAAGCAGATGTAAAAACATTCCCTACTCATGGATCAGAAGAATCAATATTATCAAAATGGCCATCTTACCCAAAGCAATTTATAGATTCAGTGCAATTTCAATAAAAACCCCAATGGCATTTTTCAAAGAAATCAAACAAATATTGCTGAAATTCATATGGAATCTCAAACAATCCTGATTAGCTAAAGTTTCTCTGACTAAAAGGGGGAAAAACAGAAGTATTACACTCCCAGACTTCAAACTGTACTACAAAACCATAATAATAATAATAATAATAATAATAATAATAATAATAATAAAAACATGGTACTAGAACAAAAATAGACACACAGACCAATGGAACTGAATTAAAGCCCAGAAATAAAACTACACATATATAGTCAACTATCTAAAACAAAGGAGCAAAGTATATACACTGGAACAATGAATGTCTCTTCAATAAATGGTGCTGGGAAAACTGGACTGCCACATGCAAAATTACTAAGCTATTGTCTCATACAATACACAAAAATCAACTCAAAATGGCTATCAGACTTGGATATAAGACCTGAAACTATAAAATAGTAGAAGAAAACACAGGCAAAACACGCCATGTCATAAACTGCAGAAACACCTTTGAGGATTCATCCCAGCAGCAAGGAAAACAAATAAGTTAAACAGCTGGGACTACATCAAACTAAAAAGCTTCTGTTTAGCAAGGGATAGAAATCAAAATAAAAAGACACCCTACTGAGGGCCTCCCCTGGTGGCGCAGTGTTTGAGCGCTGGGCTGCAAAGCTGACCACAGCCTCTGCAGTGCCAGTTCAATTCCCGGCCATCGGCGAGGGTCCCACATGGTGCGCAGACCTCTCCTGCCACCCGCTGCTCCCCTCAGCAGTGTATTTCGTCAGTCTGCCTGTTCTGTTCCCTGCTGTGGCTCTGGTGAATTCTCTCACCCTCCTGCGCTTCTGACTGTACACAGCGCTTGTATAAATAAATAAATAAATCTTAAAAAAAAAAAGACACCCTACTGAATGGGCAGAAATATTTACACACCATACTTCTGATGAGGGACTGATATCAAAGATCTACAAAGAGCTTACACAACAAAAACAAACAACCCAATCAAAAAATGGGCAGAAGACCTAAAAAGATACTTCTCCAAACAAGAAATGCTAATAGCCATCAGGCATATTTGAAAAATGTTCAGTGTCACTTATTATCAGGAAAATGCAAATCAAAATCATAATGAGATGTCACCTCAAACCTGTGAGAATGGCTCATATTTAAAAAGTCAGAAACTGTAAATGCTGATGAGAATGTGGTGAAAAAGGAACCCTTTTACTCTGCTGGTGGGGATGTAAACTGGACCAGGAACAATGTAAAGCTGTGTTGAGCTGCCTTAAAACACTAAAAATAGACCATACAATCTAGCTATTCTACTTCTAGGAACCTACCTAAAGAACACAAAAGGCACTTGCACTCCTATGTTTATCACAGCACTATTTACAATCGTCAAGATATGGAAACAAACTAAATGCCCTACAACAGATGATGGGGATATAGAAGATGTGGCACATCTACACAAAGGAATATTACATAGCAATTATAAATGATAAACTTATGCCATTTGGGGCAACATGGATGGAACTAGAAGGGATTTTTCTAAGTGAAATAAGTCAGAAGGAGAAAGAAAAATATCAGATGCCTATTGGCCATTTGCAATTTCCTTTTTGGAGAAATGTCTTTTAAGTTCTTCTGCCTATTTCTTGACTGGATTGTTTACTTTGCTTTTGTTGAGTCACGTGAGTTCATTGTATATCTTTGTGATCAGTCCCTTATCGGTATAATGGAGTGCAAAGATTTTTTTCCCAATCAGAGGGGTGTCTCTTTGTTTTGGTTAATGTCTCTTTTTACAGAAGCTTTTCAGTTTGATGTAATCCCAGGTGTTTCTCATTTCCTTGACTTTCTTTGCTATGGGTGATGAGTCTTTTATGACGTTATTGAGATGTATGTCTTGTAGTGTTTTACCTATATTTTCTTCTATATATTATATGCTTACAGGTCTTATGTCCACACTTCTCCAAAGAGGAAATGCAAGTGGCCAACAGGCATATGAAAAAACATCCCTTATAATCAGGGAAATGCAAATCAAAACCACAATGAGATACCAACTTACACCAGTAAGAATGGCATATATTAAAAAAAAAAAACTAGCAACAACAAATGTTGGCGAGGTTGTGGAGAAAAAGGAACTCTCCTGCACTGTTGGTGGGAGTGCAAACTGGTCCAACCACTATGGAGAGCTGTGTGGAGATTCCTCAACCTACTAAACATAGAGCTTCCATATGATCCAGCAGTTCCACTCCTAGATATTTACCCAAAGGACACAGAAACATTAATTCCAAAGGGCACCTGCACCCTATGTTTATAGCAGCACTATTTACAATAGCTAAGCTTTGGAAACAACCCAAATGCCCAAAAATAGATGACGGGATCATGAAGATGTGGTATATACACACAATGGAATACTATTCAGCCATCAAAAAAGATTAACTCATACCATTTTGCAGCAACATGGATGGAGCTAGAAGGAATTATGCTCAGTGAAATAAGTCAGAAGGAAAAAGAAAAATATCAAATGGTTTCACTTATAGGAGGAATATAGGGGAACCAAATAAGACATCAGGGGAAATAAATAATAATAATACAAAACACAACAAATCAAAAACAAACAATTATAAATCAGAGACATCCTGCATTGGAGGAGGAGAGACAAGAATCAGAGGGAGGGAAAGAGGAGCACAGGGGACTGTGGTGATGGTGCACAGCATTGGTGAAGGAAACTCTATGGGGACTACATCTGAAGGGAGGGGAGCAAACACTGTTTAAAAATGAACAATGATGTAAAAATATATTAAAAATTGAAAAAAGAGAAATAGTGGATGGTTTCACCTTACATGTAGAATATAGAGAAAGCAAAGGATCGGGCAAGATGACAAAATTTACAATCTGATCATAGATCTGAAACTTACAGAATGGGAGGGTGTGGACAGGAGTGAAAACGGGAGTGTGGTGATGGATCATTGATACTATGGTGGTGGGAGAACTACAGGTACTACAGCTGAGGGGAGAAATCAAATGCTGTACAAAAATGAAAAAAATAATGCAAGAAAATAAATATAAAGTAAATAAATAAAAGTCATTTAACCTCATTAGCCATTAGATAAATGTAAATTACTTTTAAAGCAGTAGTCTAATACTACTACACACTCTCCATATTTAAAACTAGTGAGTGAGATTACCAAATGTCGGCAAAAAAAGAAGAGCAACTGGAACTATCATTTATAGCTGGGAAAAGCATAACTTTGTTCAAACTCTTCAGAAAACTGTTTGGCACTCTGACAATAGTAAACACTTGCTACTCTATGGTCCTGCACTTTCATTCCTAAACCCCAGGAGAAACAAGTGTATGTATTCACAAGAAAAGCTATGCAAGACTGGTCATAGCAGTGCTTATTTTATTTTTCATAAGTTTAAGACTAGACAAAAGAACCTCAACATCAATGGAGAAAGAATAAACATATGGTGGCATACTTCACGCATATATTCACACAACACAACATACAAGAGAACAAACTGTGATACACACAATACAGAGAAATCACAAAAGCTTTTTGTTCTATTTTTCTTTTCATGCTTCTTTCCTTCTATTATCATTTCCTTCTATTATCATTATCTATTTTACCTTTAGGTTTTTTTATTTATCTGGAAGCTACCTTTGTATGCCATTTTAGATAAGGATCCAGTTTTATTTATTTATTTATTTATTTATTTATTTATTTATTTTTGTATAGTGATCACCTTTTTTGCTCCTAGGAATAATTTTCTTCTTTATTATGCATTAATTTCCATTTATATACATGGACCTGTCTGAGTTCCCAATTCTATTCTATTTTCATGTCATTTCTATACTGTTGCTTTATTGTGACTTTGTGATATGCCTTAATATCAGAGAGACTAAGTTCTCTTCAATGTTATCTCTTAGTTCAAGTTAACTATTTATAGACCTTTATCCTTCAATAGACATTTAGAATAAGCCCATTTCTTTATAAAATTTCCAGTCAGAATTTTGACTGAGATTGCGGAATTATTTTTTTTATTTCAACTCCTATACCTTGCATTTTATATTTTATTTGGCTGTTATTAAGACATCTTTCAGCTTCTTAATAATATCTCCCATATGCCTTGAAGGTATAATTTTGCTTTTTTAAATTCTTTTCTCATCTGATCTCATCACTTTTTGCTAAAGGTTTTTTACACTTGTAGCCAGCTTTTTTTTTTTTTTAAGTGGTTGTGTTCTTCCACTGCCCCTTTGGGCTGTGACTTTAAGCTTTCCTGGTAATATCAGATGCCCTGTCCTATAATGTGCATACTAAAGGGTTGAAACTACCCTAATAGGTAGGGAAGCCCAAACGTTGAACATACAGAGCTCCATGGATCACGATCTCTGTCGCCACCCCACCAGTCAACTTTTGGACTACAAGCCATCCACAAACCCATCCAAAGCAAAAACATCTACCCACTCTAGGATGTGGGAGGCAAGGGGGAGTGCCAAATATCAAAGACCTGGTCTGGTCGCCATATCTAGTTTCCTCAACTCTGCATAGCTTTTAGGAAGTCTTGATAGGTTCCTGTCTATGTGTGCCATCCTGCTGCAATCAAATATGTAACAATTTCCCAAGTGAGTGGGACAGGAAATAGAACTAAGATCCTCTTGATGATTTATATTGAGTTTTGATTGAAGTGTGGTTTACATGGAGCTCACATTTGGTGGAAAACTCATAGAACTGAACACTAGAAATCTGTGCCTTCGACAGAACATAACATCTCAGAAAGACAGAACACACATTAACATCATTTTTATTTTAGAGTTATTTTCCGTTTGTTAACTCTTTGCAGATTTCCTCTGGAATCTCCAAAATACATTGAAAAAAAATTAGAACTACTGAGAGTAAGATTGCCAGCAAATCAATAAACTCATGGTGATCAATAACTGGAGCCACAGTTCAAATGCTTACAGTATTTTTGTCTAATTAAATGAATGAAAAACACTGCTAACAAGGTAATACAAATCTTTATCTTATTGAGTTTTGATTTAAACAATTGATATAAATAAGAGTCTGCTATACTCAATATTATATGCAAATTTGAAGTAGAAAAATTACTATTAAAAATGTAAGCCTGAAATAAATTGACATATTTGTATTAAGATATTGGCCTCACTTTTTATTTTCTTTGTAATATACAGACAAAATTCAGTTTTGCATCTTTTAACTGGGAGCAACACAATGTTTTATATGGCTTCATATTTCAGAAAACAGCTATTCACAAATTTAGAAAATTCCTAAACTCACAATTTTTGTATGATGATTTTTCAATTTAGTGCAACCACACTCTGGATATTTGCAGAATTGTAGAATTCTGCATAATGATGTAAATAGCATGTCCCACAGTATTTCAGTGAGCTTGTAAGATTTCATCTATACCTCTTCATCCAGTCTTCTGATAAAGATGAAGCTAACATTATTGGTTGTTTTCTACAAAATGTGAAATATTCACATAGTACAGTGTGTGGACTATTTAGTTTAGAAATTTAGAGCATTGATTCTATGGCCAGAATGCCTGAATTCTGTCCTGTATACAACAATCAGGAATTGTGAACTGGGGTCAGTTTCTCCATTTCTCTCAGTTTCAGTTAATCTATGGAAAGTGATAACAACCGTAGCCCTTACAGCAAAATGAAGATTCAATTTCCTATGTGAAGTATATTAGCTATGTACTGTGGCCTCTGCATAGTAAGCACATTGAATTATTTATTATTGTTTTTGTTGAGGAGTCAGTGAAATGGGTAAAAGGGGCCAATTTAAGGTGATAGATGGAAATTCGAATTTTGATGGTGATGTTATATATGCAGATATCAAATTGTAATGTTGTACATCTGAAACTTATAAGGTTATAAACCAATGTTACCTCAATTAAAAAACTTAATTAACTGAATAATCTGGTTTTGAATTGAGTCTTTAATTGCACTATTTAGGGAATATAGTTCATATTTCATTCCTGCATATTTTCTATTTTGAAAACTGAGTACAATGTAAAAAAGTGAATCAAGTCCAATTTCACCATGTCTTAGGGTGTCAAACCATAACCGGGTACATACATGCATATATATACATATATATGAATACATAAACACAGCCACATATACAAACACATATATACATATACTTTTATATATATATATACACATATAGACACACATACACATGTATATTTTTGTTGAAGTAATACTGCATTATAACCTTATGTTAGTTTCAGGTATACATCATTATAAATTAATAGCTGTACATGCAATTAATACATTAAGTTCATCATTAAAAGTCCAATGTTCAACTTAAAATTGACTCTTTTGCCTGAATTACTCACTTCCCTTTTGGTAACCACCAATTTGGCCTTATAATCTAAAAGTTTTTTTTTAACTTAATTCATTTGGTTTATGTACCACATTATGTGTGAAATCATGATGTTTGTCTTCCTCATTATGACTTATTTCACTTTGCAAAAATACCTTCTAGATCCATCCATGTTATTGAAAATTGCAGAATTCCATCGTTTTTTGTTTTTTTTTTATAACTGAGAAGAATCTTATTGTGTGTTTAAAACACAAACACATCGTTTTCCACTCATCTGTCACGGGCACTTAGGACATTTCCAGTTCTTTGCTATTGTGAAAAATGCTGCAATAAACATGGTTGTGCATACATTTCTTCAAATTTCTATTCTTGCATTCTTTGGGAAAATTCCTAAAAGTGGGATAAGCAGATCACATGCAAAGCAGACCTGCATTGCTCAATAGATGATGAGCTGTGAGAATGACTTTTATTCAAAGGACAAGAAACAACAAGTGTTAGAAGAGGCTGTGGAAAGATGGATATCGATCTTACAGGCTCCTTCATCGAATGTTTCCAAAGTTTATAGGCCTATTTGGTAAAGCAAAGACCAAGTCCTTGATCAAACTTTCATTGTGAGCTGGGTAATCTAAAAGCCAATCCTTGGATAATCTAAAAGTCAATTCATTTCCAATCCAGTGCTTCAAGCTACTGCCTCCTGAGCAGAACAGCAGACTACTATGATGTGTTTCCATGTCAGGAAAAGCAGCATTGAACCTTCCTTTCAGAGTCAGATGACTTGTGTGTATCCAGGAGTTATGGTGTTAACTCCCCCCATATCCTTGTTAAATTCCATTTCTAATTATTTAACTCAAAAGGAGTTAATGGGGCAGTGAGTAAATGAAACTATTCCCTGACAAGTAAGGTGTTAGCACCAGCATTGAAGGAATATCATCTGTAGGTAGACTTACCAATTGACAAATGTTACTAAAATTCTTAAAATATAGCAACGCATAAAAATAAGTTATTTCTTTATTTTGTTTCTCATGGACAATGTGTTCAAAATTTCTTTGACACATAAAATTTCTCATTGGCATCATAAGTTAAACTAATGAGGTGATAATATCAACTATGATAAACAATGTCATGAGTGGTTTAAAATTTCATAATCAACAAACAACTATGAACCAGAGACACTTTATGGGGGGTGGGGGGCGGGGAAAGGAGGGATTGAGGTCAAAATAAGAGGGTTGTAATTGTATGGGGAATATAAAAATAAAATTTAAATTAAAAAAAAAAAACTAATAAAAAATAATAAATAAAATTCCATGCCAGTTGTTCTGTAAGTTCTCAGCCAATTTGCAACATGCTGAGGGTATTTGGTAAAATTAAGTTTCTGGAACAAAATATAGTGAGTGACATAACAAAAGAGAAATTTATTTCAGTTTCAGGTAATAGCTTCAAGGTGTGAAGGGCCCAGGTTGACCAAGTTGCTTTGCTTTGTGGAGGAATTGGAAAACCCAGGTTCTGTTTTTTCCCCAACTTCTTTACTTATTTATTTATAGTTAAGATAATGCTAGAATATCACCATCAGATATTGCCACCAAGTTCTGTCCTGATATTCAACCTTCTTTTGAGGTGTTTACATTCTCCACATGTTTGAGACAGGATTCTGGGAGTATAATTGCAGGGAAAAAGAATTGCTGAAGCACTTGACAAGTGTTTTTCTTAGTAAGCGATACAGAATTAATATTTTCCCTTTTGTTCACATTCTGTATGCTGACACATTGCCCAGGTGTCAAATTCACTACATGGCCACCATTGCCATGTGGGAAATACAGTCTCCAACATGGTTTCCATATAGTGTTTGACAGAAAACTATCACCTCTACCAGAGAAAGTGTCAGTATTTTTCATTAGACTATTATTTTACTAAGTTTTCATTTGTTAGAGTCAGAAAATTTTTCTGGATTGAATTGGAAGTCTTAAATGTATTATCTAGAAAATATTTTGATGACTAGACAATTTTGTGAATTAACATATGACTTCAAACTACTGCAGCACATCTATTTTGTTCAATTCTGAAATTAAATTTTTAGTCTTTTTATTTCAGTTTATGAAGATTTTAACCATTTATCTCTTACATATATGGGTAAACACATACATATACCCAAATATGCAACAAATACTTTTATATGACGTCTCAATAAAATTTGCATCTTACACTTGAAATGAAATTTTCCACTTCCGTAATTTATCTTCCATTTTTCTTTTTAAATACACTTTCTCAGTCATTTGTTGTTCCAAATTTTGGTAAAGACATAGTTAAGAGAAACAGGGGCCTCCCTGGTGGTGCAAGTGGTTGAGCATAGCACTGTGAAGCTATCTGCATCCTCTGCAATGTGGGTTCCATCCTGGCCAGCTGGGGAGCTACCCACATGGCATGGCAGACCTCTCTTGTCTCTCCTGCTGCTCCCCTCAGCAGTGTATTTCAGTCAGTCTGCCTGTTCTGTTCTCCTCTCTGCCTCTGGTGAATCCTCTCACCCTCCTGCCATCTGGCCTGTACCCCGGTTCTTATATAAACAAATAAAATAAATATTTAAAAAAAGACATAGTTAAGAAAAACAATTCATTTTATACAACTTTAGATAAGAGAAGTGATATTGCAAATATAACTGGAAGTGACACTGACATTCAACCTCAGTGTCCAGGAAACCAGAGGAAGGACAGAGCTATTATGTTCCCTGGGAGACTGTATATTCCAGTGCAAAGAATGGCTGCAGAAAAACATTGTTGGGCATTACCATGTGAAAGAGGAGGTCGAGGGTTGCAAGATTTTCTGGACTATAAGAGAATTTGAAACTCGAGATTGCTATTATAATCTCCTGATTTTAATAATAATTATACATATATATGTATATATAACTCAAGTTCAAAAACAAACAAAATAAAACAAAAACAAAAACAAAAAGCACTGCAGCCAGGCTACAAGTGTATAGCCCCTAGAACAGATCTGTGGTTTCAATTGTGCTTGTTGATAACCAGATTGCATTTTCTGACCCATAACTCTTTTATGTGTCAACCATCACCTATAAACAATTTTTTTAATTTTAATTTTTTTATTTTTATATTCCCCAAACAATTGCAACCCCTTTATTTTGACCCCAATCCCTCCCCCCCGGCCCCCCTCCCCTCTTAAAGTGTCTCTGGTTCATAGTTGTTTGTTGATTATGATTTTTCACTTTCTTATAGATAGTCATTTTCCTGGTCCCTTAAAATAAGTTTTCTAGATTCCTGCTATGAGTGAGAGCATCCGATATTTTTCTTTTTCTTTCTGGCTTATTTCGCTGAGCATGATCCCTTCCAGCGCCATCCATGTTGCTGCAAATTACAGCAACAATAAATACAGCATTCAAAAAAAATCAAATACTTGGGAATAAATCTAACAAAAGATTTATTTTTTTGAATGCTGAGTAATATTCCATGGTGTATATGTACCCCATCTTCTTGATCCAGTCATCTATTTTTGGGCTTCTGGGTTGATTCCAAAGCTTAGCTATTGTAAACAGTGCTGCTATAAACATAGGGGTGCAGGTGCTCTTTGGAGTTCATGTTTCTGTGTCCTTTGGGTAAATACCTAGGAGTGGAGTTGCTGGATCATATGGCAGCTCTATGTTTAGTAGGTCCAGAAATCTCCACACAGCTCTCCATAGTGGTTGGACCAGTTTGCACTCCCACCAACAGTGCAGAAGAGTTCCTTTTTCTCCACTCGCCAACATTTGTTGTTGCTAGTTTTTTTAATATGTGCCATTCTCACTGGTGTTAGATGGTATCTCATGGTAGTTCTGATTTGCATTTCCCTGATTACGAGTGATGGTGAATATTTTTTCATATGCCTTTTGGCCACTTGCATTTCCTCTTCAGAGAAGTTTCTTTTTAGCTCTTCTGCCCATTTTTTCACTGGATTTTTTTTGTTGTTGTTGTTGAGTCTCATCAGCTCTTTGCAGATTTTTGTGATCAGTCCATTATCATTAGTGTTGTGTGCAAAAATGCTCTCCCAGTTGGTGGGGTTTCTTTTAGTTTTTGTTATTGTCTCTTTTGCTGTGCAGAAGCTCTTTAATTTGATGTAGTCCCAGCTGTTGATCTTTGTCTTCACTATCACTGCTTTGGGTGATATGTCTGTAAAGATGTCTTTGATGTGCATATCCCGTAGTTTTTCGCCTATATTTCCTTCTATGTATTTTATGGTTTCAGGTTTTATGTCTAGTTCTTTAATCCATTTTGAGTTGGTTTTTGTGTATGGTGTAAGGTAGTAGTCAAGCTTCATTTTTTTGCATGTAGCGACCCAGTTATCCCAGCACCATTTATTTAACAAACTTTCTTTGCTCCAATGCATATTCTTTGCTCCTTTGTCAAAGATTAGTTGACCATAAATCTGTGGGTTTATTTCTTGATTTTCTATTCGATTCCATTGGTCTGTGTGTCTGTTCTTGTTCCAATACCATGCAGTTTTGATGATTATGGCTTTGTAGTATAGTTTGAAATCTGGGAGTGTGATGCCTCCCTTCCCTTCTTTTTTTTTCAGGAGAGCTTTGGCTATTCGGGGTTTTTGGTGATTCCATATGAATTTCATCAATATTTGTTCTATTTCTTTGAAGAATAACGTTGAAATTTTTATTGGAATAGCATTGAATTGGTATATTGCTTTTGGTAGGATGGCCATTTTAATAATGTTTATTCTTCCAATCCATGAGCAGGGGATGTCTTTCCATTTCTTTGTATCTTCTTCTATTTCTTTCAACAGTGTTTTATAGTTTTCTTTGTAAAGGTCCTTTACCTCTTTTGTTAGATTTATTCCCAAGTATTTGATATTTTTTGTTTCGATAATAAAGGGGATGGTTTTTTTTTTTCATTTCTTCTTCTTCAGATTTATTGTTAGTGTATAGGAAGGCTTCTGACTTTTGCATGTTGATTTTGTATCCTGCCACTTTGCTGAACTGATTGATGAGTTTAATTAGTTTTTCTATGGAGTTTTTGGGGTTCCCTATGTAGATTATCATATCATCTGCAAATAGTGATAGTTTGACTTCTTCTTTTCCTATTTGGATTCTTTGGATGTCTTTCTCTTGTCTTATTGCTCTGGCTAGGTCTTCCAGTATTATATTGAAAAGCAGTGGTGAGAGTGGACATCCTTGTCTTGTTCCAGATCTTAATGGAAATGCTTTCAGCTTCTCACCATTGAGAATGATACTGGCTGTTGGCTTGTCATATATGGCCTTTATGATGTTGAGGTATGTTATCCCAAGAATTTCAAGGGCTTTTATCATGAATGGGTTTTGCACTTTGTCGAAAGCTTTCTTGGCACCTATTGATATTATCATATGGTTTTTATATTTCTTTTTGTTGATGTGTTGGATAACGTTGATTGATTTTCAGATGTTGAACCATCCTTGTGTCCCTGGAATGAATCCTACTTGGTCGTGGTGAATTACCTTATGGATACACTGTTGGATTCTGATAGCTAAAATTTTATTGAGGATTTTTGCATCAGTGTTCTTTAGGGAGATTGGGCTATAGTTTTCTTTTTTTGTGTTGTCCTTGTTCGGTTTTGGTATTAGTGTAATGTTGGCTTCATAGAACGTGTTAGGTATTATACCTTCCTTCTCAATTTTTTGGAAGAGTTTGTGAAGGATAGGCACCAATTCGACTCTGAATGTTTGGTAGAATTCATTTGTAAATCCATCAGGTCCTGGGCTTTTGTTTTTGGGGAGGTTTTTGATTACCATTTCAATTTTGCTGCTTGTAATTGGTCTGTTTAGGTGTTCTATTTCTTCTTTATCTAGCTTTGGGTAATTGTAGAGTTGTAGGAATTTGTCCATCTCCTCTAGATTGTTGAACTTGTTTCCATATAACTGTTCATAGTAGTTATTAATTATTCTTTTGATTTCTGCTGTGTCCGTTGTGATTTCTCCTCTTTCATTTATTATCCTATTTATTTGTGCTTTCTCCCTTTTGCCCTTGTGAGCCTGGCTAGGGGGTTATCTATTTTATTTATTTTTTCGAAGAACCAGCTCTTGGTTTCATTGATCTTTTGGATTGTTTTTTTTAGTTTCAATTTCATTTATTTCTGCTTTGGTTTTTATTATTTCTTTTCTTCTACTGGTTTTGGGGGTTTTTTGTTGTTCTTTTTCTAGATCTTGAGCTTCGAGATTAGGTTGTTTCTTTGAGTTCTTTCTTGTTTCTTGATGTGAGCATCTATTGCTATATATTTTCCTCTTATTACTGCTTTTGCTGCATCCCATACATTTAGGAAATTGGTGTCCTCCTTGTCATTCAATTCAAATAATTTTTTAATTTCTTCTTTTATCTCCTCATTAGTCCAGTGGACTTCCAGTAGTGTGGGTTTCAATCTCCACGAGGTAGGAGAGTACCTTGCCTTCTTTTTATGGTTTATTTCTAGTTTGATGCCTTCATGGTCAGAAAATATGGTTGGTATGATTTCAATCTTGGTGTATCCGTTGATGTTTTTCTTGTGCCCCAGTATGTGATCGATCCTGGAGAATGATCCGTGTGCGCTTGAGAAAAATGTATACTCAGATTTTTTTGGGTTTAGTGTTCTGTAGATGTCTGTTAAGCCCAAGCGCTCTAGATCCTTATTTAGAGCTTTAGTGTCTTTACTTATTTTTTGTCTTGTTGATCTATCCATTGTTGATAGTGGTGTGTTGAAGTCTCCCACTATGTATTTGTTTTCTCTGATGTCTGTTTTCAGCGATGCCAATAGTTGTCTGATATATTTTGGTGCTCCTTCGTTGGGTGAATATATGTTAATGAGTGTTATTTCTTCTTGAAGTATTGTCCCCTTGATCATTATGTAGTGACCATTGGGTTCTCTTTTTATCTTTTTGAGTTTGAAATCCGTTTTATCTGATATGAGTATAGTTGTTCCTGCCTTCTTTTTTGGTCCATTTGCTTGTTGAATTGTTTTCCATCCTTTAACTTTGAGTCTATTTTTATCTTTTGCAGCTAAATGTATTTCCTGGAGACAGCAAAAGGTTGGGTTTTGTTTCTTAATCCAGCCTGCAACTCTGTGTCTTTTTATTGAAGAGTTTAGTCCATTTACATTTAGAGTTAGTATTGATATGTTAGCATCTGTATTTGCCATTGTGTTTGTCTTTCCTTTGATTTTATTTATTTATTCTTTTAATAACTTTCTTTGGCCTTCTTTTGTTGTTATTCGTCCCTCTGAGGTTCTGGCTTTAGGATTCCTTGTAGTATTTTTTGGAGTGGGGGTTTAGTCATAATGAAATTCCAGAGTTTCTGTTTGTCTGGGAAGGTCCTTATTCTTTCTTCATAGAGGAAGGAGAGCTTTGCGGGATAGAGTATTCTTGGTTGGCATCTGTTTTCTTGGAGTCTGTTGACTATGTCCCTCCACTCTCTCCTTGCCCGTAGTGTTTCTTCAGAGAAGTCTGATTTCAGTCTGATTGGTTTCCCTTTGAATGTTATCTGTTTCTTCCCTCTTGTCAGTTTCATTATTTTTTCCTTGTCTTGGATTCTTGGGAGCTTTACTATTATGTGTCTTGTTGTATTTTTCCTTTCGTCATGGAAGTTTGGTGTTCTTCTTGCTTCTTGTATATCAATTTTCAGCTCCTTCTTCGCGTTTGGGAAGTTCTCTTCAATTATATCCTTGAATATTTTCTCTGCTCCTACATCTCTCTCCTCTCCTTCTGGGATTCCTATAACTCTTATATTTCCTTTCCTCATGGAGTCAAATATTTCCCGAAGTCTCTCTATGGTCTTTTTCCTTCATACTTCTCCTTCCTTTTCTGTTTTAGTTCTTCTTACTTCTGTGTCTTCAAGAGTACTTATTCGTTCTTCCATTTCATCTATTCTGCCTTCATTGCTTTTCCCAGAGTTCTTTAGCGCCTCCATTAATTCTTTGATCTCCTGCATTTCTTTTACTTTCCTCTTTAGGGACTCAGTTTCATTCTTCTGATCATTAATTATTTTTCCCTTATCATTGTTTTCCTTTATGACTTCTGTCAGTTTTTTAATCACAGCAATTTTAAATTCTCTCTCTGGAAGGCTCAGACGTTCTTCCAAGTTACTGTCGTTGCAATCTGGTAGATGGTTTTCTTTTTGCGGTGTGCTTTTTTGCTGAGGAGTTGCTGGGTTGCATGTGGTTTTTCTACTCCCTACTGCCTGTTTTCTAATTTGCCGTATTCCTTGTGACACTGTGTTGCTGGTACTGCAGGCATCTTGGGCGAACTTCCCAGCTCACCTCTGGCTCCTCTGGGGGACTTCTGCTGGTTTCACACAGTCTCCACCAAAGAAAGGTCCCTGCTGCAAAATGCCGGTGCCAGGGATGCGCTCCCCTGCACGCCCGGTCTGCCCCAGCGGTGGGTGCCACTCCCCTCTGGGCTGGGACTGCAGGCTAGAAGGTGCCTGGCATGGGCAAGCCTCCCAGCTTACCTCTGGCTCCTCGGGGAGCATTCTGCTGGTTTCACACAGTCTCCACCAATGAACCTATAAACAAATTTAAGAGAATAAATAGGTCACACTCCTAATGGTGACAAAAATTATTTAACTATTTATAAATAAATTTTCATGAGTTATTTAAGGCAATAGGAAAAATATATGAAAGTATTGATACACATAAAAGAAGATTTGAATAAATCCCAATCATATTATATTTCAGTATAAGAGAAGACAAAAATCTTATGGCTTATATAATGGATAATTTGATGTGCCATGTTGACTAAGCCATGGTCCCTAATTTGGGGTGAAACACTAGAGGTTGCTGTGAAGTTATTTTTCAGATGGAATAACCATTCAAATCAGCAGACTTTGAGTAAAGCTTAGTACCCTTCACATTGCAGGTGGGTCCCATCCAATCAGTTGAAGACCTCAAGAGAAAACACTGTGGACCCTCTAGGGAAAAAGAATTGAACTGCCTTTAGATTTGAGAATGCAAGATCAAGTCTGTCCTGGGTTTCCAGCCTACTGACCTGGCCTGCAAATTTTAAACTTGCCAGCCCCACATTCACAGGAAATAATTCTTTCAAATCTCTCCTTCCCTATATACACAAATCAAGTGATTCTGTTTCTCTGGAATAACTCTGACTAATACAGCTGTGTCAATTCTCTCACAATTTTAAATATTTCAGATAAAGTCAATGAAGTGATCATCAGAATAAAAATGGTGAAGAGGAGGAGTTGATGACTATTATGTGTGGAATGACTTGCTGACTACATTAAATTTGATTTTGAAAAACAAATAAATATAAATATCCCTCTCTCACTGCCAATGGCCTGCCTTGTAGACCATATACCCTGTTGTCTCTCACAGAAATTCTTTGACTAACCACAGTCTTTCTTAGGTTGGTGTTCAGGGCACTGGCTGCTCATCTCACTAAGGTTTTTGCCAAAGATGTAAAATTTGGTGCAGATGCCAAGTGGTGGTTACTATAGGGCCAAAGGGAAGACCAGTGATCACTAACTAGAGATGGAGAGGTGCCAAAATAACAAAAGGTGGTGTGACTGTTACAAATTCCATTGGTTCAAAGATAACTATAGGGTCTCCCTAGTGGCACAAGGGGTTAAGACACAACCTATGAAGCAATCTGCAGCCACTACTGCACGAGTTCAATCCCTGCCCCAGGAGCTGACCCACATGGCGCAGCAGACCTCTCCTGTCTCTCCTGCTGCTCCCCTCAGCAGTGTATTTCATCAGTCTGCCTGTTCTGTTCCCTCCTCTCTCTCTGGTGAATCCTCTCACCCCCCACAACTCTGGCCTGTACCTTAGTTCTTGTATGCATAAATAAATAAAACTTTAAAAAAGATAACTATAAAATATTGGCCATAAATATATAACTATAAAATATTGGAAAAAATTGTCCAATAGATTGTCAATAACGCAAATGAAGAGGCTGATGGTGCTACTACTTATACCACTATACCGGCCTTCTCTATTGCCAAGGAAGTCTTCAAGAAGAATAGCAACAATGCTGATCCAGTGAAAATGTGGAGAGCTGTATTGTTAGCTGCTGATGCTGAAATTGTTGAATTTAAGAATCATTCAAAACTTGTAACAGTCCCTGAAGGATTTTCTCAAGTTGCTGTGATTTCTGCAAATGCAAAGAAAGATATTGGCAACATCATTTTTGATGCAATGGAAAAGGTAGAAAGAAAGGGCATCACAAGGAAAAGGATGGAAAAATGAATGTTATGAATGTTATGAGTGTTGAATTATAATGTGAATTCCAAGATGATATATTCTATTGAGTGAAAAGCCAATTTCTAGCAACCAGTCAATTGTACCTAATATTTCAATTGCCAATACTTAGCATAATCCTCTGATCATAACTGCTAAAGAAGTTCATGGAGGGACTTTGAGTACACTTATTTTGAATGGGTTAAAAGTTGGTCTTCAAGTTGTAGCAAAGCTCCAGGTTTTGGTGACAATAGAAAGAACCAGCTGAAAGATGTAGCTATTGCTACTGGTGGTGCAGTATTTGGAGAAGAAGAATTTACTAAATCTTGAAGATGTTCAGCCTCTTGACTTAGCAAAAGTTGGAGTGGTCATTGTGACAAAAGGTGATGCCATACTATTGAAAGGAAAAATTGACAACCTCAAATTGAAAAAAAAATGTATTCAAGAAATCATCAAGCAATTTGATATCCCACTAGTGAATATGAGAAGGAAAAACTAAATGAACATCTGGAAAAACTCTCATATGGAGTAGCTGTGCTGCAGTTTGGTTGAATAAGTGATATTGAAGTGAATAAAAAGAAAGAGTTACAGATGTCCGCAATGTTACAAGAGCTGCTGTGGAGGAAGGCATTTTTCTGGGAGAAAGTTGTGTTCTGCTTTGGTGTGTTCCAGCCTTTGACTCATTAAATTCAGCTAATGAAGATCAGAAAATTTGTATAGAAATTATTAAAAGGGGGCCTCCCCTGGTGGCGCACTGGTTGAGCGCTGGGCTGCGAAGCTACCCGCAGCCTCTGCCCCGCTGGTTTGATGCCCGGCCGCTGGTGAGGGTCCCACTTGGAGCACTGACCTCTCCTGCCATGCCCGCTGCTCCCCTCAGCAGTGTATTTCGTCACTCTGCCTGTTCTGTTCCCCGCTCTGGCTCTGGTGAGTTCTCTCACCCTCCTGTGCTTCTGACTGTACCCAGTGCTTGTATAAATAAAATAAATAAATCAAAAAAAAATATTAAAAGGACACTTAAGCTCTCTGCAATGACTATTGCTGAGAATGCAGGTTTTGCAGGTGTCCCGACCCTCTTTCGGAGGCACGGAAAGAGAAGGGCTGAGGATTGAAATGAGGGGCTTGACAAATTGACGCTAGCGTTTGCTTCTTTATTTTTCCTTTTTCCTTTTCCTACTTTTACATGTTTTTTCCTTTCCCTGTCCTACTACCTTCCCTGGCCTTCTCTATGCTCCTCTCTCAGTACATTTCTCAGTATCCTCTCTCAAAGTCTCTACGCAGTATCCTTTCCACAGTCTCCTTCTCGAGGTCTCCTCGCCTCATCCTCTACGCAGTCTCTCTCCTTATCCTCTACGCAGTCTCTCTCCTCCTCCACGCAGTCTCTCTCCCTATCCTCTACTCAGTTTCTCCAGTCTCTCCCGTGGTTCCCTTCTTCTCCCCCCTCGCTCCTCCCCTCGTACCTCTCAGTCCCACGTGATTTTCTGAAAACGCAGTGGTTTCTCCGAAGGCGAAACAGAAACCGAAACCTAACTTGCGAGCATGTGCAACATGGCGCATGCTCCGTGCGGCTCCGGACAGCAGGATTGTTAATAATTGAGAAAATTTTGTGGAGTTCCTTAGAAGTTGGCTGTATGATGCTATGCCTAGAGATTGTGTGGCTATGGTAGAAAAAAAGAATCACTGATTCAACCAAGGTTGTAAGAATGTAAGAACTGCTTTATTGGATTCTGTTGGAGTAGCATCTCTGTTGATTACAGCAGCAGAAGCTGTAGTTACAGAAATCCCTAAGGAAGAGGAGTCAGAAATGGGCAGAATGCGTGGAATGGTCGTTGGTATGTGAAGTGGCATATTCTATTTCCTAGAATAGTCATTTACCAGGACTGATGAATTATAAGTGGATCTCAAAGCAGTGTTCCTCATCTCTAACTTCAGAGGAGTCAGTTGAAGGAAATGACTGAAAATGACTGGCTGATGTTTAAGACAAATCACTATAATCATCATTACATGTTTCAGTTAACAACATAAAATGGCTTATTGCTATCATTGTCTATGCCCACAGATAGTTTATTTTGTGTTTTTTAATAAAAATATTTGTATATTCCTGATAACTGAGTGCAAGAGCCATGCACCAATGTATCGTTTTTAACTTTAATCACCAAGACAGTTTTTACATCATTCTTCCTTTTTCTACAATGTATGTTTTCTCCTCTTAGGTTTAGAACCCATAAAATTGCCACCACCAATTCACCCATGCACCATCACCATAGTCCTTGTTGCCCTTTCCTCTCCTGTTTTGATACCTCCCCATCCCCTGCAGAATATCTCTGATTTATGTTTGTCTGTTAATTTAGTTTTTTAATTTATTATAATTATTTTTTTTCTTGATCCCTTATTCATTTCCCCTACATTCTTCCTCTTAGTGAAACCATCCAATAGTTTTCTTTTTCTTTCTGGCTTAACTCACTAAGCATAAAAAAAATTCACTAAGCATAATCCTTTTCAGTTCCATCCGTATTGTTGCAAATGGCATCAGTTTATCTTTTTTGATTGTTAAGTAATATTCCATTTTGTATATATACCACATCTTGATTCAGTCATCTATTTCTGCATTTGGGTTCTTTTTTTTTTTTTAAGATTTAGTTATTCATACAAGAACCAGGGTAAGGCCAGAGGCACAGGAAGGTGAGAGAATTTACCAGAGACAGCGGGGAACAGAACAGACAGACAGACCGAGAACACTGCTAAGGGGAGCAGCGGGTGAGACAGGAGAGGTCTGCCGCACCATGTGGATATCTCCCTGGCCTGCCCAGCATCGAACCTGTGCTGCAGAGGCTGCGGACAGCTTCACAGCGCTGTGCTCAACCCGCTGCACCACCAGGGAGAACCCATTTGGGTTGTTTCTGTAGCTAACCTATTGTAAATAGTGTTGCAATAAACATAGGGGTGCAGATATCCTTTTGAATTAATGGTTTTGTGTTCTTTGGGTAGATCCCTAGAAATGGAATTGCCAGGTCATATGGTAGCTCCATTTTTAGTAGACTGAGGAACCTCCAGACAGTTTTCCATAGTGGCTGGACCAGTTTGCATTCCCACCAGCAGTGCAGGAGAGTTCCCTTTTTTCCACATCCTCCCCAACATTTGTTGTTTCCTCTTTTTTTGATATGTGCCATTATCACTGGTATAAGGTGGTATCTCATTGTGGTTTTGATTTGCAGGGGAAATGTAATTTTTTACAAAAAGGTAAATGTAGCATGAATTAAATTTCCTTTTAAGTTATATCCTGCAAATGATATAGCATGTGACTAAAAATTAAGGGAAAATTTCCTTTTCATATCCAAATAACCACCAAGTGGTGGCTTAAATCCTCATGGACACTTTGTACAACGTCATCATTTCAGCCCTTGCAGAAAGCCCTCTTGCTATGTGTTTGGAGGAACTCCTGGTGGTTGGTTCTAGCACCACCTTCGTCTGGTTTCCTATCTTGTTGCTATCGTCCCCTGGGAAGTGCTTGATCACCTACAGGTCTCCCATCGCTTCAAAACTTACAGCTTCATGTTACTGCTCTCTGCACATAAGCGTCCAATGGGGGCTCCGACACTGTATTCCATTGCCTAGACTTAGAGTAAGGATCAGACTATAATGCCCTATGAGATAGCAATTACATGTCATGGATAAACATAGGTAACACCACAAAGATGAATGAAGAACTAAATATGGACTTACAAAGAGTCCACCTACCAAGACGTGGTTGGGGTGCCTCAAAAAGCATTCTCCTTGGGCCTCCCTGGTGGCGCAAGGGGTTAAGCACTGCACTATGAAGCAATCCAAAGCCTCTGCAGCAGGAGTTCGATGCCCGGATGGCTAGGGAGCAACCCATATGGCGAAGCAGACCTCTCCTGTCTCATCTGCTGCTTCCCTCAGCAGTGTATTTCAGTCAGTCTGTCTATTCTGCTCCCCACTCTGTCTCTGGTGAATCCTCTCACCCCCTGCATCTCTAGCCTGTGCCCCAGCTCTTGTATGCATAAATAAGTGAATCTTTAAATTTAAAAAAAAAAAAAACATTCTCTCTGAATGCTTGCTTGCACTTCTGCCAAATGGGGTTGACTTTGTGTAGCGCTCTGGGAGAGCTTTGGTGGTCAACCCACCAGGAAGCTCCAGAGAGATACCCCCCTTTTTTATACCATTGTGTGAGTCATATTAAAAACTTTTTAAAAAATCTTCTTTGTTTTCGTTGAGATAAAATTCACATAGTTTAAAATACATCATCTTGAAGTGTATAATTGATTTTTTTTAATATATTCACAGTTGTACAACCATCACTACCATCTTATTCAAGCACATTTTCTCCATGGTTGATTTTTCAGCCCCTCATTTGTTATTCATATTTTATTGGGGACTGACAGAGCCCAGTACAACATGCTTCTTTTTCTACCCAAGTTCTCGACAAGCTGAAGAATTAGACAAAAGCAACATCATCTCTTTTAACTGGTACAGCAAGGCTTGAAGAATGTGACCTCTATGTGCAGTCAAGTAGGTTTCCAATAATAAGTCCCAACATGCCCCCTCAGTTGTGCTAGCCCAGTGAGGTGTCACTCCTCTGACATAAGATGACAGACATGAATGAGGCCTGACCACTACACTCTGTGAGAAAAGACATCGCACCCCACCTGTTCTGCCCATATCAGGGCTCCCCTCTTCCTAGGATAAAAAATGGAAGGGAAGTTCATTCCCTTTAAGGTCACCCAGCCCCTTCCTCAGGTTGAGTTTTATCCTAGGTTTCTGGGTAGATAATGCAATTATGTCTTTATAAGCTCTTCAGTTGTCAGTCACACCAAATGTAGGCTGGAACATCTCTATATTTTCTGTTCAGTTCCTTCACCTGTCCCTTCTCACACAAAACTAAACCCACAGTTTCATGTCCTACTCTTTGCCCTCAAGGTCTCAGTTCCACAGACAACCACTTAATACTGCAAGTTTGAGTTCTACAGCTCCCAAAGGTTATTTTCAAATGTGTAAATATACTTTATGTCACAGGAGTGACAAAACAGCTTTCCCTATTACCATCCTTATTATTGAATTGTGAGGTTTCATAAGAGCATGATTGAAGATTACATGAAAATTACACAGAGAGAGAGAGAGAGAGAGAGAGAGAGACCCCTAGAGCTGTAGCTAAATGAATTGCAGTTGTCAGTACTGTATCAATCACTAGAACTGAGCACTACTCCATGGACTGCGCAGCCTTTTATATATGTCTGTAATTTAGTTGTTGCCTTAAATAATTGGTGTTGAGTCATTTATGCTAATAATACAGATTATCACCCATTTATAGTATTTTTAAATTATGTCAAGATATTTATTTAACACATAGATTGCTGACCTTTCACTTGACATTTTTTATTAATGATGTATTATTTTTTATCCTTGTTTGTTTTTTACAACACAGGATTTCTCCACTTAGGCATGGTCATCATAGTTTTCCCATCATGAAGGCAACCACAGTCCTCCACCATAGTCCATTTTATTCCCCTTCCCTCCCCATTTTCTTCACTCCAACTCTCCCTCCACTTACCATCCCACATGGATGCCGCAGACCAGATCTATGGTCAGCTTTCAAGGGTCAGTTTTAAAGTTTGCCTTTATCTGATTAATTATAGTTTCTCTGTATTCCACACATAAGTGAAACCATCTGGTATTTATCTTTCTCCTCCTGCTCACTTCACTCAAGATAATCCCTTCCAGTTCCATCCATGTTGCCACAAATGCAGGTTTATCATTTTTTTTTTTTAGTTTTTTTTGGTTTTGTTTTTATAGAGGCATGTTTTATTTATTTATTTGTTTGTTTATTTATTTATTTATTTTATTTGTTTGTTTGTTTTGTTTATACATGTACTGGGTACAGTCAGAAGCGCGGGAGGGTGAGAGAATTCACCAGAGCCAGAGTGGGGAGCAGAGCAGGCAGAAGGACTGAAGTACGCTGCTGAGGGGAGCAGCGGGTGGCAGGAGAGGTCTGCGCGCCATGTGGGACCCTCCTCTTGGTGGCCGGGGAGCAGCCAGGGATCGAGCCGGCGCCGCAGAGGCCGCGGGCAGCTTTGCAACCCAGCGCTCAACCGCTGCGCCACCGAGGAGGCCCGGTTTATCTTTTTTAATTGCTGAGTAGCATTCCATTGTATGAGTATATAGAAAAAGATGAGTGGATCAAGAAAATGTAATATACATATACCTCCATACACACACACACACACACACACACACATCTTCATCCACTCATGTATTTGGGGGCATTTAGGTTGTTTCCAGGTATTGGTTATTATAAATAGTGTTACTATAAACATGAGTGCAGTTTTCTTTCAAGTTATTATTTTTGTGTTCTTTGGGTAGATACATAGGACTGGAACTGCTAGGTTATATGGAAGAAACATTTTTTAGTGTTTTGAAGAATCACCACACTTCTTTCCATATAAACTGGACTACTACATATTCCCAACAAGAGTGTCAGAGGTTCCTTTTTCTCCACATCCCTACCAGCACTTGATTCTTCTAGTTTTTGATATGGGCCATTCTCATGGGTATGAGGTGGTATCTCATTGTGGTTTTGACTTGCATTTTCCTAGTAATCCATGATGATGATCATTTTTTCAAATGTCTGATGGTTATCCGTATGTCTTCTTTGGAGAAGTGCTTATTTAACATTTCTGTCTACTTGTTTATTGCATTGTTTGTTTGTTTTTTATAAGATTTATTTATTTTTATACAAGAACCGGGGTACAGGCCAGATGTGCAGGAGGGTGAGAGGATTCACCAGAGACAAAGCAGGGAACAGAAAAGGCAGACTGATGAAATATACTGCTGAGGGGAGCAGTAGGTGAGACAGGAGAGGCCTGCTCACCATGTGGGATTCTCACCAGCCGGCAGGGATAGAACCTGTGCTGCAGAGGCTATGGACAGCTTCACAGTGCGGCACTCAACCGCCTACGCCACCAGGGAGGTCCTGTTTTGTTTTTATTGAGTTGTATGAGCTCTTTGTATTAATGTACCTTTGATATCTGTCCCTTGGCAAATGTATGGTGTGTGAATATTTTTCATCCATAAGGTAGGATGTCTCTTTGTTTTTATTACTGTCTCCTTCACTTACTGAAGTTTTTACTTTTATGTAGCCCCAGTTGTTTACTTTCTCCTTTATTTTCCTTGCACTTGGAGATGATTCCTCAATGTTATTTCTGAAGTTTGTTATAGAGTGTTTTGCCTATATATTCTATATATTTTATAGTTTCAGGTCTTACATCCCAGCCTTTTTTCATTTTGAATTAATTTTCATGTGTGGTGTGAGAGTGGTCTAGTTTCATTATTTTGTGTATGGCAGTCCAGTCTTTCCAATACCATTTATTGAAGAGGCTTTCCCCTTGATCCAGTGTATATACTTTTCTCTTTTGTCATAAATAAATTGAACATAAATGTGTAGTCTTATTTCTGTCTTCTCAATTCTATTCCACTGTTCTGTGTTCCTGTTTTTGTTTCAGTACCACATTGTTTTCATTGTTATGGTTTTGTAGTATAGTTTCATTGTTACCCTTAAGTGTGATACCTCTTTCCCCCCTTTTTTAAAGGTTTATTTATTTATGCATACAACAACTGCGGTACAGGCCACGGGTGCTGGAGTGAGAGGATTCACCAGAGACAGAGTGGGGAGCGGAACAGGCAGACTGACTGAAATACACTGCTGAGGGGAGTAGCAGGAGAGACAGGAGAGGCCTGCTGCATTATGTGGGTAGCTCACTTGCAGGCCGGGGTTCGAACTCATCATGCAGAGGCTGTGGGTAGCTTCACAGTGCTGTGCTTAACCCTTTGTGCCACCAGGGAGACCCCTTTTTCTCCTTTTGAATAAGTACAATTTTCACAGTGGTGGGTTTTTTAGGGTTTCACTCTTTGGGGGTATCAGTTATCTTCATTCTATTTCTTTAAAGAATGACACTGGGATTTTTATTGGGATTGCATTAAATCTGTAAATTGCTTTGGATAGGATGGGCATTTTGACAATGTTGATTCTATTCATGTGTGGGGATAGATACCTTTCCATTTCTATCTTCTTCTATTCTTTTTAGAATGTTTTATAATTTTATTCATATAGGTCCTTCATCCCATTTGTTAGGTTTATTCCCAGATATTAAATTTTTAAAAAAGATTTATTTATTTATGCATATAAGAACAGAGGTACAGGCCAGATATGTGTGGTGGGAGTGAGAGGATTCACTGGAGACAGAGTAGGGAATAGAACAGGCAGAGTGACTGAAAAATACTGCTGAAGGAGCAGCGGGTGAGACAGGAAAGGTCTGCTGAGCCATGTGGGTTAGCACCCTGGCTGGGAGCGAGCTTGTGCTACATTGGCTATGGATAGCTTCACAGTGCTGCAGTGGCTGCAGACAGCTTCATAGTGCTGAGACCTAACCCTTTATGCCACCAGGAAGGCCCCTCCTTTTAACACAATCTTAAAATGATCTAGGCTTATCTTGTCCCTTTCCATCTGCATGAATTAGATCAGGAATTGGTGCTTTTCCCAAGAATATCAGCTTCCCTTACCTGGAAATGGTAGTTAATAAATGCAATCTAGGCAGATCATAGTTTTATGGCTTCAGATAATTAATCTGTTGTTTGCTTATATTGCTTTTGTAAGAAATTATACTTAATTTGCTTAAAACTGTCAGTTAAAACACAAATAAATTGAGAAATATAGCTTTATAAACCAGAGTCATATTACGTTGCGGGGGCAGGGGGGCGGGGAAAGGAAGGATTAGGATCAAAATAAGGGGGGGTGCAATTGTATGGGTAATATAACCAAAATGAAAATGCATACATTGTGCAAAAATGAAAAATGATGTAAGAATTATAAAATATTTTTTAAAAAAGAAATACAGCTTTATAAAAACAAACTGAATAATCTTAATATTTTTGTGGCAGTACTTTAAATAAGTGTATACAACTTTGGGACATTTGACAATAAAAACCAGAAATCTGTAAATAACTATGTTACAGAATGTGAAATGACTGTCGTTAGAAACTGAAAGAAGAAACTAAGTGGTTGCCAGAAAGTCATGAGGGACACATGCTGGAAGAGATGCGTTTTCTCCGTGGACACCAATTCGCAGCTTATACCAGTCATGCATAATTACATTGCTGAACCTTGACTACAGGACCATGTCTTATCTGCCATTCATTCATTTATCAAGCACATACCATGTACTTGATTTTTGGTACAAGATATTTTGTTACCAACTAAATTTAAGGATGCTAGTAAAGGTGTAATTTTTAACAAAATAACTGGCTACTTATGGAAAATAGTTTGCTCTATATGCTTTTTAGTTCATACTATTCAGTCTCATATTGTTAGAACTTGCCTACTGCAAAGAACATTTTCATGTATGATTTAAGGAAACAAAAAAGCCCTGGAAAACAAAGCATAAATTCGGTCATACTTAGTTGCCAGATTAAATATTAAAATCAGTAAGAGACAAATTACTTGGAACAATGATTACTCCTCAGGAAATTCATAACAAATAAAAAGAACACTAGGAAAAAGTACTTTTAATATATTATCTTCTTCTTCAGAAATTCTCCAAGCCTTTGTTCTCGAGGAAGCAAACTACTGTTTCACTTCCCTGAAGCCACTGATAAAACCAGGCAAGAACATCAGAGAAAAAACTAACCCAAGATAGGTGCCATCCCCCAGGGAACAGAGTGCCTCTTTGTTTTATATTTCCATTGGAAATCTGGAGATTTTTCATGCAAACATCTTATTTCATGGCACTGCTTCTCAAATTGAGAGATTAAATCTAGCTTGGCATAAAGGTTTTTCAATAAAGTAGGTTGCACAGTCTTCTGTTTATGGAAAATTGATGCATCATCTGATATGCTTTCAATTGCTAACTTTTGTTTCACAAAAGCTGGAAGGAATTTCAACCAACCATTATCTAATCAAGAAAATATTTCCTACCTATCTTGTCTTCAACATAACTTGCTGCCAAAGGTAGTTTTGACTATTGTAAATCACTAGGCATTTTAACAAGCAAAACAGACTCTCTAGTTTTGTTCAAAAAGGTACAAATTATTGAAACTATCCATCATTATCAATGTAATGCCTCCAAATTTTGTGCGTGATGTGGAATGATTATGACATATTACTACTTCATTTGAGTAGAATTTTTATAGTCTTGAAATGCAAAAAGTTAGATATTATAATAATTCCAGTAAACCTTCTCATGTTTACACCCAACCCTGACTATGGAATAAGGCATGCGGTTTGAATGTTTATTTAACTATAAAATATACAGTGACTTATAATATCAAAATTCTTCCTGTATTCAACATAATATAAAGTATAGGAGGAAGCAAACTAAATATGAGCTGTGGGCATTTTTTCTTTTGGTGGATTGCAAATGAAAAGAATTTTGTCTTCTATCCAAATATCCATTTCTCATGGGTTCAAAACATTTGATAAAACATGCCTTGTCATATAAGGCAGATTCTGTCTTCAGAAATGTTTCTACCTGGACTTCTGGTTTGACCTAATTCAAGAGGATGGCATTGTATCCTCATGAAAAAGGGTCTGCCTGAGAAAGACTTTGAGACATGCACCCCTGAGTCTCCTGAAGGCATGCTCACAGAGGCAGTGAGGAGGTAGCTGGCACTCAGGACTGATTGCCGGTGTTCACACCAACCTCAGTCTCTGTTTCTGTGATCTTGGATGAGTTTCTTCATCCATTTGTGCCTCCCCTTCTGTTGAATGGAAAACTTTTTAAAATCAGAGATTAAAATGAATAACATATATAAAACGTCTGGAACAAGGCCTGTATGAAAAGTGCTAACTATATGATAGCTCTTTTAATTTATTCTAGCAGTCTCATGGCAGACCATAAGCTGCTACCTGTGTTGTTTCTTCATTCATTCAACAAGCATTTATTTGTGTTGAAAGTGGAATTATGTCATATATGCTTTCAGCTCATGTGAATGTAAACCACACAGACTCAAAGAGAAAGAAACATTTAAACAGCACAGTCCCAACTGCTCATCCTCTAGCAAGTGCTCCTGAGAGAACAGAAGTCTGGACAGGGGAGACTCCATCTATTCCATCGTGTGGGTCTTAGTTTCCTTGTGTCTCTTCTATGAGCAACAAGCTGTGACTTGAGTGTTTAAAGTGTCACCATCATTTCTGGTGAGTACCGTGTAAGCAAAATCTGGGATCTGTTCCAAAGCAGAAGAGAATTCAGACTGTGTTGAGAGGAAAAACTTGAAAGCATGGCATTGCAATACCTATGATTGTCACCTTCACTCTGAAATTGAGCTCTCCTATGGTGACTCTTGTCTGCTCTATGCCAGATGGTGAAGATACGTTTGTCAACAACACATAAACACACATGCATTGGAGACAATAGCCTAGTACAGATGTCCTCACATTTAGTGTACATAAGAATTATGTGGGGTGCTATTAAAGTACAGGCTCTTGTGTCCCATCCCTAGAGTTTATGATTCAGTAGTTCTGGGCTAAGGCTTGACAACTTACCACTCAATAAGCATCCCAGAGGACTGGGATCCAGGCACCAAACAGGTCTGACTGGTCAGGTATGGGACTCCCTGGGATGGGATACAGGAATATGTCACAAAATTCATGAGTTGGAAGTAGAGCCAGATCTAATGAGAGTTGAACCAGAAAAGAGCATAATCATAGTGCAGTTGCTATGAGTGATAGAAGAGGTCATGCTTGAAAGAGCAAGGCACTGCTGCCCCAGCCCTGGCTTCTTCAGATACATCGACCTGGCATTCTTGAAGGAGTTTCTCTCTAGTTCAGTAGTTACATATGATTGGGGGGTCTCTCATCTCTCTGTTCCAGAACTCAAAGTGGGAAGCACTAGGACCTTGCCTTCTTCTCTGTTAAGATAAAGCTAAAAGGGAAAAGCAGCATGTTGGGCAGACAGAGGTTTTGCCTTGGATTCCCTCCTTTCCCAGACTCAAGGTCTGGCCAGGGTCTGTATGGTGGGGGCAAAATGATGCACTGCAAACAAAGGCAGAGGCAGGGTCTGGTTTGTGGGATTGATAAGAGTGAAAGGCCAAGTTCATAAGCTGAGCCACCAGCTGATATAGCCACCAGCTATATCAGACCAGGATATCAGGTGGCTATATCAGCTATATAGCCACCAGCTATATCAGACCAGGATATCAGGTGGCTATATCAGCTATATAGCCACCAGCTATATCAGACCAGGATAAACTTTAAGTTCAACATCTATAGACATAAGCCTTGAATACCAAGAGTCCAGAATGGGTACAGAGCAGCAATCCCTTAGTCCAGAGAACCAATGGAAAGACCCCTACCCACAGATTGTGAAATTTTATCTCTCACAGCAGATAGGCATCTTAAAGGCCAAATAGTTTTCCCCATAGAGGTTGAAATAAATCATAAAAGTAGATGTAAATTATTGACAAAAGTTAAGTTTTAAAATATTTAGACCAATGATTCACAGACTGTGGTCGCAGGACCAGCAGATGAGCATCACCAGAGAACTTCTTAGAATTCAAATTCTCAAGCCTCTCAGGTTCTCCTAAATCAGAAACTCAGCGAACGGGAGCCAGAGCCTCCAGGGGATTCTGATGTTGCCAAACTTTGAGAACCACCAGTCTAGACTTGAGTTTCTCCAGTTTGTCCACACATTGGCATGACCTGTGGATCTCTAAATCTACCATGGGGGTCCAGCTTCAGGAGCTGTGGTTTAATCAGTATGGTTGAGGCTTGGGATTTGGGGTGATTTAGGATCACAGGCGATTCAATATGTACACACATTTGGGAATCACTAGGCTAGACTGAAATTAATATTCCAGTACCTACGGTAGGGCAATTTTAAAGGATTCCAGAGAACAAAGTAATTGTATTTCCTCCCCCACAATAGAGAGAAAGTGGGCAATTTTGTAACCTCATTAGTATATTTCATTTTCTGCTTCCTCTGTTTTGCTGCTTCCCTTTCCCCCAACGGGCTAATCCATCCTGGCCCTCATCATTCCCATTGACTGGATATATATTGAAGTTATCTTGTACTTCCTGTGTTTTGGTGAGGTTTTTAGGGTAAAAGGTTGCTATTTGCAAAGAGAGGACATTTCTTAGAGGAAGAAGCTTTTCCTTAGGCAGCCAATCATTTGAGTAGGAGCTCTAAAGAGGACACCCAAGCTTGGAAGGAGGGGCTCTGGTCAGCAGAAAGGTAGGCTTTGGCCAGTCTGAGGACTTCCCCCTCTCATCCCTGCAGAGGCATTTAAACCTTAGCGTGTTGATGTAGTGAGTTAGCCTTTTAAGCTTAGTGGTAGAGAGAGCAGCAATGAGTGACATATTCAAAGAGAACTTGAAGCTTGAAAATAGGGGCTGGGCATTGAGGGTTTGTTACATCCTCTACAGCTGCCTGTGTTTCTCACTTCAGAAAAACTAGGTGTCATTCATCAAGAGCATGGGGTTTTATTTCTAAGGCAAGGACCTTAAAGTTCTCCTTGGGCATGTGTGGCCCCCAAACATAACCTGGGACTGAGCTCCTCTATATGCCACATGATCCAAACTCACCCTTCATCATCCTCTCTCCACCCTCTTCACATTCCACTCCCTTAGGATGGTATGAAAGGCTGAATAATCCTCAGAGAATCAAGTTTTCACCTTTCCCAAATGTGGGATGGTTGCTGAAACAAAGAGGATAAAGATAATGTAAGGCATGAGGGAGCTGGAGATGTGAAAAATAGGTGAATTACATTCATTCAAAAATACTCTAAATGATAGAAAACTTGGAACAAACCAGTCACAAGCAGGAAATTGAAATAGTAATCAAAACTTAAACCAAAAAATAAATAAATAAAGTCCAGGACAAGCTGACTTCATAAGTGAGTTCTACCAAACCTTCACAGTCCAACTAATACCTATCCTGTTCAGACTCTTTCCAAAAATTGAGAAAGATGGAATTCTTCCAATCACATTTTATGAAGTCAACATCATGGTAATACCAAAAACAAAACAAATACAGCCCCAACAAAGAAAAACATAGATCAATCTCCTTAAATGAGCACAGAAGCAAAAATCCTCAATAAAATCTTCACAAACCAAATCCAACAATGTATTAAGAAGATTATACAACATGTGACCAAGTGGGATTGATACCAGGAACACAAGAATGGTGCAGTATACAAAAATCAACAAATGCAATCTACCACATCAGGAAAGAAAAAAAAAACAAACCATGATCCTATCAACATATGCTAAGAAATCATTTGATAAGGTGCAGCATAAATTTATGATGAAAACCTTGAACAACTGGGGATAAATAGAACATATATTTACATAGTAAAAGTCATATATGACAATCCAAGTATTATTCTCAATGTTGGAAAACTGAAAGCCTTTTCACTAGGATCTGGTACAAGACAAAGATGTCTACTCTCACCACTACTATTCAACATAGTATTGGAAGTCCTAGCTAGAGCAATTAGGCAAAATAAAGCAATAAAATGAATCCAATTTGGGAAAGAAATAAAGCTATTATTATTTGCAGATAGTATTATAATATGCTTAGAGAACCACAAAAATTCCATGGAAAAACTAAATAAATAAATCTTTTCAAAAAATTGTGTCAAGGGGCCTCCCTGGTGGCGCAAGGGGTTAAGACACAACCTATGAAGCTGTCCGCAGCCACTGCAGCATGAGTTAGATCCATGGCCAGGGAGCAACCCACATGGCGCAGCAGACCTCTCCTGACTCTCCCGCTGCTCCCTTCAGCAGTGTACTTTGATCAATCTGTCTGTTCTGTTCCCCACTCTGTCTCTGGTGAATCTTCTCACTCTCCACACCTCTGCCCTGTACCCCCAGTTCTTGTATGCATAAATAATAATAAATCTAAAAAAAGTGTGTCAAAGGGAGACAGGACAGATAATTTCAACATCAGAAACCATTGTCATCTTAAAACAAATAGATAAAATAAGTCAAAGAAAAAGTTAAATGTGTGTCCAAGACAAATGCAAACGATATAAAAGCCTGAGGTTGAAATAATAACCCATATTATAAGTAGCAGTGAGACATGTCAGTCATTCCAAGTTTTCAAAAGTATAATTCACAATAAGAATATATCAATTGCAAAGATTTATGGACAGATAATCTTATGTCTAGATGTTCAAATTAAAAATGAAAATAAAAATAACTATGAGAAAAAACCATAACAATAGAAGAAGTGAGCATCTGTTTGAGGCTTTATCAAATAAGTGAACAAGTATTTCAAGAGATTATAAGACAATTTATTCATACAGCATTAACAATTCAAAACTTTCATTTTTTTTAATTTTTACTTCATAAACAAAGTATCACTTTGCTAAGTTTCTGAGCAATTTTTAGAAAAATGATCTTATTTTAAGCTACATACTAAATCCTAATCTTTGGAAAACCTTATTCTCAGTCTTCAATATAAAATTAGCATTAAAGGTAATGGTTTATGTAAATATTTTTTTCAATTAGAAATTATGTAATAGCTTTCTAAATAACTCCTTGGTCAAAGGGGAAGTAAAAATTCATGTATAAAAGTTTGTAAAAAATGCAATGCCAATTTGAGAATGGCACATTAAATTACAAGACATATTGAAGCTTTGCTCATCAGGAATTACATGTCTAGATGGCTTTATTACTCCCACAACATAAAGATGTAAATGAATCATTTTTCAAAACCAAAGAACTAATAAAAGACTTTAGAGGCAGGAAGGCACAGAGCAGGATATCTAGGATCCAAGCAGTCAGGCAAGTAAGAGCCCATGAGCCCTAGGTGGCTTTCCCAGGCTTTTATTGAGCTTTTTCATGTAGTGCAGCAACCAGGTACACAGCAGGCAGCGGTGCAGAGGGTTGGGAGGAGCGCCCAGGGGACCGCCCAGGGGACCAGGAGGCCGGCAGGCCTACAAGCCCCCAGCCAAGTCTTCACCCCAGGCTCTCTGGTGTTCTTTCTCCCCTTCTCTCTCCTCCTGTTCTCTGCTTCCCTTGGCGAATATATCAACACTGCAGCCATGGCCCACAAGAGTAAACAACACAACTGAAAATAACAATGTAACAAAATGCAGGTGCCCCCATCTGGCATGCAATCCTAATGATGGGAGGGCAGAAAAGCCTGAAAAGCATTTACCCTACAAAGACTAAATGAAAACTGAAGAAAACTTTCAATAATTATAATATCTATTAGGAAATGAAGAAACTAACATAATATCTAGTCAGGAAAATACAAAAGGATGCAAAGATATGTAATATTAGGCACAAGAGTGAGGATATAATTTTAAAATTGCATCAACTTTAAAATGGTATACCCATACTTCATAATATAAACCAATATAAATTCTGATGCAATATATTAAATTTATTTAAATCACTAAAATTAAAAAAGAATATTTATATGAATACTAATACTCACCTTGACTAGATATATATTTTCTGAGCCTTACAGCAAATACAAAACCCAAAATGATAAATCTTGGAAGATAATTTAAATTTCTCTGCTGCCAACTGTGGGTCTGTGCAGACAGATTTATTAAGTGATGAAAGTAAGAAAGAACAAACGACCCAATAGGAGAATGACATTTTTGGATAGTCCATGCAGTGATTCAATAAGGACTGAGAGGGGGCTTCCACACTTGCCTGGATTTGAGGAAGGATATCGCCACCAAAACCACTTCTAAATATGTAATGAAAAATACACATGGTCAACAAGATACTTTCTATGATCCAGCCAGGTCATTCAACCAGATTTAATCCATTATATTTGACAAATGCTTGTTTGTTTCAATAGGCCTTACTTTTCAGAGCAGTATTAGGTTCCCAGCAAAACAAAAGTACAGAGATCCAAGACGGTAGGTAATGCCCTCCAGATACGACATGACTCCTCCCCTGTTTGCCTCCACTTGCTTATTGTTGCTTTCATTTTCAGGCAAGCTCTTCTTGCTTGATGGCAAGATTGGTCCTCTGAGTAGTAGCAGGTTACATTGAGCCAGTCCTTTCCTCCTGTGACCCTGCCATGGCCAATTGGGCTAGAAGTAGAAGAATCACATATTTTATCACCCAAACCAGGACACTTTGGAGGGAATGGTGGGGTAATGATAATGACTTCACTGAGATAACAGACATTTTCTGGTATTGTTCCTTGTACACCTAGGTATATGCTCCCTTTCAGAAGAAATGAATCAAGTAGCAGTGTTAACTAAAAATAAAGAAAATAATGATAAAGGAACAGTCATAAGACGATTGAATTTAAAATGACTGTCTATGCCAACTTTTAATTAGAACATGAACAACTGAAACTTCGTTAGTGGAAGTCTAGGATCATACTGATAGCCATTAACCACAGAGAAATGAAAGAATGAATCCCAAAGACTTGTGTGAGACTGTTCATAGGAGTTCCTTTTGTAATCATCAGAAACAACAGAAATTCATATGCAGATGATGGGTCAACAAACTAGGACATATAGTATTGGAAGAGTATTGAGCAATTAAGACAAACAACTGTTGATATACACAACAATGTGGAAGAATCTCAAATTTGTTGTTACATTGCATGAAAGAAGTTAGGCAAAGAGAACATATTACATGATTTCATTTATAGAAAACTGTAGAAAAATTGGGCCTCCCTGGTGTGCAAGGGGTTAAGCACCACACTGTGAAGCTGTCCCCAGCCTCTGCAACATGAGTTTGATCCCCAACAGGACAGAGAGAAACCCACATGGTGCAGCAGACCTTTCCTGTCTTACCTGCTGCTCCCCTTAGCAATGTATGTCAGTCAGTCTGCCTGTTCTGTTCCCCACTCTGTGATGAATCCTCTCACCCCCTGTACCTCTGGCCTGTACCCCAGTTCTTGTATGCATAAATAAATAAATCTTTAAAAAAAAGAAAACTGTAGAAAATACAAAGTAATCTATTTTGAGAAAAAGCAGATCAACAGCTGCCTAGGGATGGGATAGAGGGAGTAATGGAGTTAATATGGCACAAGAAAATTTTAGTAGGGGGTGGAAATATTATTTAAGAAATCATGGTCTCTTGGGTGTAATATATCAAATTTGATAAATTTGTAGACTATAAATATGTGTTCAGTGTACATCAATTATACCTCAAAAAGAGCTGTTAAGCTCTCTAAAAAATAAAAACAGAACATTTTTAAAGAGGATTATAGATTTTTTGGTGGGATAATTTGGAGTAGGTGAGATAGAGGAACAAAGGGGCTCCAGTTGAGTGTAGTGCTAACAGAAGGGATGAGTGCACATTGCCTGGTTAGGCTCGGTGCCCCAGGAGAGAGGGTACCCCAAAGGCTTTAAAAATAAAGATCCATGACACTCTATTCTGCCTATTGTGTTGTTCTCTGATGTAACCACCACACTTACATTCTGAATCTGTAATATAAATGTAATTGACACTAGATGAGTGTTGCTTATGGGAAACAAAGGAGTTATGTATCTCTAGGTAGATGCAGGATGAGAAAGGAAATCTTAAAATATGCAGGAAGAGAGATTGAGGGTTTACAAGAGGCAGAAAATCTGAGTCTGAGACCCCATGAAACATCTGACTTTCAAGAATTCCCATTAAGATTGAGACTTTGTCTAAGAGTCCCATTACAAAGAGAATGGAGTTTGAGCTAGTGTCATTTGACTCTGGAAGGACAGGAAGTTAGTGCCCAACTGACATCTGAGATACATGAGTATGTCAAAGGTCAGGGTCACATTATTCCATCTGTACTGCATCTGGGGACACCATTCCTTATAACAGAGTTCTTGCCTGGGGCCATGGTCAGAGTGATTCAAGTGACTGGCCTTCTGATTTGTGGTCAGCAAGTTTCACAGGTGAATGGATACCTTGGGGAGGGGAGAGAGGGTGGCAAATAAGAAGAAAAACAGTTTTCAATTTTTAATGACAACACTCCGGGTACTGGCACTAGAGATACAGTGATAAATAAGATAGATGATTCTTCTATTCCCAGAGCTGATAGGCCAATAAGAAGGTAGACATTGACTTAGTAAGAGCAATACATATCAAAATAGAAATAAGGGAAAGAGGATTGACTATGAATTAAAAGTAATAGAAAAAAAGTAAAAGTAAAAGTAACAGAATCTAAGGGACTTCTCTGAGAAGTGAAGGTAAAGATGAGATTTAAAAGATGAATAAGGATTGAGGCCCTGACGCTGAAACCTTCAGTCATTGCAGAACAGGACCCATTTCCATTTCCCCAGTTATGATATCTATACAAACTACTGAGAGTAACTCTTGGGCATTGGTCACGCTGGATACTTTATTGAATATTGACCTCAATAGTAGATCTGTTGCTCAACACCAAAGTAAGTTCTTATGTTCCCAAACTGATGAAACACCAGGCATTGGCAGTATAGTTGAACAAGCTATGTCAGACCCTGCCTCTATGGGAGTTGTGCATAGAATGGCAGAGAATATCCACAGAAGGACACATGGACAGTGGCAATAGACATATTTCAATCTCCACACTTTGTCACAGAATTATCTATTCCTCTTCTGTTCCTGTGTATAGACTCTCAGCAATGAACCCCACCATCAGGAGCATTTTTATGCAGTTGCCTAAGTTGGTCTATTCTGTCACACAGTAGTATGGCATAGATAGCAACATAGGTGACCCCCAATGAGCATACCTCCCATTACTCTAGGTCCTTTCCCACACTGACTCAGTATTTGGCCATGTGACTCACATTGGCCAGTGGATAAGCATTTTCCCGCTGTGTCTTGTCCCAGAATGTTCCCTTTTGGACCCCAGCTGCCATACTCTAGGAAAATCACCACTCTCCTTTAGTAAGAAAGGAGGCCACATAAAGAAGCAAGGCACCCTATCCATAATAAACATTAAGGCTTTAAATGTGTGAGACAAACTTTTCAGAACTTTCCAGCCCAGTCCAGCCATGAACCCATATGAATGAACCCAGCAAGGACCACAAGCAGCAGAGAAACTACATAGCTAAGCCCAGCCAACCTAAAAGGCCACGAGAAAGAATTGTCACTGTCTTAGGCTTATCAATATGGAAGTGATTGCTTCACAACAGTATTTATCATGTAAACATGACTCTCAAGCATTATTGCCCACCAAGAAAAGCCAACACTATAAGTCCAAATGTAGTTTCCATTACAACTCATTGACATTTGTGACATATTCTCACCATACTTTTGTTTCTCTTGTGAGACATGTTTTGATTTTTTTGTTTTGTTTTGTTTTGTTTTTTCCCCAGGTGTGTTGCAAAGAATTTTGAAAGATCAGGATCAGGACAGGATCCTTCTTGTAAGGTGTAGATAAGTGTCTTATGACAGCTGTAGCAACAAAAGAGGATATTTTTTTTTAATTATTGCATTTAAAAGCAATATATCATCATATAGTGATTGCATTTATATTATTATATTTTACATGTTTGTGTTTATTTCTACAGAGCCATTCCCCTCCTCCACAAACACAAAAGACAAGATGGAGAAAAGCAGAATATAAGAAAAGACCTCAGAGGAAATAGTTTCGTCTCTAATTCACCCTGGGACCAGCCAGCACTGAGGACACAACAATCCTCCCATCTTGAAGGCAGGCTGAAGGCATTACTTTAAGTTCCTTTGTCACTTTTAAGAATGTACTTTATGAAGGCAGAGAATTACCAGAAACCCGTTTAACTGAAAAGGCTGGGCCGGTTACACACTTCCCTCCTCCATTGCATGAAGTTCTCTAATAGGCTATGCATACAGCATGCACTTCTGCTCAGATCACACCCACAGCTGTTTGTATTAAACATCTGGTCAAACTCCCACACCCTCTCATTGGACTCCATGAACTTGCTTTTTGCCAGTTTCCCCCATGCCCAAGAAACACATACCCCCTTCCTTTCTGGTCTCAGAAAGCTTCTTAGCAACCTGGCTACTAATTAGATTGCAATAGCCATGGTGCCTGACCAAGGCCCTTACCAAGCCCCTGAATCACTCTGCTCCTGCCTAAGACTGTAGGAAAAAACTCAGTCCCCAGATTTCCATTATCAGAGCTAGACTGCTTCTGAGGGAGGAAGCTGCAATGTGGGAGTCCAGGGACACACAATAGTGGAATCTGACTAGATTTAGCAGTGATTACATATCCTTCTCTCAGCTTTAGCAACTAGCAACAAGGCACAAGTGACCACATCCTGGTTGGGATCTCCCTGGTTTCCTGGGCCACTAACCCATGCTGGTCCTTGAGCTCCAAATATCCTGATTGGTGATGAGACTTCAACCAATACGACAGCAGAAAGCACAGCATCCAAAGTCAGCACCCTAGGGTAATACACTACAACCTTTATTCTAACACAAATCTATTGTAGGAGTGGGAAGAAAACAATTTAGCATGACACATAGATAAAAACACAGATCACCAAACATAATGAGGAGTCACAGGAATTCATCCCTATCAGTGGATCAAAACAAACCCAGGGAAAACCATAATGCTGTAGAACTAAGTAAATAACAAGAAGACTTAAAAACAACAGTCTTTTTTTTTTTAAAGATTTATTTATTATTTATTTATTTATACAAGCACTGGGTACAGTCAGAAGCGCGGGAGGGTGAGATAATTCAACAGAGCCAGAGCGGGGAGCAGGAGCAGAGCAGGCAGAAGGACCGAAGTACACTGCTGAGGGGAGCAGCGGGCTGGGGGAGAGGTCTACGTGCCAGGTGGGACCCTCCTCCAGTGGCCGGGGAGCAGCCGGGAATCGAACCGGTGCTGCAGAGGCTGCGGGAAGCTTCGCAACCCAGCACTCAACCGCTGCGCCACCGGGGAGGCCCAAAAGCAACAGTCTTAATGATGTTCACTGAAATTAAATTGGATGAACAAAATGAGAATTATAACAAGAACAGAGGAAAAAAAATGAAAAGGTTCCTAACAGAAATCATAGAGCCAAAAATTAAAATAATTTAGCTAAAAATACAGTAGAGGGGCTCAGCAACCGACTTAATGAAGCAGAGGACCAAATCAGTGAGTTAGAACACAGGGGGATGACAAGCATTCAGAAATATCAACAAAATAATACTCATTGTATTTAAATGAAGATAACATAAGAGACTTATGTGAAAGCATCAAAGGAATGTTTACATCACAGGGGTTACAGGTGGAGGGGAGAAGAGAGAGAGAGAGAGAGAGAGAGAGAGAGAGAGAGAGAGAGAGAGAGAGAGAGAAGAAGGAACAGAAATGTTATTTGAAGAAATAATAGCTGAGAACTCCCCCAAACCAGAGAAAGAAACTGACATTCAGATCCAGGGAGTTCAAAAGTTTCCAGACAAAATAAATTAAATAAATGCATACCAAGACACATTATAATCAATATGCCAGAAATTGAAGATAAAGCACCTACAGAAAAGCAAAGAATCACATAAGGGAACCCCAGAAGATTATCAATGGAGTTCTCAGCAGAAACTTAATAGGACAGAAGGAAATGATATGGTATATTCAAAGTGCTGGGGAAAAAATGACCTACAATCAAAAATAATTTACCCAGCTTGGCTAACACTCATAATTGAAGGAGCAGTAAGAGCTTTACAAACAAGTTGCTGGAATCATCTCCATGAAACGGGCCTTATAAGAAATACTAATACATTTCTATAAAATCAAATGAAACATCATATACACCAAAAACATAAAATATGGAGAGAAGAGTAAAAAGAGGCACTATTACAATGAGCTTATATCTACTTCCTTCTGATTCAAAATAACTTAAAAGCAAAAAGTACTATATGTAAACCTCATTGTAACCTCAGAATAAAAATACTTAGGAGAAACATATAAGATGAAAATAGAACCCAAATATCACACAAAAAGGAAGCTATTAAAATACAATGGAGGAGAATAAGAGAACAACAAGAACAAAAAAAAAAGAAACGCCAAAACTAAAATCATAATAGCAAGAAATATTCATCAATAATTTCCTTAAATGGCATAAAGCGGCTGAATGGATTGGAAAACAAAACCCAATTTTCTACTTGTCCGGAGACTCCCCTGAGCTCTATAGATTCAAAGTAAAAGCTCAGAAAATAATCCTACGAGCAAATGGCTGGTGAATCATATTTATATCAGATAAAATAGCCTTTCAGCTGAAAACAGTATCAAAAGACAGGGAGGAATATATACATCAAGAAAATGTAACACTCAATAATACATATGCACCAAACAAAAGAGCATCAAAATATATAAAACAACTATTAGCAAACCTGAAGAGATATTAACAGTGATATTATAGTTATAGGAGACTCTAACACCCCACTTATATCAGTAGGCAGCTTAACCAGACAGACAACAGAAATCAACAAGGAAACAAATCAAAATCAACAAGCAACAAGCACTTGTAAACCAGAGACACACTACAGGGGCGGGGAGGGGGAGAGGAGCAAGTAGGATCAAAACAAGGGTGGTGGGACTTGTATGGGGATTATAACCAAGATGAAAATGCATACATTGTGCAAAAATGAAAAACAATGTAAAAAATATATAAAATAAAAAAAAGAAATCAACAATAAAGCAACATTAAACAAGGGATTAAAGCATACAAACTTGATAGATATTTACAGGGTACTCAAAAAAAACTAACAATAATAAGTACATATTATTCTCAAGTACGCATGGAACATTCTTGAGGCTAGACCACATGTTGGGTCACGAAACAAGTATCAGTCATAGAAAATAGAACGACATGGGGGTCTCCCTGGTAGCACAAGGGGTTAAGATGCAGCACTATGAAGCTATCCAGAGCCACTACAGCACAAGTTCGATCCCCGATGAAGGAGCTAACCCACATGGTGCAGCAGACCTCTCCTGTCTCTCCCACTGCTCCCCTCAGCAGTGTATTTCAGTAGATCTGCCTGTTCTGCTCCCCACTCTGTCTCTGGTGAATCCCCTTACCCCCTCCACATCTCTGGCCTGCATCCCAGCTCTTGTATGCATAAATAAAGAAATCTTAAAAAAAATGAAATCTATGTCCATGTATTGAAAAGTTAGCATTGTTAAAATGGCCATCTTCTCTGATCACCATGGTATAACACTAAAAATCAATGGCAAATGGAAAAGAGAAGAACTTCAAATATGTAGACATTAAACACCATATGACTGAATACCCATTAGATCAATAAGAAATCAAAGGATATATTTCAAATACCTAGAAACAAATGAAAATAAAGACAACAGCTGTCATAACCTATGTAATAGAGTACAAGCAATAGTGGGAGGGAGTTTTATAGCAATACAGATATACAACCAAGAAGTAAGGAAGATTTCAAGTGCACCATCTAATACTACATCCTTAAGGAAGTAGAAAAGGAAGAAAAAATGAAATCAAAAGCAATTTGAAAGAAGTGAAAATAAAAATTAGAGTGGAAATAAATGAAATAGAAATCAAAAAGTAAATAATAAGGATGAATGAAATCATGAATTGGTTCTCTAAAAAAAAAAAATAAAATTGACAAACTCAATAAGAGAACAAGGGAGCAAAAACTTTAATAAATAGAATCAGAAATGAAAGATAAAAGAAATTACAAGAAGCACAGAGAAATACAAGAAATAAGAGGCTATTAAACACTGTTATGCTTACAAATTTATTGTCTAGAAAATGGACAAATTCTTAAAATCATGCAAGCTCCCAAGACTAAACCAGGCAGAGACAGAAAATTTAATCAGAAAGGAAATTGAAACTGTAATCAAAAGTCTCCTGAAAAACAAAAACCTAGGACTAGATGGTTTCTCTAATGAATTCTATAGAAACATCTAAGCTCGACTATCTCAAACTATCCAATCAAATTGAAGAGAAGAAAATGCTTCCAAACACATTAAATGAGGTCAATTATTACCCTGGTACCAAAATTAGACAAAGATATAAAATAACTACAGAGCAGTATTCCTGATGAAGATAGATGCAGAAATCCTCAACAAAATCTTAGCAAACCAAATTCAAACAATATATCAAAAGGATTATACTTTATGACCGACGAGATTTATTTCAGGGATGCAGGATGGTTCAACATTCACAAATCATTTAATGTCATACACCAAGTCAATAAAGATAAAATTATATGGTCATATTAATAATGTGTCAACAGCATTTAATAAGTTTCAACATAACCAAACTCTCTAAAACATAGGGATAAAGGGAACATACTTAATCAAAATAAAAGCCATATATGACAAATCAATAGGTAACATGATACTCAATGATAAAAACTGGAAAATGTATCCTCTACTATCAAGTAAATGACAACAACGTCCACTCTTTCTGCTACTATTCAATAGTATTGGAAGTCCTAACTAGAACAATTAGGCAAGAGAAATATATTAAAGGAATCCAAATTGAGAAAGATGTAAAACTGTCATTATTTGAAGGTCTGATTATATATGTGTAGAAAAACCCTAAAGATTTGACTAAAAAGAACTGTTAGAAATGATAAGTCATTACAGTAAAGTGGCAGGCTACAAAATCAATGTGCAAATATCTGTTGTGTTTTTATACACAAATGAATTATAAAGCAGATAAATCAAGGAAGCAATCATATAAAAAAGAACTAAGTACCTAAGGATAAGCTTCACTAAAGAGTTGAAAGCCCTGTACAATGAAAACTGTAAGACATTACTAAAAGAAATAGAAGACACAAAGAATAGAAATATACTGTGTTCATAAATTGGAAAATTAGCATTATTAAAATGACCATCTTAAATCACTATATATATTTCAATGCAATCCCTGTCAAATTTCAATGGCATTCTTCAAATAAATAGAACAAAACATTACCTAAATTCATATGGGACTCTAACAGACCCTGAACAGGCAAAGAAATTCTGACAAAAAAGACAAATGGTTTTATCACACTCCCAGATTTCAAACTATACTACCAAAACACAATAATCAAAAAAGTATGGTACTAGAATAAAAATAGAATTCTAAAAATAGAATTAAGAGACCAGAAATAAGCACATACTTATATGGAGAGTTAATCTATATCAAAGGATACAGAAGTATACAGTAGAAAAAGGGAAGTCTCTTCAATAGATAGTGTTGGAAAAAACTGGAAAGCCACAAGCAAAAGAATGAAACTAGACCACTATCCTATAGCACACACAAAAACTTAATAATAACTCAAAATGGATTAAAGATGTAAGACCAGACACTATAAAATGCACAGAAGAAAACACCAGCAAAACACTCTATATTATAAGCATCAGACATGCATTTGGGGATTTGTCCCCAATAAGCAAGAGATACAAAAGTAAACATAAATAATGGGAATACGTCAACCTAAAACTCTGCATAGCAAAGACACCCTACTAAATGGGAGAAAATAGTTGCATATCATACGTCTGACAAGGGGCTGATATCTACAAAGAACTCATACAACTCAGCAACAACAACAAAATCACAATAACCCCATCAAAAATGGGCAGAAGGGCTAAATTATCATTTTACCAAAAAAAGACATAGAGATGGCTAAGAAACACACATCATCACGTTTCATCAGGGAAGTATAAATCAGAACCACAAGGTGGGAGCTATATCACCTCCCACCTGAGAGAACAGTCTACATCTAAAAACCATAAATAACAAGTGTTGCAAAGATGTGGAGAAAAAAGAACCCTAGTATATGTGATGGGAATGTAAATTGGTCCAGCCTCTATGGAAAACAGTATGGAGACTTTTCAATATTAAAATAAGTCTACCAAATAATACAATAATTCCACTCCTAAGTATCTATCTGAAAATTATAAAAGCACTAATTTGAAAAGACATATATACTCCTTTGTTCATTGCAACACTAGTTTGGGCTATTTACAATAATACTCTAACCAACCTTAGTGGCCAACAATGGATAATTGCATAAAGCGGATATGATATATAGGCATGATTGAATATTACTCAGCTGTAAGGAGAAAAAAATGAAATCTTGCATTTGACACAACTGGTTAGAACTAGAGGGGATTATGGTTTGTGAAATCAGTCAGGAGAAAGACAGATACCAAGTGATTACACTCATGTGTGACACACACTCATACGTGATGCATAAAGAAACTAAGCAAATGAACAGAGAAATTCCAACCAAAACAAACCCTTGAAATCTGACTACAGAACTGAGCTACAGGAGGGGGATTGAGGGAGAAGAGCAGAGGATTGAGTGAACCCAATGGAATAGTAAAGAATTACTGGCACTTTGGTAGTGGGTGCAATATGGCAACATATTTCCAAAACAATAGCATTGTAAACCAACATTAGTTCAATACAAAATTGACATTTTCTCTTTGTCTTTTTCACTTTTTTCTTAGCAGTTTTAGAAGTTTCCATTGACATGTTCTCCACCTCAGGTTCTTTTCTCAGCTATGTGCAGGCTACTAATAAGCCATCAAAGGCACTCTTTCTTTTTCTTGTATTTCTTAATTATTTTTTTCTCAGAATGCCAAACTCTCTGCTTATAGTTCCTACCCTTACATATTATTCACTTCATATATAAGACACCTTAATTAATTATAATTGTTTTAAGTTCCCAGTTCAATTAACCAATATTCAGAGCATATCTGACTCTGGTTTTGTTGCTCTTCTGTCTCTTCAAAGTTTATTTTTGGTCTTTTGGTATGCCTAGTAACTTTTTGTTGAAAGAAGACATGAAGTAAGTAAAACAACTGTGTAAAATAGATCTTTAGTAATGTGGTGGTGAGAATTAGGGCAGGAGAAAGATTTTATAGTTTTCTGATTAGGTCTGGGTCTTTTCATGATTCTGTGCCCTTGGACTGTGAACTTCAAAGTACTTCAGAGTTTCCCACTGCCTCCTTAGATGGAACAGAGTTGCTAGAGGGAACTTGAGGTGTGTTTCCCTTCCTCCAGATAAGTTAGACACTGACCAAACTCCAATATTTTAGTCTCTGGTAAAGTAGTTTCTATGGAAGGCAGGCTTTGTTAAGAAGAAATGAGTGGTCTGGTTAATTTCCTGAATGATTATTTTCTCCCTCACTGCCAGAAGCACAAGAGTGTTATTCTCTTGCATTAACTATGAGAACTTGGTGGCGCTCTTGAAGGTAAATCTCACAGTGTGGACATGAGCTCCTAATACTGACAATGAAATCAACACTCAACTCTGATCAACTCATCAATCGCATTTCAAGTTTTCAAACCTGTCACGATGGTTCCTAACTGATAGGTTGTGAATGTCGCTATGCACCTGTCCACCACAGGCCTGTGGCCTGTGATCTCAATTCTCTGAAGGATGTAAAAACAGTCATTGCTTATTTTGGTTTGTCCAGCTTTTTACTTGTTATTAGGCTAGAATGACAACTTCCAAGCTCCTGCCAGACTGTAAACAGAAGTCAAACTTTTATTTTTTTCATTTAGAGTATAGTGGTTGTTATACATATTTTAAATTATTTGCTTATTATATTAATAGTTGACTTACTGTATCTGTTGCTTTTCTTCATAGATTTTCCTATTACTGCTATACCTTCTGGTGCAAGTTCTTTAATTGATCATCTTCTCTATCTGATGTAGAAAACCTGTGAATTATATTCCACAATTGAAATTTTTCTTGCCACAGGAAATCACAAGTTAGGGTGTTCTTCTGACAGATTGGCAGATGATGTCCTCAAATGGAAGTAATCAAGGCACCTACACAATTCTCCCACCTCGGCGTGGGCCTTCTTTGCAGGAACAAAACACAGTATATATAGATTCTATCCCTTCATCTCCATGAGATGGGATTGGTGGCTACAGTAGAGAAGTAGGGCAGAATTAATACATCCTCTATTTGTATTTGTTTCACTACTTCCCCAACTGATTCCACTGATGAAAAGTAGAAACTCGAAACAACTGTAAATGTAGAGGAGCTGATAATAGCCGTGACTTGGAAGTGAAGGGAAATGCCTCCCACTGCTTTGGAAAGCATAATTTTCACTGTAAAGAACAGGTACTATTTTTATAGATGTACATACTTAAACATTAATTCAAACAATAATTTATTCAAGAGATAAACCCAAAATATCAGCTTAATACACATAAAGTATGTTTCTCTTACACATAAAGTATGTTTCTCATTCACATCAAGCCCATTTGCTAGTTAAGTGGGGAAGGCAGTGGGAAGAGAGAAGTTCTGGTTCACACATTCACTCAGGGAGCGAGGTCCCCTCCACATTTTGTCCCACCATCCTGTATAGCCTCAGAGTTCTTTCTACTCAGTGAGTAGCCCAAGGGAAAAGAGAGAGTGCGGAATAATGCAAGTTTTTATGAGCCAGCCCATGAAGTAGGATGCATCATTGCCACCCACATTCTTTCACTAAGAACTTGGTAACATGATCACAGCTAACTGCAGGGAGGCTGGGGAATGCAGTAATGCAGTAATGCAGTGTATGGGAAGGTAGAAAATGAATTTGGTGAATCGAGCCAATTTCCATTATACTGTGGCAAGGATGGACAGTAGGGGCTGGTCAAAATGTTTACTTCCTACGTTATCTATTGTGTTATAAAGGATTAATGTACATTAACCTCTGAGTATATTTCTCAGCAAACCCTTAACTAAATTGTAATTAGTCAAAAGTTCTCCTGAGAAAATAACTGACACACTTATCTGACAGAATTCTTTTTTAAAAAAAAGATTTATTTATTTATGCATACAAGAACTGGGGTACAGGCCAGAGGTGCAGGGGGTGAGAGGATTCACCAGAGACAGAGCAGGGAACAGAACAGGCAGACTGAAATACACTGCTGAGGGGATCTTCAGGTGAGACAGAAGAGGTCTGCTGCGCCATGTGGGGGGCATCCTGGCAGGCCAGGGATCAAATGTGTGCTGCAGAGGCTGTGGATAGCCTTAGAGTGCTGTGCTTAACCCCTTGTGCCACCAGGGAGGCCCCACTGAAAAGAATTCTTATCTTGCATGTATTCATAACTTCTAAATCAGTGAGAAGAAAATAAAACAAGACTTTCAAAAAATACAAAATATTTGAGAAGATGTTTCATAGAAGGTATCAAAATGGTCAAGAAGTATAAGAAAAGGTAAAATAAATTCATTTCCTATCAGGAAAGTCTGAATTAAAACCAAAATGAAATACCACTAGAACACACCAGAATGGCTGCAGTTAAATTTTCACTGTTATTTTTTAAAACCTGGAAATACAACTATTGGAGAGAATGTAGAGCAATTAGAATTTTCATATGTTTTAGTGGGCTCATAAAGCATCACAACTACTTTGGAAAGCTTTTTGGCAGTTCCTACCAAACATGCATCTAAATTGTCACACAGAAATTTTTATTCAGGAATTCTAAAAGAATTGAGGGCATATATCTGCAAAGATTCTTTTGAGTTTTCATAGGACTGTATTTATCATAGAAAAACAAAACTAAATTTAAAAATATCTCATATGAAAATGTTCATGGGAGAATGTTACCTGGATGGTTCCTACAATGTAGATTTATGCTTAAATGCAAATATGTTTGAATATGAATTTTTTAGTTAAAATTAAAATTGTACAACAAAGCGTTCCCTTTTTTGATTCCATGACTTTACAAATGTATACACTATTATAATCAAGATATGAAACTGCAAGCCTGGGGAAATGTCATGGCTGGTAGCTTCTCACCCATACACTTAAAATTGCAAGACAATATTCAAACTCAGAGCGTTATAATAACAGGGTTTATTTGCAAGGGGATAATTGAGAGAGACAAAAAAATGAGTTTCTAATGTCACATATAGTTATCTATTCTACCCAAATAGTGTCCATAGTCCAAACCAAAAGCTGTTAATGAAAGATGGCATTGTCCCTTCAGTGAGACTCTAGAAATGGTGGCACACCAATGAGTGATGGACCAGGACCCAACTCACAGTGGAAGTTGAAGGTAATCACAGGTGGCACTGCAACAGCCAGCAACTTAGAGGGCAGTGCCACAGGCAAGAGCATCAAGAGACAGCTCTAGATGTGGCACAGGCATGGGCCAGTGGTGCTGATCAATAGGCATACTAGTCTTGTTAGAGCAGGAGAAGAAATCAGGTAGCAGTGCCAGAGAATCAGAAGTGAAGGTCTTCCCAAGTGAGAGTTGGGCAAGAGTGTCCAAATTAAGCTGCTCCCCTGTTTTCATGGCTTTTAGGGTCTCTTCACTCCTCCCACCAGTGGTGCAGTTATCAAACGTCATCAGTGTGTTTTCAGAATTGGCACAGGTTTCAAAACCTGAACATCGGGCCTCCCCGGTGGCGCAGCGGTTGAGCGCTGGGTTGCGAAGCTGCCCGCGGCCTTTGCGGCGCCAGTTCAATCCCTGGCTGCTCCCCGGCCACCGGAGGAGGGTCCCACATGGCGCGCAGACCTCTCCTGCCGCCCGCTGCTCACCTCAGCAGTGTACTTCGGTCCTTCTGCCTGCTCTGCTCCCTGCTCTGGCTCTGGTGAACTCTCTCACCCTCCCGCGCTTCTGACTGTACCCAGTGCATGTATAAACAAAACAAACAAACAAACATACAAACAAACAAATAAATAAAACATGCCTCTATAAAATATATATATATATATATATATATATATAAAACAAAAAAAAACCCTGAACATCACAGGCATCTCCACTGCACCACCCAAGGAGCTGCCATGTTCCTCATATAGATATAGGACATTTCTGCCACCCCGAAAAGATTCCTCATGGTTCTTTCATCAATTCCTCCTCCCTCACCCCTAACACTCATTGATTTTATTTCTGTTTCCACAGCTGTGTGCTTTCCAGGATATCATATAAAGGAATCATATTTTATGAGGATTTTTGTTTTCTGCTTTGTTCACTCAGCATGTTTTCCAGATTCATTCATGTTGTACATTTAAATTATTAGTTGCTATCTATTTTTGAGTACAATTCCACTATATGCACTTAGCATACTTTACTCATCCATTCACTGCTGATTGATATTAAAGTTTTTTCCATGTTGGATCAATTGTGAGTAAAACTGTTATAAAAATTTACACACTTATGTTTTTAATGGTCCTGGATAAATATCTAAGAGTAAGATTTCTGGGTCATAAGTTATGAGGATGTTTAATTTTATAAGAAACCTCTTAGGTCTCCAGAGGCTGTAGTGGTTTGCATTGTCATCAACAATGAATAAGAGTCCTAGTCATTCTGCATGCCTGTACAGCACTGTACAGTTTATTTTAATTTTAGCCATTCCAAGTGATGTGCAACATCGCTTATATTATAATTTGCCTTACCTAAACCTAGTGATACTGAACATCTCCATGTGTTTATTTGACATAGTTATACCTTTTTTTTGTGAAGTGATTGCACAAGTTTTCTGTTCATTATTTGTGGGTTGTAAGATTTAGGCAAACAAAATATAAAACTCATATTTTCTATAAACAAGACTTTTTCTATTAAACATTTTATAAATCATTTCTCCCAATCTATAGGTTGTGTTTTCATTTTTTTCAAAGTATCTCTCAAAGAGCAGAGTATTTTCATTTCAATGATATCCAATTTATTTTTTTTATTATTTTTTTCTAGGTCCTGTAGAAAAAATCTTTGTTTTACCCAAAATCACAAAAATTTCTTCTGTGTTCTCTTTTGGAAATAATAAAACTTAATGTGTGAGCCTTTGTCAATTTATCGCCTTTCATCTCCAAATTCATGTTCTTTGCCTCTCTGTGAAATGATCTCACCATGTTAAATAATTTTCCTTCACCTTTTGGCAATGCTACTTGAGTAGACGGTAATAGAGACATCACAAAAAGAAAGAATTTTGCTTTCTAGTTCTAGAGTGCCCACTCAACAGGGCCCTGCAACACACATGACTCTCCAGGACTAGTTTCCAAAGTGCACAATGGTCAGAGAACCCACAGCCAAGGACATCCCATGGAAGCCCCAAGGACAGCTGTGTCAGCAAGGCCCTCCAATGAGACACCACCTTATATACAGATTTCTAGCCTGTTCTATCAATACAACACCAAGGTCACTTCTCTGCCATCAAGGTTCAGAGTCATGTTCTGCCTAACAAGGTCGAGACCTCAACCAACATGGCAGGGATCTCTTCTTGCAACCTCACTATCTCAACCCCGGAGGTAGCTGCTGCTCCTAATACCTTCTATATCTCTATTTTTTTTAATTTTTTAAAAGGTTTATTTATTTATGCATACAAGAACTAGGGTACAGGCCAGAGGTGTAGGGGGGTGAGAGGATTCACCAGAGACAGAGTGGGGAACAGAACAGACAGATCAACCGAAACACACTGCTGAGGGGAGCAGCAGGCAAGACAGGAGAAGTCTGCTGTGCCATGTGGATAGCTCCCTATCCGGGGCTCGAACTCGGCTGCAGTGGCTGCAGATAGCTTCATAGGCTGCGTCTCAACCCCCTGTGCCACCAAGGAGGCCCCTATGTCACTATTCTTCAGAGTTTTTACTCCTCACACACTAATCCATTATTATAAGTCAATAATTCTTACATTAACTTTTCCTGTTTGAGAATAGTAGGAGATATCAATGAAAGATATTATGTGGACATTCGTTGTCCTAGAACCATGTGTCAAAAGTATTATTCCTGCTCCATTGATATGCCTATGGGACCCTTGTTAAAAATCATTTGATGGTGTATGTGTAGATCTATGTGGGGCTGGAATTTTATTCCATTGATCTATTTAATACCATTTCAACAATTTGATTATTGTGATTTTACATTAATTCATCAAATCAGCTACTTTGAACACTCTGCATTTGTTTTTCTCTTTTTTATATTGTTTTTGTTATTAAATCCTATGCTTTCTATGTAGAATCAGCTTAAAAAGACAGTGAATGGAATTATATTGAACATTGAATCTGTAGATCAATTTTGGGTGAACTGACTTTATAACTATATAAAGATTTGCAATCCATGAATATGATATAGCCCTCCTTTATTTAAATCTCTTATTTCTCTCCTGAATATTTTGTTGTGTTAGCATATATATCTTTTGCATATTGTGTATTAAGTATTAGGTATTATAAATGTTAATGGTATTAAGTATTGAATAGTTTTGTTATCATAAATGGGCCTTAATTTTTTAATATTGACTTATAGCCTATAATTTTATTAAAGTTACTTATTAGTTCTAGGAACTGTTTTGTACATGCTTTGGAATTTTTCTACTGCCTTAGTCAGTTTGACATTCTCTACTGAGTGGTTTATAAACAACAGAAATTTATCTCTCACAGTTCTGGAAGCTGAAAAATCTAAGACCGGGTGCCAGCATTGTCAAATCCTGGTAACAGTCCTCTTCTGGGGTTTTAGACTACAAATTACTATGTCCTCACCTGATGTATAGCAATCTAGCTAGCTTTCTAGGCTCTTCTGATAAAGGCAATAATCCTATGCATAAGGGCTCCACCCTCATTATTTAACTAGCTCTTATGAATATTTTGTAAAATTTTCTGAGTAACACCCCATCCCAGACAGGCAGGCAAGAGAGCAAAGTCACTTCCATAAAGTTAGAACAAACTCTACCCTGTCGCCTATGCAGAAATTCTGCTACCTGAAGAGAAAGACAGTCCTTTCACATCCACTGGTGATAAAGGAACTAGGTAAAGAAAACTTAACAACCGGTATACTTTTTCCTCCTTTTCTCCCTTACTGCATTGGCTAGAAGTTACACGAAAAAACCTGAAAAGCAATAAGAAGAGAAGGCACCCTGGCTTTGTTCATAATCTTAGCATGAAAGAATCCAATCTTTTATTAAGACACAATAATTATTCCATTGCATATTTTTGTTCCTTTGTCAAAGATTAACTGTCCATATATCTGTTGATTTATTTCTGGGTTTTCTATTCTATTCCATTGGTCTGTGTGTCTGTTCTTGTTCCAGTACCATGCAGTTTTGATTATTATAGCTTTGTAGTATAGTTTGGGCACGCAATACTTCCATTCCCTTCCTATTTAGTTAGGAAAGCTATGGCTGTTCAGAGTTTTTTGTAGCTCTGTAAACATTTCATCAATATTTGTTCTATTTCTTTGAAGAATGTCATTGAAATTTTTATTGGAAGAGCATTGAATCTGTAGATCGCACTTGGTAAGATGGCCATTTTGAAAATGTTAATTCTTCCAATCCATGAACAGGGGATGTCTTTGCATTTCTTTTTATTTATTTTAACAATGTTTTATAGTTTTCTTTGTATAGTTCCTCTACCTCTTTTGTTAAGTTTATTCCCAAGTATTTGATTTTTTTGTTTCAATTATAAAAGGGATGGTTTTTTGATTTCTTGTTCTTCAGATTTATTGTTTGCATATAAGAAAGCTACTGATTTTTGTGTGTTGATTTTGTATCCTGCTAATTTACTAAATTGGTTGATTATTTTGATTACTTTTTCTGTGGAGTTTTTGTGGTTCTTTATATTATCACATCATCTGGGAATAGTGATAGTTTTCCTTCTTCTTCACCTATTTGGATTCCTTGCATGTCTTTCTCTTATTGCTCTAGCTAGAACTTCCAGTATTATATTATAAAGCAGTGATGAGTGTGGACATCCTTGTCTTGTTTCAGTTCTTAAGGGAAAGGCATTCAGCTTTTCACCATTGAGATGATATTGGCTATGGGCTTTTCATATATGGCCTCAAGTTTGTTAAATAAATGGTGCTGGGAAAACTGAACTGCTACATGAAAAAAAAAAAAATGAAGCCAGACTACTACCTCACACCATGCACAAAAAACAACTCAAAATGGATTAAAAAACTAGACATAAGACCTGAAACCATCAAAACCATCAAACATATAGAAAAAAAAAAAACAAGCGAAACACTGCATGACATACACCTCAATAACGTCTTTAAAAACACATCACCCAAAGCACAGATAGTGAAGAAAAGGATAAATAGCTGGGACTACATCAAATTAAAGAGCTTCTGTATGGCAAGAGACAATAACCAAAACAAAGAGACACCCCAATGATTGCGAGAAAATTTTTGCTCACAATACTAATGATAAGGGATTGATCACAAAGATCTACAAAGAGCAGACAAAACCCAACAAAAACAAAGTAATCAACCCAGTCAAAAAATGTGGGCAAAGGGTTCAGTACAGGAATATGAAAGTATCTGCAGCCTCTACAGCAAGAGTTCGATCCCTGGCCAACCAGGGAGTTACCCACATGGTGCAGCAGACCTCTCTTGCCTTGCCTGCTGCTCCCCTCAGCAGTGTATTTCAGTCAACCTGTCTGTTCTGTTCCCCACTCTGTCTCTGGTGAATCCTCTCACCCCCCGCACCTCTGGACTATACCCTAATTCTTGCATGCATAAATAAATAAATCTTTAAAAAATGGGTAGAAGAGCTAAAAAGACACTTTCCAAAGAGGAAATGCAAATGGCCAACAGGCATATGAAAAAAATGTTCAACATCATTCGTAATCAGAGAAATGTCAAACAAAACCACAAAGAGATACCATCTTACATTAGTGAGAATGGCACATAACAAAAAAAACTAGCAATAACAAATGTTGGCAAGGATGTGGAGAAAAAAGAACTCTCCTGCACTGATGGTGGGAATGTAAACTGGTCAAACCACTATGGAAAGCTGTGTGGAGGTTCCTCAAGTTGCTAAAAATGGAGCTTCCATATGATCCAGAAATTCCACTCCTAGGTATCTACGCAAAGGACGCAAAAATATTAATTCAAAAGGACACCTGCACCCGTATGTTTACTGCAGCACTATTTATAATAGGTAAACTATGGAAACAACCCGAATGTCCCAAAACAGATGACTGGATCAAGAAGAGTGGTATATATACACAATGGTATATATACACAGTGGTATATATATCAGCAATCAAAAAGAGATAAACTAATGCCATTTGCAACAACATGGATGGAGCTGGAAGGGATCATGCTCAGTGAAATAAGCCAGAAAGAAGAGGAAAAATACTGTATAGTTTCACTTATGAGAGGAATGTAGAGGATCCAAATAAAGGATCGGGCAGGGAATAATTATAGTAAAGTGAAAACCAAAATCAACAAGCAACTATAAACCAGAGACATTCTACAGGGAGAGAGAAGGGAACGGGGTGGGAAGAGCACAAATGACTATGATGATGGTGCACAGGTGAATTGGTGATGGGAATTTCATGGGGACTATAACCAAGATGAGAGTGCATACATTGTACAAAAATGAAAAATGATGTAAAAATATATATGAGAGTTCTCTTTGTTTTAGTTATTGTCTCTTTTGCTGTGCAGAAGCTCTTTAAATTGATGTAGTGCCAGCTGTTTATCTTTGCCTTCACTATCACTGCTTTGGGTGATGTGTCGTAAAGATGTCTTTGAGGTGCATGTCATGTAGTGTTTCACTTATATTTTCTTCTATATATTTTATGGTTTCGGGTCTTATGTCTAGTTCTTTAATCCATTTTGAGTTGGTTTTTGTGCATGGTGTGAGGTAGTGGTCAAGCTTCATTCTTTTGCATTTGTGACCCAGTTTTCCCAGCATCATTTATTGAACAAACTTTCTTTGCTCCAGTGCATATTCTTTGCTCCTTTGTCAAAGATTAGTTGACCATAAATCTGTGGGTTTATTTCTGGGTTTTCTATTCAGTTCCATTGGTCTGTGTGTCTGTACTTGTTCCAATACCATGCAGCTTTGATGATTTGATGATTAGCTTTGATGTACCATAGTTTGAAGTCTGGGAGTGTGATGCATCCATTCCCTTTTTTTTTTTTTCAGGTGGGTTCTGGCTATTCGGGGTCCCCACGACTGGGAAAAATTTTTGCACACAGTACTAATGATAAAGAACTGATCACAAATATCTACAAAGAGCTGATGAGACTCAACAAAAAGAAAATAATCCAGTCAAAAAATGGGCAGTCTTTGGAAATGCAAATGGCATACAAGAATATACTTGTAATTAGAGAAATGCAAATCAAAACTACAATGAGATACCATCTTACTCCAATGAGAATGACACAAATTAAAAAAAAAAAACTAGCAACAACAAATGTTGGCAAGGTTGTGGAGAAAAAGGAACTCTCCTGCGCTGCTGGTGGGCTTGCAAAATGGTCCAGCCACTATGGAAAGCTGTGTGGAGATCCCTCAACCTACTAAAGATAGCACTTCCATATGATCCAGCAATTCCACTCCTAAGTATTTATCCAAATGACACAGAAACATTAATTCAAAAGGACACCTGCACCCCTATGTTTATAGCGGCACTATTTACATTAGCTAAACTTTGGAAACAATGCAAATGCCCACAAATAGATGACTGGATCAAGAAGATGCAGTATATATACACAATGGAAAATTACTGAGCAATCAAAAAAAAAGATAAACTCATGCAATTTGAAGCAACAAGCTGGAAGGCATAATGCTCAGTGAAATAAGCCAGAAAGAAAAAGAAAAATACCGGATGGTCTTACTCATAGCAGGAATCTAGAAAATCTAAATAAGTGACCAGGGTAAAAAGAATAATTATAATAAAGAAAAAATCAAAATCAACAAGCAACTATAAACCCCAGACACACTATGGGGGGCGTGGAAAGGAGGGATTGGGCTCAAAATAAGGGGGGGTGCAATTGCATGGGGAATATAAAAATATATTAAAAATAATAATAATAAATATATATAAAAGAAAAAAAGACACAATAATTAGAAATATTGGCTATAAAATTTTTCCTCCATGCCCTTTACGAGGCTAAGAATATTCCTGCTTAGTCTCAATTTTTATCATGAATGGAACTTTAATTCTATAAAATAAATTTTGTGTCTTTATTGAAATGGTCATTTGATTTTTCTTGTTAGTCTATGAATATGTTGAATTGTATCACTTGGCACTGTAATTTTGAACCAACCTTGTATTTGAGGTACTGTCAACCTACTGCTCAACCTTTAAGCTCTACACTTGGCTCCCAAAAAGAGAATACACAGATTAGCTAGGAATACATACGAAGTTATAATTTGTTAAGATTTATTACAAAGGCTTTGAAGTTCCTTCGATCAGTCCTTCAACAAATATTTACTGAGACTTAGTACTCTCCTGAATTAGGTAGCTAGGTAGATCTGTGCTTGACTTTCTAATAAGATTGTCCTAGATCTACTAGTTTTTAGATCATCTAAAAACTAGCTCTACTAGTTTTTAGATGATCTTCAGCATGCCATTTAACTCTACAAAATCTTGTCTTTTTAAATTCATCAGACAGAAATAATAATTGCACGTGCAGTTTCCTACATTCCCACAGAGCTCACTTTCTTCAGTCAGTTCTCACGGTCCCATTTCTCAGAGCCTTCTCAGACCACCCATGAAAGTATGACCTTCCTTCACTGCTTTATTCCATGTTCTCCTTAACTTTTTTCCATGACAATTGGAGTATGAATTCAGACTTTCTGAGGACTTCCAGGATAATCAAGACTCCATAACTGTGATCTGCTTTGAACATAAGCCCAACACCCTAGAATTATGACTGAAATACAGATGTGATCAAAATATATGTTGAATGAGAATAAACTAAGAGAGATTGTAAACGAAAGACAAGTAAATCTTGTTGGACTCGTGGTAGATAAAACACTCAAATTAATATAAATATGTGTTATTAATATAAATATGTATTAATATAAATATGTATTCCTCATTTTACTTTCTCATATATGCTTCTATCATGAATCATCAGGTCCTAGTAGGTGGCACACTCAAACAGGTATTTGAGGGCAGTAGTAAATGGATTCTTTACAAAACATGACTTGTGGTGGGGAAGTTGTAAGGGAGACTAAAAAGGGGGAGGGATGCCTCTGGGACTAGAACATTAGGGAGCTCTTGTCGCCATTAGTATAAGGTGCAAGGAGGAGGAGTGGTTACATAATGTAGAAAAGGCAGTCTCTGGCAAAGGAACACCATCACAGGGGAAATAAATACCCTGAAATCATTGCTCTCCAACCATTAGTTGAGCCCAAAAACCAGAAGGCAAGGGAATGCCACTGAGGCACTCCATAAAGCTTATCCTCTGAGGGAAAAAAACAGAGTGCAGAGCTGCATAATAAATCTACAGAGAAGCATGGAAACTTTCCAGCACCCATAACACAAATCAACTGTTTGAGCTTAAATTCTCAACATCCAGGAAATTTTACAAAGTGCTACCCTTCTAGGCTACTTTCCAGAAACATCTTTTGCCTAATCATTTCTCTCTTTGACCTACTAGCCCCAGAGGGTTGCCTAGTTAGGATGTATGCCTTGGGTGAAAGGCTTTTGTTCCTCTAAGATTCTATGAAGGGCACATTCATACAGCTGTGGTAATGCTCCCAAGCAATTTCCTGATTCTGTTCTCCTGATCGGCATCTCTTGCCATATAAAATAAAAGAGAGCTGTGCACACGGCAGCCTCCTGTGTTCATGCTGCAGTACAGTATGTCTGTGCATTGTTAAGCAGCTGCCACAATTTCCCCCAGAGGTTGCTACATTTCAGGGCTGGATGAGGTAATGGGGATATTCAACCCAAGTTAAGCTTGTAAAAGTGCTTTGGGAATCTTTGGAATGAAAAGAACCGTGCATGCCCAAAGAGTTTGTTATTAATTACACAATGTATGCCCAGGGTTGGAAAAAGATCCCTGTATAAGTGTCTCCCACTAGTAAATACGACTACTTCCTTGCACAGACAAGATTAATCTGAGGACTGAAACGCAGTAAAATAAACCTTAGGCAGTGACTAACAGAGGAAAAACTTGAGACCACTCCCTACCTATAAGATGCTAGCTATATCATCAAGATTGGGGGAGAGTGAAATAGCAGAAAAACATATGAATTTATGTGGTATTCCTCTGAGGTGTCAAATAATGTTCTTGAAATAATGGCTAGATTATTACAAGGATCCTTGTAATGCCAAGTCAGTTACAGAGTCATCCTCTTACAAACTAAATTCAATTTTTCCCTCTGGCGGGGTCATATTCTGGAACACAGCCAAGCATGCCTCAATTAATCAAATGGACAGAGCGACTTGAAGACAGTGAGATCGAGGAGGGGCCGGGACTTTAAAACCTGTCCTTCTCTCCTAGGGGGGGACAGGTGGTAGGCAGCTTGACCCAGCTGCTGATGCTTGGAGGAAGTCCAGCCCAGCAGGCAAAGTTTATGCTCCAAGAGCGAGGCAAAACAGAGCAACAGTCTATTGCAAGGAGATCGAAAAGACATGTCCTTATGGGTAGAACACTGCACCAGGATTGGTGGATGCGAGGAAACGAAACACGCAAGTGCCATCATGGATATTCCTCAGCAAGAGCCATGGCCATCATGGGGCTCAAGCTCAGGTTCCTACTCTCCAGAAGGAAGACAGGCAATCAGAAGCCAGGGACTTGGGTTTGAGGCAAGAAATCCATGAAGAAAAACAAATAGGTACAGAGGACAGTCCCCATAATCCAGAATGCTTATGTAAAGTATATTTGGGGAAGGCAGTCCAGTTGAAAGAGAGTTTGAGGCTGCATTTACATAGAACTTTATATAAAGTTGATAAAATGACAGTTTTCCATACCACAGAATGTAGTAATTTTAGGGATGAAAAGGGTGTAGATCTGTATTCACTCACATGTACTCACCACAAATACAGGCTACCTCCATACACTATGACTAGCCCAAAAGTAGCTATCAGAACGACATGCAGGGCCTCCCCTGGTGGCGCAGCGGTTGTGTGCTGGGCTGCGAGGCTGCCCGCCAGCCTCTGCAGTGCCAGTTGATTCCCGGTCACTGGTGAGGGTCCCACAAAAAAAAAAAAAAAAGGAACTAACATGCAAAATTAAGGCAGAGAAGAAGCAAGCAGCTCAGCCAAGCACCAGGTGATGCCTGATCCATCCCCATGTTTCTGGCATTCACTCCTAAGTAGCTCTTTTCACTTGCAGTACAATACAAATATGAAAGTATTGTAGAATTATCATCTTTGCAACATTCTCTGAGGCATAGTTATACATATAGTAAATGATCAATAAATGTCTGAAATTAGATGACCAAGCAGAATGACATGTTCAAGACCCTTTGCATCTGATATATGCCATCAGTCTTCTCCCACAATCATTCCTACCAATAATCAGTGTTTCTTGAATGTCTTTCATTCTTGGTGCTCCCAAGTACCTGGCAGAATGATTTATCACAGTCTGAGCCAGTTTCATGCATAAGACTTTTAAATGAGGAGCCAAATGCTGAGCCTCAAGAAATTAGGTTCTCATTATAGAGCTAGTTCCTTAGAACAATGACCACTGGCAACATCTCTGTAGGGTAAGGTAAAAAAGCATCAGGCTTTTCTGCCCACCCACCATTAGGATTGATGATGGAACCCTGTGGTCCTGAATGCATGCCTGATGGGGGCCCCTGGAGTAGGATGTGGGCCTACTTAAGTGGGTACACCTGGGGTGAGACTGTGCTTATGAGGGCGATGTCACGGGGAACAGCAGAGCAAAAGAGAACTACCAGAAGAGAGCAGAGAAGCAGAGGCCATGAGAGAAGGCTGGAGAGCCCAGAAAAAGTGAAGACTTGCTGGGGCCTGGGAGGCCTGCCAGCTTCCCGGCCCCCCAGCACCCCTGCCTACCATGTAACTGGTAAAATCCCAATAAAACCCTGAAAAAAGCTACCGAGGGCTCCAGGACTCCTCCTTCAACTGTCTGCTCAATCAGAGAGCTCCTGCTCCATCCCATCCTACCACTACAATCTCCAACAGATTTTACTGAGCTCCAGTAAGATACCACAGCCAGGATCCATACCATGGACTATGCCCGGGCAGCAGGATTACCTGTAGAGCTCATGATAAATACAGGTATCCAGGGCCCACCTATGGAGATCAATTCTGCAGGTTTGAGTGCTACCTTGGCACTGTAAGGGAATTCTCATGAACCAGAGGTAGGAATGCAATCACTCAAATACCCGATTACAGCCATTTTGGAATGAAAAAGATTTCAAAGAGTCCCAAGACAATGTTTTCTTCCTCACTACAACTATGAAGATAATTCTAACCCAGAGAACATCGGTCTTTCCCACTATATTTTTGTTCTACATGCAAAGTTGTGCAAACCTCCTCACCATTGCATGTTATGGGTACTTTCTCCTTCAGTTGAAACCCCAGCCACCGGGATGTGATTAATGTTCATTTCTGGCTTGGGAGAGGCGCTCCTTAACAGCAGTCCTAAACAAGGAGCCTCTGGCCCGTGTAGTGCAGATTTCAGGGATCTGTCCTGAGTGTCAACTAAATTCATCTTGACCTTAGAACAGCTGTTTCCACTTAATTCTTCAGTGCTATAGATGGTAATCAACTTACAGCAAATGTCTCAAATACAGCCACCTGGCTTCCCAGAGCAATACCGGCAGCATTTCTGCAAATCTCCAAATGGAAAACTTTGAGAAAGCAGAGAACCGGAATGTGTTGTAAATGCCTGTATTTGTAGGTTCACAGAAAGAAAAATTGATATAGATCAGAAATATTGTCAGATATATTTTATAATCAAGGCCCTTGGTGGCCGAATGGGATTTTCACATCAGGATCCCCTTAGGAGATAAACTCAGTCACCCTGAGAGATAGTGATCCTCAGATTCTAATGTGCATAAATCACCGGAGGTCTTATTAAGATGCAGAGTCAGATTCACTGGTGGGCCCGAAGGCTGCATTTCTAAAGGCATCCCTCTTCATGCTGCCCGTCTTGGCATGGCAACTTAGGTAGGAAGACCCAACAGCCACAGGTCTCTGAGTGAAATTCAGTAAAGAAATGTTCATGTTGCTGGCGCGCAGACCTCTCCTGCCGCCTGCTGCTCCCCTCAGCAGTGTACTTCGGTCCTTCTGCCTGCTCTGCTCTCCGCTCTGGCTCTGGTGAATTCTCTCACCCTCCCGCGCTTCTGACTGTACCCAGTGCATGTATAAACAAAAACAAAAACAAAATAAAGAAAGAAAGAAAACATGCCTCTATATAAAAAAAAAAAAGATTTAAAAAAAAAAAAAAGAAATGTTCATGTTGCTGAATTATCAACCCTAAGGCAACAGTGCCTTGAAGGCCAAAGAGGAACTTGATCTCCATCAGGTCATCCAGGAGACAGTGACCTTGTTTATCCATTGAGGTGCAAAGATTTTGTATTCTCTGTCTCTCTGATGAGCATCCTCAGGAAACTGTCATGTGAACACCAAAGTTTTCCAATAGTGATTAGGTAAAGATGATGTGAACATAATTTTAAATTTGGAATAAAAAATAAATCTGTTCTTTAGGCAATGTTTATTTCAAGCTCTTAACTCATTTTTTTTATAATCCTGCATTTTTTCATCATCTCTTTCATTCTTCCTACTTTCAAATGAAGAGCTGGATTTAAAGGAGAATTAGGTGAGTACTAGGCTGTGTGCCTCTCTCCTATGGCATCCCCCAGATCTTGTGAAAAAGGGCAGCTCTCTCAGTTTTGAGCTGCTGCCTGTTCTACTCACTGGTCCACATGGGGACTGAGTTCCTGACGAGGACTTATTAGAACAGCCTTGCTAAAGCATCTGAGCAATCCACCAGTGAATGTGACTAACAGGGAGAGCCGATTTTGTTAAGCGAAACTCAAATCCCAGGGCTAAAAACAGTTTTACCCAAATCTGGCATACAGTTGCCCAAACGGTTCCCTATGCGGTAGAACCATGACTGAGGTTTTATATGCCCTATCTGGGCCTTCCTTCCTCCTGCTGTGACAACTCACAGGGCAATATCCCCCTCACTATGGTATTTTCATAAACCAAAATTTAATACACATTTGTTAAAAAACTTTTTCACTGCAGTCATAAAAAGGAAAAATGATTCTTTCCTGGAAAGTGTTGCTATGAAATTTATCAGAGTCAAACTCAGGGAACCTACTATGTGGTTTTGCTGTAGGCATGACTAATACACAAATACCCAGATTATTATGACTATGCTATTTTTAATAAGCATTAAAGAATTTTATAAACTTCTTAAGGAATGCCACTTTCACTGAAGAGCACTTACACTAAGGAAATTCTCCTGCCATCTGACTTTGTCTTTGTACTACGAATATTTTCTAAAGATTTATTTATTTACACAAGAACGAGGGCACAGGCCAGATACGCGGGAGTGTGAGAGGATTCACCAGAGACAGAGCAGGGAACAGAACAGGCAGACTGACGAAACACACTGCTGAGGGGAGCAGTGGGCGAGACAGGAGAGGTCATCCTCGCCATGTAGGTTTCTCGCCGGCCAGGATCGAACCTGCTCTGTAGAGGCTGTGGACAGCTTCACAGTGCAGCACTCAACCACCTGCACCACCAGGGAGGCCCTGTACTGTGATTTTTTTTTTCAAAAACAGGAAACAGGCATATGAAAAAAATGTTCACCATCACTTGTAATCAGGGAAATGCAAATCAAAACTACCATGAGATACCATCTTACACCAGTGAGAATGGCACATATTAAAAAAACTAGCAACAACAAATGTTGGCGAGGTTGTGGAGAAAAAGGAACTCTCCTGCACTGCTGGTGGGAGTGCAAACTGGTCCAACCACTATGGAGAGCTGTGTGGAGATTTCTGGACCTACAAAACATAGAGCTTCCATAGGGTCCAGCAACTCCACTCCTAGGTATTTACCCAAAGGACACAGAAACATCAATTCCAAAGAACACCTGCACCCCTATGTTTATAGCAGCACTATTTACAATAGCTAAGCTTTGGAAACAACCCAAATGCCCAAAAATAGAAGACTGGATCAAGAAGATGTGGAACATATACTCCACGGAATATTACTCAGCATTCAAAAAAGATAAACACATGCAATTTGCAGCAACATAGATGGCGCTGGAAGGGATCATGCTCAGTGAAATAAGCCAGAAAGAAAAAGAAAAATAACGGATCGTCTCACTCATAGCAGGAATCTAGAAAACTTAAATAAGGGACCAGGAAAATGAATAACTATAAATAAGTGAAAATCAAAATCAACAAAAAACTATGAACCAGAGACACTCTATGGGGGGTGGGGCGCAGGGAGGGGAGGGATTGGGGTCAAAATAAGGGGATTGCAGTTGTATGGGAAATATAAAAATAAAATTTATTTTTTTAAAAAAAGGAAACAAAAGATCACAACAGAACTACCCAGAATCCTACTTTCAAATCACACCTATTAGAGTACATCTTCCTTAGCATATTTCTTTATAGGTCAGAGAACAAAAGAAAAAAATCTAGCAAGTTCCCAGTACTAACAGTTCCAGGCATTCCTTTTTGACCAATATCAATAATTTATTTTTTAATTCTATGTTTATGTTGAACATTTAGGCTTGCATATTCAAAGAAAAGGTACAGATCTGTGCTGTTCAGTGTGGCAGCCACCAGCCTCATGTAGCTATTTCCATATAAATCTAAACAAATTGGCATTAAAATATACTAAAAGCCCAAATCTTCAGTCACATAAGCCACATTTTAAGTGTTCAATACTTATGCATGAATTGTAACTACGGTATACTAGCACAGGCATAGAACATTTCCACCACTAAAGAGTTCTGTTGGGCAACATTTTTCTAAAAGGATCACACCAGATTATTAGTGGTAATTACCTCTAGGAATTGAGAGTGGGGGCTTGTGAAAAGTGATTGTTGTTTTCTGTTTTATGTGTTTGTTTATTTCAGTTGCTTCAAAGGATATGATTTACTATTTTTTTAATATAAAAACTGTGGAAACCTTGAGGTGTTGGCTGGCAACCTAACTTCATTAAATGTGTTTTGGTGCCACATTCATTCAATGTTATCCTATAACTTTATATACATTTAAAATAAAGCTCTTAATATGTAGATATAAAATTTGCCCATTTGAGCATTATTCCACAACCAAGGCAGAATCATGTTCAGTTTTTTTTTTTTTCTTCATTTCTATCTTACAGATGAAGGAATGAAGGAACATGAATTTGGAATCACAATTGTTGAGTTTAATTTAACAATAATTTACTGAATTTCTATGGTTGTCAGGCCCTATGCATCAGAATATAAGGATCACAATGACCTTCAGGGAATTTACAATCTAGTGGGAAGACAGGTCTATAAACATATCACCCCAATCCCACCAGAGGGGAAGGTGTAATGATGAAGGGATTTGCAGCTAGTGACTTGGAATCCAGAGATGTCCATTAGCCTAGGACTGAATATCAGAAAAGCCATACTTCCTCTCACTTCAAAAAGGATGAGTATGTATTAATGAGGAAAGGATACAATTTGGGGAAAGGAATACACTCCATGCTTGGAATACAGCCTGAGCAAAGAAAGGGGCTAAAAACAGAAGGAAGGTGGTAAGGTGTGCAGGGAGGCGCTCCAATGGGACAAGCCACCTTAAGGTAAAAGGCTCCTACTCTACATGACTCTGGGAGGGTCTACATGACTCCAAACTCTTGGAGAAAACAGCATGAGCTGTCATGTCCAGTAGCTCTGGATCTAAATCCTGGCGCCTTTACTTCCCAGCTAATTGAAAACATAAGCCACCTCACTAATGAGGACTTTCTTTCTCCCTATGCAAAATGCCCAATGATACCCGACTGGCAGGATGGGGTGAGGTAAAGTACATAGTCTAACACACTGCTTCCTGGATGCCCACAATGCTCTTTCCATTTACTTTTTTACCCCAGTTGCATCATTTAATAAACTGTTTCATTCCTGGGGCTCATCAAAGAGGTCGAATAATGGTAATAGCACCACCAACATCAGCAGCACCTTGTAGAGAGCACTCACTATGCTCATTGTCCTCGTGTCAAAGACAATCACAGGGCCTGTTTGCATTCTAGCAAACTCTTGTAATAAACATTACATCCCCCATGTTGTAGGAAAGAAAGCTGAGACTCAGGGAGGTGAAGTAAATTTTCTAAGCACCCACGTCCAAATGGAAACCCCAGCACTTGTGCTAAGATTCGCTTGCATGCTCTGACTTCTTTGATTTCATACATACTAAATTTACAATATTTTAACTACAAATGTTCTTGTATTGGCAATTTCTCTGTATGTGGAGATAAAAAGTACTGGATTTACTTGGACGCTCATTTCATTCTGAGGACAGTAGTAAATTAATCATATAACTGCCAAATTTAAACCTGGAAACTGGCCAATATGTTTAGGTTAATAGGGATATGTATCTTGTTTGCAAAGATATATAATGTGAATAAAATATTTACTATCCTCTTAAAAATAATGGAAGATTCACTTGCTGCTGAGCCTGCCTAGGCTCTTCCACCTGAAATGGTCAAGCATCCTTTCATTTGATGCAGCTGCTGACCCAGTATTCAGAAGACATTTTGCAAATACTTTGAAGTCAAAAGATGCAGTCAAAGAATTATTCAAAATCTTAATTTCCTTAAATTTCCTTAGGACTCTTTTAAAAAGAATACAAAGTTATTTTAGGATAGCATGCCCCCATGACTTATTTTTTTCCTAAGCCCAAAAGGGCAACATGAATTAGAGATTTACCCTGGACCAGCTGCACCCAGGTCACACTTCCTGCCCCCAGGCCCTAGGCTCTGCAAAGGCAACCCTAGGTGACCCACTACAGACCCTAGACTCCATTTGCTCAAATTCTGATCAGGGAATAATTGAAATAATTTAAATGATAACTGCAAGCACTTTCTCCATTTCATAGTAGCTAACACAAGCATCTTCGAATTCCCAATGCCTAGCCTTGAGCTCTGCCCCAGACCAAGTACTGAGCCCAGAGCCTGTCAGTTCCTTTGTCAGTTCCTTGTCAGTGTCATGAGGACTAAGACCTCCCTCATCTTGGCTTGAGTCAACTGCCACCCTGTCCTGCACTTCCCTTCCCTGGTACCTCCCTGAGACCCATGGTCTCTGGCCAGTTTCTTATTTAGAGAACAAAAGGAGTCACAAACTGGGAGACACTTTTTTATTTTTTAGGTTTTTTTAATTAATATTTTATTTTATATAATTCTTACATCATTTTTCATTTATGCACAATGTATACTTATCATTCTGGGTATATTCCCCACACAATTGCACCCCCCCTTATTTTGACCCTAGTCCTTCCTCTCATCCCCCCAACCCCCATAGTGTGTCTCTGGTTTGTAGTTACTTGTTGATTTTGATTTTTGCTTTGTATTAATTCACCTTTTTCCTGGTCCCTTATTTAAGTTTTCTAAATCCGGGCTATGAGTGAGACCATCCGGTATTTTTCTTTTTCTTTCTGACTCATTTCACTGAGCATGATCCCTTCTAGCTCCATTCATGTTGCTGCAAACTGCATGTGTTTATCTTTTTTGATTGCTGAGTAATATTCCATTGTGTATATGTACCCCATCTTTTTGATCCAGTCATCTATTTTTGGGCATTTGGGTTGTTTCCATCGCTAAGCTATTTTAAATAGTGCTGCTATACACATAGGAATGCAGGTGCCCTTTGGAATTGATGTTTCTGTGTCATTTGGGTAAATACCTAGGAGTGGAATTCCAAGATCATATCGAAGCTCTATGTTTAGTAGGTCACAAAATCTCCACACAGCTCTCCATAGTGGTTGGAATAGTTTGCACTCCCATCAGCAATGCAGGAGAGTTCCTTTTTCTACATTTGTTGTTACTAGTTTTTTTTTAAATATGTGCCATGCTCACTAGTGTAAGATGGTATCTCATTGTAGTTCTGATTTGCATTTCCCTGATTACAAGTGATGTTGAACATTTTTTCATATACCCATTGGCCATTTGCATTTCCTTCTTTGGAGAAGTTTCTTTTTAGTTCTTCTGCCCATTTTTTGACTGGATTATTTTCTTTGTTTTTGTTGAGTCTCATCAGCTCTTTGTAGATATTTGTGATCAGTCCTTTATCATTAGGGTTGTGTGCAAAAATGTTCCCCAGTCAGTGGGGTTTCTCTTTGTTTTGGTTATTGTCTCTTTTGCTGTGCAGAAGCTCTTTAATTTGATGTAGTCCCAGCTGTTTATCTTTCCCTTCACTATCACTGCTTTGGGTGATGTGTCTGTAAAAATGCCTTTGAGGTGCATGTCATGTAGTGTTTTGCCTATATTTTCTTCTACATATTTTATGGTTTCAGGTCTTATGTCTAGTTTTTTAATCCATTTTGAGTTGGTTTTTGTGCATGGTGTGAGGTAGTAGTCGAGCTTCATTCTTTTGCATGTAGCAACCCAGTTTTCACAGCACTATTTATTGAACAAACATTCTTTGCTCCAATGCATATCCTTTGCTCCTTTGTCAAAGATTAGCTGACCATAAATCTGTGGGTTTATTTCTGGATTTTCTATTCGATTCCATTGGTTGGTGTGTCTGTTCTTGTTACAATACCATGCAGTTTTGGTGATTATGGCTTTGTAGTCTAGTTTGAAGTCTGAAAATGTGATGCCTCCATTTCCTTCTCTTTTTTTCAGGAGAGCTTTAGCTGTTCAGGGTTTTGGTGCTTCTATATGAATTTCATCAATAATTGTTCTATTTCTTATAAGAATGTCATTGAATTTTTTATTGAAATAGCATTGAGTATGTAAATTGTTTTTGGTAGGATGGCCATTTTAATAATGTTAATTCTCCCAATCCATGAGCAGGGGATGTCTTTCCATTTCTTTGTGTCTTATTCTATTTCTTTTAACAGTGTTTTATAGTTTTCTTTGTATAGGTCCTTTACCTCGTTTATTAGGTTTATTCCCAAGTATTTGATATTTTTTTTTGTTTCAATAATAAAAGGGATTTTTTTTTTATTTCTTCTTCAGATTTACTGTTTGTGTATAGGAAGGCTACTGATTTTTGCATGTTGATTTTGCATCCTGCCACTTTACTAAACTGATTGATTAGTTTAATTAGTTTTCTGTGGAGTTTTTGGCGTTCTCTATGTATATTTTCATATCATCTGCAAATAGTGATAGTTTAACTTATTCCCTCCCTATTTGGATTCCTTGTATGTCTTTCTCTTGTCTTATTGCTCTGACTAGGACTTCCAGTATTATATTGAAAAGCAGTGGTGAGAGTGGACATCCTTGTCTTGTTCCGGATCTTAATGGAAATGCTTTCAGTTTTTCGCCATTGAGAATGGTACTGGCTATGGGCTTGTCATATATGGCCTTTATGATGTTGAGGTATGTTCCTTGTATCCCAAGAATTTCAAGGGCCTTTAACATAAATGGGTGCTGTACTTTGTCAAAAGCTTTCTCAGCATCTATTGATATTATCATATGGTTTTTATATTTCTTTTTGATGATGTGTTGGATAATATTGATTGATTTTCGGATGTTGAGCCATCCTTATGTCCCTGGAATGAATCCTATTTGGTCGTGGTGAATTGTCTTATGGATACATTGTTGGATTCTGATAGCTAAAATTTTATTGAGGATTTTTGCATCTGTGTTCATTAGAGAAATTGGCCTGTAGTTTTCTTTTTTTGTCTTGTCCTGTTCGGTTTTGGTATTAGTGTAATGTCGGCTTCATAGAATGTGTATGGTATTATTCCTTCCTTCTCAATTTTTTTGAAAGAGTTTATGCAGGATAGGCACTAATTCATTTCTGAATGTTTGGTAGAATTCATTTGTAACTCCATCAGGTCCTGGGAGGTTTTTGATTACCATTTCAATTTTGCTGCCTGTAATTGGTTTGTTTAGGTGTTCTATTTCTTCTTTATCTAGCTTTGGGTGATTGTAGAGTTTTAGGAATTTTTCTCTCTCTTCTAGATTGTTGAACTTGTTTGCATATAACTGTTCATAGTAGTTTCTGATTATTCTTTTGATTTCTGCTGTGTCTGTTGTGATCTCTCCTCTTTCGTTTGTGATCCTATTTATTTGTGCTTTGGGAGAGACATTTTTAATCAGTCACCAGACTACTCTGAATTTGAACCTGAGTGTAGTGGGGCTGGGCAGGCAGTGGGAACCAGGAGTCCTGGAGGCTGGCAGGAACCAAATCCCCCAGCCCCCTGCGAATCTTCAGGCTCTTTCATCTCTCTTCTAAGCCAAATGTAGTGGCAAGCCTGCAGCCTGGCAAAGCAGGGAGAACGGGGAGCTCGGAGGTAGGCAGTCAAGTGAGCCTTCCAGCCCCCTACCCCCCAAATCTTTGCACTTTTCCTCTGGGCTCTCTCTGGAGCTCTCTCGTGGTCTCACCTCTTCTGTGGTCACATCTTCTCTCATAGCATTCAGTCTCTGAGTGACACTGACTTTATACCCCTGTGTGTACACTCGCACATGTGTTCACACCCATGCTCCAGGTTTCCACAGTCAGGCACACGTGCCCATACCCATGCTCCCACACCCACACTCCCAAGTCCCTTCTGCATCAACAGGATCAAGGGGCAGGTGATAGCCACAGAGGCTAGTGGCACAAAAGGCTTAATTAATTCCATTCATCCTACAATGAGTCCCTTCAAGGTATGCTTCAAATTGAGAATAGAAGGCGCTGGAAAGAAGCTGCCTGAGATAATCCAAACCAGAGTGGCAGAGGCCAGATTTGCACATGTGCCATGTCCCATCCCTGTCTCACTGACACAGACTTTATACATAAATTTGAGTTTCACCCTATAACTCTGCTAGGAGCAAGGGGTCACTGCTTCTGGGTCTCCATGGGGATTAACATGCATCTGGGGCCCAAAACCCAGCAGCTCTCTCATCTGCAAGCATCGAATCCTGATTATCATTCTTAATACTGTTGTTTATTATTTGCATTAGTGTACTAAACAATTACTCTGAGCTTAAAAATATTGTGCTAAGTGCTTTAGCAATAGCACCTCATTTGACCTTCAGAAAATCCTTACCTCTGAACAAATTAGGAAACTGAGACTCAGAGAAGTTAAATAAACTGCCCCAGAATACACAGTTGTACTAGGTGGAACAGGGTTACTGAGGACATGTAGAGATTATTAGGAGTTAAAAGAGCTCAAATTAAACATTGCCTAAGGAACAGACTTATTTTTTATTCCACTCATAAGAGCTGGAGAGTAGAAACCTGGGTTTAGAGGAAAGGATGTTAATTCCCTTAAATGTCGTCTGTACAGTTAGCCCTCATGTTGTTCAGATATTAATATCCTCTGAGCCACAGATCTCCCATCCAGAGAATGGGACTCTTGGGTCTGCCCAATGAGAACCAGCTCACTAATTCATTGAGTCATTTATATCCCTTAGGTGCAAGGTCCCAACTCTTAATCATCAAACATTTAAATCTATCTGCTCCCTATTTGAAAAGACACTTTACAGAGGGTGTAGAGACTGTACATGCATACGTGGGTTAAAATACTATATCTGTTTAATGAGCAGTTGCTAACTCAGGAAGTGTATTGGACACTCTGGAAATCATATTTAAATAATACAGGATGCTGAAGAGAACTTATCCCTATGGGGGGAAAAACAAAGAGGTCTTTGTCTAATTGCTCATTTGTCACAGGATTTTATCTCAGTCTGCCAACAAGCAAAAAGGAAAAGGTGGCAACTGATTTAGCATTGTTCTTCTACTACTTTAACCAGCATGTGCTTCTAATGAAGCCAAAACTTTCTGTGCTGAGGGATTTGCTGGTCTAAAAGGTAACCAAATGTTCTATCACCTTCTCTAATTTAAAAGTAATAAAAATGTCACAAACAGTGTCAATTACCATTGATGGGTTGCTTTCCTCCTATTTACATTTTAAAACACAAGTGTTTCTGGAAAATACTTTAGGCTGTTTTTTCCTTCACCCCTCACTATCAGTAATATTTTTTTCTAAAAAAATGTTTTGGAAAGTGACAAGTGACAAGGAGAGATAGTGTCACTTGTTGGTATCTGGTCATTAAATAGTTGTCACAATCCATGACTCAAGCTGGGTCCAAACAGTCAATTACAGAATGGAAAAAAGAAAGTCGAAATAACTGCAAAAAGTAAGTGTTGGTTAATTATGATCTGAAAGTCAATAAAGTCATCTGATGGCAGATTTAGGGGAACTCATTAGAGAGTGGAATTCAATTGTGGGGCATTGCAAGCTGCTACAGCTCTGAGACCAGCCCATTTCATTAGGGTCTTCAAGTGGGATGAGAGAAATGCCTCAGGGCATATCCCCCATTCTCCCCTCATCACCAGACTCCCAGCAGAGCATCTGTAAAACATTTGCAGAAATAAGTAAAGAATAAGATAGCAAGGTATCCTACTGGAGCTACTTTTTTTTTATCATTTCTCAGAATGAAATCACAGAAACAATCAGCTTAGTTTTTAAAAGTCGGGGGCATAAGGATTTCCATGGAAGCAGTGGTCTTAGTTTTTGCTCAGCCAAGCTCAGGCATTTTGCAGTCACAGGCTCTAGGGGGAGAGCTGCATGACCATTTTGAGAGTGACTATTAATAGGAAATAAAGCAGCATTGGGCAACAACAAATGACTGTGAAAGTTCCTTGTGAACCATATAGAATATATTTAAGTGTAGAATTAGCTCTGCCTCTCCTGGAGCTTAAGTCTCCTGAAGCAATGCTATGTAACAGGCAATGTTTATCTTTGATTTCTTACTACCAGAATCCCCTCCTTTTGGATGTTCCTTGCTCTCTGCTTATTTATCCTCAGTGCTTAGGGTTGTGCTTCTCACTCTCTTAAAATTTACCAGTCAGTCTTACCTCAAGCACCCATCTTGTGACACTTTGCTAAGATATGGGGGAAAATTAAAAATGAGCAAATTAGAGCCCTTGTCTCCCATGATCTGTTAAGTATTGCTGGAGAAAAGAATCCTGTGTGTAACAAGCTCCATGCCACTGTTCTGAGATCTTCCCCGAAAGCATCCTGATTGTCCCATTGATCAGTCAGGTAATTTGATTTGATCACAAAATATGGCCACTGGACAAAAAATACCCAGATCTCCATACTGAAAAAAAATATCTAAAACAGCAGGAACTCAGAACATCTCTGAAAATAATCAGCCTAAAGAATTGGGTAAGTAATGGGAAGTAAATTATGATAGTAAGTTGCACCTCTAGACTTATTTCTGTGGGTGCATTTTTCTTGTCCAGTCCTTAGGAGCCAGGGTTTCTCTGCCTTAAAACATGGACATAAAGACCTGGAATCATTGGGCCTCCCGGTGGCTCAGCGGTTGAGCACTGGGCTGCGAAGCTGCCCGCAGCCTTTGCAGCACCAGTTTGATCCCCAGCCATGGGTGAGGGTCCCACATGTCCTGCAGACCTCTCCTGCCACGCCCGCTGCTCCCCTCAGCAGTGTACTTTGTCAGTCTGCCTGTTCTGCTCCCCGCTCTGGCTCTGGTGAATTCTCTCACCCTCCCGCAGTTCTGATTGTACCCAGTGCTTGTATAAATAAATAAGTAAATCTTTAAAAAAAAAAAAAGACCTGGAATCACATATTTCTCTCAAAGTGGAACCTTCCCTTATGGGTAGGTATTTTACAAACTAATATGATATGGATGAATCCTAAAATGGAAAAAGGGAAGGGAGAGCAATTCAAAAAGAAGAAAGAAAAAATTTCAATTTTATTAAAGTGGTAATTAAAAAACTATGGATTATCATTTTTCATCTATTATTAATATCCCCAAATTGGGGAGGCTTGGTGAAAAGGGTATAATAAGTGTGTTGCTTAGTGAAAGTGTAAACTGGTACAATCTTATTATGGAACAATTTTTTGATCGGTAATCATAAAAATGCCATAGCCTTAGCTCTGGTGAATCTCTGTTTGAGAATGTATACTTAGGATAAAAGCCGAGATTCATTTGAGGCTCAGAGCACAAAAATGTTCATTACAATGCCCTGCTCCCCCAGCATGGCTGCCTGGCCCAGGCTGGGCTGCCAAAGTCTCTTGCACCAGCTTGCCCCAAGGGAGCAGCTTACACTTTTCAAAAACACCAAAGGAATCCAGATGTGGCCCTGACCTCCCGATGGTCTAACCCCATGTCAGCCTGTCTTCTTTAACCTAAGGGCTATTAGCAGGTTTCTGCCTGTGTCTTTGCCACTTACTCTATCTACTTGCGGCCCCTAGTCCACCAATGATGAGTCATGAGTGTACCTCTTTCTTCAATTCATTCTCTAAGTGATATTCTTAGAGATTTGGTGTGCACATTTCAGCCTTCCCAAGTGTCAGCACTGGGTACAGTGTTTTTTTCTTATTTTTATATCTATTGGTCATTTTAATGGGGATCTGGATGGAGACAAATCAGACACTTGTGCTGACATCACATTCTCACACAGTGGTCCTAGGTTGCCTTTCTAAAAGAGAAGGAAATCAAAGGGGGAGGGAGGGAGGGAGGCAATGGCAAGGCGGCGGGGGGTGGGGGGCTCCATTTGTGTGGCTTCCCTTCATAATTATAGATAACTCCCTGTGAGTTTGTCCATTCATGTGAGTTATTATAAACAATTTGCCACTTGGCTAGACATTAGTAAACAAGGATTCAGTGGGGAAAGGATTAGGAACAGCAAGGAAATTAACTGTAGAAGAGTAGGGCAGAATAGTATGATTCTACAGTGCAGGTGTTGGGATTGATTTTCCATGAAGATCTTTAGAATCTGAAGTCAATGTAACCGGCATCCTGAATGAAATGCATCAAAACACCAAAGAGAGTGGACTTTCAAAAAGTCTCATTTTGTCCCCTTTGTAATTTTTCCTACCAAACCTATCTTATTCTCAATTTCTAAATCAAAGGTACAAACAAATTGTCTTGAGATATGCCCATTTCCTCAGAGGATTTAGCTTAGTTAGCTATTTTGAAACTAAGTACTGAGCTTTCAAAGTAAAATATAGATCTGACAAAAGACAACCATGGTTTGTGGAGAGTGAATATATAAAATCCTTTGCTATACTTGAATCATGCAGTTGTACCATCCTTGTTGCTAACACTCGCCTGAGGTCTTCAGCTCTCTTCCTTTCCATCATCATATGACTCATTTTCTTCTTTAGTTCTACATGGTACATCAAAGCAAATATACCCAAGCAGACACAGAAAGCCCAGCCTTGATTTTGCTGTTATAATTTTTAAATTATTGCCAACCCTCACAAAATTGTCTATCAGTTCAACAAAATTTCTTGTCAAAACATCAATGGGGTGTGTGTGCATAAGAAATGGTACTCCGAATCAGAATGATTGTAACTGGGAAAGGCTTGAAGAAAACAAAGCTGATCAAGGAAATTTTAGTGATGTTTAACAGCTGTTTCCTGGGTACATAGCTGTTATATTTTTTGACCACAATTAAATGTGATTTTAATAATCATTTGGTATTTAAATAGTATATTGTGATTGTCACATGGAATTTTAATTAAATGCACATTTTCATCTAAAATATGAAGTGTTACCACTGTGAAAAGACCTTTTCTCTCTAAGAATATTTTTTAAAAGTAATGTTCCCTGTGATTCAGTAAAGAAGAAAGTATTTTCTAATAGTAAATAGTATTTACCCTTCTACACTAATCCAGCATTTGATGAGGCTTGAGGGAATTAAAGACAAGAATTTTAAACTAAGTTTTCTCATAATCTCCCAGTGAGGATAATGAAAACAGCACACAGAATGATATGTTTAAGATAAAACATGCTTCAAATAAATAGCATATAAGAAGCAGAAGTTACTTCATTTTCTTTCAGTTCAAGGCATTTCCTGCATGCTATGTTTGTAGAGCAGTCACATTCCATCTTCTTTACCTTTGTTCTCATTTTCTTTAGGAAACTTTATATCTTGTATTTCTCCCCCTCCAATCCCCCATCATCTAAAGATCTTAGTTAAAAGCAAGCTGGTTAATGTAACTGTTAAAATCATCATTCATCCTGCCCAGAATGCAGAAAGTGGGTGCTTTGGTGCTCACCAAATCTGCATTCTAAAGACAGCTTTACTTTCTATAAATTTATAGAATTATTTTTCAAATGTTATTTTTCCAGTTTCCTCTTATGACTTTTGCTGCATGTTCAACTTTTCTTACCTTTGGTCTCAATGTGTCTAGTCCTTGTGAACATTGATGATGACAGGCCCAGAATCAATGGATTGGTGTTATAAACCAAACACCTGATAAACTCAATGATAATTTAAAAATGAAAAAACTAAGAAACCAAAATGAGCAACTCTTTCATCAACAGCAATAGCTCCATCAGCTGCCTATTCCTTTTGTTTCTAGACGTGAAAGTTCAAGAATCCTTCCTGTTAGAAGTATGTTAGCCATATTGCAGCTTCATCTCAAGGCAAAGGACAATGTGTAATATCATTCCAGAGGAAAATTCCTCTGTATACACTGAAGGTAGATGGGCTAAAAAAAGGTAATAAAAGGAGCTCCTTTTGCTTCTGCAGCAGGACATGCATTCTAGAACTGCTAGAGAGGAGACACATGGAGAGACACGGAGAGTCACTTGGAAAAGACTCCTGGTTGAAAGACACTTGGGGAGGTGGACAAAGGCAGCTGTTATCTTGATGTGTTATCTCCTTTTGTTCCAGCTTTCTTGGACCTGCTTCTGAACCACTTTCCCGTGGTTCCTTGCCAGAAGGTGCCTTAGACTTGTGGCAAGCTTTCAGGCCTGTTTTGGGCCGACCCTATTTGACTGGACATTTGTCCAGGAAGGGATTAGAATTTGGGGTGTTTTATTGGGAATATCCTTTTTCTCTCTCTAAGCTCACTTATTCTTTTTTTTAAAGATTTATTTATTTATGCATACAAGAACTGGTGTACAAGCCAGAGGTGCAGGGGGTGAGAGGACTCACCAGAGTCAGAGTAGGGAGCAGAACAGGCAGACTGACTGAAATACACTGCTGAGGGGAGCAGCGGGCGGGCGAGACAGGAGAGGTCGGCTACACCATGTGGGTAGCTCCGGCCGGGGATCGAACTCATGCTGCAGAGGCTGCAGATAGCTTCATAGTGCTGTGCTTAACCACTTGCACCACCAGGGAGGCTGATGCTCACTAATTCTATTAAAGATCTTTGATGCTAAGAGTATGCTTTGTCTTTGTGTGCACAGATGGCCAGATCCTTTTAGAGCGTGCAAATTTGAGGGTCCTAGGGTACTCCTTGGTTGCACACTAACAATCTGAGTGTTGGATAGAAGACCAATTCAGATATTTTTGAAGTAATGATTAGCATGTTAAAGGGGAAATATTGAGACTCTAGTTGTTATGAAAATGTTACAAAGTTTCTCACTTTAACCTTTAAAAGCCTTCAGAAGTTCACCTTGGTTTTCAATATTTCTGGTCACCATTTTTTCTTTTTTTTAAAGGTTTATTATTATTTTTTTATTTATACAATAGCTGGGGTACAGGCCAGAAGCATGGGAGGGTGAGAGGATTCACCAGAGACAGAGTGGGGAGCAGAACAAGCCAACAAACCAAAAGCACTGCTGAGGGGAGCAGCAGGCATGATAGGAGTGGTCTGCTGCACCATATGGGAATCTCCCTGGCCGGCTGGGAATGGAACCCAAGCTGCAGAGGCTGCGTACAGCTTCACAGCACTGTGCTCAACCCGCTGTGCCACCGCGGAGGCCACCATTTTTTCTTGATTAAAAAATAGTGTATTTTCTAAGGGTTAGGAGAATTGCCTAAGAAACAGTTGTTTGATTTTCTTCCTTCCACTTTTAAGCTTCCTACAAAAAGGGTATATGGTTTGACAAGAGTAAAGCAAAACACCCTGGGTCCCAAGCTGTGTACTGGACACGGTGGAGGTAATCTCAACTAATAAAAAAGCTGTGAATAAGTACCGAATCACTCTCAATGGTTAAGGGAATGAAGGACTTATAATAGGGGAGAAAAAACAGGAAACTTGAGCCTCAGATTAAGTAGAGAATGTCTCTACCCCAAGGTCTAGGGCGCTTGAGAAGAAAAAGAAGTTGAAGTCTGTAAAAAGTTGAAGGGATGCCGTGGAGTCCCCCAATGTAGGGATATAACAAATAGCACAGAGTAGAGAGTAGAGCCAAGGTCTAGGGCATTTGAGAAGAAAAACAAGTTGAAGTCTATAAAAAGTTGAAGGGATGCCGTGGAGTCCCCCAATGTAGGGATAGAACAGATAGCACAGAGTAGAGAATATAGCCAAGGGCAGGCGCAATTGTGACAAAATCATGGACTCAAGCACCAAAACCACCAGAATGTGAACCAAGTTCCTTTCTGGTGATTGCTAGTTTACCCTCACAGACACAAGGACAGACAGCTAGGATGCAGTGTGGAGGGCAGGGTGTGAGATGCAGCATCAAACAACAATAGGTGTGGGTAGGGAGGTTTCTCTGGTACCTGGTGAGACTACCAGAACCATTTGAGCCTTGGGAAGATGGTACAAAAGGAGAGATGACAAAAGGAAAGCCAAATAGATCTCCAATTTCTATGTACTCCTCCACTGTCTAGGGAGGAAAACATACTTAAAAACAGGAACAGATGAATGTAAAATAAAGTCTAGCATGCGGTCCTCCTTACCCACAGTAAACACTGATAACAGACTATAGAAGTCTTTGCATAGTAAAGTTTCAGAATTCTTTTTACTGTCCTCTAACTTCCTAGCAACTTGTAAGAGTTGGCATTCAAGTTAAACCAATTCACCAACTCCATCTCATGCTGTTCTTTGAGAGAGGGAAGATAGCCCCTGTATCTTTACCATCTCCAGTTACTGGCTGGCTGCTGGGTTTTCCCCCCAGTAGAGCCAGTTGTTAAACATTTACCAGTGCAGATAGCAATAACAGAGAATGGGGGAAAGTTGGAGGAGTAAAATCAGACATTTAAAAAGATGTCATCTGGGTAGAAGAATTCAATGGACTTTCTGTGGGACCAGCATTTTATGTGATTATCTGAACTCCATGGGTGAATCAACATCATTTACAGGGTCAGAAAAAAGGGTAAACAGTCAGTACTTCTGAAAGCATCATTCATCTCACCAAGTGAAAAAGTGCATCTCAAATGATGGATTTTTCTGTAAACTGTCATGGAAAACCCTTGAGGAGATTTTCACAGAGAAAGGAATACAGGTGGCCAGAAGTACAGGAATACAGGTGGCCAGAAAAGGAATGGAAATTAATATAAATCAACATGAAGCATCTTACAAGAGGAGGAAAGAAATATAGAATTGATGACTTAAAATAAGTACATGGGAATTTCTAAATATTCTAGAAAAACTATTAATGCAAATGGAAAAATCAAAGCCATCATGTTATAACATTACTCCTTTTTCTTCTTTTTTCACAACATTGGATGGGGAAAGCCAGTGGATTTCAGTGCACTCCCTAGAAGACTTGGAATCTAGGTCAAAAGTTAAAAGGGGATCAAGCTCACAAAAGACTAGATTCCATTAACCTCTCACCAGGGCAACAAATTTTGTAATTTCACATAGGATTTTCTAATACAATTCCACTTGAAAAAGAATACCCTGTGCTTTCAAAACATGGAAAAAGAATGAAAAAAAAAGAAACACTGTGTTAATACTGTCAAGCACTGATATTTAAAATATTGAAAAGTCCATTTTAAATACAGTGACTATAAATTACTTACCTATTCATGAAATCCTAAATAGTGGCATGTTTTACACACAGATATCTTTTAAAGACATTGAAACACATAGTTGGATTGATACATTTTTTGCCATTAATTGTAACATTTGCCATTTTTTAAATAGGAATAAAGTGAAAGGCTGAACAAGCACAAAGGAGCCATCACATGTAATGTTTTTAGAATTTGGGTCTATAGCTCCAGTTAAGGGTGACATAATTTGATTTGCATTTTGAAACTATTCCCTGATTCAATGTGGAAGAAAGATTTGAAGGATAAGAATGGATATGGGCAAATTAATTAGGTGACAGTTACATTGGTCTAGACTACACTATGGTATGACGTGGAGATGCACAAAGATGTATAAAAAAGATTCCTGAAAGTGGAGTGGGCATGACTCAGTTATAAAGGGTAAAGAATGATTCTTGGGTTTCTAAACTATGCAACTGAATGAGAGAACTGACTTGCATAATTTGGATTGAGATTCCTGTAAAAGAGGAACAACAGGAAGGAGGTAGGTTATGAACCCAACTTGGTATTTGAGGCATTTTTGTGGTATTCAAAAAAAGATTTAAGGTAAGCAATTGGATATTATGCCTCTGAAGCTCAAAAAGAAATATAATTCTCATATCATAATTATTTTCACATGCCATAATTCACCCATTTAAAATGTGCCACTGAAAGGTTTGAGTAGATAGATTAAGTTGGCAACCACGATCACTACCAATTTTAAAACACTTTCATCACCATCAAAATAGGCCATGTTTCTGTTAGCAGTCACACCCAATTTCTTCCTCACCCCATCCTGAGGTAACCACTAATCTACTATTGATATCTGTGGACTTCATGTTCTGAACATTTTATATAAATGAGGTTATACAATATGGGGTCTTTTGTGTCGGAAATTTCCACTAAGCATGTTTCAAATATTCACCCATGTTGTAACATGTATCATGTTTAATTCCTATTTATAGCTGAATACTATTGCATTGTATAGATAAAATGTATACACTACATTGTTAACCCAGTCATTAGTTGATGAACATTTAGGTTGTTTCCACTTTGGGAATATTGTGATTAATGCTGAAACAAACATTCATGAGCAAGTTTTTATGTTGACATATATTTTCATTTCTTTTGGGTATATACTTAGGAGTGGAATTTCTAGATTACATGATAAATCCTTATGTAGCAGTTTGAGGTACAAACTATTCTCTGAAATGGTTGTAGAATTTTATTTCCATCAAAAATATATGAAGATTCCGGGCCTCCCCTGGTGGCGCAGCGGTTGAGCGCTGGGTTGCGAAGCTGCCCACAGCCTCTGCAGCGCCGGTTTGATCCCCGGCCGCTGGTGAGGGTCCCACATGGCGCGCAGACCTCTCCTGCCGCCTGCTGCTCCCCTCAGCATTGTGCTCCTTCGTCAGTCTGCCTGTTCTGTTCCCTACTCTGCCTCTGGTGAACTCTCACCCACCCGCGCTTCTGACTATACCCAGTGCTTGTATTAATAAATAAATAAATCTAAAAAAAAAATGGAAACACCTTGTTTAAAAAAAAATAAATGTATGAAGATTCCAATTTCTCCAATTTCTCCATACCTACATAAACATTGTCCAGTTTTGGAACTGCAATTATTCTCAGGAAAGTGAAGTGGTTATCACATTAAGGTGTTCATTTGCATTTCCCTAATGATTAATGATGTTGGGCATTTTTTCATGTGCTTAATGGCCCATTGTATATCTTCTTTGGAGAAATGTCTATTCAAATCCTTTGCCAATTTTTAATTGTGCCATTTGTCTCTTAATTGTAAGAATTCTTTTTATATTCTGGATATGAGTTCCTTTATAAAATATATTATTTGCAAATTTGTTCTCTCTTTTGGGCTTTGTTATTTTTATTTTTGCACTTCCTTGATAGTGTCTTCAGATACACAAAGTATTTTAGTTTTGAAGTCAAATTTCTTTTATTCTTTGATTGCTAATGCGAACAAAGTCATATCCAAAAAGTCATCTTTTCAATAATAGAAAAATATTGCATAATTCAAGATCACAAAAATGTATACCTATGTTTTCTTTTGATTTGTAGTTTTCACTATTATATTGATTGTTTTTGATCAATTTTGAATAAATTTTTGTATATGGTATGAAGTAAAAGACCATATTTGCCCCTTTCTGTATGGTTATCTAGCTACTCAGCAACATTAGTTGAAAGGACTGTATTACTTTTGTTTTATATATTCTGAAATGTTTTATTATTTTGATGGTATTTTAAATTAAATACTTTTCTTAATTTTATTTTTATGGACACATAATTGATTTTGGTATTGACACCTTGTATCTTGCAACACTGTGAACATTATTAATTCTAATACCTTTTCTGAATTCCTTAGTATTTTCTATATAAAAGAGTAGTTATATAGTACTTCTATTCAAATATACTATGCAAATATACTTCTTCTATATTTGCAATCTAAATATCTTTCCTTTCTACACTTTGTTTAATTGGCCTGACTAAAAACACCAGTACAATGTTAAATAGAAATGGTAACAAGATATAGCTGTATCATCTTGTTCTCTTCCATTTTGAAAATTTGTTTTGCTGGGTATAAAATTCTTGGTTAACAGTCTCTTTCAGCACTTTGAATACGACATCCCATTGTCTTCTGATGTCCATACTCTTTGAAGAGAAATCAGGCATTACCATTATTGAGGCTTCTTATATGTGAGGTTTCTCTCTAACTGCTTCTCCATCTCTGACCTCTGGCCTTTTGATTATGTTGTATCTAGCTGTGTATCTCTGATTTTATCCTACCTGGAGATTTTTTTTTTAACATCTAACATCTTAGATGCATAAATTTAGTGTTCCATCAAATTTGGGAAGTTTGAGGCCATTTCTTCAGATTTTTTATCTGCTCCTTTCCTGTTCTTTATCCTTATAGGATTCACATTACACATATATTAGTATTCTTTAAGGTACCCTACAGATCTATAAGGTTTCATTCATTTTTCTTTCTTTTTTTTTTCTTTATGTTTCATAGTCCAACTAATCTCAATGGACCTCTACACATTTAGGGGTTCTTTTTTTTTAAAGATTTTTATTTATTTATACAAGCACTGGTTACCATCAGAAGCGCAGGAGGGTGAGAGAATTCACCAGAGCCAGAGTGGGGAGCAGAGCAGGCAGACTGATGAAGTACACTGCTGAGGGGAGCAGTGGGCAGCAGGAGAGGTCTGCACGCCTTGTGGGATCCTCGCCTGGCGGCTGGGGATGGAACCGGCGCTGAGAGGCTACAGGCGACTTCACAACCCAGCGTTCAACTGCTGCGCCACTGGGGAGGCCCTTAGGGGTTCTTTTTTTAAGATTGCTGATTCTTTTTACTGTGTGCCCAAACTTTCTATTGGACATCCAATGAATATATAATAAAAAAAATTAAATAAAGCTTTATTCAAACTTTGTATTTTTTAATTCCAGATTTTCTGATTCTTTTTTATAATTTGTTTTGTTTCTGTTTATTTTTCTATTTGGTGAGCTACTGTTTTCATATGTTTCTTTAGTTCTATAGACATGTATTACCTTAGTTCTTTGAATACATTTCAAATAACTAATTTAAAATACTAATTGCCTTGTAAAACCAATATCTTGGATTCCTTGGACTGTTTCTATTGGCTGATTTTTTCTTCTGTTTACAAGCCGTAATTTTTTCTTTCCATAGGTCATGATTTTACTTTTGAAAAACTGAACATTTTATATATGATGTAACAACTGGAAACTAAATTTCTCTATTCAAGATTTGTTGTTACTATGTTTCTTACTACTGTTTTGCTGCTTCTGTTTTTTTAAATACTTTTTTTTAAGATTTATTTATTTATACAAGCACTGGGTACAGTCAGAAGTGCGAGAGGGTAAGAGAATTCACCAGAGCCAGAGCAGGGAACAGACCAGGCAGACTGATGAAATACACTGCTGAGGGGAGCAGCGCGTGCTGCAGGAGAGGTCTGCGCTCCATGTGGGACCCTTGCCAGCAGCCAGGGATCGAACCAGTGCTGCAGAGGTTTCGGGCAGTTTGGCAGCCCAGAGCTCAACTGCTGCGCCACCAGGGAGGCCCTGCTTCTGTTTTTTAATAGCTTCCCTGTATTGACTCTGTAAACTCTTCAAATATTTTATGAGATTAATGCCAACATGTAAAAGAATACACATATGAAGTAACTATGATAGCTCAAGGATCTGTTAATCTAATCTTAAGATAATTTCTAGGAAATTATAAATTCCAAATAAAAGAAAAAGAAAGGCCTAATAAGAGAGAAAGATGTATTCTTTGTAGCTAAGTTTCACTCAAACTATTTTATCTACCAGATCTAAAGTCAGAATCAGTGGACATTTTCCATCCAGTGTTGTTATCTTCATTTTCTTTTTACATGAAATCTGCTATGCAATGATATATAATTAAAAATTTGATCTTATCCTCAATTCATAACAGTGGTACTATTTTTTTCTTTTTTATCCAGCAGTTGTAACTTTAACTTTTTTTATTTTTTTTTATTTTTTACATCATTGTTCATTTTTAAACAATATTTGCTTCCCCCAATCCCCTCAGGTGTAGTCCCCATAGAATTTCCTTCACCAATGCCCCCATGTACCATCACCTCAGTCCCCTGTGCTCCTCCCTTCCTCCCTCCAATCTCTCTCCCTCCTCCATTAGACATCCCTCATACCCCACAGAACTTCCATAGGATGTTTCATTTTCATTCTGTGAAAACATGTTTCATTCTTTCTTTCTATGATGAAAACTAAACAATAAGACTTTAACTTGTAAAAGAGCAATTTGAAATCTAATAAGCCCACTATGAAAACACTATGTAAAGGAACATTATAACTATCTTGAAACTATATATCAGGTACATACCTTAAGGCCTTTCTATATAAAAGGTTGTCTCCTTTCTATCATTCTCTTTGATATGGCAATTTAGAAAAATGAGGGTTAAAGTGTGATGATACATGGAGGCATATTCATTATAGAAAGAGAAGAACAATAATATACACTGTTTCCATCTTGTTAGGCTCTGTGCCAAACTGTATTTATGTCACCTCACTAAATATTCAATGTATACTAATACAAGGCTGGTGTTAAATATCCTGTTTTTAAATGCGGACACATTTTAAAAAGTTACATAAAGTTGCACAAATGCAGTCAATATAACTGGATGCAAGATGAAAACTAGGGATATTTTATGCCATACTCCTCTGGGACACTATGCTTATTTTAACTTTAATTTTCAACAAAGAAAGGAAAGAGTATCTATGGTTTTTTAGCCTCCATCATGCCACATACTAGTTAACACTTTACATATGTTATTTCATTTTATCTTTCAAACAGCACTGTGAGGAATCTGAAATGTGCGGAACTTGAATCATTTGATAAAAATCACACTTCTAGAAAATGTCTGATACATAAAAGATGCAGCAATTTATTAAAGGCATGACTGAAACTGTCAGGACCTGGCCCTACTTGGGATGGCCTGCCCATTTCTCTTATACAATACCATCTATCAATAGATACACATATAGCATAGAACAACCTTCTTGAATCTTCATAAATAACATTCTTTTGCATATTAAAGAAAAAAATCAAACCCTGAGGCCTCCCCTGGTGGCACAGCGGTTGAGCGATGGGCTGCAAGGCTGCCTGCAGCCTCTGCAGCGCCGGTTCATTCCCCGGCCCGCCGGCGAGGGCCCCACAAAAAAAAAAAAAAAAAAGAAAGAAAAAAGAAATCAAACCCTGAAAGAATCAGATCCTTCCTTGATACAGAAAGGAGATAAGAAAGGCAGGCTACTGCAGTGTCCAGAGCAACAGACCAGGATGAGAGCCCCCACATGGTACTGAAGGGTCTGGGGCAGGCAAATTCCATGCTTTCCATCTACATCTAAGGCCTCTAAAAAAGCCACTCTTTTTTTAGTCCTAAATTCAACTGATGATTTTGCAATAATCTTTTCTACTTTCATGATCTGAAAAGATTAAAGATTCCAGAGAAGGTGGGAAGAAAACTTCAAAAGTTCATCTTATAACTCTTTGGATCAAAGGAATTTTTTTCCTGGCAGTGAAGAACTTAAGGGTAAATAAAAAGCCACAATATTTTATAGGGTTCTTCATTGAAGAGCTATTCTTTAAATGCTGAGAAAGGAAACAAATAGCACTCCTGGCTATTTAAAGTGTGCCTAAAACCTATCTGTGTCAGAGGCACATTCTCAGCCCAGTCAATATGTGGGTTAAAGTTAATGCAGAATGGCACTTCTACAAATATTACAACAAATACTAGTTATCTGCCTCCAACCTGCCTCCTCAATCTCCAGGGACATAACCGGTGAATTTAAAAAAAAAAAAAAAAAGCACAGTCACTTGATTGATCTATAGTTCTAGGATATAAAACTGGTTTTGCAGAAAAGAGCTGATGAGACTCAACAACAACAAAGAAAATAATCCAGTCAAAAAATGGGCAGAAGAGCTAAAAAAAAACTTCTCTGAAGAGGAAATGCAAATGGCCAACAGGCATATGAAAAAATGTTCAACATCACTTGTCATCAGGGAAATGCAAATCAAAACTACCATGAGATACCATCTTACACCAGTGAGAATGGCACATATTAAAAAAACTAGCAACAATAAATGTTGGCGAGGGTGTGGAGAAAAAGGAACTCTTCTGCACTGTTGGTGGGAGTGCAAACTGGTCCAACCACTGTGGAAAGCTGTGTGGAGATTTCTGGACCTACTAAACATAGAGCTTCCATATGACCCAGCAATTCCACTCCTAGGTATTTACCCAAAGGACACAGAAACATCAATTCCAAAGAACACCTGCACCCCTATGTTTATAGCAGCACTGTTTACAATAGCTAAGCTTTGGAAACAACCCAAATGCCCCAAAATAGATGACTGGATCAAGAAGATGTGGTACATATATACCATGGAATATTACTCAGCATTCAAAAAAGATAAACACATGCAATTTGCAGCAACATGGATGGCGCTGGAAGGGATCATGCTCAGCGAAATAAGCCAAAAAGAAAAAGAAAAATACCGGATGGTCTCACTCATAGCAGGAATCTAGAAAACTTAAATAAGGGACCGACCAGGAAAATTAATATAAGAAAGTGAAAATCAAAATCAACAAAAAACTATGAACCAGAGACACTTTTAGCGGGGCGGGGGCGGGAGGGGAGGGATTGGGGTCAGAATGGGGGGGGCTGCAATTGTATGGGGAATATAACAATAAAATTTATAAAAAAAAATAAAAAAAAATAAAACTGGTTTTGCAGAAATGATGACTTTCAGAGAGTAAGAATAAAGGCTAATAAGGTGGAGGGAGAAATTCAACACAGGATCAGACACAAGGTCCATCAAAATCTAGCCCCTCCCCATCAATCTGGTCTGATAAATGCTACCCAGATATATACATTTGTCTTCCCAAGCCTGTGGTGGCAGTTATAAAACATTACTGTGATTTTCTTCAATTTACCTACTCTAGTTTATCCCTCCAACCTCCTTTCCAAGAACACTCTGCTTTCCAAACCATGAAAATATATTTTTCGTCTGACTGTATGTTTATCAAGTCTCCACTATTTTCAACTTCATTGCCTGGCCTTATCCTACATGCTGATCATAGTCTAGTGCAATACTGGCTTATTCCTAGAAATCTCACCAAGTAAATCCTGATGATTGGTCTTCACCCCTTAGCTTCTAAGGACACAGGACATTGCCTGTTTCACTCGGTTTTCTCTACCCATTTACAGTCAACTCACACGTTTCTTTATTACAAGTTTCTAGCACAGACATCACTCTGTTCACTTCTCTGTTGATGTTTTATATGGTCTTTTGTTAACTTTTTGTAACTTAAAAACTCAAGGCCCTTTGTCATTCTGAACCCACATTTCCTTTTCATAAAGAACCTGTTGTTATAAATGATTAATAAAAGCAATCTTCTTTGTGTGATAATTTTAGTAGTTTATAATCATGGGCGAAATGTTTGAGATATTTTCTAGGTTTTAATGATATGGTTCTGCTTACTATGCAATTATTTTTAGTAGGCCCATATATTAAGTCATTTTAAAAGGTAAGGGTTAAAAGTTATGAAAAGACCTAGAACTAATAGTTGTGCTGAAAACCAGCGCCATGCCATGCCCACACCAGCTGTCAATAGATGTTAGAGGAGCAAAGAAATACCATACCTAGATCTAGTATGAAAAGCATCCATATTTGTCTATTGGGGCCTTAGGGAGAGCCGATAATTAATATGTATTATGTGCCTTTGTATTGCACCAAAATTCATACATTGCAATCCTGACCCTCAGTAACTTGGAAGATGACTGCATTTGGTGATGGATTAAGATGAAGATGGATAAGGAAAAATAATAAAAAGTTATTAGTGTGGGTGATAAAGCACTAAGACTGTTATCCTTATAAGAAGAGTTCAGGACACTGACACTGGCAAAACGAAGATGAATTGAAGATGAAGGGAACTGATGGCATTCTTAAACTAATCTTGGACTTCTAGCCTGCAGGACTGTGAAGAAGTTCATTTCTGTTATTCAAGTCACCCAGTCTGTGGTACTATGTTTGTGGCAGCAAACTAACACAATACCCTTTCTTTTTTGCCAAATTTGAAGTCCTTTGAGAAACAGATACAAGAGGCAGTTATATCAACAGGATAACACTATGTTAATCCTAAGTGGAGCTGATTGAGACCTATGGGTCACGGGTTTGCTAATATCTCCCTTTTGAATTAGACAAACTTTCCTACCCAGATACTGATACAATCAAATAACTTCAGGCCAAAAGGTCAAGTCCCTTACTATGTGGCAGGGGACAGACTACAATGCATGCCTCTTACAAACAGGAAGGTCTGAAAGAGAAAGAAAGAAGGAGCTAAGCTCTTTTTCTTTTAGGAAATTCACTAAGACCAGAGCACTGAGAGAATAGAAAGAGGCAGAATTCACTAACACAAGTCACTAGTCATAGGCACATAAGGAGTAAGGAATAAGCACAGCCTGCAACAAATTCCCAGAGGTTTTCTTTTCTTGACTGATTTTGCAAACGCTCAAAGACCATGGTCCACAAAGGATATGACCATTCCTCCCGGGAGAGGAGAGCAGGCCCAGTGCTGATCCTATTTGTCCACCTCCCAAGCCCCATTGATCCCATCAAACATCATCAGGACTTTTTGGAGAAACGAGAGGAACTGGAAGCTAGTCAATGTTAAATATCCAGGATGGACACAAAGGGGTTAGTTGTGGAACTGGGTGTGGCATACTTATGGTGGGAGCTGGGCGGTGGGCTCCCTCTATGCCTCTCTTACAGAGAATGGCAGCTGGTGAATTTGCCCCAGGTACTGTGCTCAAGACCACTAGTGCCACACTGTTGTCAGTTCTGTGTTTCTAATCCTGACTGTAGGTTCTATTCAGTCACTTACTTATCTTCTGTGTTCTGGATTGGTTCAGAACTGCTAAGGCAGTTCCTGTGATAATTTAGTTTTCCTAGTGCCACAATTATTTCACAATTCTTTTTTGTTTTAGTGTCACTGAAGTACCATTATTTGACATCCTTGCTAGTGTTTAGACAGTACAGGATTTCTCCCCTCTGCTGTAGTGGCCATAGCACTGCCACCCTGAAGTACCCACACTCCACCACCCATAAAACGCTGCCTACACTCATAGCTCACCCTCCATCCTCCTATTTCACACCTCTTCCTTCCCCCACCCCTGCTGCCCCACAGTCAGTTTTCAAGGGTTGGTTTTAAAGTTTGCTTTGTCTTACCTTTGGTTTGGCTTTCGTACATTCTTTTTTTTTTTTTAAATATTTTATTTTATATAATTCTTACATCATTTTTTCATTTTTGTACAATGTATGCATTTCCATTTTGGTTATATTCCCCATACAATTGCACCCCCCCTTATTTTGACCCCAGTCCTTCCTCTCCCCACCCCTCCTCTTCCACACCCATAGGTGTCTCTGGTTTATAGTTGCTTGTTGATTTTGATTTTTACTTTGTATTAATTTGTCTTTTTCCTGGTCCCTTATTTAGGTTTTCTAAATTCCTGCTATGAGTGAGACCATCAAGTATTTTTCTTTTTCTTTCTGACTTGTTTCGCTGAGCATGATCCCTTCTAGCTCCATCCATGTTGCTGCAAACTGCATGTGTTTATCTTTTTTGATTGCTGAGTAATATTCCATTGTGTATATGTACCACATCTTCTTGATCCAGTCATCTATTTTTGGGCATTTGGGTTGTTTCCAAAGCTTAGCTATTGTAAATAGTGCTGTTATAAACATAGGGATGCAGGTGCCCTTTGGAATTGATGTTTCTGTGTCCTTTGGGTAAATACCTAGGAGTGGAATTCCTGGATCATATGGAAGCTCTATTTTAATAGGTCAAGAAATCTCCACACAGCTCTCCATAGCATTCCACATATTCTTTAACAAAAAGTGTTCTTAGTGTTTCTGAATTCCATTGCTTTAAAGACCTAGTGTAGAGAGATATTTCTGCCATGTACACCTTAGTTTTAATATTACAGTAAAAAAAAAAAAACTGTTTCTGTTACGTATATTTTTCCAAACCAGAGGCTTATAGATTCAATGTCAATTTCCCCAATACCTTTTTTTTTTATTTATTTATACTAAGCACAGGACGGTAACTCTCAGAAGACAAGGGACTAATTTCTTGAAGATACAAAAAAGACAAGACAGAGACAAGAAACAGTTGCATTTGTCCTCATAGTGAAAACTCCAAAGAGAACAAATATTCTGCCCTGGAAGTCTGCCTCTTGATGTTGGCACCTGAAAGACTGGTGTTCCACACTTGGAACTAAGTAGAGTGATCAGTCTGCCTCTACTTTTTCCCACACAGCCTAGAGTAAGGATTCTTAGCAATGGCACTATTGGTAATTAAGACTGGACATTTCTTTTTCATTGTGCCATCCTTTGCAGGGGTGGATGTTTAGTAGCATCCTTTAGTTCTACCCACAACTAATACAGAAGTAACCCCATTGTGACAACCAAAAATGCCCTCAGACATTGACAAATACCCTTGGGAACAATTAGTTAAGGACAACTGTTCTAGCATGAAGATTAAACATCAGCTCTGGCCACAAACACAAACTGGAGTTGGAATTAAAGAGATGGCAGATATGGGAAAACATCCAATCACAGAAGAAACCTTTTCTTGTGTGACTGGACAAATAGGATATATCGATACTTAAGGAAAGTCAAATTAAAATGACAGATACTCAAATATAATCAATAATTGACCCTACAGGGAACAACATATATTACCCAAAAAAATAAGAAAACTTTTCAAAAATAATATTAATATATTCACAAAATTTTGAAGAAAATTGGCCTGTAAAATGAAGAGATCTTCTTTTTAGAAGAAATCCTATATTATGGAAAAATAAACAAGGATGATTTTTTAAAAAGATTTATTTATTCATTTACACAAGATCCAGGGTATAGGCCGGATGTGCCGAAGGGTGAGAGGATTCACCAGAGACACAGTGGGGAACAGAACAGGCAGACTGACAAAATACACTGCTGAGGGGAGCAGCGAGCAAGACAGGAGAGGTCTGCTGCACCATGTAGGACCCTCACCGGTTGGCCGGGATCAAACCAGCACTGCAGAGGCTGCAGACAGCTTCACAGAGCAGTGCTCAACCTCCTGCACCACCAGGGGAAGCCCACAAGGATTATTTTTTTAAAACATGAACATCAGAGGATAAGAGCTATTGATATGAAAATATGATCCCTTCCCTCTAAAGAAAACACAACTTAAGTGAACCTCTAAAAACTGAACTTAAAGAAAGAACCCTAAGATTATAATAAAAGTTTCAGAAATAGAATATATAAGAATTGAGAAACATCAAGAATAATTACACAGATTTAACATCTGTTTCATATGAGTTTTGGAAAATGAAAACAGAATGGAGGGAAGAAGCAGAGGTGATTTTCCAAAGCTTAAGAAAGATGTTAGCCTTCAACCTGAATGCAAATCCCACTCTCACATACAACTTAGACTCAGAACAACAAAGATGAAAAAAATAATATCTTTAGATTTTAAAGGGTACCAGTGTTTATTTAAAAATCAGAATAGTTAAGTCCTTACTAGAATGAGAAATGTAAATGATGCAATAACTCAGGTGCTGATGGATATGATTTTTGAACCTAAAATGGTATGGCCAGCACACCTGTCAGGTTTTTATATATACATATTATTTCTAAAATTGTTACTGGAAATGAGTTGTGGGAAAATGAAATTAGAACCTAAGAAAGAAGAGGCATGAGGTTCAAGCAAAAGTGGATCTAAGTCAGAAATGAAAAAAGAAATTTCGGAGTGAAAACTATTCAATCACCAAAGCTGGAAATGAAGTCTAAAGTTTCTGAAAGAGTTGTTTGAAGAAAAGATAAATTCTGGGCCTCCCCAGTGGCACAGCGGTTGAGCGCTGTGTTAAGAAGCTGCCCGCAGCCTCTGCAGCACCGGTTCGATCCCCGGAACCCGGGAGAGGGTCCCACATGGCATGAAGACCTCTCCCGCTGCTCCCCTCAGTAGTGTACTTCATCGGTCTACCTGTTCTGTTCCCCGCTCTGTCTCTGGTGAATTCTCTCACCCTCCCGCGCTTCTGATTATACCAAGTGCTTCTTGTATAGATAGATAGATAGATAGATAGATAGATAGATAGATAGATAAGATGAATTCCACTCAAGCAATGATGAAGCAACTGGGAGATTGAAGCAATATTCAAATGATTATTTTTAACAATATCTATTCATTGGCAAGAACTGTTTTGTTGCCACCACAGAAATTCTCTGCGTGTTTGTGTGTGTTTATGTATATACATATGTTCAGAAACACAGATGGCTCTCAAAATAGCAAGGGGCTATAAAAATGGGTCTGGGAAATCAGTGCTAAGATTAGATTCATCAGCCATTTTATATCTTATCTTGATCTATTCAGGCTGCTACAGTGCCATACCACAGACTGCGTATTTTATGAAAAAAAAAATATTTCTCACAGTTCTGGAGGTTGGAAGTCTAATATCAAGATACCAATATGGTCACGTTCTCATGGTAGTCCTCTTTCTGGCTCAGAACTGGTGCATTTTTGCTGTGTTCTTATGTGGTGCTAAAGGGGCAATGGATCTACCGGAGTCTCTTATAAGGCACTAATCCCATTCATGAAGGTTCCACATTCCAGACTTAATTACCACCCAAAGACCCCACCTCTTAGTACCACAATCTCTGAGGGAACTAGGATTTCAACCTATGACCGTGTAAAAAAAAAAATTCAAACTATAGCATATTCTGTAAGAAGTATAAAACCTGTAGGTTTAAACATGGATTAAAATTGTTGGAAAAATGGAATGGCATGTTAGAACTCAAAAGGAGCAATTAGGAAGGAAAGCAAATAAAAATTTCCATGTAGACATTGCAAAATAGTTGATGTTTGTTGAGTAATTAAGGCTTATTTTTAGTCACATTGTAAGCTGTTTTTTAGTTATGATCAGTTTAATCTTCGCTATATATTATGAGGTAATTATGATTATACCAATTTTGCTCATGTACAGATTAATATTTTGCCCCTGGTCTTCAAACTAAACAGCAGAATCAGCCTTGTCTATCAGGCTGGTTATTATAAAACCTGACCTTTTTTTTTCTCTATTCCACCAGCATAAGGAATGCATAAGCCAAATTTACCATACAGTAATTGTGGTAAAGTATGACTGAGAAAGATTACAAGTCATCTTAGACACTTCTCTGAAGACCTAAAGCCCAGTAGTTGGGCATACTGGGACATTGTCAGAATAAAAAGGAATATTTTTTTCCCTTTATATACAACAATAAAAGATATCCATAGTACTTAAACATATAAATCAAAAAAACTTCATAAAATTATAAAAATTTCAGAGAAAAACAATTAAAATGACCAGAAGGCTATATGTGATGTTTTATAAAGATGGACTAAAGTGACTGTGTATTATTGGTGTAAAGAAAATTATAAGACCATAATTCTCTTAGGATACTAAATCAAACATACATCTCAAAAAGCTTTCCAAAAAGAAAAATTTAGGACAAAGCATGGGAAGAAAAGCAAATAACCCAATTTAATTAATGGACAAACAATTTAAATAAATGTTTCCAAGGACTATTTGCAAATGGTCAATAAATCTGTAAAAAGATGTTAAACATCATTAAATATTAGAAAAATGCAAATCAAAACTATATTGATATACCACTTCACATCCACTAGGATGAATATAATAAAAAGGCAGGTAACAATAAGTGTTGACAAGGATGAAGGGAAAAAGAAGCCCTCACAGAGTTCTGGTAGGAATGGAAGTTGGAGAACTCACTCTGGAAAAGAGTTTGTCAGTTCACAGGAATAAGCAGAGAACATTGAGACATAGCAATTTATTTTTTCTGTGTACAACAATATGAAATCTATCCACACAGAAACTTAAGCATGAATGATCATGTTGGCATTATTCATAAAAGCCAGAAAGTGAAATTAGTTGAAATATCCATCAAATGATGAATGGATAAGCAAAATGTGATAGAGTCCTACATTAGAATATCATTTAACAATAAAAATAAGTGAACCACTCATACATGTTACAACATAGATGAAACTGGAAAACATTATACTAAGTAAAAGAAATCAGATACAAAATACCACAGTCTACATTTTTTTTTGAAATGTTTAGAATTGGCAAATCAATAGAGACAAAAAATTAGCCTATGACAAGAGACAACTGGGAATGGGGAATGACAGCTAATGGGTACAGGGTATCTTTGGAGAGTGATCATTTATTCTGAAATTAGTTTGTGCATGCTTCTGTGAATATATAAAAAACTTTTGAATTGTATTGTTTTGTGGTATGTGAGTCAGATCTTAATAAAGCTGTTTTTTTTTTAAAAAAAAAAAGTAAAGGATGCATTACTTCAAAATAAAAAAAAGTAAAGGATGCATTACTTCAAAATAAATCTCTCAGTAAACCTGACAAAGAATGATTACCCAAAAAAAAATTGCAACTAGTATCATATTTAATGGTGAGAAATTTGAAGATTTTCCATTAAGATTAGTAATAAAGCAAAGATGTCCTCTTTCCCTCTCCTTTTCACCGTTATAGTGGACATTCTAGTTACTGCAGTAATAAAAGAAAAGGAAAGGAAAGCTGATTGGGAAGGAAGAAACAAAGCTGTCTTTGTTCATAGAACATGATATTTATTTAGAAGGTACAAGAAATAATAAAAGAAAAAATCTCCAAGAGCTGGTGATTATAGTAAGATTGATGGATGCACATGATTACATGTTTGTCCAAGTCCATAGAATCTATATCAAGAGTGAACCTTTACATAAACTATGGACCTTGAAGGATAATAATGTGTCAAAGTAGGTTCATTAATCGTAACAAATACCCAGTCTTGTGAGAGATGTTGATAGTGGGGCACTGTGTACATGTAAAAGCAAGGGATAGAAACAAAATCCCAAGACCTGTCCATTCAATTTTGCTGTGAACCTAAAATTCTCTTAAAAATAAGCCTATTCTTCTGGTTAAAAAATGGGAAAAGAAGAATCATTTTACACATTTATATAATTATTTTCCCCCAAGAGGCAACAGAGGCCAAAAACATGGACTAGTGCAAGCATTGTGAGGTACAAATGGCATATAATGCATTATTAGGGGAATTGAGGTTATTAGGAAGATGTTCAGTTGAACCTTCTAAAGACAGCATTACAGGCTCTTAAAAAATGTTTCTTTTGAGGGCCTCCCTGGTGGCGCAGCAGTTGAGTGCTGGGCTGCGAAGCTGCCAGCAGCCTCTGCAGTGCCTGTTCGATCCCCGGCCACTGGTGAGGGTCCCACATGGCACGCAGACCCCCCCACCTGCTGCGCCAGCTGCTCCCCTCAGCAGTGTACTTCATCAGTCTACCTGTTCTGTTCCCCGCTCTGGCTCTGTTGAATTCTCTCACCCTCCCATGCTTGTGACTGTACCCAGTATAAATAAATAAATCTTTTTTTTAAAAAAAGTTTCTTTTGTATTACTTTCATGAAACAAAATACTGAGCAGAATACACCATTCGACTGAATTTGGATGATTCTTTCTTTTTAAAGATTTATTCCTTTATACGTAGAAGACCTGGGATGTAGCCAGGGTTCAGGGGGTGAAAGGATTCACCAAAGACAGAGTGGGAAGCAGAACAGGCAGATCTACTGAAATACACTGTAAGGGGAGTAGCAGGTAAGACAGGAGAGGTCTGCTGCACCATGTGGGTAAGCTCCCCGGCCGGGGATTGAACTCAGGTCATTGTGGTAATAGCACTGAGACTTAACCCCTAGGCCACCAGGGAGGCCCAATTTGGATAATTCTTTCTGTCTCTCTCTTCTTCCTTACTATCCCCCAAAAATTTTTCTCACTGAATTAAAAATGGTTATAAATTACAAGGATAGAAAAAAGAAAGAATAGTTTTTTCTCTTCAACAGTGGATCAAAACATTATACAGTACTGAATAAGCAAAGAATCACAAAAAAGTCTAATTCTAGAAGTTTCTACATGCAGATTTTGCTGCAAAATGAAAATTATCACCGTGCAGGTTAATATAGTCAAAGGAAATATTTTCTCCACATTGTTTACACTCTTTCACTACAACAGAGACAAAATTCCCACAAATACACAGAACAGACAAATTTTACATGATAGCAATCAGCTGTTTAAGATGTTTTTAAAGAAATCATTACAATATTATTTCATTAAGGTTAGGAGATGATGAGCAATTGTTTGTTCCATGAAAATCTAAGTAGCATAGTTTACCAAAGAGTTTCCACACAGAGCAGTTTTCTGTGTGCAACACAGCTGGAAGTAAAAATGTACACAAAAGAAAAACAACAAACCACTGAGCGATTGAGCTCAGTAGAGGAGCAATGAAATCAGTCTGTATTTTTTTCCCCTTTTCCACATGAAGATACCATTTGGTTGAATAAACAGTGCATTCTTTGCATTTAAATAAACTTAATTTTAAACAGCAGTGGGAGGAGGGGAAGTGAAATAACATAAAACAAGACCAGAGATCATTAAAAAGGGGACTTTAAAACAAATTTTACTATAATTAAGACCCCAACAACAGTTATATGGAAAGGATACTGATGCAAGAAATAAAATAATTTTCTTCATATTTAACCAACTTAAGTGCATGGCATCCATACCTATATAGATGGAAAAGATTGTCTAGTGCCCAGTGGGATGAACTGCAAGGGAAGTTTTTGTTGCTTATGAGATGTGGTGAAGACTTACAGAAAGCCTAAGAACAATGCGTGCTTCCCGGCTCACTAACTCATAACTAGAACCAAGGAGAGGTTACAAAAACAAACTGCACATTCTTCTGAGTCTAAACAAACTTCTTTGAAGTATCTTCTGCCATATGAAATGCCCTCTGTTCTCTTCTGCAGAGTAGCATAGGAAGATTACAGAAAGAATTCTTCTAAGGAGAGAAAGGCTTGCTTACATATTTTAGGAATCTGTGACTGCCTCAAGGGACATTCATTACCCTAATCTTGCCAAAGTCTGGACTGCTTCTCAACCTCTGGCTAAGAGGCAAAGCTTCTCCAACATGCTCCAATTATTGGATTATTTTTTGTTCACTCAATCTTTGTTTACTCATCACCTTCTTTAGCATAGACTGTCAATCTTACTCAAAGCAAACTACTATACAATCTGCCTCCTTCACCATAAGGAAATGTAATTTTCAGCTGCTGGACAGTAAGATATATGTTCAGCTTGAAGCTAGGAGGTGAAGAACTTCCAAGAGGATGCCAAAGAACTTCATGACAGCTAGAATCTGTCACATCAGCATCTGAGAAAGGATAGAGACCCAGGAAGGTATATTAAACATTTGAAAGAATTTTGCTTTGGGGCATTTGCTTGAAATGAAGGGAACAGTTTATCTGTTAAGTAGCATTTTAAGTAAAGCCACAAAAATAGAAAATAAAATTGAAATCTGGGAGTCAACAAAATGAATGGCCCTGGTAAGCTCTTAATACTTTGCTTAGGAACTCAAAGAGTATATTCTACAATTAGGATGAATTGAAATAGATTCTTACAGAGGATTCATTCAGCATTGAATCACTAGATTCAGTTGAATTTTTTTTTAAAGATTTATTTTATTTATACAAGAACCGGGGTACAGGCCAGATGCGCAGGAGGGTGAGAGGATTCACCAGAGACAGAGTGGGGAACAGAACAGGCAAACTGACGAAATACATTGCTGAGGGGAGCAGCAGGCAAGACAGGAGAGGTGTGCTATGCCAGGCTGGATTCTCCCTGGCCAGCAGGAATCGAAGCCGCACTGCAGAGGCTGCGGACAGCTTCACAGCGCTGTGTTCAACCCCCTGCACCACTGGCGAGGCACTCAGTTGGAATTTAAATTGGATTGAGATGGCCCAATTTCCTAAATTATCAGCCTTTTAAGACTGATGGTGGCCACATCTACTTGGCAGAAACAAATATAAATTCTCTATGGGGAAGGATAATATCATTCTAAGTTTTAAATTATTTTTATAATCTACTTTGAAAATCATTGTCCAAAACAGAGTTTTAGAAAGTCAAGCATATAAGGACACAAGGTATTATAAAAGAAAGACAGATGAAAAAAAGAAGAAAAAGCTAGAAGACAGAAATAGATTCTATACCTTGGAAGTGTACAAGACAGATTTTAAAGTAATGCTCCTTACTATGGTTAAAAAGATTGAGTACAATACATCTCAGTTTGTCTGAGTCTTTTCCAGTTTTAGTACTGAAAGTTTTGTGTCCCAGGAAACTCCCCATTCCTAGCAAACCAGTAGGGTTTGTCACCAAGAAAAGCATTAGTGAAAATTTATACACCATCTGATGAGGGACTCACATTGAAGATCTACAAAAAGCTCGTACAATTCAACAAAAACAAAACAAATCCAATGAACAAATGGGCAAAATAAGTAAATATGCATTTCTCCAAATAAATCATGTAGATGGCCAACAGACATATGAAAAAATGTTCATCGTCACTTATTATCAGGGAAATGCAAATCAAAACTACAATGAGATACCACCTCACACCTGTTAGAATGGCACCTTTCAAATACATCAGAAACAAGTGCTGGCAAGGGTGTGGAGAAAAAGAAACCATATCATACTGTTGGTCAGAATGTAGACTGGCCAGTCCTATTGAAAGAACTGTGAAGACTTCTCAATAGACTAAAACTACATCTACCATATGACCCAGCAATTCCATCCCTAGGTATCTACCCAAAGAACATAAAAACAGTAATTTGAAAGGCTGTACTCCTATGTTTGTGGAAGCACTATTAACAATATTATTATGGAATCATGAAAACATCTTAAATGCCCCAGAATAAATGAGTAGATTGTGTGTATGTATGTATGTACGTGTGTGTGTATATATATATATACATATATTTCTCTGTGTGTATATGTGTGTGTGTAAATATATATATATGTTTACACACAATGGGCTGTTACTCAGTGATCAAAAAGGATAAACTCTTGCCATTTGTGGCAATATGGACAGAGATGGAAGGGGTTATGCTGAACGAAATAAGCCAGAGGAGAAAGAGAAATAACAGATGGCTTCACTTATATGTGGAACAGATAGAAACCAAAAAAATGGATCAGGCAAAGACAAACTTTAAAGCCAAACCTTAAAAGTAGGCCATAGATCTGAGACAACAATGGGGGCGGGGATTGGAGAGAGGAAAGAGCACAATGGACTATGGGTACTATGGTGGTGGGAGAACTATGTTGACCACACCTGAGGGGAGAAATCCTATACTGTGAATAAACAAATATGTAAGATAATAGTATACCATTAAAAAAATAATAATAAAAGCAAAGGTTTCAGGACAACAACAACAACAAAAAAAAAAACCACATAGTAACTGAAATTAAGATCTCCTGAAATGGGATTAATAGTACAGTAGACAAGTAGACACACTTGAAGAGAAAACTAGTAAATGAAACTCAGGTGAAAAGAAAATATAAAAGGGTCAGTGAGAAATATGAGAACAGCGAAGTGGCTTTAAATTTGAGTTCTAAAAGAAGAGAAAGAAGGTAGATAAAAGTCAATATTCAAAAGATAATGACTGAAAAAATTTCAAACTCATCAAATCTTTGAGTCTAAAAGCACTATGAACTACAACCAAGATGAAATCCCTATCCCATCATAACTATAGTGCAGAACATTAAGGAAAGAGAGTTTTAAGGAAGAAATGACAGATGACTTGCTACCAATAGTGACACTAATTGATATCTAAATTCTAGACAGAAACATAAGATCCAGAAAACAACACAATATATCCCAAGATAATCAAAGATAATGAGCTCCAGGACAACCTAAATCTGATTCTGTTAATAAATCCATAAAAAATATAGAGAACAACAAAGAGAGCAAATTAAAAGGCCTGCAAATACAGCTAAAGTATGGCCAAAAAAAATAAAGAATACTATAAACATCAAATTCCATGACTGTAGATGGCACACGACAAAATCAGCAGTCAGCTCCAAGCACATGCAAAAGTAACATCATCAGGAGCCCCTCCAAAAAAATAAAACAGGAAAATGTGTCTTGGTGCTAACAGTGATGATACAGATTACATCACATAGTCCCTTCTTATCCAAAATGAGATCAACAGGAATGAAAATATACTTAGAATAGTTTTGAGACTCAGCAGATTTCACTGGCATATGGGTAATTAAATGAGGGGAGAAACCATCAAACCAGAGTCTGGGTCTCAGGGAGATAATATTTTGAGGGCAGTGAGGGTTGATTTGGAAGGGATGGCAGTACTTTGCAGTCTTGGTGATCATACGGAAAACGGAATTACAAGCAGTGGAAATTAAGAGCCTATGGGAAAAATCACAAAAGCAGAAGATACAGTTCTGTCCCTACACCCACAAAGAAGACTACTATCTTTTATAAAACTGAAATTTATTCTACTGAAAGAAAAATTTACATGAACTAAGAAATTAAATAGTCATTCAAATTCATCATATCTTCCTACAATTCTGATTGTAGAAAAAAATTAGACATTTCAAAAGTAACAGAAAATAGCAAATAGCATCCACACAATAGGGTGCAGCAGATATTTCAACTGATGAAAACTCTCACCATAAAATACAATAGTCCAAACTGAAACATCATTTAGTATGAAATTCATGTATCTGTATATACACATATTTATATTATATATGTGCATACATATGTATGTTCAATGGGAATTTTTTTAAGTCATTAGAAATGAAATTCTTTGAAACAGGAGTTGCTTTGAAAAAGGAGATAACAACTCAAAAAATTCTTAAAAAAACAAAATCCTCAGGGGGAAAAATATAATTAGAAACAAAGAACAGAAAATAGATTCTACTGAAAATATAATCATGGGAATTGGTGAGAGCAATGAAAGAAATAATAAAGTAAAAAATAAACAGAACAGAGTAAAAAAAATAGATATAAAAAGACAGGCAAAGAAGATCTAGCAAATTTCCAAAAAATCAAAGACTCTTGGGGCCTCCCCAGTGGTACCGCAGGTTGAGCACAGTGCTGTGAAGCTGTCTGCAGTCTCTGCAGCACTGGTTCGATTCCCAGCCAGCCAAGGAGATACCCACGTGGCAGAGTAGACCTCTTCTGTCTCGCCCGCTGTTCCCCACAGCAGCATGTTTGGTCCATCTGCCTGTTCTGCTCCCAGCTCTGTATCTGGTGAATCCTCTCAACCTCCTGCACCTCTGGCCTGTACACTAGTTCTTGTATAAATAAATAAATCTTTATGAGAAAATGACTCTCATGTACATAATGGAAAAAGCCTACTCTGCATGTGGAAAAGTTCACCTCAGATGTATATATTCAAATATATACCAAAATAAAATTTTTAGACTGAAAGACAAAAATCTTTCTGTACTAGTAGGAAAAAGACAAAGTCACAAAGGAAAGCCATACAAGTTAGTAAAAGATATTGCAATAGAAATATATAAGGAAAGGCAACTAAAATGCAAAATTTTCAAGTCTCAAGGAAAGGAAGTATAAAGAAATTCTATGTTGAGCCAATTTCGCTTTGAAATACCAATGTTATTTGATACATGTAAAATCTCAGGAAATATACTCTTAAACCTTTTCTAAGGAAGCAATAGAGCATCAGTTTCATATAGTCAATAGATCACCAGGTACACTTCAGCAAAAAGTGACTGAATAAGATAATTAGCCACGACCAAGTAGGATTTATTCCAAGAACACAAGGATGGTTCAACATCTGAAAACTGGGTCGCTACATGCAAAAGAATGAAGTTTGACTACTACCTCACACCATGCACAAAAACCAAATCAATATGGATTAAAGAACTAGACTTAAGACCTGAAACCATAAAATATATAGAAGGCAATATACGTGAAACACTACATGACATGCACCTCAAAGACATCTTCACAGACACATCACCCAAAGCTGTGATAATGAAGGCAAAGATCAACAGCTGGGACTACATCAAATTAAAGAGCTTCTGCACAGAAAAAGAGACAATAACAAAAACAAAGAGAAACCCCACCAACTGGGAGAACATTTTTGCACCCAACACTAATGATAAAGGACTGATCACAAAAATCTGCAAAGAGCTGATGAGACTCAACAAAAACAAAGAAAATAATCCAGTCAAAAAATGGGCAAAAGAGCTAAAAAGAAACTTCTCTGAAGAGGAAATGCAAATGGCCAACAGGCACATGAAAAAATGTTCAACATCACTTGCAATCAGGGAAATGCAAATCAAAACTACCATGAGATACCATCTTACACCAGTGAGAATGGCACATATTCAAAAACTTGCAACAACAGATGTTGGTGAGGTTGTAGAGAAAAAGGAACTCTACTAAAGATAGAGCTTCCATATGATCCAGGAATTCCACTCCTAGGTATTAACCCACTAAATGACACAGAAACATTAATTCCAAAGGGCACCTGCATCCCTATGTGTATAGCAGCACTATTTACAATAGCTAAGCTATGGAAACAACCCAAATGCCCAAAAATAGATGACTAGATCAAAAAGATGTGTACATATACACAATGGAATATTACTCAGCAATCAAAAAGATAAACATATGCAGTTTGCAGCAACATGGATGGAGCTAGAAGGTATCGTGCTCAGCGAAACAAGTCAGAAAGAAAAAGAAAAATACGGATCGTCTCACTCATAGCAGGAATTTAGAAAACCTAAATAAGGGACCAGGAAAAAGACAAATTAATACAAAGTAAATATCAAAATCGATAGGCAACTATAAACCAGAGACACACTACAGGGGAGGTGGAAGGGATGGGGAGAGGAGGGATTAGGGTCAAAATAAGGGGGGGGTGCAATTGTATGGGGAATATAACCAAAATGAAAACGCATACATTGTGCAAAAATGACAAATGATGTAAGAATTATATAAAATATTTTTAAAAAGTGACTGAATATATTTAATTATAGATATAAGATTAAAATAAAAGTAGAGTTAGAGAAGGAAGGATAGTATGCAAATATTTTATTTTGTGATAAAGAAGGAACAGCTAAAATAAAATAGAAGTATAAGGAGAAAAATATGACCAAAGTTTAAAAAAGCTCATTTACTATTTTGTAGAATATATATGTAAATCAAAGAATACTTTTAAAAACAAACCATCTAGACATCAGTGTAAAAATATAGTAAGAGGGCATCCCTGGTGGCGCAAGTGGTTAAGCACCACACTATGAAGCAAACCACAGCCTCTGCAGCATGAGTTCGATCCCCAGCCAGCCAGGGAGCAACCCACAAGATGAAGCAGACCTCCTATCTCACCTACTGCTCCACTCAGCAATGTGTTTCTGTCAGTCTGCCTGTTCTGTTCCCAACTCTTGTCTCTGGTGAATCCTCTTACCCTCTTTGTCTCTGGCCTGCACCCCAGCTCCTGTATGCATAAATAAATAAATCTTAAAAAATAATAATAATCACAATACAAAACACAACAAAAACAGACAATTATAAATCAGAGATATACAGCAGGGGAGGAGGAGGGAGAAGGATGAGTGGGAGGGAGGGAGGAGCACAGGGGACTGAGGTGATGATACACAGGTGCATTGGTGAAGGAAATTCTATGGGGACTACACCTGAGTGGTGGTGGGGGGAAGTAAATATTGTTTAAAAATGAACAATGATGTAAAAAATAAAAATTAAAAAAATCTAGCTAAAAAATAAAAGCCTAAATACAGAAAACAAAATACTGTGGACATTATATAACAGTAGTAGGTAGACAACAGGACAAAAATGCAAACTTTCCTAAATAAATAAATATAAAATTGAGGCAATAAAACAGATCAAATAAAAAAAGCAATAGATATAAAATAATAATAACATGATATAGACTGCATATAAGTTCATGTAAATGAGTATAAAATACCCATATAAAGCCTATCAGATTGGATCAAAAGACAAAATTCAATTATATGTTGAACTTGATAGAGATATCTAAAACCAAAGTGATTCATATAGTCTAAAAACAAAAGAATGGCAAATGTATACCTGGCAAATGCAAATGCTGTGAAATTAAGGATAATAATAACAGAAGGATTTAAATTTAGACTAAAAACTATTAAACATAGTAAAGAAAAACATGTATAATGCTAATAATAACAATTTGAAACAAAGCTACAACAGTTACAAATGCCTGTGTAGCAAAAAATAAATGATCTCTTTGATAAAGTACAAGAGAAACAAAGAGAATATATTGATAACAGGAGATTTTGAAACTGTATTCTCAGCTTAAGACAAGTAGACAAAAAAATAAGTTTTGCTATAAAAGTTCTAAATATGATCTGTAGTCTTGGGTATATATTGAAAATTTATGCAAATAATTTTTTTTCTAATGATGTCAACTTCTTTTCCAGCACAAATGGACCATTTAGAAAGATTTACTGTATCTAATTACATAACAAAGTAAATCTCAATTAGTTTAATACATGTTCTAAATAGAAATTAACAGCAGGATTTTAAATGCATTTGGGGATTTTTTTACAACAGTCTACTAAACAACTCATGTGAAAAGTGATAAAAAAAAAACCTAAAGCTGCAGAATATCTAGTATGATAACAACATTACATATTGGAATATATAGAATACAATTATGGAATGATTAGAGACAACCTAATTGTATTAAGCAGCAATCAACATGAAAAATAACATAAGAATCGAAGCCTCCACAAAACTAGAAAAAGTATATAAACTGAGCAAGGGTGAAAACAAGAAAAGCAGAATGAAAGCAATAGAAAATAGATAATACAACTAATGAATAATAAAAAAAAGCTTCTCCAAGACATCCCCTGCTCATGGATTGGAAGAATAAACATTATTAAAATGGCCATCCTTCCAAAAGCAATATACAGATTCAATGCTATTCCAATCAAAATTTCAATGTCATTCTTCAAAGAAATAGAACAATTATTGATGAAATTCATATGGAATCACCAAAAACCCCGAATAGCCAAAGCTCTCCTGAAAAAAAAAGAAGGAAATGGAGGCATCACACTCCCAGACTTCAAACTATACTACAAAGCCATAATCATCAAAACTGCATGGTATTGGAACAAGAACAGACATACAGACCAATGGAATCGAATAGAAAATCCAGAAATAAACCCACAGATTTATGGTCAACTAATCTTTGACAAAGGTGCAAAGAATATGCATTGGAGCAAAGAAAGTTTGTTCAATAAATGGTGCTGGGAAAACTGGGTCGCTACATGCAAAAGAATGAAGCTTGACCACCACCTCACACCATACACAAAAATCAACTCAAAATGGATTAAAGAACTAGACATAAGACCTGAAACCATAAAATATATAGAAGGAAATATAGGCGAAACACTACGTGATTTGCACATCAAAGACATCTTTACAGACACATCACCCAAAGCAGTGATAGTGAAGGCAAAGATAAACAGCTGGGACTACATCAAATTAAAGAGCTTTTGCACAGCAAAAGAGACAATAACAAAAACAAAGAGAAACCCCACCAACTGGGAGAACATTTTTGCACCCAACACTAATGATAAAGGACTGATCACAAAAATCTGCAAAGAGCTGATGAGACTCAACAACAACAAAGAAAATAATCCGGTCAAAAAATGGGCAGAAGAGCTAAAAAAAAACTTCTCTGAAGAGGAAATGCAAATGGCCAACAGGCATATGAAAAAATGTTCAACATCACTTGTCATCAGGGAAATGCAAATCAAAACTACCATGAGATACCATCTTACACCAGTGAGAATGGCACATATTAAAAAAACTAGCAACAACAAATGTTGGCGAGGGTGTGGAGAAAAAGGAACTCTTCTGCACTGTTGGTGGGAGTGCAAACTGGTCCAACCACTGTGGAAAGCTGTGTGGAGATTTCTGGACCTACTAAACATAGAGCTTCCAAATGATCCAGCAATTCCACTCCTAGGTATTTACCCAAAGGACACAGAAACATCAATTCCAAAGAACACCTGCACCCCTATGTTTATAGCAGCACTGTTTACAATAGCTAAGCTTTGGAAACAACCCAAATGCCCAAAAATAGATGACTGGATCAAGAAGATGTGGTACATATATACCATGGAATATTACTCAGCATTCAAAAAAGATAAACACATGCAATTTGCAGCAACATGGATGGCGCTGGAAGGGATCATGCTCAGCGAAATAAGCCAAAAAGAAAAAGAAAAATACCGGATGGTCTCACTCATAGCAGGAATCTAGAAAACTTAAATAAGGGACCAGGAAAATGAATAACTATAAGAAAGTGAAAATCAAAATCAACAAAAAACTATGAACCAGAGACACTTTTAGGGGGGCGGGGGCGGGAGGGGAGGGATTGGGGTCAGAATGGGGGGGCTGCAATTGTATGGGGAATATAACAATAAAATTTATAAAAAAAAAAAAAAAAAGCTTCTCCACTGAGGCAAAATCAGCAACATATACAAACAAAAAATACATGCAGTAGAAATTTAACTGAGAGAAAGAAAAGAAAAGAAAAATATAAATTGAGAAATAAGAGAGCAATAATCCTTAAAAGAGATGAAATTTTCAAAACCATAAGGGACTACTTTGCAAAAATCTTGGCAATCTGAAAACCAGGATCGGCAGTAGTAAATAACTTCCAAGGAAAATATAAATTGCAAAAATTTACCCCTTAGAAATAGGAGGTATAAACCAAATAATTTCCATAGTAGGTAAGAATTTATAAAATAGGGCCTACCTGGTGGCGCAAGGTTTAAACACTATGAAGCAATCTGCAGCCTCTGCAGCATGAGTTCGATCCCCGGTCAGCCAGGGAGCAACCCACATGGCAAAGCAGACCTCTCCTGACTCGCCCGCTGCTCCCCTCAGCAGTGTATTTCATCAGTCTGCCTGTTCTGTTCTCCACTCTGTCTCTGGTAAATCTTCCACCCCCATACCTCTGGAGCATACCCCAGCTCTTGTATGCATAAATAAATAAATCTTAAAAAAAAAAAAGAATTTATCAAATATCTATCCTGCAAAAAAAAGAGTCTTGGCCTAGATGATATCCTACCAAATATCTAAAGAAGGCCAGATAAGCAAAGTTATACATATATAACATATATAACTTATATATAAAACATATATAAGCAAAAAGTTATATATATAAGTTATATATAACTTATATATATGTATAAACTATTAGAAATAAAGTTGGAAGTGAACATATAAAATGGAAGTGTTTTTGTATATCTCAGCAAACATTAAAATAATTTTTAATAACATCACTTGTAACTCCTCAAAATTATCAAGTACATGAATGTCTAGACTTGAAGTTGGATATGAATATATCTAACAAAGAATATATAAAATTCTAAGCAAAAGGTATAGATAAGATATTGATATATAAAATTACTGCAAATTTAAGAGAATTAAAGGTAAACTACACACTGAAAGCAAACATTTGCAAAATATACCTGAAAAGGATAGGTTTTGAAAATGTACAACAAGCTTTTAAACTCAATAATCCAATTAAAAAACAAACAGGGCCCCCCGGTGGCACAGAGGGCTGAGCACAGCACTGTGAAGTTGTCCGCAGCCTCTGCAGCATGGGTTCGATTCCTGGCCAGCCAGGGAGATACCCACATGGCGCTGCAGACCTCTCCTGCCTTGCCCGCTGCTTCCCTCAGTCACTCTGCCTGTTCTGTTCCCCGCTCTGTCTCTGGTGAATCCTCTCACTCCCCCCGAGCCTCTGGCCTGTACCCAGCTCTTGTATAAAAATAAATAAATCTTAAATAAAAAAATAAAAAAAACAAACAACCCAATTAAAGAGCTGGCAAAAGATATGAATTGACATTTCACCAAAGACATACAAAGGGCAAATAGTCATAGCAACATCATTAGGGAATGGCAAAATTAGACAATAATGAGATATCAGTACACTTTCACTAGAGTGGCAAAAATATACAAAAAATAATATCAAACACTGGCAAGGATATACATTATAGCAATAGGAACTCTCATTAATTACTGATAGGAATGGTGTATCTGTGATGAAAGACAGTTTAATAATGTTTTACAAAGCTAAACATAGTCTCACCATTCAATTCAGCAATTGTGCCCCTCGTTAAATTGAAAATTTATGTTCACACACAAAATAGCTCATGAATGTCAATAGCAGCTTTATTTGTGTTTACTGAAATCTGAAGGAACAAAGATATACTTCTATAGGTAAGTAGACAAACAAACATACTATGTTTCTTTTTATTCAGGAATAAAAAGAAATGAACTATGAAGCCACAAAAAGATTTGGAGGAATCTAAATGTATATGGCTAAGTGAAGGATGTCAGTCTGGAAAAGTCTACATACTCTGGGATTCCAACTATGTGACATCTGGAAAAGGCTTTTAGAGATAGTAAAAAAAAAAAAAAAAAATGGTTTCCTGGGGTTCAGGAGGAGAGGGGCAGGGACAAGGGAAATAGGGGAAGCACTTGGGATTCTCTTCTATCCAACAGTAAAATGGTGAATACATGACATTCTGAATTTGTTAAAGCCCATAGATATGTTAAAAATAATTGAGGGAGGGGAGGGATTGGGGTCAGAATGGGGCAGTTGCAATTGTATGGGGGAATATAAAAATAAAATTTATTATTTAAAAAAAATAATTGAGGGAATTCTGGATTTTAGCTAATAATATGTCAATAATGGTTCATTAACTGTGACAAATGTACCACTCTAAGCTAGGTATTAATAGAGATACCTGGGAGGAAGGGTGGGGGCTGGTAATAATAACCTCTGTGCTAGCTCCTCAATTTTCTGTAAAGTCAAAACTTATTAAAGATGAAATCCATTCATTAAAAAATATGTCAAGTAAAAATTAAAGATGTAAATCAATATAAAAGAATTAAGACTGAATGGAAGATTCAATAGCATCAAGCTAACAGTTGTTACTATTTAGGGGCAGAGGACATTATGGTTTTGCTTGGTTCTGCTGATACTTCACAGTCTGGTTCTAAAATTTGTAGGAAAATAAGAAACGTCAAAATTAGCTAAGACAATATTCAAGAAGGGAGAGAAGTACGAGGATTTTGCTCTACCAGATATCAAGACTTGTTTTAAGCCTATTGTAATTAAGAGAGTTTGGATTTTTTACCAAAAATAATAGACCACTGAAATGAAACATTGTTAGTAACAACCCCATTTGTGTATATATATACTTGGATCACAACAAAGATGGCACTACAGAGAAGTAGAAGAAAAATGTTCTTTTTAGTCAATAGTGTTGAGAAAACTGTAAATCAAAAAAAAAAAATTGAAACTTAATGCGTACCTCATTCCAGTCTGAAGTAGATTATAGAGTTGCATGTTGAAAGTAAAATGTCAAAATTCATTCTAAAACAGGAATTTTTAGCTTAGTGTATACAGACTAATAAAGAGTCTGCAGCTAGAATTAAAAAAGATCATAAACGTGAATGGAAAAAAAAATGCAGGGTTAGTTTTACTAAATTACAACTCAATTTATTATTTCATTCAATTATGAATATGAAAACAAACCACAGTAGCATTAACAGTATTTGTCAAATTGGCACAGATATTTTCATATCACCCTATAGGTATTGCATATATCTCATATATCATGGTAAAGTAAATGGTTTTCAGGCTTTTGTACCCTCCCACCATTAGGATTGCTCTGCCTGATGGGGCACCTACAGTTGTTACATTGTTGTAAGCCATGTTGTTTAATTCTGTGGGCCATGGCTGAGTATTGAGATATTCGCCAAGGGAAGCAGAAGTAGAAGAGAGGCAGGAGAGAAAAGGGGAGAGAGAAAAGGGGAGAAAGAAAGCCAGAGAAGCCCACAGTGAAGACTTGCTGGGGGCTTGGAGGCCTGCTGGCCTCCTGGCCCCCCAGCACCCCTGCTTGCTGTGTACCTGGTTGCTGCACTACATGTAAAAGCGCAATAAAAACCTGAGAAAGCCACTGAGGGCTCCAGGACTATCCTTTACCCGTCTGCTGGATCATAGAACCAGCTCTCTGCCTTCCTAGCACTACAATCATCTATGCTTTTCCTTACTTCAAAAGTATTGTAGTTATTAAACCCATTGTTATAACATGGTAGTTAATGTTTAGCACAAAGCACATAAATTACTAGATAATGGAAATATTTTTATAAGGATATTTCAGTAACATTGGCTTCCATTTTTATCATTATTTTGTTATACATTTATAATACTTTCTGATGAGTTCTTCATAGATTTTATCAAATTAACAAAAAAAAAGTCTATGGTAGTAAGGAAAAGTATGATATACCAAAAAAAAAAATCTAAGAATCAATAATTTCTTCTCATCAAAAGGCACATGAAAGTAAAAATCTAAGCCATGGGGTGAAAGAAAATATTTACAATGCCTATGATCAAGTGAAACTTTTGTCCAAAATATACGAGAAACTCCTACAAATCATTAAAGAGGGATGAACAACCTAAGAGAAAAATGGAAAAGCATTTTGAACAGGCAATTTACAAAAATAAAAAGTTGAGGTAGTCGATAAACTTATGAAAGGATAGTTGGTCAGTTTCACGTAAAATCTGGAAATTTGAAATTGAAAACAAACAATATATCACTTATTCTCACTAGAATGGCTAAGATGGAAAAAAGACAGAAAAAGTATTAGCGTGGATGTGGAATAACAAACTCTTTCATTGCTATGGAACACTGCAAATTGATAGGACTATAATGGAAAATTCTATGACATTAACTACTAAAACAGAAAATATATTATACCATGACCAAAACATGGTGCTTGAGTTATATATCCAGCACAGATGTTGTTCCAAGAAACACGTTCAAGAATGTTCACAGCAGCACTATTTCTAATGATCCCAAACAGAACAAACTATCATTATGGACAGCAACACCATGAGCTTCTTAAATATAAATTTGGGCAGAAGGCACACAAAGAAGAGAACATACTACATTAATCATTTATATAAAGTTCAAGATGTCTGCAAAACTAAACTGTTATGCTTTGATGGAAAGAGAATAAATTCTAGGAGTTGAGACCAGGCTAACTCTCAGAGGAAGGAAGCATAGCAGCTCCCACAGAGCAAACGGGGCTCTATTTTTCCCTGAGTGGTGGCTGCATGGCTCTCACTTTGAGTTACATCACTGATCTGTCCTTTTCTGTTTCATGCAAGTTCTTTCTCTTGATAAAAGAAAGCAGTGGATGTATAGATGACAGTTTATTTCACAATAAAAATGTTAAAACGTTGTGTATTCTTTAGATATGATAAAATTGAAGCAGTACCAAAGGATATATGTTGAAAAGGAAAGACTACTCACTAGAGACAACCACTGGTAGAGTCTCCTGTATATCTTTCTAATGTTTTCTTTAGAAGGAGGGGAGGGAGGGTGGAAAACAGAGATATATGAGAGAGGAGAGCTAAAGAGAGAGTGAAAGGGAAGGAGAAAGGAAGGAAAGGAGGAAGGGAGCAAAGGAGGGAAGGAGAAAGAGGAAGGAGATGGAGGGAGGGAAAGAGGGAAGGAGGGACAGAGAAAGAGGGTTCAAAGACTGGATCAAGAAGATGTGGTCCATATACACCATGGAATATTACTCAGCAATCAAAAAAGGTAAACACATGCAATTTGCAGCAACATGGATGGAGCTGGAAGGGATCATGCTCAGCGAAATAAGCCAGAAAGAAAAAGAAAAATACCGGATGGTCTCACTCATAGCAGGAATCTAGAAAACCTAAATAAGGGACCAGGAAAAAGACTAATCAATACAAAGTAAAAATCAAAATCAACAAGCAACTATAAACCAGAGACACAATACTACAGGGCAGGGGAGGGTGGGGGGAGAGGGGCGAGGAGAAGAAAGACTAGAGTCGAAATAAGGGGGGGGGGGTGCAATTGTATGGGGAATATAACCAAAATGAAAATGCATACATTGTGCAAAGATGAAAAAAAAGATGTAAGAATTATATAAAATGAAATATTTAAATTTAAAAATTTAAAAATTAAAAAAAGATGTTCTAAAGGGAAAAATACTATAAAAAGACAAATAAACTGTATTCACACTCTTCTGCGTCATACCTTTGTCATTGAACTGGATATACAACTCAAGCACACGGAATATATCATATATTTTAAAGAAATTATGCCTGTAACATAATTTCTTCACCCAATTATTAATGGAGATTTAACATGCTTCCAGCACCTTGCCAATACAACTAATTCTGCTTGCGCATCTCAATATGTTACACTGATACACAAAAATATGTGTAGGTAAATTTCTGGAAGAGATGTTATGATGTCATGGAGCACACTGATAGCTACTGATGTCAAAGTTGCATCCACTGACATGCCACCAATGGTGTATGAGATAACCTGCTTCCAACTCCCATCAATACTCTCTAGTACTGATTATTTTTAACTTTAACAATTAAATATATAAAAATCAGCCTTTAGTTTGTATTTACAATTATTTTGTGAAAAGCAAATTTGCACAGCTTTTCTTTCTAAACATGTTGCTGTTTCTGTTTCTGTGAGTTGTTTGTCCCTACCCTTTGCCTACTTATATTTGGACTAGATTACACATTTCCTTATTTCAGAAGTAAAAAAGTCACAAAATTTAACATAGTAAAATTTTCCTCCCATTCCTTATCTCCCTAATACCCAGTGACCCCTTTTTATAAACTACTGGTTCCATTAATTTCATAAATATCCTTCCAAATAGGAATGCAAATAGAGCTTCCCAGGTGGTGCAAGGGGTTAATACACAACCTTTGAAGCTTACCGCAGCCACTGCAGCACAAGTTCAATCCCCTGCCAGGGAGTTGACCCACATGGCCCAGCAGACCTCTCCTGCCTCCCCGGCTATACCCCTCAGCAGTGTATTTCAGTCTGCCTGCCTGTTCTGTTCCCCACTCTGTCTCTGGTGAATCCTCTCACCCCCCACACCTCTGAAATGTACCCCACTTCTGGTATGCATAAATAAATAAATCTTTAAAAAAAAATTCAAATCCATGCATGTAAGCGTTCCCTTCCCCCACCCCAGCCCGCGATGGTAGCTCATTACACAAACTTTCCTGTGCTTAACCCAAAGATTTTCGAAGACTTTCAATCTCTGAAATCCCGGTTCCAGTTTATCAAATAGAGGCATGTAATATAGGTGCAATAATTCCTACCATGTATACCAAGGGAGACTTCAATACAGATGGCAGGAAGAAACCAGGAGAAAGAAGTCTGTTTCTAAGCGTCTTTTCCTAAGTGTCTATCCCAAAGCTATTTCTTGCCACCAGAAACCACAAGGCCATACAGCCCCTCCCAAAGGGCTAAGAAAAGCAAACAGCAGATGTAGCAGAGAGCCCGTTAACAAGGGGACGACACTGCACAGCAACAGGACGGAGGGCGGTCAGTCTGAGGCCAGACAGGTGAGAATGTAGCACAGTTTGGAAGCAGCTGGACGCAGGACTCTACACCAAGAAGACAGCAGTCACGCTGCTGAGTGCAGCATGGCGTGCTCGCGTGGCTTGCAGGGACCCAGAGCAGCCGAGGCAGCAACCCCAGCAGGAGCCAAAGAGGATACCGCGTGTCCTGCGAGAGTGGGACAGAACTTGGCACTGAGAATTGCAGAGCAGCACAAGATTCCAGAACAGACAACATGAGTCAGGCACCGGCACCGAGGGTGGGGCTTAGTCCCACACCAGGATTTCAACTGCGATATGGCCGCTAGGCACTGTGATTATGGAATAGGGATTAGTGATTAAACAAGATCTTACCTGCATTCTGCATATTGTAATTAGCTATGTGCAGGGTTCAATTAATTAGGAGGTAGATTTTTATGTAACCCATCCACAGGATTATTTGGTTCTGCTCAATTTGACTCCTTTTCTTGTTTTTCAATATTCCTAATCAAGGAATTTCATCAGTTGTTGAAGAATTAAAATCCTTAAAATAATTATCCAAATTGACTACCAGTTGTGCTATGAGTGCCTCCATGGGAATAACTTTACATCAGCTCATTCATTCATTTTTCATACATTGATAAAGATTAAGCTCTTACTATATTCTAGGCAAACTGATGGGATCTGAGGGCATGACAAAGGGAGCAGCAGTCCTTACTCTCCAGGAATCCAATCTATTATGGGGAAGTGAGAAAAATAATTAAAGCAAATACTAAAATTCTGAATAAAAAATGTCTATTAAAAATACTAACTGAATGCTTTTGCAGTACTAAGGAAGGAGAAACCATTTCTGCCTTAAGTTGTCAGTAAATATATCCTAGAAGAAATGAAATATGAGCTAGGTATTTAAAAAGGACTTATAAGAGCTTTGTAGGCAGAGAAGTAAAAGAAGGTATTTCTGGTTGGGGCAGCAGTGTATATAAATACAGTGTCATATACAGGCATTGCAGCTCTGGGGAAGACTTAGAAGTTCAATGTAACTAATGCAGGGTGATTGGTGAAAAGAGGTAAGTAAGGTTCAAAGTGCTAAATCCTCTGGGAAAACAGCAAGACCTAGTCTGGGTGAATCTGAATAAGAGGAACTAGTGAACACCTATCCACCTACGAAGGTAATGCAATTAACATCAGAGGACACTGAAGGTCACCAGGGGTGCAGACACTTTGGGATGCACTGTCCATTGAGGACCTGCCTAGAATGAGATTTTACAGATAGTCAAATACAAATCAATACTGAGCAGGAATCACCCTTCCCCATCCTTATTCTACACCAGTGGTTCTTACTAAGAAGAAGTAGGGGCAAAATGTCACAACTGGGGATGCCAAGCCAGGGATGCCAGCACACTCACACACAGAGGACAGCCCCCCAAGAATTATCCAGTTCAAATGATGTTGAGGAACCTGCCATCAACACAATAAAAATATTTTACCCACATTTGGATCTAGCATTAGAGGTGCTACTGCATAATGATTCCATCCCTTTTGAAATCCAAGAAATGTAGTGCAACAATTTATATCTACTTTAGTATTTCCTCCTCAAACTTCCTATCTTTTGCCAGTTGCCTACCATATTTAATTTCTTGAACTACCATTTCATGGACTAGCTACCTATTTCCAAAATTCAGCATCCTCTCTTAAGTTTTAAACCTCCTATCCTTTACTTTCATAACAATACCTTGCATTTATTGTCCTTACAGTGTTCAGCATGCTCTCACCTGCATTTTATAATCTTATCTGAATAGGTATTGCTCCAAAGATACACAAATAACCAACAAAGACAGGAAAAGATATTCAACACATTCAATCATATGGAATGCCACTTCACACCCACTAGGATGGCTATAGTCCAAAAAGAAAAAAATATAATAATTGGCAAAGAAATGGAGAAATTGGAACCCTTGTACATTGCTGGTGGGAAAGTAAAATGGTTCAGCAACTTTATTAGTCAGTCCAGGCTGTGAAAACAAAATACCATAGACTATGTCTTATGCAAAAGATATTTATTTCCCATAGTTCTGCTGGCTAGGAAGTTCAAGATCAAGGTGCCAAAAGATTCAGGTTCTGGTGAGAACCTGCCTCTGGCTCACAAACAGACTCCTCTGGCTGTCCTGGCATGCAGAGCAAGAGGGATCTTTAGTCTCTCTTCCTCTTCTTATAAAGACACCATTCCCATACAGGGGCCTTACCCTCATAACTTCATCTAAACCTAATTACTTTCCAGGGGTCCCTTCTTCAAATAGAATCACATTGGAGTTTCAAGATATGAATATGGAGCACACATTTAGTTCATAGAAGACGCTGTGGAAAACCATTTAACAAATCCTCAAAATATTAAACATAAAGTTATCATGTGGTCCAGCAATTCCACTCCTACTTACGTATCCAAGAGTCATGAAAATATATGTCGACATGGAAATTTAGACACAAATGTTTATTATTGCCAACTGTAAATCAACTAATGAATGACATAAAATGTGGCACACCCTTGCGATGGAATATAATTTGATTTGAAAACACTATGGTAAGTGAAAAATTTAAGATAAAGGGCCACAAATTGTATTATTCCATTTGTATAAAATGTCCAGAACAGGCAAATCTATAGAGACAGAAAGGAGTCAGTGTTTGCCATGAGTTTGTGGATCTTGAAAGAAGCAGGGAGTGGCAGAAATTGAACATATGGGGCTTCTCTGGGGCATGCTGAAAGGTCAATTATAAAAATCTAAATCTAAAATGGAGTCTAAAACGGATTGTGAATATACTAAATACTATAAACCTAAATACTTGAATGGATGAATTGTATGATTTGTGCATTCATCTTGCTAATGCTGCAGAAATCAAGAGAACCTTGATGGTATTCCCTGGTTTCAATCCATTCCCAAAGCCTAGCCCTCATAATTTGTGACTTCACTGGATGCTAATAATTACATTATCCTTTTGTAGTTGAATAGGCTGAGTCAAATAGATTCATAATACTTGCTATCAAAAGTATATGCTAGAATTGCATCACATTCTGAGAATGGATGTTTTCTACCCCAAAGGAAGTTAGTAAATATTACACTCTGGTCAGAACTTGCACTGATATTAATTGATACTAACTCAAATCTTTATCTCCAGCTTTCAGTTTCCCCTGCTTACACCTAGAGAGCTGTTATGAAGTGCCAGTGAGATATCAGATATGAAAACATTTTGTAAGTTTAGAGATATATGAAGTTGCATGATATCATCTACTTCCTGTGCTTCTTAATCTTGATAATTGATTGTTTTTCCATATTGTTGGCTGCAGGTAAAGAATGCTATCACATTTCAAGCCAGATACATGTTCTTTTATAAGTTTCTATTCAGTTTGCTAAAATATTTCCACAGAATTGAGGTCAGAGCCTACTGATCTAGAGGAACTAATTAAACTTCCTATCTGAACACTCAAGTTTAGAGATGTTTGTGGGGTGGTAATTATACAATGGATTACATATGAACACACTGGCTTTCAAAAGATCCCACTCTGGCAGGACCATCTGAAAAAATGGGCAACCAATCTTTCCCACCATATCAATGTTGTAAGGGAATAGTCAGACCCACCAGTCTCTTGGTTGAAAGTCTTCAGATCTCTTCTATTTCTTTAGCATTAGCCTCTCACTCCACTGTAGGTGCTGGAGACACCAACACTCTATCATGCTGCTTCCTGAGTAATGAGATTCCTTCACGCCACCATTCTTCTATGCAGGTTTATCCTCCACCTCGAACCTTCACAGGAATGAAGCCTCTCATTTGTGAAGGTACTCCAGTATTATTTCTCAGGAGAGCTTTCTCTAATGTACTAAGGTGGCCTTAACCATCCTTTCTTCTAAGTCCTCTTCATCACTCCTTGAGCCAGTCTCCCCTGAAACCTATCATATTGGATCTCCATTGTCTATATCAACCCTCCTCGATAACAATATTCTTTTTCCAAGTCTTCTTCATCAGGGGCCTGACTGGCAAGAATTCGGTTCAAGTAGATAAATGCCAGGATATAAGTCTAGGAGTAGCGCTCTGTCAAAGGGGTAAGTTCCAAGGCCATTAGCACCATTGTGATAAATCAAGCAATGTTCCTTTTGAGTGGCTGGTGGGCACAAACTACTGGTTATTAAATATTTGGGCTGTTAACTCCAGGCATTGTTTACCCAAGTCCATAGCCAGGATACATTCTTGAGTTTAGCAAAGTATTAAAAAAAAAAAGGAGTCAAATCTTTAAAAAGAGAAGAAGGAAGAAGGTAAGGTCAGGAGCAAAAGGCATGAGAATAGAAACACGCAAAGTGAGGAGATCGAAATAGAGGGGGCATGATAGGGAGAAGAACGTGGACTTTGTAGTCCCAGTTTGAACCCCAAACATTCTACTTACTTTCTTTGACAGCAAGTTATATTAGTCAACCTCTCTGGCTCTCATTTTCCAAATCAGAAAATGACAATTTTTAAGCTTGCTTTTCAGATTTGCTAAGAGATCCAGAGAAATAACTATTTTCTTTTCTGTAATGCTTCTGTAGAGACAAGGTAAGAAAGCCATAAGAGGCCATGATCACACATGATCTTGAAACATTTCAAACAAGTTACTATATCAATCAACAAAAACTCACTGTTAATCATTGCCCTGTGGTATCTTGAACCTTGCATATGTGTCTGGCAGTATGACTTTCAGAGTTCCTTACCATTAATTTGCTTTCATTCTTTCTTTCCCACTAGGCTTTGGGTTATTAGGGAGCAAATGCTTAGCACAATGCACACCTTTCTCAAGGAGATGCTCCATAAGGACCTTGTGAGTGATTTGAGTGATACACTGAATGACCTTGAGTGAAATCAGGAGGAAACAGCTTTTAAAAAGTTGCAGATGCAGAACAATATAAACAGATATAAAACTTAAAATTTCAGTAAGTTTTCAATGCCCAGAATCTAGGGAAGGAATGGGAAGTAACTGTATTCTATCTTTAACTGAAACTTAAAGGATGGTAAGGAATTGGTCAGGTAAACAAGATGTGAAAAGGATTCCAGGCAAAGGAAACTGTATGGTGGTTTGGAAATACAAACAAACACAATCAGATATTTTGTGCATAATGGGAGGAGTGAGGGAAGTAGAGGTTATGAGAAGGTAAGGGAAAGGTAAGAGAAAGATAAGAGAAAGCTGTTTGTGGGGTTTAGGCAGAAAAGTCAGTGACAGTATTGCTATGAAAGGCCAATATGGAGCATGGATCAAACTAGAACTGATGGAAGAAGAGAGCACAAGTTGGAGGCTATGGAATGACTCTTCATTACTCTTCTTGAGAGATGACAAGAATCTGAAGAAATCCAGAAGAGTAAGAATAGATAGGACTGATTGGAAAACTCTCTGAGATGATTTACTCTAAGTAGTGTTCTGTTTATGAGCATGAAGGTTTTGCCAATGACAGTGAAGTATCAAAAGGAAACATTTTAATTAATTAAGACAATCTCTTCTAAGAAATTGAAATTAGTGTTATTCTAATTGAGATATAATTTGCATACAGAAAATATGCCTTCTCTGCGAATAATTTTATTAATTTCAACAATCAATACTTACCAGAATTCCATCACTTTAAAAAACCTTCTCAAAGCCTTCTGTGGTCACCTTCTCCCTGCCCCCACCATCCACCAATCTGGTATTCTGTCGATACAGTTTTGTTTTCTCTAGACTGTTATATAAATGGAAATTTACATAATTTCCAGTGCAGAATAATACAAACAGATAGAAAATTTACAATTACAGTAAGACTTTTGAATATGTGACTTTTGATTCTGGCTTATTCCAGAATCAATATATCAATATATTTATTGATATATCAATAAATGTATATATATAGCATATATATATCAATTATATTTATCATATATATCATATTTATCATATATATCATATATATCAATATATTTATCATACATCCATGTTGCTATATGTGTATATAGTTTGAGTCTTTTTATTTATTCCAATAATGGGATATTATAGTATCCAATATTATGGATATATATTGTTTGCTTAGCTATCTATTTAAAGACATTTGAACAACTTCCAGTTTGGGGTTATTATGAATGAAAGTACTTAAATATATATGTATAGGTTTTCATATGACAGTAAGATTTTATTTCTCTTGGGTAAGAAAGTAGGAATAGGTTTACTTGGTTGTATATTAAGCATATGTTTAACCTGAAAAGAAACTGTCAAATTGTTATCTAGAGTGACTGGAGCATTTTTTATCCCTACCAGCAGTGTGCATGAGAGTTCCAGTTACCCCTGATCCTCTCTGGGCTTTGCTATCATCTGTGTGCTTCATTTCTTTCTTTTTTTTTTTTTCCTTTCTGTTTTATTTGGATTTGTTATTGTTTTTAGTCATTCTAATAGGTATATGGTAGTGTATCATTATGGTTGTAATTTGCATTTCCCTAAGGCGAATACTGCTAGCCATCTTTCTTTTTTTTTTTTTTAATATTTATTTATCTATGCATACAAGAGCCGGGGTACAAGCCAGAGGCATGGGGGGTGAGAGGACTCACCAGAGACAGAGTGGGGAACAGAACAGGCAGACTGACCAATGTACACTACTGAGGGGAGCAGCGGGCAAGTCAGGAGATGTCTGCCACACCATGTGGGTTGCTCCATGGCCTGCGGGAGATCGAACTTGTGCTGCTGAGGCTGTGGCAGACAGCTTCATAGGTTGCATCTTAACCCCTTGTACCAACAAGGAGCCCCTGTTGGCCATCTTTTCAAGTGATAATTTACATTCATCTATTTTCTTTGATAAAGTGTCTATTTAAACTTTCATTTTTTTAAAAAATTGGGTTCAAAGTGTTCTTTATGTATTTTAGAGATAGATGTGTCAGTTATGTACTTTACAAACTATAAATCTATATAGTTATATGTCAACCTATAAATCTGTTTTTGGCTTGTTTGTCATAATAGTGTCTTTCAGAGAGAAGTGTTTGATTTTTTTTTTAAAATCACTTTTTTTTTCTTTTACGGATTGTACTGTCTGTGAAATAGCTAAGGATTACAATGATTTTTGTCCTGTGTTCTACAGCTTTAGATTGTATACTTAGATTTACAATTCATTCTGAATTAATTTTCCTATGATACCTGATAGTAGATTTTTAACAATAGCCTAGGAAATGGTCATTTGTGCTCCTAGTTCTAGTAATTTTGCCTGAAAACTAAAGCAGGAATTTCCTGCTCTCTAAATTTCTGCAAGCAGATCAAAAATGGAAGAATGAAATTTGGTTAGAGTCCAGATAACCTGTAGATACACTTTGAGGATTCTAAAACACCCGATGATTGGGTTTCCTAAACACTTTGTTTATCTAAATAATCAGTGATTCTAGTTTTATCATCTTTTTTTTTATGATTCCTATAAAAACATCCTAGTAAGTCCAAGATGACTGTTTTGGTTTTGTTTTTATAATCTCCAAATTAAGAATTATATTGTAGCAACAAGTTTATCTGTTGCATGCCCCCTGTGTTATCCCTTAATAAATTATGTGAATTAAATTAGAAGACTAACATTTCCCACAAAAATGTAGTGTGGTTTGCTCCCCTGACCCTAAATTCTTAACTCTGGTAATACATTAATTAAGAGGGCTGCTGGCCAGTTTTATAACCAAAATGGTTTATATTTTGAAAACTAATTCTCAATAATTTAGCTGAATAGAAAAGCAGATAGCCTTGATAGACTTGTTTGTATGGGTCAACAATAACATCCCAGGTGCTTTTTTTTGTTTGCTTGTTTGTTTGTTTGTTTTGTTTTGTTTTTCTTTTATTAACAAAGTAGAGTTAAGTGCTTCCAACTAGATGAGATGACATTTGTACCTCAGACTAAAATGGTGTGTTTTATATTTGGGCCCATATATAGAGTTGAGGACTCTATCTGAAACATGTGGCTGAGTTTATTGGGCTGGTCACTGCAAAGGCTTTTAATTAGCATTGCCATTGACAGACTTAGAGACAGGTCAAGAGGTAGCTAGGCTACAGGAAAACATTAGTTTAACCTCAAACTATGAATCCAAAGAAGTAAAAAATACCTTATTTTGTAGAGTTCTCATGGAGAAAATTGTATGTGATTGGAAGAATTTTGAAGATCCACTTGAAGGGGGTGCAGGGGAAAGGCTCCCGTGGAAAGGCTTGGGAGGTCTAGAGATAACTTGAGTCTGTAAATTGACTGCTAAGGAAGGAAAGGGGAAAGTTCATCTTTTTTCCCGAGAGGAGAATGTACAAAAGACCCTTTTTCCTTTTTGACATTCTCCTCCTGCCACTCAGACTCCCTAAATAGATGTCAAGAACCTAGTTTTTAAATTTCATATCAAGGCTGCCCAAACTATTAGCCTGTGCGGAGGTTCACAAATCAACAACATTGACCTGATGTTTAAGTAAGAGATGACAGTGCAAACACCTTAATCCAGGTAGTGAAAGGATTCCAAGAGATATTTGGTAAGGATAAATAATATGCTATTCAAATTAGATGTTCCACTAAATTTGGTCTTAAGGAGAAATGTTGAGCCTGGAATCAAAGAATGAGGTTGGTTGGTTGGTTGATTGGTGGTTGGTTGGTTGATTTAGGGGCTGTGTTGCAAGTTGGAGAAGAAATAGAAATGTTTCCAGTCAACTAAATAAGAAATAATGAGAAATATTTCCAGTCAACTAAAGTCTGATTATTTTTAAAAGGTAGGTGTGGATGCCATCATAAGAGCTTTGAAGTCTGTTCCTGTAAACCAATTGGAACAAAAGAATTGTTCCTCACACCCTCTTATAGATCATTACTGAGAAGCTACTTATTTCCCCAAGTTCCGTGGATGGCAGAGGTAGGAATCACCGCCTTTCATAGACTATGCAATGCTGCACAGAGGTGAGGAGCAGGCTAGGACTCTGGATGACATCCACTTAGGATCCCTGCTGAATCTTTCCCAGGCTACAGAGTCCCCCACATGTCCCTGAGGGAGCGAAGACCTGATCAACTCCTCTCTGCCACCCTCATGATTCCATAAAAATCAATATATGTCCAAAATGGGGAGTTGAGAGGGCCAGAGAATGGGAGTCATGCAGCTCTATCCAGGTAAGTATTTGCTGAAACAACTCAGCATTGACTTCAAGACTTGGAGTTCATATTAACTTCAAGTCTGCATCCTACAGTACTTCCTTATCACTGGGTTGAAATTTTCAAAAAAATTCCTTTTATTTTAGGCTAGGTGAATTTTCTAGAACAACTTATAGAAATAAAGAATGCAATTTTAGGAATGATCCTAGTCATTCGAAAGAGTGTAATCATGCCTACATAGAAGTCAACTTTTGTTTTTGCATTTGTTTTCTGTATTTCTTTTGATTCTTTAAGGAAATGTAAACTATGTACTCATATTGAGTTTAAATGAATCATTCCCATGACAAGAATCCAAAAGTGTTGCCAACCACTGGGCATCTAAACCTCTGTGGGCTGCCAAGAGCAGCTATTGACAGCCTCTGTTGTGGACTTCATTGAATTATGCACCCTCTGAAGCTTCCTTTGCACTAACATTTGCAACTGCTATTCCATACTACACTACACACATGGGTGTGTGCACACACACATGTGCACACACACGGAATAGACTCTGAAGATAAATAACATATTGTAAAATCATTGAGGATGAAAGGAACATAAAGGAGCATTAGTGACCCAATCTCCCAGCCTGCAAATTCTACTACATGAGAATTGAGTAACTACTATTATTAAATAATATTGTCCTGGAAAGGCGCCAGGGCACCCAAACTCTTTCTCTATAGCACCATTAAATGCATGAGAATCAAAAGAAGGTAATTTCCCAGCTATAATCAGCCCTTCATTACAAACCAGCTCTGGGGGTAATTAGCCTCTTCCTCAGAATTATTTCCTCCCCTTACATCACTCCTACCTTACATCTTGGCTTTGACTTACCCTGCAGGAAGCACAGAACTCCTACCAGTCACCCCTCGATCCCTTCCTAGTGCCAATTATTGAGGGATAGACTTGTGCTCCTAAATACACAAGCTAATAGGCATAAATCTGTAATCAGTTTTTGGGAATGATTAGAAAGAGAAAGATATTTAATTTGTCACAGTGGTGATGAGGTAGAAGATAGAGAGGTCTGGGAGGAAGATATTCAGCCAGCGGCTTAGGGAGAGCCTCATAAGAGCCGCCACCATGGTAATGGGGTCCATATGTCCCAAGAGCCAAACCTCAGTGAGTGAAGGATGGAAAGCACATTTTGTCTGTTTTCCATTGTGTACCAAAATTAGAGAAAATTACTCATATTAACCAAAATCACACAAAATAAATGATTGTAAAAACCAGATATCCTGCTTATTAATTATACATGGTGATAGGGAACGTCCAAGCCGACACACCTGTCGAAGAAAACCCTCCCTGAAAGACAATTGAGAGAAGGTTGTCACAGTCTCTGGAGGAGACCTCCAATGGGAGACGGCACTGACAGCTTTGGGGGCCCACTAAGGTCTTTGGGAGACAGCCCAGGAATCTCCCAGTGTTCCTGAAGCCTGCTGGCTCAGGCAGCATGGAACTTGAACAGAAGTTGCACAGAAGATCCATTCATTCAACAGACATTAGTGAGCCCTTCTCTGTGGCAACACTGAGGTAAAAAGAGAAATTCTTTTCTGAAAGGAAACTACAATCACATTTGGAGACAGATTGTATAGAGACTTTCAGTGCAACAGAGGGTAGTTTACTAGAACAATATACACATTTCTCTTAGAATATCTGGGAAGAAAATCTAAACTTGGTTGAGTTAAAAAAAGAAAAGAAAAGACAAGAAAAAGAGTCCCCGTGGCATAGGAGACACCATCCCAAAGACTTTTAGTAAAAAAAAAAAAAAAAAAATATATATATATATATATATATATATATGAATTAGAAAGATAAGATGGGGTGGTCCTCCCTGGTGGTGCAGCAGGTTGAGCACAGCACTGTGGAGCTGTCTGAAGGCTCTGCAGCGCAGGTTCGATTCCCGCCCAGCCAGGGAGATTCCCACATGGTGAGGCAGACCTCTCCTGTCTTGCCCACTGCTCCCCTCAGCAGTGTACTTCACTTCTTCCGCCTGTTCTGCTCCCTACTCTGCCTCTGGTGAATTCTCTCACCCACCCGAGCCTCTGGCCTGGACCCCAGTGCTTGTATAAATAAATAAATCTTAAAAAAAAAAAAAGAAAGAAAGATAAGATGGGGAAAAGTGTCCATCAAAAAGAAAAATTGGGAGCAAATTATCGATAGTACAAAAGTCATTAAGTGGTTCAAATAGAAATTTGAATGTCTTTCATTTTTAAAGTTTTTTTTTTTAAAGATTTATTTATTCATGCAAGCACTGGGTAGTCAGAAGCGCGCGGGAGGGTGAGAGAATTCACCAGAGCCAGAGCAGGGAACAGAACAGGCAGACTGATGAAATACACTGCTGAGGGGAGCAGCGGGCGCTGCAGGAGAGATCTGCACGCCATGTGGGACCCTCACCGGTGGCCGGGGATCAAACTGGCACTTCAGAGGCTGTAGGCAGCTTCGCAGCCCAGCGCTCAACTGCTGCGCCATCGGGAGGCCCAATGTCTTTCATTTTTTAATTATTTGTCCTTCCTGTCTTTAAACAAAATGTGAAGCAGAAACCCAATGTGTATAGAAGCTGAAAGGAATGTGGACTTCAAGCTGGAGTGAAGGAGCGACCCTAAGCTCTTTCCCCGTTTTTCTAGACCCCCTTTGTAGGGACACCAGACAATCTGAAATTAGGTGGCAGTGTGAAAACACTTGTAGGAGAATATGGAGCAACATGGAAACTTCATGGTGACTGATTGGGTGAAAGAATCAAATTACAAACCCAGGCAGCCTCTTTGCAAGGTCATCTTCTCAGGGACTTGCACATCCTTAGGCCGGAAGAGTGGACAGGGCAGGTGTTGGGGTTGGTGGGCAGACATGCTGGCTGGGTGGTCACTCAGTGCCAGGACCTGTGGAAAGCAAAGGCAGCAGGCCAAGCATGAGGCCTTGCCACTGCCAGCTCCCATTTTGTTGCCAAAGTCCATCTCAGAATTTGGAGGAGTCCCAGTATTCTGTTTTTATCCCTGGGCTTGGAGATCATTTTGAAGGTTCATGTTTTCAAGTAGGAGGAGAAATCTATTTTATTTAACGGTTAGAGAGTTTCACTTTGACTTCTAACTTTTGAAATCGAGCCATATAATAAGGGGACCTCCATTTCTCTCATGTGCCAGGTCCTGCAAATACTAATGTTGACTTGTTGATCTAAATTGATGGAGCCACCCCATGTTTCTTTTTTGGTTGTGTTTGCTGAATAAATATTTGTTTAAATTTTAATTTTAAACTTTCTGGGCCATTACAGTTTAGGTAGTTCTTTTAAAAGCAGCAATAGTCCAATATTATGTTTAATCTAATCTGACAATTTTTACCTTACCTGTGAAATTTGTTTAGTTAGTTTTATTGTCATGGTCAATTTTCCTTATTTGTTATCTCCTTTTATACTTTCTGTTTCTTGCTTTTACTTCTTCTACTTTTCTTTCTTCCCAAAAGATTCGTAGGGCATATGTTCTGTTTCTATTGTACTTCATGTTATCTTTAGTTTAAAAAAAAAAATGTTTTCCTCTATTGGAAAAAAAATGAAAGGTATCTTTTCACTATTCATTGATGGAAAAGAAAAATTATGCCAGTTTTATTTTCTTCACTTCCCATTCTTTGCTACTATGAAATAAGATTTTGAAATCAAGTTGTTGGGGCCTCCCTCGTGGTGCAACAGTAAAGCACAGCACTATAAAGCTATCCGCAGCCTCTGCAGCATGAGTTTGAACCCCAGCCCGCCACCAGGAAGATGCCCATAGGTGCAGCAGACCTCTTCTGACTCGCCCACTGCTCCCCTCGCAGTGTATTTCAGTCTGCCTGCCTGTTCTGTTCCCCACTCTGTCTCTGGTGAATCCTCTCAACTCCCCACACCTCCGGCCTATATCCCAATTCTCATATGCATAAATAAATAAATCTTTTAAAAAATCAGATTTTTTTTAAACTTTTTTTCATTTTGCAGAGTCTCAGAAATTATTTTTGATATTAGGATTAGATTCTGTATGATATTCATTCTTTTTATCATACTGTCATCCTTGAGAACTTAATTTGATGAAAGTGATTTTCAGTAAGGTAAGTACATTTCAAGTAATTTTGTACTGAAATTTTAGTTGAGATAACTGTAGTTTCACATGCAGTTGCAGGAAATTATACAGAGAGATCTTATATATGCCTTCCTTGGTTTCCCCCGCTGTCTTGCAAAACTCTAGTTTAGTATCACAACAGACTATTGACATTGATACAATCTACATGTCTTATTTAGAGCCCTCACATTTTAGTTGTACTCACTTATTTGTGTTTACATATGATTGTCTATTTATGTACAATTTATCACAGGTGGTGTTTCAGTCAAGATACATAACAGCTCCACCTTTACAAGAACTCCTCATGCTTCCTTTTATAACCACACTCACCTCCCTCCCTTATTCATCCACCTTTGACCATTCCCTAACCACTAACGATGACTAATCTGCTCTCCATTACTTTCTTTTATATTTTTTTTCCATTTCAAAAATATTATATAATGGAATTATATGGTATGCTACTTAGAGGGATGGTCTTTTCACTAAACATACTTCTCTAGAGACTAATCCAAATTGTTGCATGGATCAGTAGCTTCTTACTTTTTATGGCTGAATATTATTCCAGGAAATAGATGTACCACAGTTGAACGCTTCATCTTTTGAAGATTATCTGGCTGTTTCCATTTTGGGTTATTGCAAATAAAATATCTATGAACATTTGTGTACAGGTTTTTGTGTGAGCATAAATTTTCATTTATTTGGGATAAATACCAAGAATGCAATTGCTATATCCGATGGAAATTGCATATTTAGCTCTTTAAGAAACTGCAGAACTGTTTCCCAGAGTTCCTGAACCATTTTACTCAAGCAATTTCAAAAAGATAAGAATGTATAGTTTCTGGGCTCTTACTTATCTCAGTAATTCTCTCTATTGCTTTCACAAATGATAAATTGGTTAAAGAAATATACTTGTTTTGCAGCAGTTTTTTCTTTAAAATTTTATAGAATTTATTTCAGCATCTTCTAATAATCTATGTTGCAGAGAAAACTAGATCTAGTTTAATTTTTGTTTCTTTGTGAGAAAAAGTTTGTCTTGTTTAGTAACTATTTGGTGTTTTCTTTCTCTTTATTTAAAATAAAAATGAGGTATATTGAAAAATATGTCTCTTCCACAATGTTGTATCAAACATTCTAAGTGTTTCCTTACCCTATTTTTAGGTCTTTGTTTTAGCTTAGAAAAAATCCTCAATTGTTGTTGTTTTTTTTTTAATCATTGTGTCTGTTGTTCTGAGCTCTACCATTCTTTGTCTGCCTTGTGTATTACCTACCCTCTCATCATTTCCTTATATTTGTTCTTTCTTTTGCATTATGAAAGGAAATCTCAATTTTTTATTTTGCAACCAATGATTCAGTTTTCTGTCAATTCAGCTTTTGAGTACCTTTAACTGGATTAAACTTCTAATTATATTTATGAGAATGTTAATTTTAATTTCATTGCAAACCTTCCATATCCTATACAACTTCATTTTCACATTATTTTATTTTTTTCACCTCAAAAAGTAAGCTCGTTAGATATCTCTTCACCTCCTGCAAGGAGGTGAACTTTCTGTCATTCTGATGAAGTCATTGAGAATGTTTTATTTTTTTCTGGATCTTAAAATAAATCATTTCCAAAGGCATACTTTTACCCTGGGCTTTTAGAGTGATGTTTATTTCCTTTGTTTTGTAGTATTTTTATGGTATTTTTAATTGAAGTAAAATTCACTTAACACAGAAGTTGCCATTTTAACTATTTTAAAATGTGTCGTTCAATGGTTTGTACTACATTTACAATTTTGTACAACCATCACCACTCTCAAGTACCGGTACACGTTCAGCACCCCAAAAGGAAACCCTATCCTTATGAAATTATTATTTCCAATTCCCTCCCACCCACCCTGAGTCCCTGAAAACCACAAATCTGTCAGTCTCTAAGGATTTGCTGACTCTGGATATTTCACATAAACATTATATAATATGTAGCCTTTTATGCCTAGCTTCTTTCACTCAGCATAACATTTTTGCAACATTTTTTAGTATTAAATTTTTAATTGTGATCATTATTCTAAGCCAAATAGATATATCTGGTCAATGTGTTTCCCAAGAGACAGTATGACTGAGATGCCACCCTCATATTTACTAGTAGTTGGGTTATACTTCTCCAGTCTAGCAAGAGAACACATGGCTCTGTCAAGTTCTTATCCCAGTCCCCACCACCCGCTGACTTTCCACTAGTATAATTCTGCTGGAACAAGACTGACTCATCTTTTTCCTCCACTGACTAATTGAAAAGCCTGAATTACTTTCAGAAAAAAAGTAGAGTTTCTTTGACCAGTTATAATAAATGTTTTATGATAATAGCTTTTAAAATTGACTCTTTCTGGAAGGTAGAACGCAATTCGATGTTTTCAAAATAAAAATAATTATTTGTTTGAGATAGCTGATGTAATTGGAAGACAGAATAGGATGGGGCTTAAGAACTGAAGTTCAGAAGTCTGACTGTGGGGTTGTATGTTGTCCTGTCATACACAGGAATACTATATACACTTATTCCTTAACAACTCTGTACCTTGGTCAAGGGAAATAATAACAATTTACAGTGACATCTGGGGGGCCAAATGAATTAATACATGTTGCACAAAGTTGACTTATAGGAGATAATTGGTTAAGAACAATTCAATTAGGTAAAAGGTTGATAAATGTTAAACTTAAGCATTCATTTGCAATCAAATCATCATTCAGACTATTCATGTCCTATATGGCCTGTCAATTCAGAGAGCCCATGATTTTTTTCAGATTTATTTTATGGTTATTGTTCAACAAATAAAAGAAGAAGGTAGCAACTTAATATTTCTGATTTCTTTTTTCTAAACAAAGTTTATTTTTTTGTCTGATCTTCCGTTCTCAATTGCAGAAATATCCTTGTCCAACATCATCTGTGTTTGCTAGTAACTCATACTCAGCTTGCTGTACTTTAGGCTGTGACACTATCACACTCCATGTAGATGTATCAGACAAATGTATCCTATCAGGGTCCATCTCTGCCTGGTCCACTTGTGCCCACTCTCATGGAGTAAAGATGAAACAATTAAGTCACCTGCTGGAGGGATGAGACTTTTAGGTCTCCCAGATGGTTCCACCATGCAGCCAAGTAGAAGAGCTATTCTTCTAAACAATCCATTCTTAAAATTCCTTCCATCTCTACTATTCTTTAAATAAAAGTTTTTTTTTTTAAATTTTTTTTTCCTTTTTAAAGCCAAGTCCTCAACTTCTATCATTTCAGCAAGGAGCAGACCATAGACATTTATTTGTCCCCAAGTTTTGACACAGTCACATTGAAAAAGGACCTGGGCATATATTCCTTTAAGGGAAGATCATTTTCCAGAAGAAAAATTGACAATACTTGGAAATTTAAGGCCTTTTAAAAAGATCTATGTCTGAGGAAGCACAGCAGGGGAAACAAATTCAGAGGCTCTACACTGAAAAAGGGATGAAAAGGTCATGGAGGTCTTCAGTTTCTACACATTAGGAAGGAGTCACCCACCCACCTTACTTGATAAAAGACTCCCATTGCCTTCAAGAAAAGTGACTGGGAAGGTATGTTTCCACCTATTTGGAGTTTTCCCAGCTAAAAATAGCAGGGATTTTTAAAATGCTGTATGTGAGAGACAAGTACTATACAATGATCATGTTCTGGTCAATCATCATATTCTATTTTCAGCCTAGAGGACTGACCTTCATGGATTTGCATTTATTAATGATCAAAGCTCAAAGTCTACATGTGCCCTAATGATGTTCTACATAAAAGTATATCATTCAGAAAATTAATGCAGATGGTTATATAATACAGCTACCACACCCCCACCCCAATCCCAAGAAATGCAACCATTTAACTCCACACTGAAAAAAGAGCCCTAGAATTATACCTAGCTTTGTTACTCACTAGGCATTTATTTTTTTCATATTATCTAACCTCTCAGAGTTCTGGTTTCCTGAAAGCATGACACATGAACCATCATCAATAATTATTAGTTAACTTTATGAATGAACGAATGAATAAATGAAAGAATGATGATTATTAGTTCTACTAACCTATTAAGATTTTCATAAGGATCATTTGAGAAAAGATGGGACAAAATCTTTACTCACTGAGGAGTATCATTAAAAATGTATGGTATTTTGATTATGCAAAGCAATAATATTAATGTAATCTAAACTTATAAAGTATATAAACAAAGAAGGCCTTTTTTCAGCTACCAAATCAATCTTCTAAATCCATGCATTTGATTTCTGATATAATAGACATAGAAGAAGAATCACATTTTTTTAAATTATTACTTAACACAAAATCCAAACACATTTAGAACATTTTAAAACATAATAGTTCTCTACAAGACAGTTTTTACTCAAGTCAGAAACAGCAAGTTAGAAGGTTGGACAAGTTGGATTCCAGAAGTGAGAGGGGAAAAGTGATGATCTGACAGCAGGAAAGAAGACTGGGAAAAACTATTAAATTTTGGCTGCAAGGAGCAGATTATGATTATGTAATTTAGGTGCACATATCCCACTCTTAGACAACCTTATACGTAACATTTTTATTGAAGCATTTTGCAACAACTGATTTTATTAATAACAATGAAGAAGACAACTTAATTGGCATGAGTATACTCTAGTTAAAAGGTAAAGAAATGATTAGTACATATCTTTGGAACAATTTCTATTTAAAACGCTTCTTTAAAATTTTGGTGCTTTTAAGAGCAATTCCTAACATGTGGTAGAGGAATATTACATAATTTCATATCTCATTCCCCATGAGTCAGGTTTTTCTCTACCTGAAAAGTTGGTAATAAGTGAGCTGACTAACCGCAAGTAAGCCTTTCCTCTTCCTTCTTGACCAAGGGCATTCGGTTTAACAACTAAAGAATGCAGGCCTTAAAGATCTTGCTAACAGGTCTGAAAATACATTTGTGAATTCCTATGCATAGGTAAATTACTGTTCCATAGATCCTACTACTTTCAGCTGTTTATTTCCAACTTATTGACTGAGATAATAAAGATAACTAAAAATCTGATGTCCCCAGGCAAAAATTATTGAGTATCTGATCATCAAACAAGGCTCTGGGATTTTGTGAGGCTTCTACTGCCAGGCACATGTAGGCTGCAAAATGTTCAGTTTGAGGGGCAATTTCCAGTTTGTTATTCGTTTTGTTGTCTAAGTCAGTTGCCACTTTGAATTGCTGCTAGATTTTCTTCTTAAAATATAAATTACTCTTTATTTAACCTCTTGTTAGCTCATTGTGCTGTGGGTTGTTTGGTTCCTTCTCCAGCATGGCCAGACACTTGCATCTTGGACATAAAACCCCATACTGATGGGCTTCAACACAAGAACACAGTGTGGTGAAAACATGACTCATTCTTTATTACTAAAACATACAGAAAATGCCTGTGCATTTGTGCTGTTTATAACTTTAAGGTAACTGCAATGAAATTACTGCCTTATTTTTTTATGTTTATAGAGCATAATTTCATAACATAAAACTATGCTAGAAGGTAGTAATTTCCTCATATAAAGTAAATAATAAGCAATTCATATGCAAGTTTGGCAAGTTTACTTGGATAGTTTATCCCTCCTTAATTATTTCTTATTCTAAAATTATTTTCTACTAAATTAGAATAGGATAACAGAGCTGAAGTTGGGGGAGTGGGAAGAGTTCTCTAAATTACCAAAACAATACTGCACTCCAGATGAAACTTTCAGTGCAGAGTTCAGGTAACTGAAGCAGTCATCCTCAACTGCTCCGTTTCTGGGCAAGCTTCCTGTGTGTTCTAGTTCCTGGTGCTTAGCAGTCCTACACTGATTGTCAGGCGATGGGAATGACAGATGGATACAAAAACCTATACTGTTAAAGGGCTCTTCCCTTCTCTGTCCTATGCCCAAGCAAGAAACAGAAGAGAATAAATTTTATCTGCAGGTAGCACTTGCTTTCATGTAAAGCACTATCTACAGGGGAGTGAGGGAGGGGAGTGGAGGCAAGACAGGAAGAGTTTCCAGGGAGTAGGCACCCTGGACTGAGAGTTTTACAAGTATCTATGTGTCAATAGAGCCTCCATTTACATAAAATACAAAAGTTTCCTAAGTCTGAGAAGACTGGGCCAAGAAGGGGTGAATCTTCCTGTTGAATGCAGAAGAGAATGAGGTAAATGCTTGCTAAATAGGAAAGGAAAGTGAGCGCACTGCCTCCCCTGCTGCTTTCCACCTCAAGAGCGCTTCATGCACTCAAGGGCAAGTGCATGGGACAAAGAGTCTAAATTAGAAAACAACACACAGTATCACAAGGAAAAAGGTTTTTACCCAGTGTAGGGGCACAGGTCACCTCTGAAAATTATTTTTCACAGCAAACTCTAAAACATTTCTAAACAAGACTTTTTGGTATTCTCAACAGGACAGGAATTTATAACTTCTAGAAAAGGAAGAAGAGATTTGCATGAAAAAATCAGAGATAAAGAAGCATTGTAAAAGCAACACCCTGAGGAGCATACTAAGGGAAAATTTGCAAGGAAAACAATGTTAATTTTCAAAAAGTATGGAACAATAAAAATTAAAATATTAACAATAAATGTAAGGGTATTTTTAATTTTACTTTATTATTAATGATTTTCTGCATTCTCTATGTAACTATTTTACCATAAATAGGAAAAAAGTAATTAATAATGCTACCATGTTTTAATTATGAATGCAATGCAATAATGTTATATAGAAAAAACTAATAGGAAACAATTATAATTCAACCACCTATTATCTTTGTGAGAACTCTCTTCCTTAGTTTGTTCATAGTTTCATTTTATATGTTTTAAGAACGCTATAAATAAATACTCTTTCTTACTTTTGAATTTGTTATTTAGAAATTTCTCTTCATTTTATTTTGCTACATAATTTTTATTAATGGCTAAAAAAAATTCACCAAAATGTTATTCAGTAATATACTGTTTCTCTTATAGGTGGACATTTCAGTGACTTACAGATTTTTTAATTATGAATGATGGTAAAATATGTATCATTGTATATGCAAATCTTTTAATTCTTTTACATTAGCTAATTTATATTCTCTGCAGTTATTATTATTCTTATTTAATCTTAATGATTTTTCTAATTTAGGTATTATCATCTTCCTTTTACACAAGAGGAAGCTCAGCTTTAGTAGAAGTGCGTACTGAAGTTGTATCTTGCTGCATGGTCACACAAGGCATCTGCAGGGTCAGACCACCAAAAATTCCTTTTTGGAAGTGTTGTAGTGTTTGCTGTGTAAAATGATTTTCAGGAGCAAACTGTGCCTCTACACTGGGTAATAATCTTTTTTCCTTGTGTGTATTTTCCACATACCATATCACTGTTGTTTGTTTGTTTGTTTTTGTCATATTGCTTTCCAAAAGTGGCCCTTCACAGACTAACATTGCCAGTTGCCATACTTCATAGTGCTCAATTTATACCACACCAGCCAGTGGGTAATACTATAGTTTTGATGATTTAACAGCAAATCATCAAATTCTTGCTGGGATTGGGTTGGGAAGTAAGCACGAATAGATTGTACCAAATTTTTGTCTTGATTTCAGCCTGAGCAGAGTGGCACTATTTCCTATGCTGATTATTAAGATCTCTAAAAGAATTGTCCAAATACAGAGTAATACCTCCAATGATAAGCAACTATATTCATTCTTACTCTAACTACAGGCTCAGAGATACATAAGCAGGATCCATTCAAAAGCAGAAACTAAATAAAATTAAATAAAACCCCAAAGAACTTAATTATTATAGAAATAAATTTAGTGCCTTAAAAAATCTATATACCATTTAGATGCAATGTTGTAGATGTAATGTATTAGACTCAAAAGCCTCTTGAAAAGGTTCCAGAAAAGAAACTGTGCTTCACTAAACAGGGGTTTTTGCATGAAAGCTATGACCCAAAACTGCAGATATCCAAAAAGTAATCACATCAACCCTTTGCATCTCTCAGATTCCATTATGTAAAAATTGTCCATGTCCCTTGACAGAATTGGAAGGGATTATGCGAAGGGAAGTAAGTCAGAAGGGAAAAAAAAAGAGAAATATCAGATGGTTTCACTTACATGTGGAATATAGAGAAACCAAACAATAAGTCAGGAAAGGAAACAAAACTTGCAAGCTGACCATAGATTTGAGGCCTATGGGGGGAGGGTAAAGGAGAGGGGTCAGAATAATGGAGGAAGAGCATGAGGGACTGTGGTGATGGATCACGGGTGCTATGGTGGTGGAAGAACTACAGGGACTACACCTGAGGGGAGAAATCAGATACTGTACAAAAAACGAACAACGATGTAAGAAAAGAAACACATCAATTTAAAAAAACGTTATCCATGTTCCCAGGGAGGAAAGGAGTAACATTTATAAGCAAGTACTAACATGAATTCAAAGTAAGTAAGGAATAAAGCAAATCACTTATACCTTATAACATCCAGATTGCAAAATATGTATTGCATCCCAAAATACTCAAAACTGTAATAGCTATCACATGATTCATTTATATTTGCATCAACATGAAAGCCATTTATATTCTGGTTTGAAAACACTTCTCAAAGTAGACCCAATTCATGCCATGCCTACTTTCCTACTGGCCACCTCTTCTCACTCATCAAAATCCTTCCATGGAATTCTGCAGTAGGGTGGAAGGGAGAGCCAGGGTTCATATACAAATGGCCATGATGGGTGCAGGTTAAGCACAGGCAGACTTTCCACACACACACACACAGATCATAGGGCCTCATGTGAACCCCAGACCAAGCAGAGGCAGCACTACTCAGTACCCATACAGATCTCCACGAACAGGCACTACTGAACTCTGCCTCCCAAGCTCTCTGACTGCCTTACTGATTCAAGATTGTGAATTGCTTTAGATCCAACTTTTGCTTCCTTATTTTTTTCTGGACTTGATGCTTGTTTGATGCTTCAGGTTTTCCCATGTTCCCAGACCAACTCCTCACCCTTTCTTTCATGAAACAACCATATTGCCTACTAAGTTTTACCTACTGTCAAACAGAGCCTGGCTTTTCAGTCTAAAACAAGCTCTTGGTCTCTGACTCTCTTAACATGGAAGGTCAGAAAAACAGAATGATGTACATGGTAAGTCCTGAACAGAGAAAGTAGCCAAAGTTAGAGTTAGACGAGGACTAAATTCTAGAGGCCAGTGGAGGATTCAAAGTGACTAGAGGACTCCTTAGCAAAGTTTCCTGAACACCTACATGTTTGAGTATTTCCTCTGAAATGAACAGATGAGATTTGCAAAATGTAAGTGGCAAAAGTATCTTTTGTATAAAATACAAAAAAAATTCTCAACATCACATCATTAGGGAAATTAAATGAAATTAAAATCAAAACTACAATGAAATACAATGAAATATCTCCTCTCATCCTTAGAATGGAGAGAGGGGGCGGGGGAGAGAATACAGCAAGCATTGGCAAAGATGTGAAGAAATTGGAATCCTTGTGTACTGTTGATGGGAATATAAAACTGTTCAGCTGCTATGGAAACAGTATAAGTTTTCTTCAAATAATTAAAAATAGGATTACTGTATGATCCAGCAACTCTAGTTCTAGGATACATTCAAAAGAATTGAAAACAAGGTCTTGGGTCCTCCCTGGTGGTGCAAGGGGTTAAGACGCAGCCTGTGAAGCTAACCACAGCCACTGCAGCACGAGTTAGATCCCCAGCCAGCCAGGGAGCAAGCCACATGTTGCAGCAGACCTCTCCTGTCTCTCCCGCTCCCCTCAGCAGCGTACTTTGGTCGATCTGCCTGTTCTGTTCCCTGCTCTGTCTCTGGTGAATCCTCTCACCCCCTGCATCCCTGGTCTATACCCCAGCTCTTGTATTGCATAAATAAATAAATCTTTTAAAAAAAAAAAGTAAGCAAGGTCTTGAAGAAATATTTGCCCAAGGTAGCAGCAAGCCAAACGTCCATCCACCTTAGATGAATGGGTAAAGGAAATTGTAGCATATACATCCAATGGATTATTAGTCAGGTTTAGAAAGAAAGGGAATTCTCACCTGTGCTTTGACATAGATGAACCCTGAGGACATTACATTAAACTAGCTAAGCCTTTCACAAAAGTATAAATACTATGTGATTCCATTTATATGATATTCTTAGAATAGTAGAAATCACAGAAACAGAAAGTAGATGGTAGTTGCTAAGGGCTGGGAGGAAGAAAAATGGAGAGTTTCTTTTCAATGGGCACAGAGTTTCAGTGTTGTAAGGTGACAAAAGTTCTGAAGTTTGGTTGCAAAACATATATGAGTGTACTTTACTGACCTGTACACTTAAAAATGTTTAAGACAGCAATTTATAAAAATAAAGGACACAGAGAACATGCATTTCCCATCACTATATGTCAGGCTATGTGCCAACATATTTTAGATGCTGTGGCAGGAAAGCATCTTGAGATACAGTGTCTGTGTTTTTCTTTTCTTCTCTTCTTGTCCAGCTCCCACAGAACCTGAAGAACAGTTGAAACGCAGAGAGAAAGAGTCAGTGTTCAGTTTTTTAACTTCCAAAATAAGCTCTTGATCCCAGATCAGAAACAATACTTTTAAGAGCCAAAGTTTTTGATATGCAAGAGGAAGGTTTTTAAGGAAAGAAAAGGCTATTAAGAAGCAAAGAGAGAAGGCTTTAGAGGAAGGAGGGCAGAAGCATTTGTGCCAGAACAAGGGGCTGAAAAGAGGATGGAGGCAGAGCAGACTCCCACGCTCCACCCCCACTCCCAAGGCTGACAGAATAGATGCAGGTCAACCAGACTTCAGACTGGGAGACTAGAACATTCATCTGCAGGAACAGAAGGGGACCAACCAAGGCCCGCAGACCGCCATGTTCCGTAGTGAGGGTGGAAGGATGCACTGAGAACAGCCAGGAGCAGCCATGGGCTGATGTCCCCTGTGGCCGGACCATAGCGAGTCCACTTCACTTCCTCAATGAACAGCCTTGTTCAGTAGATGTTGCATCACAGCTATTGAAATAAGATCTACTAGTTCATCAGTGTATGAATGAGTTACTTAAACAGTACATCTTGGAAACAGAGTTGATTCTTATGCACATACCATAGAAAGGGCTGTTCCCAGGCAAATCTGTATTAAACAAAGGAAGCAAAGAGAGGGAGGTCCCAGGAAGAGGGACAAAGATTAGGATGCAGCTAAAATATAGCCTTGAGGAACTTCATGTCTCACCTTTTAGGTGAGAGAATTCCAGAAGTATAAGCTAGAGGAAGTGGCAGTGAGGTAAGAGATAGTGACAAAGGAAATGGCTTAGAATTTGACAGAAGTAAGGAAAAACATAAGTCTTCCTAAAAAAATACAAATTTTGTGCTAAGAATATCTACAACTAAACTGACTTTGATGAAACTGTAGAACCTTAAAGATAAAACAAAAATGGTAAAACCTAGCAGAGAAGAGTGATTACCCATATGAAAAAAGAGAAATTATGGAGATAGCAGGTCCCTTCCTGAGGTCAGAAGTAAGAAGTACATCTTTACAGTGCTGAGAAAGTGAAGGAAAAAGAAGACAGGACTTGTTGATCCATAATCTTATACTTCACTTAAGTATTTTTCATGAGTAAGAACAAAACAAAGCCATTTTTGGTTGTTCAAAAGTTACAGCAGGGCCTCCCCGGTGACGCAGCGGTTGAGCGCTGGGTTGCGAAGCTGCTCGTGGCCTCTGTGGCGCCGGTTCGATCCCCGGCTGCTCCCCGGCCACCAGAGGAGGGTCCCACATGGTGCGCAGACCTCTCCTGCCCCCCACTGCTCCCCTCAGCAGTGTACTTCGGTCCTTCTGCCTGTTCTGCTCCCTGCTCTGGCTCTGGTGAATTCTCTCACCCTCCCGCGCTTCTGACTGTAGCCAGTGCATGTACAAACAAAACAAACAAACAAAACAAATAAATAATAAATAAATAAAACATGCCTCTATAAAAAAATTAAAAAAAAAAGTTACAGCAGATGGACCCTCACTGAAAAAGTACAAAGTATAAACTAGCCAGAAGAAAAATAAACTAAAAGCAAAGAGTGTGATGTTGAGTCAATGATAGACAAACAGTGATAAACATTTTAAATTACATAACTATTTATAACAATTATAACAATAATATGTATAATGCCCAAATTCGGTTACAATCAAATAGATAGAACTAAAACTCATTTAAACAGTCATATTAAAGACCTGAGAGAAGAATGTGAAAAAGTTATTGTAGCTGGTATCCTCAAGGGAAAAATACAGATATCAAATCATTTCATCTTTCATTAAAATATAGTTAAATAGTTGTAGTAAAAATTAAAAGGTAACTACTAAAAATAGAAATATAAGGTATAAGTCTGAAATGAGCAGTGTAAGAAAGTGAACAAAATTCAATAATCACATAAAGCAGAAAGGGAAGAAAAGCAAGGGTATAAAACATAAATAGGGCCTCCCTGGTGGTGCAAGGGGTTAAGACGCAACCAATGAAGCTATCCGCAGCCACTGCAGCACAAGTTCGATCCCCATCCAGGGAGCTACCCACATGGCGCAGCCGACCTCTCCTATCTTACCTGCAGCTCCCCTCAGGAGTGTGTTTCAGTTAGTCTGCCTGTTCTGTTCCCCACTCTGTCTCTGCTGAATCCTCTCATCCCCCCACACTTCTGGCCTGTACCCCAGTTCTTGTATAAATAAATATTTTATAAAAGAAAAACAGAAATAGAAAGCACAAATCCAAATAGCAGAAATGTCTAAATAAAACAACAATCATAATGAATATAAATGAACTCATCCATCAATCATCACACTACTCATTTGTATTGAAAAAAAAAAACAAAATTTAAACATATGTTTTTATGTTGGTTACATGAAACACACTAAAAACAAATAAATAAAATCTAAAAATAATAACATGTTAAATTTATTCTATGAAAATACAAATCAAAAGAAAACTACCAAAACTATTTGTACTGGTATAAGAAAAATTGAATGAAAAGAGAAACTGTGGATAGATAGATTACAGAATAATAGAAATTATTATCCAAGAAAAAACAATAGTCATAAACCTGAATGAGCATAAAAGCATAATCTCAAAGTCTGAATACATAGTTTTGCTCTTTTGAGGAATCACAAAGAGCTTTGGTGACTTTTTCACTTCTGTCATCAGACACTGCAGCTTGGGCAAGATTTCCAGCAGGATTAGATCAGAGTGGTGTTTGTCCCATGTAAGAGGAATAATTTTCTTCTGTATACACACATACACACAGAGCAACAACAGCAGCAGCAACAACAAAACAAAATAAATTTAAAAAGTTACGGAGAAAAGGTTATTTTTAAACACCTAACTAAAAATCTGGAGATAAAAATTTCCAGAACTGGTCCCCAGCAGCTCAACAAAGTCAGGGCTGTGGGTCAGCTTCACTCTGCAGACTTCCTCCTCAAGGTCACAAGCTGCACTGCCAATGCTTCGAGCATTACTTCCTTACTCACACATGTACAAAAGCAGCAAGATTCATGTCTCCCAGACCTACTGACAGACTCACCAGGATATCCGGTAGCCAGCCATCCCAAAGCCCACCTACTGACAAAATGTAAGGGGTTACCACAGACTCCAACTATGGTTCAAACCCAGGCAGGGGAGAGGCGTATTTTCTGAGATTAAACAAGCAAGTGGCATTTGGGCTGATAAATAAAGGCTGCTGCCTATGTGTGAATAGGTTTAAATTAATTAATAAAAATGAGACATTATGAGCAGTACCACAAAGTAACTCTTGCACTCTCAGAACTATAGTGATGGACTGCCTCAGAAATCATGTAACTCACTCAATGACTCAAAGACTCAGGATGCCAGTAACATCACCAAAAATAATTCACTTCTCAAATCACTCAATTCAAATCACTTCAAGGGATTTTTGGTTAAAAATCCTTTGCTGGTTTTTTTAAGATTGATTTATTGATTGATTTGTTTATTTGTTTATTTATACATATAAGCACTGGGTACAGTCAGAAGCACGAGAGGGTGAGGGAATTCACCAGAGCCAGAGCGGGGAACAGAACAGGCAGAACGACGAAATACACTGCTGAGGGGAGCAGCGGACGGCCTGCGCTCCACGTGGGACCCCCGCGGTGGCCGGGGACTGAACCGGCACTGCAGAGGCTACCGGCAGCTTCACAGCCCAGCGCTCAACCGTTGCACCACCAGGGGAGGCCCCTTTGCTGGTTTTGCATCATTTCAGATTCATAGTCCAAAATCCTCAGGGGGCCATATAGTAACATTTAATGTGACTGTAGAAAATACATAATGTGGCATATTAAATATTGTTTATTTCACATCCCCTCACTCCCCCACTCAACTTTACAAGATTGGGGCTCTATTTTGTTACTCCTCAATCTCCAGTGCCTAACATATCTTTTTGGAATGTTGCAAGCACAACATCAATAGTTAACAATAGATGAATGGCTGGTGTGCTATAGCCACCTCAGTTACTTTGCAGTCAACTGGAATACCAGACTGAATACTATAAATATTAGCACAATTACTCAGTTTCTCAAGGTGAAAATCCAGGATTCATCCTTTTATTCCATTCCTTCCCTCTCTGTCCATGCCCTTTCTATCAGTGATCCTCTTGTCTCTGATTGCAAAACATCTCCTGAATCTATTCTGTCTTCATTTTCACTTGCATTTCACTCTGGCACAAACCAGCATTATCTTTCATCGAGAGACTCTTTTTGCTCTTCCTGTTCTCATTCTTGTCTCTTGTACCCCAGTCTCCATGTGGTAGTTAAACTTTTAAAAATGTAAATCAGAAACACATCCCTGTTTTTTTTTATTACGTATTTAAGGAAGTGAACATTCTAAATGTCTTTCTCACCAAAAACCTATTCTACAGAGGTCACTATGTAGTACACGTTCTTCCAAACTTAGGTTATTTCTACATATGTATATACTTTATACACAACACACATGTACTTTTTTTAAAAAAATAGTGTATCCTTCAAACATATTGCAAACATCTTTCCAAGTGAGTATAATAGCTATTCAATGTTTTGACAGTTGAATGAGTAAAATAAGGAGTCATTTCATTCATTACTTTTGTTTAAATAAAGTACAGTAAGTGTAAGCAGCAGTGGGGATTTCAACAGACATGTGAACATTTGTGCAAATACAACTTGAATCTGCTAGTGGGATTATTTCCAGAAAACATCGAAGGGTAGGCAGGTGTTCCCCATAGATGTTGTTCTTCACACTGCAAGTATTATCATATTCTCTAGAAATCTTACAAACCATATGATTCACTACAATATTGAAGTCTATGATTTTTTTTAACTCCTATCTCAGTGCCTACAGCAATCTTATTGATAATTATTTTTGTTTAGAGGATATAGGCATTGGGGTTAGCATTTTTTCATGATAAATTTCCCAATTATTTTGTGTACATACAGAGCCTAATCATGGTCCTGAAGAGCTGAAATAGCACAGGAATGAGATGTTGTTCCTGCTAAATCACGTTCACTGTCTATGGGACAAAGGGATAAGTAAAAGATAAAGACTTAAAGAATATTTTTTAAAAATTCAATTCTTATTAGTTGAATCCAAACTGTTCTGAATGAATGAGGGCCTCCCTGATAGCACAAAAGGTTAAGTCACTCTCTATGAAGCTATCCGCAGCCACTGCATCATGAGTTCAAACCCAGGCCAGATCCACATGCGACAGCAGAACTTTCCTGTCTCATCTGTTGCTCCCCTCAGCAGTGTATTTCAGTCAATCTGCCTCTTCTGTTCTTCACTCTGGGTCTGGTGAATCCTCTCATCCCTCGCACCTCTGGCCTGTACCCCAGCTCTTGTATGTATAAATAAATAAATCTTAAAAAAAAAAAAAAGCCAAGGAGAAAGCACCAGATGTGTTACTGATTTAAATTCTAATGTTTCCCTTTGTGACAGATTTTGGGCTGTAGTGAAAGACAAGATCACCTATGTTTTCTCCAAAATCACCTCAGGGCCTCCCCTGGTGGTGCAGGCGGTTGAGCACCGTACTGTGAAGCTGTCCGCAGTCTTTGCAGCGCCCTTTGATCCTGGCTGGCTGGCAGGGGGTCCCACATGGCATGCAAACCTCTCCTGTCTCACCCGCTGCTCCCCTCATCAGTGTCTTTGGTCAGTCTGCCTGTTCTGCTCCCCGCTCTGTCTCTGGTGAATCCTCTCACCTCCCGTGCATCTGGCATGTACCCCGGTTCTTGTGTAAAAAAATAAATCTTAAAAATACATCACCTCAGCCCTTTATCATTTGCATGAGGGGCCACACATAATTTACTAGCCTATAGAATTCTGTACAAATGCACATGATGTGCTTATAAATAATAATAATATAATAATATATAAAATATATAATATAATAATATATTTTGTTGATAAATGATAATATATTGTGAACTTACCTCGTGTTAGGTACTGTGTTTGTGCTTTACATAAGCCATACCATTCTACCTTAATAAAAACCCAGAATAAATTACAATTATTATCTTCCTGTTTTGCAAATCAGGAAACTGGGGCTTAGAGCTCAGTTCTTGCCAGGACTACCCATATTCTCAATGACATCTCTTTAAAATACCCCTTCAAACACAAAAGTTAGTGTTCTATTCCCTAAAAGTAGTTTAACTTGTATTGATAAAGGCAAATGTCCCATTAGATGTTTGTAGTTTTGAATGACAGAGTGCTGTAGACAGGTTCATAAATTGCCTTCCTTATTCTACTCCACCAACACAAAAATAGTAGCATTTATTTATAAGAAAAGTCATAATAGTCAAAGCTCAGACTGAGTTGAAATTTGAGAGCACATTAAAGACACAATAAAGTTCTCATAGATAAGCCTTATATAAGAACAAGTTGACTAATCTGACTACTTGAGAAGTTGTGATGTTGGCAGATGACCAGGATTGTGGAGTTCTCTCACTGGGGCCTTCCCTCATCCAAAGATATGGTGCATAAAAGAGTAAACAGCAAAGGTAATTACTGAAACATGTTCTCCCTAACTTGTCCTATTTTGACATATGAGACTTAGCAGTTCATTCTGAGCAATGAAACAGGCCAAACAACTAGCAAAACATTCACTCACCAATCAGGAAGGAGAGTTATGGTGACATTTTGATCATATGAAGAAAAAAAAGGAAAGCATACAATACAATTTGAAGATAGTACAAATTACTCAAGAAAGGCAACAGATTCTGAATTTAAAATTACACCAGAGTATGAAAATAATGATCAGTAAGTACAAAGACAATTAGATAGATCCATCTATATATACTCCTTTATGAACATGTTGTCAACAATAAGAAAGACAAAATTGAACTTGCTTACAGCATATTGACCAGAGCTAAACATGACCAGAGTGCTAACAACATCAAGGTCATGCAGGTGACCATATGGTGTTCAAGATATAACATAAGACAGTGGCACCCTGGATAATATATCTGTTTGTATTCATTCAACAATAGACTTAGTATGTACAATACATAGATGTATGAAAGACACACACAGTCTCTAAACTTATGGAGTTTGTAGTCCCATCAGAGAAACACATATTAATCAAATAATGATTAGTTTAGATAAATATGTAATCAAAGAAAATTACATCATTCCAAAGAAAAAGATATTACCAGAAAAGAAAACCATAAATCAATGCCTCATGAACACAGACAGAAACTCTAATAAAATATGAACAAACCAAAATCCAGCAGCATAAAAATAGGCTATACAGGATTTTAATTTTTTTAAATATTTATATTTTAAAATATAAATATATTTATAAATTTAGAAAAAAAATTTATATTTACTGGATAAGGAAACTGAAAATGAATTAAAGAAAATTTAATTCACAATAGCATCAAAACGAGTAAAATATTTAGAAGTAGATTTCACAAATAATACATAAGACACATGCACTAAAAACTACAAAATGCTGCAGAGAACATTCTATGGTCATGGACTTAAAGACTCAGTATTAACAAGAGAGTAGTTTTTATTAATTGATCTTTACATTGAAATCAATCCTTACCAAAATCCCCACAGGCATTTTTGCAAACATTGAAAAGATGACTCTAAAATTTATATGAGAAATATAGGACTTAGAATATCCAAAGGAATTGTGAAGAAAAAAAATCAGAAACTTTATACTACCATATTTTAAAATTTAATATAAAGCAACAGTAATCAAAACCAGATGAAATTGCTGCAAGGATAGGCATATAGATCATTACAATAGACTCAAGAATGCAGATATGTGTCCTTTACTTCATGGTTGCACACTGCTCAACTAACATGCCAAGTGTAGTCAAATGGGAAAGAATATTCTTGTCAAATATTGATCAGCAGTAATTGAATATCCATATGCAGAATAATGGTTTGGACCCTCATCTCACACTATGCATAAAAATTAATCTAAAATAGATTACAAATCTAAATCTCAGGGTTAACATTATAGAGCTTTCAATAGTAGTAATCATAGCAGAAAGACTTAAAGATGTTTATTCAACAGAACCAAAAACTGGAAACAAACCAAATGTCCATAAATTGAATAATGGAGTACTATTCAGAAAAGAAAAAGAATAAACATGCTATAACATGGATGAACCTCCAAAACACCACATTAAGTTAATGAAGCCAGATGTAAAAGAATAAATATCACATGATTTCTATTTAAACAGAGAGCAGATTAGGGATGCCTAAAATTAGAGGAAGGAATAGAAATGGATTGTATATAGGCATGAGGAATGTTTTTAAGGTTGTACAAATATTCTAAAATGGGATTGTATGATGTTTGCATGACTATTAATTTAGTAAAATTGATGACTTCTGTAGCTAGAATGGATAAGTTTTAAGGTCTGCAAATTACCCTCAATAAAGCTATTTTTACAAATAAAACACTGAGTGTGTCACAAAAGAGTGAATTAGACTGAGAGACCAGAGGCAACTGAAGGTCAAAAAGAGCACTTTTAAAGAAAAATTTAATGTTTAATCTGAAAGAAGACTAAGATTTTTTCGTGTTATGTGACAGTAGGGTAGAGAATAGGAAGCAAGGAAGGGAATGAATAATATTTCAGCCAGAATGAGTATCAAATACAAAATCTTAGGTGCAAGGAGACTGCAGGCAATGAGAAGCACAAGCCCATTAGTGCAGCTGAGGAAAGTGGGGAGAAAGATGAAGAAAAGAAGGACTTAGGTTCCATTGCAGTAAAGTTTTTGGATTTTATTTTAAAATAATGAGAAATCATTGAAAGACATTAAAAAAAATAGTAATGTGACCATATGTGTAATTTTAAAAAATCATTCTTGTTACTGTGGGTCAAAGGTAAGAAACATTTTCTGTGAAGAGAAGTATTTTACGTTTTGGGGGCTGCCATGGACAAAGGGCAAACAAATGAGCTTGTCTGTGTTCCAGTCAACTTCATTTACACAAACAAGCAGTGGGCAGGACTTGGCCCTTTGACTATAATTTGGTGACTCCCTGCAATAGATCAATAGATGGGTAATGAGTTAGAGAAAAAAGGAAACCAGGTTAGGCGGCAAATAAAAGATACAAGTAAAATCATGCAATATTTGTCTTTCTGGTTTATTTCATATGCACAATCCCCTCCGTTTTTTTTCCCCAAATGACAGGATTTCATTTTTTTCTTTAAGGCTGAAAAATATTCCAGTGTTTGTTCACAGTAACAGAGAGTAGAATGGTGGTAACCAGAGGGTAGAGGAGGAGAAAGAGATTTTTGTTTATTTTTTAAGTACAATGGTGGCCATCAGGGGCCAGGGGGAGAAACATCATGAGGACTTATATTTAATGGGCACAGAGTTTCTGTTTTGTAAAATGAAGGGAAGTCTGGAGATGGATGATGGTGATGGTTGTAGAACAGTATGAATGCATTTAGAACCACTGAACTGGACACTTAAAAATGGTTAAATGGTATATTTTATGTGTATGTGTATTTTACCACAATAAAAATACGGGGGTGGGGGAGATAAGCAAGTGCAAAATGATGTGTCTTACATTAGTCATTGCAAAGAGGGTTGAGCACACTCCAGACAGAATTTGTATTGTATGTGTGATGTAATGGGGGAGGGGGCTGTCATGAATAACCTTTGGCATCGATATCTAGGAAGACGATAAGAAGTGGATATGGAACCAGGATGTGGAAGCACACTATTTGAAGGAAATGAGAAGAAAACCATAGTATCTACTCACTAAGTTGACATGTTAAGTAAAATAGACCAGTTTAAGTGACCATTTGCACAATGCTTTAAAATATTCTATGAAGACAATCCCCCCCGCCCAACAAAAAACTGATAGAATAAATAAAGGAATGCTCAGATTCTCCTCATCCCACCCATGGTTGATTCCCTTTACTCCCTTGGCCACTTTAGGTACAAATACATTTGCACAGGTCTACAGTGTCATATTATGGAGTTGGGCCTTATTCCATGGGAAATGAGAAACTGGTAAAAGACTTTACATCAAGGGGAGCAAGCAGACAAAAGCCATACAGGAGCTATAGCAATAGTCCAAGCAACATTACGGGGTAGAAGACTTAAGTTAGTCAGTGGGTAAATACTAAGTTCCTATGCCATACCATGCACTGTGGTTGGTAAGTGGGGAAGTATTAAAGGAAAAGAAAAGATGTTCTTAAGAGGTATTTTTTGGGGGGGAATTTGAAGTAATTTGTGCTTAGATAAAGGGAATTTTAGAAGGCAATCATTTTAATTGAAGTGAATTTGAGTGACTGGGATAATTAGAACCCATCAGGGAAACCAGAATTTTTTTTTAAATTATCTCATGTAAAGACATCACATTCCTCATGATGAGTTTGGCCTTCTAGTAAGTTAGTTGGGAACCATCAACCCAAAGATACAAGTCAATGCCAAAGGGGCAAATGAATTTTTAAAGAGAACATGAAGAGACAAAAGAATCAAAACTGAATTCTTTCTGTAGTTTGTCTTGCCGTGACCCAGAGGGAAAGAGAAAGTTGTGAAGAAATGCAAAAAGGAACACAGTGAAGCCTCAGAAAAGCAGAATCATAGGCCATGTAAGGATAGTCAAGAATTTTCATATACGAAATTTGTTTACCTTTCAAATATATTTTCTTCTTTCCACTGTGTTCCTTTAGTTCAAGCCATCAATGTCTCCTATCTGAATTACTAAAGTGTCCTTTGACCTCCATGCTTCTGGTTCAGTGTGGACTCCAGAAGTCTTCCGTCTTCTATGGATTCCCTTCACCCTGTGGATTAAAACAGAAAGTACATAATGTGAAAGGCATTTCATGAGTGGATTCTTTGTCTACGCTTCCTGCATTGACTTTTACCACCACCTCTCCCCTACCTGTTATACCCAACTATTTGAACCTATACCTCATAGATTTCAACTCCATTTATCTTTCTTCATTAAGTTTGAGGTGTATCACAAAGAATTTGTTACCAATAATAAAGTTCTGAGGTTTATGAATATTTACATTTTTAATTAATAAGAATAGGTTCAAAATTGTCCCGCAAATGTCACTCTTTCTTGTTTGTATTCCAGTATGCTAGAGGGAAAGGAGTAAAAGTGATTGCCATGGGTTTATGAGAGGAAACATTGTTCTTTCACAATTGTCACACTTAATGATCCATCAATCCCTCTGTTAATTCCTCAAGAGGACAACTCACAACTTTTACCTCTGTACCTGGTAACTGAAAACTCCTAATAAAAGTCAGTCAGGATTTATTTTTTCTTGATGCTTTCAAGAAATGGTAAATGTATTTCACAGACTTTGACTATGGGTGAAGGAGACTTTGGAGATTAGACAATGGAGACAGCAAATATAGGCGATTTCAATAATTTTGGTAATGAAATATAAGGCAGTACACAGAAAAAAGGTTCGAATGAATGTTTTCTAACCCTCTCACTTCCCATTCTCTCCAGTCTGCTGTCTCTTCTCTAACCATTTCATAGAAATGGCCTGGAATAAATAACTTCCATTGCCAAATCCATATCACATTCAAATGCTTATCTTCCATGATCACTCAGTAACAGGCAGCTCGGTAGGCCAGTTCCTTTTCCCTTACCCCTGAGTCACATTTGACCTACCTATAAGAAAATATTTTCTTTCTATCTTTTTGGTCACCCCTTTGCTAGCACAACCTTCACCTGGAGCTGGAATTCATGGCTTTGAACTGGCCCATCTGTCTTTCACACTACATCCCTGCCCTGGCGATCTGTCCCATTGTAATCGCCTTGAATACCAACTATACATCAATGATTTCCTTGTCTTCAAAGATTTTTTTAGCCCACTGAATATACAGACATCTTTACATAACTATCCCACAAATATTAATGCATGTTCAAAAGTAAATTTTTTTATTTTTCTTCTCAAATCCTAGTATAAAAGTACAAACATGATTCTCACTTGCCCAAGACAGTTTGCACATTGTTTGCACATACAATTTTAAATGCAGTCCTGTCAATACTAGTAACAAAATGTATCATTACCTGCTTACTGATTTTCACTTGCACTGCCACCACCTAGTTTAAACCAGCATCATCTCTTACTTGGTATTACTGAAAATAACTCCTAAAGGGTTCTCAGTTTTTGTTGCCTTCCAAACTATCAACACAAAACATAGTTTGAATTCTATTTTCACTGAACTTAAAACACTTCAAAATCTTAGACCAAAAAATGAAACTCTCTGAAGAAACACCACTCTTACACTGTTGGTGGGAATGGAAATTGGTCTGGTCAATATGGGCAGCTGTGGGGAGGTTTCTCAAAAGACTGAGAACGGATGTGCCAAACAACCCAGCAATTCCACTCCTAGGGATCACAAAACACTGATTTGAAACAAAACCTGAACTCTTGTTTATCACCTCATTCTTTACAAGAGCCAATATATGGAAGCAACCTAAGTTCCCCAAGACAGATGACTGAATCAAGAAGTTGTGGTATAGGGCCTCCCTGGTGGCACAGGCGGGTAAGTGCCCACTGTGAAACAGTTGCAGCATCTGCAGTGTGGGTTCGATCCCAGCAGGCCAGCGAGAATCCCACATGGTGCAGTAGACCTCTTCTGTCTCACTTGCTGCTCCCCTCAGCAGTGTATTTCATCAGTGTTCCTGTTCTGTTCCGCCTCCGTCTCTGGTGAATCCTCTCACCCGCCCGTGCATCTGGCCTGTACCCTGGTTCTCGTATAAAAATAAATAAATCTTTAAAAAAAAAAAAAAGTGGTGGTATATATACACAGTGGAATACGACTCAGTAATCAAAATAAATAAATACAGAAAGAAAGCAAGAGAGAGAGAAGGAGGAAGGGAGGGGGAGAGAGAGAGAGAGAGAAAGAAAGGAAGGAAGGAAGGAAGGAAGGAAGGAAGGAAGGAAGGAAGGAAGGAAGGAAGGAAGGAAGGAAGGAAGGAAGGAAGGAAGGAAGGAAGGAAGGAAGAAAGGAAGAAAGAAAGAAAGAAAGAAAGAAAGAAAGAAAGAAAGAAAGAAAGAAAGAAAGAAAGAAAGAAAGAAAGAAAGAAAGAAAGAAAGAAAGAAAGAAAGAAAGAAAGAAAGAAAGAAAGAAAGAAAGAAAGAAAGAAAGAAAGAAAGAAAGAAAGAAAGAAAGAAAGAAAGAAAGAAAGAAAGAAAGAAAGAAAGAAAGAAAGAAAGAAAGAAAGAAAGAAAGAAAGACCATGTGTAGCAACATGGATAGAGCCGGAAGGGATGATGCCAAGTGAAATAAGCCAGAAAGAGAAAAGTAAATACCAGATGGTGTCACTTATGGGTGGAATATAGAGAAACCAAACAAAGGGTGAAGACAAACTCTTGAAACATTAAAGCATTAAAACCATCCCTTGAAAGCTGGCCATAAATCTAAGGCACGGGAGATGTAAGTTGGGGGGAGCACAATGGACTATGGTAGAGGACTATGGGCACTTTGTCTTTGGGAGAGAGCTCCAGTGACCACGCCTGAGGGGAGAAATCTTATAATGTCAAAAAATTCACAGGTATGTAAAACAATGATGCTTCATTAAAATAATCATAACTAATGAATAAAATTCTCTGAGATGGCCCCTAGTGACCTTGTAAGATCTGACTATTGCTTATTTGTATACTCTACTTCAGTCTGCTCCTGCCCACACTCACAATTCCCAGCATACTGGTTTCTCTATTTCTCATCTATGCCAAGTTCCTCCCATCCAAAGATCTTGTGGGTGTGATTTCTCTTGCCTTGAACACATGGCCATGTCCCGCCCACTTCCTTGCCAACTACTCCTCAGCGTGCATGCCTCAATTTAAACATCCTTGCAAAGTGAAATTTCCTACCACTTTTCAAACAGAATTAAGTAATTCAATGCTCCCTTTTAAACTCGCTTTTGATGTATATTTCCTCATGGCACTTGTCACAGTTAGTGTCTACGTTTGGGCTTGTTTGCTAGACTATAAGTTCCATGAATATTGGAGCCATATTTCATCTTTAATCACCAGCACCTAGTCTAGGACTGGATTAAAACAGGTGCCATAACAAATATTGTTAGGTAAATGGATAAAATGGATATTGTGGTTATTTGAGCATAAATGAGAGAAAAAGAAAATGAGAGTTCAACAACACTTCAACACTTCAACAATTAAGTCAATAACTAAGTTCAATAACTAAATGTTGAATTTAAGGATTTTGGGCATAGTAATCGTGGATCAAATTTATTAAGCACTCCCTAACTGTTGAGAAAAGGAATAAATTATTTCATGTTCAACATTATTGAAATCATAAAAAGTCAGTGAGCTTACAAGTGAAAAATCTAGGAAACAGAAATTTTGATTAAGTTACCCAAAAGACACAGAAATGGAAGAGAAGAAACTGGAATTCAAACCTAGGCAGTCTGGCTCCACAGCCTTCATGCTTAAGCACTATTTAATTCAGAACTGCCCAATTGGTAAGCCACAAATGAATTGCAGATGTGGCCCTAGAAATCAATTGGTTCAGCTCTGGGGCAGCCAGGCTGGTGGCCACAGGCCCTGAACTGGCTTGTCCAGGGCTCCACAGAGGGCAACGCAGAGGTCAGTCTGATAGCTGAGCCAAATCGTAAAAGAGGACTGGGGAGTGACTCCAGAGCCTCTATATTCCCCTACCCACATCCAAGCCTAGGTGAACACCTCAGCAGCACCTGAAGAAGGCACCCTGTGTGTTTTGGTCAAGGTGTTCCTGGAGCTGCCAGGTGTGTGGGGGCACAATCAGCAGATCTGATGCTGATGGTTGAGGGGGCAGGGCAACAGATGAGGACAAGCAGGGACCTCCATTTTCATGTAATTGAACACATCTTCCCAGGGCCTCCCCTGGTGGTGCAGCAGTTGAGTGCTGGGCTGCTAAGCTGCCTGCAGCCTCTGCAGCGCCAGTTCGATCCCCAGTCATATGGCACGCTACGTCTCCTGCCGTGCCCACTGCTCCCCTCAGCAGTGTATTTTGTCACTCTGCCTGTTCTGTTCCCCGCTCTGGCTCTGGTGAATTCTCTCACACTCCTACTCTTCTGATTGTACCCACTGCTTGTATAAGTAAATAAATAAATCTTTAAAAAACAAAGGATTGAACACATCTGCCGAGTGATGTGCAGCCGGCTGCACAGTGACTGCCCTGCTACTGGAGGTATCTTCTGCTAATGGGAGCTTCATCAATATTTTGAAATGCTTTGTCTAGCTGGTTTGATTGCTTTAGAAATCCATTCTCATGTCCTTACTTTTGTCAGTGAAAGAAAGAGCTTTTATTTTTTATTTAAATTTTATTTTTATATTCCCCATACAATTACAACCCCTTCATTTTGACCCCAAACCCTCCTTTCCCTGCCTACCGCACTACCTCGCCAACATTTGTTGTTGCTAGTTTTTTTAATATGTGCCATTCTTACTGGTGTGAGATGGTATCTCATGGTAGTTTTGATTTGCATTTCCTTGATTACAAGTGATGTTGAACATTTTTTTTCATATGCCGATTGGCCATTTGCATTTCCTCTTCAGAGAAGTTTCTTTTTAACTCTTCTGCCCGTTTTTTGACTGGATTGTTTTCTTTGTTTTTGTTGAGTCTCATCAGCTCTTTGCAGATTTTTGTGATCAGTCCTTTATCATTAGGGTTGTGTGCAAAAATGTTCTCCCAGTCGGTGGGGTTTATCTTTGTTTTGGTTATTGTCTCTTTTGCTGTGCAGAAGCATTTTAATTTGATGTAGTCCCAGCTGTTGATCTTTGCCTTCACTATCACTGCTTTGGGTGATGTGTCTATAAAGATGTCTTTGAGGTGCATACCATGTAGTGTTTTGCCAATATTTCCTTCTATGTATTTTATGGTTTCAGGTCTTATGTCTAGTTCTTTAGTCCATTTTGAGTTGGTTTTTGTGCATGGTGTTAGGTAGTAGTTAAGCTTCATTCTTTTTGCATGTAGCGACCCAGATTTCCCAGCACCATTTATTGAACAAACTTCCTTTGCTCCAATGCATATTCTTTGCTCCTTTGTCAAAGATTAGTGATCATAAATCTATGGGTTTATTTCTGGATTTTCTATTCAGTTCCATTGGTCTTTGTGTCTCTTCTTGTTCCAATACCATGCAGTTTTGATGAGTATGGCTTTGTAGTATAGTTTGAGGTCTGGGAGTGTGATGCCTCTATTCCCAAGAAGAGCTTTTAGATATCATAATAAAATGTCAACTTGGCGAGGTTGTGGAGAAAAAGGAACTCTCCTGCACTGCTGGTGGGAGTGCAAACTGGTCCAATCACTATGGAGAGCTGTGTGGAGATTTCTTGACCTACTAAACATAGAGCTTCCATATGATCCAGGAATTCCACTCATAGGTATTTACCCAAATGACACAGAAACAGTAATTCCAAAGGGCAACCTGCACACCTATGTATATATCAGCACTATTTACAATAGCTAAGCTATGGAAACAACCCAAATGCCCAAAAATAGATGACTGGAACAAGAAGATGTGGTACATATACACAATGGAATATTACTCAGCAATCAAAAAAGATAAACACATGCAGTTTGCAGCAACATGGATGGAGCTAGAAGGGATCATGCTCAGTGAAATAAGCCAGAAAGAAAAAGAAAAATATCAGATGGTCTGACTCATAGCAGGAATTTAGAAAACCCAAGTATGGGACCATGAAAAAGACTAATCAATACAAATTAAAAATCAAAATCAACAAGCAACTATAAACCAGAGACACACTACTGGGGTGGGGGAGAAGGGAGAGTGGGGAAAGGAAGGACTAGAATCAAAATAAGCGGGGGGTGCAATTGTATGGGGAATATAACCAAAATGAAAATGCATACATTGTGCAAAGATGAAAAAAGATGTAAGAATTATATAAAATAAAATATTAAAAAAACTAAAAAAAATTAAAAAAATAAAATGTCAACTTGTACAATTTTGAATGATTGAAAAACAAGATGTTCTAAATATTTAATACCTGTTTGTGTGAACAAAGTTCTTGTTGATGGTAATTTTCAAAACCTTGAAGAGATGGGCTTTAGAAACACTTGAGTAGAAATTCTTATAAACATTTGAAGCATAAAACTTATAATAAAAACATAATGTTGCTGGAATCAAGCTCAGTTTTTCTCGAAAAATGTTTAAGATCTTTCTTAGAATTTTTATGTAAAATTTTATGTTAATATTTTCCTTAATGCTTTTTTTAAAGATTTATTTATTTATACAAGAACTGGGGTACAGTCAGAGGCACGGAAGGGTGAGAGAATTCATCAAAGACAGAGTGGGGAGAAGAACAGGCAGACGGACCAAAGACACTGCTGAGGGGAGCAGTGGGCAAGTCAGGAGAGGTCTGCCGTGCCATGTGGGTGTCTCCCTGGCTGGCTGGGAATCAAACCCATGCTGCAGAGCCTGCAGATAGTTTCACAGAGCGGCGCTCAACCCACTGCGCCACCGTGGATGCCCTCCTTCATGCTTTTAATTTTATTTTTCTTGTCATAATTAAGCAATAATTTAGTAAATATAAAATAGTATTTTTTTCATCAAACACCATACAGTTACCCCCAAAATTCTCTCCATCCACTCCAGTTGTCACTTTCTGTGGAGTCTTCAAAAATAGATGCAAAATGCCTTCCTGTGCATAGCATGGCCATTTGTGAGCAGTGTTCATTTTTTGATGTACTTACATCATAGCTGTGGCCCCATTCAATAATATTAGATAACTCACCGTTAATTCTGAACACCTTATACTCTTCTTGTCAATTTTTCTGTGTAGTGATAAAATGTGGAGACTTGAACTAACATGCCTTCTTTGAATCCCAGTTTTACCACTTTTTAGTTGCATGACACCAACTCAATAACCTAACCTTTGTATTTTATCATGTAAAAACAGATCATTGTAATAATAACCACCTCATAATGATTTGTGGCAAAACTATAACCACCTCACTCTTCATATCACATAAATCTCTATGAATGATGCAAGCACTCAAAAAAATGTCAACTGTTGACGAAGTCTCTGATGTCTTTCCCCTCCCCTGTTCTCTCTGCCCCTCTTTGTCCTTCCTTTACCTAGCTGAACTGCCCTCAACTTTATGACCTCCGCTTACGCGTCATTTATCCTGACTTAACTTTCCATGTCCTTCATGGACTAGACTAACACTCCCTTGTACTCCTGGACCCATTGGGCACCCAATCATAGCACTTATCACAGCACATGGTAATTTTTACTTCCCTGTCCATTGCCTAGCATCCTCATTAAAGCAAGGCCTTTCAGAGCAGGAACCGTAGCATTCATTCATGTTGCACTTGTTCCCAGGCCACAGTGCCAGAACCCAGAAAGCAGTCAGTGAATGAACACCTGAATGGAAGAGTCCCATTCTGTCCTATTTCCTTAGCAATGAGAGAGGAAGACAAGAAGTTTTCTAACAGGTACTTAGAATGACGATTACAGAGGAAAACATCTATACTATTTTTCCCACTCACTTCCCTGTTCCAACTTCTCATTGGCATTTATCTTGAGAAAAATGGCACATACGCACACCACTTTCCCATGAAAATCTATCAGCTGCCCTTGTGTAGTCTGTGTTCCCTGTGAAGCTACTCATGGATAAGAAGAGGCCTGGAGCACTTTCATGCTTGCCACATGTAGGTTGACTCTGGTAACCAAAAAACAGAGCATGCCTATGAAAACTTGTAAGTCAAAATGGTGTAAAGCAAAAAAGCAATTACCATGAATTCATATGAAAAAAACTTTGAGCATTTTCAGGCTCCAAAAAGCTAACCGATCAACTTATACCAAATAACACATAAAATTTAAAATAACACCCACACGAGTACAAGCAGTAATGACACATACACGGCCTGAATAAAACGGTCCCGAGGGAAGGAGCTTGGCAGTGCCACTCCCAGTGCTGCTCACAGTGTGGGCTGCCTAAAAGTGGCTGGTTGCAAAACAAACACTGAACACTGTTTTGCTTTTTGCTTTTTGTCATAAAAGATAAAAACCCTCTTCAGATGTCTTGCTGTTAGTGAAAACTAAAGAAGCAGGTCTTTGGTAAAAGCAAACTTTCAAAAAGCAATGATGCCTGTAGTGGCAGGAGTCTCTTGAGGCGTGGACAATGCGAGTGGCACTTGTCCTGAGTGAGATTTTGCTCTGGCTGCTTGGAGGTCAGTGAAACTGGGCCCTGTGCCAAGGCTGAGGAAAGGCCCGGAAGGCCTGGGCCAAAGTCTCAGCACAGTGGTGAACCCAGGTGATGGCTGCACATGGCTCTGGGCCCTGATTCACTCAGAAAATTGAAGTCCTTGATGCAATATGAGTTCATCAAAGAGATCTTCTAGTCTTAACAAATTAACCAGTTCACAATCCATTGTTTCCAACATTTAGACTCCAGAAAAATATCAGGTGTATTTGTGGCTTGTTATTACTGTTTTTTGTTTTTCTTTTAAGCAGAGAAAATAGCCAGGGGAAAACAAGTGGCCCATATAGTAGACAATGGTGATTTTGCTGCAGTGCAATCACAGTGGGGTCTTGTCAAAGGCTTCATATCCTGTGGAAACCACATGGTAGTTTCAAAAGGGAAGAAAGGAAGAAGGAGAAAGCAAAGAGCTAAACTTTTGTAAAGTAAAAATATTTTATCAAGTGAAAATATATGTGTGTGTGTGTGGACATGTATGTGCATATGAGAATTAGGAGGAGGAAAAAACAACAAAAGAAATTAACATTTATTCAACATCTGGGATGCCCAGGCAGGAAACTGTGCCTTCTAAGTTATACCTCACTCAGTCCTCACAACCATCCCATAAAAGAGATGACATCACCAACATTACAGTGGCCAAACAAAGATGATACAGAAAAGTCAAGTAGCAAATTCCAGGCATGAATAAATTTTAAAAGCAGTTCTAATTTGAGCACTTCATCCCCGTTTTTCCATGGAGACAGGTTAGCAAACCCTCAAGCCCAATTTGGCCTTCCACCTGTTTTTGTACAGCTGTAAGCTAAGAGTGTTTTTTACACAGGTACACCTTGGAAATATTGAGGGTTCAATTCCTTACCACTACAATAAAGTAAATATTACAATAAAGCAAGTCTTAAAAAGTTTTTGGTTTAAAGCAGTGATAGTGAAGGCAAAGATAAACAGCTGGGACTACATCAAATTAAAGAGCTTCTGCACAGCAAAAGAGACAATACCAAAAACAAAGAGAAACCCCACCGACTGGGAGAACATTTTTGCACACAACACTAATGATAAAGGACTGATCACAAAAATCTGCAAAGAGCTAATGAGACTCAACAACAACAAAGAAAATAATCCGGTCAAAAAATGGGCAGAAGAGTTAAAAAGAAACTTCTCCAAAGAGGAAATGCAAATGGCCAACAGACATATGAAAAAAATATTCAACATAACTTGTAATCAAGGAAATGCAAATCAAAACTACCATGAGATACCATCTCACACCAGTGAGAATGGCACATATTAAAAAAACTAGCAACAACAAATGTTGGCGAGGATGTGGAGAAAAAGGAACTCTCCTGCACTGCTGGTGGGAGTGCAAACTGGTCCAACCACTATGGAGAGCTGTGTGGAGATTTCTGGAACTACTAAACATAGAGCTTCCATATGATCCAGCAATTCCAAAGGACACAGAAACATCAATTCCAAAGAGCACCTGCACCCCTATGTTTATAGCAACACTATTTACAATAGCTAAGCTTTGGAAACAACCCAAATGCCCAAAAATAGATGACTGGATCAAGAAGATGCGGTACATATACACCATGGAATATTACTCAGCATTCAAAAAAGACAAGCGCATGCAATTTGCAGCAACATGGATGGCTCTGGAAGGGATCATGCTCAGAGAAATAAGCCAGAAAGAAAAAGAAAAATACCAGATGGTCTCACTCATAGCAGGAATCTAGAAAACTTAAGTAAGAGACCAGAAAAAAGAATAACTATAAGAAAGTGAAAATCAAAATCAACAAAAAACTATGAACCAGAAACACTCTATGGGGGGGGGGGCAAGGAGGGATTGGGGTCAAAATAAGGGGGTTGCAATTGTATGGGGAATATAAAAATAAAATTAAAAGAAAAAAAGAAAATGCATACATTGTGCAAAAATGAAAAATGATATGAAAATATATAAAATAAAAAATATAGATTACAAAAAAAAAGGTTTTGGTTTCCTGGTGTGTATAAATATTATGATTATACTATACTATAGTCTATTAAGAATATGATAATATTATGTATAAAAATGTAATATACATGCCTTTAAAATATTTTATTGCTGAAAAAATGTTGACCATCACCTGAACCTTCAGCAAGTCTCTTTTCACTGGTGGAGGATTTTCTCTCAATGTTGGTGATGACTGACTGATCAGGGTGGTGGTTGCTGAAGCATGGGGTGGCTGTGGCAATTTCTTAAAATAAGACCACAATGAAGGTTGCTGCATCAATTGGTTATTCCTTTCATGAAAGATTTTGTAGTGGCATGCATGTTTTCTAGTATCATTTTTCCCACAGTAGTAGAATTTCTTTCAAAATTGGAGTCAATCCTCTCAAATCCTGCCACTGCTTATCAATTAAATTTGTGTAATTTTCTAAATTCTCTGTTTTTATTTCAACAAAATTCATAACATTCTTCCCAGGAGTAGATTCCATCTTAATAAATCATTTTATTCAGTCATAAGAAGCAACTACTCATTCATTCAAATTTTATCATGAGAGTGCAATCATTCCGTTATACCTTCAGGTTCTACTTCAAATTTTAATTCTCTTGCTATTTCTACCACATCTCAGTTACTTCCTCAACTGAAGTCTTAGACCCCCTCAAAGACTTCCATGAATCAATTTCCAAACACCTATGCATGTTGATATTTTGACATATCCCATGAGCCACAAATGGTCTTAATGGCATTTAGAATCATTTCCAGAAAGTTCACAACTTACTTTGCCCAGATTTACCATAGGGCTCACTATCTATTACAACAGATAGAGCCATACAGATATGTATTTATTAAATAACAAGACTTGAAATTTCTTACTGATCCATAGACTGCAGAACAGATGTGTTAGCAGTCATGGAAACAACAATACGTGGACGTTAATAAATGAAGTGAGATTTATAAGATTGAGGGTTGGGGGAGAAAGGGTCAAGGGAACACAAGGGATCAGTTAGATACAAAGGATGGTGGTAAGGAAAATATGTAAAAAAAAAAAAGTCAACGCTAATCAGTTTATTGTCTAATTGGGTTCAAGGGTTAAAGACTGAGGAGCCTCATAACCTAGTAAATTAACTACAGTAAACAATGCCTATATTAGGATTATGTCCTATTTCCTGGCCAAGCCTACAGGGTAGAAAATCTACAATATACAAAGCAGGGTAGATTCAACTCAGGTATCTATGAATTAATAGGGTCAGAATCATTCAATGGTGCCTTAAGGTAGGATAAAATTCTTTTCTGCATGGAAGATCTCTCTAATGTCTAAACTAGCATTAAGAAGACCCTGTTCTTGAATGATGAAAGGCCTAACCTCTACCATGAACAGTTAGTGTGACATTAGTTCCCGCTCACCATAAATAAACAACAGTATTAATCTCTGTGTAAATCCTGATCAGGGCTCTTGGGTGAGAGGTCCATCGTCAATGAGCAGTAATATTTGGAAGGAAATTATTTTCGGGCCTCCCCTGGTGGCGCAGTGGTTGAGCGCTGGGCTGCAAAGCTGCCCGCAGCCTCTGTAGCACCGGTTCTATCCCCGGCCACTGGGCGAGGGTCCCACATGTCGTGCAGACCTCTCCTGCCGCCTGCTGCTCCCTTCAGCAGTGTATTTCATCTGCCTGCCTATTCTGTTCCCCGCTCTGGTCTGGTGAATTCTCTCACCCTCCTGCACTTCTGACTATACCCAGTGCTTGTATAAATAAATAGATAGATAGATAGATAGATAGATAGATAGATAGATAGATAGATAGATAAATAAATCTTTAAAAAATAAAAAAATAAAGAATTTATTTTCATCTGAGCAGTAGTTCTCAACAGCAAGCTTAAAATACTCAGTAAAACATGTTGCAAATAGATGTGCTACCATCTAGACTTGCTGTTCTATTTACAGAGCACAGGTATAGTAGATTTAAAATAGTTCTTAATGGTTCAAGGATTTGAGGAATGGCAAATAAACATCACTTCATGTCACCAGTTGCATTAACTGCTACCAAGAGAATCAACCTGTCCTTTGAAGCTTTGAAGCCAGGCATTGACTTCTCTCTAGCTGTGACAGTCCTAGATGGCATCTTCTTCCTTTAGGTAGACTATTTTGTCTACATTAAAAATTGGTTTAACCTAACCACCTTACCCACTAATCCCAGCAAAATCTCCAGTATAACTTGCTGCAGCTTCTATATCAACCAGTGCTTGACCTTGCACGTACAAATTATGGGAATGAATACTTTTTCTAAACCTAATGAGTCAACCTCTACTAACTTCAAGCTTTCCCTAGGCAGTTTCTTTACTTCTTTCAGCCTTAATAGAATTGAAGAGAATCACGGACTTGCTCTGGATAAGGTTTTGGCATAAGGGAAACCTGTGACTAGTATGATTCAGACCACTAAAACTTTCACTATATCAGCAAAAATGCTATTTCACTTTCCTTTCATGTACTCAATGGAGTAGCACTTTAAATTTCCTTCAAGACTTTTCCTTTGCATTCACAACTTGGCTAACTCTTTTGGCCTATCACAACCTTTGACATACCTTCCTCACTTAGCACAATCACTTCTAGCTTTTAATTTAAAATGAAAGGTGTGCCACACTTCCTTTCACAGGAAGTCCCAAGGAAAGAGAGAGAGAGAAAGAGAGAGTGAGAGAGAGAGAGAGAGAGAGAGAGAGAGAGAGAGAGAGAGAGAGAGAGGCAAAAGGCCAAATAGTGGAGCTGTCAGAACACACACATTTATTGATTAAGTTCTTATATAGGCATAGTTTGTGATGCCCCAAGACAATTACAACAGAAACATCAGAAATTACTGATCACCAATCACAATAATGGGTCCAGTAATCATGAAGAAGTGAGAAAAGCTATGAGAATCACCAAAATGTGACACAGAAGCATGAAGTGAGCACATAATGAAAAATGGTGCCAGTTGACTTGCACAAGGCAGAGAGTTCACAAATCTTCAATTTATAAAAAAAGAAAACATATTATTTGTAAAGAATAATAAAATGAGGTATACCTATATTTTTCAATGGTTAGAAAAAAACAAAAGAATAACACTTGTGACACATGAAAATTATGAAAACTACATGAAATTCAAATTTCTGCATCCAGACTTCCTAGAACACAGTCTGCCCATTCTTTTACTATCCAATTGTGGAGCTGAGTAGCTGTTCAGAAACTATATGTCCTACAAAGTAGAAATATTTATTAACTGGGATTTTATAACAAATGTTTGCCACCCTCTACTAAGTGGATGATTTTGAAAGTCTATCATTGCTAGGACCTAAAATAACCTCCTAAATTTGAAGGATAACAGAACTATGAAAGATATGTCAAATTTATATGTTATTACAACACAAAGATTAATATTTAGTTACATGGATGATAAAATAACTTTTCTGTTTCCTCTATGCCTATTTTTACCCCATTCTTATCAGTATTTACATGTCTAATTTGAGGGTATTGCCAAGAAGAACTTAGCAGAGAGCAAGATGGAGATACAGTCCTGGCTCTGCTTCTAACTAAATTAAGCAAATCACTTAATCTTCTCTGATTTAAATTTCCTTATCTCAATATTGTGGGTTGGACAAGATAATCCCTAAAGTCCTTACAGTAATAAAATTGTAGGCCTCTGTGACTTAGAACATAATTTTAAAATGTTAAGTGATCACTGAGTTTCATAGCAGTTGTGGCTTTGCATTTAGGGTAGATTGGTGGTCATATTTATGATTTATTTCAACCCAAATCCTTAGTTAGTAGCTTACCTCCCAATTATTGTCCCCATAAGCATTGTCCTTATAGGAAAAAAAATGAGTAATTTTATGATAATTTGATTCTTAAAAAAAATCTCTAGGGATGCATTGAGAAAAAACTATATAAAGTTTTATAGTTCTGTAGCTTCCCAACCAATTTGAGATTCTGGAGGTCTTTAGGAAAGGACTAAAAAGTACACTGGTATGATTTTAATGGGCACTTGTTTATTTTAAAAAATACACTACCAAATGGCCAACAGGTATATGAAAAAATGTTCAACATCATTTATAATTAGGGAAACGCAAATCAAAACCACAATGAGATAGCACCTCATATTGATGAGAATGACGATATTAAAAACCTGGCAATAATAAATGCTGGTGAGGATGTGGAGGAAAGGGAACTCTCATACACTGCTTGTGGGAATGCAAACTGGTTCAACCACTATGGGAAGCTGTGTGGAGTTTCCTCAGATGACAAAAATGGAGCTACCATATGACCCAACAATTCCACTCCTAGAAATCTACCCAAAGGACACAAAAACATTAATTTGAAAGGAAACCTGCACTCCTACCTTTATTGCACAATATCAAAGATACGGAAATAACATGAATGCCCTCAAACAGGTGAGTAGATCAAGAAGATTTGGTATATATACACAATGCAATACTTCCCAGCAATTAAAAATGATAAACTCATGACATTTGCAGCAGCGTGGATGGAGCTGGAAGGGATTATACTCACTGAAATAAGTCAGAAGGGAAAAGGAAAATATCAGATGGCTTCACTTCTAGGAGGAATTTAAGGAAACTGAACAAAGTGTCAAAAAAAGAGACAAAATTTGCAGGCAAACCATAGATCTGAGGCATAGAGCAGGGAAGGGGGAGGGAGAAGGATCAAAACAGGGGAGGGAAAAGAACAAGGAACTATGGTGACGGTTCAAGAGTGACATGGTGATGGAAGACTTATTGGGACGACATCTGAGGGGAGAAGTCAAATATGAACAATGATGTAAAAAAATTGAAATGTTTAATAAAAAAAAGTTTAACAGGGGCCTCCCTGGTTGCTCAAAAGGCTAAGTCTCAGCAGTATCAAGCTATTGGCGGCCACTGCAGCCTGAGTTCAATCTCCAGCCAGGGAGGTGACCCACATATGACACAGAAGACTTCGCCTGTCTTGCCCACTGCTCCCCTCAGCAGTGTATTCCAGTCAATCTGCCTCTTCAACTTCCCACTCTCTCTCTGGTGAATCCTTTCACCCCCCCACATCTAGCCATAGCTCAGCTCTTGTATGCATTAATAAATGAAATATATTTTTTAAAAGTTTAATAAAAAATGGGGCCTCCCCGGTGGTGCAGCGGTTGAGCGCTGGGTTGCGAAGCTGCCCGCGGCCTCCGCGGAGCTGGTTCGATCCCCGGCTGCTCCCCGGGAGGAGGGTCCCACATGGCGCGCAGACCTCTCCTGCCGCCCGCTGCTCCCCTCAGCAGTGTACTTCGATCCTTCTGCCTGCTCTGCTCCCTGCTCTGGCTCTGGTGAATTCTCTCACCCTCCAGCGCTTCTGACTGTACCCAGTGCATGTATAAACAAAACAAACAAACAAACAAATAAATAAATAAATAACATGCCTCTATTTAAAAAAAAAATTGTTAAAAAAAAAGTTTAATAAAAAATGCACTGTTGATAATGGAAAAAATTATACCAATTCCATTTTCTTGAGTGTGCTATTCACATTGTGTTTCTTAGCTATACAAATTTCTCTCAGAACTCCAGAAGCAGAATTGTAACTATTGAGGGCAAGTTCACACTTTGTTCCTCATTGCCTCTTTGTTGATCACTTTCTTCAAATGGAGTTGTCATGACTTTGGAACAGTCTGTAAAGAGAAACTCCTTTTATAAGGAGTCTGTCCAGAATTGGGCCTCCAGTTCTAGAACATGCTGTGCCTATCTTCCCTGGGAAATAGTTGACTTGTAGGAACGGGTGGAAGTGTTTGCTAGATCTTGCCAAAGACTGTGTCAATGATTTTTAATCCCCTTCTAATATTTTGGGTTTCCCATCAATTCATCATAAAATTAAGTATTGGATCATGGGCAACAAACTTCAATGAAAGCAGAATAAGAAGCTGGTAATAGGCCAAAAAGAAATTGAATAGTTTGCATTCTTTTTCTATAACGTGTGATTATTCCCTCTGAGATCTAAGGATGTTTGCAGCTGGGTGAGACTTGAAACCTTTCAGTACACTAGAAGACACCATTGTCATGGTTAGAACTTTTTCATCAACAGGTAGTTTTGACAATCACATTAATTAGTCTATATCAGTCCTGAACAAATGTGATTGAAAGCTAGAAAGGATTCCCACCCCATGCAACTGCATATTGGAGGACATCCTGTTATAATTCAGTGGTTGCAGAAGGCAGTCTATAGTGTTCATCCTCTCCTCTATACCTTCTTACTTTAAACACCTTGACAACATCCATTGTGAAACAAAACAAAACCTCCACAACATTAGTAACTCTGTCTAACCCTCAACTTTGAAAAAATTAGACATTAGACTTGCTCTTGTATAATCAGCTTAACAGAATCAGTCAAAATGTACGCTGTAAATAATTTTAGATTAAATTAATAATAACATTAACATAAGCCACTGGCCCCAGAAATCAACATTTCAAACTCCCAAATGATTCTTTATGTTAATATTTCAAATCCAAGCTTTTTTTGCAGGTATTTCTATAATTACAGGCCTGGGAAATGACACAAGCTATGTTTCAAAAAGACAAGGGATGAATGTATAGTTGAGTAAACAGAAGGTTGTTTGGAAAAATCTTCCTGCTTGTTGGTCAGCCAGAGTACACAGAGCCAAAAGTTCCCATTTCAGTTGCTTTGCTACTGACCCAAACTCTTCTTTCAAAGTAATCCATCCCAGTGGCTACTGGCTTCAACTGACACTTGCCTGAAATACTTTCCAAAGGCACCAAAAGGACCCATAATTCCACTGAGTCTGAGATGACATCTTATTATGATCTGTAATGTCACATTATCTAACTTCAAGACTCAAATTGGGACAAGAAGATTGACATTACCTGAAGATTCTGTAGAAATACTGGCCCCCTGCTAGGGAACTGAAGCAGATTGTATATGGTACCAAGATCCCCAAATAACTGAGATGCACATAAATTTGTGTTAGCTCCTGCCTTCCTCGCCTTCTCCCCAGCAACTAGAACATTTTATTCAGAAAACCAAATTGCCAAATCTGATAGCCACTTTTTAATCCTCACCTTATGTAACCCATAAAGCATTTGAATAGTGGCCTTTTCATTCTTTAACAATCCCTCCATTCTTGGTTTCCTTCCTACCATCCAGCTTCACCTTCTCCATCTGATTTGGTGGATCATCATCATTAGTCCATCACTTAAGTGTTCTGATTGCTCACAGTTTTGTCACGTTGTCTTCTTCTAGTCTACATGCTTTTCCTGGTGAATCTGTCTCTTCTGGTCATTTTCATTAATATGTATTTAGGATTCCCAAGTCTTTTTCTACAGCTCATTCTATATTTATATTCCTAGTACCCTCAAGACATTTCTAACTCTCATTACCACATAAACCTCAAATTTGAAATGTCCAAATGGTACATACTCTTTCAACTTGATCCCCTATGCAACTCTCCTCACCTTCTACTATTACCTGCTCACCAGTCCTGCTGTGTCAACCAATGATAACATGCTCTATCTCATCACTGATGTGATGATGTGATTGGAGAATTATACTCCAATCCCCCGTATTCCCTACAAATTAAACAAATCACCCAGTCCTAATTCCTGCACCTAAGTTTATTGCATTCAGTCTATGGAATTTTTGAAATGAGTCAGAGGTAGAGAGCCATTCCCTCTCCAGGCTCTGAAGCTGTAACTGGTAAACTTTTTTCCTAACTGACATCATGCCTCCTATCATATGGTGGGAGAAACCCAGTCCTTGTCAAGACATTCTATTGAAGACCCAGAGACATGTAGAGCTAAGATAGGACAAAAGAGAAACTCAAGGGAGATGCTCTAAGGGTCATTTGCATTCTCCTTTCCTGGAGGTTGCTTTTATATTATCTGTCTAATGGCCTACCTTTTTGACTTAAGGTATTGAATTTCTATGAGCTGCACATAAAGAAACCAATGAGTGTCAGGAATCTGAGCAGTCACAGAAGGAGTGGCTGTGTTCAAAGTCCTGTGTTTATACATTGGCTCACTGAAGAAGAATGAGTGTGGTATAACCCCTTCTCGCCAGGCACAGGGGACACATGGATCCTAGGGACGACTTCATTAACTACACAACCATAGAACTACATTAGGTGGAAGTGGGGGAAAGAGGTGCAGAGCATGAGAGGAGGTGGCTAGATCCAATGCCTGTGGTCTTTAAGAGTTCTCTCCATTGGGCCTCTGCTCGGCCTGAACAGAAATTTCTCCTTCCAGATCTCTTTGACTTTTATGACACCCAAACCCTTCATCTCTTATTTGAGCAGGATAATATCCAGCTTCATTTTTGTGCATGCATCTCTCTCTTTTTTGTTGTACTCTGTCTACCTACCCTACCAACCAACCTACCTCACTCTTACTAGTAGTTCCAGGCAGGATCTCTACAATTACTATATATACCTACTTACCTAGTAAATGTTTGTTGAGAGTCTGCCCTGGGAACTACTAGTAAAAGCACCTTTGAGGGGAAAAAAAATGGGGAAAGAGAAGCAAGTTGAGCGTTTACATGTCAGGCAAGGAATACGTATTATTATATTTAATTGTTTATATCATTTTATAAGCAGGTCTTAGGACCTGCTTTTGAGGAAAATACAGCTTAGACGTGTCAAGTAACTGCCCAAAAACATATGATGAAGAGGAGCAGAACTAACATTTTACTGCAGTTATTTGAACCCAGACTTATTCACCAACACCAAGTCAAACTGGTGTTGGGAACTTCTATATTGACTCAATATCAAGTGGGATGGACGACTTTCCTTTTATTACAACTGAAGACTGGAATCAATGAGAATTGAGATAAGAACACGAAAGCCTAGTCCACTGCAACCAGTAGACCCTTTTGAGAAGGAAACTAAAAAAAACTTGGAGATGAGGGTTATGATTCTGGGAAATATATATGTCTGTGCCCATTCCTTCTCCAGACCATGGTATAATTAACCACACACACAGTTAGTCCTCTGAACCTTGCCCTTAATAGAAGAGCTATTGTGAAAGGTACCTTGTCCAAGCTGAATGCCCTCTCTTTGGGTTTGAGAAATATGCAAGAATTTAATTACTGTGTAAGTCTCTCTTATTTGGGCAAGTTTGGATGGATTCTTCATGGCAGGACTCTTTCTTTGGAAGACTTTGATAGCTATCTACCCAGTACCTTTCCCATCAACAATGATTATTTAACACATTATTTAACACATTTTTAATTTATTTTAATATTTTTTTTTAAGATTTATTTATTTATACAAGAACCAGGGTAGAGGCCAGATGTGAGGGAGGGTGAGAGGATTCACCAGAGACAGAGCGGGGAACAGAACAGGCAGACTGATGAAATACACTGCTGAGGGGAGCAGCAGATGAGACAGGAGAGGTCTGCTGCTCCATGTGGGATTCTCGCTGGCCGGCAGGGATAGAACCCATGCTGCAGAGGCTCCAGACAGCTTCACAGTGCAGCGCTCAACTGCCTGAAACTTGTTTTATTCTGAAATGTTGATGTAGTCTTCTGATAAAACAGAATCTGGATAATCCAGGCTAATTCACCACTTTTTTTTGCCTTCATTGCCTGGCCTATACAAAGATAATTTACTCAATTCTCCACTACACTTCACTTGTGTAGATGAAATCTGACTGCAGTTACTCAGGTGCCGTTAACTCAAATAACAAACAATGAAGACTTCAGGGCCTTGGTATTTCACACTCAACCTTGATTTTACGTAGAGCTTTGGTACATGAGTTTATTGTCATGCCTCTCTTTGAAATGTGCTCCACAGGTAGACATCACGGATAACCTTGTATACTCATGCTCTAACATCAGTCCACTATTGGAACTTAAGAGGTAGGCAGAATGAATATTTGTCATTCAGCATTTCACATAAGTAAATAAGTTAAATATGTATTTCTCTAGATGGTGTCTTGGGAACTGAAGCAACATTTAGAATCAGTGTTTTCACATTCAAAGTAAAAACTTTAGGAATGAAAAATAAATGCAATGTGTGGTTCTTAACAAATGTAGGAATAAAATTATGAACTGAGCACATACTGACACTTCATTATAATAACATGTCTTTTAAACAAGGATATCAAAACCCTTTGGGACATTAACACTATGGGATTAAATTTCAGTACCAAGTGCAATAAGCAAAGTTAACACTGACCTTTTGTCCTAGAATAGGGCAAACTATGGCCACCTTTCAGCCATTAGCCATGTTACTTCCCTTGCCTTCCTCTACCTAGACCACACTGTCAGCCTCACCACTGCTCTTCATCTTTAGATCTCAACTCCTGGTACCTCCTCAGAGTGATCCCCTTCATCACCACTTTATGGTAGGCCTCCACCCTGTCTGTCACTGTGGCCCCATTTTTTCCCTTTGTATTGCTCACTACAATGTTGGGGTATTTGTCCATGTTTGTCCTCCACTCAAGATTTCAAGGCCTATGTGAACAAGGAATGTGATGACTGGCTTACCAGCATATGACTAGTGGCTTGTGTAACCTGTCATATATCTCATGCTCAAAGTGCATTTGTTGAATGAATAAGTGACTGACTGGAGAAACAACTAAGGTCCCTTACGTATAGGTGGTCTGAACTAGGGAGAAAGTCCCATCTCCTCACAAATATTTGCCTGCACACTGTCCTCCTGCTTGTTGAGGGTTTGCATAAAGAAAAACCTGCATCAGCTAAAGGTCAAGTGCTTTTTCATAATGATGTATCATAAATTATTTCTAAATGATAGTGGGCATGGGAGAGTAGCAAGTTCTCTGGGACTGGCAGGTTGTTTCTTTGGGGAAGAAATTTTCCTCCAAAGGTCTTTGAGTAATAGGCTCTGAAATAGTTGCATGATTTTATATATTTCAGTAGAAAAAGTATTCAAAATGAATCCCACTGTATAAATGAGGTAGAACCAGGGACTTAAAACCCTACTTCTTTCTTTCTGAATAGGAAATGGCTGTGAATGGTAACATGTGGATCGTTGGCATTAAAAATAAGAGTAAGAAGAAATTTTCTTGTCTTGGCACCTACGAATCCAGACAGACGGTCCACTGCTTTATCTGAATCATCTCATTTCCTTCTTACAATAACTCTGAGAGATGGATATCATAATTTCCAATTTACAGATGGACAGACTGAGAGAACTGACTTGGCAAAGCTACAAAGCTAGTAATGGTGGAGAAATGATTTAAATGCAGGTCTGTTCTGTCTTGTATGCTTCTGCTTAATACTAAAGCCCCAGAGAAGTAAGACTATTCGTCTTTACCATAAAAAGTAGAATCATCTGCTACATATAATGGATAGCCAGAGAGAGAGAGAGAGAGAGAGAGAGAGAGAGAGAAGATATAGAAAGGAAACTACTACTACCTACTACCTTTCGCCTTGTCTGCTCAACTGCTGCTGCCCTCCTCTGCCATGCTAGACCTTGGAAGGGCCATGAAAGGGGAGTTGCAATAACAAATACATAAAAATAACTACTGGCTCTGAGCTCTAATTATTGGGATAATGTAGCACAAAACTGTTATGTCCTTCCCTTCCCTGCTAAGTTCTCTAAGTCCCCACATTATCTTTGCTGCTCAATGACATTTTTCTGTGGCACTACTCCTCCAGTTTGTCCCTAAGTACTACTCTCCCATTTCTACTGGTCCCAGCTGAGCTTGCTGATTCCTTTCAAGTGTAGCTCAATGTTTTTCCATTGTTATTCCAGTAAACCTCCACTCTAATTTCAAAGTGCCCCCTCTCAACCCTTCAATTCTGAGGTAGGGAAGGTCTCTCCTTCCATCAGACTTACAACTCCCATGCATGTGACCATTGCTTCTTGCTTTTCTTGAAATATCCCAACTCTTCGTGTCTTCCCTGATGAGGACCTTGGGTTTTCAGCTTCCTATGTAGCAAATACAGAAAAATTTTAGTCACCAAAATTTCTCACATTTGTTTGGAAAAAATACGTTGATAAGCTGCTGAGTGTGTATGTGTTTGTGGAGGTGTAGAGAATGAGACTCCAAAGAAAAAGGCTGCATAAGGCATGTCTAATCATTTTCTAAGGAAGATGGGTCCTATAAATGGAGAACCTTATTTTTCTGCACCCGGTTTAGAGTTGCAGAAGAGAATTGCTCTCCCTAAGAATGGAGACATCAATGAGTAATGAATAGGAGAAAGCAGAGTAAACAAATATAACCCAGTGAGGGCACGGCCAGAGGAAAAGGAAGGGCACAACTTCTAGAGGTAAATGTTGGAGCTATTTGCTGTGATGTTTTTGATATTAAGTCCCCTGTTATAGCCTGTTTATGAAAAGGCTCAGGAAAACCTGCAGTTTGTGTAAGTACATTATTTAAGGCAAAACCAGCAAATTCAAATATTTTTTGGAAGGTGGTAGATTATGCAAATAAATGAAGCTACAAATATAAAGCAACATGGTATGGTAGAGACGGTGGCAAAATGAAAAGTACAGAGCAGCCCTTCCTCACACCTAGCAAATACCATGCATCAGTGGGCAATATTCTTCCAACAAGCTGCTGCTTGTTACCTTAGCTTTAAGGAAAGTCAACGAAGTGCTAAGCATTGCTGCCAGATGGGTGAGAGATGATCAGGAAGGTAGTGGATGATCAGGACTCAGGGAGACGAAAGAGTTAAATGTAACCAGCATATCACTTGAATAAGTCCTTGAGCAGGAGGGGTGGGAATTGAAGGTGAACCCTCCTCACTAAAATACTTTGTGTGTGACACATGGAGAAACTTATTTGTGAGAGAAGGATGGAGAAAAGCATCCCTGGACTGACCAATTTAACAGTAAAAATTTATCAGGCTCACCCCAAGGCCCTTGTGGGTGGGTATTCTGTGAAGTGGGTAAGGTTCTGAGTAGGGTGTAAAGGTCAAGCAGCACCACAGAGGTCCTGAAATTTGCAGACATCCAAAGGGAGGGCTTTAGGTCTTCCCAAGCTGTGGGATTGGCTAAGGTCCAAGTCAATTATAGTTACATCTCTAAGGTGAAGAGGGACACAGCAGACATCTGGGATACATTTATAATCCCAGTGTTCCAGGAAGATGGAAGAGTAAGTTACACGGGTGCTGAGTGAGCGCCCGCAGAAGGGCACTGGTGTGATGCACTTAAAAGCATTCTCCCTCTGGCTGTTAGCCAGTCAGCCCAAGAACTCAGGTCTGTCTACTTGGTGCCACCTTTGAAAGTGTTTTCTTTCCTGGGCCACCCTGGAGACAGTTGTGTGGCTGGGGATTGTGCTGAAATCCTTTTATGCACAGGACTGGCCCACTGCTTACAGAACCAGGGAATGAAAAAGGGGGACAGCAGGAGACCTAACTGGGTTCAGCGTTGTCCTCAGGAAGTCAAATCAGAATGGCCACAGAACTGCTGTCATAGTCCTTGGGGGGGGGGGGGGCGGCGGGGGGAGGGTGCAGAAGAAAGCACTTTAGGAAACTAGGAAGAGTGAGGAGGGGAAGGCCATGACTTGTCTTGTCCAATCTGAATGGAATTTTCTGGATACCTTCTGGTTATATCTGTGCCCATTAAGATGCTATGAACAGCTCTTGAGAAGCTCAATATCCTGGGGTCTTGATCTTGCAGCGTTTGCCTGTGAGGATACAGTGACTATACATACAAGTAGGACTTTTGGACTAGACCAGGCTGGCAGACACGTTTCCCTCCTTTCCTCCAGTGTGTTCCCACTCTTTTCTCACACATGTGTGAGTTTTGTTACAGGAAGACAGCCGGAGTGAGGACAGAAAGAGACACAAAAAGAGAGGGAAAAAAAAATAAGGGGGAGGAGTGAGAGGGAGAGAGTAAAGAGATGGGTGACACTGGGGTCCGAAACCTTTGTTCTATTTCCTTTTTGTATCCACAGGGGCCAAGTTCCCCCCTTCCTTTTATTTGCATCAATGAGGTAACTGCAAGTCTGGACTTCCTGGCTGGGGGGGGTGGGGGGGGCTGGTGGGGAGAAACAGCCTTCTCAGGAGGCAGCTCAGTTGCGGGGGAGTATGGATACTAGATCCTTATTTTTGTTTGGACTCTGGTTCTAAAATGCCACGGATGCAATGTTCATCTGCCACCCAAAGTATTGAGACTCTTTAGGGAATATCTTAAGGACGCACACAAACTTCTGAAAGACCTATAGAACAGAGGGAGACATTAAAGGCTCTAGTTTCTGCATTAAATTGTATTCTCTGCTGTAATTCAGAAATGTTTGGAAATGTTGGGTGGGCTAGTTTTGTTGTCTACGAGGAATCTATCTGCATGCCAGACCTAGGAGACTCCTGGGAAATAACTTACCATAAGTGAAGAGAGCGTGCAGTTGATAGGCAGGTCCAATGGTAAAATCTCACTTGCAGATGGATGGGTGGATGGGTGGTCATGGATATATATATTAGCATTAAGAGATCCTTCATTTGGACTTGAATTTGAACTTAAGTTTGTATCCAAAGTGGTTTTAATCTTTAAGTGGATAAATTTTCTCAATGAATCTGAGCTGTTTTCAAAATGAAAATACATGGGGACTAACATATTAAGAGTCTTGTGATCAAATATAACTCCAAAGAGAAAGAGAATTCTTCTCCCCACATGGGGGGGGGTGGGTGCAGAATATACTGCCACTTTGGTGCACTGAGAATGCCTGAGCCACCGCCGACTGCCGGGCAGCTCTGTGGCTCTGTGACGGGCCACTGAAGCAACAGTGCACTCCTGTGTCTACACAGCCAGACAGGGAAGAAGAGAAAGAAAAAGGTGGCTGCTGTGTTGGTCTTTATAGAAGACATGTGCTGTTAACCTGGCAGGCAACCTCTCTTTTGCCTGGCTAAGGGGACTATTCCACCTTGATGATTATTTTCTGGGAATGAAAAGCATAAAACTGATGATAAGAAATGTGACTGCCTCTGGCTATCTTCCTTAGTTGCTGAAAGGAAGTTTGTATGGAATGTGAATAAAGCTGGGCTGAAGGATGGAAATAGAACCCAATAGACATTGTTCGCATCCTGCCTTGCCTGAAGAGTACCAACACACTTCTGGAACTTTTCAGCCAATAAAATAATAGCCCCTCCCCTTTTTTAAAGTCAATATGAGTTGAAATAATGTCATTTTCAGCTGCAAGTTTATCAATACACATGAAATAGCCTCTTGAAATTTCCCAATAATTAATTAGGTGCTACTGTGCCAGGAGATGGAAGAGCAGCAAAGGCAAGTAGGGAAGGAACAACAACTCTGTATAGCACACAGGACAGGGGAAAAGTGCAGAGGAGTACTCAAATGCAGATTCACTTTGTTCCTCTTTCAGTATTTCTACAGGTTTAATTTTGCCCCCCCCCCCCCAAAAAAAAAAGACATGTTGATGTTCAAATGCCTGGAAGCTAAAATGTGATCTTATATGGAAATTAAACAGGGCTATAGGGCTGCTATAGCCACCCAAAGACAGTGCCCAACAGAGGAGAGGTGTAGGGTAAGAGAAAAAGTGTCAAGCTTTTCCACCCTCCGCGCCATCTGCCATTAGCATTGATAATGGATCCCTGCGGTCCTACATGCATGGCTGATGGCAGACACGTGGAGTGGGGTATGGACAGGCATAGGTGGGCATAGCTAGGCTGAGACTGGGCTTATAAGGGTGGCGTACCCGGGACGCCAGTGGAATGGAACCAGCAGGAGAGCGCAACAGGAGAGCAGAACCAGCCGGGAAGCAGAGACCACGAGAGAACACAGGAGAGCCCAGAAAAAGTAAAGATTCACTGGAGGCCGGAAGACCTGCCAGCCTCCTGGCCCCCAGGCACTCTTGCCTGCCGTGTACCTGGTAAAAGTTCAATAAAAGCCTGAAAAAGCCACCGAGGGCTCCAGGACTCTCCTCACCAGTCTGCCCCGATCATAGGATCATAGAGCTCCTGCTCTGTGTCTTGCTGGCACAACAACAGGTTACTGTGGATTTTCACCTGCACACACAATTGCAAGACCACTCAGGCTCAGGGAACAACAATAAAATGGGGTTTATTTAACAAACAGAGGAAACAAGGAGTTTCTAAGGCCACGGGTGGCCAACTGTCTTACGCCAGATAGTGATCACAGTGATCAGAAGTCCCAAACAAAAGACCTTTCATCCAAGATGGTGCTGTCTCTTCAATGAGGACCTGGAGCCCATAGCACAACAGAAAGCAGTGTGCCAGGAGTCAACTCATCACAGCTGGTGGTGCTCACAGGTGGGGCTGCTGAGATGATGACACAGCAGCCCACAGCAACAGTCTGAAGGTTGGCTGGACAGCACCTGACACTGGACCAGAGAGCAACGAAGGCAGCAGCCCCAGGAGGTGCTGCTGGACAGATACAGCTCTTTGTGAGTCATTGGCTACATCAACAACAGCTCTTTGAGACACCAGGTCAGGGGCCTTTGGAGCTCCTTTCAGGCAGTGGCAGCAGCAAGACAGAAGGCAGGTGCAGCCTCCCAGTCATTGCAAAACTCTTCAGCGTCTCTCTTCAGAGGTCAAGTTGCTGGATGCATCTTCTTTCTTCTGAGGCCAGAAACAGACTATGAGGAATCTGGGAGTCTGGGGCCCTCAAGATGGCTCAAGTTGCCTTATATCCTCGCTCGGTGTCCCCTGCCCTATTGATACCTGCCTGATTGGACCATTTTCAAATCTAAGTGACCGATTATACCATTTTAACCTAGCTGCCCCCAAGCACCACCTTTTTGCTCAGGCAAGGAAAAAGCCACATTTTCCTGATGGCTCCAGCTGCTTGGGCAGTGGTGGGAAAATGTCTGTCTTGCCCTGCAGTCCACAATGCAGAGCCCTGCGTTCAGAAACAGGGTTTCTAAATGTACTCAGTTATTTAGATGAAGAAGTCGTACAAGCACAGGGTGGGCCTCTAATCCAATGTGACTGCTTTCCTGAGGAACAGGACAGGACAAAAAAGGGGGCATGCCATATGCCTAGAACTACAGAAGCAGAGGCCAAAGTGAAGTAGCCACAAACCAAGGAACTCTAAGGACTGATAGCCAGGAAGCTAGGAGGTTTTTCCCTTAGAGGTTTTTGGAGGGAGCACAAACCTGCCAAGACCTTGATTGCAAACGTCTAGCCTTCAGAACAGACAATTGATTTTTGTTGTTTTAAACCCAGTCTGTGGTACTTTGTTATGGTAGCCTTAGGAATCAAATACAAATATCTTCATGTCTTATACGTCATGTTATTTATTGTTAAAAAAAAAATCTGTCTTTATAAGCATGATCATTTGGAAGACTAATACCTTAAAATTCCCTAGGACAACTGCATTTGAAAGAACTGATGAGAGTGCACAACAAAGGAATCTATAATGGTAGAATTTTAGATATGAAGGAAGAACAACCTGAGTCCAGTAAATGTTTAAGTGCCTGCTTACCATTGTAATAGGCTCCAATATCAAGTGTCAGGTTGACCTTGGGTTTTTAAAAAAAAAGTCTCAGGTGCCCTTGCAGAAAAGGTTGTTGGTGATCCCATAAAGGCTTAGAGTGCTGGCCTCTGAGACACTCCCCCCTCCCCCTGCCATGAAACTACACTCAGAGTTGTACTCTTTTATATTTTGGGATTCCACGTGAGATTTCATTTGGAAAGAGTTCTGTGTTAAAATACATAGAAAGTCACTGCATTATGGCATTATTTAACTCACACTAAGGCAAATCATGATTTTTTTCCCCTCTTGACAGTTCTGCAAAATGTGCCCACTCTACCTATTTGTTTAGCACCAAATCAGAAAGCAGTTATTTTCTGCCAGAGTCTGAGGTGGGGAAATAGAGGAGACACAGACACCAGCATTATTTCTCTCTCTCTCTCTCTCTCTTTTTTTTTTTTTTTTTTGGCATATTCTGATGGCTGACAGGGAAAGATTAGCTACTTTTCTTTGTTTCTGTCTTTTTAAAAACTGAAAATCAAGATCTTCATGATCCGAAATGTGGAGAGGAGTGTTTTAAGTAAAAGTCAAAATATATAGTTTATCCAGCTGTTGATTTATTGGCTGTCTTTTTATTTATTTATTTATTTTTGCCATTGGTGAACAGAGGAGACTATCAGGATGTATTATTTGCATTCATGTGACTGAGGCAGAAGCAGTAACTTGACTGATGCCAAAGGAGTATATCCAGGAATGAGTAGCTTGCAACGCTGCAATTGCAAAAAGTGTAATAATATTTCTCACACATTTGTGTTCCTTTATACTTTCAAATGCCTCATCTCATTGGAAACCCATACAAATCCTGGAAGGTGTGCAGCTTGATTTGGCTATCAACACCCAACATGGGCTCAGAGCCTAGGATGGATCAGAGATCCACTTGGGTGTGAGGCAAGGCAGTGAAGGGAAGCTGGGACCGAAACCCATGGATTCTGAAGAAACATCTTCTGTGTGGAGTTTATTTATTTATTTTAGAAATGGTGACGTAGAGAGAAAAATCTTAAAATAAATGACTTAAAAGGACTGTCAGCCCTTCTTTATCTCCATCACTTCCACCATAACAGATCTTCAGGGTCCGCATTTGTAGTGTCTTTGAGATAAGCAACAAGTCCCAGCAAATAGGAATACCCTCATCCAGTCCGTTAAAAGAAATTCTCCAGCTAAGCATTTGAATCTCAAAACGCTCTTCAAATCATAATAGCTAATCATTCATCCACCCACTCTCTTCCTTCAGTCAAGACTCTCAGCGAGTCAACACAAGTGCACCTTGAGCTCCCCGGCGCTGCTGGCAGAGGGTGGGTGGGTGGGCAGACTCTCAACTTACCAGCGGAAGAACGGATTTTGGAATGCCACAGGGGTTTTCTCTCCTTTCCTTTCTGTCTTTTTCTTCCTTCATTGCCCCCCGAACTCCAATTTTAAGTTTCTGGCCCGGGTGGGTACCTTGAAAGGGAACAGATCACTGTCGGCTGGCCGTTTGAGGAAGGAGCGGGATGATTTTCACTAGTATGGGCGCTGAGAACAAATCCAGACAGTAACGCGTCGCAGTCAGGCTCTACCTGAGTGTTTTCGATGGAGTCCTTTGCACAGTGGCCCGAGGGGACAGCAGGCCGTAGTGGGTGCTCCCATTTCACAGATTTGGCCCCAGGGGCAGATGAATCCGGTGTAGCAAGAAACCCTGAACTTCCAAAAGCATCTTCAGGCGGGAAGAGTTTCAGGGTTAGCCTCGGGAAGCGTTGAAACCAGGAAGGAGGGGAGGGGGGAGAGGTGACCGGCCTGCGGTGAATAAAGGGGAGACCAAAATTGGGAAGCGGGGGGAAGGGGAGCTAAGAGGCCGGGTGGGAGGCGGTGAAAGACGAGAGGGAGCATTGGGGTGCACCGTGCGCTGCGGGGGGTGGGGAAGTGGGGGCGTAACGAGGGTGCCGGAGCGCCGGTGGGGAGGGCGCGCGTGACTTCACCCCCGAACCCCCTTCCCTAGCCGGGTGGGTGGGGCCTCGGCGCGCCGAGCCGGCCCGGGGTCAAGGAGGGGGAAGAGGAGGAGCGGGGAGCAGGCGTCTGGGCGAGGATCTGGGAGGGGCGGAGGCGGAGGCCGGGGCGGGAGTGCGCGCGTGGCTCCGGACGCCCGTCTCCCCCTCCGCCTCTCAGCCCCCCGCCCGGGCTCGCCGAGCGCCCCGGGGCCGGGCGGTGCGCGCCTCACCTCGCCTGGGCCGCCCGCCTGGCCGCTGGGACCCGCGCCCGGCTCGGGCGCCCGGCGGGCGGGAAAGCGCGGGCCCCCCGCGCGGCCTGGAAGGAGCGAGAAAGCAAAAGTAAGGGGAGCCGCGCTCCAAGTTTTCCCAACTTCGCCCCCTGCGGCGGCGGGCGTCCTGCTCCTCGGAGCGTTCCCCGAGCCCGGGCCGCGAAGGAAGGGGGCGGGGCGGGGCGGGGCGGGGCGGGGGGCGCGGGGAGCGGAGAAGGGGTCCGGCCACATCTGTTAAAACTTGGGGGAGGAGGAGCGCGGGGCGCAGGACGCGGAGGGCAGGAGGGCGCGCGGGGGAGGCTGCGCGCGGCGCGGGGACAACTTTGCCGCCCGTGAGTCGCGCGGGCTGCGCGGGGGCGGGGCGGGGCGGGGGGCGCCTGCTGCCGGCGCGGGGCTGCGGGCCGGCCCGGCCCCTCCGGCGGAAAGCGGCGTGGATGCCCGGCGGGAGGGACGGCGGGGCCCGCTTTCTTCCTCCTCCCTCCCTCCCTCCGCGGGGGAACCGAATCAGAACTGTCACTCAGGCCTGTGAGTCAGAGGGGATCGGGTTACACGGCCCCCGAAGCCGCTGCCGGGGCTGCGCGCGCGGGAGGGAGCGGGCAGGGGCCGCGCCGCCGGCGCTCGCACACTCGCGCTCGCACCCTCGCCGCCCGGACCCGCCCGCCCGCCCGCCCGCCCCGCGCGCCCCGCGCGCCCCGCGCCGCACCATGTCCGCCGCCTGCGCGCCCCGCGCCCGGCCCCGCCGCGCGCCGTAGCCCGCGCCCCCCGGGGCCGCCCGGAGCCCGGAGCCGCCCGCCCGCGCCTCGGACGCGGGTCTGTGGGAAGTTTGGGGACTTGACAGCCGCCGCCGCCGCAGGTACGTCCCGCCCGAAGTTCTTTGTCTCGCCGGCCCCGCACCGGACAGCCGGCTCCGGCGGCCGCGCCCGCGCCTCTGGGTCTGGAGGGGGCTCCATCCCGGGAAGGGGGCGCCGGAGGGAAAATGGCTGTCAAAAGGCGCCCAGATTCACAGAGCGGCCGGTTGCGCGGCGGAGCCAGGCTTTCACGCGCTCCGCTCTCTCGAAGGTCCGTCGGAGAGGACCTGGGCAGCTTCGCATCCCGAAGGGGGAACTCAGGGGACGAAGTTTGCAGTGCAGGCTGCGGCTCCGCGCGTCCCCGCTTTCCACCCAGAGGGGTCAAAGCAGCAGTGTTAGACCCCGCGCCCCCGGGTCCTGCCGTGCACTGCCGCGTCCCCCTTCGGGGGCAGCGCGCGGCGGGCGGCGGGTGGCGAGGTGGGTCCTGCGGGTGCGGGGGCTTCTCCTGCCGGTGCTCCCCTCCAGGGCGGGGGTGTGGCGTGAACCCTGCGAGAAAGACGCGCCTCTGTCTCTGCGAGGAAAAGTGAAAGTTGTACCATCTGTGTATGATTTGGGATTCTCTGTTATTTCGTTTCCTTTCTAGGAGAGCACCAAAAGAAGAAAAAAAAAAAAAAAGAAAGAAAAAGAAAAGAAAGAAAAGCTTAGATCCTGTAGGGAGTGAATGAGTGAATGCGGGTGTGTGGGTAACTGTGACCCCGTAATAATCATTTAAGAGGCCGAATTTTCGCCAAGCAGAGTTGGGTATGAATCACTCAGCAGGGGACAGTTACTTTCTTGAGCTGCAGAGGGAAAATGGGCGGGAGGAGGTGGAGAGGGAGTAAATATTTACCCCAAACTTGGAGAGTTTGTGAAGTGACTTTTAAGCAGATTGCTAGATGCCAAAGCCCCACCACACACCCCGGCATTTTATCCTTCCCTGAACTTTGTGCTTCTGCGCCTGACTGCACCTACTTCAGAAGATGCCATCCTGAGAGGGGCCTGACCTGGGCTTCCCTGGCACCCTCTTCCTTGCTCTTTGTGCCCTCAACTTCTTGTCTCCCTGGTGTGCAGCAGCATGGAATAGATTCTGGCCTTGGGTACAGTGCTCGTGGCCCTCTGCCAGTTTATATGTACATATATTTATGTAAAACATTTTCTCCCAGCTCTTCGCCAGCTGTTCCACATTTTCCAGCTGCCATTTCAGTTTGAAATGATGGACTGTTCGCATCTCCAAGTAAAAGAGCCCTTTAGTCAGAGGTATGGAGGGCCTGCCCTTGTGCAAAGACAGGGCAGTGCCATTTGCCAGACTGATATTATTAGGTCTAAAAACATCTCCTGTTCTCCTTTGCTCTCTTTTCCCCAATTAGTCTTTCCAGAGTACTTTGCTGTAAATGCACAATAATTAGACTTTACCCCTCAAATGTGATCTGTACAGAATTTGGATGAGACCATATATATGTGCATGTGTGTATATATATCATCCTTGAAATATGTGTCCGGTGGAAATAAATTAACTTTTAAAGGGAGTTCCAGCTTGAGTCCATGGGCATGGCTGGTGGGGGGCCTTTGCCATGGCCAACTGAAATGATCTCATTTCAGTCTATTTATGGCAGGAGCTATTCATCATTCCCGTGTTACACTTTTCTGTGTTGTTTGATGACTTATATTATAGACCGAAATCTTCAAGAATTGGTCTTAAGTATTACTTTTGAGTATTTATGTAATTGCTCTGTAATTTGAATAGGTGCCTTATTGATTGATTCCCATAATTATTTCATTTAGGTTTTAAATTAAAAATTAATAGTAGTCTGACAGTTTCTTAATTACATGTGTCAAGATTATTTTGAAGGAGGAAATGCTGTGTTTTAAAGTAGTGAAATAGCCTCAAATCTCTTCATTTTTCTAAAACAGAACAGTATTTCAGTTGAGGAGCTGTATTAAAACAGTGGTGATTGGTCTTAACAATGTAAACTGTGTGAAGTATCTAAAGAATTTGTTTATGTTAGGGAATATTGGTCTTAACAACCTGGTGTACAAACACTTTGGGCAGTTAGATTATAGTCAGACCTAAAACAAACATGAAATAACATTTAAATTAGTTGTAACAGCATACTTATAGAGAGAAGAGAGTTTATTTTATACTAAAAGCGATTTAATTAGAAACCCCAATGCCTAAGGGGAGATCCTTTCAGGGTATATAATTCTTAAAGTCAGTCTGGGGAGCTTTGGTTTAAGCTGCTTGAAGGAGTCCAATGTGAGAAGTGTCTAGTGAAATTTCACACATGCGGAAACACTTTACAAGGTATAGATTGTATTATTATTACTAGGCTCATACAAGACCAACTCCGATTCCTACCAATTCCCGGTATCCATAGTGTGTTTGTTTTTGTTTTCCTTGACTGAAGCCCGATGTAAACACATTTTTATTGTATGTCTAATTTGCAAAGGGCCACAGACAGAAATGAGAAAATTCGCTGCTGATGAAAAATGACTCTGTTGAGTTATTTCATTACTTATTTAATGAAAGATCATTAATTTATCAATTTGATGTCCAAGCCTAAAAGTTGAACTTTCCTTTGTTTCTTGGCCAGTTTTCTTAATTACCTGCATGCAGTGAGGGTTTCCGACTTTCCCTGCACTTTGCCATTTAGAGATCCTTCATTCTCTATAAGGTATCCTGCCTACTGAGCTTCCCTTCCCCTGTTTTTGGAGGTTAGGGTTTGGGAGTTTATGAAAGGAAACAATTTAATGATCGTTGTTGCATGCACTCACTTATATGGAGACAGTAATGTACTAAGAAAAACCAGTCTTGAAGGAAAAGTGAATCAATGAGTCATGAAATCCTCAAGAAAACCTTAGTAATGGAATGTTAATGCTTTCAGACTATAGTAGATTATCTTAAAAGTCAGACTTTTCTTCTTTATGCAATTGTTATAAATCCTCAGCTAAGGAATTCTTTGAAGGAGGTTTTAGTTTTGCTGGCATTTATATTCCATTGTCGGTCTGATTTGTTTTGTAAGATTCAAGAAATTTTCTGCCAATTTATATCATGAAAGGCAATTAAAAGGCTGAAATGGCTGTAGAGGAAGTTGTGTGTGTGTATAAAATTTAATTTGTTAAACAGAAGTTTCCACTCTAATAATAACTTAAGGTTGTCTTTTCATTAAGGACTAGTAGAAGATGCTGCCTTTCACTTCATATTGTCATTTTTTTTTTTTTTGGATGAAAATTGATTCATTCTAGTTTCAAAGCAAATAATGGGAGACAGAATAAACAACAAGAAGGCAGGGATACTGTTGCAAACTTTTTCAAGTACTTTCAGTGTATTTTTTCATCTTTATACTTTTATTTGATGGGCCTGTGAAATAGAGCTGTAGACTGGTGAAGACTTTAAATGAAATTTCACACTTTGATGATTTTTTTTTAAACTTTGATATATTGACAGCAAAAGGAGCTGCAAAGCTTTTATATAACTTGAGCAGTAACGCCAAGCAGCAGTCAAACGTCTCTATGCATTTGTGTTTAACTGCAGAAGAAAAACATGTCCATGGGCAGTAGAGGTTCTTATCAACCCCCTAATCCCAGATCCCAGCAAACCTTGAGGGCATGCCTCAGATCTTGCTGAAATCACTGTAGACTCTCACAGTTTGCAGATTAAATATGCTATGTGTTCCTGGCTCCAACAACAGTTTTATGAGCTCACTAAGCTTCCTGTTTTAAGATCCTTTTCTTAAGTTTTTAGGAGCTGCTAAGGGCAATGCTGTCTGGAGTAAATGGTGTTTGTTAATTTAGAGACACTTTAGATATTTTATTCTTGCCTTAAAAATTGCCAAAATTAAGAAATTGTATGTTAAAAGTGTTTGGTAAGCGCATACAATTGCAAACTTTATGTGGTGTTTCAGTTGTTTTAAAATACTTTTTCTTTACCTGGTCCCTGAACATTAGACTTTTTCCACTTACAATTCCAAATGCACTAAATTTTGGACTCGTGTTTTTAACTACTTATGACCACTTTTAGTGTGTGTATGTGTGTTTAATGTGAAAGTGTATTTTGTTTTGTGTGTATATATTTCAACTCAACAAAATGTTCCAGAAAAGTCTATGGCTTTCTAAAGAAACTGAATGAACAAGCCATTACATAGTTAATAAGGTGGCACTGGAACATTTCATGCCCCTCTGGAAAGGCAATACTATATTGAGTTCCTCATCAGCATCTGTAGTATCTATAGTTGTGTCCTTATAGATGGGGCTTTTGCATTTTGCATAAGAGTCATAATTAAAAAAGAAAATACTTACATCATCATCCAACAACATGTCATGTAATTCCCAAGAGAACTCAAGCCAATTTTGTGCTTAAAGGTTATTCAATGAATGAAATTGTGAAAGCCCATTTGTCAAAGTACTGCATGGTTTCTGTTAGTTTTCAAGCCCCAAATTCATTGTCTGCCCAGGCCCAGCCATTAGTCATCAGTGTATTAGTGCTGCCTTCAGGCCATGCTGCCCGGCACTTCTTCACACCATTATAGCTTTGAAAGTGTACTCTGTCGACTTGTAGAATTACTGCTCTGATTTCCGCTTGGCTGGGTTTGAGGTAAGTCCCCTCCCTACCTTCTAGCTGACTGTAATCCTCGCTTTCTTTTAAAGCTCCTTTCCAGAGATTTAGGGGAAACTTTCTTAAGGGCCCTGTTGGCATCATACTGTGGTTTTGTTGTGGCATGCACTGTACATATAAATTGTACCTGCAGTAAATTGGATTGATTGCTGGCCTGAAACAGCTAGTAGGGCTTTTCTTTTTATTTACTTTTTTTTGGAGGTGGGGGTGGGAGGTGGCTGTATGCTTCTCTGTGTGTGTGTGTGTGTGTGTGTGTGTGTGTATGAGAGAGAGAGAGAGAGAGAGAGAGAGAGAGAGAGAGAGAATATGTTTTAAACATAAGCATTTGATTGTATATTTAAGTAATTTTCATGTCACAAAATTAAATACAGCAATGGGAGATAAGTGTAATTTTATTTATTGGAATACCTTCAGAATTCAGTGTGACATTTTATTTGCTTATTTTTCGTGTGGAATTTTTAGCTGTAGCTACTTTGACTTTTTGAAGATAGCATAAACCACCTAACTGTATTCCAGAGTATTTTACATACAAACTATTGATTTTTACAAAAAGAGTCTGAAAACTCAATTTTGATGAAAGATGACTCTCAAATTGCAGTAATGAATGAATGAAGGAGTAAAACCATATTATTGATTTCATTTTGTCATATTTCTCAAAAGAATAATTCATTCTCAGGAGACTTTCTGTGTATGGGGAAACCTTAGCCTGGGCAGCTTAAGAATGAAGCCTTAATGGACTTAGGTGTCTGAAAACTTGAATGGAGTGGTCAGATGCGTAGATCAAGGCCATTCTAATTTAGGACAGCTCCTGTTGTTTGAACTGTCGATGTAAAAATGAATTTCCATATTTCTTTGAGAGGGTGTGTAGTTTGGTATGATTTGCATTGGCTTTTTTTTTTTTTTTAAACATGATGGCGTGGGAGCAAAGTGTGAAAAATAAGACAGCTGGAGAATTCTGTCTGAGAATAAGGAATGTTTAAAGACTGAGCAAACCAAGGGGTAATTTTTACTGAATTAGCGTAATTAAAAATTCTTGAATTTAGAAAATTTTACCTTTAAAGTTGCAATTAAGATGCAAGAATTACAGGTTAAGAATTAGGAGGAGAAATTATGAAGAACAGTACTTCATCCTCACACAAAATAGGTCAAATGCTTTTGAGACTTGATTTTTAACACCCTGCAGGTATTGTTGTAATATTGATGATGGATCAAAAGTAAATTACTGTTCATAGAACATTCACTCTGCCCCTTAAGTTTGATTGTAAAGATAAACATTCCAGGAACCAAATTTTTTTTTCTCTTCTGAAGATGGGTGAAAACTTCTAATTCCTATAAACCTCAGTGAAGCAAGACAAGGGACACTTTTGATCAGTCATGTTTTTGTGATATGTGTGGATTTAAGGGAAATACAGTTTTCATGAGCTTAGCTGATCTATAGACTGATAGCCGACTTATATATCTCCTTTTGTGTTTGTGGATTGTCTGTATCCAGAAAACTAGAAGAAAGTGGGGGTGCCAGTTTATACCACATTTTGCTCATTCTTTAATGGCACCTGCTCTGCAGGGTACTTCTTGCAAAGCCTAACCAAAGTACACCAGCCTGGTGTTTTATAGATTCATAAAACTCAGACAAGGTAGCCATATTAAATAGAGATCTTATTCTCCCCTCGAATATTTCTCAGAAACACTACTGGCAGTAGAAAAGTCAGAGTGCTTGATCTTTTCTCTCAAATACACATGGCAGCAAAGTCAACTGGCAGGCAAAATATCATTTGTGATGTTAACTGTAATAGCAATGATTGCTTCATGTCTAATAAGCTTTTCAGTGGTTGAAGTTAAATATATACATTTCTTCAAAGTTTTAGCTATAGTTAATTTACCAAAACCAAATTCACTTAATCCATAGCCAGACAATTATTTCTCATTGGAGCAGTTCCATTCCCCTTAGAGTAAAGCCATTTGGGTTGTCTTGTCAGGAATATTTGCTTATCTCAGATTGGAAGCTTCAGAAACATAGAAAAGAAAGATTGAAAACAATAGGCAGCAGATTTAGTGAACCCACTAGCCTACCAAAGGGCTCTTATAGTAACTTGAACAGATTTTGGCTTGTTTATTTGCAGTTAAGGCTTTAGGTTTTCCCGATTGTGGGGGAACAACACATATAAAGGTAAAATAATTGTATATTTAAAAATACCCTAGTTAAAAATTCATGAAGATTTCATTTACAACTTGTGAAGTTGAGCCTTTTTCTTTTTTCACAAAAGACAATAGGAAAGGAGAAGAAGATTTAGAAATCTTGAGAACTGTTAGAGTGTCATAAAGGTTATGCATAGCTAATGGATTTAAGTTCAGAAAGATTATTTTGGGCACAAGGAAACACCAACCACATTAAGGAATCTATATGAGATTTTCCATAATGTACAATACATGAAATTCACTGAACTGTTTTAAGTTCCCTAAATTTTGCTCTTGTTCAGAGTCAATCAAAAGTTAAAATCAGCACTAGGTTGTGCTTCTTGATTTTTAAAAACTCTCTTTTTAAAGGTTTCCTTTTCATGAGAAACTTAGTTTTCATGCTATAAGAAAGTCTATTTCTGTCTAATTAGTATCCTAAGTATTAGGAATGTTGTCCAAACAGTTGCTCCTGGAGTAGCATCTCGAAGTAGCAACTAATCTGCTAGTAAATAGAGTATGAGCAAAATGTTTTTCCTCTGTGATGCAGGGGGGCCCCTCAGACATCCTTACCAGGCTGGTTCCTTCTGGATTGTTAAAACATTAACACATTAGGGAGATCATTCAGTTTACAAATATACAGGCAGCTGTAAGTAAATATAATTTCTTTATATTTCCTTGTATTCTATTAAAGAAACATGATTTCTTTAGTAGAGCAGAGCCTTATTTGACTTAAACAGTACTTCCCTAAACTGCACAGAATAACTTCTAACTTAAGGCCTAGTCATGGTGCTGTTAAAAGCCTGCTCTGCACTGGGGAATGCCTACTAGTTCTAGCTGTACCCCCAGTCCCAGTGGTGGCTGTTTTAACCTCTCACAAACTGACTTGGTTACCATTTATCAGACTTTTACCATAGTTGTTTTAAATCTTTAAATGTATTAAGGAAAAAAATCAGAGCGAACTATTGCCCAAATGCAAGGAACTTCAAAATAAACCATTGGATTAGGGAAATATCAATAAGTAATCTGCTTTTCATGAAGGATGCATTATCATTTTTAACTACTGTTTCATTTTGGCTTAGATTAGAAAGTCATTTTATACAGTTCAAAATTTAAAATGTTAGTTTTAGCCTTGGCACTTTGTTTTTAAGGTTGCAAGTGTTAAAGGAATCCTGCTTGCAAGTGCATGGGAACTTTCCCTGTAGGGACATACTAGGGGAAAAGTTGATTTTACACATGTTCTCAGAGTTGTGATTTTTCACTTTCTTCTATTTACTGCAAAAGTTAAAGTTAAGGCTGAACTTTGGAACTCCAGGAGGGCCTGCTTCTTGGACGCAAGATGAGGCATCTGACTATGTGTCAGCTAATGAAGAAACATCGTTTGGGTGCCAGGTTAATAGTTCAATTTTGTGAGTGAAGCACACCTGCAGTGGTTTCCTGAAGACTTAGTGTACCCCAATGTTTTATTGTAGTGACACACACTGGTGTTGAATTGCAAAGTACCTGGAAAGTTGCACCTCCTTGAATTAAGCTGATATAACAACTGTGTGAATGAAAACCAGGCTTTGGCCAACAGCTGTCTGCTGGAAATGTTGCCCAGCCAACTGTAGATAGTTTTTCGCCTGGCGATATTCGCGAGGATCTGGGTAACTGATGGGACAGAAAGTGATAGATAAGGGCTGCTTCTGGTGGGGTTCTGATTGTTCTGGGCCGCCTGCCCCTCCGTGTTCTGTATTTTGCCTAAGACTGCTTCTGGAATGCAGTGCAGAGCAGGGCTGGGAGCGCCCAGGTGGCCCTAGACCTCAGGCATCTTCGGGGTCTTGGACCTGTGGACCCCGGGACCTCCGGGAGCAGGGGCGGTTGCTACACTTGGGGAGCCTGGGTCTGCTGAGAGCAACACGAAAGCGCAGCTGACCCCAGCGCCGCTGCAGGCGGAGCCCGCTGGTAAAGTGACTGCACCCGCGGCGTGGGGAGTGCGACCCCGGAGTGCGAGACCAGATCGTAATGGCGGAAGGCTGGGGCGTGGGGGAGTGGGGAAGTTGTGAAGGCATGGACGCTGGAACCGTAGGAACAAAATGTGCACGGACCCCGACGTGAAGGGAAGTGTGGAGTGTGAGATCCTTGCAGACAAAAATCTCTATAGCTTCCCCCCACCCCCACCCCGCTCCTCATGAAACCTAATTATAACAAACTACTGTTCTTTGCAAAGGTGAGCTTCTGTTTAGGGTTTTTTGTTTTGTTTTGCTTTTTTCCTAACCGTTCTAAGTGGCAACTCTAAAGACAGAGCACAAAAACCAGCCTGAGGTTTTGTAGAAGTGCTGCTTGATGTGTAGGACCCCAACAAGAATTTGTGAATTTGGTACATTTTGCTTTTTCTTTCGCTGTTTTTCAAGTGGAGACGTGTATGCAATCTACCTTCACCTGGTCAGTGGCTCCAGGAAGCTTTAGATGCCTTCTTTTGAAGGAGGTGGATGCAAGTTCAGATTTACAATTTCAGAAAGAAAAGACCCACCTGCAGGCAGGTTGCTAGTAGGAAAGGGATTAGATTTGAAAAATAAAGTCTGGAATTAATTGTGCCCTGGGTTTTGCCCCTAGGGAAATTACAAAAGCTTCGGGGACTGGTTGAATGGGGAAAAGCCATGACTGTTTGCTTTCAGGAAGGAATGTTTATCCCTCCATTTACCTATGAAACTTCAAGTTTTAGTTGGCATGTATGATTAGAGCAGTTTTCCTTGGTTGCATTTTTTTTTTTCCATATACTCAAGTTGCTGGACTCAAATCAGCTAAACAGTTTTTTCCCCCATAAGGATACTAAGTCAAGGGCCAAGGCAGCAAACATTGCATGTGATATTGTATTGGTATAAGAGATAGGACAACAGTGTAGAGTTTTATGAAAAGGAAACTGTGTTGGGGGAGGGGGGTCATTTCATTCATGTCTAAAAACCAGTAGTGTGTTGGCCTCAGAGAAAAATCTTTTAGGAGAAGCAAAAATTAAAAGTTTTCCTCTAAAAAAGTTATACTTGCATATTTAAGAAATTTCAGGTTTTACACCACCCCCCCCCCAGTTGTGTATGTTTTAGGATTCCATCAGGCATTTATTCTGTTCACTTCTTTACCTCATTCTTTCATTTATCAACTCGAGATTAAGTTTCCAAACTTGGTTTAATATTGTATGAAAAAAGCCGTCTCCACAGATAAAAGCAGACACTCTTTTCTGCTCACTAACTCTTGGTGTATAGTTTAGATGAGGTGTGAGAGCCTAGAATGTTAAAACTTTCTCCTTTTTGACTGACACGAGAAAGTTGTGTTTTTATTAGTAAAATAACTGATATAATTTATAGGGATATACAGGAAGCAGATGTCTACCTTGGCAAGTTGCCATTTTTATAGCCCTGTTCTAAGCATAAACCACACTTTTAAATAATTAGTTACTAACTAATGAGATCCAAAAATAAGTTGTCAAAATAGAAGAAGGGGTAGATTCTTGAGTGACCAAGGACCTATTTTTTAAAAATCAATTTCAAAAGAGGGGGAGTAGGAATTAGTATTCTCTAAAACCATTAATTAGTGCAATTTCAGTCAGTGCCTGGGGCTTTACCTCTTCTCACTGAGCCTCTCTCTCTGGTGATGAGTATTTGGAGAGTTTTATTGCTTTGTTAAAATGAAGTCCTTTGCTTGGGGGAAAAACCAACAACTCCAAGAAAACCAAGTTTGTCAGGGAACTTGGGTGACTTGTCTCCTCACTGGTGTTAATTAGCGAAGGAAGAGTAGCTATCCCATCTCTTCATAGGTGTTTTTCTGTTCTTTTAGTTTGTTTCTGTGTGCAGTTTTAACTGAGTGAACTCCATCCAAATCTCACCAATAAAACAGCATGTGTGTTTAGAGGGAAACTAGTGTAGTGAATGCTTGCATAATTAAAATGGTTGAGAATAAAGCATTTGATTAAATATTTCTGTTCAGTTGTTTAGTTTTTATATAATTTGCCAGTTTTCAAAGAAATACTGGATAGTTAAGAAAATGGTATATAAATTAACCAGTGATGATTAAGATTCAAGACACTGGAGTCATCTGGGTCACAGGGTCATTGCTTGGTCCATTTATTTGGCAAATATTAGAGGTGGGAGCTATTAGGAAAATAGCTTGGGGCTTGTCCTCAAGGGGCATGTGGTCTGTTTAGGGATATTTCCTTTTGGCTGCTGGAGTTCAGTATTCTGGGGTTCATTTCATCACTAGTTTATCCAGCACCAAAGACTTAAAAGAGTGCCTCCTCTACTGGATACCTATCATTGAACAAAAACATGGAGAACATTTAAATTACCTGGGAAAGCATTGAAACTTATAGAGAATCAATTCTGAGTTGGTTAGAATTAGAAGGGACTGTTGAAAATGTTCATTCAAAGATTTTTTTATCTGAATTTGAGGAAAAGCTTGGAGGACTTGTGATCTATCAGAGGTTAAATGTATGCTTTTGTATATAAGAGTGTTGGATGGGGGAGGAGCCATAATTTTAACTTTACTCCTCCACAGAAGGTTAAATCCCTCTGAAATTCTCTCACGGGACAGATGAGAAACTGAGTCACAGGAGAACTCCAGGGGGCGCCATTCAAGTAGGAGTCTTCTAGATCCTGCACAGTGGCTGCCCTGCAGGGAGAAATTCTGCAGCTTCTTCACTGTTTGTCAGAGCTCTTTGAGGGACATTTCTGATTTGGAGTGGGTCTTATAATTGATATTTAAATTTTACATCATGCTTTCTTTTTTTTTTTTTCCTCTAGAAAAGCTGTTCTTAAATAACCTGTGTCTTTTACAGTGACTGACACTACTTAATCAAGGAAAAGAAACTAAAATTAGTGGAAGAGCCATTGCTGCAGGACCCTGTGGCCTCTGAGTCTTAAGCTTTCTCTAGTCATTCAAATTCCAGATCAGGGGAAGTTTCTTGTACAATAAAGAAAGAATTTGCAGTTCCCTTGCAAATTTAAGTTAAGGATGACTAAAAATATTGGCTCTGGTATTTTAACTCTTTTAATCTTTTAGCATTTGCTTGTTTTATTTCTCTCTGTAATCATTGTTGTGGATTGAATGCAGTAGCATCTGCAAAGTGTAGAAAATGCACAGTTTACTCAACTGAAGGAATACCATGAGTGTTGCAATTTAGATAACTTCAAGAAAACATCCTGGAGAGGGTACTTTTCATTTTTTTCTTGTATTCTTTGTGGGTGTAGAGAGCTTGAGTGCAAAATAAGAATATGAACCGAATAGAGTGAAAATTGATGAAAGATGAGTTTAGCGCAATTATCACCTGAAAGAGGCCAGTGAAAGACACTGACGGACTGCACATGCTCTCAGCTGAGTTTTCATATTTTTTAAGTGGGCCCGTTTTGCTGTTGGCAATCTTTGGACTTTTCCTCTGAGATCAAGACGTGTTGTTCTATCATCTTTTTTGTTTAAAAAATGTTGCTCAAGCGAATTAAAATGTTTTCATGTTTCAAGAAAGTTTTAAAAGTTTGGTTTCTCTGAACAAATTAAGATTAAGAGGCATAGTTCAACTCGGATATTTCAGTGAGGGAAGCAGAGATCACTGGGTTACTGGGCTTGGAATATCATCTGATTCAGAACCTTGAGATGGGCTGGCATTTGTGAAATTTTCTGTTATTCTTTAAAACATGTAATAATTAAAACCTCCTACTTTAGAAAATTGTCGTAATGGTTCTAACTATAAAGGCAGCCACCTGAAGAGACATTTGTAGATGTGGCTTTAAAGAGTAATGTGACACTTGCGTTTCACATTCTCAACACAGTTGAAAATTGAGATATTCAGACCATTTAATTACAATGCCCAGTAGGAATTTGGGAAAAGCCCCACATTTTGGACATTTTTCTGTTCTCCTTTTGCTTGTGTAGACAGAATTTGATTGGCTTGAGGCAATTTTGCAAGAAAACCTGTGGGGAAGGGGCTTCCAGATTTTGAATTTGCTAAAGTGCTAGATGCTTTGTCAGATGACAGACAGGTGACATGAACTCTTTAAGTGTGATTTTTTTTCATCCCTATTTGAAGTTGATGGTGCTGTTGTTTTATTTAGGCCTTCCTGGTAGCAGAGAGCTGAAGTAATGAGAAGACACCATGGAGGCCCAGTCCCACAGCTCCATGACCACTGAGAAGAAAAAGGTTGAGAATTCCATAGTGAAATGCTCCACTCGACCAGATGTCAGCGAGAAAGCCGTGGCCTCCAGCACCACTTCCAATGGTGAGCGGCCACGGGGATTACCAACAGTCAAGAGACAGTCATTTTTATGTTCTCTGCGTTTCTTATGATTGAGCATTTGCACCTGGACTGGTGTTTATTCTCTGAGAGCCTAGAGAAAGCAAATGGGTTGGAGTCTGAGGGGGAGGGGGAGGGGCAGACTATAGTTAATCCCTCTTTTGGTATTGCAACTACAGGTTCTCTTCCCAGTTTTCTAATTTGAGGTGTAAACGTGATGGGCTATTTATTATAGGAGGTTCTTATGTTGATATTTTGGAAATCATCTTGATTAGCCTGACAGGAGTTCAGAATACTTTGCATGTCACATGGAAAGTCTGCACTCTTTGAAATAATTAGTTACCAGTTATTATAAAAGATACAAACATCCCCTTTCCAAAAAAATGAACAATTTTACTCCACTCCACCAACACTAAGTGCTCCTTTCTGAAGGGTTTTAAAATCTGTTCATAGTTGAACCTCAAGATAGCACCAGTGTTTGGCATACAGGTTTTGCAGTTGGCTTATAAAAGTTTAACTTACGTTCAGAGATACCGTAAAGCCACTGTTCTTTACGCTCTGTTTTTTAATATTTTAGCAAAGTGTTGAGAGGCATTTCAATTCAAGCATGGAGCATTGAAAATAAATTCCAGAGCCCCCTCTGGTAAAAACAGACTGAATAGGTTAATGTAACCTTCACTTCCTTTCCCCGATTTTCCACTCTTATAGGCCATTAGTGCCTTTTGCTTTTTGTGGCTTTCTAGCCACCCTGCCCTTCCACATTATACCGGGCTTTTCCCTTTGCCCCAAGAAGAAGGAACTGGTCCATTCTCTGGGTTCCTGGACACTGTGTATCTGGATACACTGACTTGCATGAGCCAGTCTGCTAACCCCCTCCATCCCTCTGGGCTTATACTTTATTTATTCCAAGAAAGGTTTTCCTAGGTTGATATACATTATTTTACATGTGATTGGAGATTCAGACTCTCTTTGGGAAGAAAGTTTAAGAGCAGATGAGCAGTAAAAACACCTCACTTTCCTGTCCTGGATGGTACTATGGGCTCCCCACTGATCTCTCCTTCCCGAAGGTCATTACTGCCCTGACTGGAGCAGGGAGGAGCTGGTGTTAAAGCTGCTGGCCAGTGAGGTCAGTTTTGAATTGACCCTCAGGGAGATATATTTGTCTGAGTTAAAACAGTGAATTTACTTTATATATTTAATGAAAATGCATCTCTATTTCTCCCTTTATTTGTGATATCTAAAGTTGGTACTGGAGTTTATTTTAATTGAACCAGATAGTTGCATTATTCTTCCAGTGTGGTTATAGAATACATCATTGCCTCCTTAAAAGAATGTTACCCTTAGGGTTTTTTCTGAAATTTGTAAAAATTAGAAAAATTCAGTGTTTCAGAACTAGAATCAGTACTGGTTATTTGGTCATTCATTCATTTTTTTTTTTTCATGCCCTACCCACTGGCCTATTTGGTCATTTAAATAGTAATTTTGTAGGAATCAGTATCTTCTGAGAATTACGCTTCACAAAACATCACCTTTTGGTTCTATTTCTAGCGTGTGTGTGTGTGTGTGTGTGTGTAAACACGAGTTGAGCATGTGTATATGTGTGAGAACCAGTTTGGGTTGATGGAAGGTGACTCTCACTCTGGCCTCCATTGGCCTCTGTTATTTCTGTGAATTTCGGAAGATTCATCACAGTGGTCTTCTTGTGAAAGTGCTGCTGCTTCTGCCCCTCCTGCACTCTGCCACAGGCTGGGGAGGTTTGGGTGCTGCTGCCATTATCTTGAACTACTCCGACTATGGGTTCCCATATGAGCCTGTTTGGGGTGACTAGGCACAGATTAGCATCACCAGCTACATGGTTGCCAGGTAGCCACTTGGAACATTAGCCAAGAGGGAGCAGCAGTGATTTATACAAAGTTAGTCCAGCAGTCTGAAATAACCACAGATCTGAATCCTAAAGCAGACTCCCACCAGCTTCCTACCCCGATCAGCTGTGCTCTTGATGCACTCGGTCCCCTAAAGGCCTGTAAAATCCATCCGGTTTGGGGACAAACCCTCATCAGTCAAGTTTGCAGGGCACATGCTTGAATGATAGTGAGTTTAGAATTCCTGCCACCTCTAATCATTTTTTCAGTTTCTGTTTATTCTAAAGGATTTACTACTTTTTATTTTGGAATAGCATAAAGACCCCATCAGATTAAAAGAAAAAAAAAAAAAACAACCTGGAAATGATCTTTTAAAAGATAGATTGCAACCCAGCTGGGCCATCTTGTCTAACCAGCCAGTTTTATTTCAAGAAAAAGGAAAACAAGCCTTTTTCATTTGTGATTGCTTTACTATATAAGCAGTGCTAGTAATTGGAATAATCTTAGCGTCCTCTCTAAGTTTCACCTAACTACTTCACAGTCCTTTTACTGCTCTGGGATCACCTCTGGGTGGAATGATGCGGCCTCTGCTTTGTTCTGCAAGCTCCTACCTGGCTCAGGCTTCTCACTCTGCTGTGATTGCACAGCTCGTCTGTGGGCTTTGGCCCTGTGCCCTGCTTGGGTGGGAGGGGTGTGTGTGTGTGGCTTTCAAAGGTGGGTGCACTGTGTGCTGTTTGGTGGCTACTGTCGTTGTGGTCATCTGTCTGTTTTGTCTTCTTTCTGTCTTTTCTCTTCAAACATTTCGGAGTGCTTGGATTTCTGCACTGATGCTATTTACAATAAGGACATGAAAATCATTTGACTCCTGTAATAGGTAGTACTGATTTGCTCCTGTTTCCAGGGGCTTCTTATATTTCTTTACCAAGCTCTAAAATTCAGGGGTTTATAAATGAAGAATGAAAAATGAGTTCAGCACCAAGAACCAAAGGGATGCGATATATGTGTTTTTCTCACCTATCCACAATTTCATGACTAAAATAAAACAAACAAAAGTTTTCTTATTGGTGCTGTGTTAGGTTGACTTAATTAACTTCTCCAGCCATTGTGTGCTGCAATTTGTTCCTGATTGTGAGCCTTCCAGCCAAACCATGCACATTCCACAGCGTGTCCTTACAGATCTGTTTTCTTACTTTTCTCAGCTAAGTATCTACTCTTAGAATAACATTCATATACGGGTTTGTTTAAACACAACTAAAAGGTATATAGTTCAAAAAGCTGGAACAGCACTTTAGGTAAGAGTTTGCCTCGTAATACTGAAATTTAAAATAACGCAAATGAAAAACTGTTCTAAGCCTTGTGTGGTGAAAAAAGACAAGGCAAATAGGATTTTTGTAATGCTTAGGAACCTGTGTCAACATATGAAGCATTCACTGCTCTTATCCAGCAACCATGATGTATGTGTCATGTGTCATAATCTGGTTTTAAGCTGTAGTTTTATTTATTAAACATAAATGACTAAAGAAATAAGGAGGCATTTAGTTTTCTGAATATTTAGTACGTTTCTGATGTAAGTAATCTTTTTTTGGGTATTTAACAATGTCTTTCGTATATAAATTATGTGCTCAAATATTCAGTGTCATTGTTTACTTTAAAATCTCCAAAACCGACAGTATATTAATATTATTAGTAAAATGCTTTACTAATCTGTTTCTGATATGAACTCATTATTTTCTAAGATTTATGTTGTGTTTTTTTTTAACCTAATAAAAATTTTTTGATCTAGATCTTTCAGTGTTTTTAAGCATTCTCAAAATGCTATAAAACTCATTTAGTGACTTGTAAATACTGATTCTTCAATTTGAAGTGTATTATCTTATTTTTTGGCTTGTGATTTTTTTTTGAAGACGTAATCTGATATTTCTTATTAACCTACTACTCTGCTTTAAAAAAAGAAGCTAATAATAAACGTATGTAGGTTATGATCTTGGGGATCTTTTATCAGATCTGATAGTTATTGGGAACATACCTTAAAGTGATAGAAAACAGAAATTATCACCCTAATGGTGATGTAATATGAAACCAAAGTTGATGGATTAATAACGGAGAGGAAGTTCCCAGTTCACTTTTATTTTCTTAGAAAGGGCTTGGTTCTCCTACTAAAAAAAAAAAAAAAAAAAACCTTGGAAGTTTAGAAAGGGAAAATATTGAAATCTGTAAATATGTAAGGAGATACTTTTTTTTTTTTTTTTTAAGTTTTGGTTACTTCCTGGCCTTGCAGTTAAAAAAAAAAAAAATGTCCAATCGATAGTTGTTAACTGTGGTGTTGACCTGAGTTAGTAAGCTGGCTTAGTTTTGTTGACAGTTGGAAATTCATTGCCTGCTCTTTTCCAACAGCTCTTGTCCCCTTCACCTTCTTAATGGTAAGTCCATTTATTCAGAAATGGGAGGATAGCTCTCACCATACAAAGAATAGGTTGGGAGTTTTGGGTGTCTTGTCCCTTTAGATGTTCAACCCATTTCTCCTGGTCACATCCCATATCCTGCATGGAAAGGACGGTTAGATAAAATGGATGTCCATGGTTTAGGGTGTTGCTTAGAGAATCACTCACAGGTTTTGGGATCTGAAAGCTTTGGTTGAGTTCTGGCATCAACAAGGAATAGGTTTATGAGTGTGGACAGATTAACTTCTCAAAGTCTCAGTTTCCTCATCTGTTTAGCAAGATAACAATTAGACCCACTTCACGGGATCTCTGGGAGGATTAAGTGAGGTAATGACTGACTGTTCTATAAGCACAACACATGGGAAGAGCTTAGCAAATCTCAGCTACTGTTATTTAGGAGAAAGCATGTGTGTGACTTAAGTGATATGAATCCAAAACAAAGGGATTGTGTTTTCTTGAAAATACACATGGTTTTTGAAATTAAGGGAAAGATGTTATGCAAACGTAATTTTGAATTTGTTGGACTCAATCTGAAAAATAGGTAAAGAGGTTTCGACATAGCCCAATTATGACCATTTTTGTACATCTTTGGGAAGGATGGACTGAGAAACACCAAGAAATTCTGTACGTTCCTTCTATATGCTTTCTTCAGCCAGAAAACAGGGAAGATAAGTGTAAGGAAATTTACTGTGACTTGCTTTTTTTTTTTAAAGATTTATTTTTTTCTTTGTACAATAGCTGGGGTACAGGCCAGAGGTGCGGAGAGTGAGCAGATTCACCAGAGACAGAGCGGGGAGCAGAACAGTTAGACAGACAGAAAGCATTGCTGAGGGCAGCAGCGGGTGCAACAGGAGAGGTCTGCCCCACCAGGTGGGAATCACCCTGGCCCGCCGGGAATAGAACCTGCACTGCAGAGGCTGTGGACAGCTTCACAGCTCCATGCTCAACCTGCTGCGCCACTGGGGAGACCCTATTTTGACTTCCTTAACCTGAAAAACTACCACTAAATATATGCCTTAGTATTAGAATTTAGATTTTCTTGATTTTTTTTTTTTCCTGGAGTAAACGGTTTCCTTTTAGGCTAGTGACAGGGTTTTGCTTTAGAGTTAGATTTTATACTATCACAGAGAGATTTCATGTTTTAAAACCAACTAACTAATGATGAAAAATCTGATTCTCATAGGAGCACTGGCTTTATTGAGTTCTATATGTCCCCCAATTCCAGCATCATCTATATTCTTATTGTGGCAAAGCATATCACCTTTCTTGTGGTCACCCAGGCTTGAAACCACACTGTCGCCTTTGACCCTATTCCCTTCTCAGGCTTCCTGTGTCCTACCAGTCTTGAGGCCCTCTTAGATTTTCCTCTGTAATTATTTACCTCCTCATCCCTTAAGCCCACCTTACTACTATTTAAAACCTCACCACCTCATGCCTAGACAGGTAAGGAAGGCATCTAGCCAATCGCCATACCTTCGGTTTTCTTCCTTTTCACTCATGGGACTTGCTCCCCCCAAATCAATCTTGATGGTTCCACTTATGCTACACTCCTATTCCAGAACCTTCAGTGATTCCCAGCTGTCTGTAGAATATAGTTCTACTTAATATTTAGAGTTCTTCCAGAAATCTGACTCCAGGGGGCCTCCCTGGTGGCACAAGGGGTTGAGCACAGCGCTGTGAAGCTGTCTGCAGCCACTGCAGCACAAGTTCAATCCCCGGCCAGGGAGCTACCCACATGGTGCAGCAGACCTCTCCTGCCTCGCCCACTGCTCCCCTCAGCAGTGTATTTCAGTAGATCTGCCTGTTCTGCTCCCCACTCTGTCTCTGGTGAATCCTCTCACCCCTACATCTCTGGCCTGGACCCCAGTTCTTGTATGCATAAATAAATAAATCTTTAAAAAAAAATTCTGATTCCAATATGACATTCCAGTCTGATTGCACTACCTATGGCTGTGCTTTTGCTGAATTGAAGGGCCCTTTGTCTTTGTACCTGTTGTTTCTCCATTGAAGGGAAGTTTTTCTCTAACCTCAGTGAATGTTTCAGTTCTTCTCAAATGTGGCATGTCCTTGGTTTCTTTTTTCCTTCTTGTTGCACATACTTTTATATCCTTTTGGGAAGTACTTAATAGACTTGATTTTTTTGGTGTGTTTTCTAATAAAACTTTAATTAATAGACTGTATTTTAGAGATTTAAGCTTACAGAAAAAGTACAGAGTTCCTATATGCCCCTCTTTTTCTGCCTCCCCCAACTTGTCCTATCATAAGCATCTTGTTTTAGGGGGGTTCATTTGTTATAAGGATAAATTGTTAGTGATGCACTATTATTATTAATTGAAGTCCATAGTTTTCATTAGGCTCCACAGCTTGTATTGTGTATTCTGTGGTTTTTGACAATAGTATAATGTAATTTGTCTGCCATTAAAGTATTACACAGACTAATTCCACGGCCCTAAACACGTCCTGTGCTCCAGCTAGTCATCCCTCCCTCACATAACATTTAATTTTTACGTTTTAGTTACACTTGAGTAGCACCTGGTTTGTCTCCCTCCCCTTCCCCGCCACCATCAATTCAGTGTTTTGTGCCTGGAGGCTTGAGCAGATATTGAATTAGCCTTCATGGTACATAGACCTGCCAGAACTATACTCGATCAGGAGGAAAGAGAGAGCAAGGGTGTGTATGGCACAGCAGTAGTGTTGATGTCAGAGTTTGAACCCTAACTCTTCTCCCTAATTGCTCTGTGACCTTGTTTTAATTGTTTAACATCTCTGAGGCTCAACATTGAGTAGCCAAGCTATTATTAGTAATAGTAATGGCCTCCTTCGGATATTTTATCTCACTCCTTTTAGCACAAAATTACTTGTTAATAATCTGTGAGTGTTTAAGCTTCAATCTGATAGAGAGAATCAGAGTGTTTTTTCAAACAGAAAATCCTTAAATGTGGTGGTCATCAGGGCTTAGCTCAACAGACAAGTACAAGTGATAGGTTGCTGGGGTCATGATGGAATACTTCATATTGTTCCTGAAATTGGCACCAGCTTGGATTTAAGAAAGCAAATTTAAGGCCTACTTCTTATTTATTAGTACTCATTTAAAGAATGAGATGAAATCAGTAATTCTGTGTTAATACGCTTCCCTGAAGGCAAGGCTCCATTTTTCTCTTGTATATAACTATTGGATTTTTCCCTCTGAAAAGACAATCTATAGGTGCTCAGATAAATTAGGAATAAATGTCAACCATGTCTTGCCAACAGTGTTCCAAACTTGGGAATACAAAAAAGCCACAACACGCTGTGTTCTGCTTGTGGAAAGTTCCTGGGTTGCTTTTGCTCACTTGTGATCAAGTGATAAGCGATTTCCAGAATTAAAACTGGTCAGAATCAGAGACAACCACCATGGAGTGGAAGATCAGGGCTGAAATGGAGTTTGTGGAGGACAGTTTCCCTTTGGAGAAGTAGTGTGGCCTTCTGCCTTGCACCACTTTGAGCCCCAGGGCCGGGGAGCTGGCTTTTCCATGCAGGCGGATTCTAGGCGGACTTTGGGTACCACCAGGGGTCTCAGGCCGTGAGGGAGGTAGCGTGATGTTGAATGATGAGTGCAGAAGCCTTTCTGTTACCTTGTTTATGTGGCAATCTTTCCAAATACAACTCCTATCATTTTTTTGTGTGTGTTTAAAAAAAATTTGCCTGTGGTATTATCCACCCTCTTTGGTGCTCAGTTCTGAATTTTGACAAAGTGGTAAAGTCATGTAGCCATCATCACAATCAAGATGCAGAACCGTTCCAGTCCCACCCCAAAATTTTGACAAATGCTTGTTTAATAAACTCAGCATAATTACAAGTACCACCTGGGTAACCAGTAATGACAGAAAGCATTAGAATTGCAGTAGCTGCTTGATGTCTATTTAATGTTTTAAAAATATCTATTTTTTAGGGTCTTTTAGAAAGACTTACTATTATTTTTTTCTTTCTATTCAAGTATTTCATGTTAAATTTGTAGTAGAATAAAATGTTCTTGAAAACTACCCAGAAATATATTATCTCGTGTCTCTGCCAGTGGAGAGTGTCCAGTCAATTCATTGTTTCCATTTAGGCCAATTTAAAATGCCATTTTATATTTTAAACTACAAGGCAGTCATATTAATGAGGGCGTTTTTGTTATTGTTTTGCTACTATGAATTAATTGCACTAGAAGGTAAGAATCAGAACATTTAATGTAGCTGTAACCTAGAGGAAAAATATCAAAGGCTTTGTTAAATCTTTCTCTCTCTCTCTTTTTTTTTTTTTGTAACATTCTTTTTCCCCTTTGCTTCATCTCAATAGGGAAAATTTTTATATAAAAGTTATTCCTACTCTGACTTACGCTGCTGTTTTTAACTTTCTTGCTCTTTTTCCCCCCCTTTCTTTGACTCTTTTCCTCTTCTCAGTCTCTTTCTTTTTTTTTTTTTTTCCATTTAGTTGTAGAAAGTTGAGTTCCATCCCAATTATTAAATCTTAGGAGACCATTCCCACATGGTTCCGTAAATGGTAGCTTCATCCCGAGTCCTTTCATCTCTTCCCCTGCTCTCTGGCTTGACAGTTGAAAAGGTCTGACTGTGCCACACAATGGTTTGATTGGTTTCTCTGGGGGAGACTTTTCCCTGCCTCATCATTCGCCAGGCAGGTGGACCAGAAAGTCTCTTGATTCTTTTGTTGCCTCTCAAAGTCCGAGGTCTTTGACTGAATAAATCCGCCGTCATGGGATAATTTGCTAAAAGGAGACTGAAAGATGTGAGAGAAAAGCCTCACTACTTGGGTGCTGCATTAATGAAATAACGGGTCCTCGCAGTTTGCAATTGAAAAATCACCAGGAATGCAATGGGTGGAGACCGGCTTCTTTTATTTCCCATAATCAACTTTTAGTTCTATCATTTAAAGCACGACTATCCCTTTGCTTGCCGGCCGGCCGAGTGTGTTTGCGTTTGTACCCATGTTGAAGGGGACAGCCGGTGCAGCTGAAAGCCATTTGGGCGCTGTGTCTAGTTAGTCATTAGATTATTACTAGTGGATGGAAAGAATTCCATATGACAGGACTAAGGTTGAGTTAACACAGGACGAAAAGTAATTTACAGATAGGCTGTCCCCAGCCATCTTTGTAGCCCCTGATAAGGTTTCATTTCAGAATGGATAGGCGACATTTCCACTTACGGGCCCATTCTGCGACACCTGTGATAACAGCTTCTGGATCCTAATTGAAATTGGTTTCAAAATGGATTTTCACTTTTCTCTGTCTGTGGAAAATATTGAATGGATTCAGAGCTGCCACAGAGAACCCTGGACCTTGGAAAATGGAGCGGGAAGCTAGGATCATCTTTCATAACAGTGTCGATGATATGACAGTTTTGTTATCTGTCTTATTAATGAAATCATTGATCACCTGATGAGGGAGATAATAAACTACATTCTACCAGTGTTCACAGTGCTCAATTAGAGTCTTATTACAAATAAGGAGGGAAAGAAACGTCAACAGTGGGAGTAAAGTAAAAGTCAATTAAACTTTTTATCCCCAAAGAGACCAGAACAGAACACACCAAGTGATTGCAATCCAAGTATTTTGAAATTCGAGAAGCCAACATTACATTCCCGAGATATCTTTATGACCAATGTAGGGTAACTAGCATCTTTTGTAAAGACACATTAAATAAGATTCAAAAGTGGAAGGGGAGGTTCTGAGTTAAGTGCTTGGTAGTAGGGAGATGTAAAAAAAAAAAAAAAAAGTCCACAGATCCTTTCCTCCCCCCCCCAGTGATGGGATTTGGGGCTCATCCTGGTAGGTAGAGTGAGTAAGGAAGAGCAACCTGAAAGAAAAATAGCTTATTGTCCTTTTGCTCTTAATGAGCTTTGGGAATCCTAGTAAGATGGGAATTAGGTTTGGGTTTAAGGAGGTGGCTCTATTGTTTGGTGTTAGGCTGCTCTGGAATGTGCTCTCTGTCCCTCTTTAAGAAGGGAAAGAGATGCTGACGACTCCTCATGTTTCAGGGTGAATTGTATTCCTAGGTGTTTCTCCATCCACAGTGCCAGCGAGGATCAATCCTGTCCCCTCTGAGCTTGAAAGAGGAGCTGTGATCAAAGGCTCCAGTGATGTCACTGATCTCTGGTGATTGATTAGGAACAGAAGTTCTGGAGGTTTCTGCCTTTCCTTGTACTTTCAGATTCATTACTGTCTACCATTAGGGTAACTGGCACTTAAGCTGCAAGATTATATAAATGAATGATCTAGAAAATATTCTATATTATTTCTGGATCCATATTTGTCTATTTTAAAATTTATTGGAACTATGCTTGCATTTTAAAAACAGCCTTCCCCTTTAAACATGCTGCAAAGGAAAAATAGAATTCTCTGTGCAAATTGGGGAAAGTACTTTGGAATTCTACATATAAATTGGGATGCTATTCAGCAGTGAAAACATTTACATTATTTCCAAATCAGTTTAATCACATACAGGTAATTATGAGTTAGGTAATTGTTAAATATATTTAAATGTTTTATTACCTTTGAAATTTAGGATTTTAAAAATTCTGCTAGTTATTTCTATGGAACTGTTTAACATTTTCCCCTTAACATTCAAAAACAAAAATAAATGGCACTCTATATTTAGAGGTGACAAATCGTGTAACTGGAGAAGATGTAACTTGAAAGGAAATCATAAAAAAAAAAAAGAAGACAGAGTTCAAGGGATCTCTTCTGGAACTGAATGTACTGTAACTTTTGGCTTAGATCCACCTATAGTAGGGATTGATTGCCAAAGTATTGGGAAAAAAATCTGTTTTGGAAGACACTGGAGTCGAAGAATGAAAAGTTGAATGGAAAATGAAGAATGTAAATTAAAGTTGCTATTACTGTCTGTGGTTTACTGTTGGTTGGCAAGGACTGTTGCCTCATGCTTACTTATAGCTAATTCCTTTCACAGAAAACTTCATTTTGAGAACTTCTCTCTGAGTATGACTGATAAATGTGTGTTTATAGTTTAGGATGAGTATCTAAAGAGAAGAGATCATGCAAATGAGGCTTTGGGAGAAGATAGTGAGGCAATTATGAATACTAAGCTTTTAAAGACTCCCCTTTCATGAATATTTTTGTTCTGTTGGCAGTAGTAGGATGAATAAACCCAGACTCTTTCTTGCCTATAACCAAAAGAGAACTTCTAGAAAGATAGAACAATGGCATAGTTAGAATAATGGAACTTCTAGCAATGTTAGTATTTTCTGGCAAAATATGAATCTAATATTCAGTGGAAGATTTCTTCTGAGCATTTAAAGATTGGAAAATACAGTGGCCATTTCACATTAAGTTTAAATCAAATATGCCTTAGCAAACTAATGTTTCTAGGCTTGGTTTCAAATCCTGGCAAGTTTCAGGGCAGTAGAAAAGTTCCTTTCCTATAAATGTTGACAGCAGTTCCGGTAGAGGCTAACAATGTTTTATAAATAGAGTTTACTTAGCAAAACCATATGTATGCCTAGTGAAATAACCTCACATTTATTTATGTTTTGATTTATAGAAAACATGTGCCCCTTGACAAAGCCTTTGGGCTCTTTTCCGCAATTAAAAGAAATCATGTTTGAAAAAAAAATAGCTACCATCTTAATGGGAGACTTTTTCACATAAATTCAAAGCACTTTCTTTGATCAGTTTCATACAAATTGAGAATATTTTCATCCATTAGTTTGACCCCAAAAAACCAGGTGAATTAAAAAAAATTATATATATGTATGAAAGCATGCACACAAATATGGAAGCACACAAATACGAAAGCATGCACAAATATATGATACTTATTGGCTGGATATTGGAAAAATCAGAGATTAACTGGCTGGATAACTTGAGAGTGGCAACTTGCATGCAGTGTTGCAGCAGGAAATGTCCATTTTTGCTTATTCTGGCTGGTAACTGGTGTTGGTCTAAAACGAGGTAGTCCTCTTGTTTGAGTTGGTTTGTTTATTTTGGGGGGGGCAGCATGCTGCTATTTTGCTGGGCCTTACTTTAATTATATAAAAAGTGCCTATACTTTGATTCTCTTTCTTTCCAACAACAGATATAAAGAAAGGGATAGAAGGTAGTTTCTAAATCCCTTATCTCTTCCCATTTTTTAAAAAGGACTTTGTAGTTTAATTAAAGATATGTCTTTTGCTTATTATTCTTTCCAAAAGTGACTTGTTAGAAGAAAAAAACGTTTCTTTCCATAAGAAAAAGTGAGTCTATTAGCTGGGACCAGACTACAAAATATTGCTCAGTGATAATTCTAGACTAGATTAGTGGTTTCCACTTTGCTGGGGGTGGGTTGGGAGCAGAGGGAAAGTCAGTCTTCAAATATAGAAACTTCATAATACATGCCCATACAAATGATACATAAAAGCCTTATAAATAAATGCTAGTATTATTTTGTAGCTTGTTGTAATTTGGGGCACTTTCATCTTCAAATACAAGTGAGAGATTATATGTGCTTAAATAAGAGAAAGTAAATGTTGATTGGAAATCTGAGGAAGGTGAATGTCAGTGTCCTGGTTCCTGGCTCCATGCAATCAGAAATGAATGCCACGGAGCACAGTGGCGACTGCTTCCGTCCCATAGTGACCTCAGAGAGAACTGGACCATCTTTTACCCATGGGGATTAATTGGCAAGCCTGGAACCCTTGAGAAAATGAGTGAACCCCTTGAAATTCTTTCATGCGCTGTTTTAAGGGCATGTGCCTGTGTTCTCTTTCTTTAGGATCTTAAGAAGTTTCATGACCCATTGTTTCCCAGTCCTCTTCTCTACACATAGCATTTGGAACTCTTAACTTTTTTTGGGGAAAATATTGAAAGTTTAGAATTGTCTTTGAGGATATGAGACCTCTTAGTGATTAGGGACCACAAAGGTGAATTTTTCTCTTATAAGATGTGATGTGATAACAATGGTTTTGACCCAGCTTACCTTATAGGGTTGCATATTAAGAATTTGAGAGATTTAAAAAAAAAAGAATTTGAGAGATTTTGCTTGCACTTCACTATCTCTGTAAATGAGGAGCATGGGTCTGTGATTTAAAGAGCTCTTGCCCTCAGAAACACTGTATGACATTCACTTTGAATTCCACAGGAATTTACAAGAATGTAAAGTGACAGGAAAGATGTCAGGTAAATATGAGGAGCTTGATAGGAATGTGTTAATATACTCCAAGTTTAGAAAGGAAAATGCACAATTCTCTTGAAATCAATTTGTATAAATCACATGTACCTGTCCATCTTAAAATAAAAGCCATCGAGAGACTGTTTAGACCACATTGTTAAGGCAGAACAATTTCAAGTATTTTGAAGAGCAGTTTATAGTATCAGTTTCATGTGCAAATCCAAGGAGATTTTTGCTTAGTTTTGACTGAATTGCTCATAATTACAGGTAGTTGCCACAAAGACAGTTGCTGTTCTGAAATCTGAGACGTGCATGTTCTTGACTGAGACCTGGCGTCACCCATTAAAGATCCAACCTTCTGTGCTCATCCTCCTGGGAGTACCTGGGCAGAGGTGGCATTGGCACTGCTAGAAGGGGCATTTTGGCTTTTGTGTGACTAACTCTTCCCAGATCAAGGCCCTCTCCTAAATCTCCTCACCGAGTGCTCTGCATAGTTTTCTGTTTGGCATCTGGTTTTATGTAGTTGTATTTCATCATTGCTTCGCTGAGAGCTTTTGCAAATTTCTTTGATTCTAATTTAGTTGCTTTAAACCCTTTGGAGTGAAAAAAGAAACAAAAGAAAAGTATAATGAACTTTGATTACTAAGCCTGGAAACTTTGAACCTCTCAATAACCCATATTTATAGTTATTTTTTAAGAATGAAATTCATAGGCAGAGGCTGGGAGTTTTATTACTGTTGCTGTTGAGATACAACATAAGAAAAAGTATAACAAAGGCCAGAAGGTTCCTTAAGAAGATTCCCCAAGCCAGGTAAAGAAGAAGAGATGGTTCATCATTATTAAAATAATGCATTTTCGAAAGTGTTTGAATGACAAAGGAAACCATTGAAGTGTGAAGAAAGAAGCCAGTTCTCACTTAACCATGTGTATCTGGGCTCCTGCTCACCACAGTCTGAGATCTTAGAAATACACACATCACTTTCTGCTTTCCTCTTCTTTTACATGCTTCTTTTTTATGAAAGGAATACCTGCTTATTAGGAAATTCAGAAATACATAAAGAAAAACAGGAATGTGTCTCACCTAGAGATGCCAGAGATAATCTTTGTTATTTCCGGTTATTTCCTCCATGTACATTTTCTGCATCATATAATATATATATCCATGTTCTGGTCAGCGAGTGTGTGTGAGCATTTTCCATGTCTTGTTCTGCTCTTCTCCAACTTGTCTTTAGTGGAGATGTAATTTATACAACCAATCCTGTCATTGGACATTTACATTTTTCTTTCGTTTTTCCAGTTGTCAATGAGGATGTGATGAAAATATTTAAACATCCTGTGTGCTTCATACATCTTACCTAATTAGCTCCAAGAAATATAGTAACAGATTTCCACTAGCTGTTTATGAGTGTTTATTTTCAGGAACCCTTATTAACATTAGTGAAATATTATTAAAGAAATTATGATTGTTAAAAGCTTTATTTTTCATATTTTTAAAATCCGAGTGTAATAAAGATATAGAAAAATGCATATGGTATAAATGAACAGCTTCGAGAATTTTACCAGTTTACATTTCAGTTTACATTTACACGTCATGTAAACTGAACATAGGTCAAGAAAAAACCACCACTAGGACCTGGGAGGGCCCTCGCACTGTTGCCCAGCTGCTTCTCCTGTCCCCAGAGCTTGCTGTCTTTATCCATCTAGTGCTAAGTAGCACTTGGGTAGTTTCTGGTGTTTGGTTCTTGGGAGCATTGAGTGTTTGGTACTTGTCTTTTGTTAGGCATATCGTGAAATGACTGCATCGTGGAAGGGGTGTGTGTTTAGCTGTAGTAAACACTATTAATGGTGTTCCCACGGTTTGCAGAGATTTGCTCCTGACTCTTGCCAACACTAAGTGTTTTCTGGCTTTTTCATTTTAGCCTTCTGTTGGTATTCGTCTGTGGTTTTCTTTGTTCCTGATAACTAAGCCAGTTAAACCTACTTTTAGATATTTATTGGTCATTTGCCTATCTTCCTATGCAGTGTTCTGTTAAGTCTTGAAAAATTTGTTGTTCTTTGGGAGTGAGTATTTACAGTTGTCCTCTCGCCGATTTGAAATATCTTTATTTGACATAGCCATTACATTTTTTTTAGCTTCTTTTCCTGAACTATCTTTTTCCTACTGATCTGTCTGTTCTTTAGGCAATACCACATCTATCAGATGTCACAACATATAACACATTCTATCTGTGCACGTCATCTTCTGCGCTTCTTTTATCAAATGCTTCTTCGCTCTTTCCCCATTTTTTTTCTTCTAGGTCCAGAAAATCCACTTTTTGATTGTGTTGTTTATGACTTCATACATACATCATAAAAGTGTGGATGAATGCAAACCATTTCCACGGTACTGGTTGCCCCTGGGAAGAGTGGAAGAGGAATAAGATAAGGGAGGGTTCAGATCTATCTGTACTGCCATGTGTTTTATTTTTTTTTAAATAGAGGCATGTTTTATTTATTTATTTATTTATTTATTTATTTATTTGTTTGTTTGTTTTTGTTTTATACATGCACTGGGTACAGTCAGAAGCGCGGGAGGGCGAGAGAATTCACCAGAGCCAGAGCGGGGAGCAGAGCAGAAGGACCGAAGTACACTGACTGCTGAGGGGAGCAGCGGGCGGCAGGAGAGGTCTGCGCGCCATGTGGGACCCTCCTCCAGTGGCCCGGGAACAGCCGGGGATCGAACCGGCGCCGCAGAGGCCGCGGGCAGTTTTGCAACCCAGTGCTCAACCTCTGCGCCACCAGGGAGACCCTGCCATGTGTTTTAAACAGAAAAAGTTTTAAGCAAATTTGGGAAAATACTAATGTGGGTTAGATTTGAGTGGTGGTATCTTGGTGTTGCTTAGTCTCTTAATATGTCATGATTAAAAGATACCCCCTTGAAATTTCATCTACAATTATATTCAGCTAGCTTTCCTAGGCTGTATTGTACTTAATGTTGGCTGTAAGAAACCACCGTGGTTGTTTTTCTGCCACATTCTCACAGGGCTGCTCTCTTCCCAGGCATCCGTCAAGGTACCTGCAAATCTGTACCCTCTCTGGTGCTCACATTCTGCATTGCTCTTTGGAAATATTTTCTTGTAAATCTGTCACTTATAAGAAAATATGTAGGAAATAACAATTGGCAAGACGTAACAGGTGTTTGCTTTATTTTCATCTTAGATTCTTTAACGTGTTCTGGAAGCAATTTAGTTTTACTTTTGTCTCATCTGTCTTGAATTGAAAGTTGCAGGTATATCCATAAGTACTTGATTTAATGTAAATACCGCTTGTATTCTCTCAGGAGAATAACATGCTCCTGCTTCTCTACATGAGGGTTTTTTTTTTTAAATCAAGTTATAGCTGCTGCCCTTTGCATTCTCTGGTAGTGGTGTCTTACTGAAATCAGTCAGTGCTGGGGCAAGGCCAGGGCTGGGTTTAGGCTCTTCATCATTTTTTGATTCATATGCTTGTTCTTGAAAGAACATGATAGTAATGGGATGACAAAAGGAATCATGACACCCTCATTTTTTGACCTTGAGTTCCCTAACCTTGGGGTATTACTAATTAATAACTTGGAAGTGGTAGATTTAAGGTAATATTGGTCATAGCCAAATGGAAGAAAAGCATCTGTGAGAGAGAATCTTGATTGCATGTGTAACATGTTGCGATGATGCAGGTATATGAAGTAGAACTCATAAAAAAGGGGGGGCACCAAAAATGTCTTTAAGAATGCCAAGTGGCAGCCTATACATTCCTTTGAAGGTAGGGAGTGTTGCCTTCAAAGGTATAATTCCAGTAGTTTTACTTAAGCTTCAACTTCACTCACTTGAACACCTGCCCACACCTGCTGCCTAAAGCTTTGGAAAGCAGTTGAGAGTCAGGACTCCTGTTTATTCTGCAAATTTCAGATCATCTAGCATTTTGTTGACCTTTTGTCTGGGGAGATACCCAGTTGCCAGAGCCAGGCCAAAGCACACAGAAAATTTTTCAGCTCTCAGAGAAATTCGAACTTCCTTTTCCCGCAGGAGTGTCTTGGGGAAGTTGTACGTACAATGGTACTTTTCATGTCTAGACTGTTGTATGGGATTTCTGTCTAATGAGAACCTTTCTTTTTTCTTACACTTGTTTAAATGAACAAAAGTCAGGAAGAGGTTGGGGACAGAATGCAGGGAATATAGATGTAGAAAATCCTAGACCATCATATTTTCCCAGCTCCTTTGTGCCAAGTCCATGCAGCTTGAAGTGTCAGGTTCTTTTCTACTGCTGGGCTGCCTGTAGTCCACCATTCAGGCCCCTGCAAGTGCTGGATTATGGAAACAGAAGATTAATTTATGAGGCCAACTTTCAAAGATGTTTATCGGTGGATGAGTAAACAACCAAATTGCAGGTGCAATGTAAATTATACCTACAGACTATCAAGGGAAGTCACCTAGAAGAGATGGTATTTGGATTAGCTCTTTGAAATGTAAATGGTTAAGACAAGACCTGGAGCTGGAGAAGAAGACAAAAAAAGAAAGGCATTCCACGTGGATGGAGCAGATGAACAATGACCTGGAAGTAGAGATGTTCTTGATGATTTGGAGAAATGTTACCCATTAGTTTAGGTCCCTTATTGGAAAGGTGTGGTTTGGGGTGGGGAATTGATTATTGAAGCCACAGGGTGAAGGCCCATTTCAATTGTAATATTGAAGAGTTTGGCTTCATCCTTAAGATAGAGCGACACCTCTATTCCCACTGCTTCAAAAAAATGTCTGGCAGGAAGGGTGGGTTGCAGTGGGGAAAATGGAGGCATCGAGGTCACCAGGAGGCTGCCACAGAGTTACTGGGGAAGTCGAGGGTAAAAGGAGATCATGCAGAAGAAAGCTAACGGGGGAATAAGATTGTAGGTAGAGAGACAGGCATGACCTGGAAGGCTGAGGAATATTCAGGGAAGTCAGGAGAGGAAGAAAAGGGTAGGTTGGTGGGTGCAATTCAGTCTTAAACATTGTAATTTTCATCATGCATTTGAATTTCATTTCCATCATGTATTTCTTTTTTGAAAAAGGTTGCGCTGAAGACAAGATTCATCTAGGATGTAGGTAGGTAGTAAAGGCAACAGGGATTATGGGATGGCTAGAGAATGTGAGATGGAGGGGAACACTCAATGGGTAAGGAGATTGAGATAGATAATGAAGACTAAAATGGCTGAGGGTTAAGGAGTGTAGGAGATTGGGGTAGTTTCAAAGGTGGCAAAGATCCAGGAAGATTGAAGGCTGAAGAAAGCACAGCATTTGGCTGTTAGTACCTCTGAGACATTTGCAATTACCAGGAGCAAACTATACTGGAGAGGCAAACCCAGTGGGAGCAGCATGGAGATCTGGGAGCAGAGAAAGGGGAGGTATTGAGTTGCTCACTCTTGCATGGAGTAAAAGGAAGACAGAGGACCAAGAGATAAGGATGGTGACAACATGGTGCTAGGCTGTGCAGGTCCCACAAGGGCTGTGCTTCTCATGCAGGCTGCAGACCAGGGTCAGGGTGATCTGAAGCTCTGGCTGGGGCTGGTAGGAAAAGCACCCTGGGTGATTCCCTGTGCATTCAAGGTTCTGAATGTCTGCTGTAGGGCAACAGAGTCAAAAACACATAAAAGAGGGATTACATTTCCAGAAAAGGGAGCCTTGCATCTGAAAAAGGAGGGGAGCAGGCAGTCTTGGGTGACCACATAGATTAAAAATTCTGAGCGTAGGGCCTCCGCTGGTGGCACAGGTGGTTGAGTGCAGTGCTGTGAAGCTGTTCGCAGCCTGTGCAGTGTCAGTTCGATCCCGGCCGGCTGGCGAGGGTCCCTCATGGCAGGGTGGACCTCTCCTGTTGCGCCCGCTGTGCCCCTAGCACTATATTTCGTCTTTCTGCCTATTCTGTTCCCCGCTCTGTCTCTGGTGAATCCTCTCACCCTCCTGTGTGTCTGGCCTGTACCCCAGTTCTTGTGTAAACAAACAAACAAACAGACAAATAAATAAATAAATAAATACTTAAAAAATTTAAAAAATTCTGAGCATGAGGGGAGCAAATTAAGAAAGTCTCCTTCCACTTGCCCGTTTTCTCTAAATGTGTAAAAGATGGTATCAGAGTAGCAGAGGTAGGTTTGGGAATGACAAGTTTGTTCCTGACCGATGGGGACAGGTGTGGAGCATGCATGGTAGGATGGCCAGGTAGCCCGGGCCCAGTTGAGAACAGACATGGTGGTTTTCTGATGGCATCACATGAAGCCATCCCTCCACTGCAGCTTTTTGCAGAGCAGACAGAACAGAAGACTCAGCTCAGGTATTTGCAGCCCAGGTCTGGAGGGCTCCTGGAGGACGATGCCCATGCCCCATCTGCTCTTTTGCCCCCTTCATCTGGTATGCGGATGTGTAAGGAGGGCTCAGAACTTCAGTCACTTACTTGTGCTAGCCCATCATTCACAGAGAATGCAGAAGACCAGTACGCACTACTGCTCTCACATAAATTGCTTACTTGCGGTAGAATAAGTGTCTTGCATAATTTTAGAACCAGGAGGGATGCTTGTCAAGGCTATGGAATACACTTCTGTGTGTGTGTGTGGGGGGCAAGGGGTGGGCAGAGGGGGGAGGGAGAAGGAGAGGGAAGAAATCTTTTGAATTTCAGGTGAATTCAGAATTTGGCAGTAACATTGACCAAAGATGGACCAGATGCCTCTACCTTTGGAATCTTGTAATCTGACTTACAAGAGTTTTAAATGTTAAATGTACTTTAGCATGCAGCCCCAAAGTCATTTCTTTTTTTACTTGTGTGTGTATTCAATTGGACCTCTTAAATTCTTACTTTTACATGGAAAGCACTTTAAATATGATTTTTCCACTTTTTTTTTTTTTTGCTTTTGCTTATCATTTCTTAAAATGACTGATAAGGATTTTTTATCTTGGTTTAAAAAGACATCACACACACGCACACACACGCACACACACAGAGAGAGAGAGAGAGTCATCTTTCTCCCCATCCTTAGCTGATATTCCTTAAATGCCTGGAGCCCTGCCATAAGGGGCGGAGGTGTGGGGGTCTGACATGGAACTGACTGTCCTGCAGCTGCAGAAGGACAGATCTGAGCCCCTGAACTCCTCAGCTAGCTGGGTGCATGACATGCTGGAGGAAGCAGCACCTTGGTGGGGAAGGAAATAAGCTAGGACAGGACCGGGAAACGGCATAGTGCTTTCCCCCGCCAGTCGCCCCTTCTGGAGAAGGCACATTATTTTCACGGGAGAACCCACTGTTATGTGTGGAGATGGGCGCATAGAACGCCGGCTCCTGAAGAGGCTAGAGGACTTGGAAATGCATGTTGTGCCCAACTGAACCCCTGGGGAGCCCTAAGAAGTTGTGGGAGATTGACAGCACCTCAGACACGGTCAGTGCCCTTTGAGTCCTGCCTGTAGGACCAACTAAACAATTTCATGGTTTCTTTCATAAATGAGGATGGATTGCTGTGTGGGGAGAACACTTGTGAAGTCCCAGAAATCGCTTCCTGAAAAGTAAGAAGCACGTGAGGTGAGCATCCAGGTATCTTTGTTTTCTTTGGCCAAATTCGGGTCAGTGTTCATGGAACACTGAGAGCCCCCAAATAAATCCTTGTACACACCAGCATCTAATCTATGATAAAACAGCCATGAACGGGAAAAAGATCTCTCTAATAATGGTGCTGGGAAAATTGGAAAGACACACATAAAAGAATAAAGTTGGTTTCTAACATCATATACAAAAATAAACTCCAAATGGATTAAAGAGTTAATTATGATCACAGCAATAAAATACATGGAAGAAAACCTTGGTGATACATTTCATGATATCAACAATAAAGATATTACCACCATGGCAAGGGAATTAAAAACAAAAATAAACACTTGGGATTTCCTCAAGTTAAAAAGTTTCACTGCAACCAAAGACAATACAGGACAGTTAGACACCTTACTGAATGTGAGAAAACATTCACATAATAGGTAATTTATAAAGAATTAATATCCAAGATATATAAAAAATGCATACAATTTAATAATTAAAAAAAAAATCCCTTGGGGCCTCCCTGGTGGCGCAGCGGTTGAGCGCTGGGTTGCGAGGCTGCCTGCAGCCTCTGTAGTGCCGGTTCAATCCCCGGCTGCTCCCCGGCCACCAGAGGAGGGTCCCACATGGAGCGCAGACCTCTCCTGCAGCCCGCTGCTCCCCTCAGCAGTGTATTTCAGTCCTTCTGCCTGCTCTGCTCCCCGCTCTGGCTCTGGTGAATTCTCTCACCCTCCCGCGCTTCTGACTGTACCCAGTGCTTGTATAAATAAATAAATAAAAATAAATCTTAAAAAAAAAATAATAAAAGCAGCAGATCTGAGCAGGAAAATCCCCATAGAGGATATCCAGGAGGCCAAAAAACATGAAAAAATGTTTATCACTTCTAAGAAGAGAGATGCAGATTAAAATTACAATGAGATACCACCTCACACCCATGAGAATGGCACATATTAAAAAGACCCCCAACAAGTGTTGGAGGGGATGTGGAGAAAAGGGAACCCAAAACACTGTTGGTGGGACTGTGAACTGGTGCAACCATTATGGAACAGTCTGGATTTATCGTAGAAAACTAAACATGGAAATCCCATGTGACCAGCAATCCTACTTTTGGACATCTATCCACAGAATGTGAAGCCATCAACAAAAAAAATGCCGTACCTTCCAGAATGTTCATAGCAGTATTATTTATACTGTATATTTATAGCTAAGACATGGAAGCAGCCTGAATGTCCATTGACAGACAATTGGGGTCAGTGTGTTTGAATTCAGAAAGCATGCGTTTTTCATTAAACCAAATAAAGAACTTCTTGTGGACAGCTTGAATGTCTGGGAAGGGAGGGCAGGAGATCAAGAAGGAACTGTTCTGGTTGTCATTCCCAGCCTGTGCCTCAGATTCCACTCTGCTGCTTTCTGGGATCCCAGAGTTTATGTTGGGTCTCTTTCAATTGTGTTTAGGCTTATGTCACTGTGTTCACCACAAAGCATAGCCTGCCAAATGGAACAGGGTCATCTCTGCTAAATGCCCATATCATGCCCATATTATAGATAAGAAAATTGAGACTCAGGGTCCAGGACTAGTCAGAAGCTGGACTCCCCCAGGCTTGCACTTATGTTCTTGGCCTTGAGTAGGGCCGGTGGTAGTGTTATATTTTTGTGTCTTGATTCAGAGATTAAAAATTGGAAGCTGTGCTGACGTTTGAGAAATGATTTTCTGTTAAGTAAAGTTGAGTTGCCAACCCCTGTGGAGTTCCTGTCATATTTGTATGTGACATATATACAAATAAAGTTGTATAAGTATCACTGGGCATGCATCTTTCTATGTTTGTATGAGCACATGGCATGCATGTTTTCCTCTTCAAAATCTGTATGTTTACTTTTTTCATTCGATAGAACACTGAAACATATGATTCCATTCCCAATAAGACAAGCTGAAAAAGGACTACTTTGATATACAAATGATAGTGTCTGGAAGTACTTTATTATTTTTGTTTTTATTTTTAAATTTACTTATATATATTTTACATCATTGTTCATTTTTGTGAACAATATTTCCTTTCCCCTCTCAGGTGTAGTCCCTGTAAAATTCCCCCCACCAACTCACCAGTGCACATCACCACAGCCCCTTGTGCTCTTCCCTCCCCTGTTGTGATCCGTCTCCCTCCCCCGCCCCTGCAGAGTGTCTCTGATTTATAGAGACATTAATTTTTTTTAATTTATTATTTTTTTCCTGGCCCCTTATTGGGTTCCCTTCTATTCCTCCTGTATTTGAAACTATTTCTTTGTCCTTCTGACTTATTTCAGTGAACATAATCTTCCTTCCAGCTCCATCCAACTAGCTGCAAATGGCATGAGTTTATCTTTTTTTGTTTGCTGTTTGGTATTCCATTGTGTATATGTACCACGTCTTTTTGATCCAGTCTTTCATTTTTTGGGCATTTGGGTTGTTTCCATATCTTACCTATTGTAAATAGTGCTGCAGCAAACATAGGGGTACAGGTATCCTTTTGAGTTAATGTTTTTGTGTCCTTTGAGTTAATTCCTAGAAGTAGAATTGTTGGTTCATATGGTAGCTCCATTTTTAGTAGTTAGAAGAACCTCCACACAGCTTTCCATAGTGGTACACTTTAAAAGGCACTAAAAGCTCTCAGTAGCGGGCGGTCATTTCCTGTCATTCTCGGTGGCCTAGCTTTGTCAAACTTACGGTGTTAGAATGTGGCCTTTCACCTGTCTCAGCTGTGGCAACCACAGTATCGGTCCTTGGATTAATACTGTCAGCTCCTAAATGTTTTGGACACTTGTCCTTTATTCTTTAGTATTTTTTAAGACTACAATGCTCATTATCTTGTACAAATCCTAGAGCAGGTAGGTCAGGGAGTCAGTCCATTTTCAGTGAATTGGCCTGTTTAGTCTCTCCTAATGTCTTCTGATAGGTTCACCTTGAACCAATGCATCTATTTCTATTTTTTTTCCCTGAAGTCTCCACTGAGGCACAGTCTTCTATCTAGTGATTAGCCTGCTATGCCCAGGAATCCACTAGAGAGCCAGACCAGACTCAAAGCCTCTTCCAACCGTGATGACCTGGCCAGTATGAGAAGCAAACATTCTTTCAGACACAAGACACTATTTCTCAGCAGCTTTCTTTTAAACTCACATAATACATCCGTCTGTCAGTATCACATTTTACATATATCATCCTTCCTTAATAGAGAAATTATTAAAAGCACACATGCAACTAATAGTTTTTAATTGGCTAGCAATTTTTAGAAGCACATTTTTGCAGGTATAAAGATAGGATTACTGAAATCTTCAAAATCTTTGGGAAAAAAGCTTTTTGGACACCGTCGAGGTGGAAAGAGTTGGGTCAGATTTTCTAACCCATTTTGATCCAAGCATTCTGATGAGTTAGGCGGACATTGAAATGGCTCATCACAGGTAAAGGATGATGTGTCTTGGGGCAGGCACTGCGTGGATGGAGTCGAGGCTATGACTGTGTGGGGAGCCTGTGTCTCTGATGAGAAAATGCTTCGATGCTTGCAGGAGCTTCTGCCTAAGCCATGTGTCCTCTTTCTCCCAAGTAAGGTGTGGCTCAGTCCCTGTGAAGATGAGATGGGGTGCAAATACCCCAGTCATAATACACGTGGGGCTGAAGGACATGGGACACCAGAGAGCAGGCCTAATGCACATGACTGTGATCTTAGACTCATTTAGTTATTGTTGCTGGTGTTGAAAGAGATGTAGTAAATACCTCTTTCTTTCCCTCTTTGTTTTCTACCAAAGGGGCATTTTTCTTAAGAGCATAAATAAACAAATATTACCTTCCACTCCAAGTGGCAGAATCTTTATAGAACCTAACTGCCTAGAGATGGAAAGCTGTGTAGCTCTCAGACTCCTTCCCCCCTTTGATGTACAAATATGTTGGGAAGAGCCCTAAAAAATACTGTTACTGTCATCCCAGCTCAAAGGGATAAAGTCCTTTGCAAAGCTGCCCATTTCATTTGCAGACAAATTCCATCATTAGAACATGTTTTCTTATGTGGAGCTGACTCAGCCACCTCTTACAACTTCAGCTATCTGCCCCATCCCAACCCTGTTGCCTTCAAAAGCATTTTAAAACCTGGAGATGGTCAGTCCTTCAGGATCCACATGAATTTTTCCACAGATGCTTGCAGATATTTGAAGAAAAATGTTTTCTTCCCTTGACCTTTTTTCTTATTTAGGGTGACTTTTTGTGCTGTCAGCTGGCTCCAGGCAGGTATCTTGGTGTGAAGGCGCAATAGCATGGGCCTTAGTGCTGTTCCTGTTTGTGCTCCAGACTGCAGTGGGGTCTGGTCACCCTCCTTTGCTGAGTCGTGCTATGTGATGGGATGCGGCATACCTGGATATTTTGCTCCATCTATTGCTAGGTCATATTTCTCTGCTGAACATGACATGTATTAATTTTTTGGACTTAAGGCTAGGACTTTATAGTTGTCCTTATTACATTTCTTCTTCACCTCAGTCCTTAATCAAAGGATAAGGCTGCTATGAGGTTACTTCCTGCTTCAGAGTTCAGTATAGTGCTGAGTCCCAAGGCTTAGGTAAAAGGGAGGGTCTGTCTGTCTCTGTCTCTCTCTTGCTCATCTTCAGTTTTTGAATGACTGTCACATATAAAAACTCACTTTATGTTGTTGTGACTATGGAAACAAAACAAAGTGAGAGAGAAGCTGGATGGGCTTTGCCTGACTGACCCTGCTACCTGCTCAGTGAAATATGGGATGGATTTTAGGGAGGGAAAGAGTGTGCGCCCTGGAAGTCAGAGCTCTAATGAACTTTTAATGCGCTTTCTGTAAACTTATTAGAAATAGATATCTTGCTGTTGCCTGTTATTTACCTTGCATACTAATGTCTGTGTATGCACAATGGAAAATTTTTCATCGGCTCCCAAACAAGCTAGTGGCCTGAAAATCATTTCCAGAAATTTTAGAAATGTAAGTAACCCAGCATTGTGGTGAGTAGCTGAAACCACATCTAACATTTGGATCAAACTATCATTTCAAAGTACTGCTGCCTCTTGCATGTCTAAATGGCATTTTTTCTAACATTTCCAGTGTATTCTTTTGCTTTTGGTTATTGATCAACAGCTTTGTAGATGCCATTTATCCATTATCATAATAAAGCTAAGGAGAAAATGCTTTGTCATTCCAGTTGGCAATGAGATTGTCCCCAGTCTTTTCCTTAGTTAAAAAAAAAAAAAAAAAAAGGAAACTTTCTAGAAGAGACTGAGAATTTTAAACCACACCATTGATTGTGTTTCTTACAATTGTTTCTAAACTGTAATGTTTTACCTGCAGGAGAATTCATCTGAGGGTGTGTGTGTGTGTGTGTGTGTGTGTGTGTGTGTGTGTAGTGTCCAAAGGAGGAATCAAAGTTAGATCCTATTGGGATATGCTGGTTTTTAAGCATTTGGATATTATAATCAATCCTTGGAAGGGAGCGCCAGTCTGAAATTTTAAAGAGGACCCAGGCATTGGCCCACCAGGCTTTGATTCCAGGTTTTGCCAGATCTCCATGAGATGAGATAAAGAATTTTTGGAGAATCTGCAGCACTTGTTCTGGCCTGAGTACAGCAGTGCACTATCCCCATATACTTGAGTTTCAGTTCCTTCCCAGAAAAGGCTCTGCAAGGGGGGTCTCAGGGCCCTTCTCAGACTGGTGATGGAGTCAGAAAAAAACAGATCACACCCCAGTGAGCATTGTCTGCCCGGGGTACCCTGCTTCTTCCTAGCATTCCAGCTAAGTTCCCTGTCTGCCTTCCCCAAAGCCTTACCCCTCCGTAGCACGTCCTAGCAAATTTATTTTTCTTCCAAAAAGAATTGCTGCTCTGTGAGATTATTATTTTTTAAATATTTATTTATTTATTTATGCAAGCATTGGGTATAGTCAGAAGCACGGGAAGGGAAGAGAATTCACCAGAGCCAGAGAGGGGAGCAGAACAGGCAGACTGACAAAGTACACTGCTGAGGGGAGCAGTGGGCGTGGCAGGAGAGGTCTCTGCGCCATGTGGGACCCTCGCCAGCAGCCGGGAATCCACCTGGTGCTGCAGAGGTTGCGGGCAGCTTTGCAACCCAGTGCTTAACCACTGTGCCACCAGGGAGACCCTGCTCTGTGAGATTATTTTACTTTTTTATGTGTTTGCATGTTTACATTTTGTCTCTGTACCGAGGTCTAAGAAGCGAGAGCCTCTTCAATCCTCACACCATACCTCTGCTTGGAACAGGGGCCAGCACAGTGATGGAGACCTGGGTGGTAGTGGGAAGGTCTCAGTATAAATGAGTACATGAAAAACAGGTCTTGAATGAATGAAGTAGGCCTAAGAATGACTTTCAACCATACTTGGAGGGATTTAGGGGAATTTACACTTCCTTTCAAAGATACTTTTTTTTTTTTTTAAGGTTCTAATGCATGCTATTCAATTAGCAGGGGAGATGTTTGTGCATATATTTTAGATAATTATGACTATATCTAGTTAAATTTCTCTGCTCTGCTTTCCACCTCTGTATTTCTCTATCATTTTTGGCTAATTTCCTTAGAAATATTAATGCAGTCTCCATGAAGATCATATAGAGCGAGAGCCTGCCATAAAAATGAAGTGACTGCCCAGGGATTCACAGAGGTTCTGAGCCACCCACCTGGACAGTTGTCTTAATTGAGAATATAAGGGGAGGGGCTCATTACCTTCATGTCTGGGTTGGAGAAACCTGGGATTATCCTCAGGCCTGTGAGTAACGAACACTCGTTAATGGGAACGCTGGTGTGGTAAATCTACATGTGGCAAAGACCCACATCCTTCTCTGTGGAGTAGACCCCTGATCCAGTAGTGGGACATTTGCTATTACTCTGAAGTTACATAATGAAGAGTATTTAGGTGGCCAGAAACTTCTGTTTTCTAGTGAGTGTGTTGTTTTAATTTTGTTTGCCTCAGTCACTGGGAGAGTTAAAATCAGAAGAGGATTTCCAGTGTCAGATCCCTGCATTCTCTAGCAAAGAGCCATTGTTTTCCTCAGCTGAGGAATCTACCTTATTTGGCTTCATCTTCAATTTGTATCTACAGGGTGAGTCATGTGGATTGGTGCTGGTGCATTCCACAGGGTCTACATTGGAACAGTTGAATAATTATTTATTCAATTGCATAGATATTGGATAACTGTTGATAGGTTATGGGGATCTGTTTTTTTAGAATCCTAAGAAAAGTCAGCTAAACATTATGATATTAGAAGAACACATGGTGGAGACTCTCGCAGATAAAGGTGGGTTCTACAGTCTGACGGTCTTGGATGTGAGCTCAGGTTTCTCTGCTAGGAAGGCCTGAGACAAGGTACTTTCTAGGCCTCACTGTCCTTATTTGTAGAATGGGGATTATAACACCTTTTGAAGGTTATTATGAAGAGCAGTAGAATGTTGTCTGTATATGCAGCATCTGCACAATTATCAGTTCCCTTCTGTTGGAAAATGCTACTCTCTGGCTTCATTCCTGTTTTGTCCTGTATGCTACCAATCAATATTAAAATAGGTTTATTTTCTTATTCTCTTCTCCTTTCTTTTTTCCTTCTATTCCACCCTCCTCCATCTTGATGAAGAGGGTTTTTTATTCTCTGGCATCTCAGATGAGACGTGAAACTGCCTAGAAGATGAACTCTTATCAAGCTTACCAACATATTTTAGAGAAAAATTGGAATCTTCATGTCAGACACAGTATTGTCTTCTTAAGTTGGAACTGAGATGGAACTCTGGTATTAATTTGGAGTGGCAAAGGTGGTATCTTCTTTAAAATCTCTATAAATCAAACCTTTAGTGCTTTTAAAAGTGAATAGTGGTGGATGTTTTTGTGTAATATACTATTTGGGGATGCTGTCACTTTTAAATGTAGGTTTTTAAGAAGTCTTTCTTGGGAGATTCATCTTCTGTAATGAAATGTTAATCAGGATTCCTTTGTCGTGTGATAAAACATCAAACCCCTGTATCTCTCCTCTACCCTCAACATTTTTTGAAACTTATTTAACTCTGCTAAGCATTGTTAGTTAAACTTGGAAGAGCTAACCCACATTGTCTGGCTGATGTAACCCAACAATATTTATCTTTTTAAAAATTTTTTTAAAGATATATGTATTTATTCATACAAGCACAGGGTACAGTCAGAAGCGCGGGGGGGTGGGGGTTGAGAGAATTCACCAGAGCACCATGTGGGAACCTCACCGGTGGCCGGGGATGTGGGCAGTTTCACAGCCCAGGGCTCAACCGCTGTGCCACCAGGGGAGGCCCCAAGGATATTTCTCGACCCTACTTGCTAAGGGAGATTTACAGTGTCTACTATCGATACTGTTTAAATACTGTAAATACTGTTTAGATGTAGGTCCCTTTAAATTTTTTTCTTCATTATTTTAGGACCAGGAAAATATCTTTTATTTTAACTGAATGAGTGGATTCAGCATTGTTCTCTGAAGCATCTTGAGGATCTACCTTATTTAGATGTTAGTAAGGATAAGAGAGTCTATTTTTGCTTTTCTAAGGATTCATTTTTGTGTTTAGTGTACCAGAGACTTTCCACCTGGGCAAACTGGAAACAAAATTATGTTTGAGAAATGATCAAAATGGAAATAAATTCAATTATCTCAATCTTTCTAGAGCCAAGATACATAGAAAATGACATGCTGAGTCCTCTCAGTTGGCCCATGTAGCCTGGGGGAGGAAGAGAGCAAAATTGGATTTATTGAATGCTAGCTCATCTATCCATCCATCCATCCATCCATCCATCCATCCATCCATCCATCCATCCATCCATCCAGTCCATCCATGCTCCCATCTATCCATCTACTAATGTCTTCAGCAAATAGTTATCTAAAACATACTATGTCCCAAACGCTGTGCTAAGTATTTAGGAATACATTAAACAAAAACATTTCCTGCACTCAGAGAATATATAATCTAGACACTAGTTAATTGTGAAAATTGCTATAGTAGAGCACCAGCAGGAGCAGTGACAGACAGTTATACTGGAGCTGGCCATTGGGGAAGACTTTTAGAGGAAGGGACATTCAAGCTGAAATCTATAAAATAAAAGCACTGGAGAAAGCAAGATGAGAATGGATGAAGAGGTAGGTCCAGAGGGAAGTTATATTCTAGATAATGTGAACAATAATAGGTGAGCATTCTTAGAGGTAAAAGGGATCCTTGTATATTCAAGCAAATAATATAATTTAAAGGAGCTAAGGAATGGAATGAGAGGCTTGAGTACTGGTGCAAATGGGTAAATATTTAAACGGGATGTAGGTTGTGAATGTTTAGGAAGCCCTGTTTGAATTTTATCCTAGTGTCAGATAAGAAAATGTACAAGGGGGCCTCCCTGGCCGTGCAGGGTTAAAAGTCTTTGCGCTGTCAAGCTATGACCAGCCACTGGAGCATGAATTCGGTCCCTGACCAGGAAGTTAACCCACATATGGTGCAGCAGACCTCTCCCATCTCACCTGCTGCTCCCCGCAGCAGTGTATTTCAGTTGATCTGCCTTTTTTGCTCCCCATTCTGTCTCTGGTGAATCCTTTTACCCTCACACTTCTGGCCTGTACCCCAGTTCTTGTATGAGTAAACAAATGAAAAAATAAATCTTTTTTTTTTAAAAAGAAAGTGTTCAAGCTTGGAAGTTGGAATTATAGGTGGGTTACATCATTTTAAGTAGTGTATGTGATAGGTTGGAAAGGGTAGCCCAGAATAGAGGCCTACCTAAGAGGTTATTAACTCACATGCAAACTGGTGATGGCTTGTCCTCTGCATTGGTGGTAATGGGGTGAGTGAAATGGAATGTACGTGGAGACATATGAGGTTGAATTTTACAGGGTTTGATAGGACTTTGGGGATGCTACCCAGACTCCTCAGGTGATTAGTGCTGTCATTCACTGAGACAGAAAAGATTGGTTTTGGATACTGATGAATCAATATAAAGGGCAACCAAGAGGATGGAAGTTTAGAAAAGAGATCTCAGTTGGAAATGTTGATGGTAGTTGGGAAGGGATGAGGTTACAGAAGCAGAGCAGGAAGAGATGAATGTAGACCCGTGGACAAAACTACCTAATGCACAGATAAGGAAGAAGTGATATTTTCCTAAAGGAACCTGGATAAATGAAAATATAGTGAATCTTCCTGGAATGTAAACTTTGAAGTTTGTGCCTATCTTTTCTAAATGTAAATATTCATGAGTCTGTTTCCTTTCACTGGTTTATCCCCCTTAGTTTGTTATCCTCATTTTGATGTGGCCCAGGCAAGGATATTCCTGTGATAAAGTTGATCAGTATCGGGACAGATAGAGTGGATGTGCGAGGTGGAGGGCTGTTCTGAAAACGTTTGCTACACAGAATTGATACTGGCTGGGAGTAGGGCAAGGGACTTTCCTTTATGCATTTTAAAAACATAAAATCAGTGTTATTGTTGGGCAAGAAAATGAAAAACAAATCCACAAGAAAAATAAGCACTTACTGAGGTTTTCTTTCTTTCAACATCTGAAGCAGATATGCCAACAAGTTAATGTTGCTTAAATTAGGGTGGTAGGTAGAATAGATAAACTAGTATATCATTCTTAGTACTTTCCAGTACAATTTGAATATTTCATAATTAAATGCTATGTAGAAGAAACACCAAAAATAAAATGGGATGGGGCACATTCTGACCACATTTTAGTTGAGCTCTCAGAATCCATGGAAACTAGATAGGTGATAATACATTTAAAAAATTAATTGAAAGGGATTGGAGTGTCCAGCCATGCAGACAAATTTCGGTGTGGGCAATCAGATCGTTGTGCACAGAAGTTGTAGGAACAAAGTCAACAACTTCCGTTGCGTGTTCTGCAGAGAGAAGGCCCACTGAGCAGACCCATCCTGTGCGGAGGCCTTAACATCCTTTTTTTGCTACTAGTTGAATTCCTGAGTAATGTGAGTCAGTGGACTTTTTTTCTTTGGAGCTACTGATCAAAGGCCCTTGCATCCCAATAAAGACAGCCTGGCTCGAGGAGGCAGGTGCTTGTGGGCAGGAGAAAAGGGTGAGCATCACTTTGGGTCCTGAAAACATAAGCTTCCTCCAGGGATTTTTTAAAACCCCCTTTGAATGGGCTCATTGTTTATAAGAACTGTCCTTAATGGGAAAAAAAAAAAAAAAACAAAAACGAGAGGGTCTGTAGCTCACTCTGCTTTCCTGTGCTGGCCTTGTTGTTTATTTGACTTATCAAGTCTCCAGTAGTTGCTGGGCCTTGTGACCTTCCTTGAGCTATTCCTCCAGAGTATCCATTTACTTTATTTAGAAACATAATATTTAAAAAAGCTGGAGCCTAGTCAAAAAATCATCACCTTTTTGATGTGGCTGATTCTCCTTCTTTTGAAACCTTAAACGTGCCCAGAGCCACAAAAGCTGACTTGCAGTCTCTGAATCAACAAGCATTTCTGGGTCCTGGCTCAAGCCTGGACGGTGGTCTCCCTGAGACTGGGAAAGGTGGTGCAGGAGTGGGCAGTGGGTCTGCTCAGCCCTCAGGCCAGTGGACACACAACTAGAGAACAGAATGCCAGAGAACTTGGTGTGGTAGCAGGGGGACTGCAGAAAGGTCTCTCTGAGGAGGTGTGTAGATGGGAGAGCTGGGGGTCCTGATGGAGAAGGCAGCCCTGGAGTGTGAGCAGAAGCTTGGGCTTGTGTGATCTGGTGAAGAGATGTCAGGGAAGAAAGAAGGTATATTGGCATCTCTTCATATTTTATAATATCTGTTGAATTATTCCTGAACCTTATTTTTCCACATGAAACAATGTGCATATGTATTACATGGGATCTTTTAAATAAGTTTTCTTTTTTAAAGATAATTTTTAAATTAGTGTTTTTAAAATTGTCACCCCTCCTTCCTCTTTCCCCTCTTAAAAAAGTTTCAGTGATAAATATTCTAATTACAAAGAAAGTTTGATGACCAAAGAATAGATATCAAACACAATTTCATCACTGTAACACATTGGCTGTTTAAAATTTAGCTTATTTTTCCTGTGGGTCTTTACCATTTCATTTTTGTTAGTTTCGTGAGTTCCTTTGTACACAGAACTCCCACTTACAAGCTGCATGTAGGAATGAGGAACCGTATGAGCTTATACCCAGGTTATGAAAATGGCTAGATTCTTTTTTTTTTTAAATAATAAATTTTATTTTTATATTCCCCATACAATTGCAGCCTCCCCCATTCTGATCCCAATCCCTCCCCTCCCGCCCCCGCCTCCCTAAAAGTGTCTCTGGTTCATAGTTTTTTGTTGATTTTGATTTTCACTTTCTTATAGTTATTCATTTTCCTGGTCCCTTATTTAAGTTTTCTAGATTCCTGCTATGAGTGAGACCATCCGGTATTTTTCTTTTTCTTTCTGGCTTATTTCGCTGAGCATGATCCCTTCCAGCGCCATCCATGTTGCTGCAAATTGCATGTGTTTATCTTTTTTGAATGCTGAGTAATATTCCATGGTCTATATGTACCACATCTTCTTGATCCAGTCATCTATTTTTGGGCATTTGGGTTGTTTCCAAAGCTTAGCTATTGTAAACAGTGCTGCTATAAACATAGGAGTGGAGATACTCTTTGGAATTGATGTTTCTGTGACCTTTGGGTAAATACCTAGGAGTGGAATTGCTGGATCATAGGGAAGCTCTATGTTTAGTAGGTCCAGAAATCTCCACACAGCTCTCCACAGTGGTTGGACCAGTTTGCACTCCCACCAACAGTGCAGAAGAGTTCCTTTTTCTCCACAACCTCGCCAACATTTGTTGTTGCTAGTTTTTTTAATATGTGCCATTCTCACTGGTGTGAGATGGTATCTCATGGTAGTTTTGATTTGCATTTCCCTGATGACAAGTGACATTTTTTCATATGTCTGTTGGCCATTTGCATTTCCTCTTCAGAGAAGTTTCTTTTTAGCTCTTCTGCCCATTTTTTGACTGGATTATTTTCTTTGTTGTTGTTGAGTCTCATCAGCTCTTTGCAGATAGATTCTTAAAGGACAATTTTATTCCCATTATTAATATTTCTTGACTGGGTGTTTTCTTCTTTCTCTTGGAACTTCAGGAACTTCAGACTTACATTATTAAACTTACATTATTAAACAACATCCATAAAAGCAATACTCTGTAGATTGTAATTGTTGTGACATTAAATCTATTTATTATTTTGGAACTAATTGACATTTTTATAAGATACAGTTTTTCTGTTCAGAAATATGGAATGTTTCTATTTAAATACAGTTGTTTTTGTGACTGTCAGAAAGTTTTTTATTTTATAATGTCTTCATATGGGGTGCATATGTTTTTTGCCTTTATTGTTAGCGTTTTGACTTGAGTTAAGCGTGTGAGTTTTAGTTTCATTGGTAGGCAGAAGTGGAATAGAGGTAGAAATGAGACTCTGTTATTGGCAACAGTGTGATTTGGGGCAAGATTTGTGGCTTTATTATGTTTCAGTTTTCTTCTCTATAAAATGTATAATAATGACATTTACTTCTCAGGATTGTTGTGAAAACTAAATGAGCTATCATATTAAGTGCATTAACATTTGTGGCAGTTAATATGTGTTAAAAAGATTATCTATTTCTATTACCTGGTAATTTCTGGTAAATAGAAAGGCTATCGATTTCTGTATATTTAATTTCAATTTTATGGCTATACTAAGTGTCTTACTTGTTCTAATAATAATTTTCTGTTACATCTTCTTGGCTTTCTAGGTTAGACTATAATATCATGTGTGCCAATAATAATATTTTCTTTCCCTTCCAATTGCTGTACATTTCATTTGTGTTTCACATCACATTGAACTGCCTCCAACTTCCTGGATAGTAGTGATCAGTAACAATGATAACTACCTTGGCTGTTACTTTACTATTATATGATGATGATGATGATGATGATGATGATGATGATGATGATGATGATAAGGAAATATTTTAGTGATTTGGGTTTGGTACCATTTTTTTTAAATCAAGAAAGATATTTTATCAACTGTCTTTTCATTATCTTTTGTTTTTATGATACAGATTTTTTTTTCCATTTGGTATCGGGTAGGATAAAGGGCCACCCCGAGGCCCCCAAACTTGCCTACTTTAATTGGGTTCTGCCATCTGCTGCATTAAGACAAAACATACTCTAGTGCATAAGACTTTCAGTAGAGTGCCTCCCTGGTGGCATAAAGGGTTAAATCCCAGCATTGTGAAGCTATCAGCAGCCACTGTAGCATGAGTTCAATTCCCGGCCAGGGAGCAAATGTACATGGCACAGCAGACCTCTCCTGTCTCACCCACTGCTGCCCTCAGCAGTGTGTTTCAGTTAATCTACCTGCTCTGCTCCCCACCCTGTCTCTGGTGAATCCTCTCACCCACCCCACACTTGTGGCTTATACCCTAGTTCTTGTATGCATAAATAAATAAAATAAATCTTTAAAAAAAAAAAGACTTTCAGTAGAAAAGACCTTAATACAAGTAGTATGCAATAAAGACAAGACAAAGAATACAGTTAAAAGAGTTTTCACTTAGTTACTCATCTTCTTGTGTGTAAATGTCCAGCCAAATGGGATTGGCCAAAACAGGACGGCAGAGGCCCAAAAGCTTGCCACAAGTCTAAGGCACCTTCTGGTGGGGACCCAGAAGAAAGGGTCAGAAAGGGTCAGGCAAGTCTGGAAGGAAAGGACAAAATCAAAATCAAGATAAAGGCTGCCATTGTCAGGCTCTCTGTCTCTTTTAAGGGTCCCCTTCCATGTCCCTCTAGTCCCTGGTACAAGTCCAAGGCTGAAAGGAAGTGCAGCTTCTTCTCATGTCTCTCTGCTCCATGTGGCTCCTCCATGTCTCCTTGCTCCCTGCAGTCTCTGTCTTCTTCCTGCTCTGCTATGCCCTTCCTTGGGTGGGGCATGGAACCTGGAACCTCCCCCTTCTCTAGGGATTACCCCATTTGTTACACACTTTTCTTTTTTTTGTTACACACTGACTTATTGATGATCTTTATCTTATAATATTTCTAATGTTTCCTGGTATAAAATCCATTTGAGTCTAGACTTTTTGATGTGATTTGATATGTTAATGCTGTATTTTAGCATCATAGTATTTTTTGCTATTCACAAATAGCTTTTGATTTTTAGTTTTTCATTTTTATCCTCACAATGTTACATTTGGCCATTTGGATTTCATTAGTTTTTGAAATTAATTGAAGCTTTTCCCCAAATGTCTGTATCTAGAAAAGTTTGCCAGTGGTATGTTATATTATCGTGCCCCTTGTTCTTTTAAACAACCTGCTTTGTGATGATTTATAAATTCTGATGGTTTTCACTTGGCCAGTGCATAATATTTTTTGCTATTATCACTGTTTTCACTTCCTGTTTTTTCTTTTCCAACATCTGAATATGATGTGTGAGCCCATTTGTTGGCTTTTGTTAACAATAAGATAGCATCCATGCCACCAATTTGGTTACCACATAAAGTGACTGTTGATAATATATTCACAAATGTAAATACATTTATTTTCCTATAGATTTGCAAGACTTCATGAAATTGAGTATGAGTGCACATTTGCACATGTGCTCCTGTGCCACATATCACTTAGGTATGAATGCACATGATAGAATATTCCACATCTATCAGGATATAAGATAAGGTGATTTTGGAGCTTTGGAAAAGACTTCCAGAGTAGGTTGATTCAGGCCACTGCTTCTTATAACCCGAGAGGAAATGGTTTATCCTGTTGTTAATTATTGGCAAAAATGAAGAAAGAGTCCTGTTATTTACTCCAGGACTCTTAAGATTTCAGTACAAATATTCTCATTTCTTGCAATTTTTTAAAATCCAGTTCTACTACTTTATTCTGTAAAATCTCTGGAGTACAAAGTGTGTATTCTTAGTAAACTTTACATATTTGAGGATATGTGTTAGATTATCTGAACCACCCATATTTTATTTCCTCTATGGATAGTTTTGTTTTATTTTTGACTGATTGGAACTTTGCCTGATTACCCTTTAAAAATGGAGAGCCGCAGCAAAATAAGTCAAAAAGAAAAAGAAAAATACCGGATGGTCTCACTCATAGCAGGAATCTAGAAAACTTAAATAAGGGACCAGGAAAATGAATAACTATAAGAAAGTGAAAATCAAAATCAACAAAAAACTATGAACCAGAGACACTTTTTGGGGGGTGGGGGGCGGGAGGGGAGGGATTGGGGTCAGAATGGGGGGTTTGCAATTGTATGGGGGAATATAAAAATAAAATTTATTATTTAAAAAAAAAATGGAGAGCCGGAAAAAAAAAAAAAAAACTTACTTTCAGAAGACTAATGTTTAGTGCTTGGTAAAGAGTTCTGAAATGTTAACTGTTGACTAGTTTGTTCACCTCAGTTCAGTGGTTTTTCTGTCTGTTTCTACCTTGTTCTTAAGACAGATAAGTTGCGCATCATCTATTCTTGTATCAGTGTTTAGGATTTCATTACATTGTGTTTTCTCTCTTAATGATTATTGTTTTGTTTGTTGTTCCTTCTAACTACTCCATTGGTTGGTTGGACCAAAATTTCCTTTATCAGTGCTTTTATTGTTGCTTATTTAGAGAGTAAGTTTTTCATTTTCTTTTTACTCTTATAGATAGCAGTGTAGTGGTGGTTATCCTTGTAGCTAAATTTTTGTTTCTATCTCTGATTATGTGTAAATTCCTGAAAGTAGGATTGCTGATTCAAAAAAGATCTACATTTTTAGGCCTTGATGCATATTCAGAAAAGCTAAACCAACATACTCTTTCACCAGTAATGCATCTATTTATTTTTATTTTTGTCTTTTAAAGTACAATAGATGAATAGAAACTACGTAGGTAGTGTTTATCAGATACTGTAACAAATTACCACAAACTTGGTGGTTTAAAACAACAGAAACTTCTAGTTCTGGAGCCCAGAAGTCTGAATCAAAGTGTTGGCAGGGGCCCTGCGCCCTCTGAAGTCTCTAGGGATGAATTCTTCCTGTTACCTTTCAGTTTCAGGTGCTGACTGCCTACTCCCGCCCACCCTTGGCATCCCTTGGCTTGTAGATGTGTTGCTCCATCCTCTACCTGCATCTTCACAAAGTGCTTTCCTTTGCATGTGCCTGTGTGATTGCTGGCCTGCCCATGAGGACACCCTCATTGGAGCTAGGATCCATCCTAATGTAGCATGACATCATCTGACAGCAAACTGTACCACAGAAACCCTATTTCCAAATAAGGTCACATTCTGAGGTTCTGGATGCATAGACACATCTTGGCGTGGGGATGGGGCATATACAATCTAGAACAATTGCCTTTATTTTCACTTCTTGTTATTCATTGAAAAGGAAAGGATTTAAAAGAAAAGAGCGTATATCTGATTGAAAAAGCTAAAGCCCTAAGCAGCAGCCATGGAAATGCTGGATTAGTGCACTTATCCCTTATTCTTGGCATCATCATGAGGGATAAACTTGATAAGTTTGTTCTGACTTCTTCTTAATCTCGTGTCACTCATACATTTAAAAACAAGAAAATATAGACGTACTTATACATGAGGCAAATAGCAATCCTTATGATTTTATTACAAATACTTTCCTTAATGGTTATCTTTAGTACAACTTAGTTATGTTTATTTTAGGTAGCACACATTTAAAAGTTCTCTCTAGTTTTTCTTTTATTTAATCCTAAAACTGTAGATCTTCTGAACATGAGATGCAGTAGTTTTTCAAAGTCATTTGGTACAGAACCAGAAGTGAAATTTGCTTGAACTATTAATAACTGAAAACTCAGGTGCATAGATCCAGGATATATTATCTTCAGAGATGGTGTTGTCTAAGCTTATTAAGTTGCCTGGACTGATTTGTACATTTTGTGGGCCTTCAAATGGCAAATCATGATGAAGGCCTTTGACTTTGAGTTCCCTAGCACAGTCACTTTCCTGGGTCAGTGATGATGTCCCTGAGTTGGGTGGTTTCCAATATACTACAATTTCCTCTGAGTGGCTGTGTTTTTTTTTTTTTTTCTTTTTTTCTGTGTCTTCTTGTAGCATGTGGTGGTGTCTTGGAAAAGGCAGAGGACATTTAAAGTACTTTAAAAAATATATATATATATATATATTTATTTATTTATTTTGTAGAAGAACTGGGGAGTAGGCCAGAGGTTTAGGGGGTGAGAGGATTCAGTAGAGACAGAGTGGGGAGCAGAACAGGTGGATTTCCAGAAATACACTGCTGAGGGGAGCCACTGGCGAGACAGGGGAGTTATGCTGTGCTGTGTAGGTCAGCTCCCTGATCAGGGATCGAACTCAGGCCACATTCATGATAGTGCTGAGGCTTAACCCCTGAGCCGCCAGGGAGGCTCCATTTAAAGTACTATTGTCCAACAAAGTCAAGAGTTTCAATGGCTTTGCTATAAATCTTTCTTGTGTACCTGTCTTTTTGCCAGGTTCTGAGGTATGCTAACTAAGATGGAGTGGACAGATTTTAAAGAACTCTAACTTCAGTAGGTGAAATAGAATGCCTGAAATGTGGTAGTAGTAATAGTACCATGCAACATTAAAGTGCTGTGGTGAATTAGAAGAGAGAACAATTTTATTGGTGGAGAGTTATTAGGGGAAGCTGGTGAGAGGAACTAAGATATAACTGTCTTTGTGTTGTTGTTTCAAATACTATCTTCTGTAGCTTAAAGAGATTTGCAAGGATGTTCCTCAGTTCTGATGTGCCCTGATATTTTTTTTAAAAAGATTTATTTATTTATGCATACAAGAACTGGGGTATAGGCCAGAGGTGTGGGGAGGAAGGGTGAGAGGATTCACCAGAGACAGAGTGGGGAGCAGAACAGGCAGATCTTCTGAAATACACTGCTGAGGGGAGCAGCAGGTGAGACAGGAGAGGTCTGCTGCACCATGTGGGTCAGCACCCTGGCTGGGGATCGAACTCATGCTGCAGTGGCTAACGATAGCTTGGCAGTGCTGAGACTTTAACGGCTTGTGCCACCAGGGAGCACTCCCCCTTCCATGCTGATGATCTATGCTCAGTCTTGTTTGATCATTTGCTTAACTCATGGTGAGAATGAGGCTAGCTTCTCAGTTCCTGTGCTCATTTATCCCATCTACATTCTTGGCACCAGTCAGCTGTCACTGAAATATTTGCCTTTGCCCAGAGAGGAAGCCGAGCAGAGTGCACCCTGAGTGCAGGGGTAGGCCAACCCCGTAGGGCCTTCAGCTGTGTTTGCAGTGATGCTAGTTCTGAATACTCTTGTCAGGGAGTGGTTTTTCTTTTTGATTTTTAATCACAGTCCTTCATTCTTGACACTAATAGCACCTGTTGCCAGCTCGGGAAGACCATTGGTTCACTCAAAGAGACCATGTGCATATGCCCTGTAATAGCACATCTGTGCAGCATTGGATTGTACAAGGGAAGCTGAAGCATATCTGGGCATCTCCATATGGCACAAATGAAATACTTGGATATTTACTCTTCCTTACTGCTGCAAGACAGACGCTAAAGCTCATCTGTAGCATTTGAGAAATTCACAACAAAACATCTCTGAGCATCCTACCATAATTATCAGAAAAAATGTGGCTTTGAGTGTGGGGTTGAAACAATCACTTTAAAGGCTTATCAGAGTGTTTTTGAATTCTCTCTGACTGAATACTGAAAAAGAAGGCAGGGGAGCATGAATGTTAGGGGATGAGAAAGTAGGAGGATAGAAGCAGTCTTTTGTTTTCCGTAACTATCAAACAAAAATACTGTTGAATTATAGTGAAAATGCTGCTTGTAGATACATATATGGAGTTTGCTATCCCTAGGAAAATGTGGTCTGTGTCTCCAGGGTCAGTTATACTATAGCAAGTTAGACCCTGAGCCCTGGAAGCCATAGTTATAAAAACCTTCAGTCCAGGCAGAATAGGGGACCCAGTAGCCCATGGCAGAAGATATGTACTCAAATATCTGGGTTGTTACGAACCAATGTCCAGCTTAACAGCATTGTTAAGTGGTGTAAGTTGCATTTCCGGGGCGGGGGCACAGCATCTAAGATGGAGTTCGGTGTGCAGGATGTTTATTACCATCAAAATGGGTACCTCAAAAGGGAATGGAGCAGAATGGGTTCAGAGAGATGTCTAGATGCAAAGCAGACCCAACAACAGCTATTGCCAACCCCTCAGGGAGTTTTGAACTCCCTGGACTCTGAGAGCTATTTCAAGTTGGGTTAAGAAGGCCAGAACTTCATACTCATGCATAGGTCAGTTCTCGGGCAAGGGCTACCCTAGAAACAAGGGTAGCCTTGAGCAAGGCAGCTCTCTGCTGCTCAGATGGTCCCTGAATGGGCTGAGAACTGAAGGGTATTAGTCAGCATCAGCTGGGATATCAGGTTATTCATTGAAAGGAGACCTGGGATGGGCATGTCATTGTCCACATGGTATACATACATAGGTATGTGTGTTTATTGATTCATTGATTCATGGAAATAAACCATTGGCCACAGTTGTGCACTGTCCACTTACTAAAACTAGGCTGTTCTAGGTCCTGGAACGAGAGTACTGGACGATATGAAAGGGTGCATGCACTGAGGAGCATGCCTGTCTTCTGGTTGGAAGGCAGTCAGTGAACAAGGAAGTGCAAGTGCTAGGTCGAACACATGCTCTGATGAGTGGAGAAGCGCTGAGATGATGAGTCACTGAGGGGCTCTGAGACACCAGCCATAGGAGCACAGCCTGGTAAGGATGGGGGAAGAGCACTGTAGGCAAGGGGATGGCAAAGCAGGGGTCCTGTAGGGGACATAGGGTGTTGTTCCAACACAGAAACAGGATTATAAGATCAGGGAGGAGCAGAATGAGCTGAGTTCAAGACAAGGAGTTTAGATTTTATTCTAAGCATGGTGGGAGTTAGAGAGTTTAGAAGTAGGAGGGACCTTTTCTAGAGTAGACACTTAGCAGAGTGTGCTTAGTACATGCTGCTTTATTCGATGTGAGTATTTTGTTTTCCTCACAGCAACCCAGTCAAGTTGGGGCTATTCTTAGCACCATTTTACCAATGAGGAAACAGAGCACAGAGGGTAAATGACTTGCCTGAGTCCACAGGATTGGTACATGGTAGAACTGGGTGGGGGCTATATTCCTGACTCCTCTGTTCTGAATCACTGGTTTGGCAGTGAGCATTGTTTGGCAAGAGCATTTTAGGAGGCCATATAGGAATCAGTCCTGGAGATCAGTGGTAGTGGCTGCATTTAGCTTGTGATATACATGTGATGTGGAATGGATGTGGAGGTAAAAGAAAGAGAAAACAGAGGCTACTGAGATGACTCCTATATACTGACTAGAACAAATTATAAAATACAGATATGATATGAAAATACAAAAAACTTTTAAAAGAAAATTAATATTATTATTGAAATTTTGATGCTTGTTTCCAGTCTATTTTTATATGTGTATCTATACTTTTGGCATCATTTTATATACCGTTTTGTATACTGCCCTTTATTTACCTACTCTTCGATTATAAGCATTTCCCAATGATATAAATTTTTTTTCATTAAAAATTAAATTTGTATAATGCTAAAATATACATATATAGATAATATGATAATGGAGTGGAAATAGACACCTGGGTCAGTGGAATAGAAACTCAGCAATAAATCCATGTATAAGGCCTCCCTGGTGGTGCATGGGTTAAAATCTCAGCACTATGAATGTATAGACAGCTGCTGTAGCATGAGTTCAATCCCCCGCCAGGGAGGTGACCCATGGTGCAGCATGTCTCATCCACTGCTCCCCTGTCTCATCCGCAGCATGTCTCATCTGCTCCTCTCATGTCTCATCCGCTGCTACTCTCAGCAGTGTATTTCAGTCACTCTGCCTGTTCTGCTCCCTACTCTATCTCTGGTGAATCCTCTTATCTCGCTCCCCGCACCTCTGGCCTACATCCCAACTTTTGTATGCATAAATGAATCTATGGGGACTACACCTGAGGGAGTGGGGGGAAGCAAATATTGTTTACAAATGAACAATGATGTAAAAAAATAATTAATAAATTAAAAAAAAGTGCTTCTCTAGAGAAATATGTTTAGGAAGAAGGCTTGAATTTTTTGATAAGGAGGGTATCTTTATGAGATTGATTTATTTATTTCTGAAGATTGATTTATTTTATGCATACAAGGGCTGAGGTGTAGGACAGAGGTGCAGGGGGAGGGAGGGGTGAAAGGATTCACCAGAGACAGAATGGGGATCAGAACAGTCAGATCCACTGAAATATACTGCTGAGGGGAAGCAGTGGGTGAGTCAAGAGGGGTCTGCTGAGCCATGGGAGTCACCTCCCTGACTGGGGATCAAATTCATGCTGCAGTGGCTGGGGATAGCTTCATAATGCTGACACTTAACCCTTTGCACCAACAGGGAGGCCCCAAGAATTTATTATTTTTTTTAATTTTTTTTTATTTTTATTTTATTTTTTTTTTATAGAGTCATGTGTTATTTATTTATTTGTTTGTTTTTGTTTATACATGCACTGGGTACAGTCAGAAGCGCGGGAGGGTGAGAGAATTCACCAGAGCCAGAGCCGGGAGCAGAGCAGGCAGAAGGACCGAAGTACACTGCTGAGGGGAGCAGCGGGCGGCAGGAGAGGTCTGCGCGCCATGTGGGACCCTCCTCCGGTGGCCGGGGAGCAGCTGGGGATCGAACCGGCGCCTCCGAGGCCACGGGCAGCTTCGCAACCCAGCGCTCAACCGCTGCGCCACCGGGGAGGCCCAAGAATTTATTATTTTTAAAGCAAGGCTTTAGGGGACTGATTGGTGGAGAGTTTAGACAGAAAAAAGAGAAACAAAAGCAATGTTTGGTTATTTTTCCATTTTCATTGTTCTCTCTACAACTGTGCTGTTCAACATGGTAACCACTAGTAATATCTGCCTATTTTATTTAAATTTCAATAAAGTGAGGTGAAATTAAATATTCAGCTCCTCAGTCACTTCAGCCACATTTGAAGTGCTCAATAGCTGTTTGTGGCTACCGGCTACCACTTGGGACAGAGCAGAAGGGAAATTTGTTTATGTCACAGAAGTTTTACTGAACAGCACAGCTGAACCTTTGAATTCAAGATTGACCTGGAATTCTGGAGCCTAAGATGTCTAGGAGAGGATTCTTAAGAAAAATACATAGATGGACCCAGACATGGAAAAAAGAACTAGTCCGTCTAAAAGGATCACTTCGAAGTTCTGTAATTCAAAGATGAGAGTCTTATTATGGTTTGGTTCAGTCTGCAGGTCAACTCCACTTCATGGAAGGGTTAAATTTCCTACTTAGTGCTTGGTTTTGCTTATTAGGACATATAGGACCTTTGTCTTCTTTCTTAATGTGTTAATGAAAGATTCTCACCTAGGGCATTTTCTATCTGGAAAAGGGTGTAATAATCTCAGATGAATGTAGTGTGGGCTCATAGGAGCTTATTTCACATTTTGAAATCATGAGTGAATTATGTTTACATATTTTGGCTTAGAAGAGCTGTAAACACTAGGAAAAAAACTATGAAAGTTTAACATTAACTTGGAATTTCAGTTTTATTATCCATTATGACCTGTGTTGCACATGGACCTTCCTTTTCTTAAGAGTAATAATAATTTTAGTGTAGTTGAGAAATGATGATACTCTCACATTATCCTTAGAAGGTGTTAGTTTTCTAGATTATAGGGTTTAGCCAAACTATAGCCAGAGGGTCAAAATCTGCTTGCAGCCTATTTGTGTAAATAAAGTTTTACTGGACTATAGCCTTGCCTTTTTTTTTTTTTTTTTCATTGTCTGTGGCTGCTTTACCTCTCTTGTTGCAGAGTTGCAATAGAATTTGCAGTTGCAAAATTGAAAATATTTGTTCTCTAATCCGTTACTGAAAATGCTTGCCAACCCTGGTAGGCAGTGGGTATGATTGGAATATCTTGGCAATTAGGAAATGTCTGTGTGGGCCCAGATTTGCAAAAGAAGGTGTGGGTTTCCTCTCTTCTAAAATTTTTGAGACTATTTAATTTTGAGCTGCGATTCTCTGAGATTTCTTATTTCTTGTACCAAACATTTCTTGAATTTCAAGAGATGCTGGACATTAAGGAAGCCATTGAGTTATAAGGGGAATACAGCTCTCACTTTCTTTTGACCATCCATTTATTGCAATCTGTGGCAATATCTGTTAATTATTATTGATAGGCAACCTAAATTTTACCAGACCAATATAAAATAATGGACACTTATGTAGTAAAGCTCATCTTTTAAAAAATCCCTTTTATTTTTTGCAGTTTAATATGACTATTCCTGCGAAATAGGCAACTTATTAGGTGAAATAGCAGTATTTTGGTAACTATTTTTACTTAGTAGACAGTAGAAGGGGTAATTCCATATTCTACTTCTTGGGGCCTTGGAGATATAATTTAACTTTCTGGGAGTTTATTCTACAAATTCTCCCACTTTCCATTCTTTCTGGAATATTGTTTCTTATCTTCTATCTTTTTTTCAACACCTCTTTCTTCCTCAATTGTTAGCCTTATATTATTTTCTTCTTTTACTAAGCAAGTTGAAGCCAACAGAAGAGAATTTTTGCCAACTCCTTACAGCCACATCTCTTCACCTCCTAGGCTCTATGCCATACTCTGCCGGCCACATGTTATCACAGATGAACTGCCCAAGCTCTTATCTAAATCCAGTTTCTTCAGCTGTCCCCTGAGTCACTCCCACAACTACACCCTCCGCCTTCTACATCATTTATTTATTTTTCTGCTGGAAGCTCCCATCAGTCTATAAACATTCATTCTTTTAAAAGAAACAAACAATGCTTCCTGACCTTGCTTACCCCCATCAGTTGCCACCCCATGTCTTTGCTCTTCTTTGCAGCAAAATTCAAAAGAGTTGTTTATATTTACAGTCTCCACCTTCTTAGCCATTCTCTTTTACACCCACTCTCTCTTTTGCCCTGGTCTCTCTCTGTGAAAACTTCTTTGTCACGGTCACCAGTAACTTGCTAATCAGTGGTCAGTTTTCAGTCCTCATTATACTTGGCCTGTCAGTGGCATTTTACACAGCTGTTCACTTCTTCCTCCTCAGCGTGTCTTCTTTATGTGATATCTCGGGCATCTTTCTGTCTGGCTTCTGCTTTCTGTGTACTGCTTGTCCATCTCCTTTGCCCACTTCTCTTTTTCCTAACCTCTTGAAGGCTCCAGAGTTCAGTCCTGGGTGTTGTGTCTCTCTGTTCATTCCTTTAGTGATAGCAACTATTTCTTTTTTTTTTTTTTAAAGATTTATTTATTTTACAAAAGAACCGGGATACAGGCCAGATGCACGGGAGGGTGAGAGGAATCACCAGAGACAAAGCGGGGAGCAGAACTGATGAAACACACTGCTGAGGTGAGCAGTGGGCATGACAGAAGAGGTCTGCTGCGCCATGTGGGACCCTTGCCGGCCGGCTAGGATCGAACTGGCGCTGCAGAGGCTGCGGACAGCTTCACAGCGCGGCTCTCAACCGCCTCCACCACAGGGGGAGGCCCTGATAGCAACTATTTCTATGAATCAAAATATCATCAGTGTTCTTATATCGCCTAGATTTGTCTTTCTAGCTCAGACTTCCCTTCCCAAAAAAATAGACTGATGGGCCTCCGCAGTGGTGCAGTGCTTGAGCTCTGGGTTGCGAAGCTGCCCACAGCCTCTGCAGCACCAGTTCGATCCCCGGCCACCGGGCGAGGGTCCCACATGGCGCACAGACCTCTCCTGCTGCCCGCTGCTCCCCTCAGCAGTGTGCTTCGTCAGTCTGCCTGTTTTGCTCCATGCTCTGGCTCTGGTGAATTCTCTCACCCTCCCGCGCTTCTGACTGTACCCAGTGCTTGTATAAATAAATAAATAAATCTTAAAAAACAAAACAAAAAAACAAAACAATAGACTGGTATATTCATTTGTCTATTAGACATGTCAGTTGTGCTGTCTGATACAGTAGATGTCTTAAAGCTACCGTCCTTCCTCCTTCTATCCTTCCCTCCCTTTTTTCTCCCCCTGCTCCCCTTTCTCACACAGATACACTCAAAGAAACCAACTGCTCCTGCTCACCTCCTTCCTGTATACCACTCACTCCCTGCTACCGGCTTCCATTTTTGCTTCCTATTGTCAACATAGATCAAGTGACAGAAAGACTTTAAAAATGTAAATTGGATTGTCACTCTTCTACTCAAAAATCACAAAGAAATCCCCACTTCACTTGGAGCCAAAACTTCATAAACAGCCTCCCGCACCCTACCTACTCTGCCCCTCTACTTCCTTCTTCACTCTCTTGCTTCATCCACATTGGCCTCCAGTCTGTTTGTGAATGTACCAGGAAAGCTCTTGCATTGGGGCCTCTTGCTCTAGCTGTTCCTTCTTCCTCTGCGTCGTTCCTCCCACTCTTCATCTTCTCCAGGTTTGTACTCCGGTGTCAGTTTTTCAGTGCGAGCCACCAGCATCACTTTTCATATGGCCTCCTGTCTGCCTCCCACTCAACTCCCATCACCTGATCTGAAAGAGGGGGAGTCTATAGCTATTCAAAAGGACAGTGACAGTGGAGACCAGGTCACTGTCTGTGGATTCTTTACCCACTTGCAGTTGCAAGATGACTCAGGCTCCTAGAAAAAGAACAGTGGGATTAATGTGCTTTAACAGGGGAAACAAGGAGTTCTCAAGGCCACCAGTGGCCAGCTATCTCATCCCCGACAGTGTCCATGGTGTCCAAAAGTCCTAAAAAAAAAAGGGCTGCTCATCCAAGATGGTGTTGTCCTGTCAACAAGGGCCTGGATCTTGAGGCAGCTGGCAAGCAGAAGACCAGGACACAACTCACCCCAGCTGGAGGTGCTCACAGGCGAGACCACTGAGATGATGCCACAGCAGCAGTCTGAAGGTTGGGATGGGCAGCACTGGACGCCGGACTGGACAACAGTGGAGGCAAAAGCACCAGGAGGCAATGCTTTGGGTTTCAGAGATGGCCTAAATACAGAGTGCCTGTCACCCATCAACAATGCTAGACAGCACTGACCAGTAGTCCTATCACTACTGTTCACTAGTGTTATAGCTCTTTGTGAGTCTCTGACTGTAGGGGCAGGAATGGGACACTGAGCAGGTTTTCTGATCCAGCAGACCGGGTAAAGGAGGAATCAGAGTCCTCAGTGGCTTTTGCAGGTCTTTTATTTAGATTTACCAGGCACATGGCAGGCAGGGGTGCTGGGGGGCCGGGAGGCTGGCAGTCCTCCCAGCCCCCAGCAAATCCTCACTCTATCTGGGCTCTCTGGCGTTCTCTCTGCTTCTCTTCTTCTTCTCTCACCTACTGTTCATTCTTGGCTTCTGCTGGTGTCCCCGCGACGCCGCCCTTATAAACTCAGTCTCTCAGCCCAGGTGTACCCACTTCAGGTGCTCGCCATCAGGCATGCATTCAGGACCACAGGGTTCCCTCTTCTATCCTAATGGCGGGAGGGCAGAAAAGCCTGATAGGTTTACCCTACCCTACACTGGCCCACACCACCAACAAACAGCTCTTGGAGACTGCAGTGCCAGTAGGCAGTGAGCAGGAGCAATATGATGCGGGCAGATGGGTAAAGGAGAGTCCTGGAGCCCTCAGTGGCTCTTTTCAGGCTTTTATTGAACTTTTACACCATTTGTAGTGCAGCACTCAGGTACATGGCGGGCAGGAGGGCCGGGGTCGCCAGGAGGCTGGCAGGCCTCCCAGACCCAGCGAGTCTTCACTCTTTCTGTGCTCTCTGGTGTTCTCTTGTGGCCTTTTGTCTGCTGCTGTTTCTGCTGCCATTGCTGTTTCTTCTACTACTGCTTCTCATTCTTGTTCTCTTCTGCTAGTGTTCTGGTGAAGCAGCCCTTATAAGCCCAGTCTCTCGGCCCAGGTGCCCTCACTTCTGCATGCCCCACCCTACCCCAGGTGCCCACCATCAGGCATGCATGTAGGACCGCAGGTGTCTATCATTAATGCTAATGGTGGGAAGGCGGACAATCCTTATAATTTTCACTTACCCTGCAGAGATACAGGCCCAAAGCCTGATGCTCCTTTCAGGCAATGTCAGAGGCAGGCTAGAGGCAGGCAGCAGCCCCTGGCCTCTGTGGAGCTCTTTGGCTCTTCTGCGAAGTTTTTTGTTCTTTTCCCCCCATGAGGTCAGCTGCTGGATGTGTCTGAGAGCATTCACTCTGAGCAAGCACGTGTCCAGTCCAAGAGAGTGAGTCTAGTGAGTCCAAGTGAACAAGTCAGAGCAAATCCAGAGCATCTCAAGCTAGACCCATCTGAGCAAATTTCAAAGAGTGCAGAACTGCAGGCTCTGGGCTGGCTTCTGCACTGCCCCACATCCTCCTTCAAGATCCCCAGCTTGATTGGACCATTTACCAATAAGCTCAGTGCTAACATCTGATCTGTCCATACCATGATCCTGGCACCAAATCCAGGGGCTTCTCTACTGCCTGTAGCTGGAGGGAGCCACAGAATTAGAGCTGGGCCTGTGGGCCCCCAGGGGCTGCATGCCCTCGGGGGTCATGGTAGCAGAACCACTGCTGTCCGCCATCAATGATGACCTTTTCCTGTAGCCTGAGCCCCAGTGGGGCCACTGGTGGTGGTTAGTAAAATGCCCACCACCCGCCGCCACTTAGACTGCTCTTGGGTGGAGCACCAGAGTTCTGAGATGGGGTAATAGTGGGTTCTCTAGTTTCAATTAGAGGTAGGGTCTCTTCCTTTAGGTGGTGGGAGCAAGCTCCTGTTTGGAAGGCACCCAATCTAGTGTGGTTGGTACCTGGCTTCTGCAACTCGGAAGATGCTTAAGAAACCTTCACAGTTGACTGTGGAGTTACATGCTTGCAGGGTTTCCTCTTTGATGAGACCTGCCATAAACTAGGGTCCCCACAACATCTGCATGTGTGAAACAATGAGTTAATTTTTAAAACATTGCAGTGTTTCTACTCATGACATTTTTGTCCTGTCTTCTCCTGGAACTTTCTGTTACAGAGGAAAGAAGTTGCGTGGGTGGCTTCAGCTCCCCTGTGACATTCACATGCTGTCTTTGGCCAGCATCCTGTCAGCTGGGCCACAGCTGGGCCCACCTCGCCCGTGGGCCCAGAGGCAGAGCATCTGCTGTGTGCACTTGATTTCTCAATTTCTCAATTGTGCAGCACCTGAAATCTGTTTGAGCACTGATTTGTTTACACGTATAATTCTGGAAGTAGATTTCGAGCCCTATGAAGGCAGAACTCTGCTTTATCTGCCTTGTGCATGGATATCCAGCCCAGCCTTATGTGGCAACTTTAATGAAAGTGTCTGGAATTGTGAATGATCTTGCTTGAAGCAAAGCCTCATCAGACGTTATATATTAAGCAGATGAAAAGAGTTCTGGAAATGGATATTGGTGATGGTTACACCACAATGTGATTGTACTTAATACTATTGAACTGTACACTTAAAAGTGGTGAAGATAGTAAATTTTATGTTATATGTATTCTACCACCAAAAAAAAAAAAATTGGAGGAAATGAAAGAAGTTGTGCATTAGACATCCCGCCAGCATGTAACACTCTAGCATTGTCTGACTGGACCAGCCATGACCAGGAGGCTCGGGGGGCAGTGGGGGGGTGGGTGGGTGGGGCGGGTTTCCACTGCAGAGGGCATGATTGTTTGCGTCAGTTTTGCACTATTAAAAATGTCCCTTGCTTGCTTCAAATGATCTATCTGTGTTTTTGAAATTGATTCACTCTGCAGCTTGTCTTCAGTCTCTGTATCCCTTTGATGAACTTCTTATTAATGATCACCCTGCCATCAAATTAAATGTTTTACATGTCTATATTGTAAAGCCATAGAAAGTAGAACTGGAGACAGGCTCTGGTTCTGGGGTTCCCGCCCCAGCACCACCTCCTACTGTTTGTGCTCCTGGCCTTTTTGCTCTTCGGTTTCCACACACGCAGGAGGGTGAAAAGAATGGATTTGGCTTTATTTCCACCCTTATTTGGTTGTTTAGTTTCACTACATTTAGCTTTCAAGGGGCTGTGACTATGAAATATTTCTCTTTGTTCAACGTCATAGTTGTCTTTGTCTTTGTTCTTTGAGTGTGACTGCCTTGTGCACTCGCTGCTCCCCCCGCTTCTCTCTCTTCTCCAAGTTCGAGATCTCTGGGTATTTCCCATTATTCCATTTGAGGAACCCCTGAGACCTTTGCTGAGGATCTGGACCCCTTCTCCAGTTACACCACCTCCATGAGACAGTGGATTCTTACAGGGCCTCTGAGCCCCCGGCAGGAAAGACTGTTCTATAGTACCTGGCTCCATATTTTAGAATATGCTTTCCATCAATTAACTTGGCCATTGCCTTGAAACTTTGGGAAAAGGTTTTCCAGGTGCCCAAGGGAGAGGGCAGCTCTTCTGTGCTGTTTTGGGCCTGGGTCTGGATCTGGTCTGCTTTTCCGAGTCCCTGGAGGCTGTGGTGGGAAGAGTTGGGCTGCAGATGTGTTAATGGGTAATATTCCTTCAACTGAAGTCCCAAAGAGAGGCACAACCAGTTGAAGTTCAGGAGTTTGGAGGAGTTCTTCACAAGTTAAGTTTTGGATCTTTTCTTTCAGTGGTCTTGGAATGAAGAGGCAGGTTGTCTTAGACAAAGGGTGAGGAGACAGGCTGTCCTGGGAAGTGCATGCTGTAGGGGGCCTCCTCTGATCTCTGCACTGAGCAGGTGTGTGCACGTGAATTTCTGCCTGCACAGATCCAAGTTTCTTCTGACTGAGTGAGGAGCCTTTTGGACCATGCTGGGACCTGTTCTTGAGGGTGTTTGTGTGTGTGTGTGTATGTGTGTGTGCGTGTGTGTGCGTGTGTGTGTCAGAGACAGAGACACAAGTGTGTGTGTGTCCCTGGCCCCATGGACTGATTTTGATACCAGGTGTGGGTAGAGAAGATTTAGAAACGAGAGCCAAACAGGTCTGTTTTCATGAAGGCTTTTGTGTGATCTTTGGGCTTAAATAGGATTTGTCAGCACCTAAGGTAAAATGGAGCCCAAACTGTGCGGGTGTGTTTGTACCTCTGCTTGGAACCCACCTACCTCTGGCATCCCGATGAATCTTTGAGGCTATCCTTGAGTCAGCACAACATATGTGGGGTACAAGTAATGGGGTTGGAATGAACGTTAGATCCATTTGAAATAAGGTTTCGTGACAGGCGGATTGGGACATCTGTTTCCTGCCTGGTCCCCAGGCCTGATCTGAACAATCTCACTGGAAATGTGAAAAGTCCGCCGATGTTCAGCATCTACTGATGTTGCTGTTGGTATGTAAACCAGAATGTGTTTATTCCCACAGAGCAGTTTTAGCTTTTTTATAGAAGTTTATATAAGTTAGTTCATTTGCTGCTCACAAAAACTTCATGAAGAAAGCTGCTGTGACCTCCATTTTTCAGAATGGAGAAACTGAGGCCCAGAGGTTTCCTCAGCTCCCACAGCAGGGCTGAGGTGCCGGAGACCTGTTATTCATGCTAGCATCCTGGTTAAATGCCAGTACTTAAAGCCATTTCTCACTCAGGTGGCAACAGACACCCGGGTGCACGCCATTGCACGTGTGTGGTGTGTTTTTGATCAGCTAGTCTCAAGGTCTCTCTGGGAACTTAATGGACTCAAAAAGTTGCACAGGGCGCAACTCAAGGTAACGGGCAGACTTTCTATAAATCAGAGACGGAAGATGATTCTATAGCTCTGCAGACATACTGCATGTCAGCATGGGGTGAGAGGTTCTGCTGAGAGCTGACATCTATAGCACACTCTCATGTGCGTGCCCTTAATCCTCACGGCAAGCCCACTGCCACCGCCAGGTTTTACAGATGAGGCAATGGCACCGGGGAGTTCAGGGACTTGTGTGCTGAGTGTAGTGAGGGGCCAGGCCTTGAACCCTGGCAGCCTGCCTCCACGCCTGCACTGTCACCCTCTGTGCGGCCCTGGGGGGCTGCTGATGAACACAGTTCATCAAAAACGAACTGTGAACCGACAGATGAAAGGAGAGGCCCGCGAACTTGTGAAGGTTCTTTGTGAACTGAAATGTGCTTCAGTTGTTTTCTCTGCATGTCAGTGAAGAGCCACCATGAACTCCCAGGTTGTCTGGGAAAGGGCTGATTTATGAGGATTTGTTCACCTCTACCAGCTGGTTAACAACACGAAGCTTTTAATGTTTCAAGGAGAGGAAATGAAGAAGCAGGCATTTGGGATGAAGCTGGCCAACTCCATGGAATTGACTGAAAGATGAATTCAATTGAAAGAAGTTTTATCTTGCCATGTAACTGTTTCTAGCCCAGTTTTGAACCAGAGTTCCCAATAAGCAAGAGTCAAAAAATCAGAATTTGAGAATCAGTTTCCATTTCTCACAGATAAGATTGTTAAGAAAGCTTTATTTGTATTGTTGGGAGTGTGGGAGGCTACTAGTTTCAGCAGGATAAGTCAGATGGAAAGAAGAACTAGTTGTCTGGATATTTACAAGGTGGTGGATATCCTTAATTGATTTCAAATTTGATAAAATTGCCACCTGAAACTTCTGAGAAATCAGAATGTTTTTATATTTTAGTGAGCCTTTTCATCCCTTAGACTACAGGAAGCCACACTTTATTTATTTATTTATTTATTTATTTATTTATTTATTTATTTATTTATTTTCAAGCAAATGCCGTTAGGAATCTATGGATACATTGTCTTTTTAGACTGGAAGAAATATAGAATGTGGATATTTTTGCACAATTAACATAGTAGGCCGAGATTTCCTTAATTCCTCAACATATCTTAGAAACAAAAGCCACATGGCAGTTGTCAAGTGTGACTAGTATATAATGACCAAAAAAAACAAAGTTGTGAAAACCAGACTGGGTGAATTCTTCTTACATTCTCTTTTCTTCTGCATCTGCCAGGGCCACTTTCTCATTGGCATGAAAACAGACCCTTCCTGAGGGCTGGTTGCTGTAATTGGGTCAGTTGGGTCAACAGTGTCCCTAATGTTTTCTCTGAGGTCCTCTCTGCTTTGGGGGAATCACAGAAAACCCTATATGCTCATGTTTGGAATGTCAGTCTTTTGGCAGGTCCATTTTCCAAGTGAGGAAAAGGAAGAAGAACAGGAAAACATGGGGTGTTGGAGAATGTTATAATGTTGACTTGCTTCTAAATCAGAATAAATAGGCAGTTTTCCACAAAAGTGAAACTAAATCTCAAACTCGTCCCCAGCTCTGTGCAGGACACACATGCATTCATAATTCTGGGTTTATTACAGGGGCTGAGGAAGTAATATTAATGCAGTTTTAAAAATCCCTTTTCAGAAATTACAGCCATACTTGGGCCTTATAAATTACTTAAAGTTACTTGGAAAGTGAAGGAAGAGAAGAGTGTATCAGGCTTTCTTTAGCATAGTTCATCTCTGTGACTCTCAGGGGCAGCAGAGCTAACCAGCCCGCTGCTCATGAAGGCTTCCTTCATAAAGGCTACAGTAAATCTACCTATGGCAGGATGCAAATTAAAAATCTAACTGTGGTCATGACAGTTAGATTTGCAGGAAAAGAGAGATGGGTCAACAAGCAGTGGCTAACAACATTCTATAGCCTCGAGGTTTGTTGTCGCCTCAGATTCTGCCAGGCAGGAGAGCTGTACTTCTTGGACAGTTGTCTGATCATCATTCCCCAGTGATGGGAACTTGAATAAGATGCTTTATCTTTCTCAGCCTCATTTTCCACAGCTGCAAAATGTGCACTAAAAAACGTGAATGCAGACCTCTTTGAAGGGTGTCCTATTACATACATAGTGTTGACAGTAAACAAGGCATTTTGTTAATTGAAGGAGCTTCCTCTGCTCCTGGCAGCCCATTGGAGACCCTAGTCAGAGGGGGACAGGATAGTTGATCCTAGTGATTTCAATGATCTTCAACCCTGTTGCTCACAAGTTGCTTGGTTGCAGAGCCTCAGAGATAGGTATGACCACAGGAGGGGGCCCCAAGAATGCCTATAACTCTTACATTTACCTGCGTAAAGGATGATTTTAGCCCATAAATGTTTGTTTACACTTTTTCATCTTATAATTTAATTTGGTGGGTCGATAGACATTCCAGTGGCTCAAACCCTCCAACTCGGGGGATAATTCCATGGTGACCATCATTGTTTTTCATCTCAACCACCATAGGCCTCTGGTGGGACAGGAGAGTGGCATAGAATTCTCCTTTTCTGTTCAAAAGTCACAGTGGGAATCCAGCTGAAATGAGATATTTGATCTTAAGCAGCATGTGTGAAATCCTCCAGACTCCCCCATGACCCCAACCCCCAGCCTTTGGTGCAGTTAACAATATTTTATTCTTGGAGCCATTGTGAGGATACACTCTTAAATTTTGTGGGTTAAAAGGTTATACTCCCCCGACCAAAAAAAAAAAAAAATCACAATTAAAGTGTAAGAAAGAATTCCTATAAGAAACATAAAAAAAGTCACACAATGAATCCTTTTGTTATTTTGCTCTGTATCTTCAACCCTAATTATGGACAAGAAATGGCAAGTGCTGTCTGCAGTGATATCTTCTGCTTATTTGATTATTTTCTTTTAACAAAAACAATACTCAAGATAGAAAATCTGAAAAATACTGAAAAATATAGCAAAAGAAAATGAAGATCACCTGTTCTACTACTCATGTGCGGAAATTAACATTTTAGTAAATTTCCTTCTAGTCTTTTTTCCCCTACATGTGTGGTGTGTCTTCACATTACTTCAGCATAGAGACACAGGAGTAGGGAATTTTCTTGTTTAATTCAGACCTTCTATATTTGCACTCATTTCCTTTTTAATTCTCTTCAGAGGAAAGCATTTTTTAAAAGGATTTATTTCTACTTATTTATTCATGCAAGAATTGGGGTGTAGACCAGAGGTGCCAGGGGTGAGAGGATTCACCAGAGACAGAGCGGGGAACAGAACAGGCAGATCTACTGAAATACACTGCTGAGGGAAGCAGTGGGTGAGACAGGAGAGGTCTGCTGTGCCACGTGGGTGGGATCAAACTCATGCTGCACTGGTTGGCAATAGCTTGATAGTGCTGAGACTTAACTTCTGGGCCACAAGGAGTCCCAGAGGAAAGGATTTTTAAAACCATGATACTTTTACTTAGGCAGAAGATCCTGTTGCCTTTTATAGAAGGCAAATATGTGTCCTTTAGTAAAATCCAAGACACAATTACTTACGGGAAAAGATAGGAAATGCCTTGAAATTACATGTCATTCGGGCCTCCCCGGTGGCGCAGCGATTGAGTGCTGGGTTGTGAAGCTGCCTGCAGCCTCTGCAGTGCCGGTTCGCTCCCTGGCTGCTCCCCGACCACCGGAGGAGGGTCCCGCATGGAGCGTGGACCTCTCCTGCCGCCCGCTGCTCCCCTCAGCAGTGTACTTCGGTCCTTCTGCCTGCTCTGCTCCCTGCTCTGGCTCTGGTGAATTCTCTCACCCTCCCGTGCTTCTGACTGTACCCAGTGCTTATATAAATAAACAAACAAACAAACAAATAAATAAACAAACAAACAAATAAATAAATAAATAAATCTTTAAAAAAAAAGAAAAAGAAATTACATGTCACTCAAATTTTTAACAATCTTTGAAAATTTTTGTAATCAAAGTTGCTTTTGAATCTAATGTTTATTAGAAGCGAAGGTGAGAGACAGTTCGGGTGAACTGAGAGTATAATGCCTAGAGCTAGGAGGGTCAGCAAAGTTGGAGAAATGGTGTGAGTTTGTAGTGGAATGTATTGCAGTTTTTATAGACCCTTGTAATTGCACATAGAATGATTAATAAATAACTGTGTGCTGAGTCAACATAGTTGCTGCAGGGAAGAGAAATAAATGATTCTTCCCAGGTTATATTTTGTCTGGGGAATTAGGGTTAAACTGGGCATGAGCTCACAGAATGTCTAATACCTCCTTTCCATGCCCGTGGGGGATTTAGGAAAGAAGAAAAAAGGCTCACACAAACACTTGATTGTGGCAATTGTGGTGAGAACGTTGGCATCCCGTTTATTTACCATTGACTCATATTTCAAAAAGACAAGAGCTTTCTTAAAAAGTCAGTAAGTTTTATATAAGAACTATGATACCTAAACTTTAAAACTCTGAAAAGACATATATTTCTAAGTTAAACATTCTTTTGTAACCATTTTTAATTTAGAAATATATTAGAAAACGCAGTGAAGAGAAGAGCAATAATATAAAACACTCATAATTGACCTCTCAAGGATGACTACCATGGCTTACATTTTGGTATATACTTCCCGTCACGTCCCCTTCCTTCTCTTCTCTCTGCTTCATGGATATTACTAATCTCTTACTGTTGGCCATTTAAGAGTTTTATTATAAATGATGTTTCAGCAAACATCTTTGTACTTAAGTCTTTTCATGGAACTTAAATTACCCAGCAAAGGAATATTGAGTCTACTGGTATATATTTAAAACTTGGCATGCAGGTTGCCAAACTGATGTATACACACCTGTGGATACAAAACTGTGCTGCATTTACCCTGCTGGTAACAGCACATGCTCATTTACTCAGCCTTTACCAACACTTTCTAATCTGGTTTCAAGGCAAAAGAAAAGTAGTACATTTCACTTTTCACTTCTTTCATTATCCAGTGAAGTAAAAAAGGGATTTTCATTTCTTAATGTTATCATTGAGTTTTTTCTTCAATGAATTTCCCATTTGTATCACCCCCACCCCATTTGAGGGATTCTTATTTTATGGAGTCACATTTTGATGTATGCTGCAAATATTCAAATGTATTTGTATCAGGCTGCCTAAAGAAAATAGATGTTTCTTATTTAAGAAAGATGTGAATTTAGAAGCACAAGAGACAAATGTTTAGAAACTATCTGGAGGTTTTTAGAACTTGTACCACATTTTACTGAAGAAAGTATGGATGTAAAAAGATGCACATGTAAGTTGTGTATTTAGATGATTTTCATAAACCAAGCATGTTTGTGAAACAAGCATTGTGCCCCAGAAACAGACCATCAGTAGCCCTTGTGAACCCCACTGAGCCCTGACTTCTGCCAGCACAGGTATTGTACTTTGTAAATTTGTTCTTTTTGGTCTGGCTGCTTCTTCTTTGCTCTATGTTTGTTTACAAGATTCATTCACGTTTTGTGTAGTTGCAGAGGTTCCTTTTCCTAAGTAACACAGTTTGTGAATCCTTCCTACTGCTGATGGGCATTTGGTAGTTTCACATTTTTTGATTACAAAGTAGTACTGCTGTAACTAGCCTAGCACTTGGCTCTTTGGTTTCCCTGGGGCTGAGTAGGGCTGCCATCTTAAGAAAATTTCTCACGCCCGTCTTTTTTCTCTTCTCTTCAGGTACACCTATTGAGCAAAATAAAGAACTGCACGGACATACCGTATACAGTGGTGGTTTTTTTTTTTTTTTTTTTTTTTTTTTTTTGGTCTTTCCTTAGTTTTACTTTGAGTAAGGGAGAGGATAAGGAATTTCTCTTACAACGTACTGAGTCCTGATTTAAATTGTAGATAATGACTTGGATGCAGATGGCTGTCATCTCTGCATGAAGAATTACCTTTTACATCCTGCTCTTTTCTTCTTTATCAGTTCTTGATTTACTCTAGTAAATTGAAGTTTCAAATTGTCTTAATAGAAGAGTTTATTAACTTTTCGTATTACAAGCAACCTTCTTAGGTTTACTAGTTTAATGAAAACCACATCTGTGGGGTAAGAGATTGGATTTAGGCCGTGTGTGTTTGAGTTGAAGTTGAGAGATATATCAAATCTGAATCACACTGCTGTCTGATCTCTTGGTAGAATTAAATAAAAGGCATTAAAAAATTTTATAGCTGCCTTTTACCAGCTTTAAGTCGGATTTTTTTTTTTTCTGTATAGATTCTTTGGCTGACATGAGTTTTGAAGTTCTGCCACATTCACTTATCAGCCTGTGGCAAATGCAGTCCTCACCAGAGTGAAGATAAAAGGCTGAGAGTAAAAAAAAAAAAAAAAAAAAAAAAATCCATGTGCTACATTAAAATGCCCTACCCTTGTAAGGAATTGGCAGGGGTACCTTCTCTCTCATCCCCCCCTTCCCTCATATGTGTAGAGAAAAGGCTAAATTCTTCAGTTTTCATTCTTTAATCCATCAAGTCTTTGTGCAGCTATTTAGAAGTTACCAATATGCTCCAAAACATGTCTAAACTGTCAATTCAATGGCTCATGGAGGGCCAAATATGTGCTGGTGCATTTCCAATTTTATGGGTATCTCTGTGAAATATGAATCATTTTGTATTCCTCTCATGTACATGGGCTAAATATTAATCTCCACAGCAACCCCCATGCAGTAGATACTGAACACATGAGAACTCTCAACCTACTGAGCAGATGAAACACTGATGCTGAGAGCAAGTCTATGGTAGAGTAGTTTATATCCGTTCTTCTTGGCCTTTATTTGTTTATTTTCATTCTCACTGGTTTAGTGTCCTCAATATTTTATCTGCCATTAAAGGACACTAGCGTTAAATTGATGTTCATAAGATAATGTTCTTAGATGATAACCTGACACCAGTAACAGAGACATGGAGAATCATGACCAGCCCCAGAAGATGCTGCTGTCGTGGTTTTCCTCAGTACCTGGTCTCCCTAGTTTGCCCCCTGCCACTCTTTGGAGCTGTGCTTTCATCTCTGGTCTCTTACTCCTTAGGGCTGCATTGCCAGCGTCCACATGGGTAACCAGTGTCCTTGCCTCTGAGGCTTGATCTTGGTCAGATAGGGAGCAGAGAAGCAAAAGACTTGCTCTGTCTCCATCACAGGGTGACTGGGACACCCACACCATGAATTTTATCATTTGCTCATCCACAGCATAATTCCCTAGTGTTGGTGATCTGCTAGGCATATGAGGTGCCACAGCTAATAGGATGGATCCTTATATTGCCCTCAGGGTGCTTATATTCTTGTTGCAGAGGTGAGCAGGAAACAACACATTGCAAAACTGTGGGCATTGGCGCTTCAGAGGATGAAGAAGGGGCTGAAGGTTCTTCCTCTCACTCAGAGCTTTTATTCAGGCCAAGCCAGGTTGGGGTTAGTGTTGAGTACACCCACCCAGGCTTTGTGGAAGTTTTGTGAACAGAGAGATGACTTGTGCTTCTGGAAGGTTTTTAAGCATTGCAAGCGTGAGAATCACTACAACTTTTTATACTGCTTCAATTTACAGCACACCATGAAGGGTTTGCTTCATCTCAAGATTAATATTGAATAGATGCTTTTTTCAGATTCACAAGGTATCTATTTCCTGGTGTTTTGCATTTTCTTCTTTGGTTAGATGCTTGTTTGTAGTGTGATGCTCTACATTTTTTTCTTGAATTTTTAGAATTGTACAGTGACTTAGAACCTACTTGTTCACTTTTAAGGAATGTTTTAGGTGTCGTTTTCTGAGGGCAGTCCAGCAAAGCACAAGAATAATTAAAGATTATGTCACCAGCTACTAGTTTTCATGAGACAAAATGTGGGCATGGCCCAAGTGAGGGAGAGGCCCAAGATGCACCAGCATTGTTTTGATTTCATGACCTGACAGATTGTGCGTGGCACATTTGTATTTTCATGACCTGGTTAGTGAAATTAAGCTCACCTGTGCTTCTGTTTCTCATTTTTCTGTGTGTATGTATGTGGAAAAATGTCTTAAACTTCAGAAGTATGTATTTCTGAGGGGGGTGTCTAAAAGTAATTTTAAAAGTAAGTATCCTCCCAGTCCCCATGAGAACTTTGATGCATTTACAAATCTTTTCATCTCTTAAACCTTTCAAATGGAAACATTGCAGGACAGTTCACATTGAATAAAGGAAAGTAATTCACTCAAACTTTTTTTTTTTGGTGGTTTCTATGGTAGGTGCACACTAGAGCCAGATCCATCCCCCCTCTCTCCCTCCCTCCCTATATGGCACAACCTGCCAGGAGGGCAACCTATTGAAAAGGTTTTACTTAATTCATTGTTTCATAATTCATTCTTTTTTTTTTTAAAGATTGATTTATTTATACAAGAACCGGGATACAGGCCAGATGTGCAGGAGGGTGAGAGGATTCACCAGAGACAGAGCAGGGAACAGAACAGGCAGACTGACGAAATACACTGCTGAGGGGAGCAGCGGGCATGACAGAGAGGTCTATGGCACCATGTGGGACCCTAGCTAGCCTGCTGGGATCCAACCAGTGGTGCAGAGGCTGCAGACTGCTTCACAGCACTGCGCTCAACTGCCTGCGCAACCAGGGGAGGCCCTCATGATTCACTCTTGCACTAAGAAAACTGTTCCTGGAATGTGGAGCGTCATTACATAAAATGAAATCTCTTTTTAGATCCCGTATATAGATGGAAACCTAGGTGTAAGCAGCTATATTTGAACTTACCTGTGTAGTGTAATGGGTATGCACAGAATTTTTTTTTTGTGGTGTTTTTTCTGTTTATGCCATTAAATTTGAACATATTTTTATATACACTTAGATTTTTTTTATCCCAAATGAATTTCAAGTTTATCCTTAGATGCATTAAAAAATGAAATGAATTTACCTAGGTCAGTATATTTACATTTTAGAGTAATTTAAATTTAAGTGGTAGAAAAAGAGAGTTCTGCAAAGGTTACTTGAAGAAAAGGTGTGATACTGTGGATTCCATTAAATTGGCAAAATGACAATTCTTGGAAACATTACAGATAACCTCAGGAGTCAAATGCAAGCCATGCAAGGTCAAGAAGAGACACTGGGGTGAGGAGATCTTAGGAATCACTCAGTGCTTCTGATGTGCACAGAACAAAGAGTGATGGTGTACTGCACAGAGCTAGTGTTGGGCCCATCAAAGACTTAGGGTGAACAAGTGGAGACAACTGCCATTGGAGAAAAGGCAAATCAGAGGCAGCCACAAGGCAGAGACTTGGTGGTGGTCTGGAGGAGCATCCTTGCTGGCGTCGGAGGTGAGCTAGAAGAGCACTGTTTACTGTGGGGCAAAAGAGGAGCAGAAGGAAAGGGGAGCAGGAGCATAGAGCTAAATTCCTGCTTTGATTTTATTCTGCCATTCCTGACGCCTTTGTCCAGGAAGGCTATGGCCTGCACATTACAAAGAGGTCAGTATTGAAAAGAGTCAGTGTTTGGGGGAAAGGTCCTTAACTTGTGAATACCATTGTTTGACAGGAAAAGACAGATTTTTGGTGTAAATTTGAAGATCACGTTAAAAATATAAAACTGTTTTTTTAATATGTGCCATTCTCACTGGTGTAAGATGGTATCTCATGGTAGTTTTGATTTGCATTTCCCTGATTACAAGTGATGTTGAACATTTTTTCATATGCCTGTTGGCCATTTGCATTTCCTCTTCAGAGAAGTTTCTTTTTAGCTCTTCTGCCCATTTTTTGACTGGATTATTTTCTTTGTTGTTGTTGAGTCTCATCAGCTCTTTGTAGATTTTTGTGATCAGTCCTTTATCATTAGTGTTGTGTGCAAAAATGTTCTCCCAGTCGGTGGGGTTTCTCTTTGTTTTTGTTATTGTCTCTTTTGCTGTGCAGACGCTCTTTAATTTGATATACTCCCAGCTGTTTATCTTTGCCTTCACTATCACTGCTTTGGGTGATGTGTCTGTAAAGATGTCTTTGATGTGCACATCGCGTAGTGTTTCGCCTATATTTCCTTCCATGTATTTTATGGTTTCAGGTCTTAATGTCTAGTTCTTTAATCCATTTTGAGTTGATTTTTGTGTATGGCTTCTGCACTGTTGGTGGGAATGCAAACTGGTCCAACCACTATGGAGAGCTGTGTGGAGATTTCTTGACCTAGTAAACATAGAGCTTCCATATGATCCAGCAATTCCACTCCTAGGTATTTACCCAAAGGACACAGAAACATCAATTCCAAAGAGCACCTGCACCCCTATGTTTATAGCAGCACTATTTACAATAGCTAAGCTTTGGAAACAGCCCAAATGCCCCAAAATAGATGACTGGATCAAGAAGATGTGGTACATATACACCATGGAATATTACTCAGCATTCACAAAAGATAAACACATGCAATTTGCAGCAACATGGATGGCGCTGGAAGGGATCATGCTCAGCGAAATAAGCCAGAAAGAAAAAGAAAAATACCGGATGGTCTCACTCATAGCAGGAATCTAGAGAACTTAAATAAGGGACCAGGAAAATGAATAACTGTAAGAAAGTGAAAATCAAAATCAACAAAAAACTATGAACCAGAGACACTTTTTGGGGGGTGGGGGGCGGGAGGGAGGGTTTGGGGTCAGAATGGGGGGTTGCAATTGTATGGGGAATATAAAAATGAAATTTATTATTTAAAAAAATATAAAACTGTTAAAATATATATCAAAATATAAAACTGTTAAAAATGTAAAACAACTTCTCCTGGACCACTACTCCCCAGCATTCCAGGAGCAATGATGCATAAGAAGGAAGATAGAGGAGTTTCTTTGCCTCATCTCTTTCTGAGGTTGGGCTGTTTGAGAACCCGGGGAAAGCAACTCCTCTGTCACAAGTAGGGCTTGCCATTGGGCTGACTGCAATATCTGCTGAAGGAGCTATGAAAACCAGTGGTTTTATTACGGGGACTGTTATACTTGTTAGCTGAATAGCTGATATATTAGGATTTTTCTTTTTTTGTCATCTGCAAACCCAATAGAAATCACAAAATTAAGTATACCACAATCCTGGGTGATGTGTTTTAGTTGTTGTCTTCTCCAATTCCTTTGAGGACTTTAGTGCAACTGGACAGGGCTATCAAATATGATGGAAGAATGAATGGCCGAGAAGTAAATGTTGTCATTCCTCTAGAGTGAAAGCTTTTCTGCCAAGAAGTATGAATTTCCATTTGTGTTAACAAGGTTTTAATTAAGAAAGAAAGAAAACTGTAAAAACAAACAATAATCATACTGATTCCCTTATACTAAAGATATAATGGTATAATGGTTTGCAGCATCAGAGTAATTAAAACTACACAGTTGAGTGTGCCCCCATAGGGCTAGGTGGAAGTTGACCAGGAAACACACCTAAGACTTTTCTGAACTGTACCGTGTACAGACCTCTGAGACGGTCCTCCTGGTTTGTACTCCTATAGAGCAGTGGGCTAGGCCCTATGCTTTACAGTGGCTTCTCCCTGAACATTACACCAACCTTTGGTCTGTGCTTTTCTTCTCAGGTAGTTCTGCATTTAGGGAAAAAAAAAAAATCAGTCTTAAGGTCTAGAATTGCAGGTGTCATCTTGCTCTCATTCTGCTCCGAAGGCCACATTTGGTGCTGGAGGACCTGGAGATCTTGATGTTGCCCTAAGATGAATCAGGTGTCAACAATGACTTACTTAAGCCACTTTATATTCTTATGTTGAGTCAGCCAGCCCTAATCTCCCTGGACTCAATTTTTCATAAAAGATGTAGAAACACGCCCTCAGAACCCTGACTCCATTTTCTTCTGCTTGTGGTCTGGGGAGAGTCCCAATTGGGTGGGAAACGGAAGTCTGACAGCTTTATCCTTTTATGAATCTCCTCCATCCACATTACTAAAAGTGCATGCTGGTGTGTGTCATCGTTCCTTCAAAGACAGATTGTTTGGAATTGTATCTGGCAACAGAATGCACCTTCCCTGTGCTTTGCAAAGAATGCACTGAATTCTCTGTGTGTGGGAAATGGCTTTTGTCACCTAAAACTTTTAGGGAGAATGTGACACTTTTGGCATAAGTGTATACTGACTTGTTTTGTGATTGTTCTAAAACAAGCAAAATATTCCAAACAACTGAAAGCTACCCTAGGCTGAATAAGAACATAGCTCTTTAATCTTATACACCTCCGATTTTATACTTAAATTTCATTTATTTATCCAATGCACATTCAGAGAAAAAAAGTCAGGAAATTTCCTATGTTAAGATTTGGATTTTAGAAAAGCCAAAATCCTTTCTCCACGGTACAAATAGTCATGTTCAACTTACTGATGTGTGACTTTGGGGAAATTCATTTCTCTAAGCCTGTTTCCTGCGTCTTTAAAGCAGGGAGATATTAGTACTCGCCTCATACTTATAACTCAGAAGCATTGGTACTAAGTACTTTGGAGATGGCGTTGACTTATGTTTCGTATATATTTTCAGGCATGTTTCATTGTGTTGTTCTTTGCATACCTGAGACAGAGAGGTAAGTCAAGGGATGGTGTGCTTTTTCTGTAAAGGACCAATGAGTATATATCAAATTTCCATGGTCCTTTTGTCTGTGCCATCACTCAACTCTGCTCTGTTAGTGTGACAGTAGTCATAGATAATACAGTAGATAACACAAAATAAATGAGCCTGGCTTTGTTCCAATAAAACTTTATTAAATAGACAGTGAAATTTGAATTTCATATACTCATGTGTCATGAAATATTATTCTTCTGTCGATTTTTTTTCAACCATTTCAAAATGTAAAAATCACTCAACTCACGGATGTGCAGAACAGGAAGTGGATACAGGTTGAAAGCAACCCCCTTTACAGAATTTGCTTGGCCTTTTTTGGTAAATATTTTTTATGAAGAAACATAAGTTGAATTTCTTGGAAAGATTTGAGCATGTCAAGTCATTGTAGAATCCAAGTAGAGATTGATATTTTCAACAGAAATTTCAAGTAGATTTACTTGTCTGGTAAATGATTATGAGCCTGATTCAAGATAATTCAAGGAAGTGGTGAAAGCGATTACCAGTTGTAATTGTAGGTCATTAAGATGAATCCCTTTCTGGTCGCAAAGCAGTGATTATTCTCTCCCAAGATGTCTAGCCTGGTTATTGGTTTGTTTCTGTAGAAGTTTTGGGGCGTTGTTCTGCATCATCCTGTTTTTTCCTATGAAGAGTGGGTATAGATTGGTAATGTCTCATTTTATATACAAGGGATGTGGTACCCCAGAGAAACTCTGTTACTTGCCTCAGGTTCAGCTATTTTGCCAGTAAAATCAGACCTGAAAACTTAGCCTCCCAACTCCTGGCAGTGACTTGCATCCTATCATCCTGCTTTGCATCACTATCAAACAGATAATGAGACTAGCAGTGGTACCTGGCATTCATAAAACACTGCAGTTGCTAAAAGCTCTTTATGCTATTTTATTTAACCCTCAGAAAACCCTGTCAAGTGAGAGGGGCAAGTTTTATTATCTGTTCTTTATGTGAGGCAACCAACAATCTGATATATTTTAACTTCCCCTGGGTCACACACCAATTTAGTGCTACAGGCAAGTCCCCGACTTAAGTTTCCTAACTCCCCTTTTTTTTAATGTCATGCTGCCTTATTATGTGACATGGCAGTTGATGTCATTAATACCCAAACATTAAAAAATAAATTGAAAAAGAAATAACATCCTGCTTGGTTCCAGCCCCTGGCAGTGATTTTTAAGTGGAGGTTTGTGTTATGAGAATTTTTGCTTTCAAAATGCTGCATGCACCTCCTGTAAAAGGTTGAATTAAATGATTTTATTTTTGGTAAGTGGCCCATGTAAGTTTATTATTTATTTATTTTGGTTCTTTTTGCTTCAGCTCCTTTGGTTAAATGAAGCACTGCTGTATTTTTATTGCATACCCCATCATTAAAAGAAATTGAAAGGACGCTTGTTAGTTTTAATATTGCTTGGATGGAAATCTATCTGGCACTTTTAGGAACAGTTACAATTCCTAATAGTGCATTTTAAGAAGTAGTCTGGTTTTGTTCCTGATTAAAAAACAGAGAAAACTTTCTTAAATTTGCTATAATTCGATAATCATCTTTTGTTGGGGAGAGGCCCTCTGCTGAGCGTGACCCTGTTTTTATTGACTCATTCCCCATTCCTTTCCAGCCTGTGGGAGGGGGGAGTATGCTCTTGGGTAGCATTTTCATTTGTTGGTAAATAATCCAAGCAAAGCTGCTTCCAAATGTAAGTTATTCCCCTTTCTTTATACACCATATGCTCTAACTATTGGACACATGCCCCTTTCAATAAACTGTGCATAGCTTTAACTGTTGGAGCTGTTAAGTTGAACACAGACCAAATACTCGACTATTTCTTGCATCTAAGCCTGCAACACAGTCCCCCAGCAGACAGTGGCAAATCACTATTCAGAATCCAGAAATACCACACAAAGATAACAGGTTATGGGGAAGGGAAGAGCTGTGGCGAGGGGCCAAGAGAAATATGAGGTCAAAAAGTAATTCAGCCTGAGCGTAAGAGGTGTCATTTGCACTGCAAGATCCTGAAGGTGTTCAAGACCAAACTTGGCAATAACAACTGAAGCAGAATAAAAAAAAAAAAAATCAGTGTTTCTAAACCACGGTTCATAACTGACTTGAAGTTTACAATTAAATACATTTGATTTCAGTTTGATGAGAATCATACAGGTCACTTACCTGGAGTATAAATTGAAGCAGGTTGCTTAAACTTGTTCAACCTCAAGATTTTTTAACTGACTATCTGGGTTGATGATTCTGCATGCCTCATAGCCTGTGAGCATTAAATGGGGTTCAGGCATATGGAATATTTACACACAGCCTGACCTTTTGTAAATGTTCAATAAAGGTGAGCAGTAGTCCTGGTTGTAATGAGCTTTTCTGATGCACTTTCCTTGTTAAACCTTTTGGGATGACCTGTGGGGGGGAGAGTAGGGCGCTTTGGCACTTATATGGATGGTGCTTGTCTATAGATATGAAATAATATAACATTTAATTTTCAATAAGTAAATTTATTGAGATCGCCATAAAGCCTATATCAACGTAAAGGGTTATTAAAATATGTGTAAAAATAATCTAGCAGGTACTTGTAGTTCTAAGGGTGGAATGAGGAGTTTAAAATAAAACTTCAGGAGACAAATTGGTGGGATAAGTTTTCAACTTACGTGTACTTCATTTGGATTTCACTAGAGAACTACTCTAAATGCAATACTTAAGACAGAATTAAAATCAAAAGTTAAAAAAAAAAACAGATTTTTCTGCACTCTGATATGATTGGAAAATACAGAAACATAAAGACAAAGTAACCCATAGAAATATTTTCATAGTTTTTTTATTCAAGAATTTTATGTAGAAATATATAGTTATATGTGAATATAGAAATAAATTCCCTTCCTTTTATTAGTTTCCCTTCCTCTTACCTTTTCTTTAAATATTTGGAACTTTAAAAAACTTTGGAGATATGATCATCTAATGATTGGATTCTGGATCCTAATCCAGACTCTGCCTCTTTCTGGTTTTCTTTTCTTGGACAACTATGTCTCTGTTTTTGTATCATAAAGGATACTTTTATGTACCTTTGTAAAGAGGATCGCAGTCATACTACCTGGTAGGATTGACATGTAAGGCTTTAGAACAGTACTTGACACTTAGTAAGTTCATTAAAATCCTCAGACATACTTTATTTATGGCATAATATTCCACCATGGCATAAGATTATGGACATTAATTTTGTTAACTTGTTTTCCTTATAGAGCCCTTCTGATAAAATTACAGTGAAGATTAAGACAGGGGAAGCCCTTCCTAACTCATAGTGAGTAAACTTATCAGTACCCGGCTAATAGACTTGAATTGGCCGGCTTTTGAAAAATGAGCTTGGTAAAAAAGAATGAGACTAAAATTACTTTCATTTTAGTAAGGTAGATGTGTTTGGTCTTTTATTTGTTTCCTTAATTACTTTTTTTTTTTTAAGATTTATTTATTTATTTATACAAGCACTGGGAACAGTCAGAAGTGCGGGAGGGTGAGAGAATTCACCAGAGCCAGAGCGGGGAACAGAACAGGCAGATTGATGAAATACACTGTTGAGGGGAGCAGCGGGTGGCAGGGAGGTCTGCGTGCCATGTGGGACCCTCACCTGGCGGCCGGGGATCGAACCAGCGCTGCAGAGGCTGTGGGCAGCTTCGCAATCCAGCGCTCAACTGCTGCGCCACCGGGGAGGCCCATTTCCTTAATTACTTTTACTGGGACTTCTTGAAAATAAAACTATGTTCCCTTCATGTTGGGATGTTAGGTTCCAGCAGCTGGACCAAGGCCAGGAGTAAAGTCTGGCTTGTGTCCTGCTTCCCAGTCACACTAGAGGAAGATGGGGTGTCTGCCTGGTCCAGTTAGTCTGAGGAGAGGACAGCAGAGCAATTGGATATCAGTGCCTCATCCTGCCTTGGCTATGACTGTGGAGATGTGCTTTGGGGAAGATCAGGTTTTGTGATCGTCCTGCTTCTCTGGTATCTTCACAGTAGCTGAGCTGTTACCTGGAAGAACTTAGAATTGCTGAATTTTGTGGCTATGTGAGTAGAAGTTGTCTTGCCTAGGCAAGTCTGTGCTCACCTGTGGTAAAACTGTAAAGAATCAGATGTGGTATTTTCATTTGGGTTTCTCAAAAGCTTGTTTCATGACTGAAGTCAAAGCAGGCAATTGCTAGAGGGATCTTGTGTTCTAGAAACTTGACCGGTAGCTCCTGGCCTTTGCCCAGAGGCTGAATGACCAAGGTGAGCTTTGCTCACCATCCTTAATCCTGTCACTGTGGCAGCGGAGCCTACAGTTCATTTCTTACATTTCTTTTATGTTCTCTTTATATTTAAATGTAACCTCTAAGAGGGCCTTGTTTCTGCAACATGTTCTGTAAAATTTTATTAAAAATATAATACTAGCACATACTCAGGCTTTCTCATTACACAGTCTTAGGAGAACAAACAAAAATCATGCAACAAAAACACATCAGATGAAGTCGGTTAAGTTTGTGTTCACTCTTGCACTTTAAAAAGTGTTTGAAAATGTTGGGAAAATAGGGCTTTGGTATTGGGATGAGGGGCACGAGCCTGGGGACCACCATTTGAAAGTGCTGTCAGGAGAAGCTTTGGCACACGTCTCTCCAGGGAGAGTGTCCTCCTGCCAGTGGCCTGGCAGAGGTCTCCCTGGGGGAGGGTCCCCTCACAGGTACAATAGGTGGTGGCCACCTAGACACTCTGGTCTCATAAATGTGCATTTCACTGTTCCAGTAAATTGTCGGTTATGGTTAAGGACTATTATAGGCTCAGACCTTTATATGCAAAGTGAAAAAGAGACTCTAAATTCTCCACTTCTAAATGACTAAAAGTGAGCCTGTTACTCACACAGATAAGCATAAATGTACTATTAACCAGAAGGAAAAAAATAATTGGCAGCCTCAAAAATTTATTGTACTGTGTTTGATGTCACTAATTAACTCACTCTTTGTAAGCAGCAACTGGCCACTAATAGCAGGCCGATAGAAGCTTCACGACATTTGAGAATTTTTAATTCAGGTCAGGGTCTTCGCAAGCTCGTGGAATATAAGGAAGATCTCCCTTCTCCTCTCTTTTAAAGGAGAGCCTGCAGGGACCCTCAGGGATCCTATGTTCCTGTTTGTTCTCTATACTGGTGAGGAAGAGTTGGCTAGCATTTTCTTTTTAGAACTTTGAAAGTTGGCCAGGACAGGTGGGTTTGTGCTTGAACTTAGATACCCCAACATGTTGGGTAATGTTGGGAGTTTGTTCTTCTTGCCCAGGAGTCATCCTCAACTGCTGGGCAGGGTTGGGGTCGTAGACTAAGATTTAGGCTCAGAGGCCTAAGGAAAGTGAAGGGACTCTCAAGGCCACAAGGCATGCTTGGTGAGGCTTCAGAATCGCTGTTAGTGTTATACCTCCCGATTTTCCCATTGGGTGAGAAGTCCTCACCTTACTATTTTTTTAAAAAAGGTAGGAAGCTGCTTGCCTTGCATGCCATCATCATTAATGGGATGACCAGACTGCAGGGTTTGCATTTTAGTTTATCCAAATTCTCATCTTGCTTTCTCTGCCTGCTGTCTTCCATCCCAGGCATCCCTTTCGAAGTTGAATGGAGCCCTCTGTCAACCAAGTTAGTGGGAAAGGAGGTGAGAAATTAGCCTTGGATTGAGCACTAATCTGTTTTTTGGAATAAATAGTTTCTGTGGGCTATTGGTCAGTCTAGATGTTTTGTTCTTTGGCAAAAAAGAACTCTGGAAATACTGAAATAATTAAGATATTCATTGGACTCTGAGGGAGGGCATTTTCTGCTTTCCCTCCTTTCCCCTCGGGACCTCCTAGTTGATACAAGTAAGAAGAGAGAACTACCCAGTAATGTTTAAGGAAGGGTGGCCACTTGAATTTCTCCTAAGCTTCCAAGCCTGCTGCAGCCCTCTGGTGTTGCAGGCCCTGCATTGTGGTTGAAAGGTTGCAAACAAAGCTGAGAGCTCTCTCCTGATCCAGCTGGGCCTCTCCCGCTGTCATCAGTCATTGTCAATGAGAGATGTATGTGTAGCCTCACAAGGGCAATGTCTGACCCCGAGGGCATTGGAAACGTTCTTAGAGAAGGCATTGTTTGCTTGCTGCCTCTGGAAGCCAAGCTCTAGATGTTGTAGGGAGCAGCCCCTGGCTTAGGCAGAACTGTAGCCTGTATGGAAAGAGGCAAAATTCTGTTTCTAAAAACTACAGAAACTTTATCCCCCCTTCCTAGCACAATTCTGCAATGCTTATGAATATACTTAGCCTCTTCTCTTTCTTATTTCTGATCTCCCTTCAGTCAGAGTCATGGGAGAATTCCGAAACAGGTTGGCAAGGACTTGAATTCCATTGGTTTTTATTCAAAGAACATCAAAATGTAAATAACCAAAGAAATAAAAGCTGACAAGATGCAACAAATGCATAATAGGAAAAAATGAAATAATGCTCTTTCCAAACACAACCAGGCAATTTCCTGGGAGGAAAGCTGAAAACGATGCTGTGATTCTTGCTCAGAACAAGAAGGTGGGGCTGGCTGTGGAAGCGCATTAAAAATTGCAGGAACACAAAAAAGCCACTGGCTGCACCTCAGTGTGTTTCGTGGTGGTGCAGCCTTGTACAGGGTGTGGGTGCCCCGTTCCTCCTGTGTGGATGGTGTGCTCCGAGTCCCCTAGGCCCTGAGGGCAGATGGCTTTTGTCCTTTGAACCCACTTGGTGCATCCCAGGAGTGGGTGGGTTTATGTTGACAACAACTTAGTGGGAGGTGATTGGAGTTTTGAAAATGTCTACACATTAAAATGTGATTTATTCGCCCTTCCCCTTTTATTGGTGGTACTGGGTTGGAGGTGCCTACAAATACCAGGTGTCATTCCCAAGGGATAAGACTTCTTATCCTGTGGACAGGGTGTGTGGTTTCAGTAAGGTATGATTGGGAGTCTTCTCGTACCACTTGCAGGGACACAGCATCTGTCTCTGCTCTGGACCTAACACCTAGTCCTGCTGCAGCCTTGGGTCATTGGGGGGGACTGGGAGATGATATAAAAGATAAAGTGTTATCTGATGGGAAGGAGGATTTCTTAAAGAAGTGGGCAGTGTTTGCTGTGAGCTGTCAGAAACAATCATCTACATATTGATTGAACCTCAGATCTGTGTTTTAATCCATTTGAAGATGACTTTATTATTCAGTATAGAAACGATGAGGTCTCACCGACTCAGACCTTCTTAAAACACGGAAATATTATTTTCTTGTTAGAATCCCATTTGGCCAGAAATCTGAGTATTCAGTAATTTTTTTTTTCTTCCCTTAAGATTTTGTTGCCTCTTCCCCACCCCCCATCCACCCCTCATCTTGGCTCACTGAAATCTGAGTGCCACTTTTCTGGGAAAGCCTGATATTCTGACTTCAGTTTTGTAATTTAATGATGGAGAGTTTCCTTAGTAAACCAAATTTAGAGTCCTAGAATGCTTATCTTATATCCAGACCTTGAACATAAAAGGCATTTTATACCCGCAATTGTTCATTTAATGAGCAATTGCAGAGTGCAGGCCGGTTAAGGGATTGAGCTATATGCACTATTATTGCAAGAAGTATTCCGAAATACCAGAAATAGGACGTAAGCTCTGATCAGGGAGACTGCGAGCACAATTACCTTCTTTTCAAATCCTTCTGTGACACTGCGGGAGGAAAAAGGACTTTGAAACTTGAAAGGAAAGAGCTTGCTTTCAACCTCAAAAGCTAGGAGGAAAGGGCTCTGAAATTTGCTCAGAATTCCCAATTCACCATTAGCCTGTTTCTTCCTTTAGCCTCAAGGCATTCTCCGCTTTTTGAAAAGATGTTAAGAAATTCAGTCACAATAGAGAGCCTAGTTTTGAACATGTTTCACTCGGTCCATTGAGGTCTGGGCTCCAGCCTTTGTGTGGGGTGAATTGAGCTGAGCGGCTAGCTGGTTGGAGAGAGGTGAATGAAGAGTCGCTGTGCAGTCGCAAATTCTGGCAAAGAAAGAAGTTCCCCCTTCCTTTATTTTACAATATGCATTCCTGTACAACCCTGCTAGTGGCAATATGTGGAGTTGAGCCTGTTCTTAAGTCAATACAGAGTACTTGGTTTATAGCAACTCTTGTTAAGTTTGTCTTGTAATTGAAGCTGCTGTTGACCTTGCTTGGGGACCATTTGTAAAACCGTTTATTTAGCATAAACTGAAATAATAAACCCTCCTTCTCTTGGGCTGATTGTGATAGGGTGACATTAGTTTGATTTAATGATTAGCCGCCTGACCCTTCTGCTGGAGAGAGCTGCTTGAATAGGGAGAGTTCACTCGGAAGCACTCAGAAAGAATACTAATGAGCTTGTTAAATTTAGCATGGCTCCAACCACTTTTAATTCCTCTAATCGGGGCAGCACTGCTAGGGAGAGGGAGGTAGGGAGACACTGAGAACCCATGTTCCTAGAGGGTCTGCTACAGCTAGGAAAGCCCACCGAGAGAAGTTTGCAGAAGTAGCTAGCCAGAGCTTTGGGGACTGAGTTGTAAGTATTGTCTGTTCTCTTACACTCTGTCTTCTATGTCTTGGGGGAAGAGAGGAGTGATGGCATTAAAATGGGATTTAATGGAACAGTTTAAAAATCAATGTTGATTAAAAAAAGGGCGTACATGTGTGCTATGAATGCCTCTCCAACTCATTTTTGAGGATGACAGGCGGTGTTCTTACTTACACAGTGCAGGGTTTTATTTTTATTTTGGAAGAACTGTGAAACTTTGATCTTGAGTCCAAGGTAAAAAAGGACTTGTTTCCTTGATGCCATGAGAAATTGTACTGGAGTTGTTGAGCAAATGCATGGGAGTGTGTGTCTGCTTCGCCCCACCAGCGTGCTTTCCTTACCCCTTGATGGTAAACTCAGTCCCTTTATGGCACTGAGTGTCCAGTTCCATGCTGGTTGCATTTCCATGAGTTTGGAAAATGTGGGACAGTTTCTACTCTGTGCTGCTTGGGCAACTCTCCATTTGGGGACAGGAATTCGTTAACTTCCACTCGAGCATGATGTACAGAAGGAAGGAGGTACAGAGCGGACGATGATGACAGTATTTAAAGTAATTTTTTCCGGAAACTTCTTAGAATTGCATATTTTGGTTTGACCCCCAAGCGTGTAGCTGTTAAACACAGAGAAGCATGAACAGTCGCCTTGTGTTTGGCTGTTAAAGTCCACTGGCAGATGCTCCTGGAGCAGTGGGCTGTTTGCTTACATTTTTGCTGCAGACTTCTGCTTGTTGCCATGGTGGACAGTATGTTTCTGTCAATAATTTGGCCTGGCGTAGCCTGTCTGCACTGACTCTCAAACTTTATTGAACAGCGCGGCTCAACTGAACAAGATTAGACAGCTTTCGTCTTTTGGCTTGCTGAAGTGGTTGCTAAATTTATAAGAGCAGGCAGGAATATTGCTTGGAAAGTTTCCCTTTCACTGTGGAGAGTGCACTTTCAAGCCTCGTAGTTGTTTGTATTCTGGATTGTGTGTGTACTGTCAAGTTTTCATCTGAATGTCCATCTCAGTACACCAGGTAAACTTCATGAAATATTTGTCTCTTGGGATTTCTTGGTGCAGAATGCGGGGGCGGGATAGGTAAGGGAATGATAGCATTGACTCCTGTAATAGTCTGTTTCCTGATGAAAAATTAAAATAAATTTTGTGCCTGTATTTGACTTTGCTTTGGGAATTAGTGCATTTTTTCCTCCTGTATTAAACATTTGAACTTTGCTTATTTATTACTATGACTTTAATATATGTCTTGAATTAACTCATTAAGAAAATATCAAATTAAAAAACTACAAGTTAAAATATTTTTCCTACTTGTGAGAAATCATTTAGCTAAAAAGAAGTCTCCATTTCCAACCCCACTCCCCCCCAACACTACTTCCTTCTCCCAGAAGGTTGGGGGAGGTAGGAGGACTCTGGCCAGACCTTGCCAATTATTCAATTATTCGTGAAGTTGGATTCGCAAATGCTCATCATAAAGGCATGGCTTCTAAGAAACTCTCTCTATTATAGGGATGGAATTTTAAGAGAAGAAAAGTTAATTTCGTCTAGGAAGATTAAGTCAAGGGAATCCTGTTTTAAACCTGGAACAGATTAGTAGAGCTTGGTTATTCATCTCTTCTAGAGAATGCTAATTACAAGTTGCAGTCCCTCTTGGAAAGGGCTTTCTGGTTTTCTAAATAAAGGCCCATTCTATAGAATTTGCACCTCAGAACTCTAAGTTCACTTCAGGTTGAAGTGAAATAAATGTTTTATATAGAACGCAAATTAGTGGAAAATATGACTTTTACCATTTGTAGGCTATAGGAAATTTTATAATACTGACTGGTGTTTTAGACACCTTTTTGCTTTTACAAAACCACAAATCTTATTCTATAGCCTCCAACTTTACTGCTAGTGAAGTATAGGGTGGACTAGTGCCTAAAGTATTAGTCAGAAAGGAAAACAAAAATGCAGGGTTTTGTTGTTGTTGTTGTAGTTTTCAAATTACCCACAGCATGGTTTGAATTGCTTTTGTAAAGATCAATGCATAAAAATGTGGGATAATACCAGTTTTTTCATTGGTCACTTGATAGATTAAAATAGTAATTTACCCCATAAAGTTTGGGGTGAGGATCTGCACAAAACAATACTAGAATCATGTTTCACAGTTACCTGTTAGTAGTCAGCAAATTCACTGTAAAAAAGCAGAACATACCTCATTGTTTATTCTATTTTGCAAGTCATTTTGCCAGGCTGGAAAAAAAATACATTGCTTATTCCTTCAACTCCCAGATGTAAGCAGAAAAACTAAAGCTGCTAGTGGCTTTAGGTAGTTTGAATCATTCACAAGTCAACATAAAAAAGTTGGTACTTTAGTTTGTGTTGTTATGCTTGTCTGTATTTATAGCTATACTTTCTTCTGCATTTGTATAAAGAGCTTTGAGACTGCTAGAGCAAACTTTTTCTGTTTTTTAGGGACTCTCAGCCAGACATATCTGCTTTATGGAATACTTTGAAGATAAGTTTGTATGTTGGAATAGGATATACTCAAAATCTGTCCATCTAAAATGTGTACAACAGAATTATCACTTAAACGCAAATACATTTGTATATAAGTATACATATATAAATATAAATGTTATAAATGTTATATATGCATATGTACATATATACATGAATATATATGTGCATACACACACACACACACACACACACACCTATATATTTAAGGTCAGGAATGGGAAACAGTCTCAAAATTAGATGTGTAAGCAGTGCCCACATAGCTTTGTTTCCATCAGCATGTACCTGTCAGATCACAGTCTATAGATTAAATGCAGGACTTGTTTCGAAGTATGTAGTTTAGACTATGTGTGTGATTCTAGTAAATGAATTGTCCATTTGTTGTGGGTTCAGATTGCCAGGTTGGTTTAATTTTATGCTTTTTTTAATCTGCTACTATAGTAAGGTCATCCAGTCACATCTGCAAAGAACCTTAGTGGCTAGATGGGAAGTTCTTACAGATCAAAGGGAACAGCATTTGAGGGAGCTGGAATATCAAATATATGTGGGATTTCATCAAGCTGTTTCCTGCATGTCTGGAGAAGCATATGAACTCGCCATGGCCCGTCTGTATATCAGCATAACTGATTCCTCACCTCGTGGACTTCCAGTCTTGCTCTGTTTTCCTCTTGGTTCTCAGTTCCACTGTGTGCACTAAGCAGGAAGTGTTCCAGCATGGGGCACTGTAGGTTTCCAGGATTGGTACCTTTATCCTTTGTAACCGATGTTTTTTAGTTTTGTTTTGTTTTTGTTTTTTTTGTCCCATTTCTGACTTGGTTGAATCACTGGGTTACAATCTGACTTAAAAAAAGAAAACAGGAAAACTTTGAGATCATTTTCTCATAGTTGGACTTCCACAGCCCCAGACCAGCAAAACGTATAGCTCCATGAGGGATCTATAGGAATATCCACAAGTCCCTGATGAAAAAGCCTCCTTGGCAGATAAGCTTGCCAGCTAGTGTGATGCTTTGCTTGGCCCACTATATCTCAATATAATAGGTTCATTTCCTGTTCCCTGGGTCCTTCAGTTCGGACTTGGGACCCTCATTGATAAGCAGTCCGGTCGGAACAGCCTTATCCTGGTGTAGCCTTCAGAGTTGCCAAGAATGAGAGCCAGGCTCTTTTTTGGGGTGGAGGGATGGAGAGAGACCCCTAATTGATTACTGTTTGATAATTACTCTTGAAAGTGACTGACAGAACTCTCCCTTCCTTCTTTCTTCAGAGGATGAAAGTCCTGGACAGACCTATCACAGAGAGAGAAGAAACGCAGTCACCATGCAGCCACAGAGTGTCCAGGGACTCAGCAAGATCAGTGAGGAGCCCTCAACATCCAGTGATGAGAGGGCCTCACTAATCAAGAAGGAGATCCATGGGTCCCTGCCGCACCTGGCCGAGCCCTCCGTCCCCTATCGAGGGGCCGTGTTTGCCATGGACCCCAGGAATGGCTACATGGAGCCCCACTATCGTAAGTGGTTCTTGTCCTGTGACACTCCCTCCAGGAGCACAGGAAAGCTCTGTGTGTGTGTGTGTGTGTGTGTGTGTGTGCGCGCGCGCGCGTGGCAGTTGTCGCACTGGCATGCACATATGCTTGGTGAATTATTTGGCTTGTATTAATTTATAGAAATGCTTTATTTTCTGTCCACTTCTCTTAATCCTCCTATCGGCTGTCCATTCTTCTTTTTTAGGGAGAGCCATCTCCTTACATCTCCAACCAACTTCAGATACCAGTAGGCTGCCCTCAGGAAGGTGTCCATTTGTGGCTAGTCCACATGGACTTTCTCTGGGAACTAAACCAGAATAGTTACATCCAAGGAGACTGTAGGAGGAAAATTAGTTGATGGGGGAGTTAGTGAAGTGAGCTGCATTAGTGAAAGTCTTTACCATTGCCTATTCCAATATTTAATTATTTTTGCTTACTTATAAAGGAAGAACAAACTTTTAACAAATCAGTGCTAAATTTCTTAATATGAAAGATTTTTCTACCTTGCTCTACTTCTCCAATCAGCATACCAGGTACATCGGAAGCTCTTTTCCCAGCGGTAATAAAGTTTAAGAAATTCACTAGGACTGTGAACACAGATACACTATGATTTTCTACAAAGGCAGAAAATTTAAAGAAAGCTATAGAAGGATTGAGTTTGTTTCTGGTCTGTTTCTAGTTAAAAATATAATTTGGTTGTGGAGTAATGAGGTTCATATTGAGGTGCCAAGACTTGCAGCTCTTGATTACAGATTTATCACCTTGCCAGGATACAGGCTTGCCATTTCACCTTCCCTACTCCAATTCCAGATGATCCATTGAGCTCCAGAGAGGGGGACTGGTTTGTGTTTCCCTTTTCCACATCATTCAGAAATTTTAGTGTTTTAAGGCAAAAGGTCATTAGCCAGATGACTGATTAGTGAGGACAGCTGATTAGCGCATGTTTTTTTGCTCAAGAAAGTGCCCAGGATAAAAGCTAATTTCATCCCTTCATTAGTTGGCTTGCAGAGAGGAGAATGTTCCCTCATCAGGGTGCAGATCAAAGTGCCTCGCACAACCTTAAGTCTTAGCAACTGCTTCCCCACCACCAGATTATATTGTTGGTAAAGATTGAAGATGTGTTTTTTTTTTAAGTGAAGAATTTTTTTAAAGCGGTCAGAAGCATAGAAAGCATGGAGGAAAGGGTTTTATGAATTCTTACGCGCTTTCAGAAAAGACTACAACATCTGTTTAAAAAGTGTTTATCAGTCAAAATGCTGCAGTTGCTATTTTTTCAATTATAGAAATAAGAAGGACATTATAGAAATAAGGTGTAATGTTCAAGTTTATTTAGTCTTTAAAGTTTTTTCTTGTTTCATGATACTTTTCTTCTAGGGCAAGAGTTTAAAGTAGTTTCGGTAGGATTTTCCCTCTGAGCACATCCCTACGTTTTCTATACTATGTTTTTATTTATGGGTCTCGTTTAGATATTGTCCATGTGGAAAAGTGTGGGATCCTCATATACTTCCCACCTCTATTAATACTTCCTGAGCACTCGTACTTTTACAAAGAGTCAATTCTAAATTATTAACCACACCTTCCCTGCATTGTATTTGTACTTATGTGTGAATACAGAGTATTCCCAGTTGATATTTATGTTTTGTTTTCTATTCCAGACCCCCAGTAATTAGTGAGGTATTTAATTGGTCAGGACAGCTGACAAGCCCTTTTTGACTGATGGAAGCAGGCAGATGATTGTGAACTTTCTCTCGGTGCCATTGAACTTGTAGCTTACTCTTGGTCCATTTGTTCTAATTGCTTGCCTACTCAACGCTGTCTCAGTCTTGTGAGGGGCTGGTCCTTCCTGCATACGTGGGCCCCTCATCACTTCTTGCTGGGTCTCCAGTGCAAGCTCTGGACCCTGGAGACCTCTCAATGAAGCTGGGCCTATTCATTGTCACTCCTTTTAGAGGAAATGGCACCAATAGTTTGGTTATTCTTCACATTTTCCTATTGTATTGTTCAAATCACCATTCAGATCACATATAACTTACAAGCTGTATAAATTGTCTATAAACAAATGATAAATGATATTTGATATAACATCCCAAATTCCTCCTAAGTTGGTCATATATAAGTGATAGCTTTACATATATAGTATGGGCAGGGAGTCCTGGCATTTATACAGGTTGGCTGAAGACATGGGGTTTGACTTTGTCACTTAATGGTTATGTGATTTTGTCCAAGTGTGCTGACTCCTTTAAAGAATCGTTACTAATTTAAGAGGGTGATGGGAGCAACGCCTGTTCCCTGGTGTTTTCTGGAGAATTAGGGAAACAATGCAAATGCAGTTTTCTGTAAAAGTTTTGCCTCAAAATTATTATGGTAGTTTTCTTTTTCATCTACCTCTAACTTCCCCCTGTGCCTTCTGCTCTTCCACCACCACCATCACCATCGCCCATCTTTATAATCTCCATGTGAATAAGTTCACTCTTCAAATTAAGTTATTTTTGGTAGTTTTGTCTTTGTGTTTGGTTCAGGTAGACTCTGGTTTGGTTCAGGTTTTCCTCTGCCATCCTGACTCCCTCGTCTCCCTGGCATCGGTGACTTCTGTAGACAGACTAGAGATTGAGTGGATTGTAAACTTTAGGAAAAGAGTGGTTCTGATTGTAACTGTGTGTTAGCCTTATGAGCATGGTACCTTCCCACTGAACTTTATTGGATCAACCAACTTTTTCCAACTATTTTGTATGTAAAGAAATGTAAAGTTTGTAAATGAGCTCGTGAAGTTTTAACATTTTAAATTTTTGGCAAAAAGTGTTTTCTGTACCAAATACAAGCTTAACACATGTGGAAAGATATTTCACTAAATAATTTAAAGATGTCCTAAATTAAATTGCAAAGAGATAGGAGAGGACTTTAACTTTCTAGATTTCTGCTGCTGGATTCAGAAACAATTTTTTGGCCATTCCCTTTTCCTCCAAGTCCTTGGCCAGCCTGCACCAGGCTGTTGGAGAGAAAAGATTCCTCTAATCCAGTGTAGCTGGGTATGTGCACACTCACAGTAATTCCTTCATTTCTCTGTGGTTGGAAAATGTAGATTTTCCAAGATGCCTAATTTGTGCTTCTATATATACTAACTTTGTATTTCTAAAGTGTGGGCAGGCTTCCTGTAAGACCGGAAAAGGGAAAATCTTTTTTTTTTTTTCTCCTCAGAAGGACATCTGTAAAATTTTTATTGCACAAGACTTTATTATACGTGGGTATGCAGAGTTGCATCTTCGCAAATTGCAGTTAGGCAGGAATCAAAGAATTTTAGGTTTTGTGGGTTTGACTTTAAAAAAAGGGAAGAAAAGGAAAAGAAATCCCAGGGATAGAGGGTACTTCAAACAGACCTAACATATGTTTAGAATAAAATCCTCAGAGGGGACACTGGGGGAGTGTTTTCTCAGGAAGGGTAGCTGTGGATGGGCTGTATATCAAGCAAGAAAGTAGACGTTCAAACTGTGGGGCTGAGACCTGGGATGGTGCTGACAGGCTCGAGGCTTTAGGACCCCTAGCACTTTATAATTGGGTGTGGGGGTGGGAGTGGAGGGATTTGAGGGAACTGATCTGCTTGTATTGCAGGCAGGACTAGGGTCCCCATTTCATGTGTAGATTTCTTAGCCATTTCATTCTGCCCCCGGTCCCTCTGTACTCAGCTATTACAAACCACCATCACCCCCTGATTTCACTTACTGCCATACATTTATTCTTTTATAAACTTGCAGAGGCAGGTGACATAATAGTTAAAGCATTCCTGTCCCATGGCCGACACTTAACTTTTATTCCCTTCCCTGTTACAGAAAACATGTGTTTCATTGTCTTTGTCTTACTGTGAGGAGTCTAGTTTTCTAACTGTCCCTACAGGAAACTTTGTGCAGAGTTTCTTGGATTCACAAGTCATGTCATGTAAGGCCCCTGCTGGTTTTGTTAAAGGGGGTAGAGATGCCTCCTTTTTTAAAATTTCAGGTCTCTTTTCTAGTTTCACAGTTGTATGAAGACTGCTTTTTCCTGCTCCAGACTCCTCCCAAGCAACAATTCCTCATGGAAAATATGATTCATTTCTCCATGCAAATGCTTTGATTGAAAACATACCACTGGTATTCTTCCTTATGTTTCCCAGCTCAGATGACAGAACTATTAGTTACTAATTAGCAAAACCTGAGGAATTAGCTGAAAGAAAAGAAACTGAATTTTTAATTGATTTGCATTTATTTTCGTTGGAGAGCTAATGTGCTGAGCCCACTGCATTCCAGTGTGCTGAAAATAATGCATGTAAAAATTTTTTTTTCTCTACCTGTCTGCTTTATATTAGGTGACTTTCCATACCCTTTAGAAATCCATCTTCTGAATGAGTGGAAGAGAAGATATGTATTTTACATATTTAATAGGCACACCTGCTCACTTTCTCTTACCATGGGAGTGTCATCTGAAGACAAAAATGCCTACAAGGCACAAATGAACAGTTTAGTGTTGACCAAACTGCAGAGGCAGTGACAGTTCCTGGGCACACAGTTCCATTCGCACCTACACTGCTGCTGTCTTTTATGTCTTTAGAGAACAGTTGATGAGCCAATTGGGGGTGTTTTTTTTTTTTCCCTTAAAACTAGACTGTTTAACCAGAAGAAGTGATGTTGGGTCATACTCTGGGACTTTACTAAGTATCTTGCTTCTTCGGCTATTAGTCTTGACTTGTAGGGGAAATTAGAGTGAGGAGATACAAAGAAATCTATAAACCTGGCAAAACTGTTGTCTGTGAGCTTTTAGAATAGCTCCATGCTTAATCTTGTCTTCCTCTTAAAATTTTGATATAAGGATTCAAACTTTCTTTCAACAACCCTGAGAAAATGTTTTAAGATTAGAAAACAGTGATGCACTAGATTATTAAAGAACTGCATAGCCAATTTAACTCTGCAGAAAGCAGTAGAAATTTAGGGATAATACTTGGGGTCCTAGATTTAATTCTTGACAATGACCCTTGACTACTCTTTTACCTTACATGACTGTGATTCTGCATGTTGGTATTAGAAGAGAGCTAGTGTGCTGGAAACAGATGGTGAGGAAAGGACTGTGGTATTTGGAAAAATCACTTATTGATTCTATCCATTGACTTTTAGAGACACATGTATTAGAGGGGTCTAGAGAGAATCTCAAGGACTGCCCCCAGTGCAGAGGAAAAAGAAAAAGCTAAGTGGGACAATGTTATAGAGAAAATAGCTGACCCATTTGCACTCCTTTGGCTTTCCAGAATTGCCCTCCCCAAATTTATTTATTTATTTTTGTTTGTTTTTTTTATTTTTTATTTTTTATTTTTTTAATTAATAAATTTTATTTTTATATTCCCCATACAATTGCAATCCCCCCATTCTGACCCCAATCCCTCCCCTCCCGCCCCCCACCCCCCAAAAAGTGTCTCTGGTTCATAGTTTTTGTTGATTTTGATTTTCACTTTCTTATAGTTATTCATTTTCCTGGTCCCTTATTTAAGTTCTCTAGATTCCTGCTATGAGTGAGACCATCCGGTATTTTTCTTTTTCTTTCTGGCTTATTTCGCTGAGCATGATCCCTTCCAGCGCCATCCATGTTGCTGCAAATTGCATGTGTTTATCTTTTTTGAATGCTGAGTAATATTCCATGGTATATATGTTCCACATCTTCTTGATCCAGTCATCTATTTTTGGGCATTTGGGCTGTTTCCAAAGCTTAGCTATTGTAAACAGTGCTGCTATAAACATAGGGGTGCAGGTGTTCTTTGGAATTGATGTTTCTGTGTTCTTTGGGTAAATACCTAGGAGTGGAATTGCTGGATCCTGTGGAAGCTCTATCTTTAGTAGGTCCAGAAATCTCCACACAGCTCTCCATAGTGGTTGGACCAGTTTGCACTCCCACCAACAGTGCAGAAGAGTTCCTTTTTCTCCACAACCTCGCCAACATTTGTTGTTGCTAGTTTTTTTAATATGTGCCATTCTCACTGGTGTAAGATGGTATCTCATGGTAGTTTTGATTTGCATTTCCCTAATTGCAAGTGATGTTGAACATTTTTTCATATGCCTGTTGGCCATTCGCATTTCCTCTTCAGAGAAGTTTCTTTTTAGTTCCTCTGTCCATTTTTTGACTGGATTATTTTCTTTGTTGTTGTTGAGTCTCATCAGCTCTTTGCAGATTTTTGTGATCAGTCCTTTATCATTAGTGTTGGGTGCAAAAATGTTCTCCCAGTTGGTGGGGTTTCTCTTTGTTTTTGTTATTGTCTCTTTTGCTGTGCAGAAGCTCTTTAATTTGATGTAGTCCCAGCTGTTGATCTTTGCCTTCACTATCACTGCTTTGGATGATGTGTCTGTAAAGTTGTCTTTAATATGCAAATCACGTAGTGTTTCGCCTATATTTCCTTCTATGTATTTAATGGTTTCAGGTCTTATGTCTAGTTCTTTAATCCATTTTGAGTTGATTTTTGTATATGGTGTGAGGTAGTGGTCAAGCTTCATTCTTTTGCATGTAGCGACCCAGTTTTCCCAGCACCATTTATTGAACAAACTTTCTTTGCTCCAATGCATAGTCTTTGCTCCTTTGTCAAAGATTAGTTGCCCATAAATCTGTGGGTTTATTTCTGGATTTTCTATTCGATTCCATTGGTCTGTATGTCTGTTCTTGTTCCAATACCATGCAGTTTTGATGATTATGGCTTTGTAGTAGAGTTTGAAGTCTGGGAGTGTGATGCCTCCATTCCCTTCTTTTTTTTTCAGGAGAGCTTTGGCTATTTGGGGTTTTTTGTGATTCCATATGAATTTCATCAATAATTGTTCTATTTCTTTGAAGAATGACATTGAAATTTTGATTGGAATAGCATTGAATCTGTATATTGCTTTTGGTAGGATGGCCATTTTAATAATGTTTATTCTCCCAATCCATGAGCAGGGGATGTCTTTCCATTTCTTTGTGTCTTCTTCTATTTCTTTTAACAGTGTTTTATAGTTTTCTTTGTATAGGTCCTTTACCTCTTTTGTTAGATTTATTCCCAAATATTTGATTTTTTTTGTTTCAATAATAAAAGGGATGTTTTTTTTTTTATTTCTTCTTCTTCAGATTTATTGTTTGTATATAGGAAGGCTACTGACTTTTGCGTGTTGATTTTGTATCCTGCCACTTCACTGAACTGATTGATGAGTTGAATTAGTTTTTCTGTGGAGTTTTTGGGGTTCTCTATGTATATTATCATATCATCTGCAAAGAGTGATAGTTTGACTTCTTCTTTTCCTATTTGGATTCCTTGGATGTCTTTCTCTTGTCTTATTGCTCTGGCTAGGACTTCCAGTATTATATTGAAAAGCAGTGGTGAAAGTGGACATCCTTGTCTTGTTCCAGATCTTAATGGAATTGCTTTCAGCTTTTCACCATTGAGAATGATACTGGCTGTTGGCTTGTCATGTATGGCCTTTATGATGTTGAGGTACGTTCCTTGTATCCCAAGAATTTCAAGGGCTTTTATCATGAATGGGTGTTGCACTTTGTCGAAAGCTTTCTCAGCATCTATTGATATTATCATATGGTTTTTATATTTCTTTTTGTTGATGTGTTGGATAACGTTGATTGATTTTCGGATGTTAAACCATCCTTGTGTCCCTGGAATGAATCCTACTTGGTCGTGGTGAATTACCTTATGGATACACTGTTGGATTCTGATAGCTAAAATTTTATTGAGGATTTTTGCATCAGTGTTCATTAGGGAGATTGGCCTATAGTTTTCTTTTTTTGTGTTGTCCTTGTTCGGTTTTGGTATTAGTGTAATGTTGGCTTCATAGAACGTGTTAGGTATTATACCTTCCTTCTCAATTTTTTGGAAGAGTTTGTGAAGGATAGGTACCAATTCGTCTCTGAATGTTTGGTAGAATTCATTTGTAAATCCATCAGGTCCTGGGCTTTTGTTTTTTGGGGCCCTCCCCAAATTTAAACTGAGGCAGTCAGGCTTCCTTTGGCTTGCTCAGGTCATCCTTCTCATATTGTGATTCTTTAAAGATTTATTTATTTATGCATACAAGAATTAGGGTGTAAGCTAGAGGTGTGGTGGGTGGGGGTGAGAGAATTCACCAGAGAGAGATTCACCAGGGGAGCAGAACAGGCTGATCTACTGAAATACACTGCTGAGGGGAGCAGCAGGTGAGACAGGAGAGGTCTGCTGCACCATGTGGGTCACCTCCCTGGCTGGCCTGTAATCGAACTCCTGCTGCAGGGGCTTGCAATAGCTTGATAGGGCTGGGTCTTTAACCCCTGCGTCACCATGGAGACTCCCATACTGTTATTGTACTCAAAATAGTTTTTGGCTTTCCTCTTTGACTTCAAGTCTGTCCTATTTATTTATTTATTTATTTATTTATTATTTTTTTTAATAGAGGCGTGTTTTATTTATTTATTTGTTTGTTTGTTTGTTTTGTTTATACATGCACTGGGTACAGTCAGAAGCACGGGACGGTGAGAGAATTCACCAGAGCCAGAGCAGGGAGCAGAGCAGGCAGAATGACCGAAGTACACTGCTGAGGGGAGCAGCGGGCAGCAGGAGAGGTCTGCGCGCCATGCGGGACCATCCTCTGGTGGCCGGGGAGCAGCCTGGGATCGAACCGGCACTGCAGAGGCCGCGGGCAGCTTCGCAACCCAGCGCTCAACCGCTGCACCACCGGGGAGGCCCTGTCCTATTTTTTAAGCCTGATCTAAAGATCTGTCTCTTTGAAAGTCTTCTTTAGGTACCACCTCACTTGGATACCAAGATGACATGTAATTCTCACTTTAAACACAGCAGCTGCATCTTCATGTGGTCCCTCTACAGTGATTAATTTGCTGTAGAATAATAGAGTAGTTTGGCATAATACTTAGGTCTTTCTTTCTACCAGCTTTTGTAGGGCAGAACTGCGAGGACTCCCAGAAGGATTCTTGACCAGTCACACCCGAGGTGAAGTTTGTCCAGAGCCTGCCATCAGAGATGGCTACTTCGCAATCCAGAGTCTGAGGCTTCTGTTTCCATTTTAAGTTTCCTAACTATGTGCAATCTCTGATCCAATCCTAGTGGCTCAGTCCTTTCTGAAAGTATGCCTACTTTAAGTACGTTTTAAGTATTTATGATACATTTATAAATTGCACATTTTGAAACATCAAAAAACATTTGCTTCTACATACGTAAGGCACATTTAAAACTGCCAGGATTTCGCATAAGAGGTGCATTGTGGTATTCTGGAGTTAGCTGGCCATTTACTCATAGACATGGATGAGGATCTTCATTTTAAATATTATGGCATTTGTTTTTGCACAGGTGATGTACCTGTCTCACATTTTTTTTTTTTTTCAAACACTCCTAGAAGAGAACAGGTAGCTCGGTTTCCTGTAGTTAAGAGGAACATGATATTTATTTCCCTTTTCCAAATTTCAATCATTTGCCTTCTCTTCAATAACCTCTGGCCAATGTATAATTTCGTAACATCTTTTCAACTTGTTAGCATCCTAATGTTAGCATGATAATGGGAGCTCCAGCTACAAATGGATTTAGGATCATAAGTCCAGTTGTTTATTCCATGTAATTCTTTTCTTTTTTTTTTTTTAATTTGGCACCCACCCAACACAAGTGGCTTTTTTCTTTTTTAGTTGCTTATAGCTTTTTTTCCTTCCCTCCCTCCCTCCCTTTCTTTCTAGAGTGAAGCATGAGGCACAGCAATTCCTGCCATTTCATAGCCATCTGCTAGCAGCTTTCCATCCCATTTTATAATAGAGGCAACATTATCCTTCACCCTCCTCCTTTTTCTTGTATAATTAAAGAATGTTACCTTTGATGTCTCTTGAAAGCTGCCTCGCCTGTCCTGCTTTAGCGTTCTTGATCTTTTACCTATAAATTTGTGCTGTCTCTTCATACTTCTTAGTTAAAGGACTGGATTTTCTCTCTTTATGTCTTTTACATTTTGGTTTAATAGAGGGTAACCAATCTGGCATTTTATTACTCTGTCCTTCCTATGCTCTGATAGGATTTGAATTCTTGTAATACTCTTTGAAAAGTATCCAACTTTTTAAATTCTTTTTTGCTTTTACATTTTGGTCTCTACTTTGCCTATTCTTATCTTCCCAATGTTTTCTCTTTTTGGGGGGTTCAGACTTTATATGCCTTGTTTTTTGATGAGTTTCATCCTCTCAGAACAAAATGAAGAAAGGTTCTGGTTGGCTTAATGTTTTTTTCTTTGGTTTGTGTGTTAACCATGTTTTAGTTGAGCCTGTGCTTACTGAGTGCCTCTAGTACTAATGATTGTTGAAGAGAAACGAGCAAGGTCCCCACTTCCATGAAGCTTCAGGGTGGTAAGACTTTGAGACAAGTTGATAAGCCCATGTGGAAAGTCAACACAAAGGTCCTATCAGAACAAATAGATGGGGGGTGCTTTGGGAGCAGATAATATACAAAGATGACCCAGACTTTACAAGTCCAGAGGGCTTCCTGGAAGAAGTGACTTGGAACTAATCCTCGTGCCAAAGTGATAGAGAGGAAGGAACCTTTGCAAAAGCCCTGAAGCCAAAGAAAACCTGACACTGGCTAGGACTTTGGAGGACTCCAGTAGAAGGGTGGAGGTCAGGGTAAGAGTGGCAGGTGATAGGCTAATGTTGTGTTTACTTCTGGGGGAGGTACTCCACTTCTGCTGGAGTGCTGAGGTGACCCCCAAGACTTGACCCTTGCCTTTTCAATAGCTAAACAGATATTTTTGGGGTAACTGTTTCCCATCTGTAACCCTGAGTTACTTTGTCTCAGGGTGTTTAATTTGCCTCCTCCTCTAGAGTTGCCACTGTATGAATGTTCCGGCAGGCAGCATTCCCTCCCTGTCTTCTCTGGCTGGCTGCGCTTTCATTGGTCTCGACTGTTAACTCTTGTGTAGACTGTCATACTTTCCCATGAAGACAACAAAATCCATTTCTACTTGGTCTCAAACTGTTGAGTCTTTTTTGTATTAGGTGACCCTTAGACACAAAATATTTTGATCTCAAGAATAAATCCAAAACGTCTGTAAATAAATGTGGCTTGATTTCAACTGAGTTAACAGTGTTCTTTATCAAGATACATTTTAACTTCAAAATACAATATTCGTAATGAAAAGTTTTATCTTATTGGAAACCTCTCAAAAGTCTTAACATCAGTGAGCTAGAGAAATTGTGCAGAGGGCCTGCAGCAAGGTTGGGGAGAGGCACCAGGAATAACAAAGTGAAATTCAGCTGGGAAATCCAGTAGCTAATACCACTTGGGGACAATGAGAACAAAGACCTCCAGGGGTGGGATAAGCCTGCAATCCAGCCTGGACAGAAAGAGTCTTAGGGGAGATGGTGGGACCCCTGAGGAGGAGACTCATCCTCTCCATGGGAGACTGCAGGGCTAATCAGCAGACATTGTGCAGGTCAGAGGAGGCCCGCTCTAGGCATCTGGGTGTTTACTAGCCCACTGGTAGGGGGTGGGAGCTAATCTGCATCCTGACTTCTAAGTGGAGTAAAAGGAGGTGGCTCCCTCTGAATTTGCAGAGTTGTTCTTGTGATGGGTTTTGGGAAACAGCACCAGTTCTTTCAGTTCGATTTCCTGGAATAAACCTGCTTTCAAAAATGACAGAATTTCAAATCTTCTCTCCCCCATATTTGCTTTTCTTTTGAAGTAAGGAATATCATAGAATGCCAGCCCCCTCTCACACAGGAACTATGGCCCAGACTTCAGCCTCTCTCACCTCAGGTTGCCATGATGAGTCTGACCACGTGGGTTGAACTTTGTGATCAAATATGTCCTTTACTTCTATATTTAATGCATCTATGGCCATGGGATATATTTTTATGTATGCTTTGTCTTTAATGATGCTTTTAGAAATAGTTTGTGTATCACTTCCACGAACTGATACTATAGAGACGTGCAGTCAGAGCCCCTACGTGTCTCTTGGGTACTGATGATACTTGTTCTCATTTCAAACATCAGTGCTTTTTTTTTTTTTTTTAATTTGGCACGCCTGCTATGAGTCAGATGCTGTTTAGGGGTCAATATTTGCCCAAATCAGTTAGGTCCTTGCTCTTATGAGCCAACATTATAGCCAGAGGACACGCACACCACACACCTGGGCCTTGCAAGATACCACTATGCCAACATGGCTGCCACACTGAATCCACTGAAAACAGGCGGGGTGCTAAACTCTCGACAGAGTCCTGCACCATGGACGGAGCGGGCAGGACTGATAAGACCTTGCCCTGAGGTGTCTTTGAGGCTGAGACTCAAATGACACACTTGGAAGATCTAAAGGGAGAGCATTCCAACCAAGAAGGTTTGCTCTGGCTATGCCTAGGAGCAGAGAAGGCCTGTGTGGTGGGCTGGTGAGGGAGTGGATCAGTCAAGGGAATGATGCTGGGGGGCTTTTTGGACTAGTGGAAAGCCGACAGAGGCCTTTTTTATTTGAGGCCAATCTTTCTGTTGGTATATGAGGATTATCATGGACGGGACTGAGTGTAGAATTATGGCCATGACTTGGCAGCTGTTGTGGTGGCCCTGTGGGAAATGATTTCCTTAGAAATTAAAGGTAGTAGCAATTGATCCCAGTGTGTCTGCTGCATATGCCATTGGCTTTGCCCTTGAATTTTTTAAATCCCCACAACAACCTTTCGAGAGGTCATCACAGTTCTCCCTATTGACATTTGAGGAAACTCAAGTCCAGTAAGGCTAGATGGGTCGCTGTTTCCACATAGTGCAAAGTGACAGAGCCCAGGTTTAAACCCACATAGTTTGGCTCCAGATCTCAAATTCTTAATCCATGCCATGTAACTGCTAAGACTTCAAAATGGTGTTGCATGTATGTGCCAGGACCTGGCTAGGTAGGCAGTGGTTTGGGTTCAGCCTCTTTAGCAGGGAGCTGAAACCCTGCCAGAACCTGAGGGCTGGTGTTGCCAGTGGTGACAGGCAAGGGTTCCAGATGCCCTTGGGAGGGCAGGCTGACTGCTGGCTTGGTTTCTGGCATCTGCTTGGGGATCCCAGCACGGGAGAGCCCAAGTATGTTGTGGCGGCCTCTGCGACTGCTATGTACATGCGACAGAAGGAGGAATTTCTTTTCAATTGATACTCTAACCAAAAATTGGGAGTTACCTATGATTTAGTGGAGGGTGAGAGAGGTGACCTTACTACAGAATAAGTGGTTCAAGAAGCACTGACTTTCACAGTGGATCTGTGAATATGTTTACTGTGTGCCAGGCACAGGGCTAAGGACCCTCTTGCATGATGTCTTTTAGTTTTTGCACAGACTCAGTTGGCAGCCTGGGATTGCCTGGGTTTGAACGGCCCGTGCAGCTTGTGTACTGTGCTGTTTGAGTCTGGGCTTCACGGCCTACTGTTTGGGGGCCAGGGAGGAATGTCCTGATGCATGGCTCTTCTACTTGTCCTGTTAAGTTTTGTCTCCCTGTTGTGTCCCTATTTCCTCTCTTCCTGCAGTGACTTTTGGGACATAGACTGTCTGCTTGGTTCACAGATTGATTCCTTCTGTGAACTCCCCATCTGAAGAGCAGTCTGTATAACTGGAGCTTCGGTTGTCGACAGAATAATGCAGTGTCTGGTCCCATTTAGGCCGTGTTTAGTGCCAGTTCTGGAGGCTTTTACCTGTCCTGTGTGACTACTCAGGGCAGCAGATCCCTCTGCCCCACCCAAGGGAGAAAGTGGCAGGGAGTGAGCACCTTTTTTATAAGTGTGCTTGGAATGTTTATTATCACAGAGAGAGCCCACACAGACCTGTTTGCACAAAGGCATCCTGGTGTCCGAAATGACACGGGTACTTTCTGGTCTCCCGGCATTGGTGTCTCAGTTACACTGAAAGAATCTCATGGGAATGCAGTTAAGCATGATTAAGGGGCCAGAGGAATGATTTATGAGGAAAGATGAAGAAGACTGAATACCAGTATTAGGGCACGCAGGTGGCAACACTCAACAAATAAGGAAATAGATGCTAAAGAAGGGAAGGGCAAGGTGCAGAAGAAAATGTCTGACAAGAGAAGACAGGTGAATTCTTGTCTGTCAGGGGCCAGTAGGTAGGACTGCTGTTTGCTCCGCTGACACTTGTGAGATAGCAGACTTTATCTGCATAAAGTTCTGTTTCAGGGGACTTGATCTGACCTGAGATCTCCCTGGGTCTGTGATAAAGTAGAAGTTGTAACAATGCTCCCACTGTATTGGGAAAATAAGAAAAGTTCACACTGAGACTTTTAAGGCTGACTACTGAGACTTTTAAGAGACTCTGGTCCCCTGAGATCTTTATAAACTAGAAGAGTCTAAAAATTATGGAAAATTGTTCTAAGCCTGTTAGAGAAGGCAGAGGGATGACTTCTTAGATATTTTTATTGATTCTCCAACATTAATTTAGTACCACACACAGTAGAAATAAAAGTATGACCCTGGCTCTTGATTTTATATTTTGGAGAGAGACTACATGAAACAACACATGCAAACAATTAAGCAACGTATCAGCAAGTATGAGCGCGCAAGATGAAAGGCAGCGCCCAGGTCGGGAGGGCTTTTTCTGATTCGAAAGGGGTTTTACAGTAGAATTCTGACTCCACGGGCACATTTTAATCTAGTATGAAATTTCTCCTAATTAACATTTCCCTTCTTTCTTCCAAATATCTAATTTATGGACTCTAAGAAATTCACATAACACATATGCCGATGCTGCATTTTCTTTCGCTTTATCCATTCCAGCTGCTATTAACTTTAATGTCTGACTTTCATTATGTATGAGGAGTTCTGAACTGCAATTTGAAATGCTCCCCTGAATTTTAGACTTTGGGGGGCAAATTTCACATGGGTTGACATGGGCCTTGCTAATGTTTCAGTCAAACAATTTAAGTTCATTAATCCACAATAACCTCTCAAGGACCCTCTAGTCCTGTGTGTGGGCGTGCCATATGCATGCACTCACAGGCAAGTGTGCATACACACAGGTGCACGCGCGCGCGCACACACACACACACCTTCATGGCCTAGAGGGTGCACTGTTAGGCTTTATAGATGCTGAGTTCTCTGTCCCTATGAGCCCATTGACCCAACCAGAGCATCCTCAGCAAATGCAGCCTGGCGCTAGAGCCTGCCTCTTGAGTCTGGGTTTTCGCAGACATGCTCTCTGATACACAGCAGGTCACACTTTCACTTGGCATTTTTGTTTACCACAGGGATAGCTGAATATGCTCTTTTCCTCTCTTCATCATCTGGTGGTTCACAGTAACAAGGAACTGAGTCTTAGGGCCTGAAACATACAGGTGCAAGTTTTGGTCAGTAACACTGGAGTTGTCACAAGCAGTAGTCTATTTCTCACATATGTTTATTTGGTTGCAATTATTTGCCGCTGCTGGCCATGCGTTCTGATTGCTGGGGGTACCTGCCAGACTGTGGGACTGTGAGATGACCTTATAGTGATGGAGGGAGTGGCTGGTGTTTGGGTCTCTGGCCCCCACAGAGGAAAAGAGTTTAGAGACCTGCCTCATAGTTCTATCTTGGAAATCTACCGCAATAGGATATTCTTTTTTTTTTTTCTTTTTGGTCGTAGTGCAGCCTAGTTTCTTTGATGCCAGTCTCCTGCTATTAATCTTCAGATTTTCTGAAGTGCATCGCTCATAATGAGCCACTGGGTGAGCATGACTCTAAGGCATGGATTTTTTTTTTTTCCCCCTGCTGCTTTCCATCCAGAGTATTAAGATCCCAATTAGAAGCTCTATTAAACAGAGCTTGATTTAAGGGCTGTGATTTGCCCCTCTTCAGAGAAGAGTCACTGTCCTACAGTGTGATGATGTGGTGTTGAAAGCGGGAGCCTTCCTGCCATGTGAATTCCTGCCTCCAGTGTGTGCAGGGGACCTGCTGGCATGGGGCGTGAGGCCTTCCTTGAGTTTTGGAGTTAATGAAGATGCGGGCATCAGCAGTGCTAATGATTGTGTGCGTCCTATCTTTACTTGTCCCTATTTAATAATATCTGAGATCAAGGTAAAATATTTATTTCAGAGTGCATGCTTCCTTTGAATGTAATCTAGTTCTGCAAAGAACCAAGGTAGAAATAGAAGAGTTGGAGGAGCGGGAACTTTGTTTCCTTTTTCCAGGATTCTGATGGAACAGACTGTTTTTTCTTATGTATATATGTATGCATATGTGTGTGTGTGTGTGTGTGTGTGTGTATATATATATATATTTTTTTTTTTAAGATTATTTATTTATGCATACAAGAACTGGGGTATAGGCCAGAGGTGTTGGGGTTTGAGAGGATTCACCAGAGACAGAGTGAGGAACAGAACAGGCAGATTGACTGAAATACACTGCTGAGGGGAGCAGTGGGCGAGACAGGAGAGGTCTGCTGTGCCATGTGGGTAGCTCCCTGGTCCACCGGGGATTGAACTCATGCAGCAGTGGCTGTGGATAGCTTCAAAGTGCTGAGACTTACCCCCTAGTGACACCAGGGAGGCCCCTCTTATGTATATTTTTAAGATCTTCATTCTTTTAGTAAAAACTCCTTTTTTTTAATTTTTAACAATTAATATTGAAGGTGACCTTGTATTCTGAAATTATAGGAGCGGCTTTTGGCACTGAGAATGAGAACACTGGGATGTGGTGATATGCAAAAATTAAATCAATTGATTCTTAATAGGGTGGTGATTGAAGAGCTTGTGTTCTTGTAGAGCTCATTTTATTTTAAATATCTTTTAGGTTTTTTTCCTAATCTCAATTAAATGCTTCACCATATCAACCTGTTAATGTTTTGCTCATCTCTGAATACAGAAATCAGATTTAGTTGAACAATTAGAGCTAATATTTAGAGGATGCCAAAATGCAATCCACTCAGGAGTTGTAAAGGGATTTTACTAGGATTCCACCTGAGTGATGTTACAGAATAGGAAAGCTGAGTCAAGTATAAGCAGATTCTGTACTTGAAATTGGATTTGTGAAAACTGAATAAAAAAGATGATTTATAAATTTGAACATTTTTTTTCTCTATGTGGTGATTATTTAATTACTCCAATGTTAGTTTGTTTTCCCTAGAGTAATTACAGAAAGAAATCTTGAGGTTCACTTTGTAATTTCTCTTTATCATTTCACATTTTATATTTTCATAAAAATTATATACACACACATGTGTGTATATATGTATATGTGTGTATACTATATATAGAACAACGGTTACAGATACTTATTTCAACAAATCATAAAGTGCCCAAGAGCTTAGCATGGAAAGCTAATATCACCTATTCTTCCTGTTCCAACTGTAATCCTAAGCACAAAGTTTGTTCTTTTTGTTTTAGTTCTTTAGTAGATAACCATGACAGCTCCAGAATGTGCTTATATCTTTATTTCCTGACATATAAACTGTGGATATTTTTTATTCATGATGATTTATTGACTTTCAATATGTCACTCAACTTTGAATTTCTAATACTATGCCCTCTCCATCCTTCAATGTTGATATTATATTATTGCTGTTGTTATTATTTGTCTAATGGTTATTATCACAACTTTGAAGAATACCTTCAACCTTTATTTCTTTTCTTCATCAACTTTTCATAGTGATTTTTGATTTTCAGTATCAAAAACTAAGGCTATTAGCTCTCCCTCCCAATCCACATAGCTTTTCCTGGAATCACACCTTTATTTTGTAGGGTCAAAAGTTTTAATATTGGGCCTCCCCTGGTGGCTCAGCGGTTGAGCGCTGGGCTGCGAAGCTGCCTGCAGCCTCTGCAGCGCCGGGTTCGATCCTCGGCCACCGGCGAGGGTCCCACATGGGGCAACAGACCTCTCCTGCTGCGCCCGCTGCTCCCCTCAGCAGTGTATTTTGTCGGTCTGCCTGTTCTGTTCCTTGCTCTGGCTCTGGTGAATTCTCTCACCCTCCTGTGCTTCTGACTGTACCCAGTGCTTGTATAAATAAATAAATATATTTTTTAAAAGTTTTAATATCTCCATGGTATCCTATAATCAGAACCATATTTGCTGTGCTTTTGTCCATAGGTTGATTATAAATGTTGAGAATAGATAAAGCACCTTATGGCTGTGGGAATCTTCATGTTGGTTGAGTGGAATATCACTGTGGTTGCTCAGTCACCTGATAAGGACCTGTTTTGTCTTATGAACAAGTGTTTTATGCTTACCCTCTCTTAACTGCTTATATCACTTGCTGTATTGCTTTTTTGTAGTTGTGTTAGCGTTTCCTCTATTATTTGCATTTACAGTATTCTTACACCCCCAGCTCCATCCCCCTAAGCTCTTAAAAGTATCTTTTATGCTTAAAGGAGAGCACCTTTCTTCCCTGGACCTTTCATTCTTCCAAATAATCCGGACCAGGTGTCTCAGGATATCCTTTCAAGTATTCTCTGGATTAGAACTGCTATTTCCTAGGTCTAACAACTGTGCCATTTTTATTTTATTTCTTTATTTTACTGAGTATATTAAGTAAGTTCCCAAGAACAGAGGTACACTTTCTGAGTTCTTGCATGTGTGAAGATATCTTTATTCTGCCCTTGCTCTTATTTGATATTTTAACTAGAACTCAAACTTAAAAAGTCTTCTCTTCTGAGATCTTCAAAGACATGGCCACTTTTTCTGATAACATCCAAAGTTGTAGATGAGAAGTCTGATGACTCTTTGATTTGTATTCCTTTGTAGATGGGTTATTCTTCCTCTCTGGAAACTTTTTGGATATTTTTATGCATAGTGGTTTGAAAAAATAATCCTAAATGTAGGTATTTTGATTTTAATTGAATTTTCATTCATCCTTCTTATCATTGGGTGTGCCTTCCCAATCTTTATATGCATCTTTATCTCTGAGGATGGTTTTTATTCTGTTATACTCTATTACATGTCTTTTTCACCTGCCCTGCTTTCGCTGTCCTTTCTGGGATTCTGCTTAATTGAATATTAGACCTCTTGGGTTATTTCTCAGTGTCTGTTGCCTTTTCATTTTTCATCTGTTTGCTTTTGTTTCTGTGTTCTGGGAAATTTGCTTGAATTCATTTTTTAGTGTTTATTTATTTATTTTTGGTGGCATTTTCATTCAGCAATCATATTTTTTTTAAATTTCTAAGAGAGTAAAACAAATTCTTCATGCCCCCCTATTCTTAGTATCTTGCTCTCATCTCCACATTCAGTTTTTCTTGTTTTTTGGTTATTCTAATTTATGCCTTCTCATCTCATAAATCTAGCAATCCTGGCTGACCATTTACACCTAAAACCATAGGGTAGGACAAGCCCTTTGTTACTTAAGCTCAAGTTTAAGTAAAGGAACTTGCTTGCCTTAGAGCACGCATCCTGCTAGTGCATGTAGATTGGCTGGATTTCCTTTAGCGAAATGAGTCAGGGCCTTCCTCATGCTGCGATGAGGAGGGCTTGATTCTGGGAGCCCTTATGGCTGGAATCATAACCAACCTGCTAGGCTGAAGCTGGGCAATGATCTGGTATGGCTTTTATGGTGATTTCATTGAGTCTAAACTTGAAGAGCCAGAATAGCCCCAGAGTTGGTAGGTATGGTACGGGGGCTGGGTGTGGGAAGTGTGGAAGTGTAAAGAGGTGTGGCTGGAGCAAGGCCACAGGGCCAAGGGTGTGGAGGGAGGGAGGGAGGGCCAGTGGACTGTGGTGGAGGACTATGGGTGCCGTGGTTGTAGGTGTGGTGTGTTGTGTTGTGGTGACATACATCCACAGAGACGTGAACCTACATTGGTAAATCCTATTCAGTGTTGTAAACCAGTGTTACCTCAAAGAAAAATACAATGATTTAAAAAAATTAGATGTTGCAATGTAGAGCTATACACCTTTTCTTAAAAAAAGAAAAGAAACAGAAGCAAACAAACTCAGATTACGAGATCCAAATGGTGGGAACCAGAGGGAAAGAGATATGATGTTTGAGTGAATCCTGCAAAAGGAGTGAATTGTTTGGTAGTGGCTGGAACCTGACATAATGTAGCATATGCAGATGTGAAAATATAATGCTATCCACCTGAACTCTATATAATATATATTATAAACCAGTTTTACCGCAACAAAAATTGAAAAAGCAAAAAACTGGATGTCAACCAATTTTGGACATTGTGTTTTGCTGTGAGAGCCTCATTCTTGGTGCTGGAGGTTGTCCAATAAGCCAGAACCAAGAAGGCCACAGCTTCCCAAACTTATTGGCTGAACTTTTTTTTTTTTTTTAAGATTTTTTTGTTGCTGTTTTTTTTTTTTTTTATTTTTTTTAAATGTGTAGAAGAGCTGGGGTGTACGCTAGAGGTGTAGAGGGTTTGAGGTTTCACCAGAGACAGAATGGGGAGCAGAACAAGTAGATCTACTGAAACACACTGTTAAGGGAAGCAGTGGGTGAAACAGGAGAGGTCTGCTGTGCCATGTGGGTCAGCTCCATGGTGGGAATGGACTCAGACAGCACAGGAGGACCTTTTTGGTGGTAGTGCTGAGACTTAACCCCTAGGCCACCAAAGAGGTCCTAGCTGATTTTCTTTCTTTTTTTTTTAAGATTTATTTTTATACAAGAATTGGAGTACAGGCCAGAGATGCAGGGGATGAGAGGATTCACCAGAGACAGAGTGGGGAACAGAACAGGCAGATGGACCGAAGTACACTGCTGAGAGGAGCAGCAGGCGAGACAGGAGAGGTCTGTCCTGCCATGTGTTTTTTTCCCTGGCAAGGTGGGAATCAAACTCATGCTGCAGTGGCTGCGGATTGCTTCATAGGTTGTGTCTTAACCCCTGTGCCACCAGGGAGGCCCTGGCTGACTTTCTTAATGAAAGGTTTTGGAATCCAGACCAGACCCAAGACCCAAAGAAAGCTATGGATGTAGTTGCAGAATTGTAGGTTTAGTTCAGGTGAGATACACTCTTCTGAAGTTTTAAAATACTGTACAGACATAAGTCTATGATCTACTGCAGAGAAGTTATGTGACTTCTTATTAAAGAAAAGTGATGCAGCTGATTTTGTTTCCCCTTTTGATTTGGCTACTAGGAAACTCAAATTTAAATTTGTTGATCTGCTCTTCTAACTTTAATTGGATCTATGTCTGTGCATTCTAGTTCCTGGCCATGTAGACTGTCCTCTGGCTGGATTTTTATTTAGTTAGCATTTTCTTCCATTTTACATGAAACCTTTAGTGAAATGAGAAGTATTAAGATCACTCCTGATCAGTCAGTCATTATGTGAGAAATAGTCACAGAAATATATTAAAGCAATATGTGGAGACAGACTTGTGTGACAGCATAAGTAGGATGTTGAGAAATCTTGTATTCAATGAATTTGGATTGCAGTGGTGTTCCCTCCCCATAAATGGCAAAACTTCAGAGAAACACAGACGCTACCTTTTCTCCAAGTGTGATGTGGAAATGTCAGATACTTCCAGCCTCTGAGAAAGGCCCCAGAGGGAACTAGTTCAGGTTTTAAACTTTTCTCACCTGAAGTAGATGCGTGTTTTTAATATTTCTCTTTGCTGTCTTTTTATTTTAATCTTTTTAAGTTATATCAAGTTTCTGGATATTTTTCACCAATGTTGTTTCTAGTCTCAGTGTTTGATAAACATGTCTTAATATTTTAGCAATTTTATCCTTTCCGTTAAAAAATTAGATTATTAATCATCTTCCATAGCATCATCCCTGTGTTTTCAAGTTATCACAGACATGCAGCTTTCATCTCTTGGCTCCCAGCGCCATCCAACCCCACTGCAAAGCTCCTCCACGGAAATGCAGTCCAGTTACACTCTCAAAAATAAGAGGCTTGTCTCCTGAGAATGACTCCATATTACGGGTGGAGTATAATCCTTAACATTGTTTTTCTTTGCTTTCAAATGGCTGGGGACAGTGAGTCAGGAGTGAGAACTCCCTTTGTTTCATGTCGTGTGCATGGCAGGGGAAGAATGTAGCAGGGCAGAAAATGAAGAAAGACATAAAAGGAGCTCAGCTCAAGGAGGTCAGATCCATCAGAGGCTTAGCGTTGCCTTCAAAGATGCCTGGGACAGGTGGCAGTTCAAGACAATCACAGCGGCCTCATCCGCTGGAGCTGAGATAAGGGATTCCTGCAGAAACCTGCTATCTGGTGCCCGTTTGCTTTGATGTAACTCTCCTAGCAAGACTTTGGGGAGCAGGCGACTGCCTTCTTCCTTGATAGGCGGCTGTTGTTCAGTCTTTTAAGGTCTCATTACAGCAGTCCTTGAGGATTAATCCTCTTTAAGGTTTACACAGGATGGTTTTGTCCAGTGTCCCAGCCAGGGACCATGGTGCCACCCGTATGAGGGGCTGTTGCCAGACCCTTTCTCCCCCTCTTTCCTCTCCAGGTGGCTGATAGTGAAGCTGCAAACCACCAGCATCTTTTGCTTCCCTTTCTGGTCATTGCTGAGTTTTACTGCATCTAGTTTGAGCCATTCTTTGGAGGCAGTGAACCATTAGCATCTAAATTGTCCGCTTCTGTTACTTATCCATTCTGCTCTTTGCGGAGGGTTAATATTTATTTTTTTCACTCTATACTATTCCACCTCACTGTTCCTTTTTAGAAAGAAATGATGATGTTGTGTAGCTGTACAATGAGTTGGTGAGTTCTTTTGACCCATTGCCCTTACAAACATACTGTTTGTAAGAAAGATGTTATAGGTGCACTAAGGAAAACATCCATTTCCATAAACTGCATCTGTTTGGAGAACTTAATTTGAAAAAAAAAATAATTCTTTCAATGAGCAAACCAAACTTAATGTTTATTAGAATTGCAGTTTTAAATAATGCTATTATTTAGGAAAAGAGTAGCTGCAGGTTTCATTTGACTTGTTTGACACTCATTACAGCAGCAATGGAACGAGACTATCTCATGTATTTTAGAAATAAACCTTAATTTGACACTGAACTTTCGGTTGGATAAAGCACCTCAAGACCCTCGTGTGGGCTGACCCTAGTGCCTGAGGAACTTTGAGATGTGTCTTTTAACAGGAGCAAGTGGAGGGGTGACTTTTTAGCCCCGTGATGCCACACAGGGAACATGGCAGTTCTGGGAATTAGTAGTGGAACATGGGGGCTTCTCACGCCCTAGCAAGGGGAACAGGGTAGATTTCATTGTCAGTGACTGTAGGGTAATTAACATCCAGCTGATTGCCTTTACCAAACTTCTCTAGGACTTGAAGAGTGCCTGAACTCCTGTTGTTCCCAGAGTATAATCCATGTGGTAATTCTGTGCTGGTCACACTTGTTCCACATTTGAAATACAGAAGCAAGTTAATCCTGGTAGTTTAGTGAAGGACAAAGATGTAGTCAAATGGGCCATCTGACATCATAGAGATAGTATGTGTTTAACTTAATAAAGTTCTGCAAGAGATTACCCTGTTTTGACTTTGAATCTTGCCTAAGTGAAAAAGGGAAAATCATCCCCAAGATAGCTTTTTTCTCGGGGTGGCTTTCTCTCCCTCCACACACAATGAGTGTTTAATGGAAGACAAGTAGGAAGAGGAGGTTTTTTGGGGAGACAGTCACACAAAGAATTGTAACTTGGACTTCAGTGGCCTTGATGGTGAGGATGACTCTTGAAACTGGAGCATCAGAACTAAACTGAAGTTCACTCCAGGTCTTCTGAATTCTAATGTCTAGAAACTTGAGTCTGGAATTCTGTGTTTTTAACAAGTCTTCTACAACATAATGTGTGAACCACTGCTTTAAGAGTTCAAGGTAACTCTTGAAAACTGACTATTAGAACTGAAGCATCCAAAGTGGGGAGGGTGTGGTGAGGGGGTAGGAACAAGGAGGAAAGGAAGGACAATGGACTGTGGGTGATTTGATGGTGGGTACCCCCCTACAAAGGTGATACCTGATGGGCAGAATCCTAATGTTACCACAATTAAAATAATAAATTATTATTTAAAAATAAATAAAATCACTCGGGCAACTTTCAAAAAAAGAGTCAAAGGTCAGATGTCAATCTTAATCTCTCTAAATTTGTATTAGGTGAATAGATGTTCTATCTTGAAAAGATCCTGTAAATTTACTCACCTGATTGTTATACATTATATCCTTATTTGAATTGTACTTTGTTTTTGATAGTAGCTTAAATATAAATATGAATACTTGTGATAGTGTCAGTTTACTTTCCCTACATGGTAAAGTAGATCGGATACCAAATTATTTGATGCTGTAGAAATTTCTGTTTTTATTTCTCAAGTATCATTTAATAGGCAATAAATATAATGTGTACAATTGTGTTTTTGTATATATGAATTTTTTGTTTATATACATTTTAATGAGTATAAATTTGGATGTGTATTGTCACAAAAACAGACCTAAATAAATTACTGAAATCACTGTTATTTGCTGGAATATCTGTGAAATTTATGGTCTATTTTTTATTGTTACATTTTTGGTTAAGACTTTGCATTTGTTTTGAAGTAAATCCTTGGAGTGGAGGTTACAAGATACAGGTGGTAGGAATGTTGATTGAGCTTGATTATCTCCAGAAATGGGAAAATATAGACATGCCTGGTTGAAAAAGTTGGCCTCGTTTATCCAGGGACCCCCAACAAAATAAGAGACTGTTGATTGAAGAGCTGTTAAAGACATATTTCAGACATGCACATTTAAAGCAATGCCAGATTGGATGTTAGTCAATTTTCCTTGATATGAAATCCTTACATTTTATACATTTGTAAGAAACACACATGTGAAGCCGTTGAGGTGCAAGAAAATATAAATTTGTATAGTACAAGTTTAGTATTTAATATCACAATTACCTTTTTGTTGATTTTGTTCGTAAGGTCTAAAAGACACTCTTGTTTGTTCTAGTAAAAATATTCTAATAATTTTTCATCGTGCTGTTGGTTTTAAGAACATGTGATCATCCAAATGTTTTATGTCTTTTCTAATATCCTTGGCCAGTTTATTAGCTGATCATCTTTTAAAATACACCAGTTTTGTGCCTGCTTCCATAAAGATGGGTACTGGTGACTAGGTTGCTTGGAGGAAAATCAGGTGTGATTTTGGAGTCAGAACAGGACAAAACTCAACGTTTTTTTGCTATCTTGTATGAACACATCACTTTCCTTACTAATGCTGAGTACCTCTTTCAGGAGCTTACTGTGAGGGATGGGGCAGGTTTGCAGAGCACAGACTTAGGCACATGAGAGGCCCCTGGTCATATAAAACTTTTTAGTATCAAGTGTCTACCCCTCCTGAGTGGTTTAAGTTAACTGTGATGACAACAGTTAGCACCACTGGATGGTATATTTGAAAGTTATGAAGAGAGTGGCTCCTAGAAGTCCAAATTACCAGGAAAAACATTTTATGACTATGTGTGTGTGTGTGTATGCATGTATGTATGTATATACACACATAAATATACATGCACACATATACATATGTATATAAAGAGTCACTATATGTTACACTGCACAGAGTTGTATGTCAATTATATCTTAATAAAAATAAAAAAAATTCTATAGGCACAGAGCTCATTAATTTCTTGCCCCAGAAGTTTGACCACTTTGAGCAGTTTGGTCATACATACATCATACAGAACCATATGTAGTGATTTGCTAATAAAAAAATCATAGAAAATCTGATTTTACATGACTTGGAGATGATCATGTTTTATAATTAGAAAAAGTGTATAAAAGCCCAGACTGTCTCTATAAAATGTTTTAAGTTACAAAAAAGGATGCTATCTGATTTTCTTGCCTGGTTTATTTTTCTCTAAGAGCATTTCTCATTTCAGTATTTTTCAGTGATCACTAATTTTTTTGTCTTCATGTCACCAACATTGGATAAAACTTGTGCTCTGCTTTAAAGAGGCAGATGCCAGTCTCTGGAAGACACAGCCACAGTCAGGGTGTAGTGGGCCTGACTTTCCGCTCTGTCACCAGCTATTTGTGAAATCATTGCTGATTTTATTTTAAGATTGGGTGCATTAATTAAAGATATTAAAATTAAGAAAATCCAAGTTGCCCTGCTTTGTTTTCAGGCTCCAGGGAAAGAACCGTTACTTTCTTTCCTGTTACTGGGTTCTGGTTTTACCCTAGTGATTATGATTTTAAAAGAGCAACAGCAAATACTGAGTGGTGCCCCTCACATACTCCCTGCACATGTCCACCTAGCAGTGGGTGTGCAGTTAGTGAACAATTTGGGAGTGTGGGGTGGTGCTGCCCTGAAAAGAGCAAATATACAAACTGGAAGCTCTTACTCCCCTGCTTGGTGCTGCCGTCCAAATCCTTAGGGGACTTAAAACAGAAGGAAAGGCAGGAGGGGCCTGGTTAATTCTATAGGTAGAAGCAGTGTGGTCAGCCATGTGTGCAATTGATATTTGGTGGATAAAGTGAAATATATTAGTATTTCATGTAATGAAGAAAAAAATGTGATCTGGTACTCATTTTTTGCAGTGTTGAGGGCGGTAGGTCTTACCTTGCCTGCTCTGAGCAAATGCCCATCTCTTGCTAGACCAGCCATTCTCCAAGCATAGTTTCAGGACCATATGCCCTAGAAAACTTGTTACAAATGCAGATTTTGGGGCCTCCCCGGTGGTGCAGCGGGTTGGGCACAGCGCTGTGAGGCTGTCCACAGTCTCTGTGGTGCGGGTTTGATCCCTGCCGGCCGGCGAGAGTCCCACATGGCGTGGCAGACCTCTCCTGTCACTCCCGCTGCTCCTCTCAGCAGTGTATTTTGGTCCTTCTGCTTGTTCTGCTCCCCTGCTCTGTCTTTGGTGAATCCTCTCACCCTCCCGCGCCTCTGGCCTGTACCCCAGCTCATCTATAAAAATAAAAATAAATCTTAAAAAAAATGCAGGTTTTGGGAGTGGGGCCCAACAATTCATTTGAGCAAGTTCTATAGGTGAAGTGGATGCAGCTTATGTCTAGAACCTTGGGGTCAAACTGTCTTGTGGAGGATGTGGTTTCATCATTAGAATGGGGACACTGTAGCATATAAGGAGCTGTGGTCAATGGTGGGTGGGGGTGGAAGTGTCTCCTGTCTGTTTTCTCCTGGCTGTCACTGCCAAATTAACACTCACAGTAACTGGTGGGAGGGAAGTTGAGAGAAGGGAGCCAGTGAACATGTTATCTCTATTTTGTCATTTGTTTAAGCCACTCCCTCTATGATACTTGTCCATTTGTATCCTTTGAACTGGTGCCTGCTTGTGCCTACTGGCACTTGGGTTTGCAGGCTGCAGTGCAAGAGCACGAAGGGAAATTCCATAGGAGAAAGTGGTAATTGTGGATCCCCAATAGTAGATTCATGGATTTTTGGATTTGTGGATTTTGTGGATTAAAAACAAAAATTAAGATTTAAAGGATTAAATCAATGCAACAGAGCTAGAGTCATGTTCATGCCTGAACTCCAAGTTAAGCAAGGGACAGTAGCCACTGAAGGTATGTGTCCAATTTCAGTTTTTTCCTTAAATTCTTTCAAATACTGGTTTTACTTCTTAATTTAAAGAAGTGAAAAAAATCTAAACACTTTATTCCTTTCTATAAGGCTTCAAGGAGAGGGGATAATAAACGGTACCTTGCTGCTATATTTTAATAAATATTGGTTTCCTGTGCCCCGCAACGGAAAGCAAATACATGCAATTACTTGCAAATTTCTTCAGTGTTTGTACTTATAAATCTCTGCCTAAACCTTCCCAGCTGGGAGTTCAGTTAGTCTTTCTGCTGTGGAACCAGGGCTTTGTTCTCATGTTCAGCCTCAGCACAGTCTGGAATAATTCAGAAACGTATTAGAGAGAGTGCTGTTCCCAAAAGGCATAAGGAAATAACCTTCACTCCTGGCCTCAGGGAAATCAGCCCAATCAGAGTTCGGGCAGATTTCTCCATTAAACAAAGAACTAACTGTGCACAAATTGCACCTTAACAATTTGTAAGGAGTCCACCTTAGAAATCTCTTGCAGATGGAAAACTGATATTTTTAAATTGGGGTGGTGGGGCTGTTAAATTCAAAATGTTGCCGGCATTTCCACAACTGCTCCACAATTAACAAACCCCAAATTTAATTTAAAGTTGCATTTGTAAGCGCTTCTCAGCTTCGGACCTACTGCCCTGGATTGTCGAACACAGATGGAAACAACTCCTCTGTCCATGCGAGGGCTCTGGGCGTGCGTGCGTGCCTGCGACTGTCTTTGCGGCCGGGGATGTGTGTGGATGATTCAGTTCATCTGGAACACATCCCAGGGAGCTTTGGGCTGTCAATTTTTATTTCAGCAAACTTCATATTGGGAACACAAAAGGGGGTAGAACGTTATTGCACTTAATGTTGTTGTGACTTTACGTGCTCCTAGTCAGATTTTTCATAAATCAAAATGTGTCCCCTTTGTCACTGTGGAACGTTGTTTAGAATGGGCCTTTTGGGGAAGATTTAGTAGATTTCTGCTGATCATATGAGATGTTCATGCCAAAACACTACCCTTATAACATTTTTAGAGAGATGACTGTATTTTCTGATGAGAAATCTGGGGATATTGGAAGTGGTGTCAGTTCCATATCCATTCTATTTGCAGTACTACATGCTTTAATTCAGTGAAGAAGCTATGTTCATCTAAAACTAACAGATAACTTCTTTGCCACAGTGCTCACAGTAAGGACCTTCCAGACCCTGTACTGACTTTCAGAGGAGGGTATATGTCATCGTAGGTCTGGTGACCTTATCCCGGCAAGCCCTAACTAGAAAGTCCCATATCCTTAGTGTAGTGAACCACTTAGGAAGTTGGTCAGCATAGCTTGAAGTTTTGGGTTTTGTTTTTATGAATAGTAACTACACCCCATGAGGATTTGTTAGAGTCCTATGTGAATCAAAAACCAATTTTAGAAAAATACTTTGAGTTTCGACCTTTACTGATTTTAAAATAGCTTTCCTCAAGTATCCTTTTTGTTTTAATAGAAATCTAGGCAGTGGACACATTTATTAACAAGGTCTCTTGCCCTAATAACAGTCTGAAAGGAAGACTTTGCCATAGAAGCTGGAAGACCTGGGTGGAACGTTCATCATGGCCTTGCAGCTGGCATGCTGGCTGTCTCTCCCTGCTCACAGAAAGAAGATGACGGATACCAGTCCTACTGGCCTCCCCAGCTGTGCATTTCTATGAGAGAACAGATTGAAGGACATTTGCTATACTCTGAAAGGGATCATTACTTGGTTTTTGGAGTTATTCCTCCTTTCAGAATTTCAGTGCAAATGCAGAATGTTGCTTATTTCTGATAGTGATCAGATGTTTGGACCCACGTTCATTTCACCTCACTCCAGTTGGGAGCTTATAGACAAGGGTGGCAGTCTATCATTCTGTGCTTACAATATCAGACTTACAAGATAAATCAGTGAGAACTTAAGTGTGGAATTCAGAAACCATGTGGGACCTGTGTGCCAGGATGGCAGCGTTGTGTGAAGGTGCAGCATAACCAGCCAGTGGGAACTGTTTAAGACAAGGTGGAATTAGAAGGCCCATTTTTGTCATGACTCTACAATTTCCTGCTGAGTATTTGCTTAGTTTCCTCTAAACTTCAGGTTCATCACCTGATAATTGGAGAGAAGTGTATTGTCTCCCCAGACCTCTGTGAGGAATCAAAGTAGATAAATATAAAAATCTCCTAACCTGTGGGGCTCTGTGACTCCACACCACCAGGAGGGGAAAAAAGACCATTGAACATACCCCATTGAGGTTATTGTGCTTTAGAGGGAATGAGAATATTTGCAAACCTGAGGTTGGCACTTGAGCTCCTCTTTGAAAAAATATTCCTTTTGTTAAAGATAAATTCACCTTATTTTTCCACCATTTGATCTTTGGCACAGCTCTTGCCCATGTAATTGCAATTGAGGGTCACAATGGGCATTTAATGAACTACAGTGTGGAGACATCCCAGGTTACTCCAGGAGCAGCATCTCCCTGACCACAGAATTGGTAGTGGCATATGGGGCAGGGAAGCCCCAACTTGGTTTCTTTTAAAAACGATATTACAGTGTATACCAGATCCACATTCCTCACTTTAATCTACTCCATATTATAAATTAGCAGGTATGACCACTGAGGTCATATATTAATACTTGATCAAAGTACTTTCATGTAAGCTGGCAGCATCTAGACTGAAGCATTATTTAACCCATTCACAGGCAAAAGGAGGCACCAGAGAAGGCAGAGCTAGTTTATGTAATGAGTTCTGGTCTTTTTTAAAGTGTGGGTTTTAGATGTCTCCTCTCCTGCACCCATTTCTTTGAGTCTGGATACTTTTCCCAGTAAATGGGAAAGCTTCCCCATTTGGAATGCTCATTTTGTCACTTTTTCTTAAAACATCCTTGCAGCAATTAGTGTGTAAGCGGCTTGTCATTCTTAAAACTGTTATTGAAAGGTAAAACCGAAACATGTAAAAATGCTGGTGTTATTGATAACAGGCTCTGTGTGGAAGGGTGCCCTTTGCTAGGGGAGCACAAACAGTGCTTCGCAAGGCAGTCCTGGAATCAGAGCCCCTTCCTTTGGTTACCATCTGGCCTGTCTCTTCCTGTGCTAGTTTCTTCTCTCTCCTCCCTCCTGTTCTTCTGATCAACATATTGACTGAAAGAGGTCAATTCATATTCCTTGGCAGTAATATTTCAGTGCCAACACCAGCATTTAGTATAGGGTTAAAGTAGAACTGTAGGAACCCTGATTGAGGTAGGTGGAGCATTTGCCCACAGATGAAAGTGTCCATCACACTCCTGTAGGGACAAGGGACATCTCTGTGTGTGCCCTGACTTTGGTTACAGTGAGCACCTCAGCGACTTCCTAGGCTGCTGAAAATTGTTCTAGTTGTTCAGATGGAAGGGACTTCAAAGTGACACCTCAGTGTTGTGAGATCATGGACTAAATTCTTACTAAATTATGGGATATAGCTTTAACTCTATGTGTTTATGGATTCTATTAGGTTTGATGTATTTTGCGTTAATATTGCTGAAAACATATGGCAAGATGAGCTATATAAAAGACAGAAACCTTGTTTGGTTTGGAGAAAGTTTTGGCCTGGTTGGGTAATTTGTGTTGATCTCCCCAAAGAGATTTATCTGCAGTTTTAAAATTGTTCGCACACACTAAAAATGGAAAATTTTATGAATGAGTTAAAAAAGGAAATAGAGATGCTTCAATTAAATTCTGTTCTTTGCAAAACTACAACTTGGACCTGTTCCTGTGAGTATTAATGATGATATTCTGTTTATGTAGTTTATTTACCCAGGTCCAAAGGCGCACACGTTGGATCACACCAGACTATCTCCATAAGCTCATGTTGCTGTTAAACAAAATTTTAGAGGTTTTAATTGAGCATTAAAATAGGGGACCTGTCCCTAAAGATGAGAATATAAAAGCTGTTCTTCTCATTTAAGCTGCAAGGAGGTTTCTTTATGTGTGACATGTTTGGGACCTGGAACTTCGCATCAAGGCAGGCTTTGCAAAAAAATGTTTTAATGGAAAATACTTTTTTTGTTTTTAACCTCGTTGCTTCAGCAAGATTTCAAAACAATTCTTACATGTTGAGAAAGTACCTCCAGTGGTCACCTCTGCACTGGGCTGTTTCTGTTGGTTGCATAGTGTTCATTAATAGTGTTTTTCTTCCTCAGGATTTTTGTGGGAAATCCCAAGACAGCCCACAACAATCTCTCTTTCAGTCCTGTTTTTAACATAGTTGTGGGTGGATGTGACAGATACTAGTACTTGCCACAACCCAAAATTATATGTGTTAAAAAGAAGCAAAACAAAAAACCAAAAAACCCTAGGCCAAGTCCTTCCACTCTCAGGTGGGGTAAAAAATAAATCAAGGCACGAAACTACTTACCCTTACCTCCAAGCATCAGAGAATGACCTCACTTACAGAAGAAATTTTATTTTTCTTACCCAGTCTACTTAAGGTCTAACTGGCTCCACACTCTGCTTCTCTAAGAGGGTGGCTTCTGTGGATACTTGCTTCGGGTAGCCGGGTGAGACCTTTTCTTCCTGCCACACGTGCTCGGGAGTGAGCTGGGGTGCTGATGGAGTTACTGCAACAATCCCTGTCACCTGAACTTCCAGGTGCATGGAGGAAAAGAAGGGAGGTGATTTACAAAACATAATGTTGGAGCAGTGAAGCTGCAGGATAACTTGAAATTTTTAAAACTGCAGGAAAATGATTTGGGCTCCATTCAAGAATAGGAGCTTATATATATATATATATATATATATATATATATATATATATATATTTTTTTTTTTTTTTAACCTTTTATGTCTCTTCTCTATTTACGTGTTATTGAAAGTCCTGTATTGTTTTTTAAATTGTGCTCCACCCCTGCATATGCACTTGTACATGTCTATGGTCCTAGGTTTCCTTTTTAAAAAATATTCATTTGTTTATTTATGCACTGAAGAACTGGGGTGTAGGCCAGAGGTGTGTGGTTGAGAGGATTCACCAGAGACAGAGTGGGGAGCGGAACAGGTGGATCTACTGAAATACACCGCTAAAGGGAGCAGTGGGTGAGACAGGAGAGGTCTGCTGCGCCATATGGGTTGCTCCCTGGCTGGGGGCCAAACTCTGGCCCTAGTAGTGATAGCACCTAGACTTAACCCCTAGGCCACCAGGAGGGTCCCACCCCTAGATTTCTAATGAATCGTTGCTGTCTGGGAAAGGGCTTCAGGCCAAAACTTGATGGTCATCTTGGTCCATCACCTCACAGTATAGGTGTGTCACCTAGAGATGGCCAAAGTAAATCTTTCTTACTGCTCTTTGCCGTAATAGTCAACTCAGTCCTACACATACTCTTGCTGTTAAGGAGGCACTTCTGTACTAATGTTGCATCCATTATTCCTTAGGCTTCACTTTCTATTGGATATGTGTTCACTCCGGACCGGGCTGGGCCACCCTCAGTTTTCTTCTCTGTAAAATGGCACCTTTTTTAAAAAATTGAAGGAACATTGCATTATATAAAATGAAACCTTTTGCAGATGACAGTAGACAAGCCTTCTTCATATGGTTGCCATATTTTTGCCCTTAGACTCCTCTTGTAATCAACAAGTGTCCACATCATTACCAGAATTTCTAGACAGAAGGTTTATTGGAATTAGAGTTAGTGTCTTAGGGCATATAGTCTAATTAACTAGGTCACTAAGAAATGGAACCCAAGTTGTGTTCCTCTACAACTGAAGTTTCATGGTTATACCAACAGTGGCATTTTCCTGGGGCACAGGCATACCCAGAGGCACAACTCATTTGGAGAAATATAACTAAATTTCCAGAAGTGTTCATGATAACTCCAGTAGGTGAAATTTCTGTCACACACAAGGTTTTTTTTTTTTTTAATTTTTTAAATATTTTTTATTAATTTTATTTTTATATTCCCCAAACAATTGCAACCCCTTTATTTTGATCCCAATCCCTCTCCCCCACCCCCCACCCCTCATAAAGTGTCTCTGGTTCATAGTTGTTTGTTGATTATGATTTTCACTTTCTTATAGATATTCATTTTCCTGGTCCCTTATTTAAGTTTTCTAGATTCCTGATATGAGTGAGACCATCCGATATTTTTCTTTTTCTTTCTGGCTTATTTCGCTGAGCATGATCCCTTCCAGCGCCATCCATGTTGCTGCAAATTGCATGTGTATATCTTTTTTGAATGCTGAGTAATATTCCATGATATATATGTACCACATCTTCTTGATCCAGTCATCTATTTTTGGGCATTTGGGTTGATTCCAAAGCTTACCTATTGTAAACAGTGCTGCTATAAACATAGGGGTGCAGGTGCTCTTTGGAGTTGATGTTTCTGTGTCCTTTGGGTAAATACCTAGGAGTGGAGTTGCTGGATCATATGGAAGCTCTATGTTTAGTAGGTCCAGAAATCTTCACACAGCTCTCCATAGTGGTTGGGCCAGTTTGCACTCCCACCAACAGTGCAGGAGAGTTCCTTTTTCTCCACACCCTCGCCAACATTTGTTGTTGCTAGTTTTTTTAATATGTGCCATTCTTACTGGTATTAGATGGTATCTCATGGTAGTTTTGATTTGCATTTCCCTGATTACGAGTGATGGTGAACATTTTTTCATATGCCTTTTGGCCATTTGTATTTCCTCTTCAGAGAAGTTTCTTTTTAGCTCTTCTGCCCATTTTTTGACAGGATTATATTCTTTGTTGTTGTTGAGTCTCATCAGCTCTTTGCAGATTTTTGTGATCAGTCCTTTATCATTAGTGTTGTGTGCAAAAATGTTCTCCCAGTTGGTGGGGTTTCTCTTAGTTTTTGTTATTGTCTCTTTTGCTGTGCAGAAGCTCTTTAATTTGATGTAGTCCCAGCTGTTGATCTTTGCCTTCACTATCACTGCTTTGGGTGATGTGTCTGTGAAGATGTCTTTGATGTGCATGTCATGTAGTGTTTCGCCTATATTTCCTTCTATGTATTTTATGGTTTCAGGTCTTATGTCTAGTTCTTTAATCCATTTTGAGTTGATTTTTGTGTATGGTTTGAGGTAGTAGTCAAGCTTCATTCTTTTGCATGTAGCGACCCAGTTTTCCCAGTGCCTTTTATTGAACAAACTTTCTTTGCTCCAATTCATATTCTTTGCTCCTTTGTCAAATATTAGCTGACCATAAATCTGTGGGTTTATTTCTGGATTTTCTATTCGATTCCATTGGTCTGTGTGTCTGTTCTTGTTCCAATACCATGCAGTTTTGATGATTATGGCTTTGTAGTATAGTTTGAAATCTGGGAGTGTGATGCCTCCATTCCCTTCTTTTTTTTCAGGAGAGCTTTGGCTATTCGGGTTTTTGGTGATTCCATACAAATTTCATCAATAATTGCACACACAAGGTTTTGAGGTACAGTTTCCCCACTCAATATTTGTGGGTGTTGGCCACATCTAGATCATGTCCCCTTCTAAGTCTGCTATAATCCCTGGTGACTTCATTTTCCATTGCCCCTCTCAGACCACAGTTACTTGATCTGCAGGGCATTCCCTGCGGAATGAGGTTTTAGGGTGGCTGCACCTTTGTCTTTCCTTCACACTACTTGTTGGTCCACTGTCCACACTGAGTCATCTAGGTTGAGCTTTTCCAGTTTACCTCCTTTGTGTGTAATACTGCTAATCACATTAAAGACTGTGCTTAAACCTGAAACCTTCACCACCTGCTTCCTAAATGCTCTTTTTCATGGACTAAAGACTGCCTAACAGAAGAGAAGAGCTGGGTGAAATGAGCACCATGAGTACCTGGGGCAGCTCTAGAACGCTATTCTTTTTGCTCATTCACCAGACATTGACTGTTCCAGATAGTTTCTACCGTCCCCATGATACCCATCCTCTATTTTTTTCCTTTAGAAAATGATAAAATTTCCTGAAATTATCACTTCCACTCTGCTCCTGGTGTCTGGGTGATACTGCATGATTGTCAGACATTCTTCATTCTGTTCTTAACATATCAATTTTCTCTAAATGGCACTGGGAGCATATTTCCCTTTGGCTCCATGGCCTGCTCCCCATTGGCATCATTGTCCAAACTCCTTGATCTTATCTGCAACTGCCTGCTGCAAAGAACCTCTGAGAACTCTCTGCCTCAGTCAGGTCTGGCCCTGCCCACGGGGGAGGCCCTCGGTCCTGACGCTGGGCATGGACACCTCCCAGAACCTTTCCTGCAAAGCTGAGTTCGGGGACTAGCTAAATAGATCACATAAAATCATTACTTATTCATTATTTTCTTTTGCCAACCATGCAATAAGCCCTCACTAATCTTTAATATTCCTTTTCTTATTACAGCTAATAGTAACTACAAAGGAAAATTGAGGCTTGTTGAAATGAATGACTTTCTCAAATTTGTGTAAATTATGGTAGAGCTGAGATTCAACCCAGTTGGTCTGAATTCCAAAACTGGTGTTCTTGTGGACTCTCTGCCATCCCGCTCCACCCCAAAGTATCTATTTTGTGAGGGAAATGTCCTGTGTGTTCTCTAAATAAATACTCACAGAATAAATTGACATCCCTCTTTTGGAATAGCTCTCTTAAAAGAAATGAAACGTGTTGGTGCTATTATGTGTTTATTTAATTGAAAACCCCTCCCTCTCACCATTATTTAAAGGTGATATATAGATTTCTGATCTTTAAGTAAAAATAACTTTATTTTGGTAATCATTTTATTTAATAATAATTTTCAAGACACCTTAAGATAGTTGGCAACACTAGTAGTCACAAAGCCAGTGACAGGTTTCCTGCATTTTGTAAATACTACGAGGGAAACATTTTGGACTTGAGTGTGTTCAGAAATTACCTGGTTTACTGTGGCTTTCTCTTCACACCCTGGGCCCTCTTCACCTCCCTAGATCAAGCACTGTGTTGCATTATGTTATTATTTATGTGATAAATAAATGTCTGCCTCTCTCATTTGCCTGTTAACTGAGTGAAATCCAGGCTGTCACTGTGCCAGTGAAATTGTCTTGTGGGTTCCCAGTACACAGTGGTATTCAAGAGTCGTTGAAGTTTAAATGAATGGATAAGTGAATGGCATGCGCCTTTGCTCAGGTATCCTATGCAGGACTTGTACAAAAGTGGGATGCAAGAGTAAATTTTTTACTATGAATGTCAAAGTTTTCATATATGGAGAAATTACCAATAAGCTTTGGAAATATTTGAAGAATTAAGACAGAAGTTGGTTTCTCAGTCTTTTGCTACATATATTTTTTGTGAAATTCTTCCATTTTCCACTTTATATTTCCTTGGCAATATTTGTGGTTACCTTCAGGCATCAAACATTATTCTTGCTCATCTACTAGAACAAGACCTTTTATAAGAAGGTATGTATAGTCCTCACAATTAATTACGTGTATAGGAAAGTAATATTTGGTTTATTATAATAAAGCATCCTGTAACATCCCAGCATCCTGTACCAAAGTATTCTTCATTTATTGTTTTCTTGGTCAGTGTTCTTGCATGTCAGGGTGAAGTTAATAGCTCTCTTAAGTGGAAAAGCTGTTGTTCACAATGCCTTTCTGTTGTGCTAACTTAAGGGCACTCTGTTTCTCCTCTCCTTCTAGTTCCAGGTTAGGGGACTTGTATCTTGATGAGTAGGCATCTCTTCATCTTATCTGTGGATTCTTCATTGTTCTGAAACCTCTTGTCCAATTGTTCCAGTCCCAGAAAACAGGTTTCTCTGGATAAAGCCCATTTCCACTGTGCTGTGTTTTGTTCATTATTTCCACTGTCAGCTCAGAAAACTCAACTGGAAAATGCCTATGCCCTGTTGGCTTTTCTATAGTCATCTCAGTTTCTAATTTTGTGGCTTCAAATGTAGTACATTATGCTGTTATTCATTACAGTCTCTAGGCCACTTGGCTCATGTGACTCTCTGGTGTATATCAGCCAAAACATCAGCTATATTTTATTACAGCCCATGGAGTTTGTGTGCTCCTTAAATTTTCCATTTTCAAGCTGCCAGATTTCCAGAAATTCTACCTTCAAAATATGGGATTGTCTCTCTGTGGAAGCAAGGTTGTTGCTCACCTGGCCCAGTTTCTGTGCAGTTGCTGTGACGACAGCAGATATGCTATGGACACTGCCAGCCACTCTACTTTTGAAAGAGGGTGGGATTAAAGTAAGGTACTTTGTTTAGCCTGGAGAAGAAAAGCTCTTGGGAGCCATGAGTAAATGTCTTTAGATATTTTAAGAGTACAGAGCTAGGACTGATTGGCTAAAGTTAGAGGAAGGCAAACTTGCAAGTGTGTGTGTGGGGGTGGTGGTGGTGGTGGGGTTAGGGGGGTAGGAGGGAGGCACAGCTTTCCTACATGGAGCAGTGTGAAAGGGGAATCAGTGACCCCTTCACACACTGAGTTCTCAGATTGGGAGTGGGTCTTGAGCACTCTGTGAGGGACTCTTGCAAGATGGGATTGTAGTAAATAAACATGTAACCTTCCCCTCTCTCCTTCCTTCTTTTCTTTCTTTTGAGCAAGGATTTGTATTCTTTTTATGATTCAAGTTAAAGAAGTCTTATCCTTGATCATTTCCTATCCTTTTGCTTTGATGTGGTCACACTTTTAGTCAGCTTTGTTTGGACATTGTTGAGGAAGGCGGGAGCTCTGGGTACAGTTGTGGAGGTGTTTACTGCACAAAGGATCCAAGTAAGGGCACTGAGGCTGAGCACATGCTTTGCTTACCAAACTACCCTCCTACCTAGAGGAAGGATTGATCTTTCTAATTTGTAGAAAGACACCCTCAGCTCACTGAATGAAGTGCTAGAGGGACTAGGTCTTCCCCCAGCTAGGTATGATTCTGGAGGGAGATTGAACATTTCATGCTTGGCTCATCGGGATTGACAAAATAAGCTTCCGCACCTGTGATTTTATTGGTGAAGTGTCCTGAACACAGTACTCACCATTACCACTAAGTGACTGGTTCCTTTAAGCATCCAGGTATTTTTACCAACTCCTCACACATTCAGGTTCTTCGAAATATCTGGAAGATTTGCTGTAGTTTTTACTTTTCATCTGGTTGTATGGCTTGTGTGGACAGAGGCCTATGTGTTCTCCTTCTGAGCCCAGAAATTCCTTTTGACTCCTTTGTTCACTGTCAAACCCCAAAGACAATAAATTTGGTCAAAAATCAGTTGAGGTTTTGTGAACACCAAGCACATAAGACCTCCTTGGACTTTCAGACTTACTCTAACCAAACTTGAATATGAGTATGATGAGAAAGAATGATAAAGAATCCAATGCACTGCAGTCAATATTTGTTATTTTTAAAAAGAATAACAAGCAAAATGAAAACAAAACACTCCTTGGGTTGCTCAGACACTTCAGTCTTTGAACAGGCTTCCAGAGATGCCAAGTGCCCCCAGAGACCCATTCCCCCAGTTCCTCCACCAGAGCAGTTAGACTGTTCCTGCCTCCTCTGGAATGCACAGGAAGTGAGCACCACACACACCTCCATTCAGAAAATCCCTGGAAGAGTGGTACCTTCCCTTTACTTTCTCATCTGCTCCTCTGCCTCCCTTGGCCTCCTGCAGTGGCAGGAATGGCCACAGTGCAGGTTTTCTAATATCCAACAGACCGGGTAAAGGAGAAGTCACAATCCTCAGTGGTTTTTTGCAGGTCTTTTATTGGGGTTCACCAGGCATATGGCAGGCAGGGGTCCTGGGGGACTGGGAGGCTTGGCAGGCCTCCTAGCCCTCAGCAAGTCTTCACTCTATCTGGGCTTTCTGGTGTTCTCTGCTTCTCTCTCGGCTTCTCTTTTGGCTTCTGCTGGTGTCCCCGTGACGCCACCCTTAAAAGTCCAGTCTTAGGCCAGGTGAATCCCATCTACCTATGCCCACACCCTATTCGAGGTGCCCGCCATCAGGCATGCATTCAGGACCACAAGGATCCATCATCTATCCTGATGGGGGGAGGACAGAAAAGCCTGACATTTTTTTCTTACCCTATACCTCCCCACTCCCAAAGCCCTCAAGTGAGGAGCTCCTACTCTTCTGTGACTGTGCAACCGTGACCTATCCCTTATGCCAAACACATTCATCTCGAATTTAATGCTTTCTGCGCACATGTGCCAGTGCACTCATGACCTGGGACCATTGATTTTTATTTTTTAAGATTGATTTATTTATGCATACAAGAACTGGGGTGCATGCCAGAGGTGTTATGGGGGGTGAGAGGATTCACCAGAGACAGAGTGGGGAGCAGAACAGGCAGATTGACTGAAATACACTGCTGAGGGGAGCAGCAGGTAAGTCAGGAGAGGTCTGCTGCACCCTGTGGGTCACCTCCTTGGCCAGAGATTGAACTCAATGGCTGCGGGTAGCTTCATAGTTCTGTCTAAACCCTTTGCACCACCAGGGAGGCCCCATACCATTGAGTTTTAGCCATCCTGACACATTTGCCTTCCATTTCTCTTTTAAGAGCTTGTCATTATTCCTTAATTATTACAAGACAGTGGATTCCAGATACGCAATAAATTTTTTCCCAATAAAATTTTTTTAAACAAAACAAAAATACTGTGGAAGAGAGATGAACATATTTGCTAAAGATGTATTTGTCCAAATAAGGACATGAAGGCTGGGGTACTTTGGGATGCAGGAATATGTAAAATAATAACAAAAACATCATTTGCTATTGCCTGTATTTCAAAACAAAAAGACTATTTGCACAGCATAAGGTCAGGGTAACACATTATTAAGAACATTCTATAAAAAGATTAACATTAGCTGTATGAAACATTAACCAGTTTATCTTAATTATTTTCATTTAGCTTAGATCATCCAACATAATTGTAGATTTCTAACTTGTGTTTGGAGACCACTGCTGCAAAGGATTCTGAAAGAATGAGCTCCTCCTTCCAGCAGCAAAACAAATATCAAGCCCACCAGGGAAGCTCATCTTATCTGCTGGAAGCCACCAGATGCCTAGGCCAGGACCCGTCCTTCTCATGTGGCCATAATTCCTGCTGCGACTGGGGGGCCTATTGTTGGCTGCCCCAACCTAACCCTAAACCTAATTCCTACATCCTAATACTAACCCTCTCACCCCTAGTCCTAATCCTAAGCCTAACCACTTTGCCAGGTCTCCTAACCCTAAGTGTAACTCCTAAGCCCTAATGCTTTGACCTCTGGCACAAATTCTGATCTTAACTCTAACCCTAACCCTCTGGTCCCCAAATCTGTTGTGGCTGGGGATATATTGCTCTGCTTCTGTGACCCTGCTAGTGGTAGGAAAAAGGATACCTAGGTTATTGCCAGAGAGGACTGGGGAAGAGCTCATATATTCAGCCCCTGGATTGTTCACTCCCTCACAGAAGTTGCAGGTACCTGATATTTCTAATGAGCAGTACAGAGACGGCAGGCTGTATGAAGAGGTTGCTTGCTGGGAGGTTAGTCTGCTCAATTGCAGAACATACTGGAACTGCTGGGAATTAGGCACCCGTAAAGTCTTGCTTTCATGTAAAGTATTTTTTATACATATTTGAACCTAAATTTATACGTCTCAGAACCAAAATTCTATCTGAAAAACATTCAGGGGATGAAGTTGTTATTCAGTTCCTTAAGAAAATGTAAAATATGAAGCAGAGAAAATAAACAGCTATTTAGAGGATAATTGTCAGTCTGCATAAAGGCAAATCCAGAGTTCCCTCTTGAATTTGCCCACCCCCTTGAATTTGCCCAAGCACTCGCCTGCTTGCCCAGCTGTTCTGCTTCAACCTGATTTGGCTTTTAAACAATTTAGCCTGCCTGGCTGAAAACCGAATGTAAAAAGGATAAGAGAAACCTCCAGGGACTGAAAAAAGGCTGGAAGTTTAGGTGTATACTGAGAAATTTGATTTCTTGGTGGAGTGTCTGAGCCCCGGGATGAGCTGAGGCACCTTGGGTGTCAACTCACACCTTGCTCATTAAAATCACTCTTCTGTGACTGTGGCCATGGAGGTGCTCGGATATGATGAGACAGAGCTTTCTCTTGGCTGGAGAAAAATTCATTTCCATTCAACAGATGTGAATTGCGAGCTGGTTACTCCCAGGCTATCTTGGGCAAGCCCAGACCTAAGTGCAAGGATTCCAGCTTGCAGATGCTGCTGTCTTCTTTGGAAAGAAGAGCTAAGGAGCACTGCTTTTGAATCCAAACACTTCCTGAAGATTTTCTATCATCTGTAATTTACTTAAATACACATTATCTTCTTCTTAATCTCTCCCTCATTTCTCCCACCCACCATTTTCTCCCTACTCCTTTTTTGCCAAAGGTTCTCACTTTTCTTTCTCTTTGCCAATGTTTTTCTAAACAGGGTGTTTTGCTTTCATGTAGAGTGATTTTCATACATGTTTAAACCTAAATTTATACTTCTCAGAACCAAAAGTCTCTCTGAAAAACATTCAGGGGATGAAGTTGTTATTCAGTTCCTTATGAAAATGTAAAATATGAAGCAGAGAAAATAAATAACTATTTAGAAGATAATTGCCAGTCTGCAAAAAGGCAAATTCAGAGTTCCCTCTTGAATTTGCCCACCTGAATTCAGGTGAATAGGTGGCAGAAACATGCCAGACTAGCAGTCAGAAACACATAGCTTGACGCTCTGAAAGAAGTGGCGCAAATGATTTATCCAAACTTAAATTTCTGCATCTGTAAAATGAAGACAGAATGCATTGTATGTCTCTTTAGAGAAATCCAGATCATAATTTAGAGGAATCCAGATCATAATTATTAAAGTTCCTGGCTGTCTTATTTTGTGCTGTTAGAAGAAGGTATCAGGGCTTCTATGGTGGCGCAAGGGGTTAAGCACAGCACTGTGAAACTATCAGCCTCTGAAGCACAAGTTCGATCCCCTGCAGGCCAGGAAGCTACCTACATGGTGCAGCAGACCTCTCCTGCCTCACCCACTGCTCCCCTCAGCAGTGTATTTCAGTCAGTCTGCCTGTTCTGCTCCCCACTCTGTCTCTGGTGAATCCTCTCATGCCCCACACCTCTGGCCTATACCCCAGTTCTTGTATGCATAAATAAATAAATCTTTAAAAAAAAAAAAAAGGCATAGAGTGGATGTAATGGCAGGATGACATAGTGCAGGGTCTCCATGACTGGAGCAGTCGTGTAAAGGAGAGTGTCCTGGAGCCCTCAGTGTTTTTTTCAGGTTTTTATTGAGTTTAGCACGTACATGGCAGGCAGTGGTGCTGGGGGTCCAGGAGGCTGGCAGGCCTCCTAACCCCCAGCAAGTCTTCCCTCTTTCTGGAGCTCTCTGGCATTCTCTTGTGGCCTCTGCCTCTCTTTTGCTCTCGTTCTTTTTACTCTGCTCGTGTCCCCGTGATGCTGCCCTTATAAGCCCAGTCTCTCAGCCCAGATGAATCCCACCGATGTATGCCTACACCCCACTCCAGGTGTCTGCCATCAGGCATGCATGCAGGATCGCAGGGATCCATCATCAATACTAATGGTGGGAGGGCAAAAAAGTCTGACAATTATTTACCTTATACTTGATGATCTATAAACCACATACATTTATGTCTCACAGTTTTGGAGGCTGGGAATTAAGATCAAGGGTACTGGTAGACTGGTGTCTTGTGAGATCCTGCTTCCTGGTTCATATATGACTGTCTTCTAACCAAGTCCTCACATGGCAGGAAAAAAAGAGGCTGGCCAGCTTTCTGACCTCTCCTATAATAAGGACACTGACTCCATTTGTGGGCACTCAGCCATTTTGTCCTCATTACCTCTTGAAGGCCTCCCTTTTTTATGCCATCACTTTGGGATTAAGAATTCCCACCTCTGAATTTTGGGACATGCCTTTCAGTTCATAGTGCTAGCAGTAACTTGTAGATTTAAATGTTTCCCTGTATCCATCCATCTTTAAACATTTAGAAGCAAGGAATCTGAATTTCAGAAATGTGTTTATTAAATGATGATTTCATAATCTCACACCCAATACACATGGCAATATCAGGGGTAGTTTGTTAATTCAGTCAATATAATACCTACAATTTGCTAGATTCCCTGGAAGGTTTATGGAATTTAGAGTTTTGAAAGACATTTTTCTTGCTTTTTTTGCCCATTGTCAAGTTCTAGGTCTGAGGTGTGCATGGGTGGTGGGTATCAGGGCAAGACACCCCCATGGAGTGGGGACTTGTTGGTTGGGTTTTAAAGCATGTTGGGTATTTAATATCTAGGAAAGTTTTATGTGATGCATTGCCTTTTGTAACATTAGTCTATGATTGGGATGGTGTAGGGTAGGGTAAAAGGTATCAGGCTTTTCTACCCTTCCGCCATTAGGATAGATGACAGAACCCTGTGGTCCTGAATGCATGCCTGATGGCGGGCACCTGGAGTAGGGTGTGGGCATAGGTAGATGGGATTCGACTGGGCTTTTAAGGGCGGTGTCATGGGGACGCCAGCAGAAGCAGAAGCCGAGAGAAGGCCGGAGAGCCCATAGAGTGAAGACCTGCTGGGGGCTGGGAGGCTGGCAGGCCTCCCAGCCCCCCAGTACTCCTGCCTGCTGTGTACCTGGTAACCCCAATAAAAACCTGCGAAACCACCAAGGACTCTGACTCCTCCTTTACCCAGTCTGCATGGGATCATGGAAAATCTGCACTGTGGTCTTCCGGATCTTACAGTTGGCATAAGTCAGCAAGATGATCCATGCAGAAGGGTATTGGAGCCCTCCGAAGACCTGGAGGGACTAAGGAGTAACAGACTGTGTTTGCCTGTGATGATGCTAGAGGCGTCAGGGCAGCACAGGAGATGGACAAGGTCCAGGAGCTGCGGGAAGAGACCTCTTGTGGAGGAGACACCTGAGAGGACCAGCCAAAGACCCCTGAGGCAGCAAGAATCATTGGCGAAGAAAGGACCACGATTCGGAGCTCGCCAGCGCTGATGCAGGGAGAGGCCTAATGGACTTGGACTGATGAAATTGGACTGACAATCCCGCCAGAAGGCGGAGGAATCTTGGCAAGTTAAGTTTTTAGGACCCTGGGAGGATGCTTTTGTTTGTACACCCCAGGAGATGGGAATCTGGGGGTGGCCAGTGGGCCTTGATGGCCAGAAGCAGCCTGCGTATACCCAGCAGCTAGGCGGAGGAGAAAAGCCAACTGAGAAGACAAAAGCTGGTGTTGATGCTAAGTTGAGAAGTCCTGAGTGGCTGTTAAGCAGCCTAAGTATGCTGAAGACCAGTGAGTCTCTTAAAATCACCTGTGTGTGATGCCCTGCTCATTCTTGAGTGAGGGTAAGGAGCTGAGGAACCTGTCCTTGGGGGACAGGTGGGGAACATGGCTTGGGGTGGAGCCCAAGCTGAATGTAGAGTTTGGATCCCCGACCCATGTGCTTGTGCAGTGGGTTGGCCTAAGTGTAGGCGTCTGTGAGTCGCAATGCTGGAGTGACTGCAAACAGAAACCCTGAGGGTTGGCTATTTCCCCCAACAGTATAGAATCACCAATCCCAGAGTGAGTGCATCTTGGGGGTGGATGCTGTGTGTGGCTTGTAGTCGAGACTACAGCCCAAAAAGGCCAGGAAGCCTGACGGCTCCTGGTGTGTTACAGTAGATGCCGTGAGTGGTTTCCCTCCCTCGTATGAGCAGCGCCTTCGGCAGCAGATTTGGTGGATCATCTGCTGGTGCCAATAATTGTCTTTTGCCACTAGGTTGGGGCCCTGCTTGGACTTATTTGTGTTCTGTTGTATTTTGTTGTTATATTGTGATGTATTTATTTTTGTGGGCCATGGCTGCATTGTTTATGTTTGCTAAGAAAATTGTATATATGTAGATTGTATGGCAGAAAACCCTGAGGGGGTGGACTGTAGGGTAAGGTAAAAGGTATCAGGCTTTTCTGCCCTCCCACCATTAGGATAGATGAGGGAACCCAACGGTCCTGAATGCATGCCTGATGGCGGGCACCTGGAGTAAGGTGTGGGCATAGGTAGATGGGATTTGACTGGGCTTTTAAGGGTGGCATCACCGGGTCGCCAGCAGAAGCAGAAGCCGAGAGAGAAGCAAGAGAAGCAGAAGCCGAGAGAAGGCCGGAGAGCCCATAGCATGAAGACCAGCTGGGGGCTGGGAGGCCTGCCAGCCCCCCAGTACTCCTGCCTGCTGTGTACCTGGTAATCCCAATAAAAACCTGCAAAACCACTGAGGACTCTGACTCCTCCTTTACCCGGTCTGCTGGATCCTAGAAAACCTGCTCAGTGGTCCTTCCTGCCCTTACAGATGGCATATTGACTGTTGGAGTTAAGTTCAAGATTTTATTGAGTGTGATAGATTCTGGCTATTGACTGAACTCGAGCGCCATTTTACAACATAATTCTTTTATCGCTTTCCAGTGGAGATTTTCCTGGCCTCATATTCATGGCCTACAGGTTGTCACATACATAGTGAACAGTAAGAAAGAGAAGGATGAATAGTCAATAGCAACAAGTTAGTCAGCCACTCACCTGACTTAGCCTAACTCTCATCATCTGCAGAGTCATTGCCCCTATTACCTCTTCTTTATCAGTTTCTTTTAGGAAATATTTATGGTTAATGGTGATGCATTATCAAGTTGTGGTCCTTTTATTTCTAGTTTACATTTTTAAAAATCAGTTCGTGTGTCATTTTATCTCTGAAAAGGCAGATGCAGAGTCCACATCTGGCATCTTCCTACCTTTAACAAGTTATTTAACCTCTTTGTGGCTTGGTGTCGTCAGCTGGAAAATGAGGATTAAAATAGCTGTATGACAGGCATGGTAGAAGGACCCCCTGAGAATGTATGAGAAGTGCTTAGCACGGTGTTCAGTTGAACTACAACGTAACAGCTGGAAAACTGGAGTCATGAGCTGGTTTCCGTTTATCATGATCATGTGGAACTGTCATCAACGGGTGGCCCCATGCTATGGCTTCTGGCTACTATCCCTGTTTCATTTGATCTCTTAAGCATTTTACTGGAAAAAAAGTGGAGATTAGATAAGTTCAGCTATTTGTGGTCCTGCATGGTTTTATGAGTATGTCCTTGCATTTTTGATTGTCCTGCCTCAAAAGGTGTGGCTTAATTCCTCTTTCTGAAGTCCTCTTATTATAGTCCAGTAAGTATAATATGGCAGAATCGATGGCCTCTCACTGCTGTTACTTCTACAAGGAGGTTGGAGAAGGATTTCGGCCTCCATTGTGGTTGGCCGCCTTGCTCTCTGGACCACTGGCTGAAGACGGGCGCCCTGTCACATGGACACAGGAAGCCTATGGAGAAATCCACATGCTGAGGAGCCGAGCTTGCCAGCCACTCTGGGAGCAGCTTTGCAGCTCATCCTCCCCAGTCAGGCTTGGAGATGACCGCAGTCTAGCTGGTGGCTGCACTGCAGCCTCATAAGGACCCTGAGCCAGAACCACCCAGCTAAGCTGCTCCCAGATACCTGACCTATTGTTTTAAGTTGGTAAATGTGAGTAATTTGTTAGTAGTGGGGGATGAAAACACTTGAGCAAGTAGATTGGGGATGTCCACTGGTTTTGATTGAATCACATGCTAACTACCCACTTAGGTTTAGAAAGCTGCCTGTGTTTAGGCTTGAAGGAATAACATGTGAGGATGACACATCTTATGAGTGGTTCATTACAAAGACATGCTGATGCCAGTTACAAAGGAAGAAAGTGGATTAGCACTGAAGTGCTAGTGGAGAGAAAGTACTCTAGTGTGAGCAGGCTTTTCACAGAGTAGTCCAGAATAATAGATCTGTGTTGAAAGTGTGTTTTGCTCTAACTTTTAAAATAATATGTTCATTGTAGAAAAAATTGAAGTTACAGAGGAAAACAAAGCTAGTAAATCACAAATCTTGTTACTACTAATTTAAAACATATTATTCTCTATTTTATGTATTGATTGAGTCACTTAATCGGTTGGTGAATTGATTTTCTGTTATGAAAGCAACACGAGAGATGATTTTGAATTCTGAGGAAGGAATCATTTTAGGCGAGCATCACAGTGGAAATGTGGAAATATGAAACCTTGTCTTGTATTTATTTCTACCCCAGTTTTTGTCACTAAGCTCATCAAGCAGAAAAGTTACTAATGATAGAGCAACTGGTTTCTCTAAAAATGTCCTGTCTTAGGGATCCCCTCTTGTGGGAGACATAGAAACTAAAGTCTTCTGGGGTAGACCCTTCCCAGCCTCCTCTGGACATACTCCTGACGTCACCATCTTTTCCTGGAGTGATGCTGTAGTGCGTTTTTTGGGTGTCCTATGACCAGAGTTTCATGCACCCACAGACATTGCCCTGCTGGCAGGTGACCTAGCCTCAGCGACACGTGATAAGAGTAGGAATTATGCTGGAATATTTGTGTTTCTTCCTTACTGGAGCTAGGCAGCATAGAGAGAATCCTTTCTGGCCTTGTCTTAGGTCTGGCCTAATTTCAGTTTCTCCTGGAATTGCTGAGCAAGGGACCCATTAGGGAATTTGGGACATTCAAAATTTGAGTAAAAAGCACTGCAAAAACCAAGACATTATAATAGTTCCAAATGACAGGATGGAGGACACCCTAAATTGACATAGCACTTTCCAGTTTATCTAGCACTTTTATATACATTATCTTATTTTGGCTTGGATTCCTGAAATGACCCTTAGTGGGTGCGGCAGGTTTTATACCTAAGGAAGTGGATGTTCGGCTAAATGGGGTGACCTGGACACGTTATCCTAGGGGGGAGCCTCAGAGCTCTTTGCTGCACGCCAGTTGGTCACCTCCCTGCTTCTGTAGGTGAGGAAATTGGGGCTCAGAAATCTCCAGAGGGAGGGCTTCAAAGGTTCAGTAGGTAAGACTGAAATGAGACTAAACTTTGAGCTGCTTTTTCCTTGACTATTTATCTCTCTTTAGTACACTGCACAGAGAGAGAAAGGAAAAACACAACTTTTTTGGTCTGCAAATTTGGATCATGCGGGTATATCCACATTCTCTGCAACTTGCCCATGGGAATGGCATTTGGCATGTGTCTTCATTTCCCCAAAGGGCAGTATTAAAATCCAGTGGGTGCTTTACAGCATTGAGGGTATAGTTTTATTTTATTTTATTTTTTAAATATTTATTTATTTATGCATACAAGAGCTGGGGTACAGGCCAGAAGTGTGGGGGGTGGGGTGAGAGGATTCATCAGAGACAGAGTGGGGAACAGAACAGGCAGATTGACCGAAGTACAAGCAACCCACATGGTGCAGCAGACCTCTTCTGTCTTGCCCACTGCTCCCCTGAGGGTCTAGTTTTAGATCCTTTCATTTGTGGGCTCTGAGACTCTAGGCCTATTGCTTGGCCCCTCTGAGCATGAGTCTCCTTATCTGTGAAAATATTGTGTGTTTCCTGGGATCACTGTGGGGACTGAATAAGGTAAAGTTCTCAGAAATGTGCCAGACACAAAGTAAGCAGGCAATAGTTGACCTTATGTGTCTAGCACAGAACACACCATGCTACGGGGCTCCAGAGGGGTATTCTGGATGGACAAGGTGGAGCAGGAGCAGAAGTGAGACCCTTTACTCAGATGCTATGGAAAGGAACTTTAGAGTCATAAAGACAAGTTCTGTGTGATCACGTCATTACTCCAGGATGGCATGATAATTTTTAAAAAAGTTATATTTTCTCCTTTCAAAGTTTGCCTAGAGGTAGAAGGCTTGGGAGAGAAATTTTGATAGAACTTATATTAACGAATAGAGCTTGCCAAATAATGTCTAAGAAAGAGGATCTGGCCATTTCTTTGGACTCGGGAGCCAGCTGGGGTGGGTCCGCTTCTGGCCTTGCAGGGCAGGAGGGCTGCTGAAACCCCGCAGAGGGGTGCTCCCTGGGGCACTTCCCTGGCCTCTCCTGCAGCAGTGCCCTCATGTTTAATCAGAGCCTGGGCAGGGCCTGTGGGGCTGAGAACGGCTGGGGTCTGCTGCCTGCTGCTTTCTGTCTCACATCTTCCACCCCATGCCTTTCCATCTTCCACGGGGAGTGACTGTCTCTAATAGGGTGACTGTGACAGATGCTGTGGGAGTTCTGAGTTTGGGATAATGAGCTGTCATATGTCATTTCACTTAAACACAATAATACAAATATTTTGATCAAACATTTTCTCCAGCTGTTGAGCGAAAGCATAAAAGCAGCAGGGAGTGCCAGCGAACTCGCTGTTTCTGAAATGTTTTACCCTCTAAAAGCTGTTGCCAGTTAACTCTTTCTGTCTCTGTCTGTCAACCTTTCTGCTCCTTTTCCTGACCCCTTCGACTTCCCACAGCACGTCCAGGGCCATAAATAAAGAGACTGAATTCAGTATGTGATGGGAGTGAAGCTGACCACAGCTTTTATTAACCTTCCTCCTGCTGGCCTCAGACCAGCTGCTGCCACCTCGTGAAACCCACTTGGCCTGGTCATTGCAGCTGACCCCAGCATCCACCTGCCTCTTTTCCTCTCCCCAGGTAAAATCAGATAGGTTTTGAGACAACCTGTCTTTTGGAGGCACCTGGTAACTTGCTTCTTCTCCTTGTCCATGATAATTTCCACTGCAGATTTCTCCATCCCATCCTGTTCTGACTCGATTTCTGGAGTCTCTTCCTTGTCTCTAGACAGAAATCCTGACCCCACAGCCAGCATCTCAGGGGTGAAAGGAAGTACAGTTGTGTTAGGGGTCTGGGGTACCCAGGAACACAAGCTTCTGACTGATCTCAGCAGCTCTACTTGCTAGTGGGAACGTATCCTCTGAGATGAACATATCCTCTGAGCTGAAACTTCTGAAAGTGATGGGCTGCACCCCACCTGAAAACAAAGCTTAACTCCAGCCTCAATTTTAAGAGTGTCTGCTGACTCAGCAGTGCCACTAGTTCTGATAAGTGAGCCTGTCTTTAGGTGGGGGAACAGATCAGCTACTTCAGCTTTAAAGCTAGCCAGTTCTTCCCTCATTTTCAGGAAAGGAAAAGGGCGCGCCTACTTCTAATTCTAAAACCCTACCATTAGTAAACTCCTCTCACTTCCATTTTCCAAACCTAGCTGTGTTTGCGCCATCCCTTCCGCTGAAAGTGTGCTTAGATGCCTCCATTCCTAATAAAGTCAAAGACCCCACACAAAGCTCCTCCCCTGTCCCCGGATCTTCTCTGACGGCTGCCCTGTCTCTTGCCCTCTCCTCTCTGCATCAGACTTTCCAGAGCCAGGGTGGGCCATGTCATGGTTTTCACCTCCTATTGCATCTACCATCCATTGCAGTTGCAAGCTCTCTCCTGCCCACCTAGGATGCACTAACAAACTCTGCATTTTACTTAAAACTGCCTCCTCCCTTTGGCTTCTACCTTACGAATACCTGTAGAGTCTCCTGGGTCGCTGATATTTCCTCCTGTAGCAGTTTTGTTTTGCAGCTTAGTCCTTAAATTTTGGCTTTTCTCCAGATGGGCTGTTATTCTGTACCCTCCCCTGGGTCATTTCACACACACCTCCAGGCAAGACTTGGATCTGAGATTCTAGATCTGCATCTTCCTCCCCCAGGCATTCACAGAAGGTTAAAATTATAGGGTCTGAGGCTTCCCTGGTGGCGCAGGCAGTTGAGCTCAGCACTGTGAAGCTGTCCGCTGTCCGCAGCCTTTGCAGCACAGGTTCGGTCCCGGCCTGCCGGGGAGATACCCACATGTCATGGCAGACCTCTCCTGACTTGCCCACTGCTCCCCTCAGCAGTGTATTTCAGTCAGTCTACCTGTTCTGCTCCCCTCTCTGTCTCTGGTGAATCCTTTCACCCTCCCCACACATCTGGCCTGTACCCCAGTTCTTGTATGCATGAATAAATAAATCTTAAAAAAAATCTTGGGGGTCTCCTCAAAACCCTCTGACCCAAACCCATTCTCTGCCACTCCCTTGTCCCAGGCCTCTATCTGCTTTTTCTGTATGTCCCCACTTTGGTGACAGTGCCACCATTAGCTGAGCCCGTAGAATTCAACCCAGCCTTCTTTGCTCACCTCACCCATATCATTTCCATTCCCACTTCCCTGTCTTCATTTTTGAGCATTCTCATCTGTTACCCCCATATAATCTTATACCCTCCAATCTATTTTTTACCCTCCCACCAAGTAATGATTCAAAAATACATGTCTGATGGTTTCAGTCTCTGGGCACAATCCTCTTGGCTATTGGCATGACATGTGAGACCCTCTGAGGGCTGGCCACTTCTTCCAAGGGGCTCCAGAGCAGTGCTTCTCAAAGTGCAGTTCCTCAGACCAGCAGCACCACCTGGAAATGTGTAGTAAATGCAGTATCATTCCCTCACCCCTTCCCAAGCTTACTGAAGAGAAACTGAAGATGAGTTCCAGGATTTGCATTTGTACAAGTACTCCAGGGGATTGGAGACACTGGAGTTTGAGGAAGGCTGCTCTGAAGCTATCCGGGTCTTCTGGGGCTCCATGCACACCCTGCTGCTCCTGCCCTCTCTCTACTCAACCTTCTGGACGAGGTTATCCTCCAGGACAAGGAGGTTTCTCTAACCCTAATTTTGTGGGTGTCCTTGTGGGCAGGACTGTTAGGCTTCTGTGTCTGTGGGGTCTGCATGTGACTGGAAATCCGTAGTGCCACTGAGGTTTGTACAGTGAAATGATTTCTACTTATTCATCTATTTATCAATCCATTAGTGAGTCCTAAGGTGGTTTGATTGTGGAAGCCAGGGAACTAATTCCTGGTTGAATGATTGAGGTGTCGAAGAGGTGAGGACAAATTGTTCATCAATGAAGCAGTTCTTTAAAGGGTAGTTAAGGTAAAATAGTAACATTAAATGGAACATTCCACTCCTTACTCAAGCCTCCTTACTGCCTCCACAAGCCTCTTGCACACTGGTCTCTCCTTGGCTCCTATTTTATTTCTCCATCATTCCTTTCTAACAGGATAAATGTGGATTGAAGGTAAATTTTTGGTTTGTTTTTCTGCAATGAAGAAAGGCATTATATTTTTGGCCCCTCAGTCCTGAGTTTATTTGGGAATGTAGCCTTTTAATGATTTTTTTTTTTTTTTTTTTTTTACCCCTGTGAGGACCATTGGCTACAGATAGGAAAACAGAAGCTTATTCTTTAGACACAAGGATTTGTCAGAAAGCTCTAGTATACAGGCATTCCTTTACTCTTAAGAATTTACATTATTGTTTTTTTTCCTTTGGTAAATTTATTGCATTAGCACTTAATTGCTCTTTATGACAGTATTAAATTTCATGAGTGATTGATAGTTTTAATAGAGACCTGTGTGATTTATTTCATTTGGCATTTGAGGTTTACCCAATTCTTAGGTCATGAGTACTAGAATTACTTATATGACCCTGCCCAACACAACCACAGTATGGGTAAAACCCTAAATTTAAGTATAAAAGGAATGCATGTACTACTCACCTCATTTTCGTTTGATGCCCATGACTTCTTTTGTGATATGTGTATGTGTGGGGTGCGGGTGTTATAGGATGTGTCACCATGAAAAGGGGAGAAGCATTGCTGTGGCCCCTGCCCCCACTTCCTTGCCACCTCGATCTGCAACTCCCAGCATGTGATGAGCCAGACTTCTGAATTGGGGAGCAGGAAGACGGAGAGAGGAATGAGAGGAAGGAGAGACACGTGAGAGGCTTTGGCATCTTCTAGGATGATGGCAGTTGTCATCTTGACCTCCTGGTGGATTATGCAGCTTGGGTGGTATATTGTGAATTTCAGGTTTCTCCTTCAGTTCCAGCTCTCTGAGACATGCTGAATCCCTTGCTTTTCCACCTGGAGGTACTTTGGACTCCTGGCAAGCTTTTTGGCCACAGCCACCCTGTCTGAGCCCAGCCTCTTTGGGATCAGATGGTTAATTTCAGAGTTTGATGGGGTGTCTGTTATTTGAAATCCTTTCTTCTTTGTCTCTGCCCTTTGAACTTCACCCATTAAGGATCTTGCAGCACACTAAAAATCTGTCAAACCCTTAGAACAGACCCCTTAAAAGATTGGGCTCCCTGGGTGTTCCTCAGTTTTGCCCCCATTGCTGTTGGTAGGTATATGTGTGTTCCTAAAGGAAAAAAATAGTAGTTTCCGTCTGTTTTTTTTTAAATTTTATTTTATATATTCTTACATCATTTTTCATTTTTGCACAATGTATGCATTTTCATCTTAGTTATATTCCCCATACAATTCCCACCCCCCGAATTTTGCCCTAATTCCACCCCCCTCCCCATAGTGCGTCTCTGGCTTATAGGTTTCTTTGCTCTGGATCAGTTCGTGTGACATGGTTCTGCGATAGAGGCTTGGATGAAGCTGGTGGCAGACTTGGGGCTCTCTCCATCTGTAAAGGAGTTCAAAGGCCAAGGGTTCAGTTCCCGCCTGACTGGAACAACAGGGAGTGCTGTCACCAGTGAAGTCCCAAGAGGCTTAAGTCTTCAGTGGGCCACTGACCCACTTCATTTTGGGGTCTCTCACAGTTGCTGGAGAAGCTCTAACTCTAACCTCCTCACAATCTGCCCCCTGGTTTTCTATTGTACCCCATGTGCTTATTGATAAAATATTGATTCCTGCTTCTGAACTGGAATCCTAAGAACACACTATAGGCTTTGAGCTCCCAGGTGACTCCAGCCCCATCCTGGTCCCTGTCCAGGACCTTCTGTCCCTTCATGTGTCCCCTTGCTGCCCTGTCTCAAATATTTTTCCCAGACAAAACTTGCAACTGTTGCTGAAGTGAGTATTATTTTAACAGTTTTTGTTTCCCTGTTTTGAACTGGGGGTAGCTGCTCACTTTGGTGTTGTCTCCAATGGCTTTACCAACTTGTACTTCTAGAAAAAAAAGGGTGTGTGTTCCAAGCACTGCCTTCTCCACAGTGCCCTGTGGATAATTCTCTAGGGCCCTTGGCCTCCAGGCAGATAATCTCCTCCTGGTTATCTGTTAATTACCAGTGAATGTGTGAAGTATTTGTGAAAAGGCTTTTGAAGTGAGTTCCACGCGCTGCTGCCCAGGCTTGAGCACCAGGCCCTGTTTCCCGGGCAGAGGGTTTCTCAGCGGCTCAGTCTGGTTCCCCTCAAGTGCTGGTATTCTCTTGCTAAATTGTTTGCCTTTCTAATGAAGTGAACTGTTTGTTTGACTCTGTGGAGGAAGGTATTTAACCAGGGACTAAAGTAAACGTTGGAGACATTCAAATAAGCCATGCATATCTGCTTTGTGAAGGGAAGGAAAACAGTTTGGCCTCCCTCACCTCCGGGAAGAGTCGTTAAGGAACTGTTTAAATAATAAATGGAGCCAAGCAAGCGAGCGGATATTGCTGGGCCAGTCTGGGGCTTTTGTGCTAGCCCTGGTGGGCCTGAGAATTTCTCTGCAGTGGCCGCAAGGGAGGAGAGAGCTGCTCAAGTCTTGCAGTTAGTAATTGTGATTTATTTATGTGTAGAGGGACTTCTGCTTCATTCAGCCTTGATTAAAACCAGCCAATTAGCCCTCAGGATGGCTGGTGAACGGCAGGGCAAATGTTAGCAATGGCAAAGGCAAGCAAGACAGCATCATAATGAAGTTCAGCCTAGGTCCTCCCTGGCCAGGAAAAGCTGGGGGACCAGACGCCAGGCAGCTGAAGTGGGGTCCTGTGTGTTAATGGATAAGGAGGGCGGGCTACCCCGCCAAATCTGCCTGCTCTAAATGGGTTTTGTCATCTGTCTGATCAAGACAAAACATGCTCTAGTGCATAATAGCTTCAATGGAAAGAAACTTTAATACAATTAGTGTGTAATAAAAAGAAGAAAAAGAGAAAGAATATCGTTTACAAATCAAGCAACCAAAGTTACCCCATCCCCTTGTAGGTCAAACAGGCTTACTCAAAGCGGAACCACAGAAGCCCAAAAGTTTGCCACAGTCTAAGGTACCTTCTGGAGGGGATCCACGGGAAAGGGACAGAAGGGGCCAGGCAAGTCAGAGATGAAAGTGTTATAGGACAGGGAGAGGGGCAGCCCAAACCCCCAAACCTGCCTATTCTAAATGGGTTCTGCCATCCGCTGCATCAACACAAAACATATGAGACTTTAATGGGAAGGAACTTTAATACAATTAGGAAACAATACAGGAAAGGAAAAGAATCTGTTATAGAGCAACCCCGATATTAAACGGGTTTCTGGTTGTGGGTCCTCACCCGCGCGCTTTAAAGAGACTTATGAATACTCCACTACAGGCACACACAAAAGGTTAATAAAAGGTTTATTTACAAGGGAAAAGGAAATAAGAAAAATGTACAACTCAGGGAGAAAATAGGGAAATAAAGTCTTTAATGCGTCCTACCCGATCCGACGACCTGGAAACCCAAAGTCACTCTCCGAGCTGGCTGGATGCTGCGAGCTGGCGGGGAGCCAAAATGGGGTCCCCCAAAGCCCACGTGTCTGCCTTTTCTATCCACCTGGCTGCTTAACCCCACCCTCAGGTCCCAGCCACCTTCCCTTTGGTGGTGATGGGATGTGGAGTTCCCAGTGTCTTTGGCTTTGACCTGGGGTGGGGGTGGAGTCCACAAAGCCTATATGGAAATAGCTTTGGGACATCCTTTTCCCCCTAACAATTCCCCCCTTTCACTTTTTGTCACCATTTCCATGGTGATGAAGATTGAATATATGGAGGTTGGGATGCAGTCTCAGATGAACATTTTTTTCAGGTTCCAGTGTGAAAGAAAACCAGTCTCTCCAGGTATTTGTCCATTGTGGAAAGCAAAAGTCCTCTACTCCAGGAAAAATAGTTCATTAGTTCGAGTTCCCAGTATCTTTGGCTTTGACCTGGGGTGGGGGTGGAGTCCACAAAGCCTATATGAAATTAGCTTTGGGACATCCTTTTCCCCCTAACAAATCTAGTTTCTAAATGAAGCACCCAAAGTTACCCGTCCCCTTGTGAGTAAAATTCCATCCATATGGGATCGGCCCAGAACAAGGCCCTAAAGCCTGCCACAAGTCTAAAGCATCTTCCAGTGGGGACCCAAAGAAAAGGGTCAGAAACAACCAGACAAGCCCGGAAGGAAAAGAGCAAAATCAACATCAAGATAAAAGCTGCCATTGTCACCTCCCCATGGGTCTCACCCACATCTGTGTTACCCAGTCCACGACCAAAAGACAAGCGCAGTTTCTTCACGTGTCTCTAGGCTCCATGCGCCTCCTCCAGGTCTCTTGGCTCCATCCTGCTTCCTTCCTTCCTCAGTCTCCTCTGCAGCTTCTTCTCTCCCTGCTCAGCTCCATCCTCCCTTGGGAGGGGCAGGGAATCTGGAACTTCCCCCTTTCCTGGGGACCACCCTGTTACAAAAGGAGCAAAATCAAAATACAAGTCAAAGTAAAGGCTGCCTTTGTCAACCTCTCCATTAGTCTCTCACCCATGTCTCTTTCTCTTTCAAAGTGTCTCCTCCCATGTCCCCCATATCCTTGGTAAAAGTCCAAGGCTGATGAACAAGCACAGCTTCTTCACTTGTCTCTGCTCCATGTGCCTCCTCTAGGTCTCTTTTTTAATCTCCTTCCTTTCTTTTTCCAGTCTCTTTCCCTTCTCCTCCCTGCCCAGCTCCACTCTTCTGTAGGGTGGGGCAGGGAACATGGAACTTCCCCTTTCCCTGGGGATTACCCTGTTAGGAGGAAGGCTGTCCTTGTTCCTGCTTTAGGAACCTGGGCTGAATGAAGGTGTGGTGTGAATGTAACCTGGTAGATGGATGACAAACCTTTTTGCTGCCTCTAGCTTTTGTTACTGGGAAGGATGGAGCAGTGGGAATACCTGTGAAGGGAACAGGCCTGTTCTCAGAACCGGCTACATAATTTGTGGGCCCCAGCGCAAAAAGAGAATGCAGGGCCCTGACTCAGAAATTAGTGAGAATTTAAGGTGGTGGCAGCAAAACATTAAACCACGCATGGGGACCTCCCTGATGGCTCAGGGGGTTAAGTACTGCACTATGAAGCAATCCACAGCCTCTACAGCACGAGTTCGATCCCCAGCCAGCCAGGGAAATTCCCACATGGCACAGCCGACCTCTCTTGTTGCGCCCGCTGCTCCCCTCAGCAGTGTATTTCCATTAGTCTGCCTGTTCTGTTCCCTACTCTGTCTCTGGTGAATCCTCTCACCCCCCACATCTCTGGCCTGTATCCCAGCTCTTGTATGCATAAATAAATAAATCTTTAAAAAAAATTAAACCACACAGGACCTTCTCAGAGGTGCCAGGGTCCTGTGCCCCTGAAGCCACCCTGCTCTAGCTTCTGGGCTCTGCTGTCAGACTGATTCGAACCTGAGGCCAAGCTTTGTCAGTTCCTGATACTCAAGGGCCTTTAACCCCTGTTTACCCATTTGGGAAACATAGTTACTAGTACCTACTTCATTAAGTTAATGTGGAGAGAAAAAATACATGCAAAGTGTTAAGGGTACCCCTTAGCATATATTCAGCACTCAATAAATGATGGGCATTTATTATTTGAATGTACAGTATATGGCTAACATGGAATTTAGGAAACAGTGTTGGATTTTGCCATAGAATTTACTTACAAAGATGTGAAAAATCCGTCACATGCCTCAGGTTCAGCAAAGGATTGAGAGCAAAGAGGAGAACATGGACTGAGCAGTCAGATCAGGTAGGAAGCTGAAGGTGTCCATGTTGCTGACTGACAATGTTAACTTGCATTTCTGTATGAAGGGAAAGGGTTCAGAAATAACAGTGACCCCTTCACTGTGAGAACTCTAGAATTGATCAACCTCTTTCATCTATGTCTCTTGACCAACTCTTGATCAACTTTGTGAAATAAATAGGGCTGGTTTTTTTTGTCCTTCCTTTATTTTTTTTTAAAGCTGTGATTAATTTCTATTTATTTATTTATTTATTTATTTATTTATTTATTTGTTTGTTTGTTTGTTTATTATGCATACAAGAGTTGGGGTACAGGCCAGAGGGGTGTGTGTGGGGTGGGGGGTTGAGAGGATTCACCAGAGACAGAACGGGGAACAGAACAGGCAGATCGACGGAAGTACACTGCTGAGGAGATCAGCGGGTGAGTCAGGAGAGGTCCGCCGCACCATGTAGATTGCTTCCTGGCTAGCCGGGGTTCAAACTCGTGCTGCTGAGCCTGCGGACAGCTTCACAGGCAGCGTCCTAACCCTTGTGCCACCAGGGAGGCCCTAGTGTCCTATCTTAATGGGTGAAGAAATAGTTTTTTGTTTTGTTTTTTGGTCTCTGTGTGAATATATAAAACTTGGATTGGAACAGGAAGTATTTTCAAATGTGTGGAAGGATGGGGTGTGAAAGGTTGCTGTGGGAAGGATATACCCAATAGGGATTGTCCTGCAGGGGCTTCAGCATGCATTCTCAGTGCACTAACTTTTTGGCTTTCTCCTAATTTTGGAGAGGGAGGAACTGAGTGGGGAGGATAGATTTTTCTAAGATTCATACTGATAGGGAGATAAATTTTATACAAATACATATTGGCTCTAAGATGAACATCAGTGTGATCTGTTGCATGGTGTCAAAAAGATTGAAAGTGTGAGGAGCAGTCATGTTTTCTAGAAATGTGTCTAGACTCCTCTCTCTGGCAAACAGAAGCCCATCTAGAAAGCCTAGGATAGGGTCATCAATGTAAGGGTCTCTTTTATCGGGGGATATAAATCCATGTATTGGGGCCATAGTCCCTAGGACTGTCCGTGCACCTAGGTGTACGAGGTGCAGTTCAGGACTCTGGGTATAGACCATATTATCCTCAGGGACCTGTGGGAGCAAGTGAACATTGTTGAGTTTAGGCACCTACCTAGTGCAGTTTGTAAATACAGGGTCCCATGCAATTGGTTTCAAGAGCAGTGTCACCTTACAGAGAAGGAGGAGAGGACCTGAGTGGAGATCAGAACGAGAGCACATTGAGCTGGGGCCATCATAGAAAGAAAGGTGAGACACTCCAGGGTCCTGCTAATGGACCTCAGGAAGAACCTCCCTCTAGGCAGCATATTTTCAGGGATCACTGAGGAGGTTGGAGATAGGAAGGAAGCAGAGGCCTGGGCCTCAGAGAATCACCAGCGGAAGACCCAAAGCCCCAGCTCAGTAAAAGCAGGCTCAGGACCATAGATCTTTCCAGGAAGAAGTGTCCCTGACACTGTGACACCCTCAGATCTATCATTCCTCCTCGTCCTAATCTCTTGAATATTCCGAGCAGTTGGGTTGTCTGAGCTGTGGGAGACATGGAGCGGGAGAGGGGTGCAGTGGCAGTCGTCTTCTGCGGTCATGTGTGGTGTTGCACCAGAGCTTAGGGGCTCAGGACGAGGTGCCTCGTGCCCTGGTTAGGACATGCAAAGGCGGCTTCATGAGGACAGTAGATTAGAGATGATCTGAATTTATTTGGCATTCCCAAAAGAATTAGGCTAAGAATCATGATGGGAAGCCATCTGAGATAGTGGCAAAGGACAGAGTAGCCAAGAGGAGAGGAAGCCACAAGTGTGGGCTTTGGGGAGTGGGTCTCGGGGTAGTCCTGAACTTGCACGTGAGCAGCTGTGGAGTTTGTGATCTGCACACCCAGGAATGTGCTCGGGCAGCAGCAGGATGGCTGAGGGGGTTGGGAGGGCTTCCCTTCGGTCAGGTGTGTAGCTTGGGCACTGCGTGGGCAGTGAAGGAAGAGGTGGTCTGGGAAGTCATGGGACTCTGATGGTCAGAGGTCAGACAGAAGGCACAGCCAGGAGGGACCCAGGTACCAATAAGGATGGAGAAAGAGTTTAGGTGTGAAATTATGACAAATCAGTTTTGACATTTTTCCTTTGAATTTCATCTTTTGTGGTTCATGCTATCAGTATCATAATTTGATAATTAAAACTCTATACAGGGACCAGAGGAAGCATCATCATTTAGAGTTTTCAGACTTTACCATCTCAGTCATTAATGGTGGAGATGTCATTGCTTCTTTGTCACAGCTGGGCACTACTCTTAGGCAGAACAGTATTTCCCTCCAGTGATGCCATTTGATAAATGTTTACCTAGCCAGTGAGTCTGAGGGAATGTGTAAAATGTGTGCCTACTGCTAATGTAGGATTGCAGGAAAAACAAATGTAAAATGGGGAGTATTTTGGTACATGCATTCTCCTGAGCCAGGATATGAAGTTTTTTTTTTACCTCTACAAGGGGATTTCATTCCTTTCTCTCCAGTGTCCTTGCTCATCTTGCAAGGGAATTACTCTTTGTACTTTATTATTTTACAATCATGATGAAAGAGGCACAGAAAATAAACTCTGCTTAAAAGCTTTGTGTGTTCCTTCTTCATGATGCTTCATAGAGAGAGAGAATTCAGGGCTTAAGGGACAGGAAAGTGGAGCTTTTCAATGCTCCCAGTGTGCAATAAATGTGCTGGAATTTCAATGGATTCTAAAGGCATAACAATAATAGCATTAAGAACAGGCCAGGGCCTTTGATGTTATTGACAAAAAAAGGGAGAGTGGGGGCGAAGGGGCCCCTTGTCATTTCTGTCATGAGCTTTTAAACTTTTGACCTCCAACCTTTTGTGTCAAAGAGTTTTTTCCATATGGTCTTGAGCAGCCTGTGCAAGTATCCTGAATTCACTGGAGCATCAACATCTTCTTGCTGGGAAAGGACTTTCAGTGTCCTGGAAAAGGCCCAAGTAGGGAGCTTATAGCTAGCTTATAGCTAGCTTATAGATGATGAGGTGGGGCTGGAAGAAGGCTGTCTTTTAGGGCTAGAAGATGAACTTCAGAGGTAGGATTTGGCTTAGGGCATGAGGCATCTGTAGGGAGGTGGCCCCACATATGTTCTGAACATGGGGAACACGTGACAACCTGCACAGAGAGGATTCTGCACAGGGAGGGGCTGTGCCTTTGGAGTCCCCTATTTTGCCTCTTGTTGGAGGCTTGTAAGTTAGTTGTGAAGTCCTGCAGGGCCCAGGTGGGAGGCTGGCCTGGTCTACTGCTGCCATTGCATGGCTTCAGTTTTCTTTCTTGTCATGCCTCTCTCTCTCTTTCTTGTAATAAACATGTATCAAGTGTAAACTGATATGCAAGAAGTTAGCCTCTTCAGTCTGGGAGGGAAGACGGCAGTTCTGCTCTGACTGCATGCCGGCGCAGGGGCACCCTCCAGGTTGCATGGCAGTCAGTGCTCATCTTTTGTGCATGTTTATCGACTCTACTATGCTCGTAGCTCTGTCTTCAGCACACACATACTGTGAGAGAGGACAGGAGTAGCCACCCAGAGAGCTCTGAATCAGGTGAGAGAGGCCTGAGAAATGCCGAGGACTTGATGTGGCCTCCAGCAGAGTGCTACAGGTTGTCCAGAGTCGTCCCACATAACCTGAATGGCTGAGGAGGGAGGAGCAAATACTCCCTTTGGGTCCTCAGGGAAGATTGACTGAGGGGGTGGCATTTGCATGAGTCTTGAAGATGGAGTGAGATTTGCATGAAATGGAGTTCATTCTTAGTGGAGGGGGCACCATAAGCTTTGATAATGAACGGAGCTCTTTGAAAATGAGGGGCCACTAACTCGGTGACTATGGACCGCTACCCTGGGGGCAGTTAACTTTGGGGGGCCTTGAATGCCAGGGTAAAGTGGTTGAGCTGAGCTGAGAAGGTTCTCTGGCACCACTGCAGATTTGGGGATCAGAGAGGGACATGATCCAGACTAGGTTTTGGGGACATAAATCTGGAGGATGCAGTTTAGGTAAGAGATGATAAAAAGTCTGAACCCTAACAGTGCCATGGTAAGAGTGTTGAAAGATTGTTGGCGTTGGAGTGAAAAAGATGGACTCCACCACTCTTCTCCCATATTTTCTTGGATGGGGCCCTTAACCAGGTCCCTTGTCCATGAGAATGGACGTACTCCTACTGCCTGACCCTACTGGGTCATAGGAAGAAGTAAATAAGGTCAGGAGTCTAAAAAGTTTAGTATGGTGCCTTACACATTAAAACGGTCAGTTGTTACCAGGGAGAGTAAGGGGAACCTCAGAACCCCCAAACCTGCCTGCTGTAGATAGGTTCTGCCATTTGCCACATCAAGACAAAACATACTTTAGTGCATAACACCTTTAATGGAAAGGAGCTTCAATACAATTAGTTTCCTATAAAGAAAAAAAAAAGTTTTTAAATCAAGCACCCAAAGTTACCCATCCCCTGTGGGTAAATGCCCCCCCAAACAGGACCTATCCAAAGCAGAACCACTGAAGCCCAAAAGTTTGCCACAAGTCTAAGGCACTTTCTGATGGGGACCCATAGAAAAGGGGCAAACATGGCCAGACAAGTCTAGAAGGAAGAAAGCAAAATCAAAATCAAGATAAATGCTGCCATTGTTACCTCCCCGTGTGTCTCTCAGCCATGTCTGTTTCAAGTGTCTCCTTCCATGTCCCCCAAGTCCCTGGTACAAGTCCAAGATCAAGAAGCAAGTGCAGGGCCTCCCCTGGTGACGCAGGAAGTTAAACGCCACGCTGTGAAGATGTCCGTAGCCTGTGCAGTGCAGGCCGGCAGGTGAGGGTCTCGACACCTGGCGCGGCTGACCTCTCCTGTCTCGCCCGCTGCGCCCTTCAGCAGTGTATTTCTTCAGTCTGCCTGTTCTGCTCCCTGCTGTGTCTCTGGTGAATCTTCTCACCCTCCCACACATCTGGCCTCTACCCTAGTTCTTGTATAAATAAATAAATAAAATCTTCAAAAAAAAAAAAAAAAAGCAAGTGCAGCTTCTTCACATGTCTCTCTGCTCCTCTAAGTCTCCTTCTTACTCTCTATTCTTTTCCTTCCTTCTCCTAGTCTCTTCTGTAGCTTCTCCTCCTCCCTGCTCAGTGCCACCCTTCCTTGGGTGGAGTAAGAACCTGGAACCTTTCCTTGGTGACCACCCTATCACACAATGACTTGTAGTTATAGTCATGATTGATTCCACCATTATTACTGATTACTATTAGTGGAGCAAATCTTAGAACACCTTTAGTTGATGATTGACAGGAACCAGAAATGGGGTGTGGGCTGTGGAGATTAATGGGAGAGTCAGTAACCTACTCTTTAACAACCTCTCATCTGATTTTGAGCAGAATGATTATGTGCCTCGTTCTTTTGTTAAGGGTTACAAAGATGCCAACCAGTATACCCTTAAGGTCACTGCTGATTTTCAGTGTCTTCAACATATTTCTTAAGATGCCCTTGGATGAGTGGCTCTCTTTGGTTACTTTCGTGGTTCTCTGCTGTGGAAGACAAAGGCTCCCCTATGTTTGGAGCCTCATTCCAGTCAGTCTCCAACCAGGCAGGCCTGGGTTTATGTGCCCAGTGCTCTTCATGGTTTATGTTTCAGAAGTAGGATTGAGCAATGATTTGGGAGCCTATGAAGTTCCTAGAATTCTGCCCCACTGACAGAGAGGGTGTTGGTAGTGCCTTCTCCAGTGTCCGCTGGTAGTAGAATAGAAGGAGCACCAGCTGACTTCATAAGGCCTTAACCTATGCAACTTTGGATAGATCATTTTGCTTTTTGAGCAGATAATGAAAACGTTCCTTCTTTGTTCTCAATACTGTCTTGATAATAGGCAATAAAGAGAAATAAGACTTTAGGGGAATAGGGCCTCCCTGGTGGTGCAGCGGTTGAGCACTGGGTTGCGAAGCTGCCCGCAGCCTCTGCAGCGCCGGTTTGATCCCCGGCCACCGGGCGAGGGTCCCACATGGTGCGCAGACCTCTCCTGCTGCCCACTGCCTCCCTCAGCAATGTGATTCATCGGCCTGCCTGTTCTGTTCTGCGCTCTGGCTCTGTGAATTCTCTCACCCTCCCGCGCTTCTGACTGTACCCAGTGCTTGTATAAATAAATAGATAAATAAATCTAAAAAAAAAAAAAAAAGACTTCAGGGGAATAATAATAATCTTTGGAAATTATTATAGCATGGTCAAGAGGACCTCATAAGGAAATGTTCATAAGTTTCATAATATCTAAAGCATTATATTCCTGTGCTTTCACATTTTACTACCCGATTCACTCATTTTACAACATTGAAAAGGACTTGGAAACTCTAATTTTGAGATGGTTTTATTTTGGATAGGATACAACTTCCAGCCCTCACCTTTGTTGATTAATTGTTGCTTTACTTAACTAAGCACTTCTGAGTCCATTGTGTCCCCCAGGCTTTGGTAGTTAGATCTGAGATATCAAATGCTTTCCTGGAAACGATCATCCTCTGCTTTCTCTTCATCAGCAGTAAAAATACTAATGTGTATTTTTGGAACTATGAATTTGCCTTTTGAATTGTTACATACCAAAAAAAATGGTATCGATAGAAGAAATTCTTATTTGTAACCAATTTCCAAAATTTGTTGTCACTGAAAATATAGCATTGGCATTTTTTAAAGTAAATGAATTCGTCACTTTTAAATGTAGTGATTCCTCGTGTGCTTTCATGATTTCCCTGGGAGAGTTCTACAGTTTTAAGTATAATGCTGTAAACCTTCTCTTATTTCTCTTTGCTGACTCTCCCTCTATTTACTTTGTCTCCCTTATCCTGGCAAGAAAGCTAGAAACAACAAATACATCATGAATGCATATGTATGGGATCATAGGCAAGACACATGCCAGAGACTCTGGATGGAAGGTTCTTAGTAGCCAGCATGTAGGGAGAGATGTGGTCTGTTTTTGCCATTGGGAACCAAACAAGTGTGACTTTTATCTGAGAAATGTACAAAAATCTTGGAGGTGCTAAAGGCAGAGATTTTTTTTTTTTCACTTGCAGAGGGCTTTTGCAGACTTGTCTTTTTTTGTTCAGTATATAGAAACGCATAATATTTTGTTATGGAGAATGGCATGGATGAATTGTGGTATGGGCAGAGCAGACTGCTGGGTAGCATTGAGGTCTAAAATATTAATTAAATTAATTTGATATGCCTACTTGCTTGCACAGAAGAAATGGTAGCAAAATTACTATTTGAGTACTGGGGAATGCCCAGGGAAATATAGGGAACGGAAGTAAGGAATGTTGGGTAGTTGCCAGAAGTGACAATTTGTCAGATTTTAGAAAAAACGTAGTTTTTGTTGTTAATTAGCTTTATATGTAACTTTGTGTATGTTTTACTTAACTGCTAAGGAATCTTAAATTTGAAAATGTTAAGTAATTATTATCATTTCTTGCCAGATTCATCATAAATTTCATCCATTATTGTTTTTAGAATTAGTTAGAATAGGATTTGCTAAAATCACAGGATAAGTATTGTTTTTCTGAATAAATACGATGCTTCAGCTACAAAGATCTTTTTAATTCACTCAAATTGATGTATAAATATATTCCCACTCAAAACTACATATCCATAAAGAAAAACTGATTTTTTCCTAAAATATTACAGTTTCTGGAGTTACTTTAGCATGGTGCTCTAGGAGAGGGTTTGTCAAAATATTTCGTATAATAAGCCAGATTGTAAATATTTTAGGTTTCTTGTGTCATGTGTTCTCTCTTGCAACGAATCTACTGCTGTAGATTGAAAGTCTCTATGAACAGTATATAAACAAAAGACACCTATATTCCAATAAAACTTTATTTACAAAAGCTTAGTAGACACATAGTGTAGTTTGCAGATACCACCCATAAGATATGCCCTCCAAGTTAAGTCTCCTGCCATAGTATAGTATAAAGTGACAAAATAATAGATTTTTAATCTGGATTCTACAGTATACTAGAACCACAGTTTCTTAAACAAGTATATGTTGGAGGTGGTTTTTTTTTTTTTAAGATTTATTTATCCAAGAACTGGGGTACAGGCCAAATGTGTGGGAGGGTGAGAGGATTCACCAGAGACAGAGCGGGGAACAGAACAGGCAGACTGACGAAATACACTGTTGAGGGGAGCCGCAGACGAGACAGGAGAGGTCTGCGTGCCATGTGGGACCCTCGCTGGCCGGCCAGGATTGAAGTGGCGCTGCAGAGGTTGCAGGCAGCTTCACAGCGCGGCGCTCAACTGCCTGTTCCACCAGGGGAGGCCCTATGTTGGAGGGTTTTATAAACAACATGATCAACACTGATGACTGGCAATATTTCAACTCCACATGACATGTATATAAGACTGAAGGAAGATGGATTTCTGAGCTCCATGAAGTGCTCCAAGGATGGTTACCTCAGGGTGCCCAGCAAGTACACAGCTGGTCCCTCTGGCCCTCCACAGTTTCTGCTCATAGTTGACTCGTGGGCCATGATTGCCTTGTTGATCTAGGCATCCCCTGGTCATGCATCCTGGGGGTTATCCTCTAAGGGGCCAAATTAGCTCTTTCCCAGCACCTTGTTATCCATTGGGAAATTTCATAGCCACAGGCAGGGATGTGAGAAATCCAAATGAGGGAGTCAGTATGGGTGTGGAGTCAGTCTACATGGTGATATGTCCCTCAGGACACAGAGCCCTGGAAGAAATGTAGTAGTCGCTGAGGGGGTGAATGGAGATGCCCAAAGCAGGAAGAGGCAAAAAACGAGGCCGTGGCTGCCTCTTCAGCATCCCCCTGGAGTGATGAGATTCTCTCTCCAGTGAGGCTTCTCATTTGGTAGGCATGGGGTGATCTCTTGGGCTTTGGAATAGTGAATGTTACCCATGTGTGGTTTCAGCGTTTCTATTGATGGTAGGTGACTGTGAATTTGAGGGCACTGGACATATCTACAGGAAGTGCTGAATTTAAAGACAGGGAAAATAATCTCTAGCTCTGATCTAGAATACATTCCAAAGTCAGTGTACAGAAGACTTCAGTATTTAAATAAGCTAGGAGAATTTGTGCCCTTGGCAGTTTACTCTTGTGGGTCCTCCAGTGCTGTTTTCTGGGCACTTTCAGGCCACTGAAGTACCATTTGGTGAATTACTCCTTCAGGGCATTAACTGAGCCCACTTTGATCTCTTTTTTTAATCTAGTATCTTTGTATGTAAATTTCAAACCATAAAAGACAGTACCCCAGAATGGCATCTGAGAGATCTTATAGCCTGAGGATATGAAAACTATTTCTTGGGAGAGTGATGCAACTAAAAATAAATCTCCAAGTGTCTCTCTCTGGCTACAGGTTTTATGATCATCCCAGGCTGTTGTGAAGAAACCTGAAAATCAATGCTTCCCATTCCTAATGAGACCCTTAATGTGTAGCATGATGACAGCCAGCGTGAAATCGAATACTGACAACTATACCCAGCACAAATATTTTTACTATGCATTTCAATTTAAACATGTGTCAAGCCAATTACATATTTATGGGGTTTAAAGACTATTCCACTCAAGCCTCCGATAATATGCACTGTTCAAATTTTGGTTTAGTCTAAGAGGAATTTGGTCCCATAGTCAAATCTCTTGTATGTCTGTAATAAATCATCTTTGCAACCATAAGCATGTACAGTTGACTGCTTACCATTGCTCCACAGGCTCACCCCTACCTGGTAGAATTTTAATTCCCTCAGTAAAATTGATTCCACCAGTTCTACACATTATTCTCCCTGTCTTCCATTTAGCCTGTTAGTTTGCTGACAGTAGAGTACACAGCACTTAGCAGCTGGTTTGTGGAACCATCAGTCAGGAAATTGTATGATAAATAGGAGGTAGCCAGGTCTAGTGGCACTTCCTTCTGCTTCAGCAGTTTTTGCCTGACTTTGGGAAAGTCATCATGTGGTATTTTGTCAAGAGCCAGAACAGGAGATGGCCGTGGCGCGGGAACTTATTACACATACATTTGAGTTATGATTTGCCACGGCTGCGCTGCTCACTTGTAAATAATAAACTGCGAGGTGGGTGATGATGGTGACTGCTGGCGATCTGGCCTGTTCTTGTCACCAGGGTTCTCCTGGCAGCTCCCTGGGCCCATGACAGACATGTTGCTGACCTTCCACCCAGAAACCACAAGTCAGATGCAAGGGAAGTGCTCAATATTTGAGGATGAGGGATTTTTTTTTTCTTTCTGTTTTTAGAAGTGTGTTATGGCTAATGTCATGTATGTCCAGGCACATACTGTACTGCTTGATTGTTTTTTTTTTTTTTTAAATTGAAGTGCTGTTGCATTATAACATGAGTTTCAGGTGTGCCTCTTTATAAATCAGCATCTGTATGTACTCCATTAAGTTCACACTAATTTTCTTCTTCATTTACACTGTTAAGTTGTGGTCAAGCATGTCTTGAATTGGAAGAGGGGTGTTCCATTGCATTTTCCCAGAAAGTGGCTGAAGAGGTATGATTTCCACTGATAACTGACACAACGTGCGATTGTTTGCACAGACCTCATCAGTCCAAGAGAAGGTAAATCAAGAGGGAAACAAATAGAAACAGTGAAAGACTTAAACTAAAAACAGATGTCTTCAGTCAAGTCAGACCATATCCATTAATTTTTTGTTCTTTTAATTCCAGAATGCAGAATTCATATATTTCCTTGGGCCATAAATAAACACTTAGTGCAAAGAATGTTACAGGACGAATGCATACTTTCAGTCAGAATTAACTTTTACTCACAAAGCAGTACATACTCAACAGTCAAAAATGACTAGTAAACACGAAAACAGTTGTGGTTTATATTTTTCTCTCAAATATTTTTGCAGTGTTTTGAAAGTTTTTTTTTTTTCCATTCTGAAAGGAGAGAGAGAAGTGAATTAATATCCTATTAGAATAATTTCTTGAAAATGAAAAGATGGCAGTGCTTTAAAATACCTGTGATTGCCTTGTACTTTTGTCTTGGGAAAGAGAATTTGGCAGACTTTTTTGATTTTTTAAAATTAACTGGTTGGTCCTTACCCTGGTGTATATAATCACTGCACCTTCGTTATCAATACTCATTAAAGATATAAACTGTTACATACTGGATATGTAAGGCATATATAGAATGTATAATAAAGCCATACATTTCATCCCTGCCTATATGAAAAACATGGTTTTATGCCTTGTTATAATTCATATTTATATACACATAGAGAAAATCAGATTACTTAGCACCCACTTGTCTGGTGTGCAGAGAATCTGATCACACAGAACAGCCAAGAGCTAAGAAGTAAGGAAGTCAACATACTTTCCAGCTTGACACAGGTGTCACATATTCCTCAAAGCAGCCATAAAAAATGGCCTGTGGGTGAAGCTGTTAGGAGGGGTCAGATTTGATGAATGTTTAATTTACACATAGTTCTAAATAGATTTTGTTTCTCTGATTCCCAGAGTAGATGACATATGTTAAGTTTGATGTCTGCAGAAGGGAAGCATGTTCTTAGCAGCAGCAGCCCCTAAGGAAGGAGAGAGGAGGAAGGAGCAGGAGTGCCCCCTCCATGTCCAGGGCTGTCCATGTGACCTGGACCCACACGGGATTCATTTGGGCATACTTCATATTTTAAAATCAGGAAACATGCACTGGGTATATGTCAAACTTTCAAACTGGTGAAGCAGATTACACAATTTTATATTGCATTAAGAAGGATGAATAATTTTCATTGAAAATGGCTGAAAGACATAGGACATTTTGGCTCTGCAGGATTACGGAGTTATGTGGTACACTGAATTTGAAGACAGTGCTGGGTAATTTTCAGACTTTGTATGGCAACTATCAAGACCTGTGTCCAAAAGAACTGACTCAGACATCTTAATATTAACTCCTAAATAGTGCAGTTAAAATAGAGTCATACAGTTCATCCCTGCGTATGTGAAGAACATGGATTTATGCCTTGTTATAATTTATATTTGTGCACACATGGAGAAAATCAGATTAGTTATAAAATATACGAAATGTGTTAAAGTGATAGGGTAGTATATCCTTCATCTGTTGAATTTCTAGCATTTTTTGTGCATCCTGACATCACAGCAACAAAGATATGACAATACCAAGAGGATTCTTTTCTTCCTACATCCCTACTCCTTTCCCCTTTATCTTACAAGGCAAGCACAGTGAGTAATTGACATTTTCAATATGCTAGTCCTCCTTCAATCAAAGAAGTTTTCTGGGTTCTAAGTTTGGTAGAATCGAAGCTTTGATTCTATCGATGCTATGTTAATAGATTTTTACTCTTTTTTTTTTTAAGATTTATTTATTTATACAAGCACTGGGTACAGTCAGAAGCGCGGGAGGGTGAGAGAATTCACCAGAGGCAGAGTGGAGAGTGGAGCAGAGCAGGCAGACTGACAGAGTACACTGCTGAGGGGAGCAGCAGGCGGCAGGAGAGGTCTGTGCGCCATGTGGGACCCTCACCCCACGGCCAGGAATCAAACTGGCGCTGCAGAGGCTGCGGGCAGCTTCCCAACCCAGCACTCAACGGCTGTGCCACCGGGGAGGCCCTCTTATTTATTTATTTATTTTTTCATTACCATACTCTTTGATTCTCAAAGGAAAGCAGGGAGGGCAAAATTTAAAGCAAAGGAAGTAAGGTATTGTAATGTTTCCTTAAAAAAGTTTTATGTTTGCATTCTCAGCCATTCTTATTGAGGAAAATTTGGAAAAAAATGAGAAATGTTAAGGGAGGTCAGTGAAAACCACCTGAATTCACCACACACATGCATAGCAGTCATCTACATCTACGGGGACTTAGGAAATTTACAAGGAAGGGGTGCCACTCACACCCAAGTCTGTTTCTGGCATAGCCGTCACCCTACTTTCTCCACATAGAGCTTCTGGGTCACTTCTCCCAGCAGTTAATTTTGTTAAAGATTTATTTTTGTTTATTTATGCACACAAGAACTGGGGGGTGAGAGGATTCACCAGAGACAGAGTGGGGAGCAGAGCAGGCAGATCTACTGAAATACACTGCTGAGGGGAGCAGCAGGAGAGACATGAACTCATGCCGGTAGCTTGATAGTGACTTGACCCCTTGTGCCACCAAAAAGGCTCCCTCCCAGCAGTTATGTAGAGCCTGTTTATAGCGCCTCCTCATTTGGAATTGCCTGTATTATCTTGCAGTCCTTATGTCTACCCAAAATTTTCTGAATTTTAAAATATGTAGAAGTCCTTCAAAGGTTAGCCTGATGTATAGATCATTTCTGTTTTGGGAATAGTTGTTTGATGGCTGCGTGCAGCAGCCAGGATGGCCACAGGTGGAAGGGAGCACTTGAAGACTGAGTCGCCATGTCTGCGGTAACTTCAGGCTCATATCCAAGGAGCACACACACCTCTACATTTTGTGTTTTAGACTTATTTATTTTGCTTTGAAACTTGAAAAAACACTTAGTGTCCCTTGCAAAATAGCCATTCATCTAATGATAAAATATAGCAAAACTCTTTTCAGTATCACTATTTAGAAAAAAAAAAGTTTATTTTCAGGATTGACAGCGACCATCTCTGTAAGTCACCACAAGTATGTGGAGGAAGAGAAGCTATTTTAAGGAAGTGCACACACACAGGAGCCAAGGTTGAACATTAAACTGAGTAAGAACACAAAGGGCAGCGGGTTCGCATCCAAGGTGAATATCAGGGTTTCAGGACAGGCCCCTCTCAGTTTGCTCCAAACTTCCCTCCAATGGAGTTCAGTCTAGCCCTTCCAGCCAGGTCATGTAACATCTCTCTGATCAACCTGTAGATTTGCTGCCCTGTGTTGGGGCTGCGGAGGTCTAACCCAGAGAAAGGAGGGAAGCATGTACTTAAAGAACTGTGGGTGGAAATGCTATGAATACTAAGAAGGACTTTGGAAAGGACTACTTCCCTTACAAAGCACCTTGTGCCCCTGGTGGCACAAAGGGTTAAGATGCAACCTGTGAAGCTATCCACAGGCACTGCAGCCACTGCAGCACAAGTTTGATCCCCGGCAGGCAAGGGAGCTACCCACGTGGTACAGCAGACATTTCCTGCCTTACCTGCTGCTCCCCTCAGCAGTGTATTTCAGTCAGTCTGCCTGTTGTGATACCCACTCTGTCTCTGATGAATCCTCTCACCCCCCCACACCTCTGGACTGTACCCCAGTTCTTGTATGCATAATTAAATAAATCTTAAAACAAACAAACAAAAACCCACAAAGCATCATGAGTGTGGGGGAAATGAAACTGTTACATATTTTTCTATAATTCACTTCATAATATTAAAAAAAAGTCGTAAAATCTGTTCCTATTGTTTTTGTGGCTCCCTCAGCCCTTCTACACCTTTCTCTAGAACAGAGGCACATACTGATTCTTTTCTCTTGCTTTTCTGTCTGGTATTCCTTTGCATTCATAGGTTCTGCTTTCTCAGATACAGGTATTATTTACTTGGTCCTGCTTCTGCAAGTGTCTCCCTTAGCTTCATGATGGAAGTTCAGCAGTTCTTCCAGAAATTCATAAGGGACTTAAGAGATCTGAGAAATTCAACATTTCGTGGAGGTCATATAGAGGAGTTGCTTCATACACTGGGATTCTGTTTCAGAGTGTTTCTTTTTTACAGGGTGGACTTTCTTTCTTTTTCAGACCCTCCTCATCTTTTTCCTGCATTTCATCCTCCTGTGCCAATTGAATCGCGACACCACGAGGGGCGTTACCATTATGATCCATCTCCAATTCCACCGTTGCATGTGTGAGTATTACAACTTTAGCCACTAAGGAAAAAGAACAAAATACTGGCTTTTACAGTCTCAGGACTTTTTGTTAACAACACAGCTATTTGGCTTTGAAGATATGACAGAAGTTTAAGATTTACTTTCGAAATCCAGTAGGCCTATATGTTATGGACACAATGAAGCAGACCCTGCTGCCTCCTGAAGAATGCCTGTCCCCCTAGGTGTCTGCCAAGTATTTCCTATGTATTTTGCTGACATGTGTTCTGTGGACTCTAACTATTAAGTTAAAAAGTAGAGGCCTAATGGAAGGGAATGTCTCAGAATATGTCTTTGATTGCAATTAAAGTGTGAAGTTTCTCATGCTAAAATTTCTGTTAGGAAAAAGTCTTGTCCCAGGGCTCACAATGGATCATAATGAAATTTTTATGGTAAATTTTCATAGCCCCCCCCTGGTGTGTACACCAACATTCACTTGATGGATGGGAATGTCACCTAAACAAAATGGCAAATGTGATCGAGCACGTGATTTACTCAAAGATAAAAGGAAAAATGGTGGTGATAACATACATTAGAAAGGGAAGGAGAACATCTCCTGATATGAAATAGTGTGTTATTCCATTTGGAGGAAAAATGAATAGTGGGCTTGCAAACTTAAAAAGGTGTTCTTACATAGTGTTGTCCAGACAATCATCTCTACCACAATAACTCCAGCTCCTCTCTGGAGGGGCTGTCCTTCACTGACTGTTTGATATATACATTTAGTCATGTCTGGTAATCACCCTTCATTCTAAGACAGTAAAGTTAGAAAAGCACAAATAATACTTTGAAGAATAATGCTGGTTATTTAGATGGTAGATTGCATCTCCATGGCTATTAGTTACAGCTGTGTAATTATATATATGCCAAAGAAAAATGAAGTTGTTTTATAACAAGTCCTCCTCTGTGAACAGAATTAATTGATATTAACAACCCTAACTACATGCCCAAGTACACATATAATATTTTACCAACAGTTTTTTGGATCCATCTCCCATTACTGAATTGTAATTTCAGAGCAGATTTGCCTGGAGGTAAGTAATAAATCTGTGTTGCAGACTTCTATAAGCATTAAAGGAGAAGTGGGTATTTATAGAAAGAGAATACAGAAACTTGTGACTTGCGCTTCAGCTTTTCCCTAGAACATAAGTATTTACAGGATTCTAAAACCTGCTAAAAATACACTCAATAAGACCATAAGGCCAATTTAAAACCCCCCCCCCCCATATAAAGGGAAGGAAACATCAAATTTAGGCAGAAGCCTGCCATGTAGTTTACCCCATTTTATAGAGGTTTGCAGCACAGATGGAACCCCAGGGTCCTCAGAGGGGCTCTGCCCTGTGGTCTAGAGCCAGCCAGGGCCTTCTCGGCCTTGCAATCTCAGATGGCTGATTCCTTCAAGGTTCCAGTCTCTGCAGTGATATACCAATTTAAATCAGATTTTGTATGGAATCTTCGAATTCTTCACTCTTCATTGTTTCAAAAATCCTGTCATAGAGACATTTCAAAAAATGAATTTATACAATAGACTGAACTAGTTCCTCTGGGTTCATTATAGTTTGCCTTTTAATTAAATTAAAAGACGAATTTATCAATAAAATCCCAAGTCTGTGGCAAAATGCAACAACAGCAAGTGTTCATATAGCCACACCATTCTAGATTCTGATCTCTGTACCCAGAGTAATGGGTCAGTGATACAAGCACCACAAGGTAAGCCTGGCCAAATTTGGAGAATCCTGAGAGAGGGGGTTGCATTTCATATAGCTGAGCTGGAAATTCTACAGATTTTAGTGTTTCCTGCTTTTTTTACCCATGCCTTAGGATACCATAGCAATAATTGATTTACTTAATCCTCTACCTGCCTAAACATATAGTTAACAAAGACTCATAATGTAAGGCTGGGTGGTAATCCTGAGCCTGGTCTCCAGGGGTTCTAAAAGGGAATGCCACTGCTCTGGGCACAAAGCCCAGTAAATAGTCAGTGGCTCTAGGGAGGTCCTGGGGAGAGACATCGAGCTTATGAAGTAGACTCCCAGAGCTAGGGCACTGCGCACTTCTCTGCCTTCTAACATGGCATTGTTCCTCGCTCATTGCCCTCAGCCACCTTCCCTCTCTTGAAAGTGAGAGGCAAACTCCTGCTCCAGCCTCTCACTTTCAAGGCCTATTCAAATGTCTCTGTGACTGACTGTCCTAATAGCACTGTGTGTTTATGGCAAGGGATTGATATTTGAGAAAGGAGAGGGTCCTGAGCTCAGTCCCCCAATGATACAAAATGACAACTGCAGTTAAGTTTTGGGAGTCAAAACTTACATGCAGATTTTCAGCTGCTCAGAAGGGGGGCTCCCCTAGCCACTCCTCCCATCCCCAGTTTTTCAAGGATTAACTGCCCTGTTTTCTTTCCATGGAAATGAAGTGATCTGCAAAACTTGCCTCTCAAACTGCAGAAAGCTTTCAATGAAATCATGTTCAGTGAAGTCACTTTTAAAAGCACAGCATTCTGAACAGATGCTGAGTCAGCACTGGAGGCAGTTGGGGGCATGAAGAATACTTGGTTTCTTTTCTGGCTTGATTCAGTCTTGACTGACTGCCTGGGCTGCTTCTACTTTCTGAGGCGCTGTAAGTAGAAGCCAGTGATTTTGGAGTGGAGGACAAGCCAGGTGAATATGGCCTAGTTTCTGAAATCTGAAAAGTATATCTCTTTGCTGAAGGGTAAAGCAGTAACCTGGAAAAGTAAAGTGATTTTATCTAGAACCTGAATTCCAAAGTGCTTGCTATTTAATTGTCCTAGAGAAAATGAGATCAAGTGAACTTACTAGATTTTTAGAATAAATATTTTTAATTATAAGATAAGAAGACAAAATTTGGGAACATTCTCATTATTTTGTACACATAATAGTTCTTCTTGTGCCAACTTTAAAAATTAAATTATAAGTCTCTTGAAAACAGAATTTGTGTTGATGATGGAAATGCCAACAGATCTCTGTTTAGAAGGATGGCAGACGCTGTGATAATTATGCTATCATAGCCTATCATTAAAGATTCTATTGAAAGAGGTTTATAAATTGCTCTTCTTTTTAGATAAACCACCCTATATTAAGGCATCAATGATATGGTGCAGAATTAAATTAAAATCTCATAAAATGAAATATGTTCTGTATTAGCTGTTTGACACTTAATTTGCCTCTGAATGAGTAGAGGAAATCACAAATTAACCTGCCTTTGTTTTTCCAACCATAGCTTATTAGGTGTTAGAACAACTGCAATTACAGCTTGATAATAACCAGCGAGCCTTATAAATATGTACGGAAATATGTCAGTTTGTGTTAAAGAACCCGGTTTGTTAATGGAATGCCTTTAGTTTACCCTACTTTCTCCCACAGCATTATCCACAGATTATGGTTAGGCAGTAGAGAGTGTAGAAACTGAAATAGTTTCAAATATAATGACAGAAGTAATTCTAGAATTTACTAGTATTTTTTTTTTTTCCTTAACTCTAAATCACGAGTTCAGATTAAGGACTTGTAGGTGGGACTTGGAATGTAGGTCTCATTTTTCCTTGAGTTGTCACATAAAGATTGTCACAGAAAATGGGCAGTTCCTCCAGTGTGTTTATTTAATTCCATCATTTTGAAAATTAAGAAACACTGGGTATCAAGAATCTCTTTTTCTTCTGAAAGTTGTTCTTCACTGAATTCACTAGAAATTATGCCCAATAGAAAATTGTTTTTTTTTTTAATCTGAAGTTTGTTTTTTTTTTTAAAATCTCTTCAATCATTTGCTTTGATCTTAAGTTCCCTGTTTCAGTATGTTATTTATTAAGCTTCTTTGTTAAGAAAACAATATAATATTTTAGAAAGCAAACCAGTGAATCAGTGAGTACATTTTATTATATTAATGAGATTATTGGGAGCATTAATGACAGAACTTGAATCTGTCTCCACATAGTGAAACTAATAATTTTGTGTTTATTGTTACTTCACGGCCTTCCCTGTATTTTCTGCCTTGTGTTGTTTACACCAGGGCTGTGGTCTCGTGTCACTCTGGAGGAGCGCTGTTGTATTCTGTGGGAAAGGATGAGGCTCTCTAGGTTAAAGATACTACTGCTTAAAAGATTTCACTTGGAAATGTAGATAATTGGAATATTACATTCCCTTCCCCAAGATCATGGATGTATTTTCATGTGACTACTTTCAATTAATAAAAAAAATACTTTCTCTTTCAGTTTGAGTATGTACTTTAAAATAAAACATCAGTGCTAGAACTTATTTATGCATGCTTTATTTGCATGCTTGCTTATAAAAACTAGACCTAGTATATTCATAAATGCTCAAATTATAGAGTTTTAACTTCCATGGTCATTCTGGATTTTTCACTTGGGGAAAACATAGCTTTCTTTTATGTTGAACTTTTTTGAGCCAGTTTTCACAGTTGAGGATCAATGGGAATTGAATGTTTGACTTCCACTTGTTTCATACTATGTGCTACAATTCATTTTCTAAAACAGGATCCATAGTTATGAAAACATTACAGTAATTCAGTCCCCAGGAACCTCTGAAGGCTGGGCTGAGAGCTGCCCTGGCTTTTGTGGGGGTGAGCAGGGCCCCACCTTCCACTGCATCCCACAGCCCTCACAGTGCCCTCCCTCTCACTATCCACTTTACAACTTCATTTTTGAAAGCCAGCTTCCTAGTTTCTCTCTGGGATGAAGTGAGCACTCATGCATTCTTAAAAGGAGAGCCCTTTTTACTCTTCCTTAATGTGGGTCTTTCCAAACTGACTCATTGGACTTATTGACCAAAAAGTAACAAGAGCTATTCTTTCCACTAAAGTTGGTCCATTTCCTGGTGCCTGAGTTGAGAACTCAGTGCTGGGTGGATCCTCAGGAGCAAAGAAGAAACAGAGCACATTGGAAATCAGTAGGGCTTCACTCCAGTGACTATGGCCTTCTTTTAGGGATGAGAACAGGGAGAGAGCTAGCAAGTTTGCAGTAGGAATAAATACACTCTTTTTTTTCCTCCCCAGGGAGAGAAAGCTCTTGGAAAAGATGTGTCACATGATGATAAAAGCTTAGAGAAAGAAAAGAAAGAAAGAGCGAGTGATGAGCAGAGCTTCTACTGCGTGCCTTGCCCCCTCTTTCTCTCCATCATCCCCCCCCCCCCCCCCCCGTGAACTCAGCTTCTTGCTTGTTCATCTAGATTCCTAGGAGGGTCCATAACTGTTAGTAGCGATTTCATTCTTCTCATTCCCAGAGAAGGGTTCAGTAAAATGTGGAGATCGAGAAAAAATTTTGTATTTTACATCCAGGGGCACAACTAATTTGGAATGTTTGGTAGTACAATTTGAAATTACAAAGGGAAGCCCTTTCTCCTGCGTTTTGTTTTGCCATAAATATTATTAAAGCTGGTAAATTGCAATGACATACAGATTAAATTAAAAGCAATAGCTAAAGCTGGGTAACACCTTCCATTCCACCCCCCGAAAAAAAAGAAAAAGTGAAAAAAAAAAGATGTATAATTACATCTTTTCAGGATACATCTTTTCAGGGCAAGGGTGATCTATATTTCTTTTGCATTTCCTGGAGCAAGTCTATACCTAATACATAGTAGCTCCTAAATAAATACTATTTTCAGTGATGATGATGGACTATTATATCCTAGGGCACTATAGAGTGACTGCCATCATCTTTTGTTTTTCACATATGTTTGTTTTTGTTAGTGTTTACCTTATGCCAACAAAATTAGCACACTTAGGCCTCAAGATCCAAAATTTGATTACTTGACGTTATATCAAAAGTACCTATTGCAACTTCAAATGCTCTCCATTGCCAAATGGATTCCTTGATACTAAATCAGCAACTGCTTGCAAAGATTTCTAGTCACCTTATGTGACTTGGTACAATTTGATGTATATTATTACTGCTTCCCAGGACCTTCACATGGAAATAAAATTAGTGCTCTTCAATTCAGTGAACATGCCAGGAAGCTAAGAATACCAAAATTTCAAGGGTAAGGGGAAAATAGAAATGAAGACAAGTCACATGAAAAATATGCAATGACATAACTAACTGTAGCATGACATTTTTGAGTCCTTACTGTGTGATAAGCACAATTTCAAAGACTTTATGTAATTATTTCATGTAATGCTTAGAGTGGCCCTGTGATGGAATTACTATCACTTGCTACATTCTAAAGGAAGTGAAACGTTGACTCAGAGAAGCTATGCATAGCTTAGGAGTAATTAATGCCCTCGTTTTAACTCACTACAGATGTTACAACCCTTCCTTCCAACCTCCGTATTTTGGAAAGAAGTTTCAATGTCACTGACTGTCATCAGGTAGAAGTGTGACATTGTGAGAAGAACCACCATGAGCCTTTGGCCCAATATGCCTATCTGTGGTTAGAACACTTAAATATACATCAGTGTTTATGGCTGTAGAACTTGTGATATCAAACAACTGGACAGTTTACACAACTAGCTACAAGGAGTGATTTGGTGACTTATGATTCACCAACTTGATAGGATATTGAACAGTGCTAACAATCATATTTGAGAAGAACAAATAAAACATGGTAAATAATGACCAGAGATTACAGTGATATATCCAGTGGAATTTAAGCCTCCTTGGATTAGGTCACAGCATATATGTGTCTGGAATCTTCTTCCGCAGATACCCAGGGCTATTCCCTCACTCCATTCATTTCCCTGTGCTCACAAATACCTCATCAGAGAGGTTTTCTGTGAAGACCATCTAATGAAAAGAGATTGGCAGACTGTGGCCTGTGAACCAAATTCGGCCTGTTTTTTGTTAATAAAGTTTTGTTGGAACACAGTGACTCCCACTTGTTTATCATTGTCCGTGGCAGCTATAGCAATCAAGGGCAGAGTGGCTGAGAAGAGATGTTGTTCTTCAAAGCCTAAAATACAGTTTCCCAACCCCAGTCTACAACAGCACCCCCTTTTCAGCCTCCTTCTTTGCTTTCTTTTTTCCTTTTTTTAATAAGAAACGCCATGCATCTTATTTTCTGCTTTCAAGCTTTTCCATTGCTATTGCATATCATGTCAGTTCAAAAAAGAAAATTTCCTATTGTTTGGTCATCGTTTCTCATTATTAACTAAACACATTTAAAGCCTGCCTAATTTTCAGGAACTCCCTTAGACTCCCGTAGACCACCTACATCCACACTTCCCTGTCTAGGTATAAATATGTGGCTAAGTTTTATTCTCTGAACTTTTACCATTTTAATGAGCTGGCAGAATAAATCCAGGTCAACCATTACATACTTTGCATTAAGAAATGAACATAAAACAAATAAATTGTACTCAAATGTTATAATACTTATTTTTTGTTTTGTAGTATTTCTAATGACTGAAATATTGAATTCAGTCATCGGTTGCAAAGAAAGCAGGTCCTAATTATAGTGCATATTCAGAAAGTTTGAGCACAGGCTTCTTGCATAAAATTCCTGTGCTCTTTGTGCTGCACTCAGCAGTCAGGTCTGGGAGCAGATATTGACTGAAGGTATTCAGGGGCACTGAACTGGAAGCAACTGACTCTATAGAGCCTGCTGTCAAACCTGTTGCAGGGGGCTGGGGGCGGGTACTGGACTGTAACAGACTTTTTTTCTTCAAGTACAATGCTTCCACTCATGTTAAGTCTGACTTCAAAGAAAACAGAAATTTACTGTCGACGTTTTATTTAGTTTTCAAAATATGTGGTGAAAAAAATTGAACTTTAACAGTATTTGTCCCAATGGGAAGACACTTTCAGCTTAGTTTTATGTGACGAATACCTCTAAACTGAAGCTGTCTGTAACTCTTCATACATGGTCATCTCTCCCTCACTTAGGTAACAGAACCCGATTTTCCACCTAAACAAAGACATGCCATTTCCTATAACCATGCGGCCCGCTGAGTTCATTTCAGACCTTTCCCCAGGGGAACAAAGACCAATGACACAGGGCTGCCTGTCATTCATTCTATTTTGTTATCCTTTATCCTCTCCCTTGCCCTCAGCAAAACTCAAGCATCAAAAAATAAAATGTTTGCACATTTGTTTCCAGGAGTCTGCTTGCTAACTTTTTGAATCCTGAGAAACAAATGAACCTGATTTTTGTTCTTTGGTGATCCAAGCAAACTAAGATTATGAAAGGGAAATAGCACGAGGGAATTCATTCTCTGAGTCCCAAGGTGAGATGTTTTTGCAGATCATTTTTGCTCGATCATTTGTCATTTTGATGTGATCTTTGTAAAAGACATGATCAAAATAATAGTGAGTGTCATTACATTGGAGATTGGTAAAAATTAAAAAGTGAAATGGGTTATTGGTCCCATGTTTACTCCTGCCTTAACCTAACTGAAATTGGTGACTTTGCAACAATCTTTATAACTCTGGTGTTTAAGAATATCAAGTGCAGTCTACGCCTCACCTCTGCTTCTCCTTGCCGTCTTTACACGCATACACACGCACACGCGCGTACACACACACACACACCAAGCCGAGAGAAAAGAATGTACAGAAAAATGTACATTTTCAGTAAAGAGAAAAAGAATGCTCCCTAAGCTAAAACCATAGATTTAAAAAAATTCAGTCACCTAATATTCTGGGTCATGTAGCATGTCATGTCACATGCTTATAATTTTTTATAAGTATTAAAAACTTTCTTGTACAACTATGGAGAGATTTCATATTCATTAAAATGTTCTCATTTGGTACTGTTATAGGTAGCTTAACCTCAATCTAAAAATATAAACTGACACCAAAATGAATTGTGTGCATCGTTGCATTTGAAGGTGTTTTATAGGTTCACTGTGCAGCATCCTCAGCACTAGTCTTACCAGTGAATTGAGGGAGCCTGATGTTCCCCAGGCAACCCTGGTAGTTGGAGCACTCCCTGAGGGAGTTTTAAAATTCAGTGCATTATGAGGATCCCCAGAGCTAACAGGGTATGCAATCCTAGTACTGGAAGATGAGTTAGGTATTACCCAAGGAGCCATCAGTAATCTTCTACATACTTTCAAGTAGTACCCAAACATTACTAAGTTCATGAAAAGGGAACTTTATCTCTATTACATGGGGGTTGGGGAGAGAGAAGTACTGGCAATAAAATGATTTGTCTCATTTGCAAAACAAATCACAAAGCCATGTTGCTTAAATACGATTTACATTTTTGAGACAGAATTCAATGAAAGCATCCCAGCTTTCTAAAATACTTCTTGTTTCTATTCAAAGTAATCTCTGGTTCCCCCACAGAACAAAGTCACCCTGTTCCTAGCCTGCATTACTTTCCAACAAACCTATACACATCAGTGAAAGTCTCCAGAAACAAACTCTAAATTGGTAATAAAGGCAGCTCTGATTTTAAAAGGATTTTCATAGCATATTTGTTAGTGATATAACAGATTAATATCAGAATTATGTGGGGTTCTATTATTTGTATTACCTAGCATTCTGGATTTTTTTCAAGTATTTTATACCCTTTCATACCTTCATTATTTGACTACATGCAGTGTTGTTTATACATGCATAGTAAAATAATGAAGATATACATGCAGTGTTCATGTTTGTTCATTTTCATCTCTATTCTTGGGCTTAGTCAATAAAAAGAGCCCATGATCTTTCATCTTAACGGAAGTAGTCTAGAGGGGGAAGAAGGTCAGCCAAAAGTATTTCAATTTGTTTTAATGATGAGATCTGGTCACCTCAGACTTTGCAAGTCAGGTCAGCAGCTATACATGTAGTTCATTAGATTGAAAAAGAAGAGTACCCGTCAAGATTACATTGGAAATCAGGGAATTGTGGGGTGGGGGCAGAAGTCGGAGGTCTGTTCTTCTGCAGAAGCCTGCACTATGTCCTGTGGAGGGGTTCTTGCCCAGTCAGAGTGTTACCTGGCTGCAAGTGTCATATTTTATTTCTGGAAGAGACTTTTTGAACTCTAAGTGAGCATTTCATGAGAGTCTCTCCATTCTCTGGAACATGGCCACAGGCTATGCGGGTCTGACTAGGTGGCTCACACACTTGCAAGTCCTCTGCAGCATCTGAGGAGCAATCAGAAGGTACATTACACTATGTTCAATCTGGGTCAATTTCCTTAATTTCCCCCATCTTTTGTCCCAGAAAAATAGGTGTAGGATATTTTGGTTATTGTTGTTTGCTATTTCTCTGTCTGTTGGAGGGAGAAGGTATGTGGAAGTTGAATTGGAAGGAATGAAAATTAGACTCCACCCCCCCACCCCCAAGTGTATCAGAGAAAAATATCCTTCTTGGTCTGTTTGCTTTGCAAAGGGTGTTCTTTGATGAGGTCTTTGTCCAAGGCCCCCACTGAAGTCTCAGTGTACTCAAGCTTTAGAGAAGGCTATTGGCCCTTCTTTGTTTTCTTTGTTGAACTGTTTATTTTGCTTTCTTCCCACGAGGTTCCCTGGCCTTGCTCTGACAACGCTTTTCTGCATGAATTACATTCCTCAGAGCCACAAGTCTCTGAATTCTTCCAGTCCATTTGATTCCAGCCTGTGTGATTAGTCCACAGCTTCAACCTGCCATGGGTCTGCCAGACAGAGAGCTTGCTAAGTGTCCCTAATGTGGAGACCGTGAAGACATTTCGTAACATCATTAGTGAGCAGGGTAGCACTTCATTCCAGTTTAATAACATAATATAGTTGCTGTTGAATCATCGCTAACTTTAAAATCACTGAAGGAGGCTACAAGTCATGTGGTTTTCTTTCGATGTGAATAAGGCTACTGAAAGGAGGTAGTTCAGGTTAGTATACTCTCAGTAACCTAAATTGTCCTGGACAGGGTGGAAGGGGAGCCTGTTAGCTCCATAGAAGTTAGATTTACATTTTGAAGGAATGTCGTAATCATTTGCACAAAATGCATTTCCATCTGTGTTGAAATACAACAACAATAATGAGTATTATTCTGACATTTCCATCATAATCATTACATTTTTCTTATGCATATATTTTATTTTCTGAGGTAAGGTATATGACCGAGACAGATATGAAGAATAAACTTATGAATTATGTTTTTTTTAACCGCTATTAATAAAGATCACATTTTTGGTTCTTTAATGATATTTATCCCTTCATTGAAGGTACTAGTAAACCATTGTGATGCCACTAGATCCAACTCATTTACTGTAAAACAGAATTTTGTAAGGGTTCTGTTTACCTGCTCTCACCTGTTTCTTACACATGAGAATCTTGGCTATAACAGGCAGGTGGGGTGCACCACTTAATGGGACCTGCATTTATTGATCATGTACTTGGAAATAGTTTGAGCTTCCCTAAGAGGACCAAAGAGTTTGTCCCAAATGACTGGATACACAATCTGTGATAAAAATGATGCCTGGTGTAAATAGCTAGTTATATGCAGCAGCTCTTCCTTAAAATGCTGTGGATTTTTAAATCCTTAGAAGTACTGTGACTAGGCACAGTTCTGGTTTCTTGGTACCCTCCTTTTCTTGCTAGATCTGGTGTGAACTAGTTTTTGGTGTTTGATCTTCATGAACCCCCAATTACTGTATTCTCAAGGCACAGTTTTCATTGGGGATATCTTCAGCAGTATTTTCTTTGGCAAATAAATGCATTCATTCTACAGGATCAAGGTTCTTTCTAATTAGGGAGGATTGTCTGGAAGATGGGTGTTAAACCACTTTTGGCCAGAACAAGCGTTTCCTCCTTAGAGTGGACTCTGAACACAGACCACCTCCAGTGAGCTGCAACAGCTGCTCAAGTGCTCCCCTTGTGAGCACAATTAAACAGCTCTCATGAGGAGGACTGGATTACAGCTTTTTTGAGGACTGGATTACAGCTTTGCCGAGTCATCACCTCTGAGCATACCCTTCCCCTTTCAATATAATGTTGGTGACATTGGTGCTTAATAATGCTGTTTTTTGGGTTTCAAAGGTAATTCCAGAAAATTCAAACATAACTTTATCGGCATGTGGCTTCTGATGATCCTTTCTTAAAGCCATTGTATAAATTGTTTTCATAATAAACGTGGGCCTTGGTTGAGTTGCAATCTCAGCCCTGCACAAATTAACTACCCTTGAACACTTTCCCTGACCTCTCGGGCTGCCTTGCTGTCATCTCTGAAATAAAGTGTTGGGTTAATGACCTCTAAGTTCCCTTCCTAAACCCCATGGCTATGGGATGATTTGGGCTCATAGATTTTACCTTGTATGTGGACACTTGTGAAAGTGTGCCATTCTCTCTCCCTACTCCTTCCCCTCTTACGAGAAGATCTGCCAAGTGTCTTGCCCAGACACTGGGCATCCTGGGCATCCCTCCTTCTTTCCACCTTGTACCCTCGAATGTGGCCTCAAATGCGCTACCTCAGTTGCCAGCCATTGGCTTTCAGGGCTTCTAGACACCACCTGTGCCATTTAAATGTCGTTCATAGGTTTCCGTTTGAATGAAAAGATAACAAAAAGATCATACCATCTGTAACATTAACATCTTTAATGATGGTAAAGCATAGGTGTGTCTAAGTGTCTAGGCATATATTTGCATTTGATGGAGGTTAGTTTTCCTTTCTGTTTATAGTTTTCCTTTTGCTTTATCTCATAGACTGGGTTTTAATCATACTCAGATGCGTACTATCTGATTAGTTACTCTATCCAAACCTAGTTTCATTATTCAGTCCCTTTCTAGATCAAGAATTCTAAGAATGAGCATATAGATAGCAATTAACACAGGGCCTGTCCCATCATAGGTATTTGACGAATGGTAGAATTGCTCAAACATGTCCATCACCGTAGTTCAGTCATCTATTCTAAGTTTTACATCCTTTTGTTACCTATTTTTTTAATATTACCTTTAAAAAATTTAAGGAAGTAACATTGGTTGATAAAATCATATAGGTTTTCCGTTTACCTTTAACATCTCTGAAATTGGAATCTCTTATAATCTGTACAGTTTTATGATCACTGTTGGTAGAGTGGCAGTCTTGAGGGAGTTCCAGGTATCTCTAACTAAAATTATTATGCCTCATATTTTGCATTTTGTGCAAGTACGCAAGTGACATAATAAAACCTATGTCTTACTAGGTCTAAGAGAACTCTTTTCAGAAAGTAAAAAAAAAACTGAAGTATTGTCATTTTTAGTGGCACCTAAAATAACATTGCATCTTGAGATCAGTAGCATCTTAATTTTGATTAACTCCTATATATGCTAAAGATACTGTGTGTGTGTGTGTGTGTAGGTACATAGTCATCAAAGAAATGTTTTTTTTGTCAGATTTTTTCTCAGAGTCCGGCCAAGCTTTCTTAAAAGTTATATTAATGGATCCAGTTGCAGGACTATAAAGTTAAACTGTAGAGAATGTTTTCAAAATGCTATTGCTGCCTAAATCACACAAAGTGAAAAGGAGGACAGCGTGAGGCTGAGCAGTGTGGAAGAGGGGGGCGTGTGCTGCAGGCTTGCTGGGGAGTGTGTTTGTGCAGACGCGCGGCACAGGCTCTCGGAGGGTGAGACTTCATGATTAATGGTGTTTATTCTTGACAGAAGCCTCCTTTATTTATCTGCAATACAGTTTAGCGATTTTATCAGGCACCTGAATGAAAAATATTCAGTCATACCAATATTGCAGTGTAAATTGAGTAGAGTCACTTTTTATTATATCTTTCTGCCTTATCATCTGCACAGTAATTTTCTAGCAGAGGTTTGATATGGAAAGGCTGGATTTAGCTGTACTTGACACAAAGCCTCTTCAATTTCCCCTAAAAGTTCAGGCTGCTCTTAGAAATGTGTGTGTGTATGTGTCTGTGTGTGTATGTGTGTGTGTGTGTGTGTGTGTGTGTATAATATATAAACCCTCTCTCTTATCCAAGCAATTTCAGGATTTGAAAGAATAAAGATAAAATGCACAAACTGGGATGGGAGAAGTGTCGTTAATATAAAAAACATCTAATAGCTGTGAACTCACTGCAAAAGCTCCTTTAGTATTTAAGCTGTGGCTCAGCACTGAGCCTTTTGCATGGCTGCATGGGCCCGCTTTCTCCTAATCAATCACCATCCAAATCCAATTAGCATAAAGCACAGCCTTTCCTTTCTCCTGGGAGTAATAGCAAGCTGAAGACCAGTGGCCCCTAGAGGACACCAGTCCTGTGATGATGGAGAGGGAGAGAAGAAAGGAGAAGAGGCCTCATGTGTAGAGTACTCAAGTCAAATGTCACTAAATTTTATATTAAAGTTTATTCAAGTAACAAACTTTATAATATTGATTGTCAAAGGTAATCAACAGCATACAGAACAAGTCTGAATGACAAAAGCACTGGAGTTTTAGGACATTAAAAGACTTCTAACTGGAGGGTGGCATAGAGATCAAATCCTCATATTTTAGAGATGAGAAAAATGAGGGCCAGAAATTTGTTTCCAGGAATTCTGTGGTGCTATGCATAGCTTCTCCAAGGGTAATCTGAACCAGCCCTTTAGATATTTCCGGTCATTTAAATCTGTCCTCGCTGTGGCATCAGAAGATTACTTTGACTGTGAAGAAGGGAATGCAGTTGCAGATTCTGTGTTTCCTTTTCAGTTGGCCAGACTCCTTTTCACTCTTCCTTGATGTTTTTCCCTATGAATTTCTCTGAAGTCATGATAACAAGAACCCCGAAGAATGATCGGTTTCCGTAGAAGCTAATGATTCTTTTCTATTGAATAATACAAATTGTTCTCCAGTTTTTCGCCCTCACAGAGGTTACAATCTGGAAGATTCAGAAGTGTTCTGGGGTATAAAATCTTAGTGCGCATGTAGTACACTCTTATTTACAGTGTCTACTTCCTGTTAAATCTAGTCTCCTACCACTCAAAAAATGGCCTGATGTTTTCACATTTATAGACCAGAGGCCCTGCGCAAAGTGTGGCATGGCATTTTACTCCGGTAGAGAGCTATTTAGACCATTAATAATAGTTCCTTAGTCAACTACCCTAGAACCACTCAAAATCAGGATGCTTTAAAGAGTTAGAGAAACTATGAATAAGATGTATTTTGACATCTTAACAACTCAGAAAGCAGCCCTGTTTATTGTTTATGCCTAACAACAATAACATCAACAATCAACAATAATAGTGGCAGCTCTCCTGTCCACCTGTGTCTATGCAGGCATCTATTAGCAAACCGGTTCCTTTTAGAGGCAGCTATTTCTGCCTGCTTATGTCTGTGCAAGTATCCTTTTATTTTTTTCCTTTTTAAAATAATAAACCTGCCATCTAGGTGTAACTAATAATAATAATAATAATAATAATTGGAAAGATAATGATGCTACTGGTAATATAGAAAAAAGTTCAGAGCAGATACTGGAAGACAAGTCTAAGTTTAATGTGCCAGCAGCTGCTGATAAAGAATTTATTCTTGTTGGTTCTTGAAGTAACATTTTCTAAGTATAAATTAAAAACAGAAACCCCCATACTCTTCTTGGCCCTTAATTAATTATTTCCACTCAATGTGTGAAGCCTCCTGCTGGCAAGCTTCTCACTTAAATAATGAATCTTGAGTTGGGACTCTCAGGATTTTTAAAATATCTGTTTACCTTAAATTATTGAAATCTCCACATAAATGATGAGTATAGAATTGTTTGTTAATTAAACCAGTAGTTATGATGGAATCTCTTGAATGTATTTTTTGGTCTTTTTTTCTTATCCCTGGTGGGTATCATGGTTCAAATCTGAAAAGTTCCTACTAAAGAATTCAGGAGTTTACAGTATTAGAAAACCTAACACCTAGAGGGAAAAAAGTGCCCCATTTTCTAGGAGTTTTCTAGATACTCTTAGTTCAGATGACCTGGTCATTTGCAAGTTACACTATTGTGTATCAGCATCTTTCTGTTTTCTTATGTGTTTTCTTTCTTGGAAAATGACATTATTTTGCCCTTTTGAGTATTGCTTTTGGGATGGAATTGGTAATACATCAACTTACATAAAAGCAGGAGTGGAACGTTGGCAGGAATGTCAGAAAAATCAGGCTCTGAAAATTTGTTTTCCATTCTTGTCATTTTTTTTCTTTTCTTATGACAATGGAGTTTTAACTAAAAGTATAGAATAACCGTGCCCTTAATGTACATTCAAAAAATTCCATTAGTTTTACTAAAATCAAGTAAAGTCACTAATCTGTTTGCTTTGAGAAGAGTTGAAGACACTGATACTTCTAGGTGGGTACCAAGGCTATCAAAATAACAGAAGTCGCCCTGACTTCAGAACAACTCCCTCCCTACAGGGTCCTACAGAAATGAACACACGAAGAGGCAAGAAAACACGGTAACTTTGACCTTAGCTATCCCTGAGTGCTAAATAGCTTCAGCAAGTTAGAGCATGTTTCTTAGAGAGGTCAACATTTACTGAATTTACCGAGACTTTACCTTGTGATAGGTAGTGATGGCTCTGTGTATACCTTCTTATTAAAAATTAAATAGGACAGTACTACTTCACTATACACAAAAATTAACTCAAAATGGATAAAAGACATATATGTAATATCTGAAACCATACAATACATAGAGGAAATAAGAAAAACACTCCAAGACATTGGCTTCAGAGATGTCTTTGGGGAGCGGACTCTACTCCAATAACAGGGGTAGCAAAAACAATAATAAACCAATGGGGGCACCTCCCTGGTAGTGCAGCCAGTTAAGCGCAGCACTGTGAAGCTGTCCGCAGTCTCTGCAGCGTGGGTTCAATTCCTGGCCAGCTGACAAGGGAGATACCCACAGGGCACAGCAGACCTCCCTGTCTCACCCGCTGTTCCCCTCAGCAGTGTATTTCAGTAGATCTGCCTGTTCTGCTCCCTGCTCTGTCTCTGGTGAATCCTCTCACCCTCCTGCGCTTCTGGCCTGTACCCCAGCTATTGTATAAATAAATTAAATCTTAAAAAAAAAGTAAAAAAATAAACAAAAATAATCCAACGGGATTACATCAAGCCAAAAGCTTCTACACTGATAAACTATCATTAAAATGAAAAGACACCCTACCCTACTGAATGGAAGAAGATATTTATGTATCATACAACAAGGAGGATAATGTCCAAGGTCTACAAAGAACTCACACAATTCAAAATAAAGAAAACAACCCTATCAAATTATGGACAAATGAACTAAATAGACATTTATCCAAAGAATCCAATGAGATAGCCAACAGTCACATGAAAGTGTTCAGTGCCACTTATCAGGGAAATACAAATGAAAACCACAATAAGATACCATTTCACACCCACAAGAATGACCCATGTCAGGAAAAAAAAAATAGCAACAAGTATTGGTGAGATTGTGGAAAAAAAGAAACCCTTGTACACTCATGTTGGGAATGTAGACTGGTCCATCCCCCATGTAAAACAGTATGGAGGGTTCTCAAAATATTAAAAATGGATTTACCATGTAATCCAACAATTCCACTCCTAGAAATCTATCAAAAGAATATAAAAACACCAATTAGAATGGATTTATGCATTCTGTTCTTTTTTATTTTTATTATTTTAAAAACTTTATATATCTTTACATCATTTTTCATTTTTGCACGATGTATGCATTTTCATCTTGGCTGTAGTCCCCAGACAATTCCCACTGCCCCCCCCCCATTTTGATCCTATTCCCTCCCCCTCCTGTAGTGTGTCTCTGGTTTATAGTTGCTTGTTAATTTTGATTTTTACGTTATTATAATTAGCCTTTTTCCTGGTCCCTTATTTGGGTTTTCTAAATTCCTGCTATGAGTGAGACCATCTGGTATTTGTCTTTTACTTTCTGGCTTATTTCTCTGAGCATGATCCCTTCCAGCTGCATCCATGTTGCTGCAAATTGCATGTGTTTATCTTTTTGGATTACTGAGTAATATTCCATTGTGTATATGTATCACACCTTCTTGATCTAGTTCATCCATTTTTGGACATTTGGGTCGTTTCTATAGCTTAGCTATTGTAAATAGTGCTGTTTAAACATAGGGGTGCAGGTGCCCTTTTGAATTGATGATTCTGTGTCCTTTGGGTAAATACCTAGGAGTGGAATTGCTGGATCATATGGAAGCTCTATGTTTAGTAGGTCCAGAAATCTCCACACAGCTCTCCATAATGGTTGGACCAGTTTGCACTCCTGCCAACAGTGCAGAAGAGTTCCTTTTTCTCCACATCCTTGCCAACATTTGTTGTTGCTAGTTTTTTTAATATGTGCCATTCTCACTGGTGTGAGATGGTATCTCATTGTAGTTTTGATTTGCATTTCCCTGATTACAAGTGATGTTGAACATTTTTTCATATACCTGTTGGCCATTTGCATTTCCTCTTTGGAGAAGTTCCTTTTTTAGCTCTTCTGCCTATTTTTTATTGGATTACTTACTTTGTTTTGGTTGAGTCTCATCAGCTCTTTGTAGATTTTTTAAAATATTTATTTTTATTTATTTATGCATACAAGAACTGGTACACCAGGGAGGCCCCAGGAAAGGTAAATTCTTTTTTTTTTCTTTTTCATTTTTTTTAATTTTAGTTTTACATTTTTTTTAGACAATATTTGCTTCCCCCCCCCTCAGATTGAGTCCCCATGGAATCTCCTTCCCCAGGGCACCCATGCACCATCACCACAGTCCCCTGTGTACCTCCCTCCCTCCCTCTCACTCCTCTCCCTCCTCCTCCCCTGCAGGATGTCTCTGGTTTGTAATTGTCTGTTTTTGCTTTGTTGTGTTTTGTACTGTTATTATTATAATGATTTTTACACTGATATCTTATTTGGTTCCCCTATATTCCTGTCATAAGTGAAGCCATCTGATATTTTTCTTTTTCCTTCTGGCATATTTCACATGGCATAATTCCTTCTAGCTCCATCCATGTTGCTGCGAATGACATGAGTTTATCTTTTTTGATTGCTGAATAATATTCCATTGTGTATATGTACCACATCTTCTTGATCCAGTCATCTATTTTGGGCATTTGGGTTGTTTCCAGGTTTTACCTATTGTAAATAGTGCTGCAATAAACATAGGTGTACAGCTGCTCTTTTGAATCACTGTTTTTGTGTCCTTTGGATAGATCCCTAGGAGTGGAATTGCTGGATCGTATGGTAGTTCCATTTTTAGTAGACTGAAGAACCTCCAGACAGCTTTCCACAGTGGTTGGACCAGTTTGCACTCCCACCAGCAATGTAGGAGAGTTCCTTTTTCGCTGCAAACTCACCAACATTTGTTGTTGCTAGTGTTTTTGATATGTCATTCTTACTGGTGTATGGTGGTATCTCAATGTGGTTTTGATTTGCATTTCCCTGATTATAAGGGATGTTGAACATTTTTTTTCATATGCCTGTTGGCCATTTGCATTTCCTCTTTGGAAAAATGTCTTTTGAGTTCTCCTCCCATTTCTTGATTGGATTGTTTATTTTGTTTTTGTTGAGCCATGTGAGTTCTTTGTATATCATTGTGATCAGTCCCTTATCAGTTGGATGGAGTGCAAAGATTTTCTCCTAATCAGTTGGGTGTCTGTCTGTTTTGGTTAATGTCTCTTTTGCTGTGCAGAAGCTTTTCAGTTTGATGTAATCCCAGGTGTTTATCTTTGCCTTTGGGTGATGAGTGAAGGCAAAGATGTTTTTGAGATGTGTGTCTTGTAGTGTTTTCCTTATATTTTCTTCTATATATTTTATGGTTTCAGGTCTTATGTCTAGTTCTTTTATCCATTTTGAGTTGATTTTTGTGCACGGTGAGAGGTAGTGGTCTAGTTTCTTTTTTTTTTTTTTTTTCACATGGAGGTCCAGTTTTCCCAGCACCATTTATTGAACAAACTGTCCGTGTTCCATTGCATATTCTTTGTTCCTTTTTCAAAGATTAGTTGTTCATATAAAGAGCTTTGTAGATTTTTTTTGTGATAGTCCTTTATTATTAGTGTTGTGTGCAAAAATTTTCTCCCAGTCAGTGGGGTCTCTCTTTATTTTGGTTACTGTCTCTTTATTCCAACACATTAACAAAAAGAAATATAAAAACCATATGATAATATCAATTGATGCTGAGAAAGTTTTCAACAAAATTAATACCCATTTATGATAAAGGCCCTTGAAATTCTCAGGATACAAGGAACATACCTCAACATCATAAAGGCCATGTATGACAAGCCCATAGCCAATATCATTCTCAATGGCAAAAAGTTAAAAGCATTTCCATTAAGATCTGAAACAAGACAAGAATGTCTACTCTCACCACTGCTTTCCAATATAATACTGGAAGTCCTAGCCAGAGCAATAAGACAAGAGAAAGATATACAAGGAATCCAAATAGGGAAGGAGAAGTTCAGCTATCACTATTCGCAGATGATATGATAATATACATAGAGAACCCCAAAAACTCCGCAGAAAAACTAATCAAACTAATCATGTTTAGTAAAGTAGCAGGATACAAAATCAACACTCAAAAATCAGTAGCCTTCCTATACACAAATAATAAATCTGAAGAAGAAATCAACAAAACTATCCCTTTTATTATTGAAACAAACAAAAAAAATTCCTCTGTTCATTGCAGCATTATTTACAATAGTCAAGTTATGGCAGCAACCTAAGTGCCAAATGACAGAAGAGTGTATTAAGAAGGTGTGGAATATATACACAGTGGAATACCATTCAGGTATAAAAAAAAAGATGAAATGTTGCCATTTGTAATTATGTGAATGGAAAGAGATGGGTTCTGCTGACTGAAATAAGTCAGAAGAAGAAAGACAAATACAGAATGATTCCATTCATGTGGAATACAGAGAAACAGAACAAAGGGACACACAAAATTATACCAAAACAAATCCTAGAATATTAACTGTAGAACTGAGGCTACCAGAGGAGGTAGAGGCAGCAAAGGGAGGAAGGTGTCTAATGGACATTGGTGGAGGATTATGATTCTATGTTGGTAGGTGTGGTGTGGTGACATACAGCTGAAAATTTGTGAACCTATACTTCTAATCATGTGAGTGCTGTAAACCAACATTACCTCAATGAAAAATAATGCAATTAAATAAAATAAGCATCACAGTGTTGCTTCTTTTCCATTTGGGCCTAAACAACTGACTTTCAGAGCTCTAGTTTTCCCCAGTGCTGCACTGAAGACTGAGATCTTGCAACTTTGGAAAACACAACAACTCATTAAAGGCACACCGCAGCATCCAGGGAGCAGTGAATGAGAGGGAGACAGGAGGCCCCTGGCCTTCTAGGCCTGACTGTACTGGGCCTTGTGATCTGCCCATGGCAGTAAGAAAATATCCAGAGGGCATCCAAAGGTTAAAGGTGACAACTGAAAGGGAATACTTTATCTTTTTAGGAAAGGAACGGGGAAAGAACTTTGTTTCGTTAAAGCAAAGCAGTCAGGAAGCATTCTAGTAAACAGGGCTTCATCATATGTCACAGAATCCATCCTTTGAGAACAGCTCTGTGTTTGTGGATCAAAAATTTTCTTTTTAAAAATCTTTTTAAATTATCATTTAATATATTTATTTAAATATATAAATTTTACTCATTATTCATTTTTGTATAATGTTTGATTTTTCCTCTCAGGTATAGTCCCCATAAAATTCCCACCACCAAGTCACTCATGAACCATCACCATAGTGTCTTGTGCTTTTCCCTCCCTGTTTTGATCCGTCTCCCTTTCCCTCTCCTGTATATCTCCAATTTATAGTTTGCCTGCTAGTTTTGTCTCCCTCCTTTCTCTTTTCTTTCCCTACCTCTTGTTTGGTTTCCCTGTATACCTCTTATAATTGATGTCATCTGATATATATTTTTTTTTCCTTTTGGTTTATTTCACTGAGCATAAACCCTTCCAGCTCCATCCAAGTTACTGAGAATGGCATGAGTTTATCTTTTTCAATTGCTGAGTAGTTTCCATTGTGTATATATGCAACCTCTTGATCCAGTCATTTGTTTTTGGACTTTTAGGTTGTTTGTGGAACAAAAATTTTCAAAACTGAAGACAGGTTATTTAGAAACTGATTTTTCAACTGCCATCCCCACTGGTGTTATTTCTTCTGCCCTTGTTTCTAAAGTTAGAGCCATGCTTTAGGATTTCTTTATACAAGGGTGAGTGGTGTCAGGAAGGAGATGCACACTGTGAGATGTTGTGCTTTACCTCCAAGGTACTTATTTGAACCAATAGTATGTTTTTGCTTAACAGTTTTGCATAACAGTGCACTCCTCAGTGTTAGTTGCTTGAATCGACTTTCTTTTAAGTTCTTTTAACTATTTTCCTGATCTTGAAATCTTTATTTATATAGATCTATGCTTACAGGAGAGAATTTTGACAAATTATTTTATGCTGGAAGAAATGAAATCAATTCTAGCTATAAACAACTGCATTGTATATAATACTTGCATAATACTAAGTTGTAAAAGGACATAGTATATATTTACTTGGTTTCTTCCTTTGATTGATTTAGCAGGGGGGCCTTTTTTCCCCCCAGAATTCTATCTTCTGTAGTTTACTTTGAACTTAGACTAATGTGTCTATTAGACTAACTTTGTAGATATAATGTTATTGTTATGGAATATTTTATTTTTTAAAGATTTATTTATTTATGCATAAAAGAACTGGGGTGTAAGCAAGAGGTGCGGAGGTGGGAGGATTCACCAGAGAGAGTGGGGAGCAGAACAGGCAGATCTACTGAAATACACTGCTGAGGGCAACAGCGGGCAAGACAGGAGAGGTCTGCTGAGCCATGTGGGATGCTCTCTGGCCTGCCGGGGATAGAACTTGTGCTGCAGTGATAGCTGGTGATAGGTTGATAGTGCTGTCTTTAACAGCTGTGCCACCAGGTTGGCCCCTTTATGGAATCTTTTAAACAATATTTTGTAATCTTGAAAAACTCAAGTGCATATCTGTTTGATTTTCTGAACATAATAGAAATAATTGAAACCACTGTGGAAAATACGGATATTTGGCACATATAAAATCTGCATATCCTTTTAAAAAATGGTAATAAATAGTACACATAGAGAAAAATACACAAATATAACTCCATGAATTATAATGAGTTACCACAGAGTGAAAACCTATAACCACTAATCAAGTCTAAACAAAACAATCACTGACCTCAGAAACCAACCTTCTGCTTTCCCCCACTTACCCAAAGATAAACATCCTGACCATTCCAGTGCCAAAGTTTAGATTTGTCTGTTACTGAACCTTGTATACATGGACTGATACAGTATATTCTATTCTTTGTGCCAGGCTTCTTCTGAAACCTGGCATATTTGTGAGATTTTCCACATTGTAGTTTATTCCTTTTCATAACTGTTTACTATTTCCTGAATAAATTACTTACCCTTCCTGATTTTGGTTGATATTTGACTGTTTCCAATTTCAAAGTGAATGACTAATGCTGCTAGTCCATCCTGGTGCATGTGCACATGTTGCTGTTTGGGCATAGACCAAGGAAAGGAACTGGATCAGAGGGCGTGAGTCTGAAAAATGAAAAGCAGATAGTTAACAACAGTTTTCCAGGGAGGCTACACTGGCCTCTGCTCATGTTGCCTGAGTGTTCCTGTTTCTCCAAGTTTTAATCATGAATGGCTACTGTCAGCCTTCTTGATATTAGCCAATCTAGTGGATATTTAATGATAACTCATTATGGCTTTAATTTGCGTGCAGTAATAAATAGTGTTTATGTGCAGTTTGTTAAAAAGATATTAGAATACCTTTTAATTTTAAGGATTAAGTATAATTCAAAATACCTTTTTATTTTGACTATGTGAGAAGTGCATAATGACTGAAAAATGCTGAGAGTAAGTGTGCTAAAATATTGACACTGCTTAGCTATGAATAATTTGGATATAGGAAAGGACTACTTCTTAAAATAATTTCTTAATTTTTTCATTCATGAATATGAACCCCTTTTATACTTAGACATAAACAGAAAAGAAAGTCATTTTCAAAAATCACTTGATGTTTCACCATTAGAGCAAATATTTCTCTTTTCACTGCAAATCAATCACAGCCCTAAAATTCACTTTTTGCAAAATTTTTGACATCCACATGCTGTGCTCGGATTGCCCATCCTCTCAATCTTCCTACAAAACTTGCTGAGAATTTTGAACATTTGAACAGATTTGCATAGGAGAAAATATTCCACGCCTTGGCATTAATGGGCACATTAAATGCTACTCTAACCTTTACCTTCAGTTGCCTCTCTTATCGAAGTCAGGTTTACCTTTTGTAGCATGCTTCACATTCCATATTTTTCATAGCCAATGTGCAATCTAGAAGCTTCCTATTAGTGCCTTTTGCTATGCTACTCATCAGATGAGCTCACTCTTACATATTCCTTAACTATAAGCATTTGAACAGGTATCAAATGACCATAATATATTTCTTGAAACCATCCCAATGTTGAAATCATGATGAATTTTTAGTAAGTGTAATATATATATATATTTATATATATATAATGAAAAAAACATTGAAACAGTGCTCTGTGTAATAATGTATATGTAGTTTTTCAAAGCTGAAATCCAATATGGTACCCTTGTAAAAGAACCAAGTCAATTATAAGTTCATGGGAAATTTCTTTAGCTGCAAAGATGATTAAAATGGGATTTGACACCAAATCATCTTATCAGTAAGGGTTCTGGCAGTTTAAAGGAGCGGATATTTACACATAGTAAAGCCCCTTGGACTAGCAAAAACCGTCACTCACTTGAAGGTACAATTGGGGGAAGAATAGCTCAGTGAGGGTTGGAGCTGGTGAAGATTTGTCACGCTTCCAGATGGTGACCAGGAGTGCCACCCACAGAACTGCAGCCAAGAGAGAAAGTGAGGGATTCAGATAAATACCTTGACTTCTTCTCCTCCCTCTACTACCACATCCTGCCAGCACTTTCATTAGTGGAATCCTGGGGGGACATGTGAGCTGGTCACCTCAAATCTTACACTGCCAGGCCTCCCCTGGTGGCGCGCAGTTGAGCGCTGAGCTGCGAAGCTGCCCGCAGCCTCTGCAGTGCTGGTTCAATCTCCGGCTGCCGGTGAGGGTCCAACATGGCGCACAGACCTCTCCTGCCATGCCCGCTGCTCCCCTCAGCAGTGTATTTCCTCAGTCTGCTTGTTCTGTTCTCTGCTCTGGCTCTGGTGAATTCTCTCACCCTCCCACGCTTCCGACTATACCCAGTGCTAGTATAAATAAATAAATAAATCTTTAAAAAACAAACAAACAAAAAAAACCTTACACTCCCTCCCTGGGCACGGTGGTCTGGGGTGAACCATCCATACATAGTGGGCCCATGATGATTCTGGGGATACCTGCAGCTCACGTTTAGGTAGGAGGAAAGATGGAGTCCAGGACTGTGCACATTTCAACAGTGTCTAGTAACAACAGTGAACATTTTAGACGTTTGTTCTCATTGCTGTGTAGAAAGCAGAATTTTTGTTTTAAATTTTGCTTTATTAAAATTCTGCTCATTGAGGGCCTCCCCAGTGGCGCAGCGGTTCAACGCTGGGTTACGAAGCTGCCCGCAGCCTCTGCAGCGCCGGTTCAATCCCCGGCTGCTCCCTGGCCACCGGAGGAGGGTCCCACATGGCATGCAGACCTCTCCTGCCGCCCACTGCTCCCCTCAGCAGTGTACTTCCGTCCTTCTGCCTGCTCTGCTCCCCGCTCTGGCTCTGGTGAATTCTCTCACCCTCCTGCGCCTCTGACTGTACCCAGTGCTTGTATAAATAAATAAAAATAAATCTTTAAAAAAAAATTCTGCTCATTGAATAATTAATTACTCGGTTCAACTACATTATAAAGGGATATGTCCCCTTTATTTTCTATGAGGCTATTGCTTGAATATGAAGAATATTTACTTGTTATGTAAAGAATAAAATCAGGGGCCTCCCTGGTGGTGCAAGGGGTTAAGCACCACACTGTGAAGCAATCTGCAGCCTCTGCAGCACGAGTTCGATCCCCAGCCGGCCAGGAAATAACTCACATGGCACAGCAAACCTCTCCTGTCTTGCCCACTGCTCCTCTCAGCAGTGTGTTTCAGTCAGTCTGTTCTGTTTCCCACTCTGTATCTGGTGAATCCTCTCACCCCCCCACATCTCTGGTCTGTACCCCAGCTTTTGTGTGCATAAATAAATAAATCTTAAAAAAAAAAACACAAAATCATACACCAAATAAGTTTGTTATGTAAAAAATAAAATTCAGTCTTCTGGTAGTTCAAACAAAGATGCAAGAGGTATACATGTACATATCCAGCTTCTGGGCAGCAAGCAAGCAAATTGTAATAATCTACAATATAAACCTTGTTTAGTGTTCTCATAATAGGTCATGCAAGTGATTAAATACTGTGATTTTAATCTTGGCATTTCAGTAACCCAATAAGATAGATGAAAAGGCAGTAACAAATTAGATTATATAATGATATTTCATTCTGAGTAAGAGGTCCAGTTACTCTTTGCATACATATTTTTTTTAGTTTATCATAGTATACTGTTAAAAATGTTCTAATAAGTATCCTCTACTCTTTTTGTCGTTACCTATTTTCATGACCTTTCAAAAATTAATCTGTAGTCAAATTATTTCTGCAAACAAACACATGCAACGTTATATTGCTTTACTGTCTTTCGAGAGAACTTCAAAGTTATCTCCTTCTTTTTGGTCTGAAACTGTAAATTATTTAGCCATTGGGCAATATGGAAACAAAGTGAGACCCACTCATTAGGGTCTTCCAGACCTACAGGCCTATGGTAGAAACAATATGGGGGTGCTCCCCTAAGTGGGGAAGGGGAGCCCAGCATGGCTGAGCCGGACCAGGAGGTTGAGGGAGCACAGCTCCTCATTCGTGCCCTGGTCATCCAGACAGCCCTGTAGGATTTAGACAGCTCCTGCAGACCCATTTGTATGATTTTGTCTGGAGGGTTACAGGCTTAGTTCTGTGTTTTTGGGCTACAGCACAAATCATACGGAATCCCTGTTCTTAGAATCGTCTAAGTTTCAGTGTTCTCCCCAGAATATTTGTTTCTTGTTTTGGATTTTCTCTTCATGGTTTGTGTTTGCCTTCAATGAGGGAGCCACATCCAGCCCCAGGACAGAGAGGGAAGGGGAAGTTCCAAAGATAGCGAAAGACGTGGAGAGCCAGCAGTAATCTTCAATTCAGTCTCTATATGTGATCCTACTAAAAATATGAACCAAGAAAGAGATACATATAATATTTTTCCTGGTGCTACCATAATGCTCAAATGAAGATTTTCCGCAAGTTTGGGCCTCCCCGGTGGCGCAGTGGTTGAGCGCTGAGTTGCGAAGCTACCTGCAGCCTCTGCAGCATTGGTTCAATCCCCGGCCACTGGGTGAGGGTCCCACATGGTGGCCAGACCTCTTCTGCTGCCCACTGCTCCCCTCAGCAGTATGTTTCCTCAGTCTGCCTGCTCTGCTCTTCCCTCTGGCTCTGGTGAATTCTCTCACCCTCCCACGCTGTACCAGTGCTTGTATAAATAAATAGATCTTTAAAAAAAAAAAAGACTTTCAGCAAGTTTGACCAATATTTACCAGGCCAAATTTATGATGGCTTGTGACATAATCTGGCATTTCTATGGACAGCTCCGTGGCTGCCTCCCCACACCTCCCGCCTCTCTCCCTTTGGTAGATTCCCCTCTGCTCAGAATTGTGAATCCCCCCTCTCAACGTCAATAAGCACATCTGGCCATTACATTTAAGGAGTTTCCTTCTCGTATTTGCTTTATAGTTACAAACAAAAGAACCGACAAATGCTGTTATTGTCAAAAACTTGAAACAAGGAAAGTGAAACACTCAAACTTTCCCAAAGTTGCTGTTTGAACATGGACTTGCCAAGTTTAGAATCACAGACTCAAATGAGTTGGATGTTCTGACAACTCCCAGAACAACTACCCAACCCTGCCCCCCAACTGAGTGCCCCGTGCTGGTTGGTCAGCAACAGCAGTGCAGGGGGAGCTGTTCATGCTCCATTTACTTACACAGGAACTTGTGCCTGAGAGATGGTCAGTGACAAAGTGGGGTTCAATTCCAGTTCCTTTAAAGAGCTTGCATTTAATTACTGAGTGTATGTTCTTAACCACCTACTGTGGTTTTATGATTTTACTCTGGTGGCGTGGATTCCTACAAAATCCAAGGAGGTGCTTTTGGGATAACTCCCTGTGGGAGACTAAGCACACAGGGTGTTTTCATTGTGAGATTTCATTTGAATTAAAGGCTCCAATATTTCAGTGTTTAAAAATTATATACTGGGGCCTCCCTTGTGGTACAAGGGGTTAAGATGCAGCCTATAAAGCTATCTGCAGCCACTGCAGCATGAGTTCGATCCCTAGCCAGGGAGGTACCCAGATGGCACAGAAGACCTCTCCTGACTCTCCCGCTGCTCCCCTCAGCAGTGTATTTCAGTCAATCCTCCTGTTCTGCTCCCCACTTTTTCTCTGGTGAATCCTCTCACCCCCCACACCTCTGGCCTACACCCCAGTTCTTGTATGTATAAATAAAATAAAATTTAAAAAAAATTAAAAATTACATACTATGCTCTATTTGCGACTAATAATGTGTACATATGTTTATGAATATATGCATCTACATATATGTCTGTAATAGATGTGTAAATATTGGGAGTAGAACATATTAGCTTAGTATGTGATATATATATATGTGTGTGTGTAATGTATTTATTAGATACTTGGCTCAATACATGAGGCTATACTTGTACTCATTTGTCTTCACTATGTATCTTCATAATGTATCTTCACTAAAGGACCAGTATGGACAAGGGAGAGGGTAGGTGTCATGGCGGAATCATACAGCTGATTGATAGCCACATGAATTTCCCCATCGGCACCAAGTCCTTCCATCCTTCCACTGCTCTAATAACTTAGCTGTCTGTAGAAACCTTGACGGCCCTCACTAAGTAACCCTCATTATACATTTTTCTGTCGTATCCTGGGGCTGGCTGGCTTTTGACTACGAGGTGGCTTGTTTCTTTAAGGCAGTTAATTACAGTTTTCTCATTTTCATACTTGTCTGAAGACTTGTCCCATCCACCTGCTTTGGAAGAAGGTGCCCTCCTTTCTCCTCTGCATCGAACCTCTGGAAAGGTCATGCATGAATAGCAGTGGGTGAAGTTTCTTTACTTGGTGCATTTTGGGCTCCATTCCTGCTGTTGCTTCTTATAGATGTGAAAAGGGAGAACAGAGCCCTGGTGTTCCTGTCATGAGGATATGCCAAGCCTTTCCTTACTCATGACCATTACCTTCAGCCTTCTTGTGAAAATGAGTCAAATGAAAATGAAGCCAAGGTGCAGACGTTCACATGCCTGCAGACTCTTATGAAGAGGAAAGATTGGACCCTCTCTGGCTTTCTTTTTTCTCTAGATCTGTGACTGCCCAAGCATGCATTATTCTTTGAAATTGAATCTAGGCTTCTAGGAATATTCTTACTACCCTTCCCATTGTGAAATTTCAAAAAATGATAGCTGCCTTCACTGATACTTAGTTCATATTGTTTAGACTCGGTTTCTTGTGGGCCACACAGGCTAGCCTAGTCTCATCTCATCATCTCATAGATTTTTTTTTTTTGAAGTGTCCACCTTTCTACATTTATGCTGTGCCAGTATCATCAAAAATTGACAAATAGATTCCATTTATTTTAATTTTGTATATGACTTTTGAGTTAGATTGGAAGAATTGATTTTCCCTTCTGTTGGGAAATGAATGAATGAATTCAAGCATCTCCTGTGCCCTAAAGTAGCAACATGTTGAACCAGGGCATAGAATAGGACCAGTGTCCCGGAACTAACTTGTTTTATAGTGAAGAGTTAAACCAGGATAGACTAATAGGTTATGCCAATTTCTATTTGAGTAATTTCACTAATTTCTGAGTGGGATTGGGAATTTATTGTTATTTTAATAAAAAATAACTTTTCTGGTGGTGTATTCTCACTTCCACATCTAAATTTGGAAAATTCTGGACTTTTATTTTCACAAAAAGTTGATGTCTGGGGCCTCCCCGGTGGCGCAGCGGTTGAGCACTGAGTTGCGAAGCTGCCCGCAGCCTCTGTAGCACCAGTTCGATCCCCAGCTACCAGGCAAGGGTCCACATGGCGCGCAGACCACTCCTGCAGCCCGCTGCTCCCCTCAGCAGTGTACTTCATCAGTCTGCCTGTTCTGTTCTCCGTTCTGGCTCTGGTGAATTCTCTCACCCTCCCGCGCTTCTGACTGTACCCAGTGCTTGTATAAATAAATAAATAAATAAATAAATAAATAAATAAATAAATAAATAAATAAATAAATAAATAAATCTTTAAAAAAAAAAAAAGTTCTTTAAAAAAAAAAGTTGATGTCTGAATAACAAATAAAAGCTTCGTTTCTTTTAAGTTCAAACAGAATGATGACTAAGTAGGAACAAGTGAGAAAATCCTCTCTTCCTACCATATTTCAACCTCCTTTATTTTCTACTGGGGAAAAAATTCATTATCTGATCTTGGGTTTCATTTATTTCAGTGCCTGTGTTGTGCACTTGGTGGAGCCGGCTTTCCCCAAGATTATATTCTCACAGGGCAATGGGCCCGCATCCGCCACAAAGCAGCTTTGCTTTAGGAGACATGATGAGAAAACGTGTTTCCCCTCCCTTTCATTTCACTCCTAAAGCCAGTGGCATAAGAGGAATTTGCTGTTCTCGGTAGATCTGTCTCTTTCACAGCCTCTCCTTTTTATGGATCTGCCCTCCATGAATGGGAAAATGGAGAGCACGAGTTGTTTAGCCTGTTGTAGCCAGTTCACTGGATTATCCACACAAAACATTTTCTATTCAAGAAGCTGCGAGGAGGCCAGAGGGGATTCCAACACTGGTCATTCTAGAAACGTGGTATACACTTGGTGGAGCTGGCTTCTCCCAGAGTTAGGTCTTGGGGATTGATGGTCGCCAGGACCTTCATGGTGACTTGGGAAAAAGGTCCCTGGGGGAGAGTCAGGACATGGAGTGTCTCCTTAGCCAAAGTCCACATTTACCTGCAGTTTCTCGGAACCCAGCTCGAGCAAAATCTCAATCTTTTCCTACTTCTCAGCCCAGGAGTACTTAATTATCGATTGCTCACTGAACTTGGCTAATCAGGACATCACTTGAAAAATGAGTATAAGAGAAAGCTGCCTGGCAATGGAGCTCATGCGAGGCTATATAAAGTGTTTAATTTCATGTTGCTTGCAGACTTTTGCAATTAGTCATTTTTTATTTGTGGGAAACTCTCCTCCTCCCCCGCCCCTTGTGGTTCTCTGAGGCTGATAGTGAGAGGTGACTTTTCTTTCCTTGGTCCCTGTGCCTGTGCATCTGTGCATATGCCACCTGCCCTCAGCCTTCAGTCTGTGCCTTTGCCATGTACTTGTCCTTGCCAGCCTTGTTGCTACAGAACAGAGGATCATGAATCTTCTCCCATTAGTCTGGAATTTGCAGAGGGCAGAACAAGGACAGATTGGGGAGGTCTATTCCAGCTCCATAAGAACAAACTCTTACCATCCCTGCCACCCAGCAATGGACTGACCCAGGGGCCAGGATATCTCTGTTAACAGGGAATGGAGGAAGTCAAGAATGGCTGTTTCCACTGTGACATTTTACGATCCTACTCTCAGGATTCTAAGACCTTATCCTTAACTTATTCTAATCTTGGCCTTGTTTCAGAGCCAGCTTCATGCTTCACCAGAGCCCCAGCCATTTACCTCCATTTCCATTCCTCTTTTTCCTCCACCACCATCCTTGTGGCCCTGCTTCTCCCTCTTCCTCTTAACCTCAGAGTCCTCAGGGTGTTTGTTGATGTCCAAGCAGTTTTTGAAAGTATTTCACATCAAATGGTTATATGAATATCCAGTATCTGTTTTTATCCTTCTCATTTATTTTGCTACATAGAATTTTTTTTTTTTTCAAATTCCCCCCATTTTATTGAAAATGGCTGCATTTCATCAGAGGTAACTTTATGGTACATGCTATTTAGAATTTCTTCTCAGGAAAGCCAAAGGCTGACTTTAATTTTCCTATATTCATAGTGCCATGACATTTCTCAAGGGAAAATGTCCTTTGCCCAGATAAATGTAGAGCAGGGTTCTACCTGTATTATGTCACCATGATTTTAAGGTAATGGTACTGAAATGTATGTCTCTGACAATTTTTTCCCTAACACACTTGGAGTTCATTTTACATCTTTTCTTTCACAGCTAGCCTCTGCCTCTGGAGATACCAGTCTCACATCCTCTTGTGTTTGGTTTTCTTTTTACCTAGGCCTTCTGCCTTATCTAGTAGCCCAACGTATTCGGACCTACCCTTCATTAGGATCTCCCCGCACCGGAATCCTGCTGCAGCATCTGACTCCCCCTTCAGCCCTCCACATCCCTACATCAACCCTTATATGGACTACATCCGGTCTCTGCACAGCAGCCCGTCCCTCTCCATGATCTCAGCAGCCCGGGGCCTGAGCCCCACAGATGGTAAGTCTCAGACCAACCCTTTCTGCTTCTAATTATCTCGCTACCTCCCTTCTCCCTTCTCCCATCCCCACCCTGTCTGTACCTGGGCTGTGGAATTCAGTTGCTCTAATGTTTGTTGTCTATGGCGAGACACAGTGCTAAATCCTTTAAGAGCATGCTTTCAATTCAGGGTTGTGACACCTCCTTGGGTGGTAATGTTATCTCCATCTTCAGGTTTGGCTAGCAAGGGGAAGAGGGGTCAAGTAACTTGCATCCTGGTCCATTGGCTTGTAAGTGGCGGAGGTAGATCCCAAAGTCAGAACTCAGTAACTCTAAAGTCTTTGCTCTTGACCATGTCCTATTCTTTGCTGCATGCATGTTTAACCTGACCCTGTAGCCATTCTCACAACTTTCGGAACACCTTTCTGTTCTGAGAGGCATGTGTACAGATATGTCTGTTAGAGCAGCATCCCCCAAGCTCCAGTGTGCGTACCTCACACAGATGGTGATACAGCGTCATTTCTTGTGGAGCGGGCTGGGGTGCGACCCGAGAGGGGACACTTTGGGAAAGTTCCCAGGTGGCGTGAGAGATGCTGGTCCATGGCCCACACTCTGAGTAGAAGGTCCTAGAGAACATGAAGGTGCAGACCTGTTGCACGTGCCTGTGTCTTTGACCTGACCTTGCCAGATGAAGAAAGGGATGTTGTGAGGAAACAAAAGAAATTTGATTTTAATGCCGTTTCAACTTGGTGCTCATATTAAACTCTCAAGGACTAAATTCCTGTTGGTTCTATTAGCTTCCCAGTTAATTAATTTTCATATGACTTTTTAATTGGAACTGTTTATTTTGCAACTGTCAAATTATAAAACGGGAAGAGTATTTCCCATCTCATGCACGCATGCACAGACTCACTTTTGTCCACAAGTGCTGAAACAGGAATTAAGGTCCAGAATTGCATAAGCGATGTTAATTACAAAAGTTCTCTGTAGCAGACCACAATCTGGTGGTGCTTCTGTCAAAACACAGAGACACACCATGCCCTCCACCTCACTGAGCAGTGTTTGATATGACTCCTTAGTGTCCTCATTCTCCAATCAGTGAATTTCCGAGGCTGACTATCAGCAGCAGCAGTTGTAGGTGGGAAGCAACACTCAGCAAGTGTCCACTCAGCTGAAATCCAGAAGTAGCTGTGCTCCAGTAACAGTGGCAGGCTCTGTTTTTCCCTTCTTTTTCAGTGTGGTGAATATACTTTAAGGTTTCTAAGGGGTGAGTTTTGCCATTTGGACAGGATTCGTATTTTGGATTTGGTTTTAAAATGGAAAAAGTGGAGAGTAACCTCTGCAGAGTTCTTGAGTGTTTCTGGAAATGACTAACAATGAGACAGAGGGAGAGGGATCAGGGAGGCTAGCCAGCCACAGACTTGGAATTATGCTTGGCTTGTGGAAATTCAGATGGGCCAGCGGAAAGTGGACTCTCTAGTTAAAGCAAGTTGTCATCTGCTTTCCTTAGTATTTAATGATGAGTACGAATAACACATTCTTTGAGTGTTCTGCTTTCCTCTTCCTGCCTCTCAGGTGTCCAGTTAATAACAAAATAATGTCAAATCACTAATGTTTCTCTCTCCCTCTGCACATACACATATATCTTTATGGACACGAAATGTAAAACATACACAGACCTAGTGCTAGAGTACTGGTATTTGCACAGAGTAATGGCAAAACTCACCTTTATTGATTGAATGCCATGTGCTAAGTACTGTGGGTACATCTGGACATCCAAAATGAGAAGTGGGGAGCTGGATTTGCATCCAGACCTTCCTGATCTGGAGACTACCCTCAGAACTGCTGCAGAATCTTGCCAGTTGTGCTCTGAAATTGGCAGGTGGAAACTGATGATTACCCACTCCTATAGCGCTGACTCTTGCCAGTAAATTGCTCCAGATTGATAGGTATATTTTCTTTTTTGATTTTGTAATGAAAAAAAAAAAGAGCTTTTAAGTTATGGAACACAAAATTGCAGTTTATCATTCAATCATGTGTTATTAAACCGTGCTCTTTTTCATTTACAAACCCCCAGTCCTCACAGTAGTGAGAGCTGTCTCAGACACTCCAGTCAGAAGGGTAGGGAGGTCTTTTAAGCGTGTGTGGAAAGAAATCAACAGTTGTCTATTATAAGAAATGTGAACATAGAGCGAGTGGATATAGGAAGGGAGGCATAGGGATGAGTGTGTGCACATACATCTTAATCATTTTGAATTCTTGGTGATTTCTTTAACTTCAAATATTTTATAATGTATTTCATTTTTCCTATTCTCTTACTTCAATCTCATTTTCAACCAAAGGATATCTTCTGGACTTCAGTGAAAGCACAATTTGAGTTAAAGGAATTTCACTAGGGCGAGCATAAAGGAATTGCTAATATGGGCCACATGACAGATGGATCAGGGATGTGTCTAGAAAGCTTCTCTTTTTTCCTTACCATCAGTACCCACACTTCCCCTGTCTTCTCCTCTAGCCCCCCACGCTGGAGTCAGCCCAGCTGAATACTACCATCAGATGGCCCTGCTGGCCGGCCAGCGCAGCCCCTACGCAGACATCATCCCCTCGGCTGCCACCGCGGGTGCTGGGGCCATCCACATGGAGTACCTGCACGCCATTGATAGTAAGTATGGGGGCTGTTTGCCGTGGGGCTGAGGGTGGCAGGTGCTAGCTCATGAAATGGAGAGGAAGGGGTAAAGATCAGGTGATCATCTTAACTTTCCAACTAGAGTAGGAGGAACCATCAATATCTGGTGTTCTAGGTCCCTTGATTTTCTAGGAAGTGTCCATGGATTTGGCCATCCTGGGTGTTTTGCAACCATCCCAGGCTGGGTAAGTTCATCTTCAGTTCTACCAGGTGAAAAGAGAATTTTGGAGCCTTCTGTAGATTTTTACAGGTCTTTTCTGCTGAACCAGGACAGACAGACCATCTTTCTCTCTCAGCATATCTCTGGCTATCTTCTCTCCTCTGTCCTCCTGCCTCAGAGTGACACAGCCTTTATAGCCCCTGGCCCCTTGGCACAGGTGTCTCTATTTACATATGCACATGCCCGGTGCTCTCTGGGCCCAGGTGTCCATAATTACAGGTGCACCTCATGGCAGGAGGGCAGAAAAAGCCTGGTAACTTCATTTACCCTACAACCCACCCCCTCAACGTTTTTTTGCAGTGCAATTTACACTTTGTTCTTCGTCAGGATTCCCTTGGTCAATGTGGAACACTGTACCCATGACCCGCAAAAATAATACAAACTGTAACATACTGCAAAGTGAATACAACTAATACAACCACATCCAGTTAGATGTTAAGAGTATATGAACCTAGGGACAAAAAGTTAAAGAAGTTATTGGCACCAGCAATGGGAGATGCCTCCCATTTGGCAGTTTATAAGCCAACTTTTTGGTCAAAAGACAACACCATAGCTGGCAACAGTGGCCTCCCAGGTTGCAAGAACTGCATGCGCTTTCCCAGCATAGAGGCATCAGAGGCTCTACATGCAACAAGAAAGGCAAGCTCATAATAGGCCACAAAGTCAACACAAATGTTCCATTTATTCTTGCCTTCTGATCTGCCACTACAGGGAGGTAACACGTGCCCATGGTAGCCACTGCCTAGTCACCATGGTGTTACTTGTAAATCGACCTCCAGGCCACATCTCCAAGGGACGATGGAGGCCTCCCAACACATACAGGGATTCTTTACTGTCCAAGGCCATACCCAGCCCATAGTCTGTCCCAGATCTAACCCAGTCAGGGATGGCAATAAAATATTGTCCTCCTGCTGCTCAAACTCAGGCTTAATCAAAATGTAAAGTCTGTATTTGCAGCTTAATGGGAGCAGAGGTAGAAAGCAGCAACACCTCCACAGGAGCCAGGCCGCCTTTCCTGCACCTCTCGTTTAGTGTCCGCACCAAGCACAATGAATGTCCACTGCTGGCCTTCCCATGAGAAGGCAAACTGGTCTTGACTGTCTCTGGTGCTATAGGTAAAGAGGGCGTTAGCCAGATTGGCTACAAAGATATATGTGCCCAGCTCATGGCTCAGACCAGCCATCAAGTCTGCCCCTGAAGGCTCTGCTATGTGCAAGGGGTGAACTACTCTATTCAACTCACAGTATTCTACCATCACACGCCAAGAGCCATCAGGCTTTTTCACCGGCCGCATGGGCAAATTATAGGGATTATAAATATGGGCAGCACGCACAGTGCCCACTTTCTCCAGCTCTGCTGTTAGGCCTGTAATCTCTTCTTGGCCACCTGGCAGTCCATAGTGTTTAATATTGGTCACTCACCTAGGGACTGGCAGTTGTATGGGCTGATGCCTAGTATGTCCATACCACACTGCCTTTACCACACGTACCCTAAGTCAAAACTCTCCAGCGATGGTTTGTAGCCACAGGCATGGAGCACGTCCACACCCAGGATGTACGCCAGGAGTGATGACACATACACTTTATACCCCTTTGAGGGTAATCGCCAAATCCCCAAGTGTGGTCTCACTGCTGTCACCTTGACTCTCTGGCCTCCACAGCCGTCAGTATAACAAGCAGACCCCTGAACTAAAGCCAGCTCTTTTTCATGTGCACATGGGTACTCATGGATAACAAACTCCGCTTGTGGCCTCTGTTCCCTTCCCGTCCCCTGTGTATGGGTTCCTTGGCCTTCATGCCACCCTATTCAAAAGCAGACAGGGCGGCCTCCGCCCTGGGCCGGGGTCAGCAACAAGTTGTCCTCCAAGCACAATGCATGTGCCTGGGACCTGGAGTTCCCAGCCTCCCCCTTCACAGTATCCCATCTTGTCATGGTGTGAACTCAGATCTCCTCAAAATTGTCTCCGTAGCTCTAACAAATATGCATTGGATTGTGCATGTAATTTAGCGTGATCTATACCTGCTTTCGCCAGATCTGTCCACATCTGGGTACAGGTGACTTTAAGAGGCGTCCTTGCCTTTTTTGACATCCTTTTTGGTTTTTCAACTCCCTGTATTCCCTTCTGAGAGCACCGGCTCTTGACGTCACCCGAGCTGGCTACCATGGTGGTGAATGGCACATATTCAGCCTTTCACTTAGGGTACCAGGATTGCCATAAGGGACCCAAAAGAGCCCGAGGGGGCATTTTTCAATACCACATCCCTCATTCCTGCCGTGAAATGCTTGTCATCAGGGCCATGAGCATTTAAACAGCTTGCTGCATTCCCTGTTCACTAAGTACCCGCACCAGCATGTACTGACGTTCGGCATGTTTGTCACTTCCTCACAGACTCTGGCACATATCATGAATTGGCCCAAACTGTTCATACAGCAGCCACTACCCAATTCAACAAGGAGTTGTCACCCAGGCCACAGTGGCCAGCTGTTCTGTAGCCTCTGTCTAAACAATGGCTACAGGGTCCCTGAGGCCAGTTTCTCCATCACCTGTGTTGTGCAAACCATTGCGTCCACCCCCAGGTCCCACAAGCACAGCAGCCAGGCTGCCAAGGGTTCTCCTGGTTTTTGACGGAACTGTTTGCCCAAGTCCACCAGTTCCACTTGGATGTATGGGCCATTCGTGGTGAACTCCACCATCCCTGGTGGCCCAGCAGCCTGACCCCTGGGGCCATGGGCTGCTGGTGCTTCATTTTCTGAGTCATCACAGGGTGAGGCTGGAGCTCAGGACCAGCCTCCTCTTCCTCTCTGGAGAAGGAATCTGACATCTCTGGATTGGGTGGTCACTCTCTGGATCTCTTCCTCCAGAAACCTCTCATGTTTTCTCTGGGCCTGTGTCTCAACCAGGAATTGCCAGGCCTTGGAGTCTTCTTTCTGCACAGACTCTCGCAGAGCTGTGAGAAAAACCTGTCCCATAGCCCCTGCCGCCTCGTGGGTACTGTGTCTGTCCAAGTCTCTTCTATTCTGCACAGGGCCCGTTCCAACAGCCATAGGGATCTGTCTGTCTCTGGCCATTCATGGGGAGATACCCAATGGGCGAGGAGGCCGGCCACCGAGTACCATCTTTTCATGGCCGGCCACCCCTCAACCCCTCCCCAAGTCTCAGAGGGCTCCATACCTGCTTGCGTCAAACAGTCCTGCCAACTACGACATAGTAGGGCACGCATGCTGAGGGCTCCAGGACTCTCTCTATCCATCTGCCAAATTGATAGTGAACCTGCCCTGTGCACTGGGATTGCTTGTTTCACTCATTCCTCGTTTACCCATGAGCTGGAAAATGCAGGGGATTATAATCTGATAGCCAAAAACAGTCCTGTCCTGATTGTCTTGATAACAAGATAAGGGAATATGTTTCATTACATGGATGCTAGTCATTCCTTCCTTAGTTTTATAGATTTTTATGGTCCAAAAATTGATTTAATTTTTATTTCATTTTTTAAGTTTAATTTTCATTAAAAATTACATTTCACTGAGATCTTCTATCTAGGAAAAATAAAAACCATTTCCACACCAGAAGGAGCTACTTTCAGTTCATGGCAGTGGAAGAAAATAGCATCATTTGCTGCATTTTATGTTACTTATTTTTGTATCTCTTGAGGCTTACGGTGATTCCTTTGGGTTACTTATCTAGACATATAGATAAATGAGCCTATGATTATCACATTTCAGAACATCTAAGAATTCTCATTTATTCAGATTCTTTGAGGTCCATTTGCCAGAAAGTGACCCTGAAGCATCATCAGTGAAATGCACACCAAACTATTCATCCCTGAAAGCCAGAGTCCTTTTCTACAGTTTGTGTTGTTTTCCATTGAGGAATTCATTACCACACACAAAGTAACAGAGTTACATGTTCAGTAGGATTTTTTTTTTTTCAGGCTTTGTAGAATAGAGAGCTTACATTACAGATTCATCATAACCACATTTCAATTAGCGATGTTGGGGGGGAAAAAGTTCAGTGTTATTATGCAAATTAGTTATTTAAAATCGGCAAATAAAGAATTAAAAGAAGAGAGAATCCTTGGAAGGTCAGCAAATATTACCTTCCTCTGTTTGATGAGAATATGTTTAGTCAGGCAGTGGCGGTTTTTATCTAAATAAAGGATGAAGCTACCCTTTTACTTTGTAAAAACTAATTAAAGGAATTTTAATTTGCCAGAGTATATGGTAAATTGATTGTCATTAAGTAGGAATTTAGATGTCCTATCGTTCATCACATAAAGAGAAACCTCCTTTTTCTTTGTCAGAATTTTTTATTAGAATAAACAAAACAATTAACAGAAAGCCAGATTGGAGCGATTTGCGTTGGAACAATGAGATCTCTCCGCTTACATCTGAGGAGGTAGAAGAGTGAGCAGTGAAGAACTGGCTACCTCTCTTGCAGCTGTTCTGCAAATGCTCACCTTGTGTTTTAGCAGTTCCCTTCCACAAAGATTCCTGTTGCTGACCCAAAATTCTGACTCTCTTCCTCGTTATTAGGAGGTTGAAAAGAGTATATTTTAGGGGGCGTAAAGTATTATATTTCTTTCCTCTAAAATAACTGAAAAGCATTTAGTTGGACAGAACATTAGAAGAGTTCCCAGGAATTCAGTTACAGGAAACTTTTTCAGTGGAAAAGCTAAACGATTTTAAATTCCTTCATTCTAAGCGTACTTGAAGGGCAGGGCCGGTGGTGTGTAGCTGGTACTCTGCTCTATCGTTACAGCTCTGCAGAAACCACAACACCTATTTCAGACTCAAATGTGCCAACAGTGGGCACATGTGGGTTTCAGCCAGCTGCGGGATGGGGTGTCTGTATGTTGCAAGTGAGAATGAACAAGTCTATTTTGTGGTTCCAGTTCTTCCTTTCAGGATTAGAGTAACCTTAAAATATAGGGGAGCAGGTAATCCCTAAAAGAAACATTTTAGAGATAAGGACTCATGAAAATCATACTAGTGATATTAGTGAAAAGTGACTTAAATTAGAATATGTCTTGGAGGAAAAATACCAGGGAATTGTACCAACCTGCAAATCTCATGGAAGAGATGAGGGAGACAGAGGTCTCCAGTGTTTTAGAGCATCACACGACCTCTCTAGTTAGTGATTTAAATAACTGGAGGTGCTCCAGGGATAAACTCTACTTAGAATGACCTGTTTCTAACTCTGCCAGTGGTCACTGAGTCACATGGAGCAGGGAAGGTTCTATGGAAGTCGACGATAAGCCTCAGAAGTATTTGGAAGTAGAATGTATTCTTCACTGAGAAAATTCTGTAATGAAATAAGCCTCTCATAGTAAGTAAATGTGAAACATTTATGTGTGAAGCAGCTTCATAATAAAAAAAGATGCTGGATTAAACACTGAAAGATGTGTACATTATCGATAGTGATATTTGTGTACTCAAATACCCTAAATCAGGCTCATAGTGAAACTATTCTAAGTGAAGAAACCCATTTTAAATATGCCTAAAAGACAAATTTGAGTGGTCCAATTTTTGTCTCTCAAATCAGTTTCCAGTATTTACATGTGGATGGTACTGACACTTCAGTTGTAGTTTGTAATTTACTTTGCATTTACTATAAAGCTTAATGTATTTATATAATATTATTTACATTGACTTTCATATCCATCTGTTGAGTTTCATTAAATTGTCTCAAGGCATATTGGACTGTTAACATGTGTCAAAGTGTATCTCTGATGAAGAAAATATTTCCAGTGAATTTTCTGGAGACAAGGAGCCTATAATTTTTTTCTAAAAAGAGGGCTTACCTTCTGGCAGCACTCCTTCTGCCCACTTGTGACTATGCAGGTGCTTCTTTTCACTAGCTCTCTCCTGCAGGGCAGCAGCTTCCTGCCTGCCTGTGACTTGTACCAAGCCGGGACTTCTCTTCATTGACCTCCCTCAGCAGAGGCCGCTTTCCTCATGGCCGCCTGCCTGCAACTATGCAGGCCTCTCTCAGCAAACCTGTTCCTTTGGTGCAGTTCTTCCTGCCTGCTTGTGTCTATGCAAGTGTCTTTTACTTTCCTTCCCCTTTCCCTAATAAACCTACCCTTTAAATATATTTTTTAAAAAAGGGGGCATCCCCCGGTGGTGCAGCGGTTGAGCGCTGGGCTATGAAGCTGCCCGCAGCCTCTGCAGCGCTGGTTCGATTCCTGGCCGCCAGTGAGGGTTCCACATGGCACACAGACCTCTCCTGCTGTGCCCGCTGCTCCCCTCAGCAGTTATTTCGTTAGTCTGCCTGTTCTGTTCCCTGCCCTGTCTCTGGTGAATTCTCTCACCTTCCCGTGCTTCTGACTGTACCCAGTGCTTGTATAAATAAATAAATGAATAAATAAATTCTTAAAAAAAAAAAAGCTTACCTTCTACTTCTGTTACTTGGGTACCACAAAATTGCCATGTCCCTGTAACTAGGTCTACCCATGTTACAAAATAGAAACCTTCCATTATTACTGAAAGGTAGTCATGTTTCATTTGCTCCATATCTAGTGGGATTATGTTCTCATTCTTTCATTACATTTTAGCTAGATGACTCTGTAGTGTAAATGTGACCTTAGAAAAGGCAGGAGTGCACTTGTAAGCCATGTTCACAGCTAAGTTCTGAAATTCAAATTGCCCATATCTACCAAATTAAAAGTAAATAGGTATCCAATTTTTAAGTCTCCCAAGAGGAAAAAAAAAATGCATCGCATGGGTTGGTGTGCTTGTTAGTGTGAGCTACAAACCTCCAAATTAGGACTTCATTGGTGGAATTTCCTTGAAGGCAGAGAATTCTAATAAAAGCATTATTTCAGGGTAGTCTGACTGATGAAGCAAAGTCCAGAGAACCAAAATACACTCATTCTTACAGGGTCCCCCGCCACACCTTCAAAAAATGTGTTAAATCACGTCCCAAGATTTTAAATGTTGCTTGGAATTTATGCTCTTAGAATATGGGGGGTTAGGCGAGGATTCCTCAACACTGGCACTTTTGTGCTCAGATAATTTTCTATCATGGGGAGCTGCCCTATGCATTGTGGGTATTTATCAGTACCCTGGCCTCTACCTTCCACTTGATATGAGTAGCACCCTGTGAATTGTGATAGCCAAAATGTCTCCAGATGTTGTCACATATCCCCTGGGGGCAAAATTACTCCCTGATTGAGAACCATTAATTTAGGATAATGTATTTATCATTTGCTTCAGCAAAGCTTTAAGTATTCCGTGAATCAGATAACTTCAGAAATCCTAGGGAAATGAGGGTATAACTAAGTTGAATTTTTGTCTTGGGATTCAATTCATTTAAATTTTTTTATCTTGGGAACTTCAATTCACTTTTTTCCTCTGCTCTTTGCCTCAAACCGGTATGTGATGAGATGGGGAGAGCGGCTTGTTGTGTGACTCTGGGAACCACTGTCTTTGTCGCTTGTGGTGAATTAATGATGGGAATATCTAAGCAGCCATCAGATTCATAAATCACTAGAAATGGGAGGGATAACACATAAAAGTCTTTCCTTTTTGTTTAGCAATTTATCATTTTGCCTGCACATTAATAAACAGAGCTCCCTCGAGGTAAGCCCCTGGAAGATAAATATTTCTCCCTAATTTCCTCAATTGTAGCCAGTAGATCACGAGTGGGAGAAGAGATACTTGTCACCGCAAGTTGCCCATTTCTTATCCTTCACTTCTTCCACACAGGAGGCAATAAATAACAGGTACAGAGTCCAACCGCAGGTAATCAGGTTCTGTTTTGTTTATATAACAGGCACCAGATTCCCCAGCCCCAGGCTGTCAGCCAGGCCGAGCCGAAAACGCACACTGTCCATATCACCACTGTCCGATCATAGCTTTGACCTTCAGACCATGATAAGGACATCTCCCAACTCCTTGGTGACCATCCTCAATAATTCCCGCAGCAGCTCTTCAGCAAGTGGCTCCTATGGTCACTTATCTGCAAGTGCAATCAGGTATGTGTTTTCCCAAATCCATTATGTTTTTCTTTAATGAACTGTCTGTGCTCAACCGCACCTACACTGGCAGGACTGACTGCGTGTGAGGAAGAACAAAACAACACGCTGCTGAGCCTGACTGGGGATGCAGGTCAAATATCACTACTGTGCACTCAGAGACAATTACTGGCCAAAAATAAATTTTTGTAGACCTTGGGTCAATAGCCCATATAAAGAAGTAGCTATATGATAAAATGGCAAATCTTTTTACCCACATGCCCCTTGCTAATCATAATGCTCGAGGAAAAACTACTTGAAACCTGATTGTGCAATTCAAGCAAGAATATAAGCAGAAATCAAAACACCAGTCATGCTATCAGTCCTGTCTCCCCAAAATTACTACCTGGAGCAAGGGGGAACCTTGAGAGGAAGAAAGGAAAAGGGGACAGCAGGGCTTTCTGTCTGCTACAATGTAAAGGCAGATGGCATTGCCAGGCAGAGTTTTCAGAGAAAGTCCAGCTGAAGAATATTTCCTTGTTTTCTGATTAAGTATTTTTATCTTAATTTGAAAGATCTCTATTTTGATCATCTTCCTTTGCTGCATAGGGAAAGCATTTTGCTACTTTCTTTGCACTATGTCTGCACTTGCATGGGGGGGTACAAGCAGACTTCTGTAAACATGCTTACTATAAAATTCTCCCTGTTAATGGATCAAATTTGGGCTGATGTAGATAAGTGGTGAATTAAAAGTAAGCCAATTTATGAATTTGAGGTATGTTTACAGTGCTTTTTTTTTTTTTTAGCTAATCAGTGTTTTGAACTGTGCTAGTTAACAGTTATTTTAGACATAAAATTAGATCATATGCTAATTAATTAAGTGGCCCTAGTTATAAGTATTAGCTTTCACTTAGTTTTTCGCCAACGATGTAAAAATTCACTTACTAGCAACCCTTTCCAAACTTTAGTTTTTGCAAACTGTGATGATTTTCTTACTTTAAATAGTAGATACTGAAGTTTGTTTTCATTAACTTTACTTTGTTTTTAAATTCTTTTTATTGAGGTAATGTTGGTTTACAACACTGTATGCTTGAGGGGTATAAGTTCACTTCTCTTTAAGTGTTGTTATCAAACTACCACCAAAGCCCTAGCAACTTCTACCATAATCCAGAGGGCCCATTCCCCCTTTACTCCCCACCCCAATAAGGGAGGATTTGTTTATTGTCATATTTTATAAATGGACATTAGCTTTAGCTGCTAACTGTTGGGTCTTTCACAATGAATATATGTATTTGGGAAACTTCAACAGTTTGGGAGGTTGGGGAGAAGAATTAGTAGTATTAACATATCCTGTTTATCAGAAGTGAAAAATAGCATTTTTTTCCCATAATGTTTTCTATTATCGTTTCACTTCTTGTTCAATTATCATAAATGTTCCTTGGCAAACAAACCACTGAGTAAACATTATGAAACTCCATTTTTTATAAGATTTATTTATTTATGCGTACAAGAGCTGGGGTACAGGCCAGAGGCGTGGGGGGTGAGAAGATTTAACAGAGACAGAGTGGGGAACAGAACAGGCAGATTGACAGAAGTACACTGCTGAGGGGAGCAGCGGGCGAGTCAGGAGAGGTCTGCTGCGCCATGTGGGTAGCTCCCTGGCTGGCTGGGTATCGAACTCATGCTGCAGAGGCTGCGGACAGCTTCAATGGTTGCGTCTTAACCCCTTGCGCCACCAGGGAGGCCCTGAAACTCCATTTTGATAGATGCTGTATGCTCTATTTATTTGAATATAGTCAAGGAAGTGTTGAAACATGGGGAAAAGCAAATAACCACGTGATAGCAGTCAGTATGTGTGGAGGAGCCTGAGGGAGTTTTCAGGATGAGCCACTCTAGTCACAGGTATAGGCTTTGGAGTCAGGTGTGTCTGTCCTTAGATCCCAGTTTTGCCACCAGCCAGCTATGGAAACCTCCCTTACCCTTCTGCTCTCTGAAATTGTCTCCACATTTGTAAAGTACAGACAGGACACCTGTCATACTGGAAAGGGACACATTTCATTAAAGCTGTCATGGTTCTGCAGTGCCAGGACGAAGGCACCAGTAGCAGATTCCCAGGAGAACTGATCCTCGTTGTCCACAGACCTGGCCGCGCACTCCGTGATCATCCATCTGGCTCGGAGACGGTGACCCATGTCAGAAATGTGGCCTGACTGCTGTGCACTCTCAGCAGATATCCCCAGGGTCATAGCCCACCACTAGCTGTATCTCAGTTGGCTGGAACTTTGTAATCTGTGACTAGAAATCATAGCATCAAAGTAGTAGAGGTAGCAGTTGGGCACAGTGAAGATATTCACACTGAATTGCCTGTGAGCATTCGTTCCTCTTATTTCTCTTTTATCTTACCTCTTACCCTCAGCACCGTTATCTTGACTCTTTCCAGCACCTAAAGGACTTACATTAGAATATAATGCACAAATGGTCACAGTGCTGTCATAACTTGGGAATTCATCTTCTACTTAGTGAAAGACCTTAGATGATTTCTGTTCATATTTTCTAACATAGTGTTATTGGCACTAGTGGCTAGTCCTTTACTAGAGAAATGCTGGTGTCTTCTTTGTCCTATTTTAAGTTTAATTTTGTGAGATCTAGAAGCTGACTTGAGGAATAGTACGTGATAGAACCAATGGATAACAGGGAACAGGAAGAAACTTGAAGAAATCTAAAATGAGTAGCTAGCTTTCTCTAGAGTGAATGAGGATTTAGGGTGCATACAAGGCAATCACTGTTTCTGTCTCACAGTGATAGGGAGAAGTGTAATGTTATTCTTGCTTTATGACTTTATGCATCAGCAAGGTGAGTCTTTGCCTGGACCTTGGTGGGCATCAATGCCAGACTTTTTAACTTACCCAAATTCATCTGAATTCACATTTTCTTATTTTCCAATACCTGTCTCATCTGCTTCTGGTATTGATAGTGCATAGAGTAATGATATCTGTTAAGTTTCTAAAAATGCTAAACAGTTTAAAGACACATTCAGATTTTTTTTTTTCCAAATGTGATGGTGTCCTCCTTCACATGCAAATAATTCCCAAATAATTGCTCTCCAAAAGGAAGATAGCATTTAACACTCTTTGAAACTCCATGTTTACTTGCTTATTGTAGCTTGCTGTTTGTTTCCCTTCACTGGAATTCAAGTGCTGGGTCACCGGTGGAAGGCTGGGTATGTCTTGCTCACGCCTGTGTTCCCCACTTCACCTCCACATCCGTGCCCAGTCACCTTGACACCACTCAACAGACATTTCTCCAATGAATAGATAAAGGGGCTCTTTAATGAGTAATTAGAATTCTAATCATCATCTTTGCTAAAGGAAGTTTCTGTGTGGTAGATGTGTTGTTCTAGTTTTCAGAAAGTTAGTCTATATGAATAGTACATGGTATGTCCATGGGTTGATAATTATAGAGATGACAGGGTGATTACAGCATGCAGGGATAAAAAGGCAAATGGCGATCTTGAATCCTAATACCATTCTTGTGTTTCTATATTTACTTAAAAATTTAGGCTGCTATAAAAACACAATATAGAACAAATATTTATTCACAAAACCCATTAGCTTATTAAAACAATAAGTTGATTATGTCTAACTTTTTCAAACACAATGTCCAAATGTACATCATATCTAAATGATGACTCAAAAAAAAAAAACACAAACCTCCACATACATGGAAAAATATGCTGTCACATATTTTACTGTCTTAAGAAATAACTATAAATCTATTTGGATGGATGGAAATTACCTGTGAAGGGCCAGGACACCATACACATTTCAGTCAGAGACCTAAAATCCAAATTTTCTTCTTTCCTGCTCCTGAGAAGAAATAAAGAGCACATATTTCATTATTATATTATGACTTTATTGTCCTGGGGGAGCGTTTTTCATAAAGTACTTTTCAAGGAGTACTAGTCTCTAGCTGTTCCTTTAAATACTCTAGCAAACTGCATCTGGCCATTTGGAATGCACATTTGCATATTGACAGGTCCATGTCTGGGACTATTGAGCCCATATTCTTCAGATTTATGACCTTAGCATTTCTGGTTTTTCCCCTATTCTACTTACTTTTAGGCCCTTATTTCAAGAGGCCTGTTACTGTGTTACCGCATTGCTTGGGAAGAATTGGGCCATCTAACATAAAAACCCCTAATATTGTTTACACATAGATAGCAGTTAAACATAGATAGCAGTTATAAGTCGTATTCTCACAAATGTTTTGTTTTTTAATTTGCTCCGTCTTCTATATAGTCACTTAGAAAAGAAACAAAAGCTGTAAGAATAGTTTTATATTTTATTGAATGTTAAGTGAAGACAGTTCAGAAATCAGTATGTAAAATTAATGTCTCTTTGAGTGATCCATCAGGAGGAATAGGGTGAACAGAAATATAAAAACTTTGAGGTAATAAATCTCAGGTAGACCAGGTTTCAGACTAGACTGCATCCTTCTTCAGAGATGGAAGGTATTTATAAAACTTTTCAACAACAATAATGCTTTTTATTTCTAGGAAATTATGGAATGAATACACAAACTCTTTGGGGTCTGTAATGATGAGTTTACTTAAAAAAAAGTTTCATCCTCTCTAACTTGCAAGTCTGTCTCAGCTTCTCAAGTTCTGCAGAAAGAATTGAATTTATTAAACATTAGCTTTGTTTAAGCAATACTGTTCATAGACACATTCAAAGTAGAGTTTTCAGAGGAAAGCATCTCTTTCTTGGAAGTGAGTGCTGAGAGAGTAGTTAGAAGAATGATTGCCCTCAAAGGTGCCCATGTGGTCATCTTCGGGAACTGTGAACATGTAGCCTTACATGGCACTTGGAATTTTGCAGCTGTAATTAATTAAAGGGCTTTGAGATGAGGAAGCTCTCCTGGATTGTTCAGGTGGACAAGGTATGATCACAGGGTCCATATTAGAGGCAGGCAGAGGGGTCAGAGTTAGAGTCAGAGTAGAAAGTCGGAGTGGCAGTGGTGGGGGCCCAGGATGTAGGTAGCCTGTGGAATCTGGAACAGGCAAGGTGCCTGGACGCTACAGAAGCCCCACTTGAGTCTTCTGATCCCAGAGCTAGAACATGATAAGTGTCTCTTGTTTTAAGTCACTACTTTTGTCCAACTTGTTGCAGAGGCAATTGGAAATGAATACATGGACGCTGTACAGTCACTCATTGACGTAATATTCAGTTTCTGCTATGTGCCAGGCAGTGTTTCTGGCACTAGATGCCAGGACCAAGCTTTCCTTGGACCTGACATTCCAGAGTGGGAGAGAGAATATGGTTTCAGAAAATGTCCTGTGCTATGTTAAGAATTGTCAAACAATAGAGAATGGTGGGTGAGAAGCTGCAGAACACACTCGTTTTAATGGTGGCATCAGAGGATCTCAGGAAGCCTCCCTGTCTGAGAATGTGCATTTAAGGTGGGATCCAGTGACAATATGGAGGTAACCATGCTGAGATCTGGAAGGACACTGCAATTACTGACAAGCAGAGTGACCACCAAGGGTCATCATTCTTGCCTTCTATGTGCTATGGCCATTGTCTAGACCCTGATTCTTCCTCCAAACCTTCCTGAGAACTCTGCTGGCTGTACTGAGCAAAGGAACCTTGGCTCCCAACTCTGTACACCAGTGCTATGACAGAGCCAAGACCTTCTGCTTCTGTCATTGAATTCTAAATCAGCTTTGTGACCTGTAGGCTGTGTGCATCTCTCAGCTCTGCCCATGGAAGAGAGAGCATTTCCTTACAGGCTCATTGTGGATAAGCAGTGAAGGTTGAAAAGCATTTGTCTGCTCTGTGTATATTCTCATATCACTTACAGTCTAATAGTTGATATGGATTTTAGAAAATGTTCCTTCATGCCTCTTGGTTTTACCAGCAATAAAGGGACCCTGAAAGGGCACATTCGTCAAATGTATTGAAAGCCTTCACCGCTCCATTCCATGTCTGCTCAAGTCAGAGAGAAGTATCTGAGGGCAGGTTCAATGTGGAGCCTCTCTTCTGTCTTCTCACCTTCAGCTCTGTAAAAGTAAAAATGGCCCTGTTCTTCCTGACTCTTGGCATTTGTAAATTGCTTATATAGACAATTGAGGGCTTCTTCTGCCTTATGAAACGTTTTCTTTAGTAGTCTTGATTCTTAATTGGGTAGGTCCTGGCTTTTTGAATCCCCAAATACTGAGCCTCCCAGAATCAGAGCCATCAATGACCTGAGGGACACTTTCCCAAGCCTGCAGGCCCATGCAGTTCTGGAAAGGTATGTGGAGGATGCCACATTGTAAATATATGTCTAGTGCGGTCTTTTATTTCTTGTTATTTTTTTTAATGACCAGGATAAGGTAGCTACACCTAGTAATATTCATTCACCAAAAGGAAAAGGGGGGTGTGTTAAATCATTGTGGTTTTTGATGAATGGCTTGTACACTGAAAAATAAATTGGACAAACTGGCATAGAGCTCAGTGAACATGAAATCAGCTATTAGAAGAAAGCTTGTGAACAAATTCTGAGGCAGATATGCATCTTTTGATTAATGCCCTATCAATCATCCACACAGCTACCTTAGCTAAGTCTTGCTGTAATCATTCATGGTTGCTTTCGGAAACACTGGCAGAGAACTATAGCACTGCAGAAGCGGAATATTATTACTGATTTCTCTCTAACTTACTGTGAACAATGACTGTTTTCACCATGTTTCTGCTTTCTTTTATTAAAGAAATACAATACAGAATGAAAGGAGTTCCTCCAAGCCTGGTGAAATTCTCCTAGGGTATTCTTAATGATATTCAGTCTTAAATGGGCAAGCTATTGTAATGCAAGGTTCTCTGTAGGAATAATAGTAATGTAATCCCATTGAAGCTGCCTTTATGGATTGTATCAAATAGGCAAAATGTGTAGTCACATTAATGAATGGTGTATATCTTTGGAATTATTACTTAAATTTGTTGAAATGGTTTGATTTTGTTATTGTAATTATTATATTCTCAGTTAATGCGCTTAAAGGCAATAGTAATTAACCCACTAGATTGGAAATTTTCATGAATTCTACCTTTGACATTACAAGAAACTCTGATTCTTTCTGGGTATTACACAGCAGGATGAGGGGAATATATATCATCTTTTTAATGATTATTATTTAAGAAAGAAATTTTCATGAATGCAATTATAATTTTCATGCATTTTTAAGTCATTGGCAAATTCCTTAAGAACACTTCATTCTTTTAAGAGGATTTGATTCCTAAACTATGCTGGCATAAAGAATGATTTGGCACTGCCGATAGTCGATAAATCTTGAGGTAATAGTGCAGCTTCCTCAGAACTTACGGTAGCCTGGGAAATCCTGTGGCATAATGAAGTGGTGACAGGCATTAGCATGTATAATGGGCTTTAATAGACATTTAATGCTGTTTAGCTGGAAGAGGGAGCTGTGCTCTCCCATTGGAATATTCCTCCATCGAAGCCCATTGATCACTGATTTCGGCTGGGAGAGGTTAATCCATCAGCTTCTGTAACCAGACGGCACTGATGGAAATTCTTTAGGTGGCATTCTGGATGAACCAAGCTTTCCATCTTTACAAACAAATGAGTGATATGACAAGCATGGTGTTCAAAACACATTTAACCAATTGATTTTCTTTCCTCTTGTAATAAGATCTGGAGACATATGAAGGTACGCACTGTGAGCTGAGATTAAAGGAATTGTTCCATATACAGGAACATACGGAACTGGGAGCCAATAAAAGTACTATAAAGCATGTAGTCACCCATTCTCTTTTTTATATAAAGTTTGTTATTGCAATAAATAGTCGTTATTGAACTGATGCCTTTTGTTTCCATTCTGCTGAATCTTACTTCTGGCCTGTGTGTACATGCGCACACAGTCATCTTGTCTTAGCCGTTATCCGTCTCTTGGAAGTTTTCAAGATTTCATCAGTAATTGTTTTTCCCTTCTAATTTAAACTGATGGATCAGATATGACTTGGGGTGTTAAAACTTGGTCCACAGGGGCAAACGTCGTGGTTATGCATTTGCGACAGTCTGCATTCCCTATAAGTGATGTTTACTCTTTATTTCCCCACACGCAGCCCTGCCTTGAGCTTCACCTACCCTTCTGCACCAGTGTCTCTCCACATGCATCAGCAAATCTTAAGCCGACAACAGAGCTTAGGTTCTGCCTTTGGACACAGTCCTCCGCTCATCCACCCCGCCCCAACTTTTCCAACACAGAGGCCTATTCCAGGGATCCCTGCAGTTCTGAACCCCGTGCAGGTCAACTCTGGCCCTTCCGAGTCCACACAGGTGAGAGACAACCCGGCGAGCTTGTCTGTCATGGTAAATGGTGGAGGGTCCATGCCACCGTGCCCTTGGCACCTTCATGGCTTCCCCACGGTAGCCTGTCTTCCTAAACCAGGGCTCCCATTGTCACTTTTGTGAATCTGTGATATAGGTGCTTCTCATTAAACAGCAGCCTCTTCCTCCAGAGTCATTTTATCCTCAGTGGAAAAGCGGACCACTTCACTCTGAGCTGGGGATGTCTATAAATCCACTCGATTAAATATGTTGCCTGAGTGTATTGTTCTCATTTGGTCACTGTCCCCTGGCGCTTAGAATCATAAGATGCTTCACAGTAAGAATAAAACTGCTGTGCCCTCTGTTGCAGTCTCCACACGGATATGTGCACGGGGAAGAATCTGGTTGCTCTTAATTAAAGAACTTTGCAAGACATTCTTGTTTGTGTCGTGTCCACCTTACAAGATTGCTCTTTGGAACACACCAGTGAAGTTTGGGAAAGCCCAGAACCCCGGCTCCCTTGTTCCAGCTTTAAAAAGGCACAGGGATTTTATATTCATAGGCAAAAACAAGGAATACATACTTCATTATGTATTTTCTTGCTTTGAACACATTTTCTGAACTTGGTGATGGGTAGTCTCAAGAACTATCAGGTCCTAGTGCCAAATTAGCTTTTTTCTATCGAGCTGCCTATTTTGCCATGAACCCACATAATGATCAAAATCTCATTTCTGTCTTTGCCACTGTAAATGTGATCAGCACAAGCCCACAAGTGAGTCTGCAGTGAGCAGCACCGGGGATCTGATGCACAACAAGCGTTCCAAGATCAAACCCGATGAGGACCTCCCAAGCCCGGGGCCACGGGGCCAGCAGGTGAGGCCCTGGGCTTCCTGCCCTGTGTTCTTGGCTGTGGCTATATGACCTACCTCATTTGTTTCTCTAGCTCATCAGCAAAAACAAGAAATGCAGGAAGCTGTTTGGGGTGCAAACTATAGTTCATAAACAGTCAGTTTAATTTGTTACCGATGGAGACGTGACCAGACTTCAGTCCTCATCCCTGATCTTTACCTTAATTACTGAGTCCCTGGTCCCAAATCTGACTGGGCAGAGCTAGTGATATTCCTGATGGTACTCAAGTTCTCATTTCTCTTATTTTGCCACTTTTCACTTGCCAGGGGAGCCTGGAGCACCAGGAGGGATCAAAGCACAGCTCATCTAACCTAAGGCTGCTTAGATTCTGGTCCTTTACCCAGAATCCTGAAATAAGGAAATTAGAACTTCTAGTTGGGGCCCTACTTTTCCTCATTAGACCTTCTGAGCCTCAGTTTAAAAGTGTGTAGATCATGCCATAAGCCATCTTGTAGGGCCCCTATGCAGGATCCAGACAGGAGCTCATTTACTCTTGAGATTGAAGGGTTTGGATGTCCATGAAAATGAACTGCATTAGCTTAAACATCAGCTGCCATAGCCTGAATTTCTTTTATACCCAGAGCTCTGAGAATGGACTGGATGAGTATTCTGGGTTCTTAAATCCATCCTTCTTGGGTTTTGCTAATCACCAACTCTGCTGGTCTACCTAAGGCCTTGTCTGTGATTTCTGACATTTAGCCCCAGATTAGAACCTGAGTCTATATACCTAATTCTCTCCCAGCCCTCTGGGACTTCTTTGTGTTTTCATTGATGTGAAGCTACCTTAGAAGACAATAAAAGACAGCTGCCAAGCTTTTTTTTTTTTTTTTTTTAATATTTTTCTTCTTCTTTTTTTTTTTTTTTTTTAAGATTTATTTATTTGGGCCTCCCTGGTGGCTCAGTGGTTGAGCACTGGGTTGTGAAGCTGCCCGCAGCCTCTGCAGCACCGGTTCGATCCCCGGCTGCTCCCCGGCCGCAGCAGGAGGGTCCCACATGGCGCGCAGACCTCTCCTGCCGCCCGCTGCTCCCCTCAGCAGTGTACTTCGGTCCTTCTGCCTGTTCTGCTCCCTGCTCTAGGCTCTGGTGAATTCTCTCACCCTCCTGCACTTCTGACTGTTCCCAGTCAGAAGCACGAGAGGGTGAGAGAATTCACCACAGCCCGAGCAGGGAGCAGAACAGGCAGACTGACGAAATACACTGCTGAGGGGAGCAGCAGGCGCCACGGCAGGAGAGGTCTGCGCGCCATGTGGGACCCTCCCCAGCGGGCGGGGATCGAACTGGCGCTACAGAGGCTGCGGGCAGCTCCGCAGCCCAGCACTAAACTGCTGCGCCACCAGGGGAGGCCCAGCTGTCAAGCTTTTGATGCTGTGGTTCTTGGGCAGTGAGCGTATCTTTGGAGGAAGAAGTTGAAGCAGGATGTCACCATTTCTCTAAAATTCACATAGTGCTTCTTTCAGCCTCCAACAGCAAGGAAAGCAGAATAAGAGTCACCAATAAACCAATTCCCTGAATTCCAAAACTTGAAAATAAACCAGTTATTATACTGAGAAGAATTGAGCTAGAAAAAACAACCAGTCTTTTGATTTAAGACTAGATGACTTGGTTTACTTGCTTCTCTCGTGGGATGACATTTTAGTTGTTTTCAGCTTTGTATACAAGACAGCAAAGTTTGGTCTCAACATCTTATTATCTTTATTATGGTTTAGGCTGTTTTCTTAAAACACAAGTTAACATCTCTAAAGAGGATGTGTTTGGTAAATCTGGAAAAAAAAGTACACAAAGGATTCTATACATTTGATGTCATCAATTCTCAAAACTCAGTTCATGGACCTAGGCTCCATTTTCTTTTCAGTGAACGATTGCATTAGGAGGAAGACCAAGCTCTGCCAGGTTTTTATGTTCTCTTCCTGTGTTGTATCCTATTGTGTCTGAATTTTCGCTCTCTCCTTCCTCTCCCCCCACCCCCACCCTCTGCCTTTCAGGAGCAGCCAGAAGGAACAACCCTGGTGAAGGAGGAAGGGGACAAAGATGAAAGCAAGCAGGAGCCTGAAGTCATCTATGAGACAAACTGCCACTGGGAAGGCTGCACCAGGGAGTTTGACACCCAGGAGCAGCTGGTGCACGTAAGTGAATGGAGCTCAGGAACCGGGCTTTACAACTATGTGACCTTTTCCACGGGGTCAGCTTCCCTGACCCTGCGCTGAGTCAAGTTTCTTAGCTAGCAGCATTGCAAACTGGAGAGGGCTTTATGACTTTCTGAGAATAAAGAAAACTCTGAGCTACGGTGCTTGACCTGTTCAGTCAGCTAAAGCTTAGTGTAAAATTCAATAAAGTCTTCAATAGAGAGTGTAATGACTCTGATCCTGTAAGCCAGAAAACACTATTTTGAGTTAGCGACTTTGATGGTTATTGAGTAATAGTAAGCTGGACATGAATTATTATTAACCTTTTAACCAAGTTTGATTCTCCTTTCCAAGACCCAGTAACAATAGAAAACATTGAAGAAGTGGGGGATTCCTGGTTTTTGTTCTACTTTCTCTTGCAGCCCCTCAACAGCTAAGAACTCTTCCATTGTTTCACATGGTGGTTGATTCTCTGTGAAGATGCTGGGGGTAAATTATTACCAAAGTTTCTTGAGGCAACCCTTGCAAATAGTTTCATGGAAAAAGCTGTATGTTTTTTACAAGTCTGTTTAATGACGTACATTTTTGAAAGCTGCTGGTGGAATGATTGAGAACCATTCTTTTCTCTTGTGCTCCTTTGTATGATTTCCAAACATGCAGTGACCTTTCCCGCCCCCGTATACCTGTGCCTCCCTTAGGAGCCACATTTCCTTTACCAGAGCTTCATTTTACCCTCTGCTTTCTCTTAGGTCAGTGGAGTCTTCCTGGTAAATGGGACTAGGGACAACTGAGATGGAAGGGCATTAAGATATTTAAGAATAAAAAGCTATAGTTTACATGCTCTGTGTGGAAGCACAGGGGCCCGTTAAGAAAATATGGAATGTTTGCTAAGTGTAGCATTTTCATAAGCTTTCAGTGTGACAGAAAATCAGTGCTTTTGTTATGATTACCATGGCCCCACCATCATATACACACATTCACCCCATACACAAACTTAGTCTCACTCCTTTCTCTTCCTTATTTTTAGACAACCCTTATTCTTGACAACTCTCCTCCATTTAAGCACCAAAATTACAAAATTCATTACATATCCCACATGTTTCGTAGCCATATGAGCTTTTGAAGAGTGTCTTCTGCAACGTGGCCCATCCTATATAGTATGTTCCATACACTGCAGTTACATTTTAGTGTTAAATACGCTTTGCCAGGTTTGGCGATCCATTATATACAGAATGCTTTGGGGATTTAACATGACATTAGCTTCTCTCCCCCTCCCCCATTTTTTTTTAATCATTTCTCCTTGTAATTGTATGGGAAAAAATTATAGATTTCTCAGCAGAACAAGAAACTGGAAGCCAAATGTTTTTAATTAAGGTATAGTTCCAGATTTTTCCATGAACTTAATTTGATGCAAGTGTTATTTTTAAGCCAAGACTGACTTAATGGCTCTTTATTCTTGCTGGCTGTTTTAATGGAAACCACAGGCATTATAATATGAAGGTGGACCAAAAAACCTGGATTTTTTTTTTTTTTTTTTAGTGTAGGGACATAGTCTCAAAGAATGGAGCCTGCTAGGAGTACTCTTAGTGGTATAATGAGTGAACAATTAAATGGAGGACAATTGCTTTTATAAAAGCTGTCATCATAAAGAGATGTTGGCAGTGCTATTTGCTTTTTAAATGGTCTGCTGAGAGATCACACCATGTCATGATGCCTTTTCTGTGGATAAGTCATTGCTGTTTCCAAGCAGTGCTGTGGTTGGGATTCAGCCATTACATGAGAAATGAAAGAGGTGCTTATTCTAAGTCTACATCACGTACTTCTCTTTAGAGGACAGACTCGAGGTAACATTTTGGGGCATGTGGTAATAACCTTTTTTGCTACCTACTTAATGCAGAAGCTTTTGACAAAAGCAACTGTTGCAGGTATCTGTATGTACTCTCAGTTTCAAAAGGTTTCAGGTATGCATGATGTTTTAACAGAGAGATCTGAGTAATTTCAAAGTAAGGCTGCTTACACTGCCATCTAAATGACCACCACGTTATTTGTTTTATCAAAATGATCTTTAAAATATTTAAATGTATACATATGTGATGGAATTTTTAAAAATTCCAAATCAGCTAAAAGAAATTCATGTCAGGATTAGAAGAAAATTCAGTATATTACCTTTGTGATAATTAATTTTAGCCCAACATCTATTATTTGAATAAATTAAATTAAGTGAATTAAAAATTATAATTTGTAACCACATAAATAAAGGACCTGGTTTATATCACTTACTTTTCACCTTTTTACTCATTGTCTGAACTGTGGAAATTCTGAGTTTGTCCATTTAAATTGGATTTATTTTGTAGGACATAGCAGTTTCTTCTTACTCATGGGTGTGTGTAGTAGCGTTAGCAGTGACCTGGTATAAAATGGAGAGTTTATTTTTTGTTGATTGAATGAGTAGCTGCTTCAAGTTTGCCTAATTACTTTAATGGTAAATGGAAAAAATACTAGTAGCAAAATCCACATTTTGGGGAACAGACGGAAGCATTAACTATTTCTGTTACTGCGACTTTACTGAGAGAGAAGACGTTTTGTGAATTAGTTAGTTGAATTCTCATGCTACATACAACCAAGAGGCAAGGTGTTAAACCATTCTGATGCTGTACCTTATTTATAGCCATGACCCATTCTTTTTTCCCTCTTACAGTTAATAGAAAGATTCATGATTCTTCATGGTTGTCTATCTAATGTCTGACAGTCCCGACTGCCTGCTAAAGCAAGTCACTATCTATAATTGATATCCTTCCGTGGAATAGGGTGCTGGCTGCAATTGAAGGGCTTTGCTGAAAGCTCTTAAATCCTGACAAGTTCTCCCCTTGTTCTGGTTCAGTCACTGAGCTGCACGGTTAGAATTCCAGAGTCATTTGAACTTGGTGCAAAAGGGAGACATGTGTTTCATATTAGCAAATCACTAAGTTGAAGAGGAGAATTAGGGACTTGACTGACTTCGCCAGCCAGGTAGCCTCATTTCTAGTGTAATGCACTCCATGCTCTCCTGAAAAGATGACCTTGTCCCATAACTGTCCCAACAGATGGGCTAAATATTGCCTTTCTCTTCTCCCTTTATTTGAAGCTCCTGTCCTCCAATTGTGTTTCCTCTGGGTTTGTGGGGTCTTTATCACTGGGATGTTTAATTAATTTCTCTTCTCAGCAAGATAATTATAATTGGGCTTAGTTACTCTCAGGCTAGTATTAAATTTGTCATAAATTTACTTCTGTGCCCAGAAGCTAAGAAGATAGATGTGTATTTTTGTTAACCAGGTTTTTGTTGTACTTTGTCCCTTTCTTTTTGTCTGTTAAAATGGAAGGGAACAAGGGAGAAAGAGGAATAGGTACAGTAATTAATTTTAAAGTATCTTTGATTAAGACTGAATTTATTGTTGATTTGTCAAGATGCGTGCATTTTTTCTTTCCATCCAAGAGCACATATTCTAACATCTCAAAATAAGGTGAAAAGCTCATACTTGCCCTTCAATTCTAAATTAGTTAGACCCTCTTTTTGCTGTTCTTTATTATATTTTACCAAAGACAGTCTTAAATTAAAATGTGTTTCTGAATGTCATATATTATCAGTTCTAAGTGTTCTGTTTTTTTTTTAGCTTCCCTTGTATTATTATGCAAAACAACTGGCTGTTCACACAGATGAGAGAAGCTCATATAGTCTTTCTTGGTATTAATTCTGTCCTGGAAGTAAGTTCCATCTCTGACCCTTGGATGATGGGGCATTTTGAGATGTGCAAAGCGGGCACACTGTGTTTCTGAGTCACTGCACCATCAGTGTTTGGAGAGGCTTTTAAAATAGACGAAAAGGAATAAATATGCAGTCTCTACATCTCCATCTGGGCTCCCACTGCAAAGAGTTTGTAGTTAAACTTGAAAATAACACTTCTGGGATCTGAGAGAATAAAACTTGTAAAATCACCATACCTGATACCCACCTGTTTGGTGTGTCCTCACAGTCCCTTATCCTTTATTTCAACAATCCATCTACCTCTGTGTGTAGAGGAAAGGATAATATAATATTCTTCCCAAAGGCTTTAAAAAGTCAGAATATTTTTCTAACAGTTTTATTCCCCAGCCCAGCCCCCAGCAGAATGGCCCTGCAGAGAGGGCCTTGGCCTGCAAACCGTGGGGATGTTGTCTCCTGCCAGCAGGGCTGAACAGCACGGACGTGAGCTGTATTTGTATTAGTCCCCAGCTTCAGCTGGGTGGCATTCAAGTTTCTGTTCTCCATTTGTTATCTTTTAAGCTTGGTGTCAAAAATCCACCTTTTTGTACAGTGATTAACCACCTACTTGGATTTGGAATGCTTTCATATGCTGCAAATTTTGATGTCTGAAAACTGTGCTGAAGTTTCCTTTATCAGAAGCTTACTGTTATAACCACCTTTGCTGCTATTTGAAAACAAATTCAGTACATTGGCAGCATGAAAATGAAAGACTCTCTTTTTAATCTCATAGGGATGTAGATATAAAGAAAGCACATCTAATCTGTGAAGAATTGATGCATCTGTAGAAACGCCAGGAAGAGTTGTGATGTGGCGAAGACATTATTTTCATATTAATACCGTGATCCCAAATTTGCATTTTAAATGTTTTCCCTCTAATTTTGATCCCTTAGCTAAAGTTGCATTGTATATCCTTACCTAAGAGAAAATTGAGTTTGAGATGTGATAGGGGTCTCAGATATGAGGCAGAAATTAGTTTTGTGTGCACATAGAACCTAAAATGACTGAATGGAGATTATGATCTTATTTTCCCTACATGGAGTTGCTAGTTAATTTAGTTACTTTAATTATTTGGAAATATTGCATGTAAAATGTAGACCAAGAACAACCAACTTCAAAGTCATACTTTGACAATTATGCCTCAAGGGTCGGTCACGTTCTTTTTAAAGTTACTGACTAAATTGCACCTGCAGAAATTGTTTCCATAAAGACACTCAGGAGATTAGACTGAGTGGGGGATATGCAGGGCTGTGTGGTCCAGTAGGGAAAGCCTCCCAGGGCCAGCAGAATCCTGAGTGGCAGCCCCATCTCTGCCCTGACCCTCTGGATGACCTCCTTGGAGCCATCTGACCCTTTAGAATGCTATTTTCTCACTTATCATACTGTGAAACAGCCATGAAAATAAATGCCGTCCCCAATGTCCAAGGCCAAACAGGGATCACATGCAGCAGGCCTAATGAGAAACAGACAGAGGGTCTAAAGAGGTTACTTGTCTCTCTTTGTTTTATGTATTTGTGTTTTGCAGGGTTGAGTGGGGGAAGGGTGGGGTGGCTCTGTTGGGTTTTGCGACCTCTGTGTGTTAGCTCTCAAGCTCCTGGTAGGGTAGGTGCAGGGTTGCTGAACTGGGACATGCACTCCATTAAAGCGGGAGACGCCATCCTGTTCCGCAGTGTGGGTCTGACCAAGACATTTCTCCTCCCTGAATCTCAAATTTAGTAAAAAGCAAATGAAAGACCAGAATAGGATCATCCTTAGGATAAGAGATGGCAGGCAGACTTCAGCCCCCAGGAGCGCTGTGCTGAGCTCTCAGCTTGGGAGGTGCTCACACAGGCAGTTATGGGCAGCTGCCCCACGTGGTAGGTTCTTGCCTTCTCTTTCCCAGGATCTTTTCCAGCTCTGTAAGCTAAGTTCCTTCTAGACTAATTGTGGTTAATTTTTCTAGAGGGTGGTATATAATTACTTGTGTGATTATTGAATTATTAAAATTTCACCTTTTTCAATGTGCCTTAGCCCTTGAATGATGAATAAATAGCAAATCGATATTTGAATAAGATATACTCAGTGTAGAATAGCATCTTACCTATTGTTTTCAATTTGTCCAGTCATTTTATGCTCCGTAAAATGTCTCCTTATACCTCCTGAAGTATTTCATCAAGATCTTCATTGAAGAAACTGTTTCTGCCATTTGGAGGAGGGTTTTCCTATCAAATGCTTTTTGATTGGCTGAGTGATACTTCAGTTGAGATTCTGAATTCTGGCAATAATTAGTCCCCTGGAATATTTGGAATATTTTGTATGGGCCCATTTATACAAGAGGGATGATAGTCACTTTGGACTAGGCTGCTTATCTCATTGAAGTATTCTCCTACAGCAGATATTGCCAGTAAGATGTAGCCTCTTATTTATTGGGAAAGGCATGAACTGACATTATTAGCAGGTCAGCTAATTGCTCAACAACTACCCTAGAGGATGGCCCTGAAACAACGTGCTGGCTGCTCACCACCCAGCTTTGTGGTGGGCTCCTTGCCATCAGGACTTAAAGTAACCCTTCAGAATGCACCACTCATTGGGTGAGGGAGACAGGTGGCATAACACATAGTGTACAATCTGAGGTAGGCATAATGAAGCCATAATCCGGTGATTGAGATCCTAGTGACTCAGAAGAAGTGCCTGAGGCTTCTGGGAAACCAGTGGCAACTATGGTTAAGGTTACAGATAAGCATACAGGTTAACTTTTGACGCCTAATGGTGATGATGATAATTTTGTAAGCAGAAATGGCACCGCATCAAAAGGAATACTTTGACTTAACACTCTTCCCCTTCAAATGTACAGTGTGTTTCAAAGCTGACACATCTGGGCTTCAGGACTCCTCTCTACCCTAGCTGTGTCACATTCCCTCTCTGTGAAATAAGTATATCAGCATGTACTTCATAAAGTAGCTGTGGAAATTAGTTAAAAAAATTACACTCAATAAAATATTGGTGATTCTCCCTATAAAAGTATAAAGATATTTCCTGCTTGCTAAGTCCATGCATATTACCTATAAAAACATGGTTTAGGTTGGTATTCAGGCAATATTTTTAAACTGATATGTTACTATGAAGTTAATAAATGCACAATCTTGCTAGTCCCCCAGTCCATAGACCATTAAAAGGACTAGAGAGGTTCCTATGTCTTTTCCTTGTGCTGTTGATCCCTCTTCACTCTTGCTTGTGCTGCGTTGAGATTTAACGCCTTGGCGTGTTGTGTGTTCATTATCCTGGCCTTCTTCTGAATGTACTCCTTGGTGGTAACACTAAACCGAGGCTTCTCAACCTGGGCAGTCCAGGGCAGAGAATTCATTGTTAGGGGGACCTGTCCTGTGTGATGTAGGACTATTAGCAACGTTGCTGACCTCTGCCCACTAGACCCAGGAGTGTCCCTCACTCCTGTCCTGACAACCAGGAATTTCTCCAGACACTGACAAATGTCCCTTGGTGGCAAAATTGCCCCAATTCCATCCCAAATCTTTCCTCTTGATGTGTTGGGGAAAAAATCCAACAAAACCAAAAGATCTATTTGTGATTAAATTGAATGTACCTTAAAATGTTCATATTCAAAAAAAAGTTGACCTCACTAAAGAATCTCTGTTTAATATGCATTTTGTGGTGTATATATATACATATGTGTGCATGCCTCTCTCTCTCTCTCTCTCTCTCTCTCTCTCTGTGTGTGTGTGTGTGTGTATAAATTGAAGAACTTAATTTTAAAAACTAATTTGCTAAGGTTAGACATTCTTAGTAGTTCTCAGCATGGCCTGTAAACAGCCAAGCCCTTTGTCTTGGTGGAGAAATTCCTTCACTTTTTTTTTTTTATTTTTTTTATTTTTTGCAGACCAAGGGAAGTCACTCAGACTTCAGCTTCTGAGCTCATGGCAAGCAGGGTTGGAGATCAGGCTCCTGCTCTGACATAAAACAGAGCTCCAGGAACAGAAAGCAATTTTCTAATGCGAGGACTTTTTGAAGATTCAGAGACATTTTGGCTTTTTCTGAGATTAGTTAAATACTACCATAGGTGATTTTTTTTTCCATTTCTAGAACAATTAAATTTCCAGAAAGGAGAAGAAAAATGTAAATGGGATATCTTCAAAAGAATATATCTATATATTCCCAGATCTTAAAATTTAAGCCCACTCTCACCCCCCAATTACCAGTAAAACAAACATTGATCCGTAAGTGGGTGTGGAGAACAGTGGATGATGTGTTAGGGATTTCTATTTTGTTTCTTCATCTGCCAAAAACTGTTTCTGACCTTGAGTAAGTCATCTTACAACTTTAGACCTCACTGTCTCCTCTGTAGAGTGTAATAATAATAACAATAGTAGTAGTAGTAGTAGTAGTAGTAGTAGTAGTAATAATATATCTTAACATTCCTTACAGGGTTTTAAATTTGTTGTTTTGCTTGTGAGGATAGAATGAGGTCATGTAATGGAAATGCTTTGTAAACTCTAAAGCATTACTCAAAAATAGAATCCATGAGAAGTAATACTAATGTACCCAATTATTTGAAGAATGAAGAGATTAAGGAAATTTTGCATCAAAATAAAACGAGTGTTATGTGTGTCATTGATTTGGTTGTGTGTGCTTCCCTGGGTAGCTGTTCTTACCTGTTACAGTACAAGGTCGCCACCTGGTGACTGCTGCACAAATTACAGGCATAGAGTGAAGAAAGGAGCCTCATGCATGTTTGAACTGTGGAGTTGAGGTCAGAGTTGGTGGGACAAACAAGACCTGTATGTCATTTTTTTTTTGTTTAATATTTCTTCTAAAGATTTATGAAAAATCTAACAGTAGTGCAATGAAAGTGATCTTATAACAATGGAAGAGGGTCTATTCAGATGATGACATGGACATATGCGTAAGCAATATAGTGCTTACAAAGTGATGATTTCAGTCCAGCAAATGTGGCGGTAAAAAATTAGATGATGAAAAAAGCTGTTGCTTTGCCAATGGTCTCACTCATAGCAGGAATTTAGAAAACTTAAATAAGGGACCAGGAAAAAGACTAATTATAATAAAGTAAATTCTGTATGTCTTTTGTGCCTATCCATTTGAGTAAAGGCAACATACAAGGAAGACTGTTCATGAAACCACAGGACAGATTATGGGGAACACTAGAGTTAACAGAGTGGTGGGGAAAGGCAAAGGTGAAGGTACAGAAGGTATGAGAGAAAGGTCTTGTGGAGACTAGTTTGAACATGGTTTTGAAAAACAGGTGAGTATAAATAGAAAAAGGACCATTTCAGGAAGGTGTTGAAGCTTCAGTGTAGAAAAGGCAGAAGCAAGGAGTTAATGGATGCAGAAAGTATAGGAGAGAATTATCTATGATAGTGGCTAATATACTAAAAGGCTAAGGTTTTTGCCTTCTGTGGGTTTGAAATATAGTCACAAAATGATTCATTTTATGCCTTTGGGTTGAAGAGTGCTAAGTAATGCAGTTAGGGCAGAACCAAACTGTGTCTGGAAAGCAGTGGGTACAGGAAGGAATGGTAAAATAACATAGTGGCACCCTTTCAGGGCAGCGTGACTGCTAGACTGGGAGTCTGACTTTTGTTCCAGATGGAGTAAGGAGAATGGAATGCTTCTGTTGAGAGGAATGGGTTGAGCCAGCATGAGCTTTTAGAGAACTGGGGGCCATGCTCTGCAATGACCCAGATGCTGTAAGTGTGCTATATTGAAGAAAACAGGGCTGGGGTGGAGCACTGGGGTGGAGCAAGGTCAGGAGTGAAACTCCACATCAAAAATGTAATTTGGGAGAATTTGGGAGAATTTTATTTTTTTACAATTACAGCTTTCATAGCTCATGTGCAAGTTGTAGACAGTGTCAGAGAGCAGACAGAAGTGTCTGGGCTGCTAATGGAATACCTGGGGGGTGACCTGACCCTATCCCTTATATGTGTGACTCCCCACTAAGGATCCTGAGATCTGCTGTCTCTCCTTAAAGCAGAGTGATGAGGGTGGTTAGAAGTGATGTGTGATGACTTATGCAAGATGCCTGCTGACGTTGCTAGTCAGATTTTCAGAGCCCAATTCTTGACAGTTTAGTTATGATTATTATCATTTTTCTTTTTTTATTGTTTTGTTTCTCGATGCCTTATTTCTAGTTATGATCACATATTGGTGAACTTTGAAAATACCTTCTGAACCAGAAAAACAAAACTGCACAGCTATCTCCTGTCAGCCTCACAGGATTCCATAGGGGAGACTTTTCTTTATATATCTGGCCCCGTGGGCTCATCTGCTCCCTCCAATCCCCTTTCTGTGTTTCTTTGGGTGCTGCCCTTGTGCTTCCGCACATGTGACATGGCCTCAGGAGCCAAGAATTCTCTCCAGGATGGGCGTGAGAACTCTGCTTCAGGAAGACCAGGTCTTCCTGGAGGCTTCTCCTGGAGGTGGCGAAAGTCCTTGCACCTTTCTTTCCTATACCACTGTGCAGGAGCTCGTGCAGTTCCTTCCACAAGATAAAGTAGTCAAACTACAAATAAAACACAGTCCTCACTGTATTCTCCTTGTGTTTAGCAGAGATAAACTTCACTGGAGTCTCAGCACTGAACCATTTGGCTCCTGGCAGCAGCTTTAATTGCTAAAATGCAGATTTTTTTTTCTTGATCAAGAGGGGATTATTCTTGTTATCAGTCTAGAGGATCTTATTTTAAGATGAAAAGCCTTTATGGAATTACAGACACCAACGTTTATACAAAGCTTTTTGCCGATTGACAACTCAAAGAGAAAGTATGATTTATTAGCCTATAATGGCTCACCCTGAGCGATGGTCTAGGTCCTACTGATTTGTGAAATTGCTTAATGTGAACTGCCTTTTTATGCCACTCAAGCCCCAGGTTACTCAAGTAAATGTAGAGTCTACGTTACATGATATGTTATAGGAGAGGGAAAAAGAAAAGGCGGGGGAGCAAAAGGGGGCTTCTAAAATCCATCTTGGTGGTGCTTTTTACAGTAGTTTGGCTGATAAGCCAGCAGAGGAAAGATTAATAAGGAGGCTTGTCGCTATCAGTACCTGCTTGTCGATTCTCTGTAACAGGGCTGTCTGTTCAGCATGGAAATTATTGATTAAATAAAAATTGCTATTAGATTGTGATGTGATCCATAATCACAAACAATGGTGGACATTCCTCTTCTAGATCCTTAGCCATGCATCAAGTTGTTTCTTTTCTCCCCCTTGCCATAATTTATATTGCACTGACACTTGAGCTCATTAGGTTTATCCTTTCTGCTCAGAGGCAGCAAAGGCCCGGCAGGAGCAAAGCAGACCAGAGGGGCGGGGGTGAGGGTGGATGGCAGGATAAAAGCTCGGTCTGCTCAGGGACCCTCCAGTTCACTCACTGGCTGCTGTAGGACTTTTATACCTGTTTGTTTTTTACTTAAAAAGAAATGGTGGTAAAATACACATAACATAAAACCCATTGATGATTTTATTTTTTTCCAAATTTGAGGCCTAATTGATGAATAAAATAGTATATACAGAAAAAAATGTGATCTCATGCTTGTATATGCTGTGAAAAGACTAACACCTTCACGTTAACTAGCATATTTGTCACCTCACATAGTCACCTTTCTTGGTGTGTGTTTGGTGAGATCTACTTTTTTAGCAATGCAGTGTTATTAACTTTAGTCACTAGGCTATATATTAGGTTCTCAGAACTTATTCATCTTGTAAATGCAAGTTTGTGCCCTTGGCAATCACTACTGCACTCTGTTTCTATGTGTTCAACTTTATTTTAAATGTTTTTTAGGTTCCACATGTAAGTGAGACCATATTATATTTGTCTTTATCTAGCTGACATATTTCAGTAAGCATAATGTACTTTGGTTCATCCATGTTGTTGCAAATGGACTTCTTTTTTAATGGCCAATTAATATTCCTCTGTGTGTGTTTGTGTGTGTGTGTATACACCACAGTTTCTTCATTCATCTGTTGACAGACACTTTGGTTATCTCCATTTCTCTATCTTGGCCATTATACTTAAATTCTGTAATCACCATAACATGTAGGCATCCCTTTGAGATCCTAATTTTATTTCTGTCAGCTGTTTGCCCCAGAAGTGGTACTATTGATTTCATGATAGTTCTCTTTTTAGTGTTCTGAGGGACCTCCATTACTATTTTCCCTAATGGCTGTGCCCACAGGCAGTCCATAAGTGTTCTCTTTTTTCCAGATCCTCACCAACTTTATCTTTTGTCTTTTTCATAATAATGATCCTAATATATGTAAGGTGATAACCTCATTGTAGTTTTGATTTGCACTTCATTGCTATATTGCTCCTTCTCATGTACCTGTTGGCTATTTGTGTACATCTTCTTTGGGAAAATGTCTATTTAGATCCTTTGCTCATTTTTAGATCACTTATTTTTTTTCCGTGTTGAATTACATTGAGTTCCTAATATGTTTTGGATATTAACCCCTTATCAGTATGATCTGCAAATATTTTCTGCCATTCTCTATGTTGTCTTTTCATTTTGCTGATTGCCTTTCCTATGCAGAGGCTTTTCAGTTTGATGTTCCACTGACTTATTTTTACTTTTGTTGCCTGTGCTTTTGGATGCTGTGTTCCAGACCCCCCCACCTCCCCCAAAAAGGATCACTGCTAATAACAATTTCAGGGAACTTTTTTCTCTATGTTCACTTCAAAGAATTTTACCGTTTTCAGTCTTACATTTAAGTCATTTCATTTCAACTTAACTTTTTGTGAGTGTTGTAAGATTCTGTTGCAGTTTTCCCAGCACTATTTATTGACGAGATTGTCCTTTCCCCATTGAGTATTCTTGGTGGCTTCATCAAAGTTTAGTTGGCTCTGTACACCTGCTTTTATTTATGGGTATTCTAGCCTATTTGTCTCTGTTTTATGACAGTACCAGAATGTTTGGATTATTGTAGCTTTGTAATTTGTTTAGAATCAAGAAGTGTGATGCTTCTGGCTTTATTCTTTTTTCTCTAGATGCTTTGGCTATTCAGAGCCTTTGTGTTTCCATGTGAATTTTGGAAATTTGATAGGGTTTGCATTGAATCTGTAGGTCACTTTGGGAAGTATGGACATTTCAACAATATTAATTCTTCCAGTCCAACACGATACATCTTTCTTTTATTTGTGTTATCTTCAATTTTTTTCATCAACGTGTCATAGTTTTCAGTGTACATGTTTTTAACTTCCTTTATTAAGTGTTTTTCTAGGTATCTTACTAATTTTGATGCAATTGTAAATGTGATGACTTTTGATTTCTCTTTCAGATAGTTCATTGTTAGTGTATGGAAATGCAACAGATTTTTTGTATGTTGGTTTTGTATCCTGGAACTTTACAGACTTTATTGATTAGTTTAAAGATGTGTGTGTGTGTGTGTTGGCGGGAGCTGAGGGGTGATGTTTCACTTCTTCCTTTCCAATTTGAATGCCTTTAATCCTTTTTCTTGCATAATTGCTGAGGCTAGACTTCCAGTACTGTGATGGATAGAATCACAAGAGTAGGCATCCTGCATTTTGACCATTTTAAAGTGTGCCATTGAGCACATTCACAGTTCTGTGCAACCATCAACACTATCAAGTTCCATCATTTTCACTCCCCAAAAGGACACTGCTCATTAGTCACTTTTCTTACCCTGGGTCCCTAAAAACAACTAATTGTGCTTTCTGTTTCTGTGCCTATTCTGAGCATTTCATATAAATGCAGTCATGAAATATATGACCTTTTGTCTAGCTTATTTTATTTAGCACTATGTTTTCAAGATTCATCCATGTTGTAGTATCAGTGCTACATTCCTACTCGTGACTGAATGGCATCCCACTGTATGACTATAGAACATTTATGCCTGTATTTGTCAAGGGGTAGTTGGATTGTTCCTGGCCATGGTGGTGTTACGAACATCTGTATACAACTTTTTGTTCAATCACATATTTTCAGCTCTCTTGGGTACATTTTTGGGAGTAGCATTGCTGAGTCATATGGTTATTCTATTTGTAACAGATGTGAGCGACTGCCAAACCTTCAGTGGGTTTTAGGCTGTGTGATACTGGTTCTGCCTCTTCAGGTAGCTTTCCCTCTTACCTCGACAACTTCCTGTTAAGTCAGTGTTCTGCTGAACCTCCTTGCTGGGCTGTGCCTGCCCTTTCTGGACCATGGGTGCGACCTGGCTCTCTGGGTGCTGTCCTATAGAGCGCCTCCCAGCACTGCTGGCTCTGGGCTCAAAGGATGCCTGCGTCCACCATCACCGCTTTCCCCCCAAAAAAGGTAGGGCTGTTTTGGGCAATATGTAGATTGAATATTTTAAACATTAGGTTAGGTGGGTTTATGTGAACAAAATAGACTGATAGGTTAAGAAATTTTAGTTCTAAATGATGATCCAGATGAATGGGATTGAGTTGGTATTCTCTCCATAGGAATTAACACAATCTGGTTTGTGTGTCTCTCACTGAATATTACTGTTGTTTTCACTTCTAATTGTAGAACCTCAAAAATGACCTAACCCGCTCCCTGCCCCCATATATTTTTTTTTAAAAACAAGTATAATGAGGTCTTTAAAGGTTAGCCAGCTTATTTAAGGCCACTATACTTGTTAGTAAATGGTGTTGCTACTAATAAATTAGCTTACTCATACATAAATCATCTTGTTTTAAATGGCTGCTTGTGCATATATTGAAGGTTTGGCCTTCAGACTTCCATAGCTGTTAATTTATGTGTCCTCCCACCCTCCACTCCATCCCCCTCACTCCTTCCCCCTGCACATCAGTCTGCCTGTCTATGCTGTACACTCTTGCATGAGCCAGTTTCCTCATGGCTGCTTTTCCTCATATATTTACTGTTACCACTGAAGTAAATACAAGTTCATTACACATTTTAGACCCTTTTATCAAAACAAGACTTGAAAATCAGATGCAGACACTCCTCTAGGGCCAAACCTTTTGATTCAAAATAAAACTCATGAACTCATCTGGAATTTTTTTTGTTCTATCTATCTATCAATCTATCTGTATGCATCTATGGATATATATTATTGATTGCATTAAATTGATGCCCAGAAACAACACTGGATGAAGACAGAACTTTTGAAATTTGAAACTGCAAGCTCTCATCCCTTATGCCTGCTATTTACTGGTTTTACCTTAAGAGCTATAGCCTTTCAAAGAGAGAGAGTGGGCTCTTCCTCAGTTCCAGCAACCACCATCAAGAAGTTGAGACTTTCCAGGGTGGAAACAGCTAACAGGACAGCACCTTGCTGCCTTCCACAGATGCTGTATTAGGAGCAGCACAGCTCATGCTGTACTTGCAAGCTTTCTGGCAGGCCCGGTCAAATAGCCTGAGACTGGGCCTCCCCGGGGGCGCAGTGGTTGAGCGCTGGGTTTGGAAGCTGCCCGCAGCCTTTGCAGCACCCGTTCGATCCCTGGCCACCGGGCGAGGTTCCCACATGGCGCGCAGACCTCTCCTGCCGCCCGCTGCTCCCCTCAGCAGTGTATTTCGTCAGTCTGCCTGTTCTGTTCCCCTCCATAGTCTCAGGCTATTTGTTTTTTTTTTTTCCCCCAAGATTTATTTATTTATTTATACAAGCACTGGGTACAGTCAGAAGCACAGGAGGCTACTGTGAGAGAGTGGGGAGTCCCTGAAAGAAAAGACACTCTGGCTGAGCTGTCACAACCTGTTCAATAAAGCAAGCAGAGAGTATGAACAATTCTCTGTTTTGAGAATTTTAGTGGAATTATTTAAGAAGTTGGGTTTTAAGTTATACAAACAGAAGACAGTACAAAAATACATGTGTGGAAACCAGAAAAAGGGCAATACAGACTTGTCTGACCCACATGCCAGCCTCCTGGTGGATGAGGCATGCTGACACCAGAGGGCTGCTGCAGGTCAGGGAGAAGGAGGCATGGTCTGGTTACAGGTCAAGCAACTCATTTCCTTTGTGCATTCTTGTCTTTATGTTCATTTGAATGAAACATGGAATTGAATTAGGACATGGTTGCTGAGTGTGCAGCAATGCCTAGGGCCAGGCCTTTCTTCCTGGGGTATCCTGTCCAGAGCAGGGGGACAGCGGGCACACTTCTAAAAAAAGATTGCCTCTCAATGGGCTGGAGATTAATATCATGACTGATAAAGAGGATCAGCAGCCAGGTGAGAGGCAAAATCTCTCAAGCAGGTAGGTTTCTCAGATCCCAAGACACTGAGATCCCACACAAATGTAAACATGAGCCAGTATTGGAAAACTTTGAGCAATCATAAAAAAAGTGTGTGAAGTGCTAGGTGAGATTATTCTGTACTTTCCAAGGACACAAGAAAATAAATTAACGAAATCCAGATAGGGAATTTTGAGTCAATTTTGGAGTAACCTATATTTTCATTTAAGTGTTTGTTGTCATATTACAAGGTGAACTAATAATAACTGGAACCTGTGTGGCTCACCAAAAATAAGTCACACTAGGCTGGGTCGATGTGTTTGTTAATAAAACCCTATACTGTTTGGTTAGGAAAATACAGTAAATATGTGTTGGGACTTCAACAAAACATTTAATAAGCAACTTGGCCAAGACAGAGAATGAAGTTTATGTTAAGCAGCAGTTAGGAGACCCAGCACTGGATGGATGATAAGGGACAATGTGACATCGGCCATGGGGGCTGTTTCTAGAAGCTGTCTTCTGGGCTTGGCCCTCGGCCCTGTTTTGTTTAATAATTTGGTGTTTGTTTCCAGGATGAAATCAAGGAGTGCAATTATCATCAAAGTTGTTTATGAGGAATTTTCAAATACAGTTAATCACTGAATCAGGATCCTCACAGATCTTGAAAAATCAAAACATTGAAACAGCTCCAAGTAGATTAAGAATTATGATAATAACATAGGGCCTTTAATTAACTGTAAATTCACTTTTACTAGGCACTGACATTAACCACAAAAACTAGCTAATGGGATTCTCCACTACAGAAATAAAATACTTTATTAGAATCATGCTAAAACTGTTTGTGAAAAATGCCACCTGGCCCAGCACCCTAAATTCTAAAGCTGTACTGACTTGCAGTTACTGGGTCAAGCATAAAAAGATCCAGACAGACCTTTTTGAGAGTGAATAGTGATAGAACTTGAGCGGAGAGATTTGGTTGGTTCTGGTAGGCAGAGAGAAATGGGGGATGAGAAAACTGCCTTCAGATATTTGAGGGTGAATTTGCTGTCTTGCAGAAGATGGGTCTGACCTGTCAATTTCAAGTCATGGATTGAGCACATGGAAACCATAGAGAAAACAGGTTTAGGCTGAATGTAAGACAAATAATTTTAACAATGACAGCTGTTCAAAATGCTGCCCCAAGAAAATGGGGCTTTGCTGTGGCCTAGGGGTTAAATCTCAGTGCTGTCACCGCTGTGGACAGAGTTGGATCCCCAGCCAGGGAGCTAACCCACATACGGTGCAGCAGACCTCTCTTGTCTCACCTCCTGCTCCCCTCAGCAGTTTATTTCAGTAGATCCACTTGACCTGCTCCTCACTCTGTCTCTGGTGAATCCTCTCAACCCCCACCCCTCCATATCTCTGACTATATCCCAGTTCTAGTATGCATCAATAAATAAAAATAGAACTTTTTTAAAAATACTGCCCCAAGAAAGCAAGAGACCCTAAGCTGCTTATTAAAAGGGTTTAAATGGTATTGGGGAATTACAGAGATTATTCTGAGCTTCCATTGGGTTTTGGACTATATATGCTTTAGTCCCTCTCTATCTGAAGAAATTCTTTTATATTACAGGTGTTTCTCGAAGCTAGTTAGTTATATGCTATGTTCAGAGGGGGGACAGATTGGCATTTGTTCTTAACTAAGAATAGCTAATGAAACTCTTGTTTTATATTAGTTCTAAAAGTCTTTCTTCTCTCTAGGCAAACTTTTCCTTTCCTTATTTTAACAATTTTTGGTTATTAGACATGGTGCCAAATTGTAAAATGAATTAGATTATCTAGAACACCTTTTAAAAAGGTGAGCCTCTGAATTTCTAAGATAACAAACTTGGCATGAGAATTGGGTAGCTGAGGCCCATGTATCCTTGGACACCAGGGCTACCACTGATCTTGATTTTTTTTTTCCTGTGTTTTTGCTGTGGTTATTTTTTTTTTTAAAGATTTATTCATTCATTCATTCATTCATTCATTCATTTATTCATTTATTTATTTACTTATTTATTTATTTATTTATTTATTTATTTATTTATACAAGCACTGGGTACAGTCAGAAGCGCGGGAGGGTGAGAGAATTCACTAGAGCCAGAGCAGGGAACAGAACAGGCAGACTGACGAAGTACACTGCTAAGGGGAGCAGCGGGCGGCAGGAGAGGTCTGCACACCATGTGGGACCCTCGCCCGGCAGCCGGGGATCGAACCGGCGCTACAGAGGCTGCGGGCAGCTTCGCAGCCCAGCGCTCAACCACTGTGCCACGGGGAGGCCCTGCTGTGGTTATTATATGTGAAAATTTCCCTGAAGCTTTTCCTTAGAAATCAGTTTTGGGTGTGGTTTCCTGAGATACTTTCAGGCAAAAGTATTTGTGTTGAGTCCATTAAAAGATAAATAATCACATACTTTTTGAAAACTCATAAAGGAATTTTTCCCTCAGAAAACATTTTAGTTCTCTAAGGTTTGGACTATGGATATGTCACCTAAGTCTTTTGCAATTTGAAGCAGAAAAATAAATGAGTCTCACCATTCAGTATTTCCACCATTATTATTTTTTTCAAGATGGTGGTCCCTATCAGAGTAAATCCCAAGCTTGGATTTGTGTTTATTTCAAATATGTGAGAGATTACATAATAAATTTTTGACTTTGTTGCTCTTTCTGGTCCTCCCTATTGAATAGCAACAAGTGGTACTTGCTGAGTACTCCTTTTTTTCCATTCTCATTTCATTTTCTCTTTTTTTAAAACCATTTCCTTCCTTAACCTTACCTCTTTAGAGTTCATGTACTCCATTACCTTGCATTCTGGGTAGAACTAAGATATCTGTGGTGATGTTGGCTATCTCCTAATAGCTAACCTTTCTACCTGGTCTTTCATTGTCTTTCTTGCATGAGTCACAAGATAGAATGTCAGCTTCATTTTGAGGGAGCATCTTGCCATGAACCACAGCTGAGCACAAAACAAGTGGTGGGTTGTCATCCGTCACCTGTAGAACCAGGAACACTTCTGTGTCCTGAGAAAGAGTCTGACAGGGACCTTCCTAGTGGCCTAGGGAGTGAGTCTCAGCACTATCACCAGCCCAAGTTCGATCCCGGCCAGGGAGCTGACCCACATGGTGCAGCAGACCTCTCCTATCTTGCTTGCTGCTCCCCTCAGGAGTGTATTTCAGTACATCTGCCTGTTCTCCACCCCCCCACTCTGTCTCTGATAAATGCTTTTAACCCCTGCACCTCTGTTTATACCCCAGTTCTTGTATACATAAATAATATTTTTTAAAGAAATAAACAGTCCTACCTCGTGTGTTTTGTTGCCAGAAATTCAGGAAAAATGTGTAGTAATTGAGAAGTGACAGCAAAGAGCCACAAAAAATGTATTCTTTGCCTCAAGTTCTAAGAAAGTACTTTATGAGATACATTTACCATTGTCAGTCATGTCTCCCCTTTGGAACTTGGGGGCCGTTGTCTGGTCTACTTAAAGGCATCTGTGTCTCCTTTGGAACAGCTCAGACTCAACTTAGGAATAAACCTAACTGCTAAAATTGGTAGTTTTGATTCCTATTGGGGCATTTTCATTCTACTCCCTAATATCTCCAAAATGGAGGTGCACTATAAGTCAGGCCACTGAACTTTTAAATATTTTACACTTTGCCCTTGTCTAATAAATTATAACAACTTCGAAGCTGTGTTTAATAGAGAATTCTTGGTCTGATCAGAATGTGGTGACTCAGGGACAGTTGTCTCCTCCCATTCCCCCATCTTTTCCCACTGCCATGCTGGCTTCAGCCCACTGCCTGTAGATTCTCCCACACCCCCCCCTCTGCCCCAGTGAGGCTGACTCTGGCCATGGCTCCCTGGCCCCGCAGGCCCAGAATACATTATAACCGTCAGCTCTAAAGAGGCAGGAAGATGGCACTTGTATCTGCAGGCCCCTCCCCTGTATATGGTAGCCCTCAACCCAGGGACACAGGCTTGGGAGACTGCGTGGTTTGTCTTCAGGACAGGAACCCCATGAGGGCTCCTAGCTGGGTACTGCAGACAAGCTCAGAATCTCTTTGGCCAGGTTTTGTCTACTTCCTGCCAAGTGAACAAAGGGGAAGAGCTCTCCTCACTCAGTGAAAGGGCCCAGCCCAGGGCTTCAGAGAACATTTAAATTGCTTCTCCTGGGGGTGACTTCAAGACCACCAGGCACCTGCAACACCTGCATATAGTGGGTGTCACAGAAATAGCCAGGACAGCAGGGCACATACCAGGTCTCCTTCAAAGGGCCTGTGCATATAGTGAATAATCACAGAGGATGAGTATGGCTTATGTCTCCAGCATTTAATTTTGTTTTCAAAGCTCCCTAGTTTCTCTGGAACTCTTAATTCCATCACAGTCCTGGATTTTTCAGACTTATAATTTGGCTCTTGGGATGAAGTGCTTTGTCTGTACTCATAAAATGCTATGAAGCTCCTGGCCGCTATAGATATATTTTAGCTCAAAAGAGTCAGTTGATCCCTACAGACTGGAAGTTGCTTTCCAATTTTTTTTTTTTTAACTGGAATGCAGTGTAAAATCTAAGATGGTTTTGAGAGTAATTAAGCATATGCAATTAATGTAGTGTGTAATTGCTCTCCCTATTAATTTTCACAACCCAAATACTATTTTCCTTGCATAGCCTTTATGGCCTCTTTGACCCCTTTACTATTACTCAGACATTAAGGACACGCTTTCCATGGGACCATTGTACTTGCCATTCCCACTGTTTGGAACCATCTCATATATTCAGCAGAACTTTCAGGTGTCTGTCATGCTGCTTTTAATTTTTTTATATACATCACAGTCTAAACCATCACTTAAAAAAAAATCATTGTATAATCTGCTTTCTACCACAAGGCTATAAGCACCATGAAATAAGAAATTTTGTTTATTCACTACGGTATCCCCTACCCAGGATCAAAATTACTTGGCGTGTAGTAGTTATTTTGTACATGCTGTTGAATAAATGAATTAATGAATATTGATTTTCTCTGTAACACAATGACTTGAGAAATGTATATGTGTGTTTGAATTCAGTCTTACGTGTTTTTAATTCATTTAAACATTTTGTTACCCTTTCATCCATCTATCCATTCTTAAAATACACTTCAGAATTCTAAAATGTGGAGAATGCTATATAGATCTACAAAAGAGAGCCCTTAAATAGAACGCTGTGCTCACCTGAGCCTTAACTGGGAGAAAGTAGAGAGAATTACTAAAGCAGTATAAAACATTACAGTTGAGGTAAAAATATATTAAAAAGAAAGCCCACAATGCTTTCAAAATCAACAAAACCAAAGGGATCTTTCATTAAATGTTTATAGATTTTTTTCCTCTCTTCTTAATGTATTTTTTAAATTGAGAGTATACTGAGTATGTTCATATATATTTGTATTTTGTACCCTTCTTTTATCATCTGAGTACCTCAGAATCACCTAATCATTGTCCTTTTGTAACTGGATGCCCCCACTCCCCACCCTGGGCACCCAGAGGCTTCAGGCCAAGGTTACTTTTTGCAGCTGAGGCATGCTGGCCTCAGCCCACTGCCTATGGATTCCTTCATCCCCACTGCCCCCCATGAGGCTGGCTCTGGCCATGGCTGCCTGGCCCCACAGGCCCAGGAGCCTGCCCTGACCTGAGAGCTCTTCTCCCTTTTATATCTGGCTTTAGGATTCTAAATGAACTTATCAGATGTGAGCTAAATGGACTCATTAGGTTCTAGCTCACTTCATCAATTATTTTTTTCAGATTGAAAATGGAAAACAAGCTGGTTCTAAACTGTCCAGTCAGATACTTAATATTGAAAATACTCTAATCAGGCTTGGGAGGGGTGGGGCACCCTGAAGGCAATATAAGGCAGAGCAAGAGCCACTTTGAGTCATTCTGGTTCTTACCTCTGAAGAAAGAAGAAACATTCTCCTGGCCTTTGAAGAGGAAGCCTTCAGCCCACCTTAGAAGGATTCTGCTCCTAGCCTATGAAGAGAGAAGTATGGGGGGAGGGGTGCAGTGGACTTCTATAGACATCCAGACCTCCTCATACCTGCACAGAGACTAGTGCCCTGCACCTGCCTCTGGCCCTGCCTCTGACGTTGCCTTCAAGGAGCACTTTGGGCTCAGCCCAGTCTCTCAAAGAGCTAAACAGCCTCTAGTTCTCTTGTACTACCTCCTGGTGCTCTTGAGTCACTCACTGCCCTGTCCTGCATCCAGCCCAGTCTTTAGACTGTGGCTGTGGGCTGCTGCTGTGTTACCTCATCTTCCATGAGTGGCCTTTGTTTGGGACTTCTGGACACTGTGGACACTTAGTGGATGAGACCACTGTCCACTTGTGCCATTAGAAACTCTCCTTTTCCCCAATCTCCAGTTTGTTTAGTGAAGGCCCTGTTATTGTTGGAACCTGAGTCTCAGTGGTCTTGTAATCTACCCAAAGGACACAAAAACAATGATCCAAAAGAACACCTGTACCCCTATGTTTATTGCAGCACTATTTACAATAGGTAAAACCTGGAAACATCCCATATGCCCAAAAATAGATGATTGGATCAAGAAGATGTGGTATATATACACAATGGAATATTATTCAGCAATCAAAAAGATAAACTCATTTTCAGCAAAATGGATGGAGCTAGAAAGAATTATGCTCAGTTAAATAAGCCAGAAGGAAAAAGAAAAAATATTGGATGGTTTCGCTTATAGTAGGAATGTAGGGGAACCAAATAAGACATCAGTGTAAAAAAATAATAACAATACAAAACACAACAAAGCAAAAACAATTATAAATCAGAGACATCCTGCAGGGGAGGAGGAGAGAGAGGGATCAGAGGGAGGGAGGGAGGTGCATAGCGGGCTGTGGTGATGGTGCATGGGTGCATTGGGGAAGGAAACTGGTGAAGGAAACTCTATGGGGACTACACCTGAGGGGTGGGGGGAAACAAATATTGTTTAAAAATGAGCAATGATGTAAAAAAATAAAAAATAATTATTAAAAAAAAAATGTGTGCCCACAGTTATGAACCCACTGACAGTGAGCTCTCCCCACCTTGGGCACTGTCCCTTAGCACTATTTGAGCATTCCTTTGTGCTGTTTCTACTTGACAATTTAGGGTTTCTTTCAACATTTTTTCACTGTAAGAAATAATAAACATCTTTGCATAGTCTGTGTTCCTAATTTGAATTGTTCCTTTCAGATGTAATTTTTAAAAACAAAGGAACTCAGTTAAACAGGTTAACTTTAGGATGACTTTGAATAAATTTAAAAGACTATACCACCCTGGTGGCACAAGGGGTTAAGCATCACACTCTGAGGCAATCTGCAGCCTCTGCAGCACGAGTTCATTCCCCAGCCGCCCAGGCAACAGCCCACAGGGCGAAGCAGAACTCTCCTGTCTTGCCCGCTGCTCCTCTCAACAGTGTGTTTTGGTCAGTCTGCCTGTTCTGTCCCCCACTCTGTCTCTGGTGATCCTCTCACCCCCTGCATATCTGGCCTGTACCCCAGCTCTTGTATGCATAAATAAATAAATAAATCTTTTTTAAAAAAAAAAGACTATACCATTTTGCCTGAAGTTTTGGTAAAACCTTAAATTGGAAATTATATTCTCTGTAAATTCAGTATTGCATGTTTTTCATACCCAAGCTTCCTAACTTAGTATTTCTCTTCTTTTGACTGCTTCACATGTCTTGTCTTGCCCATATCCAGACAACATTTTTCCACTATTTGATTATTGCTTTTCATAGAGAAGGCAGTGGAGTTTTTGGTTTATGTTTGTGTGTATGCAGTCAACTTCCTAAATACTCTTGATGTTTCTAATGGTTCTGTATTTTTTTATTATCTTAGGTTATCCAGTTATGTACTACTATCATCTGCAAGTAATAATAATAATTTTGTCTAATAGATGCATTTTTTTTTCACCTCATTGCATTAGATGGATTTCTTGGAATAGTGTATATCATAAGCCCTCTTTTGAATCTGGTTTTAATAGCAATGACTTTGGTGTTTTACCTTTATGTAATCTGTTGATTTTTCAATTAAGATGAATTATATTTGGACTTGTGAATGAAGTGTCCTTCTTTTATTCAAGATTTCTAAGAATTTTACCACATCATATGATATTTGTCTTTATTAGCCTAGAATAAGCTAGGTGAGTTATTCTTCTGATACATTACTGAATTAGTTTGTAGTGTTTTATTTATGATTTCCATGTTTTTTATGACTGAAACATACTTTCATTTCTTTTTTATGCTTCTTTGTTGTCAGGGTTATGCTTTATTTTTAAATGTTCAAGTCATTTTCATTATTTTTGTCTCCAGAGTACTGTACACTGCATAGTCATTTCTGGTTCTTGAATGCTTGAAATAACATTCTCATAAAACCGCTGGGGTCCAGAACCGTTTGAGAATAAAATCTTTTAATAATGTTAATTGTTTTTTTGCTATGTTTTGGGGCATGTTTGGGCTTTCTACCTTTCAAATCAATAGGAATATTTTTATTTTTCCAGGAAGTCATCCATTTCATTGAAATTTTCTATTTTATTATCAAACTGTGTTATTTAAACAATTTTTATAATGTCTTTTTTGTACTTCATTCTATCACCTTTTTTTTTTGTTATTTTATTTCCCCCATTTGCTTAGGTATGTCATTGGATTCTAGGTTTTCCCCAAAGATATATATGTGTGTATATATATATATATATATATATATATATGTGTGTGTGTGTGTGTGTGTATATATATATGTGTGTGTATATATATATATGTATATATATATGAAAGCATTAGCTATTAATTCTATTACATTTAAATTTAAATTTGTGTCATTTGATATATTTTTTTAAATTTCTCTATCATGCTTTCCTCGGAATGGTTTTTGTTTTATTCTTGTTTTATTCTGAAATAAAATGTTTATTTCTTTTTTCTTTTTAAATAATAAATGCAAGATGTTTTCATTCCCTTTAATTCTTTTTTATAATTTATTTTTTTAATTTTATATATGTTTTACATCGTTTTTCATTTTTGCACAATGTACACATTTTCATCTTGGTTATAGTCCCCATACAATTCCCACCCCTCTTTTTGATCCTACTCCCTCCTCCGTCCCCTGCCCCCCCATAGTGTGTCTCTGGTTTATATTGCTTGTTGATTTTGATTTTCATTTTATTATAATTCTATATATACATTTATGAATAACACAGTCAAAAAATCCTTGTCTTCTAGAAACTTGCGTTTCAGAGATAATTAACCTCTAAGTCTTTATTGCTATTAATAAATATTACTTAATGCTTGTTAAAATAACCAACTGCTACTTGGTTTGTTGCCAGGTTATTATATGCCAGACACTGTTCTAAGAGCATGTTAGTGCACTTAATCCATTCAGCAACCCGAAGGGCTACAGATATTATTATACTCATTTTATAGATGAAGGACCCAAGTCACAGAGAGTTTCAGTGATTTGTCCCTTGTCACATCACCAAAGTGGTAAAGTCAAACAAGCTTCTTACTAACTATTCTAACCAGGACGTCTGATTTGTTTCTCTTGGACAAGGGACTTTGCTTATTCTTTAGTAGATTGAGGCATTGAAGCTTCAGTATTGTATACTTCCATCTAGTCACTAGAGAAATTTTGGTGTATGTAATTCCTGCTTTTAATATCTTATTGAGGTTATTTCCATGGCATGATTTGCATTCAATTTTTAACAGTTCTGTGAACAAGTGAAAATAAAAAGTCTGAAGCAGTACTCATTCCTTCAACTTTCCTAATTATGTCATGCAGAATAATATTTATTTGTCTGCTATTTAGTCACTGCTTCTGGTGTACTCCATCTCATGTGATTATGTTTCTAGTTCTGTTCTTCATAGTAGTCACAGGTTTTGCTTTATATACTTTGCTGCAGTGTTACTTCGAGAAGAGTTTTGTTTTCCTTTAATGATTACACTTTTGGTGTTGGGTGTGGTAAGCTCTATATAAAACAGTGCTATAACACAACAGTGCCAAAGACAGTGTCAAGGAGGGGTCAGACCATTGTCAGTGGGTTCTCATCCAGGTGCACAATTGCAAGACCACCCAGGCTCAGAGCCCAACTGAACAATAGAATTTATATAACATATAGGAAATAGGGGAAAAGGAAAGACTTTCTAAGGCCACAGTGGCTGGCTGTCTCATTCCAGGTAGTGTCCACAATGTCCAGAAGTCCTAAGCAAAGGCTGTTCATGGGAGATGAGGTGATATGGCAGCAGTCCACAGATACTGTCTGAAGGCTGGGCCAGATATCAGATTGGACAGCAACAGACTTAACAACATCATGAGGCGGTGCCAGAGACTAGAGGCTGTGAATAAATGTTGTGAGCTGGTGGCATACAACAACAGTGAACTGCTCTTTGTGTCACAAGGCCAAGGCCAACAGTGGTTCTTGCAGGTGAAGTTAAAGGCTGGATTAGAAGCAGGTGCAGCAGCCCGGTTGCAGCAAAGTTCTGTGGAGGTCTGGTCAATCCTATGAAGATCATTTACTTGACGCTTCTCTCTCTTTTGAAGCCATCTCCTGAATCCTTCTTCTTTAAATATTGTTCTGTGAATGATTCCCTTTCGAAGGGTGGCTGCTGATTCTATCTTTCCTTTCTGAAGATTGGCTGCTGACTGCCCCAAGCTGGCTCTTGCTCTGCTTTATAGCCTCTCCAGGGTTTCCCGTCATACAAGACTGATTGGACCGTTTTCAATCCTAAATGATTGAACTGTTTAGCATCAATCTGCTCACTTTCCATTTTTATTCCAAATAATTAACTCAAGGTTAAGTGACAGTTGGAGAGCTCCTGATTGTTCATTTCACTTGAACCTGACTGATCCTTATAGAGCCATATATAAAAGGGAAAAAAACTGGCTCTTACTTAGACCAGCCTGCACTCAGGTTAGGTCCCTGGGGTCCAGGGAGCTGTGCCAAGCTGAGGTGGGTGTGCCTCAGTACAACAAAATGATCTTACCCTGTGGCACCCACAGGCCCCAGGGATTCAGTTACATATATACAATACTATACTTGAGATATAGTATTGTAAGCCAATGGTAAATCCATAAAATTTTATTAAAAAAAAAAAAAAAGAAAGCAGGGCCTCCCTGGTGGTGCAATGGGTTAAGCACAGCACTGTGAAGCTGTCCGCAGCCTCTGCAGAGTGAGTTCGATCCCCGACTGGCCAGGAAGATGCCCACATGGCGCAGCAGACCTCTCCTGTCTCGCCCACTGCTCCCCTCAGCAGTGTATTTCAGTACATCTGCCTGTTTTGGTCCCCACTCTGTCTCTGGTGAATGCTTTCACCCCCTGCCCCTCTGGCCTGTACCCCAGTTCTTGTATAAATAAAAAATAAATATAAAAGAGAAAGCAGCTCTCTCTGCTCCATCTAAATCCTTCTATCATAAAGTCTAATTTATTTATCATGAATACTGTCACTAATATATCCACATATTTTAAATTAATTCTTTGTAATTTTGTTTTCGGCAACTTTTCATTAGGTCTATAGTTAAATTTATCACTTTGTGAGCTATTTTGCCTGTAGTACATAGTTCTGAGACATTTAATTTGAATGTGAATTTTTATGTCCTTTTAAATTCAGTTTTTATGTATGTTGCCATATCCTCCTATTTTTACCCTGGTCAACTTGAAATTATAGTGTTTTAGATATTAGTGTTTGCCCAGACATGTATTAAATGCGCAGTTAAAAATACCACTCTGCCCTAACCGACATATTCATTGTTTTTCAAGACAAGTAATTTACCACTTAGAAATATTCTCCCTCCTCTTTTTTCTCTTCCTACCTGTATCAATTTAATTAGGGCAATCATTATACAATGATTAGTTTTACCATGTAGTCACCTTGCCCATTGTTTGATATGTTTGTTCTTATAACAGTGTTTTCAACAATCTGTTCTTTTTGATTTGTGTTCACTTGGTATCACTGTTTCATTCTCTCTTGTAATGGCTCTGCTTTCTTGAGATTTGCTTTTCTTCCATCTTTTTTTTAAAGATTTATTTATGCATACAAGAGCTGGGGTGCAGGTCAGAGATGCAGGTGGTGAGAGGATTCACCAGAGACAGAGTGGGGAGCAGAACAGGAGGATTGACTGAAATATACTGCTGAGGGGAGCAGCGGGCGAGTCAGGAGAGGTCTGCTGCACCATGTGGGTCACCTCCCTGGCTGGGGATCGAACTCGTGCTGCAATGGCTGTGGATAGCTTCATAGTGCAGTGTTTTAACCCCTTGTGCCACCAGAGAGTCCCAATTCCTCCAACTTTTTGTGAACAGGAAAAAAAAAAAAGCACCTTCCTACATTAGTAACACTTTAAATGAGTGAAATGTTTTGGGCAGAAAAAAAGTATTTTCTTTTATACCCAGATAGTTCGACATTTTCCAAAATATATTCTGCAGAACACTTGATGTACACCCAGTCATTAAAAGCTAGGTCGTTGAACAAAGTCCATTATTTCTTGCTGCAGCACTGAGGGAGGTCTTCAGCTTGCAACTGTGTTTTGCCCCTCTTCAAGAAGAGAGGGTGATGGGTAGGGCCTAGACTCTCCTTTCTGACTAGTGTGTTGCAGAATTGTGTTAACATGTATTTTGTTGTTTTGGAAGGATACTTCTGCATTTTATTTCTCATTTTAGCTTGAATGTTATTTTTAATGATGTCAAATATATCTTGTTTTTTTTTTTATTAACCCTTTGCACTCCGAACCATTCTGGACATTGGCTACCAGGTACTCGACGCTACTTAGCGGCGGAAACGTGCATTACCCTCGTATTATTTAGTATAATTTTGGAACCAAGTAACATATTATAATGATATTGGACTTATATGAATTGGGTGACATCGAGGAATGTATATTTGCACAAAAAACAATATTTTATTGTTTATAATTTTGTACAGTATGATAAGTTTTGTAACACACCCCAATATGCATTGCAGGCTGATTAGTGCATGTTTGACATGTCTGTATAGCGGTCTATCTGGAGCTCATTCATCTTCACTACTACTTGTGTCATGAGACTCATTGGTGGTTGGATGCTTTGCCATTGTTCTAATAAAATATGAATAAATGCATGGGTTGAAAATTTCTAATTGTTATTACTAACTGACAAGATGATATTTACCAAAATAGCTTTCACCAAACAATTTATTCACTAAGAAAAGAATCACTTTTCCGATTTTCTCCTTGTTAGATCTATGTGCACTGCTCGAAGCTTCAAACCAAAATGAGGTCAGCTTTGAAAATCTTTTCCTCCAGATGTAGACTTGTTTATTTGTAATTATATATCTCACTATACAGTGCGCACTATGTTCGAAAACCGACCTTTCTTCTACAAACTCCCCTTATCGCTCTTTTCAAGTGGCGTCGCGAAGTGCTCGGACCGTCGTGAGCACGCATCTCACGTTCTCGTCCGACACAAAACCCGCTGACATTTCTTGTATATATCTTAGTAATTTTACGATATTTTGATTTAATTTCTTGTGCCATTTCAAGATAAAACTTCAGGGAAACATGCATGTCTCAAAAAGTTGCGTTGAAATAACTCAATTCCCCGTAATCACTAATAAATTGCAATGTCCCCTAACAGGGGACATCTGAGTGATATGCTAGAATTCCGATGTCCCCTGAGAGGGGACAGCGGAGTGCAAAGGGTTAATTTTAGGTCTGCTTTATGCTAAGAACATTCAGTGTGCTGTGCTTTGATTTAGTTCTACTTTCTTTTATCTACTTTTTTTTTTCTTTTGGGTCATGTATGTATTCATGCTCTGCACGTTAATTGGACTGGATTGGGTTTATCTGGTTCCAAACAACTTTGCTGCCTCCACTGTAGTCTTATCCTACTTGAGCAGTTTTAAGCCAGTTTCCTTTCTTCTCTGCCTTCTATCTACTTGTTTCTCCTAGTGAGTATGGCTTCTTTTATCCTATCCGGGAGCAGCAAACAGACATTTCTACCTTTTTTCTTTGTTTTTGTTTTTCAATTCATTATTTACAAACTCTACTTTTACTCTGAGTCTCCAACAGTCTTTCCCCTTCTTCTCAGTAAGAGAAAAATGTTCACGACCTCATGTGATGGTGATTGATGTTTTTGGCAACTGTCTTATATATAAGCTGTGCTATTAATCCCCTATGGTGGTGGCAGATTTCCCATCTCAACCCACAATTTTTTTTTTTTACTTCTTCTCTTGCTATTTTTCTCTGGCTTATTTCATATTATTTCTAGAATTTTGGATTGTAATACATTCTTATAGTTAAAAAAAACAGAAGTTTAAAATGTATGGCTTGAAATGCCCCCCTCTTTTTCTTGCAATATTTAGCTCCCTCCACAAGTACAAATGCTCTTTATTTCTGTATCTTTCTGCAATTCCTTTATGGGTACATAAGCAAACACAAGTATAAATTCATATTCTCCTCCATGCTTTCTCTCCTAACAATATAAACAGAGCAGTGTGCTTGGCTCACTGCAGATCAGCTTCTGTGCATGGCATTTACCTCTTTGGGGCTGAGGAGGAATGTTCATTTTGCTTGTCTTGGGTGAGCGACCACAGTGAGTGCTTCCCTAGTGTGTGCAAGGTACAGGCATGTCCCCACATATAGCTCTCAGTCCTGTTCTGGTCACCAGTGAGGCATAGCCCATAATGCTGAAGTGTGTTGTTGATTTCCCTTTTCTTCTGGTTCTGTAGAGCATCTGACTCAAAATGTGTCCAAGGATAGAATAGAAAGTGTTCATTTAGAGGCTATTGTGGCATTTTGGAATTGCCTAAGTATCTGATAGTGGCTTCTCTCTCATTGAACAGTGTAGAACAGTTTGGGTGTTATCAGTCTTGTGGGTGACTAAGCTAGTATACTGGGACTCCTAGTGTAGGGTCTTCACATTTGTTATCAACAAACGGGAAGACTGGGATGAGCCTTTACTACCAGTTTGAGAACCATGTGAAATTATTGGAAAATTCTTGACTGAAGAGTGTAAAAACAAGTTACTAATGAGGGTAGGGAGAGCTGTGGTTTATGGGAGGGGCATTTGCCTGATTTGTGTTTAGTGAAACTCCGATAATCCAGAGACAATAGAATGCAGTCAAATGAATCAAGATCTTTTTTGCCTTTTCAGAGAGTTGTGAGTTCAGGTTCAGAAGATGTATTCAAAACACCACGTTACCTATTTCAAGATCATGCTGATTTAGTTAGTGACATGTCAGTACTGTTGTTCTGCATGTAATAATGGAAGTGGATGTTCTAGATCATTTTCCTGTGTCTCCCCTGTTAATCCAGATGGTTCTGATTTTTTCTTAATAGTTTTTGCTATCTGAAGTTAGACATTTATTGATAGTAATTCCCTATCATGTAATTATGTCCAATGAAAAGTGAAGAATCTGGTGGAAAGAAAATGGTTTCAACAAGAAATTCCAGTCATCTAAATAATCTAATTTACATACTCAGTCAACTTCAAATTTTTCAAGTAACTTGATATTCAATGTAGAAAACTTTGGATACACTTGGACAAGGTTTAAATCCATGTGCTCATCATACTCTGTACAGACTGAAAAGTCATGTGGGAGGGAATGTAGAAAAATCAGTGGACAGGGGAGTAGATTAGGGTGAAAAAAGTACTTTTAGGCAGAGGAGAAACAAAATAATTGAAGATGTTAGTTCATACTCACCTCAACACTTTCCTAACAAAAACGATATTTGACTGTTGATGAATAATTTGGTGATTAATGTAGAGATGAAAATATTCCTAGCTTGAGTATTAAGTTGGCCCTGTCAGTGTGATTTGTATGGAGCCAAAATTATGTTAGCACCACTCAGTGGTTATGCCAATACAATTAAGTGCTCTATAGAAATGCTGTAACTCACCATTTTACTTTCTTGCTCAAAGTAATGCACTCTGTGCTTCATAGTCTGATGAGAGGTGTTAAAAGTAAGAAATGGAATGTATTTTTGAGGCATTACAAAAGGGAAATATTATATAACTGGTCATAGTGGAATAGGCCCATTAGTGCTTCATTCCCACAGTGGGGAGCAGTTGGTTGCAGCAAATGTTGGACATCCTTTGAGTGCTTTTTACAGGCTTTCTGGATACTTCACATAAGCAGTAAAATAGCTATTTAAAAAAATGTATGTGTAAGGAAAATACAGTGTTCTCTGTCACATGCTTGGAATTTGAGCCTGTGGTGAGAATACCTTACAAGAGGTGCCATATATTGATTACTTCAGACATCTCAGTTTACTTATAAAATAAATGAAGTCAGCTCTTGGACACCTTACATCCCTAGTGACCACTTCTATCATTTATCTCCTCTTTCTAAGCATTTTCCTGGGATGACCTTGTGAAGCCAGTTTAATGACAACATCTGAAGGAAAAATAATTCCTGGTCCTCCTTGCCTTCCCCTCAATCCCCTCCCCCCACCAGAGGGGGAGTCTTAGCACTGCAGCCATAGAAGAGATTTCTTACCCTTGAACATGGGGTTCCTTTCAAGTAAGGCAAGAAGAAACACCAGTATGAGAGACTTAGAAAATCTGTTTAGTGCCTCCGGGTGGGTAACCATCCTAACTACAACTGTAATGAAATATGAGGAAATCAAGATTATGGGTTCACATTAGGGACTTGTGTTGGTAACCCAACACTGTTTCCTGAGCACCTGCTATGTGGACGTCACGGTGATGGCCGGTGGGGCACCAAGATGAAGGAGAGATAGTCCCTGTAATCAGGCCATGGTCTGGAAGGGGTAAAACCCATGCTCATGCAAAGTGAACCTGTCCAGGCTGCAAAGCAAGAGACAGCAGAGGTGTTTCAGTGTACAGGAGAGCCTGGCACAGCTGACATCCACTGGGATACTATACCTTCCCTGCCTTCTGCCTATCTTTTTGCATTTCTGCATGTTACACGCTTCTTTTCTTTTGCCTGTCTAATCATGTGAATTCCAACTACAGCAGAGAGTGATGGTTTGAGATCTGGAATGATTGTTAGCTTTGCTAGGAATCATCAGTACCATTTACTTACATAAAATGTGAATGTTGAGAACCCCTTGGTCACCAGCAGGCATAGTGTAAGCATGTCACCCAGCATACTTGGTGGTCCAGTCACCACTTAGCAGCTTATAAGGTATGTTGTAAAGCTATATCTGTAAATAATGTTAATGAGAAAAAAATAATTGCTCAGAATGTCAAATTTCTTTATCAACCTTCCAAACTAATAAAGCAAGTTCTTCTCAGGCAGATGGTACTTGGTTTTAGATTATATTGTGTATGGAAATATCGGAGGGGAAAATCCAACCCTAAACTCCCTTTAAAAATTCTTTTGTCTAGCTGTGAAGGAGGATGGTTGAAGCCCACACCACTCACAGCAGAGATGGAGTCTCTCTCCCGGCAGCTTTCCGATTTGAGGAAATAAAAATCCCAACCTTTCTGCCCATCATTTCATGGCCCTGTGGACTTGCACAGGAAATCAAGGAAGACTTGTAAAACACAGCGTTCACAGAGCTCAAAGTTTCGCTCACCCTGCTTACCACATACAGATGCATCCACTCAAATCAGAACAAGATGTGATCTTGCTGAGAAGGAATCCTTGTAATATCATGTTACCTCCCCCTGAAAATTCCCCCAAGCATGTATAAAATGCAGAAGACCTAAAGTAAAATATTGAAGAAAGCCTTTAAGGCTGGAAAGCAAGCTGCATTTACTTTCTTTGTATCATATTATATATACATATTGCAATTATGTCAGCGATTAAAAGCATTGTCATGCTGCATTATGAACTGTTTTTATGTTTAGGATTAGATAGCTCTCCCCCACACTCCCATGGATTCCTTTTATGTCCTAAGGGCAAATCCTTCCTCTTGGGTCAGGAATGTAATAAGGTAGGTTTTCCTCTCTCTGGGGATATTGTGTCTGTCTCACTGTGTTTAAATTGACGCAGAAAGCTCTTCAGAGAAAAATATAGTTTTTTTTTTTTTTTTTTTTGTATATGAGCCAGCAGTTGACTAACCCACTGGGAATTCTCCGTGTTGAGCATTTTAAAGGTATAGGTTGGGTGTGTTTGAACTGCTGATGCTCAGTGAAAACTGTGGGCGCAGTGGAGTGGCCAACCTTTGCGAGGAAATACTGTCTCACGTGCTCTTGGGGGTAAAGAATCATTGTGCTAACCAATAATTGTCAAATGATAAATCAGAAATCACCAGCTCATTTTAATAATTATGATTCAAGACAGAAATAAAGAGAAAATACAGTTTGTATAAGTATGTAGATAGAATTTAAAGGCATTTCGCTACCCAACATGAATTTCCTAAAAATTGCATTTTTTCTCCATCAGATGTATGAAGTGTTAGGATTCCCCTCTTGGGAGTTGATCCTCAGACCCTGGTATCCAAGAACAAATTTACCATTTGAAGTAAAAGGGAATTTTCTTAGTTTTGATATCTCCTTCCAGAGGACCAGTTACCAGAGGTCACGGTCCTTGCCAACCGAGGATAACTTAACCTTTGTAATGTTGCTTAATGGTTTTAATGGCACCCCAGAGAGTCCAGGAGCTCGAAATACTTTCTTTTAGAGTATAAGCAGTACAGTGTATGTGAGTGTATGTGCGCGCGTGTGTGTGTGCGCGTGCTTGTGCTAATATATAAGTACCCATGCAAGAATTCCTCCTTCCCTCCTTCCCTCCTCTTTCCCTCCTTCCCTCCCTCCATCAAGGTGCAGGTTACCTCTCGTGTGTGTATCCTGCCTGTAACTTTCCTAGAGAGTTGCTGCTTCCGGTGAGACCTTTGATATTTTATATCTGAAAGTGAATGGATTCTTCATTTTAAATTTACCACATCCCCCCCCCCCCCTCAGTTCCATTTGTGTGCAGGTAGTAAGTTTAGTCCTGGATTCTGTTCTTATCTATGCCACAGACTCATGGTGCAATATTAGGGAAGTTTCTGATCCTCTCTGAGCATCAGGGGAATACTCCTTCGGGAGATAAAGTGAGAAAAAAATAGCTAAGTGGGAATACATAGGACATGCCAGTCAGGTGCTATTGTGGACGCAAGCACAGGTATATGCATCAGCCTGCACACCAGGTCCCTAGAAACAAATGAGAGGAAGAGAAATAACAAGAACAATCTCAATGCTCTTTGCCACCTTCCCTGTACAGTGGATTTACAATCCACTCATGAGAAAAACCCAGGTGAAGAAACCTGGAGCCAGGTGCCCACCTTGATGCTTCCTTAAAATATTCTCTTGTTACTTATGGTGTGTTCAGTTTCCTGAAAAATAAAATACACAAAATCATTTGTTAGTAATTTAGTTAAGAAAGAAAGACTACACTTTTGCTTTAAATATCCAGGTGACAACATTTAGATCAAACATTGAATTTCAATTATCTTCAGGCTCTGGAGTTTTGGAAAGCACGTTCACTGTTTTTCCCTATAGAGTGTTAAAATTCATAAACTTGAACCAGTTTCTATCCTGTTATTATTATACTATATTAAGACTCTGTTCATATGCAATGTGGAGGCCAATATGAAAGCTGCCTATATGTTAGAGGCATATGCTTTAAGGGTCAAAAGAAACTTTTGAAAGTTGCATGAATACGCAATATAAACTGGCCACATTTCCTAGGAAAATGTGCTTATAAAATATATTTTATAGAATCAAGCCCTTAAATTGAAAACATTTTTAGGAATAAATTAGCACTTCTTGAGAAATGAAATTCTTACTTTGGTGGGGAGGTAAAAGGCAAAAAAAAAAAAAATGCAGACATGACTCAAATTCAAAAAAAGCCCTCTACCCCAGGATTGATTGCATCATATACTTAGCACAAGCTAGTCTGGCCCCCTAGTTCTCTTTTGGAAGAGCCACAGATCAGTTTGCACAAACACATACCCTTATTTTTTTTAATTGCCAAGTTTAGACCTGTGTCTCTATGTAAAGTGCCTTCCTTATTTATTTCTCCAATTGAAACTCTATATGAGCAACCCTGCTTCTTTATTTCTGTCTCTTCAATCACTTCAGTCATGGTAGGGGGCAAAATTTCCATTACATTAATGAGATTTCCACAAGCAGATTAAAGAGGAAATATGCCCTTTAGTTAATGCTGTTACTTAACAGCACTGCATTAGGAAGAAATCTCTGTATAAACTATGGACAAAAACAATAGCCAGGGGGTAAAATTCCAGTGAAAATAGAGTAGTTCAATCACAGGAGTACCTTGATTTTTTTCTGCCCTTCATCTGAAGCTTCATTAAATTATTTCAAGAGAAATCTGTAGTAAAACATAAGATTATTTGCTTTCGACAGTCAGTGGACCATTTGAAAACTGGGATTACCCCTTAAATGTCAGCATCCTAATCTCAAATTGTGTTAACCTTGGCATGTTGGGCAAAAATAAATTTCAGAATCCCTTTCCATTAATAATGAACAGGAACCAACTGAGACAACTGAATCAGGTCATCACTAGCTCAAAACATCAATCTGCAATTGATATATAAAAGGGGGTTCTGCTCGGTGGACCTTAAAATCATGTGTGTGCAGAGATTTATCAATTGTTGTTAGTAGAAGAGGCACAGGAAACCGCTTCTGTTCCCCGAGGCTTATGGTTCTCAAAGCACATCGCTAAGGTAGGTGGCAGATTATGAACATGAAGAGTGGTAGTGCATCAGCTTTGAGTGTGGTATTTTCAATAACAGACTCCTCCAATAAATGTTTACTGACTATCTATTAGAAGCTGGATGTTATTGCAGGCACTTAGGATGCATTAGTGAACAAATGGGATAAAATATCCCTTGCCCCCGTGGAATTCACAATCATATGGGTGGAGAGAAGCAGACAATCATATACTGTCTCTTTGTATAAATTATATGATGTTAGAAATGATAAAGGACATGATGGAAAATAAAGCAGCAGGTTGAGGGGTGCAGAGCTCAGGGATGTAGGTTTGGTCTAAGTGGTTGATCAGGACCAAGATCAAGTGGGGTGATGAGTCTAGCTAAGGAGGCAACATTTGAAGAAGGACTTGAAGGAAGTGGAATAATCCTGGTTTAGCATCCCCCTCCTAGGTGTAGCCCAAGTGCCTCAGCTGTGTGTCCAAGTTGTACAGCCTCTGGAGTGGCATTTTCCAATCAGACGCTGATTCAGCTCTTCTTTCCAGGTTCTGTGGTAGGTCAGGTGAGCCCAGGTCTCAGTGGTCCTCAGGTCCCCTGTCCATCCATCTCCTGTGTTGCTGGAAATTCAGTGTCCCATCTTAAGATTGCAATTTTTGCCGTGTTACTAGATATTTTCTCCATTTCCTACCAGCCCTCCCCACCAAAGTGTTGCAATTGGGCAGCTATCACTGGCAGGGAACTTCACTTTTACTACCTTAACCTCTTCTGTTGACATTCTGCCCTAGGGTCTTGCAAATGTACCTGGCAGGATTGATGTGCTCAATCTTCTGCTATTTGGTTCTATCTCCTTTGTACTCTTCTTTATTTCCTTTCATGTTTTCCTGTGTCTTAAATGCTGGTTCCTATAGTTTGTGACTGCCGTCCTTCAGCATCCTCTGCACAATCTCCATAGGTCAGGGATTTTCAAATTGGGCCTTGTGAAATCCTTAAAATTCTGTGTGTTGATAATGGAATATTACTCAGCAATCAAAAAAGATAAACTCATGCAATTTGCAGCTACATGGATGGAACTGGAAGGGGTTATGCTCAGTGAAATAAGCCAGAAAGAAAAAGAAAAATACTGGATGGATCTCACTCATACATAGCAGGAATTTAGAAAACCTAAATAAGGGACCAGGAAAAAGACTAATTAAAATAAAGTAAAAATCAAAACTAACAAGCAGCTATAAATCAGAGACACAATACAAGGAGGGAAGGAGGGAGTAGGATGAAAACAAGGGAGGGGGTGCGAATTGTATGGGAACTATAACCATGATGAAAATGCATACATTGTGCAAAAATGAAAAAATGATGTAAAAAATATATAAAATTAAAAAAATAAAAATAAAAACCTAAAATAGTAACGTACAAAAAAAAATTCTGTGTGTTGAAATCACACAAGATAGCATGGAATGGGAAAGGGGCCTGCCCTCCTCTTCAGCCACACCCTTTTTCAGATTCCATTTAAGCTTGTCTTCGGGATTGGAGCTCTGTGTTGAGACATCCTGGAGGCACTTTGTAACATGTCATGTCTCAAATGGAAACATAATCTCTACCAAATTTGTTTGACCTCCAGTACCACTGTTGTCAGAATTTTTCAAGCTAGAGGCTTCACAATCTAATGCACTAGCCTCAAATGTTTGCAAAATGTCTCCCAAATCTAGACCCCTCTTTCCATCCTCATATCTGTTGCCTTAGCTCACAGCTCTCTTGCATGATTTTAGCAGCTCCTAAGTGGCCTGCCTGCCCAGTTGTGACACTACATACACAGCGTTATCCTTTATAAACACAAATAAAAACTTAAAAATGACACTTAAATACCTCCTCCCCCGATGCCTGGGCTCTGGGTGCTTTTAGTCATGTGGCACCCCTCATATCCCAGCCTACCTCTGGAGTACTTATCCTACTCTGCCCTTGCTTCCACACTGCTGGAAACTCAGTCTCTGGGCACCAGCACATGTGCACACACACACACTCCCTCATGATGCACTTGATTGGCTTACCAATATCATCATGCCTATTCTTAACCTAGGACCTCTATAGCTTTAATCCCTCCTCCAGAATATATTTCTTCCCATGCCAGGCACCCTCTCTCTTGGGATCCCAGTAATTTGACTGCATCGGAAGCCTTCCCTGACTTCTCATTGTTTCCCATCTACTCCATTAGAATATCCTCTTCTCAGGCAGTGGCCCTGTCCTGCTCCATGTATCTTGCCCATAGTGTACAAATGATTGAGGCTCTGCATCCTGAGTCTAGGCCAATGTTCTTTCTATAAACCCTACACCTTCCATTAACATGATAAAGAAAATCACAGTCTAGAATATGAAACAGTTTATACACATATCATGTGGGATATTTATTTTCATATACTTACATGCATGTGCAGTAAGGCCCTGAGATAGTAGGTGTGCTGCACACCAGGGTAGCATGTGGATAAGTTAATGAGCACATTAAAAATGGTACAGTTAATCATTCTACATGCTGAAAAGCTTACTAAAGCAAAGATATCCTAGGATTTCCTTTTTACTTTGTTACTGTAGGGCAAACCTGAACAGTGGGCTTGCTAGGTTTCTGTGTGGGGAGGTGAAGGAAAGAAGAATTCTTTTGGGTTGCTTATTTTTTTAATTGCAAAGATGTCTATGATATGAAAGCAAATTTTTAAACAGTATTTCTTTTTGCATTCCTACAATCTTGGATAAGATCCAGTGGACCTTTCTTAATCAGCTTGTCTCTTTAGTGTTTAGCACAGTAACTGTCATATCATAAATAAGCATTGAGTTAATAGTGAATAAATGAGTCAGCTCAGCAGGGACTGGGGGCAGATTTCCAAGTGGTTGATTGTGCCTGCTTGGCTGCCTCCTTCCTTTCTTCCAGTCATTCTTGAGATATGCCTGCATTTCTGTCATCGTCAATTCCCACCCCCTGCTTTGCACATATAAGCCCCCTCCCTCTTCCCCCCTCCCCCACACACTGACCTGATCTCCTTTTGATGGCTAAAGGGAGACTTCCATCACTTTCCATGCAGGGCCCCTCCTTAGCAACTTGATGTGCATAAGACCTCCTAGGAAAATTATGCTCAGGGACGAGGTTTGAACTGAGATTGCACCAGAATGAACTTTCCTATCCCATATCTTCAAAGGGTTCCTTTGAAAATGTGCTTGACTCTCCTCCAAATATTAAAAAATAGATTACCAGTTGAATCCGTATATACTTAATAAATCAGTTACTATTTTAACAAATATTTTAATCAAAGTTGTGATATCAAAACGTATAAACAGTGTACAAGTTCAAAGCTGACTGCAGTATTCAGAAACAGACCTCAGTAACGGGGAGGAGGTATGGGCGTTTTTATAAGGGCGGAGGCCACGCGCTCAAGCCCTGCATCAAGGAGGAAAGGGCCTGTCCCTAATTCACACACCGTGCTGTAAGCTAGGTTACCTCAATTAAAAAAAAAAGAAAAGAAAAGAAAAAGAAAAACAAAGGCAGATCTAATCTTTACTTCACCTTTATTTTAGTATTAAATTTTGAACTTTTTCACATTACACTAAATATTAGGCTCTTTAGAAAGAGCAATACCTATAAATTCAGTCTCTAAAATACTGAGATCATATAAATTAAGAAGTAATTAAAGGCTAACATTTGGTATACTTCTAGATAATGGTACTCTTAATGTCTTATATGTCAAACAGGATAAGTTTGTGCATACCTTTGTATTTTACATGGAATACAAAGACTTTCAAAAATTATTCTTCCTTGTCCTTAGAGCTAATTCTTATATGAACATTAAGCACCTTAACATTAAAAATGCGTGAGGTACTATTATAATTATAATTACTTTATTGTACCAATCCAACCTACCTTTCAAAGTTTCATGACAAAAGAATTATTTTGACAATAGCTATGCAGACACTAGTTGAAATTATTATTATACAGAGAAACTACCCATTAACCCTCTTTTCTCATCTTGGCAGAAATCCAAGCCTACGGTGTGGGAGGACTGTAGTGTTCTGGGACATGATTTGGCTTCTAAAGACTTTATATCATTGCTTTGGATGGTAATGTTTTCCAGATACATTGGGTTTATAGAAATGATCCATGCAGATGAGTGATTTGGCCTGAACATTTCATCCGTGGAGAGGTTGACTTTTCTGGCCACCTGTCTCTGACACTCTGGCCTTGCCATCTTTCTCAATCTGGAACTGACTGGCCAGAGGGACAGGAGTGAGGCTTGTGCTGCTTTCCTCTTGGAATGGGAACAGTGATCAGAAAGCTTGGTGCTTATCATGTTTGGTGGATTTGTTCATTGAGATGAGATAAATAAAAGATGACCTTTTGGAGGCTGGTTTTCCAAATTTCTTCATTTCATTATTACACAATTAAATATTCTTGCCTATCTAGATTCAGTATTTGTTTTCTTCTTATTTCTAGAATGCATACTACTAAATCCTTATTTGCCAAAGTCTTTGCATCTTTCTGTTTGGTGATTAAGCTCTTAATTTGTTTAAGGAGAGTTGTTTTTAGTGTTAATGTGACTGAAGACAAAAGTTGGTATTTAAAAGAATAAGATAAAAATTAAAGGTACCCAATTACTTATAGAAATAATATAAACAGAGCCTTAGCATGAATGGAGGGCTTAATGAAATCACTTTACATTTCTTTTTAAAATCTCAATAGGATTTCATTTCTGGTTACTCATTCAGAAAAGAAACTCTGAATTCATCAATAAATTTCAAATAAATATATCAAACTAAAATAATCTTCTTAAAAGAGAAGAATTGAATTGATGTTTTAGTAAAATAACTTAGAATCCAGAGAACAGAAGTATAAGAGAAAGGACACTTTTCACTGTTCTTGCAAGGAATTAAAGACCCTTAACCCACTTACAAGAATGAGTATGTTTTCTTTTTTACCTAAGTAATATAAATAACATACATCAATACTACTAATATTTACATTTTGCTCTTAAAAAATTCTTCTCAAGCACCAAAATTTCCTTCCTTAATTTTTAGGTCATATTAATATTAAGCCACTGTGCTATTCTGGAAGGGAAGGTGGTTAGAAGGTGCACTTCTTGGAAGGGAAGGTGGTTAGATAGATAAGCTACATCACCAAATACACCTCTCCACCAACATTTAGTTATTTTATAATTGAAAGTAACAACAAAATGAAAATTATATACACTCTGAATTAACCGTGCTTGACTTCTTGACTTTTTCTTGAGCTTTTGATGAATTTTAGATTATATAAAACATTAGAAAATAACTAATTTTTCCAAACCTCATACTATTTCTCATTGACTTACTTGAGCTGATATTAGTATTTGTTTTAGTTTTGTTTTCAAATTTGCAAGGAGTTGCATTTCTCCACCTTTCCACTCATCTCTAAAACTGGGAAAAGATGAGTAGAAAGATGGAGAAAATGGAACTCATTCAAGAGATTCTTCTAGAGTTTTCCTTCAGGGAAAAATATTTCCATCTCTCTCTCAAATCAGTTTTAATGTAAATTAAATTTTAATTTATTCTAAATTATTGTCCCTACTTTTCAGATACATTTTTGGACTATTAAATAAGAAAATAGTAATAGACTTATAAAATCAGGAAGCAAATTTAAAATTGAACTTCACTTGTTTATATCCCATCTTATGTCAAAGTAGAAGGCTTTCTTATACTTCCTCACAAATCTTTAGAAGTTTCAAAATTGAATTTTTTTTAAGATTTATTTATTCATGCATACAAGAACCGGGGTACAGGCCAGATGTGCGGGAGGGTGAGAGGATTCACCAGAGACAGAACGGGGAACAGAGCAGGCAGACTGACTGAAATACACTGCTGAGGCGAGACAGGAGAGGTCTGCGGCACCATGTGGGTATCACCCTGACCGGCCGGGATCAAATCTGTGCTGCAGAGGCTGCGGACAGCTGTATAGCGTTGCGCTTAACCACCTGTGCCACCAGGGAAGGCCCTTACAATTGAATTCTGTTAAACATGTTCATTAACTCAAGCTCATTTATGAACTCAACCACTGGTAGAAATTTCACATTTACATTTAGAAAGCATCAAACATTTCCAGTGTGATATTCTGAAAAGGAAATGTCTTGGTTTTATTTCCTTCCTGTGAAATGTATAATTGTGGTATCAAATAGTGACCTGTTCATGGTCATGATACAGAAGAATGCAGCAAAGGAGTGACTCAGTATGGCAGATATCCCCCGGCTGCAGCAACCCAGTCACCTGCAACCCAGTCACCTACAAGTCCATTGCCTGTGGTTTTCATCTATGAGAAACACTGCTTTATTTATTTATTTGTTTGTTTGCTTATTTATTGTCCCCTATGTTCATTTCTGTTAAAGAGAGAATAATATATGCGCTTGTGTGCACATATGTATGTGCATGTGCGCATATGTGTGTGTTTGTGTATGTATATGCATGTGCACATATGTGTGTTTGTGTATGTATGCGCATGTGCGCATATGTGGGTGTTTGGGTATGTGGAGAGAGGTCATATTTACCTGAGCACTATCCTATTAAAGATCATACTTTTTGTGTTCTTTGGATAGATTCCTAGGCATAGAGTTGCTGGATCATATGACAGACCCATTTTTAGTGTTTTGAGGAAACTCTACACAACTTTCCATAGCGGCTCAACAAGTTAGAAAGGAAACCTGCACCCCTATGTTTATTTCAGTACTATTTACAATAGCTAAGATATGGAAAGAAACTAAATGCCCCAAAACCGATGAGTGTATTAAGAAGATGTGTTATATATAAACAATGGGATACTACTCAGTGATCAAAAAGATAAACACACATTACTGCAACTGGAAGAAACCAGTTGACAACATTGCTGCAACTGGAAGAAACCATGCTAAGTGAAATAAGTCAGAAGGAAAAAGATAAATATTGGATGGTTTCATTTATATGTGGAATGTAGAGAAACCAAATGAAGGGTCAGATAAAGGACTGATCTTGCAAGCTGACCATAGACGTGAGGCATACGGGGGAAGGGGAGGGAGAGGAGGTAAAACAAGGGAGGGATGAGCACAAGGGACTGTGGTGATGATGCGCACGGGGGCCATGGTGGTGGAAGAACTACAGGGACTACACCTGAGGGGAGAAATCAAAATCTGTCCAAAAATTAACAACGATGTAAGAAAACTAACTAAATAAATAAAGAGCATGATTTTTGCTTTTACATGCTGTTTTATTGGCAAGACAGTAGATACTGACAAAAAGACTGGTGTGTAAGGTATACACGGAGGGGAAGATATAGGGAAATTGTAGTGAGGGTTGAGTCTGAAGTTTTACATTTCCTGCCTTCCTCTGTTTTTAGGCATGGTTAGCAGTAATATTTTCCTTACAACAGTGGAAGGAATTTACCTTCTTGATGTTAAAGAACTGGCTAGTTTCAAGAGTGAACAGACTTGAAACAGCAAGGCATTTGTTGCTTAGTACATTTCGATTAGCAGGACTTGAAGGGGGCCATGCAAAGCTTACACATACCTTCTGGCTATGCCGTAGCTTCTCCCAGTGGAGGATGCTTCTCCATCTAGAGAATTGTACCTTCTGAGTGAGGAATGGTGGGGAATCTGGCTGACGGAGAGGGAGATGGAAAGAAAGCAGTAAGTATGCTTCCAAGTTCTAAAAACTGCTTGAATAGCAGCTTTCGTTGGAGAGCTGTGAATATTTGGGATCGATAGACCGCATCTGTGCATTTCATCTGAAGGGTTAGGAATTAGGCTGGGGGAAAACTGCCTGCTCTAGATTTATAGCGAAATAATGAAGTGAGAAGAAAGGACCCTGATTAGCTCAGTGGATTCTATTGTGGACTTCCATTTTGCTACTCGTGTAAGAAACGCTTCACTTTCCCATTTTCCTGAAGGTCTTTCTTTCTGCTGCACTGTGGTTGATGCTAAATGCTGGGCTTCCTTCCCAAAGAGAATCCCTTCAAAGGCAAAGCACCACATGCTTCCTCCACTGCCAGGCCATCATGGTGATTTCCCCTACCTCTCTGTGATCCCCAAGCACCTTGGGCAGGGGAAGAGATTGTAGGACTGTGCAGAGTCTTGGCTCAGTTTGCCACAGACATCATCACAATTGTGAAATAGCCACTTTGTTGGTTTGCTATGAGTGCCAGAGATGTTTTATTTGTTTCACCAGCCATCAGTTTCCTGCGCCAAAATGCGTACAATCCCAATTGGAAAACTGAAGAAACAAATTCTTTGGGAAGTTCGGTGTTTGAACTCAGCCTTCCTGGCATCCCTGTCCTGCTCATTCAGTCAAGGCGCTTTCAGAGTGGCCTGCTGAGAGAGTTGGCATCCCGCACTGTAATTTACACCATCTATCTCTTTCTGGAGCTTGGGCCTCTGGCAAATTGCATGTCTTTGTGTTGGATTAGTTTGGAATTTAATCATGCATTATTTTCCCTCCAATTAAATTATTTATATATTTGATTAACTGCTAGGAAGTCAAATTTCAATGAAACCACAAATAAACACAATCCCATTGACTTGCAGGCCAGCTTCTCTTGGGATCAGTCTGTCTGTTGAATGTTAAGAATTCACTGTGTATTACTCTTCTTAGTTACCTAGGATTTTGATGAGCAAAGAAAGTATGCTTTTCTACCCTAGGAATATGATACAGAGGGGGGACAGCTGTCTGGTCTGATTCTACCCCCCTCATTTTTAACTCAGGATCCTGATTTGTATGGCTTCCTGTTCCCTTTCTTTTCTCTGTCACTGAAACATACCTTCTTTCAATTTTACTTCTTCAGACTTGAGAACGAACTTGACATAGAAAGCCATGGGCTCTGTTAGCCCAAGAAGGAAACTTTGAAGTCTACTGATTCAGGGGTGTGCAAACTCATCACCCACAAATCTGGCTACTGCTTATTTGAATGCACAGCTATGGATGTTTTTTACAGCATTTAATAATAGAAAAAAAAAGAGAATATTTCATGACCTATGAAAAGTCAGTGTCTACAGATAAACAGCTACCCCTCTTCATTTACATGTTGTCTGTGGCTGTCAATCTCGAAGCAAGAGTGGAGTAGCTGCAACAGAGACCTTTTGACCCACAAAGCCTAAAATGTTTACTATCTAGATTTTTACAGAAAAAGTTTACCAAAACCACTTGATCTAGTTCATCACCCTTATTTTACACATGAGAAAAAGTCCAGGTAGGTGAACTGACCTGCTCAAGGGTGCCCAGTTTGTCACATGTTGTCTCGGGTGCATCTTCTGATGTCCCTCCCCTCCCCCCCACACACCCCATACTGTTTTCACTGTCATAAAACGTTGACCCTAAATGAACTTTCCATGAGCACTGCTGCAGAGGTCAAGCAACTTTTTAAAGAAAAGTAAAATAAATATTTAGGACATGGGGACATGGAAAGTTTATGGTTTCTTAGAATTTTAATTTGCACTTGAAATCTTGCTCCTAGAAATATTTTAAGCATAAAATGCATTTGAACTACGTAAAAAGGCTGAAAGATATCACTGTATTTTCTTTATAGTAATTGATTATGATCCTGAGTTCAGCATTTGGACCTAAGGACCAGCAAAGTGGACCTGGTCTTCCAGCCAAAATCATAGGATCTCATTTCAAGAAAAATAACTTGTGGCCTCCATCCAAGTTTGCACTCAAGAGAAGTTTCAGCAAATTACAAAAGTGTATTGGACAGAACTCAGGTCTATCTAGACACTTTGAGGGGGAAGAAAGGGAATATTCCTAGGATGCTGAACCTTTCAGAAAACGAGATTGCTCCCACTGTCTAGACAGGTTCTCCCCCCCACCCCATCCCCCTAGTCGGAGTCAACACTGGATGTAACACTTGCTGATGAGCACAGGACTCCAGACACTTGAATTTTCGGACGTTGTCCCAGAAGCCAAGGTTGACGAAACTCAGCAAGGTGTAAATATGAAATCATTCTGACTTTGCCAATCACCTCTCCTCAGCTCCTCGTAGGTTCTTCCCTTCCATGTAGTGACGGTGATCTCACAGCCTCTTAGGCAATTTCCCAGTCACGTTCCATCCCTACAAGCCTATCCAGTTTAAACCACAAACCCGAATCGTTCAGAGTCGTCCCTTCCAAACTAGCCAGGCACATGATTTGAGGGGCCTGGGAGAGTTTGCGCCTCTCCTGCCATCCACCTAAACGAGGGGACTGCCTGCCTCTCCCCTCCCGGAGTCTGGCTTCTCCAGCATATGGAAGGAGAGATGAGGCAGAGACAAGACTCTTACTTCACTGGCCACTGCTGAGGCCTCCCTATTTAGTCATCCCCATCTCCCCTAAGTAATGCCGGTTAATGTTGAAGCCCTCCTCCTCAAGGCCAAGTCTCCAAAGTTCTGACTTTCTGGTGGGGTGTGTGTGGGTTCTGCCCGGGAGTCTATCCCACAGCTTGCTGCTGCACACTGCATTTTAGGTAGGACCAAACTCAGCTACCTCAGTGGTCTATCCTGGCCATGGGAATTCATACCTTAACTACGTCCAGCCATAGCAGTGCTCCGAGCCTCCCGTGTCTGCTGGCCCATCATCCCCACCATGTGTGTTCCTCAACCTGTTCTTCAAAGACACCAAGTTCTGGCCCTTTTCTATGTGTTTCTATCTCATTTCCTGCAAAGCCTTCCCTTTCTCCCCACTTTCACCCTTACCTGCACATCTGTCTGGCCCATGTCCAGTCACTCTCCAGGTCTATTTTAAATCCCGCTTCATTGGAGAAGCTGACCCTGATTTGGAACTCCCTGTTAATTGTTTTTGTAAAACCCTCTTTCCCTTCATAGCACTGATCACCACTATAACTGTATGGTAATTTAAGTCATTATCCATTTCTCTCCAATGGACTGTAATTTCCTTAGAGCAGGAATCATGTCTGATTTTCCAGCATGATTCCCCGGGTGGAGCAGCACCCGCTACATCCTGTGAATATGCAAGATGAATGACTGCCATAGTCACTGTGTATTCCTTGACTCCACCCAAAAAGACAGGGCTCCTATAGGGATAACTTTCCAATCCTTTTTTAGCTCCTGGTAGTATATTTTAAAGTAATAAATATCTTATGTTAAAATCTTCATGTAATCATAATTAATTTTAAAAAATATTCACCAAAGGCCTGCCACACCCCAGGAGGACTTTTCAATTGCTGAAAATGAAAGGAAAAGAAAAGCTGTAGATCCCAGATTCAGGGAGGAGGCTCAGCTCAAATTCTAATTCAGTTTTCCAGTTTTATCTTTCCCTCCCTTCTTTTTCTTTCATGTACATTAATCCCAGGACTCAAGCTTTATTTCCAATAACTAGGAAAACTTCCAAGTTTTTAACTTAAAAAACTACCAGTGCTGAAGCAAGATGAATTTTTGATGAGTAGTTTTGTGTGATCATTTCCTTTTTCTCCCTCAAAAGAATTCCTAGAACTCCACCGTGTTGTGTGGATTTTAGGTTAAAGATTTCACGCTGTCCCCTGTGCAGCCTATGTGTTCTCCCTGTATACTTCTGTGCACCAGCATAACTTTTAAAGAACACTAATAATACAGTTGGCTTTTTATAGGATATCCATGTCTGTTTGCCATGGGGTCGGTGTCTACGTGAACCTGAGTGATACTCTGATTTCCTTGTGTTCTGACTTCTGAAAGGATTCCTATGATCTGTGGCCTAGCATTGGGCTGTCTTCTGTTTAGCCTGCCCTTTGAGAACTGCTCAAGGATAGGACAGTGAATAGTAATTGCTTTGCTCTGCTCTCATCGACTTTTAATCTACAGAAAGAGCAAATTTCATTTTCCCCTAGCGTTGCTGGCCCCCTAGTGGACAAAGTGAGAAAAGCAGACCATGAGATCTGGCCGGCCAGATCTGCACATCTGGCTGCACATCTGCAGACCTTTCTCACTTAGGAGCCAGGCCCAGGCAGGAGAGGACTGCAGGTTCTATCACTATGTGCCGCACATTGAACCAAAGAGCAGCTTCTTTTCATTTCCCAGAGTTTTTAGTGGTGTGTTTTTTTTTTAATTTTTTTTTATTTATACAAGAACCATGGTGTATTTTTTTAAAAAGATTTATTTATTCATGCATACAAGAACCGGGGTACAGGCCAGCTGTGCCATGTGGGATTCTCACTGGCCGGTGGGGATTGAACCTGCGCTGCAGAGGCTGCAGACAGATCCACAGCGCTGCGCTCAACCATCTGTGCCACCAGGGGAGGCCCTTAGTGGTGTATTTATATGTATGTTTGAGAAAGTACTCTGAACAGCCTTACATTAAGGGAAGTGAAATGCAGGGTGACCAGAGAATAAAACTAACAGGATCAAACTAGAACACAAATTTCCTCATAAATCTGTAACAGGATTCAGCTTATTGAAATTGACTTAAATTTGATGCAAATTAAGAACTACATTTTCCTCTGGTGCTATTGTGGGTTTCTCATGCCTCCCCATTATAGTATACTTGATTTGTGAATCCAAGAAACTATGTGAAAAGGGATTCTCTGAGTTGAAGAATTTCAGAAAATTCATCTTCATTTTTAAAACCAAATTAATAAAATTATGGCGCTAGAGAGAAACTTAGAAATGAGTTAATTCATTACTATATCCCACACATGAAGATAGCTAAGACTAAGAAACTACTACAGACTGCTGGTATCACTATGAGATGGTCTTCAGCTTCAATATATAGCTCATTTCTCTCTGATTCTTATTCAAGAATTAGTATCACTAATCAGAACTATAGAGTAGTTTCAAAGAGTGCTTTGGTTATTGCTCCTTAGTCCACAATTGTGTGTGTGCACGTGTGCGTTCTCTTTCTGCAGTCTGAGCCAAGGCTAGAGTCCACATAGAGACATAGAGCACTGCAGGGGGGCCAGGGGAGTGTGAACCTTCACTGGGCAGATGAAGCACAATGGAGGCTCAAAAAGGAAATTTGTGGCTCCCCCCATTTCATAACTTCACTTTTCAGAGGCCCTGTACAGTCCTTTCTCTGGGGTGCCAGGCTTCCACCAAAGATTGTCACTTCCGCAGATTAGGAAATACATAAACATAGTAAGGGCAAGTGTGCTTAAGAGACAGATTAACTTGAACAAAGTGCTTTATATTATATTGTAATAAAGCTATCATGTGGTCTTAAAAGCTTAAGTTGAGGCATTTTTTTTCATTCCCTTTTGTTACCTTCAGAAATGAGCAATGCAGAGTAATATTCCATTGTATATATGTACCACATCTTTTTTAATTAATATTTTATATAATTCTTACATCATTTTTCATTTTTGCACAATGTATGCATTTTCATTTTGGTTATATTCCCCATACAATTGCACCTCCCCCCTTATTTTGACCCTAGTCCTTCCTCCCCCATCTCTCCTCCCCCCTGCACCCGTAGTGTGTCTGTGGTTTTTAGTTGCTTGTTGGTTTTGATTTTTACTTTGTATTGATTAGTCTTTTTCCTGGTCTCTAACTTAGGTTTTCTAAATTCCTGCTGTGAGTGAGACCATCCGGTATTTTTCTTTTTCTTTCTGACATATTTCGCTGAGCATGATCCCTTCTAGCTCCATCCATGTTGCTGCAAACTGCATGTGTTTATCTTTTTTGATTGCTGAGTAATATTCCATTGTGTATATGTACCACATCTTCTTCATCCAGTCATCTATTTTTGGGCATTTGGTTTGTGTCCATAGCTTAGCTATTGTAAATAGTGCTGCTATAAACATTGGAAGAGCATTGAATCTGTAAATTGCTTTTGGTAGGATGGCCATTTTGATAATGTTAATTCTTGCAATCCATGAGCAAGGGATGTCTTTCCATTTCTTTGTATACCACATCTTCTTGATCCAGCAATCAAAAAAGATAAACTCATGCAATTTGCAGCAACATGGATGGAGCTGGAAGGGATCATGCTCAGCAAAATAAGCCAGAAAGAAAAAGAAAAATACCAGATGGTCTCACTCATAGCAGGAATTTAGAAAACCTAAATAAGGGACCAGGGAAAAGACTAATTATGATAAAGTAAAAATCAAAATCAACAAGCAACTATAAACCAGAGACACACTACGGGGCGGGGGGGAATGAGTAGGATCAAAACAAGGGGGGTGGGAATTGTATGGGAACTATAACCAAGATGAAAATGCATACATTGTGCAAAAATGAAAAATGATGTAAAAATTAAAAAATAATAAAAATGCTCACAAAAAATTGAGCAATGCATTTGCATTTTATTTCGCTTTCTTTTTCCAAACCTCAGCATATAAATAACGACCATATTCATGGAGAGAAGAAGGAATTCGTGTGCCGGTGGCTGGATTGCTCAAGGGAGCAGAAGCCCTTCAAAGCCCAGTACATGCTGGTGGTGCACATGCGGAGACACACGGGAGAGAAGCCTCATAAATGCACTGTGAGTACGCAGCGGGCAGGGCCCACAGCGGCCTTGAGCAGAGGGGACAGCAGGATTGCCTTGGGCCTCCAGTCAGGGGAGGTGTGACTGGGCGGTGGAGAGCTGTCTACTTGATGCCTAGGGGGGTGTCCAGTGGCATTTCTGAAGTGGAGGGAAAGCTGCCTGCAGAAGGGCCACAGACCTTTGGAGAAGGAACATGACAACCACGCCCTGGCGGGTGATGGCAGAATTCTAGACCTGCACTGTCTACCAGGTAGCCACAGTCACATGTGCCTGTTGGATATGTTTGAGATGTAGATAGAGCATTCAAGGAACTGATTTTTTAAATTAATTTAATTTAAAATAATTGCAGTTTAAATATAAAGAGCCCTGCATGGCTAGCAGTGGCAGTTCTGCAGAGTGGCAAGTGGGCAGGCCGCAGTTGGGGCCAGCTGGCTGGCACCAGGAAGGAGCACAAGGCCACTGTGCCTTCCCAGCATAACTGCTGTCTTGCCAGAGGACTCGGAGTCCAGAGGGGGGCCCAATTTTGACTTGAAAAGCTTGTTTTCAAAAGATAGGACTTTGCAGTTTTAGGCTTTTCGAGTTTTTCTGTGTTCTCCTAGTCTGTCCCAGTGGACATGTGGGGCTGGGATTCCTTCAAAGCTAAGCCTTCTCTCACTAAGGTGTCCACCAGGCACCCTGAGCACTGCTCAACCCTGGTACTTTACATATTAAAGGCCTTTTACAAACATGATCAAATTCCATGCCTTTGTATGGACACAAAGCCATATTAATGAACTTTGTGCTGAATCTGAAATCAGTGGGAATTTGAGGAGATCAATGAGCAGATAATGAAATCCATTGTCCACATTGAGTGGTCTATTTAAAAAAAAAAAACACTCAAGGACTTTTACTAGCACTAAAAGTGCTTTCTCGGGAACAGCACTGAGCCCCATCTGAATCCCAGTAAATGCAGAGTTTAGTGGACTTTTGTTCCTTGGTTTTGAAAAGCTACTGACCCTCAAAACATCAGTCTTTCATCAACTTGGAGGGAGTGTTAGGCAAAAGCTGTCATTGTGTGAAGTAATCCAGATTTACCTGCTGTCCTCAGTTTGAAGGTTGCACAAAGGCCTACTCGAGACTAGAAAACTTGAAAACGCACTTGAGATCTCACACTGGAGAGAAACCGTACGTCTGTGAGCATGAAGGGTGCAACAAGGCTTTCTCCAACGCCTCAGACCGCGCCAAGCACCAAAACAGAACACATTCCAATGAGGTGAGCCTCCTCCAGTACAGACGCTGTAAGGCCCAGAGCTCACGGGTTGACACACAGTCCCCGGTGGGGCATGTGCATGGAGCAGTGGCCAGGTTCTTGCATTTCCTGGGACCACTCCCAGAAGGAGCAGGTGCTGTCACTGACAGGTGAAGTGTGTACCTCAGAGGCAGGGCTGAAAACTTGACCCTGTGGGGAAGGTAATGCACATGAAGAAGCAACTTCTTAAATCTCCTGGCCAGTAAGTTTCACATTGTTCAGAACTGCCACCTACTGGTCAAACAGTAGGAGCATTTATGCCAGAGTTCCACCCATCAGCTCTGCCTGGGATTGCGTGGATTCATGCTAACCATGACCCTGTAAGCGCCCTGGCTCAAGTCAGAAGTGTTGTGTTGACAGCTGCGGACAACTCACCGCTAAGACATACTTTTATTTTCTTTTTCCAGGTGTTATCTTCAAATGCATTATATAATGCATCATATCGAAAAGCATTGACAGAACAACCAGTCTGGGCTAGCTATGATTTCCAGACACTCTAAATTGCAAAGGATCTCAGAAACTGTTCTTGGAACGCAGAGTGGTTTCTAGTCAATTACTTAAAATAATATGCTGAAGGAAGCTTTCATGGTAGTTGGTGACTTCTTTTGTGTTGTGGTTATTTTAAAGTAGTTATATCCCCCCAAACTCTAGAGAAATACAACAATGAAAATTATTTCTAAATCATTTTTTTTTTTTAATTTTCTTTTTTTTTTTTTTTTAATAGAGGCATGCTTTATTTATTTGTTTGCTGGTTTGTTTGTTTTGTTTATACATGCACCGGGTACAGTCAGAAGCGCGGGAGGGTGAGAGAATTCACCAGAGCCAGAGCGGGGAGCAGAGCAGGCAGAAGGACCGAAGTACACTGCTGAGGGGAGCAGCGGGCGGCAGGAGAGGTCTGCGCGCCATGTGGGACCCTCCTCCGGTGGCCGGGGAGCAGCCGGGGATCGAACCGGCGCCGCAGAGGCCGTGCGCAGTTTCGCAACCCAGCGCTCAACCGCTGCGCCACCGGGGAGGCCCTCTAAATCATTTTTAATGTGCACAAGGAAATATTTTTTAAAAATCAATAGTATTTTATTTTACTGAGAAACCTTTTTTTATTTAAATAGTATTTTATTTTACTGAGAAACCTTTTTTTATTTAACTAAGATTAGTTTACAACAATGTATTTTGTCTAGGAGTACAGGTTCACACTTCTTCAAATGTATGATACCACAACACACCCTGCACCAAAGTACCAATAATCCTCCAAGACCTTCTCTTGAACCCCCTCCACCTGTTGTCCCCACCTGCAACCTAAGTTCTACATTCAGAAAATAAGGGTTTGACTTGGTTTGGTTTTGTCCCTACTTTGTTTCTTTATATTCAAACACATTTTGCTTGCATTTTAATGCATGTCTGCTGGGAGACCTCCATCTTTTCCTTGAAGGTCTAGCTCAAATTCAGACTCCTCTGGAAAGCCTACTCTTGAATGAATTAAGAGATTAACAGAAGAGATCCCCACATTTTGGACAGAAATAGGAGCTAGCCAGAATTTGTTAACATGAGCCTTAGTTCTGTCCCACAAACATGCTATTAGTGTGCTTGCAGTGTATCTGAGAAACAGCATTCTGACCTTGGTGTGGCTGTCATCTGACTTTACAAAATGCCGGTTAAGCCCATTTCTGATCTTCCAGTTAGAGAATTAGGGAGAGAAAATCTGGGAAAAACAAAGTAGTCCATTCAGTTCCCTGGCTGTTTGGCTCTAGTGGTGAGTCTGCCCTGAGTTTCCTTTCAGCTGAACTGATAGAGCAAAACTATCTCTAATGGGATTAGCCCACTCTCGGAAAAACATGCTCACATAAAATCTCATACACGCATGTTCGTATATAGTCTTTTTGAAAGGGTCATGGTAGAATTAGGAAATTTCCAGTCATTTGGAATCTCTTAATATTGAACAACTGCTTAAAAATATTTTATGAAAGATTTTTTTTTTTTTATGTAACAAGTGCTTTTACTGTGTGCAGTACTTGCAGTGTCTGCTCTTCGTGTTTTGTACAATATCTTCGGGAATTAGAATAGAGAAATTCATAGACACAGAAAAATAGATTAGTGATTGCCAGAGGCATCAGGGAGAGGGAAATAGAAGTGACTTTTCCCCAACACTGAGCATTTTATTTAAATTATTAAGATCCATCCTCAACACTAAATAAGATTTTGTTCATAAACATGTAAATAATTTTTCATTATATATATATATAAGGCCTTGGCTTTGCATATGAATGATAGGCAGTTTCAGATATACTGAAATTATATCTTTGTTCAGGAAATCCAGATTTTTTTAATTAGACTATCCTACATGAATCCAGATGTTTTCTTGCTTATTTACACCTTTATTCATTCACCAAACAAATGTTGATAGCTAGTTATGTGCCAAGCATTTTGCTATTCTAGGTGCAGAAAAGAATATAATGGAATAAAACAGAGAGTAATTTTCCCTGGGAGAAACCAATCTGGTATTCCTCCCTCACCCTCAAGATTGCCCTGAGCCATAGCGGTGGCCTCTGATGGAACTCCCTATTCCAGACTACACAGTTCCTGTTCCTCCCAATGCCATACTAAGCAAGTTTTCATAAACTCCGTTTGGGTTGTATCTCCTTTTCCAGAAAATTCCAACAACTCCCCCTTTCCTATAGGAAAAGTTATACTCCTTAGGCTTGTTCTGTCTGTCACCTGATCCAAGCCTGCTCTTCTAGTGTTGACCTCTCACTGTCATCACCCTGAAAGGAACATTCCAGACAGCCTGTGCTTGAAGGTCATGTCCACGTGCATGAAGTGGTCTCACCACAGGACCTTTGCTCAGGACACTTCTTTTTAGGCATTCTTCTTGCCCTCATTTTTATCTCTCAGAATCTTATCCTTCTTTCTAAACCCAACTATACAGGGGCCTTCTAATCAAAGTTGTGTTTATTAAGAACTTACTATGTGCAACATATCATAGTAAGCACCTCATGTGCTTCATCTTATTTAACTCTTGCCCTGACCTTTGATCTGGGATCTGGGCATTAGACAAGAAACTTAATAACAGCTGCCCGCCTTGGTCATCCAGCTGAAACACTTGCTTTAGCTTCGTATTGTAGATGATCACATGCTGTCTTGTTTTTTTCCTAGTACATTTTATAATCCTTGAGATTAAACTCCATTGTTTAAAATATTGAGTTCACAGAGTCTAGCATATAGTAGGTATCACTAACTATTGATCTGGATAATTTGAAAATTTCATCTGAATAAATACTGCAAAGTCAAGCAGAAAAACTATCAGTTGTTTTCACCAAGTACCTTTCAGATCAGTGAGAATCACCAAACTGTAATGACCAGGTTCATAGTCGGATATCTAGAAAATGTGGATAATTCAGCAAGTCTGACAGCATATAGCTTCATCTACAATCATATGTCATTTTCGTGTTGATCACAACAGAATTTGGAGGCCCAGTTATATAATTGGGTGACTAAGTTTTGTTGTAGAACCTCTGTTCTTAAGGGATTTTGTAGGTGGATAATATAAAACAACTCCTAAAATACTGCCATTAATTGTGCTCTGTTTCCTTATAATGTTGCTGAGCCAGACTTTGTCATTTGAACACCTGCTTTCATTATAGGTGTTGTTTCACTTAAAGTTGCCAGAGCCTGTCATCCGTGTGAAGTGGGGACTAACTGTACATGTTCATACATGAGGGCGTGTGGCTGTGCTGCTGTCTTTGGAAATGTGGGCTCTGATGAACTGTTGTAGAATTATCCAGGCCCACAATGTGCATATGCACACTTACTGGCTTGACTTTGTGCTCCCTCTGCTTCCTACCCTTGCATACCTCCCCCCCTATATCTCAGGCTGTGTGCTGATGGAACAGCCTGTCTGAGCAGAGCAGTGAACAAGCATAAGCCTGATGTCAGAACACTCCAAAGTAATAGCACTAATCAGCAAAGCCATTCTTCTGGCCCTAATGCACAGAATAGAATTCGATGTGCTCATTTCACCATATATATATACATATATACCTGCAAATCACAGGAGCTTCTGAATAGTAGTAATTCATAGTTAATGGGGAATCAATTCCTCCCAGAAGAATCTCAAATTTGGAGATGAAGTCTCTCAGGATAATTTCAAAATCTCTCCTTCAATACATTAAAACATGTATTAATTTTAGGTAGCATTCTTTTTTTGGGCTTTTAGTGCAAAAACATCTTTGAGACACATGTAGTCTATAAGACAGGACATATCTTGTGACATAATGGAAGTATTATGTTAATCATAGCTTTTATGACTATTGCTTACCTACCAGCTCATCTTCTGGTATATAGATTATGTAAGTATATACTCATAAAAGCATCCATGACTATATTACACTTGAAGCCATATAAACAAATTCACAATTCTGATGTTGGTCATGAGTAAATAACAGCAATTCTGTGATATGAGTAAATATTTAGTGTCCATATAACTGTAAGTGCCCATATACTGTCTCTATAGGGTTGATCACCAGTCCACATAGAACATGAAACTAGCATATGAAATAATTGATAGCATCTGGGAGTAGAGCCCAGCTCAGAAGACCTGTGCAGCACACCACCCCCAGTCCCTTCTAGTTTCCAAGTCATGAACAGTCTAACAGGGCTTGATGACTTTGAAGATTAGGAAGGTGGGCCTCCCCGGTGGCGCAGCAGTTGAGCGTTGGGTTGCAAAGCTGCCCTCGGCCTCTGCGGCGCCGGTTCGATCCCCGGCTGCTCCCCGGCCACCGGAGGAGGGTCCCACATGGCCCGCAGACCTCGCCTGCCGCCCGCTGCTCCCTTCAGCAATGTACTTCGGTCCTTCTGCCTGCTCTGCTCCCCACTCTAGCTCTGGTGAATTCTCTCACCCTCCCGCACTTCTGATTATACCCAGTACATGTATAAATAAACAAAACAAAGAAACAAACAAACAAATAAATAAATGCCTCTTATAAATGAATGAATGAATGAATGAATGAATGAATGAATGAATGAATAAATAAATAAATAAATAAATAAAATGAAGATCAGGAAGGCTCTAAGCACCTTGGGCCCTGGACATCATAGTCATAATGCTATGCAAATGAACACACTCTAGTGGATCTAACCCAGAGCCTGTTGGCAAGTTAAAAAAAAAATTATTTGAAAATTTCATTTTCAAAGGCGTAATGTGATATTAGATTGAGAACTAGGAGAGCCATAAGAAATTTCTTCACATACGCTCTTGTGAAAGGTATAAGTAGACTTCTAATTAGCTGATGGGTATCTTTTCAACCTTCTTATGTCATCATTATCACCTTTTTCTTCACTGTCATTTTAATTGTCAAATATTTATTGAGTACCTACAGTGCAATCATCGTTCATCTTCCCACTCCCGGAGTAAATGTTTCCAAGAACATAAAGGCAATTTACATGTTCTTGGCTCTTCCAAGATCCAAAATAATCATCTATGAAAGCTAGATTTTAAGGAACCTGTGCAAGGTTTAAATGGCCTTTGTTAAATCTGTATCTAGATATATTTAAACACCGCAAATTTTCTGAAAGTACTTTGAAAGAGTAAGACTATAATGAGCAATCACAAAGTACTGTTGAACTGGGACATAATCAATTTCATCACAATCTGTTTCCCTCTCGTGGCATTTGACAGAAACCATACGTGTGCAAGATCCCAGGCTGCACCAAACGCTACACAGACCCAAGCTCCCTCCGAAAACATGTAAAGACAGTGCATGGTCCAGAGGCTCACGTCACCAAGAAGCAGCGTGGGGACATACATCCTCGGCCCCCACCACCTCGGGATTCTGGCAGCCATTCACAGTCCAGGTCGCCTGGCCGGCAGACTCAGGGAGCCCTTGGTGAGCAGAAGGATCTCAGCAAGACTACCTCAAAGCGTGAGGAATGCCTTCAGGTGAAAACGGTCAAGGCAGAGAAGCCCATGGTATGTCATTCACTTTCCTTCTGATCTACCCAGAGCCATTGCAGGTTAGTTAGGAGAGCTCCGTAGGGCATTAGAGGCAGTAGACTGCCCCGGTCCTCACTGCCACCTGGTTAAGGAGGTCATAAGCTCGCTGATCACTGTACTACGTAGAATAATCCTGTTCAAAAGAGCTTCAGGGTTTCCTGTCTTTTAAAAATTGATCTGCTTGGGCTTCCCCGGTGGCGCAGCGGTTGAGCGCGGGGTTGCGAAGCTGCCCGCAGCCTCTGCAGTGCTGGTTCGATCCCCGGCTGCTCCCTGGCCACCAGAGGAGGGTCCCACATGGCGCGCAGACCTCTCCTGCCGCCCGCTGCTCCCCTCAGCAGTGTACTTCGGTCCTTCTGCCTGTTCTGCATCCTGCTCTGACTCTGGTGAATTCTCTCACCCTCCTGTGCTTCTGACTGTACCCAGTGCTTGTATGAATAAATAAATAAATAAATAAATAAATCTTAAAAAAATAAAATAAAATAAAAATTGATCTGCAGCCATCCCTCTTTGTGGGAGGTAGAAAGACATGACTGCATTTTCAGTGGCCCTGATTTGTAGAAAATAATTTGATTAGTCTTTCTGTAAACATGTTTTCTATCATCTTTGCCCTGATGACCCCAAGACAACTAAGCCCAGTCTATTATTTAGGGATTTATAGTTCAGTGGGATAGGCAGACCACCAATAAGCAAGTACTTACATCTCAATGTGATGGATTCAAAATGCATTCAAAAGAGGAACTAATCAACTCACTGGGAGGATGCTGAGCTGGTGGGGGAGGGGGTTACCTCCACATTCAGGGTTCAGAAGGGGAAGGAGCAGGTCCTGGCATAGGCACACAGGAGCCATGGGGTTTAAAGGGACACACAGCGGTAAAGGGGTGGGGGGTGAGGATAAAAGGCGTTATGTATTGCTAGTGATGGGGAATGACATGCATGCCTGATTTTTTAGAAAAGATAACATCAGTGCCAGCCTAGTGATTGGCTTGACAGATTGGAGATTGTTTCTTCAGTGGTGCCTGACCCACAGACGGGGAGCACAAGGGGGAAATTTGAAAGATGTCATAGGTGAAAATCTTTTTGGTTTGGTGACAAAGGGTGTGTGGATTATGCTTCTGTTCAAACTTCATGTGGTGATCTTGCTTTTTTTATGTGCTATTACAAAACATCTAAAAATTTCCAAAGAACAAGAGAAATGAAAGAGTAGCTGTCGGGAGCTTCAGTAAATTTGTATTGGCCGTAGGATAATAGAGTCAGCTCTGCAGGATGTGTTGGGTTCTAGTCTATCATTCTTCAGACTCCGGAGAAAATGTACCAGGTAGAAGTCACATGCTTCCATGCATGGATATAATCAGGCAGACAGTTTTATTTTTTTAAGATTTTTCTTATTTATGCATACAAGAGCCGGGGTACAGGCCAGGGTTGTGGTGGGTAAGAGGATTCACCAGAGACAGAGTGGGGAACAGAACAGGCAGACTGACTGAAATTCAGTGTTAAGGGGAGCAGTGGGCGAGACGGGGGGTCTGCTGTGCCATGTGGGTAGCTCCCTGGCTGGCTAGGGGACAAACCTTGTGCTGCAGTGGCTGCCTATTGCTTCATAGTGCTGAGTCTTAACTAACCCTTGCACCACCAGGGAAGCCCCAGGGAGTTTTATACTGAGTTTAAGGAAGCACTTAACATTAGCCAAGTCCAGCAACTGGATGTACATCCTGTAAATTCCTGAGTGAATTCCATGACTATCCAGCAGTATGGAATGCGGAAAATAATGCACATAAAATTCCAGCATTGAAGGGGTGGGAAGCTACAAATTAATGACTTCCTGTGTTTGTCTTTGAACTTTGAAGTCTTCACATTGAGTCTAACCAAAAATAATGCAAATAAGCTATCATTGTTTTTTAGTGGGTGACTGTACTTTGCCTTTAAAAAACACCTTAGTAAAAATTTTATATATGTGTTAGTACTGATCACTACCTTTTAAAATTAACCAGTTCATAAACTGCGCTTTATATACTTTTTTGGAGGAGCCCATATCTATTTCCTAAAATGAGGTCTCCCTGTATAAATATGTCCAGAACATTCAGCAGTTTGTAATGAATGAAAACAGGAAAGTGAATTTGTGGACACCGAGAGTATGTCTTGATAGACAATGATTTATGTTCATAGGACAACATCCTAAGAACCTTATCTCCTCATGTATATCCCTAACACAAGAAAACTTGTCATTTCCTCTCCACTACCCATTATTTAAATAGAAAATTGATAGAAAATAAGAACGCATAGTGATTTGTTGGCTCAGTGACATTGGAGGTGTCCTAACGTGAATTATTTTATAAGATAATGAAATTGTGGAAACATAGGACTGGAAGAGATCATACAGATTGGGACTAGGTCCCATACATTATAAGTGAGGAAACTGAGGCTCAGTAAGTTTGGTGAATCAATCAGTCCTCAGTAGATCATGAGGTATATGTATGCACATAAATATAGGTTGGTATCTTCACAGACATTTGCTAATGCATATGAGATTACATTTCTAGTATTCTTTCTGTAAAAATTTGTCTTTGATTTGATCATCATGCTATAAATTAAATTCTTTCTTCTTTTTTCTTATTAATCCAACATCTCTTCTGTATAATGCTCCTAAATGTCTTGTTCTCACTTCCTAAGGACAGTGGGTAATAAGGTGAGGGAATTTTGGTTTCTCTGCTCCTTTTATTTTGTTTTCATTTTAACATTTAACTTTTATTCATCTTTTCTTTAGTTCTTGTGCTGTGTGCTATCTTTGGTAGTGAACATTGCTGAGCTATATTTTCAATATAGAAGGAAATGTGTTTTGAACATTCAGCATGTGGAAATGTGAAGTTAGATGGTGAAACCCATTGTTCTGTATGTCTAGGTTTTCATAATAAGACACACTGGGGCCGACCAAGCAGATGTTCTCAAAGACTAAATATTTGATTATCACATTGACTATTGTATTGTGTCCTTGGGACAGGCACAACACCTACTTGAGGAAGATATAGATACATTTGTTGTTAGCAATTTGACTTGTATTGAAACAGTTTTCTAATTATAAGTGCAGTTGGCCTTCCTTTGTGCTTGTGGAAGTGTGAGTCTCTGAGCCAGTCACATACAGAATCTCTCTCTGTCTCTCTCTCTCTCTCTCTCTCTCTTTCTCCCCCCCCCATACACACACACACACACACACACACACACACACACACACACACACACACACCCTCTCTCCCTCTCTTTCTCTCTCTCTCTCTCTCTGTCTCTGATCTGGCAACCCAAGAGTAAAAGGCATCCCAAAAGACATTCAAAGCCCTGCTCCAAAAGTCTGAGGAAGGAGCAGAGAATCTGCTGAATCAAAAAATTAAGGAAGTCTTTGTAGCTCATGACAAATTTGTGTACCAAAGTTTGCTCTGCTTGGTTGCCCAGGAGGAATTTTGTATCATGCGGCACGCACATAGAAAGTGTTCATTTGCTTGGGTGTATATACTGTGGGTCCAGAAAAAGTTACACAGGTTCCACTGATAAGACCAGCGTCCAAAGCCCCTTCCCGACAGTGCAGTGCATTCTACCTAGATGCCAGTAGTTTGTGAGCCAGTGCATGATCGATCCCTCCCTGGGGAATTTGCCCTTTTCACTGTTGTCAGACCCCAGTTTTCATAGTGCCACTGGGCTTCACACCAGTCTGGAGTTAGGCTGGTTGCCCCACGGACTTTGTGACTTCGGGCAGTCACGGGACTGCTCTGAATATCATTTTTCTTATCTTTATCAGCCAGGGAGAGTGGGATTTTAGAAAGAACCACTTTCGGTTGTCGGCACTGCTCACTGCAGCTGTTGTCCCTGCACTGGGACGCTGCAGCTTTTCCTAACATTGGGACAGTGAGCTTTCTACACCCCATGTCCGGAATCCCTGGGAGGGAGTCTTTTCCTGATTGACAACCAGTGGGTTAGATTAAGTTCCCATCTGTTTGCACTGTCGCCTTACACAGTCCATTTGGTTGGGATTGGGGAAACACTGCCTCCCAGTGAAGTGCTAGGGGCACATGAGGGGAGCAGTAAGATCTTTGCCCCGATTCAGAGTGCCTTTGACTTAAAGCCTTTCTTCCCACTCTGAGTATAGCAGGAGCTAAGTGGTTGAAGTTTTACCTCTTTACCCACTACCTGCTTGAGATCCTGCAAAGCAGGAAAATGTAAAAAGAAGGAAACAGCTCTGAATAGCGCAGAGGGAATTTTGTTCAAGTGGAGGTACAGTGTACATTCCCATGTTTGGTTTAGCCAAGCGAACTCAACCCACAGACGGAAGCCACTGGGGTTACTAATAATTGCTAGTGTTCTCTGAGCCAATCATTTACTATTATCCAGGTATTTTTGTACTTTGTGTTCTCAGGGCTTCACATGGAATTCCCATAATAATCCCTAAGATAAATAAATTGGCTCCATTTTATAGGTAAGGAAACTGAGGTTTAGAGTGGCTAAGTAATATGCCCAAAGAATAAAGTCATGGAAATGGAACTGGAACTGAGAAAGTGTGTTTGCAGAGTGGTCTTTGGGGCAGGACTCCATGGGTGGTGTCATGCCAGTCATACCACATCGAGCACTTCCTGCTGTCCATCACCCCCTACTGCATATCCACCTGGTGACCCATCAGTCATTCTAGTCCAGAGGGTCCACCTCCATTCACCAGAACATAGCTCTTCTCATTCAAGCCACTGAGAGTCCTGATTTGCATGCTCTGTTATTACTGGCTCACTTTTCTTTTTCCTTACTGGTAACATTTCTTTCCCTTCCTTTCAACCCCAACAGACATCTCAGCCAAGCCCTGGTGGTCAGTCTTCATGCAGCAGCCAACAGTCCCCCATCAGCAACTATTCCAACAGTGGGCTCGAGCTTCCTCTGACTGATGGAGGTGGTGTAGGAGACCTCGGTGCCATTGATGAAACCCCAATCATGGACTCAACCATTTCCACTGCAACCACGGCGCTTGCTTTGCAGGCCAGGAGAAACCCGGCAGGGACCAAATGGATGGAGCATGTAAAACTAGAAAGGCTCAAACAAGTGAATGGAATGCTTCCTCGACTGAACCCTATTCTACCCCCTAAAGCCCCTGCCGTCTCTCCTCTCATAGGAAATGGTGAGTCCTGTGATAGATGGCATGGCCCTTCAGAATCATCTGTGTTTTGATGCAACCAGAACAGTGTGAAAATTGGGCCCTGGTTTTATATTTGCTGATTTCACCACTAGTCCTAAAATTATGTTGTATCCACACATAGTAATAGTATCTTTCGAGAGTTCATATTTAAAAAGCAGGTAGTAATAGAATTATACTGAAACAAAAAGCAAAAGACTACATGAATGATTCACATCCTGATGGTGAAGTTACGGCAATAATTCCCAGCAGCAGAGGCATGTGAGACCACTGCCTACCTCTGGTTCCCACAGTCAACAAGCAGGCAGTTGGTAGCCATCTTGACTGATGTTTGCCCTTTTCAAAGAAAGACAAGCAGCCTTTCCCATTGTCAGTCCCAAGTCAGTTTGTGCTTCTGAGATCACATTGAACATCTGGAGCATTCCTGAATGTGGATATGAGGTTTAGAGTGGCTAAGTAATACGCCTTTCAATGCCTTTGGCCTGTGCACTTACCTGTAACTTGAGCATTGTGTATGTACCTCCTGGGACTCTTCCTTTTCCCTTGCACTGTGCCTGTGAAGACACTTAACCGATCCAGGAAATTGTTAGAGTTCTGTTTCAGTCAAGGGCAGGCAAACACTCAGGTAGGCATGGGGCCTGCCACCAGCTCTTGTAGATAAAGTTTTATTGGCAGCAGCCCCACCCACTTCACCATCACTGTCACCGTGGCATTTGGACACGGCATCACAGAGATGGTCGCAGGTCTTGTGGCAGAAATTGTCCTACCTAGGGAAGCCTATAATAGTTACTACCTGACCCTTTATAGTTTGCATTCATAAGCTGTAAGTCATCCTGAAATGAATCCATGTCTCCCATTCTTTGTCTGCAGGCACACAGCCCAGTAATAGCTGCAGTTTGGGTGGGCCGATGACCCTTCTTCCGAACAGAAGCGACCTTTCTGGGGTGGACATCACCATGTTGAACATGCTCAACAGGAGGGACAGCAGCACCAGCACCATCAGCTCAGCCTACTTGAGCAGTCGCCGCTCCTCAGGCATTTCGCCTTGCTTCTCCAGCCGCAGGTCCAGCGAAGCGTCCCAGGCCGAGGGGCGGCCCCAGAACGTGAGTGTGGCCGACTCCTATGACCCCATCTCCACCGACGCCTCGCGCCGGTCCAGCGAGGTCAGCCAGTGCGACGGCCTGCCCAGCCTGCTCAGCCTCACGCCCGCCCAGCAGTACCGCCTGAAAGCCAAGTACGCGGCCGCCACCGGTGGGCCTCCACCCACCCCGCTGCCCAACATGGAGAGGATGAGCCTGAAGACCCGCATGGCCTTGCTTGGAGACGCCCGCGAGGCCACAGGGACGCTGCCTCCTGTGCACCCTCCCCGGAGATGTAGCGATGGGGGTGCCCACAGCTATGGCCGGCGCCCGCTGCTGCCGCATGATGGGCTTGGCAATGGTGTGAGAAGAGCCAGCGACCCCGTGAGGACCGTCTCAGAGAGCCTCTCCCTGCCCAGGGTGCCAAGGTTCAGCAGCCTTAACAGCTTCAGTCCTCCCGGTTTGCCTTCATCCCTGGAAAAGCGTAACTTAGTGCTTCAGAATTATACACGGCCCGAGGGTGGTCAGTCCCGCCACTTCCACTCCTCTCCCTGCCCCCCCAGCATCACTGAGAACGTCACCCTGGAGTCCCTGAGCATGGACTCGGAAGTGAACCTGAATGATGAGGATTTCTTGCCCGATGATGTGGTGCAGTATTTAAATTCCCAGAACTTGGTAGGATATGAGCAACACTTCCAGAGTGCCATCTCTGACGACAGCAAAGTGCCCCATGGGCCTGAGTTGGGGAGTGGCCATGGTGACCTTGACCCAGCTGGGCTGCCAGATAACCATGCCAGCCAGCAGTACCGTGGCCTGGAGCAGCCCAGCACTGACGCCAACAAAAGCGACCTGCCCATTCAGTGGAATGAGGTCAGCTCGGGCAGTGCAGACCTGTCCTCCTCCAAGCTGAAATGTGGCCAGCGGGGCCCGGTACAGCAGGCTCGAGCCTTTGGTTTATACAACAGCATGGGCGTGCACCCACAGAATCCCTTGAGGAATGGCACTGGCCCAGCTGGGGGGTATCAGACCCTTGGGGAGCATGGCAACTCCTACAGTGGTCCAGAACACTTGGTGAGCCAAACTGGCAGCACTGTCCCCAATGGAAATGCTTTCCATGAACAGCCCTACAAGACCCAGCAGTATGGGAACTGCCTCAATAGGCAGTCAGGGCTCCCCGGCTCACTTGATGGTACCTGTGGTGCTGGGATCCAAGTGTCAAAGCTGAAAAGCACCACCATGCAAGGGAACAGGAGCCTGCCAGACTTTGGCCTGCTGGTGGCACCAAGTGAGTCTGCTGGCAGCACAGTGAATGGCGTGCTGACCCAAGACACAGTGGGACAGAGGTATTTGGCTCATCAGCTACAAAGCGACAGCATGCACCCCCAAGGGGCAGGCCGCCCAGGTCAGCAGATGCTAGGGCAGGTTAGTGCTACCTCACACATCAACGTCTGTCAAGGGCCGGAAGGCGGCCTACCAGGGCCTCCCAGCATCAGCAGCCAGCCGTCAAGCTTGGCAGTTATCAGGGGCTACCAACCGTGTGCCAGCTATGGGGGCAGCAGGCGCCAGGCTGTTCCAAGGGGTGGCCTTGCTCTCCAGCAAGGACAGCTCAGTGACACAAGTCAGACCTGCAGGGTGAACGGCATCAAGATGGAGATGCAAGGGCAGCCCCATCAGCTCTGTTCCAATGTGCAGAGTTACTCTGGTCAGTTCTATGACCAAACCATGGGCTTCAGTCAGCAGGACCTGAAAGCTGGCTCGTTCTCCATTTCCGAAGCTAGCTGCCTGCTGCAGGGGACCAGTGCTGAAAACTCGGAGTTACTTTCCCCAGGTGCTAACCAGGTGACAAGCACAGTCGACAGCCTCGACAGCCACGACCTAGAAGGGGTGCAGATAGATTTTGATGCCATCATAGATGATGGGGACCACGCCAGCCTGATGTCAGGAGCCCTGAGCCCAAGTATCATTCAGAACCTTTCCCATAGCTCCTCCCGCCTCACCACACCGCGAGCGTCCCTCCCGTTGCCAGTGCTCTCCGTCAGCACCACCAACATGGCCATCGGGGACATGAGTTCTTTGCTGACCTCCCTCGCGGAAGAAAGCAAATTCCTTGCCGTTATGCAATAGGCTTTAGGAAAAAAGGACTGCCAACAGACGTGAAACTTTAGGAGTTTAAAAGATTAAAGTGACTTGGTTTTTTGCTGGTTTATGTTTTTAGTTCTGTATGTATTTTAGTAATCTCATCTCACCTTACTGGGATGTGTTTCAAGTATATTCCTTTTATGGAAAAGGACTCTGCAAAACCCTAAAGTGTTCTAGGGAGAAACTGTCTTTCATTTCAGTTTTGAATCAGTATTGTTACACTCGAACCGCCCTCTTTTTTTTTTTTTTTTTAAAGTGTAAGCCCACCCTTCCCGCCCCCTTTAGTAAACCAGTGTAAATGTGTGCTGTGCATGTTCTTTCCTTTTTTGAAGAAGAGGGGAAACTAAAGAATTTGGCATGTTTCTCTGTTACTCAAAGGAGACAGGAGTTGGTGTGCTTATGACCAAGAGGTTACACTTCCAGCTTTTAAAACTTTCCTTTGCATATACTCAACTTTTGTTGTTGTTGTTGTTCCCACATTGGGCACAAGAATCCGAATATGGAGAGTGAGTCTAACTCTTGTGGGTGCACTGTAGTGTAGGTAACAGACTGTTAGCACGCTCCCCAGCCCTAACTCAGATCAGGACATACGTTCCACAGTTGCAAACAGTGAAAACCCGGGGCTCTTGCAAATGAAAGCGTTTAAGTTTAACATTTAAGTTTAAAATTCTTCCTGTCCATCAGAATGCTTTGGGTGGTACGTCTATATGGTCAGTTCTCAGTTATCTAGTTTGCCTCCTCTCCTCCATCTACGTGAGCGCTCAGTGCTGCTCAGGGAGGGGGAGGGCACCTGGTGACGCTCACATTGCTGCCTGCATCTGTTCTGGTAAGAAGTTAGGTAGATATAGATCGAAGCTATTGGGTAGAGTTAGTTTGGGGTTTATTTGTGGGTTTTCTGTATTTGTTGATTAGTTTCATCTCTTTCCCCATTATCATAGATAACTGAGAATTGATTATATATAGTTCTAAGTATATAGGTATTTAAATAACCCCATAGCCAGCCTTGTCATTAGCCTGGATTAATTCCACTATGGTGAAAGACTACATCTGTTCGAAGCATCCTATTTTAAGGGATTTATGAAACTTAGTTTTAAAAGGAAAAGCTCACATACAGTGACATTTGAAATAAATTTCTTCAGCCATTTTTAGTGTTTGAGAGCACAAGCAAGGACGCTTAGTAGCTGTGCTGATGCCTTTTTTTTTTTTTACCTCCTATCTATTAAAGCTGAATTCATTGAATTAAATGTTTGATACAGTTAGTCCCTAATGTGGACTAATAGCTTTAATTTTGTTTTGGATTAAAACATTTAAAGATTTTAAAAGTAAAGCTCCTCATGTGCAGTTGATACACATAAAAGACATACTATGTGTGCACAGAGTACATGGATTATCCAGCATTTTACTTTAAAAAATGTAAACTATTAAAATAAAATATTAACATCTCAGACTACTTGCTGTATTCTGTCCCCTTGACCCTGGAGTTGGGTTTATCCAAAGTGATTCATGATCAATTGTGTGACTTTTCCTCCTTCTTCCTGCTATTTAAATTAGTATTAGAAAGACAAAATCAAGTAAATTGAAATATTAGCTAATAGAATGTTAGGACTAGCCTGTTTTTCTCATGTTTATGGTCTGTCATTTGGACCAAGACTCTCAGAATGGAGGTATATTGGCCCTTTGACTTTCAGGCTAAGAGAGTTGGGTTTGCTTTCGACTTGGTGCTCCTGAGATCAGCAGAGGGGTGCTGAGATACCTTCTCCTCCTGCTGCCATCCTTCCACCACACAGCCTTCTAAATCAAAGGATGCACCCAATTTGGAACAGCCAAAAAGCTTAAGGACAACGGCTGATCTCAGGGTAGTGGTGTCCAATCTACCACTTTTTAACTGAAAAGGCAAGACTTGCTTTGTTTCTCAGATAGGTTACGATCTGGTTATGAAATCTGTGATTCGTTCCCCAAATAATCATTTTTCCGTGAGTCTCAAAATCTCCAGATCACCATCTTAACTCTCATACTTCTATGGTTTGACCCAAACCCTGTCTTCCTCTGAAAGGCCCTTTCCCAGTAGGTATTCCTGGTTGTGACCTGCATTTCTCAGTTACCATAACGCCTGTGTCACCTTGAAGCGTGACGGTGGTTTGGGGTGAGCACTGCAGTCTTCTCCCTCAGCCCTCCCCTGTGCTTTCAGGAGACCCTCCTGGCTGACCCTTTCTTCACTTTTATCTTTCATATTTGTTTTCCTTGCTACTGCCTGTAGACTTGCAGGAGACGCACTTCAGTTTAATATTTGCCTTCTCTCTATGGAAATCTCAGAAGGAGGAGAGGGAAGAAGAAATTAGACTCTTCCAGTTCAGTGACCTGTGATGATAGTGGATGGAAGCTCATGTGAGGCCACTTAGAAGTGTCCTATCTGGACAAGGAACTCAAGACTTGCTATCTCCTATGGCGGGACCCACCACCAGCCTCCAGCCTTCTCTGCACATCTCTGGTCTGTGCCTGAGGGAGGAGGTGCCAGTTCATCAGTGTCACATCCTGCTTTTTAATAGAGGCTCGTACATGGCCCTCCTGCTTGACATCTGTGTTAAACACGTTTTTGTCAAACCGTTTTGCTTTATTTTCTAAAAAAAAAAAAAAAAAAAACTAATGAGACTGCCCCTGCTCCCCACACATTGGCTCATCCTCTTGAGCTGGAGTTTTGATTCTGACGATGTATGTGCCTTATTTTATGTTACTCTTATGGATGCGAGGGACCAGTTGGCATTGCCCAATCAGAGCTCGAGGCTGCGGCTTACCAGCCGCGGGTACCCGATTGTAGCAGAATCTGAGCTGTCTTGTGACCTGGTTTCCTGTGCTATTTTGAACTGATTGGAGGATGTTCCCTTCTGACAAGTTACTGTTGTGTATCCTGCAAATGTGTAAGATAAAATACAAGTTCATTTTTTTCACCTTTTTTAGATTTTTAAAAAATGAAATGTGTAATCCTTTTTTAAAAGAAACACGTGTAAATACATTTAAGTATTGTAGGCGTAGCGTGCGGACGCGGCCGGCCCGGGCCTTCCTCGATCAGCCTGCAGCTGCTCGGGGCCCTGCCCACTCCACCCGGGGCCGCAGGGCAGGGCCGCAGCCGCCACAGACGGACTCTGCTTTCGGAACCACTTAGTCCTTTTGTAACAAAGAAAGAACAATGTTTCTTACAATGTCAATAAAAAGGCTTTGTATTGAAATATTTATCAGGTTATTTATTTAATTCATGGGTGAATGAAAAGAGGGCCTGCTTTGGAAACCTGAGAGCCTGTATGAACACAGCCCCGCGCTCACACGATCAGTGGAGTCCTGTACCCCTTCATCCCCTGCCCCACAGCCCTTCCCACCAGATCCTCTCCCCCTCCTCGGGGAGGCTGGGGTTGGGGGTGGGAAGCGGCCGCGGGGAGAGTGAGAGGGCCTGGCATTGCTGCCATTTTATCAGTTTGCCAAACTGTGAGGAAGGATGTGAACAAGGTTTAATGTCTAATAACGTGTTTCTCTTTTATATATTAATTACCCTCTTGTGTCAGAGACATCCTAGTGCCCGCTAATAGAAAATCCTGCCTGTGAAGATCTAATTTGATGTGACTTTTAATAACACTTTTTTTTAAAAGAATTATTTATTTATACAAGCACTGGGGTACAGGCCAGAGGTGCAGGAGGGTGAGAGGATTCACCAGAGACAGAGAGGGGAGCAGAACAGGCAGGCTGACGAAATACACTGCTGAGGGGAGCAGCGGGAGAGACAGGAGAGGTCTGCCGGGCCATGTAGGACGCTCGCCTGCCGGCCGGGAATCAAACCTGCGCTGAGGAGGCTGCAGACAGCTTCACGGTGCTGTGCTCAACCCGCTGCGCAACAGGGGAGGCCCTAATAACAGACATTAGACAGAAGTGGAAACTACTTCTCTTATTTGTCCTTGTATTTATATTTTCTCTTCAATATTAGTCTCCAGATCACCACTGTGAAAGCGTTTCCTCCCTCTCCAAGTAGCAGCACGTGTCCTCCGCTCTGGCAGGGGCAGGTGGCGCATCCGCTTATCCCCGCTGCTGAGTGGCACGTGCACACACGGGTGGGTGCAGAAGCCCGTGTCCTAGGGCCGCACGCCCTTAGGTCACCAACATACCCTGCCCTGCTCTCTAGCAGGGATTCTGCAGTCTTAGGATGCTGTGTGCTTTCCTGTCATAAGAGAATTTCCTCCCATAAATCCAAAATTCTTCCCTTGTATAACCTCACATAAAGTGTCCAAATGAATCCGAAAAAAAAATATGAAAAATGAATTTATGCCTGACGTAGGTATGAATTTCAGCTTACAAAGATCCATGCAGTGTAATAAGTCCAAAGAAGAGAACTGAGGCTAATTGGAAGAAAAGGAGGGAAAGGGGTGCCCCCAAGTCTGGGGCATAAGAGAACTCCAATAAGCGTATGTAAACAGCAGGCAGGTAATGCTCACAGCATTTTAAAAAATGCTTCCTGGGAAGGAGACATGGAGGAAGCAGAATTTAAGATAAAATAGCAAAGCTGCATGAATCATAAAGATTTATTTTAACCAATTTTTAGGATTCAAAGACATATTGCCAGAATAGGAACAGAAGAATGCTCAAATAAGAAGGAAAAATGGACTCACCCCTAAAACATTCATCCCTTTTCATCTTCAGTATTTCCTCTTTGCTTTCTTGGCAGTTGTTCTACTTCAGTTTTACTTTATAATACATCTACTATTCCCCATACAATCTGGATTCCCCTCTCTTTAAATGTAGCTTTTAAAAAAAAAAATTCTTTTTACCAACCTACACCTACTTTATATCTTCCCTGTATATTCACTCAAACTTACTTTAATTTTTTGAAATAGTGATACAATCAAATTTTCTTGGGCTTTCTCTTTTGCCCACTTTGTGGTCAGCAGCCTTAGCCCACACTCATCCAGAGGCAGCGCAAAGGTACTACAAATTTTCTCAATTGTCCCTAATCTTCCACTTCTCCGGTCATTGCTTCCATCCTTCCTCATCCTCACAGGTGGGTTGTGAGGGTCTTTGCCTTCACACAGCTACAGTGTATCTAGTTGTAGGGGACAGACAACAATCACATTTTCCATTCATTGCTAACACTGCCTGGACTGCAGGTATTTCATTCACACCTGTGACAGGGACTGGAAATGGGAAGATGGGCAAAGCACAGTGTCCATTGGCTTCTGCCCAGTGGGAGGAACATGCGTGGGTGGCCACAGGGTATGAGGGCATGCCCTGATGGGAAATGTGTAAGGGAAGTTCAGTCTGGGTGCCCTTCTGCTGAAGTGCTTGTAGCAGAGTTTCCCAGTCTTGGTATTAGTGACTCTTTAGGTTGAGTATCTCTTTGTCATGGGCCTATCTTATGTCCAATAAGCTGTTTGCGTCATCCCTGGCCAATGCCTTCAGATGCTGGTAGAATCATCCTCAAGTTGTGAAAACCAAAAAATGTCTCTAGACACTGTCATGTGTCCTTAAGAAGAAAATGATTCTAGGTTGAGAGGCTCTGGCTGAAGGAAAAAATACCGGGAGCGACATACTGCAGGCAGGTGGCCAGAGAAAACTTCACATAGGCACCAGACTGGGGAGCTCTGTGTACACGGGGAAAGAGAAAGCCAATGTAAGAGCGCCTGTCCTGGGCTCAGGTCTGCACACAAGGACTGAGGGACAGGCCGGGGGATCACGGAGCTCAGGGACTAGAGAGTGGGTGCCCCTGGAGGAGGCTGGATGTACAAGAGAGGAGGTAGAAGAGGAGAGACCATGTGCCCCAGAAACCAAGGGAGGTAGATTTCAGGAGGCCACCTGTGTCAAAAAGCAGCATGTAAGTCAATAAAACATGGATGGAAAAAAAAGGGGGTTTGAGAGTCAGGGGTCCCTGGGTGACCATGGGGAAACATTTTTCAGTGGAGTGGTTGGGAAAAGAAACCAGACCCAAGTAGTTTAGGATCAAAAGACACAGGCCACAAAGGGGAACTCAGCAGCCCCTTTCAAGTAGCAAGCAGCATTTCATCACTGCCAGTGTCATCCATGCTGAGACACATGTCACTCTTTGTTCCCATTAGGAGAAAGAAAGCACCACAATTAAGCTAGGACATGATGCTTTTTTGGCCTCTAAAAGACACATTACAGTTTCAGTGATGTTACCAAGGTAGGAAAAATGTGTACCTTGGAAGGTGTGAAATACATTATTTCCAAGGGAAAGGAAAGAGGTATCAGGTCATAGAGAGGTGAAAAGTCTGGATTTTCCTGTGGTTGATTCCCTCCCTCCCTCCCTCCCTTCTTTTCTTAATGCAAAAGTTTTGACAATATTCACCATCCATTAGAAAACAGGCAGAAGAGGAGATTGTTGATAATACACTGAACAGAGCAGGCATCAGAACTCTGCCTGTCTGTCTGGAAATGAAGGAAGGCTGGAAGGGTAGGGACAGGTGTGGATGTGTGGAATGGGTGCAGGAGATCAAGAAGCAGGGGGCGTGCAAGGTGACTGAAGCCTGAGAAGTCACAGTGGATGGGACTGTGTCAGGAAGGCCATTGAACTTGAGTAAATGAGAGAAAACGGGGTTGGAAGACCGCCGCATGAAGCAGAAGGGGGCTCTCAAGTGAATTCTTACAGGATCTGGGTTGGATTTACTGCAGGCAAAACTCAGGTAGGAGATTATTTTGATCTTTCCAGGGAAAGCAATTTTTTAAAATTCTTTTGGCAGTGACTGTGGGTGGGTTTGTAAGTGGGTAGCATGGAGGAGGTTCCCCTAGAAAGGCACAGGCCCAGAGTGACTCTGCTTTTGCTCCAGGGAAGCAACTTAGTTAGGAGGTGGGCTCCACAGGCTCAGTTTCTCCCCAACCCCCAGGGAGGGAGCTCCAGCCTGGCCCCTGCAAAATCACAGCTTGCCAAGAAAATGGTGGTGCAAGGAAGAAGAGCAAAAGAAAATGCTTCCTATCACCAGATCTTTGTCAAATAATCGGGACACTTCATGTAGAAGTGTATGTGGATGATGATTTTTTTCATATAGCAGGCCTATTTTAATAAAGCAACAGGCTCATTTCCCCCACGCTTGCCTTTGCCGCCAAAGTGCCACAGTGCTCAGCTAACTCCCCTTGCCACTGGTTTCCCTTCTGCTTGAGCCCTCCCAGGATGTGGCTGACTGAGCAGAGGACTCAGCAAGACAGGCCTGCCGCCCATGCTGGAAGGCACTTGGTCAGAGCTGGCCAGCAGGCCAGCCTCACTGGGCCTTGGCAGAGAGGTTTCTGCTGCTTCTGTGAAGTATTACCAAGCTTGGGGGTGTGAAGTGGCTGCACTTTCTCCCCGAGCACTAATGTCTAGGAGGGCTTTTTGCTCATGTCCTGGCCTGGGCATTAAGATTCCCTGATCATTCTTATTTGAGGCAGTAAAAACCTATCCTTTTCCTGCCTTTTTTTTTTTAAGATTTATTTATTTATGCATACAAGAACTGGGGTACAGGCCAGAGGTGTGGGGGTGAGAGGAGTCACCAGAGACAGAGAGGGGAACAGAACAGGCAGACTGAAATACACACATGAGGGGAGCAGCGGGTGAGACAGGAGAAGTCTGTTGTGCCATGTGGGTCAACTCCCTGGCCGGCTGGGGATCAAACTCATCAAACTCATGCTGCAGAGGCTGCGGATAGCTTCACAGTGCGGTGCTTAACCCCTTTCACCACCAGGGAGGCCCCTTTTCCTGCTTCTTGAAAGGGGCGACCTTGCATTGTGGCTTCTGTCTGGGATCGGGGAAAAACCATCCTCTGGGTTCTTCTTGGGATAAATGAGTAATCATAGAAAAATGGGTAAGCAAAGGAAAATTCAATTAATAAACACATATATGGAGTGTTTATATGGGCAAACCAGGAATATATAGCCAGTGTTAAGGGACCTGGGCTGTCAAGGAGACCAGAGGGAAGACTCTACATATCAAGGGGGAAAGACTTCATCTTTTACTTTGAATATAACAAGATGAAATTCTCAGCTAGGGAGGACAGGTTCACTGATAAATCTACATGTGGATGATACCCCCAAACTATGTTCTTCTATATCATAAAAAGAGAATCAGTTATTGATTCTTTGATTAGAAAAAGGCAAAGGACCGAGACGAGGACAAGAACTTCTCAACCTCTTATGTCTTCACTGCTGCTAAAATAGTCTGTATTCTGGGCCTCCCTGGTGGGAGCTATCACAGCCACTGTGGCCTGAGTGACAATCAGTTCACTCCCCAGCCAGGGAGCTAACCCACAAGCATAGCAGACCTCTCCTGTCTTGACTGCTGCTTCCCTCAGCAGAGTGTTTCAATGGATGTACCTGTTCTGCTCCCAACTCTGTCTCTGGTGAATCCTTTCACCACCTGCACCTCTGACCTAGACTCCAATTCTTGTATGCATAAGTAAAGATATATATATATATATATATATATATATATATATATATATATATACACACACACACACGCATACATATTTAAAATAACATAGTCTGCATTCTTATGTAAAGGTAAGAGACTTCTCCAGGCTCACAGAACCTTGATTGACCTTAGTCCCCCATCCTAAGGTGATACTTACTGGGAGAGTCTACTCTGGGTACATTGAGAAAAGCCTGCCCAACCCTCTGGGGAGACAGATCCCACACTTCTACTGCTAGAGGGCAAAGAGAGCAGCAGTGGCCTCCCTCTTGATGCTTCATACCCACAGCATTGGAATAGAAACTTGAGCATGTATTCAGTAGTGTGTATGACCTAGTGCCTCACTCCTGATATTCTGCTAATGCCTGACTAACAGCCAGAGGGCTTATGAAACAGAGGTTTACCTTATCTGAGGTCATGGGGAGGGAGGTGGGAAGAGGACCAAGAAAGTTGGCTTCTTTTCTCAGAGTACTTGCAGGAATCTCTGCTCCCTTGGGGGCCCCTAGATAGATGGGAGGGAGAGAGCTTGCCCCTACAAGCACCCTGCTAGCGTGGAGTGCTGTGGGCTTCCCATTCATGCCCCTCTGCAGCTCGGAAGCCTCCAGGGCTCAGAAATTGTAGGGCCCTGACAAAATTCATGCTTAGAAATTGGGCTGTAGCTCTGAGAGCTGGCAGAAGATGCAGGCCTCCAATCCTCAGGGCTTGCAAGGGCCAAGTGCACTGCAGAGGTGTGATTCACTGAGTTCCCAGAGGAAAGGGAGGCAGCCAGCTGGCAAAAGATTACTGAACAACCCGGCCAAGGAATTCCATTGCTGTTTGGATGGAGACTAGCAGCTAGCTACCTCCCTTTTCCTCCTCCCCCACTGAGGCGTGGAGCTGGCGCCCTGAGCATGGGGCTCTGGGGGCAGAAGGAAAGGAACCAAGTTGCTTCACTGGCAACCAAGATGAGGAATCTGCAGCTGGATCAGACAAGAAAACACTTGCATTTTCATTTGAAGATGATTCTTATACCCTCAAATGTTTACCCAAAACACAACTAGATGAATTGCCAGAGGTAATTCTTTAATAAGTAGCAAACTTGATAGACAAGAAAAAATAATCTTGGCCAAAACAATAAAACCTAGTGTGGATGTCAGAGCTCAAGGATTTTCCAGTCTTTTGAAGAAGAGATTTTCCTCCCCTGCACCTTGGAAATTTCGAGCTCTCTGGGTGTCTACAAGTCATAGATAAATTACAGAGCCTTCTTAACCCTACTACTATTCAGAAACTGCCTGCTCCAGAGGTCTAGGCCCCTTGGGCAGAGCCCGTTTGACATCTTCCAGAGGTGAAGTCATGAAGCATCATGATAAATGTGTCCCCTGAGGTTGATGCAGAAAACAAAACCCCAGAAACTATTCCAGCTGCCCCCTGTGGCTGGCATGCAGATCAAAGCGTCACTTAAATTGAGGTAACACCTGCCATTGCCCCATCCAAGGGCTGTAACACTCTCTCCAAGGCACTTGGGACATGAACAGAAGCCCCCTTGACCTACAAGACAGAAGGTCCTAAAACAACTTTTTCTTAGTTGCCTTGACCCAGGGAGTCTTCACTTGCTGTGCAGTTTTGGACAGTTTTGTATCATTTCTCTAACTAAATGTGAACAGCTTCTAACATGGCAGTGGCCCTGCTTGTTGAAGTGCATTCTGAGATGCTCCTAAATTAAGTGGGTTTAACATTCAGCCGGAAGGAAGTCATTTGAAAATAAGTTGATATTTTAATCCCTTTTCCCCAGCCATGTGCACTAAGAGTCCAGGTTTTTTTTTGTTTGTTTTTTTTTGTTTTTCTTTTTTTCAGTCATAGGGTTTTTTTTTTTTCTGTGTTTTTTTGTCTTTTTTTAAGATTTATTTATACAAGAACCGGGGTACAGGCCAGATGCATGGGAGGGTGAGAGGATTCACCAAAGACGGGGAACAGAACAGGCAGACTGACGAAATACACTGTTGAGGGGAGCAGCGGGCGAGGCAGGAGAGGTCTGCCGCGCCATGTGGGATTCTTGCTGACCGGCCGGGATAGAACCAGCGCTGCTGAGGCTGAGGACAGCTTCACAGTGCTGCGCTCAACTGCCTGAGCCACCAGGGGAGGTCCTCAGTCATAGGGTTTGCCCCTCAAAGAAGGCAAGTAAAAGTAGAATAGACAGGAACCCCCTGATAGCACCCCAGCTGGCATCCTGCAAGTCACTTCCGGCACTTTCCACCCAGATGGTGGTACGAACAGACACCTTGACTTTGGATCAATCGTCCATAATCTTGTTCCCACTGCCAACAGCAGTCCCACATATATACTTCTGACCCACTGGCTCAAAAATCACGGCTTCCCATGGACTCCACCCACCAGGTTGATCATTCTTTAGAATAAGTCACAGAACTCAAGAAAGTGCAATAACTACATCTATACTTTTATTATAAATGATACAGTTTACGAACAGCCAAATGAGGAGGTGCATAGGCCAAGGTCTGGAGGGTGCCTGATCACAGAGCTTCTGTGCCCTCCTTGTGGAGTCCAGATCCATCACCTTCTGGGCACAGCAATGCATCCACCCAGTAAGAAATACCACTGACCTCAGTGTGCAGAGGTTTATTGGGGTTTGTTATGTAGGCACAGTTGACAAAATCACTGGCTATGTGACTGAACTCCATGTCCAGCCACACACAGCCACCTCTGAGAGTGAGGCTGACTCTAAGGCCCATCCTCTTTTCCCCTGGCTGGTTCCTTTGAGGTAACCCCCATCCTGAAGCTATGGAGGGACTGCTGTGAGTCATCTCAGTAATTCAACTCTGGTGTGGCCCAAGGGGCTCATGAATAACAAATACATTCTTATTATCGGGGAAATGACATGAATTTTAGTATTGTCCCCAAAACTTTATTACGTAACAGGGGTTTGTCCTTGGAAATGTGTCCAGGACTGAAACAGGAGGATGGATGAGCAGGGTGTGCCTGTAGTAGTAAGGTCATAGTTCACTAGAAAAGAGCCATCCCTGGCTGACTTCTGGAGGCCTAGCACCTCCTTTCTCCCTGGGGATGCAGCTTACTCACTCCTCTATCCCCTATCCTCTGCAGAAATGCCTTCTTCACTACAGCATCTCCTCCAAAGGTACGATGGGGAGGACTGCCTAGCGCGTACAGCATCCAGAATAAGTTCTCCGTGAAAGTGTTATGATTACCCCTTTCTTTTCCCTCACCTTGGCAGCTACTCCACATGACTGCAGTACAGGGAAGGGGCCACAGCTGCATGAGGATGAGGGCTCCCTTACAAGGGATACAGTTAGGTTCACCCTCCCCGGCCAGCCTATCTACTTGTCAGTTCTCATTCATTCATTCATTCATTTAAATATTTTATTTATTTTTACATAGAAGAACTAGGGTACAGGCCAGAGGTGTGGGGAGTGAGAGGATTCACCAGAGACAGAGCAGGGAGCAGAAGAGGCAGATCCACTGAAACACACTAAGGGGAGCAGCAGATGTGACAGGAGAGGTCTTCTGTGCTCTGAGGGTAGCTCCCTGGCTGGGGATTGAACTCATGTTGCAGTGGCTGCCAATCGCTTCATAGTGCTGAGACTTAACCCCTTGCTCCACACAAAGTGGATGGACATGTGTAGCCAGGGCAGTGTTCTCAGAAGTGAGAAGACTACACAGTTTTCTCCATTTAGTCCTACTTCAGGAATAAAAAGTGCCAGAGGAATAAATACTGAAGCTGTTATTTTACCCAAATGCCCAAGTTTTACTAACTTTTTGGCAAACAGTAAAAGTATAGTTTAGATTTAATCAAAAAAGATCAAAAGAGCATAACGATATTTTTAAAAAGTCAATGTATTCTCATACACACACACATAGTTATATTTGCACAATCCCCTCCCACAGCCTCTTAATCTTTGCTCACTTTCAAAGCAGGTCACAGGCTCTACCTTACCAAGCTCCCGGAGCACTAGATCTCCAATTTTTCTCCCATGATTGCATTGGCATGGCTTTGAAAGTGGGTGGTCATTATGCAACAATTATATTGTCACATATTCAGCTATCTGAATGCTTGGAACATTTGGAATTTAAGAGAAATTATTTTGATAGATTTCAAGAACATGATCCAGGGATTAGCTGGTGATTAGAAACACAGCAAAGTCCTGGGCAGAGATAACCACTCTTGCTATTGTGGTGTGTTTACTCCCCCTGTTTTTGGTGATGCATTTTCCCCAGTAAAATTTATTTTATTAAAAATAACATCAATAATAAAATTAGTATATAATAAACATCAGAAACAAAAAAATCCACCTGTCATTCAACCACCCAAATATAACTACTACTACCATCTTGTGATATAATTCTGGGTATATCTTTTATTTTTTTAAATATTTATTTATTTATGCATACAAGAGCTGGGGTACAGGCCAGAGGTGTGGGGGATGAGAGGATTCACCGGAGACAGAGTGGGGAACAGAACAGGCAGCTTGACTGAAGTACACTGCTGAGGGGAGCAGCGGGGGAGGCAGGAGAGGTCTGCTGTGCCATATGGGTTTCTCCCTGGCCGGCTGAGGGATCAAACTCATGCTGCAGAGGCTACAGTTGCTGCAGAAGCTTCATAGGTTGTGTTTTAACACCTTGTGCCACCAGAGAAGCCCTGGGTATTTCTTTTAGACACAACATGTAATGATAAGAATTTCCCTTGCCATTAAAAAGCCTTTAAACAGGTGTGGGTGTTACCAGCAGCAGGCTGAGCTGTGCTGTGAGAAGACAGAAGGGGAATGCTCATGACAAAGAAATGTGCATTGCAGGTTATGAGGACAGTGGGTGAATTGGGTCTTAAAACTTAGCCCAGATGTGGAGCATGCAAGGGCATGGCAGTGCCAAAGAGTGGTCCTGTTTACCTCTGTTTAACCCACTCCCTCTGGACCTTAGCTTATTTTTGCGAATATGAAAAAGAAGGAAATAAGCAACTTTATGGGTGTTTGCTGCAAATAAAAATGACTGATTATATGCAGTTCTCACCTGAGCTTCCTGCTCTGCTGTCACCGTTACCAGGTCACACCTGGTAGGTTCCACCCCACATTCACTTGTAAGGATAAGGTAGCATGAGGATGAGGAGGATGCACAGTCACAATGGCATGAGGGAGAGGAGGATGCAGTCCAAGAAAGTGAGGAGGGGGCCAACCCCTACAGTGCTGGGATGTCCTCTTGCTCTCATTGCTACTCTGCTAGTCAATATCTTGAGTTTCTGGAAGTTACTGGCCTGAGGGGAGTACTTCCAAGTTGCCTGTGTTTCTTTTCTTGCTCTTGAGGATGGGTGCTCTGGATTACTGTGCTAGAGGGAAGATGTGCCAGCCTAGGTCCTGGGGAAGGCAGATAGCCCAAGGGCCCCAAAGTGTAAGTCAGACATAGGAGAGTGTACGTTCTAATACTCCAGACGCTCCTCCTGGCCTTCTATGGGAACTGTAAGCCCCACTTCAGAGAATCATTGGGGCTAAGTGACCCCAGGGAGGAGGCAGGTCTCCCTCAGGAGGTGGAGCTAAGGCACCAAGGCTTTTTTTTTTTTAATTTTTAAAATATTTTATTTGTATTTATTTATACAAGAACCGGAGTACAGGCCAGATGCATGGGAGGGTGAGAGGATTCACCAGAGACAGAGCAGGGAACAGAACAGGCAGACTGACGAAATACACTGCTAAGGGGAGCAGCGGGCGAGGCAGGAGAGGTCTGCTGCGCCATGTGGGATTCTCGCTGGCCTGCTGGGATCGAACCAGCGCTGCTGAGACTGAGGACAGCTTCACAGTGCTGCGCTCAACTGCCTGAGCCACCAGGGGAGGCCCTCAGTCATAGGGTTTGCCCCTCAAAGAAGGCCAGTAAAAGTATAAGAAATAGGAAACACCTGACACCACCCCAGCTGGCATCCTGCAAGTCACTTCTGGCACTGCCGTGATATATGGGACCCTTGCTGGCCGGCTGGGATCGAACCAGCACTGCAGAGGCTACGGAAAGCTTCACAACGTGGGCGCTCAACCGCCTGCGCCACCAGGGGAGGCCTGGCACAAGGCTTTTATGATGTAGAAGATTTGAGCCCAAAGCACAGCTCACCTTAACATGAGTGCAGTGGAGATCCATGCCATCACGCCTCTCCCCTGTTCCATCTCTCAGGCCTCATCGTCCTTTCAGGTCTTCATGCTCCCCTCACGTTGCCCTTCCTAGCATTCCTGCCATCCCAGGGCTCACACTTGGCATGATGTACAGTGTCTGCATGTGAACATTGCTGGGTCTAACTACAGCCTCAAAATGGCTCTGCATGCCACGTGCTGAAAACACAGATTGGTTGGTCTGATGCAGTGCCTGGCCTGGGTCCTTGCATCCACCCTGTGCAGCAGGGGCCTCGGACACCAGGAACCATCCATACAGATTGTCAAGAAAGAGCTGTGGGCAGAAACAGCCAGGGAAAGAGAGTTGGTGAGGCTGCCTCTGACACACGTTCTACCTGACAGAACCCAAATTCCAAATGCTGAGAACAGGGTGACAACTTTTATTTTGAAGAGAAAAGCCAACTTGATGGTATTCATTACTTATTACCTACATTATCAACATGTCTAAAATGAACAAAGATTACCCCTATCTTAAGATCTTTATAGTACAGATGGAAAGAAAGCTAGGAAAAAAAATAAGGGCAATGTTTCTAGGAGAGAATAGAAGCATTTTAAGAGCAGAGCTACTGGTGTGAGGGGGGTGGGGGGGGCACCTTTCCCAGCTGAAGGACAAGGGAGTCCCCAGGCGGCCTCCCAGAGGCAGTAAGTCGTGAGTTGGGTGAGGCTCAGGGAGAGTTTCGTGGCTTGATGGGATAACATGGGAGGCCTGGAGAAGGAGGCTGAGCCTGGTAGCCTGCGACGGTGTGACTGTGGCCTTGTCTCCCTTCCCTTCTCTGGTCATGTGTCAGGTGATTCGAAGGGACCAAGTCCACCTAAATGGTGTCTCCAGGGCCTAAATGGTGTCTTCCACTTGTTCCATGGGGTGTCCCGTCCACAAATGCAGAGATGTAGGAAGCTGTTCCTATGCCAGAAGCTAATGGTGTCTCTCACCAGAGCTAATGGGGTCTCTACTAATCCCGGGGAGCAAGGTCAGGAAAGGGATCTTCCTTTTTCTCAGATATCAACTTGGGGGATGGGGTGGGGCAGGAGAGCCGTAGAGAAGGCCACTGTCCAGCAATCCTGGTCATGGCTGCTGGCGCCCTGGTCCCACACAGGTGCAGGGAAGACGGGCCTTCCCAGGAGGCAGCAGCTGGGACCAAGCCGTGTCAGTCAGCTTAGTGGCGCTGGTAATAATAAGACCGCATCCTCTTCCTCAAAAACTAGAACTACGAGCTCGAGTGTCGCTGGGAATGCCGCAAGTACTGTACTTTCTGCTTTTTGCCGTCCTTCTCCGCGGACATCCTTCCCAGCGGGCGGGCCCTGCAGGCTGTGGGAGGAAGGCGGCGCCTTGCGTCCGGGATCTCAGGTCAGAGACTGATTCTGTCTCCGTCATGACTCCAGTGTTCCTGGAAGGCTGTTAACGGATCGGCTGGGTGTTATGCATTTCACTCATCTTCGCCACTGCTGTGGGGTTTCAGCATCAAAGGAGACTGGAGGGACCCCTGGGCTGCGCTGGGGTGGGCGGGGCCTGCTCCCTGAGGAACCCTGGCTGGGAGCCTGTCAGCTCAGGGCAAGTGGGTCCCCTCGGAGGGAGGGTGTTTTCTGAAAGTGAGGGGAGAATCCAAAATTCTCTCTTTCCATCTTGTCTGGATAGGGCGGCAACCGTGTGGGTGAGAGCTGCGGTACCCCCTGCATCTTGGGATGTGTTGCCAAAGGAGGCGGCGCCATCTGCTAGCTGTCAGCGAGCGCTCAGCTTCTGCTCGCCGTAGTTTTAGTGTATCCCATCTCACAGCTCTGCCTTAGAGTGTTTATTTAGAAACCTCACAAAACTATTGGGTTTGGCTGTGTTTCTTTGTATTTACAAAGTGACTGATGTTAAGTTCCTTTGGGGGATTCAGTGAAATAGAGTAATTACTAGCATTTTGACAGACTCCACTATAAACCCAACACTCCACTATAAACCCAACATTTTATCCTGAATCCTTACAACAACCTTATTATTCTTGCCACCATTATTAAAAAGGAAAGAGAGAGAGAGAGAGAGAGAGAGAGAGAGAGAGAGAGAGAGAGAGAGTGAATTACTTGCCTATGATCATTCAGCCAGCAAGTGCCAGAACCACGATTTCAGCCCTCTCCCAGTTTCCCATTTGGGCATTGGCAGAGGTCACTCTCTGAGCTCAGAGATGGGGATCGTGTTAGTCTACACAGAAGTGGTAATTAGGGGTCCCACAGCATGATTACATTAGATGTTGACCTCAGCCAAGTCGACATCCCTTTGCCTCAGTGTCCGTACCTCCTTATCTGTAAATCAAGCAGGACTTGGGATGGAGCTTACCTGATGAGAACCAAGTGTGCTGTCTCACTGGTGGCACCAAACACAAGGGACGTGCAGGCTCTAGGGAGGGCTCCCAGGGCATGTGTGAAATGTTGGCATTAGTCAGTGTCCTTTCAGAGATGAAGGGGCAGAGGAAGAAGCAGGAGCAAACAGAGTGAGATGGGAAAGTGCATGCCCATGGATGGGGCAGGGGAGAGGTAAATTTGACTAGAAGAGGGGCTGTGGGGAAGGGAAGATAGGAACTATGACTTGGGGCTAAAGATGTACAGGCCCAAGTACCTGATAGAGATGGCTCTGTTCTGAGGACCAGCACCGAAGCGGACATAGCAGGTATGTGGGTGTGTTAGAAGGATTGTGGCCAGAGGATGTTAGAGATTCCCAGTCTAGAGATCATAGATTCTGTGAGTGAACAGGCCCTGTGCCTAGTGAGAGTGAGCTTGACCTTGCAAAGTTAGAGTCCCAGGGCAGGGGGCTCCTGAGCCCCTACTGGTTCCCCAAGTAGGACAGAGAAGAAGGTAAGGGTTATTTCCAGAACACTCAAACGTCAGACATAATTTCTAAGGTTTGACCGCCTCTCCCCTCCCTCCCTCTGCGTTCCCCTCACTGTAGGACTGGACCATCCCAGGTTGGGTTGGGAGGGTGGGTGGAAACATGAGCCTGAGTGACATTTTACAGTGGCCGCTCAGAGGGCAGCCTGGACCAGCACCATCTCTGCCCCGTCAGCCGGGCTCCTGCTGCCATCCTGTGGTGACGACTGGGATTACACCCATGCTTTCTCCGTTTCTGTACTCCGGTCAATTAGGAAATAATCCACGGGCCCACCACATGGGTAATTCTTTTTTAGGAAATGTAACATAAAGGATGGAGACTGTGGAGAGAAAGAGCATGTTTGGTGATGGGGGCATTAAACAGTTTAAATTATGTTTGGGATTTCAAAATTAGAATCAATGTGACATTTAGAGAAGCTGGTGCTGCCGTGTCATCCTCCTCTATCAGAACCAAAGACACCAACTTTATTTCTTACTATCTAGTCCGTGGGGTCCCTGGAATGGAGAGGCAGACAGCCCCGCAGCTGACAGGACCGAGCACGGTGTGGGCAGTGCCCTCAGTAAGGCAGGACGGCGCTTACCTGCTCTGTTGAGTCTGGCTGCCCACGTCTCTGGAGCGATCAAGTCCAGCATTTCCTAGATGCATTTCCTTCCTTTTTTCACAGCTGTAGTTTCCTTTATTTTAGAAGGTACAAGCAAGACACTTTCTATCAGTCCCTCTGTGAGACGAAGGAGCCTCAAATTACAATGGGTTGAGGATGAGCTTTGCACACCAACGTGCTGTGGTTGAGTGCCCTGGGAGAGCAAGTGGCTGTGAATGCCGGTGCACCCCTTGTGAGTCTGTTTGCACATCTGTGCAATGGGGCTGATCTCTATCTAGTAGAGGGGTTGTAGGATCAGACAAGCTGTGTTCTGTCTTCATTCCACTCACCCAGACCACTTAGAAAGATCCTCTTTCCTCTTACACCATTGGCTTCTAGCTAACTGGCTTGTGACCCCTGCATTCATGTCCAAGCAATTTCACAGGTGAAATTTGTAGAAACCAGAGGTGGCAACCTGCCCTCTAAAAGGGGCAGGGCAGGAGGAGGGCCTGGTGACCACTGTTTGTGTCCCAGGAGAAGCCCAGGAAGGAGGACTTCAGGGATTTGAAGAGCAGAAGTAAAGAAGAGAAGGCAAGGCTCCAAGGTTACCTGCCTGGGTTTGCTCAGTTATAGGTTAGTGCAGAGCCCACACATCCACCTCTCTGAGGAGGGCAGAACAGGCCAGAGTTATGGCCCCAGAGGGACTAAACCTGGGCATTTGGGGTGGGCTGAATCTGCAGTGAGAGAGAGGGAGGTAGACCTCCAGCCGAGTGGAACAGCAAGGCCCAGGGAGAAGGAGGACCAGTGAGCATTACGAAATCACCACAGGCTGCCTGGGGGAGAGGGAGGCTAGCAGACTGGCAGTGGGAAAGGGAGCCTGAGTGGGGATGAGGTGACGATGGCGAGTTTCCTGGGTGTAGCTGAGGGTGTGGAGAAATCCATTTGCAGATGTTGAAGAGGTCAGAAAATTTGTTTTCTTGTGAATTTATCTCTGATGTCTTGATTCATTTTAACAGAAATTATTTCCTTGTAGGTGAAAAGAGAAAGACAGAAGAAATGGAATACTGTTGCCAGCAGGACCCAGTGCCTTCATAACAGAAGGCAAGATCCCAGCCTATTGATGGCTCATTGCCTATCAGTCTTTGATTTTACTTCCTTCGAGGGGCAGTCAGGCAGCTACGGCAACATTTCCTGCCACCAAGATAGCTTGAACTGCAGCTCTTGTGGGGCTTATGGTACTGAGTTCAGTTTTCTCACTTAAGGGAAGTCCCCACTTGAGGCAACCAATAGAAACCATAGAAAAACTTCTGAGGCTCCGAGAAGGGAGCCAAATGGGAAAAGGTGATCACACATCGCCCCCTGGTGCCCTCAGATTTTATTGCATGCTGGCGGCCATGGAGTGCGGACAAGGGAGCCGCAGAGCCGAGCTCCCCTTCACCGAGCACACATCCTTTGTCAGGTGTTTGGGATCTTCTCTAAGTGTTCTTCCCGACAGTCAAAGGCCAGTTTTGGTGTTAAATGACCTGTTTGCACACTAGTTGGTCATACTTCCAACTCCTCATAGGAAAAAAGAACAGACAAGTGCATGTTCTCTTCCTCTGAGGCTCACCTGGGAGCTGCTTTGTGTGATGGTTAAAAAACATGGTTTCAAATCCTGGCACTGCCACCTAACAGCTCCGTGCCCCAGAGATTGGGCAAGTCACTTAATATGGCTACACTTTCTTTAATTCTTTGTGTTCTGTGGCATCAATATGTTAGGAAACTAGAAATGGTCCTAATCTCAGGAGCTTACAGGTGGAGCACTTTGATGAGGGGAAGATATTTTTAATAATCAACATAAACTTCATGGAAGGTAACTCTTGGGGGCCCCCTTAGCTGAAGACCGGGGACTGTGGCACTGATCTCATGAGGGAGTTTGTACATGTTAAATGAGATAAATAGATGAAGCATAGATGAAACATAAGTGATAGTTATGAGGCCTTCAAAAAGTCGCCTTTATCAGTGGGGGGCAGCAGTGAGTGTGTGAAGAGGGTAAGAGGAGTTTTCTGTGGCAGACTGTCTGGACCAGTGCTGTCCAATATATTGTGAACCTCAAATGCAGTTGTAGTTTTAAGTTTTCCATTAGCCTCATGAAAGGACTCTTTAGAAAGTAGAATCAATTATATAATAATTTTATTTAACCCTATGTATTTGAAATACTGTCAATTCAACTGGTAATCAGTGGCAAAAGTTGATAATGAGATCTTTTACTTTGTTTCTTCATACCAACTCATCCTAATCCAGGATCATTTGCAGCACTTCTCAGTTCAAAGCTGACACATTTCAAATGTTCCATAGTTGTGTTGCTTGTGGTTACCATGTAGATGCATTACTGAGGGCCATCCCAGCATAGAACTAGATGGGATACTCAGCTCATCACCGTGGTTGTGCAGGAGGTGGTTCAATAAGGCAATGCTGACAAGTTGACTCTTGGAGACGAGATCAGAGCTTGAAAAAGAGCGGCTCAGTGTCATCTGCTTCAGAATCTCCTGGGCCACCTCTTAAGAAAAAAAAAAAAATCAGATTCCTGCATCTTATCCCATCCAACTTGTAGGAGTCTGCATTTTATTTTTTAAGATTTATTTATTTATACAAGCACTGGGTACAGTCAGAAGCGCGGGAGGGTGAGAGAATTCACCAGAGCCAGAGCGGGGAGCAGAGCAGGCAGAAAGACCGAAGCACACTGCTGAGGGGAGCAGGAGAGGTCTGCGCGCCACGTGGGACCCTCCTCCGGTGGCCGGGGAGCAGCCGGGGATGGAACTGGTGCTGCAGAGGCTGCGGGCAGCTTCGCAACCCAGCGCTCAACTGCTGTGCCACCGGGGAGGCCCTCCGGAGTCTGCATTTTAAACAGCCTCCTCAAGCAATATGGAGTCCAACCTGTTGCTTCCTTTGTGTGTAGAGAATGTATTGCTTTGGAGTACTGAGGGATATATTTTCTGTTTCTTACACTTCTGCTTTTGTATTCAATATCTGGAGCAAGGTGGAGTATTAGTAACTACAGAGGTGCTCACAAGTTGCCAGTTTTTCTTCATCCCCTTACCTGGGGTTTAAACTTGGCTCTGTTAATTGCTTTAACATTAGGCATTCTGTATACTCCTTGTAGTAAATTGGCCACAGTATCTGTGGAGGCCACACATAGCTCTAGTTGAACACCCGCCATATCCACCAATGTCCTACTCTTGTGTCCCTGGAAGTTCCCTCACCCTGCCCTGACTTGCGCACCCAGAGGAGCTAAAGGGAACAATTTCTGCTTACATAGTTTCTCTCTGATTTTTCTCTCCCTGCCCATAGAAGCTTCTGTGTTGGAGGTAGGACAGAAGGCAGGATGATGCTTTAATGTCAAAACTGAAAAAAATCAAGACTCTTTGTATTTAGAAATAGTAGCTGCATATTCAAGGTGTTGTGTCTTTGCTATTACATGTTAAGTGAATAACTGTTCAAAGGACTCTTAGTGCATGATCTCATTTATGTTTCCAGTGCCCTGAGAGATAGCTACTGTATTCTGTTACACAGAGGAAGAAAGTGAAGCTCAGAGAGATTTGGCCACTTGCTCAAGTTTCTCCAGGTCACACAGCAAGTAAGCAGTGTAAGTGGTGTGAGCGCCCACCAGCACAGGGGGGAGCAGAGCATGAGCCCCATCAGGAAGCTGCTCTTACTCCACTCCCCCTGAACTCTTGACCCACCACACCATGACCACAGGGGACATCAAAGAAATAGTTCACATTGTCTGAACTCCAGTTTCTTTCTTTGAAAATGTGACAATTTAACTAAATGGGCTTGATCCTCTCTTTTACAAATATTCTTTTGCCCACTTGTCATGGCTATATGTCCTGGAAAACAAATTCCAAAAGCTTGCACTTTTTGTGCAAAATAGTTTTTTTTGGGGAGTGCTCTTGATGGGAGAGGCAGTATTGGGCAGAGAAGAAGCTGAACTTCAATGCAGTTTCTACAGAGGCCAATGGAAGCTCCATACTCTCTAGGGTACATAAGAAGAGTCCTTGTTTTGCCTGGCCTTTGTGTTCCCAGAAAATCTAGTCATCAGAGGCAGGCTGCCTCTGGAGGGGGTCTGAGCTTGCGAGAGCCTGCTTCCTTCAGCTGAGGACAATTCAGGAAATGGACATACCCATAACTATCACTACTGTGCCCTCCACTCTCCTGGCAGCTGACAAAACAGGTGCCGACCACTTCAGGGGAGTCTCCATGGTGCCAAAGAGCATCTCCTACTGTCTGCGGCATACTGTTCAAACTCACTTACTTCACCAAGTGAGTTCACTATCATGTAGAAACAGGTGATCCTGGATTGGAATTGGTCTCCTTTCCTGAGGAGACTTGGAGGAGGAAGACATTTGGGGAGAGACCTCAAAGCTGCAGGCCACACTCATCTTTTCCAGCCTGAACTTCCTCTTCCTTTTGGCCCTCTCCTTGATGGGTGCCTCCCTTCATGACAAGCTCAAGTTGTGGCTACTATACTGGTCTGTTTTGAGGTCAAATTTGGACTGGAGAGTACTGAGGGATGTTCACTGTGAAACATAGTAAAATAAAACTGTACTGAGGCTGGGGGACAGGTCCCTGCCCATGGGTTCTTATTTGTCTGCTCACAATTGCAAGACACTACAGGCTCAGGGTACAACAACAATGGAGTTTATTAACAAATGGGAAATTGGGAAAAGTTAAGAGTGTCTAAGCCACAAATGGCCAGCTGTCTCACCCCAGGTAGTGGCTGCAGTGCCTAGTAGTCCAAACCGAAGGCTGTTCATTCAAAGTGGCACTGCGTTTGCCATGAGGGCATGGAGTTGGGGGCACTTGGAGAACCAAGATTCAACTCATTATGACAGGCAGAGGGGTAGCGATGCTGAGATGGCCCACACCAGCCAGAAACACCTATTCAAAGGCCAGGCTGGCCAGTGCCAGAGGTAGTGCTGGAGGACAAGAAGCTGGGGACAGTTCTTTTTTTTTTCTTTTTTAAAGATTTTCAAAATTTATTTATACATACAAGAGCTGGAGTATGGGCCAGAAGTGTGGGGAGAGCAGTCACCAGAGACAGAGTGGGGAGAACAGGTGGATCTACTGAAATACACTTCTGAGGGGAGCAGTGGGCTAAACAGTAGAGGCCTGCTGTTCCATGTGGGTTTGCTCCCTGACCAGAGATCTAACTAATGCTTCAGTGGTTGTGGATAGCTTTAGAGTGTTGAGACTTAACCCCTGTGCCACAAGGGAGGCCCTGGGGACAGTTTTTTTTTTTTTTTTAAAGATTTATTTATTTATTCTTTGAAAAAATAAACAAAATAGACAAACCTCTAGTCAGGCTCACAAAGAAAAAAAATGGGAGAAAACACAAATAAATAGGATTATAAATGAAAGAGGAGAAATCACAAGAGACTCAGTAGAAATCAAAAGAATAATCAGAGGTTGCTATGAACACTTATATGCAAACAAATTCAACAACCTAGAAGAGATGGGCAAATTCTTAGAATGATATAATCATCCAAAACTGGACAAAGAAGAAATGGAACAACTAAACAGACCAATTACAAGCAGTGAAATTGAGGCAGTAATCAAAGCAATCCCCAAAAACGAAAGCCCAGGCCCAAATAGCTTCACAAATAAATTCTACCAAGCGTTCAGCAGTGAATTAGCACCTATCCTACACAAACTCTTTCAAAAAATTGAAAAAGAAGGGATACTACCATATACGTTCTACAAAGCCAACATTACACTAATACCAACACCAAAAAAAAGACGGCACAAAAAAAGAAAATTACAGGCCAATCTCCCTAATGAACACTGATGCAAAAATCCTCAACAAAATCCTTGCCAAAAGAATCCAACAATGCATCAAAGGGATAGTACACCACGATCAAGTGGGATTCATCCCAGGAGCACAAGGATGATTCAACATATGAAAATCGGTAAGTGTAATCCAACACATCAACAAAAAGAAACGTAAAAACCATATGATCATATCAATAGATGCTGAGAAAGCATTCGACAAAGTCCAACATCAATTTATGATGAAGGGCCTTGAAATTCTCGGGATAGAAGGAACATAACTTAACATGATAATAGCCATGTACGACAAACCCACTGTCAACATTATTCTCAATGACGAAAAGCTGAAGTTCTTTCCTTTAAGATCAAGAACAAGACAAGGATGTCCTCTCTCACCACTGCTCTTCAATATAATACTGGAGGTCCTAGCCAGGGAAATAAGACAAGAGAAAGACATACAAGGAATCCAGATAGGGAAAGAAGATGTAAAACTATCACTATTTCCAGATGATATGATAATATACACAGAGAACCCTAAAAACGCCACAGAAAAACTACTCAAAATAATCAACCAATTCAATAAAGTAGCACAATACAAAACACGCAAAAAAATCACTAGCCTTCCTATACACAAACAATCAATCTGAAGAAGAATAAATCAAGAAAATCATCCCTTTTATAATTGAAACCTAAAAAATCAAATACTTGGGAATAAACCAAACAAAAGAGATGAAAGACCTATACAAAGAAAATTATAAAATACTGTTAAAAGAAATTGAAGAAGACACAAAGAAATGGAAAGACATCCCCTACTCATGGATTGGAAGAATCAACATTATTAAAATGGCCATCCTCCCAAAAGCACTGTGCAGATCCAGTGCTATTCCAATAAAAATCCCAATGACATTCTTCAAAGAAATAGAACAAATACTGATGAAATTCATATGGAACCACAAAAAAATCACTAGTAGCCAAAAGCCCTACTGATGAAAACAAAGGAGAAAGGAGGTATCACACTTCCAAACTTCAAGCTATACTACAAAGCCATAATAATTAAAACAGTTTGGTATTGGAACAAAAATAGACACACAGAACAATGGAACCAAATAGAGAGCCCAGAAAGACAGCCACACTTACATGAACAACTAACCTCTGACAAAAGAGCAAACAATATGCAATGGAACATGGACAGTTTTTTCAATAAATGGTGCTGGGAAAACTGGACCTCCACATGTAAAGAAATGAAACTAGACCACTTCCTGTCACCATGCACAAAAATCAACTCAAAATGGATTAAAAAACTGGACATAAGACCTGAAATCATAAAATATATAGAAGAAAATATAGGGAAAACGCTATAAGACATATATCTCAGAAACATCTTTAAAGAGTCATCACCCAAAGCAGTGATAGTGAAGGCAAAGATAAACACCTGGGATTACATCAAACTGAAAAGCATCTTCACAGCAAAAGAGACATTAACCAAAACAGAGAGACATCCCACTGATTGGGAAAAAAATCTTTGCACTCCATTCAACTGATAAGGAACTGATCACAATGATATACAAAGAACTCACAAGCCTCAACAAAAACAAAATAAACAATCCAGTCAAGAAATGGGCAGAAGAACTCAAAAGATACTTCCCCAAAAAGAAATGTAAATGGCCAACAGGCATATGAAAAAATGTTCAACATCCCTTATAATCAGGGAAATGCAAGTTAAAACCACTCTGAGATACCACCTTACACCAGTAAGAATGGCACATATCAAAAAAACAAGCAACAACAAATGTTGGCAAGCATGTGGTGAAAAAGGAACTCTCCTGCATTGCTGGTGGGAGTGCAAACTGGTCCAACCATTGTGGAAAGCTGTCTGGAGGTTCCTCAGTCTACTAAAAATGGAGCTACCATATGATCCGGCATTTCCACTACTAGGGATCTACCCAAAGGACACAAAAACAGTGATTCAAAAAAGCAGCTGTACACCTATGTTTATTGCAGCACTATTTACAATAGGTAAAACCTGGAAACAACCCAAATGCCCAAAAATAGATGACTGGATCAAGAAGATGTGGTATATATACACAATGGAATATTATTCAGCAATCAAAAAAGACAAACTCATGCCATTCAAAGCAACATGGATGGAGCTAGAAGGAATTATGCTCAGTGAAATAAACCAGAAGGAAAAAGAAAAATATCGGATGGTTTCACTTATAACAGGAATATAGGGAACCAAATAAGACATCAGTGTAAAAAAAATAACAGTACAAAACACAACAAAGCAAAAACAGACCATTATAAACCAGAGACATACTGCAGAGGAGGTGGAGGGAGAGGGGTGAGAGGGATGGAGGGAGGAGCACAGGGGACTATGGTGATGGTGCACGGGTGCCTTGGGGAAGGAAATTTTACGGGGATTCAATCTGAGGGGGTGGGGGAAGCAAATATTGTCTAAAAAATGTAAAAAATGATAAATGTTAAAATAAAAAAAAGAATAATAAAAAAAAGAAAAAAGAAAGATTTATTTATTTATACATACAGGAGCTGGGGTACAGGCCAGAGATGCGGGGGATAAGAGGATTCACCAGAGAGAGTGGGGAACAGAACAGGAAGACTGAGTGAAATACACTGCTCAGGGGAGCAGCAGGCGAGTCAGGAGAGGTCTGCGGCGCCACGTGGGTTGCTCCCTGGCCAGCCAGAGATTGAAGTCTTGCTGCAGAGGCTGCAGATTTCTTCCTAGTGCGGTGCTTAACCCCTTGTGAGGAGGCTTAGCCTGGGGACAGTTCTTAAAAGAAGCTAGACATAGGTCAGGAACTTGACGGTGCCAGAGCACAGGCATGAGTGTTACGGCCTTTTAAGAGGCAGGGGCCCCGGTCAGTGGATGCAGCTGATGTTGCCCATCAGCAGGTGACAGTGGAGGAAGCAGGGCTGGAGGTAGAGGCAATGGTCACTCTGCAGTTTGAAGCAGAGATCGGGCACAGCAGTCTTAGAGGTCTATGGAGTTCTGTGAAGTTCATCCCCAGAAGTCTGGGGAATCTTCCCAATCAGCCTGACTTACAATGTCTGAGCACATCCTACCCTGCTACAGCCTTAGCTGCTGTCCTTGCCTTGCAAGCCTGATTGGCCCTTTTACATTTCCGATCTCTCACTGGTACTGATTAAGCTCCAGTCAACTCACTGCATTCCCAGCCCAGTGCCATTTCAAAAGGAAAACCCTGGTCTGCACATCCAAACTCCATCCACGGTGAGGTCTGGGCAGGCTTGTTGGCTGTGCACTCAGGGATGCCTCAGTCAGAGCCAGACGCCCAAACCAGGCCGATGTCTTCGGAGTTGGGCCTGTCTACAGACAGGCTTGTAAACCCAGGCTGTGCCCAGGCTTGTAAACCCACTCATGCCCCACAGTTGCAGCAGCCATGCGACTCCTGTTTCAAATGGACACTTTGGAGGTCAAATCTCTCCCCTGCATCATGTAACAGCACCCACACCTCCTCCTCTTAATCAGGGTCAATAACACCTGCAAGTCCGGTGATTTCTTTCCTGTTCCTGGACTTCTGACACAGGAGATTGTACCAGGCTTTAGGCACCGGTTAAAGTTTAATGGGTTTAGAATTTAGAGTGTTTGTGTCTCTTCTTGATTAGGACTTCTCATTGTGCAGAACCTAGAATTTCAGGAATGGGGAACACAGATTGCCCAAGTGGCTCTTTGGGAATGATGGGGAGGCGCACAATGCCCATTTCAACCTCTTGGATTTTAGATTCTGTTCTCTACTTCTCAGCATCGGAAGGTTGTGCATGACTTAATGTGTCTCTTGCACTTACAGGAGATGTCCCCTTCCCATGGGCATTGGCTCCAGAATGGGACAACAGTTGGTCAATCCATTGCTCTGGTCATTCCAGGCTGGCAGTACTACTCGTGTGCAATGTCATAACATTGGTAGATTCCATGTTCCTGTGACCTCCTCACACAGCTCCTTTGTTATACCTCCTTGGACTGAAGCAAAGTTATCTGGAATCCTGTTCTGGGGGTCAAATACTCTGCAAGTCTTTGGATAGTAGTGTTGTTGGCTGAGATCTTGCAGGAAAGAATGACAAACCTGTACCCAAAATATCTGTTTCTTCTAGTCCAAGATGAATGTCTCTCCCACTAAAAATGAGGGGGGTCTAGTCTAATCAACTTGCCACCAAGTTAGTCATGCTGATTATGGTGCCATGATCAACTATTCAGCATCGGTGTCTCTTGCTGGCAGAGTGTAGGTAAGGCCACAGCCTTGGTGTGTGGGAATCTATCTGTGAAGCTCATTCACAGCCTTCTTCTCTGCTACTCTGAACTTGCTGGAGACACTGCTCAGGAGCCTATTGTACCAGATGTGAGGTGACAAAGGATAGCGGCCAGCCAACTTAGTTAGTAAACAACTTAGATGTTTACTGGGTCTTCAGTGGTGGTTGCCTTATGGTGGGTATTAACTTGTGATAAAGAATCATATTAAATTGTGTCAATTCCACAGGATTATCCACATGTCTCTTCGATAGATGTTCTTATTGGTCTTCCAATCTTTCTCTTTCAGAGGCTACGGCCAACAGGTAAGGCATTCATACACTAAATATATTCTCGACTTAGATCACTTTTCATCCCACACAATATGAAAAGCCACATGCACTTCCCAAGCTCTGCACATTAGAAAGATTTAACTTCCTACTGACTTAATGCCACCACTGGAGTCAGGGTATATTTCAGGACAATGTCCAGCTAGCACACCCATACTTAGCTTACTAACCATTTATAAACCAAAGTTGACCTGTTTCCTCTTCTGTCAATTAGTCACAAGAACTGAAGAAGAGGGCCTCCCTGGTGGTGCAAGGGGTTAAGGCACAGCCTATGAAGCTATCTGCAGCCTCTGAAGCACAAGTTCGATCCCTGGCCAGGGAGGTGACCCACATGGTGCAGCAGACCTCTCCTGACTCGCCCGCTGCTCCCTTCAGCAGTGTATTTCAGTCAATCTGCCTGTACTGTTCCCCGCTCTGTCTCTGATGATTTCTCTCACCCCCCACACCTCTGGTCTGTACCCCAGTTCTTGTATGCATAAACAAATACATCTTTTTTAAAAAAAGAACTGAAGAAGAGATTCTGGTTCAACTGTTGTGTTTGACACGAGGGTTTTGGTCACATGCTCATGCAATTTGCTTGTGCTCTCTGCCCCAATTTGTGCTGGGGCAGAATATGTTACATATTGAATATGTTACATCTAACTTAAAATGGATTGTTGATGAACACAATGAGTCTAACAGAACCCAGTTCACGGTGGGTTCAGCCTGCGTGTTTAATCACTTGATGTTCAATCGCACTTGTAGCCCAATCTGATAAGAAATTCCAGCAGAAGCAGCTATGTTTCAATTTGTGTACAATCTTCTACTATGGATGGAATGACCTTGTTCTGCAACCTCAAGGATGTACATTGTGATTGTCCTATCATGACTTACCAAAACCTCTACAACCTGTCTATCCATCCACAGATACCTCTAATAAATTGGTAGGGTCTTTGCTGTCATACAGCTCATGTGGACAAGACTGCATTTCAGTCAGTATCTGTTCTTGGTCTTATTCAAAGAATGGTCTGCAAAATTGCCACATAATTGAGCTAAAGATGGCCTCTGTCTATGAACCCCTAAATTGTTCATAGCAAGCCAAGGCCCATTAACTAAAAAAGTACACTGCATCAAGCTCAAATTTTCAGACCTAATCAGCACAAATAAGCAATTTTTTAGTTCTTTAGAGCCTGCCACCTTCCATAGCCTGCCAAACTATACCCAGTATCTGATCACCATAGAAATGTCCTGGGATTATAGAAACCGCAAGTCCTTTGGAGCCCTGTGACCCAGAGATCTCCCACTGTGCTGAGTGACATAAGCCAGGGCTCAAATGCCCTCCTCCTAGAGTCCCTTTGCCTTCCTCTCTATCTGCCAACATAGTTGAGTGGTAGAATTTTTTGACCTTATATAGTGTATCTACTTAAGTATGCACATTTCCCTGGGCATTTTGACCCTTTTCTCCACCATTTGAGCCAGAAAGTTCTGTGCCCAACCTTGCAAAAGCTGACCTAGCCACTTGCTAGCCTTATCTGGCAGGGTCTTGCCAGGATAGAATTTCACGTGGATAAATTCTTCTTTATCCCTTATTTCCCTCAATCATGCTCACCCCCAGGATCCTGATCAACACATACCTTTTTGTCTCCTGCTAGCAGATGTTGATTAGATCCTGCAGCATTTGGGGGTTCAAGTTCTCTATTGCTGTGTAACAAACTGTTCCCAATGTAGGGAAGTGAAGCAAAGAATTTTTCAGTTACTTTCTTTCCACAGTTCTAGACATTCACTGACTTTAGTGAATCAATTCTTGCTCTGAGTCACTCATTGTAATCAGACATTCATTATTTCATTTATCAAATATTTATTGTCTACTTTGTGTGAGATAATGTGAAGAGATAAGGATACAATTACTATTGTAACATAATTTCACTTTAGGTTGAGATGACATGCTTAAGAATCTGAGCATGGATATGTGATAAAAAATAGCATGAAAGAACATTCTAGAAACACAGTCTAACATGGAAGGCTTTGTGGAGAAGATTACTTGTGAGTGGACTCACAGAAGTGTTGACTGGACTGGGATAAGGGAGGGAAAGTATGCAAAGGTGAGACGGTGATGAACATTAGGACTTATTAAAGTCCCTTGAAATTCTTTACTTTGACTAGAACATTTAGAACCTATAAATTGTTGGTGAGGTATTCTTAAATACCCTAAGAAATGTCTACTTAATTCTGCAGATGATTGGTAGCCATGAAAGGATTTTGATTGGAAAATGACATTGTAAGCTTTGTATTTTAAAAATATCAGTTCTGAGGCCTCCCCTGGTGGTGCAGTGGTTGAGTGTTGGGCTGCGAACCTGCCCACAGCCTCTGCAGCACCGGTTTGATGCCTGGCCACAGGCGAGGGTCCCACATGGTGTGCAGACCTCTCCTGCTGCGCCTGCTTCTCCCCTCAGCAATGTATTTCGTCAGTCTGCCTATTCTGTTCCCCACTCTGGCTCTGGGGAATTCTCTCACCCTCCCGTGCTTCTGACTGTACCCAGTGCTTGTATAAATGAATGAATGAGTGAATGAATGAATAAATATTAAAAAAGATTTAAAAAAAAAATCAGTTTCAGTGATGGTGCATGGGGGATTTGGTGGTGGGAATTTTACCAGAACTACACCTGAGAGGAGAAAGCAAATATTGTACAAAAAGTGAAAAACGATGTGAAATATATACAAATTAATAAATTAAAAAATATATCAGTTCAATGAGTGGGGTGACTACAAGGAATAAAGACCTGAGGGTAGTACCAGGTAGTAAGAAAACAATTGCAATGATCCTGGTAGAAAATATGAAGAGGTCAGTGCAGCTGTAGAAGTTGAGTGAGTATATGTGAGGGGTCACCTCTAAATTTTTGAATTGTGTGTTGCTAAAAGAGGTTTCTTTAATCATTATGACAATTATGTCTTAGAAAAGACATTATTAGTTAGGACTGGAACTTTTGTTGGGTGATTTTGAGAAGGGTGTAAGGAATCACAGGTTCACTCTAGATCGGGTATTGTTAAAAATTAGGGGCAACAGCCCAAATGCCTATCAACTGATGAATGGATAAACACAATATAATAAGTATGTCCTTACAACGGAATACTGTCATCTATTAAAAAGTTGATGTTTTGATATATGGTGCAACATGGATGAACCTTACAAATATCCATACTGACTGAAAGAAGCCAGCCACAACCCCCACATAAATGTATGAACCCATTTATAGGAAATGACCAGAATAAGAAAATAAAGATAGGTAGAACATGACTTATGGTTACTTGGGGCTCTGGGGATAGATACACGGAGAGTGATGGTTAAACGGGACAGGGTTTCTTTTGAGGTGGTGAAATTTTCTAAAATCGATTGCTGCAATGGTTGCACAAGTCTGAATATACTAAAACCACTGAATTGTACACTTTAAATAGGTGAATTGTACGGTATATGAATTATATCTCAGAAGCTGTACAAAAGCATTAAAAAAAAAAGAAATCAGGCCTCCTGGGTGGCACAGCGGGTTGAGCGCAGCGCTATGAAACTGTCTGCAGCCTCTGCAGCACGAGTTCGATTCCTGGCCAGCCAGGGAGAGACCCACATGTCTTGCCTGCTTCTCCCCTCAGCAGTGCTTTGGGTCTGTCTGCTTGTTCTGCTCCCCGCTCTGTTTATGCTGAATCATCTCACCCTCCTGCACCTCTGGCCTGTACCCCAGCTCTTGTATAAATAAAATAAATCTTGAAAAAAAAAGAAATCATAGTCAATTCTATAATTGTGAATCTATTATTAATAGGTCCTATTTTTAGAGAGGAAGGCTAGAGTAAAGGTCAAGCTGTAGTTAAAGAAGCAATTGGTAAAGTAGCTTGTATTGCCAGAGGGGATGCGCAGAATTTTGTCAGTTATGCAATGACCTGTCTTTCGTTTGTTTGTTCAATTAGCTGGTTTTCTTGTTACTTCTGGGCTTAGCCAAATGTATGGAGTGGTCTCATTTTATCCCATTTTATCTTGGCCTGTTGTTTGATGTTGGGGTTGGGACTCGGTTACACTGCCAATATCCCCCAGAACACATGGACCACATTGGGCTGTGAGCTCAGGGAGCCTGGGCTCATGGCTGACTAGCTCTGAGCACCACCAGGCTTCAGGCATCTGTGTTTCCTTTGTCATATGAATCCATAGAGCCTTTTGCTGAGCCTTGTGTGCCACTGTTCAGGTTGCCAGTGTGGATTTTATACTGAGAAAATGTGTACAATTTATTAGATACTTTGAAGTTGTCTGTAACCAGGAAATATTAAGAAACACTGTTCCAAATTAAAAGGTGAAAAAATATATGAAGTCCTGGAACACCAGAAATGTTAGCAGCAGATAGAGGAGAAGGATGCTCTAAGTTCTGTGGCCCTGTGGCGAGAGGCTTGTCCTTGCCTGCTGGAGGCTGGCACCTGTGCCTGTTGGGACAAAGACCACAGAGACATCAAGAAAGGTCAAAATTAAACTGGGCTCTTTGAACAGTTACCTCCTGGGCATGAGCCACCAGAATGGGATACCATCCTGGGAGATATTTTGCAAGAAAAATAGACATTCGTTTTCCCTGAATGGTTTAGTCATTGACCGGTACAAAATCCCTTATGGTTTTCAAGTTGGAGTCACATTTCCTAACCCAGAGGCAGGATCAGGATAAAAAGGTCACCAGCCTCTTGGAATGACTGAGAAAGTGAGGCACAGTCTGTGGGCCTCAGTATCTGGCCCAGACGGGCGCCCTGACTCACTCTGTCCATCCTTCAGTGAACTTTATGGGGTAACAATAAATGGAAATTTTTAAAATTCCCAACTGAATGTTTTCTGAAGCATTCACTGGGGAAACAGGAAGCTGCACACCTCATAGGTCTCTGTCTCCAGCTTATGAGTGTGTTTCCATCTTTAAGCCAGGAAGAATCTGCTCACAGTTCTGCCTAATGTGAAAATAGTCAGGGATGGCATTTTCTCTTCATTTTTCCTCACTGACAATGTGCCCTACAGCGGCTACCTGTATCCTCTTCACAGGGGAACGGGGAGGCTTAGTTACCCTCCTGACTATATTTGGAGTAAATATTTCCAAACTAAGGCAGGGGCTCTGACCACAGATGATGATAAGGATTCCATTTGGGAATCTGTGACTTGCTACCCAATTTTGCTATTCTTAAACCCAGACTATTATTAGAAAGATTTTGTAGAAAAAGTCATGGTAATAGTTAAAATTTACCAAATACCTGCTATATACCAAGCAAGTATTTTGCATATATCAGCTAACTTAATCAGTAATTCCATTCTATATATGCTATAGTTATCACCCTTTTGCAGATGAGAAACTTAATTCTAACAGTGTTCTTAAGCCTTGAGCCTCCTCCCCAAGTGTGCCAGGTTCATTAGTCCCCATTTTCAGTTCCACTGGAGTTCATCCCCTTCCCTGTTTTTTGAAATTCTTTCTATTGTCTGGCCTCTTCCGGGAAAATTGTTTCCAGTTTAAATTCAACTGAGGGCCTCCTTGGTGGTGCAGCACTCTGCAGTGCGGTTCAATCCCCTCCGGCTGCGGAGATACCCACATGGCAGGGCAGACCTCTCCTGTCTCGCCCGCTGTTCCCCTCAGCAGTGTATTTCATCAGTCTGTCTGTTCTGTTCCCTGCTCTGTCTAGGGTGAATCCTCTCACACTCCTGCACATCTGGCCTGTACCCTAGTTCTTGTATAAAAATAAATAAATCTTTAAAAAATTCAACTGAAATTTCAGTTTTTATCAACAGCAAAAGGATCTGATAACGTAATTTGTATTAGACATATAAACTTAAGCCTGAGTAATTTAACCATATGTATTTGTATTATCTATTCCATCCATGTTGTATAAGAAATGCTATTACTATTAATAGCTATCACTACACATGCTGCTATAAGAAATATAAATACTATTATTACTTATTATTTATTCAATAAATATATTATTATTATTCCTAATTTACAGAAGAGAAAGTGAGACACAGAGCATTTCACTAACCTGTCCAAAGTCACACAGCTAAATTCTCCAAGGTGAAGTCAGGTCTTGCATTTTGAGATCTATGTCCTACTTCTGGTTAGCAGGTCACTGTTGGCCAGTACTGGTCTTTGTGACAAATACAGACAGTAGTTACCACAGCAGCGGTGGGCGTGTGGGTCAGGCATACAGTCTCCCTCCAGCCGTTGGCATGTTTGTCCATGACTGGCTAGGGAAAAGGCGTTCTTCAACAATTCGGGTCCTGGAAAAGACTGTCACATGGAAGGAAGGGGTGTGTGTGTGTGTGTGTGTCCAGGAGGATTATGGGTTAGGGAGTCTGGGAGGAAGGCTGACTCTGCCAAGAATTTCTAATTTGGGCCTCCCCTGGTGGCACTGCTGTTGAGCGCTGGGCTGCGAAGCTGCCCTCAGCCTCTGCAGCGCAGGTTCGATTCCCGGCCGCCAGCAAGGATCCCACATGGCCCGCAGGCCTCTCCCGCATCGCCTGCTGCTCCCCTCAGCAGTGTATTTCGTCATTCTGCCTGTTCTGTTCCCTGTTCTGGCTCTGGTGAATTCTCTCACTCTCCCATGCTTCTGACTGTACCCAGTGCTTGTATAAATGAATAAAAATAAATATTTTTTTTTAAAAAAAGAATTTCTAATTTGATTCATGGATATGCAGACATCCAAAAGACACATGATTGCATGAAAGGTGGCATTGCCTACTGCAGCCCAAAACTGGCTGCTCAGAACTGGTCTCCTGGTCAGCACCAAAGAAGAAATGAATGTCTTTCACTCTTAGATTCTCTCCCCTCTGTAATCTCCTCCCCAAGTGTTCCATGTTCATTTGTCCCCATTTTTAGTTCCATTGGAGTTCATCCCTTTCCCTGTCTTTTGCAATTCTTTCTTATTGTTTGGCCTCTTCTGGGAAAATTGTTTCCAGTGGAAATTCCAGTTGAAATTCAACTGATATTTCAGTTGTTATCAAGCTGCAAAGGATCTGATAAAGTATTAGATATAGAATTAGTATTAGATAATAATTATATATGGAATTTGACTCCCTCTGTGGCTTATCTTGACTTTTAGTATTAAAACATTGTTAATTCAAAGGCCTCGTCTCTCATTGCAGGATCCTGGATAAAAGATAGACCAGGGGTGAAAGGAGAGCCCCCCTGCTGGGGGCTGTTTACAGCAACCTTCACTAGTGCCTCACTTGTGATTATGTCCCAGCTCTGCATATTAAATTCCTATATGAGTGGGAGGAGGATGGTTTCCATTCCAGGGAATTTTCCGTTCTATTTTTTAATCTGTCGAGTGTTTCAAATATGTAAACTTTAACTAACATCTGAAAGCTGTCCAGACACAATGATAACACTGACCACCAAAAAAATATAATACAAAAATACCAGTGGACATAGCTTTGGGCCTAAAAGTTCTGTGAAAATAGTATTAGGGCTGAGGAAACTCAAGTATCCTGCTGTGGGCATAAATGCTCCACACCGATGTCTTTTGGAGATAGAAGATTTGGAAGAAACAAAAAAAAATTCACACACGTATGGACTGATAAGGACATTTAGAGAAAGAGGAATATACCTCCTCTATGACTAGGTTGGAGAAGTGAAGATGCTTTTTTAGCAGAAATAAGGTAATCATGGCAAAGGAGCTGAGGAAAAAGGGAGTTTTGACAATAATATAGGAAGAGGGGAAAACATTTGAACAGAAGACCTACTTAATAAAAGAATAGCTACAAACCTGAAAAAAAAAAAAAACACTACTATATGGATCTTGGGGTTTCCTTATCCCCTCCCCAATGCATTAAATTTTAAAGAAGTTAACCTTAAATGTGGTGTTTAGCTGAAATTTACTTTGCCTGCTATAAATTGTATCTTACTTAGAAGCTGAAGGTTGAGAATGAAGTTATAATCCACAGGTATTTTAGACAGTTGTGATTTGAAGTGGAGCATTTCTTGGTTAAGGGATAAAGTGGCAGGTGTTAGCTAACTGCATACTTAAACTTTGTGGGCAGCAAATAATGACTGTGTCTTCAGAGAAAGACCAAAAACTATTTGGCTAACAATCTCATAAACACCAAATAACTTTTCTGTAAGAGGGTCATTTGGTATCCTACTGTTTTGCCTTTTGCAGGGTGGAATAGGCCAGAGCTGTCAGATGATATGTAGGTGATGTGGACCCAGGCTTTGCTTTCTTGCGGTCAGGTGGGTGTGAGTCTTTGACAAGGACTTCAAGAATCCTGGGGCAGGTGAGAGAGTGGAGTGCATGAGAAGTGGGGGAGCAAAGTTCAGAACTAGAGGGATGCACACTCTGAGGTGTGGCAGGAAAGTCAGATAAAGAAAACCAGCGGCCCGGGGCTGCTGAGAGCTCTAATAACAGTGTAGAGAGCTCTCCTCAGAGAACTCTCCTTTACATTGTGTAAAGTTAAGGAAGCAGGTGATTGGTTGCCTGATCAGAAGTCACAAGAATTTATTCAGTGTCCAAGAAGTCATGGGTCTGCTTCCTTGGTGACAAAGGGCATGCCAGTGACAAAAATTGACTTGGTCTTAGGGGATGCAAGTTGTGAGTTCTGGCCTGGAGACAATAATTGAGGTGACAAAAGGGAGTGAAGAGAAGGGAAGACCAGAAAGGGATGTTTGGGAATTAAAATTTTCCCTTGCTAATCTAGAAATCTCAGCCCTTCCAGGTTTCCTATTGGCTGTGGTTGGAGTGAATTTGTCGTTGTGATAACACACTTGAGTTTTGTGGTTGAACCAGCAAGTGTTTTAGGCTAAAGTCAACTTGGTGATGGAGAAGAGAGCAAGTTTTTCCAGGCCACTGTGACTTGCTGCTTGACTTCTGCTGTGCACTTGGCCCATCACATTGCTCTAGTGTGTGAGTTCATCTTTTTCTACTATGAATCCAAAAGGGCAGGGTGGGGGACACCAAGGCAGGGGGAGGTAAGGAGAGCTGGGGTTAGAGTGCTGGGTATGGAGATGGAGAAGAGACTGAATAAGGAGAACAAACACCTTGAATTCGGTGATGATCTGGCCACATCTGGGAACCCAGTCACTTTGAGCAGACCATCTAACCCTTTGATCAGCATACACTTACATGGCCTTTACTGTTGTACAATCATTTCAAGATCATCGATGGAGGAGATGTTTCCCTTTATGCTGACCTCCTATTAGAACATGTTTAGTTCACAGCAGTTACACCATGAGCTCATTGCCTGAGCCAAACAGCCCCAAAGCCATTGAAACTGTTTCAGTGCATCATCCCAGTGGCAAAGACTTGAAGAGCACTTAGGACTATCCAGGAACTGCTTCATACATTTGAATGTATTAATATTTTACTGAATCCTACAACAACCTTAAGAGGGAGGTAAAATGTCTACCCCTGTTTTACAGTTGAAAAACCTGAGGTACTGAGAGGTTAAGAAACATGTCCAGGGTCACAGGCTTGGGCTGTGTGCCGTCAGGATGGGAGAACATGCACAGTGTGTTCTTCATCAAATGCATGGTTTGGGTCCATGCAGACTTTGTCAAACTCACCTCAGAATGAAGGGTGATACTGAGCCAAAGTGCAGCCTGCCCTTCTACCCTCATGAAGCCAGTCTGCAACATATTAAAGGCCAAGAAGAGTGTGAGAACCAGTGAAACTTGACTTAAGAAAACAGATTTTAATCTTTTCCTCTCTACAAAGTTCATGTGAAATGTTAAAGTCCCTTAGTCTCAAATAGAGATAGTTATACCTTTATTCTTTTTTTTAAAATTTGTTTAAAGATTTATTTATTTATGCATACAAGAACTGGGGTACAGACCAGAGGTGTGGGGGGTGAGAGGATTCACCAGAGACAGAGTGGTACAGAACAGGCAGATTGACTGAAATACACTGCTGAGGGGAGCAGCAGGTGAGACAGGAGAGGTCTGCTGTGCCATGTGGGTAGCTCCCTGGCCAGGGATCGAACTCATGCTGCAGTGGCTGTGGATAGCTTCATAGATTGTGTCTTAATGCCTTGCACCACCAGGGAGACCCAGATAGTAATATCTTTATTCTTCATGTCATCAGATTTGGGGTCATATCAGATGAAACCAGTTTGGGAAAGGATTTGGTAAAGTGTGAAAGAATGTGGACTGTCAGAGTTGTGTGGCTCCATGGAAACCTTTATTCATGGCACAACGAAGGACCAAAGAGCGATAAACTAATGTTTCTGCGTTACTTGGGAAATAAAAACAAGAAGCACTGTAGTCCCACAATGGAAGCCTGAAGTGGTGGGCTTGGGTCAGAGGACACATCTACCCTAACCCTTTATGATAACTTAATTATGTTCTCTTGGGGAAAGGCCATGAATGGCTAACTTATTCAGAGGTAGTGACGATGTTAAAGATCACTGGTGAATGACCATATCTTTGGGTTTATTCCACTGCATTCCTTGCTCTGTATCTTAGGAAGACTTTCAAAGAGTACAATAAAATTTGCCCTTGTGAGTCTTATTCCAAAAGCAGTCAGGGTCCCAAAGAGAAACTTTCTTCTTCAAAAAACTAACCTAAGTGCCTCTGAACTCAAGGCCACAAGTTAAATGCGATTCACATTAGTGTGACTAAATTTTCTACTAATGACTGTTCAAAGGCTGAGAAGGAAGACATTGGTCAAGTTGGAAAGCTCCCAGGAGACACAACCGTCTCAAATCACAGCCATAGCACACGCAATCTGATTGACTTGCTGACTCTTCAGTAGACACATGGAAGACATAAGTCATTGAGAGTTAGTTTGAGTGAAAAGTAGGAGGAAAAAAAAATATGATCAGAAAAAGAAATCCTAAGGGACATTCATCTGAAGACATATCATACAAAATTTCCAGTGATGCTGAAAAAAAGCATGCACTATTTGTTGGGTTGAGTGTTCCCTGTTAAATTATTAGGACTGCTCAGTCTCTGATACCCACCAATGTAGTTTTTCAAAGTTTCTCTCCATTTACTAGTAATTTGCAGGCTTGGCCTATTAATTTCTACACAGTTGTGCTAAATTCTTTGTTGATAAATCAATATCTCCCTTTAATATTTTTTAAAATTTAGTGTTTTCTACATTTTGAGGATTTTTGCTTAGGCACATGAAATTTATTATTACCATAATTTCATTATAATTATCCTATTATTATGATGTTGTGCCTGTATTTATCCTTATAAAGATGCTTTGCCTTAAATTTGTCTCCTATCAACAATGCTACATCAACTTATTTTGGATTTTTTCCATAGAATGTATTTGTCTATTCTTTTGGTTTCAACCTTTCTGTATAGTTTAGCCTTCGGTGCATAATTTTAAAGTTGCTTCTTGGACTTTATTTTATTTTATTTAACATTTTGATTCTGAAGTATAATCTGTGTAGATTTATTTATTTATTATTTTTTTAAAAGAGTTATTTATTTATGCATAGAAGAACTGGGGTATAGGCCAGAGATGTGGAGGGTGAGAGGATTCACCAGAGACAGAGTGGGGAACAGAACAGGCACACTCACTGAGGGGAGCAGCGGGCGAGTCAGGAGAGGTCTGCTGTGCCATGTGGTTAGTTCCCTGGCCAGGGATGGAACTTGCGCTGCAATGGCTGTGGACAGCTTCATAGGTTGCATCTTAACCCCTTGCACCACCAGGGAGGTCCTGTATATATTTATTTTGCATAATGATATGTCTAGATTTATTTCAACTATGTTATCTAGAATCTTTTCATTCTTTACCTTTTCCATCTCCTTTCCTTTGTTTTCTCCTGCTCTGTTTTTATCCTTCTCCTGTAGTTCTGTTTTTATTATTCTCTCTGTTGGATTGGAACATATGGATTGTATTCTTACTTTATTATTTTTTTAAAGATTTATTTATTTATGCATACAAGAACTGGGGTACAGACCGGAGATGTAGAGGGTGAGAAGATTCACCAGAGACAGAGCTGGGAACAGAACAGGCAGATTGACGGAAGTACACTGCTGACAGGAGCAGCAGGTGAGTCTGGAGAGGTCTGCTGTGCCATGTGGGTCATTCCCTGGCCATTGCAGAAGCTGCGGACAGCTTCATAGTTTGCATCTTAACCTCTTGTACCACTGGGGAGGCCCTCTTTAATTTTTTAACGGTTACTCTAAATTTCTATTACATACATTTAACTATACATTATTCTCACACTGTTAGTAGACCTGACAAGGGTTTTCACACACTTTGTCCTACTATTTGTGAAGCTTGTTACTGTTATCAAGTAAATTTTAGCCTTTAACAGATTTTTTCCAATTAAAAGATTATAATCATAACCAATTAATGTTAACAACAACAAAATTAACAACAATGAAGAATACCCCCAAATTAAAAATATCTAAGAAAATACGTGATTGCTATTATTTATTAAATTTCATGCCAAATCCCTATTCTTGCTTTTCTTCTCTCATAACACATTCCTAGGAAGTTCTTTTGGGGAACTCTGTGGGCGGTAAATAACTATAATTTTAACAAGTTTGGAAATGCTGTTTCTCCCTTCTCACCCCACCCCCTCCACACTGTTTAATGATAGTTTAGCTGGGTATAAACTCTAAGCTTGATTGTTGTTTTCTCTTTACTTTTAGAATTTATCTTTTAGAAGATTGCTGATTAATTTCCATTTTCTTCTAGGTGATTTCTTTCATTATTCCCAAAGTCTTTAAGGTTTTTTAAATTTAATTATATATACATATATATGTTTGTTTTATTTTGCATGTTTTTATAATGTTGATATTTCTGGAGGTGAATAAATTTTTATTCTTAGTGTTTGTGATCCATTTTCCATCAAAGGGCTTTATTATTCTTGATTTCTGTGAAATTAGTACGCTGCTATTCTATTTCTTCCATTCTTTTTTTGTGAAACTCCATTCAGAAGTAAGTTGAGAATTTAAATTAATCTGCATGTCTCTGAAATGGAATTTCTTTCTTTTTGTCTTTTAAATGTTTGTGCCATTCTATAATGTATTCTAGTTTTAATCCTGTTAGATGCAAGGGCATCACTCTTGTCCCCTTAAAAACATGGCATAGGAGTTTGAAGGCTGTGGTGTTTTTCATATGAATATAAAATAAATGTCCACATTGAACAACTAAAGTAATAAACTCAGGTTGAAATTCTTACTTAATAAAATATTGCACAACATTTTGGATTCAAGTATATCATCAGCATGTAATGCACAGCCATTCCAATCTGACCTTAGACCTCCAGGTCTAAGTGCACACACTTTCCTTTTCTTAGTATACTGATAAAATGTTCCTTAATGAGCTATGATTCTTTATCTGTTATTTCCTTCTTCTGAATTGCCTGATCATCTTTTGAGACTCATTTCAAATCTAACAATTCTTATAAGACCTTTCCCAGTTTTACCAGAATAGTGCTTACCTCCTTGCATCTGTAAAAAAGTCATAATAAATTATAATTTTCTGCATAAGGTCTATTTTGCAGGGATACTTTAAGAGCTATTTGAGGGCAAGAAGTAACTGTCTCTGTACATCCAGCATCCAGATCATTGCCTGTCAGAAGTTGTCATGAAATGTTTTTTGGATGAATTTTCAATGACAAAGAGAATTCATTATGGTTTAAAACAAATCTTTCTCTTCTTCCAAATTTTTATTCTGGACTATCCTCCCCTGACAGTTGGAGCTGCTTTTGATTTGGTATTGTTCTTTTTTTCTCTCAAGAGCTTGCAATCACATCCTGCAAAGAGGAACTCAACAAGCTCAGTTCTGTCCTCTCATTACATGGACTCTGACACTCTTTTTGCAAATAACTGGGATCAGCAAGTTCTCAACCCTATTCAGTAATGGCAGTTCCCTCTTGCATTTCAAAGCCGACATGGGAAAGACAATCTGTCTGGTTTTGATTGGTTTACACTTAACTCGTCAAAAATGTGTTTTGTAACACATAGTCCATGTCCAAGAGGTCTTGCGAGATTTCTAAAGCTTTTCCCACACCCTTTTCTTCTCACCCTCAAAAAAAGAAACAGTGTTTTGCCAAAAACAAATTATACCAATTCTCAAAAAGGACTGTTCTTGCATAGGAATCTTCAACCCACAAGAGTTCATCTTGGGCCTGACTTGGCCAATACTTGCTTTCACGGAGCTGTGTGTCTATCATTTGCCTCCAATTCCGGTAACCCAGCTGAGCTTGAGCCTCCTTTCTATCCCTCCAGGCTATAGGCCTTGACTAAGAGCAGACTAGAGACAGTCAGGGCACATAGTGGGAAAGTGGATCTGGGTAATGGTCTAGGGTTTATGTATTGTAAGTGCTTCCCAATGGCTGGTTGTGGTCCAAATATCCATTTGTTAAAGGGCAAGGAAAGATTTTTTCTTCGTTTTTAAGAAAAATGAAGACTTGTTGGATTTTTAACTCAAATTTTATCTAATAGATTGAACTTACTGGGAGGAAAGTACAGAAACAAAATTCCAGAACTCCATACTTATCAATAACTATACTAAATTCATGCAAACCCAGAGGCTTAATTCTTTCTGTATAAACAACAAAAACTCCTTAAAATGTTTTATAGAAACAAAAATGAATGTAAAATATGTAAAAGAAAAAAAAATGGAGTTGTAAACATGTATAATTTGCAGAAATCCAAAAAAGCAATTTAGGAAGCATCTCAAATACATTGTAAACTGTTATAATCAGTGTGCTGACTGCTTCTTTTTCTCCAGGAAAGTCAAACAGAGGGAAATATACAGTGTCTTTCCCACAAATTTTGTTTTACTGGCACTTCCAACGACCAATAGACAGGTAAGATTGTAGAACAAAAAATAAAAGAGGCTAGTCATTCAAATTCAATACTTAATAGATAGTTTCAGTAGCAGAAATTGTTGAGAAAATTAGTGAATTGAAGGATAAATCAGGGAAAATCACCCAGGAAGCATTAAAAAAAAAAAAAAAGATGAAGACATAAGATGTCATGTGATGTGGGAAAGAGATGATCCAGCAATTCTCAATGGAAATAATATAGTCAGAGGGAGGCACATTTGGAGAAATTCTGATTGATAATTTTCCAGATTTGAAGAAATAATTAAATCCTGAGATTGAAGAACCACATCTTGAAGAATATAAACCCAGACAATTAAAAAAAAATCCACACACCTATACATTGTAATAAAACTGTAAAATTACCAATGAGAAAAATCCTAACAACAATCAGAAAAAGAAGATGGATTATCTTCAAAGGAACCAAAATTAGACCAACAGAAGTCTTCTCATTAGTGAAATGAAACATATTGATAGGAAAATATCTTCAAAGTGCAGAGAAAAAATAGCTATCACTTTAGGTTCTACTTATTATGATGTTAGAATTTGGTTGTTGGACCTAAGACTAAGAGTACTTACTATTCACAGGTCTATTACTATATGTACTTCAGTAAGAAGCTAATTTAATTCAAGGGGAGTATAGAGATGAACTGGAATTATATTTTTAGCAGCAGAATCCACTTTTTAAACTCCCAGTCATGCTCCTGATAAAGTGGGAAAGTTCTGTTAGAGAGAAATTAAAATATTTTGGGAGTTTATTTGAAGTTCTGCCTTGAATTTCTACTATTTTTTTAATGTTTTTTCAATATCGACCAGAAATAAGAGAATATTTGTTCAACACTTAGTGTATTGGGATACTTATTTCTTGTAACAAGGTGCTACCAATAGGATTTTGAAATTTTGCTAAAATGTTTATTACATTGAGGTAGAACTTGAGTAACTCTCATTAAATTCTGAAAATATCTTAGCAGAATTCTTTTATGGTACAAATACTGGTTTTTCATTTTCATTTTTGTGTCCTAAATGTGTGAATTACTTGTATGTTTGTAAGGATTGCTTTAGGAATCATTTTAATCATTAATAGGATGTAGAAGGAACACAGCAGAAAAAACAAGGCAATTTCAAGTCTTCACATATTGGCAATATGAACTTGAGAAAGTTATTTAATTTCTATGAGCTATAATTTTCCTCATTTGTAGTATGGACATAATAGTTATTTCCTCCGAGTTATCATGATGACTAGGGGGACTATTGGATGGGCACTCTTCCCAGCTATTTGTTATGTTAGAAAATCCAACACAGTCTCCCAAGAGAATTGTTCCCTGGGACACAGGAGTATTGGAGTGTAAGCTCCATCTCATCCTGACACTGTATTAGTGAACTAATAGTGTCAGAGCCCTGGATGCATCCTCTTCTTTCAGAAACCTGAGATTTCATGTCATGGGAATTGTTTCCCATGTCACTGTCCTTGATTCTTTGTGGATTCTAGATCAACAGATGTGGTCATTGAGTGTATGAAAGAAGCCCTGCTTTGGGATGAGTAGTATCAGACGATTTCCAATCATGGTCAACATTCATCGAACCTACTGAGGTTCTCATCCACCAGGGATGTATCATAGAACTGTGGCTTTCTTTCTCTTTCTAGTCAGTTTTCCTAATAGTATCTATGACTCATTTAAATAACACACTAGTTCTTCTCGTGGGAACTAATGTATATTCACAACCTTTAGCTATACTTATCTAATACTATTGTATAAGAATTTTAGTTTTCTGAACAAAAGCAACTTGTATAACTAGTTTAGTTTAGGAGAAAGTAGTTTTTCTAAGGCATCACCTTGCTGCATAAAGTCTGTACTTTGGAAAATTATTCAGGATCCAGGATTTGGGTCCTTTGGCTGATATATGGATGGGACTGGTTGGCTTATTTGCCTCTCTTTTCTGGCTTAAGGTGAAAGCAGAATATTTGTTGTAAAATAATATGCTGTTAATGGAAAGAAAGAAAAACAGAGAGAACAAAGAACTCAAAGGAAACTAGGATGTGTTTTGCATATGGTTTGTGTCAGGTACAATGGAAGATTCTGTTCAGTATTATTCTATTATACTCCCATTTTATAGATGATGAATAAATATTCAATGAAGCAAAGTGAGCTTCCAAATACTCTAAAATCAGTGCTGTTTATACTACATCATATTGGCATATTATAATTTCTGTTGTAGAGGAATTTTGGTGTGAGTCACAGTTTGGGATATATGAAATATATAGTACCTTTAGGGGATCAGAGCCTTATAGGGATCAACAATTTTAAGTGCTGATTAATACGTGGATGGTACAGACCAGGGTTCCCAATGGTGTAGCTGCCTTCTTAGAGGGTATTTGGAAATATGGGTGTTTATGTTGTCTCAGTGACTAGTAGGTGCTCGAGGATGAGCGGGCTGGGCTAGTGATGCCCCATTGTGTGGAACAATTGGGTAAAAGGAAACATTTTCTCTTCCCAAATGCAAACACCTTATCTGTTGAGGAAACACTTGTATAGAAAATGTTCTAGTAATTGAGATACAAAAAATATCATTTTATCCCTGCAGATAAAAAAAAAAAAACTTCATCAAGGGGATGCTTTCAATTATGCTTTTAAGGAAAGATTTTGAGAGGGCATATGGCAATGAAACTCTTAAGTAGATCTGAACTGCATCTTTTTTCCTGGTACAACATATCAATGACAACTGATGACTGCGCTATGTGAACTTGGCTCTGGGATCTCCTGAGGTGGTGTGTGCTTTGAACACCTGCTCCCTCTCACTCCTCCACCCCTGACTTAGCCAACCCTCACTGGTCTTTGAATAAGCCAGAAGGGCAAAGATAAATACTGGATGGTTTCACTTATATATGGAATATAGAGAAACTAAACAAAGGGTCAGACCAAGACAAACTTTAAAACAAATCCTTGAAAGCTCACAATAATCCTGAAGCAGCCAGTGAGTGGGGAAGAAGGAGGGGAGGTAACAGGGTGGGGGGAGCACAGTGGGCTATGGGAGAGGACCTTGGGTGCTTTTGTGGTAGCAGAATCATGGTGTCCACACTTGAGGAAAGAAATCCTATACTGTCAAAAAATTAACAGCGATGTAAGAAAATGATACTTCATTAATAAATAAATAAAATTTAAAAAGAAATAGGAGCAAAAACAAAGCATGAGGACAGAGAGAGACCCAAGATGTGAAAAAATTGTTTTTGCTGGAGAACATAAAAAATATATATATAACTGATTGAAAAAATTATTACCTGGTTGAGGGTAATAAAAACTTTAAATCCATCTAAAAATTTAGAATTGTATTTGGAGTCAGAAGCATTGCTGTAATGTGCCATACAGAAGATGTTAAATGGGAGAAAGAATGGACAACTAGTTAAGCACCTGTTGTACATGTGGGGATTCACATAGGTTTAAACTAGAACAGAGATTGTGGTAGACAGAATAATGACTCCCTGGAGTGCTTTGTGTTCTATCTCTTAGAGCCTGCAGTTATATTATATTATATTTCAGAAGATTTTGTGGATATGATTAAGTTAAGGGTTTGAGATTAAGAGATAATCTTGGATTATCTGGGTGCACTAAATAAATTCCTTGTAAGGGAAAGTGAGTGGAAATGTGCTGTCTATATTTATATATGTGATACAGATTTTGATATAGATGTTGAGAGAGAAAGATATTTGAAAATGTTTTGGATAATTTGTTGCTGAGTTTGAAGATGTAGGAAGGAAAGATAAGCAAAAAAAATACAGATAACCTCTAGATGCTGGAAAAGATGAGGAAACAAATACTCCCCTAGAGTCCTCAGAAGGAATACAGACCTCCGGACACACTGGTTTAATTGTCGTCTGCATTCCATAATGCTGAGATAATATATTTGTGTTGTTTTAAGTTACTATATTAGTTTTAGCATCAATAAGATATGAATACAGAGATAGTGAAAGTGAAATTTTCCAGATGAATTCTGGAGATGTTTTCGAGGAGAAAATTTGATGGAATTGATGATTGAATGAGGATGAAAACCAAAAATTGACTTTAGGTATTCCAGACTGGCTGACTGGTATACAATTTATGACTTGATGAAAACAAAGGAAAGTTTAGATGAAAGGACAGATTTGGGTAGAAAGGTGACCCGTTTGTTTGGGGATATGTAGAGTTTAAAATGATGGGTAGACAAGTAGAAAGTCATTGGTATTTAGAGGTTCTACTGGAGCTTAAGAGAAAAATTAATCTGTGTTAGATTTGCTCAATGATAAGGAAAAACTAAGAAAGTGAAAACTATTTCTCAAAAATATAGAAATTTCTGGCAAGAGAAAAAATGAGAGAGTGAGGGGGGAAGGAAAGGAAGGGAGGGGATGAAGAAGAAAATAACTTATAAAATGTGGAAAATGATGTTTTGGAAAATGAAAGAAGGAAATCAGATCATTAAGATAATTTAGTGCCAAAAGTCTAAGAGGAAAAAGTTTCATGTAAGTTTGGTTAATCATATCATAGAGAAGGTAAGGAGAGGGGGAGCCAGGGTTGGTTGTTGGAAGATTATTTATTTATTTATTTATTTATTTATTTATTTATTTATTTATTTATTTATACATACAAGAGGTGGGGTACAGACTAGAGGTATAGTAAGTGAGAGGATTCACCAGAGATAGAGTGGGGAGCAGAATAGGCAGACTGACTGAAACACACTGCTGAGGGGGGCAGCAGGCAAGTCAGGAGAGATCTGCTGCACCATGTGAGTTGCTCCCTGGCTGGCTGGAGGATTGAACTCATGCTGCAGAAGCTGTGGACAGCTTCATAGGTTGTGTCTTAACCCCTTGTGTCTTAACCCCACCAGGGAGGCCCGGTTGGGAGATTCTTGAAGGCCATTTTATTGGAAGTCTTAGAATGGGAACTGAAATGTACAAAGTTAAAAAACACATCAATGATATCAAGGATATATATATATATATTCATATCTATATATATGTATATAACAATAATGGATGTTTATTGAGTACTTACCTTACAATCTCAGCTACACTCTCAAATAATACTTCATCAGAATACTTCATCAGAATACTTATACTTCATCAGAATACTGAAGCCAGTCAACATGAATGGAAATATCCCTTATTTTTCTATCACCCAAATGGAAATCCATCCACTCCTGGACCCATCTTCTGTGCTGTGTTATGGTTCGAATGGCCCTCCCCCATGACAGAGTCCACTCCTCTAGGCTGAATGCTTCTTCTCAGCATCTCGATGACTGTCTGTCAGGTAGTCTCCAGTCTATCTGGTACTGTCAGGGATCATCCCTATCTTCAAAAAAATACTCTTTTTTTTTTAAAAGATTTCATTTATTTATGTATAGAAGAACAGGCCAGAGGTATGGGGGTGAGAGGATTCACCAGAGACAGAGTGGGGAACAGAACAGTTTCTCAGACTGACTGAAAAATGCTGCTGAGGGAGCAGGGGGCAAGTCAGAAGAGGTCCAGGGATCGAACTCATGCTGCAAAGGTTGCGGATAGCTTCATAGGTTGCGTCTTAACCCCTTGCGCTACCAGGGAGGCCCTCAAACAAATATTCTTTACTATGTTTTATCTTAGAAAAAAATCTCCTACTCCTCAATTCCCAAAAGTTATGGTTGCATTACACTGGGGTGGTTTTCTTAAGTTTATCCTCAGCTTAAATATTATAAAACCACAGGCCTTCATTGTGTCCTTCTTAATCTCCCCCTCAGTAGACTGTAAGCGTCCTCAACTTGCCATAGAAAATGTATCATTTTCTAAACATACTGAAGTGATAAAAGTTGAGAAGCACCCATTAAGGTGGACATCATGGCTCAGATCCTGCTCCTTTGTCGGCAACCAAAGTTTGCCAAGAAAGAGAGACAGTGCAATGTTATCCGGGGATCCATTACCAACAGGCACCTGGTGAGTGGGAGCTTCTTAGGGAGGCCCTGAAACCTCATTTCCCTGAGAGAGTTGTCTCTTCCCTCTGTATTTGTGGTTGTCATGGTGATTGACAATGATCACCATGCAGTTACTGATGCTGATATGCTGCTCAGTGAGATATACAAGGATCTTGTTTTTAAAACAAGGAGTGAAAAATTCAGGGTTATAGAAATGTCTAGAAGTTTAGGTCTTGCTGACACATGGAGGAGTAGACCAGTAACATAGTTCTGAAAAAGTTCAGTCTGAACCTGCAGAAGGAAAAAATTCTCAACTTTAGAATTTAGAGCTGGAAGGGATCATGGGTATTATATAGCCCTGCATTTCAAAAAATGTTTCCCAGAATGCTTGTCTCACAAGATGCCTTTAAATACAAAAAAAAAACCTCCAATCAGTTTTGTTTGATAAATACGAAAAAACTAAATCCCCCTAGGAAAATTAGAGCCTAAAGTATTTGGGAAATACCAGGATAAAGACAATTCTTACCTGAGATTTTGCAAATATAATTGAACCACTAAACACTAATCATCCAACAGAAATAATGTTCTCAAGAGTTCATTCTGAGGATCAATTATCTAATCTAATCCCTAAATATCACAAAGGGTAAATTGAGCTTCATGAAAGCAAGTGACTTATCCAAGGAGAAATACACAGCTAAAGACACCATTCCTGATTTCAGTGTACTTTAGAAGGTGACCTTTACCATGTTATACATATTAAAAAATATTAATAATTAGTAGGCATCTAATATAATTATGGTTATTCATCTAATTATTATTAATTCACCAAAATATTAAACCTATATGAGAAAAATGTTCAGCAGCAAAAGGATATTTTTTGAAACTAAAAAAAATCTAATTTTCAGTCAAGTGGCAACTCCCATTCTAACATGCATTTAGATACCAGAGGTTATACTTCACAAAAGTTTTTTCTTTAAACCTACACTTTTAGTATATTTTAGCTTACTTGTGATACAAAATTAACAATTTTAGATATTAAAGCATATATGATGTTCCTGGCACTGTATGAAAGGTTTTGTGTGTATTTTCTCCATTTTTTGTAACAATAATTCTCTAAGGTAGTTGACATCATCACCTCATTTGAAGTGGAATGTGAGACTCAAAGAAGTAAGGAGACTGGCCAAGTTTGCAGAGCACATAAGTGTATGAGCAGAGTTTTCACCCAGATCTAAACGACTTGAAAGCTTTTAGTCTTAACCATCATGTTTTCATAATATTCAGGAAGCAGTGTGGACTCAGAAGATTCCACATTGACATCTCAAAGTGTCTCAAATCATCAACCCCCAGTAGGAAAAGCAAGTGATTCAATAGCTAAAGAATTCATACTAACACAATGACATGTTGAGCAAGGCTCCAGCCTGATATTTATTCTATGTCCTTCCATAAATCATGAAGCCTTAAGAAAGAGGTAGACTTTGTATAATCGACTTTGAAAAAGACCACAGAGGCCAGAGTTGCATCATTAGGTTAGGTCTGTAACTGATCATCTGCTTTGTCATCACTTGACCAGTTGAGTAAGACAGGCCATGAGAGAAAACATCAAGGACCTACATGCAAACACACAGGCACACTATTACTTGCCTTCTCTTTTTTTGTGACCTCTTATGGAATGCTGTGGGAAAACATTCAATTCCTAAAGTTCCATTGACTACTGGGACAAAGATATTTGAATTATATCCTGCTATGAAACCATAATTCAGAATAACACGGGTCCTGCTGTAAGTGTACTTGTAAATTTTGTTTTTTTTTTTCTAAGTGAAATTGCCTTAGTTGGAGATCCATCTATTTTACAATTTATTAGATATGAAAATAATTTAATTAGTTTTAGTAGAAATGTATAGTTAACCTATAGAAGGACACAAAATTTCCCATTCACATCGCTCAAAACCATGGTTAGATCCATTTCCTTTTTCTGAACTTCACAAGAGCTGTTGGTATGAATATATTTCAGTTTCAAATAATCATCTAAAAATGGAGTATTGACTGCCTATTTTTGGCCAGGCTCTGGCAATGCACTAGTAAACAAGGTAGGCAGATTCTTTGATCTCATGAAGCTTGTGTTCTCCCAGGGGTGGCAGGCAATGGAAGAAAGAATAGATAATAAAAAAGTAAAAAGGGGGTGGGATGGTAGAATAAGTCCCACTCAGTGAATTCAAATAGGTGGTTGTTAAAGAGCTGGGATCTACTTTAGACAGGGTGGTCAAGGGTAGCATCTTAGAACAGGGTTTCACAGCTTGAGATCAAAATGATAAGGAACTAGATCTATAAGGTTGGAACCAAACATTCTTCCTAAATGAGAAAATGGAGACTGAAAGAGATTCAGTGACTGAAAAATCATACAGTTAATCCATGATGGTCTTGGACCTCAACCTCAAGTCTCTGAGTCCAGTAATGGTGCTGTTTTTACCCACCATTAACTTCAGCAGTAGACAGTATGTCTAAATAATATTCCTTACTGCTTTTGTCTATTATAAAAGCCAGGTGAAGTAATATATAAATGGTAGTTTTGATAATTTAATGCATGTTTGTTTCTAAATTGCTTCTAAATTGAGTAAGAAACTTGTAGTTTGGACATTTAAAATAAATGTAATCAACTCAGTCTCTTGCTGGGTGATTGTTTATTTTCTGGTGGAAAATGATTTTACCAAGCCAGTTCCAAGAGTTTCTTTCTACTTTCACTCTGATATCAGCATTTCTTGGTTTTAGTAAGTAAAAGGCATACTACATACCAGTCCTGAAAACCCTGCTTAATTCCTGGGATTTATAATTTCTAGTTCCCTCTCCACTAGTAGCTTGCTGGAATATTCAGAGCACTCGGGCCTCTCTTGGCAGGATTCCAAGTCAATTCCTTTGAGTGGAAGAATGCCATTATTACAGCTTGAAAAAATATCTACAGTTCATGACCATAGATGATTAAGGTATTTTTTAAGAGAAGTGCTGACAAGAATCTTTTCAGAATGGATTAAATAAAAACACATGAAGAGATATATAAAAGGACATGTCATCTATTTATCTATCTATTATCTATCCATTTATCTATCTATTATCTATCTATCTATCTATCTATCTATCTAAGCTTAGAGGCAAAGATTTCCCTGAATCTTTGTAGGAAAAATAGTCAACAAGTATACTAAAATCCTTTGTTACTGGGACTTGAAAATTTCACTTCAATCAGTGCCGACAAAAAAAAAATCGGATCTTAAAAACCCAACTTAATTATAGTCATAATTGGTGAAAACTTATTTAATTTGCTTTTATTAATATTAATTCATATATCCTGAAAACTGTATACATCTGTAGTTTTAGGTGTACATCATTCTAATTATGAAACATCATTATCATCTCAGAAAGAAGCACCATGCCACTGTGGTCACTTGCTATTCCTGCCTTCCCTGGTACCTTGCTACTAGTCATCTCTGTTCTTTTTCTATGGATTTGCCCATTCTGTACATACCATATGAATGGAACTATGCAAAATGTGGCATCTATGTCTGGCATCTTTCACTTGACATCATGTGTTCATGACTTACCCATATTGAATATAAACCAGTATTATATCCCTTTTAATGGTTAATAATACTTTATTATATGATTATACCTCATTTATTTATCAATTCATGAGTTGATGGGTATTTGAAATCTTTCCACTTTCTATCTATTAAGAATAAAGCTGTTATAAACAATTTGTGTGAGATATTTTCTCTGGATATATGGTTTCACTTCTTTAAGAGTAGAACTTGCAGATCATATGGTAGTACCCTATTTAATGTTATGAAAAATTGCCAATCTGTCTTGCACAGCAACTGTACCATTTTATACTCCCACCAGTAGTGTAAAGAATCCAATTTTTTCACTTCATTACCAACACTTACTATTTTCTTTTAAAAAATAATAGTCACCGTAGGATTACTCATTGGACCATCTCATGAGTGATATCTCACGTGCTTTTGATTTGCATTTTCTTAGTGACCAGTGATGTTGAGCATTTTTTCATATGCTTAGTCTCAATTTGGGTTATTTTTCTTTATGTTCTCTCCCGTAAGAATTCTTTATATATTCTGGATACTAGATCCTTATTGGATATATGTTTTGCAAATATTTTCTCTAATTCTGTAGATGTTTAGTTTTTTAATATATACATTCAGGATCTGGAGAGCTAGCGAGGTATATATGTATTATGTTTGTCTATACATTATTCATCTTCTCCCCTCTTTATCTGACTGTACTCTTCTCTCCTCTTGCATCTGTTAGTATCCAACCAATCAATACTAATTATCTCCCCAATTTCCTGTCACTTCTAGTTGAGGACAAATAATTGAATCAAGCCAGGCCAATTGAAATACATTATCAGAATTTTTCACTCTGCTTGGAGCTAAAGATTCTTTTTCTCTCTGTTGGCAAACCTGTGAGAATATAACAGTAAAACTACTATCTTCATGTTTTGCACATGGCAAAAAGTCCTTTGACAGTAGGAGAGAATGAAATCTACCATCAGAGAAGAAAAGCAGAGAATAACAGTTATGACTGTGTAGTGATCCCTGTTCCACTTGTGCCTTTTCCTCTGCCCTTCCTTGTCACATAAACAAACAAATAAAGCCCTGATTAAGTTGGAGTGGGATTTCTGTCTAACTGAAATTTAGCTCTTCCTGATTAAAAGCAGTTAATATATGACTTATCAAAGACATTATCAACAAGTCTCGCATAGGGAGGATTTGTACCAGTTTGTCAACAGAAACATAGCAACTGGATTGAATTTGGGGAAATACACACAGACACATCTGGGGAACAAGATAAAAATATTTGAGTTTATGGAAAAAGATTTATAGAGAAAAGTCATTCCAAAGTAGTTACGATGAATGGCAGATGACAAATCATACCACATGAATCAATGATATGAAATGACAAATAAAATGGTCTTTGAGGTAGAGAAGAAGTGGGAATCAAAGGTATTGTGAGTCACAGGCATTTGTGCTAAATGTACTTGCAAAGTCCTTCATGGGGACTAGTTGTCAAAACAGCTGGCATGTCTCCATAGGAATGTGGCAAGGTTTTCTCCAGCTCCCTTCTGTGTCATCTCTCTGTACTTTTTTCTATGCTTCCGTCATACAGTATTATTAGCCTATTCTTTGTTTTTTTTTTCTTTTATAGACTGAAAAGACCATACGCATATTAGGAATCTTGATAAGTGAGATTTGGAATTCAAGGCAACTAATGAATAAATTACACAGAGAGCAAACAACAAGTTTTGTCTTGTTACTGGTTTCCATGCTATGACCTGAGGGTTTCTGACCTATAGGATTGTTGTCCCTTTGAGTTCCTTATTTTTCCTCCTTGAGGTTATAATTTATAGTTAGGAAAGATTTTGATCAGTAACCTTGGATAACTAGGTAAGTGACTGATGACGAATAAAAAAAAATGGAATGGAGAATAGAAACATTTAAAAAATCTAGCAGTTAAGCTGTTATGTTTTAACTTGCAAATGACTTAAAGAAAGGATTTAGGACTGAATAAACTAAAATAAATCATATATAAATGTTAAGCATTCTTGCAGAGGCTTTTGCATATCTGTGTTTCTGGGGTGATCTTTATTCCAAGCTGAGCTGCCATCCCCTCTCCTCAATCAAAAGTGTTTACTTTCAGTTTCTCTTGAATTGGAGTACTTGAGCATAGACTACAGGACCTATATCTATATTGTTTTCCTTGAGTGTTGGTTACTTAGTGCTGTGTAAGAAATCACCCCAAAAGCAAGTGGCTTTTTATTCTTTCACAGATTGTATAGATGATGATTTTGGGTGTGGTTCAATTGGGAGATTCCTGCTTAGAGTTTGTCATGAGGTTGCATTAAAGTATTTCCAGGCTCTAGTCATCTGAAGACTTGAAGTGGTTAGATGATTGGATGCCAAGCTCATTCAGGGTTATTGTCAGGAGTCCGCAGTCTCACGGGAGGGCGGGGGGCATTCCATAGGTCAGCTGGGGATGAGTCCTCCCAATATGGCAGCAGGAGGAGTGAGCCAACAAAGGGAGCAAAATTAAAGCTGAAATGACTTTCCACTGAAAGTCACTCTACACATCTCTGCCATGCTGCACCTGTCCCCGTGCTCCTACTTCTAAGGAGTGAGGGGAGCTAAGCTTCCCTACTCTTAATATATTAATAAAACATCCATGTAACTATTTTAAGATTACCGAAAGTAGTAAATATTAAAGATAATTATAATGCAAATGTAAAAACGACAAAAAAAATCATTTAATAGATTACAAGACTAAAAAAAGGAGCAGGCTTTGATTAGTAGTAGAAGAGTCCATCCAGGGAAATTAGGGAGGAAATCTATCTTCAATTATTTAAAGACTAAAGAGAGGGTACAGTGTATACAAGCTATCTTTATATTTTCTTGTAATCATTAAAAAATATAATGTATAGAAGCAATATTGGCACTTGTTTAAAATAATGAGATAGTTTAAAAGTCTTTTTTAAAAAAAGATTTATTTATTTAGGCACACAAGAACTGTGGTGTAGGCCAGAGGTGCCAGGGGGAGAGGAGTCACCAGAGAGTGTGGGTAGCAGAACAGGCAGATGTACTGAAATACACTGCTGAGGGGAGCAGTGGGTGAGACAGGAGAGGTCTGCTGAGTCATGTGGGTTAGCTTGCTGGCTGGGGCTGGAACTCATGCTGCAGTAGCTGGGATAGCTTGATAGTGCTGAGACTTAACCCTTTGTGCTACCAGGGAGGCCCACAGTGTTAAGGTCTTATAATGAAGTAAAGAGTTCACGGCTCCACACCTCCCCAACACTCTAGAGCACACAGGTCCTTCTGTTGATTCCCTTTGTAAATAAACTCCACATCTCCGCATCTATGTTTTTACTATTATTTTTTGGTTTATCAGTTTGAGGTGTTTTCTAGGATAAATGAAATTCTCTTACATTTCACAATTTTGATTCTTCTTATCAGTACTCTTAGTGGATCATTTAGTTGGAAAAGTGGGTTAAAGCAGGTAATCATAAAAATTATGAGTAAACTTTCTTAAGTTTTTTATTTTAACTGAAAGCATATGATCTTTTGATGTAGTGCCAGGGACTTCTTCTTGACTATGGGTCTTGCAAAAAACAAACCCAAGACACATCTATGATTGATTGCCAGTTTTGGTTTCTTTAAAGTGGTAAAAAAAATTAAAAACATTTGTAAGACAACTGAGTACAGAATGCTTCTAGAGTTTTGATTTTTTTCCTTCCCAGTCACAATTGTCACTCTGATTTTTAACAATATTTTTAGTGATTTGTGATTATCAAATCTTTCAACTTGCTTCATTAGAAACAAAGGACTCTTTGTCACACCCTTATTTCATTAGTTTTTGTAACATGAAGCAAAATCAAAGAAGTACCACAACAAATGCATTAGAATAAAATGATTTGGAAACAAAACCCACTGAGTTTTGGAAAGCACAGCACTCATCAGTGGGAGTCCCAGTGCCTGGCATCGGCCTTGGGCTCTCGCCTGCCCCTGCTCTTCTGGGGAACATACACTGAGCTCTGACCACGGCCACGGCAGGCTCCATTCATGCACATATTAACTTATTTAAGACTCTAAACAATCCTAGGATGTAAATTCTAGTATTATCCCTACCAGGGAAGTATCTGAAATTTGGAAATACCCAGAAGAGGTTATTTTTGTGCTTTTCAGTCATCACTGAGACTTGACTTACTATTAACTGGGTTATTTTTCAACCACATAAGGCAATGAGTTAATTTATAGATTTTTGTCTGAGAGAGAAGCAAATAATTTATTTTTGAAAGAAGCAATAACCCCAAAGTTATGGTTTATGACTGTGTTAGACAGTGAATAGTTTTGTGCTTAATCCAGCAATCTTTATACCTTTATTTTTTTAAAGTGAGGTTAACAATGATTTACAGCAAACAATGATTTATAAGTTGCAGGAGTACACCCTTTCACATTGACACCCACCCACCAGCAAACGTCTAGTTACCCTTCACCACCATCTAGTCAACATTGTCTCCCTACCACCTTTCCCCAACCCCTACCCCTCTGATAACTGCTATTCTGTTATCAGAATCAAAGTATTTGTTTTTGTTTGATTTCATTTGATCTTTTACTCTGTTTTTCATATTCCACATATGAATTAAATCATTTTGTATTTGTCTTTCTCTTTCTGACTCATGTCATGTTAGCATAATCCCCTCAAGATCCATTCATGTTATCACAAATGGCAAACTTTCTTTTTTTTCATAGCTTGTTAGTTTTCCGTTCTGTGTGTACATCACACTGTTATCCACTCATCTGTTGTGGGCACTTAGGTTGTCTCCATATCTTGGCTATTGTGAGCAGTGCTGCAATCAATGCAGTACATGTGTTTTTCAAATTAGCATTTTCATGTTCTTTAGACAAATAACCAGAAGTGTAATTGCTGGATTATATGATAGTCCTATTTTTAATTTTTGATAAATTTTAATAATGTATTCCATAGTGGCTGCAATAATTTACATTCCCATCTAAAGTTTCCTTTATTCTCCACATCGTCACCAACACTTGCAGTTTCTTATCTTTGATATTAGTTTTTCTCAAGTGTGTAGATGACAACTTATTGTGGTCTTGATTTGCATTCTTGTAAAAATAAATGATAATGAATAATAATGATGATTAAAAATCCAGCAATACTATTCTAATCTTACTCTAATATTCTAATTATTTGATTATACACACAGCATTTACTTAACATTTGTATGAGTCATGACTTTTGTCTTTTTGAAATTGTATTTCAACCTCCCTACTTTACAGATGAAGATAATGAAGCAGAAAAAAAATTAATATTTGTCCCAGGAAGCACAGTTTTAGAAAATGACATACTAAGGGCATGATTTCACTATACATGGGAATTTGTCAGCATAATTTGCAAATGGGAAGGAGCATGTCAATGAATCTGGCAAGTGAATTATTTTGAGGTCATTTGAGAGGGCATCTGCTACAGTTAATTACTATTTTTGGTCAAGAACATAAATAACATTTGTAGTAATATGATTATGAACATATTACTGGCTTCAGATCCAATTAATCATATTTTCTGTAATATATAACTTTTCTTCTTTTCTTGGAATTTTTAATTATCTTTCTTTTCTTTTTGAATTGTTTTTTTATTATTATGCCAATTCATAAACATTTCTAAGCACCTATTGGGTAGCAGACAGACAATAAGGATACCTCAGTTAACAAAATAAGCAACCACCCCTCTGACATTTCACACTACTTACTGGGTAGGGAGAGGGAAGACAACAATCATAACAGCAAAGCACAATTTGTTCAGCAGGATAAAGGACATGTCAGAATGCAGGCAATGCAATTTTAAATAAAGGGAAAATTTGAATATAAATCTGAAAGAAATGAGAAAAGAAGGCACACGGATGACAAGGAGAAGATTTTCCCAAGTCCCAGGGACAGATAGTATGAGCACTCTAAGGCTGAGCCCCGTGTGTTCTGCGAATACCATGGAGACCAGTGTGCCTAGAACAGATTAGGTAAAGGAAAGAGTAAGAGGAGGGAAGTTAAGAGAAGCAATTAGGAACCAGGAGCTTGGTCTCTAATAGCCTTTTGGAAGATTGACTTTTTTATACCTTCCTCCATCCAACCCTTTACGTGAGTTTGCAGTCCCTCCAGGTGGGGTTAGAGTGTATTTCTCTCCTCCATAGTTTTGGGGCTCAGTTATGTGATGGAGTTTGAATGACTGGATGTAGCGGAAGTGAATGCATCAGTACAAGTCCGGTTCCTAAGAAGCATCATGTTTCTGTTTGCTTTCCTGTACATTTGCCATCAATATGAGAACTTACCCCGGATAGCTGATGACCCTCCAAATTTTTCACATTGAAGCACATTAGTAATAGATCTAAGCCTAAGCCCAGTCTAGATCAGCAAACCCACAGTCAAGCTGCACCCCTCTAAGCAAGACTGTATATATTTATTGCTGCAAAATGTCACAAAACTGTTTCTTGCACAGGATTAATGATGTATTTTGATGGTTGACCCCAAAAATTTGTTAATGGTTTGGGTAAAGGTGTGAGAGAAAAAGGGAAATTATGGATGACAACCAGGACTTGACCCAAGAAGTTAGGAAGATGGAGTTGCCTTGAACAATGACAGGAAAGGCTGCAGATGGAGCAAAGCTCAGTGTCAGAGACATCAGGTGATTGATTGGCTTTGGAAATCTGAAGAAATATGTGGTGAAATTGTGTTTCTGGTAAAATGGGGTAAGTAATCCAAAACCAAGCTGTCACTGAAGACATCTCTTAAAATCTTGACAAAATATCAATAAAATATGCTTGAGGGCAATAGGGGGGAAATGAGAAATTAGGGCAAAATGGTGGGTCTGACTTCCTTCTTGCTTTTCTTCTGTGCATATTTGCTGACTCCAGAAGGGCTGCTAAGAAGCTAATAGTTTTTGAACTCTTCTCAGGGATTAACTCTAGGGCCCAAAAGGGAAGCTTGAATGAAACCCCCCAGCTGGCTTGAAACCATAAAAACCTGCACAGCAGGACTAAGCAGGAACTGCAAGCACAGTTGTCATTTGTGTTTGCTATACAACTTGAAATGATCTCACTCCTTACAATTTTATTTTATTTTTTTAAAAAGACTTATTTAATTTATTTATCCATACAAGAGCTGGAGTGCGGGCCAGAAGTGAGGGGGGTTGTGAGAGGATTCACCTGAGACAGATTAGAAAGCAGAACAGGCAGATCTACTGAAATATACTGCTGAGGGGAGCAGCAGATGAGACAGGAGAGGTCTGCTGAGCCATGTGGGTTATCTCCCTGGCCAGGGATTGAACTCATGCGGCAGTGGCTGCCAATATCTTCATAGTGCTGAGACTTAACTGCTTGCGCCACCAGGAGGCCCTCCTTGCAATTTTAATAAAGATATCTTCATTGTGGCAAAGTATATCTTCTTTACAGGAAGATCAAAACATTCTATGGCTGAATTTATTTTTTTCAAATAATTTGTAAACACAATTTCAGGCACTGGGGAAAAAATAACCAAGAACAAACAGAAGTAAGAAAACATCGATAAATCCTGCAGAAACAGCAGGCAGTAGAAAAAGATAGCTAAAAGACACCAGACACAGAAGTACCAAAATCACCAATTTAAAAAAAAAAAAAAAAAACTATGATTCTGATGAAATCTTGGCTGAAATTTTGTAACATGTAGCTAGAAAGAATCAAAGTTACTAAATAAAAAATCTACAAATGAAAACATATGTTAGCTGAAGTTTAGAACTCAATGGATGGATTTCAAAGTATTTTAGACACAAATTAATTGAGAATTTTTAAATTGGAAGTTAAGACAAAAATATTCAAAAAGAAGTACTGAGGGGAAAGAAAGATCGACGTTAGAAGATAAATACTGAGGGTCATTTAATGAGAAAGTCTTATATATTTATATGTATTTGGAAGACAGAATAAAGGAGAGAAATTGTGGTACTGAAGAAATATTTGGATAAAAGTGAGGGATATTCTCAAACTAATCAAAGACAAGTGGTGCATTTGTCTAAATTATGTCACCTTTTGAGTCTGGCTCCTTTCATTTAGCAAAATGTTTTGAGATTCCTATATTGTATCTGTTTGCCAGTAGTTCATTTCTTCCTCAGTGGCAAATATTATCTCATTGAAAGGGTGTACCACAATTTGTTAATTTATTCATCAGATAGTGGACTTTTGAGTTGTTTCCAGCTTCTGGTGATTATAAAGTGTCTACAAATATGTAAGCTTTTGGTGAACATATACTTTCATTTGGCTTACTTAAATGCCTAGCAATGGGATTGCTACATCATTTGCTATATCTATATTTAGCTTTACAAAGAATTACCAGACTGTTTCCAAAGTGACTGTAGCATTTTGTATTCTAACAGCAGTATCTGAAATTTTAGTTCTTCATCCTCACCAACAGTTAGTTTTGCCAAGCTGATTGATTAATTGATTTTTTATTATAGCCATTCTAATAGTTTTGTGGTTTTAATTTTCCTTTCTTTAATGATTAATGATGTTGAGTGTGTAATGTTTATTTGACATATGTTCAAACAGTTTTTCTGTTAAAAAATTATATTCTTAAAATTGTATTATTGAGCTCTGATTATTTTCATCTTCTCTTTTAGCATCAAAATCTTTCAAATACTGGGAGTGGTAAGGACAAATACATTGATTTTCAGGCACAATATCCTTTTGTGAAGTTTCAAAGATGAATTGTACCACTGATGACACTTTTTTTGAAGGATTTGACACATATATTCTTTCAAAAAGTATTCATTTATTTTCATAGACGAGCTGGGGTGTAGGTCAGATGTGCAGAGGGTGAAAGGATTCACTAGAGACAGAATAGGGAGCACAACAGGAGGATCTACTGAAATTCACCGCTGAGGGGAGCAGCAAGCTAGACAGGAGAGGTCTGCTGTGCCATATGTGGCTCAGCTCCCTAGCTAGGGATCAAACTCAGGCCATAGTGATGATAGTGCTGAGACTTAACCCCCAGGCCACCAGGGAGGGCCACTTAAAAAATTCTTCACTGACCCATTTGAAATGAGTTAAGTTAAAATCCATATGAATACTAATATATATATATGACTAAGTTCAAAAATCTGCTAAGGGTAAGGAAGAACTACCTTCTATTCTCTTGCTGTTTCTGTATCCTTGGTTTTCTCAACATTTTGTCCTGTGGTGAATGTTGATCTGATGAGGTAATCAGGAGACAATGAGTAATATTCTAAGGTGAAACAGAGAAACATCCCTCTATGGAAATGTAAATTGGCATAGTCACTATGGATAACAGTATTGGAATTCATGAGAAAAATAAAAATAGAACTACCATATGATACAGTAATTTCATTTCTGGGAACATACTCAAAGGAAATGAAATCAGTAACCCAAAGGGATATCCCGTGTCAACAGCAGCGCTATTGACAATAACCATGTTATGGAAATGATGGACTTAAGTGTCTATCAACAGATGAATAGATAAATATTATGTAGTATATATAACAATGGAATATTATTCAGCCAAAAAAAGGAAATCCTACCATTTGTAACAAAATGGTTGGATTTTGAAATGACTATACTAAGTAAAAGAAGGCAATTTGGAATCTCAAACAAACAAACTCAATTCAAAAAACAGCATAGACTGTTTTATGGTGGTTACCTTTATGGTGGTTGCCTTTGGTGGTTACCAAAGGCAGGGGTTAAAGAGGGTGGTAAAATGAGTGAAAGTGGTCAAAAATTACAAACTTCCAGTTATAAGATGAAAAAGTTTTGGGATGTAATATGTAGTGTGGTGAATATAGTTAATCATACAGTACTGTTTGTATGAAAGTTACCAAGTGAGTAGATCTTAATAGTTCTCATGGCAAGAAAAATCATCTAGCTATGGGTGGTGCAAGGGGTTGAAGCTATGAAGCTATCCACAGTCACTGCAGCACGAGTTCTATCCCTTTCCAGGGAGCTAACTCACGTGGCACAAACCTATCTTGTCTTACCTGCTGTTCCCCTCAGCAGTGTATTTCAGTAGATCAGTAGATCTTCCTGTTCTGCTCCCCATTCTGCCTCTGGTGAATCCTCTCCCCTAGCCCCCACATCTCTGGTCTACACCTTAGCTCTGTATGCATAAATAAATAAATAAATCTTTTTAAAAAATAATCTAACTATATAAGATGAGAGATGTTAACTAGAATTACTATACTAATCATTTTATCATATGTGTAGATATGAAATTATTATGTCATATACTCAAAATAATACAATGTTATATGCCAATCATATCTCAATAAAACAATCATTATAGGTCTCTGTACCATCTTAGAGATCCTGCGTGAGTGGGCAATGTATGCCATTAAGTTAAAAAAAAATCAGTGCTTAAAAGGAAAATTTATCAGGGAGGACAAAATGGAGAAACAAAAAAGAGAAACAAACATGGTTTTCTTGCTCTTCAGCTTCCTGTCAAAGAAGCTTTCCATCTATACAGATTATCAATGGAAGGTTCCAGTGATTTCCCCTGCCCTCTACCTCCTGTGGTAGCAGTAGTTTGCTAGAGTGGTTCACTGTACTCTGAGAAACATTTTACCTGTTGGGTTGCCAGTTTATTATAAAAGGATATAAATAAAGAACAGCCAGATGAAAGAGACACAAGTGATGTGGGAAGTGATGTGGCGTTTCTATGCCCTGTCTAGGCATATCACTCTCCCTGCATCTGTGCATGTTCACACTAAGAAACTCCAAACTATCCTTTTGGATTCTTATAGGACCTTCATTACACAGGCATGACTAATTAACTCATTATCCAGTGGGGACTGAAGTCAATCTCCCCTCAGTTTCTCTTCCCTGGAGGTTGGTGTGGTGGAGAGGGAAAGAAAGTTCTTACCCTCTAATCACATGGTTTGTTCCCCTGGCAACAAGTACCTCCCATCCCAAACTTTAGGGAATTTTCAAGTCACCCCTTAAAATAACAAAAGGCACCTTTATGACTTCTACCAGCAGGGAAATTCCAAGTGTTTGGGGAAGTTTGTGCCAGGAACAGGATGAAGACCAAATATGTGTTTCTTATAAATTACAATCTCTCTCTCTCTCTATCTCTCTCTCTCTTTCTCTCATTTGTTCATCTCTCCCTCTCCCTGTTATCCATAACCCTTGTGTGACAGAGTTCCTGAAGTGCTCTAACAGGTAACTGCTTTGCTATGGGAACCTGGGGTGGTGGACAGTCTACATCCCTCATGGAGGTCTGCCCCAGATGCAACTCTTGCAAGGTGAGTGGGGTGGCCCAGGGTATAAGGAATATAGTCTGAGCAAAAGAAACAAAAAAGACTTCCCCTGAGAGGACCCAGTCCTACAGAGAACCACTCTGAGTTGTGTTTAGTGCAAATCTCCCCTTCAATACCCTATGCACCAAGATCAAGGCCTAGAACAATGTTGGCTCATGGTTGTAGGTCAAGTAACATTTTCTGAATACATGAATGAAAGAGAAGGGGTGAATTTCTTGGAAGTGACGAGGAAGGAATTGGGGGGAGAGTGTGGCTATGGTAGTACAAAGTATATGGAAGATTTGAATCCCTCCTCACTATCATCCTGATTCAAAATATCTAATAGACTATACAATATTTTATGTGCTGCTAATTAATAAGATGATATTTTATAAGTTCCAAACTGTATTTTTCTTGCACAAGTCTTAATTCATGAGGTTTAAGTGTTTTTAGTCTGATGATCATTAACCAGTTTAATTTCTCATCACTGCCAAAATCAGCTTCAATAAGAGATAAAAAACATGGAAGTATCCACTCCTTTTCCTGTTCCATCCAGCAACACATTTTCAGTTATAAAACCGATCTGTGGAAGCACAAGATGATGGAGCCAATGGTCAAGAACATGTACATACCATTGTTATGAGCAGGATCCTACAGAAAATGATGAGCTAGAAGTAAAGGTAGGCTGTGACTTCTTGGTGCAAGAGAAACTGTAGTAATATTATCTCACACTTCGCCTTGGTTTTGTACTTTAAAACACATTTCATGTATTTTTTTAATTTAAATTTTATTTTTATATTCCCCATACAATTGCAACCCCCTTATTTTGACCCCAATCCCTCCCATCCCGCCCCCCACCCCCCATAGAGTGTCTCTGGTTCATAGTTGTTTGTTGATTTTGATTTTTACTTTCTTATAGTTATTATTTTTCCTGGTCTCTTATTTTAGTTTTCTAGATTCCTGTTAACATTTCATGTATCGTTTAATGCCATTGTTGCTAACTGAAACCCCATAACTCTCCAGGGCACCTACTTCCATGATGACTATTGACTACAAATACTCAAGGCAGTCTCCTCTTGCGTTGATATTAGCCCCCTGGCCTGGAGGTTGTGTCCCATACCCTCATCTCCCTCCCCACCATCTGCAAACGGTGTATAGCTGAAACAGGCTATAGGGGTGCTGTAGCCATCCAAGAACTGTGCCCAATAGAGGACAGGTCACTGTCTGTGGGTTCTTCACGGGCACACAAAAGACAACTCAGGCACAAGGAACAACAATAATGGGGTTTATTTAACAAAACAGGGGAACAGAGTTATTAAGGCCACAAGTGGCTGACTGTCTCACCCTAAATAATGTCCACAATGTTCAGAAGTCCCAAACAAAAGGCGATGCATCCAAGATGGCACTGTGCTGCCAATGAGGGCCTGGAGCATGTGGAAGCCAGAAGCATTGACAGGCGGGGCTGCTGAGATGATGCCACAGCAGCCTGCAGCAACAGTCTGAAATTTGGGATAAACAGCATTGGATATTGAACTGAACCACTATGCAAGCATCACCAAGGTGGAGCCATATGATCCAATTAACAGTTCTTGGTGAGTGGTCAGCCCTCACCTACAACAAACAGTTCAGTGAGACACTAGGCCCCGGCCTTTGGTGCTCTTTCCAGGTGGTGGCAGCAGCAAGACCAGAGGGAGGCAGGTACAGCCTCCCCGTCACAGCAAAAGTATTTGGCTATTTGGCTTGGCTGTCTTTTTGGAGGTCAGCCGCTGGGAGCTTCTTCTTTCTTTAGAGGCCAGGTACAGAGTACCATGAGCCTGGGAGTCTGGGTGGATCCCAAGATGTCTCCCCTATATTCTCTTTCAGACCCCCCCTCAACTTGATACCTCCTGATTGGACATTTTAACGTGGCTGGCACCGAGGAAGGGGCTGCCCATAGGCAGCAACTTTTGGCTGGGTGTGTAAACCCACCACATTTTTCTAATGGTTTCTGCTGCTTATGTGGCAATGAAAGATGCAGTGCCAGTTTTGCCCTGCGGGCCACACTGCAGGGCCCTGGTATCACAGCCACATGACTGAGGGGTATTCATGGACCCCAAACTGTTAGGGGGTGAACATTCTAAACGGGCTTGATCATCAGTGTATTCAAAGGCAAAGAAAGCTGACTCTTAGCATGAAAGATCTTTAATTGGGTGCATAAAGAGGGAGTGAGAGAGAGAGAGAGAGAGAAGAAAGGATTTCAAATAACAGATTCCCAATAAAACTCCTTGTGGGTAAATGGTCAGCCAAGCAGGCTTGACCCAATGTGCGGCCCCAAATCACCAGAACTAAGTGCAAAGCACATACCAGTAAGAACCACAAGAAAGGAGTTAGATTGCTGGGACAGAAGGAGAGACCCTAAATTCAAAATGTACCATATAATTTACCACAAAGTCAAGATAATGTCTCCATTGTCTCTGCCAAAATGCTGAAGTCGCTAGCACAACCTCTCCACATGGCTCTCACCCACATGTCTCTTCATCAAGTGGCTCTCCACATATGCCTCCTTCCTCCTTCATTCCACCTCCACTTATACATTTGCCCTGCTCTTTCCCAGCCGCACTCCTATTCGGGCATGGCATGCTGGGAATTGTAGTCCAAGGTGACTGCACATGAGCAGAGGTGGGGAACATGGTGCCCATTCACTGGGCTGCATTTTCCTCCCCTTTTCACAAAGATGCATCCCGTAACATGTATTAAAATTCACAGGGATTCTCCCACTTGTTCTCACTTTCATTGTTTTAATCTCACTTTCCACCTACTGTTTTCCTGAATTGTCTAATGATCATTAAATGTGGAAGAGGACAGCGAGTCTAGCTATGTCTTAAATCATGTGAGACGTTCTCCCCAGCACAGGCTCTAAGACCCCACCCAGAACCCTTGGGTCAACATTTCTCATTGATTCTTTGCCAGTCTGGGCACATTCGGCTGGCATCTACTGTCCTGGGCATCAGAGTGCTCATTTCTGCTTTTCCCAGCTGGGTGACCTGGATTGATCTCTCCATGCCTCCATTTTCCCATTTATAAAAGGGATACCCCTTCCCTAACAAAAATGTTGTAGGGATCAAATCAGGTATTCATGAATGAATAAGCTTCATGGAAAGCTTACTAGTTAGGAATGACATATCCACTTATGAGAAATATCACTCTACAGTGGTTTAAAAAAGGTGATTTTGGGGCCTCCCTGGTAACTCAACGGGTTGAGCGCAGCGCTGTGAAGCTGTCGCAGCCTCTGCAGTGCAGGTTCAATTCCTGGCTGGCCAGGGAGCAACCCACATGGCGAGCAGACCTCTCCTGCCTTGCCTGCTACACCCTCAGCAGTGTATTTCATGAGTCTGCCTGTTCTGCTTCCTGCTCTGTCTCTGGTGAATCCTCTCACCCTCCTGCGCATCTGGCCTGTACCCTGGTTCTTGTATAAATAAATAAATCTTAAAAGAAAAAAAATTTGAAAAAAAAAGGTGATTTTGTTTCCATTCCAAATCATAGAAGTTAGACTAATCAGGGAAAGGCAGGTAAGTGAGGCCATCAGTGACCTTAACTCTCTCCAAGTCTCTAGTTTGACATTCCCTAAGTTATTTCGAGACCCAGAATGACTTCTGGAGCTCCACCCATCACATCCCTGTCCCAAACAGAAAGAAAAATAAGAAAAAAGGAAGTGCATGCCTCTTTCTTATTAAGGAACTTCCCAGAATTCACACAGCTTTCTGTCACTTGTGGTACAGAGTGAAGAAATTATTCCTAGAGACTCATGCAACTGTAAGAGGCAACAAAATGCACTTCACTCTAAGAAGCAATATTATGGAGTAAAATGGGTGTTTTGTTACCAAGGAAGAAAGGGAAAATGGATATGGGGGCAACCAGCTGTGAAATCAGACTTCTTGGGTTCAATTTACCAGCTACTAGCTTTGTGTATGTTACTCCCTGCCTCAGGGTTTTTTTTTTTTTTAATCTATAAATCAGTGAGAATAATGTAACACATCTTAGATTAATTATAACAAAATATATTTCAATATACAACACAGCATCTGGTACACAGTGAGTGTCCACGAAGTGTAAGTTATTTTTTCTCATTTCCTCCTCTATTCTGTGCTGTCCTTTTTTGCTACTCTCTGAGAATTCAAAGAAGAAATGAGATTGGTCCAAGACAATTTCTCCCTCACTTGATTCTAGTGTCACAATCCTCCCCACTGACTTGAAGTCACTCCAATTGTAGCATGTGCTGTGATGGTGGAATGTAACCTCCAGAGGTCACTGCTTTCTCCTTAAGTCCCTTGAAGGATCTCAGCTTTTCTAGTTAATGAATACCTCAGACACCAAGTGCTGGCCAGCTAGGTGCATGGGAGTCTGGCTCAGAGGAAGTCAGGGAATTGGGGGAGGTATGAATCTCTGGAAGGCAGCACTGGCAGAGCTGCTGTGTTAGGACCACCATGACATGTGAGCACCAGGCTTGCCGTGTCTGCTCAACACTTCTCATGACAGACCCTACAGACACTTAAGACAGGAAGGAGCCATTGTGGGTTAGAGGGTTCCTGGGTGCTTTTCTCCTGCTCACATGCACCTGCTGATAGGTAGAGCTGCCTTGAAACCCAGTGCTGGCTGTGCTCTGTATTTCTGTTGCACAGCGGCCACAGAGCAGTAAGGAAGGAACTTGTTTTGGTTGATGGTGTATGGTCTGCAGAGAGGAGTCGCCACAGCCTCAGACCACCCACACACACAAGGGGCGCTGAAAGCCCATGGGCCTGCTTCAGCACATCTGGCCGGGGGAAAATACTCCCATTTTCCTTCTCTGACTAGTGATTAAACCTCTGAATATAGCAGAAAAAAAGTTTTCATGAGGAGACCCTTTGTATTTGGAGCTTGGAGCGTGGTCACTGCCTGATCATGAGGCTTTTGGTGTGGCTTCGCACGTCTTACACAGTTTTTTATCTGTGAAAAGAGATATATTCTGTCACTTGGACTTGCATTTTTTTCATACCAAAAATTCTGGAAAGAATGAGATATTTTGGGGAGAAAATAACTATTTGCTCTTTCCAGAAAATAACATTGGGTTTTCTTGGTTTAGTTTCTTGTAACAACAAGAGCATGTGACCCATGACACTCGTTTATTAATGACTGCTTCTATGATAATGATCTCAACTTCCAGAAAACAAAGGAAACTTCTTTTGCCTTTCCTAGGCTTTAAGTCTCTCCACCAACATCCAGAAGTATACTAGAAGACCTGATGTTAGAAATGGGGGTAACGAAGGACTTGCTGACATATTTTCTATTTTGAGTATGAAATATGTGTGGCAAACTGTGATTCTATGTTTCTGGGTGAGGCTGTAGTGTCATGGGGAAGATAACACCTGATATGATCTTACCTACAAACATTTAGAATATTATTGGAGAGACAAGGCAAATTAGAGAGTAGTAAAGAAAGAAACAGCCCAATGTAGGGTTATTTGACTAACATGAAATGATTTTCTTAAATCTGTTCACCTCCCTGGATTGCTGAAGAAGATCCAGTGAAGACCCTGAGGGATGCAAAGTACATTGTAAACTGTGAATGTGTGTATACAGACATTGTAATTTAGTCCTAGCTAGAGAAGGCTTTCAGAGGCAATAACGTGGGTACATAAGCCTGGTCTGTGCTGTAAGAGGCAGGAGACAGAGTGGGAAGGAAAGACCTAAGAGGCAGGGAGATCTGTGTGCTGCAGGGAGGCAGGAGTGCACATGGTCAAGTGAGTCTGGGATGGGCTGTCCTCACATCCAAATTGAGAGATGAGGATATTGGGATCCCAAGGTGAGAAGCTTGACCAAAAAATATGCAATTAATGGCAGATGGGTCTACACAGTTCTTTCCACATAGCTTTTGAGAACCTAATCTTAGCTGTCAACTTCAAAGTCACAGCCCAAGGTCAACAGACCTAATTCTAAAAATTGCCTTTGGAAACACCTCTCCTACCTTCAGCTCTCAAGCACTACACTTGGAAGTGGGAATTTGGGGAGCCTGGAAGCCAGCAGACCAGGCTGATGACTGGTGACCTGGAATGTGAACTTCCAGCTTTCTTGTTAAAAAGAGTTTAGAGAAGAAAAATGACACAAAGCAGCAAGATACAATTAAGTTTAAGCAAGTAAAAAGTAAGGCAAAGAGAGGATAAGGAAAGAAAGATGAATCTGGGAGTCACCGTTGCCCCAAACACATGCTGTGATTTCCTGTGCATTGGTTAGAATAGATCATACATTGTGAACAGGGGAACAGAACCAGTCATGTGATTCACCTGGACAAAACTACCCCAGAGATCACTCCCCTGTGACAGCAGAGCCAGAGCTAGATCGAGAGGGCTTGTTTCTTGAAAGCAAAGACTCCCCTACAAGGATTGTCCACATCTGTAGCTTCCCTCATTCTCTTGGCCTGACTAGGGTAAGGCAGAGGAAGTGAAGATACTTCTGCAGTTGGAAAGACATTTTGCTGGTGGCCTACCAAGGGCCAGGAGCTGGAGCAGGTCCTAAAGGCTGCAATTGGCTAGCAGCTCAGTGAACCCGAGCAGAGAAGACATCAGAGTAGGGACAGGCCTTATTCTCTGGTGGCTGCTGGTTGGGACACAGTGCCCTGGGGAGGCTAGTCCAGGCAGGGCCTGACAGTGGCCAGCGACGTTTGCAGCCAAGCCCGTGAGCCTAGCGGACTGGACTCTGATCCTGGAAACAACCCCACCCTGGAGGATGCAGCGCCAAGAGCCTGCCTGCTCTGCAACACCCGTTCCTGGGTGGTTACTTGTTCAGAAGCCACACTCCCTGAGAGGAGGCTGTGCCAAGACAGAGCCTGAGAAAGGGAGGCCCCATTCAGAAACTAAGGTAAACAAATCAGGAGCTCTTTATGCCCCAAAACAGATGATTTCAAGTGTTTTGTGATGAGAAAAAAAGATGACTTTGTTGTCCGACTTAAATTTCATCTTGGAAACTTACTAAATGCATCACTGACATTTAAGATAGAGAAGGGGAGGAAATTATTCCTTTTCTCTCTCTACTCTTTTCTTACTTTATTCATATCCCCCCTCTCTCCCCTACCCACCTGTACACTCCACTTGTTGGGTTAAGTGGAAATAGTGCCCCCCTGGAAGAAGCCTGGAGCAGAGATAGGTGGTGTGGGAGGTGGGTGGTGGGGGTGGTAGTGGGGGTGGGATGGGTGTTGTGGTGGTGGTGGGGGTGGAGCATGTTAATGGTGGGGTAGTTGTTGGGGGGTTGGGGTATCCCCAGGGAAGTTGATTGTCCATTTCCTAGAGACATGGCAGCTTCTCACTCCTCTCCTTGGTGGCAGCTTCCCCCACCCATTGCCAAGGTACTTGGCTCTACACAGCCCACCCTGGGCTTTCACCTAGGAGCTGAGCCATCCTTTAGGATGACAGTGGGGAAACCTCTGTCAAAGAGGAAACCTGTAGATTTTGGAAGCATAATGCAGACTTCTGTGGGGTGAAGCCCCTTGCTCTGTGGTAGGATGACAGGGAGTCAGAGCTAGAGAGTGGCTGGGCTGGGAATTTCATTCTCAGCCCCTGAACAGCCAGCTACAGTGATTGTCATATCCCTGAGGCCTGTAGTGGCGCTCGCTGTGCTTAGGGGCTGCTGAGGCCACTTCTGGTCATATGGTGGTAGGGAGGTCCTGTTTGTATATTTTTGTGCCCAGCTGAATAAGTCTCTCACAAAAGCAAAAGTTGAAGATGTGGGACAAGTGTTCATTTTCATTTCACAGGTGGGGATCTAGGAATCCCTGTACTCTTACAGCCTTTTTACTCCCTGGCTAAAGGATACTGGGTCCAACCTTCCCAGCCTCCCTTGACTCTTAGAACAGGTGGAAGGAGGAAGACAATGGAGATGAGGGGGAGAGCTAACTGCCTTTCAGTATGGCAAGCAAAAGTTGCTAATTCAACAAACCAAATTTCATTTGGTGTCTTCATTCCTGCCTGTCCCTACATAATCTCCAGATCTGGAGGTTTTCTGCTCCTCAGTTCCAGCTCCTTCATCTGATTGATTCCCCCTCCCTAAATTCTTGCTCTTCCTCAGGCAAATGGTCTTTACCTGTACTTTACAGAACAATCATTTCCACTTATCTACTTATCCCCAGGATAAAATTCAAAAGCCTGGACAGACCTTAGCAGTCATAAAGGCTGCTCCCCCAGGTCCTTCTCTGCTTCTCCACCAGGGCACTCAGCCCTCCTGCTAAGGGGGCTCCTTTCAGTTTTCTCTCCCTCTCCTCTTTTTTATCTTTTTTAAAGTTGTTTATTCTAACATTTACTTGTGGAAATAAAAATTAAAGCATCAATTGCATTTTGTTTAAAATCTAATCTATTGAAATCTCTTATTGAAAGTTTATCTATTTGTTTTTTACATCATTGTTCATTTTTAAACAGTTTGTTCCCCACCTCAGGTGTAGTCCCCATAGAACTTCCTTCACCAATGCACCGGTGCACCATCACCTCAGTCCCCTGTGTCCCTCCCTCCCTTCCTCTAATCCCTCTCCCATCTTTGCACATGTAGTTCTTTCTGCCTGAGGAACTTTCCTATTTGGCTAATTCAAATTCATTCTCCAGGTTTTAATTACCTACTTCCTCTTGGAGGTCTTTCTTAATCTCAACTATCAATTTGCAGATCACTGTTCCTTTGAAAACTTCCACTCCTGCTCTAGCTGTCCTACATTTTCTTCACAGTCATTCCTGAGCTCCGAGAGGGCGGGTCCATGTTTATATGGCTCTGTTGGATTTCTAGAATGTAATAAGGGACAAAACACATAGCACGTACTTTATAAATATGTACTGAATGAACGAAGGATGATCAAATGTGGTATTTCTAAGGCTCTTGATAGTCATGGTGAAGTTCAGGTGTTTTTGAATGCTAGTCCAGGAGTGACAAGATGTATTGCTCAGGATTTTCTGGAGAAACAGAACCAATCAGATATTGAGGGGAGAATGATGAAAAGGAGAGGGAAGGGGAGACAACTTTTTTTAGGGAATTGGCTTACATGTTTGTGGAGGCTGGCGTGTCCTCCACATCTATTAGGCAGACTGGAGACCCAAGGCAGTGTTGTGCTGCAGCTTGAGTATGAAGGCGGCCTAGAGGCTGAGTCCCTTCTTCCTCTGGACTCAGTTGTTACTCTGTTAAGACTGTCAACCGTTGAGGTAAAACCTGTCCAGATTATGGAACATAATTTGCTTTACTCAAAATCTACTCGTTTCAGTGTTAATCACATCTAAAAAATGCCTTCACAACAACATTTAGATGGGTGTTTGACCAAATATCTGTACTCTATGACTTATTCAATGCAAACACAAAAATCCTTAATGTCTCCTACCCACTGTTGCCCCAAAAGGGGGTCATGAGGAAGCAGATTCTAAGTGCTCTAAGTGCTGGGTTTTTTTCTGCTACTTCTATGGAGAAATGGAGGGGAAGCTTCTGAGGTGAAAGACATTCTCTTTTCCCTCTTCCTAGAGTCAGTTGCGTGGGGCTTCTTCATTCTCTTCCACACCCCATAGAAAGGAGGTTGAAGGGATGGAAGTCACTGAGCTGCATGTGGGCTCCTGAGTGGAAAGAGGTGAAACCACCATTGGAATTGAAACACTGTGCTTCAAGTAGATTTTGTCTCCCCATAAAAACCCTGGTTCCATGCAATCTCTGGAATCCTAGAGGCCAGAGTTTGGATTGTATTTCAGCAAGGCCTGTCCAGCAACTTCTCTTATCCCACACATTACTGCTATATGTGCACATACACTGCTGCATGTTTAGCTTTTGTTTTAATTTCCTTGATATAGAAATAATTTTTTGAAAAGATTTATTTACTTATGCATACAAGAGCTGGAGTGTAAATCAGAGGTGTGGGGGATGAGGATTCACCAGAGACAGGTGGATCCACTGAAATACAATTCTGAAGGGAGCAGTGGGCGAGGCAGGAGAGGTGTACTTTCTGCGAAACCATGTGGATTAGCTCCCTGGCCGGGGATTGAACTCATGGTGCAGTGGCTGGCTATAGCATGATAGCACTGTATCTTTAACTCCTGAGCTACCGTGGAGGCCCTAAGTAGAGATAATTTTGTATGATAAAAATGCTTCATACAGGCCCGCAGACCTCATTCTATTTTGAGAAATTAGCTTTCTTTTTTTTGTAAAAAAGGAAGAAAATATATCGCCTATCATGTGTGTGGCCTGAACACAACCCTTAAAACATCTTAAAGGTTATCCATCAAGGTTTTAGAAAGGAAATATATAATTCTTTATTATTCTTATCTTGTTATATAATACTTTGTGGATTTATTTTTTAACCTATAATCTTATGCCAGAAGAGGCCAGTTAGGCTTATTTTTATTTGTAGACTGAAACAAAAACAAAGTATACAGGACTATGTTTACTATCTTAAATTTTGTCCTCTCTTACTTTTCCTTTCAACTTAAAAAGGAACTTTTGTCTACAGATCAGCCTTTGGCTGAGGGTCAGCAAGCTCCCTTCAGGCCAGTGGGATGCCTGAGAGAATTCGGGGCCAGCAGGAGACCATATATTTCTTCCTTAATCCAGTGAGTGTGGGTGAAGTATCAGGCAAAGGTATAAATAAAGTGTTCTGACTCCACATATGGTATTTGGGTTAAAAATCCTTCATAAACTTTTTCCATTCCTATCAGCAGTTTTATTCACTACAATGCATCCAACAGTTCTCCTTTTGGGATTATTTGAGAAGCAACAAATGCTTCTTGTGCAAAGAGCATGTTTGCTGTAAGATTTGGGAAAACACTGTGTGACTACAGTGGGTAATCCCGATATCACCTATCTATTATTTTCAGTGGATTTTCCTGATCCTTGGTGTAGGGTAAAGAAAATGTCAGGCTTTTCTGCCCTTCCGCCATCAGGATAGATGATGGATCCTTGTCCTGAATGCATGCCTGATGGCGGGCACCTGGAGTAGGGTGTGGGCATAGGTAGATGGGATTCAGCTGAGCTAAGACTGTGCTTTTTAAGGGTGGCGTCACGGGGGGACGCCAGGAGCAGCAGCAGCAGCAGCAGCAGCAGCAGCAGCAGCAGCAGCGGCAGCAGCCGCCGCAGCCGAAGAAGCCAAAAGAGAAGCCGAGAAGCAGCAGAACGAACGCTAGAGAGCCCAGATAGAGTGATGACTTGCTGGGGAGCTGGGAGGCTGGCAGGCCTCCCAGCCCCCAGTCAGCACCTCTGCCTGCCATATGCCTGGTGAACCCCAAATAAAAAACCTGCAAAACTACTGAGGACTCTGACTCCTCCTTTACCCGGTCTGCATGGGATTAGAGAACCTGCACTGTGCCCGGTCCTGCCCCTTACACTTGGTTTTTAAGTTTTCGGGTGCACTGGCCCTTCAGTAGTGTGGGCAGCGATGGGAAAACACTTCCCAAGTGTCTCTAGTGTGCCAGGTCATGTCCGCTGGCTAGTGATGTGTTTTCTCTTTCCTATCTATATTTGGCTTGCTTTTTTTTTGACAAATTTCAGGGTCCAGACTGGGACATCAGGCTAAAAATATATAATGTCGAAATTCTGAACCTGCATGATGCTCCATTTACCCTGACATATTGAAGTTCCAACTCTTTGCCCTGCTGTGGGAGACTGGACTTGGAGCAGGGCGGGTGGCAACAGCCCTGGCGGAAGCAGTCCTGGCATCAGAAGCTCCTGAGATGGTATATCCTTTGAGGCAAGGGAGCTAGGCACTTCCAGGTGGGTGGCCTCATTCATAAGAACAAAGAGAAAGGCTCCCTCACACTTGCTAAGCAACCACAGAAGCAGTCAATTAGATTAAAACTGGCAAATTGGCGAGGCTACCAGAGAGGAGGTCATCCTCACTCCACCTGCTTCTCAATGCACACTGTGACCAGCGCACGAATTAGGTTTTGATGTTGTACAAATCAGGAGGAGCAAGCGCTAGGCTACATAGTGTCACATTCTTTTCTCTGTCATCTTCATCTCTATTCATCATCCAATCATCCTCATTTTACCTTCCAATTTTTATTCACATCTGTCCTTTTACTACAGCTGTGCTACTTTTGCCTTAGGTAATTTTCTGTTAGTCCATACAGATAATCTGCTGCCATCACACTGCAATCAGTGTCCTCAGGGAGGGTTCGCCTTGTACTTACTAAGCCGATAAGCTTCAGCCTCTTGGCCTCCTCCTGTGGCAGGCACCTGTCAAGAGACAAAAGAGCCCCAGGATGGTCACATTTACCTTTTCGAAGTATATTAAAAGTAAGATAGGTTTAGGGCCTCCCTGGTGGGGCAGGGGTTAAAGACAGCACTATCTAGCCCGGCCAGCCACGGAAGCAAGAGTTGGATCCCCAGCCAGGCAAGGAGCAACCCACATGGCACAGCAGACCTCTCCTGTCTTGCTTGCTGCTCCTCTCAGCAGAGTTTTTCAGTAGATCCACCTGTTCTTCTCCCCACTCTCTCTGGTGAATCCTTACCCCACACACCTCTGGCCTGTACCCCAGTTCATGTATGCATAAATAAATAAATCTTGGGCCTCCCCAGTGGTGCAGCAGGTTGAGTGCAGCACTGTGAAGCTGTCTGCAGCCTCTGCAACACAGGTTCAATTCCCGGCTGCCCAGGGAGATACCCATATGGCACGGCAGACCTCTCCTGTCTTGCCTGCTGCTCCACTCAGCAGTGTTTTCTGTCCAACTGCCTGTTCTGCTCCCCATTCTGTCTCTGATGAATTCTCTCACCCTTCTGCACCTCTGTTCTGTATAAATAAATAAATCTTGTATAAATAAATAAATATTAAAAATAAATAATAAATCTTTAAAAACAAAGTAAGACATGTTTATCAATAGCTTGCTATGATTGTTTTGTACTTTTTCCTTATTAAAATAACATATATATTTTCTTTTATTGAGGTGACATTGCCTTACAACACTGTGCATGAATCAAAAGTACAAGTTCACACCATTTTATGTTTCCACACCACATGAACCATCAAGCCCACCATAAACCACTGGCAACATATGACCCTTCCCTCCTCTTCTGGTACACCTCAATTCCTTACTTTTAAATTTTGGTTTAATTTGTCTTTATAGTCTATGTGACAGTGAAATTATTTGGTATTTGTCTTTCTTCCTCTGCCTTATTTCATTTATCATTATCCCCTCTAGTCCCTGCATGTTGTTGTTAATGGCAAGATTTCATCTTTTTATAGCTGAATAGTATTCCATTTTTTAAAAAAATTATTTATTTATGCAAGAACTGGGTACAGTCGGAAGCGCTGGAGGGTGAGAGAATTTACCAGAGCCAGAGCGGGAAGCAGAACAGGCAGACTGATGAAATACACTGCTGAGGGGAGCAGTGGGTGCGGCAGGAGAGGTCTGTGCACCAAGTGGGACCCTCGCTGGTGGCTGGGGATCGAACCGGTGTTGCAGAGGCCGCGGGCAGCTTTGCAGCCCAGCGCTCAACTGCTGTGCCACCCGGGAGGCCCTGATTATTATTCCATTTTGTTTGCATATCACATTTACTTAATCCACTCATTTGTCCTTTGGTACTTAGGTTGTTTCCATAACTTGAATACTGTAAATAGCACTACAATGAACATGAACCCCTTTTAATTAGTATTTTTGCATTCTTGTGTAAATATCTAAGACTAGAATTGTCAGATCACCTAGTAGATCTATTTTTAATATTTTGAGAAACCTCGATACTGTTTTCCACTAGGGCTTGACCAGTCTACATTCCTATCTACAGTGTCAGAGGCTTCCTTTTGATCACATCCTCACTAGCGCTTTTTGTTTCTGGTTATTTGATATGGACCATTCTCACAGGTGTGAGGTGCTATTTCATTGTGATACAGGCAACAAGGGGCACTAAACCGGCTAAGGACACTGCTCAAATAGTTTACTGGTCACTATCTGAGTTGTGCACTGTCACCCATGTGCACAATTGCAAGACTACTCAGGCACAGGGAACAACAACAATGGGATTTACTTAACATACCAGGGAAAAACAAAGATTTACTGAGGCCAGAAATGGCCATTTACCTTACCGAAACAGTGTCCACTTTTTAAGTCCTAAACAAAAGCAGCTAAGATAGCATCTTCCTGCCTCTGCTGACCTGGAGCACACAGCAACCAGACTATATGAGTTGGAACCAGGCCAGGTTCCAACTCATGAAGACAACAGAAGATGCAACAGGAGATGCTCCAGGATATACCGGGATGCCCCAGCACAGCACCAGAAAAACAACACTCAAAACAGCAGCTGCAGCAGCTGAATGACCAGACAAATGGCCACACTCACACAGCTTAGCAAGGTGCCCACCCCAGGTCTTTGCCTTTTATGCTAGACTGTAACAACAACAAAACCGGGAACAGTGTCAGTTGCTTGGCTAATTGCAAAGCCTCAGAACTTTTCCTCTCTGAGATTGGCTACTGGAGGCCTCTTCACATTCAGAGGCCCACAACAACCTTCTGGAAGACTGGTGTGGTGGGGGCCAAAATTTGCCAACCCCAAATGCTGAAGATGGGAAAACTGTTGAATCCCCAAGACTGAATCACTCTGTGCCCCTTTCTGCACTTATATTTATTGGTAGCTCCACCCCCAAAATTCAATACTTTTTAGCATTTTCCCTGGGGCTATCTATCCTTACTAGCAACTCCCTCCCAGGGGGAACCACCTCCAACAGTCTTTGTCTCCAGCCACCTGCTAAAATTGTGGTTTTGATTTGCATTTATCTGATGATAAGTGATGATCAGCATTGTTTTTCATGTGCCTGTTGGCCATCTGTGTGTCTTTGTAGAAGAGTCTATTTAGCACTTTTGCCCATTTTTTTGATTGGGCTGTTTATTTCCTTTTTATTCAGTTTTATGAATACTTTGTAGATCTTGGATATTAGCCCGTTATCAGATAGATGGTATACAATTACTTTCTATCATTCACTGGGATGTCTTTTCACTTTAAGGATAGTTTCCTTGCACAGAAGTATTTTAGTTTGATGTAGTCCTATCTGTTTATTTTTGCTTTATTTTGTTCTTCTCTCACACCCATCACTTCCTGACATTTTTGTGTTGCTCATTTTCTCAAGGCCACAGCTGAGTTGTGGAAATACTCTGATGACCATCATTTGTTTCTCCTTTATTCTGATTTATCAATATTGTCTCACCATTTCCCCATTCTTAGTCTGCCAAGAAAATTGTATCTATAAACAGACTTTTGTTTAAATTTGTGACTAAATGTTCCAAACCACATGTGACTAAACAGGGCATTAAGTGCACTTGTAGATGCTCTTTTATTTCATGTGATAGTATTATTAGCAGTTACATTTATGATAATAAGGCAAATTATTGTTTACCACATATACTGAAAGCTTTTTTAGGCAAACACATCTTCATTATTTACTGTGCTTTGATTAGTCATAGAGCTCTTATACTAAATTAAACCAGAGTTTTATTAGCATTTATAGATTATTTTTTCCTCTTTATTTTCTCTCTCATCATCTGTCTATGCAAGTGTATTTGTCCAGTCTTCCCCTTAGTTTGGAGATTTGCATAAAAGGAAGATTTTGCCAAGTTGCATTCCCTCTTTCTGCCCCAAGAATGCACACATTGAGTCAAGAAAGATATAAGGACACACTGGGAAACATCCAGACCAAAGTAAGCAAGCTTTTAACTTATCTACTCTGCAAGCTCGCCTGTGATTAGAATTTTGGGGGAAAATAAAAACAGTTTCCTTTGCATCCATATATTTATGTAGTTTTCTTTCCTTTTCCAAGTATCTAAGGAGCCAATGTGACCTTCACCACCTCTGTTTACCTGGACAGGGGTCAGGGGTGGACCCTGTCTATCTAGAGAGGGAAGATACGTTGCATCTTTCCTAAATTCCAAGAACTGCAAATCTCTGTAAATAAATTTGTTTTGCAAATTTGCTGTCTCTAATGTTACTTTATTTAGTTAATTGGGGTGGGAGGGCTTGGGAGGAGTGTTAAGTACACAGCTTTCTATAAACCTGTCCTCAAAGAAAGCCCAAGTTCACCTTTGTTCTTTCAAAACGACCCTGAGGAGTGAATCAGCTAATTCTGTCTTGGTCACTCCTCTCCAGGTTTGGAGATTTACGGATGAGACCAGGTTGAAATTTGGCCCCCCAGTCAAGGTTGAGAAGTCTCTGAGACTCCTGGGCTTACTTTAAATGTCCACCAGGGCATAGGGGCTCTGGAGCCCCTCAAACACTGACATGAGATGGATGACAATTTCCCACAAACAATTTTTCCAGCTGGACCTCATACCAATGTCAAATACCAGAGAATCATAATAACACAGACAGTTGTCAAGAGTGAAGCACTTTCAAGGACATTTACCGTTATTCCTACAAAACTACAGTCCAATTTTGAGCTCCATAATTCTGATCTTGCTTTCATCTTTTATAAGTAATAAGGGTTAACTAGGGTCAAGAGTACAAGCTGGGCGTATAAGATAAATGACAACCTACCGCACCTTCTAGAGGACACAGAAAGCAAATTATTTCATGTAAAAATAGTTATAACTGTTATATATGCTCAGCAGATCTATTTTGTTCCCAAGGATAAGTAGACTTCTCTCCCACCCCTTTCTGGCAGATAATTAATAGTTTCTTATCTAAATTTCCCTTGTCAAAACTCTGCCGCAAAGCACAGTTGAAGAAAAACATGAGTACGTTCAATATGTTAATTATAAGGTTATGACATTATGCAATGTAACCCAAATATGGTGGCCACAAAGATTCTGAAATTTATGCCAAAAATGAATCATAAGAGAGAGCCATTGTGAAGCAACTGAGAAGTGACCATTTCTGTTTTTTCATACTTTCCAACATTTCTTTGAATAAAACTCTTACTTTACTTTGCTCTTACTTCCTTCTATTTGCTCCTCTTTTGATTTCTACACCTAGAGATGAAGGGAGAGGGCCCACAACGATGGCATGAATATTGTGATGCTTTAACATGAAGTGTGTGATGTTTATAAAAATCAAGAGATAAGCTAACCATTAAAGGAGATTGTTGACCTTAATAGCAGAGTCCCATGACTCTCACTTATCTTAAGTGTCCTGGGCTTGAAGAGCCAATAACACATCTACATACTGTGTAGCCCAAGGAAAGCAGGCAGGTTGACATGAACCCAAGACTCTCTTTCCATCTTTAACTGAGAGGGAATGGAAGTCTAATGGAGGGGCAAAGTAAAACTCTTCCTACTTCCAAATATGGCCTTTCTCTGGCTTGGACTGGAGTCATTTCCTCCCAGAGGTGGAGGTAACTCCTCTTCTTTTTCTTTCTTTTAGGCTAACCTCCTTGGTGCCATTCTCTTTTATCAAATCCAGTGATTTGTATCTTCTCAGCAGATCTTGCTTCCAACAAATTATTTTTATTGTTTAATTGGAAGGAAAGAAGTTTGAAAACAAAACATTTTCCATATTTGATACTTAATTTGTAAATTCATTTTTATTAAAAAATGAATTAAATAAATCAAAATTATTTGCACACTTCCCCGGGGAAGTCTCCCTCTCATACATCCTCAATTAGTGACTGAGTACACATGCACACACACACTCACACACACACATACGCACATGTGCACAGCTTGGCCTCTGGGGCAGTGCCTCTTCCACAGGACAAGCTGACTCACCACTAGCAGGTGTGGGGTGCTGGGTGCTGGGGAGGGGAGACCTTCCACTCTCCCAATGCTTCAACAAAGTCAGCTGCTTCTGTTCCACACTTTTCTTTGTCCTTTAAAGCATTTCCCTCCTCTACCCTCTCCCCTCCACCTCTTTCCTCACCATTTTTTCTTAGCTTGCAATTGTGTCCCAGAATCTCAGCAGCACAGACCCAACTCTCACTGTGTCTCCCCCAGCACAGACTTCCACAGAATATCCTGATCTGGCTATTTTGGGTGTGGTACATACTATATGTGATTTTCCAAATGTCTGGCCTTTGGCAAACCCAAAATTGTATTTTGCCAGTTACTTTTTCTCTAAATTTTTAATCCCTTGTGTATTTTAAGAGGAAATTTAATATGTCTGTTTTTGGTTCATTTGTAATGACTGTAACTCTTCAGAAACTTGTGTTGTAAGACTTATTTGATGTTCAAGAAATCTTATGAACTTTTTCATAGTACTTCAAAAACATTCTTCCTAGAACCTGAAAGTAGCCTTGGGCCAACTATAAACTAACTTCATGATGACATGATTCCTGTTCAAGAAAGACCTAGATTAAGGTGTTTTCTCAACGAAGAAGCAATTGGTTAGCCTGGACTAGCTTATTCCATCCCCACAAGAAGATTAAATTAGGAATACCAGTGCCTGGACAGCAAAGTCTCACCATGTGTCAGCAGCTACAGGGTGAGGATGGAAGCCAGGAGGCAGTGGCTTTAGCATTGTAACCCTATATGTAATACCTGAATTATTAACTTTATCATGAATCTGAAGAATTCCATATCCAAAGTCATTCCAGTTCCTCATAGGAAGACTTTCATAGGAAGTCATCAGTGGAAATGTTGTGTAGACAATTGGAATGGAGATAGGAGTTTCCATTCCAGGCCACTGTAAGATAATGAACAGAAAAAAAACTATTCTGTTAAAACCAACTAGCTCTTGCCATGCTGGGGAAGAGAAATTGTCCAGAAAGTGGAGTATAAACTGGCTTTTGAGCTGTCTAGACTCATATTCTATGAAGAATTTTTAAGTTCCTTTCATTGCTATTCTCCCCCAGTGACATGGTTGTTGGCTCCAGGACTGGGGTTCTGTCTGTACTATGTATTTTTTGCCTCATGAATCCTCCCTTGGGCACTTCACAGATGGCTACAGGAGGCTGAGGGGCTTCTGGAGGCTCTTGAAATCTGAAATGGCTCCAGGTGGTTACACTGAATATTTCTGGGTAGATTTTTCAGTTGAATAAGATAACAGATTCCTGGGCTCTGGAGGAAGAAGGCAGGAAAAAGGGGTTTACAGGGCCACAGCAAAATCACAGGGGGCCATGTTGCTAGGGAGTGGCTGTGTGTGCAGGCAGGTACAGAGAGTGGCTCTTATTTGTACATGCTGGCCATTAGGAGAACCAGACTTTGTGGCAGAACAAAACCAAACTAATCTTCTGGCTTTCAGGGCCTAGACCATAGGCCTGGGATTGCCATATTTGCCATCTTCACTCCTGGAAGTCTTTTCTTCTCCCATTGCCCATCTGCTATATTTCACACAAACGAGGATGCATATCAGCAACATATGGTTATTGGACCATATTCCATTGTCCCTTTTCTCTTTCATGCAGATAAGAACAAATGCTTCCCCATTGAGGGATATTATTATATTTACCATAATCACCATTTAAATCAAACTTTACCTGAAATATATATTTTTATGAAGTGAGGTTTGGCCAGTCTTAAGACTAGGGTAATTTTAGGTCACTGCCTGAGCCTCTCTAACTACATATATTATATAATGTCACCAACTTTTTCATTTCTTATTTTCTATAATTCTTATTGTACTTATAACACTCCATGCATTCTACATTTGGGATTATCTATGTTCCAATGTGTTCTAAAATGGAACAGACTGAAACAGACAGAAAGCAGAGAAGTCAAACGAGAAAGGCTCGCAAGCAAGTGAGTGGTCTTTGCACTGCTAGTTGCCTGGATTGGTCCTGAGAGGTCAAATAAAGTGAAAAAAAAAATAGCATTGTGTTTGGAGTTATGGATGTGATTGTTAAATTGGACAAGGATCAGAGATATCTTTATGGAGGAAGAAAGATTAGAATTCTTTGAAGAGTGGATTGGAAGTAGAAAGTAGAGACTTCTGTCTCTGAAGAACATAAACAATGAAAGAGAGAAGTGGGCAAGCAGGGCCTTCGGGATGCTTTGTGGCCTTTGCAGTGCAACTTCCCACCATATTGTGGGGACTCATTTTCTCCTTGCAACTATTGCACTCTCTTTTTCTCACTCAGATTCTGGACCATCCCTCCAAAATATTTATGTTTATTCTTTTCTAGTGCTAAGAATATTTGTTTTCCTCAATATCCTTTGTGTGTCCTCTTACAGTATGATTATGCTCCAATTTGTTATCATACTCACCAGTGATCTGCTAAACCTAAAAGGGCTTCCTCCATAAAAATAGACATCCAGATGTAGCTTTTATTCTGCTTTACAATATTTTTAATCAAATACAGATGTTTAGGTAGGTGTCTACCTTCACCATTGTAAAAGAAAAGAGTAGAAAATTTTATTTTTTTCCTATCTAGCAGATATGAGTGTGCATGTGTGTGCATAAAATAAAGAGAGAGAGAGAGAGATTTAGTAATATTTAACCATTGTGTACTCAATCACTGCAAGAGATTCTGTGATTATTCTAATAGATTTTTTTTTTCATTAATCTCAGGACTTTCAGGATGAACAATCTTAATTACAAGGAAATTTTTCTTCTTCCTTTCTAAGAGTTATATGTTAGTTATCATTTCTTGTTTAATTTGCATAGTGAAACTTCAGAGCAATGTTAGAGAAAATAATAAATAGTGGACAGACTTGTTTTCTCCTGAATGCTCTTGTTTCATCATGAATTTATGATACTGGCAATTGGTTTAGTATACTTTCTATGTTATGGAAATATCCACTTAAGGTTTTTGTTTTGTTCTAACTTAAGAATCATTGTTAAATGCTAGAGAATTCTTTTGGGATCTACTAATGCTAATATGATTTTCTTCTTGCACCTGTTGTCATAAATTTGAATGTTTAAAATCTTAAATTATTCTTGCATTCGATAATTAATTTACTCATAACTTGTCTTGTTTACTATATTTTAATTAACTGGGTGTAAAAATATTTAAGATTATGCAAGACAATACATTTTTGCCCATGTTTCTAAAGAATATTTATGTTTTCTTCTCTCTATTATATTGTCAAATTTCAGTATAACAGCTATATTAAGGCAAGGTAGATAGCTTCTTATATTTTTCTAAGTATTGGATTATTTATATGGCATATTAGTTAGGAAAATACTGGTGATTTACATAACAATCAACCTCCCATCTCAGAATATTCATCCAGTCAGTAATTTCTCAGGGCCATTGCAGTGAGATGTGGGCTAGGCAGCGTGTGCTGGAGTTGGGTCACCTGGTTCATGAGAAAGGATTATGAGCTTTTCCTTTCAACAATGTCTTTGTCTTCAGTGGTGGCAGTTGCCTAAATTCACCACAGTGGGAGTAACTATATTATAAGAGAGCAAGGAAAGTCCTACACAAATTTTATAGGTCAGAGCTGGAATAGTGTCCTTCATCTGAGCTGACATTCCATTGACCAGAACTTTTCACATGGGCCCCTTAGCGATGCATGTAAAATATCTCAAAGTATGTAAAAAGATGTTTAGTGTGTAAAAAAAAAATCTAGTTTTCTGTCATTCTTCCACGTGTACAGATGGATGGGAAACCAGGGCCCTGTAGCATGGACCACAGGTGCCAGCCAGGTTAAATGGTCCAATCATGTGGTATCAACTAGGGTGGGGTCTCTAAAAGAGAATATAAGGGAGCACAGGAGGCACCTTGGAAGCCCCCAGACTCTGGGGCTCCATCTCTGTACTGGTCTTGGAAAGAACCAAGATGCTTTGGCAGCTGACCCCTGAAGAGAGAAGCTGAAGAGTTTTGGAGCAACTGGGCAGCTGCACCTGTCTCTGGCCTGCTGCTGTCACCACCTGAAAGGAGAACCAAAGGCCCCAGGCCTGGTGTCTGAAAGAGCTATTAATCAGATTGTTTGGTACTGCCTTGCTGTTGCTGCCTCCATTGCTGTTTGGTCCAGAACCCGTGCTGATTGTCTGGACCTCCAGACTGCTGCTGCAGGCTGCTGGAGTGTGGCCTCAGTGGCCCTGCCTGTGAGCACCTCCAGCTGTCATAGTGAGTTGGATCTAGGCCAGCTCTAGCCAGTGCGCCACACTATCCAGGCCCTCATTGGCAGGATGGCATCATCTTGAATGAGTGGCCTTTTGTTTGGGATTCCTGGATACTGTTGGCACTATCTGTGGTGAGATAACCAGCCACTTGTGGCCTTAATAACTTTTTGTTTCCCGTTTGTTAAATAAACCCTATTGTTGTTTTTCCCTGAGCCTGTGTGGTCTTGCAATTGTGTACAGGGTGAAGAACCCACAGACAGTGACTTGCCCTCCACTGGACACTGTCTTTGGGTGCCTATAGCAGCCCTATTTCAGATCTACTTTCGTAAATTTAGTTCTGTCCACAGATCTGTCTCTTCTGGCAGCAGAACTGAATAACCTCATATTTTATAGATCAGGTTTCTCCTCCTTGCTTTCCCCTACCACTACTTTATTTGATATCTTTGCCCATTTGTTTTTCATGAATGATTTTAGAATTCATTTGTTTTAATTTTAGGAAAATATTTGAATTTTGTTTTGGATTACATTAAGTTTATAGATTATTTGAAGTTAAATTGATGCATGTCACACCAATAGATTAACATTAAATAATTCGATAGTTCCTGGAATTAAATCTCCTAGATCAGTTTGTATTATACTTTTAATGTATACTGTTGAAAATGAATGTACACTATTTCATTTAAACTTTTTACATGTAAATTGACAAGTAGCATTGGCCTCTAGTTTAAGTCTCTCTCTCTCTCTCTCTCTCTCTCTCTCTCTCTCTCTCCCCCCACTCCCCTCTAACCCTTTTCCCTGTCTACCACCTCCCTTATTTTTTAAAAAATATTTATTTATTTATGCATACAAGTGCTGGGGTATAAGCCAGAGGTGTGGGGGAGGGGTGAGAGGATTCACCAGAGACAGAGTGGGGAGCAGATCCATTGAAATACATTGCTGAGGGGTGCAGTGGGGAAGGCAGGAGAGGTCTGCTGCATCACATGTGTTGCTCCCTGGCCAGCTGGGGATGGAACTCATTCTGCAGTGGCTGGTGGTAGCTTGATAGCGCTGTCTTTCACCCCTGCACCACCAGGGATGCCCCACCTCTCTTTTTCATATAGTTTTATTTTAAATTTAAGAGCATTAATTGAGAATAGTTGCACTCTTTTCTGTGCTTTGAAATAGTTAAAATGGCCCGTAAAAGATCTGTTCCTTGAAAACATCTCAAGTGTTTGCCAACTTTAAAATGTATTGCACAGTTCCAGTTTTTCTTTCATTATTTTTTTAATGTCCAAAAAAGCAGGTTTATTATTTAAAAAAAAAAAAGGAAAGAAAAGAAAAGAATGCCTGCATAGACATAAGCAGGCAGAAAGAGTTACCTTATTCAATTTTTCTACCTTTTTTACTTTAGTACTCATAGTGTTAGAAAATTATTTATTCAATTGAAATTTTCATTTGTATTCTATAAAATTGAAAATAATTAAGCGAGGCATGGGGGAATGGAGAATTTACTTGGAGTAGGCATTTTCTGATATAATGGAAATGTTCTATAGCTTGCTTATGGTGATGCTTATTAGACATACACATTTGTCAAAACTCATTGAAATTTGAACTTAAAATCAGTACATTTTATTATGTGCAATCTACACATCAATAAAGTTGTTTTATAGAACATATTTATGTATTTGGTTATTTTTAATATGTCAGTAATAGATAAAATATGATTACATATTTCAGTGTTACATTTATGGTCACAATGAGAATGTTTTCACCTTGCTTCTTTCGTTTTATTTCTTTTTTACCTTCTCTGTTGTCAAGGTTTATGGACTGCTTTTATTTCTAGTTCTTGTATATATTGTTTTCTTTTTTCACTCTTTCACTAGATAAATAGAAAGTATGAGTTTGCTTTTCAGTCCTACCAGAGTGTACTTTCAAGATAAGGAAAACGATCCTGATTACTTTTGTTATTAATGGCAAGAATTAAGCAGTACAGACTGATTCCCTATGAAAGAAAATAAAAACTGCAACTTTTTCTGACCCTCCCCATCATCAGTTTCCTGTTGTGCTGTACAGCTTGTCCAAGAACAGGTGCTCAAAAATTATCTGGGGAAGTAAACAATGAAAAAGAGATAGATAGGAATCAACTCAAAGTGGATAAAAAACTTTGAGGCAAGACCAGAAATCATAAATACACAGAAGAAAACATAGGCAAAACACTGTGACATAAGCCTCAGTGATATCTTTGTAAATATGTTCCCAACAGAAAGGAAAGCAAAAAAGAATAGAAACAATTGGGACTGCATTAAATTGAGCAACTTGGGAAGAGCAAAAGAAACCATAACTAAAATGAAAAGACACTCTACTGAATAAGAGAAAATGTATGTATGCCATCCATTTGACAAAGAGCTCACATCAAAGGTTTATGAGAATCTCTTGCAACTCAACAGAAAGAAAACAAATAACCCAATCAAAAAAATGGGCAGAAATGCTACACTGATACTTCTCTAAGAAACACAAACAGATGCCATAAAGCACATGAAAAAAATGTTCATTATCACTTATCCGGAAATGCAAATCCAAACTCTAATGAGCTACCATCTCATTCCTGTGAGGATGGCCCATATTAAAAAGATCAGAAACAAGAAATGCTGACAAGGATGTGGAGAAAAGGAAACTCTCTTACACTAATGGTGGGGATGTAGATTGGTTCAGCTTTTATGGGAAACAGTATGGGATTCCTCAAATGATTAAAAAATAGTTCTCCTGTATGACCCAGCAATTCCACTCCTAGGTATCTACCCAAAGAACACAAAAACAGCAATTGAAACTTGCTTTCCCATATTCATAAATATGGCAATATTTACAATAGTCAATTTATAGAAACAACCTAAGTGCCCTTAAATAGAAAAGTAGATCAAAAAACATGAACTCATGCCATTCATGACAACATGAATGGAGCTGGGAGGGATTATGCTAAGTGAATATGTCAGGAGAAGTGGATTGTGTCACTTATTTGCAGAATTTAGAAAAACTAAATAAAAGAACAGATAAAGCCAAACTTAAAAACTAACCTTAGAAATTTAGAGAACTGAGGAATTCTGAGTGGGTGGGTGGAGGAGAGCTGAAAGCCAGGTGGGGAGGGAACATAATGGGATAAGATGATATATAATGGGTGCTTCAGTGGTGGGTACAAAATACAAAAAAACCTGAAAGGGGGGGGGTCCCATACTTCCAAAATAAGAACCACAATGTAGCCAACATCAATTTAAAAAAGTAAAAAGGATGCAGATTAATGATATGATTAATTAGCCTGTTTAAATTAATATGATTAGCCCATTCAAATACCAAAAAAATATATATACTCATAATGTGCCACCTTTGGATGCATAATCGGTCTCTCCTCAATCAGATAGGAAACTCACTGATGCAATGCCCACTATAATGTTAGGCACTCAAAGTTTTCTTTTCATGCCTTATTCATAAGAAAAGAACCCTTCATGTCCAAGGCAAATTGGGATAAGCTGTGTAGTGACAGGAAGGGGCACAGAGCAGGCTTCTATGATTGGAGCAGACCAGGTCAAGGAGAGTCCTGGAGCCCTTGGTGGCTTTCTCAGGCTTTTATTGAGCTTTTACATGTAGTGCAGCAACTAGGTACACAGCAGGCAGGGGTGCGGGGGCGGGGGGGGGAGCCTTTGGAATCAGTAGGCCTCCAAACACACCCCTCCAAGTCTTCACTCTGGGCTTCTCTCTTCTCTCTCCAGCCTCTGCTTCTCTTGGTGAAAATATCAATGCTACAGCCATGGCCGACAGAGGTAAACAACACAACTTATAACGATGTAACAAATACAAGTGCAGCCGTCAGGCAGCGGGATCCTAATGGCAGGAGGGCATAAAAGCCAGAAAATCATTTACCCTGCATGCTGGTTACCTAAAGTTTAGAGCTGAACACATAGAAAAGTAAACAGCGTACTATACATCAATGAAGAGGTAAGGAAGACCCAAATTAGTTGAAATTTTTGAGACCCAGTTTATGAACTTACTATAGCATAGTCTTCAAAGCTGATAGACTTTGCACATTAACTCATTTTTTTAAAATGAATATTTTGATAAATGGTCTCACTGCATCACTGGTGATATTTTTAGACTTTGAGGACAAGGTTGCCCACACTGTTCAGTTTGCCATAATGATCACCCATCATCACTCAGGTTTATGAGACTGTGCTGGAACCTACAGACTCTGTCTGACTCTGCTCTACTGTCATCAAAAACACCAGACGTTTACCCAAAGTGCTAAGTCACTGGACCCATGTGGTTAGTTCGTTTTGAAAACGGAACTGGACTTCCTACCAAGGACCAGAAAAACGTTGCGAACAGAAAACAGAAAAAATCTGTGGTGTGTTTGTAAAAACCAAGACTTTAACCCTGATCTAAACCAGACTGTTTTTCTCCTCTCTCCCTCCCGTTTTCCTTAATTAAGCTAACTGGAAAAGAAAGGCTTTCATCAGACCAAAACGGCAATCTTTCTATCCTAATCTCTAGGACAAAACAGAGAATCTGGTCTGGAATTGAATTTGAAATATTAAAGAAAAATGACTACCAGCTTAATGCCATCACTATCCCAAGTTTATTTTTCTTTTATGTCTGATGTCAAGGAGAAAATAATGTCATCTGCTGGAAATTTGAGCATGTTTGCATTTTGAGATAATTAGAATTAATGTTTGAGGACCAAGCTAACACCAAACAATCCCTGTGCTTCCCATGTGTGTAAAACATTTTGTAATGACTTTCACTTAATCTGGGAGCCTGGCAGACTGCCCCAAACCACCTAGGTTCAAGCAGCAGGGTTTCTTTTACAAAAAGAAAAATTTATATGCTGAAGTTGGAAATTAGGGAATCGGGAAAACAGTTTGAGCTCTGCAAATTGCTTTATCCCCTTAGTTTTTTCCTCCATCTCTGTTTCCATCTTGGACTCCAGTGTTTCTAGCGCACATAGTGATGATCCTTCACCTCACAGCTCCTGTAAAGGCAAAGCTTCCAGAGCAAGGGGATAGAAATGAATTTTCCTGAAGGAACTATAAACTCAGGGAATTCAGTACTGAGCTATTGTCTGTGAGATTCATTCAGTGAGGAGGCCCAGACACAATGGTCATTTGTTGTGGGGCAGACAGTAGTTGACAGGATGTTTGACTTTTCAATAGACTGTTTTGCCAGTTGTACACAAAATCAATGTAATTTGTGTGTAAGAATTTTTGGCTTAAAGTCTTTTAGTAGCCTTTTAACGCCCACAGGGTAAATTCCAACCTTCTAAGCTTCTTGGCATGAGGCCCAAGGCTTTTATTACAATGGGTTATCTTTAGCACTGGGGCTTCATTTTCCTATTGCTCCTCCCACACAGCACAGGTCGTAGATATCAAGTGCCTTATAGTTCTCTGAGCACACAGTGCTGTCCACATAAATACACTTCCCTCCATTTAAGAAAGCCCTATTTATTATCAATCATAGTCTAGCACTTAGCATCTAATAGATGTTCAAAATACTTGTTGAATGAGGAACTACAAAACTCAGCTCCAAAATCGTTTCTTCTGAACTGCCCAGGATGCTATAAGGACTCCATTCTCTGTGCTCCCACAATTTCATGCTTGTGCTTTTGGCGCAGTACTTCACAATCAGGCATGATTTTGACTTCCAGGGCTATTTGAAAATATTGGAAGATTTTTTTGGTAGTCAGAGTTGCACGGATGCTATTGGCATCTACTGCTTGGAGTTTAGGAGTGTTAATGAACACCCACGCTACACATGACAATCTCCCACAACAGAGAAGTATCTGGCTCAAAATATCAATACTGAGGCTGAGAAACCCTATTTAGCAGAATTCATTTTTTGGAATAGTCACCTAGGGGACCTCTGTCTACTCCATTAAACAGAGAGGCTCCTTGATGTCAGGGAGTATATCTTAGTTACCCATATAACCCCCTTGTCTAGCATAGTGTTTGGCATGTACATGATGCTCAATGAGATTTGAATGAAATTAAAGAAAGAAGAAAACAATGATGCATTGTAGGAGTGCTAAGTAGTGATCACTCTCTAAGGAGTTATAAAAAATGAAGACATGACTTATTCATACATGTGAAAAACGGAAATATAAGCTCAAAGACGTCACCTGTTTTCAAGGAAATGACATCTCTCTTAGTTTTTTTTTTTTTTACCCCCACTCCAAAGGGATTTCTTTCCAGCAGTACCATGTTGGAGACCATATTTTGCCTTAGCTAAGGTAATTTCTAACTCACAACACATTTCTCAGCCCCTCAATATCCACGATAAAGATTGATTTCTATTTTCATGTAAACTCACCAAAGTATGGCCTCTGAATGCCAGAGCATTTCAGAATGTCCCATAAATAGGCCTCATTTGGGAGCTTTTTAGAAGTGCTATTTTGATACCTCCCCATGCAGATTTGCTTGGACTCCAGCCATTTGTCAGGGAAATTATTTGGAAGCCCACCCACATGATCCCAGCATCTCTTTCTTTGTGCCGATGGTATTAGACTAACATTGGTCTGGTTTTGACTTTACCCACCCCTCTGACTAAATAACTAGATTATGTTTAGAACATGAACTCTTAGTATAATGGCATAATGGTAAAGTTTGTGTTCCTCATAAACCTTAGTGGGAATCTCCTCTTTGCATTGTAATCCCTTCTTATAAATGTGTTTGCTTGGAGCAATGTAAGCAAATTATGCTCATAAGTAATTTTTGCCATAATAAAAATGTGGAGTTTGCAATTTTAATTTAATGTTAATTTTCCCAGGGGAGTCTTTCGAACAGGATCACCCTGCTTTGCTGAATATTTGAGGTGGGATTATGCTTACCAACCAAATGAAAGTATATATAATTATGTTTAGAGTCCCACAAAATTAAGTTCACTCTACAAGGGCAAAATTTGCCCCTCTTTCTTTGAAAGAATCCTACCTAATAGACTTCTTGAAACGTGAATTTATTACTTTGAAAACTATGCATTTAATTCAATAAAATAATTTATGAAGCTTAATGAATATATTTCAGAATAATCCCTTGTTTTATTAAAAATAAACAATTATTACATATTATGATGTACAAACAATAGATATGGATTCACAGTAGAGTAAACTTGCATTATAGTCAAGGAGCTTTGATTGGAACTAAAGAACATAAATGTAGAATTCCTACACATAAAACATGACAAGGATTGGCTGACACATATTATTTAGGTGATAGAGAAATAAGAAATAAAAAGACCAAGGAAAATATCAGTGTGGGTTAAAGTTTTCAGAATAGCTTAATCAAAGAAGTAGAAAAGATAATTTTTTTTTTCATACCCTTGTTCAGATCCTCAAGTCGCCTTGTTTCACTAGTTTGGCATTGTCATGCTGGGCTTTTCTTGGATTTGTTTATTGTGTGTCTTCTCCTTTCTCTGACATCACCCAGTGACACAACACTGGAAGGCAGAAGTCACTGTTGCTCCTGGCTGAATCCCCGAAGTGGATATTGCAGCATCTGCTACAGTGAAGAATTCTGTAGATATTAATTGAAGAGAAAGTGACAATGATCCTTGGTGTCACTTTCTTATACACACTGGGAAATGCCCACTGTCAAAATGAAAACAAGACATTAAAAATGTGTTTCATTCCAGACTGTCGATGGAGGTAGATGGAGGTGGCACAGTCAATCACAGCTGTGCAGGTGTGACTACACTGTCGGATTCTTTCCTTGCTCTGTGCCAACGTCCAATTGCTTTTGTTCCCCTCCGTGGTTATATACATGATGAGAATTTGACCTGTGTTTCTACTTAAAATAGTTTATTCAGTTTTATTCTCCCATTGTCATTCTTAAAAATGACTAAATTCAAAATAATTTAAAAGCCACATTAAAATAAAATCAAAATCTACAAGTCAATGCCTTCATTTCTTTCTTCATGGCCCAATTCACAACTTCTTTAAACTTTGGAATTTACTCCAGGCAACTCTACAAATATTCTGTATTTGATTGCAGTTTGTAGTTTGAGATCATTATTTATGCTCATGAATTGCATTGAATTTACACATAAATTTTACTTGTCTAATTTGCTAATTACTGAGAAGGAGTAATGTGGCGGCATCTTAATCTAGGAAAAACATCTCAAACGCTTTTGCACACGTTTTCCATTTGGCATAACCTAAAACACATTTCCCCACAAAGCTTTTTCCCTTAACTCTTAAGCCCCTGAGTATTTCAATGGAAACATAATACTTTTTATCTGGATTCATTTACACTCTCATTTACTCATCAGCATGGTGTTTTGTAAGAGATATTTAATATTCTCCAAGAGCCCTTTTTTCTTCTGCACATTTCAAAGTTTTTCCTGTAGGAAACACTGTGTTCCAAGCCATAAATTGATTCTGAATCCAGAAAACAGGAGTTGGGGGAAGCCATAAATTCCAAATGAGTTCCAAGTGGTACTGATCTTAACTGCCCATTATCCAAATAATGTGGTTACCAAAATGAGAACTCAGTACCCTGAATGAAGACTTTGAATCAGCATTAGCTTGAATCAGTGCTCATGCTTAGGAAACAGTAACTTGTATTCTCATTCTTACTTTGTTGATTCTAAGACAGCTTCTATTTCAGGAAACAGGTGTCACAACTGATGAGTCTTCTGTAGGAGTAATATGCTTTCCAGAGTGACTTTGTCCTACTGGAAATAAAGGGCCAACAACATAAGTAACCTAACTCTCACAGTGGCTGGCAAATGTTCCCATCTATGACCACGGGGCAACACCATGATCTAACCCTTCCTGCATCTGATTCAGAATTATAGCTAGCCCTGTTGCAAATTCCTTTTTACTGAAAGTATTGGAAATCAATTATAGTGAACTATTTTAAAATTACATTTACTGGAGGAATACCAGTGCTTTCTTTGGAGTTCAAAGACAAGTTGAAAACCTAGCTCCTTAAGACACATGAGGATAGTGCAAGGAGATTGCAAAAAGTAGTGTTCTGGGAAGATCAGACAAATCCTGGAACACAAAATATGACTGAGCATACACTCAGGTGCTAAGTAGTAGTACTAATGATTAAAAATTATAATTCCCCAAATAACACCCATGTGGTTTTCCCCCTATTTCTTCAGCATGGAAACTGCTTTCTTATATTCTTTGGGTTTTTTTATTATTATTTTTTAAGATTTATTTCTATTCATGCATACAAGAACCGGGGTATAGGCCAGATGTTCAGGAGGGTGAGAGAATTCATCAGAGACAGAGTGGAGAACAGAACAGGCAGATTGACTGAAATTCACTGCTGAGGGGCGCAGCGGGCGAGACAGGAGAGGTCTGCTGTGTCATGTGGTATCTCCCTAACTGACCAGGATCAAACCTGCACTGCAGAGGCTGTGGACAGATTCACAGCACTGTGCTCAACCACCTGCACCACCAGGGATGCCCCTATTATTTTCTTTGGTTTTAAATATCATTTTATTCTTATCATTTTTATCAGTATGCAAAACTGATATATGATTATAACCTTTAGATTTCACATTAAAAACTTAATATTACTCTGTGTATGTAATCTATTCATGGCTTCATCTGAAACATTGGGTTCCAAAATGAGGAAACAGTTTCTATAACTCACCCTCACCCTGTTCAAAAGGGACAAACCTGTGAATTATAAAATGAGTCTAAAAATTCATCTCCATTCTGAATTCTTATAACTGTTGGACCATAAATTCTAGTGCCTCAAAAGCCTTCCTCAAAATGGGGCAGATAGTTTCTCTCTTTCAAATATTTGGTCCTCATGTCTTTCACATACTTCCAATCTCTCTGACATACTCTTCTGCTACTATTTTGAATGTTGGAGGCTTTTAAGGACCCATTTTATTATCCCCAGTCAGAATAGTGTTTTATGAAGAGTAAATGTTTCTGACTTTGTTAAAATACAATGTGTTGACCAGTGGCCCTAGGTGGCAAGAGAAGACATTCCTTGTTTTTCTTCTAGAAGGAACATCTCACAATTGATCAGAAGGGTGCTCTACTGAGGGAGTACAGTGGTGTAGGGTGTGACTGAAACACCCATTGTATCCCAGAGACTAGCTCAGATGGCACCATAGAAGATATGGTGGACATTCACAAATCATTGGTCAAGAGGTAGATAAAGAGGAATGCCTGGAGACTGTTGTCTTGGGTGGGCCACAAACCACACAGCTGCTGGCTCAGCCAGGGGCCTTGGAGAAAGAAACAATGGAAAGGTGTGGAGGTACACACCCTTGAAAGAGGGAAAACACATGAAGAGCAACTTGAGTGTACTATGCAAGCCAAGTGCTTGGTAAGGAAAACTATAGAACAGATGCTGTAGACTACATACTCTTGTCTATCTCCATGAGACTGGTACTTAGCTTTTGAAGCTCAATGACAGTGGACAGACTGCTGAGACCCAAGAAAGGAGGAATGTGGGCTTTTGGGGGCGTGTGAGAGTGACTTGTCCTCTGGTCATTCTCCCCATACTAATGACACAGCCACTACAGAAACAGGTCTCAGTATTTGTGAAAGACAGCAAAAGCCAAAAAATAAAATCATAGCACCAGCTGTGGAAAGAGTAAAAGTAAAAGTATGTTAGCTCTTTAAAGTGAAGCTGCATATATATTTTTTTTTAAATAGGGAAGTTCAAAGTACTAAAATGAGTTGAAAAAATTTATAACAAATCACAACTGGAGACCTTCAGGGAAAATGACAATACAAAGAGAGAACAACATTTCAGAATCCAACCACAAAGGCATGGAAGATTATATCTCCCAATCAGCTTGAGAGTTCAAAATAATTTTAACCAAAAAAATCAAAGAGATGAAAGAAAACTCACAGAAATAAGTTAAAGTGATAGAAAAGCATTCAGAAAAACTAACAAATATTAGAAAAATAGATTAATGAATTAAGAAGCAATATAACAACTAGAAGATAGAAACTATAGTTTTAAACAAGAAAATAACAGGCACCAGCATTTAAAAAGCTCAATAAATGAGATCCAGAGTTATAGAGAAAGCTGTGGAAGCAGAATAGTCTAAATGGAGGATCAAATCAGTGACCTAGAAGGTAGCAACACACCAAGTACACAGGTGGAAGAATATAGAGAATTATGTAAAAAAAAGTAAAAAGGAAGAAGCACTATGAAAAATTATCAAACTCCATTAGGAAAGACAACATATGGATAATGGGTATCCTTGAAAAGAGAAAGAGAGAGGGAGAGAGAGAGAGAAAGGAAAAGATAGAGAGAGAGAGGAGAGAACACTAAAAAAAATTATTGTGGCAAATGTCCCAAGTCTAGCAACATAATTAAATATACAAGTTCATGAATTTTACAGAAACCTGTTTATCTAAATGCAATGAGACCTACACCAAGACACATAATAGTGAAACTTAAAAGTTCAAGTAAAAATAAATATTGAATGTGAACAGGCAATGAAAGCAGTTAACTTACAAAACCCAATTTAGCTTTTAATCACACTTCAAATATTTAGTTTTCAATCAAAACATATTTTACATTAATTTTAGTCCATATAAGTCCCCAAATAAATGCAAATGATGCTACCACATAATTTGTAAAAAAAAAATTAAAGGCAAAACATATATTTTTATCTATCAAAATTTCTGATAGAAAATCAGTAATCCACTTTATATTACTTAAATCCATGCATTTTGAATATAGTTATTCTCTGCTGGACTTTCTAGGTGGCTAGTGATGCTGAAAGCTCAGATTCAAGGATTGTGATGAGTAAATGGAGAGCCTCTAAAATACTGCCTGAGAAATTTAAGGCAAGACCACTGATACCACGCATTTACTTGTTGGAGCACAATGACTTTTCAACCTTGTTAGGCAAAATTTAGTCCTTATAACCTCAAATCTTGTAAAACTCTATATTCCAGGGCTGCAGATTTTTAAAGGCACATTCTTCAAGACTGCTGTTTATTGGCCTGCTTGCCAGTGAGAATCCAAGCATTCATTTTCAAGAATCATCATGTTCATATTTTTGAGGTTGAAAAAACTTGCAGAGTGGAAAGGCACTTATGTATTCTTTCTCTTTTTTTTTTTTTCCTGATTTTACTAGCTAAAGAGAAAAACCTGTAAAAATAGCTTGCTTTCATCATTTGCCAAACACATGTACCCAAGGTTTTCCTCCAAGGGGAGGGGATCTTGTGGGTAGCCCAAGGAAATAACTTTGCTCACAAGGAACAAGAAATAAACTTCATCTAATACATTCTCCTTAGGTATACATGGATTAAGAAATTTAAATATCTAAGAAGGTAAGGAAATTACTATCAATTGTAAAAAGTTGTGTTACAGTTGGTGATCATTGGAGTAACATATTTCATCTATTCTGAACATGGTGCCACATATTCACACAAATTAATGTGGGTCTGAAGGAAATCAGGTTTGAATTTAAAATGCTTTAAATTTTTTCACTAATTATGACTTTTTATGTAGGGGATTAAGAAAGATATTATGGTCTGAAAATGCATACTATCATCAAACAGGAAGGTGAAAGTGTCCCTAGAGATACTGCTATATGACACTGTTTTCACTAATGAGAAAGTTGAGAACTAGAGAACTGAATTTCTCAAATGGCATTGTTTATATATATAATATTTCAGAGAATTGGTGTTTATGTTTTTTATTAGTTTTGATGGTTTGAGGGGATTAAAGTGTGAATTTGGACTTGAGGATTTACAAAAATAATTTGCAATTCCACCATCAGAAATGCTGTGTGTGTACTCTCTATGTACTGGGATTTTTGTGGACTTTATGAAAAGAAAATAAGAGAACTTTTGCCATATATAATGTGAAACTGAAATAATAATGTATCAGGATCCATCACCACTGAAAGTACCAACTTAGATGATATTTTGTTTAAATTGCTATAAATACAACTTTAAAAATAGTTTTGTACTTACTTCTATTTGAAAACAAAGAATAATTAAATATTTGTATGATTAACCTGCAAAAAGGGACCCATTTGTTCAATCTCAGTTTCAAGAAAATAATCCCTACATGTCATGAGTAATATGGCAGTTCAATGCAATAATGTGTCCCAGGCACTTAGTAACTATTTAGTGATGACTGGTTTCTTTGAGGAATGTTAAAATTCTTCTGATCTCTAAAACTCAACTATTTAAAACCCTTTTTGTATGAAAAAGGACTTGTATACATCGATACCCAAAGAATTGGAGTGGATTCCAGGACAATGGTTGAAAATATGCATTTAAGTGTTTTTAGTTTTGTTTGCATTTGTGAAAACAGACACATGCTTGTGGATCTCCAGACTTTTATATGTCAATGCTTTTTTGAGGCTGGCTTTCAGTTTTATTGGATAACAACAACAACAACAAAAGTTATTCACTTCTCTGAACTTTAGATCTTCTTTAAAATATCCACTTGTGCTGGGTTAAGTGGTTAAGTGGTTAAGTGATGTTTTCTTTAAATTCACATCCATTTGTAATTTGCAAGTGTGACCATTTTGTAATTAGGATTTTCACAGAAATAACCAAATTAAGATGAAGTCATGTTTATTAGGGTAAACACTAACACCAAAAAGACTTTTGTCTTTATTAGAAGAAAAAGACAGAGATGCAGAGGATGCAAGAGGGAATACGGACAGTATAGATGAAGGAAGAGATTGGAGTTAGGCTGCCAGAGCCAAGGAATTATCAGAGCCAAGAATTATCAGCAACCACCAGAGAAAAAAAGAATTTTTCCCTACTGTCTTCAGAGAAAGCATGGGCCTACCAATTCCTTGACTTCAGACTACTAGTCTCCAGAACTGTGAGAGAATACATTTCTGGTTTTCTTAGCCATCTAGTTTGTGGTAATTTTTGTGACATTTCCAGGAAATAAATGTACTTGCTCATGCACAGGTCATGAGCAATTGTCAATGATTAAGTATACTGTCCTCTGTGCCATACCAGTTAGACTGAAATTCCCTACTAACCTTCATTTTTGCATAAATATAGGACTTTGCATTCTGTAATCTATACCATGCTGGTTACTTTCTTTAAAGAATGTTGAAAGTATATTGAAAAAATGAGGTCAACCTTTTCAAGGAATTCAGACTAAATTTTTCCATTGAACCTCACCACTCATTCTCTTTGACATCAGATAAGTTTTTAGCCATGAAACAGAGAACTGCAAAATACAGAAGGCTATGAGGAAATAGCATTAGTGAGCAATCTATATCTGGCATTTTCAGGCAAGAAAATATTTGTTATGATTTGACTTGTGCATATTAAAGTGGGTTTTAGGATTTGAAGCTACCCTAATTGAGCTTGCCTCTTGACTAAATACTACAGAGTTTCTACATAGAAATGATGTGAGAAGTCGTGTCTTTTCAGTGGAACATTCTCCCACATGAATTCTCAATGAATATCAGACTAAATCTATATGTTCAGACTTAGGTAAGGGTCTGACTTTATTCATACAGTGTTAAATGACATACAAAAGCAAGCATATTAAAATATAACTAAATTACCTTGGAATTTGTGGAAAGTGAAGAAGAATATAAATATTAATAAGTGCATTTCATTTGACTCTTCCATTCCAGTTTGCACTCTATTACTAGACTATTGCAATAATATTCAAATTGGCCCTCTCTAACTTTCTTTTTTTTTTTTCGTTTTTTTTTTTTTTTATAAATTTTATTGTTATATTCCCCATACAATTGCAGCCCCCATTCTGACCCCAATCCCTCCCCTCCCGCCCCCGCCCCCCTAAAAGTGTCTCTGGTTCATAGTTTTTTGTTGATTTTGATTTTCACTTTCTTATAGTTATTCATTTTCCTGGTCCATTATTTAAGTTTTCTAGATTCCTGCTATGAGTGAGACCATCCGGTATTTTTCTTTTTCTTTTTGGCTTATTTCGCTGAGCATGATCCCTTCCAGCGCCATCCATGTTGCAGCAAATTGCATGTGTTTATCTTTTTTGAATGCTGAGTAATATTCCATGGTATATATGTACCACATCTTCTTGATCCAGTCATCTATTTTTGGGCATTTGGGTTGTTTCCAAAGCTTAGCTATTGTAAACAGTGCTGCTATAAACATAGGGGTGCAGGTGTTCTTTGGAATTGATGTTTCTGTGTCCTTTGGGTAAATACCTAGGAGTGGAATTGCTGGGTCATATGGAAGCTCTATGTTTAGTAGGTCCAGAAATCTCCACACAGCTTTCCACAGTGGTTGGACCAGTTTGCACTCCCACCAACAGTGCAGAAGAGTTCCTTTTTCTCCACACCCTCGCCAACATTTGTTGTTGCTAGTTTTTTTAATATGTGCCATTCTCACTGGTGTAAGATGGTATCTCATGGTAGTTTTGATTTGCATTTCCCTGATGACAAGTGATGTTGAACATTTTTTCATATGCCTGTTGGCCATTTGCATTTCCTCTTCAGAGAAGTTTCTTTTTAGCTCTTCTGCCCATTTTTTGACTGGATTATTTTCTTTGTTGTTGTTGAGTCTCATCAGCTCTTTGCAGATTTTTGTGATCAGTCCTTTATCATTAGTGTTGGGTGCAAAAATGTTCTCCCAGTTGGTGGGGTTTCTCTTTGTTTTTGTTATTGTCTCTTTTGCTGTGCAAAAGCTCTTTAATTTGATATAGTCCCAGCTGTTTATCTTTGCCTTCACTATCACTGCTTTGGGTGATGTGTCTGTAAAGATGTCTTTGATGTGCAAATCACGTAGTGTTTCGCCTATATTTCCTTCTATATATTTTATGGTTTCAGGTCTTATGTCTAGTTCTTTAATCCATTTTGAGTTGATTTTTGTGTATGGTGTGAGGTGGTGGTCAAGCTTCATTCTTTTGCATGTAGCGACCCAGTTTTCCCAGCACCATTTATTGAACAAACTTTCTTTGCTCCAATGCATAGTCTTTGCTCCTTTGTCAAAGATTAGTTGACCATAAATCTGTGGGTTTATTTCTGGATTTTCTATTCGATTCCATTGGTCTGTATGTCTGTTCTTGTTCCAATACCATGCAGTTTTGATGATTATGGCTTTGTAGTATAGTTTGAAGTCTGGGAGTCTGATGCCTCCATTCCCTTCTTTTTTTTTCAGGAGAGCTTTGGCTATTCGGGGTTTTTTGTGATTCCATATGAATTTCATCAATAATTGTTCTATTTCTTTGAAGAATGACATTGAAATTTTGATTGGAATAGCATTGAATCTGTATATTGCTTTTGGAAGGATGGCCATTTTAATAATGTTTATTCTTCCAATCCATGAGCAGGGGATGTCTCTCCATTTCTTTGTGTCTTCTTCTATTTCTTTTAACAGTGTTTTATAGTTTTCTTTGTATAGGTCCTTTACCTCTTTTGTTAGATTTATTCCCAAATATTTGATTTTTTTTGTTTCAATAACAAAAGGGATGGTCTTTTTGATTTCTTCTTCTTCAGATTTATTGTTTGTGTATAGGAAGGCTACTGACTTTTGCGTGTTGATTTTGTATCCTGCCACTTTACTGAACTGATTGATGAGTTGAATTAGCTTTTCTGTGGAGTTTTTGGGGTTCTCTATGTATAATATCATATCGTCTGCAAATAGTGATAGTTTGACTTCTTCTTTTCCTATTTGGATTCCTTGGATGTCTTTCTCTTGTCTTATTGCCCTGGCTAGGACTTCCAGTATTATATTGAAAAGCAATGGTGAGAGTGGACATCCTTGTCTTGTTCCAGATCTTAATGGAATTGCTTTGAGCTTTTCACCATTGAGAATGATACTGGCTGTTGGCTTGTCATAGATGGCCTTTATGATGTTGAGGTATGTTCCTTGTATCCCAAGAACTTCAAGGGCTTTTATCATGAATGGGTGTTGCACTTTGTCGAAAGCTTTCTCAGCATCTATTGATATTATCATATGGTTTTTATATTTCTTTTTGTTGATGTGTTGGATAACGTTGATTGATTTTCGGATGTTAAACCATCCTTGTGCCCCTGGAATGAATCCAACTTGGTCGTGGTGAATTATCTTATGGATACATTGTTGGATTCTGATAGCTAAAATTTTATTGAGGATTTTTGCATCAGTGTTCATTAGGGAGATTGGCCTGTAGTTTTCCTTTTTTGTGTTGTCCTTGTTCGGTTTTGGTATTAGTGTAATGTTGGCTTCATAGAACGTGTTTGGTATTGTCCCTTCCTTCTCAATTTTTTGGAAGAGTTTGTGAAGGATAGGCACTAATTCGTCTCTGAATGTTTGGTAGAATTCATTTGTAAATCCATCAGGTCCTGGGCTTTTGTTTTTGGGGAGGTTTTTGATTACCATTTCAATTTCGCTAATTGTAATTGGTCTGTTTAGGTGTTCTATTTCTTCTTTATCTAGCTTTGGGTGATTGTAGAGTTGTAGGAATTTGTCCATCTCCTCTAGATTGTTAAACTTGTTTCCATATAACTGTTCATAGTAGTTACTGATTATTCTTTTGATTTCTGCTGTGTCCGTTGTGATTTCTCCTCTTTCATTGATGATCCTGTTTATTTGTGCTTTCTCCCTTTTTTCCTTTGTGAGCCTGGCTAGGGGTTTGTCTATTTTATTGATTTTTTCAAAGAACCAGCTCTTGGTTTCATTGATCTTTTGGATTGTTTTTTTAGTTTCAATTTCATTTATTTCTGCTTTGGTTTTTATTATTTCTTTTCTTCTACTGGTTTTGGGGTTTTCATGTTGTTCTTTTTCTAGATCTTTGAGCTTCGAGATTAGGTTGTTTCTTTGCGTTCTTTCTTGTTTCTTGATGTGAGCTTCTATTGCTATATATTTTCCTCTTATTACTGCTTTTGCTGCATCCCATACATTTAGGATATTGGTGTCCTCCTTGTCGTTCAATTCAAAAAATTTTTTAATTTCTTCTTTGATCTCCTCATTAGTCCAATGGTCTTCCAGTAGTGTGGTTTTTAATCTCCATGAGGTAGGAAAGTTCCTTGCCTTCTTTTTATGGTTTATTTCTAGTTTGATGCCTTCATGGTCAGAAAAGATGGTTGATATGATTTCAATCTTGGTGTATCTGTTGATGTTTGTCTTGTGCCCCAGTATGTGATCGATCCTGGAGAATGAGCCGTGTGCGCTTGAGAAAAATGTGTACTCCGTTTTTTTGGGGTTTAGTGTTCTATAGATGTCTGTTAAGCCCAATTGCTCTAGGTCTTTATTGAGAGCTTTGGTTTCTTTACTTATTTTTTGTCTTGTTGATCTATCCATTGTTGATAGTGGTGTGTTGAAGTCTCCCACTACGTATGTGTTTTCTCTGATGTCTGTTTTCAGAGAGGACAACAGTTGTCTGATATATTTTGGTGCTCCTTCGTTTGGTGCGTATATGTTAATGAGTGTTATTTCTTCTTGAAGTATTGTCCCCTTGATCATAATGTAGTGACCATTGGGGTCTCTTTTTATCTTTTTGAGTTTGAAATCTGTTTTATCTGATATAAGTATAGCTGTTCCTGCTTTCTTTTTTGGTCCATTTGCTTGTAGGATTGTTTTCCATCCTTTAACTTTGAGCCTATTTTTATCTTTTGTAGCTAAATGTGTTTCCTGGAGGCAGCAAAAGGTTGGGTTTTGTTTCTTAATCCAGGCTGCAACTCTGTGTCTTTTTATTGAAGAGTTTAGTCCATTTACATTTAGAGTTAATATTGATATGTTAACATCTGTATTTGCCATTGTGTTTGTCTTTCCTTTGATTTTATTTATTTATTCTTTTAATAACTTTTTTTTTTTTTTGGCCTTCTTTCATTGTTATTCGTCGCTCTGAGGTTCTGGCTTTAGGACTCCTTGTAGTATTTTTTGGAGTGGGGGTTTAGTTGCAATGAAATTCCGGAGTTTCTGTTTGTCTGGGAAGGTCCATATTCTTTCTTCAAAGAGGAAGGAGAGCTTTGCGGGATAGAGTATTCTTGGTTGGCATCTGTTTTCTTGGAGTCTGTTGACTATGTCCCTCCACTCTCTCCTTGCCCGTAGTGTTTCTTCGGAGAAGTCTGATGTCAGCCTGATTGGTTTTCCTTTGAATGTTATCTGTTTCTTCCCTCTTGCCAGCTTCATTATTTTTTCCTTGTCCTGGATTCTTGGGAGCTTTACTATTATGTGTCTTGCTGTATTTTTCCTTTCGTCGTGGAAGTTTGGTGTTCTTCTTGCTTCTTGTATATCAATTTTCAGCTCCTTCTTCACATTTGGGAAGTTCTCTTCAATTATCTCTTTGAATATTTTCTCTGTTCCTACATCTCTCTCCTCTCCTTCTGGTATTCCTATAACTCTTATATTTCCTTTCCTCATGGAGTCAGATAGTTCCCGAAGTCTTTCTTCGTTCTTTTTCCTTCGTACTTCTCTTTCCTTCTCTGTTTTGGTTCTTTTTATTTCTGTGTCTTCAAGATTACTTATTCGTTCTTCCATTTCATCTATTCTGCTTTCATTGCTTTTCCCAGAATTCTTTAGTTCTTCCATTAATTCTTTGATCTCCTGCATTTCTTTTACTTCCCTCTTTAGGGACTCAATTTCTTTCTTCTGACCATTGTTTTCCCTCTCTAGGGACTCAATTGCATTCTTCTGATCGTTGATTATTTTTCCCTTATCATTGTTTTCCTTTATGACTTCTGTCAGTTTTTTAATCACGGCAATTTTAAATTCTCTTTCTGGAAGGCTCAGAAATTCTTCCAAGTTATTGTCGTTGCAATCTGGGGGCTGGCTTTCTTTTTGTGGTGTGCTTTTTCTCTGGAGAGTTGCTAGGTTGCGTGTGGTTCTTCTCCTCCCTACTGTCTGTTTTCTAATTTGCCGTATGCGTTGGGACACTGTGTTGTTGGGACTTGCCGGCATCTTGGGTGGGCTTCTCTGTTCCCCTCTGGTTCTTCCAGGAGTCATCTGTCAGTTTCAAGCAGCCTTTACTGGAGATAGGTCCCTGTTCTAAAATGCCGATGTGGGGACACACTCCCCTGTGCGCCTGGTCTGCCCCGGCGGTGGGTTCCTGCTCCCCTCTGGGCTTGGACTGCAGGCCAGAGGGGGTCTGGCGTGGGCGAACATCCCCCGCTCACCTCTGGCTCCTGAGGAAGCCTTCTGCAGGTAGTCTTTACTGAAGAAATGTCCCTGTTCTAAAATGGTGATGTGGGACACACTCCCTGCGCTTCTGGTCTCAGGCACACTATTCTGCGCGCCTGGTCTGCCCCGGCTGTGGGTGCTCGCTCTCCCTGTGGGCTCAGACTATTTGTTCAGAAGGGGCCCGGTGTGGGCTAACTCCCCAGCTGGCCACTAGCTCCTTCAGTAGCCTGTGCTGGGGTCAAGTCGCTAGGTGGCACCAGAGATCTCTCCTAGAGCCCTTGGGGAGCTGATTTTCCACCCCTTGGGACAGGGAGCAGAGCGGGGATGGTAGGGTACACCTCAACGGCTTTGGGGTGCTGTGTCTGCCTTGTGCCCCACCGTCGTGGGGAACCCACGCCCCTAATTTCGTGCCCCGGGTCTCAGTTCCAAAGCCCTCAGTTCCAGGATGCGGGCTGTAGCCCAGATCAGTGGCGCGGGAATGGCGCCTTTTGAATTCCGCTCCCCTGCCTGGGCGCCTTGTTCCTGCTCACTCAGGGAGGGCCTCCGCCCGGGTCTCAGTTCCAAAGCCCTCAGTTCCAGGACGCGGGCTGTAGCCCAGATCAGTGGCGCGGGAATGGCGCCTTTTGAATCCCGCTCCCCTGCCTGGGCACCTTGTTCCTGCTCACTCAGGGAGGGCCTCCGCCGTCTCCCCGCAAGCCTAGGTCGCAGGCGCAGGGCCCTGGGCAGCTGCAATCCGAGCGCAGCTTTCGCGCAAGCTTACCGGGCGGCGGGGGCTGTGTGCTGGTGCTATTCTCCTCCTGGTGGGCGGGGCTCTCTTTAATGGCGCCTGGAGCTCACCTCCGCGGCGGATCCTGCAGGGTTCGCCTCAGCTCCCGTTCACGGGGTGTGGTGGCTGAAATAGTTCCTTTCCACTCACAGTCCCACTTGCTGCATCCGTTTTTCTTGTTGGGCGTTTTGGTTTGTTGTTTCCCTCGTCTCTGCTGGTCGGAGAGTGCAGCCTCTGTGGGCGGGGGAGGGGAGCAGGGTTCTGTGCTTCCCTCCCTTCTCGTCCTCTTTTATGGCAACTTTCTTCTTCGGGCAGTTTGCTGGAGTCGTCCGTTTATCTTCCGTGTCCCAGTTCTCACTGGGACCTGCCGCTTTTCCTCCCTATTAACTTTTTTTAATGGGAGATCTTACTCGCAGCGTCTCCTCGCCGCCATGTTGCCCCTAACTTTCTTTATCCAAACTACCCTTTCAGCAAACAACATGCATGCAACTCTGAGCTGGAATGGAAGATACAATACTGAAGAAGAGATGATGCCTACTTTTGAGAACTCATATTTTGATGTTGACTATCACAGTAAAACTAGTCTATATTCCCAACACTTGTTGGGTCAAGGGATATTTGCTCATTCCCCATGAAAGATCAGGGAGATAGACAGACAGACACACAGAAAGATAGAGGAAGAATAAGGCCAGGTACATGGTAGTCCCAGGGGTGGCCCATAGTGAAGTGAAGGAAGACAAAAGCATGAAGTGGAAGGTTAACACAAGATTCCTAGGGCTTGGCCATTGGGAAGAGGAGGGTCCTTCATAAACAAGGTAGTAGTACAAGTCAAGTCCTTGGTGAGGGAAACTCTGGAGCACAAAGAAAATGTCAAAAAGAGAAGAAATAAGTCTTACTCAGCTGCCAGGCCCAATGGTATAAATTCAGTCCTAATCATCATCTGTCTACGAGGCTTTCCATTTCCTTTTTCCTTTCTAGTCTCTATCTGTTCTGACCTGTTCAGAAAACATCTAGCAAGTGCTGGGATAGTAGGTGGGGAAATATCAGTAGGAGAAAGAAACAAGAAATCCTACCGTTCTTAAGACTGTAGCTGTTGAGATGAGAGGGGGGAGATCTGATATTGAAAAATGTGGGTTTTTTTAGAGGTTTATTTATTTATGCATATAAGAACTGGGGCACAGGCCAGAGGTGCTGGGGCATGAAAGGAGTCACCAGAGACAGAGTGGGGAGCAGAACAGGCAGATCTAAAATACAGCAGCGGGTGAGACAGGAGAGGTCTGCTTGCCATGTGGGTCACCTCCCTGGCTGGGAATTGAACTCATATTGCAGTCGTAGCTGCAGATTGCTGACGCTTAACTCCTTGCACCACCACCAGGGAGGCCCAAAAATGTGGTGTTTTGATTAAATTTTGGTCTGGATATTCTGACTTCAGAATCAAGACTATAAAAATTATTATTCAAGATCTATTATATGTTTATTGGGCCTCCCTGCTGGCGCAGGTGTTGAGTGCAGTGCTATGAAGCTGTCTGCAGCCTCTGCAGTGTGGGTTCGATCCCGGCTGGCCAGGGAAATACCCACATGGCACAGCAGACCTCTCCTGTCTCCCCCACTGCTCCCCTCAGCAGTGTATTTCAGTCAGTCTGCCTTTTTTGTTCCCCACTCTGTCTCTGGTGAATCCTCTCACCCTCCCGCATATCTGGCCTGTACCCTGGTTCTTGTATGAGTGAATAAATAAATCTTTTTAAAAAAGATCTATTATATGTTTATTACCTGAGGAAAAAGAAAATTCTTGGACTTGCTGAAGTTTTCAAATAGGAGACATGTTGACTAGTCTTTTAAAATAATTGTAATTATATAATGAGAGATATATAACCACAAAATTAAGTTATAATTTAAATAAATCATGGTTATGCTTTTTCAAATCTCAATTAACTTGATCTGGTAACTGAACCAAAGACCCATTGGTGAAAATAGCAAATCCTGCTTCGTGGAGAGAACAACAAGCTGGAGGAAGTGGGTAGCTCAAAAACTTGTTGAAGAAGGGTGATTCATTCACCTTGATACCCTTTGGAAGCAGATGTCTTGAGGGACTGGTGAATTTTTATTTATGGAGGGTGAACTCAGGAACCAAAAAGCAGATTGTTTTCACCCAGAGAAAGAGCCTGGGGGAGCACCAGTGGTATTCTCATTATCATTGTAAATATTATCTGTTTCCACCACTCAGTCTTGGTCACCTTTCCTAACCCCAAGATAGAGAGGATTGATGAAATAGAGGATTGATGAAGGAAGTCTTCCTAAATAAAAGCACTGCCTGAATTCCAAATGGATGACACCATTTCAACAGTAGTTTTAATAGCTGGTTCAGGCTAACACGGGGCAAGCCCATGAGGGAAGAATGATTGAGATACAGAGGCATTGCTTCCTGACTTACTTGGAAAATCATCCAAATTACTTCCCCTTCACCTGGCAATTTCTTCACCCAACCCTTCCCTCCTAATTCCTCACTGCTGTTCATTTGCGAAGAGCTGCTAGATCCTGACGTCTTCCTTCTTGGCTCAACTCTTCCCAGACACCCTTTTCTTCTGACTTAGATTAGGGAGGAAGACGGAATAGGAATCTTTTGGTGCCAAAAAATTGAAAGAGGCTAGCTATGTATTTGACCTGATATAAAAGAAAAGAGGCAATCAATCTGTTGAAGCCATTGATAATGAGACACTTCAGATTCTGTCACTCTCTTCCGACTATGGAAGCATCCTGTATGTTTAGGTGTGTGGTGATGGTGTACCCCTTGCATCTGTGTATCACAGCACTGGAGTGCTGCTGCACATATTTGTTCCCTTATATAGAGCACACTATGATAGGAAGAGCACAAGATTTGGGATTAGAGACACACATGCTTAATCACAGTCTGAGGGCTGTTAGAGTTTGTATATTCATGCATATATCCATTTATCATTACAATATACTTTTCTAACTGACCAGCTGTATATGGATTGTTAGGTTGTTGCAGAGGCCATATTACTCCTGATGACCTCTCCTGCTGGTCCTTAAGCAACTCTTAGCCTAGTGGAGGAGATGGATATTGCAACAAATAAACAGTATTGCATGATTAACAAAAAGATGGAGATGTATGGAAGTCTTCCGGGAAGGGACATCACTCTCCATGAGAGAGAAGTGGAGAATAGACAGGGGTTCATTGACTGGACTGAGGATACTAGGTGTGTTAAATCATAGAGGATTGGAAAGAATTGGTGCATTTGAAGAAATTTGCATTTTTTTTCACTTTAGCACAGGATGAAAATAGGAGAGGTGGGAGTTGAGGTTGGAAAGGCAGAGGAGGGTAAAATTATGAGATAGTGAAGGATCTTATAAGCCATGAAAAGTGTTAATATTCTAACCTAAATTGAGTAAGAATCACTAAACTTTTCATTGATGTCAAGGCCAGGATCATATTTAAGTTTTAGAAATATTTCTTTGAAGGAAGTATTTGAAGGGAGAGATTAAAGACATAAAAAACTGTTAGGGTATTATTGCAACAATTCAGGTGAAAAGCAATGAATTTCTGAACTGAAGTAGGAATGGAGAGATGTCTGAAGTTGGGTTCCCTGAGAAGCAGACCTTCAGACAAGGGTTTGAGGGAAAATACTTGATATGGAAGATTATTGCAGTAGGCTAGTAAGCCTGAGAAGTGGAAAAAAGAAAGAATGCCAAAAGATAAATGGAGTTGCAGTTGAATACTGTTGTGAACCTGTACAGAGTCTGTAAGAATCATCCCCTCCAAAGGGCCAGGGATGCGGCTATTTATTCACATTTTCTCATCCATCATAGGTTGGGAACCTCTCTGAAGAGCATTACTTTCCTGACACATTAGGCCTTCCCTACAAACATGCAGAGAAGGCCTCTGAAGGAAGCAGAGGCATTCAAGCAGGGAATCGTGAATGTCTGAAGTCAGAAGCCATTGATGTGCTTAGAAATGAAAATTGCCAAAGGAATACAGGCAGGGAGCCAGCACTGTCTGCTATAGAAAATGACAATTTAAGAGTAGAATGAATAAAGGATTACATCTAGCAGAAAAGGGAGACAGAATGGTAAAATAATTTACACCTGTCTCATAGGAGTAACCAGATAAAAATTATTATGTCCTGATTGAGAGTAAGGGGGAGTAGGAGACTGAAGAGAACAAAAACACTGTATTTGGAAATTCCCCTCAGAACTATGAGTTTTAAGTTCTGTTCTTGATGTATAGAATAGCTGCATTGCAGTGTTGGTGTAATGAGTAATAAATGATTTATATAGAATTTGATTCAGTATCGAGTGTGAAATTAATGTTTAATAATAAATATTATGTACTGGCTACTTACTATGTGAGGAGAAATGATTTTACACAATGCTTTATGTGCATTATCTTATTTAATCCACAGAAATCTATGAGAATATGTACTACAGTTATACCCATTTAACAGATGAGGAAACCAAAACACAGAGTGGTTAAATACTAGTGTTAAGGAGGTTATTCTGACTACCAGCTGCATTTTGCAAGAACACTAGAATGTTTTAAATTATGTTATTTTCCCATCCATTTATTCACCTACATATCCACATACCCATCCACCTACCCAAAATTCCAGAACTGGAATTTTGAGTATAATGTGAATAAAATTTATGCAATCAGCTAACCATCCATTTGTTACATATCAAGCATTGAGAGTGCCAGGCATGTATTTGTATCTGAAAATTTTTCTTATTGAACTTCTCTCTTCTTGTAGAACAAGATAGTACAAACCTTCATACTTTGCATAAAAATCCTTTGAATTTACAAGATCGTTATCAAGTATCATACAGAAAGTACAGCTTAAAGAAGAAAACTAGTGAAACTTGACTGTACAATTTTTTATTCTATTTTACATATTTTTACATCATTTTCATTTTTGCACAGTGTATGCATTTTCATTTTGGTTATATTCCCCATACAATTCCCACCCCACTTATTTTGACACTAATTCTCCCCCCCCCCATTGAGTGTCTTTGGTTCATAGTTGCTTGTTGATTTTGATTTTTACTTTATTATAATTAGTCTTTTTCCCATTCCCTTATTTAGGTTTTCTAAATTCCTGCTATGAATGAGACCATCTGGTATTTTTCTTTTTCTTTCTGGCTTATTTTGCCGAGCATGATCCCTTCCAACTCCATCCATGTTGCTGCAAATTGCATGAGTTTATCTTTTTTGATTGCTGAGTAATATTCCATCGTGTATATATACCACATTTTCTTTATCTAGTCATCTATTTTTGGGCATTTGGGTTGTTTCCATAGCTTAACTATTGCAAATAGTACTGCTATAAACATAGAAGTGCAGGTGCCCTTTTGAATTAATGATTCTGTGTCCTTTGGGTAAATACCTAGGAGTGGAATTGCTGGGTCATATGGAATCTCCATCTTTAGCAGGCTGAGGAATCTCCACACAGCTTTCCATAGTGGTTGGATCAGTTTGCACTCCTACCAGTAGTGTATGAGAGTTCCTTTTACTTTTCTTTTAATTAATATTTTATTTTATATAATTCTTACATCATTTTTCATTTTTGCACAATGTATGCATTATCATTTTGGTTATATTCCCCATATAATTGCACCCCACCCTTATTTTGACACTAGTCCTTCCTCTCCCCTTCCCAACACCCCCCGCCCGTGGTATGTTTCTGGCTTATAGTTGCTTGTTGGTTTTGAATTTTACTTTGTATTAATTAGTCTTTTTCCTAGTCCCATATTTAAGTTTTCTAAATTCCTGCTATGAGTGAGACCATCCGCTATTTTTCTTTTACTTTCTGACTTATTTTGCTTACCCAAATGACACAGAAACATTAATTCCAAAAGGTACCTGCAGCCCTATGTTTATAGCAGCACTGTTTACAATAGCTAAGCTATGGAAACAATCCACATACCCAAAAATAGATGACTGGATCAATATATACAATGGAATATTACTCAGAGATCAAAAAGGGTTCCTTTTTCTCTGCAACCTCACCAACATTTGTTGTAGCTAGTTTTTTTTTTTTTTTTAATATGTGCCGTTCTCACTGGTGTAAGATGGTATCTCATTGTAGTTTTGATTTGCATTTCCCTGATTACAATTTTTTCATATGCTTGTTGGCCATTTGCATTTCCTCTTCAGAGAAGTTCCTTTTTAGCTTTTCTGCCCATTTTTTGACTGGATTATTTACTTTGTTTTTGTTGTTTATCTTCAGCTCTTTGTAGAATTTTATGATCAGTCCTTTATCATTAGTGTTGCGTACAAAAATTTTCTCCAGATCTGTGGGGTATTTCTTTGTTTTGATTACTGTCTCTTTTGCTGTACAGAAGCTCTTTAATTTGATGTAGTCCCAGCTGTTTATCTTTGCCTTCACTATCACTGCTTTGGGTGATGAGTATTTAAAGATGTTGCTGAGGTGTATGTCATGTAGTGTTTCATCTATATTTCCTTCTATATATTTTATGGTTTCAGGTCTTATGTCTAGTTCTTTAATCCATTTTGAGTTGGGTATTTGTGCATGAGGTGAGGTAGTAGTCAAGCTTCATTCTTTTACCTGTAGCAACCCAGTTTTCCCAGCACCATTTATTGAACAAACTTTCTTTGCTCCATTGTTTATTCTTTGCTCCTTTGTCAAAGATTAGTTGACCATAAATCTGTGGGTTTATTTCTGGATTTTCTATTTGTTTCTACTGATCTGTGTGTCTGTTCTTGTTCCAATACCATGCAGTTTTGATTGTTATGGCTTTGTAGTATAGGTTGAAAACTGGGAGTATGATGCCTCCATTCCCTTATTATTTTTTTTTTTTCCTGGAGAGCCTTGGCTATTTGGAGTTTTTGGTGGCTCCATATGAATTTCATCAATATTTGTTATATTTCTTTGAAGAATGTCATTGAAATTTTTATTGGAATAGCATGAATCTGTAGATTTCTTTTGGTAGGATGGCCATTTTGACAATGTTAATTCTTCCAATCCATGAACAGGGGATGTCTTTCCATTTCTTTGTGTCTTCTTCTATTTCTTTTAACAGTGTTTTATATTTTCTTTGTATAGGTCATTTTCCTCTTTTGTGAGGTTTATTCCCAAGTATTTGATTTTTTTTTTGTTTCAATAATAAAAGGGATGGTTTTCTTGATTTCTTCTTCTTCAGATTTATTATTTGTGTGTTGATTTTGTATCCTGCTACTTTACTAAACTGATCAATTAGTTTCATTAGTTTTTCTGTGGAGTTTTTGGGGTTCTCAATGTATATTATCATATCATCTGCAAATAGTGATAGGTTGATTTCTTCCTTCCCTATTTGGATTCCTTCTATGTCTTTCTCTTGTCTTATTGCTCTGGCTAGGTCTTCCAGTATTATGTTGAAAAGCAGTGGTGAGAGTAGACATCCTTGTCTTGTTTCAGATCTTAATGGAAATGCTTTCAGCTTTTCACCATTGAGAATGATAATTGTACAATTTTTTACTGTGCTTGATAATTACATCTTAGTTATCTCATTTTGCCATATCCAAATGAAGAAAAGCATAGAATTAATCTCATTTCAAAAGATAAGTCTTGGATTAAGTTCCCCAAGAAATAGACTCTGAACAGAGATACATCGAGACAATTTATTTACTTTTAGTAAAAACACCTATAAAGCAATGAGGGAACATGATTTGTAGAGGGTGAGAATGAAAATGTAGTTACAGAGGCTTCAACAGTATCGTAGGGAGTTTCTGGAACTAAGATGGTTTTTCACAAATATTCTACATAGAGGCAGAAGAATATGGCCCATAGGCCTCCACAGTGTTCATTCATTCATAATATGTAGACTACCTCCACATAAAGTTAACATTCCAGACAATGTATTTTGCTTTAGTTAGGGACAATTTCACAAGAATGATGGATGTAATCCAACAGCAGACAATACTGACACCAGTATTTTGGTCTTGAAGGTAGGATGGTGGAGGTATGCCTACACTCATCTACGTTCATGTTCTCAAAAACTGTGTTTAAATTCAATAGTCAATTCTTTTTTGTATTCAAATTCCTGTGTTCTCTCTCTAATATGTGTGACCAAAACTGGAATTTTGAATTTAATGTGAATAAATTAGTCCCATAGTTAGCTATAGAAAGAGGGGAAAAAAGGGCCTCCCCTGGTGGCGCAGGTGGTTGAGCCCCACATTGTGAAGCTGTCCGCAGCTTCACAGTGCCAGTTTCATCCTGGCCGGCTGGCGAGGGTCCCACATGGTGCGGCAGACCTCTCCTGTTGCTCCTTCTGCTCCCCTCAGCACTGTATTTCATCAGTCTGCCTGTTCTGTTCCCCACTCTGTCTCTGGGGAATCCTCTCATCCTCCTGCGAATCTGGCTATACCCCAGTTCTTGTATAAATAAATAAATAAACCTTAAAAAAAAGAAAGAAAGAGGGAAAAAGTGGACTAAATTACTAGAACCAGAATATACAAAAATAGTTTGAGTTTCAAGACCTAGAGAGAATATTATTTATAGGGAGGATTTGAGGGAACCAGTTTTATTTAGAGCAAATGATGAGAAAGATACCATGTAAAGGATGTGTAGTGACAATCCAAATTAATGATACTTGTATCTCAAGCCTTGTCTTGTGAAACTGAGTGAGTGAACTTCTTTATGAACACTTCCAGTGACAGGCCATTCTTCACCTCTTGAGATATTTTCTGTGGTAGGAAAATCCTCTCTTGAAATAGTCAACTTTCTGTTGGAAGAGCTGTAATATTCAGAAAGCTTTTGTTTAAATTGAGCCAAAGTTGTTTAATTACAAATTCTATTCATTAAATATGTTCCCCTCTATGAATTAATAGATTAGTCATATTTATGCTAAATGATAGTCCTTAAAATATATGAAAGCAGTTAAACTAACATGTTAAACAAGTGACTCTAGGTTAACTCTAAGTCTTCCAGTCTCTGATTCTTCTTCAGTGTTGGAGTTATCCATATTGTTTTGAGATTTTGAATGGATAATAGAAAACAGTCTGTTAAAAAAGCCTATCTTTTTAAATAGAAGCCGCCCAAATCAGCATAGCACAAAGAAAAAATAAGACTTCTAAATTCAATCTAAATATATCATATTATAAATTATTCAAATTATATTAGGAAAATCTTATTTTTTTAATTTCATTTGTTCTCCCATAAGTAAGATTTATTTTTAAATTATTTTTTATTTAGTTATGCATATAAGAACTGGGGTGTAGGTCAGAGGCATGGGGGGCGTTGAGAGGATTCAGCAGAAACAGAGTGAGGAGGAGAACAGGTGGATCTACTGAAATACATTGCTGAGGAGAGCAGCAGGTGGGACAGGAGAGGTCTGCTTTTCCATGTGGGTTAGCTCCCTGGCCAGGGATCGAATTCATGCTGCAGGGATCAAATAGTGCTGTAGTGGCTGGCGATAGTTTGACAGTGCTGGGACTGTAACCTCTGTACCACCAGGGAGGCCCGTTAAAATGTGAATCCTCTCACTCCCCTGAACCGCTGGCCTATACCCCTGGTATGGTATGCATAAACAAATAAAAAAAAATAGATTTAAAAAAATAAATTAAAATTTAGTATTTACATGCTAGCATTTTCTTTAGTTTTTTTATGTTAGTTGAATATTTGTTCTAAATTATCAATTAAAGATTCACCTTTTCATATAAAAGAAAATTTTAAGTTCACTCACTTGTATGCACTGCCTTTTTCAGTGGTTTCATGTGTTTCTTTTGGATGATCCATTACCAGTACTGTAGGTCATAAAAGCTTTAGAAATATTCACTTACTTCTTCATGCACTGATTCCTATGTGCTGCTTGCTTATTATATCTTTGGGCCCTCTTCTAGTTATTGTATATGAAGAGATAGTAAAAACACTGTCCTAAAGTATATGCTACAATGAGATAAAATTCCTATGAAAGTTGAAAGAGAGCTGGGGGTATAGGAGAAAATCTCACAAAAAAACTTAACATCTGAGTTAGGCCTTGAGAGTTGATGTGATTATATGGAGAATTAAAGAAAATGAATATACATACAGAATCACAGCATTTCATAGTGGGAAAGATTTTAGAAACCATATATCTAACATGTCTTATTTAAATGAGGACACGAGTTTCAGAGAGATCATGTAGTTTGTTCAAGATCCTCTGAGTTGTGGTAAAATAGGATTAACAATAAAAAAAAAATGCTTATAGAAACCAGTGATAATATTCCCAAAAGGAAATTAAGAAAGCAATTCTATTTACAATGGCATTGAGAGGAAATTAAAAAATTCTTTGAATTGAATGACAAGGAGGACACCAATATCCTAAATGTATGGGACGCAGCAAAAGCAGTAATAAGAGGAAAATATATAGCAATCGAAGCTCACATCAAGAAACAAGAAAGAAATCAAACAACCTAATCTCAAAGCACAAAGATCTAGAAAAAGAACAACAAAAAAACCCCAAAACCAGTAGAAGAAAAGAAATAATAAAAACCAAAGCAGAAATAAATGAAATTGAAACTAAGAAAACAATCCAAAAGATTAATGAAACCAAGAGCTGGTTCTTTGAAAAAATCAATAAAATAGACAAACCCCTTGCCAGGCTCACAAAGGAAAAAAGGGAGAAAGCACAAATAAACAGGATCATAAATGAAAGAGGAGAAATCACAACGGACACAGCAGAAATCAAAAGAATAATCAGTAACTACTATGAACAGTTATATGGAAACAGGTTCAACAAGTTAGAGGAGATAGACAAATTCCTACAACTCTACAATCACCCAAAGCTAGATAAAGAAGAAATAGAACAACTAAACAGACCAATTACAAGCAGCGAAATTGAAATGGTAATCAAAAACCTCCCCAAAAACAAAAGCCCAGGACCTGATGGATTTACAAATGAATTCTACCAAACATTCAGAGACGAATTAGTGCCTATCCTTCACAAACTCTTCCAAAAAATTGAGAAGGAAGAGACAATACCAAACACTTTCTATGAAGCCAACATTACACTAATACCAAAACCGAACAAGGACAACACAAAAACGCAAAACTACAGGCCAATCTCCCTAATGAACACTGATGCAAAAATCCTCAACAAAATTTTAGCTATCAGAATCCAACAATGTATCCATAAGATAATTCACCACGACCAAGTAGGATTCATTCCAGGGACACAAGGATGGTTCAACATCCGAAAATCAATCAACGTTATCCAACACATCAACAAAAAGAAATATAAAAACCATATGATAATATCAATAGATGCTGAGAAAGCTTTTGACAAAGTGCAACACCCATTCATGATAAAAGCCCTTGAAATTCTTGGATACAAGGAACATACCTCAACATCATAAAGACCATCTATGACAAGCAAACAGTCAGTATCATTCTCAATGGTGAAAAGCTGAAAGCAATTCCATTAAGATCTGGAACAAGACAAGGATGACCACTCTCACCACTGCTTTTCAATATAATACTGGAAGTCCTAGCCAGAGCAATAAGACAAGAGAAAGACATACAAGGAATCCAAATAGGAAAAGAAGAATTCAAACTATCACTATTTGCAGATGATATGAAAATATACAAAGAGAAGCCCAAAAACTCCACAGAAAAACTAATTCAACGCATCAATCAGTTCAGTAAAGTGGCAGGATACAAAATCAACACGCAAAAGTCAGTAGCCTTCCTATACACAAACAATAAATCTGAAGAAAAAGAAATTAAAAAAAATCCCTTTTATTATTGAAACAAAAAAAAAATCAAATATTTGGGAATAAATCTAACAAAAGAGGTAAAGGACCTATACAAAGAAAACTATAAAACACTGTTAAAAGAAATAGAAGAAGACACAAAGAAATGGAAAGACATCCCCTGCTCATGGATTGGGAGAATAAACATTATTAAAATGACTATCCTACCAAAAGCAATATACAGATTCAATGCGATTCCAATCAAAATTTCAATGTCATTCTTCAAAGAAATAGAACAATTATTGATGAAATTCATATGGAATCACAAAAAACCCCGAATAGCCAAAGCTCTCCTGAAACAAAAAGAAGGAAATGGAGGCATCACACTCCCAGACTTCAAACTATACTACAAAGCCATAATCATCAAAACTGCATGGTATAGGAACAAGAACAGACATACAGACCAATGGAATCTAATAGAAAATCCAGAGATAAACCCACAGATTTATGATCAACTAATCTTTGATAAAGGAGCAAAGACTATTCATTGGAGCAAAGAAAGTTTGTTCAATAAATGGTGCTGGGAAAACTGGGTTGCTACATGCAAAAGAATGAAGCTGGACCACTACCTCACACCATACACAAAAATCAACTCAAAATGGATTAAAGAACTAGACATAAGACCTGAAACCATAAAATACATAGATGGAAATATAGGCGAAACACTACGTGATTTGCACATCAAAGACATTTTTACAGACACATCACCCAAAGCAGTGATAGTGAAGGCAAAGATAAACAGCTGGGACTACATCAAATTAAAGAGCTTCTGCACAGCAAAAGAGACAATAACAAAAACAAAGAGAAACCCCACCAACTGGGAGAACATTTTTGCACCCAACACTAATGATAAAGGACTGATCACAAAAATCTGCAAAGAGCTGATGAGACTCAACAACAACAAAGAAAATAATCCAGTCAAAAAATGGGCAGAAGAGCTAAAAAGAAACTTCTCTGAAGAGGAAATGCAAATGGCCAACAGGCATATGAAAAAATGTTCAACATCACTTGTAATCAGATAAATGCAAATCAAAACTACCATGAGATACCATCTTGCACCAGTGAGAATGGCACATATTAAAAAAACTAGCAACAACAAATGCTGGCGAGGGTGTGGAGAAAAAGGAACTCTTCTGTACTGTTGGTGGGAGTGCAAACTGGTCCAACCACTATGGAGAGCTGTGTGGAGATTTCTGGACCTACTAAACATAGAGCTTCCATATGATCCAGCAATTCCACTCCTAGGTATTTACCCAAAGGACACAGAATCATCAATTCCAAAGAGCACCTGCACCCCTATGTTTATAGCAGCACTATTTACAATAGCTAAGCTTTGGAAACAGCCCAGATGCCCAAAAATAGATGACTGGATCAAGAAGATGTGGTACATATATACCATGGAATACTACTCAGCATTTAAAAAAGATAAACACATGCAATTTGCAGCACCATGGATGGCACTGGAAGGGATCATGCTCAGCGAAATAAGCCAGAAAGAAAAAGAAAAATACCGGATGGTCTCACTCATAGCAGGAATCTAGAAAACTTAAATAAGGGACCAGGAAAATGAATAACTATAAGAAAGTGAAAATCAAAATCAACAAAAAACTATGAACCAGAGACACTTTTTGTGGGGTGGGGGACAGGAGGGGAGGGACTGGGGTCAGAATGGGGGGGTTGATATTGTATGGGGAATATAAAAATAAAATTTATTATTAATTAAAAAAATAAAATGGACAGAGTACTAAATAGGTATTTTTGCAAATAAGACGTAAAGATGGTCATCAGGCACATAAAAAGTGTTCATCGCCATTTACCTTCATGGAAATGTAAATCAAAACCACAATGAGATGCTACCTCACAACTGTGAGATTGTTCTATATCATATAAACCAAAAACAAGTGTTTGAGAGGATATGTAGAAAAAGTCCCTGCTTACATCATAATTGAGACTGTAGTTTGGTCCAACCCCTGTGGAAATCAGTGTGGAGGTTTCTCAAAATATTAAAAATGCATTTTCCAAATAACCCAAAATTCTACTTGTAGGTATCTCACAAGAATGCAAAAACACTAATTCAGAGGGAAATACATACTCCCATGTTCATTCAGCACTATTTACAATAGTCAAATTATGGGAACTACCTAAGTGCACAAAAACAGATGATGGACCAGGAAGATGTGATATATAACTACAATGGATTGTTTGGGGTTTTTTTTAGAGCTATATTTACTTATTTATACAAGCACTGGGTACAGTCAGAAGCGCAGGAGGGTGAGAGAATTCACCAGAGCCAGAGCGGGGAGCAGAACAGGCAGATGGACAAAGTACACTGCTGAAGGGAGCAGCGGGCGGCAGGAGAGGTTTGCGCACCATGTGGGACCCTTGCCTGTGGCGGGGGATCGAACCGGCACTGCAGAGGCTGCGGGCAGCTTCGCAACCCAGCACTCAACTGTTGCGTTACTGGGGAGGCCCTACAATGGATTGTTACTCAGCTATCAAAAAAGATAAACTCTTACCATTTGAAGTAACATGGGTGGAACTGGAAGTGATTATATTAAGTGAAATAAATCAGAAGGAGAAAGAATGAAATCAGATGTTGACACTTGTAAGTGGAGTATGGAGCAACAAAACAAAGTATTGGATAAAGCCAAACTAATCACAACCCCTAGAGATCTGATAGTAGAACTTATTCCACCAGTGGGGGAGTGGGAGTGGTGGGGACAAAGTGGGGAGGATGACAATGGACTACGGTGGTGGAGTAAAGGGGTTTTGGTGGTGGGTGCTTTGTGATAACAATGCTTGAGGGGGGGTGGGGAAACTCTAAAACATAAACATCAGTGTAAACTATTCTTGCCTCAAAAAAGAAAAAAACACTGGATATATTACCACAAGCACAGGCAATAAAATAATTGATAAAGCATATTTCATGAAAATTTAAATTTTTGTCCACCTAAAGACTATCAAATTAGTGAAAAGGCAACCCACAGAAAGGGAGAAAATATCTGCATATTGTATATTTGATAAGGTATTGCTATCCAGATTATATAAATAGCTCTAACTCAACAACAAAACCAAAGCTGATTTGGGTAAAGTGGGAATTCCATTTTCCAGACTGGCATGTTTGTGAGTTAATATTCTGTCCTAACAATAAGTAAAACGCTTAACAAACTGAAATATCAGTTGTTCATAAATCCATCAGATAAATGAAGTCCCAGGGCAAACTTCTACATCCAAAATTGGACAGATGGACAAATGTAGAGAATCACACAAGTAGAAATCTCTGTTGAAACCTATAACAGAATAGGACAATCCAAACTATAACTGACCAAGTACTGGAAGTTCAGTGTTGACAAGTCTGTGAGCTGAAACTGCAGGGATGGAGTCTTCCCAATCTTTTGTTAGTTTTAATTCCTGGAACTCTGCCAAGTTCGCACAGAGAATATAAAAGAAAAACCATCTCCATTTTCTAGTAGGAGGAAGGAAAAATATGAAATATTTGAAATATGCCAGAACATTCTGTTCTTCCTAACAACTCTGTCCTCAAAAGAATCTATTTTACCAGAACCTACATTATTGGGGTCTTATCAGTGTCTAGCTAGTTTGGGGAATGGATAGTACCCAATTCAAGCCCTCTCATATATATGGCAGGGAAAATAGGGAGATTTTGTGAAGTTCACCATCCAGGGGTAAAATCTCACTAAATGAGAGACCAAGTCATAAGATTATAACATCCTTCCTCTTCAGCACTCTACCATCATATTAGATTAGTCTACTAATTAGTCTACTAATCTAAGTTCCTTCCGCCCAGTGTAACATGTCATAGTTTCAATAAAAAATGAAAAGGAATACTTAAATGTAAAACTCAGAGTTTGAAGATACAGAGGAAGTATAAGAACTAAACTCAGATATGGCAAGGCTATTGGAATTAATAAATTATGAATTTAAAACAATTGTGATTAATATGCCAAGAACTCTTGTGGAAAAATTAAACAAGATACTAGGACAGGTAATATAAGCAAAGAGTGGAAATTTTAAGAAAGAATCCAAAAGAAATACTAGAGACCAAAAAATACTGTAATAAATGAAAACTCCTTTTAATGAACTCATTTGTAAACTGGAAATAACTGAGTGAAAAAGTATCTGAGCTTGATGATATGTCATTATAAACTTCCAAAACTGAAAAGCAAAGAGAAAAAATAACCACTCCCCAACATTCTAAGAACTGTAGGACAATGAAAAACAAAGGTGTAACACATGCATAATAGCAACACTAGGAGATGACAGAGAGAAAGAAGTAACATGTTAAGCAACGTGTGAAATGGAAAGAAAGAAGTAACATATCTGATGCTCTAAATAAGATAAAAATGGAGTTTCAGGATTTCAAAAGATTAACAGAAGAGGAAAAACTCAGGAGAAAAATCACAGAAGTAGAATGGATCAAGCAGGATGATGACTCAGTGTAATTGAAGATGAAGATATACAAAGAACCCAGATAGAGAATGAGAGAGGAAGAAGAAGAATAAGGAGAAGGAGAAGGAGGAGGAGAAGGAGGAGAAGGAGGAGAAGAAGAAACATTCCTAGGTCTATCCGACTCCATGAGAAAAGTCAACATGAGAATAATAAGAATATGAGAAGGGTAAGAATGAGAGAAAGGGATAAAAATATATTTTAAGAAATAATGAAGGAAAACTTCCCAAGCCTAAAGAAGGTAATAAATGTACAAATACAGGGAGCTAAAAGAACCCTTGTATATCTAGATAAAACAAGACTGTCAGTAGACAAATGATAGTGAAAATTCTAAAGATTCAGGGCAAAGAAAAAATACTGACATTGGCAAGTGTGAGGAAGCAGTTAACATACAAAGGTTCCAAAAAAAAAAAAACAAAAACATATAAAGGTAACTTGATCAGGCTAACATCATTTCTCTGATGAAACACTACAGGAGAGGGCCTCCCCGGTGGCACAGCGGGTTGAGTTGCAGTGCTGTGGAGCTGGTTTGATTCCCAGCCAGCCAGGAAGATTCCCACGTGGCGCAGCAGACCTCTCCTGTTTCGCCCGTGCTCCCCTCAGCAGTGGATTTCTGTTCCCCGCTCTGTCTCTGGTGAATCCTCTCACCCTCCCACGCCTCTGGCCTGTACCCCAGTTCTTGTGTAAAAATAAATAAATCTTTAAAAAAAAGAAAGAAACACTACAAGCGAGGAAAAAATGGAATGGCATGCTCTGAATAATTAAAGGAAAAAATTGCTAGTCAATAATACCTTATCATGCAAGACTCTCCATACATAGTGGAAGAATAAAGGTTTTTTCAAACAGAGAAGCTCAAAGTGTTTGCAAACACTAAACCACTCGTCCAAGAAATACTGAAAAGAGCCTATACTTTGAAACCAAAAAGAGGAACATAAACAAAGAACTGAATAAGGAAATAGACCCACAACAATTAAGAATAAAATGGCAGTTCACAAACTATCAAATATTGATAACCACTCTAAAAGTAAACAGACTGAACTCATCAATTAAAAGACAGAGTATCCAGCTGCATCAAGAAACAGATCCAGCTGTCTAACCTTCTGCTGTCTCCATGAAACATACCTGAACTCCAAAGACAAACATAGGTTCAAAGAATAAGGGTTGAAAAACAACCCTCCAAGCAAATGGGCTCAAAGGAAGACAGGGACTGCCATACCTACATACTTACATCAGACACAACAGACTTCTAGCTAAAAAAGGTAACAAGTTACAAGGAGGGACACTAAATAATGATAAAAGGAATGACATAACAAGAAGATATAACCGTCATCAATACATATGCACCAAGTGAAGGAGCACTAAAATACACTAGGCAACTACTATCCACTATGAAGACAAGGATTGGATAAAGCACATTTGTGGTGGCAGACATCAACACCTCAGTATCACCATTGGACAGATCAACTATGCAGAAAAAAAGTAGGGACACAAAAACCTTAAACATGGAATTAGACCTCTTCAACCTCATAGATATATACAGGGCACTTCACATCCAAAAAGCAGAATACACATTTTTCTCAAAAACACATTCGGAGTTGGCCACATTCTGAGACACAAAACAAGTATCAACAATTACACAAAGATTGAAATTGTGCCCAGCATTGTCTCAGGCCATAAAGGTGTCAAAGTAGAAATCAACTGTGCTTGCTTCAGCAGCACATTTACAAAGTAGAAATCAACTATCAAAAGAAAGGGAAATTTTTCAATAAATGGAAACTGAACACTACTGAAAGGGCACTGGGTTAATGAGGAAACCAAGAAAGAAATTAAAAAATACCTTGAGACAAAAAAAAATGAGCACTATGCAAAACTTATGGGACACAGAAAAGCATACTAAGAGGGAAATTTATAGCCATACAGGCCCACATCAAGAAACAAGAAAGATTCAAATAAACAACTTTCTCTCTTAATTTGGAGAATTAGGAAAACAAAACAAACAAATCCAAAGCCAGTAAAAGAACAGAAATAATAAAAAATCAAAGCAAAAATAAATGAAATATAAATTAAAAAGACAGTACAAAAGATCAATGAAACCAAAATCTAGTTCTTTAGAAAAAATAAACAAAGGAGACAAATCTCTACCATGGCTCTCCAAGAAAATAGAGGAGAAATTTCAAATAAATTAATGAAAAACAAAAGTGATGAAATCACAATAGATGCTGCAGAAATTCAGAGGATAATCAGGGACTACTATGAACATTTATATGATAAAAAAATTCAATAACCAAGAAGAGGTGGACAATTTTTCAGAATTAAACAATCATCTAAGACTGAGTAGAAAGAACTAGCAGCCCTAAACAAACCCAATTACAAGCAAGGACATTGAAACAGTAATTAAAACTCTCCCCCAAAACAATAGTCCAGGTCCTCCCTTGTGGCTTAGGGGCTAAGTCTCAGTGCTATCACTGCTACATCCTGAGTTCAATCTGGGCCAGGGAGCTAACCTGCTTATGGGACAGAAGACCTCTCCTGTCTCACCTGTTGCTCCCTTTAGTAGTATATTTCAGTAAATTCACTTGTTCTGTTCTCCACCTCATCTTTGGTGAATCATCTCACACCCCACACCTCTGGCCAATACCCCTGTTCTTCTACACACACACACACACACACAAGTTCAAAACAAGAGTCCAGGAGTGGATGAATTCACAGTGAATTCTACCAAACCTTCAAAGAGAAATGAATGCCTATCTTACTCAAACGCTTTCAAAAATCACAAAAAGAAGAAAAAGGTCCTAATTCCTTTCATAAGACCAATATTATTCTAATATCAAAAGCAAACAAACACAGCACACACAAAGAAGAAAATTACAAACCAATTTCCCTAATGAACATAGACACAAAAAATCCTGAATAAAATCCTAGCAAACCAAATTCAACAATGCCTCAAAAGGATAATACACCATGAACAAGTGGGATTCACACCATGAACACAGGATGGTTCTACACCAAAAACCAATCAATGTAGGGCCTCCCCTGGTAGCACAGGTGGTTGATCACAGTGTTATGAAGCTGTGTGCAGCCTCTGCAGCGCCAGGTCGATCCTGGATGGCCAGCGAGGGTCCCACATGGCGTGGCAGACCTCTCCTGTTGCACCTACTGCTCCCCTCAGCAGTGTATTTCATCAGTCTGCCTGTTCTGTTCCCCGCTCTGTCTCTGGTGAATCCTCTCACCTTCCCATGCATCTAGCCTGTACCCCGGTTCTTGCATTAATTAATTAATTAATTAATTAATTAAAAAAAAAACAGTGTAATATCCCACGCCAACAAAAAGAAATGTAAAGCCCATATGATTGTATGAAGAGATGCTGAGACAGGATTTAGTAAGATATAAGATCCATTTATGTTAAAACCCTCAAAAAACCTGGGATAAAGGAAACATAACATACCATAATAAGTCATTTATGACAAATCCACTGTTGCAAATATCATTCTCAATGATGAAAAGTTGAAAGTTTTCCCATTAAGATATGCTGCAAGAGAAGGATGTCCACTCTCATCATTGCTATTCAACATGGCACTGGAAGTTCTATCTATAGCAATTTGAAAAGAGAAATAAATAAAATGAATCCAAATTGGGAAGAAGTAAAGCTATCATTGTTTGGAGAAGACATGATAATATACACAAAGAACCCTCAGAATTCCATGGAAAAACTAATTGAAATAATCAGTTTAACAAAGTGAATATGGTATAAAATCAACAAACATAAATCAGTTGCCTTCCTATAAACAATGAGATAGAGGAAGAAGAAATTAAGGAAGTGATCCTACTTATAATTACAACAAAAACTATTAAATAATTAGATGTAAACCTAAAAATGGAGGCAAAATATCCATCCAAAGAAAACCATAAGACATTGTTGAAAGAAATAGAAGACACAAAGACATGGAAAAAAATTCATGCTCATGGAAAAAAGAATCAATATTGGGCCTCTGTGAAGTTGCCCGCAGCCTCTGCAGCACTGGTTTGATCCCTGGCCACCAGTGAGGGTCCCACATGGTGCGCAGACCTCTCCTGCCACCCGCCGCTCCCCTCAGCAGTGTATTTCATCGGTCTGCCTGTTCTGTTTCCCGCTCTGGCTCTGGTGAATTCTCTTACCCTCCTGTGCTTCTGACTGTACCCAGTGCTTGTATAAATAAAAAATAAATCTAAAAAAAAAAAAGAATCAATATTGTCAAAATGGACATTTTACCCTAAGAAATATACAGACTAAATGGAATCTCGATAAAAATACCAATAATGTATTTCAAAGACCTGGAGCGAATACTACTGAAAAACATGGAATCACAAAAGATTCTGAGTGGCAACAGCAATCTTAACCTAGAAGAAAGAGAATGGAAATACCACCCTTCGACCTCAAATTATATTACCAAGTTGTAATAATTAAAACAACATGGCACTGGAACAAAAACAGACACACAAAACAATGGAATAGAATTGAGAGTCCAAAAATAAACCCACATGTATAAGAACAGTTAATCTATGACAAAGGAGCCAAAAGCATACACTGGAATAAGGATAGCTTCTTCAATTAATGGTGTTGGGAAAACTGGCTAACTACATGCAAAAGAATGAAACTAGACCACAATCTCACACCATACACAAAAATCAACTCAAAATGTACCAAAGACTTGGATATAAAGCCTGAAACAATAAATACATAAAAGATAGCATGGACAGAATATTTCATGACATAACCGTTAGTGATGCTTTTAGGAATTCATCCTCAACAGCAAGGAAGACAAAAGAGAACATAAACAACAGGTACCACGTCAAAGTAAAAAGCTTCTGTACAGTGAAAGAAATCACAACTAAAATAAAAAGACACTCTACTTAAAGGGAGAAAATATTTGCACACCATACATCTGACAAAGTATTGACATCAAATATATACAAACAATTCATAAAACTATATAAAAGAAAACAAATTACCCAATTAAAAAATGGGGAAAAGAACTAAACAGACACCTCTCCAAAGAAAACATTGGAATGGCCAAGAAATACATGAAAAGACTCACACTTATTATTAGATAAACGCAAATCAAGACCAAAATCAGACACCATATCACACTTGTGAAAAGACCAAAAACAAGTGCTGGTGAGACTATAGAGAAAAAGGAGCCCTTTTGCGCTGCTTGTAGCAAATGCGAACTGGTTCAGCTATTATGGAAAGCAGTATGGAGGTGTCCTGAGATATTAAATATGCCATTTGACCCAGTAATTCTACTCCCAGGCATCAATCCAAAAAAATAAAAAAAAAAACTTTAATTTGAAAGAAAATTTCACACTCTCATGTTTAATTTAATCAGTGCTATTTACAGTAGCTAAACTAAGGAAATATCTATGTGCCCCAAAGCAGATGAATGCATAAAGAAGATATGGTATAGACACACAATGGAATATTACTCAGTGATGGGAAATGATGAACTTATGCCATTTTTAGCAACATGAATGGAGCTTGAAAGGATAATGTTAAGTGAAATAAGTCAGAAGGAGAAATATAAATACTTGTGGGGTCACTAATACGTAGAATATAAAGTAACTAAATTAACAGATAAATACAAGCTGAAAAACTGACCCTTGATAACTTACTATGGATCTGAGTTGCCAGGGTAGAAGGAAGGGAAGTGGGTGGGAGAGGGCAAGAACAGGGACAGAGGGAAGCATAATGATTGTGATAGTGGAGTACAAGTGAGTTGGTAGTAGCTACACCATGGGTATAATGCCTGATGGGGATACATCAGTTAAAAAAATAATTAATTAAAGTAATAAATTAATTAGAATATAGTAGCAACAATGCTGGATTATGCTCCAAATTTTTGAAGATCATACCATACACTCTAAATAACACAAGGTGAAAGAAACAATTTCAGGAGAAATTAAAAAAAAAAATCTTGATCTAGATGAAATTGTCAGTAATAATATCAAAATTTGTGGGGCCTCCCTGGTGGCACAGGGGTGAAAGACATAGTGCTATTAAGTTATCTCCAGCCACTGTAGCAAGAGTTCCATCCCCACCAGCCAGGGAGCAACCCACATGGTGCAGGAGGCCTCTGCTGCCGCCCGCTGCTCCCCTCAGCAGTGTACTTCGTCAGTTTGCCTTCTCTGCTCTCCCCTCTGGTGAATTATCTCACCCTTCCATGCTTCTGACTGTACCCAGGGCTTGTATAAATAAATAAATAAATCTTTATAAAAAAATTGGTAATTTAGTAAGCAATCAGGTTTTCTGAGTTCTGTGTGCCATTCTAGCAAATTAATAAAACCTGAGGAGGAGCTGTGGGAATTTCTGATTTATAGGCAGTTGTTCAGAAGCACAGGTAACAATCTGGGTGGATGGTGGGCATTTAAAGTATGGATGTCTTGGTAGACTGAGTGCTTCACCTGTTGAATCCCCTGATATATCCAGGTACTGTTAGAATTAAATGGAATTCTCAGACATCCTGCTGGTGTTAGAGAAATGTCTGTTGGTAAGGGACAACCTCCCCACACTCACATGGGAATTGGAACAGTGAAGAGATACCAAAACTCAATATTGTCAATATGTTAGTTCCTCTCAACTAGATCTATAGCTTTAATGTAATCCCAATCAAAATCCCGGTAAGTTATTTTATGGAAAATAACAAACTGATTCTGCATTGGTGAAGGAAATTCTATGGGAACTACACCTGGGGGTGAGGGGGGAAAGCAAACAGTTTAAAAACAAACAATGATGTAAAATATATATAAATTAAAAAAATAAACAAACAAAAAAAACTTACATGAGGGGCTGAAGTCCCAGTACAGTCAACAAAATGTTGAAGTAGAATAACAAACGTGGAGAACTATTATGTCCAATGTGAAAATTTACTATAATATTACAATAAGCAATACAATGATATTTGCAAAAGAATAGATAAAAAAGCAAGGGTACAGAAAAGAGTCCAGAAAAAGACCCACATTAATATAGTTAATTGATTGTTGACAAAGAAACAAATGTAATCAATACAATGAAGTAAATATATTCTTTTTTTGTTTGTTTGTTTGTTTGTTTTAATAAATTTTATTTTTTTATTCCCCATACAATTGCAACCCCCCCATTTTGGCCCCAGTCCCAACCCTCCCACCCCTCACCCCCCAAAAAAGTGTCTCTGGTTCATTGTTGTTTGTTGATTTTGATTTTCATTTTCTTAGTTATTCATTTTCCTGGTCCCTTATTTAAGTTTTCTAGATTCCTGCTATGAGTGAGACCATCCGGTATTTTTCTTTTTCTTTCTGGCTTATTTCGCTGAGCATGATCCCTTCCAGCGCCATCCATGGTGCTGCAAATTGCATGTGTTTATCTTTTTGAATGCTGAGTAATATTCCATGGTGTATATGTACCACATCTTCTTGATCCAGTCATCTATTTTTGGGCATTTGTGTTGTTTCCAAAGCTTAGCTATTGTAAATAGTGCTGCTATAAACATAGGGGTGCAGGTGCTCTTTGGAATTGATGTTTCTGTGTCCTTTGGGTAAATACCTAGGAGTGGAATTGTTGGATCATATGGAAGCTCTATGTTTAGTAGGTCCAGAAATCTCCACACAGCTCTCCATAGTGGTTGGACCAGTTTGCACTCCCACCAGCAGTGCAGGAGAGTTCCTTTTTCTCCTCACCCTCGCCAACATTTATTGTTGCTAGTTTTCTTAATATGTGCCATTCTCACTGGTGTAAGATGGTATCTCATGGTAATTTTGATTTGCATTTCCCTGATGGCAAGTGATGTTGAACATTTTTTCATATGCCTGTTGGCCATTTGCATTTCCTCTTCAGAGAAGTTTCTTTTTAGCTCTTCTGCCCATTTTTTGACTGGATTATTTTCTTTGTTGTTGTTGAGTCTCATCAGCTCTTTGCAGATTTTTGTGATCAGTCCTTTATCATTAGTGTTGGGTGCAAAAATGTTCTCCCAGTTGGTGGGGTTTCTCTTTGTTTTTGTTATTGTCTCTTTTGCTGTGCAGAAGCTCTTTAATTTGATGTAGTCCCACCTGTTTATCTTTGCCTTCACTATCACTGCTTTGGGTGATGTGTCTGTAAAGATGTCTTTGAGGTGCAAATCACGTAGTGTTTCACCTATATTTCCTTCTATGTATTTTATGGTTTCAGCTCTTATGTCTAGTTCTTTAATTCATTTTGAGTTGATTTTTGTGTATGGTGTGAGGTAGTGGTCCAGCTTCATTCTTTTGCATGTAGCAACCCAGTTTTCCCAGCACCATTTATTGAACAAACTTTCTTTGCTCCAATGCATAGTCTTTGCTCCTTTGTCAAAGATTAGTTGCCCATAAATCTGTGGGTTTATTTCTGGATTTTCTATTCGATTCCATTGGTCTGTGTGTCTGTTCTTGTTCCAATACCATGCAGTTTTGATGATTATGGCTTTGTAGTAGAGTTTGAAGTCTGGGAGTGTGATGCCTCCATTCCCTTCTTTCTTTTTCAGGAGAGCTTTGGCTATTCAGGGTTTTTTGTGATTCCATATGAATTTCATCAATAATTGTTCTATTTCTTTGAAGAATGACATTGAAATTTTGATTGGAATCGCATTGAATCTGTATATTGCTTTTGGTAGGATGGCCATTTTAATAATGTTTATTCTCCCAATCCATGAGCAGGGGATGTCTTTCCATTTCTTTGTGTCTTCTTCTATTTCTTTTAACAGTGTTTTATAGTTTTCTTTGTATAGGTCCTTTACCTCTTTTGTTAGATTTATTCCCAAATATTTGATTTTTTTTTGCTTCAATAATAAAAGGGATTTTTTTTTTATTTATTCTTCTTCAGATTTATTGTTTGTGTATAGAAGGCTACTGAATTTTGCGTGTTGATTTTGTATCCTGCCACTTTGCCGAACTGATTGATGCGTTGAATTAGTTTTTCTGTGGAGTTTTTGGGGTTCTCTATGTATATTATCATATCATCTGCAAATAGTGATAATTTGACTTTTTCTTTTCCTATTTGGATTCCTTGTATGTCTTTCTCTTGTCTTATTGCTCTGGCTAGGACTTCCACTATTATATTGAAAAGCAGTGGTGAGAGTGGACATCCTTGTCTTGTTCCAGATCTTAATGGAATTGCTTTCAGCTTTTCACCATTGAGAATGATACTGGCTGTTGGCTTGTCATAGATGGCCTTTATGATGATGAGGTATGTTCCTTGTATCCCAAGAATTTCAAGGGCTTTTATCATGAATGGGTGTTGCACTTTGTTCGAAAGCTTTCTCAGCATCTATTGATATTATCATATGGTTTTTATATTTCTTTTTGTTGATGTGTTGGATAACGTTGATTGATTTTCGGATGTTGAACCATCCTTGTGTCCCTGGAATGAATCCTACTTGGTCGTGGTGAATTATCTTATGGATACATTGTTGGATTCTGATAGCTAAAATTTTGTTGAGGATTTTTGCATCAGTGTTCATTAGGGAGATTTGCCTGTAGTTTTGCGTTTTTGTGTTGTCCTTGTTCGGTTTTGGTATTAGTGTAATATTGGCTTCATAGAACGTGTTTGGTATTGTCCCTCCCTTCTCAATTTTTTGGAAGAGTTTGTGAAGGATAGGCACTAATTCGTCTCTGAATGTTTGGTAGAATTCATTTGTACATCCATCAGGTCCTGGGCTTTTGTTTTTGGAGAGGTTTTTGATTACCATTTCAATTTCGCTGCTTGTAATTGGTCTGTTTAACTGTTCTATTTCTTCTTTATCTAGCTTTGGGTGATTGTAGAGTTGTAGGAATTTGTCCATCTCCTCTAGATTGTTGAACTTGTTTCCATATAACTGTTCATAGTAGTTACTGATTATTCTTTTGATTTCTGCTGTGTCCGTTGTGATTTCTCCTCTTTCATTTATGTTCCTGTTTATTTGTGTTTTCTCCCTTTTTTCCTTTGTGAGCCTGGCAAGGGGTTTGTCTATTTTATTGATTTTTTCGAAGAACCAGCTTTTGGTTTCATTGATCTTTTGGATTGTTTTTTTAGTTTCAATTTCATTTATTTCTGCTTTGGTTTTTATTATTTCTTTTTGAAGTAAATATATTCTTTTCAAAAAATGATGCTGGAAGAATAGCTGGACATCCACGTGGAATAAACAATGAATCTAGACACAAGCTTTCCACCCTTTACCAAAATTAATTTAAAATCGATAACAAGCCAAAATGTCAAATACAAAGTTCTACAACTTCTAGAAGATAACATTGGAGAAAACCTAGATGGACTTAGGTATAGCAATGACTCTTTAGAAACAACAAATACATGGTTTTGTAAAAAATAATTGATAAGTTGAACTTCACTAAAACCTTCCATTCTTCAAAATACAATGTCAAGACAAGAGAAGATAAGCCGCAGACTGAGAGAAAATATTTGTAAAAGTATACCTGATAAAGCACTATTACAAAAATACACAGATTATAAAACTCAACAAAGGGAAAACAAAGATTTTGTTTAAAAATTTTAAAAAATGGACCAAAGGCCTTAATAGACAACTCACCAAAGAAGATATGTGTTGGCAGATAAGAATATGAAAAGATGTTACAACTAATAAGTCATCAAGAAATTAAAACTTGAAGCAAATTAAATGTCTTAGAATACCCAAAATCTAGAACATTGATAACAAGACATAATAGTTAGACTGTAGGGCAATAGGAACTCTCATTTGATGTTCATGAGAATGCAAAATAGTATTGTGGAATACAGTTTTGTGGTTTCTTACAAAATTAAACATACCCTTACCAAGTATTTACCCAAAGGAGTTGAAAACAGATGCTACATTAAAGCCTCAACACAAATGTTAAAAACAGCAGCTTTATTCATAATTGCCAACACCTGGAAGCAATTAAGATGTCTTGTTAGGAAAATGCCTAATGAACCGAGGTACATCCAGACAATGGAATATTATTCAATACTAAAAAGAAATGAACTATTTTAGCACAAAAAGGCACGGGTAAACCTTAACTGCATAATAGATGAAAAAAGCCAACATGAAAGGCCTACATACTTTATGATATCAACTACATGACATTCTGAAAAAGTCAAAACTATATAAATAGCAAAAAAATAATCAGAACTTTTTAAGAGATAGGGAGGGGGGAAGTAATGGATAGGTGGAATATGGAGAAATTTTAGGGCAGTGAAACTATTCTGTATGAAACTGAAATGGTGGATCCTCACCATTATACATTTGTAGAAATATTACATGTGAAAACCAATGTAAACTGTGGACGTTGGTTAATAATATGTCAAGGTATTTTCATCAGTTGTAACACTACACCATTCTGTTGATAATTCAGGATGTTGATAATGGGGTAGACTGAGTGTGTGCTGGGATGAGTGGGGATGATGAGAACTCTACTTTCTGCTTGGCTATGCTATGAACCTGAAACTGCTCTTATAAATGAAGCTGTTTTCATAGAGATGGTCAACAGGCACATGAAAAAAATGATCATCATCACTTTTTGCTAAGGAAATGCAAATCAAAACCACTATGAGATAACAACATGCTTGTGTGAGAATGGCCCATAAGAGAAAGACCAAACTAACAAGTGCTGGTGAGGATGTGGAGAAATATGTAATCCTTTCATACTGTTGGGTGTGAATTAAGGTTTCTCAAAACCTCAAAAAATTCTCAAATTTTAAAATGCATCTCTAAGACATACAGCAATTCCACTCTTAAGTATCTACACAGAGTATACAAAACCTCTAATTTGAAGGGAAACTTGCACTCCCATGTTCAGTACAGTATTATTTACAATATGGTAAATACTTAAGTGTGCAAAAATAGATGAATGAATTAAGAAAATGTGGTATATATACACAATAGAATACTACTCAGCTATCAAAAAAGATAAACTCATGCCATTTGTAACCACATGGATGGAGCTGAAGAGATTATGCTGAAAGAAATAGTGAGAGGGTCTCCCTGGTGGTGCAGCAGTTGAGCGCTGGGCTGCGAAGCTGCCCACAGCCTCCGCAGTGCCGGTTTGATCGCCAGCCACTGGCGAGGGTCCCACATGATGCGCAGACCTCTCCTTTTGTGCCCGCTGCTCCCCTCAGCAGTGTACTTCATCAGTCTTCCTGTTCTGCTCTCTGCTCTGGCTCTGGTGAATTCTCTCACCCTCTCGCGCTTCTGACTGTACCAAGTGCTTGTATAAATAAATAAATAAATCTTAAAAAAAAAAAAGAAATAGTGAGAAAGAAAAAGACAAATACTCGACTGCATCACTTACAAACAAAGGGTCAGATAAAGCCAAACTCAAAAACTAGCCCTTGAAACCTGACAGTGGAACTGAGTCATACAGATGGGGGAGGGGTGAGAACAAAGTGGGGAGGCAGCATAATGGAAATTGGTGATGGATTGTGGGTGCACCAGTGGTGGGGGTGCTATGGCAACAAACCAAACATCCCCAACTGTATGAATTATATGTATGATTAATTAATATGAATTAATTATTTATATAATTATTAATTTATAAAATATGAATAATATAATTTTGTTTATAATTATGAATTTATTTATAGTTATAATTTAATTTATATTTATAATTATAATTTATATGATTGTAAATTTATATATAAATTTATGCAATTATATAATTTACATATTTGTATAATTAATTAATTATGAATTAATGTATGGATTATAGGGGAGAGCCTATAATTCCAAGAAACAAAAAACAATGTCAACCAACATTACCTGAATAAAAAATTAGAAAAAATAATTCAGTGGGAGAAGTAGGAGTTTTGCTGAGAAAAGACTGGCAATGATTTCATTAGTAGTAATGGTGGATGGTGCGGGGGAGGGGAATGAAGTCTTGTTTTAGAAAATAAATGACTAGTGCTTGACTACACAGTTTCTCCAAAGAAGATATACAAGTGAACAGTAATCACATGAAAAGATGCTTGATGTTGCTAATCATTAGGGAAATGCGAGTCAAAACCACACTGAGATACTACCACACATTCCATTACCATTAAGATGGCTAATATACAAAACAACACTAAGAAAAAAACAGACAATTCCAAGTGTTGGAATGAGGAGGCACTGGAACATTTCTACATTGCTGCAGGGAAGGTAAATGGTGTAGCTGCTGTGTGAAACAGCATTGTGACTTCTTAAATAATTAAAGTCAAATTTCCTTAAGAGTCAGCAATTCTTATGCTCAGTGAAATAAACCAGAAGGAAAAAAGAAAAATATCAGATGACTTCACTTGTAGGAGGAATATAGGGGAACCAAATAGGACATCAGTGTAAAAAAAAAATAAAATATCACAGTACAAAACACAACAAAGCAAAAATGGACAATTATCAATCAGAGACATCATGCAGGGGAGGAGGAGGGAGAGGGATCAGAGGGAGGGACAGAGGAGCACAGGGGACTGAGGTGATGGTGCACGGGTGCCTTGGTGAAGGAAACTCTATGGGGACTACACCTGAGGGGGTGGGGGGAAGTAAATATCATTTAAAAATGAACAATGATGTAAAAAATAAAAAAAAATAAAAAAAGGAAATAAGAGAGCAATTCTACGTCAGAGCACATACCCAAAAAAACTGAAAACAAGGACCCGATTGATCCTTATACACTCATTTTCACAGCAGCATTATTCACAACAACCTATATGAAGAGGCAATCCAAGTGTCCATCAGTGGATGAATAGAAAAAAACCAGTGTCGTTACACACCAATGCAGCGTTATTCAGTCTTGGAAAAAGGAAATTCTAACACATGCTACAACATGGGTGCATCTTGAAGAAAATATGCTAAATGAAAGTTCTTACAAAGATTTCATTTATATGATATAGTAGTAAAATTCATAGAAACAAAGTAGAATGGTGTATTTATTTCAAGGTTGGGGAGAGAGGTAAATGAAGAATTAGTGTTTAATGGATACAGAGTTTGGGAAATTTAGAGTTTTGGAAGTTTAGCATTTTGTAGATGGATGTTGGGGATGTAAATCTCATTAATGCTACAGAACTAAGCACTTAAAATGATACATTTTATGTTTTATATACATATATATTGTATTTCAGAGTTAGCTATTCCTTTATTCCTTATCAAAATCATTTAACATCAAGTGTAGATTATATGCTTTTATTTTGACATATAAGTTATATCTTTTGGATATAACTTTCATGAGTACTCTCCAGCCATTCAATATCTTGTCTCTCTAGTGAAATGGTATAATTTTACATTAGTCTTAATCAAAGAACATGGTGGTTAAATAAGACCAAAAAACACGGAGTCTCTGTTGCTGCTACAGAGATAAATTTATAAGTTACAAGGTTATTACAGTACAGTTACAGTATATAAATCAGCAAGTGTTTTAAATAAGTCCCAATGACTTGATATTCCAGTCTAAACTAGAAATCTAGTATTTTCTTTATTATAAATATGTCTCGCATCTGAGGCACAGAGTTGTCTTCTAGAATCTTTGTATAAGGCATAGGGACATCAGTACCTGCAGGGGCATCTGGGAAAATGAATGCAATGTGGAAAACCTTTCAGCTCCTACTCCAATCTGTGGTAGCCTCCTTCCTTGGTTAAGAGATGATCTGTCTTTCTGGCATTGGTTTCAATATCCATTGATCTGATGATACAAAAATGAACTCACCTCACATTCCTTTCCCTCTGTAGACTACACCATTGCAGCTTCTAAGTGGTTGCTCACAGGATGTGAATGAGAAACTGGTTACAAGTATCTCTTCCTTTTCTATTTTGGCTTTGCCAGTAGGACTCAGAAAATCTTTCAACTGAGTTTCTGAAGGAAGTTCAAAAGGAGATCAATCTATCAATTCATTCTCTACTACCACTATTGGATTAACCAGGATGGCTGATTTAATAAGTACTCTTGCATTCCCTGAATTCCAAGGGCTGACCACCTTTAAGCCTGGGCAGTGCTCATACAGGCAGCAAAACACTGTGAATGTTGAGCAGCTGCACCTGCTGAGGCACCATTGGGACCTCTGAAAACTATGGGCACAGACCAAAGGCCTCCTGACAGTTAGTAGTTCTTGGCAGCTAAGTTTTTAACCTAGCCAATGGCTTGCATAGAAACTGAGGGTAATAAATTTACAAATGGTTCACAATCTGGTCAAAGCTACGTTTATTGCAATTCCAGCAAAGCCCATCTCAGATATGGCAGTCTATGATCCTCTTATCTCCATATTTCTTCCATAGGCCTACACTAATCTTGTTTGCTACTTGTCAGTTTTTTTTTTTTATTGTCAGCACTAACTTTCATATTTAATGAAATTTCTTTTTCAAATACAGTGGATTTATTTACTTTACCAGTTACTTAAGTACTTTAAAAATCACAGTAATGAAAATAGTGAATTTGAATATATGCGGTGACAGATAGAAGAATGAAATAGAGAAATAAGAGCTAAATAAGTGGGAGAAGTCTTTAATATACAGCTAACTTTGTCTAAAAACCTGTATTTGTAAAGGGAAGAAGTAAAAAGATATTAACACTAATTATCTGTAGTTTGTCCATGAGTTTTATATTTACCCACATACTTGTCTGTATGATGTAGGTTTTCAGCAATGGCCAAAATAATTTTAAAATCAAAAAAGAGGATAATTTTCAAAGACCAGACAAGTCACCCAGCCAGTGCCAGAAGAGCACAACTCTATTTTCCAGAAAGGCACTTCAGTTAGCCTTTTCCACCCCACACAGCTTTCTTCTTTCTACTCGATAGTCTTGCTCCCACATTCAACTCAATGTGTGGGCAGAAACAGAGTAAAATGCTGATCCTTAGGAAAACTGTGAGATACTATCAGGGAGAAATTAAGAAGTAATTTTGAATGACGATTGGAGGATTTGTCAACAAGCTGGAGGGAGTCCAGAGAAGAACCAAGAAATGACTGAAGACCTGGGGCTGAAGCCTAGCCTTTCGAGTAGAGATGAAAAGAAAATGTGTTTAACTTGGCTAGACTCTAAGTAGAGACTTAAAAACAGGATTGGAGTCCAATCAATTCACCATTAACTACAGCCAGGCAGATCCCCATCCTAAGTGACCCTGAAAGGTCAAAACAGCCTCTTAAAAGTTCCAGTGCTTTTTAGTTCAACCTGAGGTTAGAGACCATATCTTGCACACAGCTCAGATTGCTTTTGCATGCATGCCAGGAGCTTGTCTTCCACGTGCATTAAATATGCAAATATTGGGGAGAGGAGGCAGGTCTGTAAAGGCAGCTCAGAAGGGTTCCTGTGACCAAGGATGCTGATGGGGCCAGGGTTTGTTCCCAGATTTGCCTGGCACAATGCTCTTATAAAATGTTTTCTTCTCCCCCTAGTTCACTTTTCCTGCTTGTTTTGTGTTTGTTTGGGGGAAACAGAGGGATACTTAGGAAGAGTAATGACAGGAAAAAGAGACTCAGATACACAGAATTAAAAAAATGAGGCCAAGAAAATTCCTGAGAGAGACCTAGAGAGAAAGGGAATGACTGATACCCAGCTAGAATATTGGAAATTCTATGGGGTGAAAAGTCTGGGCTGAGAGAATATAGCAGGAGGAGGGAAGGATGGAGAGGACCTAGTAGTCTGTCCTGGGTGGGGAGCAGTTGGAGATCTTGACCCATCCATGCTTATGAGACTGTTTAAAGGAGGACAGAGATCTGTGACAAAGTAACACTACACATTTTTAATATGGAATTTATGTTAGCAACCAGAAAGGAATTTAAAATGGATCTCAGGAACATGGACTCTCAAGAGTCTCAAAGAAAGGCCATGGCAGTGGTCTGTGACTGAGCTGGGGCTCAGTTCTCTTTTCTTCCTACGCATGACCCTTTGCAATGGGGAAAGTCACTGTCAGGTGTCACATGTCACACTTGGGAAATTCTTTTTCTGGTCACTTCACTTAAACCCCGCCACAAGGGCACACATTTAGGGGGCTTTCTAACTTTAGATAAAAAATCCTCGACTTTGCTCCATACTCAAAGTGATGTAAGACTCCAAGTCTGATGGTTGATGAGCTGGACTTCTCTAGCATTGCGCAAAGATATATAGTCAATTTGTCTTGCTTCGTTGTTGTTTAGGAACATGTCACTAGGTAACAAAATAAAATAAATATTTTTTCATTATCTTGCTATGGTTTGACTATAAAAATATAAACATCATTTGAGAAAGAAGGCTAAAAAATCCCAAACATACCTTGATTTTTCACATAAATAGCGATATTTAAATTCCACTTAGAATTGACTTCATGCCAAATGATAGAGATGCACTGAGTAAGAAAACAATATGTAATGTCTTGGAAAGATATTAACCTGTGGTTTTAACTCTAAGCCCAGTTTATCTGTTCTCTTATCAAAGATGCCTAGGTCTGAAGATCAAATGGATTATGTTTTTGAGCTTGGGAGATGATTCTTCTTGATTTAGACTGTTTTTTTATTTTTCCAAATAGGATGCAATTATGTATAAATTTGTAATTAAGTAATTACAAATTTAATTTAATTTAATATAATAATTTGATTAAATATAATTAAATATATTGGAAGTAGGTACTCAGTGATGGGGCTGCAAAACTCAAAACATTTCAATAGCTGAATGCCTTCTTATAGACTGTTGGTGTGAGGGGGTTTTGGAGCACAGCACTTAACAAAAGGAGAGCCTCAGAGAGGCCAGGGTCAGACCAAGTGGAGCTGTCCATCGGAATCACCTGGAGTCACCTTGGGATTCTAAAAAATACAGGTCTTAGGATTTACCCTAGAGACATCAAATAGGCACGCCATAGTGAGACCTAGAGGTCTGTGTTTTTGAAAGTGTCTTGCATATGGGCTATCATTATGAGTAGTTCGAGTCTCTAGTTGTTAAATACATTCTAAATGTGATCACCGATTTGACGCAATGAGCTACCGCAGTCTAAGCTAATCATGTCTTTTAGTGGCAGCTAAATTGACTTCTTACATAATGAGTTAGATGATTTTTTCCTGACATTTGGGTCACTAAATCTATTTAATAACTCTGGAATTTACACAGCTGGTTGCACAGCAGATGCAATTTAGATGTCTACATGAGCAAAGATGCCACATGGATTCTACTAGTACTTTTCATGATGTCAGCTTTATTAGTCTGTGTTAATAGGCAAATATGTCCCTTTTCCAGGTAAACATTACTCTAAAAATTTATAAAAATGGCACTTCAGCAGGTCTTTGAGGCCAGAAGCCAGTCAGACTTCATGGCAGTGTTTATTGCATGAGAAAATATTTGCTAACGTTTTCTGAGTAAATTAGTTTTAGACCTTTCTTGGGTGTTCTGGGGGGAGAAAAGGAAGAAAAGGAATGAGGGAAAGACAGTGGTGATGGAAGAATTTCTAAATAGAGCTCCCAGTTATGGTTCTAACTGTTGTGAGTTTGTGCTTAGACTAGAGACTGGAAGCAGAGGAAAGGTGGATGTTGACTCATTGTCACCAGCTCTGAGTAAGACTTTTGACCTTTTGGTGTCTTAGAGAATGAACCCACAGGGAAAGAATCAGCAATATGAGCAAGCAACATGGGCGAACTGGTCATGGATCTCCTAGGTAAATGAGTGAGAAAGCTGGAATGAAGAAATCTGGTGAACTTCTGTGGCTTCCTGAGTCTGAGGAGTTACTATCATTGCAGCAGACAGCTCTGCCATTTTCGTTTTGTGGTGAAGAGGACAGAGCCTTTGATGTGTGATTCTGGGCCACTGTGGGAGCTGAGGGAAGAGTAGTCATCTATCTCCGCACTGCCCACCAGATCCAGCTCTCCCTAGGACATGCAGCAGGGAGTTTTCTGTGTGGTCAGATTTTAAACAATCAACTTTATTGTATCCATTTGAAGTGTGCACCAACATCATCAAGATATAGAATCTTTTCTTCAGCCCTTTGTGCCCCTTCCCAGAAAATCTCTCTCTTCCCAGCTCCAGAAAACCACTGATCTGCTTTTTATCACTATAATTTACAATTGTCTTTTCTAAAAGAGTTGTGTATAGAGGTCACCAGAAAGTATGTATTCTTTTATGTCTGGCTCCTTTAACTCAGCTGAGTGATTTTGACATTTACACATATAACCAGTATATTAGTAGTTTGTATGTTTTTATGGGTAAATGATATTCCACAGAAGGGTTATACCACAATTGGTTTATCCATTCACCTGTTGGTACTCATTTTTGTTATTTCCAGTTTGAGGCTGCTATTGACACAGCTATTATGAAAATTTGCATACAGGTCTTTGTGTGGGCATAGATTTTCACCTCTCTTGAGTAAATATCTTTGCAGGATCTTTTGGGACAAGTGGCACGTATGTAGTTAACTTTAGAACAGCCTGCCCAACTGTTTTCTAAAGTAGCTGTCCCCACCGGTAGTGTAAGGGGTTTCCGGTTCTCCATAGCTTCTCCCACGTGTGTGACTCTCCGTGTTTGTATTATAGCCAGCCCAGCGGGGCCTTAGAGGTAGCTCACATAGTTTAACCTTGGCTCTCCGTGGTGACTAAAGCCGTTGAACATTTTTTTTACATCATGCTGTCGGTTTTAGAAACACTTTCATTAGTAAGGGATGAGCTATCTATTGTGTCGTGTCTATGGCCCTGGCCCTGTCTGCATAGGAAATGAGATTCTTCAAAAATTGGTGCTGAGAATGTGCGGGGGCTTATCTTGCATAATCGGCCCATCAAGCGGCCACCGGGTACTCCTTGGGCCCTCACTTCAGCTACATCCTTTCCTTATAGTTTCTTTCTTCCTTCTCGGTTGCTTTGTGACCTTTTTAATGGACTGTTTGCTATTGGCACTTCCCTTGGTATTTTGTCTTGGGATTCAAGAGGTAAAAGTTATTTGCTTTTGTAAAAGTAACTCACTGAGATCTGTTTCTACTGATCCATTCACCTCAGTCCCCATCTTTGAAATGGCTCTAACTCTGATAATAATAATCAAAGTGTCCTCCTGCAGCAGCCATTGAGAAGCCCCACCCAGAATCCAACCTTTGTGGCCTTTGTTTCTTCCACTGCCAGGGTTGCTGACTGCTGAGCTCACAGTTAATTTCATGCCTTGGAGTTGCCTTCTGCTAAAAGAAGCCCCCTTGTCCTTGAGTGTGGCTGCTGCAATGCAGGGAATGAAAGGCAAATCATTCAGGGAACAAATGGTTCTGGCCTCCTGAAGGGTAAATGGTTATCAGGCTTTTCTGCCCTCCCGCCATTAGGATTGATGATGGATCCGTGTGGTCCTGATTTATGCCTCATGGTGGGCACCTGGAGTAGAGGGTGTGGGCACACATAAGTCGATATACCTGGGCTGAGACTGGCCTTATAAAGGTGGCGTGCCGGGGATGCCAGCAGAGTGAAAGAGAGACCAGAGAGGAGCAAGCGAGAGAGCAGCACCAGCAGTGAAACAGAGGCCATGTGAGAATGTTGAAGAGCCCAGAAAGAGTGAAGATTCGCTAGGGGCTAGGAGGCCTGCCATCCTCCTGGTCCCCCGGCACCCATGCCTGCGTGTATTTGGTAAATCCCAATAAAAGCCTGCAAAAGCCACGGAGAGCTCCAGAACTCCTCCGTTGCCCCATCTGCTCGGGTCATAGAAATCCTGCACTGTGCCTTCCTGCAGCTACACTTCCTTTCCTTGATTCAGAAAGTCATTGGATATCAGCTTCCTGTGGGATTAACTGAGGTCAAAGTTGTAAATGTATTAGTTTCCCCTTTTCTCTTTGCCTCACCTGTTCCTGCGTGCAAGCAAATCGCTGCCTCACAGGGCATTTTCTCGGTTGTATTCTCTTCCTGTGGCCTCTAGGGCAAATTACCACAAACTGGGTGGCTTACAGCAACAGGAACTTATTCTCTCACGGTTCAGTGGGCCAGAGGTCAGAGGTCAGCGCATTGAAATTGTTGACTCCTTCTGGAGCTTCTGAGGTTGAATCCCTCACATGCCTCTCTCCTAGTTTCGGTACTTGCTAACAATTCTTGATCTTCTTTGGCTTACAGACCATCACTCAGGCTCTGTCCTGTTCTCACATCACCTTTTCTTCTGTAAATTTTAGAATACTTATTTATGAATTTAGGATAATCCAGGATGATCTTATCCCAAGACCCTTAATTTAGTTACTTCTGCAAAGACCTTTTTTCCAAATAAGGTCACTGTAGAGTAAGTGATTGTCAGTTTTTTCTGCCCTCCCACCATTAGCATTAATAATGGATCCTTGCGGTCCTGAATGCATGCCTGATGGCGGGCACCTGGGGTGGGGTGTGGGCGTGCATAGGTGGGTACACCTGGGCTGAGAGACTGGGCTTATAAAGGCAGCATCATGGGGATGCCAGCGGAGCGGAACCAGAATGAAAGAGAAGCAGAAGAGAGGAGACTACGAGAGAACTCCAGAGGGCCCAGGAAGAGTGAAGATTCGTTGGGGGCTGGGAGTCCTGCCAGCCCCATCCCCACCCCCTTCCAGCACCCCTGCCTGCTGTGTACCTGGAAAAGTCTTAATAAAGCATGAAAAAACCACCAAGGGCTCCAGGACTCCTCCTTCACCTGTCTGCATAGGTTTATAGAGATCCTGCTTTGTACCATTCCTGCCCCAAGAGTCACATTCACAAGTTTGAATAGACATATTTTTGGGAGGGGATTACTATTCAACCCATAATAGTGACCTAGGACAAGTAGCAGACAGGGGCCTAGTGTGCTCATTTCCAAATGGGCTTCAAGAGCTGGATCCCTGCCAGCCAGCCAGGGGCCAGAAGGGTGCTGACCACCGCAGGCACATAGCAACGGGTTGATCCTTGCTCCAGCTTTCATGGTTGTGAACTGGGAGGGAAGGAAATACATTTGCAGGTGCCTCAGAGGTTCAAAGAAACTTGGGGACTATGGAACCAACCAGATATTATACTAGGGAAAGGCAATGAAAACTTGGAAGTGATTAGTCACTGAGTTAAAGTGAAATGGAAAAACCATAGGTCGGATTGGCAGCATAAAAAGACTCATTCTATACGGGGAGGGTAGGAAAAAAATGGAAACTTTAAGTCATAAATAGAATCAAAATAATAGCGGGACTGCGGGGAAGGCTGGCTTCTTTACCCTAGCAAGCTGACTGCCCACAGGGCAGATCCCTACTGGAGAAGGAGCAGGGGCCTGAGTTTGGAGAGGGCACATCCACGTTACTACACTCAAACAATTATGTGAACCCCGATTCCCCTAACGCTTTGGGCCAACAGAAATGGCTACCTATAGTGGCAGAAAGGCACAGAGCAGTTTCTTTATGATCTCGCCAGAAGGGTAAAGGAGAGTCCTGGAGCCCTTGGTGGTTATTCAGGCTTTTAGTGAGCTTCTTACAAGGCAGGGGCTGGAGTGTTGGCCTGGGAGTCTTCACTATTTCTGGGCTCTCTGGTGTTCTCTCAAGATCTCTGCTTCCCTGCTGGTTTTGCTCTCATTCTTCTTGTTCTGCTGCTCTTTGTTCTGCTACTCTCTTCTCTTTCCCTTACTCTCTTTCTGCTAATCCCGGTCTGCTGGCGTCCCCATGATGGCGCCCTTATAAGCCCAATCTCAGCCCAGGTGTACCCACCTATGCATACCCACGCCCTACTCTAGGTGTGTGCCAGCAGGTGTGCATGTAAGACCGTAGAGATTCATCATTAATGCTAATGGTGGGAGGGCAAAAAGCCTGGTAATTTTTCGCTTACTCTACACTACCTGTCCCGTTAAACAAACAAAAAATTTAATAAAAAAAAATAAAAATCTAGAGATCTCTGCTTAAAATCTTTAGACTCTGACCCAGCTCCTGTCCTCGACATCATATTAATGACTGGACTCACAACACGACAAGACTGGGGAATCGTAGCCACCCTAAGGGCGAGGATGCCTGTAGGGTAAGGTAAAAGGTATCAGGCTTTTCTGCCCTCCCGCCATCAGGATAGATGAGGGAGCCCTGTGATCCTGGGTGCATGCCTGATGGCGGGCACCTGAAGTGGGTACACCTGCGCTAAAAGACTGATAATATAAGGGTGGTGCAGCAGAGTGCGGTGTGGTGGTAGTGCGGTGTTAAGGGTGGAGGAGTGGAGTGTACGGAGGAGTGTAGGAGCGACTACAAACCACGGCGAAGAGCATGTGGCTGCTAGAACTGTTCATAAACCTGCTCAGAATGGGTTGGTTGCTTTACAGCGCCCTTCCACAGGGCTGGAGGACTAGCCTGCATGCGCTGGCAGATGGCGGGTGGGGGTGGGGGTACGAGGCTGGATGCCAAGGGTGTTGGATCAAAAGGGGTGCAGCATAAATTTGGAGAAGATGAGGGTCTCTCACTGTCGGTTAAGTGGAAGTTATCAGGCTTTTTCTGCCTTCTCACTATTAGCATCTCTGATCGACACCTGTAATTTTTCCGCCCGCCTGACAGCTGCACCTGGAGTATGGTGTGGGCGTGCCTGAGTGTGCGCACCTGAGCCAAGAGGCTGAGCATACAAGGGTGGCAGCCGAGGAAGGTGTGTGGCAGAGGCAGGGAACAACGATGAGAGAAAGAGACCACGAGAGAATGCCAGAGAAAGCCCAAAGGGTAAAGATTCACTGGGGGCTGGTGATACCAAATGCCGGCCTCAGTTTCCCTCAACCAATAAAAGGAAACAGTTTGAGGAGAAGGAAAGTAGTTTAATTTGTTGACAGACTGAGGGCAACAGATTCGTGTCTGAAAGAACACAGTCCTGTTCTTTGGCGGAGTGCAGCGTTATGGATTGAGAGGAGTAAAATAAAAGGGAGCTGGGCAGGGTCTGCAAAGAGATATGAGAAGGGTCAGCATGTCCTTTCTATGCAGGCATATGGAGATTCCGGGTGGGCACCAGCTTGCTTTGTTAACACCAGATGTTTAACTTCCTTATTATCTTCTTAGGGATGCCCTTCCTTTTCCATAGAATGCAAGAAGACAAACTTGTTAAATGCAAGATAGGAGTGCTTATCTGATGGGGCAGGAAGAGACCTGTCCTGTTTCACTGCATCACTGGGAGGCCTGCCTCCTCCTGGCTCTGTCCCCCTGCCTGCCCTGCACCTAGTTGCCTCACTACAAATTACATAGAAAGATCAATACTAGCCTGAAAAAGGCACTGAGGGCTCCAGAACTCTCCTTTACCCATCTGCCTGGATCCGTAGAGAACCCACTGTGTGTTTTGCTGCCTGCTTCCACTACACTCAATAAGGAAGCACTCTGCTGTGGTGCAGCTCTGCCCAGACCAGGAATCCTTGTGCTGGCACATTGCTGCAGTGATTCCTGAGACATAGAGAAAGCAATCCTCACAGTTGATGAAGTTGAAACTATGATATAATTTTGTCATACATGAAGACAAAAGGATCGTAAAGTTCAGAAAAATGGACATGTTCTAGGGTATAGCTGATGCAGGGCTCTGTGGGTGCTAAAGCCCTCCAAGGACAGTGTCTAGTAGAGGGCAGGTCTGAGTTCTTTTACCTGTGCCCACAATGGCAAGTCCACTTTAGATTAGGGAACAACAATAATGGGGTTTACTTAACAAAAGGTGAAACAAAGAGTTACTAAAGCCACCGTGACTGTCTCACCCTCAAGTTCTTAGTATTTGGGAGTCCTAAACAAAAGGCCGCACCTTCAATAAGAAATAGTCCTTCTAAAGATCACCTGGAGGGGCGGCAGCCAACAGTCTGCTGGGATCCAACTCACCATGGTAGCCCAGCTGGAGAGGTTTACAGATGGGGTTGGTAAAATGTTGCAGCTGCAGCCCACAGCAACAGTCCAAAGGTCAGGATGAACAGCACCAGACATTGGAAAGGACAGCAACAGAGGCAGCAACAGCAAGAGATGGCAGATAATCTATTAAACAGCTCTCTGTGAGCCTTTGCCTCACACCAACAACAACAGTTCAGTGAGATACTAGGCCTGGGGCTTTGCTCTCTCTCCAGATGACAGCAACAATACCCAAGACAGATTCAGCTCTCTGGTCACCTGCAAATCTCCTCAGCTTCTCTTCAGAGGTTGACTGCTGGAAACTTCTTTCTTCGGAGTCCAAGAACAGAGTCCCTGTAGTGTGGTCCTCTCCAAATCTTAGAGTTTGGAACATTGGAGTTGGGGATCTGGCAGAATGCATGCCTCAGGGGCTTGCCACTGCATTTCCTTATCTTCTCAGTGTCCTCCCAGCCCCCCCCATTGATACTTTCTGCCTATTCATCTTGGTCCTTACACTCTGTTCAGTGCCCCCAGAGCAAGGAACACCCATATGCAGCAGACTTTGGCTCAAGCAAAAGCCAAATTTTCCAAATTTTCTAGCAAAGTTAGAAAATCCAGCGTCTGGACAACTTAGGGCTTCCATCTCCAAAGTGATAAAGAATGTGTTGGTGAGAATAAGACGATATTGATAATGGGGATGGCAGGATCCTAAAATAGAGTACAGGTGATGGAGCTAAGTTGGCAGAAGCAAAGTGGCTTCTTGAGTGACCTCATGACAAAGGATCTGGCTTCCCACGAGCATGAGACCAGTCAAGGGGAACTTCTTTTCTAGTGACCTAGCCTTGGAGTCACTTCTCCAATACTCCATTTGTTAGATGGGAGCCACCAAGCTCGTCTACATTCAAGGGAAAGGGAAATTGAGTCTACCTTTTGAAGGGATACAATATTTCTGAGCACATTTTAAAACAAGTTCAGAGAAATTCCTAAGGGATATTTGTGCTTCTATTCTACATGAATGTGCATTTCTATCACTGTAACTTAAGGATCTGTTTATTTAGAAGTCTGAGTTCACAAATGTGAAGATTTTTACCAGAGGACATTAAATTTGAAGATACAGGGCCTCCCCTGTGGCACAGCAGATTGAGCACCATGCTGTAAAGCTGTCTGCAGCCTCCACAGCACCTGTTCGATTCCCAGCCAGCCAGGGAGAATCCCACATGGCCCAGCAGACCTCTCCTGTTGTGCCCACTGCTCCCCTCAGCAGCGTATTTTGTCAGTCTGCCTGTTCTGTTCCCTGCTCTGTCTCTGGTGAATCCTCTCACCCTCCCGCAACTCTGGCCTGTATCCCAGCTCTTGTATAAATAAAAATAAATCTTAAAAAAAAAGTTAAAAAAAAAAACTTGAAGATACAGCTATTGCTTAATCACTGTCGGTCTTTGTATCAGGAGGCCAGAGACAAAGGAAGGAGCCAGTAATCTAGACAGGAAATGTTAACCCTTTATGAGATGGAGAAAGGGCTGTTGCTACAAAATTGAGGTACGAGTAAGCATAGGACCCACTGGGGCATATCCTGAAAATCTTTTATCCAAATTTGTCAGTGAAGGGACACATTGCAGTTGCACTGTGGCCTGAGAGTCAGGGAATTGCCACAAGTTGAGCCACATAGAGCAGGAGAGGTGCTGGTTCTGAGTCAGTGGACATGGCGGAGGAACATGCTGGCATTAGTGGAAGTCTCAGGCCATGGCGGGTTTATTATTTACCACACTAACCTTCTGTGTATATTTCTCCCAAGCAAAGCAGCCATGCAGGAATCTGGAGTTTTACCCAGTTGGAATGAATTTATCACATGAAGAAGTGCAACTGGGATGCACAGTGGTGATCTGTGGTGGATGTTGGGGATCACCCCCACACACATACCCTCTTTCGGACTCATCATTCACTTTTCCAACCCCTGGACTGGTGCCTGCTGGTGGCTGGAAGCCCAGTCACTCTCTAGGAATAGCTCTTGGCTGAGAGAGCAGCTTCACCCATGGCTATTACCATGGAATCCCTGGGGGCAGTGGACACGCAATAACTACTTTGATATGAGGTGAGTCTGATCCACTTGCCTCAGTCTGGGACTATGATATTTATTATTTATTTATTTTTAAGATTTATTTTTATTTATTTATGCATACAAGAACGGGGATGTAGGCCAGAGTGCAGGGGGTGAGAGGATTCACCAGAGATGGAGTGGGGAGCAGAACAGGCAGATCTACTGAAACACACTGATGAGGGGAGCAGCGGGTGAAACAGGAGAGGTCTGCTCCACCATGTAGGCTAGCTCCCTGTCCAGGGATCAAACTCATGATGCAGTGACTGCTGAGAGCTTCACTTAACCCCTTGTGCCATCTGGGAGGCCCTATGATATTTATTTAGCTAGATATCTGTTACATCTTGGGTGTGACACCTAAATGATAATATTGATGTAGCAGGTATATGGGTTAGTTTTACCACAATAAACAAGCAGCAAAGAAAGCTCAATATTTAACAAAAACTAATGTTGTGTTCTTGTTCACATTATACCTAGTTAGCTCTGAGTGATCTGTTCTAGATATTCTGCGCATTTTTCTGATTCCAGAACCAATGATAAAGGTTCAGTCTTTATTTGGATATGCCCTAATGGCAGAAGGAAAAGGGCAATAGTGCTCATGGAAATTTCTGACAGATATGTTGTAGCTGGTCACATAAGTATATTTCTTGGTACACCCAGAGAAAATGGCCATGATGTGTGACACTCTTAAGAGGGTGGGAGTGAATGATAATGAACAGTAATGCAACCTTTTACAGGAGAAAACCATATCAGGGTAAACATGACTTAATTCATTTTTACCAGTTCAATTTTAGAAATCAATTATGTACTGCATAATGGGAAGATATTCCAAGTATGAAGAAGAGGTTGAGTAAAACCAGTGAGAGGCCCTTTACCTCTTCTTGGAGACCTGGCAAATAGAAATGGTTTAGAATTCTGCCAGAAGAGACTTTGTGAGTGTGCAGGATTTATATCCTCCAGGTGGGGGATGGTTTTGTGGGCATAAGAATGAACTTGCTCTCCCTGTTTTTGTTTGGAAGGTGTAAGTGAAAGCAGGATGCCTGGGTTTGCCATCATAGAAGAAAGCAAAAAAGCATAGTAAAGATTTTCATTTTGCAAGAATCATTTTTGGTCTTATATTTTTGATGTGAAAATAGTGATTTGAAAACAGTTTTCCCCTCCCTGTGCTTTAGTTTCTGTCAAATTCAGTACTATGGAGACCTAAGGAACACTGCTTGGCAAGCTGCCAAACTAAACACGTCTTGGCCAAAGTGCCTAATAATGGAAACAGCCATGTGGTGGGAAAGCTCTCATGGATATTTTGTGGAAATAAGCTCCTGATGAGGCTGCAAAAACAATCATTTCTTACTTTCTCCTTAAATCTCAATAAATTAGATTAAATCCACCAGTTTTTTTTTTATTGTAGAGTTGGAAATTTTAATTCCAAATGGTCAGTTTTGAATGATAACTTTTTATGGAGTTTTAAAAAACTACAAAAAAAATTGTATCTTTCAAAGGGAAGCTCCTGTATTAAAAGAAATTTCTAAAAGACAGGCTGTATTTTTTAAAATAGATAATAACTAACATCATACTTATTTTATCTAACTCTTGTGTGAAAAATCATAAACAATTTAAATATTATTCCACTAGAACATTTAAAAAGTATATCCACTCATTTTATCATAACAACTGCTATTAGAGTAAAAGTAGTGACAGTTGCAATATTTCTATCCATTTTCCTTAAATAAATCCTGTCATTATTCTGCAGAAAAGATGTTTCCAATTCTATATGTATACCCAAATCTCTCTGTACTGATGTATATAATTTGTCTCAAATGATCTCCCTTATTTGGGAGATACAAATTTATGATCATTTACCTTAATTTCACAAGAATTTAAGTTTGGACAGAGCTAGGAAGATTGTTCATGCCATCTGTCCTGCCTTTTCCTCTTTGTAGACTTAGGTGTCTGTTTTATAACCCTTTATGAACTGGCTAGAAATTGTTTTGAAATTAAAAAGTCAAGGAATTATTTTCAGAACCTGTCATAGAGACCTAGCTAAATGTTTTAGACTTTGACATAAAATTAGAGATGAGTTAAAATAAAATTGACTTTTTTTAAAGATTCTTTAAAGATTTATTGATTGATTGATTGATTGATTGATTGATTTATATATACAAGCACTGGATATAGTCAGAAGTGTGGGAGGGTGAGAGAATTCACCAAAGCCAGAGTGGGGAGCAGAACAGGCAAGCTGACAAAGTACACTGCTGAGGGAAGCAGCGGGCATGGCAGAAGAGGTCTGCGCACCATGTGGGACCCTCGACCCTGGCTGGGCATCAAACCGGCACTGCAGAGGCTGCGGGCAGCTTTGCTGCCCAGTGCTCAACTGCTGTGCCACCAGGGAGACCCTAAAATTGACTTTTAAAAATATTTTCTGAAGAATTTTTTAAAAAATGATGGTTATAAACAATAAATTTCCAAAGTTTTCAAATCTGGTAATGGGTAAGAGAACAATTTTCTCTACTGCATAGAGTTCTATTTTAACTGTTCTGTTATCCCTAAAATACTAGCTCCAATCTAGGGAACATGGGGCCAGCTTGTTCACCTTGCATATACTTTCATTTGAGCACCATGGTGTGTTCCAGGAACACAGTTATCATGGGCAATTCATGTTCCGAACATTATTGCTCAGACAGGGTCTGCCTGGGAATCATCAGGCGTTTGCTGATGAAAATAATGTTCAGGTCAATAGTTATACACAATGTCTATAGAGAAAGAAGTTCATATCTGGGTAGGGGTAAGTCCAATTCAGAATTAAGAAATAGGTAATTTGTGGGTTTCTGAAGAAATCTTTCAAAGTAAAAAGAGCCAAGTGCAAGGAAGTATCACAATGGTCTTATTTTCTTGTATTTCACGTTATGTCTTTTATAAAATATTACAAACTGCTTGATGCTTGAGTAATACTTCTACTCTTTGGAGTTAAGGGATTCACTTACCTTGTTTTGCCTCAAGCCATAGCAACCTAATGGTAGTCCCCATTCATCATTTATTCATATAAGATATATTTGTTTATTTTCTACTGTGAATCAGCAATGAGGATTCAGTACTACACCCTTTAGACATGAGAACTAAATTAATAAAACAATTTTTGTTTGCTAGAATTCCCAGTGAGGAAGTTAACAGTGATTAGAGGGAGTAAGAGGTGATGGTGTTTTGAGTAGTGTTTTTTTTTTTGTTTTGTTTTGTTTTTTTTTGTTTGTTTGTTTTATGTTACAGGGTTATAAGGAATGGCCATGCTTAAAGCACAGGAAAGTACCAGGTATGCAGAGCTCAGTAAAATATATGTTAGGTAGAAAGAAAAAAAAGTGGGAAAGCTCTCAAAGGGTTAAAAACTTGGCATGTTCTGAGAACAGAATTGATTCAGTTTGGCTTGAGGGTAAGAAGTGAGAAGAGGTTGGTGTGAACTTTATATTCTCTTCTGAATTTAAGGGGAATCCCCTGAAGTGGATTAGTTATGTAATTTAATTTCCATTGTATCAGACTCATAATAACATTAAATGACAACTGTTACCATGAAAGCTTTCCCTTTAAGATTAGGAAACAGCAAATATGTCCAATGTCACTGTTTCTGTTTAAATTGCATTAGAAGTTATGAGTACAGTGAAAAGACCACAACAGGAAATAAAGGGAATCAGAATTGGAAAAGAGTCAAACTGTTACTATTCACAGATGATATGATATGATATATGGAGAATACTAAAGACTCCACCAAAAAGCTATTTGAAACGACAATTGAATACAGTATGGTGACAGGTTACAAAATCAACACACAAAAATCCAAAGCATTTCTGTATAAAAACAACAAACAAGAAGAAAAAGAAATTAGGAAATTAATCCCATTCACAATTGCTTACAAGAAATACTGGGAATTAACCTAACCAAAGAGGTGAAAAACTTATGCAATAGCAACTGTAAAACATCATTAAAGGAGTTAGATTTTTACAGAAGCAGATGGAAAGACATACCATGCTCCTGGACAGGGAGAATCAACATAATCAGAATGACTGTCTTACCTAAAGTGATATGTAAACTTAATACAATTTTCATCAAAGATACCAACAATATTCTTCAAGGAAATTGAAAAATAATTGAAATTTGCAGAAACATACACAGCCTTGAATAGCAAGAGAAATGCTGAGAAAACGAGAGTAATGGAGGCACCATATTACCTGACTTTATACTAAAAAACAACAGTATAAAAACATGCAGTATTAGCATAAATACTGAAATAGAACATAAAAGTCCAGAAATAAATTCACGTCCATATTATTAATTTGTGATAAGGTAACCATGACCTTACAAATAATGTTGGGAAAACTGGAAGCCCACACGTAAAAGAATGAAGTTAGATTTTTCTCAAATCCTACACATAAAATATATGAGACCAACAACAATAAAACACATAGAAGAGAATATTGGTGATATGGCCCATGACATCAATGATAAAGGTGTTTCTGAAGAATCCACCTCTACGACAAGGGAAATAAAAGAAACTAAAAAACATTTAGAAAGTAAATATAAACAGATGAAATGTAGATTTAAAAATAAATAGATTTTAAAAACATCCTACTGGATAGGAAAAAAAAATATACACACACACACACACACACACACACACATTTCAAACCTGACCAGGGTTAATATCTCAGATATATTAAAAAAACTAACAAAATTCAACAGTAGAAAAGCAAACAACTCAATTGATAAATGGGCAGCAGGTCTGAATAGACAATTGCCCATGGAGCATATCCAGAGGCTGATAAATAGATGGGAAAATGTTCAACATTATTCACATTAAGTCTTTTATAGGTTAAAAACACAATAAAATACCATCTCACAATCACAGAAATGAAACATATTGGGGCCTCCCTGGTGACGCTCCCTGGTGGTGCCAGGGGTTAAACACTGCACTATGAAGCAATCCACAGCTTCTGCAATACAAGTTTGATCCCCGGCCGGCCAGGGAGCAACCCACATGTTGTAGTAGACCTTTCCCGTCTCGCCTGCTGCTCCCTCAGCAGTGTAATTCAGTCAGTCTGCCTGTTCTGCTCCCTACCCTATCTCTGGTGAGTCCTCTCACCTACTACATCTCTGGCCTTACCCCAGCTCTTGTATGCATAAATAAATAAATATTTAAATAAAAAAAGAAATGGAACATATTAAATAAGTCCCCCAACATGTGTTGGTGAGCATATGCAGAAGAGGAAATTTATTACACTGCTGGGAATGTAAATTCATGCAGCCATTATGGAAAGTGATCTGGGTTTATCTTATAAAATTAAAAGTAGAAGACATATGACTCTGTTATCCCACTCTTGGGCATCTAGCCAAATAATATAAAACCACTAACTTGAAAAACAATATGCTCTACAATGTTTACTCTAGTTTTTATTTACAATGAAGGACACGGAATAAACGCTCACTGATAGAGGATTGGATAAAGAAGATGCGGTACATCCACACAATGGAATATTATTCAATCATGAGAAAAAATTAAATGTTGCCATTTACAGCAAAATGGAAGGAGTTCGAGGAATTGTGTAGTAAAATAAGAATGAGAAAGTATTGGAAATCTACATAGTAGACCCTTTGACAAAGGAACACACTTACTAAAACTTATTAAAACATTAAAACTTCTACTTATTAGTGGAAGTGAGGCTTCTGAGGTTAAGAAGGTGGTGGGAGGGACAAAGTGTCAAAGGGATATAAGAAATGGCGGTGGGGGAAAATTGCTAAAATAGTTTCTAAAAAGACAATTACTGGATTTGTTTATATAGCTGAAATAATTTGTTTTCTACTCCTCTCAATTTTCTTTTTGTATCAAGAACTCTAGAGAACCCCATATATAGTCTTAACTTTTCAGTTTATGGATTTTTCTCTCCTTCATCCTGTCATCCTCAATATTCACAGACACCTCTAAGATCATGTTCTAACTTTAATCCTCTTGACTGCTCTTGTCTCTAGTCTGATGGTACACTTCCTGGAAAATGTGATTACCCTGTCATTTTTTTCATAATATCATCTCTGTAATTGACTTCATCAGTGCTCCTTTGTGACCCTCAACCAGTTCCTACAGCCAGAGGAAGGACATACACTCCCTTTACTTGTGTTCAACTGTATCAAGGGATGGGGCATGGGTAAGACTGGATGGCCTGTAAGTCAATCATTCTGTCTCTACAAGATATCGTGAAGTCACACATTTCCCAGAGCATAGGAGAGGAAGATCCAGGAGCACTTGTTTGAATTTTTGCAATTCCAAGATTGCTGTTAAGGATGCACTCGATTTAAATCTTATGATTTCTGAGCTAAAAACTTTATCTGAGAAATAGTTTGTATTCCTGGAATATATTAAGGGATAGGATTTCAGTCGTACTAATAGATGTGCTCAGAGTTGCCACATAGGATATAGGTGTTTAGTCACTGTGACATCACTGGTTTCCATCCAGGAGGATGGAAATATAAGGAAAAACAGCAGTACTATTTGATGGACATTCTGGGAAGTCATTGCAGGGGAGGAAGCAGCCCTGGGTTTGACTAGACTTGGGTTGCCCTGCTTGGCAATCTTTACTTTTCTAAGAGATGGTTTAATTGTGGCAAGCAGAAACTCTGTGACTCTTTATAGACTTAGTAAAACAGGATAAAAAGGGAATATTTTGGTTAGAGCTGTCTTAGGAAAAATTATTATGGGGAAATCATGGAAAAACGTTGTTTTCCAATTACAGAACTACTCAAAATATCAGGTAGGCTAAGTATAGAACAATGATCACAATTTGCAGGCTCTAGGATCTGACTAAAAATGAGTCTGGGGATGATGCCTTTATTCTCTTTTTCTCTGCCTAGCTTTTTAATGTTTCCTCCCCAGCCAGTCCTGTAAGCTTAACTAAGGATATTATCAAATAAGAACCTCAGTTGTTTTCCTAGCACAAGTTCTTACTTAATTTGAAAAACATGATTGGTGTTAATGAAATTTCCCTCTGAAAAATAGCAGCTGAAACGAAAACGGGAATGTTTCACAGACTAAAAGTTCACAAATGTATCTTTTAGGAGAGTTCTATAAAATCTGTGAAAAATCAAAGAAATGTGCTATCATCCAGTGTTCTTGTCATGAATTATATAGAAAGCAATTCCAAGGATTTTGTGTATTGGACTGGAAAATCTTGCTCTTTGTGCAATGGAAGGGAAATGAAATTGAGGTAAACTAAAACTTTCAGCAGTAAGAACTGCGAGGCTTGAAATTCACTTCTAAATAGAATAATAGTACATACTCTTAGGCAATGTAACATTTAATTTTTTATAAAATTTTTATTTTATTTTATTTTTTTTTTTTGCGGGACCCTCGCTAGTGGCCAGGGAACGAACTGGCGCCACAGAGGCTGCGGGCAGCCTCGCAGCCCAGCGCTCAACCGCTGCGCCACCAGGGGAGGCCCTAATTAAAATTTTTTAGCCTACATCCCTTTCCTAAGACAGTTACAAACAATTAAAAAAGTGAATAAAAATGTGGGAAGGATATCAATAATCTTTCAATCATTCCCCCTTCCTTCTTCTCTTGCTCTCTATGTATATATAGTTGATTTTCCTTACAGGTGATAGTGTGTTCCATAAAGTCACTGATAAAACTGAATCGTCAAACATTGAGCAGTTGCACCTAGGAAAAATGCAATGTTAGTGTCAGTGAGTCTTTGGTAACAATATTTTCATCAACAGATCAACACATAAACTTGATTTCAGTATTTCTGTTTAAAGATCCTTTTTTACTATATGGTGTCAATTCATTGCCATTGAAATTGCGGGCAACAGCAATTATAATTCATGCCTCAATTGTAGGTATGGATTGATTCCCATTCATCAAATAGGCATGCATAAAGATGATTTATCTAGTATATATCTAAGGCAATTTGGAGAAGAAAAATTCAAAATCTCATCTCATATTTTTTTAAATTTTATTTTATGTAATTCTTACATCATTTTTCATTTATGCACAATGTATGCATTTCCATTTTGGTTATATTCCCCATACAATTGCACCCCCCCCCTTATTTTGACCCCAGTCCTTCTTCTCCCTGTCCCTCCCCCCACCCCATAGTGTGTCTCTGTTTATAGTTGCTTGTTGATTTTGATTTTTACTTTGTGTTAGTTAGTCTTTTTCCTGGTCCCTTATTTAGGTTTTCTAAATTCCTGCCATGAGTGAGACCATCTGGTATTTTTCTTTTTCTTTCTGACTTATTTTGCGGAGGATGATCCCTTCTAGCTCCATTCATGTTGCTGCAAACTGCATGTGTTTATCTTTTTTGATTGCTCAGTAATATTCCATTGTGTATATGTACCACATCTTCTAGAGATTTCTTGACCTACTAAAGATAGAGCTTCCATATACCACCAATTCCAGTCCTAGGTATTTACCCAAATGACACAGAAACATTAATTCCAAAGGGTACCTGCACCCCTATGTTTATGCAGTATTATTTACAATAGCTAAGCTATGGAAACAACCCAAATGCCCCAAACTAGATGACTGGATCATCTCATACTTTTTATGACACATGCTTTACTTGACATAGGGATGTCCTCAAGCCTCCTTGGATTAAAGAAATCAATAGCTCTTTGCAGGCTGATCAAGCCTTCATACGTCTTACCAAACACAAATTTATTTACTTAGAAATTCTTCAGTGCTCACATAAAGGTTTACAAACTCCCACTTTCAGGGAATTATTTGAATCAAATAGGCCAAAATTAAGGTTAATCTCCTTTGAGGAATGACACAGGAATGACAATTTTCCCTTTTGAAAGGATCGTGGTGCAGAATAAACCAAAATGATCTCAGTCTAAGGCACTGACATGGATGGGCCAGACTTCTCTACTTATACTTCACAGAATAACTTGATTTCCATGAAGACAGAAGACACTTCCTACTTCACTATATAGCGTGTATGATTAGCTAAGGAACTACAAATCTGAAAACAAGTGATTCAGAAAATAAGTAATCTAATATCCTTTTTGATTTTTACTCCACTTGCATTTTTCCCAATTATAATTTACATGAACATTTTTCCTCCTCTTAACTCAGAGAATGACACAAGCTTTCTTCTTGAAGTGACTCAAGATAAAATAAAATCACATGACTGACTTTATATAATCAAGCACAAAGTCTTTTCAGCTTGGTTTTCTTCACTAGAAATTAATTTCTTAGACAAGCAAGCTCAAAAGATATAGGGTAGTCAAGAAAGTTAAATTCCTTAACTTCATTAGAGGGATAATGATAACGGTAACTACTCCCTCTGACTTATAAGGAAGATGCCACATTTAAGGATAATATATTCAAAAGAATGTGGCGCCAACAGACAGGCCACATAGCTCTTTTCCCTAGAGCACACTGTTGATGAACTTAGTTAGCACAGGACAACTTGCACTGAATTGATTTCTAACTAGGCCTCATAAGGTTTTTTGTTTTTTTTTTTAATCAATTAATGTGTTAGTCATTACATGTCTCTATAACTTTGGGATTACATTTTTATTCCCTCCTATGTGCAAGTGTAACTCATCCTCCACCAAACATCCTGTGCCAATCCCCTACCCCTACCCTGTCCTCTCTCCCGTTCCCCCTGTTCCCTCTAGTCACCAGTGTAATTTTTCACAAAATCTCAAATTGTTTTTGCAGTGCATTGCCAGTATGCTTTTGTTTATTTATGTTCTATAAGTAAGTGAAAGCATCCAATATCTATCTTTCAGTTTCTGACTTGTTTCACTTAGCATATTCACTTCAAGATCTATCATTTGTCCCCAAAGCAAACTATTTCAACTTTTTTTAATAGTTGAGAATTCCATCGAGTATAGATTTCACAATTTCTTTATCCAATCATATGTTGTTGGGCACTTAGATGGTTCCATGACCTGGACTATTTTTCATAATAGTGCTATGAACACAGAAGGGCAAAAATATTTTCATAGTAGTGTTTTCATATACATTGAGTAAATAGCTAGCCAAAGTATTGCTGGATCATATGAGACTTCCATTTTTATTTTTTTAAGGTATCTCTATTTAGATGGCAAATTCTTTCCCATTAATTCCTAATTCAGTTTTCCCAGGCTTACACAATTCTTCTGTCCCACCTCAAAATTTTGCCTATCTGTTACAGGAAGTCCTTGGAGAAGTATTTTGTGAATGATGCCATAGTTGTCACATATTTTTTTTTTTTTCCAATCTGGGCTCTTTCATTGAGCTCTAGTACTTCTAAAGCCATTTATACATTTGGAGACATAGCTGACAATTAGGACCTCTGTTGTTAAAAAATTAGAACAAAAGGAAACTGTAGTTTACTGTTGCTAGTTATTAATCACTTTGATAAAGACTTAGTGAGTCTAAGTCTGTCCAGGCTGTTATAACAATACAGACTAGGTAGCTTGTAAAGAAATGTTGTGTTCAGTTATGGAGGTTGGAAAGACCAGAATGAAAGTACAGCATGGTTGTCTTCTGCTGAGGGTGACTTTCCTGCTCATTGCTGCAACTTCTTGAATTTTCCACCACAGAAGAGACCAGGAATCTTTCTGAAGCTACTTTTACATGGCACAAATCCCTTCCAGGAAGGTTCCATCCTATGACCTAAGCTCATCCCAAAGATCTATCTCCTCACACCATCATCTTTGAGAATTAAGATTATAACATATGAATTGGGGAGGAGCACAAACAATCAGTCCATAGGATATTAGAAAGAAACACTTAAAGCAGTGTTTCTCGAGTGTTACAATTCCCAGGAATTAACTGAAGATCTTGCTAAAATACAGATTCTGGTTCAGTATGCAGGCGGGTAGTCTGAGATGTTGCATTTCTGCCACACTCCCAGCTGATAGTAAAACTGCTGCTCAAACTCTGAGTAGTGAAGGTACTCACTAATGACCAACAGAATTTTCAACTCACCCATCCTTTCACTCTTTGTTTGCCTTGTTGAAGTTTCCAGAGAGAAATGAGGAGCTGTCACGTGACAGAAATCTTAATTTCATTTTGGCATTCCAACTAAGAATCTGGAGTCGGGGAGAGGAGGTCTGTAATCGGTCAGTGTTGGTAGTAGGGTGGGTTGCCTTTCACTTAAGCTCTTTACTACATGGTTTCATGTGCTGGTTATTTTATGTAATTTGTACCTGTATTGCAGCCTCAAAATTTGAAGGTGCCCTGGTCATCACTCTGATGCACATCCCAGGCCACTCAGACAATCATTTTGAATGAACACAAATAATTTTCATTAGAGAATTCCCTTTGTGACCAGGATGGCCTGTTCTTCTTCCAGTTTGGAATAAATAGAAGTTAGCGGGGCTTGCATCACCTCTTCTGTTCAGTTCAAGTTTCTGTCTGCACATGTGTGCACATATCATTTGGAAACAAGTGGGGAGGCTGCTTTAGATCAGCTTCCACTCCAGAGCTGCATTTCATTTCCTAGACTGGCAGTGGCGACCTAGCGTGGTTTCCCACCTGTACCTAAGCATTGTTTTCTCTTCATTCATCTGCAGTGCATCTGTACCCCACACTCCTCGCCCCCCCCCCCCAACGTCATCTTTCAGCTCCTGGCTGCAGTCTAATTGGTGGACAAGGGTTATTGAGACCAAATATACAGAAAAGGCCAAGGTCATGTTCATGAGCATGCTGCTATGCTCCCCATTTGCTTGCTGTCTAATTATCCACCACTTCCTGATGGTCTTTTGTTTCTCTGCTAAAACACACACACTCACACATGCACAGAGATTTGTCTGTGTATTTCTTCTGAAATCTTATTGCACAAGTGTGAAAACTGAAAAATATCCCACTTCCTTACCAGCCGGTTGAAAGTTTCCTGATGACAGCATGAAGTAACCACAATAGGCAATGAGTTAACATTTCAGTTGGGAGGATTTCCCCACCATCCTCTCCTGTCAATGAGGCATAAAGTTCCCAGCTGATTTCTCCATCTGGCCCTACCATTCCTGGAAACTTGCTTCCACAGAAGACAATGAGAAGATGTGAAGGAAGAGACTGCCTGCATTTGGGAGATGGAGGTAGGGGCAGCCTTGTCTAGTGGTTCTCTCTTGGGACCAGGAATGGAGTCTGCTGCCTATTTTTGAACTTTACCACTAGGGAGGGAAGTCTTTAAGTGCTTAAAATAAAATTTAAAAAATGGAGAGGAGTTATATTTCCTCATTAAAAATATTCTGAGCATGAAAATTTCAAGAATTGGCTTCATATATAAAAATCCCAATGGATTTAAATAAAAACACAAGCCACAGTTTCAATAGGAAATTGAAAGGAATTCAATAGGAATAGGAAATAGTTTTCTAAATTTATCCACAACTTACACTATATAGAAAATAGCCATGGTTGTGTTCAGTGGTGAAGGGTAATCATCACTCAGTGCTTCTTGCTCTTTTTCAGCATCGATCCAAAAGGGTGGGCTGCATATTAAGAGCTGGAAATGAATTTAATTTTTCCAAATAGAATGAAAAAATTCATGGTTGTAATTTTTTTATGAGTCATGTTACTGTGCCAGATATAGTACTGTACAGAGCCAACTGTGGCAACAATAAAAAAATGAAAGGGAAGGAGGGAGAGATGGAGGGAGGGTGGGGGGAAAGGAAGGAAGAAAGGAAAGAAGGAAGGAAGGAAAGACAGTAAGATGTGGAGGTAGGGAATGATCAATATTTCCTCCACAATATTTTATGTGAAAGAATTTTACACTGTGACATAGAACTACAGGAATTCAAGGAAACCCAGATTCCAAGATCACACACCCCTATAACAAAATTTGAGCCAAAATGTTTGCCTTTGAGTAACATCATATCTCTTAAGCAAAATCCTTCACAGAACAATGATTATTCCCTTTATGTTGTAGCACTGATGACCACAATAATCCAATTTCCTTCTAATGGATTCCAGAGGAATTTCTGCCATTTATTTGAATTCTATTATTTCTAGTTGAGGTAACAGTGGTTTACAACCTGTATATGATTTTAAAGAAATAGGTTTACACCTTCTCAGTGGGTTACCACACCACTACAGCCACCAGAGACTGTAATCCAGGCCATTAGACTCCAACCCCACTTTGCTCCCTACTTTCACTGATTCCCTGTAGTAGTTTCAACTCTACAGTGAAATTTCTAGGTTGGTTTTAGTTAATTTTGTCCTTTGTTTTACTTCTTTCTTTCCCACATATGAGTGAAATCATCTGGTATTTGCTTCGCTCTTTTTAACTTATTTCACTCAGCATAACCCCTTCTAGTTCCATCAAGTTGATGTAAATGGCAAGATATCATATTTTTAAAACTGTTAATTGCTGAGTAGTATTCAGGCATGTTTATAATACCACATCGTCTTAAAAAGACACTGCTCTGTTATTGGGCCCTTACTGATAGGTGGTTTCCATACTTGGTTATTATATAAAGTACTGCAATGAACATAGGAGTACATATGATTCCTTTCTCATTCTTTATTGGTAGGAATGGAACACAATACCGTTATTCTGGAAGACAGTTAGGTTTTGTTTCACAAAGCTAAATGTTTTCATATCATAGGGTCCAGTCTTTGTGCTCTTGGAATTTACCCAAAGAAGTTGAAAATGTGTCCACACAAAAACCTGCACATGAATGTTTATAGCAGCTTTGTCCACAGTTGCCAAAACTTAGAAGCAACCAAAATATCTTTCTGTAGGTGATGGATAAATAAACTGTAGTTTTCCAGAAAATGGAATATTATTTAGTGTTAAATAGATAGAAATCAGCTACAGTCACAAAAATAAATGAAGAAAACTTTAATGCACATCAATAAAGTGAAAAAAGTCAATAAGGAAAAAAATACTACATACTATATGAATCAAAATATATGGAATTCTGGAAAAGGCAAACCTGTGGAGACTGTAAAAAGATCAGTGGTTGCCAGGGGTTGGAAAGGTTTGCAGTATGAACAATCAGAGGATAGGAGGGTTTTTAGGGCAATGAAAATACAGTCTGAGACTGTAATGGTAGGTATATGTCATCACACACTTGTCCAAACCTACAGATATAATACACCAAAAATGAACCCTAAGGTAAACTATAGACTTTGGGTGATGTGTCAATGTAGGCCCAGCAATTAATACAAATGTGTCATCTGATGGGAGTTGTTGATAATGGAGGAGGATATGTATGTGTGGGGCCATGCATGAAATATATGGGAAATCTTTGTACCATTCCTTTCATTTAAAAAAGAAATCTTCAAAGTTTATTGGTTTGTCAATCATTTACACATCTATTTAGTTTTGGGGGTACAGCTGCATACCTCCGTATGTGGGCTTGCTTCTCTCACCCTCCACCAAATCTCCAGTTCCAATGCCCTATCATCTTCCCTTCTTTATCCCATCTCCCCTACCCTCTGGAAGGCACTGTGTTTTTAAAGAACTTAAGAATTATTTTTGCTGTGCTTTGCCAGTTTGTTTTCTTCCATTATTTATATACTACGAATGAATGAAACCATCTGGTAAGTGTCTTTCACTTTTGGACTTACATCACTTAGCATGATCACCTCAGGGTACATCTCCTTTGTCCCAGATTCATATCCCTTTGAGTATGTATTTCACAATTTCCCTACCCAGTTTCTGTTGTTGGTTCCACAACTTGGCTAATGTGAATAATGCTACTGCGAACATGGGAGTGGGTGAAGTTTTTATATTAGTATTTTCACATTGTTTGGGTAAATATCTAGCAGTGGTAATGCTAGATCATATGGAATACTCATTTTTATCTTTTTTTTTGAGGGGTTCTACATACTGTTTTCTTTATAGTCTGCACCAAACTACATTCCCACTATCAGTGAGTGAATGCCCCTTTTTTTCCACATCCTCACCAACATTTGTTACTTCCAGTCTTTTTGATTATAGGGCATTCGCAGGAGGTGAGATGATATCTCATTGTGGTTATGACTTGCATTTTTCTTATAAGTGATTTTGAACATTTTTTTCATGGGCCTAACTAGGAACTATATAAATATATTTTTTGGAAAGTATCCATTTAGGTCTTTTACCCATTTTTTAAGTTTTGTTTTTTGTTGTTAAATATGAGGGTTTTTTTTTTTTTAAGTATTTGGAAAATCAGCCCCCTGGCATATGTGTGATGTGCAAATATCTTCTGCCGGACCATAAGTTACCTTTTTGTTTTTATAATGGTTTCTTTCACAGTCCAGAAGCTTTTTAGTTTGATGTAATCTCATTTGGTCATTTTTTCCCCCTTGCCCCAGGGTTGCTATTATAGTATACATTTGTGTGGTTGATGTCAGAATTATATCACTTATGTTTTCTTTAATATATTTTATGATTTCTGGTCCAAGTCCTTAATTCATTTTGAATTAATTTTTGTGTATAGAGTTATGTGTGGGTATAGTTTTGTTTTTGTTTTTGTTTTTTATTTTTCACATGTGGCTGTCCAAGTTTACCAACACCATTTGTTACAAGCTTTCATTTCTTCATGGTATCGTAATGATTCTTTTGTCTAAAATTAAGTGTCCATATTTGCGTGGGTTTACTCCTGGGATATCTATTCTATTCCATTGTTTTGAGTTTATGTTTTTGCTGTAATACCATACTGTTTTGATTACTATTGCTGTGAGGTATAGCTTGAAGTCAGGGAGAGTGATACCTCTGTTTTTGTATTTTCTCTCAGGGTTACTTTGTCTATATGGGGGCTTTGTGGTTCCAGTCAAATTTATAATTATCCAATTACCTTGAAAATAGTCTCTGGGGTTTTGATCGTCATTCCTTTATTTGAATTATGTTCAAAGTTTTTGTGAAATTTACTTCAGCAAATTTTCTTTGAGAGTAATTTTCTAAAAGAAATAATTAGCAGAAAATTTAATGAGCTGAGCAAAAGTTTTAAATATTTTAGTGTCTTCTCTTAAGTCTAAAGTACTATTCTATGTGATGAGAAATAAAATAATCATGTTCTAAAGTCCACAAGTCCGATATTGAAATAACAATAAAAGTTATTAACATTTCTGGAAGATTTAGAACAGTTCCTTTACTTCAAATTCTTTTAAATGTGTAATCACATCTCATGAGGCTTTATTTCAAGGTCCAAAGGCTATGAGTTTCCTATTGCTAAGGTAATCAAGTACTAGTCATTCTATGTTAATTACAAAATGTCATTTGCAGGCTGGCTTTATCAAAAGCACTTACAGAATTTTTTTGTTGTTTGTTTTTCATTTAGATGGTAGAAATACTCCTAGAAATCTACTGAATTGAAAACTTAGGGTAGAAATAGGACTTTATTTTTATGGTTCCCAAGTGTTTTGGTTGAGTATACAAGTTTGAAAATCACTGAATTGATTGTTCCTGGGATTTTGTGTTGTTAATTTAAGAGCTAAAATGTAAGAATTGACCTAAATTGCACTTAAATATTATCAAAACCTAAGATTATGTGGATTAAAGAAAAATTATATAAAACTGTTGACACTTAATTGTCTGTACTATGTACAGCTAGGCCAAGAAAGAGAACACTTCCAGAACCATGAACTTCTCTCTGTATGTTCCCAAGCACAATCCCTCCCTCTCAAGAGAAATAACTTATATCATGACTCCTATAGTAGTTGTTTTCTAGCTTTTATTAATAAATGTACCACATTATGTATGAATTCCTAAAGAAAAGTTTATTTTAATAAATATAGTTATTTAAATGATATGATTTTATTTTCTTATTTACTTTTGTTCAAGTTATGCTTATAAGACTCATTCACATCATTAGGTAACTATAGCTCAGTTCTTTCTTGCCTGTAAGATAAGACATTGTCTTATTTTAAAATAAGACATTAAAAATAAGATATGCTGTCTATTAGACAGCTATTTATTCAAGCATTCTACTTTTGATGAACATTTAGATTTTTCCCTCAAGTTTTGGATATTATCAGTAATATTGAAATGAATGCTCTCATCATTATCTTATGCATCCTTGCTCTTATGCATTAGTTTCTTCTAAATGCACACACATACACATATGTAGTCAACCTTTACTTTGATGCACAGAATCTGTTAATAAAAACTATATAAACCTGGATTGTGAAAGTTGTGTGGCAACTGTTATCATTTTACCTCGTTTGCCATGGAAGTGTGCACAAGAAGAGACCCTTTAATATGTAAAAGTTTCAGTTAACACATTTTGTAAAACTAGAGCCATATATTGAAATATACATATAACTAAGTGTGGAATTGCTAGATCATAGAAATTTGTGTCCTCAATTTAATTAAAAATATCAAAATGTTTTCCAAAGTGATTGTAATAATTTATTTTCCTGCTAGCATTGAATCAGAATACCCTTTGTCCCACATGCTTATACACACTTGGTAGTTACCTGAGTAATAGTAAAGGTGAATACCTTGTTGTATATTTTTATTGGCTGTATGTAGTTCTAGGTGAAATGTCAGCTTAAGTATTTTTTCAAATTTCTGTAAAGTTGTTTTTCTTTCCCTATATTCTTTCATGTGACTTGGTGATGTGTAATAAATACATTTTTTGAGTTTGTAGAATTATTTGATGAATGGAAACTCTCAATTTTAAACACAGTTAAATTTATTGACTTTTTTCTTTGTAGCTATTGCTGGTGGCACAAGGGGTTAAGCACAGCACTATGAAGCTATCCACAGCTTCTGCAGCAAGAGTTTGATACGGCCGTCCAGTGATCTACCCACATGGCACAGCAGACCTCTCCTGTCTCACCTGCCCCTCCCCTCAGAAGTGTATTTCACTCATTCTACCTGTTCTGCTCCCTACTCTGTTTCTGGTGAATCCTCTAACCCCTTACCTCTAGTCTACACCCCAGCTCTTGTATGCATAAATAAATAAATACTTTAAAAAATTTTAAAAAGTGTATGTTACCTGAAAGTCTAAAAGGTATTTAGTTAAATATTTTCCTGAAAAATTAACATTTCTTTTTGATATTTAGACCCTTAATTAAGCTGGAACTGATTTTTGTCTATAGTTGAGGTAGAAATGCAATTTCCTTTTTTTCCATCCATGTGCAGACAATATTACCTTATTCACTTATGAGTAGGCCTCCTTTCCCCAATGATAGCCATGCTATGCACTATCATATCCAAAAGCCCATAAATATCAATTCATTTCTTTTTGGAATCACTATTCTGTTTCACTGATTAATATGTTTATTCCCAGACAAGTAATATATTGCCTAATTAATATAGAGTTATAATGAATCTTTCATAGTAATCTTCTTCAGAAATGTTTTTGCTACTCATTGTTTTTGAATCTATATTTTATAATCAATCTGTCAAGTTCTGTGAGATTTTCATTAAGGTTATAGGAATTCTATAGATGAATTAGGGTCAAATGGATCTCTTTAGCATGATAAGGATTTTTGGACCATAAGCATAGTGTTTCTCTCAACTTACCTAGGTTTTCTTTAATATTTTGAGTATTATTTTGTGTAAATCAATGATTTATTTTGCTAATTTTATAAGGTCTATAGATTTTTGTAAATGTTTCCTTCTTAAAGTTATATTTTATAAATACTTGGGGAAAAACTGAGAAGGAAACATTCTCTTCAAAATTAGGTGGTAGAAAAGGTTGTTCCTTATGTTAACTCCAGTTAAAATTATATAAATATTTATTTTAAAAATACTACAGAAAAAAGACATAATTATAATAAAAAAAGATGAAATGTCTAGGAAGAAAATTAGGATAGTGCAAAATTTATATGAAGAGAAAGTGAAATTATTGAAAGAGATAAGGGAGGGAACATGCTGTCCTTAAGTAGGAAGATTCAATATCCTGATGAGCTAATTCTCCTTCAAACAATCTATTAATTTATAGTTAGTCCAATAGCAATACTACTAGGACATAATTGGAACTAGATAAACTAGATTTTCAAGTTCATGGGTAAAATAACTGTGCAAAAAAGATCAGAAAATGCTGAAAAAAATTATTTTGAGAATAGTAGATATATTTATAAATCTATAATAATTAAAACATCATGGCATGGATGTATAAATAAGCAGATCAGCATAATTGTTTAAAGTCCCAGAAACTGATCAAAAAAAACAAAGTGGGGATTGAGTATGTGAAAAAATACTCAGTATATATGTCATTGCATATCAGTGTGGACATTAATGATATTTAACAGTGTAAAAATTTGGATATTTATCAGGGAAAATACTACATTGGATTCTTATCCTCATATTATATTAAAATAAATAAAATGAATTCAATATTAAGTATACATCAGAAAACTTCAAAAATACCAAAAGTTGAAGACAACTAATCTTTGTAGAAAGAAGGCCTTCTTAAGCATGGCACCAGAAAAAAAAAATCAAGAAATTGATACATTTAATTAGAAAATAATAAAACATTTCTCTTAAACATTTCTGGAACTATTAAGAGTATAATTCTCTCTCTCTCTCTCTCTGTCTCCACCTCTTCTTAAACTGTACAGGCTTTGCAAGGTTTACTGAACCATCATTCTAGTGAAACCCCATGATGCCACATCCTTCAAGATAACATCAATTGTAATTTTCTAGGACCTCAGCCATAGGCTTGAGTCCATAACACCACCACTCAAGAGACTGTTCTTTCTTACTACTTCATCCAAAAAAAAAAAAAAAAACCATGTAAACCAGAAAAACAAAAACAATAAAATAAAAATCAATTCTATCAAGCATGAAGGAAGTCTTTTAGTTCAAGTAGCCAACATTTAGTTGAGAGTAATGAAATCTCTTTTCTTACCAAATACATTTTGATTTTAACAAGTGCAAAAATATTTATTCAGACTCTGCAATATTTAAGCAATTTAAACTCATGCCCATAATTACACTCTTAATAGTGGTATTTTCAGTCTGATATTCATTCTTTCACTCTGTCTCTGCCTTCAACAAATATTTACTGTATAGCTGGTTTATGTAAAAGTTGCTTGGCATGAGGAAGGTTGTCATGATTATCATAGTTTCTGCCCTCATGGAAATTACAAATTCTCAAAACAATAGGAGATTCCTCTTTGAGTCAAAGACAAAAATATAGGTTGATACTTAGTGTACCTGGCATGGCATAATTTGAGCTGACTAAGATCAGTTTAGTCATTCTAAAAGATGACTGGGACCAAGATATGCTGTCATTAGTGATTTTTTTTTTAAGAATCAACAGCTATAAGTTGACAACCAATTTATGCTATTGTTTGCATACATTCTTATAAACATTTTCCTAAATTCTGGACCTGCTAAAGATGTTTTTTTTCATTGCTTGTGAAAACAGTAATATATATTTGTTCAATTTAGTAGTGGTGAATTAAATCTTGCATCTTATCAAATTCGTCTTTACATCTATTATATTTTTTGTTTTTAAAAGATTTATTTATTTATTTTATACTAGAACCCGGGTACAGGCCAGATGTGTGGGAGGGTGAGAGGATTCACCAGAGACAGAATGGGGAACAGAACAGGCATACTCAGTGAAATACACTGCTGAGGGGAGCAGCGGGCGTGACAGGAGAGGTCTGTCTGCCATGTGGGACAGACCAGCAGGGATGGATCCCGCGCTGCAGAGGTTGTGGACAGCTTCACAGTGCTGCGCTAAACCGCCTGCACCACCAGGGGAGGCCCTATGAGTTGGTAATTATTTGGTCAAAGTGTCTATTAGTATCAGTTAGATGAGGTTCTCCTAATAAAACTGTATACATCTGAGTTTTCTCCTTTACATTCACGACTGTTAACTCTTTTTTTTTTTAAATAATAAATTTTATTTTTATATTACTGCACATGCCCCATTCTGACCCCAATCCCTCCCCTCCTGGCCCCCACCCCCCAAAAAGTGTCTCTGGTTCATAGTTTTTTGTTGATTTTGATTTTCACTTTCTTATAGTTATTCATTTTCCTGGTCCCTTATTTAAGTTTTCTAGATTCCTGCTATGAGTGAGACCATCCGGTATTTTTCTTTTTTTTTTGGCTTATTTTGCTGAGCATGATCCCTTCCAGCGCCATCCATGTTGCTGCAAATTGCATGTGTTTATCTTTTTTGAATGCTGAGTAATATTCCATGGTATATATGTACCACATCTTCTTGATCCAGTCATCTATTTTTGGGCATTTGGGTTGTTTCCAAAGCGTAGCTATTGTAAACAGTGCTGCTATAAACATAGGGGTGCAGGTGTTCTTTGGAATTGATGTTTCTGTGTCCTTTGGGTAAATACCTAGGAGTGGAATTGTTGGATCATATGGAAGCTCTATGTTTAGTAGGTCCAGAAATCTCCACACAGCTCTCCATAGTGGTTGGACCAGTTTGCATTCCCACCAACAACGACTGTTAACTCTTTGGGTTGTTAATAGATAATCAACTAGCTTTGTAAAGACCATTAAAATGTCTTTCCGAAGGGGGCGGAGCAACATGGCGGCGACGCTGCGAGTAAGATCTCCCATTAAAAAAAGTTAATAGGGAGGAAAAGCGGCAGGTCCCAGTGAGAACTGGGACACAGAAGATAAACGGACGACTCCAGCAAACTGCCCGAAGAAGAAAGTTGCCATAAAAGAGGACGAGAAGGGAGGGAAGCGCAGAACCCTGCTCCCCTCCCCCGCCCACAAAGTCAGCACTCTCCGACCGGCAGAGAGGAGGGAAACAACAAACCAAAACGGCCAACAAGAAAAACGGACGCAGCAAGTGGGACTGTGAGTGGAAAGGAACTATTGCAGCCACCACACCCCGTGAACGGGAGCTGAGGCGAACCCTGCAGGATTCCCCGCGGGGGTGAGCTAACGGCTCCTGGCGCCATTAGAGAAGAACAAAGACCCCGGGAGACGCACACACAGCCCGGGCTGCTGGTAAGCTTGCGCGGAAAGTGGCGCGCTCTGCGCGCTTGAAAAGCAGGTGCAGACCAGGATCGCGGCTGCCCAGGTCCCCGCGCCTGCGACCTAGGCTTGAGAGACGACCTAGGCTTGCGGGGAGATGCTCGGAGGTCCTCACTGAGGTGAAGGTCCCTCCCTGAGTAAGCAGGAACCAGGCGCCCAGGCACGGGAGCGGTGCAAAAGGCGCCATTCCTGCGCCACTGAACTGGGCTACAGCCCGCGTCCTGGAACTGAGGGCTTTGGAACTGAGACCCGGGGCACGAAATTAGGGGCGTGGGTTCCCCACGACGGTGGGGCACAAGGCAGACACAGCACCCCAAAGCCGTTGAGGTGTACCCTACCATCCCCGCTCTGCTCCCTGTCCCACGGGGTGGAAAATCAGCTCCCCAAGGGCTCTAGGAGAGATCTCTGGCGCCACCTAGCGACTTGAAGCCAGCACAGGCTCCTGAAGGAGCTAGTGGCCAGCTGGGGAGTTAGCCCACACCCGGCCCCTTCCAAACAAGTAGTCTGAGCCCACAGGGAGAGCGAGCACCCACAGCCAGGGCAGACCAGGCACGCAGAAGAGTGTGCCTGACACCGTACACGCAGGGAGTGTGTCCCACATCACCATTTTAGAACAGGGACATTTCTTCAGTAAAGACTACCTGCAGAAGGCTTCCTCAGGAGCCAGAGGTGAGCGGGGGAAGTTCGCCCACGCCAGACCCCCTCTGGCCTGCAGTCCAAGCCCAGAGGGGGAGCAGGAACCCACCGCTGGGGCAGACCAGGCGCACAGGGGAGTGTGTCCCCACATCGACATTTTAGGACAGGGACCTTTCTCCAATAAAGACTGCTTGAAACTGACAGATGACTCCTGGAGGAACCAGAGGGGAGCAGAGAAGCTCACCCAAGATGCCGGCCAGTCCCAACTACACAGTGTCCCAACGCATACGGCAAATTAGAAAACAGACAGTAGGGAGGAGAAGAACCACACGCAACCTAGCAACTCTCCAGAGAAAAAGCACACCACAAAAAGAAAACCAGCCCTCAGATTGCAACGACAGTAACTTGGAAGAAATTCTGAGCCTTCCAGAAAGAGAATTTAAAATTGCCGTGATTAAAAAACTGACAGAAGTCATAAAGGGAAACAATGATAAGGGAAAAATAATCAACGATCAGAAGAATGAAATTGAGTCCCTAAAGAGGGAAGTAAAAGAAATGCAGGAGATCAAAGAATTAGTGGAAGAACTAAAGAATTCTGGGAAAAGCAATGAAAGCAGAATTGATGAAATGGAAGAACGAATAAGTGCTCTTGAAGACACAGAAATAAAAAGAACCAAAACAGAAAAGGAAAGAGAAGTACGAAGGAAAAAGAATGAAGAAAGACTTCGGGAACTATCTGACTCCATGAGGAAAGGAAATATAAGAGTTATAGGAATACCAGAAGGAGAGGAGAGAGAAGTAGGAACAGAGAAAATATTCAAAGAGATAATTGAAGAGAACTTCCCAAATGTGAAGAAGGAGCTGAAAATTGATATACAAGAAGCAAGAAGAACACCAAACTTCCACGACGAAAGAAAAAATACAGCAAGACACATAATAGTAAAGCTCCCAAGAATCCAGGACAAGGAAAAAATAATGAAGCTGGCAAGAGGGAAGAAACAGATAACATTCAAAGGAAAGCCAATCAGGCTGACATCAGACTTCTCCGAAGAAACACTACGGGCAAGGAGAGAGTGGAGGGACATAGTCAACAGACTCCAAGAAAACAGATGCCAACCAAGAATACTCTATCCCGCAAAGCTCTCCTTCCTCTTTGAAGAAAGAATATGGACCTTCCCAGACAAACAGAAACTCCGGAATTTCATTGCAACTAAACCCCCACTCCAAAAAATACTACAAGGAGTCCTAAAGCCAGAACCTCAGAGGGACGAATAACAATGAAAGAAGGCCAAAAAAAAAAAAGTTATTAAAAGAATAAATAAAATCAAAGGAAAGACAAACACAATGGCAAATACAGATGTTAACATATCAATATTAACTCTAAATGTAAATGGACTAAACTTTTCAATAAAAAGACACAGAGTTGCAGCCTGGATTAAGAAACAAAACCCAACCTTTTGCTGCCTCCAGGAAACACATTTAGCTACAAAAGATAAAAATAGGCTCAAAGTTAAAGGATGGAAAACAATCCTACAAGCAAATGGACCAAAAAAGAAAGCAGGAACAGCTATACTTATATCAGATAAAACAGATTTCAAACTCAAAAAGATAAAAAGAGACCCCAATGGTCACTACATTATGATCAAGGGGACAATACTTCAAGAAGAAATAACACTCATTAACATATACGCACCAAACGAAGGAGCACCAAAATATATCAGACAACTGTTGTCCTCTCTGAAAACAGACATCAGAGAAAACACATACGTAGTGGGAGAGTTCAACACACCACTATCAACAATGGATAGATCAACAAGACAAAAAATAAGTAAAGAAACCAAAGCTCTAAATAAGGACCTAGAGCAATTGGGCTTAACAGACATCTATAGAACACTAAACCCCAAAAAAACGGAGTACACATTTTTCTCAAGCGCACACGGCTCATTCTCCAGGATCGATCACATACTGGGGCACAAGACAAACATCAAGAGATACACCAAGATTGAAATCATATCAACCATCTTTTCTGACCATGAAGGCATCAAACTAGAAATAAACCATAAAAAGAAGGCAAGGAACTTTCCTACCTCATGGAGATTAAAAACCACACTACTGGAAGACCACTGGACTAATGAGATCAAAGAAGAAATTAAAAAATTTTTTGAATTGAACGACAAGGAGGACACCAATATCCTAAATGTATGGGATGCAGCAAAAGCAGTAATAAGAGGAAAATATATAGCAATAGAAGCTCACATCAAGAAACAAGAAAGAACTCAAAGAAACAACCTAATCTCGAAGCTCAAAGATCTAGAAAAAGAACAACAAAAAAACCCCAAAACCAGTAGAAGAAAAGAAATAATAAAAACCAAAGCAGAAATAAATGAAATTGAAACTAAAAAAACAATCCAAAAGATCAATGAAACCAAGAGCTGGTTCTTTGAAAAAATCAATAAAATAGACAAACCCCTAGCCAGGCTCACAAAGGAAAAAAGGGAGAAAGCACAAATAAACAGGATCATCAATGAAAGAGGAGAAATCACAACGGACACAGCAGAAATCAAAAGAATAATCAGTAACTACTATGAACAGTTATATGGAAACAAGTTTAACAATCTAGAGGAGATGGACAAATTCCTACAACTCTACAATCACCCAAAGCTAGATAAAGAAGAAATAGAACACCTAAACAGACCAATTACAATTAGCGAAATTGAAATGGTAATCAAAAACCTCCCCAAAAACAAAAGCCCAGGACCTGATGGATTTACAAATGAATTCTACCAAACATTCAGAGACGAATTAGTGCCTATCCTTCACAAACTCTTCCAAAAAATTGAGAAGGAAGGGACAATACCAAACACGTTCTATGAAGCCAACATTACATTAATACCAAAACCGAACAAGGACAACACAAAAAAGGAAAACTACAGGCCAATCTCCCTAATGAACACTGATGCAAAAATCCTCAATAAAATTTTAGCCATCAGAATCCAACAATGTATCCATAAGATAATTCACCACGACCAAGTAGGATTCATTCCAGGGGCACAAGGATGGTTTAACATCCGAAAATCAATCAACGTTATCCAACACATCAACAAAAAGAAATATAAAAACCATATGATAATATCAATAGATGCTGAGAAAGCTTTCGACAAAGTGCAACACCCATTCATGATAAAAGCCCTTGAAATTCTTGGGATACAAGGAACATACCTCAACATCATAAAGGCCATCTATGACAAGCCAACAGCCAGTATCATTCTCAATGGTGAAAAGCTCAAAGCAATTCCATTAAGATCTGGAACAAGACAAGGATGTCCACTCTCACCACTGCTTTTCAATATAATACTGGAAGTCCTAGCCAGGGCAATAAGACAAGAGAAAGACATCCAAGGAATCCAAATAGGAAAAGAAGAATTCAAACTATCACTATTTGCAGACGATATGATATTATACATAGAGAACCCCAAAAACTCCACAGAAAAGCTAATTCAACTCATCAATCAGTTCAGTAAAGTGGCAGGATACAAAATCAACATGCAAAAGTCAGTAGCCTTCCTATACACAAACAATAAATCTGAAGAAGAAGAAATCAAAAAAACCATCCCTTTTGTTATTGAAACAAAAAAAATCAAATATTTGGGAATAAATCTAACAAAAGAGGTAAAGGACCTATACAAAGAAAACTATAAAACACTGTTAAAAGAAATAGAAGAAGACACAAAGAAATGGAGAGACATCCCCTGCTCGTGGATTGGAAGAATAAACATTATTAAAATGCCATCCTTCCAAAAGCAATATACAGATTCAATGCTATTCCAATCAAAATTTCAATGTCATTCTTCAAAGAAATAGAACAATTATTGATGAAATTCATATGGAATCACAAAAAACCCCGAATAGCCAAAGCTCTCCTGAAAAAAAAAAAGAAGGGAATGGAGGCATTACACTCCCAGACTTCAAAGTATACTACAAAGCCATAATCATCAAAACTGCATGGTATTGGAACAAGAACAGACATACAGACCAATGGAATCGAATAGAAAATCCAGAAATAAACCCACAGATTTATGGTCAACTAATCTTTGACAAAGGAGCAAAGACTATGCATTGAAGCAAAGAAAGTTTGTTCAATAAATGGTGCTGGGAAAACTGGGTCGCTACATGCAAAAGAATGAAGCTTGACCACCACCTCACACCATACACAAAAATCAACTCAAAATGGATTAAAGAACTAGACATAAGACCTGAAACCATAAAATATATAGAAGGAAATATAGGCGAAACACTACGTGATTTGCACATCAAAGACATCTTTACAAACACATCACCCAAAGCAGTGATAGTGAAGGCAAAGATAAACAGCTGGGACTACATCAAATTAAAGAGCTTCTGCACAGCAAAAGAGACAATAACAAAAACAAAGAGAAACCCCACCAACTGGGAGAACATTTTTGCACCCAACACTAATGATAAAGGACTGATCACAAAAATCTGCAAAGAGCTGATGAGACTCAACAACAACAAAGAAAATAATCCAGTCAAAAAATGGGCAGAAGAGCTAAAAAGAAACTTCTCTGAAGAGGAAATGCAAATGGCCAACAGGCATATGAAAAAATGTTCAACATCACTTGCCATCAGGGAAATGCAAATCAAAACTACCATGAGATACCATCTTACACCAGTGAGAATGGCACATATTAAAAAAACTAGCAACAACAAATGCTGGCGAGGGTGTGGAGAAAAAGGAACTCTTCTGCACTGTTGGTGGGAGTGCAAACTGGTCCAACCACTGTGGAAAGCTGTGTGGAGATTTCTGGACCTACTAAACATAGAGCTTCCATATGATCCAGCAATTCCACTCCTAGGTATTTACCCAAAGGACACAGAAACATCAATTCCAAAGAACACCTGCACCCCTATGTTTATAGCAGCACTGTTTACAATAGCTAAGCTTTGGAAACAACCCAAATGCCCAAAAATAGATGACTGGATCAAGAAGATGTGGTACATATACACCATGGAATATTACTCAGCATTCAAAAAAGATAAACACATGCAATTTGCAGCAACATGGATGGCGCTGGAAGGGATCATGCTCAGCGAAATAAGCCAAAAAGAAAAAGAAAAATACCGGATGGTCTCACTCATAGCAGGAATCTAGAAAACTTAAATAAGGGACCAGGAAAATGAATAACTATAAGAAAGTGAAAATCAAAATCAACAAAAAACTATGAACCAGAGACACTTTTAGGGGGGCGGGGGCGGGAGGGGAGGGATTGGGGTCAGAATGGGGGGGCTGCAATTGTATGGGGAATATAACAATAAAATTAAAAAAAAAAAAAAACTTCACTCAAAAAAAAAAAATGTCTTTCCTAGTTTCTTGAAACCTTCTTTCTTTCTCAACAACTTCTCCCTCTTGGAGTGCAAGCGTATCCTAATAGTGGTTTAAAGGTGAGTCGCCGGCAGTAGGTAGCATTTTCAAAGCAGGACTCTAGACTGGTAATCTGTCCTTCTGGTTTCCATACAAACAAATCAACCCTAGATCATAAAACTCAACCTGTAATAACAATCACTCATGTTTAATGAATTGCCAACTGGTTTGAAAACCTGTTCAAATATTTTGTACCACTCACAAAAGCAATTGTAATAAACTGCTTGGTTATAAAAATCATGTAACACATAATTATTGGCATTATCATGTTCATTTGTTTTGTCATTTACTCTTTTTGGAACCAGAATTCTTGGTTTGAAAAAACAACTTTCCAGTGGCATTTCCTATTTTGAATTGTGATGTGAATTTTAAGTAAAAAATAAACTTGGGTTAGTGATAAAAATGAATTTGGACCTTTTTTAAAATAAAAGATCATAAACTATAATTTTATATGAGTCACTACTCATTAATATAATAATAATTTTCATAGGGGATTTACTGCAATGTGTATAGAAAAGCCACTATGGGAACTCATAAAGGTTTTGTGGTTTGTCAAAGTTTTAAATTAATTTTTTTGTAAGATAAATGACTTGGAGCTGTAAACAAGTGCTGAATTTAGCATGGGGAACTTTGGATTTTTAAAAGAAGTTAAGGTCCTGACTTATTTATGCTGGCCAGGACTTTAGTTTCTGATGTCCTAAGAAATAATGAGTTCTTGTGCTTCAAATGCTGCTAGAAATGGGTCTTCCAACATCTTGTGTTGTGCTTGTCCATATAATGGGTGCTTTGATTTTAAAAGACCTGTGGTAAATAAAGAATCTACTTTGTTTCACAAGCCATAGGCAACAATTTTGTCAGACTAGCCAAATACTAGAAATATGTAGGAAAAAGAAAAAATCTCCCTAATTTATTTGTTATTTCTTTGTGTTTGATATTATATTTACTGAGATAAAGCAGGCTTTCATCATTATTTCTGCTTTAGGAATAACAGGTTTAAACTTCTGCAAATGTGTAATTTACATACTGTCCAATACCAGTGTTCCAATAATTGAAAAATATGTTCCACTGGGGCCCTGTCTGCATTAACTCTCACCCTGCCACTATCCCTCTTCGGTTGCCTCTGTTTTGCACAGGAATATTAAGAGTTTATTCTTGGTTTGATTTTGATTGACCTTTTGTTATGTTTCTCTATATTCCTCATATAAGTGAGATCATACAATATTTGTTCTCCTTCTGACTTATGTTGCAAAGCATTATCCTCTCCAATTCCATCCATTTTGTCATAAGCAGCAAGAGTTTATCCTTTTTTATAATTGAGCAGTATTCCATTGCATAAATTTTTAAGATCTACTTCTCTGTCCTTAGGCATTTAGGCTATTTCCATAACTCTGTTATTGTAAATAGGTCTGTAATAAATAGATTGATAGAAGTACATATATCCCTTTGAATTAGTTTTTTGTAATCTTTGGGCAGATACCTAAGAGTGGAATTAAAGGGCTATATGGCAAATCTATTTTCAATATTTTGGAAAACATCCAAACTGTTTTCCTCAAGAGTCGTACCAGTTTACATTCCTGCCAATAGTGTACAAAGTTTCCTTTTTCTCTATATCTTTGCTTCTGGTCTTTCTGATATGAGCCATTTTCACAAAATGGTTTTGATTTGCATTTCCTTGATGATAAGTGATGATGAGCATTTTTTCAAGTACCTACTGGTCATCTGTATACCTTCTTTGTTTATTTAACTTTTCTGTGGATTTTTAAATTGGGTTAATTGTTCTCTTTTTGCTGAGCTGCATGAGTTCTTTATATATTTTAGATATCGATATTTTGTCACATGTATTATGTACAAGTATTTTCTCCATCAATTTGGGTGTCTTTTTGTTTAACTGATTCTTTTGCTGTCTGAAAGCTATTTAGCTTGCTATAATGCCATTTGTTTATACTTGGTTTTGCTTCTCTTGCCATTAGACATGAATCCCTAAAGACATCTCTGAAACCAACATTTTGATGTGTTTTACCTCGTTCATCCTTTAGTCTATGTTCCATTTGCTTGTATGTTTTTTTTCCAAGTTTCTATTTTGAGTCAGTAATTATATTTGAAGGCCAGGTTATTCTCCTGGAGACAACAAAGTGTCATGTTTTGCTTGACATGTCACTTCATGTCTTTTGATTGATAAATTCAGTTCATTTACATTTAGGGTGATTATTGATATATGAGAATTTGGTTTTCTGTTTCTGTCTAGTTCCTTGTTCATTTTTTTTTTCTCCTATGGAGTTTCCATTCTTTGATTTAGGTGGGCACCCCTTTCAATATTTCTTGTAGGGAAGTCTGGTGGTGGCGATCTCCCTCAGCCTTTGTTTTTCTGAGAAGAACTTTATATTTCCTTCTTATGTATTTATTTATTTATTAAGATTAATTAATTAATTAATTAATACAAACACTGGGTACAGTCAGAAGCACAGGAAGGTGAGAGAATTCATCAGAGCCAGAGAGGGGAACAGAACAGGCAGACCGACAAAGTACACTGCTGAGGGGAGCAGCGGGCATGGCAGGAGAGGTCTGTGTATCATGTGGGACCCTTGTTGGAGGTCAGGGATCAAACTGGCGCTGCAGAGGCTGCGGGCAGCTTCACAGCCCAGCGCTCAACCGCTGCGCCACCAGGGGAGGCCCTTCCTTCATATTTAAAGGACAGTCTTCTGGGATTCCTAGCTGGCAATTTTTGTCATTGAGTATTGTGAATACATTGTTCCATTCTCTTCTTGTCTACAGAGTTTCTTCCCAAAAGTTTGATGTCAGTTGTATGGGTTTTCCTCTATATGTTACCTGTGTTTGCCCCCAGCCACCTTCAATATTATTTGTCTTATGATGTTGTAATCTTCATAACTACTTGTCTTCATGTAGGTCTTATTACAGTTAACTAACCAGGTACCTTTTTTTTTTTTTTTTTAGCTTCATGAACTTGTATATTTATTTCATTCCCCAGGTTTAAGAAGTTTTTCTTTATTATTTCTTTAAATAATTTATCTGTTTCTCTCTCTCTATTGCTTCTGGGATAACAATTATCCTTATGTTGCCTTTCCTAATGGAGTTGGATATTTCTTTGTGTATTTCTTCATTCTTCTTTGTATTTTCCTTTCTTCTTCCATATGAGTTATTTGTGTATTATGATCTTTGAGGCATTAATTTGGTCCTCTATTTGTTCTAGTCTGCCTCCATAACTGTCAGCAGAAATTTTTAGTTCTCTATCAGTACTTTTGCATCCTATAACTCCATTATTTTCTTTTTTTTTTAAGATTTACTTATTTATGCATACAAGAACTGGGGTATTGACCAGAGGTGCGGGGGTTGAGAGGATTCACCAGAGACAGAGGGGGAAACAGAACAGGTGGATTGACTGAAATACACTGCTGAGGGGAGCAGCAGTGAGACAGGAGAGGTCTGCTGCGCCATGAGGGTAGCTCCCTGGCTGGGGATCAAACTCGTGCTGCAGTGGCTACAAATAGCTTCATAGGTTGCATCTTAACCCCTTCCACCACCAGGGGGGCCCACCATTATTTTCTTGATTAAATCTTAAATTTCTAATTTCTGTTAATTAATTTTATATCTCAAGTCATTTTTTTGCATTTGATTCCATTTCTTTATCATAGAAATTTTAAACTCTCTATCTCATAGGAAGATGAGATCATCCATACTTTTGTGATTGGGTTCTAGGGAGTTGTTCCCTCCTTGTGATGACATGTTCCCTTGAGGTCTCAATTGTCTGTGTTGTGGGTTGTGCTTTTTTTTTTTTTGCCTCCTCTATTAGATCTTCTCCCCTGGAATTTGTCCTATCCAGCTGTGCAAGTTGAAGACTTCATGAGAGCCATTAGAGCATGATGAGGGGGAGGGAGGTACCGCTTCTGATTCCTCACCTTGGCAACCAGCAACCAGGAAATCCTTTGTTCTCAGGTGCTCTGTTTTCTGTGGTTTCCTGTAGTTTCTGACTATATACTCAATGCAACACCAGAGTTCCCAAATGAGGGAGGGGTAGGCTTGCCTTCATTCTTTCCAAAGTCTCATGTTAAGAAGTCCTGTGTTGCAAAATCTGTGTACTTGTTGTACCTGGCAGTTCTGTGCTTTTCCCTACAGTGGGGCCAGACAGGCACTTGTTCTTGAAGTTTCTTTGTGTGCACAGTCCAGAGGTCATGCTGGAATGGTGGTGGAGAGTGGTGGGCATGCCCCCAGTCTCTGAGAAGCCTGTGATCTAAAAACCCTCCTGTGGAAAATTATGCATGTGATAAGCCTAGCAGTGCTGTACTTTCACCAACAATGGAGCCAGACAGGTGTCTGTGCTCTCAGTTTCTTTGTGAGCACAGAGAGAGGTCAGAAGCAGGTGGGAGAGAGAGCTGTGGGCTTAGCCACAGTTTCTGGGAAGGCTGTGGTCTAGAAGCCACCTGCAGAAATGTCAATGGGCACCATCTAGTTGTTTAACATAGGGCTAGACAGACTTTTGTGTGCAGTCTCTTGTTAGCATAATTCAGAGGTTGTACTCTGGCAACGTTTCAATTTTAATGCAGATTTACACAAAGTTAGTTGAGATATATTGAGTGAGAATCCTGTTGCACAACAGAGTGTGTAGATAGCTGCTGAAGTCAGGGAGTCAAGTGCCAATGACAAGTAACTGCCAAGCATCCTCATATTTGACTGTTCAGTATCTCGATATCTGGGAACAAGAGGTAAGTGTATTTTTTGATACTTCCTATATAAAATTGATTAAAATGTCAGGTTATTTATTTATAGTGCAGTTAGGGCTAGGTCAATGGCAATAGATTGCTTATGATGAAGTGGGAAATATCTACATAAGCAAGTTCTATGATTGTCTTAGAGTCTCTATGTAAAACTCATCAATCAAGGGCCAAGAGGAGATTTCACCAGTGAGACTCAACACCTCCAGGTGCAGGAAAAGTGTGAAAAACACCTAGCACCTCTTAAAAGGCCTTCAAATTAATTTCAGCTGTTAAACCCTCTGAGCCCACATTATGCAATTTCTCTTGCTATGGGGTTTCAGCCATCATATATCTTAATTATGTAGAAAGAAGTTAAACCACAAAAGATGGGTGACTTACCAAAGACTTGGGAGAAAATCTAATTAGAACTTATTTATTATTATTTTTTTAATGAGACTAGCACATACCCTGATACCAAAATCTTATTAGAACTTTAATTAGATTTGGTAACTTTCTCTTTCCCCATAAGTTCTCTTTCGGCTTTTTGGGGGTCACATGAATTACCTGGTGTAGTGCCAGGAAGGGCACAGAGGAGGATCTCTATGATCCGAGCAGAGGGGTAAAGGAGAGTCCTAGTGCCCTTGATGACTTTTTCAGACTTTTATTGAGACTGTTACCAGGTACACAGCAGGCAGGGGTGCCGGGGTCCAGGAGGCTGGCAGGCCTCCCAGTCCCCAGCGAATCTTCATTCTTTCTGGGCTCTCTGGTGTCCTCTCGTGGTCTCTGCTTCTCCTTTGCTGCTCTGCTGGTCCTGTTCTCACTCTTCTTGTTTTTGCTCTGCTCTCTCGTTCTGCTGTTCTGCTACTCTTTCTCTGCTGGCATCCCAGTGACGCCACCCTTATAAGCCCAGTCTCTGCCAAGGTGTGTCCACCTATGCATGCCCACACCCTGCTCCAGGTGTCCTCCATCTGACATGCACGAAGGACCACCGAGATCCATCATCAATGCTAATGGCAGGAGGGCAGAAAAGCCCGATAATCACATACCCTACACCTGGGTAAAGCAATCTGACCTTAATTTAACCAAGGGGGGAAAACTATCCTTTGCCAGGAGTCTCCTGTATCTGGTGATGATCTAAGCAGTTAACACGTGCAGATGATGTGACACAGACAGGAAAAATACTCAAAAGAAGGTAATCATCTGCTGTGATGTTATAGTATTTATAGAGTGGACTTTGTGTTTGATGCCCCAAATCCATTCCATCCTTCATGATTAGTCCAGTGAATTTTCCCATGACCAGTGAATGATTCAGGGTTTATCAGGTCTAAGCAAACTGGCACACTGAAATATAAGGGGTGTTGAGGATAGCTTAAAGAATCTAGTCAAGAGAGAAGAGATAAAAAGAGAAAATATATGAAAATATATATATAGATATGCACACACACATATACAAAGCTACTAACACAAACACTAAATTGGTAGGAAGGGAGAAAATAACTAGAATGCTACCTGTTTGCCTGTTCATTTCATACCTAGTCATCCCCAGATGTGCTACTTGTAAATCAACCTTAGCATAAAGTTGTTCTCACCGAGCAGAGCAGGAAGATGCAAATATTGCTTAGATCTTTTTGATGACAATCAACAGTTACTAAATCAATTCTTCAGAAACCTAAAAGTCTGTAACCTCTGGTGTCCCTGTAGAGTGAGTTGATACATTTTTTGCATTATAAATCCATCCGAGTTGGATTTCTGTTCTTGTAGTAGAAATCCCAATCAATATACTTTAACATTTTTAATTTGCTTTATAACATATTGCTTTGGGGCCTATGTACTTTCCACATACCCCAATTGTTTATCTACTATTCTCTGTACCCTAGAAGATTGGTGCAGGGTAAATGATTGTCAGGCTTTTCTGCCCTCCCACCATTAGGATTAATGATGGCGGACACCTAAGTAGGGTGTGGGCCTGCTAACGTGACTTGACCTGGGCTAAGATTGGGCTTTTAAGGGTGGCATTGTGGGGACGCCAGAAGAGCACCAGAAGAACAAGCCAGAGAGAGAATGAGAACAAGCAGAAGAGCAGAGAACGACCAGGAGAGCAAGCGAGAGCCCGGAAGAGAACCAGCAGGGAAGCAGAGGCCACAAGAGAACCAGAAAGCCCAGAAAGAGTGAAGACTTGCTGGGGGCTGGGAGGCCTGCAGCCTCCTGGCTCCCTGGCACCCCTGCCTGCCAAACCTGATAAACTCAATAAAAGCCTGAAAAAGCCACCGAGGGCTCCAGAACTTTCTCCTTTACCCATCTATAGGGTCAGGAAGGACACAGTGCAGGTTTTCTATGATCCCGCAGACCAGGTAAGGGAGGAATCAGAGTCCTCAGTGGCTTTTTGCAGACTTTTATTGGAGTTTACCAGGCAGGCCTCCCAGCCCCCAGCAAGTCTTCACTCTATCTGGGCTCTCTGGCGTGTTCTCTCTCTCTCTCTCTCTCTCTCTCTCTCTCTCTCTCTCTCTCTCTCTTCCCCCACTCCCCCCCACTCCAGGTACCCGCCATCAGGCATGCATTCAAGACCGCAAGGATCCGTCATCTATCCTGATGGCAGGAGGGCAGAAAAGCCTGACATTTTTCCTTACCCTACACCATCTGTTCCAACTGTAGAGATCCTGCTCTGTGCCTTCCTGGCATTGTAGTTGTCCACCTGGTCCACATGACCTGGGTTCTTTTGCTCTCTGATGTCCAGCTAGGTTCACCAGTGGGAGGCACCATATAGGACATAGGAGGACAGAGGAAGACATTGGATGGTTCTTTCATAATTCCTACCTTAGACACAGATTTTCTTTAGCAGCTGTGCCCCTCTGTGGCTATAGCTCCTGGAGGGGGATGAGCCTCCTCAGCCCCAGTAATTCTTTTCTCCCTGTTTCTTCAGACCTGGGGTGGTAAGTCATCCCTCTGTTGCATGCCTCTGTCTACCTCAACATTTCTGGTTCATTCTTTTAATTTTGTGTATATCTCTGGAAGTAGCTTTTCAATAAAGTCTCTTCATTGGAGTTATCTGCAGGCAATTCCATTTTCTTCCATGACCTTGACTGTTACAGCCTATCCCTTTTATGCTTTTATTTATTAAAAAAACTATAAAAATCAATCCTGAATTATAAATTAAGCTATTCAAGGTAGAGATTGGAGTTTAGTAAGTGAGGAATCTGAAAACCTTTTTCCTTCTGGTGAGTTAGAAGTTGCCAAGTTTTTATGCAAATATTTTAGGATTTGTGGAGCATGCACTCTTTGTTGTAACTACCACCACTGCCATTTTTTAACAAATGGGTAGAGGTGTTCCAATAAAATAAGTGGTGGTATGGTTTTTGGTCCCTGGCCTCTGCTCCCTAACCTCTGAGTTGGCTCATTTGGCTTGTGACCTTGAAGTGTGGAAACGAGATGCTGGTTTCCTAGTTTCAAAAGAGAATACTATGTAAGGGACACTTTTTTAAATTACAAGGTAAGTCTTTTAAATGATCAAGTCGTTGTGGGAAGATAACTTTTATGTGCAACATAGCATGAAAGAAAACTTTCCTTTGTTAGCAGAGATCTGTAGCATGGAAAATCTCACCCTCATCTGAGCCCTACACACTCCCCTCTGGAGTCTCTGGTAGATTGTTAGTTCAGGGCAAGGCACTGGTTGTAGCAGCCAATTTCTATTTTATATCAAGCAAGGACAGAGGAGTGACATTCTCGCAGGAGGCTTTTGAGACTGAAGGAGAATTTAAATTGGTAAGCCACTGGAGTCTTTTTCTTCCAAGAAGGCTTCTCAGATTCCTTTCCCACTGAGGTGCTTCCACAGGATTGTCCCCAGAGGAAACTAGGGGTTGTCACTATGTTCTGCTTTGTGGTAAATCAGCAGTGCATTCTCTGTCTTCAGATTCTAGATAGTATGGGCCTTGAGGACAGAGATTCTTCTTTGTATGTGCCATGAAACCAAACACTGAGTCTTGCCCATGTTGTGCTTCCTGCTTAAATAATTGAGCTAAATTTAATTTCTCAATAACTATTTTAAAACTTGAACATACAGGTTCAGCATTGCCTGGGAAAGAGCATAAATGTCCATAAATGGACAAGAGTATATACTACATGGCTAAATATGTAAAAGTTACATCAAACTCTCTGTGACCTGGCTTGTCTTCCATTCCTGGCCCAACAGCTTTCTCACTGGCAATCACCTTTGAGATTTTTGCTCTCCCTGGGCCTTCCCTTCTATTGTCAGCCCAAGAGTTTGCACAGACTTCCTGGGGTAGAGCAAGGTGGAAACTAGACTCATTCTAAGGGTTTTTGGGTTGGCAAACCTGGCATGAGCAGTGACTTAATTTCCTAGGAAGACACTCTGGTCCAGGTCCTTTCCCTTATGCCACACTTATCTGACTCAGTACTTCCAGGTTAGTCTAAGGCTTTCTAGAACAAACTATCTAAGTATAAGGCAGCAAGAGAACAGCTATCTGGGGAATTGGTCTGCTAGACATCCACTTTGGGCGGTGGATGGCAGCCAACTTAAACAAAAAGCAGACACTCTTTCTGCTCTCTTGGGAAAGCAACTGTGATCATAGCCAATCCTTCCAACCCTTCCCAATTCTCCCCCCCCCCCCACCCAACTTTGACATACATATTCTCAAGCATTTTCAATGGCCTGCTTCCTCTGGTTTGGGGCCTCAGTTCATCTCACACTGTCTTCTTCCATATTTCTTGTTTACTCAAGTAGTTACTAAACCTTTCATAATCTTTTGGCAGATGCAAGAAAAAAGAAGCAAGCATCTTTTGTCGTAGAGTTTGTGATCCTGGTGTAAACTGGGCAGGGACCCTCTTAACCAGGTTCAAGGGCAACAGAACCCAGAAGGTGCCCCTGGAGGATATTATAGGCATCTTCCCAGAGAATTTGCTCACTGAAAAAAATTGCTCCTGTTGAAGCTTTTTCTCTGGTTGGCTTATACCAGTGGTCCGGGATTACTGAAATACAGAGTTCTGGAGGCCACATTTGAACTTTCTCGTTCAGTAGGCAAGTCTGAAATAAAAGCCCCAAATAAAATCCATACATCTAAGAAGTTCCCAGGTGATGATACTTGCCTGGAGCCCATACTTTGAGAACTGCTGGTGTGTATGATTGCATAGTCAGTGAATACCCCAATATAGCAATGGTTCTCGTAATTCCACAGACAAGCAATGGATTGCCCTAGCTGGCACCAACCCTAAGATATTGTTAGAAACTTGATCTTTAGTATCTGGGAAAAGAAAGAAAAACATTTAAAGCTGCAAGCAATTTCGAGTCTCTAAGGGTAGGGACATGAATTTACCTCAGAGGCAAATTGTTGCTTTTGGTCTGGGAAAGCCACTTAAGCCTGTCATTTATTTACAAAAATGTAAATCAAATATTCACCCACTGCTCTAGAGGGAAATGTGAAGTCAGTATTAACCCGAACACATGTTTGAAACTGAGGAGTTGAGTGTTCTATTTGATAACATGAGTTTTGGAGAAAGATTGAGCCAAACTTTTACCTGGGAGACAAAGTTGTCTGGGTGGGGATTCGGTGGGGGTTGCATGTTCCAGCATTTCTAGGCCAGTCTCATTCTGAGAGCAATTTGTTTCAAGCTGTGGCCTAATCTTTGTGTGTGCAGCCATTGTTTTCCAGAACTGAGACCTGAAGACTTAAAAAGGAGGGGTTCAAAGCACAGCAACTCTACCAGGCACTTGGTATATTGCCTACAGAATATTTCAGGCAGCATCACTCATCATATAATGCAGCTTAATTATGATTTTCTGTGGTAATTTTTCTGATAGGGGTTTTTCTCCAGAGAAAAGGACTCTTTTCATTGTCAGTGTATCTTGGAATAGGTTTCAATCTAGGAAAATGAGGAGGGAGGAAATGGAACCTAAGTGAGGGAAGGGATTCTTCTCCCAGGGTAGGTGGGCAGCTGGACCTGGATTCTGAAAAGGTGGAAGGATGGGGTGGGCATGAACTGTGGGATAGACTGGGTAAGGTCAGAAGATTGCTTGTAAGGGTCCTTGAAAGAAGGAGAGGGACTGTGGACTCTGAAACTCATCACTTCCAATCCAGGGTTACACTTTCCTTCTTTGATATCTGAGTGCAGGGTAAATGATTTTCAGGCTTTGCTGCCTTCCCCCCATTAGCACTGCCTGCCTGATGATGGGTACCTGCATTTTGTTACATTATTATACTTGGTTGTATTGTTTACTTCTGTAGGCCCATGGCTGCAGTACTGCTATATTGGCCAAGAGAAGCAGAGTCAGGAGAGAGAACGCCAGAGAGCCCAGTAAAGAGTGAAGATTTGCCAGGCTGGGAAGCCTACCTGCCTCCTGGTCCCACGGCACCTCTGCCTGCTGTGTACCTGGTTGCTGCACTACATGTAAAAGCTCAATAGAAGTCTGAGAAAGCCACCGATGGCTCCAGGACTCTTCTTTGCCTGTCTGATCGGGTCATGGAGAACCAGCTCTGTGCCTTCCTGCCTCTACACTGAGATTTTGCTGAACTATGTTGTTCACAGATGTTTAATCTCTGTTGGGAAGTGAGGGTTTAAGGGACGACATATGAGTAACTTGGAGATAACTGACCAAGGAGAGGTCAGTGTTCAAGACCACTTCTCAGGGAGAGTAGACCTTTCTGCAGCCTGGACGTGTCAGAAAGTGCTGCTAGTATGGAACAGAGAAAAGGGGTTCCTGAGCTTGTGTGAAATGACACTGTGGTTGGTAGGGAAACGTTTCTTGATAGGTAGGTAGGGGCTCAAGATAAACCATAATTTTGAAGTTGTGGTATGATAAAATAAAACTGGATATTTGAGTTACAAGTGGAATATAGTTGGTTGGTGTAGTGCCAGTGTAGGGTAAGGAAAAAGGTCAGGCTTTTCTGCCCTTCTGCCGTCAGGATAGATGATGGATCCTTGTGGTCCTGAATGCATGCCTGATGGCAGGCGCCTGGAATAGAGTGTGGGCATAGGTAGATGGGATTCACCTGGGCTGAGACTGAGTTTATAAGGGCAGTGTCATGGGGATGCCAGCACAGAAGCAGAAGCCGAGAAGAAGCCAAGAATGAACAGAAGCTGAGAGAGAAGCAAGAGAAGCAGAAGCCGAGAGAAGGCCGGAGAGCCCAGAGTGAAGACCTGCTGGGGGCTGGGAGGCCTGCCAGCCTCCTGGGCCCCCAGCGCCCCTACCTGCCATGTAGCTGGTAATCCCAATAAAAAACCTGCAAAAGCCACTGAGGACTCTGACTCCTCCTTTACCCGGTTTGCTGGATCATAGAAAACCTGGCCAGTGGTCCTTCCTGCCCCTACAGCCAGGAAGGCACAGAGCTAGTTCTCTCTGATATGAGAAGACAGATAAAGGAGAGTCCTGGAGCCCTGGGTGGCTTTTTCATAGTTTTATTGAGCTTTTACATGTAGCGCAGCAACAAACAAGGTACATGGCAGGCAGGGGTGCTGGGGGGCCAGAAGGCCGGCAGGCCTCTCAGCCCCCAGTGAATCTTCACTCTTTACTGGGCTCTCTGGTATTCTCTCTCTTTCTCTCTGCCTCTCTAGGCCAATATAAATACTGCAGCCATAGCCCACAAGAGTAAACAACACAACTGAAGATAACAATGTGAAAAAATGCAGTGCTCACTATCAGGCATGCAATCCTAATGGCCGGAGGGCAGAAAAGCCCTAAAATTATTTACCCTACAGTTGGCTTGGTTAATAATTAGATATAATTGAGGGACAGGCCTTATATGTGAACGTCTCAAGAATGACTAGGAGTAGAAAAAGTGACTACGAGTAGAAAGTTTTTCCTTCCCTTTAATAGGTAATTTAAGTCTTCACGACAAGTGAATATATCAAGATTGCTGCATCAGCAAGAAATGGAACTTCTTGTATGTAGATCTCAGATACGAAATAGTTTCATTGAATAAGCTTCAAAAACTCCCTCTAATTAGGCAATATGATTTCCATCAATTCTATTAATCTTCCATGGCAGATACACAAAAATCCTAAACATAGAAGGAAATAAAGCCATGTTAGAGTAACATAAGGGGTTGAATAGGTGCAGAAGGTCACTAAAGAAAATGAATTTTCCTGTAATTTATTTGAGAGCTCCAAAAATAACAAATTACAACAAATATCACTTTGGAACCAAATTTTTCCCTGCTTCATCATGGATCCAAGGGAACTAGCAGACTGGACAAGGCCATCCAGAAGGTGGGATATGTCTTGATTTTAGCCAAAGTAAGCATACTATGCAGACAAACAAAACAATCTGGGAAGAAGAAGCCAATATATAACACATGCTGATTAAGTGAAAAAGTGAATTTATATTTAGTACATCAAAGAGTTGGATCAAGGACAGCACAGTGTGGGCGCAGAAGCTATGGTGCTGATCACCATAATTCATGCAGGGAAGCAAGTGGCTTGTGCAGAAGGTAGCCATTAATGCTGAGCAAGAGGAAGTGATTATTTTCTGTTCAAGGAATTTTGTATGCCCATTGGCTTCCTGATCTTAAAAAATCAAAACAAATTACAGTGTATTTGTAAGGAAAATTAGTAAATCAGGCTATTTTTAGCTTTCCACACAAGACAGCCCATACCTTGAAATGCACTTTTCTACCATTCAGACATCTAGCAAACAAGAGAGGGCCTTGCACTTGCAACAATGTATCGATTGTGTGGTTGTGGGCACATAGGTAAAGGTGGGTGGGCAGTAGAGTTGCTGTTCTGCTTCTCTCTGTGTTGAGTCTCTTTCGTGCATTCTCTGCTTGCCAGTGTGCAGGGTCCCCTGTTTCCACATTAAAGGCCTGCAAAATCCACACCCGCCTTGGAATGGTTGCACAACAGTATTATACTGCTCTTTGGAAGAAGCTGGAAACTAATATTTTCTTTAATAATTATTTTTTATTACTGGATTTAGACTAACATACCATGGAAAGGTTCATATGATTAAGGCAAACCTCACGCACAGAACAGTTCACAGTCTGATTTGCTTCTTAACCTGTTCCTCATTGTGTCCTTTCAAACAAAATTCATATTTCACTGAGACTATGGAACACTTTGAAAAAATCGATTAACCAATTAAATAGAAGGATAGTGTATTTTTCACTTTAAATGGGTTAGGTACTAATGAAAGTTAGACATTATTCCATGACTATATTTTTTTCCCTGCTTATGTAACATCCTTGGGAAAATGTACTGGTGTGTAATTATCTTTTAACCACACTTTTTAGTCGAGATTTCAGTGTTTCCACTGTATTCTTACTCATCTCCTGGACCTCCCGCTAGAGCAGCGACTTGCCCTTTGAACAATGGGGCAGTAACAAGGTGTGGGGTCAAGCACGACCCTTGGACTCCACACCCCAACCAGGATTTGCTGCCTGGTTGACTGTCTACCATCTGATGGCCGTGGGCATTTAGTGGTGTGGAGTGCATCACTATTCTTTCTCTGATAGAACAGTCACTACTCTTCCTATAACACCCAGCAGTGGCATGTAATAGAAAATTACAGGAATGCTCACGAATTGAGGACAGAGGAGACTGGAGGACTTTCTACCTGGCTGAACTTTCCTGAACTGAGTTTTGGCCACAACTAACATGCACCACCAATGTTTTCTCCTTAGTGTGTAAGCCCCTTGTATTCACAAGCTTTCAAGTAGTTCTGATTAACTGACCTTTCACTTATGATAATACTTGTTTTGCAAAAATCTGTTTTAGTGTTGAAGTATTTGGGGTGACTTTTAAAAACATGTTTTGAAAGAGTTTTCCTTTCAAGCTATGGAAACTTTTTGGAAAACATGATGGGTTTACCAAGATGTTAGCTGTTTTATCTACTCCCTGTAAAGGAAGTAGTAGGAAAGTTCCCAGGAACCCCAAAGCAGGATGGTCAATAGAGTGCTCTTGACATGTAGCCAGCAAGTGCTTGCTTTTCAAGGCACCACATGTTTGGAAAGGTAAAAAAATAAACTATTGGATACAAGCACTACAGAAGTGTAGAGGAGGGTGTCTGTAGGGCCAGGAATGGCCACTGAGCAGGGTTTTTACGATCCGAGCAGACTGGGTAAAGGAGAGTCCTGGAGCCCTCGGTGGCTTTCTCAGGCTTTTATTGAGCTTTTACATTTAGTGCAGCAACAAGGTACATGGCAGGCAGGGGTGCCTGAAGGCCTCCAGACACCCAGCAAGTCTTCACTCTTGGCTTCTCTCTCTCCCCTTCTCTCTTCTGCTTTTTTCTCCTGCTTCTGCGTCTGCTTCTCTTGGTGACTATCTCAATACTCTTCCCATGGCCCACAGAAGTAAATAAGACAGCTTGCAATAATGTAACAACTGCAGGTGCCCCATCAGGTAGGGCAATCCTAATGGTGGGAGGGTGGAAAAGCCTGAAAACCATAATTACCAAACCATTTACCCTACAGTGTAATGAAACCATCCCAAGCGGTCTAGGTTGTTTGTTGATTCAGGCAAATGGAAGAAGAATATTAGAGTCTTGAGGTGTCTGATGTGCCAGGAGAACCGATACACAGACAGGCAGGTGGGCAGGCACAGAGAGACAGAAAGACCAAAATACCAAAAGGCGGAATGGCAAATAGCAACTGAGTCCTCCTAGCCTCCTTTACACTGTTATGTGCCCATACCCGCACAACTGACACATTGCTGCCAATGCAAGGCTTAGCTGTTGTATGCTGGGTGTCTGAAAGATGGAACACATAGCATTTCAAGTTACGGACTGTCTGTTCTTTAGAAGGTAATAAATTGGCCTGAAAACTCGTTTTCCTTACAAGGGGAGACTAATTTGATGGGAGATAGGAGTTGGGAAAGACTTCCAGACTGACTGTCTGACTTCGAACTGCCTGGTTGCTGGGAGTGGCACATGGGGAGAGAAGGACCAGGGCTTTCACTTCTGGTGGACCACAGCAGACAGCTGGTTTAGGAAATAATGATTAGGTACTAATCACTGGTCTGATTAGACTGACACACAGGATTTCTATCTCTATAGCACTTTTCAAAACTGCCCAAAAGCATTCAATAGAGATAGTATAGTAACTATAAAGGTCTGGGTGGTCTTTCTATACAGCCCATTTTGCAGCTAATGCATTAAAGATCCTGCTACATGGCATAAGCAAAGGATAAAGCAACAGGTTGCTACTTAGAGTGTCAGGATGTGATGGACTCTGGGGAGTTCTGGCTGACATTTATGCAAGCAGCAGACGGATACATTCTTGATCTTCACAGGAGCCCTGGATCCATGTCTGCTTTTCAAGTTTATAAAGGGAGGGTGAGCACAGTGGACTCTGGTGGAGAATTATGGGTGATTGGCTGGTGGGAGAACCATGATGACCACACCTGAGGGGAGAAATTCTTGTGATAAAATTAGAGAGATGAAAAATAATGGTAGTTTAATAAAAAATATATTAAAAGGAGAAAATAAAATGAAGTTGTGTCTACCTACATCCTAGAAATTTGTCTTTATTTCCATATTTGGGAATAATAAGATATTTTTATAATGAGAGACTAATAATCACTTTGTCCATGTTATTTTCAATTCCTGTTCTGTATGTTCTGTTTAGGTGTGAATGTATTGACTATAGGGCTCTGTTATTTGGTGAATGAGATATTTATGTTTGTTTTGAAAAGGATGTGCCTAACTATTGAAGGCTGGGAAGACAATACTGAAAATGCTGTTGCCATTTTAATTTAAAAAATTTATGTAAAATAAATGTAAACGTAAGAAAGAAATGAAATTGTATTAACTTAAAATGTGCAACCTAAGGAGTAATACATGTCATCTGTCCAACTTTGCATATAAGGTCAGACAAATAACTGGCATGACCTTAGTCATTTGCTCTCACTGAGACTTGTGTTTCTAATCTGCCTATATTTTATCAGTTAAACTGAACAAACCGTGCAAATATCTTATAAAATTCCTGCCAAGAAGTCACTAACAGAAGATGTTTGTAATAACGTAAGTCTACGCGAAGTGCATGGAATTGGGGATTAACTTCCCTCCTAATCCTCTGTCACATAATGCAATTAAAGATAGGACAGTAGGGCCCCTGGTAGCACAGGAGTTAAAGTCAGTGCTATCAAGCTATCGCCAGCCACAGCAACACGAGATCGATCCCCAGCCAGGTCGCTAACACACATGGCGCAGCAGACCTCTCCTGTCTCACCCACTGCTCCCCTCAGCAGTGTATTTCAGTCAGTCTGGCTGTTCTGCTCCCTGCTCTGTCTCCGGTGAATCCTCTCAACCCCCGCACCTCTGGCCTGCACCCCAGTTCTTGTATGCATAAATAAATAGATCTTTTTAAAAAAGAAAATATGACAGTATATTCTAATCTGATAAATAATTGGTCAAAAATTGTAGTTACTAGGACAACTTATTGTATAATAATTTAAAAGACTTACTTCTTACAGAAATTTAAGAATAATCTGACTCTACGAATATATTGTACCAAGGGATTTTAGTTAATAACCGTGGTAAGTAGAAGTAATTTATATAAAAAAAAGTGTGCATTAAGATATATGCTTAAAATGGCAGAGACCACAAGGAAGGTTTTCTTTGTCTGTATAAAACATGTAACAAAGTAAAAGTAAGAATAAACCCATGCACATGTGTCAGGTGACATCTACTCTTTCTACTCCAAAACAAGCTATGCCCCTGTGTGCCTCTTCCTTGGTCAATGCTGCTAAATTCTGATGCTTTGGAATCCCCTTTCTACATTTCAAGTTCAACATCCCCATCCAGGTTGGCCTTCTGTGTCTAGCTCTCTCGGTCATAACCTGTACCTGTTTTTTCTGCATTACACCTAGGAGAAAATTGGATTGTAAATATTTTTTTCTGCTTATTTTTTAATTCTTTTTTTAAAATTTTGTTGAGCTCTAAGTACAGGACATCCTTATCATCTTATAAACTGTCTTCAAAGGGTATTTTCAGTAATGAAGAAAGACACTTCCAATCAAGCTATTGAAGAAATGGAGAAATGGTTTCCTTTTCAAATTTGAAGTCCTATGCACTAAGGAATTTCGTTTTTATCCTGAGATTAGTAACATGAACATGAAGTGTAACCCCATGTCGCTTCACTGTGAGATGGTATGGGATGGCACATCTATAAAGTAACTAAGGGCCTGGATGTGCTTTTCATTTCCTAAATGGAGATGTTGCCTATGTTTATTGCACCACTATTTACAATAGAGAAAACCTGGAAACAACCCAAATGCCCAAAAATAGATGACTGGATCAAGAAGATGTGGTACATATACACAATGGAATATTACTGAGCATTCAAAAAAGATAAACTCATGCCATTTGCAGCAACATGGATGGGACTAGAAGGAATTATGCTCAGTGAAATAATCCAGAAGGAAAAAGAAAAATACCGCATGGTTTCACTTATAGCAGGAATATAGGGGAACCAAATAAGACATCAGTATAAAAAAATAATAAGTGCAAAACACAACAAAGCAAAAACAGACAATTATAAATCAGAGACATCCTGCAGGGGAGGAGGAGGGAGAGGGAGCAGAGGGAGGGAGGGAGGCACACAGGGGACTGAGGTGATGGTGCACGGGTGCATTGGTGAAGGAAACTCTATGGGGACTACACTCTAGGGGGTGGGGGAAGCAAGGCCAAACAGGTCCTGGCTGGCTTCTCAGGTAGCTCTCTACCAAAGTGCAGCAGGACCAAGGAACAGTCTTGCCACTCATGGGAGAGGGCTTATGTGCATGAAGAGAGGCAGAGAAAAGACTGAACACAAAGACTCAACAATATGGCAAGATTATGGTGGTGGTGTTTTTTTTCCCTCTCTTGTCTTTGCCTTTTGTGGCATTGGTACTGGTAGCCACATTTGCCTGCCACCCATGACATCAAGTATGAAAGATTGAATTGAACTCTAAAGAATGATCAGGCATATGTCATCCTAAGTAGAGGTGCTGGCAATCAAATTTGGTTCTAAGGGCCAGTTTTTAACATTATGTGACTGATGGCCTCCTCCTGCTTTGAATTTTCTTACACATCTTAAAAACTGCTTGCTTTTCTTTCTTTTTTTTTTTTTTTCATGAGAGAATAACGGATAGGAGTGTTACGGAGGTGGGTATATGTGTGTTATTCACACACGCATGTGCAAGCATGAGCGCTCGCTTTCGTCTGTGTGTGTCATAAAACTGAAAGAAATGCAAGTTTTAGCTGCAAGGAAAGCTTTTTATAGCAAAGTTATAAATCACTTCAAGGAGTGATTTTCAGTGAAGAGCTGACAGCTCCCTGTGAAGTGACCATGCCAGGCCTGCCATTCAAAGAAGCTTGGAGACCAGTCTTGTTTGTCATCTAAAATGAAAGTGATATGTTTTTGGGGATGCCACATGAGATGGCAAGATGGAGTGTTCCTGTAATTTGCACTATCTTTGGATGAAACTAGAAGGAGGTGTTAGTATGATGTAATATATAATATTGAGTGTGAAATGATAAAGCAGTTGTATTCTGAGCTACTCTTTGGGGAAGAATGGAGACAGAAATGCTATATATTTTTCCACAAAAGTTGCCTGGCTACCAGATTTCTGTTCATAAATGATCAATTTGCAGTTGGATTCCAAGCAGTAAGTTACTGCACCTGTGTGGCATAGTTTATAACGTTTCCCCATCCTCTAATGAGTTCCCCAAGTCCAGAGAGAGAGAGAGATCAGACATAGATCTCCCAGTCTTACAGGTAGAAATCCATAACACAGCAGAATCACAGCTAAAACTGAGGAAGTATAATGGAAGCAACAAGAACACTCATAGAAGTCCATTTGAGAAAGATTCTTCTCTAAGCAAGAGATTAAGTCATCATGATTCCTAAGGAAAAAGGGGACCTCCCAGCACACTAGGCCCAACAGTTATGAATAATGGAGGGTACGCAATGTCTAGACTAGATAAGAATTCATCTCTAATCATCCCTGTTAGCACCAGTTCCTTCGTGTAAAGGAACCTAAGGCTTCTGTCAGAAACCACTGCATTGCCATGATATAAACTGGATATAAACTTGACTGATATAAAATAATTCTGAAAAAAAATAGAGGGTTTAACACATCCCACAAAATCATTTTTTGAAATAAAATACATATTGGTTGCCAAAAATGCATTGTCTTTTTATTGTCATATCAACTATTTTATGGGGAATTAATATTAAAATGAACTTAGAGAATAGACAATTCATAAATGATGTCAGAGGCAGAGACAGGTCCAGAAAAAAAGGATTTGGCTATTATTTTCCATCCATTATTAGAAATTCTTGCTGAAGCAGCCTATCTCTTACCTTCGGGGAGAGCACAGACGAGTCCTTTCATATGATGTCACCACCACATACTGCTGTTCCTGGGTCTTTGCCAAAGTGAGGCATGGGTCCAAGCTTGTTTTCAGTGTAGCCAAGAACTTTCATTCTAACTGGAACTATGATACTCTCTTGCTTTTTTTTCATCTGCAGTCCTCTTAGCACTGCTTTCCTTGCTTAATTTCACTTAATATTTATTTATATATTTATTTATTTTAAAAAGATTTATTTATTTATTTATACAAGCACTGGTACAGTCAGAAGCGCAGGAGAGTGAGAGAATTCACCAGAGTCAGAGCGGGGAGCAGAGCAGGCAGACTGATGAAGAAATAGACTGCTAAGGGGAGCAGCGGGCGCGGCAGGACAGGTCTGTCACGCCATGTGGGACCCTCGCTGGTGGCCGGGGATCGAACTGGTGCTGCAGAGGCTGCGGGCAGCTTCGCAACCCAGCACTCAACCGCTGCGCCACCAGGGGAGGCCCCTTCACTTAATATTTAAAAGATTAGAAGACCCTGAAAAAATATATGCATTCAGAAAGCAAAAATCTTAAAAATTATTGCATTCCCATTTTGAAAGGTATAATTTCTTCCTCACTTCTTTCCTTTATGTAGATGAAATTTAATATATAACATTTAAATTCAATTTATACAACACTTCTAAATCTGTATAAATCTTGAATAGACTGAGAAATGGCTATAATTTGCATTATATGTTTAGGGTCTATTCTCTGTAGTCCTGCCGTATACAAATACTTGAGTCAGTAGCCTTTCACTGATTTTTCCAACCAAGACCCTATTATGCAGAGTAGGCAAAATCAAAACAAACAGCATAATCCTCTGGGTAGGCAGTTTGTTCCATGGCTTCACCAGATGGGACACATATACAGTCAGCACCCAAATGCCTCTAAGGAGGCAAGAAAGTCACAGAGTAGGTGAGGACAAATGAGGAGGCCAGTGTCCTCTTTGAGCTAAAATTATGGTATTCATGAACAAGTAGAGGAAGTTTTACTTCCAAAATTTGGAAGTGGGAGTGGGTTTAAGTGCCTTGTTAGTCACTGGAAGGAGAATCTTGGACAGCAGGGCTATTTCCTTTCCCTGGTCTGTAGCTTCCTTGCCACCACCTGCTCTGTTGATTTCACTAACCTACTCTTGCAAAATTTGAAACGAAAGCAGGTTCTTGTTGCTAAAGTTTGAGATTGTCATGAAGATGCCACAGTGGTCCCCACTCTCCAGAGTTCTTTTGTCTCCTTCTCACATCCCCCTCTCTGACAAGGAATCTTGTCTGTAATCTATTAATTATTAAATTAACAAGGAATCTTATATGTAATCCATTAATCTATTAAATACCGATTAGTCTGTAATCTATTAATATTATAAAATGAACGAAGGCATTATTTATGCCCACTCCTAGTGTCCTTTCTTTTTGTGCCTTCTGTGAGTATTAAGCAACATGGAACTTACATACTGGTTGATAGCAAAGACCACAAAAGACCAGCACCTTATCCTTATGCATTACATTCCCACAATCCAATGTTTCTGCCTCAATAACTTTCCTTCTCTCTTTCTTTTTCTTTTTTTTTTTTTTTTTTTTTTTTTTTTTTTTTTTTTTTTCTTTTTTTTTTTTTTTAATTAATAAATTTTATTTTTATATTCCCCATACAATTGCAATCCCCCCATTCTGACCCCAATCCCTCCCCTCCCGCCCCCCACCCCCCAAAAAGTGTCTCTGGTTCATAGTTTTTGTTGATTTTGATTTTCACTTTCTTATAGTTATTCATTTTCCTGGTCCCTTATTTAAGTTTTCTAGATCCCTGCTATGAGTGAGACCATCCGGTATTTTTCTTTTTCTTTTTGGCTTATTTCACTGAGCATGATCCCTTCCAGCGTCATCCATGTTGCTGCAAATTGCATGTGTTTATCTTTTTTGAATGCTGAGTAATATTCCATGGTATATATGTACCACATCTTCTTGATCCAGTCATCTATTTTTGGGCATTTGGGCTGTTTCCAAAGCTTAGCTATTGTAAACAGTGCTGCTATAAACATAGGGGTGCAGGTGTTCTTTGGAATTGATGTTTCTGTGTTCTTTGGGTAAATACCTAGGAGTGGAATTGCTGGATCCTGTGGAAGCTCTATGTTTAGTAGGTCCAGAAATCTCCACACAGCTCTCCATAGTGGTTGGACCAGTTTGCACTCCCACCAACAGTGCAGGAGAGTTCCTTTTTCTCCACAACCTCGCCAACATTTGTTGTTGCTAGTTTTTTTAATATGTGCCATTCTCACTGGTGTAAGATGGTATCTCATGGTAGTTTTGATTTGCATTTCCCTGATTGCAAGTGATGTTGAACATTTTTTCATATGCCTGTTGGCCATTCGCATTTCCTCTTCAGAGAAGTTTCTTTTTAGTTCCTCTGTCCATTTTTTGACTGGATTATTTTCTTTGTTGTTGTTGAGTCTCATCAGCTCTTTGCAGATTTTTGTGATCAGTCCTTTATCATTAGTGTTGTGTGCAAAAATGTTCTCCCAGTTGGTGGGGTTTCTCTTTGTTTTTGTTATTGTCTCTTTTGCTGTGCAGAAGCTCTTTAATTTGATGTAGTCCCAACTGTTGATCTTTGCCTTCACTATCACTGCTTTGGGTGATGTGTCTGTAAAGATGTCTTTGATATGCAAATCACGTAGTGTTTTGCCTATATTTCCTTCTATGTATTTTATGGTTTCAGGTCTTATGTCTAGTTCTTTAATCCATTTTGAGTTGATTTTTGTATATGGTGTGAGGTAGTGGTCAAGCTTCATTCTTTTGCATGTAGCGACCCAGTTTTCCCAGCACCATTTATTGAACAAACTTTCTTTGCTCCAATGCATAGTCTTTGCTCCTTTGTCAAAGATTAGTTGACCATAAATCTGTGGGTTTATTTCTGGATTTTCTATTCGATTCCATTGGTCTGTATGTCTGTTCTTGTTCCAATACCATGCAGTTTTGATGATTATGGCTTTGTAGTAGAGTTTGAAGTCTGGGAGTGTGATGCCTCCATTCCCTTCTTTTTTTTTCAGGAGAGCTTTGGCTATTCGGGGTTTTTTGTGATTCCATATGAATTTCATCAATAATTGTTCTATTTCTTTGAAGAATAACATTGAAATTTTGATTGGAATAGCATTGAATCTGTATATTGCTTTTGGTAGGATGGCCATTTTAATAATGTTTATTCTCCCAATCCATGAGCAGGGGATGTCTTTCCATTTCTTTGTGTCTTCTTCTATTTCTTTTAACAGTGTTTTATAGTTTTCTTTGTATAGGTCCTTTACCTCTTTTGTTAGATTTATTCCCAAATATTTGATTTTTTTTGTTTCAATAATAAAAGGGATGGTTTTTTTGATTTCTTCTTCTTCAGATTTATTGTTTGTATATAGGAAGGCTACTGACTTTTGCGTGTTGATTTTGTATCCTGCCACTTTACTGAACTGATTGATGAGTTGAATTAGTTTTTCTGTGGAGTTTTTGGGGTTCTCTATGTATATTATCATATCATCTGCAAAGAGTGATATTTTGACTTCTTCTTTTCCTATTTGTATTCCTTGGATGTCTTTCTCTTGTCTTATTGCTCTGGCTAGGACTTCCAGTATTATATTGAAAAGCAGTGGTGAAAGTGGACATCCTTGTCTTGTTCCAGATCTTAATGGAATTGCTTTCAGCTTTTCACCATTGAGAATGATACTGGCTGTTGGCTTGTCATATATGGCCTTTATGATGTTGAGGTACGTTCCTTGTATCCCAAGAATTTCAAGGGCTTTTATCATGAATGGGTGTTGCACTTTGTCGAAAGCTTTCTCAGCATCTATTGATATTATCATATGGTTTTTATATTTCTTTTTGTTGATGTGTTGGATAACGTTGATTGATTTTCGGATGTTAAACCATCCTTGTGTCCCTGGAATGAATCCTACTTGGTCGTGGTGAATTACCTTAAGGATACACTGTTGGATTCTGATAGCTAAAATTTTATTGAGGATTTTTGCATCAGTGTTCATTAGGGAGATTGGCCTATAGTTTTCTTTTTTTGTGTTGTCCTTGTTCGGTTTTGGTATTAGTGTAATGTTGGCTTCATAGAACGTGTTAGGTATTATACCTTCCTTCTCAATTTTTTGGAAGAGTTTGTGAAGGATAGGTACCAATTCATCTCTGAATGTTTGGTAGAATTCATTTGTAAATCCATCAGGTCCTGGGCTTTTGTTTTTGGGGAGCTTTTTGATTACCATTTCAATTTCGCTAATTGTAATTGGTCTGTTTAGGTGTTCTATTTCTTCTTTATCTAGCTTTGGGTGATTGTAGAGTTGTAAGAATTTGTCCATCTCCTCTAGATTGTTAAACTTGTTTCCATATAACTGTTCATAGTAGTTATTAATAATTCTTTTGATTTCTGCTGTGTCCGTTGTGATTTCTCCTCTTTCATTTATTATCCTATTTATTTGTGCTTTCTCCCTTTTTGCCCTTGTGAGCCTGGCAAGGGGTTTATCTATTTTATCTATTTTTTCGAAGAACCAGCTCTTGGTTTCATTGATCTTTTGGATTGTTTTTTTAGTTTCGATTTCATTTATTTCTGCTTTGGTTTTTATTATTTCTTTTCTTCTACTGGTTTTGGGGCTTTTTTGTTGTTCTTTTTCTAGATCTTTGAGTTTCGAGATTAGGTTGTTTCTTTGAGTTCTTTCTTGTTTCTTGATGTGAGCATCTATTGCTATATATTTTCCTCTTATTACTGCTTTTGCTGCATCCCATACATTTAGGAAATTTGTGTCCTCCTTGTCATTCAATTCAAAGAATTTTTTAATTTCTTCTTTTATCTCCTCGTTAGTCCAGTGGACTTCCAGTAGTGTGGGTTTCAATCTCCACGAGGTAGGAGAATACCTTGCCTTCTTTTTATGGTTTATTTCTAGTTTGATGCCTTCATGGTCAGAAAAGATGGTTGGTATGATTTCAATCTTGGTGTATCTGTTGATGTTTGTCTTGTGCCCCAGTATATGATCGATCCTAGAGAATGATCCGTGTGCGCTTGAGAAAAATGTATACTCAGATTTTTTTGGGTTTAGTGTTCTATATATGTCTGTTAAGCCTAAGCACTCTAGATCCTTATTTAGAGCTTTAGTGTCTTTATTTATTTTTTGTCTTGTTGATCTATCCATTGTTGATAGTGGTGTGTTGAAGTCTCCCACTACGTATGTGTTTTCTCTGATGTCTGTTTTCAGAGATGCCAATAGTTGTCTGATATATTTTGGTGCTCCTTCGTTTGGTGAATATATGTTAATGAGTGTTATTTCTTCTTGAAGTATTATCCCCTTGATCATAATGTAATGACCACTGGGGTCTCTTTTTATCTTTTTAAGTTTGAAATCTGTTTTATCTGATATGAGTATAGCTGTTCCTGCCTTCTTTTTTGGTCCATTTGCTTGTAGAATTGTTTTCCATCCTTTAACTTTGAGTCTATTTTTATCTTTTGCAGCTAAATGTGTTTCCTGGAGACAGCAAAAGGTTGGGTTTTGTTTCTTAATCCAGCCTGCAACTCTGTGTCTTTTTATTGGAGAGTTTAGTCCATTTACATTTAGAGTTAGTATTGATATGTTAGCATCTGTATTTGCCATTGTGTTTGTCTTTCCTTTGATTTTATTTATTTATTCTTTTAATAACTTTCTTTGGCCTTCTTTTGTTGTTATTCGTCCCTCTGAGGTTCTGGCTTTAGGACTCCTTGTAGTATTTTTTGGAGTGGGGGTTTAGTCGCAATGAAATTCCGGAGTTTCTGTTTGTCTGGGAAGGTCCATATTCTTTCTTCAAAGAGGAAGGAGAGCTTTGCGGGATAGAGTATTCTTGGTTGGCATCTGTTTTCTTGGAGTCTGTTGACTATGTCCCTCCACTCTCTCCTTGCCCGTAGTGTTTCTTCAGAGAAGTCTGATGTCAGTCTGATCGGTTTCCCTTTGAATGTTATCTGTTTCTTCCCTCTTGTTAGTTTCATTATTTTTTCTTTGTCTTGGATTCTTGGGAGCTTTACTATTATGTGTCTTGCTGTATTTTTCCTTTTGTCATGGAAGTTTGGTGTTCTTCTTGCTTCTTGTATATCAATTTTCAGATCCTTCTTAGCGTTTGGGAAGTTCTCTTCAATTATATCCATGAATATTTTCTCTGTTCCTACATCTCTCTCCTCTCCTTCTGGGATTCCTATAACTCTTATATTTCCTTTCCTCATGGAGTCAGATAGTTCCCGAAGTCTTTCTTCGGTCTTTTTCCTTCGTACTTCTCCTTCCTTTTCTGTTTTTGTTCTTTTTATTTCTGTGTCTTCAAGAGTACTTATTCGTTCTTCCATTTCATCTATTCTGCTTTCACTGCTTTTCCCAGAGTTCTTTAGCGTCTCCATTAATTCTTTGATCTCCTGCATTTCTTTTACTTCCCTCTTTAGGGACTCAATTTCATTCTTCTGGTCATTAATTATTTTCCCCTTATCATTGTTTTCCTTTATGACTTCTGTCAGTTTTTTAATCACAGCAATTTTAAATTCTCTATCTGGAAGGCTCAGAAGTTCTTCCAAGTTACTGTCGTTGCAATCTGGTAGATGGTTTTCTTTTTGTGGTGTGCTATTTTGCTGTGGAGTTGCTGGGTTGCATGTTGTTTTTCTACTCCCTACTGCCTGTTTTCTAATTTGCCGTATTCCTTGTGACACTGTGTTGCTGGTACTGGCCGGCATCTTGGGCGACCTTCCCAGCTCACCACTGGCTCCTCTGGGGAACTTCTGCTGGGTTCACAAGTCTCCAGCAAAGACAGGTCCCTGCTCTGTCTCCTCGGTGAGCCTTCTGCTGGGTTCACACAGTCTCTAGCAAGAAGGGTCCCTGCTGCAAAATGCCAGTGCTGGGGACGCGCTCCCCCGCACGCCCGGTCTGCCCCAGCGGTGGGTGCTGCTCCCCTCTGGGCTGGAACTGCAGGCTAGAAGGTGCCCGGTGTGGGCAAGCCTCCCAGCTTAACCTCTGTCTCCTCGGTGAGCCTTCTGCTGGGTTCACACAGTCTCCAGCAAGAAGGGTCCCTGCTGCAAAATGCCAGTGCAGGCGACGCGCTCCCCTGCACGCCCGGTCTGCCCCAGCGGTGGGTGCTGCTCCCCTCTGGGCTGGAACTGCAGGCTAGAAGGCGCCCAGCATGGGCAAGCCTCCCAGCTTACCTCTGTCTCCTTGGTGAGCCTTCTGCTGGTTCACACAGTCTCCAGCAAGAAAGGTCCTGCTGCAAAATGGCGATGCGGGAACGAGCTCCCCTGCACGCCCGGTCTGCCCCAGCGGTGGGTGCTGCTCCCCTCTGGGCTGGAACTGCAGGCTAGAAGGTGCCTGGTGTGGGCAAGCCTCCCAGCTTAACCTCTGTCTCCTCGGTGAGCCTTCTGCTGGGTTCACACAGTCTCCAGCAAGAAGGGTCCCTGCTGCAAAATGCCAGTGCAGGCGACGCGCTCCCCTGCACGCCCGGTCTGCCCCAGCGGTGGGTGCTGCTCCCCTCTGGGCTGGAACTGCAGGCTAGAAGGCGCCCAGCATGGGCAAGCCTCCCAGCTTACCTCTGTCTCCTTGGTGAGCCTTCTGCTGGTTCATACAGTCTCCAGCAAGAAGGGTCCCTGCTGCAAAATGCCGGTGCAGGCGACGCGCTCCCCTGCACGCCCGGTCTGCCCCAGCGGTGGGTGCTGCTCCCCTCTGGGCTGGAACTGCAGGCTAGAAGGCGCCCAGCATGGGCAAGCCTCCCAGCTTACCTCTGTCTCCTTGGTGAGCCTTCTGCTGGTTCACACAGTCTCCAGCAAGAAAGGTCCTGCTGCAAAATGGCGATGCGGGAACGAGCTCCCCTGCACGCCCGGTCTGCCCCAGAGGTGGGTGCTGCTCCCCTCTGGGCTGGAACTGCAGGCTAGAAGGTGCCCGGTGTGGGCAAGCCTCCCAGCTTAACCTCTGTCTCCTCGGTGAGCCTTCTGCTGGTTCACACAGTCTCCAGCAAGAAAGGTCCTGCTGCAAAATGGCGATGCGGGAACGAGCTCCCCTGCACGCCCGGTCTGCCCCAGCGGTGGGTGCTGCTCCCCTCTGGGCTGGAACTGCAGGCTAGAAGGTGCCCGGTGTGGGCAAGCCTCCCAGCTTAACCTCTGTCTCCTCGGTGAGCCTTCTGCTGGGTTCACACAGTCTCCAGCAAGAAGGGTCCCTGCTGCAAAATGCCAGTGCAGGCGACGCGCTCCCCTGCACGCCCGGTCTGCCCCAGCGGTGGGTGCTGCTCCCCTCTGGGCTGGAACTGCAGGCTAGAAGGCGCCCAGCATGGGCAAGCCTCCCAGCTTACCTCTGTCTCCTTGGTGAGCCTTCTGCTGGTTCATACAGTCTCCAGCAAGAAGGGTCCCTGCTGCAAAATGCCGGTGCAGGCGACGCGCTCCCCTGCACGCCCGGTCTGCCCCAGCGGTGGGTGCTGCTCCCCTCTGGGCTGGAACTGCAGGCTAGAAGGCGCCCAGCATGGGCAAGCCTCCCAGCTTACCTCTGTCTCCTTGGTGAGCCTTCTGCTGGTTCACACAGTCTCCAGCAAGAAAGGTCCTGCTGCAAAAAGGCGATGCGGGAACGAGCTCCCCTGCACGCCCGGTCTGCCCCAGAGGTGGGTGCTGCTCCCCTCTGGGCTGGAACTGCAGGCTAGAAGGTCTCTCTTTCTTTTTCTTAAGTTTATGTTCTATCTCCATTTCCTCCACTGTATTCTTTTTGTCTGTGCTTTCTGTAGTGTGCCATTGCAAACACCTTGGGGTTCATTTTCCCCTAAGCAAATTTTCTTCTTAGAAATTGGCCATGATGCAGGCTGGAGCAACCCGGTGGTACCAGTTGGTCATATGTTCAACATATGTAGGAGCTGCAAAAGGAATTTCCTCAATGCATTTCCTTTTAGTTAGTATACTCAAAATTGAACCATATTTCATTTAGGGGGACAGTGAGTTGTTCTCTATCAGTGAGGCAGATCATCACTTTTCCATTTGCTATCATGTATATATGCATGCTGCCTTCCTCACTCAGATGCTACAAACACACCAATCAGTGAGATGTGATGTGAGTTATTTTTCTAATAAAGCTCACATGATATTGTGCTGAATCAGGCAGGCAAGTCATCCAGACCCCTGGGGACCAAAAGCACATATTTGATAAGTTCCTGGCAGGTTTGGAAATATGGTTTATAAAATGTTTCTCTCCCTGTGAAGCTAAACCACTGCCTCCAGTGTAATTCCTAGACATTTCATGTTTATGTTCTTTATGAAAGATCAGCAAAACACTGTGGATAAGAATTCTGGGTTTTGGAATTGAAAGACCTAGATTATAGGCCTGAAAGGCACTGAGAGCAATAGTCTAACCTGCCTGACATATGCTATCTGTCCTTTGGAATCTTGGATTCAGCAATGCAGGCAACATCAGTTATATAGTACCTGACACTGAACTGAGATTCTTTCACAAGGTAACTCATTACTATAGTCCATTCATTGAATGTTAGGGCATGGTGGCATGACACACCATCCACAGAGTTTGCAGGCAGCAGTTAACTCCTTGATTTCATTATAATCTCCTGGAAAAATATTCTACCTCTCCTCTTAGACTTGTATGGTACCACATCTTGTAGCCATGCACTTATATTTCTGGATTCTCAGTGTCACATTCTTCTCTCCCAACCACTAAATACCATTCTTGATAACTTCTCCCTTTCCCCTAAGCCAATTCATCAGTGGGCCTGATGGATTTGTCTTCTGAAATCCAATGACTTCTCTTCATATACACAGCTACTGTTAAAGCCAAACCCTCTGAAAGCTCTTGGCCAGGCTATTACACAAGCTTTCCTCTTGGTTTTCCTGAATTAGGCTTCCATCCTTGGCTCATTATCCACAGAATTAGTGATCTCTAAAAAATGTAATTTGAATAAACTATCCCAACCAAACCTCTCCTTAAAACCCTTCCTTAGGGCCTCCCTGGTGGCACAGCAGTTGAGTGCTGGGTTGCAAAGCTGCCCACAGCCTCTGCAGCGCTGGTTTGATCCCCGGCCACAGGCAAGGGTCCCACATGGCGCAGACCTCTCCTGACCCCCACTGCTCCCCTCAGCAGTGTACTTTGTCAGTCTGCCTGTTCCTTTCTCCGCTCTGGCTCTGGTGAATCCTCTCACCCTCCTGTGCTTCTGACTGTACCCAGTGATTGTATAAATAAATAAATAAATAAATCTTTAAAAAACAAAACAAAACCAAAAAAAACCCCTTCCTTAGCCCTGCTGTGAGACCCAGGCTATAACCCAATCCCTCAAGTCTGGTGAAGTCCACTCTGCCCAATCTGTCTGGCCTCCTCTTGCCTCACATTTCTTCTGTAGTAACTGCCTTGACTCCTGCCCCTGGCAACCAGGAGCCTCAACCAAGCAATGTGTTTTTTTTTTTTTTTCCTCTTCTTTCTTCTACATTTATATTTATAGCCAGAGAAGAATTCAAAGCTTCCTTTTCCTTTCTAAGGACATGGAGGTTTTTAGTGAGTTCACATTTTCTATACACTTTTGGAGAGTCTCAGATGAAATGTCAAAAACAACCCCAACATATTATTATGATTTGAACTATGTTCAAACAACTTTGGCATTTCTAGTAGGACTAAAGTTATTAAAACAACAGCCATTCCCTTAGCATGTGCGAACTTCAATTTCTAGGCCAAAGTCTAGCTAGAAAAGTGCTGACATTTTGAAATGTTATATAGCAGAAAAAGGTAGTGGAATGTTTTATAACTTCAAAAAATATTTACTTTGGGATTCAGTCCCAGGTGTCAAGGCAAGTTAGTCAAGTGACAGTGAAATATCCAGCAGTGACTACATAGTAAATTACCAGGAAGCCAGATGCTTTTACCCCCCCACCTCCCTCTTAGAAGTAAGGATTCCAGGGTCTAGAACAGAAAGCTGTTCTACAGTAACTTCTGGCTCACCCCCCAACAGAACCCTCCTCCTCGATACCTGCTATGGTTCTGATACCTCCAATTTATTTACTGCCAGAAAGTACCTAGAGGTAACCCAAGGGGGTTGAGAGCTTTTGCAGGATTCAAGCTTCAGAGAGGACCCCACCAACCCCCAAAGTCTCTATAATTGGGAGCCATCGGGATTAGGAATTCCTGGTTGTTCTGAGGCTTATTGGCATCTTCTGGACTATAGGTCTAATTCTGAGTTTTCATATCTCTGCCACCCCATGAGTGGAAATTTGGTGGGGACATGGCAGGAGGTGGTTGGTATGGGTGATACTGGGGACTGGACTCTCATTGATTCTTTTTCAATCTGCCTCTAAATACCACAGACGAGAGTGAAAAGTTATGTGTTGGTGTTACATCTGTTTCCCATTTTGGTTATTACAATAATTGAAGACTTCAAGAGTCATAAGTGAGTTTTCCTACTAATGGACTAGCCATTTATTGTCACAGGAATCTTATCACAATTTTTGAAGGTTAAAGAAGGTCTCCCCAGGCCCATTAGTTTAGGTTAGTTTCCTGTATTAGGCTCTCCATAGCACTTACTATCTTCTGTTTACAAAATTTATCCCACCTCTAATGATTGGTTTAATAGCCTTATTCCTGTCAAACTGGAAGTGCCTAATGGACACGTGAATCCTGATCATCTTATTCACTTTTTTTGCAACATGATGGACCTATGATAGGTGCTTAATCTCTCTCTCTCCCTCTCTCTCTCTCACACACACACACAACTATGTACTATGTAATGAATGAATTGAAGTAAGTCCAAGCCAGAATATGTTTCATAAAGGAGATGTCCTACACCATTAGTATAGTCTCTAGATAATATACTAGCGCATTTTAACTGAGACACCACCTTATACTGCTGTAATAATAAAAATTTATAATCATAGAAAAGAAGCTAACATATAGATAGTGTTCAGAGTGTGCAAGGGAAGGTTCTAGCACTTGCCCACATTAAATCCTGTCATCTTCATTAATACAGAGGAGGTAGGATGCTATTCACAGGTAAAGACACTGAGGCACAGAGAACTTGGAGACTCAGCCAGTAAAGGACAGAGTTCTCTTAACTCTATTGTTTTAGAGACCTGAAAGTTGATACTAGGATAAACAAAACAAGTCTTTTCTGAGGCCTGCTCTTGGCAAGGCTCAGGAAAAGATCTCAAGACAGTGGATTCTACCCCAGTCCAGGACCTACCAGGAGTTAAATAACATTTTAAAATCTAAATAAAAACAGTGAGCAATGAGATTTCTGTGGAGACAGGTGTGACTAATCATTACATGAATGGAATTGCAGTCATCCTAAAGGCCACGGTGTGGAAGAAGATGGAACAACTGAGACCTTGAGCAGCCCAGGTAGCCTCCACAGAGAGAGAGAGCTGCTGATCTGGACCTTAGCTTGCCAAGGAGGGTGAGTGTGGATGGAGGGAGGGGACATGAAAGTCAGGAGTAATAACCTAAACAAATATGCCATGTTGAAATTTTTTTTTAATGTGAATTTATGAGCAAAGTACCTCCCAGTAGTCACATTTTTCTCTATCGGTGAGAAGAATGTAGAATTTTTGGTCAAAAGAGTAGCTCTTTCATTTCTACATTTATTTATCCGGTTATAAAATTAAAACACTCGTTGCCACATTCCTCCCCCATAGAAATGTAGAAGGGGTTAAAGGATCTGCAAAGCTTTGTGGGCCTCATTAGATTAATGCAAAACCAAAGTATACTCATCATTACTGTTTTTGCTGTTGGTTTTTATTATCCTTATTGTAAAACTGCCCCCAGGGAAGCATAACTTTTAGTGCAGTCACAGCCTGCTCAAATAATTAACTGTCTGCATAATGACCCACCTGACTGGAAAAGGTGGACAGAAGTTTTGCCTCCACAGATTCTTCTCCCAGCAACTCCAGCTGCTCCAGGTTTCCTAGGCCAGAGCCTATTCCCCATCTCCCTTTGACCAGGACTAGCTCTTAGCTTTTCTTCCCCTCCAGCCCAAAAGATGTTTAAAAAATGAATCGATATTTAATTATCAGTAAATTTCACACAAGTCAGGAAACATGGCTTCCCTTTCACAGACCCCACCTATCATGGTGAGAATCAACCAGTCCATTAAATGTGTGCTCATGTCTTTGCCATTTTGGGAGTGATGGACAATCCTGCAGGTATATTGGAATTTTGGCTACATCTGTAATTTTCCATCGAAAGCACTGACAAGTCTAGGGTTAGAGGCCTGTGGTACCACACTAGGTGGGGAAAGGGCTGGGGGTGGGTCAAACCCAACAGTAGCTGAAGCCAAAAGACTGTTATAGGCAGTGCCCCATGGAGGGGGCTACTGGTGAGAATAGATAGCCCCAGGGAAAATGCTAAAAAGTATGGCATTTTGGGTGGGGTGACAGATAAGTAATATAAGGAACTGCAGAAGGGGGCACAGATTCATTCAGTCTTTGGGATTCAACATTTTTTGGATCTTCAGCCTTGGGGTCAGAAGATTCTGACCCCGTCAGCCATGCTGATCTTTCAAAAGGCTGTTGCAGGCCTCTGAAGGTGGAGGCCTCCAGCACCCAGCCTCGGAGAGGAAAAGTTTAGAGGCTTTGCAATTAGCTGAGTGATTGAAACTTTTCCCGGTTTTTGCTGAGGTTTTTTCTCGCAGAGAAGGCGGAGACCTGGGGTCCTCGTGGAGCTACATGAATGTGGCGGTTTGTTTGGTCATTTGGCCACTGCAGCTGCTATCTTGAGTGTCACTTGCCTGGTGCTGTGCTGGGATGTCCCTACAGCTCTGGGTGTGTCTCCTGTTGTGTCTTCTGTTGTCTTCATGAGTCGGAACCTGGCCTAGAGTCTGGCTGCTGTGTGCTCTTGGACACGTGGCCTGTTGTTCGTGAGAGGAGCTCTGAGTCCTTCCTCACTGACTGGAAGATACCATTTTAGCTGCTTTTGTTTAGGACTGAAAAACACTGCACATTGCTTCAGGTGATTTAAGCAGCCATTTTTGGCTTCAGTTACTCTTTGTTTTTCCCTGGCTTGTTAAATAAATCCCATTGTTGTTGTTCTCTGAGCCTGAGTAGTCTTGCCATTGTGCATGTGGGTGAAGAACTCAAACAGTGACTGGTAAACTATTTGGGCAGAGTCCTTGGCCAGTTTTAGTGCCCCTTGCTGCCCTTTATCAGTAGCATTAGTGCCTGCCAGTACATGAGGACTAAACCAAAGAAAGTGAGAAGGGGTCAGAATTCACAACCTGGAGTCAAAGACCAGGCTAGGAAGTTGTATATGAGATACCTCCCATTGGAGACAGGGAGCTACCAGTGATTGTTCTCCAGTGGATTCCAAGTGAGTTTGCCAGGACCTGCCCTTTGATGACACTGTTTATGTTGATTAGCTAGTTTCTAGTTGTACATTGTCTATATTGGGAAATCACATGCATGTGCCCTTGATATTTCTGCATATCTACACCCATAGCTAAACCCACTGCCTGCAATTCTGATTTAATGGTTGGGGTGGGTATGGGTAGACAGCAGTGTCTGAAAGCTCCAAGGTACTTGAAATATGCACCATGAAGCCATGTTTGAACACCATCATTCTAGGTGTGTTTATCTTGCTTGTGACACCTTTTCCATTTAGTGATCTCAGTTTGACACTGACCATTCTCCAACTCAGTTCCATTTGCATAAAAACTTTATTTGAGGCTCCCCCTCTCATTTTTCAGTTCCCTAAGGTGGTGTCTGGGTGGACGATGATATTCTGCTATGTTCAGGTCTGGGAGTTTCTTCTGACTCCATTGAATGACAACTTTTATTCTTTTGGTCACTAGTAGCTCAAGTCAACCACTGGTGGAAGATGATAGCCGCCCTTGATGTGGTCAATGTGATGGCCTCCCTGGATGCCTTCCCCCCAGCCTGTCAGATGCTAGTGCAGTGAGCCACTCAGAGTCAGTGCTACATTCTCCAGCTGTCTTCCTGCTCTGACCTAGGCAAGAGCCCAGAGGACTCTGCAGTGATAGGCACTGCCCTATCACAAGGACCCTACAGTATTCCTATTGGTCTCTGAGTGCCTCTCCGGACCTGTGTCAATCTGAGCCCTGTCCAGACAATGGAAAATTAACAAAGCTCACAAAAGTACAATGGGGAGTACCAGATTTGATTGTTCTTTTACTTTGATGTGGTTTCACTTGGGTGGATGCAGAGGCAAGCTTCGAAAGGATCTCTTCCAGTTTCTAATAAAATCAAATGACACACCCTGCCTTCAGTTTTCCCCACAGCTTCACTGTCATCAGCGTCACTGAGACATAATTAATGGGAATCTCACAGATAAGGAAACCTAACTTAGGAAGAATTGATAATTTTTTCTCATTACAAATTAATTTCCACTAATTTCTCTTTTTTTCTAATGTCCTTAGCTATATTACTCATTTACTTACCTACTTACTCTTTCAGGCAAAGGATCTGGAAAACTTATAATCATGGGGAACAATGTCTTATGTTAGTTTTGGCACACTTTGTGGGCAAGAGTCTTATAGAATTGACAAGCTCTGTAAGAAAAACACCCCTATAGAAATATTGGGAATGCAGGTAAGAATTTCTCTGAGTTCATAATTGCTGTAACAGAATTTTATATTTGTAATTAGAAAGAAATTTTAATTAGAAGGAAAGGACATGGTGTTCATTATATTTGTTCACAGAATTCTGGTCCTCCTTCCTTCAGCTGGGAGTTAGGTATGTCCATATGATTTTCTTTGGCCAGTGAGTGAAAGGCCGTTTCTGGTCATTCCACTAAGCCAGTTTGAGCTTTATCATTGCCCTGCTGTTTTCTGCCCATATGTTGACTGTGTTCCAGGAAGTGACTGTTTCAGAAGGCCCTGGATTGAGAACATTGTGATGCAAAATGTTAGACAATTCTCAGTGGATGTGTAACAAGAATGAGAAACAAATCTTTGTTGTTTTAAGCCTCTGACATTTGAGATAGCTTGTCACCACACATGTAAATTAGCCAGAGCTGAGGGAGGAGCAGTGCACTATGCACATCAAACCCATCCTTCAGCCAATTCAAAGTGTTTGCTTCCTCTCCCTCTTTTAATTGCAGGTACACCTCAGAGATGTTGTGGGTTCTATTCCAGACCGCCACAATGAAGTGAATATTACAATTACAATTTATTTTTGGTTCTTAGTGCCTATAAATTCATGTTTACAATATGGAGTAATTTAAGTGTGTAATAGCATTGCATCTAAAAATACAATCTATATTTCTTAATTATCCAAGATGCAGAGACATGATGTAAGCACATGTTGGAAAAATCTCACTGATAGCTTGTTGGATACAAGGTTGCCGAGGATTGTAAAATGTGCATTACCTGCAAAGCACAATAAAGCGAAGTAAGCTTATATATTATTTGCATTGAGTAAGTTCACTCTTTGCAAAAGCCGATTGCAAGTCCAAAATTACTTTTAACTGAAGAAATGTTTTAAAACAATAACTAGTAGGAAATGAACAAGACAATAGGAAAAGGTGAGGGAGAAAAGGAGCTGAAATCAGTGTTCTGTGACCTCCATCTTTGCCGTCATATTTACTAAAAACTGTGGAGCAAGAGCGCTCTGGACACTGGCATGCTTGCCCCTGAGCAGCAATTTTGACATCCTGCCCCACCTCCCGCTTCTCATCCTGCCCTTCCTTTCCTCAGATCCCTACAATAGTGTGGGCAAAAACTTGAAGGACTGTGATTGCTTTGTTTTTACAATATGGAATTTAGAATGAGGTGTCCCCAGCAACCAGTCCTCTGTCACATCTCATTTGGGCTGTCCGTGGTTCCTCTAGCCAAGAGGCACATTAGCATTTTTAAGCTTCTGCATTCCCTCTTTCCTATCCGAAAGCCTGTGATTTCTTTAATCAAAGTAGTAAAGAAAGCTACTCATTGTTCTATTTAAAAAGCTCCAAATGAAAATGTTAGAGCATCTAAATGTCATTAATTATACCAGATTACTAACCTTTCTCCTCCAAGGTCCCACCCATCTGCCTTTATACCTAGAAAAAGGATAACTGCTTGCTACCTCAGATCCACTTTTCTTAGTGGATTTAACATTTTACCACTTGATATTACAAATGTATAAGAACAAGAATGAGGTGCTCATATTTCAAGATAAGAAATAAATTCTCTAAGAAGCTAAGCAAAATAATCCGGAGCCAGAATAAAATAATTATAAAATTTTCTCCTCCTCCTAAATGTAGTCTAAAACCGGACTTTTCTTAATATATCTCTAATGTTTCATAGTGTCTGTAAGAGTCAGCCAAGGTGGTCAGGTACTTTAGGAAACAAATGGTTTCCTACAGAGAGACTATAACAGTTTCTCCTGTAACTCATCATAGAATAGTGGTTGCATGAAGAATGACAACATCCTCTTTGAAAACACGTGACAGCTTTAACAGAATTGTCAGTTATAATTTCTCTTAGTGTAGGAGATGACATTACATGGTATTTTACTTTGGCATGACAACCATGGTTGGTGGTGGAATTGAGTGGAGAAGTTATGCAATCCAGGTACTCAGCTCTCTTATTAGCCCACTGATCCCAGGAGGGATTACAGACTATTTATAAGGAAAAGTATAACCCTCTGTGGATTGCTATTTATCTGGTGGAGTTTTGAAAATTGCTATTTATCTGGCAGCAGTGTACATGAGGGTATTTTCCCAACCAAACATGGTATAGACATCCCATGTGGCTAGTTAGGTAGGTGCAGAGTTATATATTGTATGTAATCAGCCATCTGATTAATGCAAACAGCACAGTTGAATAGGGCCAAAGGAAAATTCATGAGAAGTAAATGTGTTCAAAAAAATTAATGAAGATACTCAGGCAGTTCTGATAACACACAAATATAAGACACTCTTTCATCCAGCAATTCTTTATCTAGAGTGTTTCCTGAAGAATTGTTTAAGAATTTGTGTAAATATAAATGTTTAATGTTTGTCTTATTACTGTATAGGTTAATCAGTAAAGAATTAAAAACTCTAAATGTGCTACCTAGAACTAATGGCATACCACTGCTCTATTTAAAATGATGTCTTAGGGCCTCCCTGGTGGCACAAGTGGTTAAAGACACAGTGCTATCAAGCTATCGCAGACAAGCCTCTGTAGCATGAGCTCAATCCCTGGCCACGGAGCTGACCCACATGGCACAGGAGGCCTCTCTTGCCTCGCCTGCTGTTCCCCTCAGCAGTGTATTTTAGTCATTCCACCTATTCTGTTCCCCACTCTGTCTCTGGTGAATCTTCTCATCCCTCACTCCTCTGGCCTGTGCTCCAGTTCCTGTATGCATAAATAAATAAATCTTTAAAAAATAAAAAAATAAAATGATGTCTTAGATAAATATTCTAAGAATGATCAGTGTACCTCACACATTCTAAATTTTATATAAAGCCATTTACTAAAGAGTACTAGGTGTACTGTCTTTTTTTATTAAATTGTCAGTGATTTATATGCCTATATAAATTGGGGGTTACAATGTTACACCTCCATATGTACACATGCTTCACTCACCCTCCACCAAACTTCTTGTGCCAATGTACTACCCCTTCTTTGTCCTTTCTTCTCCTTACTCCTCCCTCTTTTTGGTAACCATTATATTTTTCAAAGTACTAGGAATAGTTTTTGCTCTGCTTTGCCAGTATAATTTTTTTGTAATTTATGTTTCACAAGTAAATGAAAACATCTGATATCTGTCTTTTACTTTCTGTCTTATTTCATTTAGCATAATCATCTCAAGGTCCATCCATTTTGTTCCAAAAGACACTATTTCATCTTTTTAAATAGCTAAGTAGTATTCCATTGAGAATATATTCTACAATTTTTTATCCAACCATCTGTCATTGGGCACTTAGGTTGGTTCCATGACTTGGCAATTGTGGAAAATGCTGGTATGGATACAAGACTACACAAATCTTTTCATATAAATGTTTTCATATTTTTGAGAAATATCTAGTAAAGGTATTGATGTAGCATATGGGATTTCTGTTTTTATTTTTTTCCCTGCCTAGAGAACATAGCATATTTTTATTGCCTCCACCAAACCACCATGCCCATAACCTTTCTCCCTTTGGGCCCCATTCCCCTTCCCTTTCCCCTGCTCTCTGGTAGCCATTATCTTCTTTGTTATCGAGTTCAAATTTTTATTTCTTCGATTGTTTGCATGTAATTTTTTTTGTATTTATATTCCTCAAATGAGTGAAACAATTCAATATCTGTCTTTCACCTTTTGATTGATGTTATTCAACATGATCACGTCAATGTCCATCCATTTTGTGCCGAGTGCCACCACTTCCTCTTTCTTCACAGCTGTGTAATATTCAATTGAATATTTGCTCCACAGTTTCTCTGTCCATTCCTCTATTAAAGGGCATTTGGTTCAGTTCCATGATTTGACAATCGTAAACAATGCTTCTATGCACATAGGTGTGTATAGATCTTTTTGTGTTAATACGTTCATGTTATTTGGATAGATACCTAATAGTGGTATTGCTGGGTCAAATAGGATTTCCATTTTTATTTTCTTGAGCCATCTCCATGCCATTTTCCACAGGGGTTGCACCAGTTTGCATTCGCATTCCCACGCACAGGGAATGAGAGCTCCCTTTTACAACCACTTCACCAACATCTGTTAATTCTGTTCTTTTTTATATAGGCTATTCTCACAGGGATGAGGTGGTATCTCAGTGTGGTTTTAATTTGCATTTCTCTTATAATAACTGATCTTGAACAATTTTTCATATGTCTCTAGGCCATCTGAATGTCTTCTTTAGAGAAGTGTCTGTTGAGGTCCTTTGCCCATTTTAAATTTGTTTCTTTGTTTCTTTGTTGTTAGATTATGTAAGTACTTTGTAAATTTTGGAGATTAACCCCTTGTCATATGTATGGTATGTGAGCATTTGTCCCCATTCTGTAAGTTGCCTTTTTGTTTTCATGATTGTTTCTTTTGAGGGTGATTATTGATAGGAATTATTTATTGCCATTTTCTTCTTGATTGTTTTATTTTTCTGTTATTTCCTTTTCCCTTTGTTTCTTTTTATTCTTTCTGGATGGCTTTATTTAATATTTCTATCAATTTCTGTCATTCTTCTGTGGGTGTTTATTCTGGATTTGGGCTATAGATTACCATGGGGGTTTTATTTGAATTCCAGTATTTTGGGTCCTCTGTGAGCTGGAATCTGCTCTCTGACATTTAACTATGCTAGTTGTTTCTATTTCCTCCTTCCCCTTAATATTTGTTGTTTTTGACTCATAGTATTCTTGTTTTGGTACTTGGTGTTATATTGCTCTTGTCACTTTGCTAAGAAGTGTGTGCTTCCTTTTAGTTTTACTTGAAGAGTAAGCCTTGTGGTGGCAAATTTCAGTAGTTTCTGTCTGAGAAAATATTTATTATTCCTTTTGCAGGAATTCTTGGGAAACAATTCTTGTCTATTAGGATAGCAAATATTTTCTTCCACTCTCTTCTTGTTTGGAGAAGTGTCTGGACTGAAATCTAGGGAAATCCTAATTTGGGAACCCTTATGAATTGTTCTTTTTTCCCTTGCTTCCTGAAAAAATATTTCTTTATCTTTGATTTTTGATAGTTTGACAATGATGTGTCTGTGTATAGATCTTTATGTATCTAAGAATTTAGGCGTTTTCTCTGCTTGCTGAACTTCCATCTTTAATTCATTCTGTAGGTTTGGAACGTTCTCATTTACTTTTTTTTCAATAGATTTCTTTAGTCTTACTTCTTTGTCTTCCCCTTCTGGGAGTCTGATCAGTTGCAGATTTCCTTTTCTAATTGAACCTGATATTTCTCGTGGAGTTTTCTCATTTTCCTTTGTCTTGATGCTCCCTCTTTTTCTAAATATGCAACTTATTTATTTGAATCTTCTATAACTGAAATTATTTCTTCTACCATTTTGGTTCGAATTAAAGCATTGTCTACGTTTGTCCGCATTTCATTCAGAATCACTCTTTGTAATCTTTTTATATATTCAATCTCTTTTTTAAAGATTTATTTATTTATGCATGTAAGAACTGGGGTACAGGCCAGAGGTGTGGGGGGCCAGTGAGAGGATTCACTAGAGACAGAGTGGGGAACAGAACAGACAGACTGACTGAAATACACTGCTGAGGGGAGCAGCAGGCCAGACAGGAGAGGTCTGCTGTGCCATGTGGGTAGTTCCCTGGCAGGCTGGGGGTTGAACTCGTGCTGCAGAGGCTGCAGACAGCTTGCTTTAAACTCTCGTGCCAACAGGGAGGCCCCTATATTCAATCAAATAGATTGAAGGACACTTTTTTTATCATCAATCTCCTTTTTTTTTTAAGATTTTTTTTATTTATGCAGGGGCCAGAGGTGGGGTATAGGCCAGAGGTGCGGGGTGGGGTATGAGATTTGCCAGAGACAGAGTGGGGAACAGAACAGGTGGACGGACTGAAATACACTGCTGAAGGGAGCAGCAGGCAAGACAGGAAAGGTCTGCTGCATCATATGGGTTAGCTCCCCGGCCAGGCTGTCAACTGCTTCATAATGCTGAGACTTAACCCCTTGTGCCACCAGGGAGGCACTGGATCTCCTTTCTGAGTTCTTGCATCTATTTGTCTGCTTTTGATTGGCATCCAGTATCTCATTTAACATTTTTTATATTATTTTGAAATTATTGGCAGCTGGTTTCTCTATTTCTGTCTCCTTTATACATGTCCTGGGACTTCTGTCCTCATTTTGCTTTTCCATCTTGTATTGAGATGTCTCTTGCTTCCTAGGCATGTATATTACCTTATTTATTGTCATTTGTGTATGCAAATGTGGTTGGGGCTCTGGGGATATATCTTATTGTCATTATCTTAGTTTACCTTGGTGAGAGGTGGAGGAAGGAGGGAGGTCTAGGCCTTTAATACTTGATCTGTGACTTCAATGCTTGATCTACTTGAATAGTGACATGAGTCACTTCTGTCTCTTGTTTTGTTCCTCAACAGGATGTATTCTGTGCTTAGATTGTCTTCACTTTTCTCCCCACTTCCCTGTTGTTCTTTCCTTCTGGGGACCATGATTAATGAATCTTGGACTGCCAGTGGTGTAACAGGGTGGTCCCCAAGTAAAGGGGCATTTCCATGTTCCAGGCCCCACCCAAGGAAGGGTGGAGCTGAGCAGGGAGAAGGAAGCTGGAGAGGGGACAGGAGGAAGGAAGGAGGAAGGATAGAGAGCCAGAAGGAGACCTGGAAGAGGCACATGAAGTGGCAGACATGTGAAGAAGCTACACTTGCTTCTTGGTCTTGGACTGGCTGAAATAGATGAGGGTGAGAGACCCGTGGGGAGATTAACAATGAATGGCAGCTTTTATCTTGATTTTGATTTTGCACCTTCCAACTTAGATGTGCTGGGTCACTTCTTCCCCTTTCCTTTGGGCCCCCTCGGGGACGTGACTTAGACTTGTGGCAGGCTTTTGGGTCTCAGTGGCCCTGCTTTGGGCTAACCCTGTTTGGCTGGACATTTACCCACTAGGGGACAGGTAACTTCAGGTGCTTGATTTGGAGACTATTTTGTCTGTTCTGTCCTTTTTCTACTCTTTATTACACACTAATTGTATAAAAGTTGCTTTCCATTAAAGGTCTTACACACTAGAGTATATTTTGTCTTGATGCAGTGGATGATAGTACCTATTTAGAGCAGGCGGGTTTGGGAGTTCTGGGTTGCCCCTCACCCTGCCCTGTAACGGTGGGAAGGGCAATATCTGGTTACTGAGGTTCACACTGGGAGGTTTGTACTTGACTCAAAGTTGGTGGTAGTGGTAGGGGTGTTTGTGTGTGTGTGTGTGTTTGTGTGTGTAGTGGGTGCACGTGCGCTCACTTAACACTAAGGCTCCCAAAATGGCTATCTCTGCTCTATCCTTGCCTCGGCTGCTGCTTCTGCAGTGCTGGGAAGTATATGAGCCATTGATATGCCTTCCCGGAGGATTTGTGAGTTCACTCTAAAGTTCTTCTTTCTCATGTAGGACATTTTATGGAGCCCAACCCGCCTCTACCTGCCTTTTTCTTTGATCTCTCTGGTTGGGAGAAGGGAGCCTTCAGTGGGCATTTTGCCCCAGGTGAGGGCAGGGTTCCTGTTTCCTGGATCAGATTCTGCTGAGCACCCACTGGCCTTGTTTGGGCCCAGGCCCACTCTTCCATCAGGGAAATTCCTCTAAGGAATTTCACAATGCTCTGGGTTTCCCTTGTTGGGAAGTCAACCTCCTCCCTTATTGCCTATACTTTCCCCTCGTTGACCACCATCCTTAGTTACTCCCTGAGGATGTCCTGGAGTTGAATAGCTGGTTTGAAGCATCTGGAATTTTCTAGCAGCACATATTGGTATGTTTTTATAGTTGATAGAGATTCCAGCTCTTTAGCCCTCTATGTTGTGGATGGGGTCCCTCCATTTTTATTTTTTAAGGTATCTGTACACCATTTTCTGTAGAAGGTACTTCAAATTACATTCCCACCCACAGTAGATAGTTTTCTTTTCCTCACATCCTCAGCAACATATGTTGTTTCATTCTTTTTGACAAAGGCTATTCTCACAGGGGTGAGGTGATATATCATTGTGGTTTTGATTTGCATTTCCCTTATGATAATGATGTTGAACATTTTTTTTTTAATTTTTTTAATAGAACTCGTATGTAGGCCAGAAATGCAGCAGGGGGTAGGGGAGAGAATCACCAGAGACAGAGTGGGGAGCAGAGAAGGTGGATGTACTGAAATACACTGCTGAGGGGAGCAGCTGGTGAGACAGGAGAGGTCTGCTAAACCATGTTGGTTAGCTTCCTGGCCGGAGATCAAACTCATGCCATGGGGATATCTTCTTTAGAGAAGTGTTCTATTAGGTCTTTTTTCCTATTTTTGATTATATTGCCTTTTGTTAAACTGGATATGTTTATATATTTTAGAAATGAGGCACTTACAATATAAGTCAGTGCAAATATCTGCAGTTTGCCCTTATGGTTATGTGATTGTTTCTTTTGAAGTACAAAATCTTCTTAGTTTGATGTATTTCCACTCATTTATTTTTGCTTTTTTCCCCTTGTCATTGGGGTTGTGTTCCCAAATACATCTCCATACTTGATGTACAGTAATACAATATATCCCCTATAACTTTTTAAAGTAATTTATGGTTTAAGGATTTGTGTCCTTTAATCCATTTTGAATTAATTTTTTGTAGGGAGTTAAGTAAGGATCTAGTTTAATTTTTTTACATGTAGTTAATCATGTTTCCTAAGACCATTTGTTAGAAGGGTATTCCTTTCTTCATTGTGTGATCATGGCTCCTTTGTCAAAGATTAACTGTTCATATTCTGTAGGTTTATTTCTGAACTTTCTATTATATTCCATTTTGGTGTGTGATTCTATTTTTGTTCTAATACCACACTGTCTTGATTTACTGTTGCTCTGCAGTATAGTTTGAAGCTACAGAGAGAATGATGCTTCCACTTATTTCTTTTATTCCTTTGGTTATTTGGGGTCATTTGTGATACTCTGCAAATTTTGTTATTGTTTATTTCTTTGAAAATAGTCATTGGGACTTTGGTAGGTATTGCACTGGATCTGTAAATTACTTTAGGTAATATGACTCTTTTAATGATATTTGTTTTTCTAATCCATGAGTTACAGAATATCTTTCTATTTCTTTGTGTCTTCTTTTATTTCCTTTAACAGTCTTAATCAGTCAATGTATAGGTCCTTGACTCCTTCATCAAGTTTATTCCAAGGTATTTAATTATTTTTGGTGTGATTGCAAATGGGATTGCATTTTTTTAATTTCTCTTTCTTTTAATTCATTGTATATGGAAATGCAACTGATTTTTGTATATTGATTTTGTATCATTTGTGAATAGTGATAATTTAACTTCTTTTCCAATTTGAACTCCCTTTGTCTCTTTTTCTTGCCTAATTGTTCTGGCAAAATCTTCCAATATTTTGTTGGCAGTAATGGTGATAGTGGGCATCTTTATCTTGTTCCTGTCTTTGTCTTAGTGGTAATGCTTTTAATATTTCATGATTAAGTATGATTTGGGTTTATTTAATATGACTTTTAGTATATTTAGTAAGTTCTATTTATCTCCATGCTATAGAAAGTTTTTACCATAAATGGGCATTCAATTTTATCTAGTGCATTTTTGGCATTTATTGAAATACTGATGTAATTTTTATTTTTTGTTTATTCCAACTGGTGGGTGACATTGATTGACTTGCTTATGTTGAACCAGCTTTGGATCTCTGAAATGAATCCTCCTTATGATAATGCATAATTCTTTTAATATCTTGCTGTATTCCATTTACTGGATTTGGTTGAGGAATTTTGCATCTGTGGTCATCAGAAATGTTGGTTATAATTTACTTTTTTGTGTGTTTTCCTTGTTTGGTGTGTAATACTGGCCTCAGAATGTGTAAAAAGGGAACTTCCACCTTCTTCCATTTTTTGGAACAATTTGAGTAAGATAAGTTTTTTGTCTGCTTTTAAGTTTTGGAATTTACTGTAGAAGCCGTCTGGTCCTGGGCTTTTGTTTTAGGGAGATGTTTAATTGTTCTTTCAATATGAGCTTGTAATGGGAATGTTTAAGCTATCTATTCCATCCTGGTCCGTTCTTGTAAGGTTTATGAATCTACAAATTATATTCATTTCTTCTAGGTTGACCAAATTGTTTGCATAAAATTGTTCATGCTAGATTCTTATAAACTTTTTGTATTTCTGTGACATCTATTGTAATTTTGCCTCCATCATTTCTGATTCTATTTATTTGGGTTTTCTCTCTTCTTTTCTTATTGACCCTAGCTAAGGACTTACCAATTTTGTTTATTTTCTCAAAGAACTAATTTGGTTTCATTGGTCTTTTGGACTGTTCTTTCTAATTTTTTTTTTAAGATTTATTTATTTATTTGTTTGTTTATTTAAGCACTGGGTACAGTCAGAAGCGCGGGAGCATAAGAGAATTCACCAGAGCCAGAGCAGGGAGCAGAGCAGGCAGAAGGACCAAAGTACACTGCTGAGGGGAGCAGCGGGCGACAGGAGAGGTTTGCGCGCCATGTGGGACCCTCCTCCGGTGGCCTGGGAGCAGCCGGGGATCAAACAGGCACTGCAGAGGCTGTGGGCAGCTTCGCAACCCAGCGCTCAACCGCTGCACCACCGGGGAGGCCCTGTTCTTTCTGATTTCTATTTTGCTTATTTCTTTCATTATTTACTTCCTTCTACTGATTTTTGGATTCATTTTTTTCTTCTTTTTCTAGTTCCTTCAGTGTTGATTGTTTATTTGAGATTTTTTTCTTATTTTTTTATGTGAATCTGTAATTACACATATTTTCTTCATAGTAGATCAATTTTAGAGTATCTCATATGGCCTGATAACTTGTCTCTGCATTTTTGTTAACTCCAGACAGTCATAAAATTTAGGAGTTGTTCAAAAGCACTTTGTTTAGTCTTCACACATTTTGGTTTATTCTGGGATTATTTTTGTGGTAATTTCTGCTTTATGCCTGTAGGGGCAGGATGGGCACTGAGCAGGTTTCTCTATGATTCCAGGAGATCAGACTGGATAAAGGAGGAGACCTGGAGCCCTCAGTGGGTTTCGCTTGTATTGAGCTGTTACATACAGAGCAACACAGGAGGGGGGCAGGGTATACCAGAAGACTAGCAGGCCTCCAAGTCCCTGGCAAGTCTTCACTCTGGACTTCTCTGGCTTCTTCTTCTTTTCTCCCTGTCTCTCTCCTGCCTCCTCTCCTGCTGCTTCTCCTGCTTCTGCTTCTCCAGGTGACTATATAAATACTCCTCCCTTGGCCCACAAAAGTAAATAGGAAGACAGTTTGCAACAATGTAACAACTGCAGGTGCCCTATCAGGCAGGGCAAACCTAATGGTGGGAGGGCAGGAAAGCCTGAAAACTACCCTTCAATGCCATTGTGATCTGAGATATTTGATATAATATTTATTTTCATATATTTTCTGAAACATGGTTTGTGTCTCAGCATATGATCTATTCTTGAAAATGTTCCTACATGCCCTCGAAAAGAATGTGTACTCATTTCTTTGGGGATGGATGTCTGTAAATGTCTATTAAGTCCATCTTGTCCAATACTTCATTTAAAGCCTTTATGTCCTTCTTCATTTTCTATCTGGATGATTTATTACTTTTTATCCGTGGTGTGTTGAAGTTACTGACAATAATTACATTTTTGTCATTATGTTGTTTTAGGTCTTTTAATAGTTGCTTTATGTAACTATGCGTTCCTATATTAGGTCCATCAACATTAATGACAATTGTATTTTCTTGATGAATTTTTCTCTTGATCATTATGCAGTATTCATCTTTGTCCCTGATTTTTGGTTCAAGAATTAGTTTATCAGGTATAGTGCTCCTGCTTTTCCTATCTGAGTTATGGACTTGAAGCACTTTCTTACAGACTTCCACTTCAAGTTTGTGTTTGTCTTTAGATTTTAATTAAAAAAAGACCATGTAATATTGATCCTACACTCAAGCAGAATAAGAACAGATCCTATGCATCTATTTTTACTTTTTAAAAAGTATGGCATTCAGATTTTTGGTGTGCATACAATAAGTCTTTGTCTGAAGGATACTTGAATGAAATAATTGACTACATAAGAGCTACATATATCTTGATATAGTTTTTCATTTTTCTCCATTAGCTAATTCCACATTGAGAACTTTAAAATATTGGCATCATTTACCTGCAATTTTGACTAGTATGTCATTTTTATTACAATAACATGCTTGAAAAAGAAAGCAGTTATAATTTTTTTTTTCTGGTCAGGGTTATTTTGTTAGTTTTTTTATTGATGCTCCGTTATTTTACATTCTTGTTAGTGTTTTGACAGTACAGGTGTAGTCACCACAGTACTCCCTCACCAAATGACACATAATCCTTCACTATAGACCATTGTACTCTCCCCACCAACCTTGTCCTCATTCCTTCCCAACCCTTCTCCCTTTGGATGCCTCAGATCTATGGACAGCTTTTTAGCACTGGTTTTAATGGTTATGTTTATTTGATCCTTTGTTTGATTTCTCTATAACCAACATATAAGTGACATCATCTGGCATTTATCTTTTACCTTCTGGCTAAATTCACTTTGCATATTCACTTCTAGTTGCATCCATGTTGCCACAGATGATATGGGTTTGTCCTTTTTGATAGTTGAATAGCATCCCATTTGTTTGTGTGTATGTATATGTATATACATATATATCTGATATATCTGATATATATATGTATAGCATATATCTCATATCTCATATATATGTATACATATATATATAACGTGTGTGTATGTGTGTGTGTGTGTGTGTGTATATATATATATATATATATATATATATATATATATATATATATATCTCACATCTGGTTCCACTCATTTTTTTTGACACTTAGGTTGCTTGCCTAGCTTGGCTATTATAACAATGCTGCAATAAAAATAGTTGTGCAGGATTCTTTAAAATTAGTGTTTTTGTGTTCTATAGGAATGGAACCTAGGAATGGAATTGCTGGGACATAAGACAAATTCATTTTTAGTATTTTGAGAAACTGACACACTGCTTTCCAGTCTGCATTCCCACAAATAGTGTACGAGGATTCTTTTTTTTCCACACCCTCACCAGCACTTGTTGTTTCTGTATGTATGTATGTATGTATATGTGCTGCCGAAGCGAGCACAGTATGTGTGTATGTATGTATGTATGTATGTATTTATTTAATATGGACCATTTTCACAGGTGTGAGGTGGTATCTCATTGTGGTTTTGATTTGCATTTCCCTGATGATAAGTGATGATAAACATTTTTTCATGAGCCTGTTGACCATCTGTATGTCTGCTTTGGTGAAGTTTCTCTGTCCATTTTTTTTTTATTGAGCTAAGTTGTGTGAGCTCTTTATAGAACTTTTTTTTTTTTTAAAGATTTATTCATGCATACAAGAACCGGGGTACAAGCCAGATGTGCGGGAGGGTGAGAGGATTCACCAGAGATAGAGTGGGGAACAGAACAGGCAGACTGACTGAAATACACCACTGAGGGGAGCAGAAAAGGTCTGCTGCGCTATGTGGGTATCTCTCCAGCCCGGTGACGGGATCAAGATCGAACCCATGCTGCAGAGGCTGCTGACAGATTCACAGCACTGTACTCAACCGCCTGCGCCACCAAGTTCTTTGTAGAACTTTAGTATCTGTCCACTGTCAGATATATAGTGTGCAAACATATTCTCCCTTTCAGTAAGGTACCTCTTTGTTTTAGGAAGTTATGGTCTCTAATGCTGTACAGAAGCTTTTTCAGTTTGATTTAGTCCCAGTTTTTTTTTTCTTTTTTTACCTCGTTGCTATGGACAAATCGTAATGATGTCTATGAGATTCATGTATTAGAGTGTTTTGCCTGCATTTTCTTCTACATAATTTATGACTTCAGGGCCTCCCCGGTGGCGCAGCGGTTGAGCGCTGGGTTGCGAAACTGCACGCGGCCTCTGCGGCGCCGGTTCGATCCCCAGCTGCTCCCCGGCCACCAGAGGAGGGTCCCACATGGCGTGCAGACCTCTCCTGCCGCCCGCTGCTCCCCTCAGCAGTGTACTTCGGTCCTTCTGCCTGCTCTGCTCCCCGCTCTGGCTCTGGTGAATTCTCTCACCCTCCCTCCCGCACTTCTGACTGTACCCAGTGCTTGTATAAACAAAAAAGAAAACAAACAAAACAAAACAAAAAAAAAACAAAAAACAAACAAAAAAAAACCAGCATAATTTATGACTTCAGGTCTTACAGTCAAGTCTTTTATCCATTTTAATTTGACTTTTGTACATAGCTTGAGAGAGTGGTAGTCCAATTACATCTGGTAGTCCAGTTTTCCCAGTACCATTTATTGAATAGGTTTTCCTTGTTCCAGTGTATGTTCTTTGCTCCATTGTCATAGATAACTGTCCATATGCATATGTATTTATTTCTGGGTTCTTGATTCTATTTCCCTTGGTCTGTCTGTGTGTTGTTCCAGTACAATTGTTAGGGGGAAATGATGTCCTGAGTTAATCCCATACAGGCTTTGTGGACTCCACCCCCACTCCAGACTAAAGCCATCAAGACTCTGGGAAAGACAAATCCCATCACCACCAAAGGGAGGGTGGCTGGGACCTGAGGGTGGAGTTGGGCAGCCAGGTTGGATATAAAAACCAAACACGTGGGCCTTGGGGTCTCTCTGGCTCGCGATCGCTTGCCTCCTGGCTTCACCACTCCTGGCTGGCGGCCAACTCTGAGAGCGCCATTTTGGGATTCCTTTATCTGTGGATCGGGTAGGACTCATTTAAAACTTTGTCTCCCACTTTTCTCCCAGAGCTGTACATTTCCTCATTTCCCCTTCCCTTGTAAATAAACCTTTTATTAACCTTTCACGTGTGCCTGCAGTAGAGCATTGATAAGTCCTTTTAAGCGCGCGGGTGAGGACCCACAGTCAGGCACCCCGTTTTGTATCGGGGTTGCTCTACAACAGTTTGGCGCCCAGCATGGTTTCCAAGTTACACCTGCGGTTGACCAGCCCAAAGTAACATTCCTTGCGTTGGTCACCATAAGCGCACTAGTTCTGCAGGACTCGCAGTATATTTGTCTCAAGTCCTGAAAAGTCTGTTTTTTTCCCCTGTGCGTATAGCCCTTGTGGGTGCGTTTCTGACTCAAATATGGCCTCAACCACGAGCCTATACAATTTCATCCCTAGCCTGAGTTCTTTCAGTTTCCTTCCGGCCTTGAATTTGAGTAGCCTTCTTCCATTAAATATAACCACCAGTTTCATTAATATAAATAATTTGATGAAGCCTGGTATATGGCACGTGATTTTACTCTTGTATACATACATGGGTGGTTTACAAGCTATCCCTTTACAGTCCGTGCTTCTGGGTGGTTTTTTGGTAATATGTGTAAGCGCAATTTGCTACATTCTTGTTTCTGTGAGAGGTAAATGTTCTACTTCACATACTGAGAATGTGCAACAACATATTCAGGCTCTTAACGTAGCCATGCAACAACAAATTCAGGCTTTTAACGTGGCCATACAACAACAAAATCAGGCTTTTAACGTGGCCATACAACAACAAAATCAGGTCTTTGATTTAACTATTAAGTGCATGAGGGATGAGAACCGTAACATCTTTGGGTCAGTTTATAAAAGCATACAAGATCAAGCCTTTAAAAGTATGCAGGACAGGATAGAGGCCGCCCTCCATAAATTGGATATGGCGGAGGCTTGGCTTATGGCACAGAGAAAGGATAGACCTTCCCCTTTCCATGAGGACTGCCAGCAAGCAGAGTTAGAAGAGGAGAAGCATCATATTTAAAATACTTTAAATACATCAGGACAAAATCCTCTTCCAGGTGACAAGGCCCCTCCCGTGCAAACCCCTGAGGCTGCACAGCCTCCACTGCCCTCTGGGGAGGAAACTAAAATGGTGTCTCCTCCCCACACTAGACTGGGCACCCACTTTGGCAGGAAGGATCACCCTGAGGCAGGACAGTTTCCCCTTCGCCAGATGCCAATGGGTGGCTTAAATGAACATGGGAGACCTGCTGGGTACTTTTGGTCGTACCATCCGTTCAGTACTGTGGACCTCCTAAATTGGAGGAGCTCTGTTCCCTCGTACCGCAGGCTCCCAAGAGGATGGCGAACTTGTTTGCCTCTATCTTTGTCTCCCACCGCCCTAACTGGGCAGATATACAGTCCATGCTGCATACTTTATTAACGCTGGATGAGCAGAGGATGGTATTCAGGAAAGCCAGGGAGGATGCTGACCGTCTCCACCAACAGGATAGGCAGTCCCCAGAGCCGGAGGTTGTTGTCCTTTTTGCATAACTTCCATAGGGATTTTGTTTAAACTGAAAAAATTGGACATAAGTTTCATTGTGTGGCTTTGTGTGGAGTTCTTCCAGAAAGTTGAAACAGAGCTGAACCAAGAAGAGGAGAACCTGTTTGCTTTGTTTGTAGGGTTCCAGAGACCTCCAAAGAAGGTGAGGAAGCTTGCCTCCATTGGCAGGACTGGACAACCCGGCCAACAAAAAAGTCCTGGTACCCTCGAGAAGAGGAAAGCCCAGGTGGAGTCTGATGGGACCAACTTGTTTCAGAAGCCTACACGGACCGGATGTCAACAGTTCGCTCTGAATCCTATATGGAGTATTCCAACGAAGCCAGCTAAAAATTACTGCTTAGTTATTCTGCCCTGTGATTTTATGCAAAAATAGGCAATATGGTTTAAAAGTAAATTTAGTTTGCAAACTTTTGCTATGCTGTTAAAAAAATTTGAGATCAAGGTTGAAAGAATTTGTTTTTACATAAGTTGAACCATTTTAAGATTTTTTTTCCTGTGATTTTGACATATCTGCTGTCTTGTTCTGGCTAATGCCTCCAGATATTTTTCTTTCGGCTGGGACTGATGAACTGTTTTTCCAGGAATGAAGGACTTTTGCTTTCCACAATGGACAATACCTGGAGGGATTCGTTTTCTTTCAGACTGGAACCCTGGAAAACTTTCATCTGAGACTGTATCCCAACATCCATATGTTCGATCTTCATCACCATGGAAATGGTGGCAAAAAGTGAAAGGGGGGAATTGTTAGGGGGAAATGATGTCCTGAGTTAATCCCATACAGGCTTTGTGGACCCCACCCCCACTCCAGACTAAAGACATCAAGACATTGGGAAAGACAAATCCCATCACCACCAAAGGGAGGGTGGCTGGGACCTGAGAGTGGAGTTGGGCAGCCAGGTTGGATATAAAAACCAAACACGTGGGCATTGGGGTCTCTCTGGCTCGCGATCGCTCGCTTCCTGGCTTCACCGCTCCTGGCTGGCGGCCAACTCTGAGAGCGCCATTTTGGGATTCCTTTATCTGCGGATTGGGTAGGACTCATTTAAAACTTTGTCTCCCACTTTTCTCCCAGAGCTGTACATTTCCTCATTTTCCCTTCCCTTGTAAATAAACCTTTTATTAACTTTTCACGTGTGCCTGCAGTAGAGCATTGTTAAGTCCTTTTAAGCGCGCGGGTGAGGACCCACAGTCAGGCACCCCGTTTTGTATCAGGGTTGCTCTACAACACCATGATTTTTACTTATTATGCCTTTATATTATAGTTTGTATTCTGGAAGTGTAATGCCACCATAATTCCCCTTTTCTTGTCAGGATATATTAGGATATATTTGTTATCCTAATAAATATTTATTTAGGATATTTGGAGGTTCCATATGAATTTAAGCAATGTTTGTCCCATTTATTTTGAGAATGTCACTGAAATTCTTATTGGGGATGCAATGAAGCTGTAAATTGCTTTGGATGGCATGGCTGTTTTGACAATGTTGATTCTTCCAATCCATGAACATTGGATATCTCCATTTCTTTGTGACTTCTATTTATTTTAGCAATATCTTATATATATATTTTTTCCTTTTGTGGGTTTTTCACCTGCTTCATTTTTACGTTACTCCTAGGTACTTACTTTTCTTTGGTGATTGTAAATTCTGTGGTTTTCTTAATTTCTTCCTTTTCTATCTCATTTTGTATATATAAGAAATAAACTGTTTTTGTGTATTGATTTTGTAATCTGCCACTGTGTTGAAATGGTTTATTATTTTAAATATTTTTTTCCTGTGGAGTTTATTGAATTCTCTGTGTATATTATCATCTCATCTACAAAGAGTAATGAATTTACTTATTTTTTCTTAATTCATATTCTTTTTATATATTTCTCTTATCTAATTGTTTTAGCTAGGATTTTGAATACTACATTGAATAGCAGTGGTGAGATTAGACATCCTTATCTTGTACCAGATTTAGTGGAAAAGCTGTCAGGTTTTTTTTTTTTTAAGATTTATTTATTTATTTACTTAAACAAGCACTGGGTATAGTCAGAAGCGCAGAAGGGTGACAGAATTCACCAGAGCCAGAGCAGGGAGCAGAGCAGGGAGAAGAACCGAAGTACACTGCTGAGGGGAGCAGCAGGCGGCAGCGCGCCATGTGGGACCCTCCTCCGGTGGCCAGGGAGCAGTCAGGAATCAAACCGGTGCTGCAGAGGCTGCTGGCAGCTTCACAACACCAGGCTCAACCCCTGCGCCACCCATCAGGGAGGCCCAAAGCTATCAGTTTTTTACCAATGAGAATTATTCTAGCTGTGGGTTTGTCATATATGGCTTTTATTATGTTAATACATGTTCTATTTACCCTCTAGTTTTTGAATGTTTACATGATAAATGGATGTTGAATCTTATCAAGTGCTTTCTCAGCTTCTATTGATAAAATCCTATGGTTTTTATCTTTTTTTAGTGGATAGTGAATAATGTTTGGTTTTCAGATGTTGAATGATCCTTTTGTCCTTGGTAGAAATCCCACTTGGTCGGGCCTCCCTGGTGGCGCACAGCGGTTGAGCGCTCAGCTGTGAAGCTGCCCGCAGCCTCTGGAGCGCCAGTTCGATCCCCAGACACAGGCGAGGGTCCCACATGACACACAGACCTCTCCTGCCTCCCGCTGCTCCCCTCAGCAGTGTACCGTCAGTCTGCCTGTTCTGTTCCACACTCTGGCTCTGGTGAATTCTCTCACCCTCCTGCGCTTCTGACTGGACCCAGTGCTTGTATAAATAAATAAATAAAATATTAAAAAAAAATAAGAAATCCCACTTGGTCATGGTGTGTAATCCTTTTAATGCATTGTTGGATGTTGGATTCAGTTTGCTAAGATCTTTTTGAGGATTTTTGCATATTTTTTGTTAGATAAATTGGTCTGTAATTTTCTTTTTGTGAGTTGTAATCATTTGGTTTTGTTATTAGAGTGTGATGTTTACTTCATAATTTGTGCTTAGAAATATTTCTTCTCTCTCAATATTTTGAAAACTTTAAAAGCTTGGTAGAACTCACCTGTGGAGCCATCTGGTCTTGCACTTTTGATTTTTGGGAGAGTTTTGAGTACTGTTTCCATTTTTTTGCTTATAATTAGTTTGTCTAGGTTTTTAATTTCTTCCCTATTCAGCCCTGGATAATTGTATAATTCTTTTTTTTAAAAGATTGATTGATTGATTGATTGATTTATACAAGCACTGGGTACAGTCAGAAGCGCGGTAGGATGAGAGAATTCACCAGAGCCAGAGCGGGCAGCAGAACAGTCAAACTGATGAAATACACTGCTGAGGGGAGCAGTGGGCGCAGGAGAGGTCTGTGCTCCATGTGGGACCCTTGCCCATGGCTTGGGATCGAACCGGGGCTGCAGAAGCAGCGGGCAGCTTTGCAGCCCAGCGCTCAACCGCTGCGCCACCAGGGGAGGCCCGATAATTGTATAATTCTAAGAAATTGTGCTTCTTATCTAATTTGTTGAACTTAGATGAATATTCATAGTAATCTCTTGTCATCCCCTAGTTTTCTGCAATGTCTATTGTAATGTCTCCCATTTTTTAAATCCTATTTATTTGTGTTTTCCTCCTTTCTTCTTTGTTGTCTAGGTAAACATTTGCAAATTTAGTTTGTTTTTTTTTTCCAAAGAACCAGTTTTTGGTTTCGTTGATCTTTTGGAATGTCGTTTTGATCTCTGTTTCAATTATTTCTGCTCTAATTTTTACTATTTCCTTACTTCTCCTGGCTTTGGGGGGTTTTGTTCCCCAATATGAGAGATTAGGTTTTTTCTTTGATCTTCTGACAAAGAGGGCTAGATGTAGTATGAAGGCCTCTATCCACAGGATTTAGTTGGCCCTGCATTTCTAACCATAGGAGAACTGATTCTGTCACTAGTTACAATGCCCTAGGATAAAACATCTAACCCCATGGATAACACTTTATTTCATGTTGGAATATTAGTGCCTCTAATTTTCAACTTTGGTGTATTAGATTAATTTGAGGGACAATGAAAACAGTCCAGTCAATATATTTTAAATAAATACATACCTTGCACATTCCTAGAAAGAATTCTAAAGGTAATGCATCAGTGTTAATCATGTTTACTTAGTAAAATTATGATTTTTACAAATTTTTTTAAAGATTAATTTTATTTATTTATTCAAACAAAAGCTGGGTGAAGGAGCGAGGTGCAGGAGTGGGGATAAGAGGAGCAGAACAGGTGGATTGACTGAAATACACTGGTGAGGGGAACAGCAGGCAAGACAGGAAAGGTCTTGGGCCTCCCCCGTGGCGCAGCGGTTGAGCGCTGGGTTGGGCAGTTGCCCGCGGTCTCTGCGGCGCCGGTTCGATCCCCGGCTGCTCCCCGGCCACCAGAGGAGGGTCCCACATGGCGCGCAGACCTCTCCTGCCGCCCGCTGCTCCCCTCAGCAGTGTACTTTGGTCCTTCTGCCTGCTCTGCTGCCTGCTCTGGCTCTGGTGAATTCTCTCACCCTCCCGCGCTTCTGACTGTACCCAGTGCATGTATAAACAAAACAAAACAAACAAATAAATAAATAAATAACATGCCTCTATTAAAAAAAAAAAAAAAGACAGGAAAGGTCTGCTGCGCCATGTGGGTTAGCTCCCTGGCCAGGGATCAAACTCATGCTTCAGTGTTCAGTGGCTGCCAATAACTTCACAGTGCCAAGATTCAACCCCTTGCACCACCCCTGATTTTTACAATTTTCTGCATTCTTCCTATATGTTATAATTTTTCTACTCAGAACTTGCCTGGCATTTATAAAGAAGAGGATAAATAAACACAAGTATATTTAAAAGATCAAATGCACATTCATGTAATACAATAGTACCAAGTACTAAAATAGAGCAAACTACTCATTCTGACAGCAACATTGGTGAATAAAAAAAAAATGTTATATAAAACAAGTGATTTATATAACAAATGTTATATAAAACATAAAACATAAAAAATGTTATATAAAACAAGTGAACTCTGACCCAAAAGAGTACATGCAAGGTTTCATTTATTTGAGATTCTAGAACAGATAAAACTAATTTATAGAAATGAAAATCACATCAATAGTTGCAAAAACTTGGGGATGTGGAAGACTGACAACATCAAAGTACAGAGAGGCTTCTGAAGGCATGGAAATGTCCAATATCTTTGTGTATAGTGAGTAAGTTGAGATACACATTTGTCTACTCAACTGAATTCTGCACTTAAGATGTGTGTATTTTATATAAATTAGAAAGCTGATCCTTTAAACAAGTTATGTTATGAGTTATGGAAGGTAAACCTATAAAAATCTTAGAAAAAAACAAAGATAAGTCTTCATAGCCTTGGATTTGGCAATGGTTTCTTAGATATAATACCAAAGCACATACAGAAGATGGAGAAATTGAGTAAACCATTAGTTTTCAGGTATATTCTCTCTCTGGTGGCCTGATTCAGGCTGTGGAGATTGTAAGAAAGGATGGCTTATGTGACTTTGTCTTCCAGTTCTGTCAAGAAATTTGCTAAGAGTGCAGGATGGTGAAGGTAAATGTTGTGAAAAGAAGCCTAAGTGTCCCCAGAAGAATTTATTTTATTCTCTTATAATAACAATACAGACTTTTATGACTTTGTTATTCAGTTGTACCCACTTGTGCTGTACCCACTTTTTAAAATTAAGAATCTTGGAGAAGCCAAAAAGTGATGGTTCCAAGAAGGAGTGAATGTGATGTTACTGTTGTTAATGCACTATGGATGAAAAGTGTCAGTGATAATGAGACCTAGGCATTATCACCAATCAGGCTTTCATACTTCATATTAAAGTGTTACATGCTGAATCTCTAGACTTATCCAAATTAAAAGTAGATAATATAAAGTTTGTAAGACTGGAAAATACATATTTGTTCTCATGAAAATTAATTTTTATTTTAAAAGAAAATACATTGTCCAGTACAATTAATAAAGACTACAGTTTTCTGTGTATGAATTTCTCCTCTAGGTTTCCATGCTGGAGAAGTAGCTACATCTATCTTTACACAACAGAGTTCATTGAAGCATTATTAACTGTGATTAATTGATAGCAACCTTAACACAATGGAATGGTTAACTTAACTGTGATATATTCATACAATGAAATATTACAGAGTAATTACAAAGAAGGTAAAGCTACTTATTTAGATATAGAATATAACTTAGATAACTTGTAAATGAAATAGCAAATTTCACAAAACTAAATGCAGCATTATTACAATTGTGTAAATAAAATCACAGAAAACCAAACTATATAATGAATAGATATAAGAATATTTGAAAACGTTCTATGTGTCAGTCCCTGTACCAATGGTTTTATATGCTATCTCATTTAAAAGTCACATTATGGGTCTCCCCTAGTGGCGCAGATAGTTGAGTGCAGCACTGTGAAGCTGTACACAGCCTCTGCAGCACTGGTTCAATCGCCGCCAGCCGGCCACCGAGGGTCCCACATGGTGTGGCAGACTTCTCCTCTCTCCCCCACTGCTCCCCTCAGCAGTGTATTTCAGTCAATCTGCCTGTTCTGTTGCCCGCTCTGTCTCTCGTGAATCCTCTCACCCTCTGCGAATCTGGCCTGTATCCCATTTCTTGTGTAAATTAAAAAAACTCTAAAAACAACAACAAAAACAACAACAACAAAAACCTCACATTAGTTCCATAAGATGTATTTTGTTTTTGCCAACATTACAGTGAGTAAACTGAGGAAAGCACAGAGGCTAAGTAATGTGTCCAAAGGTCACTATGTATGTATATGACAATGCATAGAAATGGTCCAAAAAAGATACAGAAAAATGATGGATTATCTTTTTTCCAAGATTTATTTATTTATGCATACAAGAGCTGGGGTACAGGCCAGAGATGCAGGGGGTGAGAGGATCCATCAGAGACAGAGTGGGGAACCGAACAGGCAGACAGACTGAAATACACTGCTGAGGGGAGCAGCGGGCAAGACAGAAAAAGTCTGCCTCATCATGTGGGTTTCTTCCTCGCTGGCTGAGGATAGAACTGTGCTTCAGAGGCTGTAGATTGCTTCATAGTGCAGGGCTTAACTCCTTGCACCACCAGGGAGGCCAGTGATGGATTATCTTTTGGAATGGTAAGAGCTTAGAAAGGAATCAATAGTGCTGTGTATTTTTAAAAAATATATTTTATCTATCACCTCTCATTTCTCTGTGTGTGTGTGTGTATATATATATATATATATGTATATGTATATCTTAATTTTAGTTTATATAGCAAAATGACATAAATTGGGTAAATTAAATAATAGACATTTATTGGAGGCTGGATAGTCCAAGATCATCTGCCACAGATTTGATATCTGATGAGAACTCTTCTTTCTGGCTTATGGACAGCTGTCTCTCTTGTTGTGTGCTCACATGTACTTTCTTCAATATGTGAGCACAGGGAGCATGAGAAGACATTGATGTTTTCTTCTCATTATAAGGGAACTAATCCCATCACTGAACTTCACCCTCATGAACTCATCTCAATCTCTTTACCTTTCAAATGTCCGATTCCAAATACCATCACATTGGGAATTATATTTCAACATATGAATTTTCAAAGAACACAAACTTTAAATCCATAGCAATATGTGTACGTATGTGTATATATGTACAGATAATCTTTATAGTAAGAAAAATAAAAGTAGAAAGTAAAAAGTAAAAGTGACTGTTCCTTCCCTATGAACTGAACTCTGCCCTATGATCCCTGTCTTTATAATGCTACCCTGACTCTCTGTTTAAAAATCGTGGCCACATGTTTGCTTCCTTGGCCATGGCAGCCTGGCTGAAGGTGAAAAGTTAAGAACTCACAGTCGTGGGATACTGCAAATATCATGCACTTCCTGCAACTCAGACCTTAAAGAAGGAGGGATTGAAAGTGTAGGAATGAACTCATTGATGTGTTGTTTCCAGCCCACAATTTGTAGAGTCCCTGCCAGTTTCTGTCATTTCCTAGGTAGGATCCTGGGAATTTGACAGAGATTCTCCTGCTCATGGTTCTTTATATAAATAGTCATGCTATCCACATTCTATTGGTTCCAATGCTACAATTCTTGGCAATGAAAGAATTCTCAGTGCCTGGGTTGTATTAAATTTGTTACTATTGATATATTGATATTTTAAATTTGGTGTTTGAATTCCTTAATACCAGTGTTGGTATTTTAAGTTTGTTTGGTGTGTGGATGTAGCACTTTTGGGAATTGTAGCACTTTCAGGAGCAAATTGTGCTAAATTCTCCACAGGGCATCTAGAAGACATTTTGATGAAACCAATTCAAGTATTTTCTTTCTGTTCACCACTAATTTGGATCCAAAAGCAGTAATCAAGGAAACTTGTGGTTTTTCTACCTTGACATAATTCCTGGTCTACTGGGGTACTATACTCCCATGTTACTCTTTTTTTCCAGGAATATGCGTGTTAGTAATCAATAACTTTACTATAAATGCTTTGCCTCAATTCACTAAGGTCTATCAGGTAACATACAAACATTACTCCCAATACCATGCTTTGGAGTCTAGGAGTCTCAGCAACTACATTCCTGAGGTGGGCATGTAGATTAGGGTCCCTGATCTTCTTCATAGGCACATATAAAACATTTTGTGGTAAACTTGGGAAAGAGGGAAGCAGCTGAATTGTATGTGTTCCTTAATCTTTTAATAGGCTAATGAAATTGTTTGAATGCATTTGTTTATTTTATATTTAGTCTTGACTGAGATAAAATATGGACAAATGTATTTATACTCATATCCAATTTTCCCTTTTCTCTTACTGCATCCTCACACTTGGAGTAGTTTTTGGTATAGATGTGCATGCATCTCTTTCACTCCAAAAGTAAAGTTTGATTTGAAATTTTCTCTTCCAATGTGAGTAAATGTTGGACGGTAGGGCAGTGGATTGTGGGAGGCATTTTCTGGCTGTAGCATAAACATATGCTTATTTATTCTAACTTATTTGTTCTGAGATGAATAAAACTACAAGAAGATATAAGTTGCTTTTCTTAAACTGACATCTACTAGGTTGTCTATAATTGAACAAATGGGAAAAAAAGTGCTTGTGAGGATGTAGAGAAATTGTAGTCCTCATACATTGTTAGTGTCCTTGAGCTTCCCTCAGTATTTCCTTACAAAAGGCATTCTGGATGCCCAATTCCCCTTAGATTTCCCCTCATCCCCCCAAGCACTTTGAGAATATTATTTCAATGGCCTCTGGCTTCCATTAGTACTTTTGAGACATACTGCAGTTTAATTGTTCTTCCTTTGTAGGTGAGCTGCCTTTTCCCTATCTGTTGCTTTGTTATTGTTATTATTATGTCTTCAATATTATACAGTTACACTAAAGTGGCTGGTTGTTTATTGTGTTTATTTTTCCTGTTTAGGATTCCTGTGCTTTTGTGGATTCTTTTTTTCATCCTCTCTGAAACATTTGTTAGTTGCTGTCCTTTCAATATTGCCTGTCTTCCATTCTCTCTATTCTCTGCTTCTGGAGCTCTATTATGCTATTTGTTCTACTTTCTCATTCTGTCCAACAAACCTGTTAATGTTTCCTAAATCTTTACCTCTGTATGCTGCACTTTCGATAATTTCTTCCTCTACTTTTCCAGCTAATAATTCTCTTTGATCTCTTTAGACATTTTGTGCAATTAATTTACGGACCCTGCTATAGAAGCCCAATAATTAAACTCCATAGCTATTTAAATTTCTTGGTATTGTATATAATTTCTGATGATTTTTAATACAGATTTTTTTCTTTTTTTTTTTTAAGATTTATTTATTTATTTATACAAGCACTGGGTACAGTCAGAAGCATGGGAGGGTGAGAGAATTCACCAGAGCCAGAGCGGAGAGCAGAACAGGCAGACTGTGGAAGTACACTGCTGAGGGGAGCAGTGGGCGGCAGGAGAGGTCTGCGCGCTATGTGGGACCCTCTCCAGCGGCTGGGGATCAAAGCGGCGCTGCAGAGGCTGCGGGCCGCTTTGCAACCCGGTGCTCAACCGCTGCGCCACCAGGGAGGTCCACAGAACTTTTCTTTTCATGTGTGTGTTTGGTTGATCTTACTTTGTGGAAAACAGACTTTAATTGAGATTTTTGTTTGTTTCAGAGAGGATTTGCACTGAGTTCGCTGAAGGCACTGCTACTCTGGGATAGCTCTAGCTCCTGTGGGTCCTAGGCTTCACCAAAGTGCTTCAGAGCAAAAGGCCATTTTCCAGCTCAGGGAGTTTTGTTTCATTTTGTTTTCTTCTTACAGATATCTTTACAATCTGTCAGTCCTGAAGTGCCAATATATTAAAATAGAATATGGAGCAAGAGGAGTCACACAGGGTTCCTGTCTTCTATATTGCTGATGATAGAGCTCTGCTTTATTTCAGTTTACTGTATGTTATGCCAAATTTATTTAGTAAAGGGCCAGGCACTAAATAATGGGAAAAACTATATCCTTTAACTCATCTCCATACCCAAAATTATTTTAATAACCTGGAAAATGTTCTTGTATAAAGTGACCAACATTAAACTAATTTTTCTATGAATATTTCATTGTAGTCACAGAACTGAGCCTGGAATCATTTTTTTTTTTTTAAGATTTATTTATTTATTTATACAAGCACTGGGTACAGTCAGAAGCGCGGGAGGGTGAGAGAATTCACCAGAGCCAGAGCAGGGAGCAGAGCAGGCAGAAGGACCGAAGTACACTGCTGAGGGGAGCAGTGGGCAGCAGGAGAGGTCTGCGCCATGTGGGACCCTCCTCTGGTGGCCGGGGAGCAGCCGGGGATCGAACCAGCGCTGTAGAGGCTGCGGGCAGCTTCGCAACCCAGCGCTCAACCGCTGCGCCACCAAGGAGGCCCTGGAATCATTTCTTAACAAAGGAATCGAAGTGTGCCTTTGAGATATATCTCATTGGGTTGATAGTACTCTCCTTTATTTGCGTAAGGACACATGCATCCTTGTGTAAAGGATACATTTAAAAAGGGTGTAGGGCCTTGTCGCAGCACTATCACCACTGTGTCCTGAGTTCAATCCCTGGCCAGGGAGCTAACCCACATGGCGCAGCAGACCTCTCCTGTCTCACCCACTGCTCCCCTCTGCAGTGTATTTCAGTCAGTCCTCCTGTTCTGCTCCTTACTCTGCCTCTGGTGAATCCTCTCACCCCGCATACCTTTGACCTACACCGGGTTTGTCTGCGCAAATAAAAACGTAAAAATAAAGTAAAAAGGGGGTTAAAAATCTTCACTTGAATATAGATATAAAATTGAAACTGTCAGTGATTTAGTTCATTAACTAATGAAGGAAGATGTAAGCTGATGTGATCTCTTTGAGAGATAACTAGAGAATCTGAAAAACCCACTAACTTGTTTTCATTTGTCACCATGACTCCGAATCATTCTTTAACAAAAATGGTCCTGCCCAGTCTGATGTAGTCACTTACTCCCCTTCAGATAACACAGGTGGTTTCACAGTAACTTCTCAGTATGTAGCAAGGCTGGAAGAGACCTTGGTTCATGGTGTTTTGCATCTCAAACTTTGTGCTGCTGCAGACCAGTGTCTGAATGTGCCACACTGGTATTTCAGGGAGGACCTTTCACTCCCTGAAGATGGGAATCCAAAAAAAGAAAAATTGTCAAGGGAGAATGGAGCCTCTCCAACCCTAATAGAGAGGGGGTACAGAACCTGTTTCTATGCAATTTTTCTGAAAATAGGTTACTGTTCTGGGGAAATGACTGTATGAATGTAAAGTAGCTTGGATACCAGGACAATTATCTCTTAATGGCATCTTTAATAATGAGGAGGTCTATTGATGCATCATTTTTCACATAAATTTATCTGGAGATATGTCAGTATCAGTCTTCAGTATCCTCTCTTCTCAACTAAGTTGGATTTCCCATGAGAATAAGGTGCTTATATAAATTTGTGTTCACATCTCAGTGAAGTCTTTCATCATTAACAAGGATTTAAATATATGCTCTTCAGAGACCACAGTCAATGGGGAGGAATTTATTAGGCTATTAAAAAATCTCATTGATGTTTCTCTCATTGTATTAAAAATATTTTTAAGAAAGCAAATCTCAGGATGTTAATTGCTCATTCACATGATACCTTATAGTCCTCTTATTTTTTTAAAGCAGTTTTTTTTTAAAAAAAGATGTATTAATTTATGGAAACAAGAACTGGGGTACAGGCCAGAGGTGTGGGGTGTGAGGGGATTCATCAGAGACAGAGTAGAAAATAGAACAGGCAGATTGACTGAAATACACTGCTGAGGGGAGCAGCAGGCGAGTCAGGAGAGGTCTGCTGCGCCACATGGGTAGCTCCCTGGTCAGGGATCAAACTTATGCTGCAGTGTCTGTGGAAACTTCATAGGTTGTGTCTTAACCCCTTGCACCACCAGGGAGGCCCCTATATTCCTCTTATTTATATCTCTTCTAACATCATCACTAAACTTGTTTTCCTTTTCTGATTTCATTTTTCCCCTTTCTCCTTTATTGCCCTCATTCTCATTGTCAGCATTCCATTTTCTCAGAAATGCCCTCTAATGAAAAGAGACCTTTATATTTCACCCCAAATAACTTAGTCCATAGTCCCCTAGAGATTTCTCCCATGTTCTCCACAGTTGAAATTTAGCAGTTCTATAAACCCACAAAAGAACTCTTGGGAGCCTCTTTCTCTGTCATTTTATATATATTTTATTTATTTATTTATTTATTTATTTATTTATTTATTTGTTTGTTTATTTATTTTTAATAATAAATTTTATTTTTATATTCCCCCATACAATTGCAAACGCCCCATTCTGACCCCAATCCTTCCCCTCCCGCCCCCCACCCCCCAAAAAGTGTCTCTGGTTCATAGTTTTTTGTTGATTTTGATTTTCACTTTCTTATATTCATTTTCCTGGTCCCTTATTTAAGTTTTCTAGATTCCTGCTATGAGTGAGACCATCCGGTATTTTTCTTTTTCTTTTTGGCTTATTTCACTGAGCATGATCCCTTCCAGCGCCATCCATGTTGCTGCAAATTGCATGTGTTTATCTTTTTGAATGCTGGTAATATTCCATGGTATATATGTACCACATCTTCTTGATCCAGTCATCTATTTTTGGGCATTTGGGTTGTTTCCAAAGCTTAGCTATTGTAAACAGTGCTGCTATAAACATAGGGGTGCAGGTGTTCTTTGGAATTGATGTTTCTGTGTCCTTTGGGTAAATACCTAGGAGTGGAATTGCTGGATCATATGGAAGCTCTATGTTTAGTAGGTCCAGAAATCTCCACACAGCTTTCCACAGTGGTTGGACCAGTTTGCACTCCCACCAGCAGTGCAGAAGAGTTCCTTTTTCTCCACACCCTCGCCAACATTTGTTGTTGATAGTTTTTTTAATATGTGCCATTCTCACTGGTGTGAGATGGTATCTCATGGTAGTTTTGATTTGCATTTCCCTGATTACAAGTGATGTTGAACATTTTTTCATATGACTGTTGGCCATTTGCATTTCCTCTTCAGAGAAGTTTCTTTTTAGCTCTTCTGCCCATTTTTTGACTGGATTATTTTCTTTGTTGTTGCTGAGTCTCATCAGCTCTTTGCAGATTTTTGTGATCAGTCCTTTATCATTAGTGTTGGGTGCAAAAATGTTCTCCCAGTTGGTGGGGTTTCTCTTTGTTTTTGTTATTGTCTCTTTTGCTGTGCAGAAGCTCTTTAATTTGATGTAGTCCCAGCTGTTTATCTTTGTCTTCACTATCACTGCTTTGGGTGATGTGTCTGTAAAGATGTCTTTGATGTGCAAATCCCGTAGTGTTTCGCCTATATTTTCTTCTATGTATTTTATGGTTTCAGGTCTTATGGTTTCAGTTCTTTAATCCATTTTGAGTTGATTTTTGTGTATGGTGTGAGGTAGTGGTCAAGCTTCATTCTTTTGCATGTAGCGACCCAGTTTTCCCAGCACCATTTATTGAACAAACTTTCTTTGCTCCAATGCATAGTCTTTGCTCCTTTGTCAATGATTAGTTGACCATAAATCTGTGGGTTTATTTCTGGATTTTCTATTTGATTCCATTGGTCTGTATGTCTGTTCTTGTTCCAATACCATGCAGTTTTGATGATTATGGCTTTGTAGTATAGTTTGAAGTCTGGGAGTGTGATGCCTCCATTTCCTTCTTTTTTTTTCAGTAGAGCTTTGGCTATTCGGGGTTTTTGGTGATTCCATATGAATTTCATCAATAATTGTTCTATTTCTTTGAAGAATGCCATTGAGGTTTTGATTGGAATAGCATTGAATCTGTATATTGCTTTCGGTAGGATGGCCATTTTAATAATGTTTATTCTTCCAATCCATGAGCAGGGGATGTCTTTCCATTTCTTTGTGTCTTCTTCTATTTCTTTTAACAGTGTTTTATAGTTTTCTTTGTATAGGTCCTTTACCTCTTTTGTTAGATTTATTCCCAAATATTTGATTTTTTTTTGTTTCAATAATAAAAGGGATGGTTTTTTTGATTTCTTCTTCTTCAGATTTATTGTTTGTGTATAGGAAGGCTACTGACTTTTGCGTGTTGATTTTGTATCCTGCCACTTTACTGAATTGATGAGTTGAATTAGTTTTTCTGTGGAGATTTTGGGGTTCTCTATGTATATTATCATATCATCTGCAAATAGTGATAGTTTGACTTCTTCTTTTCCTATTTGGATTCCTTGGATGTCTTTCTCTTGTCTTATTGCTCTGGCTAGGACTTCCAGTATTATATTGAAAAGCAGTGGTGAGAGTGGACATCCTTGTCTTGTTCCAGATCTTAATGGAATTGCTTTCAGCTTTTCACCATTGAGAATGATACTGGCTGTTGGCTTGTCATAGATGGCCTTTATGATGTTGAGGTATGTTCCTTGTATCCCAAGAATTTCAAGGGCTTTTATCATGAATGGGTGTTGCACTTTGTCGAAAGCTTTCTCAGCATCTATTGATATTATCATATGGTTTTTATATTTCTTTTTGTTGATGTGTTGGATAACGTTGATTGATTTTCGGATGTTAAACCATCCTTGTGCCCCTGGAATGAATCCAACTTGGTCGTGGTGAATTATCTTATGGATACATTGTTGGATTCTGATAGCTAAAATTTTATTGAGGATTTTTGCATCAGTGTTCATTAGGGAGATTGGCGTATAGTTTTCCTTTTTTGTGTTGTCCTTATTCGGTTTTGGTATTAGTGTAATATTGGCTTCATAGAACGTGTTTGGTATTGTCCCTTCCTTCTCAATTTTTTGGAAGAGTTTGTGAAGTATAGGGACTAATTCATCTCTGAATGTTGGTAGAATTCATTTGGAAATCCATCAGGTCCTGGGCTTTTGTTTTTGGGGAGGTTTTTGATTACCATTTCAATTTCGCTAATTGTAATTGGTCTGTTTAGGTGTTCTATTTCTTCTTTATCTAGCTTTGGGTGATTGTAGAGTTGTAGGAATTTGTCCATCTCCTCTAGATTGTTGAACTTGTTTCCATATAACTGTTCATAGTAGTTACTGATTATTCTTTTGATTTCTGCTGTGTCCGTTGTGATTTCTCCTCTTTCATTGATGATCCTTTGTATTTGTGCTTTCTCCCTTTTTTCCTTTGTGAGCCTGGCTCGGGGTTTGTCTATTTTATTTATTTTTTCAAAGAACCAGCTCTTGGTTTATTAATCTTTTGGATTGTTTTTTTAGTTTCCATTTCATTTATTTCTGCTTTGGTTTTTATTATTTCTTTTCTTCTACTGCTTTTGGGGTTTTTTTGTTGTTCTTTTTCTAGATCTTTGAGCTTCAAGATTAGGTTGTTTCTTTGAGTTCTTTCTTGTTTTTTGATGTGAGCTTCTATTGCTATATATTTTCCTCTTATTACTGCTTTTGCTGCATCCCATACATTTAGGATATTGGTGTCCTCCTTGTCATTCAATTCAAAGAATTTTTTAATTTCTTCTTTGATCTCCTCGTTAGTCCAGTGGTCTTCCAGTAGTGTGGCTTTTAATCTCCATGAGGTAGGATAGTTCCTTGCCTTCTTTTTATGATTTATTTCTAGTTTGATGCCTTCGTGGTCAGAAAAGATGGTTGGTATGATTTCAATCTTGGTGTATCTGTTGATGTTTGTCTTGTGCCCCAGTATGTGATCGATCCTGGAGAATGATCCGTGTGCGCTTGAGAAAAATGTGTACTCCGTTTTTTTGGGGTTTAGTGTTCTATAGATGTCTGTTAAGCCTAATTGCTCTAGGTCCTTATTTAGAGCTTTGGTTTCTTTACTTATTTTTTGTCTTGTTGATCTATCCATTGTTGATAGTGGTGTGTTGAAGTCTCCCACTACGTATGTGTTTTCTCTGATGTCTGTTTTCAGAGAGGACAACAGTTGTCTGATACATTTTGGTGCTCTTTCATTTGGTGAGTATATGTTAATGAGTGTTATTTCTTCTTGAAGTATTGTCCCCTTAATCATAATGTAGTGACCATTGGGGTCTCTTTTTATTTTTTTGAGTTTGAAGTCTGTTTTATCTGATATAAGTATAGCTGTTCCTGCTTTCTTTTTTGGCCCATTTGCTTGTAGGATTGTTTTCCATCCTTTGACTTTGAGCCTATTTTTATCTTTTGTAGCTAAATGTGTTTCCTGGAGACAGCAAAAGGTTGGGTTTTGTTTCTTAATCCAGGCTGCAACTCTGTGTCTTTTTATTGAAGAGTTTATTCCATTTACATTTAGAGTTAATATTGATATGTTAGCATCTGTATTTGCCATTATGTTTGTCTTTCCTTTGATTTTATTTATTTATTCTTTTAATAACTTTTTTTTTTTTTTTGGTCTTCTTTCGTTGTTATTCGTCCCTCTGAGGTTCTGGCTTTAGGATTCCTTGTAGTATTTTTTGGAGTGGGGGTTTAGTCGTAATGAAATTCCGGAGTTTCTCTTTGTCTGGGAAGGTCCATATTCTTTCTTCATGGAGGAAAGAGAGCTTTGCGGGTTAGAATATTCTTGGTTGGCATCTGTTTTCTTGGAGTCTGTTGACTATGTCCCTCCACTCTCTCCTTGCCCGTAGTGTTTCTTCAGAGAAGTCTGATGTCAGCCTGATTGGTTTTCCTTTGAATGTTATCTGTTTCTTCCCTCTTGTCAGCTTCATTATTTTTTCCTTGTCCTGGATTCTTGGGAGCTTTACTATTATGTGTCTTGCTGTGTTTTTCCTTTTGTCGTGGAAGTTTGGTGTTCTTCTTGCTCTTGTATATCAATTTTCAGCTCCTTCTTCGCATTTGGGAAGTTCTCTTCAATTATATCCATGAATATTATCTCTGTTCCTACATCTCTCTCCTCTCCTTCTGGAATTCCTATAACTCTTATATTTCCTTTCCTCATGGAGTCAGATAGTTCCCGAAGTCTTTCTTCATTCTTTTTCCTTCATACTTCTTTTTCCTTTTCTGTTTTGGTTCTTTTTATTTCTGTGTCTTCAAGAGTACTTATTCGCTCTTCCATTTCACCTATTCTGCTTTCATTGCTTTTCCCAGAGTTCTTTATTTCCTCCATTAATTCTTTGATCTCCTGCATTTCTTTTACTTCCCTCTTTAGGGACTCAATTTCCTTCTTCTGATCTATCACTTTTTTAATCATGGCAATTTTAACTTCTCTTTCTGGAAGGCTCAGAAGTTCTTCCAAGTTGCTGTCGTTGCAATCTGGGGAGTGGTTTTCTTTTTGTGGTGTGCTTCTTTCCTGAGGAGTTGTTAGGTTGCGTGTGGTTCTTCTACTCCCTACTGTCTGTTTTCTAATTTGTCGTATGCGTTGGGACACTGTGTTGCTCGGACTGACTGGCATCTTGGGTGAACTTCTCCGCTCCCCTCTGGCTCTTCCAGGAGCCATCTCTGTCTTCTGGGGGAGCTTTCTGCTGGTTTTAGGCAGTTTTTACTGAAGAAATGTCCCTGTTCTAAAATGGTGAAATGGGATGAGTCCCTGCGCCTCCAGTTTCAGGCACACTCTTCTGCGCACCCGGTCTGTCCTGGACGTGGATGCCTGCTCCCTCTGTGGGCTCAGACTGCTGGTCAGAAGGGGCCTGGCGTGGGCTAACTTCCCGGCTGGCCACTGGGTCCTCCAGAAGCCTTCTGCCCTTTTCAAGCAGTCTTAAGAAATTTCCTGTTCTATGGGGTGTTAGTGACTTTTTTTTCCTAGTCGCTAGGTGGCGCCAGAGATCTCTCCTATTGTCCTTGGGGGGCTGTTTTTTGCCTCCCCCTACCCCGTGGGACAGGGAACAGAGCGGGAATGGTAGAGTACACCTCAACAGCTTTGGGGTGCTGTGTCTGCCTTGTGCCCCACCATCGTGGAGAACCCACGCCCAGAATTTCGTGCCCCGGGTCTCAGTTCAAAGCCCTTAGTTCCAGGACGCGGGCTGTAGCCCAGTTCAGTGGCGCGGGAATGGCGCCTTTTGCACCACTCCCGTGCCTGGGCGCCTGGTTCCTGCTTACTCAGGGAGGGACCTTCACCTCAGTGAGGACCTCCGCCCCCGCAAGCCTAGGTCGCAGGCGCGGGGACCTGGGCAGCCGCGATCCAGGTCTGCATTTGCTTTTCAAGCGCGCCCAGCGCGCCGCTTTTCCGCGCGAGCTTACCGGCAGCCCGGGCTGTGTGCTTGTCTCCCGGGGGGTCTTTGTTCTTCTCTAATGGCGCCCAGAGCCGTTCGCTCACCGCGGCGAATTCTGCAGGGTTCGCCTCAGCTCCCGTTCACGGGGAGTGGTGGCTGCAATAGTTCCTTTCCACTCACAGTCCTGCTTGCTGCGTCGTTTGTTCTTGGTGGCCGTTTTGGTTTGTTGTTTTCCTCCTCTCTGCCGGTCCGAGAGTGCCGCCTCTGTGGGCGGGGGAGGAGAGCAGGGTTCTGTGCTTCCCTTCCTTCTAGTCCTCTTTTATGGCCACTTTCTTCTTCGGGTAGTTTGCTGGAGTCACCCGTTTATCTTCCGTGTCCCAGTTCTCACTGGGACCTGCTGCTTTTCCTCCCTATTAACTTTTTTTAATGGGAGATCTTACTCGCAGCGTCTCCTCGCCGCCATGTTGCTCCGCCCCCTCTATTTTATTTATTTTTAATTGTGTTTTTTTAGGTAAGATTAACTTACAACACTCGATAAGTTTCAGGGGTACAGGTTACGCCTGTTAATATTATGTTACCACACCACATCTACCAGCAAATAACCTGTCACACTCCACCATAGTCCACTGGGTCCCTGACCTGTTGGTTCAATACACCCTGCTCTCCTTCTATGGTAGCCTCAGTTCTGCAGTCATTTTTCCAGGGTTTATTTCGACTTAATGTAGTTTAGTTTGTTTTATGTCTTTATATTTCACATATGTGTGAAATCACATAGTATTTGTCCTTCTTCTGACTTATCTTATACAGCCCTTTTAGTTCTGTCCATGTTGTCACAAATGGCAAGATTTCTTTTTTTTAATAGCTAATAGTGTTTCATTTTGCATATATTCTACATCTTTTTATTCCATCATCATCTGTCTTATGTAGTTTCTACAACTTGTAAGTGCTGCCATGAACATATACATGAATCCCTGCCTTTGAGTTAGTGCTTTTGCATTCTTAGGATAGATACATGGAAGTGAATCTGCTGCATCAAATGGTAGATGTATTTTTAATATTTTGAGAAACCTCCATCCTGTTTTGTATGGGGGCTGAACTAGTCTGTAATCCTACCAACAATGTAAGAGGGTTCATTTTTCTCCACATCCTCACCAACGCTGGTTGTTTCTGAACTTTCTGAGATGAGCTGTTCCTGCATGGACAGATTGATACCTCATCTTCATTTCCATTTCCCTGATGATAACTGATGATAAACAATTTTGAATGTTCCTGTTGGCTGTATGTCTTATTTCATATTTCTCACTTCTTGTTGAGTTAAGCCATTGTGGCAGAGTGTTTCACTTATGTTTTCATCTATGTATTTTGTTATGTCAGGTGTTAGCTTTAGGTTTTTAATCCATTTTGAATTAAATTTTGGATATGGTTGTGAGAAGTTTATTTTTATTCTTTTACACAAGACTGTTCAGTTTTTTTAACTTCATTTGTTGAAGAGAGTTTCCTTTCCTGTTGTATAGTCTTGACTCCTTTGTAGTAGATTAACTATGCATATAAGTGTGAGTTTATTTCTGGACTCTCATTTATATTCTCTCAAGCTGTGTGTCTATTTTTATTCAAATGCTATAGATTTTTGATTACTGTACATTTGTAGTATGATTTGAAGTCTAGGAGGGTGAGATCATTGTTTTACTTATTTTCTCTCAGTCTGCTTTCACTATTCAGGGTCTTTTGTGGTTCTACGTAAATTTTAGTAATGTTTGCTCTATTTTGCTAACCACCACAGCATGAGTTCAATCCCCTGCCAGGGAGCTACCCACATGGCACAGCAGATCACTCCTGTCTTGGCTGCTGCTCTGCTCAGCAGTGTATTTCAGTAGATCTGCCTGTTCTGCTCCCCACTCTATCTCTGGTGAATCCTCTCACCCCACACATCTCTGGCCAATACCCCAGTTCTTGAGTGCATAAATAAATAAAAACTTAAGAAAAAGAAACGTTGAAAAGGATTACATTGAATTTGTATATTACAGGTAAGATGGCAATTTTAGCAATGTTAATTCTTCCAATCCATTAATCTGGAATATTGTTCTACTTCTTTGTGTTTTCTATAGCAACTAAGTTTGTCTTTTAGTGTTCATATTATAGGTCTATTTGTAACAAGGTGGTCCCCAGGAAAGAAGGAGGTCCAGGTTTCCTGCCCAACCCAAAAGGAGGGTGGAGCTGAGCAGGGACAGAAGAAGTGTCAGAGGAGACTGAGGAAGGAAGGAAGCAGGATGGAGAGCCAGAAGGAGACCTGGAGGAGGCACATGGAGTCGAGAGACACGTGAAGAAACTGCACTTGCCTTTTGGTCATGGACTGGTTGAAACAGATATGGGTGAGACTCGTGGAGAGGTGACAATGGTGTTTTTTGTCTTGATATTGATTTTGCTCTTTTCCTCCCAGACTTGTCTGGTTGTTTCTGATCCTTTTCTGTGGGTCCCCACTGGAAGATGCTTTAGAATTGTGGCAGGCTTTGGAGCCTTGTTCTGGGCCAATCCTACTTGGGTGGAATTTTACCCACGAGGAGATGGGTAACTTTGGGTGCATGATTTAGAAACTATGTTCTTTGCCTTTCCTGTATTGTTTACTAATTTTATTAAAGTTCCTTTTCATTAAAGTTTCATATATTTTGTGTTGATGCAGCAAATGGCAGAACCTATTTAGAGCAGGCAGGTTTGCAGAGTCTGGGGTGCCCGTCTCTCTGCCCTGTAACATTTCCATTCCTTTGTTAAGTTTATTCCTAAGCATTTAATTGTTTTTGATTCAATTTTATTTTATTTATTTTTAAGATTTATTTTTATTTATTTATGCATCCAAGAAGTGGGGTGTAGGTCAGAGGTGTAGGGGGTGAGAGGATTCACCAGAGACAGAGTGGGGAACAGAACAGGCAGATCTACTGAAATACACTGCTGAGGGGAGCAGTGGGTGAGACAGCAGAGGTCTGCTGTGCCATGTGGGTTAGCTCCCTGGCCTGAGCTCAAACTCGAGCAGCAGTTCCTGGTGATAGTTTGATAGTGCTGAGACTTTAACCCTTGAGCCACCAGGGAGGCCCTGTTTATGATTCAATTTTAAATTGCACTATTTTCTTTATTTTTGTCTCTTCTAGTTTGTTGTTAGAATATAGGAGGGGCCTCCCCAGTGGCGCAAGTGTTAAAGAAAGCCAGCATTATCAAGCTATTGCCAGCCATTGCAGCATGTGTTGGATACCTGGCCAGCCACAAAGCAACCCTCATGCACAGCAGACCTCTCCTGCCTGGCCTGCTGCTCCCCTCAATAGTGTATAACAGTAGAGCTGCCTGTTCTTCTCCCCACTCTCTCTAGTGAATCCTCTTACCGCCTGCATCTCTGGCTTACACCCTAGGTCTTGTATACACAAATAAATAAATCTTTAAAAAAAAGAATATAGGAACACAACAGATTTTTATATATTGATATTCTGGCTTACCACTTTGCTGTACAGGTTTATTACTCAATAGTAAATACTGGGGTGTAGGCCAGAGGTGCAGGGGGTGAGAGGATTCAACAGAGTCAGAGTGGGGAGCAGAACAGACAGATGTACTGAAATACACTGCTGGGAGCAGCAGGTGAGTTAAGAGAGGTCTGCTGTGCCATGTGTGTTAGCTCCCTGGCCAGGGAAATGAACTCACGTTGCAGTGGCTGGTGATAGCTTGATAGTGCTGTGTCTTTAATCCCTGTGCCACCAGGGAGACCCTCATCACTGAATATTTGTTAGCCCTGGGTTTGTTGTAAATGACATTTCTAATGTTAAGCTTGTATTTTTCCATTTTTTGAAAATTTTTATCATGGATGTTGAATCTTGTTAAATGCATTTTCTGCATCAACTGATAAGAGTTTTATTTTTCCTCTTGATGATGTGGTGAGTTTCATTGATTAATTAGGTATGCTAAACCATCCTTGCATCCCTGGAATAAATCCCACTTGGTCATGACATATTATTCTTTTTATGTATTACTGAATTCAGTTTGCTAATATTTTATTGAAGAGTTTCGCATCTATGTTCATCAGTGTTATTGGTCTGTAGTTTTCTTTGTTGTGCAATGTATTTGCTTTTCATATCAGAGTGATGTATCTTTATGTTGCTTTTCCAAATGGAATCAGATATTTCTCCAAATGGCTTTTCATTTTTTTCCCCATCTTGTTTCTCTCTCACTCCTTGTTCCTTTACACAGTACTATCTTTGAGGTCAATATTTGAATTCCCCATTTGGTCTGTTCTTGTTCCATAGTTTTTCTGGCACTCTTGATGTTATTTATTGAGCTTTCCACATCCTGACTCTGTTATTTTCTGATTTGAGGCTTCAAGTTCTACTTTCTGATTATTAGTTTTATATATCTGAGCACATTTATTTGTATTTCTGTGCTTTCTCCTATCTCTTTGATTAGTTTTTTCTGAGTATACTTGTAACAATGAAAAAAATCACTTTGCATTTTCTTTATCTCTTTGATTTTCTTTATTATAGCAATGTTAAACTCTGTCTGATCGGGAGATACAAGCTTCCATGTACTTGTGGTTGGATTCTGGAAAGTCATCCTCTCCTTTTATTCCCTTAAGGCCTCAGGGTGCCATGTCATAATTTTTTTTGTCTGCTCATTTTGCTATTTTTTAAAAATATCTGTAGTGGTAACTTAAAGAGCTAAGCTACTTTTACTTTCCCCACAGATTTCTTTAGGTACTTAGACTTGGTTTTGTATTTACTGAGTCAGAAAGATGTAGGAGGGACATGGAGAAGTCCAGCTATGGTGTGAATGTGCTGGAGAGTGTGGAGGACCGGCTCGTGTTTGGGACCTCATCCTTTGGGTTCTGGCCCTGAGACCCTGCAGTCTCTGCTCTGTTAATTGCTTCTCACGAGGTCTGTGTCCATCCTAAGGTCTGTGGGGGAGGGAGTGTAATCCAGAGAACCATCTGTGTACTCCTTAGCAGATACCTGTCCTGTGTGGAGCACCACAGCTCTTTCACACATTTCCCTTGGTCAGGGGTGTTGTTTATATTCTGCTATCTCTAGCCCCTATCCTGAACTGCAGGCTCCAGACACTACTCTTCACCTACTTCAAGTTCAAAAAACCCTCGGATAGCCAAGGGTTTTTCTAAAGTTTGCTTCAATCCACAGACTCTGAATGTAGAGACCCTCTAGTTAACCATTAGATATTCCTTGCAGGGGTGAAACAAGGAACTCACCTCTCACCATCTTCGTGATAACCCTTTGGGAGCCTCTCTTTTTGCGGTCAGTATGTTCTAACTGATATCCATCATCTCCATTATGTGAGAGGTATATTTTGTGAAATTTTTGAAAGTTTCTGATTATTTTGGCATCCAGAAACTACGGTTTCTCTTTATCCTTTAAACTTCACATTTTCTCTTATGGAAAATAGAGATGTTGATGGGATGTTAATAGATTCATGTTTTGCTTTTCTTACTTTACCATGTTTGTCATTTGACTGGAAAATATTTATTGAGAATTAACTGTGAAGATAGTTGGCATATAAGATGGTTACAATTCTACCCCTGGTCCAGCTGGGGCTTTAAATATATATCCAAATGTAACATGGTGAGAATTACTAACAGAGTTAGAAGAAAGTCTAATGAGAACACCAAAGTGGACTACTGTTGGTATACTTACAATGAGAGGGACCAAAGGATGGAAAAATATGTCACATATTTACCCCACAATATGTGTGAACAATATATTGAGAGAATAATGAGGGTTTTCCAGGCAAGGCAAACAGATCAGAGTGCATATTAGGAGGATAAAAGAAGAAAGTGAGACGTTAGGGTGAATGTAGTACCATGGCATTTTGAGAAAACTACACTTAGGTATAGTATAGGGGCTTTTAGGGCAGAAGGTGGAAACAGGGTCCAGAGGGGGGAAAAACATATATGATGTTACTACATTTCCATTTATTCTGTAGGTCATAAAAAAATATTGAAGACAAAGTCTCAATTAGCTTGAGGTCGGAAAGCAGTTTGAAGGTCTACTGGAGGAATGAGATTGTTGGCATAGGCAAACCAATGAAATGAATAGAGCAATAGATTTACAGTCATTACTACAAATGTGAACATATGTGATATAACCTGAGATGTTAAGTCATTGCTTAATCATGTAAATTGAATGGCTTCAGGGGGGAACTATGAGCCTTAAAAGGGTAGGACAAATTTTCCATCAATACCACTTAAACAGAACAACTGGTATTTCACACAAATACCAGATCAACAAATCCATATTTTGACAAATTCACTATTGACAATTATAGGCTGTGTAGGACAAATGAGCACACATCCTGTGGATAGAACAAGAATGGAATTGGTACTGACAGATCCTAGGAAAACAAGTAAGATTCAGTCTTCTCTTTCAGTAGCATCTGGTAGAAACAGACACAAAATTAATGTATAAATAAAACTGATGAGTTCAGTGAAAGAGACAGAGACTTAACCAGGGTATATGGAAGCCTTAAGGGGAATACCCAGTCCAAAACCAATTTGAGGAAGACAGTAGCAGGGTAGAGACCAGGAAATTACATGTAGGTCTTGAGTCTTTGAAAATACCTTGAGTGTTTAATTATGAGTAGTATTTAGCCAGATGCAAGGGTCTGTGAAAGCATTGCAAGGAGAGAAAATGGCAGGAGTGGGAGCAAAAGTATGGAAATAAGTAGGTTAGTGAATGTCAAGAGCTTCTCATACTTCAGTGTTTTAGAGTCTAAAATGTTCAGAGAGGGGTGGTAAGTGCGCTGGAGCAGGCCTCAAGAAGTCCAGAATGTTGTGTAGGCTGGAGAGCCTGGGTTAAACCTGCAGATGGTGAGAGAAAGCTGCTGTCTCCATTTAATCAAGGGACCAAAATGTCATCCTAACAGTTGTGTGGACATCTGATAGGAGAGCATCCTGGATAAGAGGAGCAGTTCTCACAGCAGGTAGGTTGAGAAGAAGTGAAGGTCTACATCAGGACAAGAGCAAGTGGGCAAGAGAAGAGATAGGACAGAACCAAGATGCATATCAGGGTTGTGGACCAGATGGTCATTTGAGACTTTGGTGCTTTTGACCAAGAGGGAAATAAATATAAAGGAATATAGGAAGTTGGAAAAAAGATGAATTTAACTTTAGACATAATAAACTTTAGATCCTTAAACATATCAAGAGAGAAAACTAGGCCAGAAATTTAGGTTCAGTTTCAGGTGATGACGATAGAGAAGCTGTGGTCTTTATTGAGCACTTCCTCTGATAGGCGATATATTAACTTTTCCACATTCGTCAGGTTGTTCATTCTTGCTCTATTTTTGTCTTCTTTAAAACTCTTATCACTGTTGCTATTAAATGATTCATTTGCTCATTTGTTTGGTGTCTGTCCCACACTATGAGTGTCACAAGAATGAAGATTTTTATGTTTTGGTTATCACTATTTCAGTGAAAATTTGATGAATACATGAGGGGCTCTTTATAATGACTGTGACAGTTAGGAATGATAGTTTTTTTCCATGTTATGGATGCGAAAACAACCTTGAATAATTACATATATTGTCACAGGTCACATGTCTAGTTGGTAGAAGTGCCAGGATTTAAACCCAAGTCTCCATGATTCCAGAAACTAGACTCTATGGCACTCTGCACACCACGATTAGCATAAATGACTATGGAAACAACAATCCTATTTCCCACAAAAAACATGTAGAGTGAAAACAAGTACAAAGAGGAAATTCTCATTAACCTCAACCATTCTGGACAGAAAAAGAATCTTGAAAGGAGAAAAAGAGAATACCAGAGAAGTAAGAGGAAATTAGGAAAAGAACTGTGATCTAGAAACTGACAGAGAGCCTGCCCAAATAAGGCAGAAGTCAGCAGATCCAAACTTGACTAATGGGTCATGTTCAGGAAAGTGTCTGTAAATTGGCATCTTCATGGCTGAACTGTGGCCTTGAGGAATCACATGTAAGTTCACTTTATACCAATAGAGATCATGATGACAGAAATCACCAGTTGCCATTAGTTGTCTATAAGAGCAAAGTGACAAGATATCAGTGAGGAGAGGTTATTAGAGGTTAATTCTTTGGCTTGCACTTGATACAAAATGATAGAGTGTGTGTGTGTGTGTGTGTGTGCGTGTGTGTGTGCACATGCGTTCAGACACGTGTTGCTTTATATGAAGGCTGTGCATATGTGGGAGTATGTGTATGTGGGGCTACAGTAAGTTTAGGGGGAGTTATTAAAAAGGGGGGGTGGATGTGCGGTTATGCATGTGTATGCAGTGTCTGTCCTTAACAAGTGAATGAATCAGTAAAATTTATAAGCCAATTTTGTAAGTTGTAGAATATAAATGTAAAATGCAATTCTTCTCTGCTTCAGGCAGTCTTGGGATGAGCATTCTTTCAAAATCCCCACTTGTTTCTGCACTGGCAAAGGTACTCACCGTGGCAATAACCCCCATCACTCCCCATTTCACAGGGAACTGTGGTTTCTGCCATCCCTTGCTGCTTATAAGGAGTCATAGGGAGAGAATCCCCACTTTTCACAAGGAGAGAGAGTACTCTGCATTTAGAGAGAGTATATTATTTATCTGCAAGTTTTGAGCAAATTGCATACACCAGTTGTAGACTGAGAGGAGGCAGGAGAGAAGGTCCACTACTTCTTAGTGACTCTATCTCTGGGGCAGACACTGGTGGTTTTCCCACTCAGGGAAAAGAGAAAACAGGGACTGTGCTGCACCCCATTCTGGGGCAGGCCTGACTGTAAGCAGTAGGGCTGGGTGCCTGTCCACCAGTGCTTGTGGTCCCAAGGCATTGGAAGTAGAGCATAAGCAGAGGGTGTGTCCTCCAGGTGCAGGGCCCTGGGGTGAGGCTGCAGAGCTCTGCTCCCAACCAGGCTACCCAAGGGTTGAGTGAAGCTTTGGTTTTCCTCTTTCCTGATCTTTGCAAATGTGGCCATTATTGAATTAAAGAAGGCAAATATTCCCTAAGACTGACACAAACTCAGGTGCTTCCTCCCCTCCCTCTCTGCATATCCTCTCCCTCCTTGGAGGGCTCCCCTTTCCGTTTTCTTGTAACGCTATCTGAAAAGAATCATGACATCATTTATTATATATTTTCATTCCTGGAATCTGAGAAAGGAAAATTCCCTTGCTTACATATTTAAGGAATGCCTGAAAATGTGCTTCTATGTCCATTGTTTATATGGGATATTATATCCTTCTGTGCATGCCAATTAAATATTCAAAGACTTTCCCAGGCTGATTATAAGTATCCCAAATACTTTAAAGAATACAGGTCCACCATCACATGTACCCACAACTCTAGACTGGAGGGTGTGGGCAACTCTGAAAACTTTGCTTTTGGTAAATTGAGTAAGACTTTTAGTAGTGTTTTTCCCACTTAGTATGGATATTTACATTTCACTGTACGGAACTTTAATAGAATTGAGTCTTCTCCGGGGAGGAGGGGGGGGGCACACTATGCAGTGTGCTCTCACTTACTTTTCTAAAAATACAACAAAATCTGAAGTGTGGTCTGCATGAGCTGTGGTTCAGGAACTGTGATCCAGTATCAGTATCTCCTTTAGTATGCAATTTGCTTCAGGCAATATATAACCTATTGTCATTTAATTAAAATGTAAATTCTCTGGGAATGTAATTGAATGGATATATAAGCCACCCCATTTCTTCTGTATTTTAATAAAAGCCCCCAAAGTGGTTATATACTGCTCATTTATTTCCACTTATTTTGGAATATTTGGTGACTGTGGAATTTCAATATTTAAATTGTAAATCTTTACCAACTAATTCCTAGTAGTGAACTTATTAGAGCATTGCGAAGCTAGCGATCTTATATATAAATACTATAATAAAGAGAGAGACTATGTAATGTGCCTGATGGTCATTTATATTCTTACAATTAATGAAAAGAATCTAGTATAAATTGGGCAGAAATATAATTCTCTACTAAATGAGGTTGATTTGAGCTGATAACACTGTTTACCAGATAAATAAACTGAGGAACCGGAGTAAGGAAAGTGTCCTTCACCCTTTAACTTAGCTGTTGACCCAGAGGATGGCTCATTAGTTCTTGTACCAACTTCTCCTTTATTTTTCAATTCCTTTTCTCTTCCCCCTCCTTCTGAAATTCAGTGCCTTGAAGCCACTGCTTATTATCTTTATTGTATTTTTTTACTTACGATTTCTATTATCTTTATTGGCAATCATCCCTTTGTCAGTTCCCATGTGAAACTTACACAATGTATCTGAGCTCAATGGCTGGCTGTCCTGGAGATAAGAATTAACAGCTATTGGGACTTTGTTAGGCACATGATAACTTATACTGGTTAATCTATGAAACCGACTACTTAGAAGAGCCATTAAGGTTAATACAATTAACTCTGAGAAAGACATAATGGCCATAATTATAAACATTACTGAAGTGGGTAGAGCTTAATATCATTAATGCAACTATATTTGGGTGAACCTCAACTTACAGAGAGTGACAGTTCACAAAACATCAGAGGGCTATTGCTGGGCAGGGTGGAGAATGATGCAAATTTTGAACTTCACAGAGGACTTCACAATACAATTTGGTGCTTCCTATAAATGCAGAACATTATAATGTGGAGGTGAGTTAGAGTTGAATGCCATCTTCTAGGAGACAGATGCCTGGAGATGCTTATAGTAGACCTATTACAGAAATGAAGTCAGTGGTGGAGCCAGAATTAAAACTTAGGGCATCTGAGGATCCTGGATCTGCTTTCACCCATTTTGCCATAAAGGGGATAAATTGAGTCACCAGTGCCCACTCTGGGGGAGGGGCCCTAAAATAATTTCTTCTGACTGTGCTACATCTTATCTTGCCACATTGTGGGTGACAGAGCCTGTCCTCATTATCTTATGCCCAACCATGAGCCCTTGTGTAGGAGAAGTGAGAAAAATGAAGTCTGTGGTGTGATTTTGATTGTCATGTGGGAAGAGGATGTAAGCGGCTCTCTTCTTGTGGACTGGGGATCTGAGTGAGCAGGCCTTTCAGGATGGATCCCGGGCACAGCACTCTTGTCGCTGCCTGACAGCTGAGCGTGTACCTCCTACTTCCTTGGCCACGAGTACACATTTTTAATAAGACATCAGTTGAGCAGCAGAATATTGGATATGGCTTAGTTGCATTCTGCTTCTCATAGCTCTACCTCCTCATTGTTAAAGAAAATGTTTCTACTTTTGGGATCACGAGGTAGCTTTCTTTGAGAGGTTATCTCCAAATTTTACAAAGCAATTCTTATGGAAACACAAGCCTATTACCAGCTAGTATTGCAAAATCAGTTCTTATTCCCCCTCAAATCCAAATCATATTGACTGTAAGCCTTTGTCTTAATGAGGCTCTCCCTCTTGGGTAACTTACAAATGTTTTCTCACTGGAAGAAAATATGCAGTAACAATAACCTTTTAGAGAGGAAGAAATGAGAGAGTTTGGCCTTGTTTTCCTGAGGGAGACCCTTTCTCTAGTGTGGTTGCCACTTGATGGTGTTGCCAAGACATGAAAGGACTCAGTCAGAGCGACCCCCATCTTCAGAAATCCCAACATATCAAAGCACACCCCAGCCTTACCTATTAACCCAGAGAAGGAGGAAACTGCTTCTGCTCTCAAGCTTAGTCTCATCCACAGTTGTCGCACATTGAAGCAGGCCCCACTTCCAACATATACTATTACTTTCCACCCATGCAGAAATGTTTCCCCCGGGTCATGCCAGGGGGCCTGCGCACTGGTCCAGGAGGGCTCACAGAACCTGCTTTGCCAGAAGCTCTGTCCATCAACACTGACCTGATGTTAAGCTAAATCCCAGTCGCCAGGTAGCCCCATTTTATATCTGTTGGCCTTATTTAGGGTACAACCAGGCCAGCAGAGTTCTCTAGTAATTTAGAACCTCAAAGATTTGATTCTTTTCCTTCTGGATTGCTCTTTGGCCCTCTGTATGCAACTACTAGTGCAAATAGATGCAGAGGAGAGGCACATGTATATCTTGGCCCACCTGTGGCAGCTATGTCTCTCAAATTGCATGCCCACAAGGACATTATGTGCTTTTTTTCATATGACATATTTAAAAGGACTGACTACCTGATGACTTTTTTTCCTGAATAAAAATGACTTCTGTTATGTTGCTAGAAGTAGACATGATGAGTTCTGTTGAATGTCAGTTTTCTTTAAAAAAAAAATAAACAAATTTACCCCACCAAAGAGTACTAATATAATGTAGTTTCCTCAATAGAAACATTGTTGTTGAGGAAGCAAATATGATTTCTGATAAAAGTGATGTTTCAGATGTAAGAAAATAATAAACAACATAGACATTCTGACTGTATTGGGGTCTAAGTGAAAATCTGTGGACTCTAATATAGCCAAGAAACATTAGTGTTATGTAAGAAAATGTCCCCCTCAAGTCATGAAGTGCCAGAAGGGTGCTGTCCTGCTGGTCAATGAGGAGAGAGTCATGGAGGTACCTGTCAAGACTCATGGAGGTACCTGTCAAGACTCAAGTGGACTGGAGCAATGAAAAACCCTATACCTTTTCTTTAGACAAATTTAGCAAATTTGTACCCATGGCAGCTTAGTTAAGGTGGAATCATGTCTAAAACAAAGCTACATTCTAAGATCAGCACATAAGGCTAACATTATGTGCAATGATTATCTTGAAAAATCCCACAGTCTACCCATAGTTTCATAATGTAGTATTCTTGAGGATAGTCCCAGGACAGCATCATATTTACATATAGTTCTCCTATTCTTGGATATATGCATTAATTGGTGGAGCAGGTGGAATCACCCATAAAATTCTAATGCTGTCTTTACTTCAACTGCACATAACTCAAATTCATCAGTTAAATATGCATATGATGTGACTATGCTATGAGTATTAAGGGTGGCTTCTACATGGGAGGTCCTGAAAATATAAGAAAAAAGAAAATATTGTCTAGGAGGTACAAAAGAAACAAACACATATTTCTGGAACAATTTTGATATGCAAGTAAACATTTTCTAGTGTTCACAATAATCTCCAAGTCTGAGGTGAAATGAAGGGTGCTGAAGAGATTGACACTTTCTAAGGTATTTCTCAATCTGACTTCTGGGATGTCACATCAATTGTTCTATTGTGCCCAACCTTCTTTGCTCCTTCTTCTTCTTCATCTCCACAACTTTGAAATGGTAGGACTCACAGGGCTTAGTCTTTGGATCTCTTCTTTCCTAAGCTTATGCTCACTTGGCAATCTCTGTCATTCCCATGCTTTTATATACTGTGTATACCAATATTTCTGCATTTATATCTACAGCTCAGGACTCCTTCTGGAGGACTTTTCTTTCTTTCTTTCTTTCTTTCTTTCTTTCTTTCTTTCTTTCTTTCTTTCTTTCTTTCTTTCTTTCTTTCTTTCTTTCTTTCTTTCTTTCTTTCTTTCTTTCTTTCTTTCTTCTTTCTTTCTTAGATTTATTTATTTATTTATACAAGCACTGGGTACAGTCAGAAGCGCAGGAGGGTGAGAGAATTCACCAGAGCCAGAGCGGGGAACAGAACAGGAAGACTGACAAAATACACTGCTGAGGGGAGCAACCGGCGGCAGGAGAGGTCTGTTGCACCATGTGGGGCCCTTGCCCAGCAGCCAGGGATCGAACCAGCACTGCAGAGGCTGCCGGCGCTCAATCACTGTGCCACCAGGGAAGGCCTAAAACTGAATTCTTGATTCCTCACTTCATCATAATTGCTCTTCTCTAGTAGCTCCTATCTCTGTCAATGGTATTCCACTTATACAATTACCAAGACATTCTTTACTCTTTCTCTCTCTTCCACACTATGTCTAATCTATCAGGAAATCATGTTATCTACATATTCAAAATATATGCACAATCCGGAGCCTCTCATCATCCCTTGTGATCCCACTCTGACCCAGAACTGGCAGCTCTCGCCTGGACCACTGCTCATCTTCCCTAATTGGTCTTTTATCTACACTTGCCTCCCACAGACTATTCTCATCACAATAGTGAGAGATGTCTTTTGAATATGTGAGTCAGGTAATGTATTTCTGTTTTTCAAAGGTTTCTGATGAATTTGCACTGGTTAGAATAAGTAAAATCTCAGAAAAATTTTTGATGGCTTTCACAGTTCTCTGTGATATGATCTCTACCTAATTTTCCACTATATCTCAGGCCTATGTACCCTTTCCAAACCAATCAATATCAAGTCATTCTGGCCTTTAATAGTTCCTAGAGGACACCAAATTCTTCACTTCATTAGAACATGTTTTAAAATTTATTTTATTATTTATTTTAGTTACTATCCCCCTAAGCATAGGACCATCCTTTGCAGTTTTATCCTATCTGGCTCCAAGCTTACAGAGTTATCCAGAGGGGAGAGTGTCATTAAAAAAGAGAACAAGGTCTTCTCCATATTTTGGCTTCTAAGAGTGCTGGATCAAACCTGTGTTGGGAAGAAAGACAAATCATTTAAATCAACTTTGTGATTGAATTTTTAATGTAGGTGGATGCATTCTGATATTGAAAATATCATCTACCAAAATGTTAAGAAATACAAGTGAAAAATATACTATCAAATGGGTGAAGGCAACATTTGTAGGGAAATTAAGAAATAGAGAATATAAAATATTATATTTATGTTTTAAGTTTATATTTTCTACAAGCTTAAAGACCACTGTTGTACACATCTCAGAACCAATGATGTTGTAAATGTGTGTGTTGGTTTTAATAATATGCCAGTTGATTCTTGTAAGTTTTCTAAGTAATGCATCTCAGGTGGATTACTAGAATATTACACCCCAATTGAACAGTATTATGTATGGGGTGATAAAAAATTATTAAAATGCAAGCAAGAAGATGGAATCCTTGGGGCCTCCCTGGTGGCGCAAGGGGTTAAAACCAACCTGTGAAGCTATCCACAGCAACTGAAGCAAAAGTTCGATCCCCAGCCAGAGAGCTACCCACATGGTGCAGCAGACCTCTCCTGTCTCGCCAGCTGCTCCCCTCAGCAGTATGTTTCAGTCAGTCTGCCTGTTCTATTCCCCACTCTGTCTCTGGTGATCCCCCTCACCTCTGGCCTGTACCCCAGTTCTTGTATGCATAAATAAATAAATCTTTAAGAAAAAAAGAAGATGGAACTCTTTTTTTTTTAAGATTTATTTATTTATTTATACAAGCACTGGGTATAGTCAGAAGTGCAGGAGGGTGAGAGAATTCACCAGAGCCAGAGCGGGGAGCAGAACAGGCAGAAGGACCAAAGTACACTGCTGAGGGGAGCAGTGGATGGCAGGAGAGGTCTGCGTGCCATGTGGGACCCTTGCCTGGCAACAGGGGATCGAACCGGCGCTGCGAGGCTGCGGGCAGCTTCGCAGCCCAGCGCTCAACTGCTGTGCCATTGGGGAGGCCCAAGAAGATGGAACTCCTAAAATAAACAAATAAAAAAATAAACTCAAAGATATTCTTCAACTGATGAAGATGGATATTTACGATAACAGCAACAATTAAAGAATGGATAATCATATGAAAAGGATCCAAAATAAAGACTAAAATCAATAAAACACATAATGATGTGTAATACATGTACATAAGGATTAGAAATATAAACACACAAATCAAAACAGTTTTTAAAAATGTAATGACATATTAGTAGTCATGCAGTACTAGAATGGATCTATTACCCAAGTCATTAACAAGAAGTAGAAAAAGGGAAGGATAGATGAAATAAAATGCACGAAATTCCTCATGATGAATATTGTCAGACTCAAAAATTACTGAGAATTGGAAATATGTAACTTTATTTTTATTTATTTATTTAAAGATTTATTTATTCATTTATGCAAGAACAGGGGTACATGCCGGATGTGTGCTAGGGTGAGAAGATGCACTGGAGACAGAGCTGGGAACAGAACAGGCAGACTGACAAAAGACACTGCTGAGGGGAGCAGCGGGCGAGACAGGAGAGGTCTGCCGCACCATGTGTGACCCTCGCTGACTGGCCAAGATCGAACCAGCACGGCAGAGGCTGAGGACAGCTTCACAGCACGGTGCTCAACCACCTGCGCCACCAGGGGAGGCCCAATATTTAACTTTAAATATATACCGTGATATTCTAAAAGATGACTAAGTAGAATAAAAAATATAACTTGCAACTCACTATAAAATAGAAAATAAAGACTTTAATGTATATATAACTGTCAAGAGTTTTTGTAATGTTGAAAGAAAAACTTTCATTTTTTTAAAAACAATGTTTACCTATGTCGGAAAAATGTAGGAAAATGCAAGAGTCTAATTACTTATGTAAGACCTGTAATCATTAATATTTGCTAAAGAAGATTAATTTTTTAAAAGCTTGTGTATGTAATACCCAGAGGGATAAATTATTATTTATTTACTTTTAACTTATAAAATTAAAGTGTGTCCTCTTTTTATATGCTTCTATAGCACTTAGAAAGCATGATGTATATATCAGGATAAAAACAACCAATAATTTACAAACAATAGACATTACACAAAATATCAGATCAAAATTCTATAAAGTTATACAAAACAAAAATGTATTTATTTTGTGCTTTAAATCCCAATTGTGTTAATTGTGTGTGTGTGTGTTTGTGTGTACCTTTGGTTATCACGTAGTACACAGAATTTGAAATGTCCCAATATTAGTTTTCTCCTTTTTCCTTAGCAATGGAATCTCCCAATTTAGCCAGAGAGATGGCCAACTGGAACACTGACTGTATCTTTCCCACCTTACCTTGCATCTAGGTCTAGACATGTGACTTCATTGCAAACTGTCAGATGTAAGTTGAAGTAGTCTGCACAACTCTGTCAGAGTCCTTCGGGGGGGGGGTCTGCATCTTTCTGTATCATTTCCTTCTTGCTACTGACTGTGTAGTGGATTGGAGAAACAGCTGTGTAGGGATTTTGTCTCATCAATTAAGGATATTCCAGCAACAAGATATATAATCTTGGGAAACTGATGTTACAGGTCTTTGCTCACTTTTGGGAGAGCACTTCTTTACTAGTGATAGAAAACAAAACAAAACAAAACAAAACAAAACAAAACAAAACAAAACAAAACAAAACAAAAACTAAGTGGCTTTATGGAAGGAGTAAGCGGTGATGGAAAGTCGAAGCAATGAGTACAGGCTGTTCTTTCAAGAAGTTTCAGTGTGCAGTCACAAAGCTATGGGGCAGTAGTTTGTGGGAGGATCAAATTTGGGAAAGGTTTTTACCTTTTTGGGAGGAACAGAATAGTGCAGAAACTGGAATGTTTATACCTGAGTCCAAGAGAGAAGTACCTGTGGAGAGAAAGAAAAATCAAAGAGATTATTGATGGGAAAGAGAAAGGTTGGGAAGAAATTGAATGAAAAACACATGGAGAAGTGGTAGTCTCTGATAGCACCAGGGGAAAATGGGGACAGATAAAAACAAATTTCAAAGTGCAGGAAAAGGAAATTTACGGTTAAGTGGCTCCAGTTTTCTGAAAATTAAGAAGCAAACTAAGCCTTAAAAGTGTGGGAAGTAGTCAGTTTGAATAATCCTTGGGGGATTAGAAAAATAATCAGACTGAGGATAAGAAAGGACATTGTTGAGTATTTCTAAGATCTCCTCTGAGATTGGTTGAAAGAATTTATCATCAGTCAATGAGCAAAGCAACATGATCTTCTTCAGCAGTGCTTCACACTTGGAAATTAGAATGAGTTAGAATGAATCACTGGGCTGTTGTAGGACAGACAATTTGCAAGGCTTAAACAGCAGACCATCAAAGGGTTGGTGGAAATGAGTGTGTTGATGACAGTGTGGTTGAAATAATAAACCATGAATCCAGACAAGCTAGGAAATGTAATTGAAATAAGGAATGGAGAGAAAAGGGAGGGAGCACAGGCTTGGCCTTCTGACAGTGAGCCTTGTAGGAGTGAGTGCATCCTAATGGTGAGGGCAAGGGGAAACTTGATGCTCCACAGGAGGGACACAGGAAGTCAGAGTTGGAGGAGGCAGGTCTAGGAGTGATTGCAGACAAAGTTAAAGTCTGGGCAGGCCTGGGAGGGAAGGTGAGAGCAAAGGGAATCAAAGGCCCCAGGAATCTGAGATAGGAAAGGTGTCATCCAACAATAGTTGACATCATACACAGTTTAGGAAGGAAATGGCTTCAAGAAGAAAATTGATCCAGGGATCAACTCCGTTTCAAAGGACCTGATTCTAAACCAAATGACTGAACTATGAAGACACGCAGTCAGTAGAATGAAGAGAGTTCAGCTAGCTAAAAAGATAAGTCTTGTATCTCCAGGATTTCTTGTAAATGTAAAACCCGAAAAATATGCACCACTAGCTCCTTTAAATAAGTGCTTTTTAGAAAGTTTAGATCACTGTCAGGCCATTATGATATATATGCTGTATTATCGTTTTCTCAATAATACGCTTAATGGTTAGGACAGAACCCTGGGAGACCTGTGTGCTATTGATTTTTTATTTTTTTCTTGTTCCAGTAGAGGGCACTCAAAGCTCAAATAAATGCATGCAATTGTTGTTTTATATAATTAAAGCTCACATTTAAATGAAAAAAATTCTGATTTAATAAGTCTTAATTACTAGCTATGCACACACATTTCACTGAAATGAAATGAAATCTTGTAAGTGACTCAATGAGGACATGCCTTCCCAGACATGCTTCTTTCATTTTCACTCAACACACCCGAAAGTAGAAAGGAAAGTCTCATGTGGAGAAAGAGGCCCAGCTCTCTAAGTGCATTTTGCAATGGACACCTGACCCTCAAGCTCCATTTCCATTCCCATAGTTGAGAGTGGTTTAATGTAATCTGGAAATAATCTGGTAAACTACTGGACAAATATCCTTAAGTGAAAAAAGCTGAGAAAGACCTAATAAGACAGAAGTGGTTTTAAGAGGAAAGCCTCCCGCTGGCAAATCTGTGCAAGAAATGAGTGAGATTTTCAAGAGCGAGGTTAAAGTCACTGTGGGCAGCCCACGGGAGGATCTTGGGGAAGTTTCCAGAAGACCTTGCATTTTAGAAAGTTGTGAAAAGGCAAGTATTGTTAGTACTTACAACCGTCTTTCAAGCACAAGATTAACTTTATGTTACTTTGGTTGCCAGTTTGGCAGAATCGCAATGGAAGATGTGAACAGTGGTAACGTGGCTGTTGGCATTTCATCAAAGATTCTCCTGGAGGAGTTGAGCCCTGGTCAAGTGATTGTGCAGCGATTGTCTTCCTCACAAAGAGGCTGTCACGATCCCAACACAGCAGCCTCTCCTGACTCGGAGGACATTCTGGTTGGCTTCATATTTTATGTCAGAATGAGCATTATTTGCAGGAAGTGAATGGGAAACACTCCCAGCATCCTGTAGTGATGGGGATCTATCATTATGATGGAGGGCAGACTGAAAAAGGAGGAGAGGACTCTCCAAAAATGTCTTCTTGGCAGAGTTGATAGCCTGGCATTATAAAGTATATGTTATGACTTTATGATTTATTTATAACAAATTTTTTAAAAGCACTTGTTGCAAGACTCTGAAACTTTGTGATTTAAATAACTCCACTGATCTGTCCCCACCCTCACCAGACACACAGATCTCCCGTGACTCAGACTCTCCCTGCAGTCTCCCCCAGAGCACCTTACTGCTGGGACTCCTCAGTCATGTTGTGGACATGCCAGATCCCTCAGACTCTGGATGTAAATGCCAGCAGGACAAAGATTTGAGAAGTTATGTGAAATGGAATTTTTTTTAAAGTTTCCAGTTTTCCTAAGGATGTGACAGTTTGAGATAAAGGATTAAGCATTTTAGGCCCCAAGGGTGTGTACCAGCATCAATAATGAAAATCAAACAATTTTAAGACTGTGGGGTTAAATATAGAATATGTATATATGGCTTGGTTGTAACTGTTGAGCGTGTCTAGCTTGCCATATATTGCTGACAGATCAGGTGGCAGCTGTCTCATTGTTTATTCCTTTTCTTGTTTTCCTGACATTGGTTTGATTTATGGTTATAGGCAATATGTTACAAGGTCAAGCCCAATTTCTAACCCTCTGGATAAAGATTTCCGATTATCTGGCTAAGAAAGCTAAATATTTTATTTAAAATGGCATCAAAATCATAACAAGAGAATCGTTCAAATAAAACTGAATGCCAGTGAACTTAAAATTAACCAGGAAATCCCCATGATCGAGTAAAAAACAGTATTCCAGTGAACAAGTCTGTGGTCTACAATTTATGCCCATCACATATTTTCAATGAAATTGTAATTCCTTCTCCAACCCAACCAAATGATATAAAGATTGGCTGTCTCTAGGGATAATTTTTATATCATTTAGGATACATTGTGGTAAAAAAACATATAGCTAAAAATGGCTTTATAAATAAAGGTATGTCCCTTCTTACCCAACAGGAAGTCTGAGCCGTGGGTAGTTCCAGGAAAGGTCACTGGGCAGCTCAGTGATGTCCCTGTCCTGCAATCATCTTGACTTTTCCTTTGTTGGGGTCACAAATGACTGCTCCCAGAAGTACATCTGATTGGCAATCAGAGAAAGGGAAGTAGGTATTCTCATTTCCGTTTTTCAAAAAAAAATCTATTTTTTTTTCTTTCTGTGTTTGCATTCTTTTCTCATTTGTAGCCCCACAGAATTTCCACCACAAATTCACCTGTGCACCATCTCCATAGTCCCTTGTGCTATTCCTGCCCATTTTTCAAGGGAAAGGAAACCTTTTTGGAATTTTCATGCTTCAGTTACTGGTCAGAATTGTGGAATGTGGTCCTCTATTGATGGATCACCAGTGCATCAACAGAATGACCATGAGTAGCCTAGATCAATCAAAATTCAAACTCTAATGCAGGAAAGAGTCTCAACCTGCTCTGGGATGAACACAAGTTAGGCATGAACAACCTCAGCAGCCACTGAGATGAAGGTGACAGCGTGGGGTTGTGGGGCACCTGCTTCTCATCCTTATCTCTATCAAGCTCTGTGCATATAAACATGTATGCAAGACGCACTCACTCAAAGGTCTCAGGGTGACTTGAAAGCACAGTAAATATTCCAAATGTCAAATCTTTTCTCCATTGTTACTCAGCCTTTTGGTTAAGAACACGTGTAGTACAAATCTCTCTCTCCATTTCCATTTGGTTGGCACTGTACTCTTTACTCATTTTCAAAATTATTACTTTTAAGGCATGTTTGAAGTTTGTTCAAAGTACTTAAGAGCACATATTAAATTGTTCAAGTGGGATTTCCTAAACCTTTTGAATTTAATAGAATCTTGACCCTTGTAATTAACAACTGAAAAAAAAAAACATGATACCCCATGATATAGATTATGGGGGGAAAGTGGTCCATCATTACTGCTAGGTGCGAAAAATTGGGAAGGGGAGAAAAGTTCAGGTCACTTCTAAATTCATCATGGTCAAATTGTAAACTTCAGATATTCAGGTTTTTCTATTTTTTAAATGAAATTTTTATTAAGGTAGCTTTTGTTTATAACACTGTATATATGATTTGGAAATATAAGATAATACACTTTTAATCTCCTTGTGGTACGATAATTATCTTCCAAAAAGATCTAGAAGCCTCCTTCTGCCAAGCATTTTTTCCTCTTTTTACTCCCAAGAGCTTCTTCAATTTATGATTTATTTATTGAGAACATAGGGTGCCAGGTACTGACTCTATGTCTTATGGTAGCTCATTCCATCTTTCCCCTGGCTTAGAATGAGCCACATATTGCATGGGGAGAGGCTGGGGTTCGATGAGGTTAAACTAGGTGCCTATGTTTAAACCTGTGAGCTTGAGTGAGACCAGGTCCACTCATTCTACAACTTGTAAGGGAATTGTGTTTACACAAAAAAGAGGTCCATTGTCAGAACTGGATGACTAAAGTTACATAATCTCCCATAGTCTCTCTGCTCCTCAAATAACTCTCTGAAAGCTGTTCTTGGAAGATTCCTGGAATTAGAATTAGAAGACATACTACTTCCTTTACTTTTCCTTAATAGGTGTATGACCTTTGTAATGCACACAAGTCACCCCTGTTCGCTCAATCCTTGAGTAAGGAAAATGATAATGACCCCTTTAGTTCATGGTATGATGATGGAAGTGGGAGGGGTTGGCATAAATCTCCAACTAGATCCTCTTTGTTGTATGTGTTTAGAAAATTTATAAATATGAATTTATTCAAATTAGTGTTTTTCATTTATTGCTGTGATAACAAGATGTTGTTACAGAGAAAATCCTGCTCATCTTTTAGTTTTCAGACTTGGGTCACCCATTAGGAAAATAAGTTCTTTCTAAAGGAAAATCTAGGAAAACACTGACTCCATGAGCACTCTGTGCCCAGTTTCTCCTGACATTAGCACAGTTGTAATTAAGTAATCAGTTGTTTGGTAACTGCCTTCAACCTACCTGAGAGGAGAAGAGGCTGCCTGTTTTATTCAGAGCTCTATTTCCAGCACCCACCAAAAGAGTATGAGCATCACAGGAATTTAATGAGCTGTGATGTCAATGATGCTGTCGTGTTGGGAGGTTACTGAGGCAATTCCTAAAACACGAAGCATGAATCTCTCTTAATCTATGGTATGTGACACGATGGTAGTTATTTTTGAAAAGGAGGACTTTTTGAGTCATGTCAAAGGTAAATGGCTTTTGACTCAGACAATGCATAAGACTGATCCTACTCCCAGCTATCACAGGAACAGATATTGCTGAGGAACTGCAGGATAGAATAGATCCTAATTCAGTGACATTTTAGTGCCTCCCTAAAATATGAATTGCCTGTATACTGGATTTGCTTACATGCAAAGACCTCTACATGGACTCAAGTATAGGACTCCTACTAAAGTAGGGCCCTCTGAGAGTCTTTCCTGAAAAAAAGGTCAAAATTGGAAAGTCAGCCAGTTCTCCTGCAGACCACTTTCCTTTTTTGCAAGAATTGTGCCACCACACAGCCATCGATCCAGTGAGTCTTTGGATCCAGCTCTCTGGATCCCCAGTCCACTGCCTCAGTCTGGCTTTAAAAATTTAGAAAAAAAAAAGTGAATATTTTTTGATAACAATAAGGGGCTACAAGCTCAATTCAGCTTACACCTAAAATGCAAGAATATTTTCATGGGCTTGGCTACCTGGAAACAAGATACTTGAAGTAGATCAGGTAAATCCCAATGTGACTTCTGAACCACCAACACAGCTCAGGGTATAAGTGCAAGAGGAGCACCTGGCTGAGACTGGAAAGAAAATGGAAATATTCAAGGGAGGTGGTAGGAAAAATTTTTTTGACTGTGCAGCCAATAGAGCAATGGAATAAATTACTTGGGGAAACATTTGTGACTCCCTAAATAGAGGCATTCAGAGAAAAGTGAAGTGGAACACATATTCCCATTGTCATTATTAAGCACCGTTTATTGAGTGTGGACAGGGGACAAGGTAGCTTTCCAAATGCTAAGCCACCCCCAGTTCCTGTGGAAAAGTGTGGGAAAGAAATGCATCTTGGCAGTTTTAGGTTCTGGCAAAACTCATGAAGCCCCTGCTGGTTGGCTGAATCTGTGGCTCCGTGGCAAATTTACAAACTCTGAGATGACTCTGCTCAAAAGCTGTGTCTCATGATGGTTATGAACATGGACACATTGATTCTTATTGTGATCTTTAATGGTAGCTAATAATTAACTAGAATTATTTGGATGTTTAACTTGTTACCACGTTTTAAAACATTACTGATCAGATCAATCTTTTTGGTACTTGAAAGAGAAAATTGTGACTGGGAATAACAACTGAGTTCTAATATATAGTGCTTCATTTCAGCTACTAACAAGCTGGAGACAGACAGGAAAGTGTATATATGACAGAAAGGCAAGGAATCTGGAGAGGTCTTTGTTCTTTTCATGAATCTTATTGTATATTAGAAGAGGGAATAGTGGTTTGTCAAAATGACCCATAAACGCCTTGTATAGAAATCTGCTTTTCCTTAGAACCACTTCATTGATAGAAAATAGGGGCACAGTTGAATTGGTTCATTTTTTCACAGAAAAACCATGTTCATGATTCCCTTTCTGGTTATCCTCAGTAGCAAGAGACAATTAACCCAAGATTTTGGGGAAAATTTCAGTAACTGTTTTCACAAGGGCCTGATTGACTAACCTGTGCATTTACAAATGAAATAAAGGAACACCTTTCATCAGAAATAAGAAAGGGATACAATTATCCCTCCTCAGATTTGACTCCCAGTTAATTTATCACTGCATGGGTAGGATGTTTGAAAGAGTTAAAATATTGCCTTTTTTTCCCTCTTTCCTATACTTCCCTTCACCTTTCTGTATCAATTGTGGGACAGAGAAAACAAGGGGACAGACACTGGCACATTGAATCCTAGAGATATTCTTGGTAAAGCCCTCCTCCAAGTTTGGGAGTAAAAGAATCTCTATAAAAGTGTCTTGGGAATTGTTGGTTTCATGTACATTCTGGTGAATAATATTACAGCACAAGTTATCTTAAGAAGAACACATCTAGAGAGTAATTTTACCAATAATCTTCGTCCAGGTTATTGCACCATGCCTTAGAAGGGAGAGGAATGAGCAAAACAATCACACTTTGGAATTAAAGATGAAAAGAAAAATAAAGGATCGATGCAGTTGAAAAAATTCTCTTTGGTATTTATCATTCAATTACTTTTCCAAAAGCCAGAAGATGACCATGGACAGAAAACATCAATAGTGTCAAGATCAAGAGATCGCTAACCGAGAACTTGATTCATGCACATTTTTTTATTGACTCGTGACAACCCAGAAAGTCTCTCATATGTGCATGTTAATAAAACATGTGATCACTCACATTTTTGAAGAATGATCACGTACATTTTTGAAGAATTACTTGTAAACATATGCTATGGTACAATTATGAGTTATGGTACAATAATAATATAATTAAATTGAAGGCTGGTGATGAGTATTTGTAAAACACTTTGTTTCTAAGGTGACTGAAATAACATTATGAGATATTTATTTAAATTCCCACAGAACCCTGGGAAACAAGCAGTTGATGAAATTTATGGCCTCTATATTTAGAGACTAGGATTTAGTTAGATTAAGTGATGTGTCTCAGAATTTCACTGATACAAATGGGATCAGGATTCATATCTTTTAATTGTGAATACAGAGGGCACTAGTTATCAGGTAAGAATTACCTCTTTCTATTTTTATTTAATTTTGGGAAATTTCTATAGTAAAAACAAGAGGGAAAAAAAAAAAGAAAATTGGCTTGAAGGATTGCCCATGCTTAAAATAAATTCTCTTCTCTTTCCCAAGATATGGTTAGTGCTGATGTTTCACTAGAAGCTTTCTTTAGATTCCACTAACAACTTTGTCAACTACAATAGGAAAAAAAACATTCAACAACAATAGGTTCCTATTTCTAAGGTCTTTAGTAAGTGCCAGGCCTTTTCTAAGTACTAAAGATACTGAGAACCACACCAAACAAAACGAAACAAAACAAAACATATTCTCATGTCTCCTACCATCAGGAGTTATATAAGTTTTTGGGGAAACCTAGCTAAACTATAGTAAAGGGTTCCAATTCCAGACTGGAAATCAAAATGTCAGTTGTGTCAGGCTTTGTATGAAATATTCAGGGATGACCTAGGATCACCAAACATAAGGAAAGGCAAAGATCTGAACGATGAACAGACAAACTTAATGTAGAAACACATTATTTGGGAAAAAGAACCAAAAGTATCTTTTCACAGGGCACATTTAAGCCCAAAGATATAAAGGAAACAGAGACAATAAAAAGTGTCCACAAATTAAAAATGTAAGTTAGAACAAAAAATAAAAAAGGGCTGGAAGGCAAAGTAGAAGAAATGTCTTAGAACACAGAACAAATAGAACAAAGAAATGGATGAAATGAAAGAAAGAAACAAACAAACAATAGGGGCATTAATCTGAAAGATCTAACATCTGATTGATTAACAGTTGTGGGCTGTCATGACAATTTGTTTCTATTGCGGTGGAAGTATTTTCATTGCTTGTATATTAGTAAAAATAATAGCTAACTCTTGTTGAGGGGTTTCATTGTACTGGCACCTGAGGTCTTTTATTATATCATTTTTTTTAACAAAACAGAAAAACCTAATTAGATAAAAAGATACAAGGTAAATGATTGTGATGTATTATTGATTGTATTAGTTGCAGAGAAGAGAAAAGATTCAAGTTCATGGGTGATGGGATACAATTAACAAAGATCAGTAATGCAAAAGTAGATGTTGGTTGAAGGGTAGAGGCCAAAGATGTGTTCAATTTTCACATGTGGAATGCATAAGATTAATAGAAAGTTGACTATATGAATCTAAAGCTCAGACAGAAGGTAAGAGGAGAGAGAGAGACAGAGACAGAGACAGACAGAGAGAGACACACACAGAGAGAGATTTAATAATATTAAACCAACACGTACTCAATCACTGCAAGAGATTCTGTGTGTAGAGAAAGAAAAGCAGGAGGTCAAAGAGGAGGGAGTCCAAGGGAGAGGATGAAAAAGGGACACTCCAGAAGTGGGGATCCTGGGACCAACATCTCAAAGAGCCATTTGGACAACAGAGATGTATAAGGAATGGCTAAAGGTGGAACCAAAGGTACAAGAATTTTCTATGTAGAGGATTATTGGTAGGCAGTTGTCAGGAGAATTTTATTTTTTTTTAATTTATTTATTTCTATATACCCCATACAAATGCACCTTGCCTATTTTGACCCCAGTCTCTCCTTCCCCCCACTCATAGTGTGTCTCTGGTTTATAGTTGTTTGTTGATTTTGATTTCTTCTTTCATATAGTTATTTTTTTCCTGGTCCTTTATTTAGGTTTTCTAGACTCCTGCTATGAGTGAGACCATCCAGTATTTTTCTTTTTCTTTCTGGCTTATTTCGCTGAGCATGATCTCTTCCATCTCCATCCATGTTGCTGCAAGTTGCATGAGTTTACCTTTTTTATTGCTGAGTAATATTCCATGGTGTATATGTACCCCATCTTCTTGATCCAGTCATCTATTTTTGGGTATTTGGGTTGTTCCAAAGCTTAGCTATTGTAAATAGTGCTGCTATAAACATAGGGGTGCAGGTGCCCTTTGAATTAATGTGCTGAAAATAAATGAGAAATGAATGAATTCATTGAGTTCTTCATGTGTAGAATGGGGAATATCACCTATATAGGCAGATTACTGTAGGATTAAGAGATAATGTCTGTAAAGTATTTAGCAAAAGTCCTTGGCAAATAATATTGTACACAGTACTTATCTAATGCAATATATTATTTTCATATATATCTATTTGCATTATTTGATTTTATTTTTTAAATTTGGATATTATAGTGATTGGGTGAACGGATTTTGGACCTGGATAAATGTGTTCTAATCTGGCTCTGCCACTGTGTAGTTGCATAAATTGGACCAGTTACTTTATTTCTGTGTGTTTTCTTTCATCTATGAAATGAGGGTGGAGGGTGGAGAAGCATCTACTTTCTGAAATTACTTCTAGGTTTTTACATCATTTTTCCTATTATGAATGATTTTCTGAACATTTGTGTTCTGGTTATCAGGTTGCATTCTCATATTTGTATTGAGTTGATATAGTTACAGTTTTCATGGTTATATAGCAGTGAATATAATTTGGTTACCATTGGTTTGGGTTTGTTTTCCTTGGCATTATGTTTTACTCATGAGAAAAGTAGAAATGAGGTCTTTTGTATGTCATTGCCCTGGGTACTTGTGCATAACAAACTTCAAATGTTTGGAAAAGGCAGTTGCGGGCGTCCAAAATAAGAAGGGGAGTGAGGATGTGCCCATAGGAACAGAAGGCAGTGGACAGACTTCCTCTTCAGAGGAATAGAAGAGACTAGCGGGAGACAGGACGGTATCCTAATAGAGCAACAAAATCGCAGCCCCTGTGTTTCCTTGTGACTAAGACACGAGAGTCCCAGTACTAGTCAGTGGAGGACCTAATATATAGCAGGACAGTCTTTTGGTTAAAACTCTGGAAACACTAGGATAAGGAGTACAAAAACTCACAACAATGCTGTAATTTCCCATTGATTTGTTTTGCTTTAAGAAATAAATGTAATGTGTCTTGTACATGAATTTGGTCACTGAAGAATCATGTGCAATACATTCATGCCATCAGTCAAGAAATAAATGAAATTTTGTCTACATTTTCCTCATTATTTTTATGTATGGCCTTATTATACTTACCAGAACTTGCAAAAACAATTAAGACACTATAGGGCCAGGATGGGGACTAAGCAGGTTTTCTATGATCCATCAGACGGGTAAAGGAGAGTCCTAGAGACCTGGTGGCTTTCTCAGGCTTTTCTTGAGCTTTTACATGTAGAGCAGCAACCAGGTTACATGGCAGGCAGGGGTGCCAGCCCCTCCTCCTGGCCCCAGGGCAGTCTTAACTCTGGGCTTCTCTGGCCTTGTTTCTCCCCTTGTCTCTCCTGCTTCTTCTCCTGCTTCTGCTTCTCTTGGTGACTAATTCAAAACTCCTGCCATGGTCCACAGAAGTAAACAACACAACAATGTAACAACTGCAGGTGCCCTATTAGGCAGGGCCATCCTAAAGGTGGGAGGGCAGAAAAGCCTGAAAAACCATTTACCTTACAGACACTTACCAATTAAGAATGAGAAACAATTTAGCTATGACCTGCAGAGACTAAGATATGGTGGGCCTAGGCAAACTAGGTGATGCCCACACCTATGTCATCTTGCTCATGAAGACTAGAAACTGGACAAGACTTTCACCCCTTACCACCTCAAAGCCCCACCATCACAGAATTTAGATGTAGGGGAAATTTGAGATTCCAAAGAGGTGTAGTTCATTTGCAGCATATGACAAATTGAATGCTCATAGTAGAATGTTAAACATCAGCCCTAAGCACCTGCGTATATAGATTAAGGTACATTCTCATGTTTATTTCAGTATTTCTGGAAATTCTGTCGTGTGTAAGATCCTCGTGAGAGCAGGTTTAGCAAGCAACAGGTGAAGACTACTATGCTCACTAGGCACTTCTAAATTTAAAATGTTTCTTCTTCAGGGCTCTGCTAACATCTATTAACACATGTAATCATCACACTTCGAAGTTTTCTTATGATATGAGAAATAAGTATATCAATGCCATGTATATTTATTATAAGTGTGAAAACTTAATGTCAATTGATGTTTGCTTGTCAGTCTTTTGCAGCATCCCTAATCAAGGCCTTCCAAGAGTCTGCCCTTTCCTTTCAGCTATCCTACCCAATGAACTCTGTGACTCTACCCCACTCCCTTCTATCATATTGCTTCTTAATATCGATCTTGCCTCTCTCCACATTAATAAAGTACCGTTTATTCTTAGTTTTTAACATAAAGTCTCGCACCATTATTTAATTTTCTCTTACATTGAGCTCTCTGTGGACATTCTTCCTCCAAACAAGCACACATTACTATAACTTCCATATTCTGAAAAGGATGGGTGTGGGGAATGGGAGACACTAAAGGTATCTATTGCTTCCTATCACTGCTGTAAATATGAAGTAAAGTGTTTAGAGTAAAGCACATGAACTTTAATGCCAAATGTCAAGATGAAAACCCTACTTTTATCACACCTTTAGAGTATATCTTTAGACAATTTATTTTGGCCTCATATATTAAAGGGAATAAGAAATCTAATTCAAAATAATAAGTACCTACTTCAAAAGCTTGTTCAAAGGCGATTGCACATATTACAAGTACTTTGCACCATGCTTAGCAGAGCTGAGTGTTTGATAATTATAACTAACAATGACATTATCTTCACATGTTCATCCTCACACAGCTTTTGGGCCGATATTCTGTGCCCTTTACCATATCAGCATTTTTGTTTATCTAACCCTCTCTTACAAACTTATGACTTCCGGGCCTCCCTGGTGGCACAAAGGGTTAAGATCCAACCTATGAAGCTATCCACAACCACTGCAGCACTAGCTCCATCCCTGGCCAGGAAGTTGCCCACATGGCACAGCAGACCTCTCCTGTCTCGCCCACTGCTCCCCTCAGCAGTGTATTTTAGATCTGCCTGTACTGCTCCCCTCAGCAGTGTATTTTAGATCTGCCTGTTCTGCTCCCCACTCTGTCTCTGGTGAATCCTCTCATGTCCCACACCTCTGGCCTGAACCCCAGTTCTTGTATGCATAAATAAATAAATCTTTAAAAAACAAACAAACTTGTGACTTCCTTAATGCCAGACACTTACATACACATTTCACGTTAAAAAAATTTTCATCCCCAGGGCAACATTTTGCATTTTTATGCTACTTACAACTGGTTGCCATTATATATCTTTAATTTAATATCCCACTTTCTAAGATCCACTTCCTATCAGCTCTCTCCACTCACTGCAAACAAACCATGGTATGCCACCAATGCCTGATTCCTGGACTCTTATATATTCCACAAACTATCAGTAGCTTTCTTGCTTCGCTCATTTCTTCACCAAGTTCATTTCTTTATTGCTATTTCTTCTAATCCCAATCTTTGTCATCCTTTTGTGACTTCTATTCTGCCAGAATCTGATTTGGATCACCCTAAACGTGCTGTTCAATTGCTGACAGTCACAACAACCACTTTTCTTTCTTTTTTTTCTTTTTTTATTTATTTATACAAGAACAGGGGTGGTCCTCCCCTGGTGGCGCAGCGGTAGAGCGCTGGGCTGCGAAGCTGCCCTCAGCCTCTGCAATGCCTGGTCGATCCCCAGCCGCGGGCGAGGGCCCCACATGGCGCCACAGACCTCTGCTCTCTCGCCCGCTGCTCACCTCAGCAGTGTATTTCTTCATCAGTCTGCCTGCTCTGTTCCCCTCTCTGGCTCTGATGAATTCTCTCACCCTCCCGTGCTTCTGACTGTACCCAATGCTTGTATAAATAAATAAATAAATAAATCTTTAAAAAAATAAAGAACCAGGGTACAGGCCAGATGCACGGGAGGGTGAGAGGGTTCACCAGAGACAGAGCGGGGAACTGAACAGGCAGACTGACGAAATACACTGTTGAGGGGTGCAGCGGGTAAGACAGGAGAGGTCTGCTGCACCATGTAGGATACTCTCCGGGTGGCCGGGATTGAACCTGCACCGCAAAGGCTGCAGACAGCTTCACAGTTCGGTGCTCAACCCCCTGCGCCACCCGGGAGGCCCACAACAACCACTTTTCAAGGGTTCAACAGACACTGGTGGACAGTGGTGTACAGCTCCGATTACAGAACATTTTCATTATTACAGAAAGGTTCTTCTGGACTGCAATGCTTTATCTAAACAATTGATTTTCTTTCTTCTATACCTTGGAGTGAAGGACATTTTGAGGATGACGAAACAATTATGTGGTTTTGATACTTGAAATTTCAGTATGTTCAATCTTAATAGTCCTTAGAGACAACTGGAGCTATAATGAATCAGCACCATCTCTGACCTCCTGCTGTCATTACAAAATTCAACAACCTTCCTCAAACTATCTATCCCACACTGTCCACCACATAGACACTCAGCACTATTAGCACATGAACTGGTCTTTTTTTTTTTTTTTTTGCTATGAAAATAAATAATATAGAGAAGAATTCTCTTATTCCTCTTGTCTGTTTTAATCAATTTTCTCAATGGCCAAGCTTTATTTTTTCTTCCAGTTTATTGAAAAATCTGTGATTAGGATTAATCATCAGCCAAATGATACTAATTAAGCAGGTATTTCATACATGCACAGATGCACAGTTTTGGGTGCTGAGCTTTAGCTGTTAACAAGACAATGTCTCTACATTCATTCTAGTATTTCCAGGTAAGCAATAAATAACTATTTCATATAAGGATAATAGAAAAAAGTAAAAAGCATGGTATTTAAGAAATATCAGGGTGGAAATGGTGCTGTTTTATATTGATGGGTCAAGAAGGCCTATTGATAGACAAGAAAGGCAGGAAGTGAACCCAGCTGTTGTCAGGAAATTTCTCACAGAAGGAATGGTTAGGTGCTGAGGCTCTGGAGCAGATGTGCTCTTAGTATATTGGAGGTTATTAGAAGAGGGCCTAAGTGGGTAGAATATCAATAAATAACAGAAGATGTAGTCAAGGACATAGCTGTATCATGTAGCTCATTTCTGGCCACAGTTAAGACTTTGAATGAGTCAAGAAGCCACTGGCGGGTATGAGGAGAAGAGGGACCTCATCTGATTAAAATATTTGGAATGTTTTTGAGTTTTGTGTTCTGAATATTCTATAGGATCATAGATGGAAGTAGGGAGATATTCTAGGAAAGTATTGTAATAAATCAGGTGTGGTGACAATTTATGTCAATTGTGGTGGTGGACTAGCCAAAGTAGCTGTGGTAGAATGGACAAAATTTGGTCTGAATGTGGGTCTGTTTTATAAACAATTCATCATTTCTTAATACCTCAGGAAGCTCTTTGTCTCTCTACATTTGGACATTTGTCTTTCTTTACTTGCTCATTTCTCTCAGAAAAGAAACATTCTTAAATCTCTTATAGCTTAAAATTAAAAATTACTTTTTCTTAATGCTGAGTGAGCCAGTTCCCATCTCTGGTCACATTCCATTTCTGCTTCACAACTTTTGAAAGAATGATCTACAATAACTAAATTTACTTAGTCCTCCCAGTCTTCTTCTTCTCCCACTGAAGTTAGCACCTGACCATGAAGTCAAACCACTCTGGCTAGAACCACACTAATGAAAGCACTGATAGATCTATTGGATCTTTCTGCTTATGTCAGACTTGACCATCCTGCATCATCTGACGCTTTGAAACGCTCACTTTGCTTGGCTTCCTTCACAGTGTTCCTGTTAGCTTTTCTCCTAAACATGTGGCTCCTTCTCATAATTTTTCACAAGCTTCTCTTCCTCCACTCACCTCTTAAATATGTGGGTTCCCCAAACTCTGACCTGATGTTTCTTTTGTGTTAAGACATGACTGGCAAAGGAATAGATCCCAAAATACATAAGGCCTCAAAAATCATAGAGGTCTATTTTTTCACTCAAGAAACAATCTTAAATAGATTTTTCTGGTCAATGGTGTTTTATTTTATTTTTTCAAAGCTATTTCTGCTCCTGTTTCTTTTTTTTAAAGATTTATTTATTTATGCATACAAGAGCTGGGGTACAGGCAGATGTGCGGGGAGAGGGGTTTGTGGTGAGAGGATTCACCAGAGACAGAGTGGGGAACAGAAAAGGCAGATCCACTGAAATACACTGCTGAGAGGAGCAGCAGGAATGTCAGGAGAGGTCTGCTGCACCATGTGTGTTGCTCCCTGGCCAGCCAGGGATTGAACTCATGCAGCAGAGGCTGCAGACAGCTGCAGAGGTTGTGGACAGCTTCATAGGCTTCGTCTTAATCCCTTGCACCACCAGGGAGGCCCTAGTCAATGGTGTTTTAAAACTGGAATTGTAACTAAGGGGTCAAGATGCCACATAGTTGTCAGGTAGTAGAGTGAAGTTACTATAAACCAATGTAGAAGAATTTTTAAAGTCAATATCTGAGAGTAGTTTCTATGATTCCTAAAGCCCCTGATTGATGAGAAAATAAAAATTTGAAAGAGTGGAGTGGGAAATATTTGTGAAATGCCTTCAGAAAAAGTATCTGCTGTGTGTGAATCTTACCTCTGCCAAGAGTGGACAACAATCTTCATCAGTTGAAATGAGGGATCAATATCGACCCCGTATTTTGGTAACTAATGTTTAACTCAAGTAGGAAAAGTATATATTGATCTATGGCAAAGGAAAAAATAAAGAAGTAGAGGGCTATGTTTGTGAAGGAAATATATATTTATAATGTATATTATATATATAATTATTATATATTATATATATAATTATATATATAATATATATAATGTCAGAAATAGGTGAGTTTCCTATGAACTGAAATGATCCATGTGAGAGAGAGTGCAGAGTGCAGCTCTGGGGATGCTTCAGACCCTTCCCAAGAGAAACTCCCAAGAAGAGGATAAGCAAAGAAAGAGACTCTTTATATAGTAGACTCTGGAGAAGAAAGGTCTGAGTAAGTCAATCAAAAATGATAATTAAGGGCAGGGGGAAGCAAATATTGTCTAAAAAATGTAAAAAAAAAAGATAAATGTTAAAATAAAATTAATTAATTAATTAATGCAATTGGGAAAAAATGATAATTGACCATGCCAGGGCTACATAGGAGAAATGCAAGCCAAAAGACAGCTATATCCCAAACCATCGCAACTGCAGGTGAGAGAAAGCAAATACTACTTGAAAGTACCTACAGGGGATGAGACAGATTGAAGTGTCTGCCAAGTTTTGAGTATATGAGGTCATTTTATTTTCTCTCACTAAGTTTTGTTAATGGTAGCAAAGGCTCCTTTCCAGAGGATGGACAATTTGTAATAAGTGAGAAAAGAAATTAAAGAATAAGAACAATACATATGGGGAGTGATTAAGAATAGAATACATATAATACTCTATTTAACTTGAAAGCCAGAGAACAAGTTAAAAACTAAAAGTTATTTATCCAATAGAAAATATGTGCACTCAGCTTAGAAGAATGGATACTGACCTCAGAATCCATATTGAAAGCTCCAACTCATAACCTCAGCTCTTTTTTTTATGCCTTAGGGACCACAAGAACCCAGCATCCCAATTGTAGACCTAAGACTAAAATTTAAAAGATATTGAGGGTAGTGGAAATGAAAAAATCGAGTATTAATTTACTACTTTGGGGCAAATCATAGTAATCTGTTGTTCTACCTCATTCAAAAAATGAGTTAATAGAAAAGACTAAAACAGCAACATAGGGTTAATTCAGTAATAAAAGGAAAGAACCAAACAAAGGAGCAAAAAAAAATCAAAAGTCATGCTCTACAGTTTAATAATTGTTAAATAAATATCTTGCATATTCAGAAAAATTTTAGAAACAAATCAGAATTTGACTAAAAGGATTTTCAAAAATGAAATAAAAGGAAATGATCCTGAGGTTTAGCAAAGATCTGTCCATTTCTGGAAGGACATAAACCATTATTTTTTGAATATTAAATTTCAAATTATTTCCTCCTCTCTTGTTATATCTTTATTTCATCTCTCCTCTGGCCTCCTTTTTTCTTGTTTCTCTTTTTATCTCTCCCATAATATTTGCATTTTTAAGATGAACATTTATTATTCTAACAATCATGAAAAGCTATTATAAATAAAAACAAATACTGTTGAATGGTATGTTGTTAAATGAAAAACTTTTAATAACTACATTAGAGAAATATGAATTGTCTATAGTTATAATGAAAAACTGATACAAGCATATGATATTTTAATCATGAAAACGATTGAGTATGAGCTTGAGTCAGATACATAAATGGATCAGGGATAAAATGATACTAAAATAAAAAAAATCAACAAACATTAAATTCTATGATCAATTGTGATTTATTATAGAGTGAAGGGACAATTAAAATATGTAAAAATAAAGGAATCTAGAAAACTTAAATAAGGGACCAGGAAAATGAATAACTATAAGAAAGTGAAAATCAAAATCAACAAAAAACTATGAACCAGAGACACTTTTAGGGGGGCGGGGGCGGGAGGGGAGGGATTGGGGTCAGAATGGGGGGGGCTGCAATTGTATGGGGAATATAAAAATAAAATTTATTATTTAAAAAAATAAATAAATAAAATAACCATAAACATTAAAAAAAATAAATCAATGTGATATACCACATTAACTAATTTAAGGATAAAAATTATATAGTTATCTCAATAGATGCAGAAAAGTATTTGACAAAATTCAACATCCATTCATGATAAGAACTCTCAATCAGCTGTGTGTACAAGGAATATGCCTTAGCATAATAAAGGTCATACATGACAAGCCCATAGTTATAATTATAACCATTAATGAAAAGCTGATAGAAGTTTCTTTAAGATCAGGAACAAGACAAAGATGCCCACTTGGACCACTTATATTGAACATAAGACTAGAAGAACACGGGATTAGCCAGAGAAATTAGAAAAGAAAAAGAATAAAAGATATTCAAATAAGAGGGGCCTCCCCGGTGGCACAACAGTTGAGCAAAGCTGTCCGCAGCCTCTGTAGTGCCGTTTCAATCGCCGGCTGCTCCCTGGCCACCAGAGGAGGGTCCCACATGGCGCGCAGACCTCTCCTGCCGCCCGCTGCTCCCCTCAGCAGTGTACTTCCGTCCTTCTGCCTGCTCTGGTCCCTGTTCTGGCTCTGGTGAATTCTCTCACCCTCCCACACTTCTGACTGTACCCAGTGCTTGTATGAAAAATAAATAAATAAATAAATAAAAATCTTAAAAAAAAAAAGATATTCAAATAAGAAAAGAAGAAGTAAAGCTACCTCTACTTGTAGATTACATGATATTATATATAGAAAACCCTAAAGGGAGCTCCCTGGTGCTACAAGGGGTTAAGTCTCAGCACTATGAAGCTATCTGCAGCCACTGCATCATGAGTTTGAAGCCTGGCCCTGGAGATGACTCACATGGTGCAGCAGACCTCTCCTGTCTTGTCTGCTGCTCCCCTCAGCAGTGTATTACATCAGTCTGTCTGTTCTGTTCCCCACTCTCTCTGGTGAATCCTCTCACCCTCTCGTGCATCTAACCTGTACCCCCAGTTCTTGCATAAAAATAAATAAATCTTTAAAAAAAATAAAGATGTAAAAAAGTAAAGGAAGAGCATTACAATTAAAAACAGATATGAATGGGATGGAACAGAAATCTCAGTAACAGATCAATGGAATAAAGTATAATGGCTTTGTACACATTCAATAAGTGATAAAAATGGTATTCTAACATGGGAAATCAATAACTGATGCTGATTAAATCTTTGTTTTTTTAAAGTTATAATTCTTCCTTGTTCTATATGCCAAAATATATTCCAAATATTTTGGATTGAAGAATAAAATGCCAAAAAATATATTTAATGGAAAATGCAGATGAATATCTATTTGATTTCCTGATGGAGAAGAAGCTCCAACATTAAATAAAGATTCTTTGTTTAGTCTGCATAAAAATGTAAACTCTCTTTTGGTTAGAAACACTACACATAAAATAAAAGGGCAAAGAACAAATGGGGAAAATTAAAATAATATGTAGGATACGTATTAAAATAAAACAACTATACAATATGCAGGATACATTAAAATTAAAATAATATGTAGCACATGAGTTGGGGTCTTTACTATAAAGAGTTCTCGTCGATAATAATAACATACATTTTTAAAGTATGTATAAAAGCATGTTATGAATTTTTATTTAAAATATTAAAATACATGAGTAAAGTTTTTATAATTGAAACAGGTAAACAATGGGCACACAATATGAATAGCTATTCAAAAGAAAGCTGTGCAGGGATGACATAACTGATATGGCAAAAGAAGATTCCTTCTTATCCTTGTTAGATATCCCAAGAGGAATACCTAACAATTGACAAGTGGGTCACACACCAACAGCCTGGCAGCTCTGGGTGAGACTAAAGTAGAACCTTGGACCTCAAAACCAGAACACACATTATCATAGGAGACACAAAGACTTTAACTTCATTAAATGGGAAGTGATCAGAGAAAAACACCTGGAAGCTGTGTTCTGGAATGCAATACAGACTTCAAGGCGAGCAATTCCTTCCAGGGCTTTGAAGATGAAAGAGTGGAAAGAGTGTGGAGACACACACCCTGAACCAAGTGAAAACCATACAAAGTACTTGGGGTACTCCTCACAGGCATGATATTCAATAAGGGAAACAATAGAGAAGACATTCAATACTACACTCTCACCAACCCCAACCCTCCGGACTGGTACTGATCTTGTGACACACACTGACAATTGAAAAGACTGCTGAGTCTCAGATATGAGACAGTAGAGAAAAGTGATATTGGCAGTACCACAAACAAGAGCCAGTCCCAATCAGAAAACTCACACCAGCTGATGGACTCTACCCAGCATCTCCTGCACATAATTGACTGAACAACTACATACAGTTTTCAGTATCTATAGACACCAGCAAAGGTCCCTCAAAATCAAATCAAATCAAACCACAGTACCATCTGCAGGAAAAGTAAAAACAGTTTATCTCTCTCAATTACTATTACAGATTTTTTTAATAGGAAAATTTAAAGCAGCAAAATGAGCAGACAAAAAATTTAATGTGCAGCAACTTGAGGTCACAAAGGAATATGACATCACAAGGAAAGAACAACTCTCTGGAATCCAAAACAAAGACATGGAAGATTATACCTTCATAGCAGACGGAGAGTTCAAAATTGCTACAATATGGAAACTCATAGAAACAGAAGAAAATGTAAAAATGTAAGTGATAGTTATTCAAGAAAACTCAGAAAAACTAATCAAAAAGACACAACAAAACTCAGTAAGACAAATGAATGCACTGGAAAATAAAATTAACAAAGAGAAGGTAGAAATTAAAGCTTTAAATAAAAAAAATAGAGATATAGGATATAAAAAAGATAAACAAGATCAAGTGCTCCAGATAAAACTATGGAAGCAGAACAGACCAAATTGGTGATCTTGAAGATAGTAATGCACAAAGGACCAAGATCAGAGAGAGAATTAAGATTAAAAAAAAAAAAGAAGAAGAAGAAATACTTTAAGAACTACCTAACCCCATTTGGAAAGGCAATTTAAGAAAAATAGGTATCCTAGAGGGGAAGAGAATTGGAAGGGAACAGAGAACATACTCAAAGAAATAATAAGGGAAAGCTCCCCAAATCTAAGAAAGGAACTAAATATACAAACCTATGAAGCTTAAAGAATATCTAGTTATCTAAGCATAGTGAGACCTACGCCAGGATGTATAGTAGCAAAATGATCAAGAGTTTTACACAAATAAAGAATTGAAGGTGGCTGGAGAAAAAAAGAAGGTAACTTAAAAGTTACTCCCATCAAGCTTTCATCATACTTTTTCAGCCCATCTTTTGCAGGCTAGGTGAGCATGAAATAACATATTCAAAATATTCAAAGGTAAAACTGGAGACTCTGCCCAGTCCAGTGGGACCTGGGACCTGTATCAGGGAGGGTGCCAGAGAGTCCATAGATCTCTCAAGCTTCATTGAAACCCTTCCAATCCCTGCCTATACTTGCAGAGGCCTCACAACTTGCTGTGAGAGACTGCTAGTGCTGGACCAGACTGGTAAAACACAGGACCCATATCAGGGAAAGTGCCAGAGCAGCTAGAAGTCTCACAAGATCCCACTGACCCCCACCCAGCATGAGATCCAGCCAGTACCTACTCAGAGAAGTGAGACACCAGACCCACATAAGAGAGAATGCTAAAGAAGCCAGACACATTGTGACCTTCCCTGAGTCCCTGCCAGCCCTCTCCCAGACTTTCTATGAAACCCTGCCAGTCCCTGCCCATACTTGCAGAGGCCTTACAACTTGCTGTGAAAGGCCACCAGTGCTGACCCAGACCAGAGAGACCCAACCCATATCACAGAGAGTGCCACATCAGCCTTAAAAGACTTCACAAGCTCCCACCCATACCATCAGAGATCGTCCAACCTCCCATAAGGCCCAGCCATTGCCAACCTGGACCTACAGAGGCCTTGTTACTTCCCAGGAGATCCCTACCAGCACTCAAACAAACTGCTGAGAACGTAGAACAGTGTTAGAGAATGAGCCAAAGAGTCCAGAGGACTTATGAACTCCTATGAGACCCCATAAGCAGGTTGCCCAGATAGGTGAGAATACTGACCAGTGAAGGAGGAGAAGCCACTTGCAGAGGAAACCCATATACAGCAGCTGAGTTCCAAAATTAATAATGGGCAGAAGGAAAAAATAAAAGGCAATGTGAGTCCTCAAGCAAATAGTGAAACAAAAAGCAACAACAAATCTTCAGAATCCCAATTCCATAGACATGGAAGCTATGTTCTCCCTATCAGAAATAGAGTTTAGAGTTGCAAAGATAAGGAAATCAAAAGTAACCGAAGATAACTCAGAAAAACGAGTGAATGTCATTAGAAATGAAATCAATGAATTGAAGCTGGAAAATGAAGCTCAAAATAAGATAAAAATAGAGTTTCAGAATTTCAAAAGAGAAATACAGGAGATGAAAAATCCAGAAGAAAGTCACAGAAGTATAACAGATTAAGTGGAACAACAGTCACTGTAATTTAAGATGCTAATGTACAAAGAACGTGGCTAGAGAAGGAAAGAGAAACAAAATTTCTAAAAAATGAAGAACTACTCCAATAAATATTCAACTCCATGAGAAAAGGCAACAGATGAATAATGGGAATTCCAGCAGGGAGAGTTAGAGAGAAAGAAATAAAAAAATGTATTTAAGGAAATAATAGAGGAAAAATTCCTGAACCTAGAGAGGGAATAAATACATAAATCTGGGAGGCTAAAAGAACCCCGGTATGTCTAAATAAAAATAGATCTACCACAAGACATATAGTAGTGAAATTTCTAAAAGTTCATGACAGAAAAAAAAAAAAAAAGAATTCAGAAGCTGGCAAGGGAGAAAAAAACAGCTATCAGAATTCTCTGAAGAAACATCACCAGTGCGGAGAGAATGGAATGGCACATCCCAATTACCCAGAGAGAAAAACTGTCAGACAAGTATACTCTATTCCTCAAGACTCTCCTTCAGAAATGAGGGAAGAATAGAGACCTTTTCAGATGTAGATAAACTAAAGGCTTGCAAACACCTTCCCTCCAATAAATACTGAAAGGAGCTTACACACTAAAACAAAAAAGAGGAACATATACAAAAAACCAAATAGGAAATAGGTTGACCTACAAAAATGATGGATAAAATGATAGCAACAGACTATCACATATAAATAATCATTGTAAACATAAGTGGACTGAACCCACCAGTTAAAAGATAGAATTTCTGTTTGGATCAGAAAACGGAATCCCAATTCCACTGCTTTGGGGATATATACCTAAACTCCAAAGAAAAACACAGGTTTAAAAAGGATTGGAAAACAATCCTACAACCAAATGGGACTCTAAAACAGCAGAGACAATCATATTTTTAACATACAAAATAGATTCCCTGTTAAAAAAGAAAGTAAGAGTCAGGAAGGCTCACTATATAATAATAAAGGGAATGATACATGAACAAGACATAATGCCCATCAATGTATATGCACCAAAAGAAGGGGCACCAAAATACATTAGACAACTATGTATTTAATCAATTATGAAAACAAACACTGGAGGGGGGAGATTTGTAGTAGGAGACTTCAAACTCCACTCTCACAATGGATAGATAAATGAGACACAATAAAGAGGGATACGATAGCCTTAAATAGAGAAGTAGACTTCATCAACCTCAAAGACATATTCATGGCAATGCATGCCCAAAAAGAATACACATATATCATAAGTACACATGGGACATTCTCCAGAATAGACTCTATTCTGTGACACAAAATAAATATCAATAATTTTACAAAAATTTAAATCATACCTAGCATCTTCTCAGACAATAAAGGTATTGAACTACAAATTGAATATCAAAAGAAAGCCAGAAAATATTTTAATAGATAAGGACTGAACAACATGGTATTGAGGGACCACTAGGTTAATGGGGAAATCAAAGAAGAAATTATGGAATAACTTGAGACAAATGAAAATAAGTACACAACCATCTGAAATGCATGAGATGTGGCAAAAGCAGTACTAAAAGGAAAATATATAGCAATACACCCTCACATAGGGAACAAGAAGACACTCAAAAACCTTCTCTCTCAACTTGAAGAATTATAAAAACAAGAACAAAAACCTCCAAAAGCCAGTAGAGGGAAAGAATAGTAGAAATAAAAGCAGAAGTAAATGAAATAGAAATTAAAAAAACAGTCCAAGAGACCAGTGTACCCGAAATCTGATTCTCTGAAAAAAAAAAAATAAACACAAGAGACAAACCTTTAGCAAGTCTCACCAAGAAAATAAGGGAGAAATCTTGAATATATAGAATTTAAAATAAAAGAGGAGAAATCACAACAGATGCTTGAAAAATGCAGAGGTAATTAGATGTTTGAGAAATGCAGAGAATAATTAGAGACTACTATGGACATCTATATGCTAACAAATTCAATATCCTAAAAGAGATGGAAAAAATTCTTAGAATTATACAATCACCCAAGACTAAATACAGAATAGAAACCCTGAACAAACCAATCACAAGCAAGGAATGAAACAAAAATCAAACTCTCCCAAAAAACAAAAGTCCAAGAGCAAATGATTTCACAAATGAATTCTACCAAACCTTCAAAGATGAACTAATACCTATCTTGTTCAAACTCTTCCCAAAATTGAAAAAGAATAAATATTTCCAAATTTATGAGGCCAACATTATTCTAATACCAAAAACAAATAGAGGCAACACACAAAAAATAAAATTATGGATCAATCTCCCTAATGAACAAAAACACAAACATCCTGAATACAATCCTGGCAAACTAAATTCAAAAATTCATTAAAAGTATCATATGCTGTGACCAAGTGGGATTCATACCAGAAACAAAGGGATGGTTAATTTTCTAAAATCAATCAACATAATTTACTTCATCAAAAAGAAAGATAAAAATCATATGATCATATCAATAGATGCTGAGAAAGGATTTTATAACATCTAAGATCCATTTATATTTAAAACCCTCACAAATCCAGGGATAAAGGGAACATAACATAATAAAAGTCAGTTACGACAAACCCTTAGTTAATATCATTCTCAATGATGAAAAACTGGAATCTTTTCCACTAAGATCTGGTACAAGACAAAGATGTTCATTCTCACCATTGGCATTCAACATATTACTGGAAGTTCCAGCTAGATTGATTAGACAAGAAAAAGATGTAAAAAGAATCCAAATTCAGAAGGAATTATGTATCATTTGCTGAAAACATGAAAATATACATAAATAAACCTCAAAATTTCATGGTAAAACTAATTGAAACAATCAGTTTAGCAAAATGGTGGGGTATAAAATCAACACACATAAATAGGTTGCCTTCCTATACACAATGAGATAGAAGAGGAAGAAATTAAGAAAGAGATCCCATTTACAATTACACCAAAGGAAAAAAAAAAATACCTAGGAGTAAGCCTAACTAAGGAAATAAAAGTCCTATACAAAGAATACTCTGAGACATTGTTGAAAGAAATAGAAGATACAGAGAAATGGAAAAATATTCCCTACTCATGAATGGGAATATCAACATTGTCAAATATCCATCCTACTCATAGCAATATACAGATCCAATGCAATACTCATACAAATGTCAATGTCGTATTTCAAATAACTGGAGCAAATACAACTGAAATTCACGTGAATCCACAAAACTCCCCAAATAGCAAAATAAATCTTGACAAATAAGAAAGGCAATGAAAACATCACATTTCTGGAACTCAAATTATATTATCAAGGCATAAAAATTAAAATAGCTTGGCACTGGAACAAAAAACAGACACACAAACCAATGAAATAGAATTGAGAGCCCCCAAATAAACCCACATATATGTGGACAGTTGATCTATGACAAAGGAGCCAAAAGCATACACCGGAATAAGTACAGCCTCTTCAATAAATGGTGTTGACAAAACTGGACAGCTGCATGAAAAAAGAATGAAACTATACAACCTCACACTATACACTGAAATCAACTCAAAGTGGATCAAAGACTTGGATGAAAAACCTAAAATCACAAAATACACAGAAGAAAGTATAGATAAAACTTTTCATGACATTAGTGATACTTTTAGGGATTTGTTGCCCACTGCAAGGAAAACAAGAAAACATAAACAGCCAGAACTACATCAAACTAAAAATCTTCTGTACAGTGAAAGAAACCATAACTACAATGAAAAGACACCCCACTGAATGGGAGAAAATATTTGTATGCCTTACAGCTGACAAAGGATATCAAAGAACTGATAAAATGTTACAAAAAAAAAAAAAAACAAAAACAAAACAAAGGAAATAACCCAATAAAAAGTGAGTAAAAGAACTGAACAGACACTTCTCCATAGAAGACATTCAAAGAGCCAGAAGGCACATGAAAAACTGTTCAAAATCACTTACTATTAGATAAATGCAAATCAAGAGCACAATAAGATACCATATCACACCTGTGAAAATGGCCTACAGGGACAAAACCAGAAACAAGTGCTGGTGAAGATATGGAGAAAAGGGGACACCCTGTACTGTTAGTAGGAATGCAAACTGGCCAAGCCCTTATGGAAATTAGTATGGAGGTATCTCAAAACATTAAACATGGAATGCCATTTGACTCAGTAATTCCGCTCCTAGGCATCTAACCAAAAATTCAAAAACACTAATTTGAAATGAAACTTGCATTCCCATGTTCATTGTAGCACTATTTACTATAGCTAAACTGTAGAAACAACCAAAGTGCCCCAGAAAAGAGGAGAGAATCAAGATGTGGTATATATACACAATGGACTACTACTAAGTGATAAAAAGATTAACTTCTGACATTTACAGCCATATGAATAGAGCTTGAAGGGATAATGCTAATTGAAATAATTAGGAGAAAGATAAAACTGGATGGTGTCACTAAAATGTGAAATATAATGTAACTAAGTTAATAGCCAGATAAAGACAAGCTCAAAATCTAACCCTTGATAGCTGATCATAGAACTGAAGTACCGAAAGCGGGTTGGGCAAGTGAGGGTCAAAAACAAAGAGGAAGGAAGCACAATGGTCTATAGCTGTGGACTATGGGGAAGTGAGTGGTGGGTGCACTATGGTGGTAATACCTGATGGGGGTTCCTCAGTATTACTTCAATGAAAGATAAATAAAAAAAAAATTTAAAAAAAACAACAAGCAAAAACCCAATAGATTGTGTGCAGGACTATTGGTGTAGAGCTAGGGTGTCCACACCTGAGGGAGAAATCCTACACTGTTAAACTATTAACAAGGATGTGAAACAATGGCAATTCATTTAAAAGAATCTAAAAAAATTAAAAAAAAAACTTTTGCTAAAGTATACTATATCATCCAAGTTTCTTGTTTAGATTTGAGGGGAAAAAAGGCCTATCCAAACAAAAACTGAATGAGTTTGCCAATATTATTTCTCCCATACAATAAATGCTAAAAAAGAACCCTCTTTTATAAATCAAACAGGAGAATGTCCACAAAAAATTTAACAAGGAAATAAGTAGCTATAACTAGAAAACTAGAGATAACATGGTAATAGTATTAATAATGTAAATGAACTAATGTAAATGGACTGAATCCACCCATCAAATATCTTGGAGTGGCTGGAGATACTAAAAAACAAAACCCAATTATATGCAGCTGACAAGAGACTCACTTAAAGCATAAAAACAAAGCCAAAGTGGGCCTCCCCTGGTGGCGCAGGCTGTTGAGTTCAGAGCTGTGAAGCTGTCAGCAGCATCAGTTCCATTCCTGCCAGCCAGCGAGGGTCCCACATGGCGAGGCAGACCTCTCCTGTATCGCCTGCTGCTCCCCTCAGCAGTGTAGTTCGTCAGTCTGCCTGTTCTGTTCCCCGTCTGTCTCTGGTGAATCCTCTCGCCTCCCGCATATCTGGTCTGTACCCTGGTTCTTGTACAAATAAATGAATAAATCTTAAAAAAAAAAAAAAAACAAAGCCAAAGTGATGGAATCAATAGACAACTTTGAAAGGGAAGAGACACTACACTTATATCAGATAAAGTAGACTTCCTACCAAAAAATACAGTAAGAAAGAAAGATGGATATATACAATGGTAAAATTTCAATACAGCAGATGACATAATAATCAGTTTAAATGCACCTAATATAGCACCTTCGTGGTGTTTAAAGTAAATGTTAACAGATTGAAAAGAAGACATTGAAAGCAACACAATAATAGTAGGGGACTTAAATAACTCACAGTATTGAATAGATCCTGTACACAGAGGAACATAAAGGAAACCATGCCCTCAAATTGATAGCGATTAACTTAATAAATATTAACAGAACGTTTGCCCCTAAACACCAGAAGACACATTCCTTTTAAGTGCTTATGGAACTTTCTCAAGGACAGACTACATGATAGGACACTAAACAAGTCTCAGTATGTTTACAAAGATTTAAATCCTATCAAGCATCTTTTCATATAATGATGTGAAACTAAAAATCAGCCAATGAAAAAAGAAGGAAAAACAATTTTGTGGATAATAAAAACATGCTACTGAACTACTACTGGGTCAATGAGGAAATTAATGGTGAATTCAAAAAATACCTGCAGATTAAAGAAAACATTACTGTCAGAACCTGTAGGGTACAGGCAGCCGTAAGTGAGAAGTTTATATCAATGTGGTCTGCTTCAGGAAACAAAAAGAATTATGAGAGAAATCTATGTTTACACCAAAAGGCATTAGAAAAATAAAAAAGGCAAAGCCGGGCCTCCCCTGGTGGCACAGGTGGTTGAGCACAGACAGTGCTGTGAAGCTGTCCACAGCCTTTGCAGCGCCGGTTCCATCCCAGCCTGCCAGTGAGGGTCCCACATGGCTAGGCAGGCCTCTCCCGCATCGCCCGCTGCTCCCCTCAGCAGTGAATTTCCTCAGTCTGCCTGTTTTGTTCCTTGCTCTGTCTCTGGTGAATCCTCCTACCCTCCCACGCATCTGGCCTGTACCCTGGTTCTTGTATAAATAAATAAATAAATCTTTAAAATAGAAAAAGAAGAAAGAAAAAAGGTAAAGCTGAAAGTAGATGAAAATAATAAAAATTACAATAGAAATTAACAAAATAGAGATTTTAAAAAGGTAATCCCAAAAGATCGATGAAGCCAAGACCTAGTTCTTTGAGAAGATTAAGAAAAAAGACAAATCTTTAGCCAGACTCAACAAAAAGAGAGCTAAAACACAAGTAAATAAATTGAAAACAAAAGAGGAAAAATGACAACAGTTACTGGGCCTCCCTGGTGGTGCAAGGGGTTAAGATGCAGCACTATGAAGCTATCTGCAGCTACTGCAGCATGAGTTTGATCCCCCGCCAGGGAGGTGACCCACATGGTGCAGCAGACCTCGACTGTCTCACCTGCTGCTCCCCTCAGCAATGTATTTCAGTACATCTGCTTGTTCTGCTCCCTTCTCGGTCTCTGGTGACTCCTTTCACCCCCCTGCATCTTTGGCCTGCACCCCAGGTCTTGTATACAGAAATAAATAAATCTTTTTCAAAAAAATTATAATTGTTACTACAGAAACACAACATCTCATAAAAGTGTATCACTGTAACTATACGTTGATTTCATGGTAGCAATTGGACAATGTAGGAGAAATGGACCAAATGCTATAAAGAGTCTAAATTACAGTACTGAATCAGGAAGAACTGATGTGACATATCATAACTAAGAAAACTGAAACAGGAATCAAATGTCTTCTCCAAAACAGACGACAAGGAAACAGATGGATTCACTAGTGAATTCTACTAAACCTTCAAAGAATTAGTACCTGTCTTATGCAAACTCTGTTGTAAAATTTAAAAGGAGAGAAAACTTACAAACACATTCTTTGATGCCAACAATAGCCTGATTCTGAAGCCAGACAAGGACATGTTGGAAAAAGAAAACTAGAGATCAATATCTCTGATGAACATAGAGGTAAAATTCCTAAACAGAATTTTGGCAAATTGAATCCAGCAATGTTTAGACAGTTACATAGCATGATCGAGTGGAATTTATTCTAGGGATTCAAGAATGGTTAAACACACAATTCAATCATTGTCATTTGTGACATCAACACAAAGAAAAAAATCATATCTCAATAAATGTAGATAAAAAAGCATTTGAACACATTAAACATCATTTTATGATAAAAGACACTCAACAAAATGGATATAGAAGGAACATATCTCCACATAATAAAGGCCATATGAGACAAACTCACAACCAACACTATACTCAATGGCAAAAATTGAAATTTTTTCCCCAAAGATCAGGAATAAGACAAGGATGTGTGCTCTCACCAACACTGTTCGATAATAATTTTTGAAGTCTTAGTATGACCAGTAAGAAAAGGATATCAATTTATCCAAGTTGGAAAGGGAGAAATAAAACTATTGCTATTTTGAGTAATATAAAATACATAGAATACACATGATAACATACATAGAAAATCATTAAATCTCCATTATAAGGCTATTAGGAATAATAAATGGATACAGTAATGTGTCATCTACAAAATTAATGTAAAAGAACATGCATTTCTAAACACAAATAATGAATTTTAGCAGAAACAGTAATCAAGAACACAACCCCATTTACAATAACATCAAAAAGAATTAAATACCTTGGAATAGATTTAACCAAAAAAGTGGAGAACCTATGTACCGAAAACTATAGGACATTTTGGAAACAAATAGAAGATACAGAGATGAGAAAGTTTTCTGTTCTGGATTGGAAAAATTATCATTGTTAAAATGGCTATATTACCTAAAGCAATATACAAATTCAATGCAATCCCTATTAAAATTCCAATCACATTCTACAGAGATATAGAGAATCATGAAATTTAAACAATATTCCTAATAGCAACTCTAGTAGCAAAAATATTCATTAGAAAAATAGAACCAAGGCCTCCCCTGGTGGCACAGTGGTTGAGCGCTGGGCTGTGAAGCTGCCCGCAGCCTCTGCAGTGCCGGTTTGATCCCCGGCCACAGGCAAGGGTCCCACATGGTGAGCAAACCTCTCCTGCCGCACCCGCTGCTCCCCTCAGCAGTGTGTTTCATCAGTCTGCCTGTTCTGTTCCCTGCTCTGGCTCTGGTGAATTCTCTCACTTTCCTGCGCTTCTGACTGTACCCAGTGCTTGTATAAATAAATAAATAAATCTTAAAAAAAAAAATGGAACACCATATCAATATGATATGAATGACTTCAACCTATACTATAAAATAATTTAATTAGCTATACTATAAAGTGATTAAAATAGCTCAATATTGGGCCAAAAATAGACTTGCAAATCATTGGAAGAGAACTGAGAGCACAGAAATAATACCACTCTGAGTATATGGACAACTCATTTACAACAAAGGAATCAAGAGCCCAACATTTGGGCAAAGAAATTCCCTTTAACAAATGGTCTTGTGAAAACTGAACAGTCACATTCAAAAGAATGACATTAGACGATTAACTAAGACCATGCACAAACATAATTCAAATGTAAACCATTTACTTCTTTGTACCAGCCTTAGGGATGAGGTTGGGGACTTGACTCCAATGGAAAGGGAAACAAAGCACACATAAACAAATAGGACTAGGTTAAATTAAAAAGCTTCTACACAAAGAAATAAACATACATCAATACTAAAAGATCCTACTAAATGGGAAAAGACATTTGGGTTAATATTCAAAATATAGAAAGAAGTTATAAAACCCAACAGTAAAACAAAACAACCTGAGTAAAAAATGCACAGAGGATCTGAATAGATACTTCTTTAAAGAAGACATGTAGATGGCCAAAAGAAACATGAAAAAAATGTTCACCATCTCTTATTAGAGAAATGCAATTAAGACAACGAGATATCACCTCACACCTGTGACAGTGGCTATTCTCCAAATGACAAGAAAGAACAAGTGTTTGAGAGATAATGCAGAAAGGTGGAAGTTATACATTATTGGCAGGGATGTAAATACGTGCAGCCATTATGGAAAGCAGTTTGAAAATAGCTCAAAAATAAAAAAATAGAAATTCCATGTAATCCAGTTACCCCACTTCTGGATAATTATCTAAAAAAACAAAATCCAATCTGAAGAGATATGTGCACCCCCTAAGTGTATTTCAGCCCTAGAAATTATTCTGCTATAAAAAAACTGGGCCTCCCCGGTGGCGCAGCGGGTTGAGTGCAGTGCTGTGAAGCTGTCCACAGCCTCTGCAGCATGGGTTTGATTCCCATCCAGCCATGGAGAATCCCACATAGCTCAGGAGACCTCTCCTGACTCGCCTGCTGCTCCCCTTAGTAGTGCTTTAATCCGTCTGCCTGTTCTGCTCCCCATTCTGTCTCTGGTGAATTCTCTTACCCTCCCTCACCTCTGACCTGTAGCCCCATTCTTGTATAAATAAATAAATCTTTAAAAAAAACATGAAAACTTCACATTTGCAGCACAGTGGATGGACTGAGGGGGGATTATGTTTAATTAAATACTGGACAAAGAAAGAAAGACATATATTGCATGATTTCACTCATATGCGGTATAGAGAAAACAGAGAGATGAACTAAAAGGAGAATCAAAAATAGGCTTTCAGACTATAAGACCAATTTGTGGTTACCAGGAAGGAAGGGGACAGGGTGGTGGGCAAATCAGGTAACAGGGAAGAATTGTATATTGACGATAGAGTTGAAATTTTAGCAGTGAACTTACTGTAGTACAGACACATGTTGATTCCCAATTATTACTACCTGAAACTTATGATATGATGCAATAAACTTCAATAGAAAAATAATACAAATGAAAAAGAAAGAGGTGCAAATGGTCACTGCAGTGTTTCATTTTAACTAATAATTTAAAAAATACAAATTAAGATAAGTAACATAATATATGTGACCTGGGAGAAAGACTGTGATAACATCCAAACAGAACATGGAGAATGATCCTTGCATTTTGGGCACTTACATTTTTTAGTCTGCTATGAATAAATAAAAACCTTACAAGAGCAGTTTAGCCATATATATGATGACCTTAAGTATTTCCAAACACTAACAGTTATTCAATTTCTAGGAATTCATCTAAGGAAATAATCAGAGATGTATTAAAAATGTAAAAATATGTATGCAATGCTATTTATAATTGCAAAATTTTGGAGACAACTTCTGTCTAAAACCAGACTAAAAATAAAATAAAATGTCTATATGATAGATTACTCCCAAGTCATTTATATTTTCAAGGACTAATTGGGCCATTGAAGGTACTCAACCTATAATGACAAGTGAAAAATAAAATTATACAAAGTTATATTTACAGGGCCTCCCCGATGGCACAGCGGTTGAGCGCTGGGTTGCAAAGCTGCCCGCAGCCTCTGCAGCGCCGGTTCGATCCCCAGCAGCCAGTGAGGGTCCCACATGGTGCAGATCTCTCCTGCCGCTCCCGTTGCTTCCCTCAGCAGTGTACTTCGTCAGTCTGCCTGTTCTGCTCTCCGCTCTGGCTCTGGTGAATTCTCTCACCCTCCCGCACTTCTGACTGTACCCAGTGCTTGTATAAATAAATAAATCAACCTTTAAAAAAGTTATATTTACAGTGAGATTGCAATTTCATTTTACACACATATGTAACAAAAAACCTAATAATTATTATTTCTGGAAGGGAGGTTATGTATGAATTATATCATTTATATTCATTTAAATTTTCTGCAAAGAATATGTGTTACTATTGAAATAAGTAGTGGAGGCAACAATTTAGATATTGGGAATAGATGCTTTAGAGAGAGGGCGCCCTAACTTTTAACCCGCATAGGCTTTCTTTCAGTACTGATACACCAGAAGAGGACCCCACCACCTCTTTCTACTCACACAATAGCATCTGCATCACCAGATAGGTTCGGGGATGCTTCACATGTCAGTAGATTTCTAACTTGAAGTGTCTCACTTTCCCTGGAGATCATATTCCCTTTCTAGGTTTCCTAGAAATTTGCACAAAAGACTGATGGCCTCCTACCCCCTGTCATGAAAGTTCCCTCTGGTCACACTCTTAAATGTCTGTGCTTGGGTCCACCTAGGCAGCTGCTAGAAATCAGGAGCCCCTCTTCAAAATGTTGTGCTTTAAGTGGAAGCACAACTTGTCTCCACTTGAGGACTTTGCCCTAAAGGCCACAGCCATGTTCATGTAAGTGACCAGATTGACACCTACAACCTAAACAGGCTGACTCAGCCACCAAACTTTCTGAACCTTGCTTTGTTTCTTTAAAAAAATATGTGCTGTTCTTCATAGCCCCTGATAGGGGGCAGCAGATATCCTGGCGTTCTTTGCTGTCTAAAGGAAGCTTCCAATTTGCAGATCTCAAAGTCACTATGTATTGTATTACTATTCTACTTACCATGTAACATAAAATAGTTCCTTTCTGCACCAGTTGATAATTTGGGGAAGCCAAGCCTCTCACCTACTAGAATGCTTATAATTGAATACAGACCAAAGGTAAGCCCAAGTAATAAATCACCTGTATAATTACTGCACTCTGTTTTGGTCAAGCCAGTTTCATCACTATCTAAATATTACAAAGACCCATCCTTCTCTTCTGCTCATCATTTTGTCTCTCACACACCCCTAAGTAAGTTTCATTTGACTCCTTAAAATACCCTCCGGATAGGACTGTTAAGTAAAGGGGTGAGTGAAGACGTCTATAAAATTACTTCAGCAAGGACTCCAAGATGCTAGTTTAAGAGAATGAAGTATAGCTCAGCCAGTGGTAAAAATCACTTGTTTTTCTGATGCATAGACACATAGAGATGCTGGTTCTTCATGAACCAGCAGGGGAGGGGAGGGGAGGAGAGGAGAGAGCACCAACCCTTAGTCTGACAATTTTGTCTGTTCAAAATGTTTACAGAAGGAACAGTAGCATGATGCTGAACTTTTGGGAATCTTTGAAACAATGTCTTCTTTGGTTTTAGTCACATGTGTTTTTTAGATGTCAGCAATTAATCTGACAAATAGTTGTAGATAGGGAAACTGGGGCACAGAAAGGTGGGTTGATGGGTATCATTCAATCCTGTGACAGAAAGATCATATGCAGGTGGGTGACCCCGGGGCCAGTGCACCCTAACAGCATCTCATGGTACTTTTGTCCATCCTTCCAGTATTCTCTGGGGCAGGACATAGAAAACTGAGCTCTGTCAGCAAAACTTTATAGAGAAAGAAGGAGATATAATATGGTAAATGATACTTGCTGTGTATCAGGCATGATTCCAGTGCTGTGCAAGAATTAACACAGCTATTCCTCCAAACAATTTTGTGAAGGAGGTGCTATTCTTACCAGCATTCACTAGTCATGAGCTGAGATAGATAGGCACTTTGCCCAGCCTCCCTCAGCATGAATGTGGTGGATGCTGAGTTTGAACCCAGCAGTCTAGATGCAGAACTCACATACTTAACCACTACTATTTAGCATGTCTTCCAATGGGGATTTTCACGTTTGAGTGACACGCTCGAGGGCCTGGTTGCACCCTTGGTTACTGTGAAGCTGAGGCCCTGGGAAGCTGTGATCCATTTTGACTTTTATCACAGTGTGTCTGTCCTCTCCAGTCACTCTAGCCAGAGTAAACCAAGTTATTTGGGATGCTGAGGTTCTGGTGACTGCTTCCAGCTCTAGTCCAGGGTGAAGCTGCTCTGAAGAGGACCTTCCTTCTTGGAACACGGCCTCTTAATGAGATGTGGATGTTAGGGGCCTCCATCTGAAAGCTATGCTTTTCAAAGGGAGTTGGGATTCATGGCTAGGAGTGACTGTGCAGAGGGGAAACGTGTGAAATGGTAATCCCTTTCATATGACACTTGAGAAATGTTATAATAAAGCTGAGTAAATTGAAGCATGAGTTAGCCAGTCTTTTGCCTAATGATGTCACCCACTTTCTGCTTCCTCCACTGGATGATTAATAAAGGGGGATTATTACAGTAACTCACTCCTAGTGGGCAGCAGTGACGTCAGCAGCAGCTGAGCAAACTGGCCACATTTAGTCGTGCGTGTGTATGTGGGCATCTTTCTCCCTGTGACTAACATGAAGCTAACAGCATCGAATAAAACAAAAGCTCCTTGAAATTTGGAGAACTTATTGAGTGAACTTTTTCCTACAGGGAGCACCATTTGAATTATTCTCATTTCATAGTTAAATGATGTTGGAGTTGGCCAAAATTACCTTATTGGCATGCTGCCTCTGTTCATTAAGTGATCACAAATTTACCCCTGGCCTCTGAGAGAGAGGCTTTCTGAAGCTTTTTTTTTTTCCTTCAAATATAATGACTCTTTTTTTTTTCCTTTATCATTTAATCTCATCTTTAAAGAGGAATTCAATGAGTCTTAAGAAAAGGGACTGTGGCAAAAGTTATTTTTTGCAAGTTGATGACTAGTTGTAGAATCCAGTGGTTCCAGTTAAACTCTCAGGATACTGTCCTTTAATTACAGCTTGGCTTTCCAAGCTGATAAAGACTAACAGAAGTCCTGCTTGCTATTTCACCTCTGCAAACTTGACCTTCCTAAAATTAGAACAGGGCATCTGGAAATATTGACTAACAGAGCTCACCACTGCCAGAGTGCACTGTCTGTGTGCATGCAAGCACTTGGTGCCCTGGAAGTGGGGCTGGCCATGCCTCAGAGGTGCTCTGACCGAGAGGCAGGACCTTTGGACTTTCCCTATCAGCATACAAGGGAGGTAGCATTTCACTGATTAAAAAAATATACACACAGCACAGCTCCCAGCCTTTACTTGTCTTCCCTCTGAAGCTACAGTTTGCTAACTGGTCGTGGGGCTATCTTTGTGGAGAGGAGCAATTGGATTAGAATCAAAATTTTTCCTCTCCTATCCATCCAATGGAATCTTTATGCTAACCTTTATGTCCTCAAGTCAGCAATATGGAACTTATTACTCGAGGGGATCCAGGTGAGAAAAATGAGCAATCGGTTACATGTTCTTTTGTGAGTATTTTTTATAATCTTCTGGAGCAATAAGGAAGATCAGCCACTACAGATGTTTCCTGGTTGGATTAGAACAAAGTCATGATAAAGAATTTTGAAATATGTGGTGGTCAGGAAGGACTTTGAGGGCATATTTATTCAGTTTGAGTGTTTTTTTATACATGTTTTTATATGGAGGTTATGAATGATTATGCCTATCTCTACATTGATTTTTCATATATACTAAGTGGTTATTTCTTGGGAAGAAACCTAGGCATTTCTGAATGATTTGGAGGTTGAATGTGGTCTTTCTTAGGTTCCTAAATGACCATTTATCTGAGGACACAGTGATCCACATGTCAGAGCAAATGTGATGGCATCAGAGTATTGAAGGCATCATGACTCTCTTCATCTTAGTACCGTCTATCTTCCCTGTCCTTTCTGGATGATATAAGTCACTCGAGGACTGAGTAATGAACCAGGGGAGTGGGGCTGATCATGTGGAAAACAGCATTTCCAATCCCCTCTTATCACTTGCATCAACATTTGGTGATTGTTATTATTTTTCACAAGATGGGATCCTTCAGGAGAGTACCCTGGCCCATAAGAGGCAATACCTGAAGAGCCATGGCTTCCTTGATTGATCATACCACTTCCTTTTAAAAAGGAACTGTGGAGCATACAGTCTCGGTTAGAACATGCATTCGGATTAGGCAAAGCACTTGGCCTTATCTCTTTGAATACTGATTGTGTGCCATTCCCCTAAAATATTAAATTAATCAAATTTAGCTACATCATGTTTGTTTCCTCTGGGAGAAAATCATGCGAATCACACTTTTGTGAAGTCTACTGCAGGGACTTCTCTACATGGTGGGGGCTTCCATTAATCAGGAAGCACAAGACACATGAGGAGGCAGAGTCACTTGAATTATTCGTATTTTGCATAGTGGTCAAGGCCCCTTAGAGCATGGATAGGAAGGAAATTAAGTGAAATTCGAAAATGACAACTGTAAATCAGTGTTTGTTTCTCAGCTGCAGTGATTAGCAATTTGGGGGGCAAATCATTTCTGTTGTGGGCTGTCTTGCTTAGTGGCATCTCCAGCCTCTATCCACTAGATGCCCCCCTTTCTCATTATGCCAAGCAAAATTGTCTCAGACACTGCCCAGGGTCTTCTGGGGGAACAGACGTTAAGAACTGCTCCTCTAGATAGAAGGATACCAGTTTAGGTACTGTTCTCCTTTTTCTTTTCCTAATCCTTTTGGTTCTAGCATCTTGATTCAGATAAGGTATTTCCAAATACTTTGCAAAGAGTGCTTGCTTTGGCAGCACACATACCAAATACTTTGCAAAGATAGAGCACTTACATGTGGCATCAGGTGCTGTGGGATATTCCAGTTAGTTTTAAATACATGTGGGACTTAGAAACAGAGTTTTCAATTCATCTTTTCTGACCCTGTTGTTTTCCAGTGGATTTTGGGGAAATTACAATGTTTCCTTTCTCCCTCTCTCTTTAGATACATTCATTCACTGACTTAACTTAAAAGCAAACAGCTTTCCAGTTGAATTTGGACTGTGAAATGTTGATACTTCTCTGCCTGAAATCTCTCTACCTAACGTGCAGCCCAAGTACTGGCAGGTTCTGACTGTCCAGGAAACAGGCTGGGTTGCCAATCCCATATTTAATCTAAACCATTTGATGAGACTCCTGAAATCTTGCTGCAGCAAATATCACTCTGGATCCTGCCCACGTTTTCTGGATTCTGAGCTGCCTCTCGAGGGAGTCACCGCTCACCACCCAGGCAAGGTTTTCCTGCCTGCAGCCCAGAATAACACGTCAGCTGCTGAGAACACCTCGAGTCCTTTTGATTTCTCTCCATAGTCACGCTTTATGTTCAGTTTCCCAGACGGGATAAACCAGAAATCATGCCTTTTTGGAAACAGATTTTTTTTTTTTTCATAGGAAGGAACTAAAACACCCTGAGTCGTCAGCAGCCTAGTCCGTGCTCTGAGCCCCCAGCCTCGTGCCTCTTCCACTGAATCACAGGATAACTACCCAGTCACCTACTTGGGGGGTTCACGTCTCCTGGCATGTATTTTTCACTAAATAACATTGATGCGTGAGCAGCAGCTACAATAACGGAGCCCTGAAAACTCCCCCCTTTCCTAGGCCTGTCTCCTTGTTCCAGTAGTAGTGAGCAAAGAGACCAATTAATAGCATGGATGAAAGCCGAAGGACATACGCTTTGCTTGAGAAGAAAAATGAACATTCTTGCTTCTTGATCGATGCCAACTTTGTATGGGAACAGAAGCTGCCACGGGGAAACGCCAGTCTAGGTTAGGGAACCCTAAGGTGTGTGTCGACCGAGAGCCGCCGGCAGGCGCCGGACACTGGTCCCTCCTGCATTCGCACCATGGCGCTCTTATCCTTAAATGAACTTTGTTTTTTTGACCAGCTCACTAATTGTGATTGAAAACACCAGCTCCCCAGCAAGGCACAAGCACTGGAGTTAGCAGCAGCAAGACAGGCCCTAATTGCTCCATTTACATAAAAGTAGAAACATACAACTTCTAAATATAAATCTCTGGCACATCGTGCCTTTTGCAATTACAGTAAAATAAGGTACCACAGTTTCCCTCCCGGCTCCTTCTCCCAGCAAGCTGCTCCACCGGGTTCTCCAGGGGCTGCTCCTCCAGGCGAGAATAGTCATGCAAATGCTCCAGCGAGTAGTTAAGAGCTTTGTGAAGTAGCCAGTAAATCAGGCCGCCTGCTCTAGGTGAAAAACGCGGTGGCAGCGGGCCACTGTGCTAGCGCAGCCGCCGGTAGCATCCGACTCCACCATCGCGGAGGGGACAGCTCGCGGGGCGTCAGCGCTCCCCTGCCGCCCCAGAGCCCGCCCGCAGGTCCCGGTCCCGCTCCCTGACATGGGCTGTGCTTTCAGCCCTGGCACCGAGGTCTGGGTTCATAGATTCTCAGCTACACTCACTGAACAGTGATTTCTGTTTTCCCTCCCTGAATTCTTTAGCTGCCAAAAGGGGGGAAAAATCAAGAGCTGCTCTTAAAAGAAGTTGCCCTTGCTGGTGCTCCGGGTAAAAATAGAGGCGGCCGCTCGGAACCGCTTGGCCCTGACTCCGGGAGCCGCGAGCCGGGCTCAGCAGCGGCAGAGTTCCGGCGTGATCCCCGGGAGCCGCCAGCAGGTGTTGCTCAAGGTACAGTAGCAGCCGAGTAGTGGGAAGAGGCCGGGGTGCGGGGAAGCTAAGGGGGGAGGGGGCAGGAAGTGAAAGAGAAACCAAACCGAGGAAGGAAGAGGAGATGCTTGTCTGGAGCGGGACTGCCCTGCTCAACCCCTGGGCGCTGGAGTTCCGAAGGGAAAAGATCGTTCCCATTCCAGAATATTCCACAGGAGTTATTTTAACCTGCCTGCTTCCTCTACCACCCCCAGCTTAATTTCCACTGAGTGAGGAGGCATTTCCAGGGTGGCTCAGCTCTGAGGTGGGGGGTTCAGGTAGAGTATGACATCACCGCTGGTGGGCTGACCCGGCAGGTGGGCACTTAGGTGGCATCCACAGCCAAGGCGGTCTGAGTCACACATCGACACATATAAGGTGGCTCCTCTAGTCAGGTCGCTGCAGCTTCCTGTGACACAAATGTTTAGAAAGAGCCACCAGGCACCTAAGAAATAATACCACCCATTATTTTCTGAACTTTACCCCGCAGTTCTGTACTGCGAATCCAGCTTTATAGATACGAGCAGAACAGCGAGGCCCAAACTTTCATGCTTAGTAGGCTGTTGAGCCAGGTCCCATCCAAGTTCATTTTGTGCCCGGCCCCCAAAGCATTGACACATGGTATTGCTAGGACACCAGGGTACACGCTTGCAGGAGGGGGGTACTTTAGATGCCCTGATGCCCTGCATCTTTGTAGGGATGGAGTCCATCCCCCTTCTGAACTGATGGGCAGATTTGAAGTTAACCAACACTGACCTTGTTTCTATCTTTCCTTCTCAGATTCCCTCTGATCCTCTACAACCTATTGATTTTATTTCCTACTTCATTTCTGCATATGCAGTTCATAGAATAACTCCCCCACCCCCAGATACACACGCTCGCTGCCTGGTTAGCCAAGAAAGACCTTCTTACACAGAAAACTTCTGATGTCCTCAGGAACCTACTGAGACTACACATCAGGAGGCCAGAACCTCTATAGTTTGCTTGTGGGCACAGTGAAAAGTTTATTTTATGCATGTTAAATCCTGCATACAAAACAACATATCTAGTCATATGGATGTCATTAACTCCCAATTTTGCACATTTTATCCAGCTTGTCATGAGTACCCGGCTTTTGCTTCAGAGTTCTCTTTCAAACAGTCCTTCTCCACCATTCTTATTTGAAGATTCCTTCCTCCTGTGTTACTTCCCAAATTTGCTGGCTGAATCCCCCCCACCTACTGCCTGGCCAACTTAATCCCTATCTCAAGGAGTATTCACTTCCGTTCATTAGTTCATTAATCTCATATTATGTTTGTAACAATTTAGCAATTACAGGTTTTGAATATCTGATAAGAATGAAGAGCTTTTGTTTCAGTTTTTGTTTTTTGTCTCTTGACTAGTTTGATTGAGACTCTAAAGACCTGAGAAGCATACTTTTAAAGTTCGCTAGCAGAGAGTATTTCCAAAGTTCTTGGTGATAAATGATTTATGAAGCAGGTATTCAATTTCAAGATGTAAAATAATAGTGTATGTCAGGGAGGGGAGGCTGTTGTCATATAAGTAGACATATTTTCCTATTTTTTTTTCCTCCATGAAGTCTTATTTTAAAAAGTAAAATTGGAATTCCTATAAAGAACACTGAATTTTCTTCCCTGTAAGAAACAATTAGATACTTTGTAAATAGAGGCGACTTCATGAAGTAACAGATGTTTTATGTGAAGACATAAAACTGAACCTGAATATAATGAGAAGTGTGTGCACAAGCAGTAAAAGAAAAGTTGAAAGTTGGAAAGTCAATAAGATATATCTGCTTGATGCCAGTATTTTTCTACAAGGCAGACTAGTTTCTCAGAGGTTTCACTGGTTCACTGATCACCCAGAAGTGTCATAGCAGTTAAGAAAGTCTTTCCATTAGATAATGAATTATGAAATATGCCTCATGCTGGAAAAGCCAGTCATCTGCTGATGTCATGCTGATTCTAACCAATCCCAAACAAAGCCCCAGCCTTCCTCTCTTTGAGTGGTACCAATGTGTGAGTGTACAAATAAGTAGTACAGTATAAAACTTCACAGTGCCAATACCATGAAGAGGAACTCGGACAGCTCTTTCCACATGACACAGGAGTCTGCTGGTGAGAGGACTGGAAAGGTAATGCTTTTTAATTCTTACTTCTGGGCTACTTACAAATTCAGAGTCAGCATGGTCAGGAGAAATTTTATAACTTAGTGACACTTGGAGAACACTGTGATATGTACTTTTGTATATTATTCGCGCAGGTTAGTACAGCTTTTAATAGTAGGGTAAGCAAATAGATTATGTGTTGATACAACCCATTCGGCACATATATACAAGTAAATATGCATGAGAGCAAAGCTATTTTTAAGTTACATTCAGAAATGTGAATTCAGTGAACACACACATACTCACATGCAGAGAGAACCCAAATACTGATTAGTTGCAGTTATCTAAATGCTACTATTAGAACTGTTGAATAGTTTAGAGTCATTAAACTTTTAGTTGTATTTCAGCCTCTCTTGAATAAATCAACTGAACTACAAAATAATTTGGTCACGGTATATGTGAGGTCAAATATAATACTGTGTTAAGTATTATATTTCAAAATGTTTTATTTTATTAAACAAATCATACACAAACAGATATGACACAAATAAATCCCTCTTCCTCATTTTCTTTCACTGCCCCCCACTTAAAATTGTTGACTTTTTAGGGGTGATTGACCCAGTCTTAACAGTAAGAGCAGAATGATTAGTGTTTCTGGACCCTGAAATCCTAAAGGTGATAGGTGATTTGTAACAGAGAAAGTCTTGCAAGGAGTTGTTTTGGGAAAGGAGGACTGAGTATACCATTCAGAGAAGGTTTGTTACCTGGGCAAACTGCAGTTGTAACTTAGTGTCACACTGTTCTCACTCTCCTGTCCTTGGCCTCAGATCTTAGGCTTGTAGTAGTGATATTTATTAACTTTTTCAGCCAAACTGCAGTGCTTAAGGATAAAGCTCTGAACACACTAGGTGTCAGATATAAGCTAACTGTATCTACAGAAACTGAGAGGGCTATGTGTGGGAAAGAGAGGGAGAGGGAAGGAAAGCTTTAACAGATGGACCTCTTAAAGATACTTCTGCAAGATAAAAGCAATAAGACAGACAATTTAAAAAAGGGGGGGGAGGAAAAAAATGCAGAAAGGCATTGTTTAAAAATTTACATTTTTCTTTTTCTGTGAACACTAAAATCTATGAGGATTTCGTGTGTGCTTTTCCTTTGCCGGAAGAGGCAGCTGAACACAGTGATCTGGGACAGGGTAGAGGACCCCCTGGTAAAACTACCAAAATGCAGAGAAAACGCTTTGCCAATATATTCTAGAGATTCTCTTCCCCAAAGGAATGCATTATTTGGTATAAAATAAGGTGGGAAAAACCAAATAAATGATGCATTGTATCTGTGAAGTCAGGGCAAAGGGTGGTAGCTGTAATTTGTGAGAGTGTGTGTGCGGGAAGGGCAGAAGGGGGCGGCGGCCATGGAGAGGGAAAGAGCTTCCTATGACAGGAGCAAGTAAAACCTCGCCTGCCTGCCTGTGGACCTTGCAATGCCCTGCTGCATTTTGCAGTTGGGGAAAGTAGAGTGTATTATGTGACCCCAAACAAAAGTTCTATTGCGCTCCTCTTAGATCGCCTGCCAGTGGCGACGACCCTGAGCATTTAAATATGAATGAATGGGGGAAAAGGCAAGTCTCCCGGATTCACTCTGGCCAGAAGACTTGGCTGGCCCCAGCGGCACGTGGGCCCTTCGCCCCTCTCCCCAGCCCCCACTACCTGTCCGAGACCTCCCGGGACGGGGACGGGGCGCCACCTTCCAGACTGGTGGGCATCGGGTCACCTCCGGCTGTAGCTCGGGACAGACTTTTTCAATGCAGTCATCCCTGTTGATTGAGACAGTGTGCATTATTGGGGGTTTTCTTTCCCCTCCAAAAGAGGAAGGAGGTGAAGTCAGGGGACTGGGCAGAGAAAGAGAGAGGGGGAAAAAAAGGAAGTCGAACAAAATTAGGAGAATTTCTTCTAGAAGGAAAGTAGAACTCCCAAGAATGGTGATATTTGAAAAGAGGTGTGTGTGAGGGAGCAATGAGCAGAAGGAAAGCAGCCTGTCAGAAAACGGGCTGTCCCTCCCCTTCCTAATCACAGCCTTTACTCACAGACAAACTCCCTCCCTCTTCCATTCACTCACTCACTTAGGGCCAATCGTTCTCTCTCTCTCTCTCTCTCTCTCTCTCTCTCTCTCTCTCTCTCTCTCTCTCCCCCCCTCCCTCTCCCTCTCCCTCTCCTCTCTTCTCTCCCTCCCTCCCTCTCTCATCTCCCTCTCCCCCTTCTCTCCCTCTCTTTTCTCCCCCCTCTCTTCTTCCCCTGTCTCTCTCTCCCTCCCATCCTCTCTCTGTCTCTGTCTGTCTGCCCCCCACCCTCTCCCTCCCTCCCTCTCTCTCTCCCTCCCTCTCTCCCTTCCTCCCTCCTCTCTTACTCGGAGACAGTCAGAACTCTCCTCCCTGACAGCCACAAACCTACAGCACTGACTGCATTCAGAGAGGGAACCTGCAAACAAAACTTCACAGAAAACTTTTTGTTCTTGTTCCAGAGAATTTGCTGAAGAGGAGAAGGAAAAAAAAAAAAAAAAAACACCCCCCCCTTAAAAAAAAAAAAAAAAGAAAAAACCTGTGCGTGAGGGGGGAGGAAAAGCAGGGCCTTTTAAAAAGGCAATCACAACAACTTTTGCTGCCAGGATGCCCTTGCTTTGGCTGAGAGGATTTTTGTTGGCGAGTTGCTGGATTATAGTAAGGAGTTCCCCGACCCCAGGATCCGAGGGGCAAAGTGCAGCCCCTGACTGCCCATCCTGTGCGCTGGCCACCCTCCCAAAGGATGTACCCAACCCTCAGCCGGAGATGGTGGAGGCCGTCAAGAAGCACATTTTAAACATGCTGCACTTGAAGAAGAGACCCGATGTCACCCAGCCGGTGCCCAAGGCAGCGCTTCTCAACGCTATCAGAAAGCTTCATGTGGGCAAAGTGGGGGAAAACGGGTATGTGGAGATAGAGGATGACATCGGAAGGAGGGCAGAAATGAATGAACTTATGGAGCAGACCTCAGAGATCATCACGTTTGCAGAATCAGGTCGGTGCTGGCATGGGGGGGTGCGGTGGGGAGAATGCATTTTTTTTGACAGTCCTGGGAGGAACTTCTTTCCCTCCATCTGTAAACTGCCCGGAAGGTCATGAGTTATTAGGTGGTGGTAGCTGATGGAGAGAGAGGAGGTCAGGGAGGGGGGAGAGGACCTCACAGAAAGGGAATTTTTGGTGGAGTCCTGGCTGGCAGTGGCTAGCTTCTAGTTGCTAAACTCATCTGGTCACTCCAGGCGGAAGTTCCAGGGGTCAAGCTGGAGCTAGAAGCCAGCCTGCAAGGGGCTCCTTCATCCTGCCTGGGAATCTAGATCTGAGCAGCCTAAGGAAAGCCTGGGCATTTCTGGGTGCTGGGGTAGGAAGGAGAGCCAAGGAGGCTTCAGGACCCTATCCAAAGTTTTTATTGGGGGTGGGGGAGTGCTCCTTTGGGGTAGAATGGCACAGATGAAGTCATTGTCTTAAAACAAACCTTCCCTTTAAAAGTCCAATCAGAGGCCTCCTCAGAGAAGCAGGGCAAGTTTATTAATGACAGTCATTTTCACCTTTAGAAACTGTCTGGAAGTATATAGGCATCCCACTCTAAGCAGTTAAAGGGACTTTGGGGGACAGTTGGCAATGAACAGCAGTCAGTCACTGTGGGGACACTGACATTTGCTCTCTGAACCAAAAAACAAAAAACAAAGAGTTTTGTTCTCTGTAAAGTTACTAAGAGCTCTCTGCCAAGGAATGCAACCTTGACAAAGTGCTCTCAGATACTACACTGAACTCTCACTCAATCCTTAAGAGGAAGAACTTTAATAAATAGATCCTAATCATTGGCTTAGGACCACACTAACCTGTTGCTGAATAGAAAGTACCTGTCAAAAGTGCAGGCCATAGACCTGGAGTCAGGTTATTTTTAGTTATGTGACACAGATCCTTTTGCATGCCTACAAGCCCCTGCATGTCCGGGCACACAGATGTGTTAATGCTGTGTTACTTTCATGGTAATGCCAGGCTAAAGAATTATATCCCTTGCCAAAACCATTTGAAAGGAATGCCATTGTTTTGTTTGGTAGAACATATGGCCAGTAAAGTATGTGCAGGGACTCCCAGCATTTTTGTTTAAAAGTTTTCCGCAGCAGTATAAACAATTAAGGCAACACTCAGAATTTCCAATCTTGAAAACCTGTTGATTCAGACATTCTGTTTTCGAGAAACCATGTTAGACCTGGGCATCATTCTAGGGGATCAGAGAGCACCCCGGCCAGGCCTCCTGGTTTTTCCCCTGTAGAAACCCTGATGTCCTGCAAGCTTCGGGGCTGGGCAATTTAGCTCTCTCACCAGAAGTTTGTCTCTCTTAAGAAGGTTTTGGGAGTTTCACTCCCTGAAGCTCTTTCTTAATGCTTTCCCAAAGGACATATCTATCATGACTTTATCTTCTGAAGCATATTGAAGATAAAAGTCAGGTTGGAGCTTTCCTGGTGGCAAAGTAGAAAAGAAGGTGCTTATAACACTGGTGCTTGTACAAGGAATGTCTTCCAGAGGTCCAATGGTCTCTCCTGACACAAACGGGCACCCTTCATGTTCTTACATCGCTTGTCACCCGTGGTCACCTTCACTACAGCTCCTCCTCAGCTGCCATTACCTGCATCACATGACTGAGAACACCTATGCCTTTGAGCACTTGTAATATATACACCTGATGCTAGCAATATGCCCCTATTTCTAACATATCTGAGGTATAGCAAATCATTCTCTTGCCAGTGAGCAGTTTTGCAGTCAAAGAATTTGACCATTTACATACTTTCTTACTTATGGTCTTCATCTTTGTGTCAGTCTTTTTTTTCCCCCAATTATCTAAAATATTGTCATTTTAAAATTTTTTCTGTTAGGTATTTAGTTTGAAAAAAATTGAACTTTTTTTTTTTCAGTAAAGGTGAATTATTTGACTGACTAGTTGCTGAAGTTCAAGATTTCTTAGTAAAGGTCTATTACGCTTGCTTATTTTTCTCATCTGAGAAGTTTCGCACATCAACTTCAAGTTGATTTACTACAACTTCACAAATTTAGCGATTGCTATATGGACAACCTACCCTCCAAATAGAGTGCCATGTACTTACTTTGTTGCTGATTTTGCTAGCCTAGGAAAGAAATCTATCATCGGAATGATTATAGTAAATATATTGAAAATGTCATGTTAAATTTGGAATAATTGAACCTTAATAATCAAACTATATCAAAACTCAAGATTTGGGGAGAATAGCAAAGGAACCTTCATTTTTCTTTTCTCTGTAAACTGTTTTCTATGGGAAAAAATCCATCCAGTAAGTGCCGCCTCATACATGGCACAGAGGTGCCTTTCAACCTCAAGGTCCCTCAATTTGGAGATACATGTGGCATTTTGCCTCTGTTCTGCTTGATGTTTTAATAAGGCCAAGATATGGCCACAACACTCGAAGCACTGCAAAAGCTCATGTGCCTGGAGCTCTGAATTGAGTCTGTGCCATTGTGCTCAGGTGGAAAATGCCCCATCTTTGTAAAGCAGATATGTTGACTAAGTGATGAGGAATCCCTCGGTCTCTCTAAAAAAATTTTCCAACACATAAACATGATTTTCTTTTTTATGTTTTGTACCTAAGGTTGCTCATCAATGTCATTACAGTTTATGCATGGCTAGCACAGAATCATCTGTTTTTACCTTAAGACCTTAAGGGAAAGGGAGAAGGGAGAGAGAGAGCCAAGCTAGTTATCACTATAATTGTCAATGAGACTAAAATCAGTGGACTTCTTGACTGTTATATCTTATTTGATCTTAGTTTCATTCATAAGAGCTGGTCAGTCAAATAAATAACAGTTTGACATTGAGTTTCCATATACTGCCAAATGTATATGTGGGCCTTGGTCATTCATTTAGCAAATGACAGCACTCCTTGGAGAAAAAATAGGGACAGACAAATGAACTCAAGAAATGGAAAATCCTCATACAGCCTAAGCATTGTTGAAAGCAACACACCTCCCCTCCTAGAGGATACTAGTTGGAGATTTTAGTTAGAAATGTACTTCCCAAACAGGAGTTGAAGAAGGCTTGATTGGATGGTTAAGTTCCCCACCCCAAGAAAGCCAGCTCAAGGTGGGGTTGACTCCTTGCATTTCAATCACTCCAGTCTTTTGAACTTGCCAGTGATTTACCCCTCACTGAAGAGTGCCTTTAGGGGCTTTCTTCTCAGGATAATAGTAAATGATTGGCCACAAGAGGGCGCATTCCAAAGACTTTTGCTCCTTGCTGGCTAATCTAGGGAAATGCAACTTCACCTACTGGAAACCCCAGTCTGTCACACCCTAGTCTTGCTGATTGTCGGTTATCTTCTGCTTCTTCTGATCACCCCCCAAAAGTTAGGATTTGTGGGATGGGAGGAGCATGACTACCTATAATACATTAAATGAGACAGAAGGAAAGGAAATGGGAATTTTTGTGAAACATGCGAGCATTCCAGAGCTCTATGGAAGACAAGAGTAATGATAAATTTCAGAAGCAAACAAAGCAGAGAAATGTGACCGTGAATCATCAGCAATACTGATTTGCTCACACATCTCTCCCTAATACGGTCGTCTGGGCTTTTAAAAAAATGTCTTCTGTCTTCCCTGATTTTTGTTGCTTCCCTGAATTTTGTCTGCTGGATCAACGCTTTTACTAGCGACAAATGACTAGTGACTTCCAACAGGGAGAAAATACTATTTGTTTTACGCCTTGTGGGAACATGGTGTGCCATTTCAGAGCATGTGTTTGTTTCCAAACTGAGAGTGTGGAGGGAAATGGTGGAGAAAAGATGTGAAAAGAGATACAGTGGTTTGGGCCTGTGAAGTAACTGTACTTGAGGGGGTTGGGGGGAGGCATCAGGGTAGAAATTCAGTTTTAATGTTTGGAGAACTGGGAGTAATACCTTCCCAGGCACTTTTTGTGAAAACACATATTTGTCTTGGCCCCTCTTCCCCTAAGATATACTCTAGCATGATCTCTTAGCTGCAATGTAGAATTCTTCATACTCATCTGGTTCATAGCTCCGAAATCTAGTGTAAAAGTTCTCAGGAACTTTGGAAGGAATTTCTGAAATTCTGTGGATTGAACTTTAAGGATTTTTTTCTACTTTTTCTAAGAACCTAAAACCCCTTTCTCTCTAAATGCTTAACCCTCATTTTCATCACCATTTAAATGGAAGACGCAGATCTCTGGCTGAGCATTTACAATCTGATAGCAGATCCTAAGGAAAATAATATTAAGGCTCACAAAAATCAATCAAGGTCATTTTTGACCAAATCTGTAGTTTTATTACAGGCAGGACCCTTTATGATAGGCTAAACGAGGAATAACCTGTAAGATCTCATTTGTCACCTTATGCAGAAACCCATGGAAACCGTCCAAATGCAGAGTAATTGCTTCAGAGAACACACAGGGTCTAAGTGGTAGCTCTGTATGCCCCTACCAAGGACTATGCCATATCTAGTCACCTTAGTGCCCCAGCGAAGAATGAAAAATTAAAGAAACAGTCTCACTTTACTGCAAGGCTTGCCCCACCCCATGGTGAATTTAAATACTCTACATAGAAGGAGGCTTTCCATGTTAACATTAGAGACATAATTATTACCCATATGTAAAAGGGCAGCATACTTTAAGCAGGAGCCTGGTGAGGAAAACAAAACAAAACAAAAACCAAATACTCTATTAGTACATCGCTCATTTCGTTGCAAATGTTCAGATGCCCACAAAGCCGAGCTGCTGGACTCTGGGAAGAGGAGCATTTTGCATCCTAGAGTGGGAGAGGGGAGGAACCAGAGCTGACTGCTTAACCCTTGTCAGCTTGCCTCCTTGACCGAGTTGTCAAAAATATGTGAAAGGAATTCTGGAAGTAAAGGCAAACAGGCTTCAGGTGTTTTTACTTCCAGCTTTAACAGCCTTTCCTCTGTGCTTCCCTCCCACCCAGAAACATTTAAAAGGTGTCCCCTGTAAGGGGCACAATCCCTCCTGCACATCTCTATGTACTTCTCTCCCTTTGGTGTATGTCCACCAAGCTCACAGAGGTTTAAGTGATGAAATATTATCACCCACATGGGTTTGCGTGGGACTTTCTTAGTGAATTACTCAGGCAGAGCAGGCTGTGATACAAGCCTTGCTCACAAGGCTTGGGAAGGAAAAAAATAGCACAAAAGATGAAAAAAAAAATATCGTCAGAGAGTAGGTAATGAAAGGTTAGCAAAGCCACCCGCTATATCTAGTTAGCTAGGTAACAGTGTAGGCACTGAGTGCGCACCTGTATAAACTATGCTGTACCTGCTCACAGAGCATCATGGGAAGGCTTCCATTTCAGGATTTTAGAGCAGGAGATTTTTAAGTCAAATCTGAAACTGATTAGTAATTGATCCAAACACTTCAGCCTTAGGCAACCTTCTTTTCTTAGAGATTTAAGATTAGAACATCCTGAAAGCATCACTGCAGTATAGCAATCAGATCTCAGGCAAAATACAGATAAAGGGAATATAATCAAGTGACTAGTTATATTTTTTCAGACCCGAGAAATTTGAGGGTTGTAATATCCTTTTGAAACCTACAGCCCTCCCTGATAAATATTAATCTCATCTCAGTTTCTGGCTGTCTCGTTCTCCCCACCCCCTTCTGCAATGAAAGCTCAATGTAAAAGAAAAGAATATGCACTGCTTATTAAGTCATAATACAATAGAACTTTTAAAATGTACCTGCATATAAGGTAGACATTAGGAAGACTTGAATCTCTTTCTTCCCCCTGTCCTCCTGAGCTTTATGGCAACAGCATTTTCATGAAATTGGATCTCAGTTTTATTTTTTTCTTGATAAATTATCATGCAATATACAAATAGCAGTTCCAGAAATGGACACCAGGAGAAGGAGGCGACAGGCATGTCAATTAGTAGGGGGAAAATCCAAATGTCAGAAATATGGGGGAGAAATGTAGCAGGCAGGCAATGGATGCGGGCACAGGGAACAGAGTCTTTCAGCTTAGATAATTAAATGGATGCATAAATCAGCGCCGCACTGCACCGCGATAAGCAGGCGATGCCATACAGTTAATTATCAGCCAGGACCAGGATGAAAGTCATTTTATGATGACTCTCTGATCCTAATATAACAGCACCTGACAGATTGAGCCCCCTCTAATGAGCACTCTCTTTGTACAATCCTCTCTCAGGAACACTAAATCATTTGCTTCCAAGTACAGCTGCCCGTGAAGGAGGGTGGGGCTACATCATGCTTTAGAAACCTGCTCTAGGGAAATGAGGGGCTGTCCTGTAGGCTGTTCCTGGAAGCCGAGGACCTCGGCCTGGCTGGCTCTTCCAAGGCCACTTGCCTGTGCTGTCACCTGGCTAACTTGGTGGAACAACCCCCCTCTCCTCCAGCATCTGTGTGCTTCTCTGCACTTGATTCATAGGAGCCCAGTGTGTGCTGTCCTGTCGGCACTGCCTCTGGAATCTCCTCACCGGAGGACCGTGCGCCTACCTCACCCTGGCCCCTCCTGTTAGTGTGGGTAAAAGCCTACACAGCCTGTGGGAATGAGTTACCTGAAACCCAGAGAGCTCTCAGAGCCTGGTAGCCAGGCAGCTTCTCCTGTTTCACACCCTTTCCTAGAAAAACAAAACACAACCCTGTGCCCTCTGGCTTCTCTAATTTAGCAGCTACTATCTCAGTCTTGAGAGTGGCACCCTGTGCGGCTTAGGGTTTCAGAAGCTGGCCAGCAAAGAGGCAGAAGGGAGAACAGCAGGTAGCTTGTTAACATTCTCTGTGGGGCAGGGCGGATGTGCCTGAGTGCAGGGAGCCTGCCTGCTCCTCCAGGCTGCTGAGTGGAGACTTGGGTGGCTTCCTGCATCTTTTTTCTTTGGTCCCACCACCTTAAAAATCTGCGGATAGTCATTGTAGATTTAAAGGATTAAACTCTTCTTCCTGGAATCTTCTCTTCAGTTTTCTTAAAAATCATCAACAAAATCCACTACTTCACAGCCTAGGGGAATTCGGGGTACACATTTTGGAAAAAAGTCATCATACTTCCAAAAACCAAAAAGCTACTTTCCCCCTCTTACTGCTTCCCACTCTGATGATCTAATCATAAACCCAGCTTTATTATTCATTTCAATTCTGTCAGAGATGGAAGTCAAAGCAAAGGCACTTCCTTTACAACCGCACCACACCACCACAGCCACTGCCACCACTGACTCAGCCCGGTCCTAGCAAGTTTACACAAAGATGCCAGAGAGCCTATACATGTCAGCCCTTTTTGGCCCTGGCCTTAGTGAATTTACCACTATCGTAATCACAGTGTTCAGTGTGTTAAATTAAGAACAGAATCTTCAGTGTGCAATGCACAGAAAAGCCTGCCTTCTGCTGCAGAGCAGTTGAAACTGTGCCTAAAATTTATAGTACCGTAAACATCTCGGGGCTGAGAGTGATAAGTATGGCTGGATTTCCGTTAGCTATAGAAATCCAGGCAGGGAGACCCTCCTAGGGAGTTGCAAATTCTAAGATAAACTTCTTTAAGAATATTTTCAGATTTGTGCATGTGCTGGATAGTTGTAAGCAGGTACATGCAGGGAGTGGTGGTGAAAAGAGGGTGTTTCATCTACCAGTCACCACATGGTAAAAGCAGAAATGAGGGAAAATGATTAGTTCAAGAATTCTAGTTTGGGCCCCTGTTGTTTTTTTTAAGATTTATTTATTTATTTATACAAGAACTGGGGTACAGGCCAGATGTGCGGGAGAGTGAGAGGATTCACCAGAGACAGAGCTGGGAATAGAACAGGCAGACAGACCAAAGACACTGCTGAGGGGAGCAGCGGGCAAGGCAGGAGAGGTCTGCTGTGCTACATGGGTTTCCGCCAGGCCAGCGAGATTTGAACCGCGCTACAGAGGCTGCGGACAGCTTCACAGCGCTGTGCTCAACCCGCTGTGCCACCGGGGAGGCCCTGGGCCTCTGTTTCTTAATTAATGTTGTGTGAAGAAACATATAGGTGAGGTGCATATGGAAAGAGATGGAAATAAATGATTTTCTGATTTTAGACTTAGGTTAGAACTGACTGGTCACGGAGTCCAATTTGATGCTGGAGTGGGGATTTCCTCTTTGGCAGTAAGGGTTGCTCTAGTTAGTGCTTACTAAGCTGCATTCCAAAAGGGAGGAGGAGCCTGCCTGGTGGCACAAGGAGTTAAATCTCAGCACTGTGAAGCTACCTGTAGCCACTGCAGCACAAGTTTGATCCTCGATCAGGGAGAAACCCACATGGTGCAGCAGACCTCTCCTGTCTCACCCACTGCTCCCCTCAGCAGCGTATTTCAGTCAATCCGCCTGTCCTGTTCCCCATTCTGGCTCTGGTGAATCCTCTCAACCCCTACCACCGTACCTCTGGCCTGTACCCCAGTTCTTGTATGCATAAATAAATCTTTAAAACAAGGAAGGAACCAAAAAGGTGGGCTCTGAGGCAGGAGGGAGTGCTCTTAATCAAATATAACCCAGGTTAAGGGTGCCTCCAGTTGTTCTTAAGTTAGCAAGTAGTTGCCTCCTTTTTACTAAACTTGGGATTGATGGCAATGATGGAGATAAGCAGAACCACAAGTTGGGGGCTGCTTAAATAGAACTGATGGGGGGTGCTGGTGGAGATGTCAGGACAAGTTTCAAGAGGATCTGTCTTCTGATCTGAAAACTGGGGGCTCTATGTTGGGAGCAGGCGTGGTCTGGGCCAAAGGAGCAGCTCGTTTTACTTCTTGGAGGTGAGAGAGTGCAAGGATGACCAAGGCTTCAAGTAAGCCCCTGGATCCAGACCACTCGGGCCAGGGACCGCTGTGAGAGCTGAGAACTGCCATGAAGCCAAGAGCTGGGGTGAAGGTAGCAGCAGCACTGTCACAGCTCAGTCATAGGCACTTTCTGGTTTATTCTGAGAGTAATAGGAACTCAGCAGAGGGCTTTCAAGAATGTGCCTCCTGATCAGATCTGCCTTTGGGAAAGATTCTTCTATCTGCTCAGTGGAGAAATGATTGAGAGCGGTCTGGCTCTATGCTGGAGAGGCAAGGGAAAGAAAAGGCGGTTGCAGTGACCCATTATAAAAATAAAGGGGGAGTGAAGCAGGTTGTGGCAGGGAGAGACTGGGCTGTGGGTCCATGCCACAGAGATAGGCGGAGACCTCTATTTGCTTGTTCGTGTGGGAGTAATGGTGTTTCCACGGCTTGCTGTAGTTTACAGTGTGTTTGTGTTTATGTTATCCCATTTGATGCTTCCAAACCTGTGCAGTAGTAGGTCAAATCTCATGTCATTTCCATTTTATAGGAGATGAAAATTGAGATTAAGCAATGAGTCAGCTAACCCAGATCCCCAAAGCCCCCGTCACACTGAGACCTCGGCCCTGTACTTTCTAGAGCAAGATTGCCAAACTTTTTCTGTAAAAGGCCAGAGAGTAAATATTTAAGCTTTGTGGGACAGAGGGTCTCTGTTCACGCCACTGTTCAAGCAGTGTCATAGCACGCAAGCTGGTAGATGCTGCCTGTCAAGGAATAAGCTGGTTGTAGTCAAAAACCTTTACTTTTGGGCCCTTAAGTTTAAATTTCATATAATTATCACATGTCACAAAATGCTATTTTTCTCCCACCATTGAAAAATGCCAAAAACCGGGGCCTCCCCTGGTGGTGCAGGCCGCTGGAGCACAGTGCTGTGAAGCTGTCTGTAGCCGGTTCCATCCCCGCTGGCTGGGGAGATTCCCACATGGCACGGCAGACCTCTCCTTTCTCACCCGCTGCTCCCCTCAGCAGTGTATTTCAGTCAGTCTGCCTGTTCTGTTCCCTGCTTTGTCTCTGGTGAATATTCTCGCCCTCCCTGTACCCTGGTTCTTGTATGCATGAATAAATAAATGCATACATTTATTTGGCCTGTACCCCGGTTCTTATATGCATGAATGAATGAATAAATCTTAAAAAAAAAAGTTATTTAAAAAGAAAAAGAAAAATGTCAAAACTATCCTTAGAACCCATGGGTCAGAATTTACTGACAGCCTGTGGAGATGGCTTGTAACCAGGACCATGCTTGCCTGAAAGTCGGCACAAACGTGGGACTAATGAGTTTCCCTATTTTTCTCTTGTGCTGTGTTTCTTCTTCAGGCACAGCCAAGAAGACGCTGCACTTTGAGATTTCCAAAGAAGGCAGTGACCTGTCGGTGGTGGAGCGCGCAGAAGTCTGGCTCTTCCTGAAAGTCCCCAAGGCCAACAGAAACAGGACCAAAGTCACCATCAATCTCTTTCAGCAGCAGAAGCGGCCCCAGGGTGGCTTGGACGCAGGCGAGGAGGCAGAGGAGGGACTCACGGGGGAGAGGAGTGAGCAGTTGATATCAGAAAAGGTGGTGGACGCTAGGAAGAGCACGTGGCACATCTTCCCCGTCTCCAGCAGCATCCAGCGATTGCTGGACCAGGGCAAAAGCTCCCTGGACATTCGGATTGCCTGTGAGCAGTGCCACGAGACCGGCGCCAGCCTCGTACTCCTGGGCAAGAAAAAGAAGAAAGAAGAGGAGGGTGAAGGCAAGAAGAAGGACAAGAAGGACGGAGAAGGAGGAGCAGGGGCAGACGAGGAGAAGGAGCAGTCCCACAGACCTTTCCTCATGCTGCAGGCGCGGCAGTCGGAAGACCACCCTCACCGGCGGCGGCGGCGCGGCCTGGAGTGCGACGGCAGGGTCAACATCTGCTGCAAGAAGCAATTCTATGTCAGTTTCAAGGACATCGGCTGGAATGACTGGATCATTGCCCCCTCTGGCTACCACGCCAACTACTGCGAGGGCGAGTGCCCAAGCCACATAGCAGGCACGTCGGGGTCCTCCCTCTCCTTTCACTCGACGGTCATCAACCACTACCGCATGCGGGGCCACAGCCCCTTCGCCAACCTCAAGTCATGCTGTGTGCCCACCAAACTGAGACCCATGTCCATGCTGTACTATGATGATGGGCAGAACATCATCAAGAAGGACATTCAGAACATGATCGTAGAGGAGTGTGGGTGCTCATAGAGCTCCCTGGCCCCGGGGAAGGGAACAGAGTTGTCCAGAGAAGAAAGTGGCAAAATGAAGAGATTTTTAAGGTTTCTGAAGTAAACAACCAGAAAATTAGAAATTAAAAAAAAAAACCCACAAAAAAACTAAAAACAAAACCTGAGACAGATGAAGGAAGAAGTGAAAACATTCCTTAGCCAGGGCTCAGAGATGAAGCATGGAAGGAGACGGGAATTGGGAGGGAAAGGGAGAACCATGTACCTTTCATTTCTTCCAAAATCGATGTGATGATAGTGTCAGCTGAGGTTGCTTGATGGGAGCATTGTCCTCTCCTTTTCAGTCACTTTCAGTGTGAGCCTCAAAGTCAACTTGTCTAGTCTGCACAGATGTAGGCTAGCACAACCCAAATAGCGTCTAGAAAGCCATGAGTTTGAAAGGGCCAGTTACAGGCACTTTCCCACCCAGTTACCCAGGTCATAAGGTATGTCTGTGGGACCTCTCTCTGTGTATATCAGCCTGTGCGCGCACCTACACCCCCATGCACACACACCCTACATCCCCCACTGCACACACACACACACACACCACGCAGACATGCACACCACATGCACCACACCACATAGGCAACATGCACATTTACACACACACACACACACAGGCATTTCCACATACCACATGCATGCACACACTGGTAAGAGAACAATATTGTGCAGACGGTCACGCTTTCTTTTTCTGCACCACTTTCACAGCAAAACAAAACAACAAAAAAAACCAACATAAAAATTAAGAACAAGAATGGGAAGAGTGAAAGATCAAGGAAAAAAGAATACCAAGTTATATTTCGTTAAGGTGCTTATGATCTTAGAACTATGCAACCTAATAGGTTTGAAACTGTTTACCTGAGAGAGAAAAAAAAGAGAGACTTTTTTGTATTGGAAGTAACCTGATTAATTTTTATTTTCTTCAAGGAGAGATACTTGAAAGGAATATGTTTGTCCATCTGTTGGATCCAAACATTTCTATATTTTGTAAATGTTTTTTTTTATTGTTTACTATTTGCACTACAATGGTGTTTGACCTGTCTAATCTTTATTTAACAAGTATTTTCTTTGGGTGGGGGTGGGAGGGGTTTAAGAGCTGCACTTAATGTGAGCTATAAAAGAACTGCTACAGCACACAAAATAGCTATTTTTATTATTATAATTATTATTATTATTATTTTGTACCTTAAAAAATAGACACATACACCAAAGACATTTGTGTGAGCCTTTAAACAGTCTGTCTGTGGTTGATATCATTCACCATCAATGAGTCAGGGGTTGAGATTCAAGGTTGAATAGGGTGGATTTGTGTTCAGGCTTAAAAGACATGAGAAGTTTGTTTTGACTCCTTTTACATCCATGAAACAGGACATTTCATACTGGATGTACAGTAGTTGCACACTGTTGGATATCATTCAATCAAATTCATGTAACGCTCCATGCTTGTATGTGTATATATACATTGCTTGTGCATATGCATATCTGTGTGTATATATACATGTATCGAATCATGTCCATACGCATTTTAAGCACTTCAGGCTGTCATTTTAAAATTTTCTTAAAGCAATGAATGTTTGTGTGCAAAACACAGTATTTTTAAGAAGGATAGGCTATAGTTTTTGCTTTTACTCTGAATTTGGTAGGCACATTTCAAAAAATTTGGCTGGGAGAAAGCCTAAATATTCCAGTGGATATTCATTAAGACCCTCTTTCAATGTTCTGAGATCCAATTTCCTCCTTTTTTATGAGCCCCTCCCCCATACTACAAGTTAGTCCCTGCCTGGAAAGCAGGAAACTCATCTTAATCAAAGCTCTAGGCTTTGGGCAACTAACTATGTATTCTAGGTATTGGAATCGATCTTAAATTGAAACAGTTTTCAGAAAAAATAATCATTGGGCCAGAATAAGGGTTGGCATATTTTTTTATTTTCTTCCTAATTGTTAAGGCCTGGTTGTGAGAAATGTTACTTGCATAGCTGGGCTAGATAATGTTGTCATTAATTAAAAGATAAATAATTGGGGGACGGTGTTAAGAGCAGAGTGTGGGAACAAGGATCAGTTATGAGCAGGGATGTGGGCAAAAGTAAAAAATTCCTAATATTTTAATTTGCAGCCAAAACGCTCAATGTATAAGATTGTATGCGCTGATGCAAATGCAAAAACGAAAACTGTTTTATCTATATCAAAGTACATGCTTAAAGCTAAATTTTTTGCTAATTGATCCCAAAGCATTATTTTGTCTAGAGCCATTACAAGGTTATTCATTCATGTCCTTTTAAAATATAGTCTTGCATTTACTGACTTGTTTGAAGTTTGCAAAAATTGAAAAAAGTTCTAAAAATTGGGGAAATTACACTTATTAGTGTTTTGTACAATATTGAAACTTTCAGGTCTATGTCAATTCATGGTTTTCCTAAAAAGTTAATGGTAGGAAAACAAAGTATTGGTGAGAAACCAGACATTACAATAGGTGACTTAGCGCTTGTCTGTATGACACTAGGCTGCATGAAGGCAAAATACTTTAATGTCATTGCTGAGCAAATATACTTATAAATTCTGAAAGTCCACCTCTTCTTATGCAAGAAATACATGCATTGCATAAGAGTGGATTCTAATTGAAGAGAGAATATGCAACATTAGTACTTACTTCCTAACTCTTAACCATGGGCCAGGAAATCATGCAGGTGGGGAAGGTCGATGTAGGTGAGGAACATTTTCAGAGGAGTAGACAATGAGGTTCAACTCAACAAATTTCTGGAAAATCTCTGATGGCCTTTTGCATTGTCTTTTATTTGAAACTAATATTGGAACTTACGAAAAGAGCATGGGAACACAAGTCCTTGTTCACTGTACAGTAGCAAAGATGGCCTAGGCAATGGAAACATAGAAGTTAAAAGGTCAGCTGATATCTACTTGTAACCCCCATTTAGCTCATGTGGGCCATCATTTTAAGTCCTTTAATTCCTCAACATACTGGGGGAGATGGGGTTTGATTAGTGGCCATAGTAAAAGAAGCAGAGCAAAATGAAATTCCATATGATATGACTATTTTAATAGGGTGATTTAAATAATTTAAATGCATGTAGATGAAGTTATTATACATCTACAAACTTTAACTTTATTTCATTAAGTAGAAATAGAATTATAAATTGCTATCTTTAATAATTCTGGAATATATGGGATCTCGTGAACAACCATATTTTCATGTAGCAGCATAAGACCAAAAGAGTTCTTTACAGTACGTTTTCTCTGAAACCAGAGTTGCCCTGTCTGATCATGGTGTCTCTACTCTTTCCTAGGGTCATCTATCGGCACCAATCTTAGAAGCATTGATTAAAAAGCATTTGTCCCCAGATATCTTTTAAAATGACATATATTTTGTAGATTCGATTGACATTTTCTTTTTTTCAAAAGTGTAATGCAAGTTCCAGCAACTGAGCTGGAATTTTCTTGTCCCTTCAGACCAAATAATTTCATGTTTATTTAAGATTGATTCCACACTCCATTTTTAAGGAGAGTGCCTACATTCTCCTCCAAGATAGAGCAAGTGAATTGTTTTTCACCCTCATGAGATTGGACCTCAAGAGGTGACTCTAAAATACAGCACACAAATACCTGTCATATTAAAATTATCATGTTTGCTTGAAAATAATGATTTCCTGTGGGCCTTTTGGCAATTTTCCCTTTCAATGAAGAGAAAAACGTAGTCACCCAGAAAACCTGCACAATAAATGAAATTTGTAGATGTGAGCAGAGGTTTGGGGGTGGACGTTGTTTTTAAATAAAGCCTTTATCACTGAGAAGCTGTTGTTGGTCAGAGAAAATGAATGCTTAGAAGCTGTTCACATCTTCAAAAGCAGAAGCAAACCACGTGTCTCGGCTATATTATTATTTATTTTTATTGCATAAAGTGAATCATTTCTTCTGTATTAATTTCCAGTGGGTTTTACCCTCTATTTAAATGCTTTGAAAAACAGTGCATTGACAATGGGTTGATATTTTTCTTTAAAAGAAAAATATAGTTATGAAAGCCAAGATAATCTGAAGCCTGTTTTGTTTTAAAACTTTTTATGTTCTGTGATTGATGTTGTCTGTTTTTTTTTTTTTTTGCATACTACATGCAGTTTTTTTTTAACCAATGTCTGTTTGGCTAATGTAATTAAAGTTGTTAATTTATATGAGTGCATTTCAACTATGTCAATGGTTTCTTAATATTTATTGTGTAGAAGTACTGGTAATTTTTTTATTTACAATATGTTTAAAGAGATAACAGTTTGATATGTTTCCATGTGTTTATAGCAGAAGTTATTTATTTCTATGGCATTCCAGCGGATATTTTGTTGTTTGCGAGGCATGCAGTCAATATTTTGTACAGTTAGTGGACAGTATTCAGCAACGCCTGATAGCTTCTTTGGCCTTATGTTAAATAAAAAACCTGTTTGGGATTTATTTATTTTTTATTTTATTTTATGTCTTATTGCCTTTGCAAGATCAACTCTGCACACATATTGCTACATCCTTTACATGGTGATAATTATTTCACACTAATTATTTAGAAGAGTATGAGAAAAAGATTGAATGGGAGAGAGAAACAAAAGCGTGAATGAGAGCACTCAAAATGTGAAAGAACATATATTGCTACTGTCAAGATTTGTAATGGGCTTGGACTGACATTCATTATATTTTATTATTTTTGTTAATTTCCCATTTCTCAAACCCTGGTGGCAACTATCATGAAATGAAGATAAATTCCCTTCCAGTCTCCACTGCACCTGTTTTTATCCTCTCCCACCTTCTTCATTCCTTCTTTACTTTCTTCTTTCTCTTTCTGACTGGGAGCCTGAAATTGCATGGCTGTTACAGCTAGAGAACTATATGCAGAGGAAATAAAAGTGCTCCAACTAACAGCCTATTTGAAATAACAGAACTGCCGTCAAGAGTGACTGTTCAAACTTTCCTTCATGTGGGTTTTCTCTAGTATCTGTACCCATCCTAGAAATTGGAAAAAATATGGAAAAAATAATGTCTTTTAGTATCCATGTGAGTGTGTGAACCAGGCATGTCCCCATGCACCCGCTTTTTTCTTCACACATGGGTTAACTTCCCTCAAGTAAATGTTATCTTTACCTTTATAGTTGAACCCAAGGCAAAAAGTAAAATTAATTGTAACTAGCACTGTAGGTCAGGTCTGTATTCAAGTATAAAGTTAACTTTCTTTTAGTTTTCCATAATTCCAATATTTTTCTTGGTTCCCTTGTTTCCTGGGGGAAAGGTGGGAGCAGAAATGAGAGTTGAGCATTGAGACACTTCTAACTTACTATCCCAGACACCTTATACTCATGGAGATAGTTCATGTCTACTTATCTGCAGTTGAAATGCCAAATCCATACAAATTCCTCTTTTATTTGTTTTACACAAGAAAGTTTTAATTTCCTCAATTAGAAAATGAAAATTGTTACACTTTTGCTTGAAATTTATTAATTTCTCTTCTTTTTATATCTTCATAGAGGAATTTTTTTATCCAGAGTATTTTACTTTACGGGCCCAGTGTTATGTGTGCATATGTGTGTATGCACACAGGTGTGTACACATGAGCACAGTCATTCGTCTTCATTTCCTGCCGAGTTTAATATTAGGGACTAAGTAAAAATCCCATGGAATTGCAAAGGAGTTGCACTGTCATGAAATTTATATGGGTAACTAAAAGAAGACAAATCTATTAGAGAAAAATATATAGGTGTATCTGTGTGTATGTTATATAGGCACATGCATATTGTGTATAATATGTAATTATGTAATCTATATATCACATCTAACATGTGATATGTGTGTACGTATGTCTATTATGACAAAAAGAGAATGTATAATCATGTAAAGGAAACCTCTAAATTCATCCTATATAAAGGTTTGATCCTTTGTCATTAAACAGTCCTATGAAGGCACCCAAACAAAAGGGAAGAGAGCAGTGCAAGAATTCCTGCTTGCACCATATCAAGTGCCAGCTCCTTTAAAAGAATTCTGCTGTTTCTCCATTTATCCAATTTTGAGTCTTCTCTTTGGTCCGTGAAAAGGCAGGATTTATTAGAAAGTCTCCATTATACCCTTTTAGGCTTCTTTCATTGTCGTATAATTAGGGCCTACAGTAAAAAAAATAAGGAAGGCAATTGTTTCTCCACAAGCCGGGAACCACAGAGCTGTCTCAAGACTTCTTAGAAACAGACAATTGCCCCACTTTATGTCCACATTCAAGATGAGCCTGTTTTCCTAGGAGTCCACCATGACTTCAAATTCCCTGGAGGGACACCACAGAAGTACTCTACTTGAAGATAACTTGGCCGTTAAAATTTTGAAAGTGGTTTGGGGAAATATTAGGTCAACTTATTGAATAAAAATGATGAATCTTTTTTTTTTTTTTTTTAACTGATTTCTGCTTGGGAAGCAGTCAGAGGAAGTGTTGAGACAAGGTTCAGTCACTGTCATAAAGAGCACTGAGAAAACCACCTAGGGCAAGAGTTAATTTGCTGCTGTAATTCCTACTGTTATGGTGGTGGTGGGGCCTGCATCACTGTCATGTGGGGGACACAGTGTTCTAAGACAAATACTATAATGTGCAACAAAGATCCCATCTAATACGCCTTTCATTAATGAAGTTGTCCCAACATAGTTGAGCACCACAGAAGCTTTTTGAAAAGCTTGGTGCTCACATGGGATAAAGGCAGTCATTATGGGGAAACTCTTCCATTGTGAAAGAAAGAAAAAAAAGGGAAAAAAAGACAAACATTGCTAATCTATGCCAGAAACAGCAGGCCTAAGGCAGGAGGATGACAAAGCATTGCGCTTCAAAGTGTTTATTGTGCTAGAGCCTCCAAACACTTTGAAGACAATCATCAAACCCTTCTAAATGAAACCAGGGAGCCTTCTCACCATTGATCTCAACAACAAATGTTTGTGTTTCATGGTCAATTTAATTTATCCCTCAAAGACTCTAAGTAAAATTGTCATTAAATAGGATATTTTTAAAGATAAAACTTGTTTTCCATCTGAGTGATCGTACCTTAAACACAATCAAATTGCCAACTATGTGAAATGACTGGGGGTGCTAAAATCATATGTGGATTAGCCATTATTACGTCAAGTATTATGGGGATCATGGCTCTGAAATCCTCTAACTCTTATGTTCTCAAAACAGTGAGTTTTCACTTGTCTCCATCAGATCATGGACAGAACCATGTTGTCATGAAGTTACTGTTAATGACCTCAGATTAAAAAATCTGATACTTCCTTGGGATAAAACGATACATGTTACATTGAAAATTAGCTTCTTGGTATTACCTTAATCATTCACTTTGCCACTTTATAAAAACTGGGCAGAAAACTCAAAAGAGTGACTTCCAAGCTCAGAAATGCCTAATGGAGAGGATAGTCTTGTGACTCCTTGAGAGAAATGGACAGTAAATGTCATCTGGTCCCCCTCCATGGCCCAGAAAGCCATATGTCAGCAGATATGAGAAACAAGACAAACATGCCTTGCATTTCCTAAGATGGCCAGTTCTCGCCCAGCACCAGATCATTCCACTATTCAAGCTCATTCTTCAACCAGGCATCCCGGGGGGCTAAGGGAGGGTAATGGTAAACAGTTTTTATCTTTGGGTTTTAAACATTACACAAATCAGGAAATGTTATCTTAAACTATTTTTATATTGAACAAGTACCTAACTAAGATTCTGACTAGATCCATCTATCATCTGGAAGGCTGATTTTCAAAAGAGAAAGACCAGAAGTAGGAGTGTTGTAGAGCAACCCCGATATTAAATGGATTCCTGGCTGTGGGTCCTCACCTGCGCGCTTTAAAGGGACTTATGAATACTCTACTACAGACACACGCAAAAGAGTTAATAAAAGGTTTATTTACAAGAGAAAAAGAAATAAGGAAAATGTACAACTCAGGGAGAAAATAGGGAAATGAAGTCTTTAATGCGTCCTACCGGATCCGACGACCTGGAAACCCAAAGTCACTCTCAGAGCTGACCGGACTCTCCGAGCTGGCTGAGAGCCCAAAAATGGAGAGCCCCCAAAGCCCACGTGTCTGCCTTTTGTATCCACCTGGCTGCTTAACCCCACCCTCAGGTCCCAGCCACCTTCCCTTTGGTGGTGATGGGATTTGGAGTTCCCAGTGTCTTTGGCTTTGACCTGGGGTGGGGGTGGAGTCCACAAAGCCTATATGGAAATAGCTTTGGGACATCCTTTTCCCCCTAACAGGAGGACATGAATTAAGCAATGGAGATAAATTCTAAGGAGTTAGACAGAAATTACTTAATAGAACTTTCAGATACTCAAAATTATGGCGAAAGTAGCTGAAACTCAGGGTGGTTAAGGTTGAGGTCAGGTGCTTCTCTTCAGCTGTGACTTATACTTATAAGGATATAAACTGTATATACATGTTCTGGCCTCTAGAAATCAAGTTGCTTCAAGTCCTTTGTGGAGTAGGTGCCCAAGGGAAATTCAGGTGAAAAAGCTGCCTCTTCACCAGTCAGGCTTCAGAGACTTTAATCGAGCCCAGTGGATAGAAATGACTGCAGGCAGAAGTGGATTGACTGTTTACCCCAAAGACAGCATACAAGGTGGATACCCCTTTGGTTCCTAAATTAAAAATCATGATACTTATGGGAGAGAATACTATTTTCCTTGATTTTGCATTGAAAACAGTCCCATAAGATGCTGTGTAGAAATTGAACCACAAGTTTTGGGAGCCCCAATAGAAAGACATTCTCAAAGTGACCTCTGAAAGATGTAGCTGTGTGCTGGATTCCTCATCAGAGGTGTGGAAGAGCATGGCAGTGGCCTCATGGGAACTGAAGCTGACTAGGCTGTCGAGCACATGTGAGAAATCTGAGGTTTCTCAGGTGTAACTGTTTTAAAAGGTGAGAGCAGGGCCTTTCTGGTGGGATAGGTGTTAACTCAGTGCTATCATGCTATCACCACTGAGGCCTTGTTAGGGGAAAAAGGATGTCCCAAAGCAAATTCCATACAGGCTTTGTGGACTCCACCCTTACCCCAGGTCAAAGCCAAAGACACTGGGAACTCCAAATCCCATCACCACCAAAGGGAAGGTGGCTGGGACCTGAGGGTGGGGTTAAGCAGCCAGGTGGATACAAAAGGCAGACACGTGGGCTTTGGGGATCCCCCATTTTTGGCTCTCCGCCAGCTTGCAGCATCTGGCCAGCTCTGAGAGTGACTTTGGGTTTCTAGGTCGTCGGATCCGGTAGGACGCATTAAAGACTTTATTTCCCTATTTTCTCCCTGAGTTGTACATTTTCCTTATTTCCTTTCCTCTTGTAAATAAACTTTTTATTAACCTTTTTGTGTGTGTCTGTAGTAGAGTATTCATAAGTCCCTTTAAAGCGCGCGGGTGAGGACCCACAGCCAGGAACCCGTTTAATATCGGGGTTGCTCTATAACAGCCTGAGTTCTATCCCTGGCCAGAGAGCTAAACCACATAGGGTGATAACCCACACATGGCACAGCAGACCTCTCCTGTCTTGCCCGCTGCGCCCCTCAGCAGTGTATTTCAGTAGATCTGACTTCTGCTCCCCAATTTGTCTCTGGTGAATGCTATTACTCCCCCCATATCCAGCACCTCTGGCCTACACCCCAGTTCTTGTATGCATAAATTTTTTAAAATCTTTAAAAATAAATAAATAAATAAAAGGTGAGAACAAAAGCTCTGCCTCATAGTTTTTTAAATTGTTTTTAATTTTTTTTAAGTTATATCTTTTCTGCCTCATAAAGTTTGAAGGTATAAAATATTCAGAATAGTGCCCAACATGGAATATATTTATGTAAGATTGTTAAATAAATGTGTGGTTTGCGTATGCACATTGTAGGTAGTTTCTCTCGGTCACACTTGTCAGGAGGGATTGTTTCCAAGTCTGGCTCTCATTTTTGGCAAGCCCTTCTCTCCACTAATTCATAGATATTATTTCCCATGATCCATTTTTATTCAAAATTTATCTCAGATTGTCAAAAACTAAGTTGCTTTTAAGATTTTCATTAATAAGATGAATACTTTTGTCATTTGTTTGAACTTGGATTCAATTAAAGTTTCCTTGGACCTGCCATATTAATTTGAATGTAAATTGAGTTTCCCCGACCCTTACGAATCTATAAAATTAGAGAGAAGTACATTTTGGGCCTCCCTGATGGTGCAAAGGGTTAAGACGTAGCACTGTGAAGCTATCCGCAGCTATTGCAGCATGAGTTAAAGAGTTCAATCCCCAGCCAGGGAGTTAACCCACATGGCACAGCAGACCTCTCCTGCATAGCCCATTGCTCCCCTCAGCGGTGTATTTCAGTAGATCTGCCTGTTCTGCTCCTCACTTTGTCTCTGGTGAATCCTCTCACCCCCATACCTCTGGCCTATACCTTGTTTTCTCTTGTTTTAATATGAAGTCAATTTAGTAATTACATAAACTTATTTCTGAGTTTCTGGAAGTCAAGGGGAAGCCATTAAGAATAAAATATTTAGGCTGAGAAAGTTTCAAATGGAACTTCATTTCATGTGAGTGAGTACTGTGCAGTCTTAGCTTATTGGAAATTATATATGCACAAGAAAGTAGATTAATTTGTTGTAGAGTATAGGATGTATTTTGTCCAGGGTGTCATTTTATTTGTTGATGTGATCTTGAACTAGAAGCTTTGTTTCTGTAGGGTGATGTCAACAATACCTATTCTACTTGTGTTCCTGAGATAATACTAGCGTAATCGCATGTAAAAGAGCTTTTGTGATTAAAGAATGAGAATAATGAGGATGCCTTTTAATTGAGAAACATAATCTTTCAGATCATTAAGTTGTTTCTATTCTTTATTTTTAATTCAATAATTTAGCTTTGTACACAAACTATTCAATGTGTCATTGTGAGATGAATTATTTGAAAAGAAAACACAATTTCTCTGAATTTAGATTTTGAAGAATAATAGTGGCCATGCAATATAACATTGGTCAAGCTACTTTTATAGTACATCTTTAAACTTTGAAAGCTAATTCATCATGTAATTTTTCAAGTAGAGGCCATCTCAAGTTCTCCTTGGATTGCTGTTCTACATATTGACCATCTCACTTGAATGTAAAGTTCCTGGGAATGCACTTATTGTAGGCTATTACTTCCCAGAAACTCACAAGACAAAACTCTTTATTTGAAAAGGTAGAAGAGCCCCTATGTGCCATGGAGAAGGCACTTGCCACTAAAACAAGTGAAGATGCTTTTTTTGGAGGTGAAATCTTTATTGTTCTTTATGATAGAGAGTTGTGTTTTTGAACCAAACAACTTTCTTTAACAATCTTATATCTACCATTTCAGGATTGTCTATTTCTTAAGGCAACAAAACCTATTAGCTTAATGTATACATTAATGTCTTTGAATTGATAGAAAGTAAAGTGTTTTATACAAAGAGTTGATTTTCATGTTTAGAGAAGACATGCTAAAATATGCTAAAGATATATGGTTGTTTACTAGAAATATGAATATATGATCAAATAAGTTTTAAAAAAGGAACACATGTGCTCATGTGACTTGTTAGCATTCCTACTGCTAACATATGAGTTACCCTGGTTCTCTGCATCCATGCCAGCATTTAGTATTGTCAATATTTTTTATTTTAGTTATTTTGGTAGCTTTGTAGTGGTACCCCATTGTAGTTTTAATTTACATTTCCTTGCACGAAAAGATCTTATTATTAGGGAGGTACAAATTAAAAAGATGCGATATTACCTCACACCTATGAGAATAGCTATTAATAAAGACAAGAAACAGTGTTGGCAAGGATGTGGAGAAAAGTAAACTGTGGGTGGGAATGTAAATTAGTATATCCATTATAGAAAACAGTATGGAGATTCCTCAAAAAATTAAGAAGAGAATACATATGATTCAGCTATCCCAATTCTCCAAAGTATATGAAAGCACTAATTTGAAGTGATATACCCATCCCAATGTATATGGCAGCATTATGTACAATAACCAAGAGTTGGAAATAAGCTGACTATCCATCAGTGGGTTATTGGATAAAAAAGGATGTGGTGTATATATGGGAATAGCGGAATACTATGCAACTATACTAAAGATAAAATCTTTCCATTTGTAAGAACATGGATGGACTCAGAGGTGTTATGCTTGTAAAATTAATCAAATCTAGAAAGATAAACACTGTATGATCTCACTGGTATACAGAAGATAACAAAACAAAGAAAACAAACAGACTATGAAAACAAAATAAAAAATAACAGAGGAGAAAATAGAGGAGGGTATTGCATTTCTCTGATTCCTAATGTTGTTGAATATAATTTAATGTGCTTATTTGCTATATGTATATCTGCCTCAATGAAATGTCTCTTTATGTTTTACAGATATGTTCTACTTGTGCTGTCAAATTTTTAACATTTGATTTTTTAAGTGTGTCAGATATGTGGTTTGCAAATATTTCCCACCACCATGTAGCTTATCTTTACAATCCTCTTAACAAGGTCTTTTATAGAACAAAAGTTTTTAATTTTGATAAAACCCTGGATATCAACTTCTCCTCTTATGGATCATGCTTTTAGCGTGTTAAGACTAAAATATCTTTACTTGGCCCTGGATTCTAAAGATTTCCTCCTGTGTTGTTTTTCTAACATTTTCCTACTTGTGCACTTTATTTTTTAGATCCATTTTTAGTAATAGTTGTGTGAAGTATGAAGCTTAGATTGAATAAAGTCTATGGGTGGACTCCAATAGTATTCCTTGAAAAGTTATTTTTCCTCCATTGAATTGCTTTTGTACCATTGTCTAAAATTGATCAGGCATATTTTTTAAAGGTTTTATTTTTATTTATGCATACAAGAATTGTACAGGCCAGAGGTGGGAGATGGTGAGAGGATTCACTAGAGACAGAGCAGGGAGCAGAACAGGCAGACTGAAATACACTGCTGAGGGGAGCAGCGGGTGAGGCAGGAGAGGTCTGCTGTGCCATGTGGGTATCTCCCTGGCCGGCCAGAATTGAACCAGTGCTGCAGAGGCTCTGGACATCTTCACAGTGCTGCGCTCAACCACCTGCCCCACGACGGAGGTCCTCTGTGCCTTGTTTTAAACTTTTATTTCTACTATGAAATCTAGATTCCTCAACTAGACCATCCACTGAGCTCTAGGCAGCTGATTCACTTGTCTGAATGCCTTCATCTGGATATACCTTAAGAAAACTCAATTTAGGGCATCCCTGGTGGCAAAAGGGGTTAAGCACCATACTATGACACAATCCACAGCCACTGAAGCATGATTTTGATCCCCAGCCAGGGAGAATCCCACATGTGCAGCAGACCTCTCCTGTCTTGCCCGCTGCTCCCCTCAGCAGTGTATTTCAGTCAATCTAACTGTTCTGTTCCCCACTCAGTCTCTTGTGAGTCAACCCCCCCATCTCTGGCCTGTACCCCAGCTCTTGTATGCATAAATATATAAATCTTTAAAAAAAATAAAAGAGGGCCTTGCCAGTGGCGCAGCGGTTGAGCGCTGGGCTGCAAAGCTGTCCACAGCTTCTGCAGCTCCGGTTCGATCCCCGGCTGGCCAGTGAGGGTCCCACATGGCGGGCAGACCTCCTCTGCCACGCCTGCTGTTCCCCTCAGCAGTATATTTCATCAGTCTGCCAGTTCTGCTCCCCACTCTGGCTCTGGTGGATTCTCTCACCCCCCTGTGCTTCTGACTGCACCCAGTGCTTGCATGAAATAAATAAATAAATAAATATTAAAGAAGAAGAAGAAGGAGAAGGAGAAGGAGAAGGAGAAGGAGAAGGAGAAGGAGAAGGAGAAGGAGAAGGAGAAGGAGAAGGAGAAGGAGAAGGAGAAGGAGAAGGAGAAGGAGAAGGAGAAGGAGAAGGAGAAGGAGAAGGAGAAGGAGAAGGAGAAGGAGAAGGAGAAGGAGAAGGAGAAGGAGAAGGAGAAGGAGAAGGAGAAGGAGAAGGAGAAGGAGAAGGAGAAGGAGAAGGAGAAGGAGAAGAAGAAGAAGAAGAAGAAGAAGAAGAAGAAGAAGAAGAAGAAGAAGAAGAAGAAGAAGAAGAAGAAGAAGAAGAAGAAGAAGAAGAAGAAGAAGAAGAAGAAGAAGAAGAAGGAGAAGAAGAAAGCTCAATTTAACTTGAAAGTATGGGCTCTTTCCTATTCCTACTCTGGTGATTAATCACCACTTGTCCATTAACATCAGAAAGTAGTAGCTATTGTTACATGCTTTCTCTCCCTCATCTGTCATGTCTTAGCCATCTAGCTCTGTAAGTTACAACTGCCTTTCTCACCCACTACCTGTGTGATTTTCTCTTTGTTCAGGTCCTAGTAACACTTAAATTTTTTATGTTCCAAACAATAATTCTCATTTTTTTATGTTCCAAACAATACTTCTCATGCATCTTTATTTGAATCTATTCTTTGTTTGAATTTTGGTATCACACTCATTTTCCTGTTCTATATAGTCAAAAATTTTGCTATATTTTACACTTCCATTTGCCATGTATCCAGTAGTCTAATTTTATCAATTATATGATGGTGACATATTTCAACACCTTCCTATTTATTTCACTCTCATAAGCCAGTATCTAAATATTAGTGGAACTATATTTATTTCCAGTTCTTCATCCCTTCTCATTTATGTTAATGTGGTTGCCTTCTAATTGGTCTCTTCTCCTCCAATCTGTGGCAATCCTTCATACATAATGTCTGGTTAATTTTCCTGAAGCACTATTTCTTTACTTGGTTCTTCTGTTTTTAAAGCCCTGTTTTATATTGCCAGTAGAATCATGTCCAGGAGTTTCAGTTTTATGGTTAGGATGTTGAATGTGCACCTCTTCTATCCTGAATTTCTTCTCTGAGTTTTGTACAATTCTCTCCTTTGAACCCATTAGGTCCCCTGCAGCACCCTCAGGTGGCTCATGAATAATCAGTTCATCCCGTCTGGCTGCTTTAGTTCAGCAGCAGCATAGATCATATTGTTTGGTTTATTACTTCTGGCCTTTGCTGCTTGAGGTGTGAGGTGAAAGGTGGAAAAATTATAACAAAGGAAGCATGAGTGATGTGAGAAGTTGCAGTTAAAAAAATTTAGCTATACATTGAAGTGATCCTCCTATAAACAGACTGCTGGGTAGTTACTCTCCGCAAGCAGGGGAGGGAAGCACAGGCTCAGGGTGAGCCTGGCATATGACTTCAAAGATATGAACACATCAGTTGCAATAAATATTTATAAAATGACACTTAGATATTTAGACCATTAGCCTGCCACATACGCTTTCCACACGATGAAATATGATGCTTAAATTATGATAAAGACAGGCATAACAAATAATGGAGGACCAAAGTTTAGGGTGGGGTTCAGGTATATTTTAAAATATGGATCTATGCACATAGATATGATAGGTAAAACACTATTTTCAAATGGTCATAACTTTTTTCAAATTAATTTCCCTTGTTTCTTCTATATTTTTCATGAAAGGAAAACATTTTTTTCTCAATCCATAGGATTTTTTCTTGTCTGCTATCACACTTCCCCATATCCAATATGACTGGAGATATCTAAAACTATCTATGTCTAAATTCCATAGTTATGGGATATGGTATGGAAAAACAAATATAGTTTAAAGTTAGATGATACCATTGAATCTCACCTAGATGATATTGAACCAGTTATTTGAAAATTTTCATCTTTAGTTCTCTCACCTGAAAAATGGGTGCAATATTGAGGTCTCCTTATGTTTAGAGCATTACCTGGACATTTCTATGGACACTTAATGGGTATTGTTATTACAGGTAAGAATAAATTAAGCAAGGAGCAACTTGCTAACAAAGATAATCCACTGAAGAGAAGGATAAGTTCAAAACACTGATTTTTTTGTGTTGTACCACTTCTTACTATGATGCCATTTGATAATTTTATTTTCTCATCCCCTACGTCATTGCACCCTTTCTATTACCCAATGAGAACCTGTAAAAGAACTATGACCATTCCCCAGTGACTGAAGCAAAATATTAGATGTACAGAAAGAGATGCCCAAACCCACATGGTTATTTTGTTTAGACCTAAGTTAAGAAATTTCTTTACACTGTATAAGTAGTGGTTACTTCAATAGAATTACAAATTCTATTGGGAAAGGTCCTTTTCAATTAAACAAGACTAATTCAAAATTCCCAGGGAAGAAACTTTTGATTATGACAACCATTTAATCCTTGGTAGCCCCAAGGTTCAGTGGATACATTTCTATACATCTTCAAGGGGTCATTGTAAAATTCTTGGAAAAATATGTATTTTAAGTGTAAATATGTTTAATCTGTCCCTTCTGTAATTCTCTTTCCTGTGGGACTTTAGCCTCATTACTAATTTACAAATGCAGAGATTAAAGCAGAAGAGAGTTAAATAACTTGGGCTATAGTCTCCTGTTATAGTCAAATAAAGACTGGTTGCATAAGACACATAGTTTTGAATCTTCTTTTTGTTATCTGAAGTTCTGTGACTTGGGCCAAGTCATTTGACCATAAATGAGCCTCAGTCTCATAATACATAAGATGGTGGGCCTCCCCTGGTGGTACAGCGGTTGAGCGCTGGGCTGCGAAGATGCCCACAGCCTCTGCAGCACGGTTAGATCCCCGGTGGCTGGGTGAGGGTCCCACATGGCGCGCAGACCTCTCCTGCCGCCCGCTGCTCCCCTCAGCAGTGCATTTCGTCACTCTGTCTGCTCTGTTCCCTGCTCTGGCTCTGATGGATTCTCTCACCCTCCCACGCTTCTGACTGTGCCCAGTGCTTGTATAAATGAATAAATAAATAAATAAATCTTTAAAAAAATGGATGTGGAATATTTAAAAAAAGAATACATAAGATGGTGATGAAGTTGAGATGATATTTACCTCATAGGAATCCTGTGAAATTTTTTTTTTAAAGATTTATTTATTTATACAAGCACTGGGTACAGTCAGAAGCGCAGGAGGGTGAAAGAATTCACCAGAGCCAGAGCGGAGAGTAGAACATGCAGGGTGATTAAGTACACTGCTGAGGGGAGCAGCAGGTGGCAGGAGAGGTCTGAGCACCATGTGGGACCCACTCCCAGCAGCCGGGGATCGAACCGGCGCTGCAGAGGCTTCGGACAGCTTCGCAACCCAGCGCTCAACCGCTGCTCCACCGGGGAGGCTCCAGGAATCCTGTGAAAATTAAAGGAAATAATGTTTGAAAATTGTTGGTATAGTTTACATTCCCACCAACAGTGTAATAGGGTTCTTTTCATCATACCTTCTCCGGTACTTATTGTCTGTAGATCCTTAAAGATGGGCCATTCTCACAGGTGTGAGATTGTTTTGTATTTCCCAGATGATAAGTGATGATGAATACTTTTTCATACGTCTGTTGACCATCTGTATGTCTTCTTTAGAGAAATGCCATTTTCTGATTGGATTATTTGTTTTCTTTTTGTTGAGTTGTATAAATACTTTGTAGATCTTCAATATCAACCTCTTATCAGATGCATAGTGTGCAAACATTTTCTGTCATTCAATAGGGGGGTACTTTGTTTTGGTCACTGTCTCTTTCATTGTACTGAGATTTTCAGTTTGATGTTGTCCCAGTTATTTATTTTCTCCTTCATTTTCCTTGCTGCTGGAAATGAGTCTGCAAATATGTTTCTAAGATTTATGTGACGGGGTATTTTTTTAAAGATTCATTTATTTATGCATACAAGAGCTGGGGTACAGGTTAGAGGTGTGGCGGGTGAGAGAGGATTCACCCGAGACAGAGTGGGGAACAGGCAGACTGACTGAAAAACACTGCTGAGGGGAGCAGCAGGCGAGTCAGGAGAGGTCTGCTGTGCCATGGGGTTGATCCCTGGCTGACTGGGAATCGAATTCGTACTGCAGTGGCTGTGCATTGCTTCAAAGGCTGTGTCTTAACACTTGCACCACCAGGGAGGCCCTGCCATGGAGTATTTTGCCTATGATTTCTTCAGCCTGTGGAAAGAAATGTGGAGATTCCACAAAAGACTAAAAATGGATTTACCGTATGACCCAGCAGTTCCACTCCCAGGTATACGTTCAAAGAATATAAATACACTAATTTGAAAGGAAATATGCACACTTGTGTTTATAGTAGCATCATTTACAATAGCCAACATATGTATACAACTTAAATTCCCCAGAACAGATGAGTGGATAAAGATGCAGTACATATCCACAATGGGACACTTCTCAGTGATCAAAAAAGATAAACTCATGCCACTTGTGACAACATGGATGGAACTGGACGGGATTATTTTAAATGAAATGAGCCTGAAGGAGAAAGAGGAAAGAGGGATATCGGATGGATGATGGAGGAAGTGTAAAGGAGAGAGAGAGAGAGAGAGAGAGAGAGAGAGAGAGAAGAGCAGGATGGAGTGTGGTGGAGGACTGTGGGCACTGTGAGCATGGGCAAACCATGGTGACAGCTCCTGAGGAAAGGAATCCTATATTTTGAAAAAACAAACAAGGATGTTTAAAAAATAAATACAAAAAAATTGCTAGTACACCATTATGGACATAATAAGCCCTTATTTTCTTTTTTACCGCCTGTTGGTTTCAGTATGTCTTTTCTTGGAATCAATATACCAAATCCAAATTTTGGTAGAATCTTAGAAAGCTTAGATTATAAAGTGAGATTGTAACTGGCCAGATCTCTCAGTCCAGCATTCAATGAATGCACAGGCTAAGTGAGGAATTTGCTGTGACCATTTCTTAAAAGAATAACTTCAAAATGTTTGAGGTTTCTAGAAGATTGATGAGCTTTGGGGGAGAATACACAGTTTGTTGCTTTCTTTTGAAAAATTGTTGATGAGATCTGACTTGGAATCCAAGTGGCTGGATTGAAGAACTCTTCTGGTATGAAGCAAGTTGTGTCAAAAAGTAAAGTGGTTATTTTCTTATGCTCCATTTGAGGGAAAAAATGAGTTCTACCTCTTGTAGAGCCAACAATTATATAAGTCATGAGTATTACAAATATTTTACTAAAAATAAAAGGCTTCTTTATGGAAAATATTTTGTCTCTAAATATCTTCTGAAGTCTATAAAAAAACATATGTAATTAGGCACCCTTGTCCTCTACATCCAAGATATTTTTAAGATGGTAAGGGAGAAACCCAAGTCAATAGGTTTTGTTTCTTATGGGTGAAACTTGGAACTTACCTCTGGTAAAATTTTACCTTACACACACACACACACACACACACATTGTATACTTACTAAGGAAACAAAAGATATGAACTTACTCATTTGGGCGGGGGTGGGTGGGGATTGACTCAGCGTTGAAGAAAGTTGAAGATCTGCTGTTAAGCATTCTACTCAATATTATAACCTAAGGGCAAATTGCATGTTAATGACATATCTGCACACTATATTTTATATAATAACTCTTACTTTCCTCTATATAGATTTAGATTTCACTGTGCCTATAGGGTTATTGCATGATGTGGTAGAGTAGTATATTCATTCATTCAACAAAATTTAATGAATGATTACTGTATTTGTAACCACCACTGTGGACATGAGATATGCAGTGAAAAAAAACTAGAGAAATCATTGCTTTCAAGAAGCTCACATTCTAGTCTGAGATAACAGTCATAATTAATATCTAGTATATATAGTATTTAGTATTTTAATATATAGACTATAAATATATAGTATTTGCCCAAGACTCAAAAAAAGTGCAAAAAAGATCACTGGGTGTCCATTCCATGGAATGTTTTGTCTGAGATAGTCCACTGGGTTATCTGAATCTTCAAGGTATGACTGTGATTGACTAGACTACTTTATGACTCTGTGGGGTTAGAACTTAAGTTGCATAAACTGAAAAGAATATAAGTTTCCAACCTATAGCAAGGCAAATACTTCCAGTGTAAACTGTGAGAAGGGAGAATACTTCCTAATCCGCTAATTTCTTCTCCTCTGGTTGAATAATCAAATTAACTCTAGGCTGACAGAAGAAAATAAAATAATTTCCTATATATGTAGCAAATGCATACAAAAGGGGTCCAAAATAGAAAGGCAAAATGAGATATATATGCCATCCTGGGCTAAAGAATGTGTGATGGTGGGCTGGGCTTAAAAGGAAGGGAGTGATTCACAGAATTATAAAAAGAGTTGATGTTTGGTAACTAGATGCTTGTGCTGCCACATATATAGGTTATAAAAAGTTTTTTTTCTGGTAGTAACTTGTACTGTGAGCAAGGTATTCTAGGTGGTTATCTAAATTCTTCTAGATAGTTATAGAAAAAGAAGGAGTTTCTTGAGCCTGCAGGATCTCATTTGCTTTCATCTCAAAATAGTCCACATGCTAAAGCGACACATTAGGGGAATCCTTTCAATAACAATGCAAATACATTTTATTGAATATAGAATATAAAACTCTGCAAGACAAGTTCTCTGTGAACCAATTTTAATATCTTGCCGGTTCATTCACTAGTTAATAAATGAAATAAAGTCTGATTTGTCTTCAGTTTATATTTGTATGAGAGTCAAGTCATGATTTTACCTTTTAAAATATGATACTGGGCCTCCTTGGTGGTGCAGCAGGTTGAACCCAGTGCTGTGAAGCTGTCCGTAGCCTCTGCAGCATGGGTTCTATTCCGGGCCCACCAGGGAGATACCCACATGGTGCAGCAGACCTCTCCTGTCTCTCCTGCTGCTCCCCTCGGCAGTGTATTTCGGTTGTTCTGCCTGTTCTGCTCCCCACTCTGTCTTTGGTGACTCCTCTCACCCTCCTGTGCCACTGGCCTGTACCCCAGTTCTTGTATAAAAATAAATAAATCTTAAAAAAATAAAATAAAATATGATACTATAATGTATATAATATTATAGTAGTATGAAATTGGGTAGATCATAAGGTAGTATTTGCTATGAAGAAAAATAGTGCAAGGAAAGGAGAATTCTGTGTAGAAGGAAGCACCAGTGCAAAGGTCCACAATGGCAAACTCCTCCAAATACTCCAGGAACTGTTTGGAAGCATGAAGATTTGGAATAGATGAACTTGAAGAGACAAGGTTGGAGACAAGAATAATATAGCCTTGGAGGAGTTTTGAAGACTTTGACTTTTCTCTGAGTGACACAAAAGCACAGAGCAGTCTCTAACTGTTCTCAGGGGAGGAGAAGAGGAGAAATGGAGGCCCACTTCTATGCCCTTGACCTCATACCGTGGCCATTGCTCAAGCTGAGGTACGTGCACAGGCCCCATACACTCCTCTCTAAGGAGGGGGAGACAGAAAAGTGATCCTCAACAAAGGAAAGGCAGTGTGGGTCTGGGTGATCAGATAATTCCTCCAGGATACTTAGATTGTAGTCCGGGGGACAGGGAAGAGGCAGGCCTTGTGTGGCCCCTGAAGGTAGTTATCAAAGAGGAGGGACTAAGTGGGGCTTGAAAATTAGGGGTCTAGGATATGGTCTCTGAGACCAGGAGTGGGGAAGGTTTGGAGGATTCTGATCAGAGAATAGGTTCTCATAGGTTCTAAATGAAAAAAATAATCCCTTTACACTATTGAGTTGAGAATGTACAATTGGGTGGAAAAAGTAGAGAGTAAAAAAAGATGACAAATTAGAAGCTTCCTTCATAAATGAGGCATAAAATAATGGATGCTTGGAGTAAGTGTTAACAGTTGAGACTTGGGGAAGAGTTCAGATTCTAGATATAGTTGAAAATATAACTAACAAGATTTATGGACACATTAAAAGTGGACTCAGAGAAAGAGAGATTTCAGAGTTGACTCCACAAGTCCTGAACCCATTACCTAGAAAAAAAGAGTGGAATATTAAGTTGAGCTAAATTTTATGTCTTCTTTCAACATTTTTTTTTCTTTCCTTTGTTTGAGAGAGGCTAGTCTGGGATAGAAAGAGCTGGAAGAACTTGACTGGGTTATGCCTCTTTTATGTGGATTCTGGTTTTTGAGACTAGAGTTTAGGAGAAATTTTCATATGGAAGAGGCACCTGGCCCTTCAAGATCATGGGGATTTGGGAATGAAGTACTGATGTCACCACTCTCTTTGGTCTGGAGCCTCTGGTTTCAATCCCAAATTGTTTGCCAAGTCCTTCTTCCTGTCAGTTATATCCCAACTTCCAGTACAGTCTCTGAGCATCTAGATGCCAATCTAGATGCTCTGGGAAACTGAGGGAAGGCATTGTGATCAAAGTTAAGAAAGCAATGCAGAAAAAAATATATATATATTTTATATATATATATATAACACCATATATATACAACACCATATATATAACACCACACACACACATACATAACACCATATAACTATAACACCATCTTGAAGGAATAGAAGTTTAAGATATGAGGAGGCGCCCTGCCAAGACCTTTTCACCAGCATCCAGAACATCTATTGGAAGTAAGAGGTTTCCTCAGATCATAAGGACACCACTTTCTTGGAGTGGGTAATCTCCAGTGGACCCAGGAAAATCCATTCAATTTAAAAGGAAACTCATGGGCCTTCCCGGTGGCGCAGCGGTTGAGCGCTGGGTTGCGAAGCTGCCCGCGGCCTCTGCCGTGCCGGTTCGATCCCCGGCTGCTCCCCGGCCACCGGGTGAGGGTCCCACATGGCGCGCAGACCTCTCCTGCCGCCCGCTGCTCCCCTCAGCAGTGTACTTCGGTCCTTCTGCCTGCTGTGCTCCCCGCTCTGGCTCTGGTGGATTCTCTCACCCTCCCACGCTTCTGACTGTACCCAGTGCATGTATAAACCAAACCAACAAACAAATAAACAAATAAAACATGCCTCTATTAAAAAAAAAATAAAAAAATAAAAGGAAACTCATGTTCTTCAACTTTGAGTAGGGTGCGCTCACAGATTAGTGCAGTCAAGAAGACCCCTGACCTAGTGAAAATTAATGGTACAAGACCAAAACAGAACTACTTAACTAAACCTCAGTGTTTCAAAAAATTAACAGGCAAACAATAAGATATATACAAACAATAAAGGGTGAGCTTGGAGTTTTGTTCCAACATTGGGAGGCCACCCAGGGTGCAGCCTGTGAGCAGATATACATGGGATCCAGCTACAGGGAACATGCATGTCCATCTCAGGTAATCAAGACACACTGGGGGAAAACAGGTTAAGAAGAAAACATACTCCCTGAGTAGAAAAATGGGTGATTTTTCCTGTTAGCTGATTACATTTCACAGCTGATACTCATTGCATGTTGTGAATTGTGACTCTTTAATCCTGCCAAATGCTAAAAAAAAAAAAAGAAAGAAAGAAAGACTGTGTGTGATCCTTGACTCCCTCAAAATCAAAACACACTTGGGGGATCCCTTGACCTCAACTTGCCCATTTATAGAGGAAATATGCTATATAATCAGTCTTGTATCTGGAGATATTGTAAGATTTTGCTTTTGGTAGTTTTTTCATGTCACAATTCAAAGTCTATAAAAAATGTTCTGTTCTGATGATTGAATATGTTTGACTTATTGTGAATATCTTCCTTCCACTTAGTTATCTTCAGTTACTTTCCTCTTCAAGTGTCCTCATAGAAAAGCCTACCATACCATCAATTCTACATCATCTAACAAACATTTTCTACTTTCTAGCCTTACACCTATAACCAGGCTTTGCTTTTCCTCTTCTAAACATAAAAGTCACATTTATTGACATTCCATGACCTTATACTTTTTTCTGCTGTTTCTAAGAGATAACAAGTCATGGCACATTAGTTTCCTGGGGCTGCTGTAACAATTTACCACAAGTTTGGAAGCTTAAAACAACAAATTTATTCTTTCACAGTTCTGGAGGCCAGATGTTCAAAATCAAGGTATCAACAGGGCTGTGTCTCCTCTGAAGACTCAAAAGAAGAATTATGTCTGGTCTCTGGCAGCTTCCAGTGGCTTCAGGAGTTTCTTGCTAGTGGAGCTTCATTCCAGTCTTGGGCTTCACGTTCACAGGTCTTCTGTGTTTGTGTCATCTCTGTGTTTCACATGTCCCTCTGTCTTTCCCCTGTAAAGACACTTGTTCTTGGATTTAAGGCCCATTCAGGTAATTCAGGCTGTATTCATCTCACAGTCCTTAATTAGATTTATAAAGGTAAAGGTCCTTTTTCCAAATAAGGTCACTTTCATAGATTTCAGGGTTTAGGGCAAGGACATATCTCTTTCTCTTTTGGGGCCTCAATTTAACTTAAAGCTCTTGATCACTGTGGGGAATGTTCTCTATTTAGAGATCTTCATTATCATAGAGACTGTTGGCAATCAAAAGTAATGTTGACAATGTGGATTTCAGGAAGACACATTTTATTGGGTTCCAGAATAAGCTGTGCTATACTCTTCATTAAACATCTAGGTCAAATACAAATATTCGTTCTTTGTTGTAAAATTATAAAATAGGGACATATTATGTGGCAAATTGTTCACTAAGAGTGATGCCAACTCTTGAGTAAACTTAGCTAGTCATATTTTTACATTTCCTAATTTTTAAGAGCAGAAAACACGTGAACATTTCAACATTATACAACAGTTGGTCAGATTTAGCAGGTGTTCAAAGGAATGATGAAATTTCTTTGAGGTAAATATTTTCCCCCAGGTAAAAAAGACAGATTATACCTGGGTACATGATTGGCATAGCCTGCGAAGGCTTGGTGCCTATAAACTGCAATTGATTCAGACTGGAAACTTCCAAAGGGCAGAAAGCCACAACTTGAAATGAGGAACATGAATGACTTAAGATGGAGATACTATGAAAAAATGTAACAATGTGACCCTGCCATTTTGAACAAGCTTTATTAATTACGTGAATTAGTATAGTCAGCCCTCAAATGCACATCTATAACTTTCATTGGCCAGATGGGTTATGGTCCCAATAGCAGACTTTGACTTAAAAATATGTTCATGTGTGTGTCTGTGTGCTAACATATGCTCATCATTTAGACATGTGCAACGCACTCCTTCTTCTGTAAGAAATAGCTTGTGAGTGGCCCAAATTTGAAGCACATGCTGTTACCATAATAAGATAGGGTACCAAGGAAGAATTTACTAATGTGATTAGCAAAGATGTAGGGGTTTCTAAGCAATTCTATTATATGTAGACATTCGGGTACAAGGACATGAAAATCGATGAATGTTTTTGATTTTGAAGTATAATACTCTAATTACAGTGCAGAAACAAGTTATAAATCATTAATTTGAAATGACAGAATGCATATGATTTTGAGACATCTCAATCACACTTAGTGAATTAGGAATGTTCTACAAGGGACTAGTTCAAGAACCAAGGAGGCTTGAAGTACTCCCCTCCCATTCACATGAATTAATCCCAACCAATATTACTGATATGTTCTCTAAGTCACACAGATTTTGGTCTGGGTTACTGTGAAAAATGTTTTCATTTAAACCACGAAGTTTAGTAACTAAATCCTTGTGGCACAGCCTGAAATTGTCTCTGGAAAAACAAAAAAGAGGTAGTTACCAGTTTTCCTTCTATTTAGAATTTAGACATGTGATTGCTCTTTGGGGTTGCACAAGACTTCCAGAGAAATTGCAAAGATGGAAATTGGTAGTGTTTCAGGCTTGCTTTAGGAACTGGCTATATAAAAATGATCCACAGACCATCCATGAGGGAGCAAGCGGAAAACTGACACAGGGTAGAACTCTGGGGGTTTGGATCCACTGGTTCTTCTCAATTTCTCTGCAAAGTTGATATAACTAAAGTAATTTCTAATTTTGCCCCTTTGACATAAGCAACAAAGTTGATGCTGTGCTGGCTGTCTGGGTTTATATACTCTTGAGACTGTTAGGCATGCAAGAGAGACAAGTTGATTCATGAATTAAACCCTCTAAGTTTTCACTTGATTTGAAGGACTGCCAAGGAAGCCTCATCATGGATATCATCTCAAGAATTGGGTTAAGTGATCACTGGAAGGTCTCATTGATTAGATCAAATAATTTAACAGGAATCATTTATAAGTACAGTGACAGCTGTTCACTGAGGCACAGGGGAACCTGGACCTGGAAATGCATTCCACTGATCCTTTATCCCAGCATATCTCCCTTGGAGGGGGGGTCCCCTGAAGCAAAATTTTAACACTACATGAAACAATTGTTTGAAGAATCATGCACCATAAAGATCAGGGGAAATACTGCCTTAGGCCCAGGAAATGATTTCCTATCCCATTTTTCTCTATTCTGTCATGCTGTCTTTCTTTTTCTTCTCTTTCCTTTTTTTTGGTTTCACATTTTTACCTTGCAGGTTTGGTGTGTCATGTCACCCTAAGTTATATAATCATAATACCATTATCATTACCATTAGATCATTTAAGTCTGTCTCTGACAAAGTAATTCTCATGCACACATCTGTCCTAAAATAATGTTCCCACTAAACCAGTTGAAAGAATGTTGACATTTAATGGAGTAGAAATCCCAGCATCAAGATTATCCATTCATCTGTCCACTCCAACTTGTCCATAACATCATGGTGGGAAGGATATTATTTATTGTTTGGAGAAAATTTGGTTGAGGAAATTGTTCTTTGATTAAAAGTATTTGAAAGATTTTTCTCTCCTTGATAGCTGACATAGAATTTGATGCAGAAAACACACTGCTTATTATATATAAATCTTTTCAAAATCAAAATTGTTATAAAATAAAACAAGTGTAAGACAATAACAGATATCTTGCCTGATCAGTGTTTCCCTTCATTTATACCTTTTGTTCTCATTATTTATAACAGCAAATTAAGTTTAAAAAACAGTAGATCATAGGAAAGAAATTTGCCTACTATGTCTCTCATGAAATCTTGTTTCTAGACAGTAGAAAGTCTAGAAAGGATCATTAGTCTATACTGGTATGTGCATCTAAGCTCTTTATGCTCTGACCGGTTGAATTCCAGAGTGTTTTTAGCTGGATCACTACCAGGTTCTAACTGGAGGTTAGTTCTGGATTATCACCATGCTATCTCTTATTATTGTAGCAATATCTGCTGGTGTAGAAAACAGACCCTTGCTACTTGCAGTACTATTTGCCTGCTGGATGCCCTGACCTTCTTCATTTTGCAGGGGCATATATTAATTCTCTTTTTTTCTCAGCTTATGACCTGAGTTTGGTTATGCTGCTGAATAAGTACCGGGATACTAGGGAGCCAGTCATACTTAGGATTTTAGCCTGGAAGGTAGAGGTCTTCATCAATGTCTCTAGAAGAATTATTTCTCCCTGATGACTCTCTCTCTCTCTCTCTTTCTCTCTCTCTCTCTCCTCTCTCTCAACCTGTGTTCCCCTATAGGGAAAATAGGCAACATTGTTGCTTTACTGTGGGCTGATATGCATGCTCTGGTTAAATAGGAAACTATTTATATTTAAATCTGGAAGTACTAAAATATTTCCAAGGAAAATTCTTCTCCAAACTTCTTAAATTTATGTCTAGTACTCTCCTAAAAGAATAATGGAGAAATTGTTTGTTAAGTGCCTGGTATGCTCCTAGAAACTGGCTCTGGTTCCATGGAACAGGGTGTGGGGGAGGGAAAAAGCCACAGTCTTTTCTGCCAAGGAACAGACATGGCTGACCTTTCCAGTGGGCAGACACACCAGCTGCCAACATCTCCACTCAACTGCCAGTCCCAGTTTCAGAAATGACTCCATTAAAGTTTCATTCCTGTGGGTCTGGATGTCTTTGAACTCTGCAGATACTCTGAATTACCCACCTCCCCACGACTAAATGTGGATGCCCTTAAGATTGGTTAGTTCGGTGAGGTTAAACACCAATGAAAATGGAATTTAGGATTCCTACGTTATGGATGGGTGAGTGGTTTATTTTTACCTTTTTTCTAGTGAAGTTTTCTAGTGCTGAGTTTATCATGTTCGGTATGAATTCCACAATACACACTTGTAAAAGCCAGGGTATAAATTTGTTTCTAATGCTTGCAGAGTGATTGAGAATGCTCATGAATTACTATGTAAGTGCTTTTGGAGCTCCAGCCATGTAAAGTTTTATAAAAAAACACTTAGATACCTTCTAATAATTATCTACATATGGGGTACATTGAAACCCATTCAACTGAACAAAAGTTCTTCCAGCCAGAAAATTTCTTTTATATAGTAAATTTGGTAATTTGTTTTATATAGTAAATTGATTTTCAAATTGGAATCAAAATGTGTGAGCTCCTATTGATATGGGCCTGAGTATTGTAAAAATTAATAAACACATTTGAAAGCTATCTCATAAAACAAACAGAAGACAGCAAACACAGATGTTGAATGTTAGAGTAAATGGAGTCTTTTAATGTTGATCACTGATAAAATGGTGAAAAGATAGTTTTCCAGAAATATAGCAACATAACATATATCTTATTCTTTGATTTGATTTCTACCAGTTATTTGAAGCTTATTACATATCTACTAAGTGTCCAATAAACTTACCCTATTGATATTTAAAATGTGAAGCTCTATGCTAGGCACTGAACAAGGATCTGGACATAGGAGATGTGGGAACACCAGAAAGTTATCTACCTTCCCTCCCATTTTTTCTCCAGTAAATACTTTGTGGTTTTATTCCTGAGAGGCTACTTCTGTTCACCTACTTACACATTTGTGTTATTTTATGAAATAAAACCAACTGCCCGGCCATTCAAGCTGGAAGACCACAAGCCTCAGAGCATACTATATTAGCACTGGACATAAAAAACTATTCTTCATTCAAGTGACCTGCCAGAGTAAGAGGACATTGGCAATTATTCAGTCATGGTCAGTCATGGTCTTTCTTGAATGTGTCTATAGTTGAGAGAAAATGCAGCTACACCTTTAACCCTGAATTTATACAGGAAATGTGTCAGGGATATGGAAGACATATTCCTGATCCTGAGCCAGCAACGTAGGCATGGTAACATGAAGGACATCAAAGTTGGAAATGTGGTTTCAATAAGACTGCTCTCAAGGAAATGTATACATTGGAGATAACTTAGATCTAAGCAGAGACTTGCATGGAACTCCACAAAATTCAAAGATGAATATCCAAGATCTGTATAACATAACAACAATCAATGTAGAAAAAGCTTATCTTTCTTTCTAGACCATCTCCCTCTTTACTCAGTATAAGTACACACTGCCAGGTATCATCGCGTATCTGGAAAACCTTGTTTTTCCTGATAGGACCTATTATAATAAAACCATGTCAAAATTATATCATGCAGTTTTTAAATATTAAGTAAAGTTATTTTATACATGCACACACATTTCACTTGTAAAACAGAAATAAATAATTTTGCCCAGTGGAAAGAATTAGAAAAATGAGCTTAAATCTTTAGGAGATAAAGTAAAAATTTTTGCATTCAGAAAAGGATATGTTGAATAAAGGCCATTTAAAATTTGTGTAGCTCTAATAGTTGTAAAAATGCAAAAACAGACTAACAAAGTTCTTTGGGTGTTTTGATGTATGCATGCTGCAAGTAATAAAATTTTCAGTGCAGGTGATATAGAAGCATGTGCCCTATTAACTTTCTTGCAATTTTCTGTTTAAGTTTGGCAATATGATTATATAGCTTAATACTTGTTTGTGCATGTGTGCATGTGCGCGCGCGTGCGTGTGTGTGTGTGTGTGTGTGTGTGTGTACGAGTGTGATGGAAGGTGGGGGAGAGTGTGATTTTAGCTAGAAGCTTGGCTCTGGAGCAATTAAATGTGTTCAACCTCAGAAAAGTTCAGACAGTAAGATTAGTTCCTCTACAAGCATGCAAAGGTTTATGGACACAAAGCTCATCTGAACCCTCTAAACGTATGGAGTCAGCCAAGTTGGCGGAATCACTGACAGTATTGGACTTCTTCCCAAGCCTTCCATCACTTCGACTCTGATCCCTGCCAGAAATCAAACAAGAAAAAGCCCTTCTTGTTGTGTTTTGACACCCCCAGCTTTATTCCCTGCTATAAACTCTGCATCCAAATATTTCAGCATATCAAATGAAGGTTGATAATATACATGGGCAAAGGTTCAAAGGGTGGCTAAGAGCCTGAAAAAGGGTCAATCAACATTACATAAATAATGTAATCCACGAAAATTAAAACAATGACTAATCACAGGTCTAGTTAAATAAGCAGTGACTTTTACTATTGCCTGCTTATTCCCAGCAGCACAGTGCCAGGTGTACTTTCCAGTTCAATAGGCATGTCTTAGGTTACAAGTGTCATCTGTGACTGAAAACTTTCCTTCAATAATAAAAGGAAAAGAAAAGCAGCATCTAGTAATTTGGAGTACACATATATGCATAGCTCCATATGGTCACAGAACAAGATGAACTTTGATTCATAACTTGATTTCTAATGAACACAAATACTGATATTTTATTTCGTATTTAATACTTGACATTAGTCTAAACTTATAGTTCAATCTACAGTTTGGGGCTCTAGATCTGTGGATCATCTGAAGTAAATATTGTCACCAGTTACCTCCATAACAATAATATGGACTTAACTTTAATATTATTTCAATTTTAATTACATTACATTTAATGAATCTCAGCCCTATCCAGTATATCAGTGTAGTGCCAGGATAGGGGACAGAGCAGGTTTTCTATGATCCAGCCTATGGGTGAAGGAGGAATCCTGGAGCCCTCAGTGGCTTTCTCAGGCCTTTATTGAGCTTTACATGTAGTGTGGCAAACAGGTACCTTCCAGGCAGGGGGGTGGGGGAGTGGGGGCAGGAGGCCAATAGGCCTGCAAGCCCCCAACAGTCATTACTCAGGGCTTCCCTGGCTTCTTTCTCACCTTCTCTCTCCTGCCTCTCTCCTTCTTTTGGTGACTACCTCAGTACTCCTCCCATGGCCCACAGAAGTAAGTAACACAACAATGTAACAACTGCAGGTGCCCCATCAGGCAGGGCAATCTTAATGGTGGGAGGGCAGAAAAGCCTGAAAACCATTTACCCTACAATCAGGTATCATGATTGGTTGTTATTAACCACTGTGATATACATGATGCAGCATTTTGTGCAAAGATTCTTTTTCAAGTGTTTTAAACTATAGATTGTAATTGATACACTCATAAAATGAATTTGAATGACAACCAGAAACTTCAAAAATGAAACAGACTAAATTTGTATGGAAAACATCAAAGTCCACTCTATATAGCATAAGTGACTAGTTTAAGCATGTAATTTTGTCTTCAGCATTTATACTGGTCAACATACAGAATGTGTTTCTTCCCATGGATCATAAACAGTCAAAATGTTTGACAGATATATTTTTCAAGCTTTATTGGTGTAGTGTAAATTGGTTTTCAGGCTTTTCTGCCCTCCCACCATTAGGATTGCCCTGTCTGATGGGGCACCTGCAATTGTTACATTGTTGTAAGCTGTCTCATTTACTTCTGTGGGCCATGAGAGGAGTATTGAGTTAGTCACCAAGAGAAGCAGAAGCAGAGGCAGAAGAAAGAAAGCCAGAAGAGAAATAGAAGAAGCCCAGGGTGAAGACTTGCCTGGGGCTTGGAGGCCTCTTGGCCTCCTGGCCGCCCAGAACCCCTGCCTGCTGTGTACTTCCTTGATGCGCCACATGTGCTACAAGAGCTCAATAAAAGCCTGAGAAAGCCACTGAGGGCTCCAGGACTCCTCCTTTATCCAGTCTGCTAGGATCATAGATAACTTGCTCTGTGCACTTCCTGGCACTACAATTGGTTTGCCACTAGTTTATATATATAATTTGGGCAGTACAAGTTCATACTTCCATGTGGGTACAGGCCTTATATTCCACCATCTCTCCAGTGACACCATCCTTTCACCTTTCCTCCCCTATGCTTTTCTCTATCTCTCCCATTCCCTCTTGTAACAGTATGATTTTCATAGAATTTAAGAATTAACCTTGTTGTTTCCTTTGGTTATTTATATTCTACACATAAGTGGCAATGTTTGATAAGTCTTTCATTTTCTGGTGTACTGCAATTAGTATAATCACTTCAAGGCCCATTCATTTTGTCCACAAAGACACTAACTCTTCTTTTTTTATTAGTTGAGTAGTATTCCACTGAGTATATATTCTATATTTTTTATCCCATTGTCTATTGATGGGTATTTAGGTTGGCTCTTAAGTCTTGGCTATTGTTAATAAGCTTGCTATGAACATAGGAGTGCATAAATGTTTTCATATTCTTTAGTTAAATGTCTCAGAGTGGTATTTCTGGATCATATGGAGTTTACAATTTTGTTTCTATACCATTTTCCACAAAACTTGCACCAAATTACATTCCCGCTAACAAGGTATGAGTGCTCCTTTTTCTCCACATGCATGCCAACATTTACTGTTTCCAGTCTTTTATCAAGGCTGTATCAACATACACAAATCTATCAGTATCACTCACCACATCAATAACAAAAATATAAATACCACATGATCATTTAAATAGAATCTGAAAAAGCATTCAATAAAGGAATTCAATACCTATTTATGATTAAAATCTCATAAAATGGGACTAATAATCAGAGCTACATATAACAAGTCATAGAATATCATGGACAATGGTGAAAAATTGAAAGCATCGCCCTATGTTCAGGAACAAGGCTAAGATGTCCACTGTCACCACTACTGTTCAACATAGTACTGGAACACCGAATCAGAGCAATCAGGCAAGAAAAAGACATAAGAGGAATTAAAATTGAAAATGAAGATTTGAAACTATCACTATGTGCAGATGAGACAATAACATACATAAAATACCCCAAAGACTATTAAAAAATCTATTATATATAATGAATATCCTTCAATAAAGTGGCAGGTTACACAATCAATACACAAAATCTGCTGCATTTCTTTATGCAAAAAATAAATTAGAAGACAGTGAAATTATGAAACACTCTTATTTAAAGCCCATCCAAAAAAGTAGAAATACTTGCAGATAAACTTAACAAAGGAAGTGAATGAACTATGCAATACAAACCATAAAACACTGTAAAAGGAAATAAGACAAAAATAAATAAAAGATAGTTATGTACTTGATAGAAGAATACTGTTAAAATGACCGTGTTACCTAAAGCAATTTACAAATTCACATAATAACTATAGAAATGTCTGATATTCTTTAAGGATATAGAACAAACATTATAAGATTTTTATTGAAACACAAAATGCCCCAAATAACCAAGACAATTCCAAGAGAGAAAAAAAAGAATGAGGATATCATACACCCTGTTTTCAGACTATACTGTACAGCAATAATAATCAAAACAGTATAGAATTGGAATAAACACGGATACACAGACCAATGGACTAGAATAGACAGCCCAGAAATAGCCAACACAAATATGCATAGTTAATTTTTGATGAAGGAGTCATGGACTATAATAGAGAAAGAAGACCTCTTTCCTAAGTGGTGCTGGGAAATTTGGATAGTCACATGCAAACAAACAAACAAACAATAACTAAGTGGCCTCCCAGGTGGTACAGGGATTAAAGTCTCAGTGCTATGAGGCTATTGTAGCCACTGCAGCATGATTTTGATTCCTGGCCAGGGAGCTAACCCACATGGCGCAGCAAACCTTTCTTGTCTTGGCAGCTGCTCCACTCAACAGTCTATTTCAGTAGATCTGCCTGTTCTGCTCCCCCTCTGTCTCTGGTGATTCCTTTCACACACACCTCTGGCCCCACACACACACACCTCTGGCCCACACTCCACCTCTTGTGTGCATAAATAAATAAAAATAAATCTTACAACCCCCCCCTACATTGTTACTTAACTCCTTACGTAAAACTTTATTAAAGATGGATTAGACATTTGGATATATAACTTGAAACCATAAGATGCATAAAATACAGCCATTAAATAAGATATTCAAGGACTAGCTTTGAGTTATCCAGCTATCCCTCATTTAATTATCATTTGTGTTTTTCTCATCAAAGGATCCAGAATGGGACATTTTCAAACCTAAGTCAGGTCATGTCACTCATTTGCTCAGAACCCTCCCATGGCTACTCCCTTGAATTCAGAGGCATCGCTCTGACCCTGTGCTGTTTCATCTCTCCCTGCCTCACTGTTGCATTAGACACATACTTGTTTAAGATATTGTACAAATTATTTTCTGTCTACAATTTCTTCTCCCAGTATGTCTCATTCCCTTCCATCCTTTAAATTTTGCTTCATTGTTTCCAGCTCAGTGAGGCCTCACACAATCACCCCCATTTGGCCCTCTATACCCCACTTATTCTGATTTTCTGTGGCACTTGTCACCATCCTAAATAATTTTCTTTTTTGTGATATATGTACACATTTCTGCCTAATATATATATATATTATATAATATATATACACCTTGAATTCTGCAAAGACAGAAATTTGTTCTATTCATGCAAGTGTAGTCCTAACACTTAAAAGTTTGCATGCTGTAAGTAAGTACTTAATAACTATTTGAGGAATTGATTGCATTTATGGAAGAATTGCATTCAGATCCATGGGGCACTTTTCTTTGCCTTTGGAGCAATTGAAGGTGCTAAAGATCTTCAAACTAGTATAGATTCCATAACCTCCAGGTCATGCAATAAGGTAAAGCCTGCCCTCTACTTTTTGCCAAGCCCAGATATGAAAGGCACATGTCATAGCAGCTAAATCCAAGCTTTTTTTTTTTTTTTTTTTGTATAGAGGCATGCTTTATTTATTTGTTTGCTGGTCTGTTTGTTTGTTTTGTTTATACATGCACTGGGTACAGTCAGAAGCGCGGGAGGGTGAGAGAATTCACCAGACCCAGAGCGGGGAGCAGAGCAGGCAGAAGGACCGAAGTACACTGCTGAGGGGAGCAGCGGGCGGCAGGAGAGGTCTGCGCGCCATGTGGGACCCTCCTCTGGTGGCCGGGGAGCAGCCGGGGATCGAACCGGCGCCGCAGAGGCCGCGGGCAGCTTCGCAACCCAGCGCTCAACCGCTGCGCCACCGGGGAGGCCTAAATCCAAGCTTTTTGAACACCTAAGTATCCTTTTCTGATATACTCTCTATTGACATTCCCTCTGTCATTACTTATTTCTGCTGGCTCTATGCAGACTTCTAGCTGTCCACTTCAAAATGTTTTCTAAATCTAATTGGAGCTGTAGCTCTCCTGATATATTGTGATTTCATACTTTTCAATGATCATTTCCACTGCTTGCTCTTTTTCTATCATTTACTCTTCAGAGAACTCATTTACTCATCTGGAATAAAAAGTCTCACCTCACTTGTGAAACATTTGAGACCTCTCAAACCATCTGGGCACTCTTGATACTTAGCAAGCAGCCTGGCTCAGAAAACAGAGGGGAAAAAAATCAAACGTTGCCCTCTACTAACTGAAGCAAGTTACTTTTGCTTGCATTTTCTGAACTGTTAAGTGGAGGAAATAGAGGTTACTCAAGGAATGTTCTAAGTAAATGATGGCATTATCAAGGACAACACCAGGGAGTGGCAGTACCAGAGTGTGTAAATGTCACTTTCTTTTTCCTCTCCCACTGTATTGTGTGTTTATTTCTACAGTAGTTATTTTCTATTCACTTGTCTCCCATAATTGACCAACATTCTAGAAGGTCATAATAATGACCTATGCTTTTTTTTTTTAAATTTCCAGCACCTAGTGCCGTTCCAGTTATATAGCAGATGCTCAATCAGTGTATATAGAAGATGATAATAATGACATTGATCACTATCATTCGCTAGCATTTATTAAGTGCTATTGAGTCAACCTATGAATAGGCACTTGTCTTTCTTACAACACTACTGTGAGACAGTGTTCTAGGACACCCCATCTTACAGATGAGGTCACGAGTTCTCAGATATTTTAAATAATTTGCCCAAAGGCACAGAGCTCTGATGAAGTAGAGCTGGAGTTTAAAGCCAGTGAGTGCACTATGTGTCAAGTTGTAGACCACACCTGTGATGGAAATTTCCTTATTTCAAGGGTAAGCCTTTGGTCAATCCTGATGCGATTTCCATGGTTCCCCATTCAACATAAAAACAATCTTGCTGGATAAGCCCAAGTATCTGACCAGTGGGAACTGGGCAAAGTCCCATCTGGAAGCCATCAGCACCTCTCATGGGTCAATTGTAAGGGATTTAATTTCAAATGATCCAATACAATTCATCTGCTTTCCCCACACAGATGAATTTGTTGGCTGTATTTTTCTGGTAAATTTGGGGTAGTGTCCACTTTTGCAACTTATTCTCAAAACAGTGGCTCCCAAAATGCTATTTTCTATTGCTGAAGAATATGATTCCATTTTATAACCAAATCTATCTCAGAGAGATTTAGATGGCTTGCATGGATTGCAGGTGTATGTGAGAGCTCAAACTGGCCCTAATTGTATGAATAACCTATTTTTTTCTCCCATTCATATAAACAGGTTTAAGGAACATTGATTGCCTCATTTTAAACCAATTTTCTGCCTTCTGGCTTGATAATTTAAGGGCACATGTTCCTTCTGCTTCCTACAAACTAACCATGCAGCTGAGAATCAGAGTAAGATTGCTGAGACTTCCTTGTATGCAATATTATTCATGTCCTCACACTTCCCTAAAGGGCGAAGATAGGGTGGTGGTGCAATTGGAAGCATGTCACCTTCTTTGATTCTTATTCCATTGTCATAGTTATCAATCCAGACAGAACACATCAACTGAATTTTTAATAAAACATACTCAGATTCTTTCCCTTTAAGATTCAGACTTAAAAAGCAGCATAGTACAAAAATCCCTTATTCTACTTGCAGTAGTCATACTTTTCTTGAAACTTAAAGATTTACACAAAAAATGCATTTTTTCTAGAAAACAAACACCAGAATCAAACATGAATTTTGTAAGCAGCCAGAGGAACATTTCCAGAAGCTTCCCAAATTTTCCAATAGAATCAGGGAGAAATGATTTAAGAATTGAATGCTCTCTCTGCCTATGTAAAAAATGTATTTACATTTACAAATGCATGTTTATTTTTTGCATATTTTCTATTGCTAATAAAACTATGGGAATCATATTAATAAAGGAGTCTTGTGACTCCAATCTTCTTGGTAAAAAATAGGTGATTTTTGGGTCTCCCTGGTGGCTCGGCGGGTTGAGCATAGCGTTGTGAAGCTGTCCACACCCTCTTCAGTGTGGGTTTGAGCCCCATCAGCTGGTGAGAATCCCACATAGTGTGACAGACCTCTCCTTCATGCCCACTGCTCCCCTCAGCAGTGTATATCTGTCATCTGCCTGTTCTGCTCCCTGCTCTGTCTCTGGTGAATCCTCTCACCCTCCCTTGCCTCTGGCCTGTACCCCAGCTCTTGTTTAAAAATAAATAAAATCTTTAAAAAAATCGTTAGGTGATTTGTTTTGAAATAAAAATTATTATTTGCTCTGTTATAAATGTGTGAGCATGTCATTGAAACATTTTTTATACTTTACAACGTTTTATTTTTTAATTTAAACATCTTTGTTTATTTTCTTCACAGTATAGGATTTCTCCCTTCAAGTGTGATCAACATGATTTTCTCACCTATGGTGCTCACCCTCCTTCCTACTGCACCATGCTCCATCACCCCCTCAACTGTTTGCTACTCTCCCCTCTTCCTCCACCTGCTCCATCCCTCCAGAGTATCTCAGCTCTATGGTCTGCTTTTTTTAAAGGTCATTCTTACATTTTGTCTTTGTGTAATCCTTTGTTAGTTTTCTCTAGATTTCAATATTAGTGAAACAGTTGATATTTACCTTGTCCTTCTGGCTTATTTGGCTCAGCATCATCCCATCATCATGGAGTTCCATCCATGTTGCCACAAATGGCATGGTTTATCTTTTTTGATCACTAGGTAGTATTCTACTGTGTATATATACACCACATCTTCTTTTTCTCATGTGTACTGGAGCATTTATGTTAATACCATATCTTGGCTATTGTAAACAGTGTTGCCATAAACATAAGAGTGTAGGTTTCCTTTTGAATTAGTGTTTTTGTGCCCTTTGGATAGATACGTAGGCATGGAATTGCTGGGTAATATGGTAAATCCATTTTTAGTTTTTTGAGAAATCTCCACAAAAGAGACTTCAGTCTACATTCACACCAGGAATGTAATCAACTTCCTTTTTTTTTCTCAAAACCCTCACCAGTACTTGCTGTTGGTGATTTTTTTTTTAAAGATTTATTTATTTATTTATACAAGCATTCGGTAATTGGGTACAGTCAGAAGCATGGGAGGGTGAGAGAATTCACCAGAGCCAGAGCAGGGAAGCAGAACAGGCAGAAGGACCGAATATACTGCTGAGGGGGAGCAGCGGGCGCTGCAGGAGAGGTCTGCGCGCCACGTGGGACCCTCGCTGGGGACTGGGGATGGAACCGGCACAGCAGAGGCTGTGGGCAACTTCGCAGTCCAGCGCTTAACTGCTGCACCACCCCGGAGGCCCTGATTTTTTTTTTATATCAGTCATTTTCACAGGTGTAAGGAGGTTTATATTTGCATCACCCTGATAATGAGGTGATGATGATCATTTTTTCAAATATCTGTTGACCATCTGCATGATTGGAGAAGTGTCTATTTAACTCTGTTGACCATTTTTGGATTGGGTTGTTGGTTTTCTTTTTGTTGAGTTGTATAAGTACTTTATAGATCTTCGGTATCAACCCCTTATCAGATATATGGTGTGCAACTACTTTCTCTCATTCAATAGGGTTTCTTTTTGTTTTGAGCACTATCTCTTTCACTGTACAGAGCTTTTTGGTTTGATATATCCCAGCTTATTTTCCTTGCTGCTGGAGATGAGTCCACAAATATGTTTCTGAGTTTTATGTCATGGAATGTTTTGCCTATGTTTTATTCTATGTATTTTATGGTTTCAGATCATATGTCAATGTCTTATCCATTTTCAGTTTATTTTCATGTATGGTGTGAGAAAATGGTCTAGTTTCATATTAAAACTGCATGTGGCAGTCACATTTTCCCAGCACATTTACTGAAGAGGCTTTCCTTGTTCCAGTGTATATAATTTGGTCCTTTGTAATATATTAGTGGTCCAAAATGTGTGGTTTTATTTTTGGTCTTTCAATTCTATCCCATTGGGCTGAGTGTATGTTTTTGTTCCAGTACCATGTTGTTTCAATTATTATGACTTTGTTGTATAGTTTGAAGTCTAGATATCTGATACCTCAATTTCCCCCCTTTTAGTCAGGAGAGATTTGAGTATTCAGGATTTTTTGTGGTTCCATATGAATTCAGTAATCATTTTATTTCTTTGAAGAATGTTATTGGAATTTCTATTGTGATTGCATCAAATCTACATTGCTTTGGGTGGGCTGGCCCTGTTGATAGTATTGATTCTTCTAATCCATAAGTAGGAGATGTTTTTCCATTTTTTGTGTATTCTTTTATGTCTTCCTAAAAAAAAGATTTTATTATTTTTCATTTTTTTTATATTTATTTTCTTACATTGTTGTTAATTTTGGAGCAATATTTGATTTTACCACTCAGGTATATTCCCTGTAGTTCTTATGTCACCACAGCACCCATGATCCATCACTACAGCCTCTTGTAATCCTCCCTCCCCATCTACCCCTTTCCCCTTCTGTATGGCTCAGATCTACGGTCAGCTCGCACATATTGTCTTTTTCTTGATCCTTTGTTTGGTTTCTCTATATTCCTTATATAAGCAAAACCATCCAATATTTATCTTTTTCCCTTCTAACTTGTTTTTCCTGGTATAATCCCTTCCATCTCCATCCATGTTGCTGTAAATGGCATGCGTTTATCTGTTTTGGACACTGAATAGTATTTTATGGTGTATATATGCAATATCTTTTTTTTTTCAATGTATCAGATAATTTTCTTTTTTTTTGTTTTTTAATTTTTATATTCCCCATACAATTGCAACCCCCTGATTATGACCCCAACCCTTCCTTTCCCCACCCCCCAACCCCCATAGAGTGTCTCTGGTTCATAGTTGTTTGCTGATTTTGATTTTTTTCTTTCTTATAGTTGTTCTTTTTCCTGGTCCCTTATTTAGGTTTTCTAGATTCCTGTTTACAATAGCTAAGCTTTGGAAACAACCCAAATGCCCAAAAACATATGACTGGATCAAGAAAATGTGGTACATATACACAATGGAATATTACTCAGCAATCAAAAAAGATAAACACATGCAATTTGCAGCAACATGGATGGAGCTGGAAGGGATCGTGCTCAGCGAAATAAGCTAGAAAGAAAAAGAAAAATACCAGATGGTCTCACTCATATATGCAATATCTTGATCCACTCATATTTTGGGGGCATTTTGGTTGTTTCCATATCTTGGCTAATATTCATAGTGCTGCAGCAATAGGAGTGCAGGTTTCCTGTTGGATGGGAGTTTTTATGTCCTTTGTATGGATGCCTAGGAGCAAAATCACTGGGTCATATGGTAGATCCATTTGTAGTGTTTTGAGGACACACCACACACTTTTCCATAATGGCTGGACCAGTTTATATTCCCACCAGCAGTGTAATAGTGATTCTTTGTAACCTCAATTTGCCAGCATATGTTAATTTCCCTCCCTCTCCCTCTTTTCTTCCCCTCCCCCTATTCCTCTTCCTCTTCACCCTCACCCTCACCCTCCTCCTCTCCGCCTCCTCCTTCTCCTCCTCTCTATTTTTCAATGTGGATCATTCTCACAAGTGTGATGGGATATCTCATAGTGGTTTGGATTTTCATCTCCCTGATAATAAGTGATGTTGACCATTTTCCCATATGCCTGTTGGCCATTTGTATTTCTTTGGAGAAGTGTTTTTTTTTTGTTTTAGCTCTTTTGCCCATTTTTTGATTGGGTTATTTGCTTTTTTTTGTCATTGAGTTATGGAAGTTCTTTGCAGATCTGTGTTATTAGTTTCTCTTTTTTTTTTTTTTTAATGAAGATTTATTTATTTATTTATTTATACAAGAACTGGGAACAGTCAGAAGCACAGGAGGGTGAGAGAATTCACCAGAGCCAGAGTGGGGAACAGAACAGGCAGACTGATGATACAATGCTGAGGGGAACAGCGGGCGGCAGGAAAGGTCTGAGCGCCATGTGGGACCCTCCCTGCGTCTGGGGATTGAACCGGTGCTGCAGAGGCTGCAGGCAGCTTTGCAGCCCAGCGCTCAACCACTACGCCACCGGGGAGGCCCAATATTTGTCTCTTATCAGATGTATGGAGTACAAATATTTTCTACCATTCAATGGCGTGTCTCTTCATTTAGGTTGTTATCTTTTTTTTGCTGTGCAGAGGCTTTTTACTTTGATGTAATCCCAGCTGTCTATATTGTCCTTTGGAGCCCTGCTGTTTTGGGTGGATGGTATGGCTTCTCACTGGGAAGGTCTTGAGGTCTCTGGGCATTCTGGCTCCCTCCCTGAGGTGGGCCTGAGGTCTCACCTATTTGGTCTGGGACTGGTCATTTTTCTATTTATTTATTTTTATTTATTTATTTTTTTAAAGAGGCACGTATTTTATTTATTTGTTTGTTTGTTTATACATGCACTGGGTACAGTCAGAAGCGCGGGAGGGTGAGAGAATTCACCAGAGCCAGAGCGGGGAGCAGAGCAGGCAGAAGGACTGAAGTACACTGCTGAGGGGAGCAGCGGGTGGCAGGAGAGGTCTGCGCAACATGTGGGACCCTCCTCTGGTGGGCGGGGAGCAGCCAGGGATTGAACCGGCACTGCAGAGGCCGCGGGGAGCTTCGCAACCCAGCGCTCAACCGCTGCGCCACCGGGGAGGCCCCATCCTTCTATTTATTTTAACAATGTTTCATAGTTTTCCTTGTAAAGTTTATCTGATGCCTTTATTAGGTTTATTCCCAAGTATTTTATTTTTACTTTGAGAGATTCTAAATTAAACATTTTTTTCTTTAAATTTCTTCTTTTGCTAGTTCATTATTTGTATAAAGGAAGGCAACTGATTTTTATATGTTGATTTTATATCCTGACACATTGCTGACCTCATTTACTGTCTCAATACTCTGTGTGTGTGTGTGTGTGTGTGTGTGTGTGTGTAGTGTTTGGTGTTCTCTGTGTATATTATATCATTTTCAAAACATGATAACTTAACCTCTTTCCCCCCCAATTTGGAATCTTTTATTGCTTTCTCTTGTTTAATTGCTCTAGTTAGAACTTCTAATTCTACATTGAATAGTAGTGGTGAAAGTGGACATCCTCGTCTTATAATGCATTTCAGTGGAAAAGCTATCAGTTTAAACCATTGAGAATAATGCTAGCTTTGGATTTATTATATACATGTTTTATTATATTAAGATTCATTCCATTTATCCTGTTTTTCAAGCGTTTTCCCCATAATTGGATGCTGAATCTTATCAATTGCTTTCTCAGCCTCTGTTGATATTATTGATACTATAATGTGGTTTCTCCTTTTCATTTGTTGATATGGTATTAATTGATTGATTTTTGGATGTTGAACCATCCTTGTGCTCCTGGAAATCCTACAAATCCCACTTGGTTATGGTGTGTGATCCGTGTAATGCATTATTGGATTTGGTTTGGTAAGATTTTATTGAAGATTTTGTATCTGTGTTCATTAGGGACTTTGATCTATAGTTTTCTTTCTTAGTGTTGTCTTTGTTTATTTGGTTTAAGAGTAATGGTGTCCCATAAAATGTGTTTGGAAGAATTCCTTTCTCAATTTTTTGAACAGTATGAGCAGGATAAGTATTAGCTTATCTTTTAAGTTTTGGCAGAACTTATTTGTGAAGCCATCTGACCCTGGACTTTTGATTTTGGGGAGAATTTTGATTACTGTTTCAATTACCTTCCTTGCAATAGGGTTGTTTAGGTTTTGTATTTCTTCCCTATTCAGTTTGGATCAAAAAATACCTCAAGACATGATAATGGGGCACAATGAAAACAGTTCTAGGATGGAAGTATATAGCAATACAGGCCCAAACAAACCACCTTGTCTCTGATCTCAAGGAACCAGAAAAAGAAGAACACAAAAATCCAAAAGCCAGTAGAAGGAAGGGGATAATAAAAATAAGAGAAGAAATAAAATAAATAAAAATAAAAAGACAGTTCAAAAGATAAAGAAAGCCAAAAGCTTGTTCTTTGAAAAATAAACAGTATAGACAGGATTTTAGCTAGGCTCACTAAAAAATAGAAAGGAGAAAATTTAAATAAACAGGATCAAAAATAAAAGAGGAAAAGTTAGAACAGGCACTGAAGAAATGCAGAAGCTAATAAGAGATTACTATGAACATTTACATGCAAACAAATTCAACAATCTAGATGAAATGTATGGAATTTTAGAATCACACAATCTCTCAAGACTGTAACTTTTTTTTAAAATAGTGATTTTTTTTTAATTTTTTTTTTAATTTATTTATACAAGCACTGGGTACAGTCAGAGACACGGGAGGGTGAGAGAATTCACCAGAGCCAGAGCAGAGAGTAGAACAGGCAGAGTGATGAAATACAATGCTGAGGGGAGCAGCGGGCGGCAGGAGAGGTCTGCGCGCCTTGTGGGACCCTCACCCGGGGCCGGGGATCGAACTGGTGCTGCAGAGGCTGCAGGCAGCTTTGCAACCCAGCGCTCAACCGCTGCGCCACCAGGGAGGTCCTGTAACTTGTTTTTTAAGTAACAAAACAATGAGAACTTTTTTGTCAAACATATCGTTCTAGATCATCAGTCATAGAATCTGCAGATACTCAATTAGATGAAATAATATGCACTTTATTAATCTATTATTGGGAGGAGAGATTTCCCTTATTAAAAATGATATTGCAACATCTTTTGTATATACAAATTCACACACATACACGCTCACACACAATTCTTGGCTGATTTTCCAAAACTCAAGTCTTAGAAGTGAAATTTTCAGATCAAAAGCTGTGCACATTTAAAATACACACACACATATACATGCACACACATACATGCACACACATTTAAATCATTCTTTAGGAATATTACACCAACCTAAACAAACAAAAATACATTACTTTAATTTGTTTAAGGAAAGAAATAGTTATTTGGATAATTTACATTCAGACAAAATAATATTTAATAGCTCTCTACAATATGCACTTGCAAAATATAAAACAATTGTATCTAGTTATCTTGATTTATTACTTTAGAACTTAACAGTTTAGGGAGTGTGTATTCTTTTGTGTCTGAGAAGTAGGCACATGGTATGCTTTGTTCAATGATTCTAAACACAGGTGTGAGTTGGGACTGAGCCTTTTATTTTCATGAGTTGTATTATCTTAGTTCCGCATTTTCCCCATATGTCTAAGAAAATCTCCTGATTTGAATATTTGGTTCCTGAATAATGTGCCCCAAAATTATTAAGTAAGTTTAATCAGAAATTGTCATTATTGGGAAATTTCAGACTTGAAAGGGAAATTTATATTGTGTTATTCACAACTAATATGTCTTGGTATATCTACTAATTACATGGAAAAATAATAATTCATTTTATTCATTCATTCATCCATTCATTCATTTGGTACATATAAAATGCCTTCTGAGTAGCCAATGATGAAATAAATAGAAAATATTCTTGTTCTTATGGCACTTACATGAAAATAACTACAGTGATACATATTTATCAATTGTTTTCTATTTTTTTATTTTATTTTATTTTATTTTTTAAAGATTTATTTATTTATCTATACAAGCACTGGGTACAGTCAGAAGCATGAGAAGGTGAGAGAATTCACCAGAGCCAGAGAGGGTAACAGAACAGGCAGACTGAGAAGAACTACACTGCTGAGGGGAGCAGTGGGCGGCAGGAGAGGACTGCTGTGCCATTTGGGACTTTCGCCGGCTGGCTGGAATGGAACTGTTGTTGCAGAAGCTGCGGACAGCTTCATAGCGTGGTTGTCAACCTCCTGCGCCAGCAGGGGAGGCCCTCCCCCAAATTTAAATGTAAAGTTATATGATGCAGTGATTGCACTCCTAGGAATAAAAGATACATCCACAAAAAATCTTATACACAAATATTTCTAGAAATATTATTCATATTAGCCAAAAATGTGAGAACAACTCAAAAGTTCATCATTTCATGAATGGATAAAAAAATGAAAATATGGTATGTCCATACAATGCTATGCTATTCGGCAATAAAAAGGGATGAAGTATTGACATGCGCTACAAAATATATGAACCTTGACAGCACTATGCTGAGTGAAAGAAGCCATTCATATATATATATATATATATATATATATAATGTCCAGAATAAAGAGATCTATAAAGACATAAATTTGGTTGTCTGGGTTTGGGGTAAGGATGTTGGGGGAAAATTCAGAGTGACTGCAAATGCACAGGGGTCTTTTTGGTAAGATGAAAAATATTCCAAAATTAACTACAATGATATTTTTGACAACATTGTGAACATATTCAAACATTATTTTTACACTTTGAGTGTGTCAATCGTTCTATTTCAAAAAGAAAACAAATATAAGTCATTAATCAAATATAAGTCTATTAATTTAGACCTGCGGTGACAATAGTAGGTATTCATTTCTTTTGCACTAGGCTTCCTGGAAACTCATTTTTCTCTGGAAAAAAAATAAGAATTAAATTAATCAAATTTTATGTAAGTCAAGTACTTTATTACATGTCACGTTAGCTGTGAAAAAGTGGAGGTCAGCCTACATACAGTATGTGATCAATGACCTCTTTTCTTACATATCTCCTTTTCATTTTCTGTTATATCATAGCCACAGTGAAGAAAAGGTGAGTCACATAACTTAAAATGTATAAAGGAATGTGAAACATACAATGGTGAGTATTGTATAAAGGCATATAAAACATACAATAATGCACATTAACCTTTCAGAAGATATTCATCAAAGTTAAGTTAGTGATGTTTTCAGAGCATAATAAAGAGCTGAATTATCTATCTATATTTTTTAAGTTATTGGTTTTTAAATTAGTGTTTGCCATATAAGTCATGACCAGCAAGATATAGGGGCCTCTTCTAAATTCAATTAAATATTAAATCAGTTTTATTCTAAAGTACAAAAATTCCTCAAACCCCTGTTTTTATTTTTAAGACAATGCCTAGCAAACAACTGTTATAATTGTAGGAGGTGCAACTATATTTAATAAATAGGTCCTAATGGATATCACCTCCAAAGCACAAAGCAATGGACTATAGATATTGGTATAGTCTAATAACCTAGGAACAAATTAGGTTTTCTAACAGTAGACACACATTTTGGGTTCTTTTAAATTTACTTTTAACTGTCATAGGACATGGATCTTGAATGACTTTTTTATCCCTGGCATAGGAAAGAAATTTTTCTGAGGAGCTGGATGTTATCCCTGCCAAGACCTCAGTGGGATATGGCTCTGTATTTGAGGTTGAAGTGAGGTTCCCTTTGAACTGTCCTAAGATTTTTCTTTATGCTGTTTTTTTTAAGAGGAAAAATGTAAATTGATTTTCCTTATGCTTTCAAAAATTTATACAAATAAAGTAGAAGGAAATATAGCAGTAATTTTAATAGTGGTTCTTTGTAGTTTATAATAACTTGTTTTTGAAATTTTCTACAATAAAGTTTTATTGCATCTGGGTCAGAGAATAAAAATATGTGTCCTTGAATGCCTCTAAGAAAGTCAATTGCTTATTTATTTCTCATTTCAAGATAGCATCTGGAAATCTAGTTGTTCTAATGCGCTGAGTCCTCTCACTATATATTACATCATAGAGTATAGGTTTTGGTGTCAAGCAGAGTAAGGTTTAAATATCTATTTTGGCTGAAAAGTAGAAAACTAATATAAGATGCTTGCTTTTGATGCCAAAACCAACTCTGGATATGCAACAAAAACAAGTCAGATATTGATTGCTCTCAGGTCTTAAAAAGAAACATGAAAAACTCATGGGGAGACAAATCTGGTGTGTATGGGGAAGCAAAAAACAACAACACAACAGGTGGGAGAAAAAGTGGACCAAGTATCTGAGGGAAGAAAAATTTGTAGTAATTTTACTTCTGAAGGGGCCAAAACAGCACCTCTGACTGTTGGGATGAGTAGAAAACATGGAGGTCATTCTCTGCTTATAGTTCTTTTGCCACTGGAGGTGACTTGAACAGAGAAAGGTTGACATTTCTGAGGCAGATATTAAGTGAGGTTCCACAAAGAAAAAAGGGAAGGGGAGAGAATGAGCTGAGGTTGTAACTCTATAGGTTTCCCACATGAACTAACCCCACCATGAAAGTACTCTATACGATATTTTGTTCGTAGAAACATCATTATATGTGTCTATCAAAGCTCATACAATGTGTAACACCAAGATTGAACCCTATTATGAGCTATGAATTTGGGGTGATAATGATTTATCAATGTAGGTTTGTTGACTAGAACAAATGTACCACTCTGGTTTGGAATGTCCACAAAAGAAGAGGGTGTTTGTGTGTAGGGTCAGGAATATATCTGAATATATATACTGTCCACTTACCTTTTCTGTGAATCTAAGATCCTATAAAAACTTTTCATAGAGTTAAAAAAGATAAGGATTTATCACAATAAATTGAAATGGTTTAATATCAGAAAATCTATCAACTTATTTTGCCTTATAAAAATAGAAAAATAGGCCAGTTAGACTGCAAGAAACATGATGGAGATTTTGGATTGGGTGATTATAGAAATGTTCTGTTTATTGTTATGGTAGTTACTCAAAGTTATAAACTTATCAAAGCTCATTAAACTATAGTAGAAAGTAAATTTTATTTGTATCTCAATTAAAATTCAAAAAAACTTATTTTGAATAAAATTCTAATACATCCAAAAAATCACATAACTGGGCCTGAGTTCAATTTCTGGTTAGGGAGCTACCCTACACATGGTACAGCAACCTCTGCTGTCTCACTTGTTACACTCTTGAGCAGTATATGTCAGTAAATCCACCTGTTCTTCTTCCCAGTCTGTCTTGGTGAATCCTATTTCTGTTCTAACCCCCTGGCCTACACCTTAGTTCTTCTACACGAAAATTAAAAAAATATGGGCCTCCCTGGTGGCACAAGAGGTTAAGCACAGTATTATGAATCTGACTGCAGCCTCTGCAGCACAAGTTCGATCCCAGCTGGCCAGCAAGTTATCCACCTGGCACAGCAGACCTCTCCTGACTCTCTTGCTGCACCCTTCAGTAGTGTATTTGAGTAGATCTGCCTATTCTATTCCCCACTGTCTCTGGTGAATCCTCTCACTCTCCACACTTCTGGCCTGTACCCTAGTTCTTGTATGCATAAGTATAAAAAGTTATAATAAATGCCAATTTTAATAGCAAATATTATATACATTCCCTCTAGATAGTGGTCAAAATACGGATGGATGTCTGCCCTCACTTCCATCCTTACTATGTAATCTAAAGCTCGTGATCAAAATAATAGCACATGAAAGAGAAGTAAGAATTTAAGTATTGAGAATGAAGTGACAGAAGAATTTTATTATTTTGTTATTAAGTATTAACACATTTATTGGATGTTATGATTGTAAATCATGTTGCCAAATATAAGATCAACTTATACAAGTCAGACTGTTTTTATACTGACAATAACAGAGTAGAATATTTTACCAGAAAGACTTGCTTTATAAAAGTAATATTAATTATAAGCTGCCTTGGAATTGCTTATTAAAAAAAAGCCCTGGAAAAAATTTAAATGAAGAAAAATATTAAGCTCTAACATCATACTCAATGATGAAAACAGATTTCCTTCTCAGAAAACAATCCGTTTACCATTGCTTTAAAAAAAAAAAATAAATACTGGGGCCTGCCCGGTGGCGCAGCAGTTGAGCGCTGGGTTGCGAAGCTGCCTGCAGCCTCTGCAGTGCTGGTTCGATCCCCGGCCGCCGGGCGAGGGTCCCACATGGCGCGTAGACCTCTCCTGCTGCCCGCTGCTCCCCTCAGCAGTGTACTTCGGTCCTTCTGCCTGTCCTGCTCCCCACTCTGGCTCTGGTGAATTCTCTCACCCTCTCGCGTTTCTGACTGTACCCAGTGCTTGTATAAATAAATAAATCTTAAAAAAAAAAGAAAATAAACAAACAAACAAATAAATAAATAAATACCTAGGAATAAACTTAATAAAGGAGATGAAGGACCTAGTTAATGAAAACTATACAACATTGCTAAAAGAAATGGAAAGATATTCCCTGCTCATGTATTGGAAGAATTAACATTGTTTAAAATGGTCATATTGGGCCTCCCCTGGTGGCTCAGGTGGTTAAGTGTAGCGTTGTGATGCTGTCCGCCTCTGCAGTGACGGTTTAATCCTGGCCAGCCACTAAGGGTCCCACATGGCATGGCAGACCTCTCCTGTCTCACCCACTGCTCCCCTCAGCAGTGTATTTCGTCAGTCTGCCTGTTCTGTTCCCGGCTCTGTCTCTGGTGAATCCTCTCACCCTCCCACGGATCTGGCCTGTACCTCTGTTCTTGTATAAATAAATGAATTTTTAAAAATGGTCATTTTATCCAAAGCAATATACAAATACAATGCAATCCCTATCAGACTTTCTTTAAAAATATATATATATATTTATTTATTTATAAAAGCACTGGGTACAATCAGAAGCGTGGGGGGGGTGAGAGAATTCACCAGAGCCAGAACAGGGACCAGAACAGGCAGACTGACGAAGAAATACACTACTGAGAGGAGCAGCGGGTGCAGCAGGAGAGGTCTACGAGCCATGTGGGACTTTCGCCTGTGGCCAGGGATCGAACTGGCGCTGCAGAGGCTGCGGGCAGCATCGCAGCACAGCACCAGGGGAGGCCCCTTATCAGACTTTCAATGGCATTCTTCAAAGAACTAGAACATACACTACTGAAATTCATATGGGACAACAAAAGACACAAAATAGCCTGACAGAAAAGAACAACTATGGTATCATACTTCTAGGTTTCAAATTGCACTGCAAAGCCATAGTAATCAAAACAATATTGTATTGAAAGAAACATAGACACATAGACCAATGGGATACTATTGTGAGCTCAGAAGTAACCCTATATTTATTTATTTTTTATTTTTTTAAAGATTTATTTTATTTATACAAGAGCTAGGGTACAGGCCAAAGGCATGGGAGGGTGAGAGGATTCACCAGAGACAGAACAGGGAGCAGAACAGGCAGATGGACTGAAGACACTGCTGAGGGGAGCAGCAGGCGAGTCAGGAGAGGTCTGCCATGCCATGTTGGTTGCTCCCTGGCTGGTCAGAAATTGAACCCATGCTGCAGGGTCTGTGGACAGCTTCACAGTGCTGCACTCAACCTGGTGCACCACCAGAGAGGCTCAAGAACCCTACATTTATGTGGATAGGTAACCTATGGAAAGGTAATTGTGTGTATAATCAGCTAAGAGTATACACCAGCAACAAATGGTGCTGGAACAACTGGACAGTCATTTGCAAAAGAATGAAACTAGACAACTATCTCACACAATAAACAAAAAAAAAATAACTCAAAATACATTAAAGAACTTGATGTAAGACCTGAAATCATAAAATATATAGCAGAAAACTTAGACAAAATACAATATTCATTTCATTAATACCTGTGGGTTTGTCTCCTATGGCAAGAGAAATAAAAGAGAATATAGGCAAATGAGACATGAGACTGCCTAAAGTAGAAAGATTCTATACAGCAAAAGAAACTCTCATTAAAATAAAGATACACCCTACTGAATGTGAGAAAATATTTGTACATCAAACATTTGTCAGAGTTGGTATCTAATATCTACAAAGAGTTCATACAACTGAACAAAAGGAAAACAAGAAAGCCAATAAAAAATGTACTGATGAGGGTGTGGAGAAAAGTGAACACTCATACACTGTTGATGGGAATATAGACTGAGCCAGCCTCTATGAAAACCATGTAACCCAGCAATTCTACTTCTAGGTATCTACCCAAAGAACACAAAAACCCTAATTTTGAGGGGTAGATGCACTCCTATGTTCATTGCAGCACTATTTATAGTAGCTAAATTATGTAAATAATGTAAGTGCCCACAAACAAATGACTGGTTTAAGAAGATGTGGATCACACACACACACTCACACACACACAAACACACACATACAAGAGTGCTACTCTGATGTGAAAAAAAAAAATGATGAACTTTTGCCGTCTGTGAAAACATGCATGGGACTTGAGGGGCTACAGCTAAATGAAATAAGTTAGAAGGAGAAAGACAAATACCAGATGGTTTCTCTTATATATGGAATATAGAGAAACAAAACATCAGACAGAACCAAACCAAAAAAATTGTAGAAATCTGACTGTAGAATTGAGGCTACTAGAAAGAGTTGGGATGAAGGGACCCATAATGGTATATGATAGAGGTCTATGATGGTGATGCCTTAGTAGTGGGTGTGTTGTGATAACACATATCTGAAGAGATGGCATCCTATACTTCTAAATCATATACTGTGTTGTAAACCAATGTTGCCTTAATAATAATAATAAAAAAATGTAAAGAAATGCAGATGTCCACATATTGCTATATAAGTTATTAAAAATACTACCAAGCCACAATGATTGAAAAACAATGTGCTATTACCCAAGGATGAACAGAATGTATGTAATAAAACAGAGGACCTGTTATATATAGGAACTAATACAAAAGTTTCACCATAAGTCAGTGAAAAAAAATTGGATTGCTAGGTGGAAAGTCTTATGGAAACTGGCAACCTATATGGGAAAAAAAATGGAATTCATCACATATATAAGGAAATTCAGGTGAATTAAATGTGAAAGGAAAAATACAAAAACTAAGTAAAAGAAGAAAATGAAGGGTATCTTCATGTTTTTGGATGCTGATTTGTAACCCAGAACAAAAATGATGACTATTTCGTTTATGAAAAACTGATGAATTTTACTCCATTTACAGAAAGAATTATTCTTCAAGAAAGAAATCTTTGATAAAGATAAAACATGGATGGGGATATTAAGAATTGTTAAATACAAATAGAAAAGAAATATTTCAATATAAATGCAATACTTAAGTATTAACAAAAAACAGAGAAAATTACATGGGAAATGTATACAATGTCTATACAGGCAATGCAAAGAAGGGGAAATTCAAATGGCTCCTAGGTGGATGAAGATATGCCCAACAGCTACAATAACTCTCAAAACACAGTAAAATTAGTAAGTAAATAAAGTCTTTCATCATTACAGTGACAAAAGTTAGAAAGTCACACAATATCAAGTGTCATTGACAAATTGGTAAATGTTACTCTCATGCTATACTGGTGAGCATCCATACTTTTTTAGTCATTGTGTAAAACTCTCTAGAAATACTAAATAAAGTTATTAATATTGTATTTTGAATTAATACAATTTCTTTCAGAAAGTTCATCTTTAAAAATCTGTGGTCCATTGTATGTTTAGGGTTGTTTGTTGCAACCTAGAAATGATTTGAAAAAAAAAAAAAAAATGTCTTGTAAAGAGTAGTTGACACAGGGCCTCCCCGTTGGCGCAGCGGTTGAGCGCTGGGTTGCGAAACTGCGCGCGGCCTCTGCGGCGCCGGTTCGATCCCCGGCTGCTCCCCGGCCACCAGAGGAGGGTCCCACATGGCGTGCAGACCTCTCCTGCCGCCCGCTGCTCCCCTCAGCAGTGTACTTCGGTCCTTCTGCCTGCTCTGCTCCCCGCTCTGGCTCTGGTGAATTCTCTCACCCTCCCGCACTTCTGACTGTACCCAGTGCATGTATAAACAAAACAAACAAACAAACAAACCAGCAAACAAATAAATAAAGCATGCCTCTATAAAAAAAAAAAATAATAAAAAAAAAGAGTAGTTGACACATAGACTGCTTTGCAGCAATCAGAAGCAGTAACTATTTGCAGCCTTTGAATAGATTATTAAAATGGTTTGGAGCTAAAAAAAAAAGTAAAGCATTTAGACAAATTAAAAACATGCATTTTGGAAGGAAGCATACATGTCCAAGGAGCTAAGTTAAACTCCTTCAAATGTTGGCTTTATAGGAGAGTGTGATGCCAGTGGACATAGGGAAATAATGAGAAAATAAGGAATAAAAGCACAGAGGAGTCTTGCTAAACTGCTGACTAGTGGACCACAAATTGATCAGTAAGATGGACTCAAATCTCTGTACTTGAGGTTGAAAAAAAAAAAAAAATGAAAATCATTGTTCTTTCTTTTGTAGCTGTGTTTCTTCGTGGTTAATCTCCTAACCTTTTACTGTTTTCGTCCCCTGATCTATATATTGAATGAAAAATAACTGCCTCACTCTTTAAAATTAGGATTGAATGAACTAGAGTGCAGAAAGCCTTAGGACAGTGCTGGAACATGGTAAGCATTAGTGAGTGTCAGTGATTGGAAGGTTGTCCATGTGACTTACTGGTTTAGGACAGAGTCCTTGGCACCAGGCACACTTGCTACTTCCAAAGCTGTCTCTGCCTCTGGACAACTGTGAACTGGCTCAAGTTATTACACTCCAAAAGTACCAGCCCTATTCTCTATACGATGGGCATGGAATAACAAGGTCTCAAGCTATTGTGAGGTTCACTGTCTTAGCGCATTTAGGATACTATAACAAAAATACCATAGACTTAGCTTATAAATATCAGAAATTTATTTCCCACATTTCTGGAGTCCTGCAAGTCCTAGATCAAGGTGCCAGCAGATTTAGAGTTTTGTGAAATTCTGCTTCCTGATTCACAGCAGTGTCGATGCTGTGTCCTCATATGGGAGAAAGGGGTGAAAGAGATATTTGGGGTCTCTTTACAAAGAAACTAATTCCACTCATGATCTAATTTCCTCCCAATGTGCCCCCCTATTAATGCATTAGAAATGAAGATTTAACATATAAATTTGGGGGACTGGGCACAAACATTCAGCCAGTATCAATCATATACCAACAATATAAACAAAGTTGGTAGCTAAGAGCTGGCAAGAAATAATTGCTCAATGCACATTTATTGCTGCTATTATTTATTATTAAAATTAAAAAATGGAAATTGCATTCAACTAAGCATTTAATCAAGTGATATTAAAATAAAAATATAGAAAACTCAATATTCAATTTTTGTCTCTTGTTCATTCAACGCAATGGCTTTCAAATTTTTCATTTATACTATTAAAAATTCTTGCATTTTCCAAATATTTTGTTTATATGGGTGGTCTTTATCAATATGTACTAAATTAGAAGTTAAATTGAGGCATTTGAAATATTTATTTATTCAGTTAATATCACAATGAAAAACCTGTATCATGCTATTAGGATTATATTTATTAAATATAATGTATTGGAGAAACAGCTATTTTATGAAACAAAAGGATAGTCAGAAGACAGGTATTGCTTTCAATTTTTTCAACCTTCTTATGTCTGACCTAATGGAAAACAGCTGGAATCTTATATTTGCTTCTATATTTAATCTGCTGTGATATGTTGTTTGGTTAAAGCATTAAAAGAAATATTAACCTCACAGATATGTATTGGGAAAGAAGAGTGTTTTAATAGCCTTTTCATATAATTGTGGATATTCATCTTTGATGTTATGCCAAAACTTGATAAGTGGCAGTTCTTTAAAGGTTAATTGCAGAATCTGAACTGATGTAGAATCTGAAATTATATCAAAGAAATTTTACTATGTTACATTAAAATCCATTTATCTAATTGATACTTTAAATAGATTTTTAACCATTTGTGATTTTGTAGCATCATGTATCATCATGCATTGACTTACTGAGTTAATGTTGACACAATTCACTAAAAATATCAAAAATTTATATATGTTAATGTTAACCATAAGATCTTAACCTGAAAAACCTTTCAGTATTAGAAAGCTGTCAACATTCTAATTTTTGTTTGAAAGCCCAAATTTTGTATGAACAAATATCAGTTGTTGATTAGTTTATTTCCAAGAATGTATGCCATATGCCCAAATATGAATAATTACTATTTCTTCCCCAAGTTTTTTTTAAGTAAAAATGATGTTTCATGAAAAAATGTAGCTGCTACAACAACCCATTCACAAAAAACCTTCCCCTTGAGAAAACTATTCTGCATTAATATCCACAACAGGACTTTATGCACACTTCCCATTTGTCACAAATCATACTTTTAAAAGATATATAAAATTAATATTTCTTTTTGTCATGAAGAACATTTATTTATTTTTTGTTTGTTTTTGTTATTGTATATGGTAAGGAGTAAAATTTGGTGCCACTACTTTGATTCATGATAAGGTACCAAAGGTCTTACCTGCTATTGATTCTCTAAACACACTTTGTTGTAACCTCATAGAACTCTGGACTTGATCTTGTGCGTTGTGCACCTAATCTATTGAAGTTTGCATTTACTTCTCATTTCCCAAGATAGTGTCTTCCAGTGACATCCAACCTGTACTTAAGATTGCAACATGGAGGGAAAAGTGAGGAAGGAAATTTTTGAAACAAAATCAAGTGAAAAATAAGAGAAAAAAAAATCTGTTGTGTGAGGATATAGTTTTAGGGACACTATCATTCTCCCACATCAGAAGATTGAACCCAAAATCCATGAGCATATGAGCATTGGTAAAGAAAGGCAAAATTACCCATCTGTAATTCTTGCAGATTTTACATGCAGTGAGCAATAGCAATGCACAGCAACTAATTAGCCTCTCTGTTTGAGAGTCATTGACATTTCAGTAATTCATATCCAAGCTGCAAAAGTATAACAGTTAACCTCCAATTCGTTCCATTCTTGGGTCATCCATCTATCATTGAGAGTAGAGACTCTTAGGTAACGATGAAAGGAGTTATATGTTGACATTCCTTAAGCTGATGTGCCACTTAGGAAATTTTGGTTACCCACAAATACCATCACTAAATATCTTCTTTATCAATGGATGCCTACTGTCAGATTCAAAATTCCCAAGTCCCTGTATTTCATAAATATATGTCATACCTGACGCTTATCTTGCTTTCACTCTGCCATTAAAATTATCCTTCCTGGTGTCCCTGAAATTATTAACTGCTTTGGCAATAGGGGGTAAATAATTTTTAATAGTTTCTTTATAATATTTATGCTACCAGCTAGCATGTCATGCTAGACGTCATGACATGTCATGTACCCCCCCCACAAAGAGGGGTTATGACCCATAATCTTACTTTCTAACAGATTTATTCTATGTCTAGTTTGCTTGGTCAATGTACCTTTTCATCTTGAAGCATCCGGACCTTAATATGTCCTGCTATCTCAAACCAGTGGCACGTCTAGATAGTGTCACTGTAGGAAACCTTAGTGAAGTGTGTAATCAATTGAAATGTTTGACTTCTTTTACTTTTTTTTAAATAAAAAAAAATTTAGTGTTTATTTTTGCATAGAATAACTGGGGTGTAGGACAGAGATGTGGGGTGGGGGGAGAGGATTCACCAGATTCAGATGGGTTCACTGGTGAATTCAAACAAACATTTAGGAAAGACATTTTACTAATTCTCTACAATATCATTGAGAGAATAGAAAAAAAATACTTCCTATTTTATCCTATGAGTTTAGTACTACCATAAAAAACAAAATCAGACAAAGGCATCACAAGAAAAAGAAAACTACAGACCAATATCTTCCAGGAATGTAAATGCAAAAATCCTCCAAAATAGTAGCAAATCAAACCCAACAATATATAAAAAGGATTATACACTATGACCAAATGGAATTTTCCCAGGCATGCAAGGCTTGTTCAACATTTGAAAATCAATTAATATAAACCATCACATGAACAGGCTAAAAAGAAAAATTGTAATATCACGTCATTTAACAAAATCCGATAGTTATGATAAAAACTCTTATTAAATTGATAATAGAGGGGTACTCCCTCAACTTTATGGATTAAGATTTTTATCTACAATCTGCAATAAACATACAAATCACATCGTATTTAATGGTGAGAAACTTAAAGCTTTCTCACTATGATCAGGAACAAGGCAAAGTTATCCGCTCTACGCTTTTCCAACATTATAGTGACTAGTACAATAAGACAAAAAAAAAAAAGCTCCCAAACTAATAAATAATTATAACAAGGTGGAATATGTAATAATGTTAGTATAAAAAAAGCCTGTGTCATTCCTATATATCACAGAGGAATTTGAAAGTAAAAATACAACATGATGCACACTACCCCCAAATTTTCATGTACCCCTAAAATGAAATACGTAAGAAGAAAATAAAAGAAAGTGTGCTTAAGATCTAATAAATGAAAGAGGAGAAATCAAAACAGACAGAGCAGAAATCAAAAGAATAATCAGAAACTACTAGGAACAATTATATGCACATAAGCTCAAAAACCAGAAGAGATGGACAAATTCCTACAACTCTACAATCACCCAAAGCTGGATAAAGAATAAATAGAACACCTAAACAGACCAATTACAAGCAGAGAAATTGAAATGGTAATCAAAACCCTTCCCAAAAACAAAAGCCCAGGATCAGATGGATTTACAAATGAATTCTTTTTTTTTTTCAAAGATCTATTTATTTATTTATTTTTACAAGCACTGGGTACAGTCAGAAGCAAGGGAGGGTGAGAAAATTCACCAGAGCCAGAGTGGGGAACAGAACAGGCAGACTGACGAAATACACTACTCAGGAGAGCAGTGGGCACAGCAGGAGAGGTCTGTCGCGTCATGTGGGACCCTCGACGGTGGCTGGGGATCGAACCAGTGCTGCAGACGCTGTGGGCAGCCTGAATAGCCAATGCTGTCCTGAAAAAAAAAAAAAAAGAGGGGAATGGAGACATCATACTCCCAGACTTCAATCTATACTACAAAGCCATAATAATCAAAACTGCATGGTATTGAAACAAGAAGAGACACATGGATCAATGGAACTGAATAGAAAATCCAGAAATAAACCCACAGATTTACAGTCAACTAATCTTTGGCAAAGGATCAAAGAATATGCATTGGAGCAAAGAAAGTTTGTTCAATAAATGGTGCTGGGAAAACTGGGTCGCTACATGCAAAAGAATCAAGCTTGACCACAAACTCACACCATACACAAAAATCAACTCAAAATGGATTAAAGAAGTAGACATAAGACCTGGAACCATAAAATACATAGAAGGAAATATAGGCGAAACACTACGTGATATGCATATCAAAGACATCTTTACAGACACATCACCCAAAGCAGTGATAGTGAAGGCAAAGATAAACAGCTGGGACTACATCAAATTAAAGAGCTTCTGCACAGAAAAAGAGACAATAACAAAAACAAAGAGAAACCCCACCGACTGGGAGAACATTTTTGCACCCAACACTAATGATAAAGGACTGATCACAAAAATCTGCAAAGAGCTGATGAGACTCAACAACAACAAAGAAAATAATCCTGTCAAAAAATGGGCAGAAGAGCTAAAAAGAAACTTCTCTGAAGAGGAAATGCAAATGGCCAACAGGCATATGAAAAAATGTTCAGCATCATTTGTAACCAGGGAAATGCAAATCAAAACTGCAATGAGATACCATCTCACACCAGTGAGAATGGCACATAGTAAAAAAAAAAAAAAAAAAAACTAACAACACAAATGTTGGCAAGGATGCAGAGAAAAAGGAACTCTCCTGCATTGCTGGTGGGAGTGCAAACTGGTCCAACCACAATGGAAGGCTGTGTGGAGATTCCTCAACCTGCTAAAGATGGAGCTTCCATATGATCCAGCAATTCCATTCCTAGGTATTTACCCAAAGGACACAGAATCTTTAATTCAAAAGGGCACCTGCACTGCTATGTTTATAGCAGTACTATTTACAATAGCTAAGCTATGGAAAAAACCCAAATGTCCAACTATAAATGACTGGATCAAGAAGATGTGGTACATATACACAATGGAATATTACTCAGCAATCAAAAAAAAATAAACTCAAGCAATTTGAAGCAACATGGATAGAGCTGGACGGGATTATGCTCAGCAAAATAAGCCAGAAAGAAAAAGACAAATACTGGATGATCTCTCTCATAGGAGGGATTTAGAAAACCTAAATAAGGGACCAGGAAAAAGACTAATTATAATAAAGTAAAAATCAAAATCAACAGGCAACTATAAACCAGAGACACACTATGGGGGTGGGAGGTAGAAGGGATTATGGTCAAAACAAGAGGGGGTGGGAATTGTATGGGGACTATAACCAAGATGAAAAGGCATACATTGTGCAAAACTGAAAAATGATGTAAAAATATATATAAAATACAATAAAAATATTAAAAAAGAAAGTGTGCTTAAGATCTAAATGCTGAAAATTGCACGACTCTAATGAATAAAATAAAAAAAAACCTAAATAAATGGGGTGCTATTTTATTTCATAGATAGGCTCTCAATGATGTCAAGATGTCACTTTTACCCAACGTAATCTACATTTCAATGCACTCCTAACATAAATCCCAGAAAATTATTGTGTATATTGCCAAAGTAATTCTTTAGTTTATATTGATCAGCAAAATATGAGAATAGTCAACACAATATTGAAGAAAAGGAATACAGTTTGAGGAACGACACCACAAACTTCTACAGTTACTATAAAGTCACAGTAATCAAGATAGTGTGGTATTGCAAAAGAATAGAAAATAGGCCAAGGGAAGAAAACAGGGAGCCCAGGAATATACCCACACTAATATAGTCAACTGATCTTAGACAAAGGACCACAGGCCATAGAAAGAAGGAAAAATTGGCTTTTCAAAAATTAGTGCTGGAACAACTGGATATCAACATGCAAAAAATGAACCTAGATGCCCACATTATACCATTCACAAAAATTAGCTCAAATAGGTCACAGACTTGAATGCAATATACAAAACTATAAAACTTGCCAAAGATAACACAGGAGAAAAGTTACATGATTTTGGCTATGCCAATGACTTTTAAGGTAGATTACCAAAAGCATTATCCATGAAAGAAATAATTGGTAGACTAGACTTCATAAAAATTAGACTTCTATGTGAAGGACAATAGCAAGAGGATGAAAAGGGAAACAATAGACTGGGAGAAAGTATTAACAAAAGACACATGTGATAAAGGAATTTTTCTCAAAATGCACAAAGAGGGTGCCGCCCTGGTGACTCAAGGGGTTAAGCACAGCACTATGAAGCTATCCACAGCCACTACAGCAGAAGTTCAATCCCTGGCCAGGGAGCTACCCACATGCACAACAGACCTTTCCTGTCTCACCCGCTGCTCCCCTCAGCAGTGTATTTCAGTAGATCTGCCTGTTCTGTTCCTCATTCTGTCTCTGGTGAATCCTTTCACCCCCTGCTTCTGTGGCCTATACCCCAATTCTTGTATGCATAAATAAATAAATCTTTAAAAAATCCACAAAGAATTTGTAGAAATCAATCTAAGAATACAAACAATCATATTTAAAAATGAGTTAATGACCTTAACAATTACCTTACCAAAGAAAATAGATGGATGACAAATTAGTATATGGAGAGATGATACACACTGTATGTCATCAGGGAAATGCAGATCAAAACTATAGTCAAATACCACTGACTACCTTTTAGGACAGTCAAAGTCCAGTATTTTGCCAACACCAAATGCTGGTTAGGATTAAGATATGGAGCAACAAGAACTCTCAGGCATTGATAGTGGGAATGCAAAATGGTACAGTCACTTAGGAAGACAGTTTGGAGATTCCTCACAAAAGTAAACATACTTTTACATATGCTCCTGAAATTATACTCTTTAGTTTTTACCCAAAGGAGTAAACAACATTCTTAATAATTCTATTGAAATGAAAGTGTTATTTTGATTTATTTCTTTCCATTTTTTCCATTTGTATGCATATATACATATACTTCTTCAGTGCAAATGGGAACAAAGTGTCTATTTTATATCCCTTAAAAATTTCAAGAGTATAGAACATTTTAGACTTTAAAATATGTGACTTTTATATGACTTCATATTACATAAGATGGAAATAAAGATGGGTCAATTAGATGGATTATTCCCTTTTGGATTGGACATATAAATTATTGCTGGTTTATATCCATAAGCATGTAGTGAACATTTTCATAGAAAGATCATCTGCTTTCTTAAGATAATTTTTATATGGAATTATAAAACAAAAGCATAGGACATTTATGAAGCTCTTGAAAAACATTAACTTATTAATTTTCTGACTGGTTGTACCAGTTTCACTAAGTTTGTGAGATTAGTGCACACTCGATAGAATTTTTTTCTTTCCTTCTCAATTTCATACCCCCAAATTTTATCACATTGTTTTTTAAATATATACAATTATAACTGATTATTGCCTATAGGTTTGTTGATCTTGTTTTCTTATTTATTCAAATAAATAAGAATTTATTCAAATAAATTTATTTGAATAAATAAGAAAATTTTCTTCATGTCTATTGCTAATTTTATATTGCTATTGATTCTTATGTTATTGATCTATAAGAGCCTTTTTTAAAGATTTATTTATTTATACATAAAAGAACTGAGGTACAGGCCAGAGGTGTGGGGTTTTAGAGGGTTCACCGGAGAGAGAATGGGGAACAGAACAGGCAGATATCCTGAAATACACTGCTGAGGGGAGCAGCAGGTGAGTCAGGAGAGATCTACTGCACCATGGGGGTAGTAGCTTCCTGGTAGGGGATTGAACTCATGCTGCAGTGGTTGCAGATAGCTTCATAGGTTTTGTCTTAACCCCTTGCACTACCAGGGAGGCCCTCTAAAAATTTTTATATTAATGACATTTTCCATTTGTCACAATTAGCTTGTGATTTTATAATTTTGTTTGTTAAATCTTGCTCAGTCTTGAAAGTCTAATAATATGCCCCATGCTTTCATAAAATGAAAATTTTGTCCATTTTGATATCCTTTTGTCACTTATGTATATAGTATTTGTTACATAGTGAATTTTACCTTTATTTTATGAAATGGATTAGGAATTGAGTTTTGCATGAAGTGTAATCTGTATATAATTCCTTTGTGAATATGTATAGTTTGGGCCTGGCTATTCTTTTTCAATGATTTTGCAGTTTCCACATGAATGACTAATATTTTAATTTTATCTTTATGTTTTATAGTTTCTAGAACAAGACCTCCCAAATTATTATTTTTTATGTTCTTAGTGAAACTCAACTATAGAATCTTCCCGATGAATTTTAGGATACTTTAAAATTTAGAAAGATCTTACATATCTCATGAAAAAAAAAATCTCAGTGGGATCTTGATTGCCATTGCATTGCAAACTCTCATAAAACCTGAAAATATTTTCTTTCTCTTTGATTAACTAGAGTTTCTGAGGAACATGTTGCCACCTTGTTACTGTGATCTAGTGTTGGTTTGTTCTTATCTGAGAATGCCATGGTCAAATAGGCAACAGGATCTCAGCTTTGGAGGAGCTGAGGTTTCCTGGCTCCTCCATCTGGACTGAGGTTCAGTGCCCTATGACCTCTCTCAGCAGTCACTTCCTTTCCTTCTACAACGAGTTCCCTTTTCCAGATACCACCCTCAGAAACCTCTGCAGGAGTTCCTGATTGCTAGGCCATTTCCAATCAAAAAGTTCTGTAATATAGAGCTCCTTTCTGGGCTATTTGCATTATGACCAGATTATTAGAGAGGAAAAAGTATTTTGAGATACAATTACATCTGGGATTCCAAAGAAGTCAAGAAGCCTGAGTCAGAGGAAAAGACTTTGGTCTGTGAGTCAATATGCCCAACCATGTTGCTATCTTGGGAAAGTCAATTTTTGTCTCCTGACTTCCAGTTTCTTTGTGTGTAAAATGAGTGGGTGGGAGTCAGTTAAAGTTCCCTTTTAGTTTTAGGATTTGTGGTGATGAGAAACCTTAGGCCACAAAATCCTTAGTTTCAATTTATTTTTTACAAGTCAATTTTTTATTTCTTTTGTGTGTACCCAATTTATTGGTGGAAACACAATTTCTCTGGTGTTTCTTGATTCTTTTCTTCCAGGTCACCATGTACTTATGTTCCAGAATCTCTCAGAACTTAGATCAGTGAAGGTGGGACAGAGAGACAACACTAGGACATTGTACAAATTAGAAAAGTGTGTTCATTCTGGAAAGACAGCTTCTTTTTCAAGCACCCTTTCCTTACATTGCTGTCATCTCAGAGCCATGGTATGTATGGCAAGCAGAGTGCTCTAGTCTCCACCAACTTCTGCAGTGAGATCTCCATACACAGCAAGCCATACACAGCAAGCATTAACTGGGGGAGAGTTGGTTACCCCACACATTGCACCCTGGACTTATCTTTAGTTAGGGGGTGAAAAAACTGCTAAGAGGTGGGAAGTCTTGATAAAGAGTTCCAGTACAATAGTCCCTTAACAGAATCGAAGTGAGGCAGCTGGACCTCAAGAAAAGGAAAGCCTATTAGAGACCAGAGGCTGCGGAGCAGGGCTTGAATTGCCTTTGCGGAGATCACGAAGCCACACCTTCACATAGTTCAAAGCAAGCATGAGAGGAACTCAAAAAGACTTATTGGCAGTCTTGCCACTCTGTCTAAGATTAGGTCTAGAAAGTTGCTACAGGGTGTCTACTTTCTCTTTCCACCTCATTGTTTATACAAATCTGGCTTAAAAAGTGTGGGGAGATACTGATCTTTCTAAATATGAATGTGTTGAATCCAGTTGAATTCTAATAACTATTTCATTTTTGTAATTTCTTATCTCTGAGGACCATATTTTGCATGATAATCTCTTGATGATTCAGACCCTAAGGCTAGTTACCTAAAGAAACAGAATAGACACTTGTCTATATGATGACCTCTTACAAAGTAAGATCTGTGAAAACTGCCTTTTGTGGGCAAATGTTACCAATTTTATGATTTGACCTAAATAGAATTATGAAATAAATGGTACAGTAAAAATGATAGGAATATCAAGCTGTGATCTCTTCCTACACAGTTGTTTGCCTTATTTGAAGGAGATGGTTGGTCCTATGTACATTGCCTCATGGAGTGGATGTGACAGAACAAGTTTCTCTGAAGCCTGGGTGTCCCCTGAGCCCAGGCACTCAGGGCAGTGATTTTTCAACTGAGTGGAAGTGGGAGGAGAAGGGGTGAGGATGAGTTGTCACAACTGGGGGAGGAGAATCATACTCCCTGCATCTGCTAGCTAGAGTCCAGGGCTACTGCCAACCATCAATGCTCAAGACAGGCCTCTACAACTACAAAGAAGTCTTCAGTCCAAAAGGTCAGTGGTGCTGAAGTTGAGAAACTCTGCCTTAGGGGAATTTAGGCAAGTCAGGAGTAAACAAAATATTTGAGAGAAACATCCTGGAAGGATAAATTCCTCCCTCCACACACCCTCCTTTTCTCATCAGAACTAGAAGAAAAATACTATACCAAACTAGAAGTAAGAGAAAGACAGGAGTCATCTTTTCTATTCTCTAGGAATTTATTCAGAATTTGAGTTCATTAATCATTAGTGGATCTACAAAATCTGCTGGACATGTTTCATAAAACATTTCAGAATAAAGTGTGAAATAGCATTTCAGTTCGATTCATTCTTGGTAATTGTTGATTCACTGACAAGTGGCTTTCTAAGTGACATTTTCTCTGGGTTTAGATGCTGCTATAGACAGGAACTGAGTGTCAGAAGACAGTAAGCATCTAGAAACACTTCTAGGCTGCTAGAAGGATCTTTGATTGTAACACAGGTTTTTCAACTGCTCATATTTTGACATGTGTTTATCTAAGGTAGAATTAACAAACAGCTCTGTTCATTCATCAATCTAACACCTCAAGTTCAGAGTATGCACAGCTCTTCTCATTAATCCCCTCTATCTTTCACGGCAGCAGCTGAAATAACCCACTCTAGGGAATTATAATTGCTTTTAAAATTTCATCACACATTCAGAAAGGATCTAGAAGATTTGGGGTAGGAAATTACAAATGCAAGAATGATGTGCTATTTAATCTTAAATATTCAAATTAACTTGATTTGTATCTATTTGCATAAAGATTCCCACTTTTCTAATACTTAAACATATATATATATATATATATATATATATTTATATACACACACACATAAATTTTTGTGAAGGGTGTGTTTGAAAGTGTGGCCTGGGATGGCTCAGTGTTCTAAATTGCTGTTTTTAAGGAAATTTCTGTATCTGTGAGGAGATTCTAAAGTAAGGCAGAATAACATTAATTGTGATGACTATGTGCACTTAGTTTGATTTATGAAACTTCAGGTACATTTGCAAACTAGTTGTTAAACACTATCAGTGTAAAAAATTGAATTATATAAAATTAGAATTAAATTATTTTAGACACAAAGGCAATAAATGCTCAAGTGCATTATTAACTGCTTTATTACATTAATTATGAATTTCATCTGTATGATGGATGTTATTTAATGGTGTGCTATTATGTATCTATGCTTGATAGTGTCAAACATACTGGCCACTTAAAATCAATCATGATTGGAGAATTTACACCATGGAAATTGGCAAATGCTACCAGTCAGGGCTTCCTTCTTCAACATCTCTCTCTTGGAGCTGTTAAATATTTGCCAGGATGACAATGATAATAGCTAATAATAGCTGTATTAACACCAGCTATTATCCTCCACCACACTGTTGGGAGGTCTCTGCACACCACTCTCAAATAAGTGGAAAACCAAAGCACCAGGACTTCATTGATGAGAACTACATAGGCGAAGACCTCCAACAGCAAGTCAGACACACACACACACACAAACACACACACACACGGTAGTGGATGATGGCGCTCTTCTAAGTGTTTCAGCCTTCTTAAAGAGAAAAATTCTTCCTATGATGGGAGAAGAAATGCCCAACAAATAGAATACAATAAACAGGAGAAACATTGGACTAGGGAGTCAGTGAAGTAAAGAGTAAGAATCTAATAACATGGAGACTCCATGAACTGTTATTTGCCATGAGACTGGACAAGTCATTTTACCCTCCTGCATGGATATTCAAAAGATCAAAGATGGCAGTGAAATGAATACATTTTAGACAGATTTTAAATGGGAAGTCATTTGCTTAGAAAGAAGGAGGCTGATTAAGATGTTGCGGCTTCTCATTCTAGAGAGGAATTAGAGACTGAAAACTGCACAGTGCTGGAGGGACTGGCTTATTAATCTACGTCTTTGGCAAAAGGCACACCATTAAGCACAAAGGAACACTAAGTAACTACCTGGGGTCAATTAACAAAAAGCTGTTTCAACTATGTTCTTTTTTTTTTAAGATTCATTTATTTATGCGCACAAGAACTGGGGTACAGGCCAGAGGTGTGGGGTGTGAGAGGATTCACCAGAGACAGAGAGGGGAACAGAACAGGCAGACTGACTGAAATACACTGCTGAGGGGAGCAGTGGGTGAGACAGGAGAGGTCTGCTGCGCCATGTGGGTAGCTCCCTGCCTGCCCAGGGATTAAACTCCTGCTGCAGAGGCTGCGGATAGCTTCATAGTGCTGTGCTTAACCCCTTGCGCCACCAGAGAGGCCCCAAACATAGGATCTTCTGTACTCTACCATCCTTTCTCAGGGTCAGGGCTTGTTTTGCTTCAAGGCAGTGGAACATGTTATTTACATCTGCATGCTCTCCTAATACATGTGTCAACTTGGGTTACAAGTAATTTTCCACAAAGTAGACTCTTATACACACAGAGAAATTTTTTCTCACAGTAAGTGAAGAAAAATGAGAGTTATTTTTCAGAGTAGTGAATTTTGAACTTTCAACCAATATTCAACATAATACATTTCTTAGCAAAACTCAGTGCATATGTGCATATAAAAATGTGTGTATATAGATAAAAATGAAACATTTGCATAAAGCACTACTTACCTTTATTGTGTGCAATGTACATGGATTTTTTTCTTCTATTCTGATCCATTATAAAGTGCTGTTCAAGACTCTTTAAATTGATGTCATGACCCACAAATGACTCAAACCCTACAAGTTGGGAAACACTTCTGACAGGATAAGAAAATACCAATTATGTCTTTTATTTGGACATATCACATTTATCTTGATAGCAAACAAATCATTCATAGAAGTAAATGTATAAAAATCTTTATGAAACAAACAATAAAAAGAAACACTGACAATATTCAGTCTACTCAGAAATGTGAACACCAATAGTTGGTGTTAATTCTCCCTCTATGCCAATAATTTAGCAATTGCTGATAAACCTCTGTTCTCTTCCAGTAAGTTCCAGGCCTGTAGCTTTAGTCAGTGGCATTTTTAGGACTCTGTCTTCAAATGTGTGCAACCATATGTATGTAACCATATGTGTGCTTTTACAGTAAGAGGCAGTAGTGATTCTCTATCTAGGGAACACTCCAAGATGGCACCAACTTTTCCCATCTTGTTTTTGCCTACAAGTAAACCTAAACCCAATCCCAAACCACTTCAGGAACTCATTATATAGCAACATGGGAACAATACATTAAACTGTACTTTACACCCCGCTGTCAAAACAAAGCATCAGTGGTTTCTTGGCCATCCTGCAGACCTGAATTACAGTGCCCTTACAGAACCAAACAGAACTTAAGACATGCTCCATACTTATGAAAACATGTGATGTGAACAAGAAAATGAATTAATTTCCTCATTGGTTTAGATCACATTAATGGAGTATGAGTTAATGGGATTAATTTGAAAGACATATAGATAAGTATAAGGTAAAAGATCAATCCACTGTAAAGAATTACTTTTTCAAACTCTTACCTTTAAGTCCCTGAATCTTTCTTCTTTAGGTATTTCATGATTTGTTTTGTTTTAATTTTAATTTTGGAGTTACACATTTTTGCTCTTCCACAAGTTCTACTCACCGCGCACCAAACCACCATGCCAGTATACCCTCAGTCCCCTTTAGTGATCACCTGTACTGGTGTCAAGACCTGCCTTGGATAGATTCATGGTCCACAGAGAGAGATGTCTTAGCTACTAAACTGTGAGTGGCCATCGTCTAGTAGAATTTTAGATTCATTTGTAAAAGACAATCAAGATGATTCAGTTAGTGGATCTGTCTTGGAATCACTAGAACACCAGAAAGTTCTTTCAGCTGAGACAGCTAAACTGTTGCTGGTTAGGCGGTGCTGTTAAAGATAACTTACTAAATGACTGTTATGCCAGAGTCTTATTCATTCTAATTCCTAGTGAGACAAAATACTTTGATTAATTATATGATAGTATGTTGGTAGGAGCTTGGGAAATGCTTCAGGTGGCTAGAAAGCAGGCCTGGAACTTAAAGTAACAAATGCTTGGATGAACTCAAACATTCTGAGTTTTACAGTGCTTAATATGTTACATTGCTATGTTGATATGTAATGTCACAGATGGTAATATTAGTCATGAAAGAACAAAGAAGCCAAGTTTGTAGCCAAATGAAAGTTAAAAGAAGGGGACAAAAAGTGAACTTACCCCACAGACAGGTTTTGCTTATTGAAAACATCTTAACCACCATTGAACACCTTCCCAAGATCCATGTGTTGGCACAAGCAGATGGGGAAGATTGTAAATCTCAAAACTGGCTTAGCTCCCACTGAAGAACTAAAGTAAGGAGTGTGGTGAAATCAAATTCAGCAATGAATGGATGATCCTAATTTAACAATGGGCAGCCTTCCCGCAGATTCTCATGCAAACCAGTGGTGGCTTCCTCTTTTTTTAATTAACTACATAGCCTTTTCCAACCAGAAGATTTAAATGTTTACTTCTGTTTGCTTTGCGTCATTTGCATTTCTTTCAATTCTAAAAGGAAATTAACCCCTTAGGCCTAGGAGGACATCTTTTTGAAGAAACAGACAAATTGGGAAAAAGAAGCCACAAAGTAAAACTTTGCGTTCACTGCACGTATTCATGTCCAGCTAAAAAAGATGGTCAGTGTTTTGTATGGTAACAGTAGCAGAGTGACATAAATGCAATCAAAAGCGGTCCTTGGGAAGCTAGAGAGCAAAATCTTGATTACAAAAAAAAAAAAAAGATTCTTTAGGTCCTTAAGAAGGAAGAGCAGATTAGATATTGAGTCATGTAGAGCAATGTAAAAGGTAAATTCCTTTTCTACTTGAGAAATCACACAGAATTCTTCTCCCCCTCATCTTTCAGATGAAATGTAGGAGGTAAAGAGAAAAGAGGAGTATTTCACCTACTCAGTATGCCTATTGTTGATTCATTTTGACAGATGCATTCTCCTCATCTTAGGCACCTGGGCTATGACTAAGAGAGGGCGCGATAGCTGACTCTGACTCCAGGAGCTATATTTGGAGGCTGTAGCAACAGAGAAGAAGGGCTGGCTTGGTACTCTAAATGGTTGTAGTACAGGATAATTAGATGGAATTGTACACGGAAAAAATTTGTTAGAGTTACCAAAAATATTTCCTAACGAGAAGCCTGTTGTGCTCTGAAGTAGTCAAAGGGATGCAATGAATATTTCATCTCTTGAAACATTTAACAGAGAAAGAGATTCAGGAATAGAAAGTATATCTTAGAGTTATTTTTTGTTGGGTAAGAGTGGAGATCATCCATCTTTCTGGCCTTTATTTCTACCTAGACTTACACCATGGAGAAAGTGACAGTATGGACATGTAAACCAAGTCATCATAGGAGATCTAATCTTCAGACATGAAGTGATGAAGATAATCTTATTTCCATGCCTTATGGAGTGCAAAAACAAATGCTCTTGACTTTTTATGCTACATAGTTTTCTTTAGCAGATCGTTCTTCTGCAGTTACTAAAGGTGTTCTAGTTTTAGAAAAATAACAGTAAAATTGTGGTTTGATACTGAGTACCTATAGTTTATGGAGTGTAAAGGAAAAACACTCATAAAGTTTTGAGAATGAAGGTGATTAAGGGTCATGAGAGAAGGGTTATCAAAATATAAGGTGACGTGCCAGAAAAGGAAAGAGAATACCAATCTTGTGATACTGTCCCATACAATACCAAAAGTTATTCAATCAGTTAAATTTAGATTTTACACACTATGATTTATTTGACTAAATAGTTTTTTATGTTTTATCTGGTTTTTTAGCTTTAATTTTCAATAATGTGACTGCTTAAAGGTACAATTAGCTCAGTTATTGCTGGTTGTTTTACATAGTACATTTTAAACTGGAATATACACGGGACACTGGTAAGGATTTGCAAATTGAAGATTTGATTCAGTAGATCTGGGGATGAGCTCTGAGATGCTGCATTTCTACCACATTATGTTGATTCTCCTGGTCCATGACTACATTTTGAATAACCAGGTGTTACCTGACTGCCTGCTCTTAATCCCACATTATTCTGTGGCTACAAACTGGCATTTCCTTTGTTTAATATGCTTGAGGTGTGAATTAACTGTTATGCATATCTTTTACTATGTTTCATATTCCATTTATATTTCCAAGAGCCATATTGAAACTCTGATGGCATATTACAAAATCATCCAAATCCAGTGGTCCCCAACCTTGATTGCATATTAGAATCTCCTGGAGAACTTCAAAAACATACAAATGTGAGCCTCTACCCAAGGCCAAGAATTTCTGGGAGTGAAGCCAAAATATCGCTTTTCTTTCCCTAGTTTTATTACAAAACTTTAAATTTACAGAAAAGTTGAAAGAATCAGATATGGATTACTCATATACCTACCATAGCTGAACTAATAGCTTAATGATTGCCTATCTGCTGATAGACCTAGATTCAACAACTGTTGATATTTTGTTGCATTTAAATCATTTAACAATACATTTTTGCTTTACCTCAGGCATTAGTTCTTAACCAGAGTGAATTTGGTCCCCAGAGGACAGGTAGCAATGTCTGAAAACATTTTTGTTGATCACAACTTGGGGAGAAGGAGAAGTATCTAAAAGGTAAAGAGCCCAGGTTCCTCTAAACATCCTGTGATGCACAAAACAATAGCTAAAGTTGGGGAGGTGGGTTATGGAGGGTGGACTAAATAGGTAAAAGAAGGAAATAAAATGCCACAAGCATCCAGTTATCAAATAAGTAAGTCATGAGGATGTAATATATAGCATTATCACTATCCAGAGTAACATGGACATTTGCCAAGAAAGTAGGTCTTAAAAATTCTCAATGCACACAAAAAGACATTTTGTAACATTTTATAACTAGACATATGGTGAAAACCATTTTGCACTATTTGTACACAAGTTAGTGAATTGTTGTGTTGTATACCTGAAACTAATACAATCTTATATGTCAAAAAAAATGATTTTCTTCCAGAATACCACAATTTCAATATCAAACTTAAGATTGTGATTCCTTAGTATTTTTTAATTGTGAATCCATATTAAATTTTTCTCAATTGAACCCTAGATGTTTATGATTTTTGAGCCATAATCCAGTTAATATTTGTGTGTTGCATTTGTTTTATTTATTTAGTCTGTTAGAATTTGATCAATTCTCCCAACTTCATTTTTCACATTGTACAGAGAACTTTACAGTTGTTCCATGCATTAGCATTGCTTTGATGATTTCCTTCTATTTCATTGTCTAAGTTTCTTTCTACCCTTTGTATTTCCTGGGAAGTAGATGGATGGATGGATGGATGGATAGATAGATAGATAGAGAGACAGATAGTATTATATATAAAGTATTATATATAAAGGTTTGCTAGATTCAAATTAAATATTTTTGGCAGCAATATTGAGGATGATGCTACATGCCTTATATTGTTTTATAGCAGGAGCTTCGTAATTTCTGCTTTCATCTCTAGTAATGTTGCTTAATTTGATAACTTGGTACAAGCAGTGAACACTCTCATTTTAAAGTTTGTTTCTCATTTTATGATTTGAAAATACTCTTTTAGATAATTCTTTAGTATCTGTAAATTTTAGTTCCAAACAAATTTCACCTAATATATATTTTGGCATGTGTTGATATTCCTTGACTGAATCACTGGACATTGCAAAAAATTCAACCTCTTTATTTGTTAATGTTATAAATTAGCACAGATACTTGTGGCATGGCAAATGTTACATGGAAGATGGATTGAAAGTCACCATGTTGAAATCTATTTCTTCATTGACTATGAAGAACATGATGTTTAAATTCTGTAATCTTCATTTGTTAGCTAGAATTCTCAGGAGAAAATACCCATCTTTCATCAATTGGAAATCAACTACAGTTTCTTTGAAAAAGGCAAGACAAATGTTTAATTCTTTCTTTTAACTCTTAATTTTCATAGTAGATTTCAGAATAAACAGCTGGTAAAAAATAAGTTATCTCATCTTTAAACATTGAATAATACAGTGTATACTAATATAGATGTTGGTGAATTTATTTATTTATTTGTTTAAAGATTTATTTATTTATACAAGCACTGGGTACAGTCAGAAAAGCACGGGAGGGTGAGAGAATTCACCAGAGCCAGAGCGGGGAACAGAACAGGCAGACTGATGAAATACACTGCTGAGGGGAGCAGCGGGTGAGGCAGGAGAGGTCTGCCTCGCTATGTGGGACCCTTGCTGGTGGCTGGGGATTGAACCGGGCCTGCAGAGGCTGAGGGCAGCTTCGCAGCCCAGTGCTCAACTACTGCACACCCAGGGGAGGCCCAGATGTTAGTGAATTTAGATGTCAAGTTCTTTTGAGATTTTAGAAAGAGAATATAATTTTTGCAAAGATACTGTGGACTATATCAGCTGTTAGATGGAAGATGTATTGAAAGTCATCAACTTGAAATCTATTCCTTCATAACTTGAACTATTTTTGAGCAGTCTGTTTAGTCTCTCCTGAATCCATGGGTGGTAAGTGATGTGTGAAACCCAAACTCTTCTCAAACAAGAGTAAAGCAAATATTCAGTCAGAGCCTTGCATTGAAAGGCTGTTGTGTTTGAAAAAATCATCATTTTCCACAAGAGAAAATGAACATATTGTAGGAAGCAACTGGAACTAGTTTTACCCCTTTGTTTCAAAGTCTCGAGTTCTTTATTTCAGAGTCTAGAATCTCCTTTCTGTTGCTTTTCTTTGAATATACAGTTTTTAAATGACATTGATGTGGCACATTGAATTCTCAGGCCAGACCTCAAAATCTGTACCTGGAAAGGCGCTATTTCCTTCAATTTGTTGTCTTAGGAAAGAACTCTGTCTTCAGTGTATAACATGGCAAATTTGTTTTTATGATGAATACATGGGCACTTAGCACCAAAAAGTCACAGGCATCATCCAGATGTCTCCAAATTTGAGTGAACACATGGAACTGGTCTTATGGAAGCTTCTGTTAACCGAATGCACAATCTGGAGAGAAGATGCATTTTTTTTTTTTCCAAGGTCTGGAAATTTTAACAGTATCTGGCAGCTACTTCATTTTCAAGATAATCCTGTTACTGTTTCTGGTTATGGGCAGGGTTGGGGGTGGGGCACCCAAGGCACAGGCTTGGTGGCTTGTTGAAATTGGGTGGAGATGTTGTCATGTTGGTGTCTGCAGCATGAACTCAAATATGCTTTGGAGAAAGGAACCTGTGATCCTGTTACTTTCTGTCACTGAAGGACCAAAGTAGTGTGGGTGTGCTGAAACAAAGAGAAAGAAAACGAAAATGAGAAAATGAGTTCTCTGAATTGGTTAATTCAGGCTTTCACTTTTCAAATAATTGGTCAATTACTTAATCCTTAGCCAAGTAACTCCCCAAGGACCTGTTACCTCTTCATTTTATCTCTCAAAGATGTGCCATCTAAACAGCCATTTCTAAAGCTACCCTATTAGCCCTTGCTTGGACTATAAGGTTTGCTGTACTGACCAGTTTGCCATGGCGACTCAGCCAGGCCTTTGCTCTATTTCTCACTCTGGTCTCTTACCACTGATAGAAGAAGTGTAAACTGTCACTAAGAAGAGTTAACCGTCACTTAGCAAATTATTTTTCAATTTTCTTTTTATTTAATTGAATGATTCTCTTTATTATGTCCTTATAGACAGAAGCAGAAAATAAAGAGGTTACATTCAAGTGGGTTTAACACCATGACCATGTTGATTACCTTGCTTGCTCTGTTAATTTCCCTTATTTGTCCTGAAATTAAAACTCCATGACAGAATCAACCACACATATTTGTAATTAAAATACATATTAGTATATATAAAATTTGTGAGAAGTCCTGTGGCTAATAGAAAAATTGCAGCTTTGAAACACTTCTGCCTCTTTGGGAAGAGATGTACTTTGGTTGGAGAAACTAACACATTCAAGGAATACTGAGGATCTTAGCTACCAGCTTGGAGGACATAGCACTTTATCCCTGCCTTTTCAAAATCATATTTGTGGGCCTCACCTGGTGGTGCAGTGGTTGAGCGCTGGGCTGTGAAGATGCCTCTGCAGCAGGGGTTCGACCCCGGGCCACTGGTAAGGTTCCCACATGGCGCACAGATCTTTCCTGCAGTGCCCACTGCTCCCCTCAGCAGTGTACTTCGTCATTCTGCCTGTTCTGTTCCCTGCTCTGGCTCTGGAGAATTCTCTCACCCTTCTGTGCTTCTGACTGTACCCAGTGCTTGTATAAATAAATAAATAAATCTTAAAAAAAAACTTAAGGGCCTCCCCGGTGGCGTAGCAGTTGAGCGCTGGGTTGCGAAGCTCCCCGCAGCCTCTGCGGTGCCGGTTCGATCCCGGCTGCTCCCTGGCCACTGGAGGAGGGTCCCACATGGCGCGCAGACCTCTCCTGCCGCCCACTGCTCCCCTCAGCAGTGTACTTCGTCACTCTGCCTGCTCTGCTCCCCACTCTGGCTCTGGTGAATTCTCTCACCCTCCCGTGCGTCTGACTGTACCCAGTGCATGTATAAACAAAACAAACAAACAAATGAACAAATAAAATACATGCCTCCTAATAAATAAATAAATAAATAAATAAATAAATAAAAATTAAAAAAATAAATAAAAAAAACTTAAAAGATACACAAAAAAACCCACAAAATCATATTTGTATCTGAGTATGCACATAATTTAATATCTATGTATGTAATATTTTAATATATTACACATGTAATGCAAACATTTAAGATTAAAACCTATAATGTACAGAATAAAAATAGACATGAGCTAAAAGAGAAACAATAAAAAATGATTTGTACAAATTGTAATATCAATTGATCAGTGTTGTCTGTAAGTTTCATTGTCTTGCAGTAAGATCCACAAGATTGGAGTGAAGGTTTCGAAGGTAGATCTTCATTAGGTTTCTCAAGAATGGCCCCTATTTTTGCCTGTCAGCTCTATTACTTTGTATTTTCTTGAGGAAACCACTCATTAAGTAAACTTAATCCTGTTATGGGAGCTCTAACAGAAATGCATTCATTGATGGTGGAAGCAAAAGGAGAGGCCCATTCTGTTTCTTGATAAAGTTGATTTGGGGTAGCATGGAAACTTGCAATTGCTAATTAGAGCAGCTACTATTACGCTCACCCCCAAATAGCCCTGGCTTCATCCTAACGGTGGAAACTGGTTTCAGAGTAGTCTCCTACGTGGTCAGAAGGGAACAGTGCACATATTTTTTGGTTTGGTTTTGTTTTTATTTTTTCTTGAGCAAACATTTGTTTTCATATTTTCCTTTCTATACCTGTGGCATAAACAGAAGTGAGGGATCTGGTGGTAATGTGAGGGCACCATTTGTCATAGAAGGGCAATCAAGAATGCAGAGCCCTGGGCCTCCCCAGTGGCGCAGAGGTTGAGCGCTGGGTTGCGAAGCTGCCCACAGCCTCTGCAGTGCCAGTTCGATCCCGGGCTTCCGGGCGAGTGTCCCACACGGTGCGCAGACCTCTCCTGCCGCCTGCTAGTCCCCTCAGCCATGTTCTTCAGTCTGCCTGCTCTGCTCTCCGCTCTGGCTCTGGTGAATTCTCTCACCCTCCCGCGCTTCTGACTGTATCCAGTGCTTGAATAAATAAATAAATCTTAAAAAAAAAAAAAAAAAAAAGAATGCAGAGCCCTGGGAGCAGCAACCTGGAAGTGATGTTCCAGCAGGGAGGGGAGGATGATACAAAAAGACCACAGAAGAGAGATAAAAGAGAAATAGGAAAGAAATATATTTGAAAATTATTTAAACTACAGGAATTAAAATTGTGATAAAGGACTTATTGTTGAATATTAAAGAAACTGTAATGATAATCCCAAATTCTAGGCAAGACGAGAATACTTTCTATTGTTGTTTGGGGAAGGAAGTTTATGCCAAGTCAGTTGTATGATAAAATCTGTTATGAATTCTCTCCATCTCAACATTGCATTAGCACACAGGGGCTCATTTTCAAAGGGGTTCAAAGAAGCAAGTTACCCTACTCCCACAAATAAATAGGAGTTGTGTGTCTGAAATTCCTCAAAGCCTCAAAAAACGTAGTCCCCTTTAATGTCATTATATATTTTAACCATTTGAAACCAATTTATAACAGACATGAAAGTATTTTGTCTACAGTAGAGTTGGCACACAGCACTTCCCACTTTGAACGTTGCCAACAAGGCCGGTTCACGCAGCTTGCTCCCTGATGTCCTAGAACTTCCTGAGGTTTCCTTCAGTGGCTCACTTACCAGGAGGCATCTCGAGGAGGCATCTCTCATGGAGCACATGAAGCAGACGTACCCTCTACCTCCCCTGCACTGAGCCTGAAAAGTTCCTGAAATTCTCCCTGTGTTTCAGGAGGTTACACTTCAAAAAAACAGCAAAATGGCAGCTCTGACCTAGTGTAACCTAGACAACAGTTCCCTTCTTCGTTAGCACTAAACATCTTAAGTTTATCACTCTTCCTCTATCTGCATGCAGCTGGGGGAACCACGGGAGTAAGGGGTCCTGCGGCATCACCCCCTTATGAGCCTTGACCTTTCACCAGTGTCAGAAGAAGTTGAAGATTTTCTTTTAATTCTGCTTCCCTTCATTCCCTGCTTCCCTCACTTTCCCCTTCATTCCTTTTGTTCTTCCTTCATAATTTCCCAATCTCTTGCTCTTCTGTTGCCCCAAAAAGGACAAAGATCAGTACACCTATTTATATGAAATTTAAAGAAGCAAACTGAGACTGGCTTGCATGGACCTAAATCAAAACTTCTCCAAGCCTTTTTCCAGATGAAATTAAATGACGTGTCCAAAGTCATGACTACAGATTCTGCTTATACTTAGTCTAGAATCATCTAGACTCATTATTTTGAATGAGGAAAACTCAGTTTTCCATTTTATCCTGCCATAAGGAGTCTTACAGCCTGAGGAGAAAGCTTGACTATCTGACTCCTTTTGTTTAGGGCGTGTCCTCTGCAGCCTCACGTCCCCATGGGTAGTGGGCACTGTGGTGTGTCCCCTCGGTACACATGACTGGTTCAATCCACTGGGGACAGTTCATTGCCCTTCCATATTCTGGTGGAAGGACGAACAGCCCTCCCAGGCCGGTGCTGGGAGAGAGTAGTATGTCAGGAGAGGCTTACTTTGGATTTCTAGGAAAGGGATTCCACTCCCTGCCTCTCCCCAACACTTGAGCACATTATGTCATCACTGCTGGCAGCCATTTCAGGTCTACAATGGCACCAGTGACAGGATGAAGTGATGCCCCAGGGAGTCAAGGAAGAAACCAGAAGAAATGCTAGGTTATGTTGTCTATGTGTCAGTTCAGTCATCCTAAAACTTACCCTTACCTCTGGCCTTCCCATCATGGAAAATAGTAATAAATTTCCTTTTTTTTAAAGATTTATTTATTTATGCATATAAGAACTGGGGTACAGACCAGAGATGTGGGGGGTGAGAGGATTCACCAGAGAGAGTGGGGAACAGAACAGGCAGACTGCCTGAAATACACTGCTGAGGGGCGCAAACGGGTGAGACAGGAGCGGTCTGCTGCACCATGTGGGTATCTACCTGGCCGGGGATTGAACTCGTACTGCAGAGGCTGCTGATAGCTTCATAGTGCTGTGTCTTATCTAACCCCTAGTACCACCGGGGAGGCCTCTATATTTCCTAATTTAAGTCAATTTGATTTAAAATTTATTGAATGAAGCCAGAAGCATCTTAGTTGATATACTTCGTAATTAAAAAAGAACAAGTTTTTTATCTTCCTTCATTCCTTTCTACCTTCTTCCCTCCCACTCCCCCCTTGCAATCGGGTTGCTCCAGCAGTTTTTTTCTTTCATGTTGTTGGCTAGTGACAAGCAGCAAGAGTAACCAAAACTCTCCTCATATTCTTGGGACTAAGGAGTTGGGGAAATGTGTTCATGATGGTGAGCTTTCTGGCAAAATCTGTAATGCTTTTCAATATTCAGAAGTAATGAAAAGAAATAAAACAAGCACAGAAACAAACACTTAGATTCCTATTCCTTGCATTATTGCTTCCTTCATCTGGCTGCTTATAAGTCCTAAGTAGGGGAATGTCAGCGGTCCTGTGAAGTAAGGCCTTTATATTATTGAACAAAAGTGGGTCGGTGGGGAGGAAAAGAGGGAGGGAAGAAGAAAAGGAAAAACAAGGGACAAATTGAGAAAGGCCCTCAGAAAGATCCTAGAACAAGAAGTGGTGGAGCTGAGGTAAAACCTGAGTCTCTTACCTCAACTTTGTTCTTTCCACATTTTCAAGACACTCCTAGTTCTCAGGCTTTCTATATACAGTATTCCCATTTCTCATTGACATCTATTCTGAGGGGGAAAATAGGGCCTAATGATTGGAAGAGGGCCTGGAAGCCGCATGGCTGCACATAGACGATCTTGGGAATGTCTCAGTTTCCCTAGCAGAGAACATGTGTTACTAATATCTGGTTTCTCACTCACAGGGAAGCTTACATTCCACTGCCTGCTTTGCTGCTTTCATCTCCTGTGGATGTCTAAATAGGCACTTCCAAATTAGCACATTCAAACATTCTGTTTGAGAAAAGTACAAAACTCTCCCCTTCCCCCCATTCTACCCTGGTTCAGGACAGCATTTCCTCAGCCTGCATATGGCAATAGCACCCTAACTCCTTCCACTGCCACCCAGGCCCCCATGCTCAGGAGATTCTCTACTTGGGGAAAGTGACCTCTGGAAATCTAGGTCAGACATGCCGTCTCTTCACATGACGCCTGACCTAACTGGCCCCTATTCTCACCCTGCTTCCTCTATTCCACATCACTTGCTATACTCCAATAACATATATATGTATGTATATATGATTCATTTATTTCATTTATTTATTTGTTTATTACACACCTTCCCTTTGTTAGATTATTGATTTATGTATTGCTATATCAGCCGTGCTCAGATCAGTCATTGTACAATAAATATCTGTTGAACAAATACAATAATTTTCTATTCAAAACTCTCAAAGGCTGCCCAGCTTAATTCCCAACTTAGCTACATACAACCCACAGAGCTGACTTGTGACACACCCTCCCTGTCATCCCAGGTTGTCTGCACTTGTCTGTCCCTTGCTCACACAGCTCTCAATCTGGGACCCTCGCCTGGCTGGGGCATGTCAGACAACTCCCAGATGAAGCCTTGATCCTCTCTCCTTTTTGCTCCTGTTGCCAGGAAGCTCCTTTTGTAAATACCTCCTGGATCTCTGCTGAAATGACACAGTATCAGAACCTTCCTTGACTATGTGGCACAAAATAACATTAACACTGTCATGCACTTCCCATTTCCCTAAGCCAGTGATTTCTTTTTTTACTGTTCTGTTATGATCTTACACATTGTTTAAATAGTGTCTCATGCCCCATCCCCAACCTGTTCCACTAGAATATAAGCTTCACGAAGGGAGAAATATGGTTTGATGGCTGCTGTAGTCTAGGTTGGCATACAGGAGTTGCTCAATAAATTTTTGTTGAATGGATTAATAAAATGATTTCATAGGTGTTTTTAGTTTTTCCTCTTTATTGTTACATTTATTGCAAATATTTTCCCAGTTTAACATTTTACTCTAATTCTTTGTAGTATTTTTATGTGGAACAGTAAATTTTATACAGTTGTTTCTGTCTTTTTCTATGCAAATGTACTTGTCTGAAAATCCAATACATTTGCTAAAGAATCACCTGCATTTTCTTCATGTATTTTATCATTTAGATTTTTGGCTTTTTTTTTTAAGATTTATTTATTTATACAAGAACCAGGGTACAGGCCAGATGTGTGGGAGGGTGAGAGGATTCACCAGAGACAGAGCTGGGAACAGAACAGGCAGACTGAAGAAATAAACTGCTGAGGGGAGCAGCGGGTAAGACAGGAGAGGTCTGCTGTGCCATGTGGGATTCTCGCAGGCTGGCTGGGATCAAACCCGTGCTAGTGCAGCGCTCACCACCTGTGCCACCAGGGAGGCCCTTAGTTTTTTTGCTTTTAATCTTTTAATATATCTGGAGTTCAATGTTTATTTGAGTTAAACTAAATATATTATTTTTAAAATCAGATATTTTGTTTATGATATATTGATTAAGATTATTGAATAATTCATCAATATTTGCTCTATCTCCACCTTTTCATAGATATTTCTAGGTTATTTACTCTATTTTTTGTGTCCTTAGGATACAATTTTATGATATGGTTTAATATTGCTCTTATGATTTTTTATTTAAATTTTGTTTCCTCTTAATTTTAAGACTAATTCTAGAGGTATATTATTAGCATATTTCTAAAACAATTTTTTTTTTTTTAATAGAGGCAAGTTTTATTTTATTTATTTGTTTGTTTGTTTGTTTTGTTTATACATGCACTGGGTACAGTCAGAAGCACGGGAGGGTGAGAGAATTCACCAGAGCCAGAGAAGGGAGCAGAGCAGGCAGAAGGACCGAAGTACACTGCTGAGGGGAGCAGCGGGCGGCAGGAGAGGTCTGCGCGCTATGTGGGACCCTCTTTCGGTGGCCGGGGAGCAGCCGGGGATCGAACCGGTGCCACAGAGGCCGCGGGCAGCTTCGCAAGCCAGCGCTCAACTGCTGCGCCACCGGGGAGGCCCTCTAAAATAATTTTTTAAGGTTTTGACATAAAGTGTGTTGAACATCATTATTAAATAGACAAATAATGAGTCTATTTCAATAGTCTGAATTTTAATATATCAATGGTGGAGGTGTAGTCTTGCCAAATCGCTCTACTATAAAGTTATTATTTGTTCACCTTGCAATTAGTGAATATTTGGAATCAATATACTGATACTGTGGAAAAAAAAATCTTGTTTCTCTGCAAACTTTTATTCAATAATTGTAGCATCTTCCCTGCAATGATTACTGCTGTGGTATCCTGACAGTGATTTCCCTTCTCACTTCTCCATTTATTGACTGGAATTTTCCCATGAGGAGAAATTGTCCCTTCTTTCCCAGTTATATGTTAAGTTGTTTAATTATGACCGTAAAGATTCGTGTGTATTTATTATATTCTACAGATTATATTCCAATACTACTTTTTATTTTTTGTTTATTAACTTGTTCTAGCTTTGACCACTGGGAACTCTTCCAGATTGCCCCTCACCCCGCACTCTCATTGAAAGACCCCACTTTTTCTGAGCATTTCCTACTCTGTGATACCACAAGAGGTGCACCAGGCTCCTCTTGGTATTTTCTTTTTTTTTTTTTTAAAGATTTATTTATTTTTATACAAGAACTGGGGTACAGGCCAGATACATGGGAGAGTGAGAGGATTCACTGGAGACAGAGAGGGGAACAAAACAGACAGACTGAAGAAATACACTGCTGAGGGGAGCAGAGGGTGAGACAGGAGAGGTCTGCCTCACCATGTGGGATTCTCGCCCGCTGGCCGGGATCAAACCAACATTGCAGAGGCTGCAGACAACTTCACAGTGGGGTGCTCAACCACCTGCGCCACCAGGGAGGCCCTCCTCTTGGTATTTTCATGAAGTAACCCTGGAATTAACAATTTCTCCAAAGAGAGATGGTGGCTGTTTCTTAAATTGCACAACATTTGTTAAATAGTTTACAGATAGTGGATTTGTTTTTCTATTTGTGGCCATATTTACAATAGAAGAAGACTTATTAAACTACCATGACAAAGATAAATAGTTCAGAAATCAGAGAGAACAAAAATATTTACTTTTTTATTCACATGCCTTTTAAAATTTTATTTTTTTAAATTAATAACTGGTAAAATCTAACATGATAGTTAGAGATTATTTATCAATATCAATGAGTTAAGATGTCAACATTTATGACTAATCAAGCATCTGTTATAGATATCACAGAAAGAGAAGAACGGAATCTCATCATCTCTGTCTCCCTCACTCTCTCTGCTCTAGCCTAACAGCACCTGAGATCTAAAAATCCATGTAGGGCCTCCCTTGGTGGCCCAGCAGTTGAGCGCTGGGCTGTGAAGCTGCCCGCAGCCTCTGCAGCACTGGTTTGATCCCTGGCCGCTGGCGAGGGTCCCGTATGGCATGACAGACCTTTCCTGCCACGCCCGCTGCTCCGCTCAGCAGTGTATTTCGTCAGTCTGCCTGTTCTGTTCCCCTCTCTGGCTCTGGTGAATCCTGTCACCCTCCCATGCTTCTGACTGTGCCCAGTGCTTGCATAAATAAATAAATTAATTAAAAAAATAAAATAAAAATCTATGTAGCATTATTTGTAAACAATTGACACATAAGTAGACCCCTTCATTTTAAGCCTCCCTTGCTTTACTGATAAACAAACTAGGACTGAGAGTAAAATGAGTTCTTCAAGGTTACAAAGTAACTAATGACATAAATGCGGATCAAAGTCTGTATTTGAAACCACTTGCGTGCCTTTTCAGTTTCACTACACTCGTGAAAGAAACAGGATTGTTTCAGATTCCAAAGTGGGGCTCCCTAGTAGCGCAGTGGGTTGAGAGCAGTGCTGTGAAGTTGTCTGCAGCCTCTGCACAATGGGTTCAGTCCAGGCTGGCCCGGGAGAATCCCACATGGCACGCAGACCTCTCCTGTTTCGCCTGCTGCTCCCCTCAGCAGTGTATTTTGTCATTCTGCCTGTTCTGTTCCCTGCTCTGTCTCTGGTGAATCCTCTCATCCTCCTGCACCTCTGGACTGTACCCTAGTTCTTGCATGAATAAAAAAGTAAATCTTTAAAAAATAATAAAAGTGTTTTTTTTTTAAAGATAGATTTATTTATTTATTTATTTATTTATTTATTTATTTATTTATGCAAGCACTGGGTACAGTCAGAAGCGCGGGAGGGTGAGAGAATTCACCAGAGCCAGAGCAGGGAGCAGAGCAGGCAGAAGGACCGAAGTACACTGCTGAGGGGAGCAGTGGGCGGCAGGAGAGGTCTGCGTGCCATGTGGGACCCTCCTCTGGTGGCCGGGGAGCAGCCGGGGATCGAATTGGCGCTGCAGAGGCTACGGACAGCTTTGCAACCCAGCGCTCAACCGCAGCGCCACCAGGGAGGCCCAAAATTGATTTTTCATCTGTTAATGATCAAATAAACTGTCCTGGGAATAAAATTTAATGGTAGAAATTTAATTTGGATTAAAGCACATGCCATGGTGGAAGCATTACAACTTTATCACAGAATCCATGTGGATCTCTTAAACCTTACAATCACCATGATTTAGTTGGCAAAATGCAATCCTACATTTTTCAAAGGCAGACTTATTTATACTTACGAGTTTTTTAAAAAAGATTTATTTATTGATGCATACAGGAACTTGGGTACAGGTCAGAGGTGTGGAGGGTGAGAAAACTCACCAGTGACAGAGTGGGGAACAGAACAGGTGGATTGAAATACACTGCTGAGGGGAGCAGCCGGTGAGTCAGGAGAGGTCTGCTGTGTCATGTGGGTAGCTTCCTGGCCAGGGATCTAACTCGTGCTGCAGTGGCTGTGGATACTTTCATAGGTTGTGTCTGAACCCCTTGTGCCACCAGGGAGGCCCTCCTGTAAGTTTCATGCTGAAGTAGTATCATTAAAATCCCTAGACAAAAAAAAAAAAAAAGTTTAGTTCTTCTTTATTCTCAAAGCGAGTTTCCTACTTTAGAGATATCTTTAGACAAGAATGTACCCAGATATGTAGCTAGGTACAGATTAACAGTATGGAATGACTTTCCTACTCTTCTTCAGAACTTGATGAGTTAATTTTTTCTCAGTAGTTTCACTATTTAGGTGATCATATCAGATCCAAACTAGAATTTTCATGTCTGTGGCAAACAAGAGTCAGAATTCTTGTTCCATTTTTAAGTAAACTGTCTTCTTTGCATTATTTATTTTTGTGTCAGTGCTTTTTACTTTGATCTAATGACTATTTTGTTTATTATATCTTATTTTAAATATCTTGAAAATTTCAATCAAAGTAGCTATAAATTCTTAAGTTTGTATATTTTATATTTTAGCAAGCAGAATTATGATTCTCAAATATGTCCTCATATTAATCCTAGAATCTAAGATTATTTTATGTTACATGGCCAAGGGGAATTAAGATAGCAGATAAAATGAAAGTAGTTCATCTGCAGATCTAAAAATAGTGAGGACTTGCTGGATTATCCAAGTGAGTCCCATGTGATCATAGAGGTCATTTAGAAAGGAGGAGGAAAGAAGAAAAGGTCAAAATCAGATAGAAATTTGAAAATGCTACACTACTGAGTTTAAGTACAGTCAAGGAATATAGAGAGACTCCAGAAGCTAGAGAAAGTGTGGAACAAGATTCTCCCCCAAGGACCTCCAGAAGGAACACACTCCTAACAACACTTTAGTTTTATCCCATTGCAACACATTTCAGACTTTGATCTTCAGAAATAAAAGATGGTATATTTATGTTATTTTTAAACCACTAAATTTGTGAAAAATTGTTGCAGAGACAGTGGGAAATGAACACAGTTTTAACAAATTCTAACCTACAATGAAATGGAGTATGTATTGGCAATAATTATGAAAGTGGTTAGTGTATTTGTCAGGGTTCTCCAGAGAAATAGAACTAGTCCATCTATATAGATATAGATACAGGTATGGATAGCTATACATATACAAATACAAATATGGATACAGATACAGATATAAGTAGATAAAGATATATAGATGAGATTTATTATAGGAAATGGCTCATAGTTTTAGGGAGGCTGAAGAGTTCCATGATCTATTATCTGTAAGCAGGAGAACCAGAATAACTGGTGGTGTAATCCAGTCAAAGTGCTAAGACTTGAGAATTGAACTCAGAATTGAAGAAGCTGATGATAAAAATCCCAGTCTGTGTCTAAAAACTGAAAACTAGGTGCACTGATATCCAAGGGCTGAGGGTAGGTATCTCAACTCAAGCAGAGAGAGAGAATTTGCCTTTCCTCTGCCTCGCCTCTTCATTCTATTCAGGCACTCAACAGCTTGGGTAATGAGTACCCACAATGGAGAGGGTGATACTCTTTACAGATATGATTTAAATACTAATCTCTGAAGACACTTTCACAGACACACTAAAAAAAAATAAAGTTTAACCAGCACTTTGGGCATTCCTTCACGCAGTTGACACATCAAATTAACCGTCACAGGTAAGGTTAAATGATAGTTACAACCTATTGTGTAAGAATGTGTGATACCAAAGATGGGAAGATTATACTCTGAGTTTTAGAAAGTAGAGCTTTTTAAAAGTTTAGTGAAAAGTTTGCATTGCTCCATAACATGAAGTTTTGAAAGGAAATGTAACTTTAGAAGGTTGGAAAGTTCTCAAAAGATGTAATTATGACTGTATAATCCTATAGATTGAATTGTATGAAGCTACAGAAGGCATGCTTATCAAATATGTAGATGACATGAAGCCTGGCAAGAGAATGAACACATTGTATGTCAGAACCAGAACTGAAACAACAAAAAAAAATCTTGTCAGTCTGTAGCAATGGGATGAATCTCTAAAAAAGATAGAAGTTAACAGGGATTAACATAAGATCCTACACTTGTGTCCAAAAACCCAACTGCCCAAATGCAGTTGGAAGTGATATAACATAGCAGCATGTGATAAAATGACTGTCAGGTTTTAATAAACCAAAAAGTTAAAAAGATATTATAATGAAATAATAGAAGTGCTAAAATATTTTTTATAGTTTTTTTTCTACCATTGTTTGTTGGTCAGATCATGTAAGGTAATTGTCTAGTTTGGGATCTATTATAGGAAAGAAATCAGTAAAGCAAGCATACTTGTTTGTTATTACCTAGATATAGATAATATGAAAACATAGTTGAAGCTTCTGTGGGTGTTTACTGTGAAGAAGAGACAACGCCAAATTAAGGGTGGAAGGGAAATAAAATATCTTTTCCAATAATTTAAGGACTTCATAGTTGAAGGCGTTAGATTTAGTGTAATGGTGTATAAAGATTTGACCTAAGATCATGAGTAGAAGCCACAGGAGGATGAATCCCAAGTTGGTCTGAAGATATGACAATTATTCTTGTCTAAAGTTCAGATGTGCTTGAAGAGTTGGCTCCCCATCAATGGAGACATTCAAACAAAAATTAAAACACATGGTAATTGAACGTGGTAGAGAAAGTTGTAAAAGTCATTCAAATAGTGCAAGAAAGTAAAGATCAGATTGCCTTACAGTCTTCTGATGCTACCCTTATGAACTATGATGAGAAATGATTATGATTATCTCACTTTATGATCATTTAAATTTATTCTTTATAGGGGCAAGATTCATTTGTTGGTTAGTATGTTTACATCTTGGTAATAACCAACTACATTATATAGAGCTCCTAATTAATACATTATAATAATCTTTGCATGAAATGAATTGAAAACATTGAGTTTCAGGTATCTTGAAAGATTTACTTAGTCTCATTATAACTTCTGCTATTGTTGACATTAGTTATAAAAATGAAATCCTTGAATTCATGAAGAGCTAGGTCCTCAGAGGCGCTGACGGCAACTTGCTGTTTAATTGTAGAGAAAAGAAGCTAACTAAATGACAAATACTCTCTATTCATTGTAACAGTAAATGATTCCCTCAGACATGTCAAATTCTTATTTCAGAATCCTGCCACTGCCCCTTCTGTCAAACTATCAGAAGTGTCCAGCTGTGAGCATCTCGGTGGCCAGTGCACAGCAACCCACCCTGGGTTCTTGAAGCTTTTCTAAACTAGCACAGCTGAGGAAAAACTTTGTTGACATTCTTCTATCTATACGTCCTCTTTCACCTTTTAAGTATCCTAGCTCTTCTCTAAGTTACCACTTTCATCTCTCTCTTTTTACTCTACTTTCATTCTATTGCTCCTTGCTTAAATGCTTAAAATCTCTATTCCAAGATAATAGGAAAAAAAAACAAAAACTTCTTTTCCCAAAATCAAAAGAAAAAGAATAAAGGGACAGGGTAGAAAAAGGGGGAAAGGGATGCTTTCAATTTTGATTCAGGGTTTTCCTGGACCAATTCTAAGCTAAGCTGTCTTTGAACGTGCTGGTAAGAATATTAGAGATTACGTTTACAGAAATGTATTTAGAAAAAATAAGATTTCAAAAAGGACATAATTAAGTGAAAGAAGTTTGCTCACTTAAGAGGCTAAATTTGAATAGGTAAGTTTTTCTTTTAACCATTGTGTGAGTTGGGGGCCTCCCTGGTGGTGCAAGGGGTTAAGCACCGCACTACGAAGCAATCCACAGCCTCTGCAGCACGCTTTCGATCCCTGGCCAGCCAGGGAGCAACCCACATGGCGAAGCAGACCTCTCCTATCTTGCTTGCTGCTCCCTCAGCAGTGTATTTCAGTCAGTCTGTCTGTTCTGTTCCCCACTCTGTCCGGTGAATCCTCTCAACCCCTGCATCTCTGGCCTGTGCCCTAGCTCTTGTATGCATAAATAAATAAATCTTAAAAAAAATTGTGTGACTTAATTTTATGTGTCAACTTGGTTAGGCCACAATACTTGATTTTTAGGCAAACACCAGTCTATGATGTCAAGTCTTCAGTTTGCTGGCCTGCTGAAAGAGATGTCAGACATGCCAGCTTCTGCATTTATCTTAAAATAAATCTTTCTCTCGGTAGGTATAACTACATGATGGATAAATAGATGACAAAGGTAGATAGAAAATAGATTGCTGGATGATAGAGTAAAATAAACACTTATCTTTGTAAATTATATAAAAATCTTTATGTAGCCTATTTGTTCAGTTTCTCTGGGAACCCTGATTAACACAGCCATGAATTTGTACAATCTTTTCTTCTAATCACTCAAATTTCCCCTCTTCTTTCTATCCTTGAATTTTGCCTTTCTTTGGGATTAGACCTAAACATTCTGTGTCAAGCTATTTCTGCCTCTCTTCTCACTTAATTGGTATTCTTTATATAATGATAACAGAAAATCTGCATTCTAGAACATTTTGAGGAGCCATTGACTCATATATGCACATACCCTCCTATTGAGATGATGAAAACTGTGAATAACTCCATGAAAGGCTCACCCAGGATTAGTTATTATTTCAATCATCATGTGAGATGGTTTTTCAGACAAAAATTTCACCTGATTTTTTTTTCCTTTTTTCTGCCTTTCTTTATTCTCAAGCTCACATGCTGGACACCTACATCAATTTTCATTTCATTCACCAATTTTCATTCATCAACTCTTCTAGAACACAGGGTATAAATCTATTCATTGCATTCCAACACATATTGCCTATGGGAGTCCTTACACTATAGAAACTCACAAATATGCAAGTACTTATCTAAATCAAGAGAAGTGGGCCTAGGGGGAAAATGCTTTAAGCAATTTATAAATGATTGCTGTGCTATGAGGAGATACGATAAAATAATTTAATGATATCTAGAAAAATCCAGATAGATTTTTGAAAGAGATAGAATATGTGTTGGTATTTAACAAAGAATAAGAATTTAATTAATAATTATCTGAGAAAAGGACATTCTAAATAATTATAATAGCAGCTAACATTAATTTATTCCCCATTATGTTTGGCTCCAGAATATTTATACAATCTGACAGACATGGTACTGTGTTCAATTGTTGCGACATATTCACAAGAGGCATACTATTTAAAATCCATTTCATAGGGCCTCCCCGGTGGCGCAGCGGTTGAGCGCTGGGTTGCAAAGCTGCCCACAGCCTCTGCAACGCCAGTTCGATCCCCGGCTGCTCCCTGGCCACTGGAGGAGGGTCCCGCATGGCGCGCAGACCTCTCCTGCCGCCCGCCCGCTGCTCCCCTCAGCAGTGTAATTCGGTCCTTCTGCCTGCTCTGCTCCCTGCTCTGGCTCTGGTGAATTGTCTCACCCTCCCATGCTTCTGACTGTACCCAGTGCTTGTATAAATAAATAAATATAAATAAATCTTTTTTTTTAAAAAAAGCCCATTTCATACATGCAGCAAGTGAGGCCCAAGTTCATATACTTGGAGAGTAACAGATCAAATAGTTGAATTAAGAATGCCAAATTTGGGGCCTCCCTGCAGGACCTGAGTTCAATCTCAGGCCAGCGAGCTGACCCACATATGGTGCAGCAGAGCTCTCCTGTCTTGCCCACTGCACCCACCAGCAGTGTATTTCAGTAAATCTACCTGCTCTGCTTCCCACTCTGTCTCTGGTGAGTCCTCTCAACACCCATACCTCTGGCTTACACACTAGTTTTTCTAAGTAAAAGTAAATAACTAAAATCTTTTAAAAAAGTCAAATTCCCCCCCCAAAAAAAGCCTAACTCCAAAGGTTAAGTTCTTAACAAGTTTACATCAATGCTTCCCATTTCAAGAATTAGCAAATCAATCCTTAGAAATTGAAAATGTGATTTGTGTTTTTAGTGTGACTAAAACATGAGAAATAGGATGATTAGATTTCTATTTAAGGTAATATGTAGACCAGATGTTCATAAATATGCCTCCTGGTGCAATAAACCTAAAGTTTTGAATTGGACATTAAACATAATCCAAAAAGTGACTGAACTGATACAAAGCAATTAAAGAATTCTTCAGGATAAAAATCATTTATCTAGAAATGTCGGCAAACCCTGAGCTGGCTGATATTGATCCTGGAAATATATGCCAAGGTTTTAGGGTCTAGAACTTGTATTTTATTGGTCTAGGTAATATGGGAACAGGAAGAAAATAAAACGAGGCTACAACAGGGGTGCAGAACATTGAATGAGAAACCTCTGCATGAGTGTCAAACATCTGAAGGGTATGTTTCCAATGATTAAACAACAGCAACAACAAAACTAGTTGAAAAAGTTGATAGTTAGGGCTATTTTTTTTTTTTTACTGTTGGTTTAGGATGAAATGGAGAGAATGGAGAGAAAAGCAAAAGTCTCTTTTGAAAATTTTTTATCATAAACACATACTCATGTTTTGTAGCCAGAATTCAAACATTTCAGATGGCTTAGAAACCCGAAAAGGTGGTGGAAAAAACAGTGGATATAAGGTTGAGCAGCTGAGCAATATTAGGGAACTTCCCTAGGAGAAACCCTAGCAAACACCCCAAACTTTGAATTAAGAATTATACTCTAGATGTAATGCCTGTATAGAAATATACTAGACTTCATAATTAATAAAACTGACTCCAGGTTATCTGAATACAAGATTACAGGTGGTGATCTGATTTTATCCAGAAATGTGCAATAACCAAAACATCTTCTTTGAGGTGAGTATGCATTATCAAGAACTTCATTCCAGGGCCTCCCTGGTGGCGCAGGGATTAAATATAGCATTAACAATCTATAGCCAGCCCCTGCAGCACAAGTTCCAGGCTGGACAGGCAGCAACCCACATGGTGGAACAGACATCTCCTGTCTTGCCTGCTGCTCCCCTCAGCAGTGTATTTCAGGAGATCTCCCTGTTCTGCTCCTCCACTCTCTCTAGTGAATCCTCTCATCCCCCTCACCTTTGGCTTACACCCCAGTTCTTGTACACATAAATCTTGTATGCATAAATAAATATTAAATAAAGAACTTCATTTCATCTTTTTAATTTTTCACCAAAATACTTGACTTACCACTGAAAAGTTACTATGCATTCCATAAGACAAATAATTGAATAAAAACTAAGAGGAAAAAAATAGATGTTAATTGGATTCAAAAGCAACTGAAATATATCAATGGATATAGATTTTAATGTAATGATTATTGTATGTTAAAGGAAGTATGGTAATTCCAAGTTTTTAAAATTAAAATGTTATCTTTTTTGCTTTATAAGCATTCTGTAATGGAAACTACATGTGTACACTATAGTATTTAAAGAAGCAGCAGTATGGAGTTCTCTCAAAATATTAAAAATATATCTACCATATGATCCAGCAATTCCACTCCTAAATATCTAGCCAAAGGATACAAAAAACACTAATTCAAAGGGATATATGTTTTCTTATGTTCACTGTGGTACAATAGCCAAGTCATGGAAATGACGTAAGTTGTTTGGCGGGTGGGTGAGTAAATTTGAATGTGTGTTATATATCCACAATGGAATATTACTCGGGAATAAAAAAATGAGATGAAGTCTTGACATTTGCAACAACATGGATGGAAGTGAAGGGGATTATGCTAAGTGGATGGAGAAAGACAAATATTAGATGGTTTCACTCATAAGTGGAATATAGAAATACAAAACAAAGAGTAAGACGACATTAAACCCAACACAAATTCTAAAAATCTGACTGTAAAATTGATGTTACCAAAGGGGAAGAGGAATTATAGAGAGGAAAGTGGGGATTTATCACAATAAAATATGGTGGAGGACTATGAGTGTTTGGTGGTTGGTGTGATATGTAATAAGAGCAGTGAGGAACAACCACTGAGCCAGTGAGTGGCTCACACTCATAGTCAACTGGATGGTAGAAGATGGAGCTTTCCATACTCCACTTCCTTGCCTGGGCCTGATGGATAAAAGTACCAGAGCTCAGACTTTTGGTGGTTAAACTGCTGGGGGTTTGGCAATTAAACTGCTGAGGAGGAGGGGTGTCTGTGGAAAAGCTGTCAGTTTTCCAGGTATAGTTTTGGCTTTGACCTCATTCAAATGCTGCTGCTCAGCAGATGCTGAACTCAAAAATATAATGGAAATTGGTCCAGGTGCTTCCAGGAAGTGTGGTTAATGAAAACTAATTTGGAATTTAATGATTTGGTTTGAAACATGTATATCTTTGAGGTTGTGTTAACAAATGAAATCTTGTTTTTAAGTGTGTCATTTATGCTGGGCACATGCTATGCAGAGGAGGCAACCTGTGGAAAACTGCTTAAGTTTTTCAACATCAATGGGAACTGGGAAATTAAAGGTTTTTGAAGGTTAAGAATCCCTATTATAGAATAAATTAAGGTTTGGTAGAGGAAAAATGATTACTTTTTTCTATTAGGTATAAAAAGGGGCCTAATTCTGTTAGCATTGTGCTAGTGGAGGCTAGTCCAAGCTTTGATATCTTAAATTTTCACTGTTGGACAATGAAATAGTGTTTTAATATTTATAATAAAACTTACCAGAAATCTAAATTAGAAAAAGTTAGTAGTCATTTGTTTGATAGATCAGGTGAAATTTTATGGAATCTCAGTACAGCTACTGAAACACTCCATAAAATTTTTCCCTTTCCTTATGGGAAAAAAAAAAAAAACTAGACAAGTTTGACCTGTTTGGTATTTACTTGGTAAATGTGAATTTTATGGGGAGCACTGTTGTTTCAGAGAAATGTTTCCCCGTAACATATTCATGAATATTAATATTGGTCTCAAAATTATTATGTGAAGCTTATTAAATGTCTGACATGGTCTGATAAAATATTGCATGTCAATTCTAGTTGTGGAATGTTGTATGCTATGTGTTGAACAAATTTCCTTGTCAACTATGTTATTATCAGATTTTTACTTTTGCTTATTTTGGAGTTTTAACATTTATGAAAAATGTTTCTGGAGAAATTAATAGGAGAAAACCTTTACATAATTTTAAGACTCATGCTACTGATAAAACTAAGATTGAGAGTTTTTACATAGAACTGAATGAATTTAATACTTTTTATTTGAAACATTATAGTTTTTTGTTTATTTCAATGAAAATATTCATCTCCTCTTGCCTGACCATGTTCTGCAGCAACATTAACTTGCATTTTGTGATCAGAAATAAATTGTTTGCATTTTCTCCCTCCTTGATACTATCATTTATGAAGAAATGTCAATATGCATTTTTATTGTGACAATGTGTCTATCTTTGCAAAATTTCAATAAGGACTTTTACTTGTTGCTCTTTAAATAGAGAATAGGAAATATGGTTACATTACCTAGGTTTTGATTGGAATTTCAAACCTGAGATTTCTGGAAGTTAAGATTGAACAAAGAAGAAAATTGCCTGCCTATTCCTTTACTCAAATATAGATCAAATAGATTGGAATTGATTTTAGTAGATCAGTATATTTTGCTGTGCAGTTTGGTAGAATTGGGATAAAGGGAGAGAGGAAATGATTTTAAGAGTAACCTCAAACATTTTTGAGAATTTTTTTCCCTTTTTGGTGTGGAGTGATTAACTATTTTCTGGAAATGGACTTTTTCACACTAGCTACAAGTGGACAATTCCTCATGACTGTTATTTCCTTTGAATACATTACAACCCTGTTGAAAGCTGTCTTCTGACACCTCATACCAGCATCCAGCTTTCAACATAATGGAAATGGTGAAAATATTGAAAGTGGGAAAGTTGTAAGAGGACCATGAGGGCCAATCGCGAGTCAGTGGATGGTACTCACAGCCAACTTGATGATAGAAGATGGAGCTTTCTACCCTCAATCCCCTGATATCAACTTGATGGTAAAAGGTGCTTTTCAAACTCCATACTTTCAGTGCTTGATGGAAAAAGGGGGCTGAACATTTTCTTCTGGCAGCCAAACTGCTGGCATTTGGAAGTTAAACGGCTGGGGCTTTGATAGCTGTGTGGCTGGGGCTTTAGCAATTAAGCTGCTGGTGAGGAGGGTTGTCTGTGGAGAAGCTGCCAGCTTGTTATATATGGTTTCCAACTTGGACCTTGGTTTCTGCTAAGGAGAGACTATGTAGGGTAGGACAGATAGAACAGACAACATTTATCCTAGTGCTAGCCTGTAAGTGCTTGCGCTCTCTCTCTCTCTTTTTCTCTCTCCCCCCCCTTTTTTACACCTTGTATAAATGAATACCTCTATTGTTGTTTCTTCCTGTATATTTTCATTTGGGTCATGTCCTGTGTTGTTTATTTTATGTTTTTAATTTTAAAGAAGTACATTGTTTTACATATATTGTTTATATTTTGACAGCATAGGATTTCTTCCTTCAGGTATGGTTAATATTTTGACAGACTAGGAGTTCTCCCTTCAGGTGTGGTTATCATGACTCTCTCACTACCAAAACACCCTTAGTCTTCTGCCATAGTCTATTTGTTCTCCCCCTATTTTCCTCTCTCCTCTTCACCTCTCCTTTTCCTCCCCTTCTTGAGGCCCAGATCCATGGTTGGCTTTAAGGTGTGTCTTTGTTTGACCCTTTGATTAGTTTCTTTATATTTCACATTTAAGTGAGGTCATCCAGCATTTATCTTTCTACTTTTGGCTTACTTCACTTAGTACAAGCCCTTTACACTCCAGCCACATTGCTGCAACGGCTTGAATTTTTCTTTTTTGATTGCTGAATACTATTCCATTGTGTGTATATACCATATCCTCTTGATCAACTCATATATTTTGGGGCACGTAGCTTGTCTCCATATACTGGCTATTGTAAGTAGTGCTGCTATAAATATGGGAGTTCAGGTTTCCTTTTGAATTAGCATTTTTGTATTTTTGGGGGTAGATATCTTGGAATGGGATTGCTGGGTCATACAGCAGATCCATCTTTAGTCTTTTGAGAAAATTCCAAACTTCCTTCCACATGGGCTGGACCAGTTTACATTCCCATCAGCGACATAACAGGATTCCTTTTTCTCCACACCGTTGTTCACACTGGTTGTTTCTGGTCTTTGGCAGTTGACATGGTAATAAATAGAGAGAGAACTCTAAAAAGTCTGTGGAAAAACTAGTGAAAACAATAAACCGAGTCAGTAAAGTGGCAGGTTACAAAATCAATACACAAAAATTAGTTGTTTTCTTATATACAATTAATTCAAAGAAGAAGAAATCAAGAAAACCATCCTATTTACAATCATATAAAAATTAAATATCTGGGAATAAATCTAACAAAGGAGTTGAAGGACATATACAAGAGAAACTATAAAACATTGTTAAAGGAAACCAAAGAAGACACCAAAAATTGGAAAGATGTTCCTTGCTCATGGATTGGAAGAATCAACATTATTAAAATGGCCATCTTACCCAAAACAATTTACAGATTTAATGCTATCCCAATAAATATCTCAGTGTTATTCTTCAAAGAAATGGAATAAATATTACTGAAATTCTTATGAAATCACAAAGACCCCAAATAGTCAAAGCTCTTCTGAATAAAAAATGGGGGAAAATGGTGGAAATGCCTTTCAGACATGAAACTATACTCTAAGTCCATAAAAATTAAAACAACATGCTACTGGAATAAAAGAAGACACAAAGAGAAATGGAATAGAATTGAGAGCCCAGGGATGAAACCATACACTATGGCAACAAACCTATGACAAAGAAGCAAAGAATATACACTAGAATAAGGAAAGTCTCCTCAATAAATGGTGTTGGGGAAACTGGACAGCTATATGCAATAGAATGAAACTAAACCACAATCTTACACCATACATGAAAATCAATTCAAAATGAATAAAAGGTTTGGATGTAAGAGTTGAAACCATAAAATACATAGGAAAAAAAAAAGAACAAAACATTTCACAATATACACTTTAGAGAATGTTTAAGGATTCATCTCCAATAACAAGGAAAACAAAAGAGACCATAACCAACCAGGACTACATCAAACAAAAAAGCTTCTGCACAGTGAAAAAAAAATAACTAAAATGAAAAGACATCCTACTAATGTGAAACAATATTTGTACACAATATAGCTGACAAGGGACTGATATCAAAGATACATGAAGAATGTATAAAACTCCACAAAAAACAAAACAAATAACCCAATAAACAAATGGCAGAAGAATGAAGTTGATATTTCTTCAAAGAAGACATTCAGACAGCAAACAGGCACATGGAAAAATGTTCACCATCCCTTATCATTAGGGAAATGCAACTCAAGAGCATAATGAGACAATGTCTCACACCTGTGAGAATGTCCCATATTGAAAAGACCAGAAAAAAGAAGTGGTGGTGAGAACGTGGAAAAAAGAGACCCTCCTCCAATGCTCCTGGGAATGTGGACTGATCGTATGGTATGTGGTATGCAGTATGGAGGTGTCTCAAAACCTTAAAATGCCATACAACCCAACAATTCCACTCGTGGGCATCTATCCCAAAAGTTCAAATGCACTCATTTGACAGAAAACTTGAACTCTTATGTTTATTGTGGTGCTATTAACTATCGTTAGATTATAGAAACAACCTAAATGCTACAAAACAGCTGAGTGGGTCAAGAAGATGTGGTGTATATGCATAATGGAATTTTCCTCAGCAATCAAAAAAGATAAACTTAGGCCATTTGCAGCAATATGGGTGGAGCTGGAAGGGAGAATGCCAAGTGAAATGAGTCAGAAGGAAAAGATAAATACTAGATAGTGTCACTAATAAGTGGAATATAGAGTAACAAAATTAAGAGTCGCATTATGACAAGCTTAAAAACTAACCCTTGAAAGCTGACTATAGAACTTAAGCATCCAGTGGTGGGAGGGAATGGGCAGGGGTAAAAACAGAGAGGGAAGGAAGCACAATGGAATGTGGTGGTGAACTATAGGTGATTTGGTGGTGGGTGTACTATGGTACTATGGAATACCTGATGGTGATATTTAAACACTACCTCAATTAAAAATAAATTAATTAATTTTTAAAATTAAAAAAAAGGAAAAGGCAAACTACACACTTGCAGAAAATGTTTGCAAATCACATATCCATTTAACACTTATATTCAAAATGAATACATGTTAATGTTACAGTGCAACCTGGGAGGAAACAAGGGTGACCATGGTGGTGTTTCTTTAAGTGCACTTAAGAATACAGGAAACAATCCAAAAGCAGACACATGATGAGGAAAAAAAAATAACAAGATATAATTACCTAATGAGTGAGTAAAGGGAGAGCTGAGAGCTGAGAGTGACCGAGTGAGCAAGCGAGAGAGAATATAGAAGCAAACACATGACCAGGTGCTGTCTGTCCTATACTATATAGCATCCGCTGACCAGAGACTGAGGTCCAAGCCAATGCCACACTTGGCAAAGTGGCAGTTTGTCCACAGACACCCCTTCTCACCAGGGTTTAATTGCCAAAGACAGGAAGAATATACACTAGAATAGGAAAGTCTCCAGCCCAATGCATCAGTGATTTAACTGCCAAAGCACCAGCCCTGCCATGATTTCCCAACTGCCCCACAGGACACCAAGGGTTGGAGTTTGTAAGCTCTACCTTATGTCATGGAATTGGTTAATATCTGCACCCTCTGACTTGGAGGTTGTACCTCATAGTTTCATTTATGCAATAATCTTTCAGAATTCAAAAGTAATAAAACTTAAATTTTATTCAAAAGTAATAAAACTTAAATTTTACAATACAAGGATGGTAAATATGCAGATTAGTCATTAAGAGAAATGTAAATTAAAATCACTATGCGATTCCACTGTATATCTATTACAATGGTGAAAATGAGTGCCAGTGAGTATGTGGTGTAACTGGAACTCTCATTTGTTAGTTGAATGAAAATGGTATAGTTATTCTGGCAATGAGTTTAGTATTTTCACATAAAGTTAAAATTACATATACCACTTACTGCACAACCCCATTCTTGGGTTTTTACTGTACAATAAAGAATACTTATGTTCACAAACTATACATGAATATTAAAGGCAAGTCTATTTACACAAATTGAAAACCACACAAAAGCTCTGTATGGGTGTATGGTCATGCCCCCTGTGATGCATCCATGCTACATTATAGTAGAAAGAAATGAACGATGGTACACAGTGATGTGGGTGATTTTCAAATGCCTTATGCTGAGTCGGAGAAGCTAGCCTCGAAAGATTAGGTACTCTACGGTTTCATTTGTGGGACACTCTGGAAAAGATAACACTATAGTAATGTAGAACTATTTAGTGATTGCTAGGGAATGGGGTGGTGGAAGGATGTGCCCACAAGGGAAGAGCAAGAGAGACTGGAGATTATGCGGCTGCTATGTATCTGATTGTGTTGTTGGTTATACATACTATCCATGTGGCAAAAGTCATCGTATGTTATCTTTAAAATAATATTGAAAATATTGAAAACAAATCAAATAAAAAAATAACTCTTTAATGAGTCAAATAACTCAAATTGATCAAGATGTAAGGAAAGTACAAAAATTTCAACAAATTAATGATGAACATTAGAGATGGTGTATAGATTTAAACTCTAAGATTTTATGAACAGTTTTACACCGATGTCTTTAAAAACTTCAGTGAAATGAACACATTTAAAAAAATATATACAACCAATGCTGACTGAAACTTTTTGAGAAAAAAAAAAATCTAAGGAAGTGAATCAGAAATTAAAAATCCCCCAAGAAAGAAAGTTATAAAGGAATTTTCTCAGTTAACAAGGAATTACAAATTTATTTCAATTCTTTCAGAGTAATATGAGGAAGACTATCTCCCAAGTTATTGTACTCATAATACCATAAACTTGATATCAAAATGAGAGGACATATGAGAAAAGAAGATAGTGTCGCTTGTGTACATAGAAGTAAATTAACTGAACTTAATGATGGAAAGCTATGTACTATTTTTAAGTTGTGTTGACCAGAAATGCAAAGTCGGTTTAATATTTTTTAATCATTAACTATAGTTTATTATATTAAAAATGTTAAGGGAGAAAAAATCACATAATTATCTCATTTCACAATACAGATTGATAATTTAAACATCTATTCACGAGAAAATCTAGTTACTAGGGAAAGAATTAAATATTCTTAAGATAAAAGATGTACATAGAAATACCAATAATAAACACAATATTAAATGAGAAAATATACAAACATTTTTAAAGTTAATTTTTATCAATATGTAATGCAATAACATGTATTATAGTTACCTCTGTAATGAAAATACAAAGCAGCTCAAACAGACAAGAAAAAGTGAATTTTCTGTATTCTTTAGTAAGAGCCAGAAAATATAACTTGATAATATAACATTTAAAATAGTAGCAATTATCAAAGAATAAAGTTCTTAACTTTATTATAACTTTATTATAACTTGGTCATTCACATAGCATAAAAATTTAAGCCTAAGGTATATGTGAAAGACACAAGAAAAGGAAAAGCACACCATGGTTATGAAGCACACCATGGTCATTCTCTTTCAAATTGTTCTATAAATTCAATGCAATGGCAATTTACAATACCTGCAAAATGACTGGATATTCTTTGCATTACTATTTATTTGAGATGACTTGATAGGCCGATAGCTGAAGGAGCAGCATTGAAACTGTCTACATTTGGTCTTCTGTCTCTTCTTCCTTGTGTTGTCACAGAGTTTAATAAACCTTGATTCAATAGTACTAAGCACATAAAGATTCAAGAATATACTTTCATTTTGAATTGTATCATTTACAAATGAAACTTTGCATGGATATCCTACTTTAATTATCCCTGGTTTTGTTGAGATAAAATCTTTTACTGTATTTCTGCAATGTCACATAAATTTTTATTTTAGAATTTTCAGTTCAGGCTTTGTCAGCCTGGTCTTTCCAAGTGCTTCCTTTTTAGGTCTGAGTAGACTACAACATGTTTAACTTCTTTTTTTTAAGATTTTTTAAATTTATTTATACAAACACTGGGTACAGTCAGAAGTGCAGAGAATTCATCAGAGCCAGAGCGGTAACAGAACAGGCTGACAGATGAAATACACCGCTGAGGGGAGCTGTGGGCGCTGCAGGAGAGGTCTGTCATGCCATGTGGGACCCTCGCCGGCAGCTGGGGATGGAACCAGCACTGCAAAGGCTGCGGGCAGCTTAGCAGCCCAGCGCTCAACCACTGCACCACCAGTTAAATGTATTAACTTCTTAATACATTTCTCCAGTGTCTTCATCAGTAGGTCTCTTCAGCTTTATATCACTTATAAGTGTTAGCTTTTTAATATTTGCAGAAAGACATTTGTTCGAAGCTTTCAAATATATTAGTCAGATATGAATACATTTTCTATATCTCTTTATATGGTCAATATAAGTGTTTTCTCATTTCTAATTTACTAATAAATTTTAGACAAACAAGTTATGTTTTCCTCATTAGTGTTTAAGAAGAACAAGTCATACATATATTTCTTAATTTTACTGATTTATGCTGTAAGTATATGTTTTGACCTTTGTGAAAGTTTTTCTTCCATTTTACATTGGGATGTTTTCTATTTTTCTCCTAAGAATTTAAATAAATATATAATTCCTTTATTTTTTCTTGACTTTTTCCCTAGAGTTCTTTTTTGTTTGGACATAATATAATCAAAAATCTATGCTTTGGCAATTCTTCATAAGTTTTGATCTGTAAGCTTTAAATTGTAATTAATTTTTTCCAAATATTCAGTTATTGCATCCTTTATATACTCATTTCACCCTGTAGCTCTTTGGGCATATTTGTTTATTTCAAAGCAACTGAAAATTTTAAAGAAATTTCATTATTATGCATTCTTCACTTGATCTTAGCCAAAAGGCCGAGAAGCGATATATGCATTCTTGTTTGTAAGTATTATGTATCTGTATCAGAAAAGTCATTGTTAGTCATAGGTTTTGAAAAAATTATTCAGACTTTCTTTTGGCCTAATGTAGTGTGGATTTTTTATAAATAAGAAAGCCATCAAGTCTTGGAGATAAGTCATACTACCTGTTTTGTATCTAAAAATAGGTATATTCATTTTATCTTATTAGTGTTCATAGTCAACATGCCTAGGTTTATTTTTATTATATAATTGTATTTATTTTCCCTCTGAGGGAGAAACTCTATTTTGTTTCTAATGACCAGGATTATTCTCCCACAGATGAAATAACATTACCTTTTCTTTTGTATTTCAGTTAGAAGAACGAGAGAATTCAAGTTCTCTAGTTAGAGAACTAGAGAGAAAATTTTCCCAGTCAGTTCTGACCCTTCCATGTCCTGGAACACTGAACTGATTGGCAGGGATTTCTATGAGGTAACTATGGAACCTGCACAGTCTTTCTTGTGGCTTTGACATCTTCCATAACAGATCAGTGATGGTGCTTAGCACAGAGTGAGTGGCGCCTTCGGCCCATTTAGTCCCCATCTCAGGTCCATGGAAGGTTTTCCCTTCTGTTCTGAGACAAACAAGTGAGATACCAACAGGATCTCTCAGGTATTCATCTATTCTTAGTTCAGCCTCAATGTGGTTTACATAGAAAACAGGAAAAACCATCTTGAGAGTGTTTGTATCCTACTCAATGTTTGCATTTAGTCGGTACTCAATAGATATCAAAAAGTAAGATCATTATTAAACTATACTGTAAGACAGTTCTAATACCATTTAATATGAATCATGAGTATGTAATTGTTATTTTCCATTACATTTCGTTATTATTCAGGAATAATGCTAGTCCCCTGTGAATCAATTACAAGGCACATATTTTACAGATGCAATGCTGATATTTTTTTGCATGGTATGCTAGCTGCATTTTTTAATGAAAAAAACATGTTATTTTACAGTGGATTCCACAAAACTCTAGAGAAATTTAGCATCATTTAAATCAATACTTTCATATTTTCTTAGATATCTCCTGACAGTTTAAAATTTCCTAAACACTTTGCATAGGCTATAAAGATATTAATGGAATTATTTTATTCTACATTTTTGCTTTAAAATCATATGCCACTTTTTTTTAATTACATAACACACCAAATTGTAGAAATTATGCCCCCATACCTAAGCTCTTTGAGGGTCATGTTTATTTGGTTTGATGCGTATTCTGGAATTTAAGTTTCTTCTATGAAACGAGGATTTGCAAGACTCTATCTTACAGTGACTTTCTTGGGGTTGACGTATCAAACTAAACATTGAGTGAGAAATTCTTCCTGAAGCTGCTGTGTGGCCTTGATGGAAGGACTTACCCAATTTGGGCCATCACTTCTCTTCTTCTGAAACAGGCCCTTGTGTCCATGGCTGAGCAGCAGCATTACCTGCTGTGATATAAACCTGTCTTTCTAATGGCAACTCCAGTGTGTTCTCTGGTTTCATTGAGATCTCTGTTACTTCTGTACGGAAATGGAAATGGGTGCTATTAGCAGCACTGCTGAGGACTTTATAGCTTTAGAATGCTAAGTGGTTCTTAGTGACCTGAAAGAATTTTTCTTTATTCCTGGGAAATCCATTTACATGAAATAGGTTTAGGAAAACTCTCAGATCATTTCAGTGCAAATACTAGTAAGTCCTCTCTCCCTCTCACTAAGTGCCAGATCCCTCCCAGAGATAAGTGTGAATATACCACAAAGGAACTTAGAAAGTTTTACTACATCAACCTTGATGACTTAACATCTATCTACTCCTAATACCAACCCACCTGTTGCACTACAAGTGAAATTATTCATGATTGCAATAACTTTTATATCTCCTCACTCAGACCTCACTGTGCAATCATATGCTATTGATTCTTTCCCCCGAGTATCTTGTGATTTCATACATTTTTCTCCATCTTGGTGCCATGACCATATTTCAAGCCTTCACAGATTTTCTCCTGAATCTCTGCTGCAATATCCCAACTTATCTCCTTCTTTTCAGTCTTCCCTTTAAGTTGTCTTCAAATTGAGGGACACATTCCTCAGGAAAAAGGCAAGGTGATCCATGGAAAAATAGTAAAACTTCCATTCATCATTTTTTGTGCTTCAAAACTTATAACTGTATTTAAAATAATTTATTCAGCAATAACAATATCCATAAGTTTCCACTACATTTACAATAAATAAATTTAATATATTGAATACTTCCAAATACTATTTTTCTGTTAATGGACATTAAATTGTTTCTACTAAATAATGTTATAAGTATTAAAATACAGTTTTTATGTGACCATATGCATTTTTTCCTTCAGATTATATACCGAGGGGTAGAATACTAAGAGCATAAGACCACTGTTTGTTTAATTAAGAAACAACTAGACAGGGCCTTCCTGGTGGTGCAAGCAGTTAAGATGCAACCTATGAAGCTCTCTGCAGCTACTGCACCACGAGTCCGAGCCCCAGCCAGGGCGCTACCCACATGGCACAGCAGACCTCCCTCACTTGCCTGCTATTCCCCTCAGCAGTGTATTTCAGTTGGTCTTTCTGTTCTGTTCCCCACTCTATCTCTGGTGAATCCTCTCACTCCCCACAACTCTGGCCTGTACCCCAGTTCTTATATATATAAATAAATAAATCTTAAAAAAAAAAGAAACAACTAGATAGCTTTTCACTGCACTGTTTGACATTCCTACTAACTATTAGGGTTCCAGGTTTCCTATATCCTGGCCAACACTTATAACATGTTTTTTGTTTTTTAATTCTAGCCATTTTATGGGCATGAAGTGGTATCTCATCCTGATTTTAATTTCCATTTCTCTGATAAATATGATAACTATATTTTCATATGCTTATCATGTCTTTGTTAAATGTCTATGCTGATGTTTTACTTATTTTTTAATTGATTGTAATCAACGTGTTGTAAAACTCTTTATGTATTCCAGATACAAAGCATTTATCAGATGTTTAATTTACAAATATATTCTCTTATTCTGAGGAGCTCCTTTTCACACTCTTGATATTTTTTTAACACACACTAATTTTTGTATTTTAAGGCTTTCCAATTTATATTTTCTTTAGTTGAGCATGCTTTTTTTGGTTATATGTAAGATTTTTTTTTTTTGCCAAATCTAAGATCATAAAGATTTATTCCCATGCTTTCTTTTATGAATTTGCTATTTTTTTTTAAAGATTATTTATTTATACATACAAGCACTGGGTACAGTCAGAAGCGTGGGAGGGTGAGAGAATTCACCAGAGCCAGAGCGGGGAGCAGAGCAGGCAGAAGGACCGAAGTACACTGCTGAGGGGAGCAGCGGACGGCAGGAGAGGTCTGCGCGCCATGCGGGACCCTCCTCTGGTGGCCGGGGAGTAGCCGGGGATTGAACCGGCGCTGCAGAGGCTGCGGGCAGCTTCGCAACCCAGCGCGCAACCGCTGCGCCACTGGGGAGGCCCTGAATTTGCTAGTTTTGACCCTTACATTTTGGTCTTTGATACACTTAAGATTGTGTTTTTATACAGTGTGAGGTAAGGGTTAAACTTTGTTCAATTGCAGATGGCTATCCAGTTATCTAGAAAATTTTGTTAAAACGAGTATTCTCTCTCTATTGAAATATATTGGTACAAAAAGAATATTCTCTCTCTATTGAATGATATTGGTAAAAAATCAGTTGACAATAAATATATGAGTTTATTTCTGACAACTCCATTCTACTCCCAGATCTACATTACCAGTCATGTAATAATATTACACTGTCTGATTATTGTTTGGTAAAGTTTGAAATGAGAAATTAGGACTTCTCTTATCTTTTTCTTCTTTCTCAGTATTGTTTAGGTTATACTGGGTTCTTTGCAATTCTATATGAATTTTAGAATCACCTTCTAAATTTCTACAAAGAAGTCACCTGGGATTCCGATAGGGATTGTGCTAAGGCTATTGGGAATATTAACATCTCAATAATATTAAGTCTTCAGGTTCATAAATATTAAACATTCAAGTCATTGAGGTTTATTTAGATCTTTATTTTCTCTTAAGACTACACATTTTCACTTTTTGATTAAATTTATTCTTAAGTACTTTATGATTTCTGATGCTATTGGGAATGAATTTGTCCTCTTAATTTCATTTTTAAATTGCTCATTGCAAATGAATAAAAAATAAAACTTATTTTTCCAGGTACATCTCGAATCCTGTAACTTTGATGAACTTTCTTGTTAGTTATAATAGTTTTTTTGATATATGCCTTTGGGTTTTGTTTAAGATTATGATGAGGGGGGCCTCCCCAGTGGCATAGCGGTTGAGCGCTGGGTTGCGAAGCTGCCCGCAGTCTCTGCAGCGCTGGTTCGATCCCCGGCCACCAGGCGAGGGTCCCACATGGTGTGCAGGCCTCTCCTGCTGCCCACTGCTCCCCTCAGCAGTGTACTCGTCAGTCTGCCTGCCCTGCTCTCCCCTCTGACTCTGGTGAATTTTCTCACCCTCCCGCACTTCTGACTGTACCCAGTCCTTGTATAAATAAATAAATCTTTAAAAAAAAAAAGATTATGATGAATCAGAGGGGTTTTGGGAGCAGGTCTGGAGTCCAAGGGTTCTGGTGGGCTTGTCCTTGGTTCTTGTTTATGGCAAGGAAAGAATGAAATATTGAGACTAGAGTTACAGAAAAGCAAGGGATTTATTGATAGGTAGGTAGAAATAGAAAAATACTCCAAATGGAGAGGAATCCAAAGTGGGTAGTCACTGACATGGTGAGAAGCAGGTGTTTATATGGTATAGTGGTAAAGAATTGGGGTTTGACCATTGGGTGTCTCTGTGTTGTATCTTGCTGACCCTTGGGGGTCTCCCAGGCTACCAAGGCCCACTGAGTTTTCCCACATTACCTGGTCTACTTCTGTGAATCCAGCTTTGGTCTGTTGCTATTGTGTTAGTATGTTGGTATTCTGAACATTACATCTTTAATTGAATTGGAAATGGGGGCACACTTTTCTCAATCAGACTGATACAGGGACATGGAGCTAGGGACACCCTGTTCCTAATTGACTGTCTTTACCCATCTTAGCTTCCTCCTTCAATATCATCTGTGACTAGAGATAATTTTATTCTTTTTCTCTAATCTGGTTGCTTTTTACTCCTTTTTCTTGCCTATTTATCATGACTATGCCCATCAGTGCATTGTTGAATAGAATCACCATGAACAAAATATCATGTTTTGTTATAGATCTTAGAAGAACACATCCAATCCTTAATCATTATATAAACTAGTTGTGTGGTGTTTATTTATTTATTTATTTATATTATTATTATTATTATTTTTTTTTGTAGTTTCCCTTCATCAGGTTGAAGAGACTACTTTCTAGTGTTAGCTTATTGGTAGTTTTATTAGAGAAATACATGATTTTGCCATATGCTTTCCCTTTGTCTATTGAGAGGAATTTTGCTTTTCATTTTATGGATGTATATATTACATTAATTGATGTAATACATCAAACCTCTTACTCCTGGGATAAACCCACTTATTCATGGCATTTAACTATTTGTATATGTTATTAGATTTTTTTTTTGGTAGAGTTGTTTTTTTCTTCTTTTGACAAAATTGCCCTCTCATAGCTTCAGAATTATTATTCTGTATTTTTCTTCTGATACCAAAAGGTTTTGTTACCAGCATAACACTGCTCATCTTATTTGGGAACTTTTCCTTCACTTTTTTTTAAGATTTATTTATTTTTATACAAGAGCTGGGGTACAGTCCAGAGGTGCGAGAGGGTGAGAGGATTCACCAGAGACAGAGCAGGGAGCAGAACAGGCAGACTGACTGAAACACACTGATGAGGGAAGCAGTGGGCTAGACAGGAGAGGTCTGTCTCGCCATGTGGGTATCTCCCTGGTCAGCCCAGAATTGAACCCACGCTGCAGAGACTGCAGTCAACTTCACAGCACTGCACTCAACCCGCTGTGCCACTGGGGAGGCCCTATTTTTTTTTATTTTTGTTCTTGCGTGTGTCTTCACGTTCTGTAGTTTATCATTCTGCCAGTTAAAATTTACTATTGAGTTCCTTTAGGAATTTGTTTTTATTTCAGTAAATTTTAACTACAGAATTTCCACTCAGTTTTTAAAAACTAATTTCTATATCTTTGTTGATATTTTCTCTTTGATGTGACATTTTCATTTTCTTTCTTTACTTCTTTAATCACATTTTCCTAATCATGTTTTCCATTTGTTCTAAGAATATATTCATAACAACTATCTATGATGTTAGACTACATTTATAACAACTATCTATGATGTTTTTCTATCAATCCTGACATCTTGCTCCCATAGGCAGTTTACCACAGAACTGATATCTGGGTCATATTTTCCTGTTACTTTGAGTAGTTTGTAATATTTTGTTCAAAAGTAGGTATTTTAAATAATATATTGTAGAATCTCTTGTCACTGGTTGCCCTATCAAGTCTTATTTACTTATCTATTTTTTTTTAAGTGAATGGGTAGATTATTTTAGTGAAATCTTTTTTTACAACACAGAGTTTACTTTTTAATGTTCTTCAGATTGGTTCAGCTTTGGGTGTGCTTAGAGATTTTGTAGGACTCTTTTTCTTTCTACTGTTAAACTTCTCAAATGGCTCTTTGATTGCTCCATTGTTCTTAGTAATTTCCTGGGGCACAAATTGTTCCATATACTAATTCAATCAAATACCAACTGCTTTGAAGGGATAGTTTCTGTGATTCATCTTTGATATTTTTTCTGACCCCAGAGTTCCTTCTAGATGACTTATTTTCCAATTCTCTCTTGAAACTAGATGGCCTACCATTAGGCTATATTTTTTTATGTCCACAAATCTCCCAATTGCTTTTCACCACAACTTCTATTGCTCAGGAGAATATTCTTAAGTTTGAACTTCTCAGTGCTATTGTGAAAATTTTGCTTTTTAAATTGTTTTGGAAGAGATTCAGAGCTATCTGGTTTTGTGTTTTTTTTTTTTTTTTTAATATTTATTTATTTATTTATATAAGCACTGGGTACAGTCAGAAGCGCGGGAGGGCGAGAGATTTCACCAGAGCCAGAGCGGGGAGCAAAGCAGGCAGATGGACAAAGTACACTGCTGAGGGGAGAAGCGGGTGGCAGGAGAGGTCTGCACACCATGTGGGACCTTCACCCGGTGGCCAGGGATCGAACCGGTGCTACCGAGGCTGTGGGCAGCTTCGCAACGCAGCGCTCAACCGCTGCAGCACTGGGGAGGCCCTATCTGGTTGTTTTGGGATGAGGACAATGACAAGTTTCTCTCTGAGTGATATTCCCCACTCTAAGGCCAAAGTGCTCAGTAGGAGTTGGAAACAGCATGAGGTCTTATCTTGCCTCTCCTCACATGAAGTCATCACCTCCTGTTCTGGGGCAGGATGGCCAGAAATCTCAGCCTTCTGTGCCTGAAGTGAAGGCACCATTCCCATAGTGGGGAATGAGTTAAAGAGAGAAACTTCCATGTCTTGACCACATTTACGCAGGACTTTGCCTCAGCAACAGGTAACTAGGGTTACAAGGACAAATTCTGCTGTGCTGCTTCTAGGAGGCAAGTGCTCTAATTAGGTGATGAGGACAGTTTTAATAGTCTGTAGTGATCTCTACTTCATTGAGTTAAAGGGAGGATGCAGAGAAAAACACTTGTACAAGTTCAAATACAGCAGATTCTTGCTTTTCTTATCAAATTTTCATAGATTTCATAGACTAGATGCTTTTTCATTTGCTTATTTATCCTTGATGTGTAGATTGTCACTTGCCCTAAGCACAGGAGAACCAAATGCTGAACACTGAATATTTGAAATAAGGAAAAGTTCTTATTATTATCAAGATACCATCAAAGAAAGTGATGGGAGTGCAAGCTCAAATTCATCACCCTGAAGAAGATGGGCTTAGGATCTTATAAGGAAGGATACAAGCTAGGATCTGGAAAGATAATGTTAGTTATTTCAAGGAAAGTGGAGAGTTCAGCATGGCATTTCAGGAACCAGTCATCCTGGAGTCAAGAAGAACCCCAACAGCTGCAGGGTTGATCAGTACAGTTGGTTTCTATAAAACAAACTCCTTCGTTATTGCCTTGGGATCTGGAAACAGAAGCTAAAGATCTTAACAGATAGCTAGCGAGAGTAAATGTATTTGCCTAGTATTTTAATTTTGGTGCTGCTATATCAAGATCATTTCAGAGGCTTTAAATGGTGGTGTTTTATATGATTTTTACCAGTTTCATTGGAAAATGTGTCAATGGAACTCTTCACACTGTCTTTCAAGAAATCAATTTTCTCTCAAATTTCTCACTGTATTTTTAAAAGCCTTATGATCAGACCTCTCTTCCCTCTCGACCCTTTTTCTCATCTTAAACTCTCCACTCTAGCTGTGGAAAATTGTCTTTCATTTCTTGAACAAATCATACTGCCTTTTACCCCACCCTTTGCTCATGTTGTTCTCTAAGCCCAGGGTATGCCTTTCTATTTTTCCAAGAGTAACTTTCATTTGAAGATCTAGCCAAATCTCTAGCTCTCAGTTAGATGCCTTCCTTTATATTCTCACAGCATCCTGATATTTCTGCCTATACCGTTTATTATGTGATAATTGTCTATTTATGTATACATGGCTCCCTATAGAGGCTAAAGTCTTAAAACAGTGTATCAGTCAGGAATTGAGTTTGGCTGCATGTTACAGAAAATTTAAACAACAGTGACTAGAACCAAAGAAATTTCATTTTTCTTGAGTAATGAGAAGTCCAGGGTGTGTGGATGCTGGCATTAGTTCAGTATCTCAAGAATGCCAGATCTGAGAATCTTGCAGTACTCCTGTTTTCTTCCTTCTGGGTGCATGATGGGTGTTCCAACTGTAGACTTTACATCTACGTTCCAGACAGGAGGAAGAGACCAGAAGAATAAGGCATGATCATTTGTTAAAACAACACTCAAAAACCATCAGGCTCCTGCTTATGTCTTACTGTCCTGAATAAGTTATAAGACCAACTCTCCCAGATGCAATGAAGCTGGGAAATGTTATGTTTGCCCTAGTTTCAAATAGAACTTGGTTCTTTTGGTAAGGAAGAAGGGACAATGGACAGGGAATAGATCGAACTAATTTCTGAAATAAGGATAGGCTATGTTTCTGTTATTTTTTTAATTTTATATACAATAACTGGGGTGTAGGTCAGAAGTGAGGGGCAAGTGGGAGGATTCACCAGAGACTGAGTGCATTTACTGAAATGCACTGCTAAGGAGAGCAGAGGGCGAGACAGGAGAGGTCTGCTGTGCTATGTGGGTAACTTCCTGGTAGGGGATCAAAATCTGGCCACAGTGGTGATAGTGCTGAGACAATCCCTACGACACCTGCTTCTGTTATTTGTAATTGCATCCCTAATGTTATGCAGAGAACCTATAGACACTCAATACATTAAAAAAAAAAAGACTGCAGGAGAAATAGTGTGACAAAATTGTAATAAAGCATCTTCATATAACAACAACTTGCTCTCATAGTGGGTGAAATTGCAAGGGGCCTTATTCCTCCTGCATTAAGATTCTTAAATTAGAGTGAGGTGTGCCTTAGGCAGAAGGTGCATACCAGAATATTGGGGAAGAAACTCTGAAAGTGTAACTGTTGACCCTAACTGTGCTTATGCAATCCCTTCCTGAGACTCATAGATCTGGTACAAGTTCTTGGTGCTACAAATGAGAAAACTGAGGCACAGTTAAATGGCTTGTCCAATGTCACAGGATTATTGGTTCCTAATTAAAATTGAATATTGCATAATAATAGAACAGGCGTTTAAAACAGCATTCTATAAGAATACTAGAATAAAAATTAATAAATTATAAACTTTAAATTGGGCTTTAGGAGATAAATTTTAATCCATAAAGATCATTAGAATGTAGCTGAAGTTTTCTTTGCAGATGTATTTGCTGACATTCACTTACGAAACATAACTTTCAGAACCATAGACTTCTTTTTTATTTACAAAATAATAGAAAATTATAGACAAGTATATACAGTAAGCCTTTTTTTAAAAAGAGATTTATTTTATTTATACAAGAACTGGGGTACAGGAGGCCAGAAGTATGGGAGGGTGAGATAATTCACCAGAGACAGAGTAGGGAGCAGAACTGGTAGACGGACCGAAGACACTGCTAAGGGGAGCAGCGGGTGAGACAGGCGAGGTTTGTCACACCATGTGGGTAGTCTGTCACGCCACGTGGGTGTATCCCTGGCTGGCTGGGAATCGAACCCGCGCTGCAGAGGCTGCGAACAGCTTTACAGCGCCACGCTCAACCCGCTGCGCAACTAGGGAGGCCCTGCAGTTAAGTCTTATGAAATCTTTTTGATTAAAGAATGACAGAAATCAGAGGATAATTTATAGAATGTATCTTAATGGTCGAATCACCTTTATGGTATTTGAATTAACATCTTGTTTAGCTAAAGTTCACAAATAAATTTTAAATAAAGAATTTTTGGAAACGATTTTTTGGTATTCTGTGGATAAGAACATTTTCAAATTCATTTCCAATCTTAATGAATTATCTTCCTGCAGGGTTACTTTCATCCAAATTCCATATCTAGGGTCCTCCCCGGTGGCGCAGCGGTTGAGCGCTGGGTTGCGAAGCTGCCCGCGGCCTCTGCGGCTCCGGTTCGATCCCCGGCTGCTCCCCGGCCACCGGAGGAGGGTCCCACATGGTGCGCAGACCTCTCCTGCCGCCCGCTGCTCCCCTCAGCAGTGTACTTCGGTCCTTCTGCCTGCTCTGCTCCCCGCTCTGGCTCTGCTGAATTCTCTCACCCTCCTGCACTTCTGACTGTACCCAGTGCATGTATAAACAAAACAAACGAACAAACAAACAAATAAATAAATAAATAAAACATGCCTCTATTAAAAAAAAAAAAACAAATTCCATATCTATTAAAGCTGTTATTCAATATTGTATTGTCTCAGATTACTCTGGATTTACAATATGTTTTGCTCTTTTTTAACTGAAAGGCATTCAATTGCTATTTTCAATGAATTCCAGTCCTTTCAGGTGAGAAGCCAGGTAAAGAAATGTCTTAACAACCTTGACAAAAGCTCAAAAATCGAGAAAAAAAATCTAATGGTGGTTTTCTTCAAGGTGAATCCCATTCCTGACCTCATCCACATGAATCAGAATTGCATGACAAATATTTAGATCATTAGTATTGTCTTAAATTAATGCACATATAAAAAAATAACACACCTTACAGGCAGTCTAAAGTCTAAAGATCAAGCACTCCACGTGTTATGGGATTGATGCAAACTCTACAAAATTTTGGTAGCATAGATTTAAACTTTGGTCTCCTTACAGTGCTACCTCTGCTCTGTACCTCCTTTGCAAAGTCAGTAGTACACAAGGATATGGCAAAGACTGCAGGCTTCTCCTAATATATGTTAGAATTTCCTTCCATTGGGATAATAGCAAGATGCATTTTCAGCCTCCCTGGCTACTGGCTAGGACCATGTGTCATTCTGGCCAATGAGATTAAGAAAAATAGTTGCATGACAGTCTTGGAATCCTACCTTAAGAGACAGCAGGTACATGGTTCTTATTGCCAGAGTTTGAGTTATTCAAATAGGACAATGAGCCACACTTAAAATAATCATCCTCTTCCACTTGCTGCTATAGTGTAGACAAAAGACAAAAGGAGAGGTGCCAGTGCCCCTGCATTCCCTATCCCTAGGAACAATAGCAGTTGAAGGCAAGATGCATGCAGTGCAAGTGGAGTAAGGTCTCAAGGACTAGGAGCCTTGAACAAATGGCTCCTGCATTTTTATGAGCCCACGGTCTCATGGAGGTTAAAAAGGGGAAGAATTGGGAGTTGAAAGTGTTGCGTCATTGTGGGGAACTATGCCCTGTCAAGGCAGCCAGCCAATGAGGAGATCTCAGCAGAGACATCTGACAAGTGCCTCACTTGAAAGCCTGGATCGCCTTCTGAGTGGAGGCACCTGGACTGTGGAGAGGGTGTGCATTAGAGCATGGTCTGCCTGGTCCAGGTTGGGAGCAGGGGATGAGGAGACAGGAACGGCAGTCGCTGGCTGTGAGCTAAAGTCGATGGGAGGAGGGCAGCTTTCCCTCGGAAGACCTGACAGAAAAAGTCTAGTCTGAAAAATCATACGCAGAATTGTGGCCTGGAGCAACATCTTCTAGGCCTGGAGGAATCACTCACTTTGTGCTTTTTCATTTCATTAACCCATTCTATGTACAGGAGTGGATTTCTTCTGATTTATCACTTATGTATGCATTTATTTCAGTTTTACACTAGTTTTTTTTTTAATGCAAAAGTTATTTCTTTCCTCCCTGTCTCAATATATTTTTATGGGTTTCTGAAATTTATTTTTCTCCAAATAATATTCTCTGCAATAATTTGCATCCCCCACAACCCATTCTGAGTTTTTAGCAAAATCCTCTCTAACTTTGACCATCTTCCCATCAATTTAAGCTGGATAGACCAGTTTCCTTCTGTTGACAGCTGTTTCTTGTTAAGAAAATTCATCCTGGATATGGCTCCATCCTCTGCACTAAATGCCTTTTGGCAGGACATGTGCCAATCCTGTCTCAGATTTCTTCCCAAAATTCTCTGTTCTGACAAAATTCCTTGCCTTTCCTTCAGGAAAGGAAAGACGTCTGGCTCCCAGTTTATATTCCTCAATGCTGGTCCACAAGAACAGAGATGGCTAACGGCCTCACACTCACTACTCTTAAGGGATCTTAGGAGATACACAGGCCATAACCTGTCACCTAGATGGCTCTTATCTGGGCATTGTGTAGACACAGGAGAGAGCTTGGGTGGGCAATATTTGGGCAGACCAAGTAAGTGCAATTCAACTTTTAATTCAGTTTTTTCCCCATTCTTTTGACATAATAACCAGGGGTCAGTTACTTGGTACCTTTCTCCTTTCTAAGGGGAAGCTAGGTCTTGTTCTTTTCCTGTTAAAATCATTTGGCTCCTGACTTATTTAGATCACAAATTAGCTGCTCCCTCCAAACACTGAGTCGCTAGAACAGCACTTTCCTTAAGGAGTCCTTATCGTGCACAACAACACCCATTGAAGAAAAAAAAATAGATTTTTAAAACAGAATAAGCATAATATTAGTGATAGGATTTTTTTCTGGCATTTTTTTGGAAATTTTCTTTATTTTTTAAAATTATTTTTAAGATTTATTTATTTATTTATGCATATAAGAACTGTGGTGTAGGCCAGAGGTATGGGAGGTGAGAGAATTCACCAAAGTGGGGAGCAGAACAGGTGTATCTGCTGAAATAGGGGAGCAGTGGGAGAGACAGGAGAAGTCTGCTATGCCATGTGGGTTAGCTCCCTGGCTGGGGATCGAACTTGTGCTGCAGTGGCTGCCAACAGCTTGATAGCACTGTGTCTTTAATCCCTGTGCCACCAGGGAGACCCATATTATTTTTATTTATATCCTAGTAATTTGTCAACTTCTGCAGAAGTGCCTATGAACTTATTATAAGTGAGGCACTGCTATTGATAAATTCTGGGATTCTTATAGCTAACTAGAGTACAAGTTCCATCAGGGAGACCGGCTAGAAACAAGTAAGTTAAAAAAAAAAAAAAATGTGACAAGTCCTAAAAGAATTGTGTGTAAGGATACTAGGGAATGATTAATACTGGGAAGTTAAGTCCAGGATGGTGTTTAGATCTCAATGTAAAGACTGTTTTTCTGGGTCTTTTTTTGCACCAATTAATAACAATAAATAGTCTCATATACTGCAGATTTAACTGCAGCACTCTACCATATGCTAAGAATCATTCTAGGCAGTTTTTAATTTTTTCAATGATTACACTGTGCAATCAATGAAGGTAATAGTTTATTTGTTCAATGTTCAATGAAGTTCAAAGATTCTTTGGAGAACTGTTAGGTACTTAATTTGGCATAAGCGCTATAGAATAACAAATGACATTTTGAACTGATAAGAAGAAAACTTGGCACTATTAATGTATAGGTGGCCAGGGATGGAGGCTGAACAAAAAATAATACATAGTTGTATAAGCTGAGGTTTTGGGTTTTAAATAAAGTTATCATGTGATTTAATATTAAGCTGTAATTTTAAGAAAAGTAAAAGGGGGCACAATTTAAGATAACTCTGCTGAGATAATAGGCCTCTCCTGGGTAGAAGGCCTTTTGGTCACACTTGCAATTCAAAAAGCTGCAAACTGCTTTTTTTCTTAAGTTGGTGATTTTCTGCTTTTAAGTAAGATTTCTGGATGGCCATGTAAAGGGCTCACAAATCTATGTGCATATCAAGCATTATCTAAAAACAGAATAAACATACTATTTATTAGATGATGTTACAATTAATAAAGCATAAATTTTTTGGAAATGAAAAAAAAAAAACTTTTCCACCCACACCAAATGTGAATGGGTCATCTTTAAAATAGTTATTCATGTCACAACAAAAACTATGAAGGTGAGAGAACACTGGACAGAGTCCTTTGTTTTCTCCTCTTGGCATCCTCCATTTAGGAGGGAATTGTCAACTCCCATTAAGGAGATTTCTACTCTCAAGTTGGTCTCCACACTATGTTTAGAAGTAGAACATGTGGTCCAGTGCCCTGAGGTCAATATCTTATTGGTGTTTATCTCTTTTTTTTTTTTTTAAGATTTATTTATTTATTTATACAAGCACTGGGTACAGTCAGAAGCGCGGGAGGGTGAGGGAATTCACCAGAGCCAGAGCGGGGAACAGAACAGGCAGACTGACAAATCACACTGCTGATGGGAGCAGAGCGCATGGCAGGAAAGGTCTGTTGTGCCATGGGGACCCTCGCCGGCAGCCAGGCATCGAACTGGTGCTTCGGAGGCTGTGGGCAGCTTCGCAGCCCAGCATTCAACCGCTGCGCCACCAGGGGAGGCCCTTGGTGTTTATCTCTTGGCAATTCTTTGCAAACTCCTTGAGGAGTCTGATATCAATCCACTTCTGTACTTACTGCACCTAATCGGGCTGGCACATCATGCGTGTGCAGCCAGTGTTGGTTTAATTGAGGAAGAAATTACCTTGATTCCATGGGATGAGTTTAAGAGGCAGAGGGTCTAAGGGTTGATATCACAGAGAAGCACAGAAATGAATATTTCTGGGGTCCTCTCACACTGAAATACATCCTACTTCAAAAATGGTAAGCAGTGATAATTCCCACATAGCTCTCAAGGTTGCCTTGCTCCATTGTATATGACCACATTCATAACCTAGAATAAGAGTCCACAATCTTTTTCAGTGAAGGGCCAGGTGGTAAATATTTCTCATTTTGTAGGCCATACTGTCTCTCTGTTGCAACTATTTAACTCTGCTGTTGTGTAAGGCATAGATAATGGGTAAACAAATGAACATGCCATGTTCCAATAAACTTTATTTACAAAACATGTCACCAGGCTGGATTTCACCCATGGACTATGGTTTGCCGACCTTGTATCCAGACCTAAAGGGGACAGCACAAGTATGGGCAGCCAGGTGGTTGTCCTGGCCTCCTCCTCCAAGTCTTGCCTTAAGACAGTCACCTTGAAGACAAACCTTGGGCAAAATGCCCAAGTAAGTAAATGAAGATTTAAGTCTCAAACCCAAAGAAGCTTGCCAAATCCTCTGAAATACTGAACATGGAAATGGATGTGCATTTTTATTGTTTTATGACTCTGAGCTTTTGGAGCCATTTGGCTGTTTTAGGAATTTTACATCACGTTGGTTTTGATAGAAAGATTTTGTCTGGTGGTCTGGAAAACAGGCCTTTGCGAACACAGTGGTGCAGTAGATGCATGTGAACTCTGCCATCCTGCCCAGGGCAACAAGAGAAAGATAGCAGAGAGGAGGAGAGAGGAGGAAAGGAATGAACATCCATTGCAGGCTTATGTTGTGAAGATTTTTACACAGGTATTCCTCAAATCCCTTCATCTAAACCATGGGGGCTCAAGAAACATTGTTTCAGGATTTTCTTTCTTTTTTTTTTTTTTAAAGAAGATTTATTTATTTAGGCATACAAGAACAGGCCAGAGATATGGGGGCTGAGAGGATTCACCAGAGGCAGAGTGGAGAACAGAACAGGCAGACTGAGTGAAATACACTGCTGAGGGGAGCAGCAGGAAAGTCAGGAGAGGTCTGCTGCCCATGTGCGTAACTCCCTGCCCGGGATCGAACTTGTGCTGCAGGGGCTGCAGCTAGCTTCATAGGTTGTGTCTTAACCCCTTCTGCCACCAGGGAGGCCCTCAGGAGGCCCTCAGGATTTTCTATTTTATTTTTTTTAAGATTTATTTATTTATTTATACAAGAACCAGGGTACAGGCCAGATGCACGAGAGGGTAAGAGGATTCACCAGAGACAAAGCGGGGAACAGAACAGGCAGACTGATGAAATACACTGCTGAGGGGAGCAGTGGGTGAGACAGGAGAGGTAGGTCATGCCATATGGCATGGGATAGAACCGGCGCTGCAGAGGCTGCGGACAGCTTCACAGCGCAGTGCTCAACCACCTGCACCACCAGGGGAGGCCCCAATGATTTTCTTAATATCAGTTGAAATTAGGTCCCCAGTTTCAGTCCTACCTAGCTTAGTGGGTAATTTCATCCTCAGTCATTACTATAGTTATCCTGTGTGATAAAAGGTGCCTCCAGGCCCTGCCTTCAGGTTGCACAAGTGCCTGAGGCCTCTACTTCCTGAAGTGCCAGAATGGGCTTGCCTCAATGTTCCTGGGGTCTGGGGACCTTTGGCTAGGCTTCAAAGTCCTTTTTTTGTAAAACTTACTTTGGCACCCTCTGTGGATTATTGTCTCTCTAAGACACTGTAGCACAAAAGTCCAAGATTTCTTTTTCATCTTGTAGCCATTGGAGCTCTCTCCTTTCATGTTTCTCTCATTCTCGTTTCCTAGTGATATTTCTAATGTGAAATTCAGTGATGAAGAAGGACATGAGTGTGAGACAAAGAATTCCCCCCGCCCCACAACAATAAATCCTTGACTTAAGGGAATCCAAAGATTGGATTGTGTATGAGTATGTGTACACATGTTGGTGGAGGAGATATAGGCAGAAAAGCAAATTGACATCTCAAAAATTATTTTGCCACATACACACTTTGTTTTATTTAATCACCATGTAATGGCATGTAACCACCATGCCGTTCTTAAAAAAGAAGAAGATGAGTAACCTGTGGTTTAGAGGGCTTAAATACCTCTAGAGGTCGCAGGACTTCTTAGCAAACTTGACCTTGGATTTGTCTACCTTCAGCCCCCTGACTGCTGCTACTAAACTACACTGTCTTTGCTCTAATTCCTCAGTCTATTGCTAAAGCAGCCTGGCTTCCCAAGGGAATTTCCCTTATTCTGTGTTTGAATAATCATAGCTCCTAGTGGCTTAGGCTGTCAGCAGCAAAGATCTCATCTTCCTCTACATCCAGCTATAAACCTGGTCCCTGGGGTAATTCCTGGCAGAGAAACTGGCTAGTGTGGTCATGGATTGGACCAGAGGAAAGTACTCCAATTCGTATATGAAATTCATCAGCTGTTAAGTATCTTCAAATTTCCCTCTAATATTCTCATTAGGGATCTGGAAACTGTCTTCAAAGAAGCAGCATCATTCACCACTGGGTTTTTGACGGATTAGAGTAAACATAGAGTAGGAATTAAAGCCAAGTGTGGTTACATACTTAATGAAAGCAGAAAAGAAGTAAATGAAGTCTTAGGTATATATTCCTAAGATAAGGGGAGTTACAACAATTGGGTTGGTTTATTCATATGTATTTTTCCTATATAGCTCCACAGTCAATGCTCACATTGATATAACAATTCAAAGCAAAGTCTAAACACATTTAAATTACATTTCCCACGTATTTCAGGAACAAAGTATCATAAACATTAAAATATGAAAATGGGGGAATGAGCAGAATGCTCAAGGACCATTTTGTTAGGCGTGGTTGTGTGGCTCTAGCTTGGGGTTTGTAAATGTAGAGGTATATTTGGAAAAGTAGATTGAAATCAGTTTTGTGAGGATATAAATTATATGCCATGAATATTGAAGAGCCATTGATAGATTCTGAAAACAAAGTCATATGATGAGTTTTATGTTTTAAAAAAATAAATAAAACCTCCCTAGTGAAATCACATAGATGCAGTACAATAGCAAATTGAAACTAAGGAAAAGAGAAATGGCAGTTGCCCAGCTAAGAGAGGAAAGGAATTTAGCAGATCCTCAGGGCTCACAATAGGTTCTATGTCTCTGCTTTTTCCAGCCCTGTTTCAGTTAATTGATTAATTCCATTCATTGTGATTTATTGTCTCCAAGGGTCTGCCACTTTCACTTCCTCTTCTTATTTATGTCACTTCCTGCTGGTCCATGCCTCTTTTCTCTCTTCTCTTTCATTGGAGATCACGGAAATAAGGGTGGAGATGGCAGAGTCGCTACTTGAAAGTAGAATGAATCCTGAACTATCACATGCAGGACAGTCACTTTGGAGCTCACTCAAGCTCTATGAGCTTGTCCATAATGACAGGCAAGCATTTGTTATTTGAAGTCACTAAAATTTCCAAGTTTGACAGTTTTAGCAGTTAGTCTAAATTACCTTTGTGAGTATCAGAAATAGAATAAAGAATTAACAGCAGATTTGGAAGAAGTCAAAATACTTCAGAGATGAAAATAAGAGAAAAGCAAGATTGATGATGAGTGTGAGAGATAGGAAGAAGTAAATGATGACGCTGAGCTTTTAGCGCGAGTGGGAAAGCCAGGTCAAATAGCTATGGAGGAAACCAAATAGGTGTGGAGGAAAGGGGATAAGTAGAGTTGAAGTATCTGATGAACTTGCAGAAGAGGTTTGCAGCTCTCAGTAGAGGATGAGTGCCTGGTGCTCGAGGAGGGGTCACTGCAAGAGACAGACTTGAGAACTATATTCACTGAATAAGGGAGTGAAAAAGAAGATGGCCAAAGAAAAGTCTAAGGGGAAGATCCAAGAAAAGGAAATTATGCAAACAAGGAGCTAATGAGTGAGGGATGGAAAGAGAATCAGGAGAGTAAGAGGCCAGGTGAGTTGAGGAGAGAATTTCAGCATGTCGCTGGACAGCAACACCATATACCATAAGAGCTATATTCCATAAACCCAATCTTTCTGGTTGATATGGGCATTTATATCACGGATGTTGTGGATCAGCTTATTGGACTATAAAATTAGATAGTAAGAGTAAAGAGAAGGGGGCATCTGTTTATCAGGAATGCAGTTGTCTATTCTCTTTTTTCAAATTTTCCCAGATATTACAAAAAAAGAAACAAGGAAGGAAGAGAAAGAGAGAAATCAATCTTAGATCTATGGATGGTCTATGTGTGTGGAAAACATTAGAAACTGTCATCATAAGCATCATAATCAAGGAACACTGAAGTTACACATAATTTCAAAGCAATTCCTGCTATCTAGGAACTTTTATTCTAATCCCAGAAATAGGCCTCACACATGAAGAATAACCACAATGAAACAAATACCTGCTGGAGGGTAAGTGCCAAAGAATGATTTCAGCAATAAATTGTTTCAGGTCTCTGGGCTAAAGACTGTAGCAGATGGGAGAAACCTTCCCAGAGGAAAGAATACTGGACTGCAGTTTGATAAGCTAAAGGAAAAATTAAGACAGAGAAAGTAAGAGGAAGTGGAGGGGGAGGCCTAAGAGTAGCAGCATGCGTGGCATGTGCCACCAGATCCTCTGCATTTCCCACCACCAGAGGGGTTTATAGTGCCCGCTGCAATTTCTCAACATAGTGGTTCAATTTATCATTTACATGAATAATGAACTTCGGCTGGCCATGAAGCAAGATAGATGGGTAGGGGCCATGTTGTAAAAGACTTTAAATGCCCGTGTGAAGGCATTTGTATTAAACATGAAGTCCAATGTTTAAACAGAGGTGTAAAATGGGAAGAATTGCATTAGAAAAACTTCCCAAGAATAATGTATAAATACATTAAAAGGTCAAAATGAGACAAGGCAAAGAACTAAAAAACTATTCTAAGTGTCCAGATTTTCAAAGATGAAGTTCCTCATCTATGGTTATAATGTGCAGCTTGGGCAGTGAGTAGGTCAAAACTCAAAATCATAAATGAGCAGAGAGGGACATTCATAGCAAGTCATCATTTGCTTGGAAATATGAATGATTTTGCTTTAGAAATGCTGATATAGGAAAAACAGGAAGTATTGTGGAGACATCCAGTTGGAAATTAGAAATGGTACTGAAATATTGGTGTATGTGGCTGGGCTGTACAGAGTTTAGGGTAGTAAAATGGGTCCCCAAACAATGAGAATGCAGAAAAAGAAAAGCCGAGGTAGGAAATAGTCCTGTGGCACTACTATGTATCAGCGTCAGTGGTAAGTGGTCATGCTGCCTAAGTCCTAGAGAAAGGGTCTCTTGAATTCTGACTCCCCCTGTCCTTGGAACAGTTTTAGAAAAGTAGCTGAGAGAGATGACAAGGGACAAGGACCACCGTGTGCTTCTTTCTGGAAATGCCTTCTGGATATTGGAAGTCGTGACCTTCAAGCCAACTCTCTACAGAAAACTGCTGCTCTGCTGTGAAGCAAATAGACACAGAGTCCTTGGCTCAAAGCTTCCAGGGAGCTAAGCAGATGGCAGGTCTGTCAACTGCAGCTGCAAACAGCTTCATCTTCAGTTTATTTTCAAAAGCCAGAGAAACTCAGCCATATTTAACAGCTGTCTACCTGTAGGGACTCAAATGATCTCTAGGCCATCAAACCATCATATCCTGAATTGTGTCTTAGCAATTTATCCCAGTGCTTCCTGGGGACCTGAAAGAGCTATCCAAAAGCCTCAGTGATGTGCTCATAGAGGGCTTATGCTGGTTCAAAAGAGAGTAAATGCCCTTTTAATGAAGACTGTTCATGAACAAACAAACAAAAAAATGACTGCTGCATTATTCTCTTTGAAATAAAAGTAATTATCTTATTTGGAAGGGTGTGTGCTTTTTTTTTTTTTTAATCAACCTCTCAGAGAAATATTTGTCCTTTTTGTTGCAATTTACACCGTAACCCATTGTGCATAGAATGGGGAATATCAAACACAACCTAAAGCCACAGGCAAATCCAAGACCTACCAGACTACAGTGCAGTTTTTATAAATATTTGAAGGAAAACTGATTATTGGAAGTGCCTGATTTGCACATGATGTTACTTCAGACAGAACATAATGTTAGATTATTAGACATAAACATAAAAGCAGCTTCATTATTAAATTTACTTTTGAGCAGGCAATATTCCACCAGGAGCTGAGTTGGAAGTCATTGTCCCCATTCACAGAGAGCACTTCCCAAAAGAAGCACATGATCAGTTCCAACCCTTTAAAATCTATCTCAGCAAATGCCTTAACATTTCTCTAAGGACAAGAGTGGGAACTGTTAGAGATTCAGGAGATCCTCACCCAGCAGTATTTACTCCTGAAACCTTACAATCAGCAATGGGTGGTAACTTCTTTGACAGTATTTATTGAAATAAATTTATATTGAGTGCCAGTAGAATGTAAGACATACCCCACATTTAACAGCAGAAGAAAACCATGATTTAGTACTTATTTATCGTTGCCTGGGATGGGAAGGCTTAGCTAGGTGATCCTGCTGGTCCACATGACGCCAACTGGGGGTTTATTGAATTCAATTAGCTGTTCAAGTGAGGTCAGAGGGCCCAAGGTGACCTCAAATGTCTGGCATCTGATCTGGGGTGACTAAAAAAAGAGAGTAAGGGCTGGAACTTTCTTTTTACCCTCACTGTCACTCCATTTATCTTTCCAAGAGTGAGAGCAAAGAGGAAATGGCCAATCCTGTTAAGGGCTACCCCAAACTGGCATAGTGTACATTGGTCAAAGCACATCAAAAGTCCAGTCCAAATGCAAATGGAGAGGAAATAACCACACCTTTGCCTTTCACAGGGAGAAGAGGCATAGAAGAAATTGTTGGTGGTCATCTTTGGAGTTACTCTGCATATGGCTGCAAAGGCACTGCATATGACTAAATAAAGGCAAGATATCCTGTTTCCATTACATTCCAAAAGCTTAAGTGGAAGAAATGTCAGTTTCCCAGAGTGAAAACCATGTGTTTCTATTTTTTTTTTCCTCATGGTAAACGCATGAATAATTTGATGCTTGTTCCTGGGGAATATTTTAGGTGCACTTAGGTTGATAAGGCATGACAGTGAGCTCATTGGTGAGGCATGCTGGGAAGATCAGAAGGTGGAAGGGAGTCAGGCCTAAGTGGCCTGCTGCTTAGACAAAAGATGGACTTGAAGAGATGGATTCTAGCTGTAGAGGTGGTTTCTGGTGAGGTTGTCTTTGTGATCTTTGTGAATTTGACTTTTAGCTCATGAAAGATTCTAGTCATTATCAAAACCTGGGAGCCCAATTTGCAGATAGAACATGAGAAAGCAGAAATCTCAGGCAAGAATGTAATTACAAATGTAAGTGAGGGTAGTAGATGCTATTGGAAAATATTTCCATCAGGCTCTTTTTGCTGGTGGAAGTATAGGATGAATTCCAGGTGAAGGAGAGGTAACAGGAGTCATCACAGGGGAGCAGAACCAGGTTACTACTTAGGTTTCTTGCAGGGTCCAAGACTTACAAGATTCTGAAGTTAAAACACACTTCTGGTAAGAAATCACAGAAACACCCAGCTCTGTTGAAGTCAGCTGAGCTGAGCAGCAGATATTTGCTTTTGCCTGGACTTTGAGTCTCTGAGTCTTTCAGAAATTGCTTGTGTGTGTGCCTGCATATGTGCATCTGTGCATGTATGTGTGTGGTTGAAGATGTGGAGAACAAGTGTACAAGTTCTCAGGACTGTACTTAGCCATTTCTGCCCAGTAAAGCAAAGTTGTGATTCCTATTCCTCTACTTGAAAAGGAATTTCATAGCATTGTCAGTAAAAGGGAACTTAGAATAGCTTCTTAAGGAATTTTTGAGGAGTAAGGAACTGCAATTTGTATAGTACTTAATATTTCTCTTGGCACATACTGAGTTTCAACAAAATTAGCTCCTTTCCTTCCATTCTTCTCCCAGGAACCCACCATTATCTGTGGATTTTATCTTGAGCCAAATCCATTTTGTCCCAGGAACTTTAACTCATAGGAGCTAAAGGGCTCCTTTTGTTGGCATGTGGCTTTGGAGAGTAATGTAAGACAACTAGAAAAATGGTGAAACAAAGTGTGTGAGTCTGCTTTCCACAAGGGGAGAAACCTATGGCGAGCAAGTGGATACTTGTTTTTGAGATCTATTACTTTATTACTGGAAATTAGGAAATAATATCCCCTTTACTCCTCCTTGTATCACTTTTATTTAAAGATTTATTTATTAATGAATACAAGATCCAGGATACGGGACAGGTGTGGGGGGTGAGAGGATTCACCAGAGACAGAGTGGGGAGCAGAACAGGCAGACCTATTGAAATACACTGCTGAGGGGAGCAGCGGGAAAGACAGGAGATGTCTGCTGCGCCATGTGGGTAGCTCCCTGGCCGGCCTGGGGATTGAACTCGTGCTGCAGAGGCTGCATACAGCTTCACAGGCTGCGTCTTAATCCCTTGCACCACCAGGGAGACCCTCCTTGTATCACATTTTAATGAAGTTTTCACTCATTTTTTTCCTCTAGCAAAATAAAAATTAAATCAGTACTGTGTTTGATTTGAACCTCTTGTAACTTTTTTTTTTATAACCAAACCTTCCACTTTTAAATTAGAGTTATCTTGAGGAACTCTTGCTTGCTGCTGGAAGACCACCATGTTTTGGGCAGCCTTCACTACCCCCCAATACAATCCAATGATTATATCTTATAGTTCCAAGCTTCCAAAATCATTATCTTATTGTAAATTGTCTTTTGAGATTAAACTTGATTGTCTCTTGAATGACCCTTTTCTTCAGTTGTCTTCTCAAAGCATGATTCTTCAACATTTCAACCACGAGGATGATTTTATTAGATTATTCTGAGAACTGCAAAACCAACTCAACCACTCCAACAATATGATTATGCAGACATGGTATTATGATCGATTTTAAATATGGAAAGAATTGAGTTTTTTGTGTTAGTTCTTTAGACTTTGGCTTAGAGCAAAGTAGGAATCCCTCAGACTAGTAAAGAGCCTGTCCACAAACAAAACAAGGAACCAGATGCCCTTTCCCCCAGATTTGTGTGGGAAAAAGTATAGTGTTAGCATAGAGTGTGTTTCATGCCAAAACTTTGCAAATATCTTATGCCTTGTGCTGAGTAAACCCTAATCACACTGCATATCACTTATGCAACTTCAGCAATTTTGAGGGGTTGGGAAGAAAAATATGATTAACTCCGAGGAGACATTTCTGGCTTCAGACCTCTAAGTGATTCCACTGTCCTCTATATTTACTCCTCCTAAAAAAGAAATGTTTCTATGGAGAACACATACACACACAGAAAAGCCTTTATCAATAACTCCTCACCAGAAATTAAAAGTTGTGTTTAAAACAAAGGAATTCCACCACATAATTAAGAGGGATTCATTGATCATTATGGAGTGGCAACATATATATATATATATATATATATATATATATATTTAAAATTATAGCCTGGATATACATTTCAGTTCAGTCTGACAATCTTAAGATAATGTTTACAGGTAAAATTTCTTCACTGATGTTACATGTTGTTCATATGCATTTGAGCATAAAATATCTGATGGATTCCTATTGCAAGTGGAGGAATGACTGTGATTGAGCCAGGGGTGGTCTGTACTTCCTCTGTATATCCCCCTATTGTGTTCAAAAGTGACATTACTAAAGAAAACATCTTATTAATAAAAGGTTTCAAATCTTTATGTCTTGAGGTTGGGGGCACAAACATGATGCTGACTTCGAGGGGATCTATTAGATACAGATAATACAGCTTGTCCTCCCTAAGGAAGACTGTGCCTTGCTCTTCAACTTCCCTCAGAAGCAGATAATTTATCCCCAAAACATCAGGAGATTCTAGGTTAGAATGTGACTTAAACTAAAATAGTACTAGTGGCCACAAAGGATCTCTCCCTAACTTTCAGTGGCTTAGACATTAATGGTCTATTCCTTGCTTACACAAAGTCCAATATGGGTTATGTGGGCTTGTTCCATCATACAGAAACATTATCGTGGGGCCTCCCTGGTGGTGCAAGGGGTAAGTTGCAGCACTTCGAAGCTATCTGCAGCCACTGCACCACAAGTTTGATCCCTGGCCAGGGAGCTAACTCACATGGTGCAGCAGACCACTCCTGTGTTGCCCACCACTCCCCTCAGTAGTGTATTTAAGTCAATCTGTCTGTTCTGTTCTGCACTCTGTCTCTGGTGAATTCTCTCACCGCCCCCCCACACCTCTGGCCTGTACACCAGTTCTTGTATACATAAATAAATAAATCTTTTAAAAAATTATCTGGAGCATATAACCCCTGAGATTGTCATAAGATGAAACAGAAACTTGGATGAGAGAGACACACAACATTGAGTTGAAGGGAATACCCTTTGCTTTTTACTGTCTACTCACTAGAACAGTTCCCCAGCCCTACCTAATCACAAAGGAAGCTGGAAAAGAATGGAAAGTACATGGTTACTTGGGAGCATTATGTCTATGGTTTGTTTCCTAGCATTGTGGAAATGTCAGAGTGAAAAACAATGAGGACGTAGTGGTTGGCTAAGGTCACTAAGGTGGCAGCCAAGGGGAAAGTAAAGAGGGGAATAGAGAAATAAGGAGCAGAAGCTTAAAAAAAAACGAAGAAAGAAGTACCTGTTTGTATAAGTGGAAGTAAATGGGAAAAGATGATGCGTGGGGGCTAGACTTTAAGGACACAATTTTCAGATTAAGGAAAATAAATCTTCAGTTCTTTTTCACCTCTCACTCAGTCCAAGCTTGTCTGTCTGCTGGTTTAAGATTAAGGTTTTCTCATCCTTGACCGCTCAGCTGGGTAACGTGCCTGTGCCTGCAATTGCCTGACATGTTAGTTAGCTTCAATGTCCTATTGTCACCTTAGCCTCACATGATAGAGCAGAATTCAGTATCTTACTCTCCAAAGTCATTGCCTTCCAAGTGTCTCTGTTGTTGGGAACTTCATGTCCTACTAATTTAGACTTAAAATTTAGATAACTTTTAACTAATTACGTTTATCTTCCCTTTTAGCAAGTTGTTCTCTGAATTCTATTTCAGTTCTGGGTTCAATGGATTGCTGCATTTTTTAAAAAAAGGAACATGTCCTTAATTTGTACCTTTCTTCTATCCTTTTTTCCCCACATTAAATAGACATTTAAACTCTGTGGTTAATTTTCTCTGCCCTTCATAGTGAATATAATTCCCTACGATTTCTTAGTGCCCCCTACCAGACCTATTATTGTATCTCCTCAATGTATTTATATTTGTATATCTCACAGCAGTCAGCAGCATGTCTGGAACACAGTAAGGTTTGATACAGGTAGTACAGCTTGTACTAGTGTATATATATATACATATATACATAAATACATAGAGTCAATAAAGAGTAGATGTTGCTCAGACATTTGATTAAATGCTGATAGGACTGAAACTCTGAAATATAGACTAGTTCAACCTCCTTTATACTGGAATGATGAGTGAAAATCAATATGATAAAGATCTACTGGAACTTAATTTTATATTTTAAATGGGTACTAGTCACTATGAATTTTTAGTTGCCTATACTAATTTCTCTGTATGAATTTTTGACAATTTTATAAACGTGTATCCATTCTGTCACCTAATTAAGTGTTTTGAAGACCTGTGATTGTTTTTCACATGGTCACTCCCTTTGTTCTTCCCAGCAAATTACTGTAGTGAAATTGTTCTCTATAAGGGTTGGGACCATATCAGGATCCCACTTCCTTTTCTGTCCTCATGTCCCCCCATGGAGCTTCCTCTTACCACTTTTCCCAGTTGCTAATGGATCTAGTCACTCCATTTCCAATCATTATCTCTTGTTTTAACAAGAATGCAATTTCACCCAACAGCATTTTTTCTTCTTTTTCTGCTATGGCCACTAACATCTTTTATGCTAATGTCTCTACTCTCTTGATAAAATAAATCAAAAGGAATAGAGAGAGTTCAGGGCAGTGCGATCTGTGTGAAACACATATTTGATAAATACAAAAGTATATGTCTGTGTAAAATCTTGTGTCTTGTGAAAAAATCACAAGAATTTCACTTCATATATTTAGCAATTTAATAGTACAAAAGCAAATGTATGGCCTCCCCTGGTGGCGCAGTGGTTGAGCGCTGGGCTGCAAAGCTGCCCGCAGCCTCTGCAGTGCCGGTTTGATCTCCAGCCGCAGTCAAGGGTCCCACATGGCGCGACAGACCTCTCCTGTGGCGCCCGCTGCTCCCCTCAGCAGTGTATTTCATCAGTCTGCCTGTTCTGTTCCCTGCTCTGTCTCTGGTGAATTCTCTCATCCTCCCGCGCTTTTGACTATACCCAGTGCTTGTAGAAATAAATAAATAAATAAATCTTAAAAAAAAAAAAAAGCAAATGTAACAAGTGTTCTTCCTGTTTATTGAGCAAATGAGAACAGCTAAGCAGATAATAGGACAGCATGGGGTGACAAGTCATCTATGATCATATCAAGTGAACAGTGAATACAATGACTATAAAGATGGCTTTTCCACAGTGGGAGAGTGAGAAACCTGGGTCTAGAGGCAGCTTGACTATAGTGGAATGTGAGCTCCACTTTAGAAAAGTTGTGTGGCATGGAACAAACTACTTATCTATGTCAGTTTCCTTATCTAAAAAAAAAATGAGGATAATAATAGTTGTTGGCTCATATGGTTGCTTTAGGATTTTTCACAAGCACAAGATTTTTCACGACATATACTTTTTTGTTTATCAAATATGTGTTTCACACAGATTGCACTGCCCTCAACACTATTCCTTTTGATTTCTTTTATCTAAAAGAGTAATGTTGGCAAAAAATTACTCAGCATAGTACCTAACACACATATGAAGAAAACCCTCAATATCATCTTATTAATATTTTCATGTTACTGAAACATTGAAAACATAAATCACATTTTTGTCAATATTGTGCTATTTAAAATTCAGGGAGTATTTTTGGCAAACTAGATCTTGTAAATAATACACATCCTCTGAAATGATGAACTTAAATGTAAAATAATCAATATATAAACAGGGTTAAAAACTTAGAAATATAATGAACAAATATATAGGTACAATATCCCTGATATGTTTATATTTAAAAAAAAAGCAAAAAAGTACATGACACAATGTCTGTGGGAAAACCTATGGGTATGTCTTTTCCTCTTAGATATACAGAATATTCTTGGCATAATAATAGCTGTGATGAGTTTCCACAGGTAAGAAATATTTCCAGGTGTTTCAGTGCAGTGTTTCTCAACTCATTTTACCATGGAATCTTTAGAGGACAATGTTGCCCATTTTTTTCCACAGATAAATCTCAATATGTTCTATCAAATTGAGGCCATAGTAGGGGCTTGAAAAACATTGCTGACTGTATTCCGGGGGAATATGAAAGGGAGTGCTCAGGAAATGGAAGGATGTTTATGCTGACTTTGATTTCTCTAGAAACCACATTTTACAAATGAATTAAATTTCTCACCAGGCCCATGTTGATAAGATATTTGAAATAACATATTCAAAGTCAACAATGAGTATTCTCTGACACCTGGAAGGATTGGAGAGTTTCTTGGTTTTAAGGTGCTGAATGTCTTTTGAAGATAGTTGTTAGCAGGCAGGTTCTGAACCAATACCTATAAGAAAAAAGTCTCAAAAGTCACTAAGGCATTTACTGGCCAGAAACATATATATTCTGAATTACTGAGTTATCAAAATGGCAGCCAACTGACCAAATCATTTTCTTTTTTTGCAAAAGAATCTCGATCAAATCTTCTTTAAAAACCTCTGCTAGATGGCACCGTGAGGAGGAGAATCCCTCCAAAAACAATAAGTAAGTGCCATCAAAAAAGATTTCAGGGTTGAAGTAGTGGACTTTTGCACAATCACAATAGCAACAGCTACAGCAAAATCTTTGCTTGTAAAATTACCTTGGCTGCTTCGCTATGTGAAATGTGAAAAGGAAACAAGCATTTTCCTAATACATGAGCTCACCGCTTATCTAAAATCAGTTACATACTGCAAAACACCCTCTTTTACCCCCTGCCTAGTGACTCCCATTAGTACACAATGTAATTTCACAGTTAGCGCTTGGGGAACTTTCTGGAAGCATTTTAGGCTGAAATAGTGAAGTAGAGGGTGGCATGGGTCTGGTTAATTTCAGAATATTGAAGTGTTGGAATTACAATGTGATGACAGGATTCATCAGAAGGATTTATTTCTTTGGGCCTGTGGCCTAATGAATTGGAAAATATTTTCCTATGTCTTCTCCTTCAGCTCTAAATTAAAGTGACACATTTTATTAAAAAATGTCATTTTTACATATTAATGTATGAATTATGGTATGGCACATATGACAATAATGTCATCTGGGTGAAACATCCTAGTGATCTCTTGCATTGATTTTCATTTCACTTAGAAGTGAGAAAATAGAATGAAAAAGTATCTATGGAAAGCTTTATTATGTGTGTATGTTATCCAAATACACTGTGTAAAATCCCACTGCTGGGATTTTATGTGACAGCTCATATATACATCTGCCTAGGCACTGTGGTTGGAGATATAATTGCATGAACTCGTACTACACTGTAGGGCAAAGAGAAAAGAGGAATAAAGTAAAACCTGTTCCATTTTCAATTCTGGGTCATAGCAATAAAATCATCCAAAATGGCACAGTTAATGGAAACTGCAGGGCAACAGACTGTGGAGACCCGAGTTAACTCTAATTTTGCATAAATGTAACCAAAGAATGATTCTGAAAAGGTTTCCATGTTCCATTCTCAAATACTTTGGGAATTCAGCTACAGGTCATTCTCTGCACACTGTGTCAGAATGACATTGCTACAGTGCCTACACACATTTGCAATTAAAAGATCCTGTCAATAGCATGAGTCATTCTCACTGGAAAAACAAAGCTAGAAATATTGAGACAAAAATGAACTGGAAGTTACCTGATGGTGTTAAGCTGATTATCTTTGGACTAAAAACACAAAGATTAGAAGGTGAAAATAGTGATTAGTAGTGACAATCCCTAATAGATACAAACATTTAATTATATCTAAATTACAGCTATTCCTATTTCTGCATTAACTACACATCTGTATCCATATAGCTATGTCCTCTTTGCTGTAGTTTACTGTTTCTTCCATAAACTAATAGTTTGGAAATTTGACTGACATTAAGAAAATGGCTGTTGCAAAAAGAAAATAATTAGATTATATTATTGAACTTTTTAAGATGGTATTTCACTAGTATAAGTGATATTAAATTTATTAACAATAGTATCAAATATCAGGATTGCTTAAACAATAATACCTATAACAATGGTTTGGAACATTGAACTTTAGTGGGTTTTCCCACAGTCTAATTCAAGATTGAGAAGCAGATGGTCTTGATTTTGGAATTTACTGAGTTCCATCATTGGTCCTATCTTCTTTGAGCATGATATATTCTTTTTTTTTATTTTTTTATTTATTTATTTTTAGAGAGGCATGTTTTTCTTTCTTTATTTGTTTGTTTGTTTGTTTTTGTTTATACATGCACTGGGTACAGTCAGAAGCTCGGGAGGGTGAGAGAATTCACCAGAGCCAGAGTGGGGAGCAGAGCAGGCAGAAGGACCGAAGGACACTGCTGAGGGGAGCAGCGGGCGGCAGGAGAGGTCTACGCGCCATGTGGGACCCTCCTCCGGTGGCCGGGGAGCACGGGGGAACGAACCGGCGCTGCAGAGGCCGCGGGCAGCTTCGCAACCCAGCGCTCAACCGCTGCGCCACCGGGGAGGCCCAGAGCATGATATATTCTTTCTGGGTGACCTCATTCACTATATAAGCTTTGGCTGGTACATTTATGCCATCGATCCTTAATGTTACATCTATAAACTCCTTTCTATTCCTGGCTCCTCTTCTTTAGTGTACCTGTAAACATAAATGTTTAGCATCTGAAACTTGTTTTATCAACTGAATCTCAACGGGGCCAATAAAACTCTCCCCACTTTGTCATTTTGGATCTCCCTTAGTCTAACTCTCATTATAATATGTATATAGTTAAGGACATTCATATCTTCACAGTTGCCAAAATTATAATGCCTTCATCATTTCCCACATCCAACAGCTTATTAAAATCCTGTAAGTCTACTTCCTGAAACTAGGAAATACATTCCCTCTTCTCCACCCCCTCTCCCCCGGCCAGTGCCTTATTCAGCAATACTTCCCTTCATCTCGGATATTGCAACAGCCTCTTTGCCTTTCTATTTCTACTTGCTACTATGTTAGTCTGTACTTCAACTTCCTTCAACTATTATCCTTCCAAAAACCAAATCTAATCTTGTCACTTCCTTGCTTAAAATCCTTGGGCAGAAATCTGTTGCAAATCATTTGCAATCTATCCATCCTCTTCTTTTCCAGGACTCTTACTGTCCTCTCACTCACAAGCACCCTATGCTCCATCCACTATGAAAGGTTTGGCTCTTCTAACTTCCAGGCATTACATACACAGATTTCTCTGCTTGGAATGAATGACAATTCCCTTGTTTTCTGATAGGCAAATTTCCCTCCCACCCCTCCCGATTTAAACGCTCTCTCTACTGTGCAATCTTTCTAGGTTTTCCTGGTGCAGCTGTCACAGTGAATTTTCTTTGCTATTAAATTATCACTACCTTGAGCATTTTTGTTACGGGTAAGGGAAATCACTAGTGCTTATCCCAATACCTGACACGCAGCAGGTATAGGATAGATATATTTTTTAAAAGATTTATTTATTTATACAAGAACCAGCATACAGGCCAGAAGTGCGGGAAGGTGAGAGGATTCACCAGAGACAGTGGGGAACAGAACAGGCAGACCGACTGAAATACAATGCCGAAGGGAGCAGCAGGAGAGACAAGAGAGGTCTGCCCCGAGCCATGTGGATGTCTCCACTGCCGGCGGGGATCGAACAGGCACTGCAGAGGCTAGCGCTGAGCTCAATCGCCCGCGCTACCAGGGAGGCCCATGATAGATATTTTTGAGTCACCTTTTAACTCTTCTGAATTCTTAGGGTGATAAAGGAATTGAGGGAGAATATAATATGTGGTAAATATAACGATTTTTCATATTAAGGCACTACACACCGCACAGGGCCAGTGGGTATTGCACTAAGGGACAGAGTAGTCACCTGGGGGATGTGGGAAGCAGGTTTTGTACTATCAAAGCTGGGGGAGGTCCTCTGGTTCCTAGTGGAGGGCATGACTGACTTATTTGAATAATACTGTGGATTGACAGTGGACTGAGACCAATTCCCTGGGGTGAGGTAGGAACTATATTTGGTTCCCCTGATAAGGGGACAAATTTGGTGAGAGGACCATCCTGACGAGAGCAGAGTGGGGAACAGTATTTGCACTTAGGCTAGACCCCCCTCTCCATTTTCCTGGCTATCAAGGCAGTAAATAATATTGAAACTTACTGTTAAGCCTTAAATCACACCTGCAGACTCTCACTTCATTTAACATCTTATAGCTCATTCCTTTTTTAAATGACTACAACACTACAAGGCAGCTTTAGCTGAGTAAGACATGTCCCAGAAACAAAGGAGGGACACCCAATGACCTTCTGGGAAAGATTATTTCTCCTCTACCCACAATCCTTAATGTAGAATTCCAAAGCCACATTCCTGGTGGTCATTTTGAATGTTCTCTAGGATGAAAGAAGTTTGTGAAATTCTGTATGCTTATTTTTTGTGATTCTTACAGATTTACAATGCTAGGTAATCTATGGAAAAGTTCTAAGAAGTCTATTATCACAAAACCCAAGGGTTTAATCAGACATCCCAGTACAATTTTATGTAGAATTTTTATGTTAATTTTGTTCATGTGGAACTTCTTCTGATATTAATATGATTGATATGCAATGGGAAAATAACATTTGGTGACTAGCCTTGATAGGTACAAGTAAGTACCAAGGGAACATAAGCAGATCACCCATGGTGTCTGCTACAACACACATTTTCCCCTAACAGACTAGACTCTTCATGCGCTTCCCTTAGTCCTCTCCTCTATGAGGAATGACCCATAATTCATGATCCAGGTCTGAGCCATGCACATGGCTTTTGCTGGTTTATATAGAGACCTGAACACTGAAGTGTAAAATCTGGAAATGGCTTAATTTTTTTTTTCCTATCACTGCCTTCAAATCCCTCTTGTCAATTTTGCTTCCATATTGATTTGGCAGTGTTGTGAGATGGTACTTACATTCCCCAGTTATTTTCAGGTTTCATAAAATCCATCAAAAAATGAATTTTAATAATCTTGCATTCAATTTAAACCTTCATTACACCCCATAATTCAAGCTTGACTTGAGATTTGCTTCACCTGCATGCAACAGGGAAAGGGACACATCTGTCCTTTTGTTTTCTAGTCCAATTCTTCTTAAACTCTCTCACTCTACTTTGGCTGGAGACCTTTTGGCATCTGTTCTCAAGTATCCCACCAAAAGAAATACAAATCTTCCCTCTTACCCACCACCCACTAGCTGTCAGTGTACGCCCAGGAATGCTGCAATTTCAGCTGAAGCATGGTGGAAGAAGGAAGGGAAATCAAAATGTCACATTCTTTTGTATTTTCTTCAAATAGATGTCTTCTCTTCTCTATCTTCCTTTAGAATGAAGTGGTACTAAAAAAAAGCCAGTACACTAAGCTTGAGGTTTGATTCAAGGTTTCCAACAAAAGGAAGTGTTCTATTCTTCACCTGTTGCAACATTCAAGAGCCAGGCTCCTCCTCCTCACTTCTCTCTGCACTACTGGTTAGTGACCCATTTGTTTCACTAGCTAATTGAAATGGGACTTGTCATCATCTGAGGAGCTGGTGCTTGCTTCCTCCAAAAAGCTCAGGGCAGCACTGCCAGGGAATGATCATGGTGTCAGAAAAGAAGAGGTGATTCTGAACCAGTAAAGTCAAAAGTCATTGGCATTGGCAGGGCCTCCCCGGTGGCACAGCGGTTGAGCGCTGGGTTGTGAAGCTACTCGCAGCCTCTGCAGTGCTAGTTTGATCCCCGGCCACAGGGCGAGGCTCCCACATGGTGCGCAGACCTCTCCTTCTGCCCGCTGCTCCCCTCAGTAGTGTACTTCATCAGTCTGCCTGCTCTGCTCTCCCCTCTGGCTCTGGTGAATTCTCTCACCCTCCCACGCTTCTGACTGTACCCAGTGCTTGTTGGCAGAGATCATTCAGCTGATGTTCAGCTAAGAAGCTTCCCCACTTTCCTGAGTTGTTAAGTGTCCTTTCTTGCCATAAAAAAATATTAATGCTAGGCAGCTGTCAGGAAAATGTAGAGAGTGCTAGGGTTATGTCAAGAACAACAAAAATATAATCGAACTGTCATAGAATGAGAAAAAGAAAGTTGCAGGAGACATTTTATCTTAGGTATTCCAAACAACATTAAATTCCCCAGGAAGAAGTGGCCAAGACCCAGGTCCTGGACAACAGTGCGGCACCTGCCATTCATAGCTCCACCACCAGCACCTGGCAGGAGACTGCACACAGAGGAATTGTTCAGTGACTATTAGGTGGACAAGTGTTTCATTGGTGGGTATAGCTTAAGAAGCAATTTATTAGGAGAGCTGACTGTTGTGCTTAAGATCTTTTGTAAAGAAAATAATTAGCTATGTGAAGAAAACAATTAGTAAAGAAGGAATAAATCTTACTTCATTTATTAATATATGTAAAAATCAGTCACCTATTTATTCTGAACATGTTGAAAGGCCTTTTGGACATATGAGGAAAAAGTAAATCCCTATCTAAAGCACCTTAAATTTTAGAGGCAAGAGAGGAAAATAAGCAACTACAATGAGAAAGAGAAACTAATAATGGACTGTGCACACTGGAAACAGTCGGGAGGGAGAAAGCGTTCTATCTCTTTCCAGTAGCAGGGACAGGAAATTCCTAAGTTTGAAGGAGCCTAACATTTGAACTGTTGTTTGTTGGAGCCTCATAGAAAGGGGCTACAATGATGGTGGTTCCATCATTGGAAAGTGAATAGCTGTTAGTGAATAGCTGTTAATTAAGGTTTAGAATACAAAGGAAATTTATATCATTCATGTCTATAGTTAAAAACAGTTGTGCCAACTCTAAGCCCCTTTATCACATTCTTAGCTTTAGCTCTCTGCTATGAAATCACAGTATGAGTGAAGTTTAGTGTAGGATGCAACCCAGCTTCCAATCCAACCACAGAGCTGATCAAAGACTCACTTGACGCCATCCTGACCAGAATCTGACATTACAACAAAACAAGGATGGACACTACAACTCAGACAAGACTGAAATATTTCTGAGTCTGGATTTTAAACACAATTCCAACCCTTTGAAGTTAGAGTTACTTTTAGCCCTTTAGCCATAGCCAATTTTGTGGTCCCATAACCAAAAACTTTTTAGAGATAATTTAAAAAGTTTAACAGACTAAAAGGTCAAATAGTCTTCTCAGATCTAGTCTGTCTTACACATAACATTTGGATGGGTTATTTTTATATTAATAATAAGAACATAGATTTAAATTATTTTCTTTCTGTCAAAACACTCATGCATTCAAAATCAAGCGGGGATTTGTTTGGTATTTGAGTTTTGCCAAGCCCCAAGTATTTATGTAAGACTTTGAGAGGCACATTCATGAAGCTAATTCATGGACATCTGCTCTAAATAGTCCATAATGGTACGTGGAGCTTGAATCTTTTATTTATTTATTTATTTATTTATTTATTTAGTAATTGCCAAGTGCATTATAGGTTTCATTTTTTTTTTTCTTATACTGTTGTTTATTTTTGGACAATGCTGATTTCTCCATTCATGCAGTCTCCATAAATCTCCCACCACCATTTCACCCATGAACTGTCACCATTGTCCCCGGTGCTCTTCTCGTCCCTGTATTGACACCTATCTTCCCCCTCCCCCTGCTGTATGCCTCAGATCTATAGTTTGCCTGCAAGGAACTTGAAGCTTGCAAAGTGGTTTTCTCAACTTTGCAGACATTCTAGATCCCCCATGTGCTCTCTCAGAGGGAAACTATGCGCCTGCTGCCAAGGAAGCCCAGGGGCTCTGGACAAGACTGGTCAGGAGCTTCAGCACCCTCCAGTTGGCAAAACACCACTCCTGTGAAATTAAGACAAAGAGTAAAAGCTATTTTCTGCATCAACCCCAAATCTTCCATAAGTAAGAATGTTATCCAAAGTTAAAAGCTGCCATTATTGTCATGGAATTGGTACATTTTTATTTTCTTTTACTTAACAAACTTTATGTTGACTCATTTATGAAAACTAAAGCAGAAAACTGCAACATACTTTTTGTTGAGGTTTCACTTAAGTTTTTTGCTCACCAACTCTTCTTTATCCTTGCCAGCCTCCAATCAAGTGGTTTGCTAATGCAGACTCAGGAATTATAACATTCTAAACATTGTATGTTAAATATTGATAGATAATACAAAAATAAGATCTTAAAGGGTGCATGAATGATGGGTATACTGAGAAACAAAATAAGACTCACTGTAAAAAGATAGCTTTGAAATTTAATAATTTTTTTTTAAGATTTGTTTATTCAGGGCCTCCCGGTGGCACAGCGGTTGAGTGCTGGGCTGCAAAGCTGCCCGGAGCCTCTGCAGTGCCGGTTCGATCCCCAGTGGCTGGTGAGTGTCCCACATGGCGTATAGACCTCTCCTGCCACGCCCACTGCTCCCCTCAGCAGTGTACTTCGTCAATCTGCCTGTTTGGCTCCCCCGCTCTGGCTCTGGTGGATTCTCTCACCCTCCCGCACCTCTGACTGTACCCAGTGCTTGTATAAATAAATAAATAAATCTTTTAAAACAAAGATTTATTTATTCATGCACACAAGAACCGGGATACAAGCCAGATGTGTGGGAGGGTGAGAGGATTCCCTGGAGACTGAATGGGGAAGAAAACAGAAAGATCAATGGAAATACACTGCTGAGGGGAGCAAGGGTGAGACAGGAGAGGTCTGCCGCACCATGTGGGTATCTCCCTGGCAGGCCAGGATCAAACCCACACAGCAGAGGCAGCGGACAGCTTCACAGCACTACGTTCAATTGCTTGTGCCACCAGGGAGGCCCCGAAATTTAATAATTTGACTTTAAATTTTTCATTTTGTTTCTAGAGTTAGTAAAATAGAAATATGAGTAATCTCAAAGTTTTTCAGATTTTTGGGAGAGATTAACCATCATCAAATAATTAAGAGGGAACAAAACAAAACTCTCTAAGTAAGGGCTCTAAAAGGAAAAAGGAAATTATCTATAACTCCCCTGAGCTGGGTTCTCAAGTGATTGCTGAATTCCTCAAGGTCCAGTTTTCTTAACTACGTACTGGATAGGGACAAAAGAGTCACTCAATTAGAAGGGCATCCTTAGGGACAGGTACTCTGGGACGTCACTTTCTCCTGGGCATGAAGGGGCAACCTGACTGGTCCTCAGGGAAGCTGGACCTGTGCAGAAATTCAGGCATCTTTGAAATATTGGCCAGGCAGTAAGTGAGCAGAGGAAGAAATAGACCTACCTCTCTCTCAGAGTTTGTTCTTCTGCTGGTGCCTCCTACTAATCAATTTTGCTGTAAAGCCAGAGGTCAAGGGAGGTCAGGCAGTGCATTCAGTTGAGTTGAGCTCCTCATAGCCATCTCACAAAAGACAAGGGTGGAGAATTCACGGTAAGAGAAGTCTGAGAAAACTCAGCACAGGGAAAAATGTCTCATGTCCAGGGTCATTGGTGTATAATTTGGCTTGTATCTAACCCTCATGTCATGTTTATGCCATACTTTTCTAAAGCTCCATTTAATTGTGATCTACCTTACACAACAACTGAACTTTTTCAATATGAAAAATCAAAGTAAAATCAATTTCATCCATTTAAACACAGTTTCATAGTAGAAAGTATTATTGGCCATGACGTTGGGGACAAACCATGACTTAAACCCTAAGGAATACAACATGACGTTCAGGCAGAGAGCATTAGAAAATAAAGGAACCAAAACCCTGTGCCTGTCCAGGGGGTAGAGACAGCACCCCTCTGGTGAAGGCTTATTGCTACCCTAGGAATTCTTGCCCTGCTATTCCTGAGTGACTAACAATGTCATTTTGATTTTTCTGTTTCCTTCTGCCTATCCCTTTGTCTTCAATTCCAAATGACATTAAAAAAGCAGTCTGATAGCAGGCCCCCTGCAGCAATTCCATTTTTGAAGGTTTTCAGACATCGCAAGAGGAGTACCTGCCCTCTCCAGGTGATATTTTGTGAGAAAATGATAGCATAGACGTCTGCCCATGGTGTTTTGTGTTTTTATAATTGAAAAAAAAAAACACAAACTAACTTTCTGTCTAAAAATTTGTAAATTTATAGAAAAATTGAACAGGTACTAAGTTCCCATATATCCCCTTCCTTTATGGTTAACATCTGTCATTGCTGTGGTGTATTTGTGAGGATTGCTAAGCCAATATAGGTACATTATTATTAACTGAAATCCATAGTTTATGTTAGGGTTTCCTTTGATTTGTACATACTATGGGTTTTAACAAATATATGATAACATGAACCCCCTATAATAGACTCATGCAAAATAATTTTCTCATTGTTTAGAATCTAGTTTATGCCAATCCCTGTCCGTTTGAACTCTGGCAACCCATGATCTATTGCTGTCTCCACAGCTTTGACATTTTCCAGAATGTCAGATGATTGGAATAAAAGCATTTATAACCTTTTCAGATTTACTTCTTTCACTTAGAAACCTGTGTTGAAGGTTCCTCTGTGTATTTTTGTGGCTTCATAATTTCTTTTCACCTCTAAATAATTTTACATGAATGTGCAACTCTTTAAGGTTTTATTTTTTATTTTATTTTATTTTTATGAATTATTTTATTTTATATAATTCTTACATCATTTTTCATTTTTGCATAATGCATGCATTTTCATTTTGGTTATATTCCCCATACAATTCCCACCCTCTTTTTCTGACCCTAATCCCTCTTCTCCTCCCCCCGCCCCCCACTGTAGTATGTCTCTGGTCTATAGTTGCTTGTTGATTTTGATTTTCACTTTATTGCAATTAGTCTTTTTCCTGGTCCCTTATTTAGGTTTTCTAAATTCCTGCTATGAGTGAGACCATCCGGTACTTTTCTTTTTCTTTCTGGCTTATTTTGCTGAGCATGATCCCTTCCAAAAAAAAGATCAAAAAAGGTTTTATTTTTAAAATCCATTCACCTACTGAGGAACACCTTTGTTTCTTCCAAGTTTTGGTAAATTATGAATAAATCTGTTGCAAACATTCCTCTGCAATTTCATGTGTGGAGATAACTTTTTACCCCATTTTGGTAAATGCCAAAGTCCATGACTTCTGGATCCTATGTCAAGAGTATATTTATTTTCAAAAGAGACTGCCAGCGTGTCTTTAGAATGGGCTGTGACATTCTCATTACTACCAGCAATGAGAGTTCCTGTTGCTCCATATGCTCTTCAGTACTGGGTGGTGTATCTTTTTTTTACTATAGTCATTTTGATAAATGTGCGGTGTTATCTCATTGTAGCTTTAATTTGCAATTTCCTGATGACATATGACATTGAGCATATTTGAATACGATTACATGCTATCTAATCATTGATGAGGTGTCCAGATCTTTTGCCAATTTTAACTTTCTTTTTCTTACTGATGAGTTTTTAAAATACTTTTGTGCTTTCATTACCAGTTGTTTATCAGAGATGTGTTTTGCAAAGATTTTCTATAATTTGGGGCTTTTGATTTTCTTTTCCTTTTTTTTTAAAGATTGATTGATTGATTTATACGAGCACTGGGTACATTCAGAAGCACGGGAGGGCGAGAGAATTCACCAGAGCCAGAGCGGGAACAGAACAGGCAGATTGACGAAACACTGCTGAGGGGAGCAGCAGGCGCGGCAGGAGAGGTCTGCGCGCCTTGTGGGACCCTCGCCAGCGCCCGGGGATTGAACCAGCCCTGCAGAGGTTGCAGAGCAGCTTTGCAGCCCAGCAATCAACAGCTGCACCACCAGCGGAGGCCCTTGATTTTCTTAATAGTGTCTTTTTCAGAGTAGAAGTTTGTAATTAAAACTGGTAGGCCAATTTATCAATGGTTTCTTTCCATAAATCATGATTTTAAAAAGTCACCATCATATCTAAGATCACTTAGTTTCCTATGTAATCTTATTTTTTTTAAAGATTTGTCTATCTATCTATCTATCTATCTATCTATCTATCTATCTATCTATTTATTTATTTACTTATTTATACAAGCGCTGGGTACAGTCAGAAGCGCGGGAGGGTGAGAGAATTCACCAGAGCCAGAGGGGGAGCAGAGCAGGCAGACTGATGAAATACAAAGCTGAGGGGAGCATCAGGCGAGACAGGAGAGGTCTGCAGTGCCATGTGGGACCCTCGCTGGCTGGCTGGGATGGAACCAGCACTGCAGAGGCTGCGGACAGCTTCACAGTGCTGCGTTCAACCACCTGCTCCACCAAGGGAGGCCCTCCCATGTAATCTTTTTGCATTTTATATTAAGGTTTATGATCCATTTTGAGCTAATAACTCTGAAACCTGTAAAAATCTATACCCAGATTTATTTTTTCCACATGCATTCTAGTAATTCCAACAGTTTGTTGAAAATAATATTTTCTCCATTGAATAGTCTCTGTTGCTTTTTTAAAGATCAGCTGACTACTTTTATAGGGTATTCTGTTCTTAATGATCTGTCTACTCAATCACCAATATCACACTGTCTTCATTACTTTACCTTTAGAGAAGATCTTAAAGTCAGGACATGTTAACTGCCATCTTTGTTCTTCTTAGTCTTCAGTATCATGGTTACTATTCTAGGCCTTTTTGTGTCTCCATATAAACATTAGAATTAACTTAGCAATATCCTCAATAACTTAATGTTATATTTAATGGAGTTGAATTAAATTTGTAGATTAAGTTAGTAAGACTTGGCATCATGTCAATATTGAATATTTCTACCTATGAACATACAACATCTCTCCATTTACTTAGTTTTTTTATTTCATTTTTTTTGTAATTTTACATATTCCCTCATATAGATATTGTACATATTTATTGAAATCTGAATCATATATATAGAGTCAAACAAACTGAGGCAAATAGACATTCAATGTGACGTTTTATATGTATCTTCCTAGGAAGTGAGCTGTGTTTACTATTTGTTGTGACTGTGCATATCAGTCATCACAATTTAGTTTTGTCCACTGTTTTGTCTTTATTGGTTTTGAACTTCCCTAGAGACTTCTTAGGTAAGTTCTGAGGCACAGTTTTCACTTCAGGTGGTGGTAAGATGTGTGAGAGGGAACTAATTCTATAATCTTAAAGTGTGGTCTAAGAATTTCATTGATCCTATGCCACTAGACTATGACTTTCATAAACATCTCCCATTTTTTCCTTGTAGGTGAGACAGGAAGTATGGGGGTGTGGAGTTAGATATTTCTTTTTCTCTATGTCTGTTAGTCTGTGTAAAGTCTTAGTGGATTTGGGTCTGGTAAATAGATGTCTTTGAGAGCAAGTTTTGTAAAGGAGGATAGCATATCTCAAAATGACTACTTTTCCCCTCCTTCTGCCAGAACACTTTTGTAACCTGATAGAGCTCCTGGAGATAAAACTCATGATACTATGGGACCCCTCTAATACTGCCTTATCCCCTGGAATTTCTAACTCTCAAACTTGACCACTCTGAGCTTCCAGAAATTTATCAGTTCAGTTTAAGTATTCCAACTCCTATGCCAACAACTGCAGTGAGTTCCAGGCCTCTGCTTAGGTAAACTGTGATTCTCTTTCTTCATCTGCTTGTTCTCTAAGTTTGAAGGCAGCAGTTTGTTATGTGATCTCAGTTCTATGATGGATCTAAAAAGAATTATTAGTTTTCATTTTCTTCAGGTTTTTCTTAAATTCTTTTTTTTTTTTTTAATTTTCTAGAGGCATGTCTTATTTATTTATTTATTATTTGTTTGTTTGTTTGGTTTATACATGCACTGGGTTCAGTCAGAAGCGTGGGAGGGTGAGAGAATTCACCAGAGCCAGAGCGGGGAGAAGAGCAGGCAGAAGGACCGAAGTACACTGCTGAGGGGAGCAGCGGGCGGCAGGAGAGGTCTGCGCACCATGTGGGACCCTCCTCCGGTGGCCGGGGAGCAGCCGGGGATCGAACCGGCTGCAGAGGCTGCAGGCAGCTTCGCAACCCAGCGCTCAACCGCTGCGCCACCGGGGAGGCCCTTCTTCAGGTTTTTCTTATCATAAGAATGGGGGTCATGATTTCCAAGCAACTGGTGCGTTCCCTGTCTATTTTTTTTTAATCTTTTTTTTTTAATATTTGTTTATTTATTTATGCAAGCACTGGGTACAGTCAGAAGCACGGGAGGGTGAGAGAATTCACCAGAGCCAGAGCGGGGAGCAGAGCAGGCAGAAGGACTGAAGTACACTGCTGAGGGGAGCAGCTGGCAGCAGGAGAGGTCTGCGTGCCATGTGGGACCCTCCTCTGGTGGTCGGGGAGCAGCCGGGGATTGAACTGGCGCTGCAGAGGCTGCAGGTAGCTTCGCAACCCAGCGCTCAACCGCTGCGCCACCAGGGAGGCCCTCCCCTGTCTATTTTTAATGTTACCTTTTCTTTGTGAAAAACTTTTTATAACTTCTAATATATTTTTATGAGAATAAAAATAGATTTGAGATTTCATTTTAGTGAATTAAAATTCATAGAACCAATTAATACTTTAAGTAATGAAAGTTTGTATTCTAAAGTGATATGACCATCCCAAGCTTTGGGGCAGTACATGTGGTTACTGCATACTTTTTAATTGAGAAATATGTATGACTTTTTTACAGAAATAAAAAATATGCTATTTTGTAGTGGGTCACAAAATAGCATACATTATTTATAACTTTAATAATTTAAGAAAAAGGTTTATACAAAGGAAACTTCTGCAATAGTTCGAAGAAGTCAGTTGATATGTGGAATATATTTTGCCTGAATAAATGGATTTTTTCACTCAAATGAATAGTTAATGTTTGCAAATAACCAATTTGATGAGTATGACTAGTAAAATGATGAAGTGTATCACATTTGTATTAATTTGTGTCTTCAAAGTGGAGAGGGTTCTCAATAAATATTAAATATTTGCTTGTGTACCCATAATTTTTTTTTTTGAAATTTATGTATCCTTATATGGCTCAAAGTCAGTATCTAATATCAAATTTGATAATTTTCATTGAAAACAATGTAATTTTTAGAAGTTTAGGTATGGAAATTTTAAACAGTTATATTTTAAAATTCTTCAATGACATACAATAGCAATTTTTAATCATTATCATCCATTTAAAAGTAAAGGAAAATTGTTATATTTTGTTTCAAAATTATACATCTTCTCCTTTTACCCTAATTGTATATTTCTGTTCCACTTTGCTCATCTATTTGATCATATTATAATATTTTTTATATTTGAAAATTTTTATTGATCCCCATCATATCTATCTCTGCAAAAGTCTATCATTCAAATTTTAAAGGTCTTATTTTAAATGTAAAAATGTGATCATTTATCACAAGGGAGAAATGATCACAAAGATATTTAGTGTACATCTTGATAATTATTAAAAAATTAACAAGCAAAATTTCTTTGTATCTCTGTATCTCTGGTCAGGGTAGCTCCCTGACCAGCCGTGGATCAAACTCGTGCTGCAGTGGCTGCGGCTAGCTTCATAGTGCTGTGCCTAACCTATTGTACCACCAAGGAAGCCTGTTAGAATAATTTAAAATGAAGAAATGTATAACTCAAAATCACAAATTAGTAGGGTGACTTCATATAAAAGTAATTTTAATAAAAATTCTAATGTTAATATATTGACAAAGCATATATAAATCTCTAAAAGCCATTTGGTAAAATTCAAAATCTATTGCTAATAAAACATATTTCTAATCAAAATTCACTGATGAATGCTAAAATCAACAGATGAAAGATGAAAGTTTAAGGAAAACAGGTGGTGCAGTCCATAATAAGTTCTTTCAAGTTATTTATTTTGACAGTATATGCATTTATTTATTTATTATTTTTTAATTTAAAACATTTTCCCACCACCATCCTTTATAACCTGTTGACGCTTCTCTCCCTCTTCCTTCCTTCTAAACCCAGTAATCTCACTTTGCTTTTTAAGTATCTTACTTTGTCAAATCATCCACTATGTAAAGTCTGATATTTTCCTTTGTTATTCTGATTTGCTTTAGTACATGTAATTCCCTCAACCCTTTCTTTTTACTATAAATTATAATATTTCATTTTTCCTTGCGGTTGAATAGTATTCCATGGTGTGTTCATACCATGTTTTCTTTATCCAATCCTCTGCCAGTGGGCACTTAGTTTGTTTCCATGTGCTAGATTTTGTAAATGATGCTGCGATGACAATTGCAGAAGATATATTTTTAAGTTTGTCATTTTATGTTCTTTAGATTAGATACCCAAGATGGGAATCATTGGGTCAAATGGCATTTTGATTTCTTAGTTTATTAAGGTAAATCTTGATTGCTTTCCAAAATGACTGCACAAGTTTACATTTGCAACAACAATGTATTAAAGTTCCTCTTTTTCCCACATTTTCTCCAAAACTTCGTTTTAGGTGTCTTTTTTAGATGTGCCGTTTTCACTGGTATAAGAAAATACCTCATGATCTTCACTTGCAGTTCCCTTTCTAAAGCAATGTTAAAGATAGTTCCATATATCTGTTGTCTTCTGGATATCTTCTTTGGTGAATTGTCTGTTCAGATCTGCTGCCTCTTTATTAATTGGGTTTTGTTGTTGTTGTTAAACTAAATACCTATTTTTTGTATATATTGGATATTAATGCCTTACCAGTTGTGTAATATAAGGATATTTTCTCCTATTCCAAAGGATGTCTCATTTATATATCTTATACTTTCTTTTACTGTGTCAAAGCTTTTTTAATTTGAAGTAATCTCATTTATTTTTGCTTTAATTTACCTTGTTGTAGCAGTCAACTTCCAAACACATCTTTATTATTGATGTCCAGAAATGTATCACGAAGATTTTCTCTTATATATATTTTTTATTGTTGCAGGTCTTCTATATAAATCTTTAATCAATTTTGAATTTATTTTGGTGTATACTATTAGAGAATGATCCAACTTCATTCTTTTACATAACCATCTAGATTTCCCAATACTATTTATTAAAAAGACTCTAATTTCTTTGTGGTGTGATAATGGCTCCGTTATTACAAATAAAGTATTGATATATATATAGAATTCTTTTTGGGAATTTGAGTCTCTTCTATTGATATTATTTTTTCCTGATACCTTATTGTTTTAATTTATGTTGTTTTAAATTACAGCTTAAAAAGGAAACACCCCACTGATTGGGAGAAAATTTTTGCAAGCAATACTAATGATAAGGGACTGATCACAAAGATCTACAAAGAGATAATAAGACTCAACAAAAACAAAATAAACAACCCAGTCAAAAAATGGGCAGAAGAGCTAAGAAGACACTTTTCCAAAGAGGAAATAAAGATGGCCAATAAGCATATGAATAAATGTTCAAAATCATTTGTAATCAGGGAAATGCAAATCAAAAACACAATGAGGTAACATGCAGTAGTGAGAACGGCACATATTAAAAAAACTAGCAACAACAAATGTTGGCAAGAATGTGGAGAAAAAGGATCTCTCTTACACTGCTGGTCAGAATGCAAACTGATCCAACCACTATGGAAAGCTATGTGGAGTTTCCTCAAACTACTAAATATGGAGCTTCCATATGATCTAGAAATTTAACTCCTAGGTATCTACCCAAAAGACACAAAAACATTAATTCAAAAGGACTTCTGCACCCATATGTGTATTTCAGCACTATTTATAATAGGTCAGCTTTGGAAACAACCCAAATGCCAAAATATAAATGACTGGATTGAGAAGATGTGGTAATATAATGGAATATTACTCAGCAATCAAAAAGGACAAACACATGTCATTTGCAGCAACATGGATGCAGCTGGAAGGGATTTATTTTCAGTGAAATAAGCCAGAAAGAGAAAGAAAAATATTGGATGGTTTCACTTATAAGAGGAATATAGGGCCTCCCCAGTGGTGCAGCAGTTGAGTGCTGGGTTGCGAAGCTGCCCGCAGCATCTGCAGCACTGGTTCGATCCCTGGCCACTGGGTGAGGGTTCCACATGGCGCACAGACCTCTCCTGCCGCCCGCTGCTCCCCTCAGCAGTGTACTTCATCAGTCTGCCTGCTCTGCACTCCGTTCTGGCTCTGGTGAATTCTCTCACCTTCCTGCACTTCTGACTGTACCCAGCCCAGTGCTTGTATAAATAAATAAATAAATCTTAAAAAAAAAAAAAAGAGGAAGATAGAGGAATCAAATAAGGCGTCAGGGAAAAAGGTAACTATAATAAAGCAAAATCAAAATCAAGAGGCAACTACATATCAGAGACATTCTGTAGGGGAGGAGGAGGAAGAAAGATCAGGATGGGGTGGGAAAAGCACAAGGGACTATGGTGATGCTGCATGTGTGAAACGGTGGTGGGAATTTCACAGGGAAATCATTTATTGTACAAATAGGAAGAATGATGTAATAAATATATATAAAAAAACTGACATGAAAAAAAAATCAAAGGAATCATATCAATGTTCCAAAAAAGGAAAATTTAAATGTCATTATTTTGTTGTGATAGTTGCATTTACTATGTGCCCAAGAATGTTTTACCATAAATTTTTATTTTTATACATATAATAAAAGATTTTACACTTAAAAAAATAATGTTTAGTTTAAAGCCATGTAATATGATGCCTCCATTTCTCTCTTTTTTTTCCTTCAGGGTTGCTTTACGTATTCTAGGCTTTTTATGTTTACACATAAATTTTAATATTTTAGTACTACTTCCTTAAAGAATATTGTTGATATTTTAATGGGGATTATGTTAAATCTATCTACTGCTTTAGGTTAAATTGTCATTTTGATTATATAGATTCCAGTCATAGTCTTTTATTAAGAATGTTCATGCGCAGGCCTCTCTGGTGGTGCAGTGGTTAAGCACTGGGTTGCGAAGCTGCCCACAGCGTCTGTAGCACCTGTTCGATCCCTGGCTGCTGGGCAAGGGTCCCCTATGGCGTGCAGACCTCTCCTGCCACCCGCTGCTCCCCTCAGCGGTATACTTCATCAGTCTGCCTGTTCTGTTCCCCTCTCTGGCTCTGGTGAGTTCTCTCACCCTCCTGCGCTTCTGACTGTAACCAGTGCTTATATAAATAAATAAATAAATAAATCTTTAAAAAAAAAGAAAAAGAATGTTCATGTGCACTTGAAAATAACACATATGCTGTGGTCCTTCATAAAGATGGGGAGAGATTTCTAACGGAAGAAACTATCTTAACCTGTGCTGTGATAAGATATGATATGTAAAGGACATGGCTTCTTTCCTGTTGTGTTTTTATTACACACTTATAACCTCAATCATGTGAGAAGAATGGACAAATTCAGAGACATTTGGCAAAATAAATGATCAATAATCTTTAATGATGTTATGTTCAAGAAAGAGGAAGATTGAGTTTTTATTACAAACTTTTTGAGATTAAATATGATAAAGGATCTTGACATGAATCTTGGGACAATAATAACAAAAGACATAATTAAAAAAATGGTCAACTTGAATAAGTCTTTAGTTGACAATATTGTACCATTGTTTACTTCCTAGCTATGTAAAAAAACATAATAAAATTGAAAAGTTTGGGAAAGGGATATATGGAAATTTTCATACTATTTTCAACTTCTCTATTTCTCTATAGGTCTAAATGTAGAGCAAAATAAAGTTACACAAGAAATGAAATATATATATGTGTATATATGCATATATATAGTGTATATGTATATATAGTGAGTTCCTCAATATGATAAGGAAGATTTCCTTCACCTGATTTTTGCAATGCTATCACTATGTCAAATTGAAGGCCTTTTCATGCTTATTCTGAAATACCAAAGATTAAAGTTTATACAATCATGCTTCCCATTAATGATTTTTAGGAAACGTGTAGTCATTGCAAGAAAAACAAGCAAACAAACAAACAAACAAACAAACAAACAAAAATAAGATAAAGTCATAACAAGTATAAACTTAGGGAAGGAGGAGATAAGTTGTTATTTAGAGAATATATAGCTTGGAATCCATAAAACAAAAGTGAAAAATCTCTAAAATAATGGCAATTTAAATAGACAGTAAACTACAAGAAATGTAAAAATCAATTGTTTTTCTATTTCACAGTTCACTATTTTATTAAATAAATACATGCAATGATCTGTGACATATCACACCAATAAAATGAACAAAGTTATTTAGAACCAATGTGAGAAAAAATAAAAACTTGAGAGTTGCAGTTTTTGCATAAATCTCCAACTTTACCACAAAACACTATTATAAAATAATATTCAACACTATTTGAAATTATTCTCACTATAATGTGAAATTTAAAATGTAGTATATTTATTTGCAATGATCCTAAAGTTTTGAAAACAGAGCATAATATTATATGTGAATTTAATTTTAAAAGAATACTCTCTACACTTTCAGTGTATTTCCAGTTTTTATTTTTTATGAACATGTTAGAGATAATCACTAATAGAGACAGGGTTAAAGAACATTTTTAAAGGAGTTACTATCCTCTCCTTTCTCATCTCTCCTGCTAGAGATACCTAACCACCCTCTTTCAACCTGTGCTGACTAAAATATGCCAGGTCCACAGAAAACACCTGAAATTCACCTTTAGATAACTATGGCATTATTTCCATGTGAATACTAGAGAAAGACAGGGAGAGAGAAAAGGTAACACAGAATGCACCAAATAAAAAAGAGTTTAGCTATTATCTAATGAATTTGATCACAGTAGGCAACCTTGATAAGTGTTTTGAAAGATTTTTTTCTCTCAATTGCAGCATGTGGGGTGGGTAGGCAGGTTGGGTGAGTTGTGCAGGACAAAGGCGGTGGTATCAGGACAGCCAAAACAAAAACAAAATCTTCTAAAACAACAGTAACAACAAAATCCACATGCACTGAGCAGAAAACCAAAGTCTCCTTGGTTCTGTGTGAAAGAGTCCCCTTTCTGTTTGAGTAGACTAACATTATAGTGAAATAAGACTTTTCCAGAGCCAGAAGGTGACACATTTGATTCCAAAGTCATCAATATTAAGAGAACAAAAACAAACAAATTTGGCCGAAAAATCACAAATAATGCTGCCAATGAAAAGCTGTGCATTTGACTTGTTGTCCTGATATGTAAAAAATTCTAAAAAATTCTAACTATTGGGTTAGGGGTAGTGTTACCCACAGCAAGTAAGACAAGGAGACCTCAGTTTATACAGAATTCATGGTCAAGCTAGAGTCACAGAAATGTTGAAAAAACATAATACAGTGCAAAATATTACAGGATAGGGTAAACCCATGATGGTGCTTACATGATGAAGTCCTCTTGGATTCATGGGAAGTAAGCTGAGGTGATTAAGAGCTGATCGACTGAAGAACAAAGTGGGTTGACAGAGAACTCTTCCAAGTTGAAATTAGAACATGCAAAAAAATCTCAGAGTGGGAATATATTCCAGGTAAAAGCCTGAAGGAAGCTGGACATTTTCAAATATGAGGAAAGAAGTGGCAAGAGATAATACTGGAAAAGGCAAGCAGTGTCCAGAAGTAGAAGCATCATATAACACAGGCTTAGAAGTGTGGACATTGTCTTGGAGGCTCAAGGAGAGTTTGGGGAAGGGAAGAACGTGATTTGGTTTCCCTCTTGCTAATATAAAGGGAAAAACAATTCCTGAGAAAACATCAGAAATCAGTGGATTATGAGGTAGAAATTCTTCTGCCTTGTCAGATAAATGGCATTTGGGGAAGTGACAGATAAAAGACTCAATAATAAGGCCATTTCCGCTCCAATATAGGATGAATGTCATGGCCACACATGTTTGAGAAGTTTCCATCTTTGTGGGAACATCTACACCAAGTCAGTGATGGCCTAGAAACTTCTAATAGTTCCAAGAGGTCTCATGATATTAGTTTCCATAACAAAGGTATTATGAGTTTTAACTGATTCACCCATCAATATATATAGATGTGAGAAAGAAACTAACTTGTTTGACTTACAGAATTCTAAGCACATGGTTTATAATGTGCAATATAGTGACAAATTTCTAGGTAATTTTGATATTGCATTGACTAAGTATCTGACTGATTTTTAAATAATTTACTTTTCCAAACACCTTTACCTTCACTAGAACCATACAAAATAAATGAGATTATACAGAACATAAAAATGTATATTTAGTAGGAAATTAAGGTAATAAATACAACTTTTTTCTATTAAAGTAGTTTACCTCAGAAAGTATAGTTTGGTATATACACAATGAAAAACTGATAAAAAAGAATCTCAAATGAAATATTAATGAAGTGCTTGCCAGCTGGAGAATTTCTACATGATTTGTCCTAAATTCTTGTGTAAAGTCCAAGCTTGTATTTGCCATCTTATCAAAAGCCTTTAAAAAAAAAAAAAGATTTATTTATTTATGCACACAAGAACAGGGGTGTAAGCCAGAGATGCGTGGGTGAGAGGATTCACCAGAGAGTGTGGGGAGCAGAACAGGCAGATCTACTAAAATACACTGCTGAGGGGAACAGTGGGCGAGGCAGGAGAGGTCTGCTGTGCCATGTGGATTGTTCCCTGACTAGCTGGGACAGAACTTATGCTGCAGTGGCTGTCAATAGCTTAACAGCACTGTCTTTAAACCCTGGGCCACCAGGGAGGCCCTCACAAGCCTTTTGATTTAAAGTTCACTATTTGCTCTAATGTAATTAGGATGTTTCAAAGAGATTCCAAAGAGATTCTATTCTAAGAGGTATAAGGTCAAAGAAAGAACAAAATGAAATATTTCTGAAACATATATCTTTATAGAGAAGCTAAGTTTACCTAAAGTGGGGCTCTGTGCCAAAACCCAGATCGCAGACTGAATGCACGGCTGGAGGATGGGGAGGAAGAGCAGGGCATAGAAGAAAGCTCCCTGAGGAATATGACTCTGCATCTTTAAGAAAATTTTGGATGTCAGAAGCATATTCAGCATAAAGTAAGTCATTTTCAGAACAATTGATTAGAAATCAAGGTCTCCAAAAATCTGTCTCCCTCCCCTCTTTGGCTTCCATTTGATTCTGGCAGGGCCCAAAGGAGCCAGGCAGTAAGTAGAGGCTGAAGGGAACCAGTCTCGTAGAGCCTGAGGCCTTTGATTGTGGAGCTCTGCCCTTCCCTGTCTCAGATCAGGTTCCAGCCGCATAGTCTGCACTGTCCAGACAAAGGAGCAGTGGCTCCCATCTGAAGACTGCCTGGAGCTCAGCCACCCTCTGTGCTGTCAGCTCTGATCTCCAGCCTCCTCCTGTTTCATTCTTCTGTCCTCTCTTTTGGTGTCTTGAGTAAAACACTTAGAAACCAGTCAGCCCTGGAGTGGACTTGGCAGAGCCACAGAGACTTGAATCACCTAGGTTCCCTCTCCCCACCCCAAAAGGGACTTGCATTACACCTTTTGTGTTTTATAGGGAGGACAAATCCCTGCTTTCTGGAAAGAACCCTGGGGAGGGAGGGCTCTGGGAATGGCCTTCATTCTTATCACTATAACCCTGCTTTTTCATAATCTTACATTCTCAACAAAGATTTCTTGGGTGAATGATGTTGCCTATTTTAAATGATGAAGCTCTGATCTCAATTCTAGCAATTTGATTGTGCTTACTGTGTGTCAAGCATGGTTCTAAAAACTTCACATTTATTTAAACATTTAATTCGTATGATGATCCCATGAGGTTATGTGTTACTTTCCTCGCTTCACAGATGAGGAATCACATGCAGAGAGATAAAATGCCAAGCTCAGTGTCACACAGCAAGTAGGTGGCAGAGTTGAGATTTGACTCCAGGTCTTCTGGCCCCCTAGCCTTTGCTGTGAGCAAAGGTACAACTGGAAGCCATTGACTAAGAGGAAAGGGTATTTTTCCAGTTTATTTCTCCTTTCTTAGTCAATACTTACTGATTCTTTGGCATAATTTTAGATTCCTTTCACTTTTTGCTGATGCTACTCCCCACCTGAGCAGCACAATCTCTAGTTATTAGCGTTAGGAAGTGGTGACTAAAGGATAAGAGGAAAGTAGAAAGGGCGAGGGAGGTTAAAAAGCAGGAACCCTAATTCATTTGTCTAATCAGAGGTCTCAAGTGACCAGTGCATTAGAATGACCTAGAGGACTGGTTACAACATAGATTGCTGAGCTTATCACAAACTGTCCCTTCAGTAAAGTCCAGGTGGGTATTTGTAATAAATGCCCAGGTAATGCTGTTGTTGCTGGCACATTGAGAATCACTGGGCTAGGAGATTTCTTGACGTGATCCTCTCAAACCTAGACAAGTAGACTGTGGGAAAAATCTTTGGACAAGTGGACTGTGGCATATCCTCTCCAAAAGCTCCTATTTCTTTTTCAGCCTTGGGAGTACTAGAGTCAAAGAACTTTGCCTCTGTTAAACTATAAATACAGGATTTCTAAGAAAGGCAAGTCTAGGATGTGATCATCTTGGTGTGACTTTCCAAGACATTTCAACAATTTCTCTGCACTTTGTCCTTTTCACATTTGAATTTAGCCTCCCAAAGGCTGGGCATGATGGTTTTCATAAGAACTCTGTGATAGCTTTATTTTTTCTGCGATTTCAGATGTTTTAGCACATTTGCACTGAATGCTGTACCTACTTGTGTGAGTCTGAGCACAGCACCCGAGAGGACCCCACTTTGTTGCCCTCCTGGTGTACCTTAGGGCTGAGCAGCTTGGCTTCCTTTTCCATTTTGTTTACTCTGATCTCCATTCAGAATACCCCCGAGGGGAGGAAACAGAGAAGAGAACAATCACGCAGAGGGTTTATGTTTAAATCTCCATCAGACCTCTTCCCATGTCACACACATAAGAGTGCTTCCTTCAAGGGACACGTTCTTGAGGGTCAAAGTCAAGACTTACTAGCTAACTTCTGGTTTTAACTTCTGGTTTTAAGAAGAAATTGACCACACTGAACTCCAGACTTTGGGCACCCACCAACCAAGGGCTTAATGACTGTCCACCCAGGCCACAGCTTGATGCCTAAAAAAGAGACCTGCTTTCCTCTAAACCCGTTTTGGTCTTAAATTTCCCTGAAGGGTGAATCTGTGGACTTATTGAAAGTACCCAGTCTAGTTGGTGAAGTCATTCTAACAAAGAAAAGTTAGGAATAATATGAAAAATAGACAAAAATTAACACTTCAATTTTGTACAATGGTAACTTTCATTTGAAAGCGAAAGGAATCCAGGAGAGGGGGGCACTTATGGTGATGGGGGCACTATTGTGAGGTGGCTTGCAAAGGCTGCTCTTCAGTTTCCCTCTGCCACTTCTTCCCAGCTGCCCTCTTCACCCTCTGCCACTTGTTTTTTCGTTCAATTTAAGTATATTCAGTTTCACTTACTTTGGGTCCTTTTTCACAGCTTGTTGCTACTTCCCTTTGAGGACTAGTTAATATGAAACTTCTTCCAAGCGCTTTTGCATTCAACCAGGAACTTTTAAACCCTGTCCAATAGAGCAATCTATGAAAATCACATTGAAAATACAGCAGGAAATGCTGTACATGAATGAGCTTATAAGGGCAGTTTGGCGGATGGTGGGTTTGCCCTCGAAGGGACTCAGATGACATCTTAGGCAGCGCTTCTGACCACAGCTTCATGGAAGACAGATAAGCCAAGATGTCCCCAGCACACATGTGAGTACCCCTGGTGTGCTCTAGGCTTTGTTGGGCACTATTGCGATAAAATTTTAAGCACTTGCTTGTTGTCCTTCAGACTTCCAATTTAAAAACTATAATAAATGGAAAGAATAGGGATTAAGGATGGAAAAAGGTTCTAAGTTATAACAAGGAAATGAAAAGGAGAGATTTTGTTTTATCAATGTTTTATCAGTCTTGGCAGAGAGAAGGCAAATGGGAATCAAAAGGAGGAAATCTTGAAAAACTGCATTCGTGGTAGCCTTGAGTGGTGACAGAGAGAATCTTGTCTTGGCCCCAACAAAACACACTGGAGATGAATGAAAGGAAAGTCAGGGAGAGAAAATGGTGTTAATTAAAGGAGCCCAAATATTTGAGCCCGAGTGCCAGGCTCAGCATTATTGCTGATATTATTAATATTGTTATTAACTTTTTTTTTTTTTACATCTTAATTTTTGGACAGTATTTGATCTCTCCCCTCACTTCAGCATTTGAATTTCCACAGCTAAGAGGCAGCTACTGCAGTTTTCAGACAGTGGATGAAATGATGAAAATAGCACTTTTGAAAGTGAATTAAGAATTGTTAATCAGTGAGGAATGGAGAAGGAGAGAGGAGTGAGAAACAGAGGCCTATTGCAATCTCTCCACTTCCCTGGGGCAACAATAGCTTAGTGTGGTGTGGGGGTTGGCCAGGAGAGGACAGAAGGGGAAGTCCCTCGCCATTGGTAACCCCTGCATAATTTGTGGCACTTCCTTCTGCCTCAAGCCTTGGCTTCTGGGATGCTTTAACCTCTGCTTCTCTTTCCATCTCTTCTCCTCCTCTCTGAAATCTTTCACTGGGTCATTTTCTTCGACTCACCAGAATGTGTTCCCTGAGATTCTCTCCTCTTTTTTTTTGTTCATCCTGTACTCTCTCAGCTTCATTAATAGTCTACATAAACATTTAATCCAAAGTCATGTTTCTATTCAGGATCTCTATCTGGTTATCATTTCCCCACATTTTTATCCGCCTCTTGAACATTCCCACCTGAAAAATCACTATAAAATGTCTAAAATCATCCACATCTGTGTCAGTCCAAATCAGTCTCTGCCTCTAATTTCCCTCCATTTATTAATGGAAACAAAAACCCACTTGGTTAGAGAAATTCAGAATCAGAAATTGATCCAAGTAACTTTCCCTCCTCTTGGCTCTGAGGACATAATGGAAAATAATGTGGCTGGCTCTCTTCTCTGCATTATTTTTTATCCACGTCAAGCTCTAGTTCTAACCCTCAGTCTTTCTCTCTTGACCTCTTGACATTGCTACCACAGGACAGCACCAATCATTCTGCTGCTTTCTTCCAGAACTCCCCCCACCATACATAATCCCAGGATAGACTTCTCAAATATTTAGGCCATGAACATCCCGCTGTTGCACTTGATGTGCCCATGCCTGAGCACTGTGTGTGCCTTAGCTTTGCCTCAAAGGAGCAGCAACAGCCTTGTTTCACCTTTCACCACGTTTCTTGAGCATGGAATTCCCATTTCTGTCCCAAAGTGGCAAGTCATAGAAATCTACTTATAGAAATGGATTGCAATGAAAGAAATGTCCACTTATAAAAGTGGATCTTAGGGTTTCTTTCCAGTCTGCTTTCTCCTTGAAAGGTCACTGAGATCCTTGACATGGGAGTCATCATCTTTCTCTGAAACCCATAGCAGTTACATGCTTTCAACTTTATGTCATAGTTCACCTATGTTCTCATTACAGTTTATTTTTAGATTGTAATTTTCTCATTGATGATTTTTTTTAAAGTGATTTCTGTTTTTCTGCATCTACCTAGATCCCTTGTACATAGCGGGCGCTCCAAATAATAATACAAAAGGAAAGTTAGCAAACATTATAAAAATTTAAAAAATCAAAGAAACTGCAGGATCTTGAGAAAATTTGGTGCTCTTAAGAAAAGGTGTGCATTTGGGGGAGCGCATATGAAGTAGCTACAATAACTTTTAAGTCTAGCTCAGTGAATAGATCAGCTGTGACAACATAGATATGTGGCATGCGTAAGAAAATATTTCAAGTTATTCTCTTTGATATTGCTCTATACTGCCACTCCAGAGACTGTATTTATTCTTTGCCATATGCAACTTACAGGAATTCAGTTTTTCTATAATAAACCAAAACAGAAGATTCTACTTTATTCTCTTCTTAAGACTTTTGTTTGTTTGTTTTATTTTGTGTAGGAGGAAATAATGTTAGCATAAGTGAGCTTATTTCAAAACATGCGAGTTGAACAGTAATTCTCTTTCCCTCATTGTAGTATTCTTCTCCCACTGCTCTGGCTGACTGGAATCAAGGGAAATTTATGGCCTGGAGCAGTCCTACATCTGGTTTATGTATTAGTAATGTTGTCTGACTGTACAGGCAAGTCAAAGCAGAGTTCTTGCTCAACAGCTTTGCAAGGCCCTATATAATTTTCAAATCTTCCTGTATTTTTGGTAATGATCTTGCAATCCAAACAATTTGGTTTAAAAGCTGTTCTAAGTCATCTTATCCTTGTCTCCCTTATATAATGGAAACCAAAAAATAGCATTACTAATGTTATAAAAGCCATCAAGATATGAATGTAAATATAAGACATGTATTTTTATATAGCAGTGGCTTTAGGAATTTGCAAAATTATAAGTCTTGGTGTTCTGAACAGAGTTACTGCCTCCAAGATTCTTAGTGGAGCTCTCTAAAAATAAAGCATAACAATACTGACAGCAACCAAATAGCACGATGGATGATTTGAAAGCATGGTGGCAATAGTCAATTAATCAAATCTCTTTCCAAAGATAAAGTAATACTTCCTTCTGTTTAGCCCTGCCTTACAAACTCCTTATCCCCTGACACTGTCCTTTTCTTAAATTCAGTAGGATTTTCAAACACAATATTATTTATGACTCAACCTTGGAAGATAAACACATGTTTTGCTATTAAAAATCACTGGAGTGTAAGAACTACTGCAGATCCTTGAAAAAAGAAAACAGAATAAAAGTACTTTTCAGAAATTTTGTCACTTTAGAATGAGATAATAATTGGAAACAATAAGGGAGAAATAATTAAAGATAAGTCAGGTTTGGTTGAATTAGAATCTGCCCAAACCTAAAGCTTATTGACCCAGAGCCCCACATCTATTAAAGATCAAATATGCTTATTGTCCTGTTTGTAAGTAGTTTTCTCTTTTTTAATATTTGCATTTGGTCAGAAGAATCAGTAAAATATCAAGTGCAGTTTCATGACTGAGAGGCATGTGACAATATTTAAAAAGAAAAAATAAAATGTGAAACAGGTAAAGCTGAAAAAATCATAATTGGCAAAGAATATAGAAACAACTGAGCAAAAGAACAGATATTCGCAAGTTATGTTCAGATCCAGGTCTATTTGGATCCTACATATCTGCTTGTTCAATTTGGATTAGTGCCAAGATTTTATAAATATGGGTAGCAAGACACGGCTATGTGGAATTCTAAAGGAAGGATGAAACTCCTGGATATAACAACAGAGGGTATCTTTTATATACATTAAACATTGTTTCACATACTTAGAGAAATCTTTGATCATTGAAATAAAAAGCAAAAGAGAATAAATGTGGCTACAGAAGGGAGACCAGGTCCATGCACTGTGTTTCAGAAGCCCACAGGTCTTGTCTTGGTCATGCTACCACATTCTATTTACCGTGGTTAAATAGCATAACCTCTGAAGTAGAAATTCTCTTTCCTGTCAAACAAAACAAAAATGACCACTCCTCTAGCATTTCTTCTATCAGTAAAAGTCAAAAGGTGAACTTAATTGTTCAAGTTGGAAGATCTGTTGCCATCCTTGTCTGTTTCTTCAGCTTTCACATTGAAGCAGGATAAAATCCTGGTCATTTCGGTTTCTATATATCTCACAAAGAAGACTACATATCTCCATTTTCATTGATTGCAGTGTTATCTCCTTTTGAGGACTGCAATCATCTGCAATGATTTCCCCAAATCATCCCTTGCCTCTTGTGAACCCAATGTACCCGTACTGCAGCTGGAGTGAGACCATTAAATCACCAAGCTAGTATTTTCACATTATTTTGAAAAATGTTTCAAAACTCATATTTATCTTAAGAAAAACAATTAGAATACACTGGCTATATTTTCCTTGTTCCATTCATCTCGAATACTTCTAAATTCCTTTCTCTTCACCCCTGCCTTACTCTTTCTCCCAGCTGTGTCCAACACCCTCCTGAAGTTGGAGTGCTCTTGAATCCTCCCTGCCCTTGCTGCCATCCTTCAGGTGCTGGCCAATAAGGCTCCAGGGAAGCCTGTAATCCTTAACTCTAGAAAAGATACTTTCTAAGAGGACTGCATATTCTGTGCTCCATCTCAGCATTCATCATGGCTATAGATTTTTCTTTCAAAGCAAGTGTAATAGGTTGACTGGTGGTCCTCCAAAAGCTATGTCTGTATCTTGATGCCAAGAACCTGTGAATGTGACCTTATTTGGATAAGGGTCTTTGCAGATAAAATTAAGTTAAGAATCGTGAGGTTAAGTCATTCTGAAATGAGGGTTCTTCAAATACAATGTCAGCTGTCTTTATAAAAGAAAGGCAGAAGATTTGAGTCAGAGACATGGTGACAAAGGCAAAATTTGAAATGATGCAGCCCCAAGCCAAGGAACACCAGGAGCTAACAGAAGCTAAAAGAGGTAAGGGAGGCTTTGTCTCTGGAGATTTAGGGAAAGTACAGCTCTGTTCACCCACTTGATTTTGCTTCCAAAATTCTGAGATAAACCATTTCTGTTATTTTAAGCCACTGAGTATGTGGCAATTTGTTACATCAACCCTAGGAAGCTAATACAGCTATAAAGATGTATCTTCCCTATCAGAATATAACCACAGAGCCTCCATGGTGGCCTAGAGGTTAAGCTCAGTGTTACCACCACAACAGCTTGAGTTCCTGCCAGGGGGCCAACCCACATATGGCACAGCAGATCTCTCCTGTCATCCCCAGTGTTCCCCTTAGCAATATATTTCAGTAGGTTCACCTGTTGTGCTCCCCACTCTGTCTCTGGTGAATCCTCTCACCCCCCTCCCACCTCTGGCCTGTACCCTAGTTCGTCTGTGCAAAAATCAATAAATAAAATCTTTAAAAATTAAAACACAGTAGAAACACCAAGAGGCATGAACTATTCCTGATCAATGCTGAGCTCCACATAGAGCAGGCCGCTTATAAAGGATGGGCCAGTTACATGGCTAATCCTTGGCTTCAGGTAGACAGACACACCTGAGATCAAGGATTGGCCATGTTCACTGGGGAGATGGCCATGCAGACCTGCCATTTTGAGGAAAGAGTTAAGGAAGCATGCCTGGAAACACCCTGGTAGCTGTATTTAAAGAGTGAGAGCTTAGATAATGAGTGATAACTATTATCTCATCTAGCTGTCACTAGTAACTTGCCAAGTTTATATCATAGCATGAATAAATTCAGACTCAGAGACTGTAAGGTCACATATTAATTAAATGCCAATCTTAATGGAGCAATTCATAAATCTATGTTCAGTTTTCTTATTATTTATTTCTAATGGCAATAGTAATCCTATTTTGCTCATCAAGAAAAAAAAAAAAAAACCTCTAAAGGGGAATTATAGGATGGAAATTCGGAGTGCAATAAAGTTTAAAAAGAGAACTGAGTCAGGCCTCCCCTTGTGGAACAGCGGTTGAGTGCTGGTTTGCCAAGCTGCCCGCAGCCTCTGCAGCACCAGTTCAATCTCTGGCCTCTGGCAAGGGTCCCACATGGCGTGTAGACCTCTCCTGCCACGCCTGCTGCTCCCCTCAGCAGTGTGTTTCATCAGTCTGCCTGTTCTGTTCCCCGCTCTGGCTCTGGTGAGTTCTCTCACCCTCCTGCACTTCTGACTGTACCCAGTGCTTTGAAGCTTTTTCACAGGGTTTGGGCTTATATGAAATTACTTCTAATGGTTGCCAAGGAATGCTGGGATCATCTAAGCTATGTAGATTTTATCTATTTTGTATCATACAGATCATTCTAAATCATATTTTCAGGAATAATCCACCCCCTGAAAAACAGACAGACAATACAAAACAAATCACGTAATCTAAACACTGGACATGAGAAATCCAATCCTAATTTCAAAGGTGATAACCCACTGCATCCACACAGAGCCAGGACTAGAACTCAGTTCCTGCACCAGCAGCCCTCCCTGTGTGATCTACCAGGCCTCTTTTTCTCTTTTATGTCAGGAAATAGGTCTTTCTGGAAATAGGTCTTTCTGGCCAAAGGAAGAGGTCTTACTCATTGTCTCTTGTGTGTGTTTCCCCACATCCAGAAGCACAGAACCTGCTTGCAGAGTTAGTGTCATGGTGGCCACTAAAGGCTACTTCTTCTGACCCAAGCTGTAATTTCAGGCTCAGCAATGTCTTTTTCAGAAAAATAGACTTTAAAACCTTTCGGAAAATTTGCAGGGCTTTTCTTTCATTGCACTAAGCCAGGCTTTTTTGGAGATAGGAATTTCATCTTATTTCATTAGTACCCTGGCCTTCTAACCAATCACATTACAAGCTGGGCTTCCCTGTGACCCCATAATTTTTCTTTAGTGCCAGCTAGTTGCTAGGCTTAGACCAAGTTACAAGGAAAGAAAGCAGTTCTCTCTCTTTGCTTCTTTATTCTGAAGGGTTGTTTAGCAGCTACCTAAGAGAAAAGATAGACACAATAGATCAGCTGAGATAAAGCCTAAGCTTATCTTCTCCATTGTGAGAGTTTGGACCTACCTTCCTATTCACTCGGAATTGGGCTAAGATGTTCCATCTCTTCTGAGAAAGGGACATTTAATGACTGCACATGGGACTCCTTTGGACATTCTTAGAACAGTCTATATTGGTGATGCATGACATAGAGCCATTTCCTATCAATTCCAGAGATTTGTCCAGATCTCTATTGAAATTATTTCAATCTTGAAAGTAAAAGACTCCATTGATCAAAAATGCAAACTGAATAACGGGTAAAACCTCATTAGAAGTTTGTGAGAATATTCTGTAATTTTTTTAATGGAAATTGAAACATTCTGATTTTAAAGAGATGAAGAACACCTACTTACTCCCATGACAAGTTGGGACAAAATAAACTTTTTTTTTTCAGATTTATTTATTTATTTATACAAGCACTGGGTATAGTCAGAAGCATGGGAGGGTGAGATAATTCACCAGAGCCAGAGCAGGGAGTAGAACAGGCAGAAAGACCGAAGTACACTGCTGAGGGGAGCAGTGGGCGCGACAGGAGAGGTCTGCGTGCCAGGTGAGACCCTCACTTGGCAGCCGGGGATGGAACTGGCGCTGCAGAGGCTGCAGGCAGCTTTGCAGCCCAGCGCCCAACTGCTGCACCATGGGGAGGCCCCAAAACAAAGCTTTTTAGTAACATTTTTTTTTTTTAAAGATTTATTTATTTATTTATACAAGCACTCGGTACAGTCAGAAGTGCGGGAGGGTGAGAGAATTCACCAGAGCCAGAGCAAGGAACAGAACAGGGAGACTGATGAAATACACTGCTGAGGGGAGCAGTGGGCATGGCAGGAGAGGTCTGTGCACCATGTGGGACCCTTGCCAATGGCCGGGGATTGAACCGGCACTACAGAGGCTACGGGCAACTTTGCAGCCCAGTGCTCAACCGCTGCACCACCAGGGGAGGCCCAATAACATTTTTTTTTGATATTGGGAATACATTCCACTAAATATCTTATTTGTCAGGCTATTTATGACAGAGTTAGGTTTCTTTTTAATCTTTTGTTCAACTTTCTGTACCTTTACATCTGACTCTATTAAAGATCTCCACGGGAAGGGATTCTTTGCCAAAATTTAGGAATTACTGAATTGGACAGATAATGAGAAATATTAGAAAGCTAATGATAAATGAACTAACTGAAAAAGTCAGCCTCATTGGCTACAAGTGAGAACATTTTCTTCTTATTTCTCCTATCAGAAATGCAGACTTCACCCTGTTGTCTGTCTCTCTAAGGAGAGGCAACTATTCTTAAACAAGATCTAACATTTACTTGAAACCAATAGTTTCCAGTAAAGAGATTTTAGGATAAATGTAGGCTTACTAGTAAATATTGGTTTAATCTTCAGGGAAAATTAAAAGCTTGTGGTAAGGAACCGACGGCAAAAGAGAGATGCATAAGGACTAGGGACTGAAGGATTGGTAACATCCCCAGATAATGTCCTCATTTCCAGCTCCAGGCTAAAGAACTGGAATGCACCCATCCATTTTCTCTTAAAGGAAAGAATTATCCCAACCCTAGAAGCCCTGAGTAAAATCCAGTCTGCCTTTTTTCAATGCTTTGCTTAATAGTATTCAGTTCTCCTCATAACCTATCCACCCAAGAGTCTGATGAATAGAAATCATGATAATATTGTTAGGGAAAAGGATGTCCTGAGCAAACTCCATACAGGTTTTGTGGACTCCGCCCCCACTCCAGACCGGAGCCATCAAGACACTGGGATCTACAAATCCCATGATCACCAAAGGAAGGGTTACAAGAACCTGAGGGTGGAGTTAAGCAGCCATGTTTTTTTGTTTGGGTATGTAACCAGCCATGTTGCTGGGGTTGCCCTCTTGGCCCCATGGCACTTGGCTTTTCTCCAGCTCTCAGCGCCTCATTGGGATTCCAGGTCAGCTGAATGGGTAGGACACATTTATGAATTTATCTCCCTCTTTTTCTCCCTGAGTTATTCATTTCCTCATTCCCCTTCCCTTGTAAATAAATCTTTTATTAACATTTTGTGTGTGCCTGCAGTTTAGCATTAATGTGTCCCCTTTAAGCATGTGGGTGAGGACCCACAGTCAGGCAACCCGACTCATATCAGGGTTGCTCTGTAACAATTTGTGTTGATTTTTGTGGAGACTACATCTTATACACTACATCTTATACATCTTATACACAAGAAGAACACTGTCTTCTTGTGTGCCTCTGGTTATTGCCCCATCATCATTCACATGGACAAGTTCAGCTGAAGAGTGTTAGTTGCTCTTTTACATACAGCTTTGCCGGAACATTTAGAAAGCACTTTTGCCCATCACAACTTCATGATTGTTCATGTCCATTTGATTCACTCATCATGAATGTGAGAGTCACCTCATTTCCCATCAGTTCATGATTTCTTCTGCTATTATGCTTTTCTTAATGTCTTTGTGGATCATCCATTTTATCTGAAAGATTCCAAGAAGCAAACAGCCGTGCCATCATTGTGTATTTTGAAATGGGGATCGTGCTCTTGATGACCCAGTGATGGAGTACATTTAGCCCCAAAAGGGTCATCCTACTATCTTTTGTTCCTGACCTCAAAGGAGAACATCAAAACACCCAAATGATGAGCACACAGAACACTGTCCTTTGTTGGAAGCATTGTTTCTCCAGTCACTCACCCAGAAAAGGTTTTCTCTACCTACTAGTCAGAGGGCTTGTGGTAGGCAAATGTGTGAGACAAAAAAAAAAAAAAAAGAAAAAAAAGAAAAAAAAAAGTCATAGGAAGGATTTAATTACCACCGTTGGTGGTATAATTCATAGTCTTCTTTACTTTGTTAACCACCATGTCCTGTTAACCACCATGACATAATGCCAGGCAGAAATGCCCTGTCTTTTGTAAGCAAACTGAGGGGGTTTTGTGTGCCTCTAAAGTTATGAATTGGTGGGTTCTCTTAGGACAGGACTTCTATGCCCCTTTGGGCAGGAGCGTAGCTGTGTCCTCCCTTTGCTCAGTAGGGGTTCCCTATGAGGTTAATGCCAGTAATCACCAAACAAGGTGATTACTAGCAGTTCCTAGACATATATCCCCCCCTTTGACCTTGCTTTTGGTATGGATTATGAGAAAGTAATGTTTTGGGGATGGGGAATAGGCAGAACACACTTCACAACTGAAATAGAGTCTGCACTAATTGCCCTAAATAATGCCAGATGGAAGGGAAATATTTCAGGTGGTAGTTAATTAATCATTTGTTCAGAGAAACAGAACACATAGAATCTTGTTTTTTTTTTTTTTTAAGAATCATGTTTGTATTGATTTTCCTTGTGAGTTGAATTAGTTATTCACCAATAGCACAAGATTCCATTTCTACCTGTTAGATCCAGTTTTTCTCCCAGAGAAATGTCTGCTTCTCTGTTCAGCAGGTCCTTCAACCTGGAAGCTCAGCCTCCTTCATATATTTCAGGCAAGACATTAACTTCAGCAAAATGGATTTCGAGAACCAACCAATCTCTGTGTTGATAACTGGCCTCTTGCCTTGATCTTGAGAATTGGTCATCACTTACCTTCCCAATTCCAGCTGCAAGTGTTTCCCCTGTGCTCCGGGCCAGGTCATCCATGTCTTGAATACTGGTAGCTATTCTAATCTTTCTTGACTAGGACCCACAATGCTCACCAGAGCTCTTCCTCCATGTGCAGTTCTGGCTGAGTCCTCATTGCCACATGTTGGCTCTGTCCCCCATCATAGTTTTTCCCCAGGCTGCCCATTTTTCTGAGTATTTTACTCCAGTACTCCTGATCTTGTGTGCATTCCACCTGTCAAACAATCCTGCCTTTGAGGACACCCCTTTTCCTCTAACAGGCTTGATAATATTGCTTGCAGCTGGGGCCAGCTTCTGGTATCCATTCAGGTGCTCCCCTCTGCCTGCACAGGACATTTCCTTCCTGTATCTGTGCTTTGGGTTCAGCTTTAAGACCCACCAGCCCTCACACAGAGTGATCACCTCTCTTGCCTGCCCTTTCCGTACTAGTTACCCAAGCTCCAGGCTAAGAGTCTTGTCTGCCTTACCTGTGTAATGATTATAGCCAGCTCCATGGGGGGTTGCATCGCCAAGACAGGAACAGCAACAGAAAACTTCAAGAGGGGCCTTCCCAGTGACGCAGCTGTTGAGCGCTGGGCTGCGAAGCTTCCCCCAGCCTCTGTGGTGCCAGTTCAATCCCTGGCCGCAGGCAAGGGTCCCACATGGCACGCAGACCCCTCCTGCCGTGTCCACTGCTTCCCTCAGCTGTGTACGTCCTTCAGTCTGCCTGTTCTGTTCCCCTCTCTGGTTCTGGTGAATTCTCTCACCCTCCTGCACTTCTGACTGTACCCAGTGCTTGTATAAATAAATAAATAAATAAATATTTTTTAAAGAGAAAACTTCAAGAGGGTGACATCCATGATGATTCAGAGACAGATAAGAGAGGCAGGAGAGAGCAGATCCACTCTCCCCAGCCAGGACCCCCAGTACTGAGAGAGGAAAATGGCAGAGTGCTCCCCTAAGAAGGAACCAGCAGGTGCCTCCATGTTAGCAGATCTCAGGGTGTCCTGAGCATGTGTTTATAAATACAGGTGAAGAGTCTCCTTTTCCCCAGGAGACTACGTACTCAACTCAAAAGACAAACTGAGCAAAGACATCAGAGAGAATGTTGAGTATTAGCCTATGAAATGATGCCCATTGCACATAAAATAAACTATTTCCAGCATCTTATTATTACTTAATGAATAATAAGTCCCTGAATAAATGAAAAGTCCCTGAATAAAATCACTTAAGTCAGACTTAAAAATAATTAGTAATTTCATATTTATTTTATGCTTTATCTATTTATTTAATTTCCATAAAACTCTTAAAGGTAGATATGGAGATGAAAATTAGAAACAAAACAACAAACCTCTTTCCCAGGGTCCCACTGCTGGGGGAGTGAAAATTTGGGAATTGACCTGAGGCCTATCTACTCAAATACCTTGCAAAATTGACACAGCAAGACATGATACTAGAACCTTTTGTTTTTCCTTCAAGATTTTATAACAAAATTTTAGCCTAGTATTTTTTTTTTTTTTTGAGATACTGATGGAAGTTGTCAAGCAAAATACTTTGGCAGATTTGCTTCTGGATGGATGACATATAAAGAAAGGAAGTGAGCACAGTCCCCTCCCTGGCCAGCATAAAGAGTATCAGAAATCATACATAGGAAAAGGAAAAAATAGTGGAAACAAACTTCTAAAGAGCTTTTAATTATCTATTACTGCCAAAAAGTAGGTGCAGGGTTAATTTTCTGCTAGAGCAAAAATAATATTTGCGTCATGTTTCCTGTATACAATTGTTCTAAATGTAGTGTTCTCAGCTTTTCTATACTGTCTTTTGTTCTTTTGACATTATTTTTGTATATAAATAAAACCCCTGTTTACATTACTGTTTGAGAGTCTTTGGGGTAGAAAAAGGAATAATTTTCTTAAATTGGTCCACCCTCAAATCATGCATAGTTAAAACAATACAATGGAGAGAGCAGGGTGGCCCACTCTATCCTGCACATTTTTGACAATAACTGAAATAAAAAGTATGTGGGTGGAAGTCAAGATTGTCACAAAAACCCTCATAGGAAAATTCTTGGTTTTAGTTAAAACAGCATCTGTGGGAGAAGAGATGTGTGGCTCCAGAGCACAGAGGTGGCAGCCGAGGTAAAGCTGTCATTTCTGGGACACAAGCAGCCATTTTAGCCCAACCAAAAGCCATAGTGAGAAGTCTGCTTTGGGCCCCGTGGGAAGTGTGAGCAGGGCCCTCAGGGAGGTCCTGATTAGCCCAGGGTCACAGAGTCAGAGAAAGAAAATGAAATAGCAACATGGAGTCAGACTGTGTAGACCAGGAAAAAGGGCAGGGGGTGGTTTTCTGGGAGGAAGAGCTCTGCCTGGGTCTGGGAGGTTGGGTGACAATGTGTCAGGAATTATCCAGCGAGTGCATGGCCCAGACTCCAGAAGTGTCTTGCTTGCCTCCCTTCCTATAAGAATCCAAGCTCCATGAGGGGAACACAAATTGTACCCATTTTAGAGATGAAAATAGAGGTTTTGAGAAAGAAACTTGCCAGAGATCATGAATTCAGTAAATCACAAAGGGACACATGTCACACTGAATTCTCACTTGCCGTTTTAGATGCTCTCTGGCACTTCCCTTTCAGAGAGATGGGGCAAAGGGGGATGGAAAGCACATACCTTCAGAAATATCACTGTGGACTGAATCTTACTATGACCCTACTATTCTCCTGGATCATTCTGTGTGGCTGTCTTTGTAGGTATTTTGTAGTATCTTTGTAGTATCTTTGTAGGTATTTTTTAAATTTCTGTATGCATGTATAAGTATGTTTTGCTATATATGTATATGTGTGTGTGTATATACACACACATCGAGGTATGTATATATATGTATGCATGTGTGTATGTGAATGTGTGTGTGTGTGTGTATATATATATACACATCAAGGTAGATTAGTTTACAACACCATGTGTGATTCAGAGCCATAGGACCACATCTCCTCAGATGCATGTGTACATCTTGCCCAGAGGTTAATTTCACAATGCCATCAAAGCACCCACAGTCCTCCACAGTAGTCCATTGTGCCTCTTCCCCACCTTGTTTTCCTCCCTCCTCTGCTTCCTCCTCATCTTGTAGCCTCAGTTTCAGTCATATTTTTACAGTTTGTTGTTGTTTTGATTTTTCTGACTTTTTTCCCTCTACATTCTTTACAAAGGGAAACCACTCAGTATTTTCTTTCTCATTCTTTCTTACTTTGCTTAGTATCATTCCTTTCAGTTCCATCTCATCTATGTTGTCACAAATGGCAAAATGTCATTTATTTTATAGCTGAATAGTATTTCACTGTGTATACATATCACATTTTCCCAATTCACTCATATGTCTTTGGCCACTTAGATTGTTTCCATAACTTTACTATTGTAAATATAACTGCCAAGCATGAGTGCTCATATTCCTTCAAATTAATGGTTTTGTGTTCTTCAGGTAGATATCAAGGAGGGGAATCACTGAATCAAATAGCAGATCTATTTTAAATATTTTTAGAAGCTTCCATCCTGTTTTCCACAGGGCCTGGACCAGTCCACATTCCCTCAGCAGAGTATGAGGGGTCCATCTTCTTCTCCACATCCCTGCTAGCTATTGTTGTTTCTGGTCTTTTGCAGTGTATTTGGAGAAAAGGTTTTTTCCTTCCTCTTCTTATCCTCCACTTCTTTCTTACCTCTGTTCTCTTTTAACATTTCATCTCTTCCTCTTACCTTGATTCTTCCTTGCTTCATTCCTTTGACGCATTTTGCTGAATTGATAGTCAGAGCCCAGCGCTCTGCTGTGTGAGGAAACTACAGTCATGAGAAAGCCCTTGGGAGCCCAGGAGCTCTGGAAGAAGTGTTCACTTAAGACTTCAAAGGGGGCCTCCCCGGTGGCGCAGCAGTAGAGCGCTGGGTTGCGAAGCTGCCCTCGGCCTCTGCGGTGCTGGTTTGCTCCCCAGCCACCAGACGAGAGTCCCAGAAGTCTGTGCACCCGCCGCTCCCCTCAGCAGTGTACTTCGGTCCTTCTGCCTGCTCTGCTCCCCGCTCTGGCTCTGGTGAATTCTCTCACCCTCCGGCGCTTCTGACTGTACCCAGTGCTTGTATAAACAAAACAAACAAACAAACAAACAAACAAATAAATAAAAAAATGCCTCTATTAAAAAAAAAAGACTTCAAAGGCTATTGATTTTTTCTTCTTCATGCCTACCTCATAAAATTAAGGACCTCATTGGGAAGAAGGGCTATGAGGGTAAATATTCAGCAGAAATCCAACAACAAGTTTTCCTGTTTAATCTCAAAAGGAACACACCATTTTCATGGCTCTCAGGGGAGGGCTTTTGTCCATCTGTTTAAGAGAGTGTAAAGGGTTTTGTTGGGAGTGGGCTCCAGACCTTGATTACAAAAACCCTGACCACTAGCCGCTGTTGTGTCCTTGATCAAACATGAAACCAGCCAGAAGGGCCCAGTTGGGTAAGAACACTTCCATTTGCAAGAGCCACTAGCAAGGTAAAATTGACACTAATATTTATTAATACACAACAAACTTATACTTGATACATGAGAACTAGCTTATTGTTCAAAATCCATCTTCCCATGGGTGTATCATCCTATTTTAAGCCACTGTGGAAGATTCTGCACTCAGAATGTTGCTCACTGGTGCTGTGTATGTCAGGAATTGAGCCCATGTCTGCATTGCCCTGACCCCCTCCCAAAATCAGGCCTGTTCTTAGCCAACATTTCTTATATAAGGACTTGACCTTGAAGTTAGGGATGAAAATCAGGTAGAGAAATACCTCATTCCTAGGATCTTAAGTTTGCCCTTTCTATAAAGACTGATCACTAATGGTTTCTATCTATTTCAAAGGAATTGAGGAAGTATAGATATTTAAAACAAGCATCTGTCTTTATATATTGTAATCAAATTGCTATCAAATGGAATTCTTCCTTTCGAGAAATCATTATTCTCCATTTATTCTTCCATTCCTGTTGTTTGTCTCATTTATGTGTGTGTGTGTGTACATTTTTAGAATTACACTCCCATGAACACTCACAATTACAATCTGCAAACTAACAGGATCCAGGAATTTCCCCTGGAAGCTCAGTCTAACGGACCTGCAGCATGGTTGGTCCATCTAAGGACTGGCATTCTGTTCAGGGATCCCAGGGGGACGTCAGCTCTGTTTTTGTGACTCTGACACAGTCTGTGCAGAATTTAACAGCTGATAAGCCAGAGCTTCTTTGCAGGCTCTGTCATCTAATTAGACTTTTCTTTCTGATAACACTGAAAATGATACAGTCCAATCACAAGAGTTCCAGATCTTAGGAGTCAGTGATATTGTGATGTGTGCTATTAAAAAGGGCTTAAGGGCTCTGGTGGGGATGGAAGCCAGAGCCTCAAAGGTCATGTCACAACCAATATCTTTAAGGTGAAGGGGGGGTGGGATGGGAGCAGGCTTCACCAGCTCCAGAGAGGGCTGCACTAGGTAATGATGCTGCTCCCCCAGAGTCCATGGTGTCCGCCTTCCTAATCATCAGACAGAGTAAAGTTAGTGACAATCCTTAGAGATTAAGGAGGCCTTGTTGTTATGTTTGAAATATAGATAAATAAATTCAAAATATAATTATGGAAAAAAATATTATTTGACTTTTAGGTGATTGATAGTATAGAAATTACTCCAGATTGATTCACTAAAATTCAACAGCTTATATTACTACTTGAGAGTTTAAAAATCCAAATACTGATCTTGAAAAGGAATTTGCATCCTAAAAAATGACAAAATAGTAGAAAATCAATATATTTAACTACATGAAATTAAAATATTTTGCATGACAAAAATACCCTTATATACAGTTAGACTGTAAATGCAAGCTGAGAAAAAATATTGGCAACAAATATGGCAAGAACTGAACTATCTAATACACAGAGATATTTTTAGTAAATGATATAAAAATCTACTAAAACTGAATAATGGATATGAACAAACAACATTCCAAACAAAAAATGCAAATGTTTTACAAACAGGCAGTAACATCAAGTCCATTATTAGTGACAAATGAAACAACATTGAGATTTCCCCCACAAAACTATTTAGACTAAAAAAAAAAGTACTTTTAATGCTAGCAAGAGGGTCTTGCAATCATCATTTTCATATCTAGTTGGTGGGAATTTAGTTCCTTACGAATTTTGGAGGGCATTTTGACAATATGAAATGTATAAATAAAAATTTAAAAAGATCTATCTTTTGACTCAGTTATTTCTTATATTCTTTCTCAGTAGCCTTTAAAATAAATAGCACAGGGCCTCCCCGGAGGCACAGCGGTTGAACGCTGGGTTGCGAAGCTGCCCGCAGCCTCTGCAAGGCTGGTTCTATCCCCGGCTGCTCCCCGGCCACCAGAGGAGGGTCCCACGTGGTGTGCTGACCTCTCCTGCCGCCTGCTGCTCCCCTCAGCAGTGTACCTCGGTCCTTCTGCCTGCTCTGCTCCCTGCTCTGGCTCCTGTGAATTCTCTCACCCTCCCGTGCTTCTGACTGTACCCAGTGCTTGTATAAATAAATAAAGCTTAAAAAATAAATAAATAAACAAAATAAATAGCACAGGTTAGTTTTACATGCAAAGGTATTCATTAAAAATTATTTATAATATTAAAATTTAAATCAACTTTAAAGTCAACATAAAGAAAATACTTAATTAAATAATGATGTATCTTAAGATGACAGATGAATCACCCATTACAGCTGGAATTTTTTTAAAGATTCATTTATGCATACAAGATCTGGGGTACAGGCTAGAGGTGCGGGGATGGGGGGGTGATAGGATTCACCAGAGACAGAGTGGGAAGCAGAGCAGGCAGAGCTACTAAAATACACTGCTAAGGGGAGCAGTGGGTGAGACAGGATAAGTCTGCTACACTATGTGGGTAGCTACCTGGCCGGCGGGGAATTGAACTCATGCTGCAGAAGTGGCAGATAGCTTCATAATGCTGTGTGTAGCCCCTTGCACTACCAGGGAGTCCCCTAAAGCTGGAATTTTTGAAGGACATTCATTAAGATCAAAATCAAACCTCACGATGTTAATAGATATACATATAATGTATTTCATTTTCTAAAAGATACACAGTCCAAATTTTATTAAAAATAACATTCTGTAAAGTAAAAGATGACAAGGATTACACAATATATTACTGCATTCATTACTCTGGATTTGGTAACCAACATTTCTTTAGTGACCCAACAGACTGAGGAAGAATGCAAATTATTGCACTAAGGTAACTGCTGTGACTAAATAAATAAATAAATAAACAAATAAATAAATAAAGGCTGCCAGATAGAATTTGTTCCTGCAGAATTTCCTAGGATAAATCTGAAGCCCTTAATAGTACGTATGTGTGTGTGTGCACACAACCGTGTGCACAGAGGGTGTGGGTCATGTAGTTGTAGGTGATTCTACCAACTGTCCATTTATAATTAGTATACATAGAGATAGCCTCATTCTTAATGTGCCTAGAGCAAAGTCAGTGGAAAAAATAGGGGCATCTCCTGGTCCCCTGTCTACATCCTCTCTAGCTTCATTCTGAAGAGAATGAGAGAAAATTAGTCACTCAGTATCTGTGTTGAATACCATTTTCAGGGTATTGCAGGACGTGTGAGCAAAGAAACTTAAGGGTTTCCCTCCTCCCCGTACAATACACAAATAATTCACACCATCCTTTTGCTTTTATCCAAAACATTTGACTACAAATCTATCTAATCCACAATGGAATATTATTCAGCAATCAAAAATGATAAACTCATGCCATCCGCAGCAACATGGATGGAGCTAGAAGGAATTATGCTCAGTGAAATAAGCCAGAAGGAAAAAGAAAGATAACGGATGGTTTCACTTATAGGAGGAATATAGGGGTACCAAATCGGACATCAGTGGAAAAACATAAAAAAATAATAACAGTACACAACACAACAAAGCAAAAAAACAGACAATTATAAATCAGAGACAACGTCCTGCAGGGGAGGAGGAGGGAGAGGGATCAGAGGGAGGGAGGGAGGGGCACAGGGGACTGAGGTGATGGTGCACAGGTGCACTGGTGAAGGAAATTCTATGGGGACTACACCTGAGGGGGTGGGGAAAGCAAATATTGTTTAAAAATGAACAATGATGTAAAAAAATAAAAAAAAAAGAATAGAAAAAAGAATCTTTAAATAAATAAATAAATGCTGAGAAATGGGGGAAAAATCTATCTAAATGTACAATTCCAATACAAATTGCCCTATAGTTGTCTTTTATGTCCAGAGGCAACTGCTCCCATTGTCTTCTACTGAAGAGTATAAAATGACAAGAAAAATAAATGTGTGATTGATTATTTGAGGTAGAACAATACACTTGTTAAGATTGTGGAAACTGGAGTCACATTCCATAGATGAATCTCAGGTCCACTGCTTATTTACCTTGGACAAGTTACTTAATTACTCAAAGCCTCAAATTTCTTATAAATGAAGATGGTAATCTACCTAATAGGGCTGTTGTGAAGATTTAATGTGGTGATGTACATAAATCATTTAACACATGGTTAGAATTCAGTAAATATTAGCTCTTATTGTTTTGAATGTTATAAAAATTGGATAATATAAAATATTTATTTGAGCACTTACTATTTTCTAGGAACTATGCCATGTCCCAGAGATACAAAGATACATCCGTTTATTCAACAGATGTTTATTGTGCACTTACTCTGTGCCAGACGCTGTTCTGTGCACTTGGAATATATCAATGAATGAAATAAAGACCCCTGTCCTTGCAAAGGAGAAAAACCATAAACACTAAACATAAGATATAATAAAATTATACAAGATTGTCTTGCCTAAGTATTATAAGGCAAGAAAGTGAAAGATGGGGCTGATTAAATGGTGGTTTCAGGTGAGGCTTCTAAAGCATGAAGTTTGACTTCATGCCCTAATAAACTGACAGAGAGCACAGAAATGAAATGGGGTATAGCAAAGGGTGGGAGGACTTGCATGGGGAAAGTGGAGGGAGATTTCAAGAGCTGGTATTGATGGCTGGATAGGAAGTACCAACTGGATAGATGAAACAAGGAAAGGGATTCCAAGAAGAGTGAGTAGCATAAGCAAAAGCACATTGATGAAAGATCACAAACAACTGGAACATTGCAAGCCATCAAGATGGTGAGATAAGAGGCTGTAAGTGCACGAGGAGTGAGTTGAGAGGGTATTTTGGTGGGTGAAGCTAAGAGTATAGAATGGGTTATGTGGCTAGTTGGGAGTTATTAAAGAAAGTCTTTAGTTTAAGTATAGTATCATCAGACATTGGTTTCAGAAAGTATGTTCTAGTCTGGGATCTAGGTTTTGTCAGTGAAATCTTTTAAGTGGTAATGAAATAAATAACAGCAGAGAGACCTAGCGAGAGACAATCAAGAGATATTTAGAAAGTAAACTTGACAATAGCAATTATCCATTGATTAATGATGACCGAGACAGAGGCAACAAGGATGACTTCCAGGCACTTGATTTTGATGACCAAATATACAATAAATTAGAATATGTGGACAAGAGCATGGATACTTAGGGAGTAGGGTAAGAAGGTAGAACAATAATGAGTCTTGTAAGTGACATTAGATTTAACAACACCTCTTGTAGAACAAAGCCACGGGTAACACAATTTCATAAATCAATTGAGACTATATAATCAATGTATTAACACAAAAAGAGAAGAGAGACACTGGATAGAACGTAGGGGGGAAAAAGCATGATTTTCATGTGCTCATGTTATACACATCTCAGAGAGACAACAGGAAATCATCAATTATTTAGATAATTTAAATATTTAAATCATCATTTAAATAAATACTCCCTAATGCAAAGTGTATTCAGCCTCCATGTGGGCAAATGGGAAAGCAACTCTCTCCAGAGGGCCCCAAACTCCATGACCAGTAACAAACCCCTGTGCCCAGGACTGCCAATGCTGAGAACACTTATCACTGCCACTAATGACTTCTGGTTAGTAACCCTGCTGTCACAGCTTCTTATTACTCCTTCTTACGTCAAGTAGGTCTTTAGTATTTTAAAGACCTCATTAAGGGAACTTGCAGTTCTTGAGTTCTGCTATCTTACACATTAAGACATGAAGGCCCAGAGAGACCACAGGAATCACTGAAGGCCATGATTATTTTGTGGCAGAATTTGGACAAGAATCCAAATGAATTGAAGGGCTTTGGATTGCAAATAAGTAAGACCTGGATGACAATGAACTGAAACAAAACCATTTGTCATCTCCCTGAAGGAAGAGTCCGGAAGTAGAGCTGACTCTTGTCCTGGTGCTTATCAGGCCTCCTACTTCACTTTACTGCCTCTCTCTTGCCCTGCTCTCCTTGAGTTAGCATCATGTTTAGGCTCATTTCTCTCCTGGTTATAAGTTGGCTGCTTGCAGTTGCAGCAACAAAATTCTTTCCTGTTCCTATATATCAAGGGAGAGGGAAAATTTTTACCTCAATCAAAAGTCAGTTATTTCTTCAGGATGATTGGGTTACAGATTTCTAACCACCACTGAACAAACAGTTATAAATAGGGAATCTTAAGCAGGAGTTGCCATTAGCCTGAGTCCTTCAGCTAGTCACTGGCAAAAAGGAATGTGGTTACTATCACAGGTTTATGCTACTATCATAGGTCAGCTTCCACAGATTAATGTGGGAAGTGAAAGAGAGGGGAGCTATTCAAGCAAGTCAGGCCTCCAAACTGCACTGTTCCATAGAAATTTTGGTGATGAAGGAAATTTTCTATATCCATGCAATCTAGCAAATTAGCCACTAGTCAGTTATAAATACTTGAACGTGGCTAGAGGATAGAATTTTTCCTTTCCTTTCATTTTATTCATTAAAATTGACATTTAAATTGGAGGGTAGAGAGATGAACTGGGTACTGGGAGATAACCATCAGTGCTCATACCCTGATATTCATGGCACTTGGGGCCTCCCTGGTGCTGCAAGGGGTTAAGTCTCAACACTAGGAAGCAATAGGGAGCCACTGCAGCATCAATTTGATCTCAGGCCAGGGAACTAACTCACATGGCACAGCAGACTTCTCCTGTTTTGTCCACTGTTCCCCTCAGCAGTGTATTTCAGTAAATAGGCCTATTCTGCTCCTCATTTTTTCTCTTGTATGTATAAATGAATAAATCTTTAAAAAGAAATCCATGGCACTTTACTTGAACCTGTTCTCTGGTGTCTACCCCACTGTTAGAACTACGTCTCACATTTACTTCTCCTTATGCTTTATTTTCATATTTACCACAATTATCCCTGTATTGTGATGTCCAAAGTAAAGCCTAGATGATGTAATCAGGGTGGGATGAGAATCACAGCCCTGTAAGTATGTCAAGCCAGAGGCATTGGAGTATGTTGAGACTTTCAGAAACCTCCTGCATACTGACAGCAAACACAAAATGTTTTTCCTTAACAACAACAGATTTCACCCAAATACAAAAGATCATTTAAAATTAAAAAATAAAGAAACTCAATGCTTAAATACTTGATAAATGACTGAAGTATCAATGATATCTATTAAACCCAGGGAGAAATGTGATTAATAACTGTAGAAACAGAATGTTTTCAAGAAAAAGGCCCAAGAAAGAAAAAGAAACAAGTCATTTTTTATTGATTTAATAAAATTTTATTCATTTACAATAATTACAACATTGATTTTCAGTATATAAATTTCTGGGATACATCTTCATCTCCATGTGTGTAAACCTCACCCCAACCCTCACCAAGTTCCTAGGGCCATTCCTGCTATCAAGTGGGGGCCTTCCACTGCTCTGTCCCATGCCCCTTCCTTGTACCCACTATATTTTTCACAAAATCTAAGAGATATTTTTGTTGTGATTTGTTACTTGATTTGGTTTGGTTATTTGTGTACACATATGAGAGAAATCTTTGGTAATTTTCTAACTTATTTTGCTTAGTATAATAACCTTAAATTTTGTCTGTGCTGTGACAAAAAGCAAGATTTCATTTTTTTAATAGTGGAGTATTATTTACTTGAAAGTGTGTGTATGTGTGTGTATATATATATATATATATACATACATATATACACACATACATACATACATACATGCATACATATACACATACACACACATATGCACACATACACCTTAAATCACCCATCAATGGGCATTTAGGTTAGCATTAGTATGATCAGATGCTATGGAAATAAACTAACTGCCCAAATACAGATGACTAGATCCGGAAGATGTAATATATACAATTTATACAGTGGAATACTACTTAGCTATCAAAAACACAAATGATAAATTCATGCCATTTGCAGCAATGTCGGTAGAGTTGGAAGGGATTATCCTAAGCAGAAATAAGTGAGAAGGAGAAAGACAAAGACTGGATGGTGTCACTTATAAATAGAATGTATAGATATCAAAATATCAGATGAAGTTGAACTAACAAAAAAACCCTTGAAAGCTGACTGTAGAACTGAGGTTACCAGTGGGGTGTGGGAGTGATAACAAATTTAGGAAGGAACACAACAGACTATGAAGGCGGACTGTGAGTGTTTTGGTGGTGGGTGTGATAGAACAACACCTTTAGGGAGAGATCCTACACCTCTAAAACACAAATTACAATATAAACCAATGTTACCTCAATAAAATAAATAAATAATAAAATATGATTTAAAGAAAGAAAGAAAAATGCCCTTGGGGTTGTGATAGGGATTGCACTGCAAATTGTTTTAGGTGTCATAGCTATTTTAACAAAGCTTATTCATCCACACCATCAACACAAAATATCTTCCCATTTCTTTGTTCCTTTCTTTGTTTCATTTCCTTTGTTCCATTGTTCCAAGTCTTCTATTTCTTTTAGCAATGTTTTATAGAAGTATATAAGTCTCACTTCTTTTGTTCAGTTTATTTTCAGATACTTTTACCTTTTTTATGTGATTATAAGTGGAAACATTCTCTTAATTTCTCTTTTCCTCTAATTCATTGTATGTGTATTGAAATGCAACAGATTTCTATATATTCATTTTGTATTCTTTCGCTTCCCTGCACTCATTTATTAATTCTATTAGTTGTTTGTTGGACTTTTTTAGGGTTTTCTATGAACAAAAATATGAATGTTCACATTGCACATGTAAGGCGCACAAATACCTGGGGTCCTGGCTGACTTTGACACCTATGGAAACAATCTAACGTGAAAAACAGTCATAGTCAAACTGTTATAGAACAGTTTGTTCTATAACACCTTTGGAATCCTTTACTTGTTATCATTGGACATCACAGCTCTATGACAGAGCTGTCTTTCAAAAACAATATGCAGTGGTTGAAGTTGAGGCAGGAGAGCAGTAGACGTGGGTATGGAGTGCAACCCTGCTACTCAGAATTATGAGACATTTTTTGAACATTTTGACCACTCTAACCCCTTGGCAGAGTGACCAAAACTGAAAAGTAATTAAAATGTTACCTCGTGTGTATTACCAAGAGACATCAGTTGGTATGCCTCTTTTGTATCATTTATTAATATAAGCACATGAACAAAATAAATGCAAGGTTTATATACTGAAATGTAGTTACTTTAATATGGCCACATTGAATTATCTCCATTAATAAATACCTTAGTTTCTCTATTTGTTAAAATTACTCTGAGGATTATTAATGAAATTTAATATGCATGCAAAGTATCCAGAAAATTCCTTGTGCATTAGTCTAGGAGTCTCTTATTTACCTGATAATGAAATGGAATAGGACTCTCATGCAGAAGCAGAAGCAGCTGTGCTTTTCCTGTGTCTCATGAAAATGTATACCTCAATAGTAAATAGCATTATTCTAAAATGTAAGAAAAATGAATGCATCATCAATACAATGAAAGAATTGTGTTATTTTTCTTTTCTTTTCTGACTAGCCCAGCTAGATATTGGCTAAAATTATTTTCACTACTTTCCTACAATTAAGCTTTCCTCTGCAGAAGGTGGTTGCCTTCTGTAGGTCTTTCACCTAGTATTTCACAACAAAGGTAGCATTTGTAAAGAATACTTACCCTGATATAAAAGTAACTTTTGTCAGCTACTCACAGCCTTGCAAAATTCTCCCTCTGAGGAAGAACTTGACCGAGGAAACTTAGCCTACCACAGGCTAAGGGAAGCCTTTGATGTCGCTTTCAGGGACTTTGTCACTGTACACTTGAATCTCTGGTGACATGGTGCTCTCTGACTTACATAGTCCCTTTTAATGTTGGTTAACTCTGGACTCACAAAAACTCTGGACCCACACATAAGAAATGTCTAGTCCTTTTCCCTATGGAAAACAATATGATTTTTTTCAGGAAATTATCTTTGCCCATTTACCATCTCCACCCTCAAGTGTTTCCTTCTCTATGTCTCATGCAACAGTTTAACTATTCTGTCATCCTACCTCACCCTATTCAAAATTATAGATCTGACCAGTGCTGACATCAATGGAAACATAATATCTGCAAATCTAATATAATCTGATCAGTGGAGTGAAAAATCGCTAAGAAATACCATCCATTGACTGTTTTCTTCCAAGGATTATTCAAGCAATTTAAAAGCCTGACACCAAATAATTAGAGGTGCCCAACTTTGTGAAAATTGAAATAACCATTTCCTTTAGTAATATATAAAAATAAGAAAAATGAAAACTCTATCCAAGAACCAACTTTTAAAATTCCAAAGAAATGGAATTATGTCCTATATAGAATTTTCACACATGGTATAATTCTATGGAAAAAAAAAAAAACATTGCAAATTCACTTTGACAAGGAGAGTACCCTATAAATGTTTTTGACTGCTTATTCAATTCATCCTTTATTTTATCCTGGTTGCTCTGTAGCTATTAAGAGAGAGGTAAACTTGGATCATAATCATTAGCTCTAGTTTCCAGCCTCCTGACTTATCTGAGGAAATCAGGCCAGTAGACTTGCACTGAGTCAAGGAAAATCAACTCATTTTTTAGGAAATGTAAAAAGAGCATTTGAGGAAAGATGTGTATTTTCTCAGAGACAGATGATTTTCAAGAAAGAAGAACAAAGTTGAGTGTGTGAGTGACATAAGCAGGATGAAATCTGGGCGGCTGAATCAAGTCCATATTTGTTGACAGGTCTGCTCCAGCACGAGGACTAGAGCAATTATAAGATGGAGTCTCTGAGAAACATTCCAGAACAGATATTTGGAATGCTGGGGGCATCTGGGTACTTTAAGCATTCTGTGATGTGACTGCCTGTGTATCAGGAATGAGTTCATGACTAAAGATATTTTGAGTAATTGCCAAGTTGATGAAATTGTCTGAGAGCCAGGAATTAGCACTCCTTCAATTGTAGAATGCAGATTTCAGGTAGTTGAGATCAGAAGACTATGCCTTCTATGATATGAAAAATGGCTTTTTCAAATGGTAAATGCAAAAGCTAGGACTATGGAAGAATGTATTTAAGAATCCTGTAGTTGGGGCCTCCCTAGTGGCTCAGGCGTTAAAGTCTCCCACTATTAAGCTATCAAAAGCCACTGCTATGGCCTGAGTTCTATCCCTAGCCAGGGAGCTAATCCACAAGGCACAGCAGACCTCTCCTTCTTTGCCTGCTGCTCCCCTTAGCAAGGTAGTTCAGTACTTCCATCTGTTCTGTTCCCCACTCTGTCTCATCCCCTGTACCTCTGGCCTGCACCCCAGTTCTTATATGCCTAAATAAATAAAAATAAACCTTTATTATTTTTAAAATCACCTTTTTATTTTTTTTTTTTATATTTTTAAAGATTTATTTATTTATTTATTTACACAGTCAGAAGCGCGGGAGGGTGAGAGAATTCACCAGAGCCAGAGAGGGGAACAGAACAGGCAGACTGACTGAAATACACTGCTGAGGGGAGCAGCGGGCCTGGCAGTAGAGGTCTGTCGTGCCATGCGGGACCCTTGCCAGTGGCTGGGGATTCCTGCGCCACCAAGGGATGCCCCAAAAATTAAACCTTTAAAAAATAATACTGTAGTCATTGTATAATAACTAAAAAGGTGAATTAATTAGGTATCTTAGAACTAGGATGCCTTGAGAAAACATGAGTTCTACCGAGGATATGGCATTAACCAATAAATATTTATTAATGATCCATAATTGTCTCAGTCAGCACTAAATTGAGAATTAGGAGTGATATTTAAATAGTAGGCATGACCTCTAAACTCAAACACCATAAACTCCAGGAAGGGAGCACATTTGAGTTGATAATGATCAGACTGATAAAATAAAACCACATTTAAACCTTATATTGTACAGTATAAATTGTCAGTTATGGACATGCAAAAAAAGGGAGTGATCAATGAATAGGTCCTAAGGCAAGGCCTCCAGGATAGGTGTTCTTCAGTTTCCAGAAACAGGAAATTGTTCCAAGTGGAGGCAAGGCACAATGAAGGGAGGATGAGAGAATGGGAATGTCCTAAGTAAGTAGAAATGAGATAAGTCTGGGCTTTTGGTTTTTAAGTAATTTAGATCTTAAAAGGAAAATTAAACAAGAGCATGTGTGGTCAGGAGATCAGAATCTGCCTTGGACAGTTCTTTGAGATGTCATTACAGAGTGTGTGCTGTTGTAATAGAGAATCTCTAGGAGCTTGGTAAGAAACTTATCAGGTAGTTCAGAGCAAACTAACAGGTTCTTAAAACACATAAGCAAGGCTTAGTAATAAGCATTTAGGGATGGTTAATCTGTGAAATCCTGTGAAGTTTGTACCCAGGGAAAGGAAGTTGGGTAATGAAAGTGTCTAGAAATCAGTATGAGTTGCCTAGTTAGGCCATGATTACAATGTGGAGGGAATAGGAGAAAAATTGAAGGACATGAGGCTTTGTGAAAAAGCAGAATGCAATCACTTACAGGTCCTAGGGTTATCAATGACAAAGTCAAGGGTAATGTAGAGTTTTAAAGACTGAGGAGAGGTATTTCTGTGAATAGGAAGGAACATAACAGGGATAGTAAAATATGTGGCACCATGAGTTTAAAGAAATACAATTGGAAAGAGACAGTAAGTCATTGGAGATGTGGAATTATTGGAATGGGTAGCAGTTCAAAGAGGTTCAGATTTTCCATTACCTCTTAGCAAATGCAGACTAAAAAAATGGAATATTCTTTTGAAATTAAAATCCCTTTATTTTATATAATGCTATTTATTTGCTTACTTATTCTTTCTTTCTTTCTTTCTTTCTTTCTTTCTTTCTTTCTTTCTTTCTTTCTTTCTTTCTTTCTTTCTTTCTCTCTTTCTCTCTTTCTCTCTTTCTCTCTTTCTCTCTTTCTTTCTCTCTTTCTTTCTCTCTTTCTTTCTCTCTTTCTTTCTCTCTTTCTTTCTCTCTTTCTTTCTCTCTTTCTTTCTCTCTTTCTTTCTCTCTTTCTTTCTCTCTTTCTTTCTCTCTTTCTCTCTTTCTTTCTTTCTTTCTTTCTTTCTTTCTTTCTTTTTTTCTTTCTTTCTTTCTTTCTTTTTAAATGATTTATTTATTTATACAAGAACTGGGATACAGACCAGAGGTGCGGGAGGGTGAGAGAATTCACCAGAGACAGAGCGGGGAGCAGAACAGGCAGACGGACCAAAGACACTGCTAAGAGGAGCAGCAGGCGAGGCAGGAGAGGTCTGCCACGCTGTGTAGGTTACTCCCTGGCCAGCCGGGAACCCAACCCGCATTGCAGAGGCTGCAGACAGCTTCATAGTGCGGCACTCAACCTGCTGCACCACTGGGGAGACCCTATTTTTTTATTTTTTAATGGCAATAATATCAGGATACCCTCATCAGATACTAACGCCGCAGTGTGCATACCACCAACTCAGCTGTATTCCACCACCATGGACCATTGCACCTTCTTCCCTCTTTGTTTTTACCCCTCTCCCACCTCACTCCCCGCTTGCTGCATCAGTTCTGTAGACACCTATCAAGGGTTAGTTTTTCAGCTTGTCTTAAACCTAAGTAGTTTGAATCTTAAATTTGGCAAATTTATATTTCACTTATTAGTGGAATCAATTGCTATTTATCTTTCTCCTTCCTACTTATTTCACTTAGCAGCATTATCCTTTCAATCTCTACCCATGTAGATAAACTCATGGCATGAGTTTATCTTTTCTGACTACTGAGTAGTATCACATTGTGTACATAGACCACATGTCCTTGATCCACTCATCTGCTCTGGGGCACTTCGGTTGTTTCCATAATTTAGCTACAGTAAATAGTGCTGCAATAAACATGGGAGTGCAAGCTTCCTTTGAATTAGTGTGTTTGAATTTTTAGGGTAGATGCCTAGGAGTGGAATTACTGGGTGGAATGGCAGATCCATGTTTAATGTTTTGAGACAACTCCATACTGCTTTCCACGAGGGCTGCACCAGTTTGCGTTCCCACAGCAGTGTAGGCCGGTTCTCTTTTCTCCACATCTTTGCCAGCACATGTTGTTTCTGGTCTTCTCGATATGAGCCATTGTAACATGTGTGAGGTGGCATCGCACTGTGGTCTTGATTTACATTTCTCTAATAATAAGTGATTGTGAACATTTTTTTCATGTGCCTGTTGACTGCGTGAATGTTTTCTTGGAAGTGTCTGTTTAGTTCCCTTGCCCATTTTTTAATTGGGTTATGTTTTCTTTTTGTTGAATTTTATGAGTTCATTGTATAACTTTAATATCAGTCCTTTGTCAGATGTATAGAGTGCATTTTTTTTCTTCCATTCAGTTAGGTGTCTTTTTATTTCAGTTATGGTTTCTTCCATTGTACAGGAGCTGTTTCATTTGATGTCATCCCAGCTGGTTATGTTCTTTTTGGTTTTCCTTGCTGTTGGGGACGAATGTCTGAAGACGTCACCAAAGCTTATGCCAGGAAATGTTTTGCCTATGTTTTCTTCTTTGTATTTTATGGTTTCAGGTTTTACATGCAAGTCTTTGATCCATTTTGAGTTGATTGTGGCATATGGTGTGAGATAGAAGTTTAGCATCATTCTTTAGCATGCAGTTCTCTAGTTTTGCCAACCTTATTTATTGAACAGGCTATTTTTGTTCCAGAGTATGTTTTTGGCTCCCTTGTCATAGATTAACTGTCCATATCCATATATGGGTTTATTTATGGGCTCTCAATTTTGTTCCTTTGGTCTGTTTGTCCATTTTTGTTCCATAACCAGTTGTTTATAAATTATTATGGTTTTATAACATTAATTGAGGTCTGAAAGTGTGATACTTCCATTCTCCTTCTTCTTTGTCAAGATTGCTTTTGCTATTCAGGTTATGTTGTGATTCCTTATCAATTTCAGTAATATTTGCTCCAGTTCTTTGAAAAATGCTATTGATACTTTTACTGGGATTGCATTGAATCCATGTATTTCTTTGGGGAGGATGGCCATGTTGACAATGTTGATTCTTCCAATCCATGATCAGGGAATATTTTTCCATTTCTTTGTGTCTTCTATTTCTTTCAGCATAATAATGTTCTTTTTATATTTTTATGTTTGTTTCTAACACATACAGACATGAGTATATTCACTTTTTTGGAGCTGAGCTTTAAAAAACATATTAGAGTTCAGAGAAGTAGAGAAGACAAGGAAAGGTATTCCAAGAACTGTAGTTGGTCTCAACAAAGATCTGAATGTCATGAAATAAAGATATGTGAAGCAAGTCTAGAAATATAGTTTAACATTATGACCTTCTGTGATGTATTTCCTGACCATCCCATTCCAGGAAGATAACTCATTTCTATGAGCTATACTGTTCAGATGGCATTTATGATTCATCCCCTAACCTTTTGTGTAAGCACTCAATTTCCATCTCTAGATAACGTTTTGGTAGTAAGAGTAAGTCTAGCCCATCTTTGTGTTTTACAGAAATATAAGCAAGCTCAATAAAATATTTCTTAGAAAATCTAAATAAGGGACCTGGAAACAGACTAATTATAATAAAGTAAAAATCAAAATCAACAAGCAACTATAAACCAGAGACACACTTTGGGGGTGGGGGGGGAGGAGAAGGGATTAGGGTCAAAATAAGGAGGGTGGGAATTGTATGGGGAATATAACCAAGATGAAAATGCATGCATTGTGCAAAAATGAAAAATAATGTAAATATATATATACATATATATATATAACTGAATCCACAGTAAAAAAAAATATTTCTTCATTTAATGGTTTGGTTTTCTTGTTTTTATGATGTGAGTTAACAATAAAAACATAAGCAAGAGTATATAATTCTGTATCCCTCTTTAAGCCAATGACATATGAGAACAGGCTTGGGTTGGGTAGTAAGAATGTATCATTATTTTAGTTCTCAATCTTGTATTTAAGAGACTACCTGTTTCATGAACTCACTTCCTACCATAAAATCTACCAAGGCAACATGGCCCTTTCTTGCTTCACCTTGTCATGAGGATATGTGTATACAAATCTAACACACCTGCAGTTTTGTGTCTGGAGTCACTGAGACAATGAGGAAGCATCAGTGACAAAATTGTTCTGGACAACAGCCTCTTCTAATTTCTAGGAGCAGATGCCAGGGCTGAGAAATGTGCATGCTTCCGCTTTCATGGTTAGACCCTGGATGGCACAGTGCTTTGATTTGTAAAGTTTTTTGGGGTAAGGGCTCTTGTTTTTCTAGTATTTCCTGGAAGTACATTATAGAAGTTCAGTAAAATTTTCTCTTAAACTTTCCAGAGTCAGTTTCCCATGAAGCTTCAAATCAGAAATTCCTCATCTACCCTATATTCTCTGGTATTTTAAATGGGCAAGATATATTCTCAATATCTATTTGGTATCAATTTGATGACACTATTCCTAGCAAGAATTAAGCTGAACTTGTGATCTAAAGATGTATTTACACAGGTCAAAACATTGATCTTCAGCAACTTCCCTTTAAGAAGGTATCAGTCAGTTTCCACCTTCAACCTTTAGGGATGGAGCAAGTGGCTATGCTGCTGGTGTCATGTGTCAAGTTGGTCATGCCACCCCAGCTTTGCTCACTGCAGGCATCCAGAGCCAAAGCCATCACAACAGAGGATCACTAAGGAACACCCACTGTGTGATACAGAAATGAGAACCATGTGCAGGAAGAGCAGAGGATAGCTATCTGCCCCCAATGAACATCTGTTTATTCTCTTGTTTTTTTCTCAATAAATATTTATTGGATACTTGTCTACTAGGTAAAAATACACATTCCTAGACTTAATGAGTATGTATCCTCACTAGGAATATTTGAAGGCAGTCAAATGATAATTTTGTAGTCCCTGTTACTTACAAGGAGGGGTGACTGATGTACTGAAGCTAGGAGCAAGGTGAAGTTCAAAGGAAAAGGACCAACATTCACCTGAAGATTCAATTTATGCTCTAAAATAAGGAAACATTGCTTTGTCTTGTAGGATGATCAAAAATTGGTGGTGGAAGAGTCCAGATATTGGGGAAAATATGTGCAAAAACCCAGAGATGTGAAGTGAGTACATAATTTCCATGCTTCACTTCAGTCTTCCCCTCTTGGAGGGGGAGATAGGAGATGAGAATTTTACTTTTGTCCTGGAAAACAATGGGGACCCATTTAAGGATTCTAGCAGTCACCTCTGAGTACTTTCTTTCTCAGATATTACATTTTTTATTTCAAGAGTACTGAAATGTCCAAGAAAACTATGGTGAGTGTGATGCTGAAGGCTACTTGCCACATCAGCACACACCATAGTCAACAGCTCTGAAGTTATTTAAAATAAGTGCAGGTAAGGGGCAGAAATTATCTAGGTTCCACCTTTTCTAGAAAGGCCACAGCTTCCTCCTGGTGTTTGTTCTGGCTCTAAGCCAAGCCTGCAGTCTCTCACCCACCATGCAGGCCTCCCTTGGGTTTGTCTCATGGGTAGTTGATGGGAATATCAGCTCCCAAGTTGTTGCTGGCATCTCTCACAGCCTCTCCTTTCATGGGGGACATTAAAGCCTTGTAAATAACTGATTTTCTGTCTGGATTTTGGAATCATTCCTTTCAAGTGTTGGGTGGATGGTTGAAGAGCTACGTGGTAGGGATGGTGTGGGCAAGAGACAATGAGAAGGTTGGCAGATTCGAGGAAGACACACAGTCATTTGCTAATGTTGTGGATATTGTGCAAGTGAACAAAATATTTTAAAAGGGCATCCTTTTATGACAATGCAGGAAAAAAATCTCTAAAGTTTATTTGGAAAATGTGAAACAGATAAATGTACTTGCAAACCTAATACATCTTCCAGCTAAGATGGTCTGTGATGGCAGGAAGTATGAAGAAAGAGAGGAAAGGAAGGGAATGCTGAAACTCAAAGATAACACAAGGAGTAGGAGAAGAGGTATGAGTTTACTGAATTATCAATATTTTTAGAACTACTCTACATGAATCACTCTAACTGACCATCTTGTCAGTTAGTCTTAGCCACAGTCAGACTTCAAAGAACCCAGAGCTCAGAAAAACTATTTCTACCTATGAGGACAAAAATAATAAAATCTTTAAGGAAAATTAAAACTACTTTTAATAAATAAAACTATTACACATAGATGTGTGTATATATATATATATATGCATATATATACACTCAACCACTCTATCAAATAAATTAAAAGATGTTGTAGACCTTAAAATATCACATTCAAAATAACAAAGTAACAAGGAGATGATCTGACTATGGAAGGTAGGGAACTTTCAGAAGCCCTTCACAGCTGAAGCACAAGCTAGAGAGTGGTTGTGACTGGCATATTATCTCAAGTCTACTTCTGAAGGAAGATCCTGTTATCCTGGAGGAAGATCAGGGTTCACCTAAAGGATCTAAACAACTTGGTCACTTGATATGATTTGTACTTTTTTTGAAGATTTATTTATTTATTTGTTTATTTATTTATTTATTTTTAATTTAGCTTTGTAGCAGTATAATTTATTGTGTTCTTTCTTTTTCTTTTTTTTTAAATAATAAATTTTATTTGGTGGGAGTGCAAACTGGTCCAACCACTATGAAGATTTATTTATTTATGCATGCAAGAACTGGGGTACAGGCCAGAGGTCTGGGGAGTGAGAGGATTCACCAGACAAAGTGGGGAACAGAACAGGCAGACTGATGAAATACGCTGCTGAGGGGAGCAGCAAACAAGTCAGGAGAGGTCCACTGTGCCATGTGGGTAGCTCCCTGTCCGGGGATCAAACTCGTGTTGCAGTGGCTATGGACAGCTTCATAGGTTGCATCTTAACCCCTTGTGCCACCAGGGAGGCCCAATACGATTTGTACTTTTTGATGATCATCCTCTCAAAGGAGCTGGGCATGATTGGAGGGAGTTGATCATGGAGACAGGGAGTGTTGTTGCATGAGTCAGCAATAGATAATTTGATCTTAACTTACGTGGCCACAGCAGAGAAGATTTAGATCAAGTGACTAAATGAAGGCAGATAAGGAGATTAAGTGTGATGGGAGGATATTGACTGAGACAGCAAGAGTTGCCCAGGTTACCTCCCAGGAAAACTAGGCCAACTATACCAACAGTTATCAAAAATATATAGGGAAGTGCAGATTTGGCAAGAGGAGGAATGCTACCTTCTTTTATGAAAAGGGATTTGTTTAGTACCCTCTGTCTTTTAAGAAGCATACATTTGGAAACCAACATTTGAAATTTCATTAAGTCATCCAGAGAGAATTTATGAGGATTTGGGACTGAAGACCCTGGAAAGAAGAACCTATGTATAGAACTCTAAAAAGAAGAAGTCACCAGAAGTATCAAGGGAACCCAAGGATAGAAAAAGATGTCCCGGACACAAAATAAGGAAACATCTCGCTTTGGAGAGAGATCAAGTAAGATAAGGAACCAGGAAAAAAAAAAAAAAAAGCCCTCAGATGTCACATAAGTTCTTTAATAATAATTGATTTTTTTTTTTTTTTTACGAAAGACAGAAATGAATGAAGAAGGGGGTATTAATGGGAAGATAAAAGGGAAATAGTAGGGACAATCTGTTCTTTGAAGGAAAAGAGAAAGTGCCTGCAAAAGGGAGAAAGTGAAATTTCCACTTTTGGGAAAGATGAGCCCAAACTTAAGCTGATGGGAAAAGACTGACACCTGATGTAAATGAGGGAAAGGTGATCAAATAATCCATAGGTTAAGGTAGCAGTGGAGTTGGGAATTCCAAAGCACAGATAGAGGGAAGAATTTTGGTTGCTGTATGAGGGTAATACCTTCCTTTTGGCAGTAAGAAAATGTTAATTGGGAATATTGATTTGTCTCGAATTTGTGGAAGGAAAACATCAAGGGGATCCAGTCTGGGGCCTCCCCTGGTGGCGCAGGTGGTTGAGTGCAGTGCTGTGAAGCTGTCCACAACCTCTGCAGTGCCAGTTCAATCCCACCCAGTGAGGGTCCCACAAGGTGTGGCAGACCTCTCCTGCTGCGCCCACTGCTCCCCTCAGCAGTGTATTTCATCTGTCTGCCTGGTCTGTTCCCTGCTCTGTCTTTGGTGAATCCTCTCACCCTCCTATGCACCTGGCCTGTACCCCCATTCTTGTATAAATAAATAAATATTTTTTTTAAAAAGAAAGGGAATACAGTCTGTGTCTGAGATGCATTTTTGGATGTTTGAGGACTGTGTTGGACACTTGGAAAGAGTAATGTGGTAATGACCCAGCAGCTATAGTGACTTCAATTTGCGTGGAGTTGTGAATTCTTAAGGTAACACTTAGCTACTTCTCTGTGAAAGCAAGGAAGGCAGAAATTTATACTAGTCCAGGAATTCATATTTCTCTGTGAAAGCAAGGAAAGCAAGGGGAAAATCTTTCTATATCCAGGAATTCTGAAATTGGTGTACCAGACATCATGACTTAAACAAACATGATGAGTTTTCACCATTTGTGGAAAACATAGGTTTAAATACATAGAGACAGGGCCTCCCTGGTGGCACAGGGGTTGAGCGCTGGACTGTGAAGCTGCCCGCAGCCTCTGCAGTGCCGTTTTGATCCCTGGCCACCAGGCGAGTGTCCTACATGGCGCACAGACCTCTTTGTCACACCCGCTGCTCCCCGCAGCAGTGTGTTTCGGTCAGTCTGCCTGTTCTGCTCCCGGCTCGGTCTCTGGTGAATTCTGTCACCCTCCTGTGCTACTGACTGTACCCGGTGCTTGTATAAATAAATCTTTAAAAATAAGTAAATACATAGTGACAACATTAGGTACACGTATTTAAACTGGAAGTAGATGTTGATGTAGTGTTTAAAATGTCTTCATCCAGTATAAGTTCCCGCAACCAAATTTACAAAGAGAGCGAGAGATTCAGAGAGAGGGGAGAGAACAGCTTCCCATAGCAACTTGCTAAATAACTTTAGTGGAGGGTCTTGCTTTTCCATTTCATTGCACTTGTTAAAATAAGCATCATTTTGAAGAGGGACTAGAGAGATACTAAGGAGGTGACCGACACAATGGCCCTGAGGGACAGGGGTTTGGAAAACTAATGATTCATACTTGGTTTACTATATCAGTGTTCTCGGGAGCCTGGTTGAAAAGTCTCAGGGCAATGATGTGTCTGTCTCTGCATGCATGCACATACATGTAAAACATCCAAAATTCCAACAAGTAAGTTTCTCTGAGACATATCCCTTTCATCGGCTTAAGAGATTCTGCAGGAATCAATTAAGCTCTGCATGCTTTCTGCCAGAGATGAAAATAAGGCAAGTAAGACCTTATAGCCTTCTTTAAGAAAAAAAAAAAAAAAAAAAAAAAACACCCAGATCTAGGATTCCACTTGCTGGTTTTCATTAACATCAGGCTTTTCTTTTGAAGTAAATACCCGCGGTGATGATACTGGGCATCATGAGCTTTAAAAAAAAAAAAAAAGTTATTTTGTCACTTGTATTGGACCCACTAAGCTTGAAGAAGATGCTAGAATGAAATAGTTCCTGGTCATGAATTCCCTCAAGAATGTAGTGTCAACTAAATAGTCAGTGGCGGCTGTTTTCTTTTCTTGAGGACAGTCTCCTATAGGATTCAAACATATAGGGCACACGGCTAAGTTTCTTGAACTTAGTTTAAAGGTACCCTGCTTATTAATCATGGGTTATACACCTTTGCATTAAACTTTCTCATCATTTACCTTAAATCTAAAAGCAAAATGTAATTATGTGGTATTTGAATTTGAGAGAGAGAGAAAATTTTCTGTGGTGCCTCAGATTTATGATCATAAAATGAAGAGTGTGAAAGGAACTTTGTGATCTCCCAGACTACGGGTTCTCCATCATGGTGACAAGGTTCACTGTTGAGTCATGACTGAAAGGGCAAACCAAGAATTCCAAAATAAAGATAAACAGAGCTTAATATAAATAAATTTAAAAGGATGCAAAAGAAACTGTAAACAAAGTTAAAATACAAGCTATAAACTGAGAAAAATATTTTCAACACATATGGCAGATAAAGGACTCATGCCTATAATATACGAAGAAACTTTTATAAACAACCCCAGAATGGGCAAAAAATATGAATAACCTCTTTACAAATGGAAAACCCAAAGGCCAATAAACATATTGGAAAGATCTTCCACTTCATTGCAGGTTAGAAAAGCGGAGAATTAGAGTAACAATAAAATATCATTCCTCAGCTATTTAAGTGGCAAACATGAGGACAACTAGGAACCCATTTTACAGACTAAGAGGTGGAAAAATGAGTTAGTTGCTGGTGTTTAGGAGATAATCTGAAAATGTCTATTAACAGTAAAAGCATACGCATTCTTTGACCCAGTTATAATTCCAATCTTGGTAAACTATTCCATTAAAAAAGTAGATATTAAAAACATCAATGCAAAGATGGTCATTGCAGTGTGAGAGTTAGTACCAAAAATTGCAAAGTGAGTGTTCAAAAATGAGAATAATTAGGAATAATTAGGAAGATATTCATACCATAGGATATTTTCAAGACATTAAGTAGATCAATACCTGTTGATTTGGCCGCTTTCCACACATTGAGGGGGAAAAATGATGCCAAGAATTGTGCATAATACAATCCCATTTTTAAAACTCAAAGTCATTATTTAGTCACATATATGTAATATATGTCATTTTGCATATAAGCCCATGAACATGTAGATATGTTTATAAAAGAGGGTTGATAATATTGTTTACAGTTAGAATGGGAGAAATAGTTGAAAATACCCACACATATTATTATCAGTGATAGTGAAACCACTTCCCTGGTATGATTTAATTTATGGGAAACTATTGACAACTAAGCTATACACTTGTAGAGATATACAAAAGGATGACAACTGGATGTTGATGAGGTTTAGGCCATTTTAAGTTCCTTAACTTCCTTTTTCATGTTTTCCATGTTTAACTTTATCTTGCAATTCTCATGTGGGAAATGTGTATTCCTTGACGATTATGTGGAAAAGGCAGATTCCCTTGCCCACCAACCCAATGAGACCTATCTCTGAAAGGGAGACCTGGTTATTCATGATTTGTGATGGATTCTTAGGTACCTTAAACTAATGTGTTGCCAATGATCCAACACAAACTCTCAGCCTCTGCAGACACCTTTCAATGACATCCCAGATAGCTGGTTTTCCAGGCTCTGTGTAAATCCCTTCAGGGGTGAGATGCTTACTGCTTGTCAGGGTAGCCTTTTTGTTTTGGGATCAGATGGTATAGATAGGACACATTTTTTCCCTTCCAATGAACTGGAATCTATTTCTCATAACTCTCTAAAGTGCTACTGTAGTTTGAACAGCTGTCTTGTAAGCATGCACTGTCTTCCTCTTGTGATAACCTCTAGAACACGGAGACTTAACATCTGTGAGAATATCCATGTGAGACTGGCTTTTTTATCATTACTAGGATCCACTAGGATACTTTTGAAAAAAGGGCTCCAGTAGGATGAAACATTGGGGTAACAGATTAAAACTGGAACTAATCCAGGTAATAGAGATGTCTAGTCACCATGTGATAAGCCGGGACTGCTGTGTATGGGAGGGACAGGTTACTGTCTGCTCATGAGTCAAGCATGCTCTGTTTCTTGTAACTGCATGTAGGTGTCTACAAAAAGCCAATACAAATACGTTAAAACATGCAGCAACCAAAAAGGGAGAAATTAACTAAGGGCAACCCTTGAATGTCGCATAAATTTATTAGCAATAAGTTGCCCTTCTTGGTTGCTCTTACAGGACCTATTAGTTTCTAGGATGCTGCAGCTAAAAGCTGTTTCCATTATTGTAATCTATTTTATTTTTTTTTTTTTTTTTTTTTTTTTTTTTTTTTTTATAGAGGCATGTTTTATTTATTTGTTTGTTTGTTTGTTTTTGTTTATACATGCACTGGGTACAGTCAGAAGTGCGGGAGGGTGAGAGAATTCACCAGAGCCAGAACGGGGAGCAGAGCAGGCAGAAGGACCGAAGTACACTGCTGAGGGGAGCAGTGGGCGGCAGGAGAGGTCTGCGCGCCATGTGGGACCCTCCTCCGGTGGCCGGGGAGCAGCCGGGGATCGAACCGGCACCGCAGAGGCTGCGTGCAGCTTCTCAACCCAGCGCTCAACCACTGCGCCACCAGGGAGGCCCCATATTGTAATCTATTTTATGTCTGTGTGTGTCAAGGATGGATTTTCCATCTTCTTTCTAATGGTTTATGAGATATAACCAAAACTTGAAACTTCTGTAACATCGACTCCACTGTCAGTGATAAGCCCAGGGGAGGACCTTGGAAGTAAACCCCAGGTTAATGGCCTTAAGCTTTAGAGTATACTGGTAGCTCTGGAGGACCTTTGTGAGATCAGGAACATGAAGTAAGTAGTACTTATGCAGTCTCCAGCCAAGTGTGGGCTCTGCAGCATAGTTGTGAGTTGAGACACACACATGCACCAAATATTTAATCCATTCTTTATCAATTAAGACACAAATGCCTTTGAGTTCTGTCTCCCTTATTTTCTCGGGAATCAAGCTATACTCCATTATATAGATAGAGCCAAGTGATGGGTGGAAATAAGGTTAGAAGAAATGTTTAGACCCCATGGAGACACTGACATCACTGCTTGATTGTTTCCATTCTAAAACTTGGTGAGACTCTGAAAAACAGCCAGTCACCAGCAACAACCAGGGATTTTGTTTACACTTGCAAGAAGCTTTTGAGCAGAGCAGTGCCACTTCTTTCATTCTCCGGCTGTCCGTTTTATGGTATAAATTAATAGCCGTCTTGGTTTGGCCGAGAGCAGTGAATTCCTCTACACAAAGTCACTTTTCTGTAGCGAGACAGTCATTTTCAACACATCTTCTGTCCTAGGCTGGCAAGAAATAAAGCAAAGGACATGAAAGCTCAGAGGCTTAGAGAAGAATCTTGTTCAGAGCCTCCGCCCAACCGCTCATGGTGAGGAGATGTGGTGAATCTGGCAAGAGCGAAAGCAGCATTACTCTTGAAGACGTGCTCTTCTGAGAGTGATTAATGCCATGAGTGAATGGGACAACTTGAGCTTCAGGCTGCCAGCTTCTCTCCTTTTCCTTTTCATGTCTCTGGAGTCTCTTTACATTTGGTTTATTTTGACGGCCCATTTTGCCTGCCATGGAAAAGTCCCCAAAGTCAGCATTTGGACAGTCACATTACACTATAGTTATCCTCCCATTTCAGTTTCACCCACTGGCATCATGTTCTGCCAACACCAGGCTCACCTTGCTGTCCACACAGGCCCCTGCCAGTGTCCTTCTCCCACCACCACAGCATTCATCATTGAAATATCTTAAGAGAACATTCGACAGACACAAGCTACACTTCTTTATCATGCCAATAGTCTGCATGCTGGGTCATACGCCACTGTTCTTTGTCGTCCATCAGTCCTTCCTTCTACCCTCACCACGCCTGAACTGTCACTTTCTTAATGTCAATAACAACTTATAAAAAATGCTTCTTTTGGGCCTCCCTGTTGGAGCAGCAGGTTGAGCTCCATGTGGTGAAGCTGTCCGCAGCCTCTGCAATACGGGTTCGAGTCCAGGCTGGCCAGGGCAAAACCCACATGGCATGGCAGACCTCTCCTGCCTTGCCCACTGCTCCACTCGGCAGTGTCTTTGGTCCATCTGCCTGTTCTGCTCCCCACTCTGTCTCTGGCGAATTCTCTCACCCTCTTGCGCCTCTGACCTGTACCCCAGTTCTTGTATAAATAAATAAATAAAAAATAAAAAAATGCTTCTTTTTGGAGAAAGGAATCCAAACTCTGACTTATTTTAGTTCAGATGTTTGACAGCAGTTTGTTACAGAAAATTGGATACTGAGAGAAAATGTGAGCTGAATTACTTAAACTTTCGGAATGATTTAGTTTGAGATGTTGCAACACATATTTCAAAAGGTGTATTTACTTCCAGTTTGGCTTCTTTCTGACACCCAATATTCTCTTGGTGGGTCAGAAATATAGACTATTTCAACATGGAAGCAAATCAGTGGAATAATCAGCAATGTGTTCTAAATCAAAATAAAAGTGATTTTAAAAAATAAATCACTAATTTAAATATTTGTACCGTTAGTATTTTCTGTTGCCTAAAAAATCCAGGATTGATTCTGCTTGCTAAATCTTTAGCCACTATAATAAATATTTTCACCTTGTTTAATTGGAAGCCAAACTGATGGGACTAAACATAAGCAGTCGTGGCTCGGGGGCATTCAATAACATGGCTGGATGTCAGCTGTGTGTTTAGTGTGGACAAGGGATCTCTCTTTGCAAAGTCTAAGTCTGTATGCTGGAAATATCTGCTTAAATTTTTAGGTGCTTATTTCCAACTCCCCATTTACTTTTTTTTTTTTTTTTTAGCAATACCTGGTCAAATTTTCAGTTTTTCAAAGTCAGAAAGATCCTGGGAGTTGCCAGAAAAGAAGCAAAATACCTCTTCATTTAACCATTCATTTCTTTCCTCCCTCCCTCCCTTCTTTTCTTTCTTTTTTATTGTATATTTTTTATTCATTTGAGATAAATTTATTGATCAATTAATATTTCAGAATGCTAGATGATCAAGACATGGCCCTTGCCCTGAAGAAGGTCATCATTAAGGGTTCTGTATGGTCAAATTCTCTCTTAGGACCCAAGCCAGGGAAAGCCCAGATCTTTTCATAGTTCTTTCCTCCTTTGTTAAGAGTAGGACTTAGTCTCTTGCTTTATCTAGAAGGTCAGAGTGAGAGAATTAAAGCTTTGTAATAACAAGCCCAGTTAAAAATGAAGCAGAGGGCCTCCCCAGGTGGTGCAGCGTTGAGCGCTGGGTTGCGAGGCTGCCCGCAGCCTCTGCAGCACCAGTTCGATCCCCGGCCACTGGCAAGGGTCCCACAAAAAAAAAAAAAAAAAAAAAAAAAAAAGCAGAGCCCTTAGAAAGAGGTTCATCTGCTCTGTGAATCTACAGCTTCTCCATCCTTCCATCCTCCTGTTCTCTCACTTTCCTATATGAATATTTCAAATCTCTTGGCTCTGATAGAGTTCCTTTAACGTGTTCCCCTAACTAAAATCCACTGAGGTCTGCTCCAGACTTCATATTTCCCCTTTATTATGTTAGATGGGGTTAACCTTTTTCTCAAACAATTCCACTTACTCTACTTGAATATTATGATTAATTTCTCCTCTGTCATATACATCCACTGCCCTTCTTAACAATATCTATCGGTAAGGCTATTCTATGTCATATATTCCCCATGCTAATTAGTTAATTAACCCTCCATTCTCTATAATTGTGTGTTTCATCTGCTTACTTCCCACTTGCTGTTCAAGTCAGTCTAACCTGGCTTTAGCCCCAAAACTAGTGGAACTACTCTTGCTAATGACATCTATGCTGTCCATGTTCATATGAACAATAAAACTATATATTTTTCTATTTATTTATCTAAAAATAATGTGCTAAAGACTTTTCTTGCTTTCACATTAAAGTCAAATTGTGCATTTCTTTAGAATTTATAAGACATGGATAGAATGCCTTCTGGTTCAATGCTGCAACTGGCATTAATTTGATGCTGACCCTTTGTGTATAACCTGTTTTTCTTTTGTTTTACTGACATATTTCATTACCCCTTCCTCCCTGGAAACTTTAATTTTTTAATTGTTGGTGTATTGAACTTTTATAATAGATTTTAGTGAGGTGGTATTTTCATTCATTTTTGAGGGGATACTTTCTTGTTCTTTAAATTTAGATATCCAGGGCCTCCCCTGGTGGCGCAGCAGTTGAGTGCTGGGCTGTGAGGCTGCCTGCAGCCTCTGCAGCGCTGGTTCATTCCCTGGCCACTGGCGAGGGTCCCACAAAAAATAAATAAATAAATAAATAAATAAATAAATAAATAAATAAATAAATTTAGATATCCACAGATTTTCTCTAGGAGACTTACTTCAGTATATTATTTTGTATTCAGTAATGTGTGCAGTTCCCCCACACCCCCGGAAGTATGTGCATCTTGAAGGCAGGGGTCATGCTTGCAATTATATCTCTAAACTTATTAAGTGAATGACTAGGTCTCAGAGATGCTCTTAGTTCTTCCTTGATATATCTTACTCCTTTTTCTGTTGTTAGACAGAATTCATTTTTCTTGGATTGGCAATGTTCCCAGATAAACTGTCACTTCCCTGAGTCTATTCCAGCTAGAGTGCCCACGTAACATACATTTGACCAATAAGACATATGCTAAGCACTGAAAGAGGATCTGGAAAGCTTTTGGTTTCTTGAAAAAGGTTTCCATTCCCTCTTTATTTTCTTGGCTTGTTCCTACCTGGAGTGCAGATATAAAATTGGACATGGGACAGTTATGTTCTAAACATGGGACAACGAGTATGAGGATGATAGCTGCAAGCTGAAGAAGAGGTAGCAGAATGATAAAAAGGGATGAGGACACTGACATACCACAAAAGTCATTGTACCAGCCCCTAAAGTTTAACTTTCAGACTTCTTATTAGGTAAAGAAAGCTGGACCTGTTAGGTCAAATCACTCTCATTAACTTTCTTTTTAAATATATATATTTTTTAATTTATTTACACTAAGGTGTAGGCCAGAGGTGTGGAGGGTGAGAGGATGCACAAGAGAGAGTGGGGAGAAGATCTACTGGCAGATCTACTGAAATACACTGCTGAGCAGTGGGCAAGACAGGAGAGGTTTGGTGCACCATGTGGGTTAACTCCCTGGTCAGGGATCGAACTCATGCCTCAGAGGCTGGTGATAGCTTGATAGCACTGAGATTTTCACCCCATACCACCAGGGAGGTCCCACTCTCATTAACTTTCTGTGCTCAGTCTCTATCTGGTAAAAGATAAGAGGCTATTCTAGGTCATGTTCATATTTAAATTCATTTATGAATGTTCTTTTTTTTTAATTTTTTTTTTAATAGAGGCATGTTTTATTTGTTTGTTTGTTTGTTTTGTTTATACATGCACTGGGTACAGTCAGAAGCACGGGAGGGTGAGAGAATTCACCAGAGCCAGAGCGGGGAGCAGAGCAGGCAGAAGGACCGAAGTACACTGCTGAGGGGAGCAGCGGGCGGCAGGAGAGGTCTGCGCGCCATGTGGGACCCTCCTCCGGTGGCCGGGGAGCAGCCGGGGATCGAACCGGCGCCGCAGAGGCCGCGGGCAGCTTCGCAACCCAGCGCTCAACCGCTGCACCACCGGGGAGGCCCTGAATGTTCTTTTTTTTAATGCAAGTTTTATTACCATGTTGGTATCTCCCCCCTAACTTTTTTTTTTTTTAAGATTTATTTATTTAACTATTTATACAAGCACTGGGCAAAGTCAGAAGCGCGGGAGGGTGAGAGAATTCACCAGAGCCAGAGCGGGGAGCAGAGCAGGCAGAGAGACCGAAGTACACTGCTGAGGGGAGCAGCGGGCGGCAGGAGAGGTCTGTGCCGCCATCTGTGCGCCATGTGGGACCCTCGCCCGACGGCTGGGGATCGAACGAGCGCTGCAGAGGCTGTGGGCAGCTTCGCAACCCAGCGCTCAACTGCTGCACCACCGGGGAGGCCCCCACTTATGAATGTTCTTAAGAAACTTCTTTATGAGGCTGTTTAACATTTTACTTATATGACCAAATTAGAGTGAGTACCTGGATTGTCTGGGAGTTAGCCAAAGAGTAAGAGAGAATTTTAGTGAAAAGGATGTGACTTAGCTGCCATCTTTCATGCTGGCCCTGCTGCCAAGTGCACTTTGACTTCTACTGCAATTAGTCTAATGGTTTGGACCAACCCTGACTGGCATTTGAGGTCCCATTTCCTTTAATCCTGATCTAATTATTTCATCAAAACCTTTGTTTAAATGATCATTCATACTTCTTTCAAGGGATCAAAACTAGGTAAGAATTAAGTGTCAGACTCTACTAGAGTTACAGTGATGATCATATCTCTGTTCTTCAGATTCTTTGCAGCATTCTTGTTCATCAAGAGTTTTTTCATCTTTATTAAAATTAGTTTATCAGGCTCTTGGCAAGTAAGTTAATAGTACCAAAAACTGCAAAACTGTACAAAAAGACTCTTAAAAGTGTAATAAAGACCACAACTATATGAGGCAGGGTTTTGAATGAAATCTTCCATAAGAGACTTATATTATGTTAAAGGCATTCTAATAAAAATAATGCCATGATAAGTAGATTTCCTTTTCTCTGTGTTCTCTTACACATCTTATTTGAATATTTGTGTAATTTTATAGTATGGTGACAATGCAATATTGTTATAAGCATTTCCTTTGTTAAAGAACTTCAATCATAATTTCCATCTGTTGGTGAATGTTAAAAAAAAAGGGACAGTAATCAGGATAGAGGACAGGTCACCGCCAGTGGGTCCTTACATGTATGGACAATTGCAAGATCACTCAGCTTCAGGGTTCAACAACAGCAAGGTTCATTTGAAAAACAAAAGATAGGGAAAAGGAAAGAAAGAGTTTTTGAGGATGTAAGTAGCCAGCTATATCACCTCATAGTGTCTGCAGTGTCCAGAAGTCCCAAACAAAGGGTGCTCATGGAAGATGAGTGACACAGCAGTAGCCCACAGGCACAGTCTGAAGTTTGGGCCAGTTATTGAACCCGGCAGCAATGGACTCAATAGCATGAGGAAGTGGACCAGAGAACCAGAGGCTGTGATCAGTTCTTTGGGACACTGGGCCACGCCTGATGGTGCTCATTGCAGGTGATGTCAGAGGCAGGGCCAGAAGCAGGTGCAGCAACTGAGACTCTGCAAAGTTGTATGGAGGTGTGGAGGTCTAGAAGTCTATGAAGGTCTGGTGAATCCCACAGATGTCCACTGCTCTCTTCAGATTTTGGGAACAGAATGCTTCTTCTTTGAAGGTGGTCTGATGAATTCCTCCTCTTCGAAGGCTGGCTGCTGGTTCTTCTTTGAAGAAGGTCCAACGACTCCTTCTTACTAAGGAGACCGGCTGCAAGCGGACTCAAGCTGGCTCTTGCTCTGCCTTATGTCCACCTTCAGTGCCCCTCACCCCAGAAGCCTGACAGGACCGTTTTCAATCCTAAGCATTTGATTGGAACATTTATCACCAATCAGCTCATTTTCCATTTTTCAATCTGAATAATTTAATTATAAAGTGAGCTTGAGCCTGATTGGTCCATTTAGCTTGCATCCGTTTGGCCCATTTTACCATCTTAGAGCCAGAAATAAAAAAGAGAAAAGCTCAGCCTGGCCTGCTGTAAGGTCAGGGAAGGCTCTTGAGCCTATTGGCTCCAGGGAGCCATGGCTAGATCCAGCCTTGCTAGGGCTGGGGGAGGGGAAATATCCAGAGATGGTGGGCTAAAGCCAGCATGCCTCACCACCAACAAAGCCACTTTGCCCTGGAGTTTCTGCATGGCACAGGGATAGGTTAGTATTAAAACTGTTATTAAAACGTAATCTGTCTTATTTTTCATAGAACTTCCCCATCAAAGAATATGGGGCTAGACTCTAATGGGGCTAGATTCCTCACATGAGTCAGCATAAAATAACTGCCAAAATAAATTGACAATTTCAAATATCAATGTCTACCCCAATAAAAGGTTTATTTTCTGCTCAGATCACAGTCTAATTGTGTAACTGAAGTGTGGCCTGTCATGTGATCACTTAAGAGGCCTAAAGAGCTTCCATATCCATATCACTGTGGCATGGTTGCAGGGCACCCTAAAATTCTCATTGGGATCTTCTGCATCTGATGAATAAATGATAAGGGAAGAGAGAATATGGAAGTTCACTCAGTATAGCCTATGATGTTTGCGGTACATCACTTTTGCTAAAAGAGAATAAGAACATTTATCTACTTAGAATTTAAAGACTTGGTTTCCACATCTACTGCCAGTGGTCTTAAGCAAAGATAACTGCCTCCCCAAAAATGTCATATTTCAATGGATGAATGACCGAGTGAATTCTGCTTGATAACAAATATAGTATGTTTAAATATAAGTATAAAGTTTTTTAATAGTTATTCACAAATTTTGAGTCAATATATTTAGTATTTTGAAAACTACTGAAGGGACAAAGATAAATAAGGCATAGAGCCTCACTCAAAGGCCTAATTGTCCTCCAATTCTTCTTCCATTTTTCCTTCTCTTCTTGATTATTTCTTTTTTTTTTTTTAAAGATTTATTTATTCATTTATACAAGCACTGGGTACAGTCAGAAGCACGGGAGGGTGAGAGGATTCACCAGAGCCAGAGCAGGGAGCAGAACAGGCAGTTTGACGAAGTACACTGCTGAGGGGAGCAGCGGGCAGCAGGAGAGGTCTGCGCGCCATGTGGGACCCTCCTCCGGTGGCCGGGGAGCAGCCGGGGATCGAACCGGTGCTGCAGAGGCCGCGGGCAGCTTCGCAACCCAGCGCTCAACCGCTGCGCCACCGAGGAGGCCCTCTTCTTGATTATTTCTCTCCAAATTTCTTTCCTCAAAGAAGACCTAGTTTTTATTTATTTATTTATTCACTTTTTGTGTAGAAGAACTGGGGTGTAGGCCAACGGTGTGGTAGGCGGTAAGAGGATTCGTTAGAGACAGAGTGGGGAGCAGAACAGGCATATTTACTTAAATACACAGCTAAGGGAAGCAGTGGGTGAGACAAAAGAGGTCTGCTGCACCTTATGTGGGTTAGCTCCCTGGTTGGAGGTCAAACAGGCCATAGCAAGGGTAACCCTGAGATTTAACCCCCAGGCCAACATGGATGCCCAATACATAGCTTTTTGGCACAGTGATTTATCATTAAGTTACGAATAGCTTTCTATTCTGAGAATTTGTAAAGATGTATTTACATCTCAATTCATGTCAACATACCTTGAAGCAATCTGTGAAGGTATGAAGATGAATCTATTTCAAATCTCTCTCCTTACTTATGTTTCTATTGTATTTGTTTAGTCATAAGCATTTAATAAAGATTCTGTAGTACACATAAACTTTGCCAGATTGTGGTGATATAAAAACAAATGGCATAGATTGTGTTCTCAAGGAAAGCAGGTGTTGGTATATTTCAAAGAAGAAAGATGCAGAGAAAAACACTACTGAGCAGGGAAGGGAGACACAATAGGTGAAGCTCTCCAGAGAAAATCATCATTGACTTAATACATGATTCATCACTAGTGTTTGAATTCTTGTTCTACCATGGCTAATTGTGTGATTGTAGGCAAATTTATTAGCTTCTTTGTGCTAAATTTCCTTTCAATTAAATCAGGATAATAATTTTAATTCATATAACATGAATGATGAAATAAAGTGCATATAAAACAGTGATTTTCACCCACTAACCATAATAACTTATTTTTATTATTATCATTATTGGCTAGGAGAGACCCTGAGGAAAAAAATTATAGAGAATGCCATTCTACTTAGAGGAAACAGTGTAAGAAACAGGGAAGCATTATAGTGCTGAAAGGGAACTTCGAGTTTGAAGGTTTGGTATGCATGATGAGTTTGGGAGAATGGTGAACTAGGACAATTTAAAAGTGCCCCAGGAGCCTAAGGAATGCCAATATCAACCCACAGGAGCCTCTGTTTTAGCAACAGTATAATGTGATCAGATTTCTATTTGAAAAAATAATATGATCTCATTTACAAAAACATCAAAAATAATAAAACACATAAGAATAAATTTAACTAAGAAAGTAAAAGATGTATATTCTGAAATCTTCAAGACATCAATAAAAGAAATCAAAGAAGATGCAAATAAGTACAAAGTATCACCTGTTTAGGATTGGAAGAATTGATTTGTTAAACTGCCCATACTACCAAAAGCCATCTTTAGATTCTGAAATGCAATCAAATTTCCAATGACATTCTATTATAGAAATAGAGAATAGGTCTGAAAATTTATATGGGCCCACACAATATTCTAAATAGCCAAGAGAATCCCGCTAGATAATGAAGCAAGAGGTGGTACACTTCCAAATTTCAAGAACTATTATAAGCTAGTAGAGTCAAAACAAGGTGGTACTGACATATAGACAGATATACTAAAGGAAGGGAATTAAGAGCCCAGAAATAAACCCAAGCATATATGGTCAGGCAAAATTTGAAAAAAAAAAAAAGTCAAGAATACTCAATATAGGAAAGACGGTGTCTTTAAATATGCTGTTGGGATAATTGGCCAGGCACAGGTAAAAAAATAAAATTTACTCCTATTTTATACCAATCCCAAAATTGAATTAAAGCCTTAAATGTAGAGCTAACAACACATTAACAAAGAGAAATATAAAAACCATATGATAATATCAATAGATGCTGAGAAAGTTTTCGACAAAGTGCAACACCCATTCATGATAAAAGCCCTTGAAATTCTTGGGATACAAGGAACATACCTCAACATCATAAAGGCCATCTATGACAAGCCAACAGCCAGTATCATCCTCAATGGTGAAAAGCTGAAAGCAATTCCATTAAGATCTGGAACAAGACAAGGATGTCCACTCTCACCACTGCTTTTCAATATAATACTGGAAGTCCTAGCCAGAGCAATAAGACAAGAGAAAGACATACAAGGAATCCAAATAGGAAAAGAAGAAGTCAAACTATCACTATTTGCAGATGATATGATAATATACTTAGAGAACCCCAAAAACTCCACCGAAAAACTAATCCAACTTATCAATCAGTTCAGTAAAGTGGCAGGATACAAAATCAACATGCAAAAGTCAGTAGCCTTCCTATACACAAACAATAAATCTGAAGAAGAAGAAATAAAAAAAAAATCCCTTTTATTATCAAAACAAAAAAATCAAATATTTGGGAATAAATCTAACAAAAGAGGTAAAGGACCTATACAAAGAAAATTATAAAACACTGTTAAAAGAAATAGAAGAAGACACAAAGAAATGGAAAGACATCCCCTGCTCATGGATTGGAAGAATAAACATTATTAAAATGGCCATCCTACCAAAAGCAATATACCAATTCAATGCTATTCCAATCAAAATTTCAATGTCATTCTTCAAAGAAATAGAACAATTATTGATGAAATTCATATGGAATCACCAAAAACCCCGAATAGCCAAAGCTCTACTGAAAAAAAAAGAAGGAAATGGAGGCATCACACTCCCAGACTTCAAACTATACTACAAAGCCATAATCATCAAAACTGCATGGTATTGGAACAAGAACAGACATACAGACCAATGGAATCGAATAGAAAATCCAGAAATAAACCCACAGATTTATGGTCAACTAATCTTTGACAAAGGAGCAAAGACTATGCATTGGAGCAAAGAAAGTTTGTTCAATAAATGGTGCTGGGAAAACTGGGTCGCTACATGCAAAAGAATGAAGCTTAACCACTACCTCACACCATACACAAAAATCAACTCAAAATGGATTAAAGAACTAGACATAAGACCTGAAACCATAAAATACATAGAAGGAAATATAGGTGAAACACTACGTGATTTGCATATCAAAGACATCTTTACAGACACATCACCCAAAGCAGTGATAGTGAAGGCAAAGATAAACAGCTGGGACTACATCAAATTAAAGAGCTTCTGCACAGCAAAAGAGACAATAACAAAAACAAAGAGAAACCCCACCAAAGGGGAGAACATTTTTGCACCCAACACTAATGATAAAGGACTGATCACAAAAATCTGCAAAGAGCTGATGAGACTCAACAACAACAAAGAAAATAACCCAGTCAAAAAATGGGCAGAAGAGCTAAAAAGAAACTTCTCTGAAGAGGAAATGCAAATGGCCAACAGACATATGAAAAAATGTTCAACATCACTTGTAATCAGGGAAATGCAAATCAAAACTACCATGAGATACCATCTTACACCAGTGAGAATGGCACATATTAAAAAAACTAGCAACAACAAATGTTGGCGAGGGTATGGAGAAAAAGGAACTCTCCTGCACTGTTGGTGGGAATGCAAACTGGTCCAACCACTATGTAGAGCTGTGTGGAGATTTCTGGACCTACTAAACATAGAGCTTCCATATGATCCAGCAATTCCACTCCTAGGTATTTACCCAAAGGACACAGAAACATCAATTCCAAAGAACACCTGCACCCCTATGTTTATAGCAGCACTATTTATAATAGCTAAGCTTTGGAAACAGCCCAAATGCCCAAAAATAGATGACTGGATCAAGAAGATGTGGTACATATATACCATGGAATATTACTCAGCATTCAAAAAAGATAAACACATGCAATTTGCAGCAACATGGATGGCGCTGGAAGGGATCATGCTCAGCGAAATAAGCCAAAAAGAAAAAGAAAAATACCGGATGGTCTCACTCATAGCAGGAATCTAGAAAACTTAAATACGGGATCAGGAAAAAGAATAACTATAAGAAAGTGAAAATCAAAATCAACAAAAACTATGAACCAGAGACACATTTTGGGGGGTGGGGGCCGGGAGGGGAGGGATTGGGGTCAGAATGGGGCATGTGCAGTTGTATGGGGGAATATAAAAATAAAATTTATTATTTAATAAAAAAAACCCCACAAATAACTGGGTAAAATAAAAGGGCAAAGAAACTTAATAGATATTTTTCTAAAGAAGATACATGAGATGTTCAATGCCACTAGTCATTAGGGGAATGCAAATTAAAACGATAAGGCAACATCCCTTGAGGTCTGTTAAAATGGTCATCATCTGAATGTTAACTAGATTGATTGTGATAATCATTTGGAATATGTACCAATATGTAATCATGATGTACACCTGAAGTGATTGTTATATGTCAATTATATTTCAGTAAAAATAGACAATTTATGTGAACCATGAATAGACATCATGAAGATGAGAAATAACAAATGCTGTGTGCATGTGGGGAATAAAGGAACCCTTATGCACTGTCAGTGGGATAGAAAATTGGTACAACTACAGTGAAAAAAATTAAGAAATATAACTACCATAAGACCCGGCAGGCAATTCCTCTTCTGATAATATAGCTAATGGGACCAAGAACACTAACACTATAGAATATATTCGTCACCATGTTTATAGCAGCATTATTGGCTATTATTATATAGGGAATATGTGGAAGTAACAATGAATAAAGAAGTTGTATATTAATAAAAAACAAGAATATATAAGCCATTAAAAAATTAAGAAAATCCTACCATTTGTAACAACATGGATGGACCTTGAAGAAGTTTTGCTCAGTGAAATAAGGCAGACAGAGTAAGACCAAGTACTGGATATGGACTCTACATAAGAAAAAAAAGAAAAGAAATCTCATAGAAGGGTGTGTTTGCAGGAGTTACCCCCAGGAGAACTATGGCTCAGACATGAGACTTGAGGAGCATCAGTTTTCAGAGTCCATCAAAGTGTTATCCTCAGGTCCCTAGCATCACGTGATAGTCAACTGGAGTGCTCATTTAAAAATTCTAGTCCTAGGTAAACCCCCAAATACACGGGGCGGGGGTTGTTTATTTTTTCCAAATAAACATCGAATTGTATACATCATGCTTAGGTCCAGCTCCACCACTAAGAAGATGAGGGAAGTGTCAGGCATCTGCCTGTTTTTATATATACCCAGGTGAGTCTTAAGTGTATCAGTGACTCAGGTTTCCTATGAAATGGACTCAGATCCAAAGGATATTTGGAAAAGATGAGGAGAAAACTGAGTGAAAGTGATGGCAGAAGTGACAAAATAAAACATTTTTCAAGGAAAGGATCACAAAACCCAAAGATTAAAACTTTCCTTGGTTTTAGCAAGTTGGAGCTTTCTGTAGATGATGACAAAGCAGAATCAGCTAAGTAGAAAGACTATGGGGGCCTAGGAGCAGAGAAAGCATTTAGTGTCCTGACCATTTCAAGAAGCTTGACTAAAAGAAAAGACAGAGGAAAGTAAAATCAAAAAGAGCTAGAAAGAAATGAAGGGCTTGTTGCACTTAAGGATTTTTGTCTCTTACCAGTGAAAGGAAACAAGGAGTGAGGAGTGCAAGCAATGCCCCTAAGAAGTATTAACCTCTTATGTAATGGTCACAGGGTTGGAGGTTTAAGTTGCACAGAAAGGACAATTATTTCATAAAGATAAGGAAAGAGGCAGAAGGATGAATGTCTGCAAGATGGTGGGGAGAGGAAATGGGGCAAGTAAAGGAGCAATTTCCTCCAGTTCTCTTCTGCAACCTTTACAGAAAGGGTCTGGTGTCAGAGATTCAAAGGAGAAGAGAAAATAAAGACATGCAGCAATTATTGCTAATTATTGCTATTTAAAGAGTGCTCCTTTTTTCCCCTAGAGTGTAGCTAGAAGGCCTGAGTTCTGCCTGTGGAGGAAAGGAAGATGGCTGCACCGGACTCATTCCTTGAGTCAGATGTGCTTGTACCGAAAACACTCCATTTTTATTATTGACTCTGTGGCAAAGGAAAGGGGAAACCACAGGGCCCTGTCTTAAAAGAGTCCATTGGTGGTAGCCACTAGAATGCCAGGGATCTAGCTAATTTGTTCATTCATCTCTGGGCCCTGAAGTGGTTAACAGTCTCCAAAAGTCCCTTGCTTCTAACTAGGGAATAGTTTTTAGGCTAGGAGATTCTGACGCAAGGCTAAGTTCATGGAACATGTTGATTTTCATACCACTTCAAATGGAGCCTAAATCAACTGTCAAATATTTACAGGCAATTTTCCTCATTACAAGAACTTTCTGTGATTATTATACTTGGGCAATGCTTGCATTTATTTGCACATAAGCATGTCAAGGTAGGGGAGAAGTCTCCCTGAGCTATGCCAGGAAAATGTCAAGGCATTCCAGTATTACTCAAGATTGGATTGGATAAAATGTTGGGCTCTTTCCCCAGATCTTGTCATCACCCTTGCTCAGGTACCTCAGCTTACCATTTTCCCCTACAGACTTCCTTTTATATACCCCACACTGAAAAGGCAGTATTTCCTCAGTGCTATTTAATAATCTCCATGAGGTCCTAAGAGTTACTGATGGGGCATTTTTAAGGGACTCAGGACAGTTCTGTATTCAGGTGCTAGGAATGCAAAATTAAATGAACCAGAAAAGACGCCTCCCAACACAAACATGGGTGACCAGGGACAGCAGACAGATAACCACTAACAGCCTCAGAAAGAACAGGACCTTAAAAAGGTTTTGAATGCCCATCTTGAGACCTTGGTAAAATAGTTAAATGAAAACAAAAAAAAAATATGAAAATATTTGCAAAGCCCATCTTTATTTTGTCAATTGTGAAATAGGCTACCAAAAGGGAGGTTGTGATTACCAACACATTCTCGCTTGAATTCATGTCTTTAAAGACCAAAATTAGTGCATTTTAGGTAATTTAAGTATAGGATGCAGCAAGTAATGTCATGGGAAAAATTCCCCAGGTTTTTAATCAGACAGATGAGGGTTAAAATCTTGACCATGCCATTCACTAACATCTTGACTTTGAAAAAGTTTCTTAACTTTTGAATCTCAATCTCTTCATCCATTGGAGATTAACATACTCAATTCACAGATGATTATGAAGGTGATGATAAAATATAATTATCCTGAGTAAAAATCGACCAGTGTCGTGGCTAACTTAATTCAGTCAACTCATTCAGCGGCATGAGGACATCATTACACATATGATGTTGGATAAGAGAATAAGCTCTGGGTTCACATGGCCCAAATGTCAGCATGGCTAGTCATAGGGGTAGAAATCCTATTTTTATAAGGATTTGATGAGATGATTCTTCAAAGTACTTAGTGCAATAAATGACAGATGGTTAGTATCTAAGAGCTATCAGCTATTATCATGGCCAGAACACACCACCCTTTATTATTTGCCTTTACACGTGATTATCCACAATCCTGATCATTGCACTAGCCCTGGCACCCTGGGTCCTTTCATATATTCCTTTCTCTGTTTTTACCATTTTATCTACTGTGCTTACTACACTGGGATTTAATGGGTCCTTCATAAGGCCTTTTTGAATATTGAAAAAATAAATATATAAAGTGCTTGTCACTTAGGAGATAGTAACTTAAGTGCTTTTTCCATTCTGATATCAGCTTCCCTTTCACTGATTTGAATGGCAGAAAATACCATCTCAACTTGTCATAATGTGTATTTTTGGAGAAAGGAAAAATGAACCACTTCCATGAACAGTAAAAGGGTGCAGTGGAAGAGAATTTAAAACCAACAATCTGGTTGATTCTGAGGGTATAAATTAAGCTAGTTAAGCAGTCTTAAACCAGGATGTTGGCAAGATAACTATCAGACTCTGGCAGTTTTGTTTCTTCTTTAAGGTTAGGGCAAAAAAAAAAAAATCAAGGATCAGAGGATATTTTAAAAATTTCCTGCGATCACAATAAAATAATTTGAACTAGTTCAGTGTGGACTGACACTCAAGAAGAGGGCAATGACTCTTAGCAAAACTGAGGTTCTGTATTGCAAACAGATGGGCAACATTTTCAGGAACTTGGGACAAGTTTAGGTCAGTGTGAAAATCTCCTCCCCGAGGCTGCAGAAGCTCTAATTAGTAGATAAGACATTAGGCCATGTTAAAATTCCAGGCTGTAATATTATTTGTTAGTTTTAGGTTGAGCTCATGTTTTAGGGTGCTGAATTTGCTTATTGAAGCACACATATGTGCACGCATATACTGAAAGAGTAACTAACTTTCTGTTCTATGGGACTCAAAATAAAGATTTTCAAAGCCCTCTAGAAAAGGGCTCCAAAGATTTGTTGGATATCAAATAGCTCCTTCAAGACAATATTTTGATGAGTTAAGTGTAAATGAATCAGAAACATATGGATTAAGTTTCCCTTGAAATACACAGGGGCTTAAAAATCAAAGAGGAAACAGTGCCTGGCCCAGGGTCTGGTAGGTTGTGCCAAACCCAACACATTCGAGCAGCAGTTCAAGATATTTGAGGGATCCAAGGACCAGGCTGGCCTGACCCACGCCTAGTTCCTACCGTATTGAAATAGAGAACATAAGTCAGGCCATTTATATTGCATTATTACTAAAAATTCCTCTTTCCTTGTGGTTTGAAAATTAACTAAACTGGGACTTACAAAATAAAGCACTATAAATGGCCTATAGCACAGAAACCTCTCCAAAGACTGAAAGAGAAAGTTCAAAATGTTCTAGACAGTGTAGCTATTATTGTCTGACAACACAATAAAAGATGGGCATCAGCGGAGCATCAAAATCTGTTTACTGGTGTGTAACTCTAGATTTGCTTTTCAGAAGTTCTACGCAATACTGCCAGAAAGGATACATTGGAATAAAGACTAGTTATTTCTGAAGATAAATCATACATTAATCAGCATTTCCAATCACTTCTCTTATTTACTATAGATAGTGGATTTTAAAAACTTCTAATTGGTTAATCAGTAAATTGCTGATGTAGGAAACTTACATTTGAATCTCATCACAGGAGACACATGCTCCAAATAGATTTGATCAGTTAAACACATAAATGCTAGGTCTAATTTTAATTTAGGTATCACTTAAAATTAGCCTGCTTTTATCACTTGAGACAAATAATTAAATCTTAGCATAACCCACTTTAAGAATTAACCAATAGGGTATTGACCAACCACATAACTAAATCCAGAAGCAAGCAAAGTGAAATAGATGTATGGATTGCCCGAAAAATGGAAGGAAAGCTATTCAGATAATCATATGCATAATTTGTTTTAAACATGGTTTTCTCAATTATAAGTAATACACAGGTTCACAGAAAAGTTAGAAAATGCATAAAAATCAAATTGTTAGGAAAAAGAATCACCAGGAATCTGATAATTAAGAAATAACTTTCAACATCATGGTGCCTTTGTCTGTAGAGTGGAAAAATGTTTATATTATAAATAATGTTTTGTGCTCTTAATTTTTCAGTTAATAGGCTATAAATATATTTCAAAATCATTAGGCAAGTACCTGATTTTAGCACAAACTTTTACTATATGTTTTATTTTTTTAAAGATTAATTTATTTATGTATACAAGAGCTGGGATACAGGCCAGAGGTAGGGGGTGCAGTGAGAGGATTCACCAGAGACAGAGCAGGGGATAGAACAGGCAGACTGACTGAAAACACATTGCTGAGGAGAGCAGCGGGCAAGCCAGGAGAGGTCTGCTGTGCCATGTGGGCTTCTCCCTGGCCAGCCCAGAATGGAACTCATGCTGCAGATGCTGTGGACAGCTTCACAGGATGTGTCTTAACCCTTTGCACCACCAGGGAGGCCCCTATATGTTTTAATGTAATTTATTTGACTAGGTACTTCTCAGATGGTTTCCAAATATTTAGTTACCAAAACTGACATGAGATAAACATGTTTTATGACTAGTTCTGACATTTGTCTCAAGATAAGCTCCTAGAAGTGGAATTTCTGGGTAAAAGTAGTTACATGTTATAAAATTTCTTGACATCTATATCTGTATCTCTATGACAAGATAGTTTTTATATAATGTATACATAAACACAATGATAAATTGTCCCTAAGTGATAGGCTAAAACAGAGTTGATAACTGTTAACTACTTGGTAAATGATTAAGTTATACCCAGTAAGGTAATAATAATGAGCTCTTTTTTGATAGAAGATATGAGTCAAAATGATATATTAACCTTTTCAATCTTTTCTCATCATAAGGTCAAAAAAATATATCTACTTGATTCAATTTGGCTCTTCTGACTCTAGTGAAATTGAATGGGATTCCTGCTAATTAGGTGCTACTATTTCTTGCTTCATGATTTACTTGGGCATGGCTTGTGTTTGTGTTTTATTGGTATGTTTTTGTACTTGGTATGCAACAGTAAATAACTCTAAAGCATACTAGGTGTGGCAGACAAATGTTAAATTGATCCCTGTGACCAGCATCTCCTAAGGGTTATGCCTTTGTGTGATCCTGTCCCCTCCAGTTTCATCTAACCAATAGATTATAGTGAAGATGATAGGATGTCTCTTATGATAAGCTTACATTACATAAGGCTATGACATGCTTTCTGAATCACTCTAGAGACTTTGTTGGCTTGATGGAGTAAGCAGCCATACTAAAAATGCTTCATGACAGAGAACTGTGGGTGAACTCTAGTTGCTATTAGGGAACTCCAGGGCATAGATAGCACAAAGTTCAGTCCCTCAGTATCACGTCTGAAGGAGATAAGTTCTGCTAGCAACTTGCGTGAACTTGCATGAGGACTCTTTCATATCCAGTGCAGACTCCAGGTGAGAACACAACTCAAACCAAACCTTAACAACAACTTTGTGAAACATGGACAGGTCACTCAGCTACCAGCTCACCTTTGTCCAGACTATTGATCCGTGGACATTGGAAGGTAATAAATATGTTTTATTTGAAGCTGTTAAGCTTTTGATGATTTTCTGTGAACAATTATTTTTTTAAAGATTAATTAATTAATATAAGCACTGGGTACAGTCAGAAGCTCTGGAGGGTGAGAGAATTCATTAGAGCCAGAGCGGGGAGCAGAACAGGCAGACCGACGAAAGACACTGCTCGGGGAGCAGGGGGCGGCAGGAGAGGTCTGCGCACCATGTGGGACACTTGCCCTTGGCCCGAGATTGAACAGGCGCTGCAGAGGCTGAGGGCAGCTTCACAGCCCAGCGTTCAACCGCTGCGCCACTGGGGAGGCCCTCAACAGTTAAATATTAATAAGCTGACCAGTACAGACTGAAAATGTGTTATTACTCTCTCAATTTTAATTACCATTTTGGCATGAATAAAATATATAACTTGAGAAATAATCTATCTGTTTCTATAAATCCTGAAATGTCCAAACAGCCAAATTGTTTTGTAATGATTATATAGTAATTATTGATTTAAAGATGTTTCTACTTTAATATTTGAAGAATATTGCATGTGTGGTGATAACATGATCTACTAAACTCAGACGAGCAGTAGTGACCATGGTGGCAAATCAGCAAACATAGTCAAGGAGACCCCATTCAGATGTGGGCTTATTTCAAACTGAAAACAAATCTAAAAGCTGAAGGACAAAGATCATTAAAAACAAAGGAAGAGATATTCCAAAATTCTAGTTAAAAACAAACAAGTTGAAATAAAATACAGACAGATTAAGCACTTATTGCTAGTTTTCTATCAAAAGAGTTTGTGACCTCTTTTTTGGTTTTTATTCAGAAATATTTCTGAATAAATAAAAAATGTATGTAATTTTGCTGTTTTCATTATTTTAATAATCTTTAGTTATTCCTCTAAAATTTTTGTGGTGACTTTTTTTATTTATTTAGCTAACATTGTTTTATAATACTGTACGTGATTCAGAGGCACAGAATTACAACTCTTCAGATATATGTCACCATCCATACCCAACACCAAATACCAAGGCACCCATAGTCCTACATCATAGTCCCCTCCCTACCCCTTCTGGTAGCCTTAACTCTACAGACAAATTTCTAGGTCTGGCTACTGGTTTTTGTTTTTTTCTGAACCTTTTCTCTATATATTCCACATATAAATGAAACCAAAGAGTATGTCTATCTCCTAACATTTTTCTTCATGTAACTCCTTCCAGTTCTATCTGTATTGTTGCAAATGGTAAAATACATCATTTTTTGTTGCTGAATAGTATTCCATTGTGCATATATTTCACCTATTTTTAATCCACACTTCTGTTCTTGGGCACTTGGGTTGTTTAAATGATTTGAGTGTTGTAAATAGAAATTCAAACAATTTATGAATGTATATTTCCTTTTATTTAGTGTTTTTTCATTCTTTGGGTAGATACCTAGGAGTAGAATTGCTATATTGTATGGTAGCTCTATTTTTTTTAATGATTTATTTATTTATTTATTTCATACAAGAACTGGGCCAGATTTGTGGGAGGGTGAGAGGATTCACCAGAGACAGAGTGGGGAACAGAACAGGCAGACTGACGGAACTCACTGCTGAGGGGAGCAGCTGGCGTGACAGGAGAGGTCTGCCACACCATGTGGGACACTCGCAGGCCGGCCAGGATCAAACGGGCGCTATAGAGGCTGCGGACAGCTTCACAGCGTGGCCCTCAACTGCCTGTGCCACCAGGGGAGGCCCGGTAGCTCTATAAATAAACTATATTTTTTAAGAGCAATTTTAGGTTCACAGAAAAATTGAGTGAAAGGTACAAAGATTTCCCATGTCCCCCTAGCCTCATGCGTTCATAGCCTCCATCTTATCAAAATTCCCTACCAGAGTGGGTTCATGCTAATGTGTAATCACATGTACCCACCCTGTTAGTGAAGAATAGATTCATTTCTCTAAAAATCCTATTTGTTCTGACTATTCATAATTCCTCTGTGCTAACCCCTGGATAACATGTTTGTTTGTTTTGTTTTCGTTTTTGTTTTTGGCTGTCACCATAGATTTTTCTTTCCCAAGATATCATATAACTAGATTAGTGCAGTTATACGCCTTTGAAGCTCCTTTATATGTCTTTTAGATTTTACTGTGGCATATTACTCCACTGTCCAGATATATCTCAGTTTGCCCATTTACTTACTGAGAGATATTTTGGGTGCTTTCCAGTTTTGATAATTATGAATAATATTGTTCTAAAAGCCTTGTGTTTGTTTTGTGTGGACAGTAATTTTCAACTTACTTTGGTAAATGCCAAGGGGTGTGATTGCTGGATTGTATGATAACACTATGCTTCGTTTTATAAGAAACAACCAAACTTACTTCCAAAAGGGTTGGAACATGTTTTTCCCAACACCAGGGAATAAGATTTCACGTTGCTCCACATCCTCTCTAGCATTTAGTATTGTCAGTGTTTTGGATTTTGGCCATTCTGTTAGATGGGTTTGGTATCTCATGGCTTCACTTGCAATTCCATAATGACAGGTGATGCTGAACACCTCTTCATGTGCCAATTTGACATCTGTGTAGTTTCTTTAGTGACATGTTATTCCAGTTCTCTGGACCATTACTTGATCAGGTGGTTTGATTTCTTCTTTTTTTTTTTTTTCAATATTTATTTATTTATTTATTTATTTGTACAAGCACTGGGTACAGACAGAAGCACGGGAGGGTGAGAAGATTCACTAGAGCCAGAGCGGGGAACAGAACAGGCAGACCGACGAAAAAAAAGACACTGCTCAGGGAGCTGTGGGCACGGCAGGAGAGGTCTGCGCACCATGTGGGACCCTCACTGGTGGCTGGGGATCGAACCGGCACTGCAGAGGCTGCGGGCAGCTTCACAGCCCAGCGCTCAACCGCTGCGCCACTGGGGAGGCCCTGGTTTGATTTCTTATTGTTGAAAATGATACCGCTTGTTATTAAATTTTAGTAGGTATCTGTATATTTTAAATTATAGTCCTTTATCAGATAATGTCTTTTGAAATATTTTTGCCCAGTTTGTAGTTTGTCTTCTCATTTCCTGACTGTGTGTTTAGCAAAGTTTTAAATTTTTATGAGAACCCCTTATCAATTACTTGTCTCATGGATTGTGCTTTAGTATTATATCTGAAAAGTCATTGGAAAATTCAAGCTATCAGATTATCTTCTCTTCTAGAAGTTTTGTGGTTTTGCATTCTACATCCAAGTCTAAAGTCCAGTTTGTGTTAATTTTTGTGAAAGGTGTAAGTGCTATGTCTAGACTCATCATTTTGCATGTGGGTGACATTTGTTCCAGAAACATTTGTTAAAAAGATATCTCTGCTTCAATATTTTTTTTCCTTTGTCAAATATCAATTAACTACATTTATGGGAGGTTGATTTCTTGGCTTTCTGTTCTGTTCCATTGACCTACTTGTCACTTTTTTTTTATCATTCCACATTGTCTTTTTCAGTTTTATTTTTGCTTCTTGTATGTGTTTGTCAGTGCTTTATTAGAATATATATACCAGTGCCTCCCCGGTGGTGCAGCAGGTTGAGCGCAGCACTGAGAGGCTGTCCACAGCCTCCTCAGTGCTGGTTTGATTCCCGGGAGGCCAGGGAGATTCCCACATGGTGTGGCAGACCTCTCCTATCTCACCCGCTGCTCCCCTCTGCAGTGTATTTCTGTCCTTCTGCCTGTTCTACTCCCTGCTTTGTCTCTGGTAGATTCTCTCACCCTCCCGTACCTCTGGCTTGTACCCCATAAATAAATATATAAATATTTATTTATTGTATAAATAAATATTAAAAAAATTCTTCGTTAGTATATATATATACCAGACATACCACATCATTTCGGGACTCTTGTTCAGACAGAAGCAATGATATTTAAAATTATGAAACAGTTTGTGTGGGTGCCATATTTCTCTTTACATTTAATTCATTCAGGCATTCATAGCTAATAATGCTGTATCTAAAGTCAAACTACCGATTTCAGTAAAATAGGCACTCAAGACAAGGTCTTTAGACTTTAAGTTCAAGGCTCTTTTATGTTAGGGCATTTCCTATTTTTGCCCCAAAATTTGAGCCAATCTCTTCATGGCATTGTTTACCTCCATTTTTCCCAGGGTGTGGATCAGAGACTGGAAAGCAGGCAGGAGACCCTAGTAGATGAAGTGCAAGGGACAACAAGCAGGTTCACCACTTGATGTGAGAAGCATCAGCTGTAAATAAGGCCTTGCATCTTTGCTTTGGTTAGTGGATCTTGAGGGAAAGCAAGACATCAGTGTTATAACCTACAAAAATGACAAAACTGTTTAGTGAATTCACGTCACTGTTTGCCACCACGGTGAGTTCACAGCTTTAATAAAGTGTGGACAACATAGAATTAATGATCAATTAGTTGATGCCACAGAAAGGCATTGTAGGGTAAGGAAAATGTCAGGCTTTTCTGCCCTTCCGCCATCAGGATAGATGATGGATCCTTGTCCTGAATGCATGCCTGATGGCGGGCACCTGGAATAGGGTGTGGGCATAGGTAGATGGGATTCAGCTGAGCTAAGACTGTGCTTTTAAGGGCAGCGTCACGGGGGGACGCGAGCAGCCCCAGCCAGCAGCAGCAGAACCTGAAGGAGAAGCCGAAGCAGAAGCAGAGAACGCCAGAGAGCCCAGATAGAGTAAAGACTTGCTGGGGGCTGGGAGGCCTGCCAGCCTCCCAGCCAGCACCCCTGCCTGCCATATTCCTGGTGAACCCCAATAAAAGACCTGCAAAACCACTGAGGACTCTGACTCCTCCTTTACCCGGTCTGCATGGGATCAGAAAACCTGCACCTGTGCCCAGTCCGGCCCTTACAGGCATTTATACAGTGATGATGGTCTGGCTAAAAAAATGTAAAATCCCTCCCAACCAATTGATAGGTCTTTACCCTTGTGAACAAACCTTCCAGTCTATTATGATTGTGTAGTTTAGAGGTTTCTAGACAGCCACATGCCTGTCATAGGCCAACACTGTGAAGATTTAGCTCTCCATGCAGCCAACTACATCAAAGCAAAAGAGCTGGACAACAGAAGGGATGCTTTTGACCTTGATTTGGAAATCAGTAACCAGGTGTAGGGTAAATGATTGTCAGGGTTTTCTGCCCTCCTACCATTAAGATTAATGATGAATCCTGCAGTCTTGAATGCATGCCTGATGAAGGACACCTGGATTGGGGTGTGGGCATACTTAAGTGGATTCACCTGGACTGAGACCGGGGCTCATAAGGGCGGTGTCACAGTGGAGCAGAACACCAGAAGAGGAAAACAAGCGAGAGAGCCCAGGAAGAGTGAAGATTTGATGCGGGCTGGGAGGCCTGCTAGCATCCCGGGCCCCTGAACCTCTGCCTGCCGTGTACCTGGTATAAACTCAATAAAAACCTGCAAAAGTCAGTGAGGGCTCCAGGACTCTCCTCCTTCACCCATCTGTTGAAATTATAGAGACCCTGCTCTGCGCCCTTCCTGCCGCTACACCAAGTTGGGGCTTATAAAAAGGAAAAAAAAAGGGGGTGCATTTTTTAAAAGATTTATTTATTTATTTATACAAGCACTGGGTACAGTCAGAAGTTCAGGAGGGTGAGAGAATTCACTAGAGCCAGAGCGGGGAGCAGAACAGGCAGAAGGACCGAGGAACACTGCTGAGGGAAGCAGCGGGTGGCAGGAGAGGTCTGAGCGCCATATGGGATCCTCGCCTAGGCGGCCGGGGATCGAACTAGCGCTGCAGAGTCTGCGGGCAGCTTCCCAGCCCAGCGCTCAACCGCTGCTCCACCAGGGGAGGCCCCTGGGATGCATTTCTTCTTAATTTGTGTTATTTAGAATATATTTTTTTCTTAATCTCCAAGAATTTGGTATTTTTTCACTGCTCTTTCTGCTATTGATTTCTAGTTTAATTCATTTGTGGTTGAAGAGTAGACAGCATATTACTTCTATTGTTTTAAGTTTATTAAGGTGTATTTTATAGTGCAGAATGTGTGTTGGTGAATAGCAAGTTTGAGCTTGAAAAGACTGTGTACCCTGCTATTTTGGGATGAAGCAGTTAGTAGGTGTCAATTATACCCAGCTGATTGCTGGTGCTATTAATTTCAACTATGATTTTCTGTCTCCTCATCTGACCACTTCTGATAAAGGGATGTTGAAGTCTCCACCTTTGTTTTTGGATTCACTTGTTTTCCCTCAGTGTTACCAGTTTTTGGCTCATGTGTTTTGGTGTTTTCTTGTCAGGTAATATGCATGGTAGATTGCTCTGTCTGTTTTGATAATTAACACCTTATAATTATGTTAAGTCCTATTTTATCTCTCATAACATTCCTTCCCTGGAGTCTTCTCACTTGAAAAAAATAAGTTCTGCTTTCTTTTCTTTAGTGTTATTGTGGTGTGTATATATATTACCCTTTTAATTGTAATCTATGTGTACCTGTAGATTTCAAATGGCTTTCTTGTATATAAAATATAATTGAACCCTATTTCTAATAATTTCTGATAATTTGGGCATTTTAATTGGTGCATTTTGGCCATTGATATGTAAAGTGAATATTGATGTACTTGGATTAATATCTACAATGTTTATTACTATTTTCTATTTCTTACCTTTGTTCTTTATTCTTATATTAGTCTTCCACTTTTTTCTAGCTTTTTGTGTGAATTGAGCATTTGTGTGATTCTACTTTCTCTTTCTCTATTCTCAGTATATCTGCTATAATATTTTTTTTTACCTTTTAAAGTGATTGCTATAGAAGATGTAAAATAAATTCTGAACTAATGCAGTTACACTTTCCAATGATGCTGTGTCACTTCACAGGTATATCAAAATAATCCTAATTTCTCTCTCCTATCCCTTACTCACTGTTTTGTCTATACATAAACCTACATAAGTGCACACACACACACTGAATCATTGTTATATAATGCATTATTATTTTAAGCAAAATGTAGCCTGCTAAATAAAGAATAAGAAAAATAAGTTTTGACTTTACTTTCTCCTTTTTTTGATTCTCAATCTTCTTCCTTCCTCATGCAGTTATTAATTTCTGACATGTAAAATTTTCTCTCTAAATTATTTTTTTAACATTTCTTGCACAGCAGGACTTTTGGCAAAAAAAACCAAACAAACAAAAAAAAAAACCTCTCTTTTTTTTTTTTTGTCTGAGAGAGACTTTCTCCTTACTAATTTGATATTTTTTGTCAGTACTTCAACTATGATATTCCATTGTCTATTTACATGGCCTTTGAGAAATTAGATGTAATTCTCATTATTGCTCTTCTATAGTGAGGTGTACTTTTAATCTGGTTCTTTTCAAAACTTTTCATTTTTTTTTCAGATTTAACAAAATATTGTAGAAGTAGTTTATTTGGCCTCATCCTATCTGCGTTTGTTCTCATACTGCTGTGGGCCTATGTGTTGGTGGTTGACATTGATTTGAGGAATTTCTCAAGCATTGCTTCAACCATTACTTCTGTTACTTTTCCTCTCTTCTTCTAATATCATCGTTTTGCATGTATTCACAGTTTTATACTGTCTCACAGAAGTTCTGCTATTATTTAGTTTTTTTTTTTCTTTTTGCAGTCCCATTTCAGAAATTTCTACTGACTTATCTTTAAACTCAAAGATTCTTTCTTCAGCCATATCCACTCTCTTAATAGGTTTTCAAAAGGCACTCTTCATTTCATTTATGATGTTTCTGATCTTCAGAATTTCCCATTTATTCCTATAGTTTCCATGACTCTGCTTACATTGTCCATTGGTATTACATTCTGTTTACTTTGTGCATTGTAGCCTTTAGCATATTGATCATAATTCTTTTAAAATCCCAGACTGAGGTTTCCATTGTCCTTGCCATGTCTCAGTCTACTTCTGATGCTTTCACTGTCTCTTCAAACCGTGTATTTTGTCTTTTAGTGTGCCTTGTAATTTTTTTTTTTTCTTGACTCTGGACACGATATGCTGGGTACAACGAATTAGAGTAAAAACAACTTAGATAAAGTGTTGGGAAGTTGTGAAGGAAGAGAAGTATTGTACAGTAATAGGCTGCAGTCTTTTAGTGAGTCTGGGTTTCTGAACTGTGTACTCAATTCTTCTCAGTCCTCCCATGTCCTTCAGTAGGACAGGATGATTAGAGTTAGCTAGATTTGGATATTTTCCTTCTACTAGGTCAGGTGGATTCAGATTAAATCCTAATAATTTAAGCTCTGGTGAAATAGTTTCTCCTGAGGCAAGTATCAGTAAGAAGACCACATTGCTAAGGACATATTTAAATAGTTTCTTTTTTCTTACCATAAATCTGAGAGGATTTTTCTCTGATATTCAGTATAAAAACCTGGCTGAATTTCCAAAGACAAAACTCAGTAAATTGACTGGGGACCCATTGGAGTTCTTATTTATTTATTTATTTTTTTCTCTTTCTCGGTCTTCCACACTGAACCTTTGGTAATTCATTAGTTGTGATTGGATTTCATTACTTTGGCTTTCCATGGATATCTGTTAATAGGTTTCTTCTCTAGTAAATTCCAATTATCTGTGTATACACTCCCTTGCTATTTGTCAAATTTTGGGAAAACAACTTACACTGTGACCTCACTTTTCTGATAGTTCTAAGAAGAATGGTTGATTTTTAATTTGTTCAGTTGTTAACTTGTAGTTAGGATGGAGTGACAACTCCCAAACTCCTCTGATGTTAGACCAGAGACTGAGGTCCTGTCTTATTACATTTTTGTGAACAATAACACATTGCAAATGCAGCAAGATAATTGATATTCTGTAAGAATATTAAGAAAAAATGTTGTAAAATGCTATGTCACTAACTGTTGAAGATTTTACATAATTTAATATTTAGGATTAATGCAAAATATTAACTGTTTTTTAATTTTTTTATTATTCCATCATTCTTCCTTTTTGTAAAATGCATGCTTTCTCCTCTCAGGTGTAGTCCCTATAAAATTCCCTACAAAATTCCCTATAAAATTCCCACCACTAATTTGCCCATGTACCATCACCATAGTCCCTTGTGTTCTTCCCTCCCCTGTTTTGATACCTCTCCCTCCCCCCCCCACCACAGAGTACTCTTTGCTCCTTTGTCAAATATTTGTTGTTCATAAATGTGTGGGTTTATTACTGGGTTTTCTATTTCATCTTTGTTCCACTACCATACAGTTTTTTAAAATATATTTTTTATTTTATATATTTCACATCATTTTTCATTTTTGCACAATGCATGCATTTTCATCTTGGTTATAGCCCCCATACAATTCCCACCACCCTTGTTTTTATCCTACTCCCTTCTCCAGTTTTAATTATTATAGCTTGGTAGTATAGTTTGAAGTCTGGGTGTGTGATACCTCCATTCTCCATTTTTTTGGTCAGGAGAGCTTTGACTATTTGAGGTGTTATGTGGTTCCATATGAATTTCATCAATATTTTTTCTATCTCTTTGAAGAATTTCATTGAAATTTTTATTGGAATAGTGTTGAATCTGTAAATTGATTTCAGTGCGATGGCCATTTTGATGTGTTAATTCTTCTGATCCATGAACATGGGATGTCTTTTCATATCTTTGTGTTCTCTTCTATATTTTTTAACAATGTTTTATAAGCATTGCATAGGTGATGCATCTTTTTTGTTAGGTTTATTCCCAGTATTTGATCTTTTTGTTTGTTTCATTTATAAAAGGGATGGTTTTCTTTATTTCTTCTTCTTCAGATTGATTGTTTGCATGTAGAAAGGCTATTGATTTTTTTTAATTTTTTAAAAAATTTTTTATAGAGGCATGTTTTATTTATTTATTTATTTGTTTGTTTGCTTGTTTATACATGCACTGGGTACAGTCAGAAGCGCGGGAGGGTGAGAGAATTCACCAGAGCCAGAGCGAGGTGCAGAGCAGGCAGAAGCGAAGTACACTGCTGAGGGGAGCAGCGGGCGGCAGGAGAGGTCTGCGCCATGTGGGACCCTCCTCTGGTGGCTGGGGAGCAGCCGGGGATTGAACCGGCGCTGCAGAGGCCGCGGGCAGCTTCGCAACCCAGCGCTCAACCACTGCGCCACTGGGGAGGCCCAGAAAGGCTATTGATTTTTGTGTGTTGATTTTGTATCCTGCCACTTTACTAAATTGGTTGTTTTTTTTAAAGATTTATTTATTTATGCATACAAGAACTGGGGTACAAGCCAGAGGTGTGGGGGATAAGAGAAGTCACCAGAGACAGAGTGGGGAACAGAACAGGCAGATTGACTGAAATACACTACTGAGGGGAGCAGCAGGCAAGTCAGGAGTGGTCTGCCGTACCATGTGTATAGCTCTCTGGCTGGAGATCAAACTTGTGCTGCAGCAGTTGTGCATAGCTTCATAGGTTGCACCTTAACCCCTGAGATACCCTGATTGATTATTTTGATTAGTTTTTTCTCTAATGTTTTCAGGGGTTCTCTATGTATATGTCATATTGTCTGCAAATAGTTATACTTTTATTTCCTCTTTCCCTGTTTGGATTCCTTGTATGTCTTGCTCTTGTCTTATTGCACTGACTAGGAATTTCAGTATTATATTGAAGCAGTGGTGAGAGTTGGCATCCTTGTCTTGTTTCAGATCTTAAGGGAAAAGCTTTCTGCTTTTCACCATTGAGAATGATATTGGCAATGGGTTTGTTGTATATATCCTTTATTATGTTATGTTCCTTCTATCCCAAGAATTTTGAGAGCCTTCATCATAAATAGATGTTGGACTTTGTTGAATACCTTCTCAGCATCCATTGATATGAGCATATGTTTTTTGTTTTTCTTTTTGTTGATGTGGTGAATTACATTAATTGACTTTCAGATGTTGAACCACTATTCACTAAACATTTTAAGCAAGTCTTTTTTAACTCATTGGTTTCTGATGCTTAGGTGGGTTAAATGATTGAAAAATCACCTCTGTCATTGTGGCTCCTTTCTAATATGTTACCTGTCATTTCCTTAGTGATGAGAAGCAGTCACACTTTTTTTTTTAAAGATTTACTTATTTATGCATACAAGAACTGGGGTACAGTCCAGAGGTGTGTGAGGGGGTGAGAAGATTCACCAGGGATAGAATGGGGAACAGAACAGGAGAATTTACTGAAAGACACTGCTGAGGGGAGCAGCGGATAAGTCCGGAGAGGTCTGTTGCACTATGTGGGTACCTCCTGGCCAGGGATCGAACTTGTCCTGCAGTGGCTGCTGATAGTTTCATAGGTTGCAAGGGGTCTTAACCCCTTGCACCATCAGGGATGCCCTAGAAGTCACACTTTTACAAAGGGATGAAACCAGTAGTAGAACCCCACATCTTAAAGGAGACTCCATTGGATAATAATAATCTAATAATACTATTTTTGTCTGCTATTCCTCATATATTTTCCTCAGTTGAGGTTCTATGAATGTGTATGCTCATGATTTGTGAGAAGTGAGTGACACATGTAAAATTTTTACTTTCATTGTTGTTTTCCCCCAGTTCAATTTTACTTTATTTATTTTTAAAGATTTATTTATTTATGCATACAAGAGCTGGGGTACAGGCCAGAGATGTGGGGGGTGAGAGGATTCACCAGAGACAGAGTAGAGAACAGAAAAGGCAGATTGACCAAAGTACACTGCTGAGGGGAGCAGCGGGTGAGTCAGGAAAAGTCTGCTGCACCATGTGGGTTGCTCCCTGGCGGGCCGGGAATCGAACTCGTGCTGTAGAGGCTGCGGATTGCTTCATAGTGCAGTGCTTAATCCCTTGCACCACAATTTTACTTTAATAGAGTAACGTTTCAAATACATTTTATGCTTTGTTATATTTTATAGATTGTTGGGCTTTGTTCTGTCTTTTAATCTTCTCAAATTTCTTTGTTTATGGGTCACTCTTGAGCGCATCATAGCACATATCTGTTTCTCTTTTTTTCATGCAATAGAGATCTCATGGGAAAATTACAATTTAAAACAGGGCAATACAAAACAGAAAGACTGAAACACCACTCTTTTTTCCTACAACAGGACTTGAATTGAGGATTTAGTGACCTCACTAGTTATCAGTAAAAGCATGAACACAGACCAATGCCTAAAAATTCAAATAAAAAATCTTCAACTACTACTACCATTACAGCTATACAAATATATAGATATAGATATAGATATAGATATAGATATAGATATAGATATAGATCTGATCCCAATACTAGACCCTGGTCTTTAAACTAAATTATATTCCTGGAGTTCAGAATCCCCTCTGCTTCTTTCATATAAAGCCAAATTGTTTTTTTGGCTTTGTCAAGAGGTGCTTTATATCAACAATGGGTGTCCTTTGAAAACCTGATCCCATCTGTAAGACATTTAGTAGAAATTCTTGGAGTTTTCTATCATTTGGGAGGTGCTCATCCCTAATTCATAACAGTGAGGAAAGGTTGATGAAAATGAGGATGATGATAATTTTACTTTTCCCTCATTATAAAAGTTCTTTGGGAAAATTTCTTTTGAAATGGGGATGGGAAGGGTCAAATATGTCCTCTCCAGTTAACCAAATTTGCAGAAATTTCTTTGATCTTTGTGCAATATTTTATTTTAACTCCTCTAATGTTCTAAAGAAAGTGTCACAACCAAAACACCTAAAACGAGGATAGTTTGTAGTTTGCTTTTCTTGAAATATCTTTCTAAAGCAAATTGGCACAGATCATCCCCCACTTGTAAAGAATTATTCCATGATGACAACTGGCCATTGGTTACTTGACTCAAGTTTTGCCAATGCTAAGCTCTGGACAACATACTGTGCTTAAAAAATAAGGATCACTTGTTTTTCTCTGACCCATTTTGATGGTAGAATTCAAGTATTCCTAAGGTGGCAATAGCAGTTTAACTTTACACATTGTTTCTGGCCACTTTAAACAACTGCAAACTTTAGCTTTCTTCTTCTTCTCCTTCTTCTTCTTCTTTTTTTTTTTTTCTTTAGTGATACCATTGTGGTTAGTGGACTATAGTTAGGAATTAAAAACAAAACTTGACTTTAAGTTCAAACTGAAATTCTGATAGCAAAAGTCCACTGGACTACCAGATCTCTTAAAAATTGTGTGCATTCTTGTTAAAATCCAGATTCCAAAAGGTCAAAAAAAATCTGACCTTCAAATGGGAAAATATTTTCTGAAGATATTTTATATATAAAAATTAAGCTATAGCTTAAAGGGAAATATATAAAAACAGAGTTTCATCTGTTACTACATGATTGAGTATCTAAGGTTATTCAGTTACAGAAAATTCACTACACAAAGGGTCCAAAACCTAGTGTGAGCCTCATATTCATAAATTCTTACATATATGAAATTATACAAAATATCACTATGTCTCAGCTTATTCATTTGAACAACGAAATAGTTGTTTCTGTTCTGTCACCGGTTTGTTTTGAGAATCATATGTAATAATACAAATTAGGTTTCTTTATGAATTTTTAAAAATACTACAAAATTACTTCTAAAAAATACTACAGAAAAGAAGCTTTTTTGCCTTCTTTTACTATCCTTGCATCCTCCCAAGATTTATATTGTGACCTATAGCAAATTTCAGTCTTGGACTTGGAACTCAATTCTACAATATCTTGAAATGTCAGTTTATTCCAAAAACTTGCTTTGAGCTCAGAAATTTAAAAAAAAATGCTTAAGAAGAAGTCCTAAGGTTAGTTAAGAAATGATAGAATCAGTCAGTCATGCAACAAAAATCACTGAAATCTAATAATCGAGCCAGATTTTAGAAGTGAGTCAGCCAATGATTTAAACATTTTAGCTGTGCAAAAGTTTATACAAATGAAATTACTGAGAGCCTTTCCATGAAACCATTTCAGAAACCCCACTCCAGCCAGAGGACCAGAGCAGCCCTGTTTGTTGGAGGCCTCAGTTCAGAGACCACCAATTTTCAAATGGATTAATCTAGCGTGTGTCCTTGCTTAAACTACACCTTGTGTGGGAGAAGGACATGAGCGTTACGTAAAGGAGCCATGGCACTGTGGAAGCAGGTGGTTGTCCTGGCGTCCTTTTCATCTGTGGCACCAGGTTTGAGTGACCCTGAGAGGAGGGGGGTCTGTGGAGCACATTTTGGAAACCTGTGACCCTGTTAGCTCTGTCATCCAGTGTGGGAATCGTTTCTACAGCATCTTTGACTTGCTATCATCTATTGCTTGATTTTCTCGCACTCTTCAAAGAGGTCATGTGCCCTGATGTCCAATAGTTCTGGTTCTTTGAAAATGAGTCCTTGGGTGGGGCTGAAAACTCAGGCTTTCCCTAGAGACAAACTGTTTCTAATTCCATCATTTTGGGCAACTCAGACTCTCCTAAGTGTGGACAGCAGTCATGTCTCCTCTGTGTCTTCTCTCCTATATAAGCATTGCTAGTTTACTTGAATTTTCCAATTTTTCATTGTTAGCCAACTTCCTTGGAATTATCAGTCATGTGTTAATAGTCTTCTTAAAATCTGGTATTAGACTAGAACCCAGCATTCCAGATTTGGCTTCCCAGCACATATTCAGTAGAGACATTGTTACTCCTGAGCTAGTCCTACTACTTCATCTACTGAGGCGACTGCTAGTTAAGATTCAACTGCTAACCTGAGTGATTCAACAAATAACACACTGGGCCATGATTTGTTGTATAGTAAGTGTGAGAAGCCTAATACATTTTTAGGGTTTATGCTGGGCACTTCCATACTTACCCTTTTTGCTGTACTCTTTTTTTTTTTAATTCTTACTTTCTATTTTATTTGCGAATGAGCCTATTTGCTGTCTAGTGATTATCAAGATGACCCATTTGCCTTACTAGATCCTGGAAATATTTTACATATTTTTCATCATTTTTCATTTTTGTACAATGTATGCATTTTGATCTTGGTTATAGTCCCCATATAAAATCTTCATCCAATAGTAATCAGATGTGGGTGACATTTATTTATAACTATTTTTTTTCACTGACAAGTGGGGTTTGTCTGGGCCCAAACAGCTGATAGACAAGCTAGAATTTCAAGCCTTGAACATGTTTAAAGAATTTGTATCTTCTTCATAGTTATAAGCACCATCACAAATAAGTAAATCAGCCTTATATTATGAAAATCCCCCTTCATAATATAACCATTCAGTACCCTTTTGGTACCTCCAAATCAAGGTGTTTTGAATTAATCAAACCCTGGAATTACATTAAGTGGTTTACAAGAGACTGTGAGTGTAGTAGCAGCTGAACAAGGTATTATTGCATTTACCCCAAAGCTCCACATGTGTAAAAACATTTACCCTAATTTTAAGCATTCTCTCTTGAGTCTCTGTGGAATTTGTGAGCTTTGAGACACAAAGGAAGGAGAAAAAAGAAGTGAACAATTTCTACAGCATGTCAGAATCTGGCTATTTTGAAGCCATCTTTCTCTCTAGGAGGAAAATTGCCCTTTCTTTCTTCCTTCCTTCTTTCCTTCCTTCCTTCCTTCCTTCCTTCCTTCCTTCCTTCCTTCCTTCCTTCCTTCCTTCCTTCCTTCCTTCCTTCCTTCCTTCCTTCCTTTCTTTCTTTCCTTTTCTTTCCTTTTCTTTCCTTTCCTTTTCTTTTCTTTCTTTTCTTTCCTTTCTTCTTTCCTGAGAACCTGTAATGGGTGGAAGAGCAGTTAAACCATCACTCTTTCACAATTGTCTCTTATTTCCTGATCACACCATGCGGTAATTCTACAGCCTCTGAATGGAGGTTGCTGTCATTATTTGATTTCCTTTTGCAATCCATTCAAGTTACCAGTAGCACCTCCAGCTTCCCGTCTTCCATAAATGTAAACCAACAACCTCATTGATGGTAAAGGTAGGCAAAATGTCCAAAATAATAAATTATGCCCTTTCACATGCTTGGGTAATGCCAGATTTGATCCAGACATTTGGCTCTCTCAGGGACTATCTCACTGAAGCAGGAATTATTTTATCACAAAGACACACACCATTGTATCTCTACAGAATAGCATCATGTGAACATATCCAGTGGTCATCTAGTATCCTCTATGTCAAAATCAATCTAGAACTTTTCACCCTAATATTATAAAAAATCAAAAGGCATAAAACCAGGAAAAAGCAAATTTTGAAGACAGAAATATTGAAAATGTTCTGAAGTTATGTTGAAACATTTTTTACTTGATCAGTTATCAACAGACGGCTGCATGTGTTGAGTAAGTTACCAAAGCTAAACTGCACTGGTATAAACACCATTTCCTGTTTTTGTGTCTAGAATAGAGGAGCCCAAATTTTGCTGTCTACTTTTGCTTTTCATAAAATTAATTCTCACATCTCATCCTCAGTCAACACAGGCAACCCACCACAAATGCTCCGGCAAAAAGGGTTCTTGTGCAACACACTTTGGGAACACTTCCACAGATGGGGAACTCAGACTTTGAAGCTGGAAGGAGTTGTGGAGAGTAGGGTATCACCTTGTCTCTACTCACACCCCTCCCTTGTCTTTCCTTAATAACCATGAAGTAAGTCATCCAGCTACTTCAATCCTAAGAGATACCTGAAACCACACAGCCTCCAAGACTTGGAATTAGCTACTGGGTTAAATAAACATACACAGTACCACAATGGTTAAAAGATGATAATGTTGCAGGATCTGGTTTAAGTTTTTACATCTTTTAACATTTTTAATATTTGCCAAAATCCATGAAGCACATGGTGTTATTACTGAAAGATAACATAGCGCAGTAGACAAGCCCACAAATTCTAGAGCAGGGCGGTCTCTAATGAGCTGTGTGACCTTGAGGGTATTACTTCACTCCTCAATGACACAGATTCCTTGTCTGTGAAAGTTTCAGCCCTTACATTATCTACATTTTACGTACAAAGTAGCAGAGGTCAAAGACTTCACTCACAGTACATGATGATGAGAGTTGAACCCAGAAATTTGAAATCTGTACACCTTCCTTACTCCACCCTGCTTCTGCAAGTTACAATTATAAAATATTGTTTTCTCCTTTAAATTTTCTCTTCCTGAAATAGTGTCTATAGTTGTGCTTCTACTGTGAGGATATAATCAGATGATTCAAATAAAAAGAGCAGCTGATCATATATTTGAGTCAGTGATTACTTGTCACAGATTCACTAGATGTGAAATATATGAAAGGTATCTTGCTTAGGCTTGAGAAGTTGTCCTTGTTAGTCAATATAAAACAATAAAATGATCTAAAATGATAGTAAGTGTTATAACTCTCCAAGTGATCAGATTGCTTTTTTAAAAAGATTTATTTATGTATACAAGAACTGGGGGTAGGGTAGGTCAGAGATGCGAGGGGTGAAAGGATCCACCAGAGACAGAGTAGGGAACAGAACAGGTGGATTGATGGAAAAACACTGCTGAGGGGAGCAGCAGTAAGACAGGAGAGGCCTGTTGCGCCATATGGGTCAGCTCCCTGGCCAGGCATTGAACTCATGAGTCAGTGGCTGCCGATAGCTTCATAGTGCTGAGACTTAACCCACTGGGCCACCAGAGAGACCCCATAATTGATTTCTCTCAGAGAAAGTGATGAAAGAAAGAGACAGACGGAGACAGAGCAAAGCAACAACCTCAATATCACACAGTGATACCTCTGCCATATTCTCTTGGTCCCACAGACCAAACCTGATCTCATGATGAATTGGTTGGGGGACATACACAGGAATTGGGCATTAATAGGGAACATCATAGAAGCTGGTTGCCACAGCCACTGTCTTTTCCTTTAAAACTAGTTACATATTTTAGAAAGACTGTTATGCTTGCATTAGTTCCTTATCACATAACACTAATGTGTAAGCTTGAGAATAAAGAGAACTATTGGAAAAATGTAATCCAGCATCCAGTCATGAAGGGTTTTGTATGCCAAGCAATAAGATTTTGTCTTGTATCCAATGGCAGTTGGGAGGATTTCAAGTAAATTATTGACACTACAGCACTTATGTTATGAGAATATCCCTCTGGCCATGGTGGAAGATGGATCGAGGAAGTAAAGGCCAGAGGATAAGACCAGTTAGGTCACTGCCACAGAGTAGGCAGATGTGGGGTTTCCAACAAGAGTAGAACTAGAAGTAATGACATGGAAGGGATGGATTCATGACATGATTATCAGGAAGAACAAATTGCTTGGTGACTGGGTAGGTCATGAGTAGGGAAGAGATCATGAGAAGGAAGAAAATCTCAAGTTTATGATTTTTGTCATTTGTCATCTATTTCAATGGTCTTATGTAAATGAGAGGGTATGTGTGAGGGTCCTAACACTCTGTGTGGCACGGGAGTGATACAAAGAATTGTAGCTAAATGTAAATATAAAGAAAGCAAATCATGAATATGAATTAATAAAAAGAAACTCCAGTGCATGTGTATGCATATCAATGAAAGCATGAATAAAGAATTCAGAACAAAAACTACCTATTTATTTTAAAAATACTGATTTCACCTCTTCATCATATAGACTTTTTATTTTCAGAAAAGCACCATGTTTCACAAAGTCACTAATGTCAGGATTGGAGTCTAATAGAAAGTAGAAAGTTAGAATAAAAAAATAATAATGGCATTGGACCTATAATATGTTCATAATTTGGAAAAATAGATGAATAAACATAATACAAAGAAATATTTAATTTGTAGGTAAAAGTGGTTCCAGACTTTAAAGAAATGTGTGTGTGTCATGTGTTTGTGTGTGTGTATACACACATGTACTTATATATACACAAACATTTTGAAAACATACATATAAATAACACATTTGACAAAAGTTGCATAAGGAATTGATTCAAAATAATATGTTAGTGAAATGTTGACCCAATATACAATCCTTAAAGGCCAGCTCTTCAATTTTTAGTAAACTCTACTGCACTGTCACCAATGTTGACTGGAAATTATTCCCCTTCATGTTACCTTTGTTAAGTAAATACCTCATTTTATATTTTTGACTTGTCCCTAAATGCCTGAAATGTAATGTGTTTTGGACTTTTATTTTCCCTATTTCATTTTTGCCTGTTTTGGAAGAATGGTTGTGCATAAAGTGAATTATGTCCCTTTTTAAAAAATTATTATTTTACTTAAGGGCTGTTTTGCTGTCTTTAGTCATCCCTGCATGAGCTGAGAGTGTGGAAACTGCCCTGTTTTCTTCTCCCAGTTCTAAAGCCCTCCTCTTGTCCACATGGAGCCGTAAGTGGGGACAGTACTGAGTGCTCCTTTTGGTTAAGGGTAAAGGACTGCATCATTCCCAAGGACACACAAGTAAAACTGCTGAACTGTAGTCTGCAGGGAAAACCACAGTCGGTGGAAGATTGCCATAGTACAATTTCAAAAGAAGTGGTTCATGCCCCTTGCTATCTAGGGTGTTTATAAGGTGGGATCTCTAGAACATAATTTTGGCAGATGCTATAAGTAGCTATAATGCACCATTGTGTAAGTAGGGCTACTTGAACTTATCAACCTGGAGTTGTAAACCTTCACCTCTTAATAATCCTGCTTCTTATCCCCCCTTCAAAATGAGTCATTAAGAGTATAAAATATAACCAGCTGTTGGAATGTAAGAACATGGGTTATTACATTATAATGAACTCCAAAATGCAGTGAGGCAAATTGTAGGTATGTAGTTTCATTTCAGATATGGGTCTTTCAGGCCTTTCTTTCCTTCTTCCTGTCTCTAGTTTCTTCTCCTAATACTAACTCAATTATTGCTCAGGCCCAAACTAAATTACTTTCTTTCTTAGCCTCTTTTTACATCCATGGAAGCTTGTTTTCTTAGACTGTGGACCTCGTTTCCCTTCTAAATTTATTCTTAGAAGCTTCTGGACACCTTTGCCAGCAAGACTCCATGGTATTCCTGGACCAGACATTTTCTTGACTGCCTCTGTGAGGAGGGTGACTTGTTCTCCTAGACAATTCTAGACGATGTGGGTTGTCTTGATGTGCTTATTAATAGTGATCCCTTTTAGTCTCAAAAACAGTCTAGTTTGGATAATAAATTGTATGATCACTTCATTCATGACATCTTTCTTATCAGAGTTTGAACATTACTGGGAAGGGATCAGAGGGAGCCACTCATGGAGATCACCCTTCTGTCAGAAAGAATAGAATTTTCTAGGCAACACTCATGCACAATTTGTATCGGTCATTGCTTTGCGATTCCTATAATCCTCATTTTTCCAATGTAGAAGTAAAGGCTCAGAGAGATGAAGCAACTGGCCTATGGACACAACGGTGGGGCTGTTAACTGGAACCAAGTTCTCCTCATTTCACAGACTGTTCTTTCCATAAGACTTCAACCTTTTTGTCTTTTGGGTGGTGATATGTCCACAGCCAGACCCTCTGGGTGAGGACATCCTACTTGATACTTTTCTTACTCTCACTTGCCATTTCTCCAACTCCTAGAAACCTTGGTAATATTCCATTTCTTCTATATTCAGTAACCTGTAGTATGCAGGATACAGTGACACCTAGAGAATTCTGTCTGTCTATAAATATCTAGAGAAAATACTCAGATAAATTCTTCTTGGAAACAAGGTTACTGCCATCTCCTCTGTTGTCTGTATAACTAAGATCTATAAAGATTCCTTTAGCAATTAGATCAATCAATTTGAAACAGAGGTGAGTGAAGACTTGTAACAGGTGAGACACCATTGTACAGTGGAGAAGTAACAAATAAGTTTTTTTTTTTTTCTAGTTTACTCATCTGTTAACCAGAAGGAAGGATTACACTGGCTGCTAGTTACTGATAAAATTTATATAATGTGCCTAACCTAGGGGCTGGTACATTAGAAGGGATTGTGAAATGCTAAATGTTGGGCCTCCCTGGTGATACAAGGGGTTGAGATGCAACCTATGAAGCTGTCTGCAGCCACTGCAGCACGAGTTTGATCCCCGACCAGGGAGGTAACCATATGGCACAGCATATCTCTCCTGACTCACCCACTGCTCCCCTCAGCAGTGTATTTCAGTCAGTCTTCCTGTTCTGTTCCTCAGTCTGTTTCTGGTGAATCCTCTCACCAACCCACCCCCATCCTACCCACCCCACATACACCTCTGGTCTGAACTCAGTTCTTGTATGCATAAATAAAAAAAAATCTTTTTAAAAAAGAAATTCTAATTGTCTTTCTACCCTCCTCTCTAAATGGTTGATGCTGCATTTCCATCTGCCTTAAGAGATTGTGGTAAAAAGAGAGAAATAAATATGAGCTCTGGAATTTACAAACAAAATTAGGGAAAAATTAGTTAAAGAAAACAGTCCTCAGCTTCATGCAGAAAATATGTGCCCAAGTCCCGTAGTTACCACTTTCAGTGCTAGAAAGGTCAGGGCTGATCAAGTGAGAGGCAGCTTCCTTGTGGAATGCAGCCTGGGGCTTCCTTTGTGCCTCCTATCAGATGAGGCTTCCGACACTTCATGCAGAGTAAGAGATCTATAATATTTCTGTTATAGCAACCATGCACCAGGCTCTAGGTGGGGTAGTTCAACCTGGTCTAACCACATGACATTGTCCTTGTCCCCAGAGGAAGCACTTTCCCTAGAGACTGCAGAGATGATGGAAAGGACAAGGGACTATGGTGATGGTGCATGGGTGAATTGGTGGTGGGACTTTCAAGGGGAAATCATACATTGTACAAAAATGAAAGATGATGTAATAAATATATTAAAAAAATTATTGAACTTATAAAAACAATAAAACAAGAAAGTGAAGCCAGAGTAGCCAAGCCTCACGAGCCAGGGTTTATGAGGAGTCACCACCTTTTCTCAAGGCTGCAGTGATGTGGGAGGAAGTGTGCCTAGGTTGAATCTCTGCTCATTAAGTTGGGTTAGTGGCAGGGCAGAAGCAAAGAACAGAACCCGCATAGAAGTCCAAAGCAGGGCCTCCCCTGGTGTCACAGCGGTTGAGCGCTGGGCTACGAAGCTGCCCACAGCCTCTACAGTGCTGGTTCAATCCCCGACCACCGGGTGAGGGTCCCACATAGCACACAGACCTCTCCTGCCTCTCGCTGCTCCCCTCAGCAGTGTACTTCGGTCCTTCTGCCTTCTCTGTTCCCCACTCTGGCTCTGGTGAAGTCTCTCACCCTCCCGCCCTTCTGACTGTACCCAGTGCTTGTATAAATAAATAAATCTTTAAAAAAAAAAAAAAAGAAGTCCGAAGCAGGAGAGCAACATCCTCAGACAAAAGAGGAAGGGCCTGCTCTTGTCCTGTCAGCCCTTCTCATCCTGGGACCACACCAGGGCCTTAAAGACTCGCAGAGCTTCCAAACAGTAGATGGGCCTCAGGGATAGAGACCATTTTATTTGGCAAAATTCTCTAAGGAGGTACTATCCTACTAAGAGGAAGTTCTTTGATGAGAGTTCATGATAATAGACTGTATCTGCATCTAGGTATGTATGTGTTAGAAAGAATAAATTTTTGTGAAGATTGTATGAAAGCACATGCTAGTTATATTGTTGATATTATTATCACCCAGACTGGTGTGCCCAGTTTTCTAAGTTTCTTCTTTTAACTTTTCTATTGATAATATAAAGATGATTTCTCCATTTCTGTTCTATTTTCTTTTTTTCATAGGTTTATTGAAATGTAATTGACATATAACATTGTGTAAGTTTAAGGTATACAGTGTGATGGTCTGATACACATATGCATTGTGAAATGATTAACACCCTCAGCCCCTCACACAGTTACCTTTGTTCTGTTTGTAAGTTGTGAAAACATACAAAGACCTACTGTCTTAACAACTTTCAAGTACATAAACAGTGTTGTTAATTAGCTTTATCATGCTGTGTATTAGATTCCAGAACTCTTTAACATAATAACTGGATAGTTATATCCAGGTTCTGTTCTCAATCTCTTTTTTGATAGATGATAGATAGATAGATAGATAGATAGATAGATAGATAGATAGATAGATAGATAGATAAATGATAGATAGAAATATGTATCTATATTTAATATGATATAATTATGATATACTAACATATGTTCATATTTATGTACATACCTATGTAGACTCATAGGAAATGTAGTTCTGGTACTTGAATATATGTATTTTTAATAAAACTTAAATATTGAGCTTTCATTCTGTAGCCTCCCTTTTTACACAGCAATAAATGTGGAGGATGTTTCCAGAGTCATAGAAATGCATCCACTTCATTCTTTTAAACTGCCCTGGAGCAAGCCAGTGAATGGATATAATGCATCCAAATTAGACACACCCATGGGGCCTCCCCTGGTGGCGCAGTGGTTGAGTGCTGGGCTACGAAGCTGCCCACAGCCTCTGCAGGGTCAGTTCGATCCCCGGCCGCCGGCAAGGGTCTCACATGGTGCGCAGGCCTCTCCTGCCATGCCCACTGCTCCCCTCAGCAGCGTATTTCGTCAGTCTACCTGTTCTGTTCCCCGCTCTGGCTCTGGCGAATTTTCTCACCCTCTAGTGCTTCTGACTGTACCCAGTCCTTGTATAAATAAATAAATAAAATTAAAAAAAAAGAAGACAAATTAGACACACCCACAGCTGAGAAAATTGCTTCAACTTTCCTAATTACAAGTTACACTATCAGGCCTCCCCCATGGTGCAAGGGGTTAAGACACAACCTATGAAGATGTCTGCAGCCACTGCAGTATGAGTTCGATTGCTGGCCATGGAGCTACCCACATGTTGCAGCAGATCTTTCCTGACTTGCCCGCTGCTCCCCTCAGCAGTGTATTTCAGTTGATCTGCCTGTTCTGTTTCCCACGCTGTCTCTGTTGAATCCTCTCATCCCCCCACACCTCTGGCCTGTACCCCTATTCTTGTATGGGTAAATAAATAAATCTTCAAAAAAAGTTATGCTATCAACACTCACATTTGTTAGTGTCACATGAATTAGTGTTTCTTTATGGGATTTCTGAACAATTCGGGTCACCTTCAGCTAAATTAAAATATCAGTGAGCAGAGGGGAGAACATCTTTGCAACATATCTCCAAAGTTATGATACATATTTTACAGTTCTGGATCATGATTCAAAGTTATATAAAGAAACTCTCCAGATTAATACAGAAAAGGGACAGGAGAAAAAAAATGAAAAGAAAAATAATCAGAGAATCAGAGAAGAAGGTCATTAAATATATAGAAAATATATTCTACCCTTCCAACAAACAAGGAAATACAAAGTCTAACAGTAAGTGAATATTTTTCTACACTAGTTTGACAGACACAAAAAGACCTGATTATGCTAAGTTAAGAAAGAAGAAGAGGTTGGGCCTCCCCTGGTGGCGCAGTGGTTGAGCACTGAGTTGCGAAGCTGCCCAAAGCCTCTGCAGTGCTGGTTTGATTCCCGGCCACCGGCGAGGGTCCCACATGGAGCGCAGACCTCTCCTGCCGTGCCCGCTGCTCCCCTCAGCAGTATACTTCGTCATTCTGCCTGTTCTGCTCCCCGCTCTGGCTCTGGTGAATTCTCTCACCCCCACACCTCTGGCCTGTACCCCAGCTCTTGTATTCATAAATAAATAAATCTTAAAAAAATAAAGAAGGAAGAAGAGGCATTTCTCATATCTGCTCGCTAGGACACAGCTGGACAACCCACTGCTTTTCAAATAACGTGGCCCAGCAAGCCCACCACAAAATTTATTGGCCTCAGATTCAGAATTCCTCAATATGGTCCTGTCCGCCTAGGGCTTTGCACCGTGGGGAAAGGGGCAGGAGTGAGACTGTATCATCCTGGTGGCAAATCCCCAAATACCAAATAGAATGACTGTGATCCCAACACTTGCTCCTGTGGCTGACTGTAGCTAACACCATCTGACTTCCCTTCCCCAGGATAGAATTGTTCTCCAGACTGGCGAATATTTCAGTATTATTCAGCTGTTGTTGGCCCCTCTATGCCTCCACTCCTTCCCTGGCATGTTCAAGGTAATAAAGCCAGCACTGTTAACTCCCAAACTCTAAGTCCCACCATGTGACTGTGGGAACATTGTCTAACTTGCCTCCACTTCCTCACTTACCAACCTAATCTGAAAATCTTCAGAGTACCTGCCTGTCAGGATAGTGGTATTTATAAGATGGAGTGCACCAGGAAAGCCTTAGAAGAGTTGGGCAGAAGTAAATGCACTATAACATTAGCAGTTTTATTAGGTGTATGAAGTCCATCTGTGGACAAAGTTTAAACTATTTGCCAGAAAACTCTTAATCCGTTGTCCCCACTTCAAAGAAAGTGCTGTGAGATCTGGAAATGGGCATGAGAACAACACAAGAGGATACCAGCCATACTTACACCCTGTCAAGGCCTAGCATTCCCTGATGCTTCCTCCTATGAAATAACAGCTTTCTTTCAAACACTATGACTCATATTGAGCTTGTATTGCACTATGAACACAAAAGTACTTTAAACATGTAAGGTATGTGTCAGTATACTGTATGATGAGTGGATATGAGAGAGAAGGGAAGTGTGGGGAACAAAGCTTATTAAGAGAAAACATTGATTTGGTCCAAGACTTGTGGACTGGCAGTGGAAAGAGAAAGGGAAGTTGAAAGAAATGAGAGGTCACAAAGTCACAGTTCCAAGTTTTGTGATTGACATTGAAGGGGAGAAAACATATATTTGTTGAACATTTGCTCCAAGCCAGACAAGTCCCAGATTTGTTTGTGTACTTAATGTCTAGTCCTCACAATTCTGAGAGCATTATTGCCAAACCCATTGTCTTCATGTTTGCCTTTGTTTTTGTTTAGATCAAGGAACAACCTCATCAAAGATTTACGCTATTAAGTTAATTAAACAAAGAGGCCATTACACCAGGTAGTTTGACACCTTAGCAGCCTATGTAAGCAAACCCAAACCTGGGCCTGAAATGCCTCAGGGTTAAGAAACCAAAACCTCTGGCCAGCTAGTCACAAACAGCCAACGAGTTTTGCCAAACAAGGAGACCACTTAAGCTCCAGCACCATCCAATTCAAGTCTATTTTTGTTCAAATAAACTCATACAGGTTTTTAAAGCCTGATTTTGCCTGTAACAGTTCTGGTGTCCAAAGAGGAAGCCAAAGGCGAGGTACACTGCCTCCAGGTAAAAAAATCAAAACCTAAAGACAATCAATCATAAACAGCCTACTAGACATTCCTAAATAAGGCCACCTCTCAAGCTGTCATACAGTCTAATTCAAATCAATTATGGCCCAAACAAGCTTAAAATTTTTAATATGCCTCTGTTTCTTCCAACAAGACTCATCTCTGGATAACTTCAAGTCCCCTCTATGTCCTAGTGCCCTTATTTTCTATATGCCTCATTTTGAAATCTTTTTTGTGGTCTCCAGATGGAAGACTACATAGTGGTTTGCATGTGAAACATACGAATCAAAGAGATAAGCTAAACTTTTGGCAAGGTGAAGGAAAGACTTTTGTGCCCCAACAATTAGTAGATAGTTGGTCTGGGCTATTTGGAGGGCAGAAATATTTGCAATTATTGGAAGGACATGGACACAGAGTTAGCAGGGAGATGTAATTGGGAAAGGAGTTCAGAAAGGTTTACTAAGAAACCTATAGGTGAAAGAGAAGAAACGTAAAATATTCTAAGTAGTCTCAAGCTTATTGAAAGAAAAACTGAAAGTGAGACCCTAAAAATGAAGGGGATGTGGGAGAAAAAGTGCGTCAAAGGAAAACAAGTAGAATGGGTAGCCATGGATTTTACTTGAAGATAGCTTTAAATACTCGCCTCGCCCTCAATGAGGACAGTCCAAATTTTATGTTAATAAGAATAGAGTGACTAGATGTTTTCATAGACACAATTGAATTGGCAGAGTATGTTATCTCAGTTACTTTATTACATCTTTTTCTAAAAGCAACACTACAGTACAATGCAATGACATGGAGTTTTCTAGAAGACCCAGTTTTAGGGTAGGGCTGTGGTTCTTGAGATCATAATAGTTAAGCAGTGGAATCTGACTACATCTACCAAAGCATCGATTTGTGGCCACCTTTGAAAGAAAGAAGCTGACATGACAATATTTTTTAAATATTTATTTATTTATTTATGCATACAAGAACTTGAGTGCAGGCCAGAGGTGTGGGATGGGGGGTGGGGTGGGGGAAGAGGATTCACTAGAGACAGAGTGGGGAGCAGAACAGGCAGATTGACTGAAATACACTGCTGAGTGGAGCAGCAGTGAGACAGGAGAGTTCTGCTGTGCCATGTGGGTAGCTCCCTGGCTGGCTGGGATTGAACTCATGCTGCAGAGGCTACAGACAGCTTCACAGTGCTGTGCTTAACCCCTTGCACCACCAGGGAGGCCCAAGTCCACCTATTTCCACGCTTGAGCAATGATGTGTCCTCGGCCTTTGATACTGTAAAGAGGAAATTACATTGTGAAATTTTCTTAACATCCAAGTTGGTTCTCTTTGTTCTTCCTGTTAAAACTCCACACAGTCACCTTCCAAATTCCACATTACTGGGAATTATTTGGAGGACAAAAGTTCCCAGGACAAAGTTTCGTGGTTTATGTACACAAAACCTAGTTTCTATTATTTTCCATTTGGTTATTAGCAGTTATACTAAAGACATAAATGGGAAGTATATTTGTGAATATTTGCATCCTCTGACACAAACTTCATTCCCTTTGGGATCAACAGAACCCTTACTGGAATATGCAGATATTTTTGTTGCTCTCCTCTATTTTTATGTGATTAATTCACTTATTAGTATAGTAAACAGAAAAAATTGCCAGTATAAGGCTGTAGACTCTATCCTAAATTAAATGATACTTGCCGGTTGAAGGGGCATTACCTACTTTTCTTCACACCAGTTCATTGCCATTGGATGAACAAGTGGGTGAAGTAGACTTAAGAAAGGGCAAAGCTTTCTGTTCTACTTATAGCACAAAGATGCCCTGCAGAGATTTGTAACTTTGCACTACATGTAAACTGAAAAATGAATAAGGAAAATTTCAAGAGGACATGTGAACAAAGTGAAAAAAAATTAGGAAAGCTCCAGAGAGTTTAGTATTTATTGCCAGTACTTGAAGGTATTTACAAATATTCTTGCAGTAACTGGGAAATAACTGGAATTAAATGACCGGCAGAAAACAAAACACAGCTTAGAGATAATATAAATATCTTACAGGAAAAGATGTTGCCTTGAATTCACCCTCCTTAACTTTTGACTCATAATATTGACAAGACTAGAGAGAAAGCAAGTCCATCTAGAAGGAGTGATGAGGACAAAGAATAAATTACTAGAAATCAGTCAATTATTCATTGGTACAATGAGTGGCAAGATGGAATAGTTATGAAACTTCAATGAACTTCAATGATTCCAGATCTACTGGCAAGATTACCCTTGATTTGGAAGTCGTTACTGGGTATCCTAATCAATGCAGTTCAAAGATTGCTGTATCTTTGGTAAGTGTAACCCTGTGGTGTAATAGGTGAGCCAGATCTTTTCAAACATTCCATTTAAATCATCTCCCTTGTTGGTTTCATGTTCACCCCAAATCTCCTCCAGATTCTGCTTTTAACCTTATGAAACTCAGCCTACAGAGACTGTGAGCATGAACATGTTTGTGGAATCATTTGCATTATGAATCAGCATGTCGGAACTCTTCCTATGGTCATGTTATTACTGTGGGATAAAATAATGTATCTATGGTGAACTACAGATTGTAGGAATACCTCTCTTGTGTGGGTGACTGACCGAGAGAAGTGGATATATCATCAATTATCTCTACCTAGAAAGCTTAGGCTAGATCTAGATCCATGGAAGATTAGCTGTGATAATATATGCCTCACTGCTAGATTTCTAAGGAGACAGTTATTGATATTTGAAGCTTTGAAAGAAGAGAGTTTAATTGTTCTCACAGAAGTGCTGAAGCACTGTTTACTTTATCTCAGTTCAAATACTAGACTCCCATAAGTGTGTGGGACACCTAATCACTGCAGTCCCTGGGGTCAGCAGAAGAGCAGCTACCCTTTTTTGACAGTATAATTATAAATGGTGATGGCTCAAATCTAAAGAGCGTTTGCCACATGCCAAGCTCTGCATGAAGGTTTTTATAAGGAAAAAATATTTTCATATATTCCTCATAACAATTAGGGCAGAAAGCAAGCCATGTCATCGCTCCATTTCACAAATGAGGAAACCAGGACCCAAGTAAGTTGAGAGCTCTCAATAAGTCACACGATGGCGAGGCCAGAAACTGAAGGTACCAGGCTGCCTTCTCCAGCGCCTCTCATTGACTTCCTGTTCCATGACTCATTTGTTTAAAAAGTCTTTGGTTACAGAATGGTGCCATTGAAGCTAGTGGTTTGTGGTCAACCTAACTGGCAAAACCACTCCGTGCTGGAGGCATGTGCTGCCTCCTGACCATTGACTCTAACTGCTCTTCAGCAACACAGTGTGCATTATGCTTGTGCTTGTGTTTGCAGGGCCTGAGCACACTGCTTCTCAAACAGTATGGAGTGTGTTTTAGGTGTGGGGGACAATGCAAAGAGCAATGCCACTTGGTTATGAGGTCCACGGACCTGTCATTTTTACCTCAATTTTAACTGATAATTTCATTGCTTTCAAGAATTTCTTATCTCTACTTTGAACATGACTGTTCTCTGTGGAATTACTGCTTTTGCTGCTCTTTCTCTTTTCACAGAAGTTAAATATTTATCTTCACAGAAAGTTATCTCAAACTCCACTGCCCTTGTACTCTAGGCTCATATTGATGGCTACAAACTGGCCTCAACTTCTAAGTTTTTCCATAGCCTTCATATACAAGCCCAGTGTGTTCCTCTAAGTGAACAATGGCATGTTTTTTTTAAAAACCTTGTTGCTGACTCTTTGTCAGGCATCTCTCATACATAGGTAATTAGGGTCAGAGAAACTGCCTGCCCACAGGATGAATGACTGACATTAGGTTATGTCTATAAAGGGGGCACATATTTATAAATAAGAAATCAGGTCCACATTAGCTATTTGATTTGCCCCAATCATTAGCTGGTTGATGTTAAGCACATCAAAAGTACTCAATACCTATGTACTGAATAAATGAATGAATGAGTAGATGAGTGAATGGTGAATGTGTGATTGACTGTTTCCTCCATAAATTGCATCCTAATATAAACCAGGTAACATATCTTGCTGCTCATGGCTATCCAGTGATTATTGTTCTTGGTGTAATACAGAAATGTCATACCACCGCCTGCCTTTGTGATCCTTCTCTGCCCTTTAGAGCCACCTCCTATACCTGCTTTCATCCATCACTGCTGTCCAGCTCTGCTTATCTTCCTTTCCTTAAAAAGACCAGTGCATTTACATCTCAGAATCTTCCTGGGTAATCAGTTCCTCTGTCTGGATGATTTTCCCTAAGTTTCCTGAGATTAGCCTATTTTACTTCATCATGTCTGCTCAACAGCAGTCCTTCATCCTCAAATAGACATTATTAGTCTCTTTCACAATAACCAAAACTCATGATATATCCTATTTTTAGCCACATCTCCAGCTCCTGTACCTCAATCCAGTGAAAGGACCACAGTATATGTTCAACTGATATTTGTTGAAGAAATTAATGAAATCATGTTGTCCTCAAAATAAAATGTTATATGACTTTGTAAAGCTATGGGTATATACTTTATAAACAAATGTAAAGCATTAGTCCAAAACAAAGTGAATCCATCAAATATTAGCCAGAGTAACATGGTTGCTTATAACTCTCAACCTTTTGGTAAGAGATCTTTCACCTTGAAGTCAACATAAAACTTAAAACTTGAAAATATATACATCAAGTATATTATGTTGCATAACAGCATGTATTACATGTAAGGCTTGATGATCAGTAAATTTTTCACCTATCTACCTTTTATAAACAAATTGTGATAATAACAATTAATATAACATTTAGCCTCTTAGCAAATGTTTGGGTATAATTATATGGTATAGCTAACTATAGGTGCCATGTCATACAGATATCTAGAACTTATTTGTTTTCTGTAAGTGAAAATTTATACCAGCTAAACAGCAGCCACTTATTCCCCACCTCTCCTTCCCACCCTAGTAAAACTACTCTGTTTCCATGGCTTTAAAATTTTTAGATGTCTCATATAAGTAGAATCATGCAATATTTGTTCTTTTGTGTCTAGCTTATTCCTCTTAACAATGGCATTCATGTTTATACACATTGTAAAATATGTCAGAATTTCCTTTATTAAAGGCTGAATAATATTCCATTATATAAATCAAATTGTCTTCATCTATTCATCTATCTGTGAGAATTAAGTTGGTTTCCATGTCTTGGCTTTTGTGAATAATGCTGCAATGAATATGGGGGTGCAATATCTTTTTGAGATAGGAATATTTTCCCCTCAGCTATGTACTCACAAATGGGATTCCTGGATCATATGGTAATTTTATTTTCAATTTTTTTTAGAGATTTATTTTTATTTATTTATGCAAGCACTTGGTACAGTCAGAAGTGCGGGAGGGTGAGAGAATCCACTAGAGCCAGAGCGGGGAGCAGAACAGGCAGACGGACGAAGTACACTGCTGAGGGGAGCAGCGGTTGGCAGGAGAGGTCTGCGCACCATGTGGGACCCTCCTCCGGTGGCCGGGGAGCAGCCGGGATCTAACCGACGCTGCAGAGGCTGCGGGCAGCTTTGCAACCCAGCGCTCAACCTCTGTGCCACCGGGGAGGCCCTTATTTTCAATTTTTTGAGGAAGCTCCATGCTGTTTCCACAGGGGCTGTATAAATTTAAATTTCCACCCACTCTTTGCAAGAGTTCCGATGTCTCCAAATCCTTGTCAACACTTATTACCTCATAATATGGATGCCAACCATTCTAACAGGTGTGAAAAGATATCTCACTGTGGTTTTGATTTCCATTTTCCTGGTGATTAATGACATTGAGCACCTTTTCATACATTTATTTGGTCTTTTTCCTCACTCCTGTCTCATGCACAGAGGCCGATTTTCCATTGTTCACTAAAAATATTCCATTTCTTTAAAAAAAAAAAAAGATTTATTTTTATTTATACACATGAGAACAGGAGTGTAGGCTAGAAGTGTGTGGGGTGAGAGGATTCACCAGAGACAGAGTGGGGAGCAGAACAAGCAGATCTACTGAAATACACTGCTGAGGGGAGCAGCAGGAGAGACAGGAGAGGCCTGCTGCACCATGTGGGTCACCTCCCTTGCCAGGGATCAAACTCATGCTGCAGTGGCTGGAGATAGCCTGATGGTGCTGAGACTAAATCCTGGGCTACCAGGTAGGCACACATATTCCATTTCTTAAAGTCACAGAACTTCTGTCATCTAGATGATCATGAACTCTGTACATTCAGGAGCATCTGCTTTGAGTGAATTCACTTCACTAATGTTGATTCAACATCAACATGGAACCTGCCCTCCTACATAGCCTACAAGTCACTCAAGGGTCCCACAGTGTGGCAGGATGACTCCTGTGTTCCAGGAGGACTCACATGCAAGACAGAATGAGACCAGAAGTAAGCAGAACAAGGAGACACGCAAACACTTAGCTCCTGCAGTTCTCTTTTGCTGCCCTGGCCTCTTGTTTCATCATGACACATTGAACTTGCAATCCTTGCCTGAGAACTAACTAAGAGGACTATGGTCTTTAGAAAAGGGGCCAGCCAGGGAACATGCCATAACATTCTCCTGAAAATGTGTCATTGTGTCATTTATTGTAAAGTCACTTCTCTCCCCTCTTCTCAATGGAGGTTGGGGAGGGCGCACCTCTGACCCTCTAAGCCAGGTTCTCTTACTGCAGGGTCTCAACTGAGCAGCCATGGGTTCTGATGTCCTCCTGGCCCTCAGTCTCTCAAGGGCCTCTGCAGATGTAAGGAGTACTCCTTGGCCAGGAGCCGGGACCCACCCTGGCTTGACACAAAAGAACAAATATTGCCAGTGGCCTCTTTGATTCCACATTTGTTTTTCTCCTTCTTGTAGCTTTTCAGAAGAGAAAAACCTTGAGGTTACTTAACCCTTCTGGATACACAGAAAAAAAGTCATTCTCCAACCCCCTAAGTTGCATTTCAAGAGACAAGAAAGAGATTAGTTTTCCAATGGGAAGAAACTTCCAGTGCTTCTCAGGCCGTCCCAGGAAGGAGGGTGTGAGTTGTGCAGTCTAGGTGTAGATGAGGGAGATATTCCTCTGCCTGGGATGGAACTCGACCTCAACCATTCTGGGTTTCTCACCTGACTCTGGTTTGTCTAGCTGCCTGGACTTTGGCACACCCTTTCCTCTAGGATGCAATATTGAAATACAGCCCCGCACACAGTGGATTAAGTGAAGTCATGCCTATAAAGTGCCCAGTACAGTGATGGACACACAGTGTGCACCCAGGGACTATCAGTTGTTGATATCACGTGATTTTTGTCATTGCCATGCTTTCAGAAAGAAAACTCAAAAAAATTCAGTCTTTTATAATCCAGAAAATCATTTATTTTTCATTTTAAACCCACGGAGAGAGACAATCTTGGGTTATCTTTTTTTTTTTTTTTCAGAGAAAGATATGTTGGAAAGAGGTCAACTTTTGATTCAAGATGTGTCTCCCTTATTCTTATCCAAAACTAAGTGGTTATCCAGGGACTAAAGCATAAACATATGTTCTTTAAGTGTCTTCTGACTGATACTTTACTCCAAAATGGGATGGGCAGTGGGAGGTTGTAAAAAGAAAATCACCTGAATATTTGGAATCTAACCAACCCTAAACTTGATAAATTTATTTGTGCTTTGAGATTATCATACACATAAAGAATATAAAGGAAAAAAAAGAAAAAGGAGGAAGGACGGACGGAAGGAAGGGAGGGAAAAGCGGAGGCAGGGAGGAAAGTAGGGCGGGAAGGAGGGAAGGAGGAAGTCTTAGGCAAGCCGTGGTGCACGGTAGCAAGTACTTAACCCTAGGAACTCAGGGTCTTATTCATAGCACTCTTCAAAAATATTTCAGAAAAGGACAAAACTAATATAACTGATATACATAGCACTACACACACAATTAGCAACTGCTAATGATCTGCTATATTTTATCTTAATAACAAAAATAGAGTAATAATACATTTTATCCAGTACTTACTATGTGCTAGTCTTTTTTGCCACTTTAATAACTCCACATCCTGTCCAGAGAGGAAACCTGCCATGAAAGCTATATGAGAGATTTTAGGCTCTTTTTATATTTATGTGTGCACATATAAGCATACATAGCCATAAATAATTTATAGTGGTTGTCTATGTATTTTTAAATGTTTCATGAATAGTATTTATGGTGTATGTACAACCAGCCAACTTAGCTTTTCTCACTCAACAATACGGGTTGAGGTGACCTACTTGATATCAATAGCTCTAATTAATTTATTTTAACTGCTACATATTATTCCAAGTTTATGGTCATATTTTATCTAGTTCCATACATAGCAACATTATTACAAGTCATATTTCCCTGAAGATCATTTTACACATGTCATGTTCACATTTAAAATTTTCTTTAAGTTTGTTATTTAGTAGCTGAAGTGTTGTAGATACTCACTTGCATTATGTAGTGAAAAATTTTTCTTCATAACAACTATACAGTTTAAATGAAATGCATTGCAGATAGAATTACAAAATGGAGAAACCACTACAAGAAGGAAAATTGTCAATAGTTAACCAAAATTTCAAGAGCAGTTATTTTTTGATTTAGCAATCCCATTTTTGAGTATTTGTCTTGCTATATCTGTGCACATGTGGTGTGTGAACAAGATCATTCCCTGCAGCATTGACTGTTACATCAAAAATGGTGGATGATTGATTCAATTGCCAAATGACAGAAAACTGCTTAAATTACTTACATTATATTTACAAAGTTGAGTGCTACATAGCTATAAAAATGAAGAGTGTTGTTTATTTATTAATGTGGAGAAATATTTATGGGAAAACACTAAAAAAGCAAGGTATAAAAATAGTGTGAGGTATGTTTGTAAAAAAAAAAAGGTGAAAATATGAACATGCTCTCATATTTGCTTATTTCTTTTTTTTAATTTAAATTTTATTTTTATATTCCCCATACAATTACAACCCCCTTATTTTGACCCCAAACACTCCTTTCCCCGCCCCCCACCCGCCATAGAGTGTCTCTTGTTCATAGTAGTTTGTCGATTTTGATATTTTCTTTCTTATAGTTATTCTTTTTCCTGGTCCCTTATTTAAGTTTTCTAGATTCCTGCTATGAGTGAGACCATCCGGTATTTTTCTTTTGCTTTCTGGCTTATTTCGCTGAGAATGATCCCTTCCAGCGCCATCCATGTCGCTGCAAATTGCATGTGTTTATCTTTTTTGAATGCTGAATAATATTCCATGGTGTATATGTACCACATCTTCCTATTTCTTCAGTAAGAATGTTGTAATGATTGGTGTTTCCTTGGTGGAGCAGGAGTTAAAGACAGTGCTATCAAGCTATCACTAGCCACTGCAGCACAAGTTCGATCCCTGGCCAGGGAGCAACCCAAATGGCGCAGCAGACCTCTACTGTCTCAACCGCTGCTCCCCTCAGCAGTGTATTTTAGTAGATCCACCTGTTCTGCTCCCCATTCTGTCTCTGGTGAATCCTCTCACCCCAAAAACCTCTGAGTTACACCCCATTTCTTGTGTGAATAAATAAATAAATGTTTTTTTTTAAAGAATTTTGTAACAAGTAAAATAATAAAAGTGATTACCTGAGTGGAAAATAAAGTGGGACAGAGTTGGAAGTGAGATTTCTCAATTATACTTTATATCTTCTTGCTTTTAAACCATGTGAAATTGGTACTCAGTTTAAGAAGTGCGTGACTGTATATTTTTTCAAAAAATCACTAAAATTAATATTGTTTCATTTTTAAAACTGTATTTCTTGCGTGTATCTGCATCAATTCTCCATTTTCCATTATTCTTTTGAAATACTAACAATAACAACAAACATGGCCTCCCTAGTGGCGCAAGGGGTTTAGAGCTAGCCTATGAAGCTGTCCACAGTCACTGCAGCATGAGTTAGATCTCCGGCCAGGTGCAGCAGACCCACATGGCCCAGCAGACCTCTCCTGCCTCACCGGCTGCTCCCCTCAGCAGTATATTTCAGTCAGTCTGCCTGTTCTGTTCCCTGCTCTGTCTCTGGTGCATCCTCTCACTCTCCACACCTCTGGCCTGTACCCCAGTTCTTGTATGCATAAAGAAATAACTATTGGGCCTCCCTGGTGGCGCAGCGGTTGAGCGCTGGGTTGCAAAGCTGCCCACAGCCTCTGCGGCGCCGGTTCGATCCCCAGCTGCTCCTCGGCCACTGGAGGAGGGTCCCACATGGCGTGCAGACCTCTCCTGCCGCCCGCCCGCTGCTCCCCTCAGCAGTTTACTTCGGTCCTTCTGCCTGATCTGCTCCCCGCTCTGGCTCTGGTGAATTCTCTCACCCTCCCGCGCTTCTGACTGTACCCAGTGCATGTATAAACAAACAAACAAGCAAATAAATAAATAAATAAATGAATGAATGAATGAATGAATGAATGAATGAATAAATAATAATTAAAAAAAAAAGAAATAACTATTTAAAAAAATAGCAAAAGGGGCCTCCCCGGTGGCGCAGCAGTTGAGCACTGGATTGCCAAGCTGCCCGCAGCTTCTGCAGTGCTAGTTCGATTCCCGGCTGCTCCCCGGACACCGGAGGAGGGCCCCACATGGCACACAGACCTCCCCTGCCGCCCGCTGCTCCACTCAGCAGTGTACTTCGGTCCTTCTGCCTGCTCTGCTCCCTGCTCTGGCTCTGGTGAATTCTCTCACCCTCCCGCGCTTCTGACTGTACCCAGTGCTTGTATAAATAAATAAATAAATCTTTAAAAAATAATAAAAATAAAAAAATAGCAACAAACAATAGCAATGCCATGGCCACAATGATGATAGTGAGAATTTGCATGCACCCCGGCATACACTGTGTTGTAACCACTTCACTTTTATTAACTCACTTAATCCTCATTATGTTTTGAAGTAGTTACTTTGATTGTCTCCACCATACAGAGGAGAGAACTAACAAAGTAAAATGCTCCAAGTGACTATTTTAGCATAAATTCTCTTTTTCACATTAATATTGCTATAGCAACTTCTTGGGGAATACACATTTATCTTAGCTATCTACCTGTATTTACTTTCAGCCTGTTTTTATATTGTTTTACTTTAAGTGTTTGCATTGTAAGTATGTATCACTAGATTTTTTTTTAACGTGAACATTTAGCATTTCTTTCTTTTTTCTTTCTTTTTTTTTTTTTTTAAATGCTGAATGTCCAGAAAGACATTACTGGACGTAACTTCAATTAAAGAGCAAACTGTTCAGTGAAAATTTTTCCTAATTCATGAGCACTGTTTCCATTTGAAAAAAACTTATATTTAGCAAACATGGCAAATATTTGACTGTGTGCATATATCACCAGATTTTTAAAAATCTAACTTGAAGTGTATCTTCTAATTGAGAGAAACTACATGCACTTAATATGCTTGCTAATATTTATTATTTAATCATATTTGGGTATTTAAGTTTATGATTTTTCCCCTTCCTTTATTTTTTGTATATATCTAACACTGTTAAAATTTTCATGTTTTATGAATGAGTGTTTCCAAATGCATGTAATGCAATGATAGATTTATAATTATAGGCTTGTTTAATACCCTGAAGCCAGTATTCTATTGCCTTAGTTTACCTATTATTATTAGTGAAAATCAAATGATTGTCATTCCTTTGTAAGTTATTTATCTTTTTTACCTATTAACTTTTAGGATTTTCTTTTTATCTCAAGATTGTGTATTTTCACTATGATGACTGTATAGTTTTGCTTGTATTTTTTCGCTCCCCCCAACTATCCATTGGTGGAAAATCATGTAATATTCATAGTTACAGAAAATTCTGAGCAATTGTTTGTTCATTTATTTGCACACTATCAACTATCCTTTCTATTCTTTCTTTCTGTATCTGATCTTAAGTTGAAACTGCTTGAATTGTCTGTCTTGCTATTTCCCAAGTTTTCCACATTTCATCATTCTATATCACTTCGTGATATCTTCTTTTTTTTTTTTTTTGTCTTAAAAATTCTATCTTCTGGGCCTCCCCTAGTGGCGCAGAGGTTGAGCACTGGGTTGTGAAGCTGCCCACAGCCTCTGCAGCGCTGATTTGATCCCCGGTCACTGGTGAGGGTCCCACATGGCGCGCAGACCTCTCCTGCCATGCCCGCTGCTCTCCTCAACAGTGTATCTCGTCAGTTCTGTTCTGTTCTGTTCCCCAGTCTGGCTCTGGAGAATTCTCTCACCCTCCCGTGCTTCTGACTGTACCCAGTGCTTGTACAAATAAATAAATAAATCTTAAAAAAAATTCTATCTTCGTATCTTTCCAGAAATAAATCTAACTCAGTAATGAAATATCTTTTTTTTTTTTTTGGTATGTACACTTGTCTTGTTTGTGCACTTCCTGTTTAGTTTGTGTTTTCATGTCTCTTATTTCTTTGAGAACACCATACATATTTGATGAATGAAAATTATCCTGTGATCTTTATTTTTACATTTGAAATTCTCCTTGCTGCACCATTGATTAATTTTATCCTGCTGGACATTCTTATTTGCTTTGTAATTCTGATTTCAGAGTTCATCTGAGGGAATTTTTCCCAATTTGTAGGATGGCTCTAATTCTCTTTCAGCTTTAGCCTTATAGGTACATGGCTCTTAAGTGGATATTCAACTCTCTTACTGCTGGGATGACAGATATTCAGGCCTCTTAGAAAGCATGATGAGCTTGAGGGGTAAGTCTGCTTCTCTTTCTGGATATGGGAACTCTCCAGTTCTTGTACATAAGAGGCAGCTTGATCTGGCTCCCAACATCACACAGCATTCCATTGCATATAGCTGGGTGTTCAATCCCTGTCCCCAGGTGACCACAAAGACCCTGGTGCCAAAGACATTGCGCTGATATAAGTTCCTTCTGATGTGTAACTCCTGCTTCCTGAAGTGGGTTTGAGCTCTAGTTATGGTCCACAGTTGTCTCCTAAAACATTTAGTCATTTATTTATATCTGGTTTATAAGCTTTGTGCTCCAATGAGTGTTCAGTCTACTAAGTTGATCCTTTTTTACACATTACCACTGCTTTCTGCTGAAAAATGAAAACTATCTTAAAAGAAGGATCATAATGACACTTGTGTGATTGGAGCTGTAGTTGTGTTAGTCAGGGTGTTCATGCCAGTATTGAGAGGACTTGAGGAAGACCACACCAAGCATCATTGCAATTTTTTTTCCTCTGCTCTAATGCTATTATTCTGGATTTTTACAAATAATAAATCTACAATTCACCTTCATGGCAATACATGGGTATAGTGCACACATTACTCAGCACACCCCACACTATTCTTTGCTTCACTGTTCATCTTGCAGTAAATAAAGAAATAATTCTTTAAGGCCATGTCTTTAGCAAAAGTTAAAAAGGGAAACCAAAACTATCTCAAGAATATGTTTCAAATAAAAGACTGAGAGTGTATTTCTGTGTATAAGTGAAGAAGATTTACCTGCCCATGTGCAAGTTGTGTTTGTCTGAGCTGGAAACATCCTGCCTCCTGGTTTTCTCATTGTGTCTGGAGACCTGGCTGTGCAGGCTTCTGTGTTTTCCATCCCCACTGTGGAATTTACCTTTGATGCACGGAGTTGTCTATCAATTTGCAGAAAAGCCTCTTCTGATGGGAGACCCCTTTGGAGTTTGTGCAATTTATTTGTTTTATCTCTTTTAATCATAACCTGTAAATGGACTCTCATGTGAACATATGCATAAATAGTTGCTAGATCATCTCCTAATTAACAGTCTATGGTGTGCATTGCCTTTGGGAATGGAATGGATTTCATTAATTTCATTATGTGAAGTCTTCTTCCCACTAATATCCTAATTTTTTTCTCTTCAAGTCTAATTGTGTCTAATTCAGACCAGGATATGTATTCAGGAAACACTACTTAGCAGGGAGAGTGACGCCAAAACCAATTTGCCACTATACTCCACTGCTGCGTACTTGGAGAAAGTGGCAGCAGACGTGGGGACATTCATCCAGACTGTATTATGAGGAAAACAAGGAGAAGAATGTGCAAAGGACTAGGTCAGATGGGAAAGCAGGTTTATGAGATCTCACTCAGAAAGATACATGAAAAGTCTTGTCTTAAAAGCCGGGGTGCTAGAGGACCATTACTATAGCACAGTAGTCACAGCGAGCACACCTTCTGCAAAGCCTCCGCACTCCCATTGTTGTCATCCTGGCCTTGGGCTCTACACTCCAGTTACACTGGTGGACAGGCCTCCTGGCCTTGGGCTCTACACTCCAGTTACACTGGTGGACAGGCCTTTGCACCTTCTGCCTGAAATTCTTTGTATTGACCCTGCCACACATGCGCACAAATGTGCCTTCACCTCCTTAGCCCTTTCTCCTCACTTGGATGCTAGATCAAGTTCAACTTCAATGAAGCCTCCTTTCTTGACCACCCACATAGCATAAGTCATGTTCATGTGTTACCTGTTCTTCCAGGAATGTGTTCTTTCCATCACAGTTTCCCTAAATTTGCAATTAAGCACGCATTAATGTAATTTTTAGTTTGGTAAAGAGAATAAAACAGTAACCCTTTTGTTCTTCATTCTATGTCTACCACTTGGCAGTGTAAAATCATAGGTGTTCAAAGAATGAATATATAAATTAATAAAACTTTTTAAAATCTCAAATAATCCATATCCAGTATAGAGTGATAACCCTTAGTTCAGTGTTGTGATGGAAACAAAATGAGATGAGCAATGAAATACCCAGAAAGACATTGTTGTTCAATAAATAAGATTTCCTTTTCCTTTCCACATGAGCCAGTAGTGAGCATGGCAGTCAGGGCTGCTGTCACGGTGGGAGGTAACCAATCTCACTGGAGGTGACACCTCCACACACAACTTCTTTAAGCATCAAATTCTATATATTCTATTTACAGCCATGTGGAATTAAGCACATTGCTCCCTGAGACTCACCTTCCAGTCTTAAAAATGAAATTTATTAATGCTCCATCTCAGATTTCCAACAGTGCTCTCTCAACATTGGTGTTATTGGTAATCTTTCTTTTCAGAACTACTTGGTCATGGAGATAACACGTCCTGTGTAATCTGCATGACTTTCATCATTTTTTATTACTTTTTTCTATTATGCCCTTCTTTTTGTTAAAAGATTTATTTTATTTCTGCATGCATGCAAGAACTGGGGTGTAGGCCAGAGGTGTGGGGCAGGAGGGAGGTGAGGGGATTTGGCAGAGACAGATTGGGGAGCAGAACAGGCAGATCTACTGAAATACACTTCTAAGGGGAATAGTGGGGGGGACAGGAGAGGATGTGCCATGTGGGATAGCTTCCTGGCTGGGGAGCAAACTCATGCCACAGTGTCTGGTGATATGGTGATCGCTTGAGAGTGCTGAAATTAACCCCTGCACCACCAGGGAGGCCCCCTATTATACTCTTCTTAACAATCATTTTGTTTTACCCACTGATCTTCACACATTCTCAGTAGGCAAGAGAGATGCCGAGAGGCCAAAGCACTGTGGGAGGACCCTAGGGTTACTTGAAATCGGGTGGAATTCTGTAATTTGTTAGCCAAATATTTCACACTCATATGAGGGAGTCATTGTCAAGGTCAATACTTTTCTTTATTCCAGACCCCAGATGCTTCTGTGAATATTTTGGGTTACTACCTTTTTTTTTTTTTTGCAAAAGAAGAAAAACTAAATTCTTTTAAGACTTTACATTTGATTTCCAATTTTCTAACTGAGCAAGATGAGGGAGCCACATATAAACTTGGATAACTTGTCTCCCCTTCTTCCCATTCATGTTCACTCCTCCTGTCCCCTCTCCCCTACACACACACACACACACACACACACACACACCACCCCACACACAGACACACACCTTTCATGACCCTTGACTAGTTGACCGTGTACTTTCAGTTCTAATACTGAAGGCTAAGAAGTGTGATTGCCAGCTTTTTCACCTGCCTCCAATAACTGCCTTCCCAATTGAAGACCACTAGAATAGGATACTTAAACCCAAAATGATGATATGGGATTTGAGCAAGTCATGGAAGGTTATATACTTATCAATATAAATAAGTGCTGATTTTACTTTGGTATAGCTTGGATTTATACATGAAGCGTTGAATCTTTTAAGTTAGGGAAGAGTAAGGTAATGAAACAGGTAAAAAGGTAATAAAAACATAATTTCTCCATGCCCTAACATAGAAAATTAGTTTCTAATAAATTTTGATCATCTTCCTAACTTTTGGCCACTATTATTATTTTTCCATACTCTAACATGATACATTTTCTTGATGCCCTTTTTTAAAAACCATTTAAATCTAATACCTCCTTTTTTACATCATTTTGAATATTATATTCTTGTTAAAGATGTCTTAAAGTGATCCCTGACACATGAATCTGAGAGTGCTTAAGGACTGTGACAGAAATATCATAACCCCAGTGGGATTTTAAATTTAGGTCTAGCAAGGGCTGACACTAAAATAAAAATTATCACTTTATATATTGTTTATTTCCCATTCTGACATGCCTACCTCTAAATAAAAAGAGAAAATTCTAGTTCTTGTTAGCTGTAGTTTCAGTTATCACTGCTGTGCTTGAAGATCCGCAGGACTATATTTGATCTATTGGCCGGACATTTCTGAAATAGTACCACTATCAGGTAGATCAGATTGTTGGCAAAAACTTTGGCACCAAAGAGACTCAACAAATACATTTCATCACACTGACCCTGTACTAACAGCAACTTGATGTGGATAACCTCATGGGAATAGAAGTTGAGAAAGAGTTATTTCAAGGCTGCCAGTCCTTAATCTCTGTTCTGTTCAAAACGCAAATGGGCTGCTTTTTATGCTCACAGTAGTAAAACAAATCTGGAGGATTCTATAATCTTCGGCATGGAAAGGTAGAGAAAATGTGAACAAGAGGAATCCCACAAAAACTATCTATAGTCACCACAGAGGGAAGAAAACAAGCATGCATTTTCTTTAAAAAAGAAAACATTAGAAATTTGTCCAACCTCAATGATGGGAGGACAAAGCACCAACACACGCTTCTTTGTTAAGGAAAGCTAGAGCTACACCGCGCAGACTTGAAGGCTCCTAAGTTATCAGGCAACTGTTTCCTGGGAATATGCTCACCAGTTCCATGAAGTCTGCTTAATAAAGGCAGAAAGAACAGTACAAATAAATCCTGTCAAACATGAGCGCTCCGTGGCTTGTTCTAACAACTATGATATTGATGTCATGGAAATTTCAGTATAAGTCTGATCGGCTCTGTCCAAACAAAGTTGGATAGCTTCCAGAGGGAGGGGCTGAGGAGCCCTACTATTCCTTCCAAAGCAAAGCTATCTCCTCTGTCTCAAGGCCTCTGTGTGCTAACCAACCTGCTGGGGTGGCAGCCCCCCTCCCTGCAGAGTCTCTCCTACCCCCAGACCCAGAGTAGGGATATCACAGTTAGATAGGGAGGTGGACTAGAGTCACAAGGACGGGAGGACTGAGACTTGCTTATCTTGACACTGGTTCTCTAGAGGAGCAGCGGTATAAGCTTCATGACCTTGGCCTCCCTGCTATCTGCTACAAGTCTCTGCATATGACCCTGGGATGCTTCTGTCTCTTCTCTTCCATCCTTGTAACTGTTAGAAGGGATCAGAAGAGAATGGGACTCCAAGAGGTTTTCATAACTTTGTGAAAGAGGCCCTTAGTCCCTTTTCTCTGTTAGTCATTACCAAATGATGGTTCTCAATGGGCAATTTAAACAGTGTGGTAGCTTTGTTTTAACTATATAGAGTGATTCCAAACCTATTGAATGATTTTTTATTGTGATTTATTTGTGTCCCTTAATTGAAACAAAATGGTACAGCATTCTATAATAATGGTACCAAGCCCTACAGCTCATAATAATGTGCAGTGCTACTTTTTTTTTTTTTTTTCTTTTATGGGGTCTGGCTATTTAAGTTCGTCCTAACTGCTTGTATGTCGCAGTGTGACATTCCAGATTGGATAAAACCGAGAGAACCTTGCAATGTTCACTTCTAAATCTAATCCTCACAGCCTTGTTATCTTTGTCAGAACAACCTAGTAACTGCTCCTTCAATGTTTTAATTTAGATTTCTGAGATACACAAGGAATTTAGATGTTATACCCCCCACCTTAAAAATGTGGCAGTGCCTGACTGTTTCTAGGACAAGCTAAAAAGAAACAGATCAAGCAGCAGTCAAGCCCTGAAATGTTATTCTAAGTTGTTTTCAGATTTCAGTCCTTCTGTACAGTAGTTGGGCCTCACTCAGGGATATTCTTCTCAAGAAAAGCCACAGAATGGACAAAAGATTATGATGATGCCCATATAATGATAAACAAGAGGCAACTAATTGTTTCAGTTGCTTCAATTATGTAATGTCAAGGGGGTTGTAAATGAAAGAAAAATGAGGATATCTCCTATTTCTCTTACTATAAATCTTGAATGCAAACTTTTTTTCAGGTCCCTTGCACAACACAATACATCATTTTACAACTTTTTGCGATGTCTGTTGAAGGTACAGTATTGCTTGCATAGGAGTGAAAGGGAGAACAAGTCATCATCTGATTGGAGGCTTAGAACTTTCCAGACTACTAGTCTTACTCGTCCAGATTTCAATGGCAAAATAAGTCACTGTAATGATTCTATCTGATCTTGCTTGGTTTCTAAAATATCTTTGCATTTTTTCCTTGCTTTTCCATTTTGTCCTTGAGAAAGTTAGGAGTCCATGGTTAGTGTATCTGGACACTAAACCAGATATCTAATCCAAATTCCATAAAAACAAAGAACTATTGTGATAGGATAAATGCTTCCCTATCAGGCGACATTTGCAGTTTCATTCTCTTTGTTTCACTGCTTTGGTGAGGTCTCTAGCAGCTGACAAACAGACCCTAAAATTTAAGACATTTGGCAAAGGTCAAGTCCACTTTCCTTGCACATTTCGTGAAAGTAGACCTCAGACAGTTTGCCTTGGAAAAGTAGCAAAACAAATCAAATGAGATTTAAGTATTTAGCTAGTGGAATTCTTTTGTATCTTCCACAACATCCTTGCATTGGTGCCTTTGTCACATTAGTAAGTTCTGCTGTCAATAGAATCTTCACAGAGCTTTAGATTCTGAGACTTGGAGATAGGATAAAGCAGTACGTTTGAAAACTTCAAAAAGAAAAAGAAGAAAGAAAATGCAGAAATCCAAATGACAAAGGGCAAAGCAAGTGTGAAGATAATAAAAAGAAAAACATGATACTTTCTTTCTAAGCCAACTTCTGAATTTACAGTGTTCCAAGTTAATTTCAAAAGCTAATTGCAAGTGTAACTATTGTGATCTTCCTAGGAAAATCCAAGAAAGCTGTCAAAGGGCGCCAGTATTAAGTGTTTCGTGGTTGAGAAGGTGTCAGTTGGTTTGCTCTTGGATTAGTTTATGTCTTCAGTCTTCAACGTGTGCTTTTTGTTGTGACCATTTAGCTTTTATGCATAAAAATAACATTTTTTCCACTATGTAAGTAAAGAAAATAATTATATTTTCTACACATTTGGGCTGATAGGCTCTGCAAGGAAGAAAATAATCCTTATCTTTAGCTTTCCTCGGTTTGTAAATGTATCCTTGTAGTTTCCCCCCATAAGTATTTCAGGCTGGCAACACAGCAATGCTCTTTCTTTTTTTACCCCTCTTTCGTGAAGAGCAAGCGATACTTTAAAGGATTTCCCCCTGCTAACTTAAAGCTTACCACACTTGTCAAATATGTTTGCCTAGAAGTTAAATCTGACACAGACAAATGGGGAAAGGCACAGGGTCAGAAGGACAGGGATTAAATAATTGGATGCCAATAAACAAAGAAAGAAGAAATTTCAAAATTAAAAATCCTTATTTGGGGACAAAGCTGAGGGTATAGAGAAAGAAGGAAGTCCTGTAGGGAAAGAACTTTTCTTTTTCATTTCTTTCTGCTTAAAAGAAAATAAGATATGCCAGAACCTTCCACTTAGTGCTTGTGACTACTCAGAAAATACATACTGGCTACACAGAAAAGTCAGCAGATATAGCCTGCTGTAGTACTTGTTCGAGACTGACAGTGTGCTTGCCTTTCTTTCCTAAGAGCTTTCAAGACCTTTCAAGAGAAAAAAAAAATAGAATTCTGTTTTTCTGTACTATTGATGCCAATTTTTGTTAATGTTGCCTCTAAAACTGCCTTGAAAAAGGATTATTATATATGCCCTGTGCTGTAGCTATCTGCTGCATTTGCCTGGTGTGGTCACATCTTGAGTTGAAAATAAATCCTTCACTCTAGTCTATGAAGTGGATCAGCATTAGTTACAATACTTTGCATGAGACAGATTTTATTAAAAGATGGAAGTCACAGCCACTGGTATTGTACTATCTAGTTTAATGTCACAAGCAGCCAGAGACTAATCATAATGTTGGTGAATAAATGCCCAGGGCATGTAAAATGATTTTGATTTAAAATTAAACTCTTAGAGATGAAATGCCAATAATAAAGAAAAAAGTGATATTCAAGCATATTTCAAAAATAAACTCCTTTACTTTTCATCATTCAGTGGTTTTTGGTTTGCCACTCTAGTGGAAATCTCTTGTGCGCTTGCCCAGCATCCATTGCCGTTCTTTTGGTAGCACCTCAGATTTCCTTAGGGGAACCCCACAATTCTCAACACTACTCTATCCACAGATCCTCTCACCCCTAGTCACTGTGTGGTTTGAAGGAAATTGTCTCCACCCCTGGCAGCCAAGATGGACTCATGACCCAAGATTGGGTGAAATGGATTTTTAATCCTGCTCATCATAGTCATTGGTACATGGATGAACATAAAACCCAGTCAAAGTAAGTTAAACCCAGAACAGGGCTTCTTCAGGAAAGATTCAAAGATGCTGAGATATTTGATCCTATTAAGGGCTTCAAGCTGCTGGCAAGCCATCTTGTCTTCAAAAGGGAAGTAGAAAGAAGTGGAAAGTTTCAAGATAGTTTTTGGCGGTTAAGCCAGCAAAACTTGCTGAGTTTCCAGGATATTCTTATGACTTGGATGTAGGTGATGAGAGGAGGGAGAACTCTTGAATACATGCTGGATGTTCTGCTGGAAAATTGGGTAGGTGATCCTGCCATTGACTGAAATGAAGAAAGACTTAATGAGACATGAGGTGGGGGATGAGAGGATGTGTGTGTGTTCTACTCTTGTCCAGTGATGTTTGAGAAGTCTGAAGGACATCCCAGTGGAGATGTCAATTTGGAAATCCCAGGAAGAGACAAGTTTGAATAGACGTATATGGGGGCCATCTGTACTTGTGCCATTTAAATTTATAGAGTTGGATGAGATAGCTAGCCTGAGTTCTCAGGCATGCCTAGGTGTGTCCAGGGTGAGAGGAAAGATCTAACAGATAGACACACAGACATGTGGTCCCTGATGTACTACTTCATCTCAGAATACTCAGAAATACTCCTGTGCGTCAAGATAAAACACAAAGTTTGTACATACTACACAATTCATGATCTGTCCCTTGGTATCTTTCCAACCGCTTCTAAGTGTATTCTCTGCTCCTTCTCATGCCCTGCATTTCAGACACTTTAGTTCCCTGCAAGCCTTCACTAAGTTGGTTTCATTTTCCCCTGGGATTCTGAATTACCTGTCTTGTTTGTTAGAAGAGTCTTCCCATCTTCCCCTAATGCAACTTTAGTTTTTCGAGGTTTGATTTAGAACTTATTACTTTTCCTGACTCCCTCCCTGAGTTTGGGATAGGTCTCACTTAGGTGTCTCTCTTGCCAGTGTGCTATTGTTATTTAGTTTACTTTTCTGTCTCTCCCACTAGATTGTAAACTTATTTGCGTGAGGGACTTTATGATTTGTTAACGTTTGTGGCTCCATAACACATGAAGATAGATAGCTCCTTGTTAGCTCTTGAAAATATGCATCAAGGGCCTCCCTGGTGGCGCAGCGCTTGAGCACTGGGTTGCAAAGCTGCCCGCAGCTTCTGTAGCGCCAGTTTGATCCCCGACTGCTCCCCGGCCACGAGAGGAGGGTCCCACATGGCGCGCAGACCTCTCCTGCCGCCCGCTGCTCCCCTCAGCAGTGTACTTTGGTCCTGCTGCCTGCTCTGTTCCTCGCTCTGGCTCTGGTGAATTCTCTCACCCTCCTGTGCTTCTGGCTGTACCCAATGCTTGTATAAATAAATAAATAAATAAATAAATAAATAAATAAATAAATAAATAAATAAATCATTAAAAAAAAAAGAAACAAAAATATGCATCAACCTGGTGAGAATCTGGCATTTATTTTACGACAGCATTTCTTTCTTCCCCCTGAGACTGTCCAGTGTTCTGGAGGAGAATATTTAGTACTAAAGTTCTCAAATATTAGCATGCTCAGAATTTTTGGAAGATGTGTTAAAATGCAGATAGCTTCATTCTAAACTCTAGAGTTTGTAATATGATTGGCCTGCAGAACTCAGAATTTCCATTTTTGTCAAGTTCCCAGGCAGTGGTGAAGCTTCTGGTCTAAGGAATAAATGTTAAGAAACAATGCTCAAGGGACATTCTCTTTTAAAATCTTTCTTATCACCTACTTATCTCTAGCATACATCTACTAAGTCAATCTTTGAACTTAAGATGTTTCAAACCAGGACTCCCTGGTGGCACAAGGGGTTAAGACACAACCAATGAAGCTGTCCGCAGCCACTGCAGCACAAGTTCGATCCTCAGCCAGGGAGCCACACACATGGTGCAGCAGACCTCTCCTGTCTCTCCCGCTGCTCCCCTCAGCAGTGTATTTCAGTCAGTCTGCCTGTTCTGCTCCCCACTCTGTCTCTGGAAAATCCTCTCACCCTCCACACATCTGCCCTGTACCTCAGTTCTTGTATGCATAAATAAATCTTTTTTTAAAAAAATATTTATTTATTTATATAAGCACTGGGTACAGTCAGAAGCGAGAGAGGGTGAGAGAATTTACCAGAGCCAGAGCGGAGAGCAGAACAGGCAGACTGATGAAGTACACTGCTGAGGGGAGCAGCGGGAGGCAGGAGAAGTCTGCTGCACTCCATGTGGGACCCTTGCCAGTGCCCAGGGATCGAACTGGCGCTGCAAAGGCTGTGGGCAGCTTTGCAACCCAGCGCTCAACCACTGCGCCACCAGGGAGGCCCCAATAAATAAATCTTTTTTTTTTAATAAATTTACTTATTTTTTTAAAAGATTTATTTATTTATTTATACAAGCACTGGGTACAGAAGCGTGGGAGGGTGAGAGAATTCACCAGAGCCAGAGTGGGGAGCAGAGCAGGCGGACTGATGAAATACACTGCTGAGGGGAAGAGCGGGCATGGCAGGAGAAGTCTGTCGGGCCATGTGGGACCCTTTGCTGGTAGCCTGGGAATGAACTGGAGCTGCAGAGGCTGCGGGCAGCTTTGCAACCCAGCGCTCAACTTCTGTGCCACCAGGTGAGGCCCCCAATAAATAAATCTTAAAAAAAAAAAAAGATGTTTCAAACCTAAGCTACATGAAGCTGTGTAATGGTGACTTGACCTTACACATACCAAGCATAGATGACTAGGTTCTTGTGTGCCTAAAGCTACACAGAGATATCCCAACATGAAATTTACATATTTTGTGCCTATGAACAGCTTGAGTTATTAAAGGAAGTTTGGTTAACACTTGAAACAGACTTCCGAAGGCTAATTCTCAGTGAATAAAAGAATATTTATACCAAGATTTAGTTTTGTAGAAACTAAATCTGTACCACATACCCTATATACATCTTTGATCCTCTCTGCCCCACTTTTCATTCCAGCCATAGCTGCAGTGACCAGGCTGTGCTGGTGTGTTCCAATTTTGTTCAGGTGCAACCTGACCAGGGCAGGGTCCTCTTTTTCTGGAGTTTTACTGACCCTGCCGGAAGAGGCACCTGCAAGATCTCACTCCCAACTAATGTTTAGAGAACAATGAAGTTCAGAGTTTCATGGTTAAACATGGCCTCCTTTTGTGCCTAGACACACATTTCATCAGGCTGCTGGGATGACCCTCTGAGCATAGAGTTGGTCAACTTCATCACGTATCCCTGTAATGGTTTTCTCTCCTTTCTTTATACTTGCTAATCTCTGACTCCCTAGAATCAAATTCTCAAATGGAATACTAAAATATATACTTAACCCTACTTTTGGGGAGAACTCAGGTTGTTATAACCCCCCCTCCGAAAAAAAAAAAAAAGTTGCATTGAGAAGGAAAGGTTTTCCTTCCAGAGATATGTAAGATCCATGTGCATTGTGAAAGGAAACCTTACATAAATGCAAAATAGAAAGAGATGTGATTGTTCTTCAATCATTTAACTATAAGATTGGTATTCAATGACTTAAATGGTTTGACCATTTTGTAATCAATCCTGTGCGCAGATTTATACCACTGTTTAGGAAATTCAGTGTAGATTTGAGAGACAGGTACCAGATTCACTGGGAACAGAGAAAATAAAATCATCTCTTTAAAGATTGGAAAATGTGGAGGTAAAAAACTATCCCCCGTGTAGCTAAATGTGCAAGTCATTAATGATAAAATAGTATTTAATGATATGTATTTAGATTGAACTTTGAAAAGCTTTCTAATTTAAATTGTGAATAATAATTTCTTTCATTTGTGTAACAGTTTGTACAGCCTCAAATTTTGCAGAGCATGTGTAAGTTTTGGTTGACTTTCTCAACCAGCTTGAGTTTGATAAGAAAGATATCAGTATTATCATCTGTAAAATGAAGTAGCTAAAGCTAAACTAGTTTACCACACCCCTACCCCACCTCCACCAAGATCCCTTCTGCTTTCTAAAATCCTATAATTTTGTTTTAAGGGTAAAAAAATGACATGCTTACTTAAAATTTCAGAGCTAGTTAGTGTGGAGAATGAGAATTCAGACAAATCTTCTGTCTCCCACGTTAGCAATTCTTTAAAACTACCACTGTAGACAATTAGGTTGACAGGACCCACATTGCCCTTGGGTCAAAACTCACAGTGATGATGCTTGGAGCCCATCATTTTCCAAGAAGAACTTGGAGGGAGCACATCTTGCCACCAAAGTATTGCTGCAGTCATTGTAAATTAGCATAAGTTGTGCAGAACTACTAATTAACTACAAAGTATTAATAATAAAGCAAAAAAGAAACAATTGAAAGTCTAGGTTGAATGTTTGCCTGGTGTGTACATTACTTTATATCTACTGAAGATTATTTCTTTGCTAGCAATTACTTTCTAAAGCAAAACCAATTCATGAAGGGGATTTGTCTCTATATTCTTTTCTAATTGGCTTTATTTCCATGGCAGTCAGATCTCCCACACACTGGACTGTCCCCCTGCCTACACGGGAGGGCACATGGAATGCAGCTCCCACATGGGGCTGACAGATGTCCTGGATTAACCAAAATGACACAGGAGCTACTGTCTGCCTGTTGTGTGCAGACATTCTGGAAGGAGTGTCCTTCAGACTAAGGTTCTTCGAACCTTTTGAAGTGGGTGGCACTGATGCTTTTCACCTCAAGAGGATGAAGAGTCTTTGTGGGCCAGTCTTGGGGAGTACTTGATTGTTTTAATTTAAAAGGAAATTTTTCCAGTTCAACAAAGAAGTTTTCTTATTCCTAAGACGGACATGCTGCAAGCTCACACAATTTTGTCAAACTCCTAATGGGGGCATTACTGAAAGTTGGCAGTTTTGCATAGATTGCTAAGCGATTACAGGAAGAGAAGGGGAGAGGGAGGTGGGAAAATAGGTGCTGATGCAAGGAGACGTCATCTTCTGTAAATTAACAGAGGAAAGAGTTCTCAGAGAGCAAGAAGGGGGATTTGGGACTGTGGCAGAAATTCCAGCATAAGCTAGAGTGCCATCTTTTTTCAGGGCTTTCACAGGGCTCACAGGTGCTCGTGAAATCATCATTAACCACTGCTGTTCCTTCCAAAGAAGAAAGATGCTTTCTCTAAGTCAGTTCCTATGAAAAGGGCTGATTACAAAGCTCTGAAAGTCAGTCATAAATTAGTGTGCAGAGTCCCTGAAGTCCCTGAATGCCACACCAAGGCAGGACTTTTAAGTGCAATTATAACTTCTGGAACCAGCATAACACGATGTTCTGCATTTAAAAATCTGGGAAAGTATCTGCATGAATTTCTTATTCCATTTGCTATTTGCATACTTGCAAAATGTAAAAACCTGCTTTGGCATATGTCAAAAAAATTATAAAATCCGTCAGAATAATGGAAGTAAAAAAAATGTAAAATGCAGTGTAAATATTTGTGTCAAAGCCTTGATGAGGGCAGTGCCACAGATTTTTTTCTTTGTTGTTAGTAGTTTCTTGTTCTTTTTAGCACAGTCATTTTAATGGACAAGCAGTTAAGGAGAAAGTGTCAATTACCCTAACTTATTGGGAAAATTCTTCTCTAATTAAATGGCACAACTACAACTTTGCCCTAGCCAATCAGACTTTCACATGGGTTAAACTCCTACTGGGCTCTGAGGAGCCACAGGTTAGAACTAAGCAGACGCTCTAGTGGCAACCAGTGTTCTCCCAAAGCCAGTCTCCCACTCACCACAGCACCTTTCTCCAGCAGCCTCTGAATTGCAGTGGTTAATTCAGTCTAGGTTTCAGTTAGTGCAGGATAAGCTAAATTTTGCTTATTTTACTTTGAGGTCTCAATGTGGTAGCTTTGCTATCACCCCCTGACAGTTAGACATGAGTGTGTAGGTGTAGTTGGAGAGTAAAAGGCACTTAGTAGGATTTTTTTTGCCCCATTGAATTAGATTTTCAGGTACATAGACAATCTTGGCCACACAAAAATGGGTGCCTAGCAATGATATTGGCATGGATAACAATGAATGCGTCAGTAAAGTGGAGGATTCAAAATGCCCCTCTTCAGAAATATCTTCTGAGATTTACCACGTGTGTGTGTATCATGTGTCCCCATGTTCCAGGCACTGTTCTGAACATAGAAGCAAAGATAAATCAAATATGATGTTTGTATTTGAGAAACTCAATACCTCTTGGGTCATAAAATATACAACTCCAATGTCTGATTTTTGGGGCGGGTGGCATATGGAGGAATGGGCAAGAGCTAGAGCAAGCTCTCATGGGCTCTGGCCCCGCACTGAGCAGGCTGGCCTCAAGGAGGTTGTCCTCCACCAGTAGGCTCTCACGGGCACTCACAGGAGCACTGGTCTTTCTGGGGTCAGAGGGTATGGCTTGTAAAGTTCCTGAACCCAGGACTTACATAACGGGCAGGGTTATGATTTACTCGCATTATTTTTCAAATAGCCTATTTTAAAAATAACATTTCCCTTTATTACAAATGTAATTTGTAAGGTTTGTTGTAGAAATCTTGAGGTTGCACAGCTTGGTACTGCCTGACCCGTTGACTCTTACTAGCACAATTTATAAATTTTAGCAATTATTATTAACAGTGCTGATTGGGCAAAAAGTGTGCCTCATTCGTGGGCAAAGTAGTTGCCCTATGCTGTGATCTGGTGCCAAATCTCTGTACAGCAGAGATGGTGATGATTAACTGGATAGAAATTTGACCTGTAGAGAGAAGACAGTAGGGGCAGTAACTGAGAGACACACAGGGAGAAGAAGCCAGAGATTAGCTGTGCCAGTATAATGGGAGAGCACAAAAAATAAATCAAGAATAATTAAAATGAGGGGCCTCACCGGTGGCGCAGTGGGTTGAGTGTAGCACTGTGAAGCTGTCGTTAGTCTCTGAAGCACTGGTTCGATTTCTAGCTGGCCAGAGAGATTCCCTCATGGTGCGGTAGACCTCTCCTGTCTTGCTCACTGCTCCCTTCAGCAGTGTATTTTGGTTGTCTGCCTGTTCTGTTCCCCACTCTGTCTCTGGTGAATTCTGTCACTCTCCCATGCCTGTGGCCTGTACCCCAGCTCTTGTATAAAAATAAATAAATCTTTAAGACAAAGAATAATTATAATGATAGTTAAAATGAACTAGCATTTGTTATATGCTAGATATTATTGTACATGCACTTTACATCAATTAGTACACTGAAATCTGGCAGCAACTATGAAGTGTAGGATTACTTTCTCCATTTTGCAGATGAGGAAATGGAAGAATAGAGAGGGTAAGTAACTTGCTCAGTACAACACTGACAAGAAGAGGTATAAAGACCTCCCCGGTGGTGCAGTGTGTTGAGTGCAGCGCTGTGAAGCTGTCTGCAGCCTCTGCAGCACTGGTTCGATTCCTGGCTGGCCAGGGATATTGCCACATGGCGAGGCAGACCTCTTCTGTCTTGCCCGCTGCTCTCCTCAGCAGTGTACTTTGGTCCTTCTGCCTGTTCTGCTCCCTTCTGTCTCTGGTGAATTTTCTCACCCTCCCATGCCTCTGGATTGTACCCCAGTGCTTGTATAAATAAATAAATCTTAAAAAAATTGGTGTTTTTTTTTAAAGAGGTATAAATGAGTGGTAAACTCAAATAGCTTGGCTTTTGAGTACATTCTCTTATCACTACATTCCACTTCTCTGCAGTAGAATGCATAAATGTGCCTGTATAGATGTGTCTGTGTGTGCATGTGTGTGCGTGTGAGTGTATATGCATATGTTGACACTGATAAATCTTCAGTGGAAATTGGCTGAGGATAGTGAATAGATAATCCCTGTAAATAGTTTTAAAAAACTCTTCAGGTTCCTGAACCATATCTCATGATCTGAAGAATAGTTATTTTGTTGCTTCCCAAGTACTGGAAGATAGCCACTCATCTGAAGTTGCCTCAAATATTTATGAATTCAACACTAAAAGTCCCCTGTTTGGATGAATTCTGGTCTTTCTTTGTCGCATGGTAGAATTCTGTTTCATCCTTGTAACCTTAAGTAACCTGATTAACATCTATATTTCTGATCACTGGACTCCCTTAGCAAGCCCTTTCTCCTCAAAAACTCAATTCTCATTTGTTCCTTCTTATGGTAATGGTCAGGTGAAAAAATGAATCCACTCTCTTCGCCCCACTTCCCCATCTCTGCAGGAATTCATCCAGACTTTGCATCTCCCACCATCTCTTTGTAGCAACAATGATTTGCCACTTACTGACAAATACCTTCCTCATAGTTCCCTTCATAGGATTTCCTTTGAGTCACAGGGGTAGAAATTTTCCACTTGGGGAATAAACTTGAGGAGGTATTAATTCCATCTACCTGTGCAATGTGGAAATTCCCTCATCTCCTGCTCATCCTTATCAACTCTTACACACTAAATCTTATTTTCCACAGCTTTAAGTTTTAGAAAGTCTTCCTTCTCTTAATGTGAACTATGACATCTTAATTTTGCATTCTGAAACCGCTGAAAATAAAACTTGCACCAGTAGAATAACAGTCTCCTAAAGGAAGCAAAGGTAATAGGGTTTGGGAGGAAGGGTGAATATCACTTCTGATCTGATCTTCAGACTGTACACATGCAAAGAGAGGGTGTAGTCTCCAAAAGCAAAATGAGAAAATAAAGATAAGGTGAGACTATCAAGGAAAGTTATAGGCAGCAGGAAATTACTTTAGAGGTCAACAAGCTCTTTTCAAATGAGCTATCTGAGGTCAGGGGAAATAAAAGACTTACATCTAGCTAATGATGGCCAAAGTGGGGACACACAGGTGGTATACAAGCAACATGAAACATGCATAAGGGACAATGTGAGTTCAAGATTGAAGTAAATTTGACCAATCCAAGATTTTGAGTTGAGATCACATTACATTAGAATTTTTCTCTCTTACATGTTATTAATATTATGTTATTGGCATTACTTCAGGTCACCGAAAATTCTTCATAAATATCTTTAAAAATAAGTGTAAGTGACCCATTATATGCTTTATATGCATCATAATTCCCTTAGTAAAGATTTCACATGTAGAATTGTAGTGTTTTTTGTAATAATCAACTTATAGAAACAACCTAGGTGCCCAAGGACAGACAAGTGGATCAAGATGTGTTATGTTTCCATAAAGGAATACTACTCAGCTAAAAATATTTTTAAAAAGACATTAAATATTGGCATTTGTTATTACATGGGTGCAACTTGAAGGGATTATGCTAAAAATTAATAATGGTTTACTTATTTGAGGAATATACAGAAATAATACAAGGAATCACAAAACCAGTAACAAATCCTAGAAATCTGACTATAGAATTGAAGCTACTAGAGGGGCAGGGGAAAGGTGGAAAGCAAAGTGTGGAGGGGACTCAGTGGACTATGGTAGGGGGCTATGGCAGCCATGATGGCTGGAGTAGTGTGGTAACATACATGTGAAGGGGTGTGATTTTATACCTCCAAATCATAGGCAGTGTTGTAAAATAATGTTACTTCAATAAAACAAGAAAAAATGAAAAAAATAATTGAACTAAATTTTCTGAATGACATAAAAATGTTTACAGATGAAATTATAAAAAAAAAATTCTAGACAGCATCATGTGGCTAAAAATATGCAAAACTCAGCAGTCTGAGGCACAGAATAAAACGCTGCAGAGGCCAGAGTCAGCTAATACAGAACAGTGTAACTGTGAAGCTGCCCTGTAGGTTGCCATGATTTCAAATTCCACACTACGTTACCATCACTGAAAAGATAGACAAGACAGGAATGTTTGACTAAACCTACATGTCTATAAAAGATATCTTTTACGATAAAGATTTCATGACCGGGCCTCCCCAGTGGCGCAGCGGTTGAGCGCTGGGTTGTGAAGCTGCCCGCAGCTTCTGTAGCGCCAGTTTGATCCCCGACTGCTCCTCGGCCACCAGAGGAGGGTCCCACATGGCGCGCAGATCTCTCCTGCCGCCCGCTGCTCCCCTCAGCAGTGTACTTCGGTCCTTCTGCCTGCTCTGCTCCCCGCTCTGGCTCTGGTGAATTCTCTCACCCTCCCGCACTTCTGACTGTACCCAGTGCTTGTATAAATAAATAAAATAAATCTTTAAAAAAAATTTCATTACCATGTTATTGTATTTCCCACATGTAGGTTACATCTGGCCACAGATGATGACCCACTAAATGTACAACAATAGGCATGTGAAAAAATGTTTCACATCACTTATCATCAGTGAAATGCAAATCAAAACCACAATGGAATATTACCTCACTCCCTTGAAAATGGTTCATTAAAACAAACAAACAAACAAACAAACACTAGAAACAACAATTGTTGGTGAGTGTGTAGAGAAAAAGGAACCCTCATAAACTGTTGGTAGGAATGTAGTTTTGTCCATTCCCTACCGAAAACAATATAGAAGTTGCTTAAAATATTAAAAAAAAGATCTTCCATATGCTTCAGCAATCCCACTCTTTGGTATTTATCCAAAGATCACAAAAATAATAATTCCAAGGGATATATTACTCCTATGTTCATTGCAGCACTCTGTACAATGCAAGTTATAGGAACAACTTAAGTGCTTAACATTTGAGTGGATTAAGATGTGGCATGTATATAAAATGGAACACTACCCAGCTTTTTTTTTAAAGATTTATTTTATTTATTTATTTCACAGGAAACGGGGTACAGGCCAGATGCGCGGGAGGGTGAGAGGATTCATCAGAGACAAAACGGGGAACAGAACAGGCAGGCTTATGAAGTTCACTGCTGAGGGGAGCAGCGGGCGCGGCAGAAGAGGTCTGTCACGCCATGTGGGAGTCTTGCCTGCCTGCCGGCAGGGATCAAACTGACACTGCAGAGGCTGCGGACAGCTTCACAGTGTGTCGCTCAACTGCCTGCTCCACCAGGGGAGGCCCAGATACTTCTAAGACAAACACCTTGCTATAGAGTCTTAATGTATTTCTAAGTGTATGCATCCCATATTTCATAAGCTGTAACCCTGCTCAGGAAAATGGGCACAGCTTACCAAACTAGTCACTGCTCTCTGGGCAGATTCTCATTTTTTGACTCTGGAAGTAAAGTTCCTTTATTAATCTTTTCATCAATGATTTTTAGTCATTAATTGTATGTAGGTATTCATTTTGTACAACACTCATCTACAAAAGGTATTATCACTTAAAATTTGCTCATTTTCTCGATGTGGCATTTGTGTAAATTTCAATACATTCATTACTAATTAAGTTGAAAATCCAAATATATAAAAGTAAATGTCATGCAAGAAATAGACCAATAATATAAACACATGTTTTAAAATTTTAAAAACTCAATTTTCCCTTTCACTCTCAGAACGCACTGTTTATACATATTATATACAGCCATAGGCAAGTTCTTTTAAATGTTCAAAGGAAAATCACACTAGTGTTTACTTAATACTGTGAGTACAAAATTTTAGGTAAAAGTCACATCACAGCTAATTTTTTATGGTAGTAGAAACATGATACAAACCTTTGAAAAAAGACAAGTACAAATAAAGAAAACTGAAGATAATTTCACTTGTGAAAACATATATTAAATTTACTATTAAAAATTCAATCTAGGGCCTCCCCGTGGCTCAGCGGTTGAGCACTGGGCTGCGAAGCTGCCTGCAGCCTCTGCAGCACCAGTTTGATCCCTGGCCACCGACAAGGGTCCCACATGGTGTGCAGACCTCTCCTGCTGCCTGCTGCTCCCCTCAGCAGTGTATTTTGTCGTTCTGCCTGTTCTGCTCCCCGCTCTGGCTCTGGTGAATTCTCTCACCCTCCCACGCTTCTGAGTGTACCCAGTGCTTGTATAAATAAATCAAGAAATATTTTTTAAAAAGAATTAAAAAAATCCATCTTTAAAAAAGAATCCCATCTAGTAATTTATTAAAAAAATTACCTCCAAATCAAGTAAGATTTATGCAAGATGGTAAGGGAATTTAATATTGAGAACTTGATTAATTTAATTAATCATATTACTCAGTAAATAGGGAAAAGCCATATGATTATCCTGATACTAAAAAGACATTTGGTTAAGTTTGACATCAAATTTAATAAAAATTGTCAATTCAGAACATAAGAAAACGTTTTAATATGGTAAATAATATCTATCTCATACTCATATCCATTGTAAAGATTAGTGATGAAATATTCAAGATGCTGGTATTAAAGTCAGTGAGGAAAAAAATGTTCATTCACCCCACTTTGATCTGACAACAACCCAGATAACATTATGAATGCTAGGAAAAAAGGAAAATACATATTATTTCCTGACAATATGTCATCTACATAGAAAGCCTAATAGAATAATGTGAAAAGCAAACAAATAACTAGGTATAAGAGATATCCAGCTATTTTGTCTGTTGGATTTTGTAAAGAAAAGAGTAGCCTCAGGTTACCTCAGCTCTAGGGATTTTTGTGAAGCTACATTGGTGTGAATTGAAGAGTAATTTGTTCTCACCACAATGTAAACTTTGTTCAATGGCTGCAAACAGTAGTTCAAAACCACTCTGTTAACACAATGGCTCTTCCAATACCCAATTACTCATATGCTGCAGGCCACATTACTGATTTCTTTACAGTTCCTGAACCAGTGCACCATGTGGTGGAGGGAAACTGTTATTTGTAGTAGTAACAAAGCAGGTAGATCACCAAAGCCTAAACTTTAAGATACATGAAGGACTTATGTACCTGAAACTTCAGTAAGTATTAAGACACACAAGTTTTATTATGTATAGGGAATTCTGTCTTTGAAGAAAATAAAAGGTCTGGGGATATTGAAAATATTCTGAATATAACAACGTAAGGTGTTGCATTTTCCAGCCCTGAAATCATTTTCTTTGTGATCATGGTGATGGAACACAGAATGGAATTTCTGTTCTGAAAATGGTATTAAGATCCTGCCAAATCAGCTTGTGGGTGGTATTGAGGGGGCTAGATTTGCTTCCTTGTGGGCACGTGGGAAGAAATAAATTTTTAAAAAAATATTCTAAATTTAGCTCATAAAATAATAAATACCAAACTATGGACTATAAACCAAAGAAAAAATATGAGAAAACCTAGCTTGTTCCTAAATTAACTGACTTATGCATTGAAGTCATACACAAAGGACATCACTGGACAGGGACAAAAGAGTATAAATGTCACAGGGACAAAAGAGAATAAATGGAAAGCACACTTCCATTGAAGATATCCAATAAAACTCTAGTGCATGTCTACACCATGCAATGTGACCCTCCATAGAGACAGGCGCTAGAGTAACTAAGTGCAAGATAAGAAACAAATCACACCCTTGGTTATGAGGAGACACCAAAAACATTAGAGCTAGCAGAGAATAATGTGAGCGCCTAGAATTTGCATGTTCTAATCTATGAAAGGGTATTAACTGTTTAACAGAAAATAAAAGTGAAGAAATAAAAACGAGTGAGGAAAAGAGAGATATGAAGAGATCAGATTCTAGGAATTCTTTAAAAGTAGAATCAAAGGGGTGTGCTGATGTTTGTAGAGTAGGGTATGAAAGAAGAGAAAAATCAGTTATTTCTGGCCTAAGCAACAGGAGAGTGGAGTTATCTTTTATTGAGATGGCAAGGTTTCAGGAAAGAGGAGTTTGGGAAGTGAATTAGAAACTCATTCTGGGTTCTGTCTTTAAATAATCAAAGAAGGTATAAAGCAGAATTAAGGCAGAATCTAGATAAAAGAATTTAGAATTCAGGAGAGAAATATGGGCTGAAATAATACATTTGTATTGGGTGCAAAACTGAGGTTGTCCAAAGAAGAGTTCTGTCTAAATGCTGAGGTATGAAGATAAAGAGTAACTGCAAAAGAGACTGGGATGAAGGGGCTCGGGATGGAGGAGGAACACCTGGCCCTGGAAGCCAACACTGTGCTCTGGAAGCAAAGCAGGCAGATTTGCAGGACGGATACAGCTGTCAACTATGTCACAAAAAATGTATAGGTCACCTACAATAAGGATGAAAGGGGACAATTAATTGGATTAAACAAAGAGGAATTAATGGTCATCCTGATGAGAAAAGTTTCACAGGGCAATTGGGGTGACAGTATAATTGGTTCCAGTTTAAAGGAGAACAGAAAGAGAGAAATTGGACACAGCAAGAAAACTCTTTCAAGGAGTTTCTTTGTGAAAGGAAGGTGAGAAATTGGGCAGCAGGGATCAAAAGAGAATTTTCTTTAAGATGTGGAGAAATAGCAGCCTATTTGGAGGTCCTGAAAAATCTGGTAGAGAGAGGGATAGATCACCGGTGCAGGAGAGACAGAAGAAAAGATCAGAAGCAAGTCATAGAGAACAGTATCTGGTGCATAAAAGGATGGTGAGTGAGGGCGATGACCTGTTCATCCAAGGAACAGAAGCAAAGTGGAGAATAAGACTACAAATAGTGTAGATGTACAGGTGCAAAGGAGCAGTTGGAAGTTCTCTCCCCAGTTCTATTTTCCCAGTAATATAGGTAGCAGGTTTGCTGTGGAGAGCGAGCATGGAGAGAAAGAGTTGGAAGTCTGGGGCAAAGAACAAAATACAAAACATTAGTCTACTAAGAGGGAGAGTAAGTGTGCTTGGGAGCACAGTTGATGATCAGGGAAAGTGGTCTTCAGCTGAGGTTTGCAGTCCTGAATTACAGATGGTTCCAGTTGACATGGTAGTGTGTGCTGGTTCTGCTCAGAGCACTCTGATGTTTCTGTTGTCATCAGAAAACTAAGCCAGGTCAGTAACATGACAGACAAAAGGTCACTAAGACGTCACTGGGCAATTTTCTTCAGAACATGGTCTCAGTACTTACCAGCTCACACCCTCCTTTTTCCTAGCAGTTTCCCCCAGGTTTGTGTCTTTGTTCTGTGGATTCCCCCTGTAGGGTAAGGTAAAAGGTATTAGGCTTTTCTGCCCTCCCGCCATCAGGATAGATGAGGAAACCCTGTGATCCTGAATGCATGCCTGATGGCCAGCACCTGAAGTGGGTACACCTGAGCTAAGGCTGTGCTTTTTAAGGGCAGCGTCATGGGGACGCCAGTAGCAGCAGCAGAAGCAAAAAGAGAAGAAGCCCGAAGCAGAAGCAGAGAACACCAGAGAGCCCAGATAGAGTGAAGATTTGCTGGGGGCTGGGAGGACTGCCTGCCATGTGCCTGGTGAACCCCAATAAAAAACCTGCAAAAAACCACTGAGGACTCTGACTCCTCCTTTACCCAGTCTGCATGGGATCAGAGAACCTGCATTGTGTCCAGTTCTGACCTTTACAATTGGCGTAAGTCGGCAAGATCCATGTAGACAGGTATTGGAGCCCTCCGAAGACCTGGAGGGACTAAAGAGAACAGACTGTTTGCCTGTGATAACACTGGAGGCACCATGGCAGCACAGAAGGTGGACACCATCCAGAAGCTGCTGGACGAGACCTCAGCTGGAGGGGGAGATGCCCGAAAGGACCAGCCAACGACCCCTTTGGCAGCAAGAATCATCGGGAAGACAGGGCCACCATTCAGAGCTCGCCAGTGCTGATGTAGGGAGAGGCCAACGGACTTGGACTGATGGACTCACACTGATGAACTTGGAGTGATAATCCCACCAGAAGGCGGAGGACCTTGCAGGTTGATATGTTTTGGGACCCTGGGGGTGGAACAGTTTTGTTTGTAAATCCCAAGAGATGGGAATCTGGGGGTGGCCAGTGGGCCTTGATGGCCAAAAGCAGCCTGTGTATGCCCAGCAGCCAGGTGGAGGAGAAAAGCCAACTGAGAAAGCAAAAGCTGGTACTGATGCTAAGTTGAGAAAACCTGAGCGACTGTTAAGCAGCCTGAGTATGCTGAAGACCTGTGAGTCTCATAAAATCACCTGTGGGTGATGCCTTGCTCATTGTTGAGTGAATGAGGGTGAGGAGCTGAGGAACCCGTCCTTGGGGGACGGGTGGGGAACGTGGCTTGGGGTGGAGCCCAAGCCGCATATACAGTTTGGATCCCTGGCCCATGTGCTTGTGCAGTGGGTTGGCCTGAGTCCAGGGGTCTGCGAGTCGCATTGGTGGCTATGAAAGCCGAGTGTTGGAGCAACTGCAGACAAACCCTGAGGGTTGGCGATTACCCCCAACAGAATAGAATCGCCAATCCCAGAGCTAGTGCATCCTGGGGGTGGATGCTGTGTGTGCCTTGTAGCCGAGACTACAGCCAGAGAAGGCCAGAAAGCCTGACGGCTCCTGGTGTGTTATAGTAGATGCCGTGAGTGATTCCCCTCCCTCGTATGAGCAGTGCCTTCGGCAGCAGATTTGGTGGCTCATCTGCTGGTACCAATAATTGTCTTTTGCACTAGGTTGGGGCCCTGCCTGGACTTGTATGTGTTCTGTTGTATTTTGTTATATTGTGATATATTTGCTTTTGTGGGCCATGGCTGCATTGTTTATGTTTGCTAAGAGACAAAATTGTACATAATGAAGACTATATGGCAGAAAACCCTGAGGGGGTGGACCGTAGGGTAAGGTAAAAGGTATCAGGCTTTTCTGCCCTCCCGCCATCAGGATAGATGAGGGAACCCTGTGATCCTGAATGCATGCCTGATGGCCGGCACCTAAAGTGGGTACACCTGCGCTAAGACTGTGCTTTTTAAGGGCAGTGTCACGGGGACGCCAGTAGCAGCAGCAGAAGCCAAAAGAGAAGAAGCCCGAAGCAGAAGCAGAGAACGCCAGAGAGCCCAGATAGAGTGAAGATTTGCTGGGGGCTGGGAGGACTGCCAGCCTCCCAACCCCCCTGCCTGCCATGTGCCTGGTGAACCCCAATAAAAAACCTGCAAAAAACCACTGAGGACTGACTTCTCCTTTACCCGGTCTGCATAGGATCAGAGTACCTGCACTGTGTCCAGTCCTGACCTTTACACCCCCTTTCTCACCACTATTTCTCATTCAAGATTTAGTTCATGTATTGTCTTCACAGAGAGACTTCTCTAGAAAGTCTTCAGTGGGTTAGGCGTTGTTCATATAATTTAATAATTCTATTTTACACTTATATAACAATTTTATGATTTAGGCATTGTCATGCTCTTTATTTTCTGGACAAAAAATATATATCCTCCTCACTCCATGGACACAAAAAGAAGGGGCAGAGGCATTGAATAATTTCGTGAGCTCCTTGAAGTAATAAATGTTAAGGCTGGGAATTGAGTGATAACAGATCAGATCTGGAATTCATGCACTTAACCAACAAGTGAAGTTCTCTCTTTTAGATCAGATAAAGATGATATCATTGCAATAAAGGAAGTCTGAACTGGTTGACTCTATAGTTCACAGTTGATACAGATTCTCTACAAAAGTATATTGACTACTACTTTATGTTGTAAGGTTATATATAGGGTTTCTTGTGTCCTGAGGTTTAAGTGCACTTTCTCCTCTGCAGCCTGAGTTCGATCCCGGCCAGGGAACTAACCGAAATGGCATAGCAGACTGCTTCTCCCTTTAGCAATGCATTTCATAGATCCACCTGTTTTGCTCCCCATTCTGTCTCTAATGAATCCTCTCATCCCCCTACTGCTGGCCTACACCCCAGTTTTATGCAAAACAAATAAAAGTTGGGGTCCTCCCTGGTGGCTAAGGGGTTAAAGTCTCAGTGCTATCAAGCTACCTCCAGTCACTGTGGCAGGAGTTTGATACCCAGCTAGGAAGTTAACCCACATGGTGCTGCAGATCTTTCCTGACTCGCCCAATGCTCCCCTCAGCAATGTATTTCAGTAGATACACCTGTTCGGCTCCCCACTCTGTCTCTGGTGAATCCTTTCATCATCCCTTACCCTCTGCACCTCTGGCTTACATCCTAGTTCTCTCTTATTTTTTAAGATAGATTTATTTATTTATTTATTTATTTATTTATTTATTTATTCATTCATTCATTCATTCATATAAGCACTGGGTACAGTCAGAAGCGTGGGAGGGTGAGAGAATTCACCAGAGACAGCGGAGAGCAGAACAGGCAGACTGATGAAGTACACTGCTGAGGGGAGCAGCAGGAGGCAGGAGAGGTCTGCGTACTATGTGGGACCCTTACCTGGTGGCTGGGGATTGAACCGGCACTGCAGAGGCTGAGGGCAGCTTCGCAACCCAGTGCTCAACTGCTGTGCTATCTGGGAGGCCCTACATCCCAGTTCTTGTATGCATAAATAAAGATGAATCTTAAAAATAAATAAAATTTAAGATTATATAGAACATCAATGTATCTGGGATTCTTCTTTTGAATTTTATTTTAGATTTTTTTTTTATTTCAGATTGTGAGTGTTACTGAAGATATTTGGACCCCTGAAGTTTTAATGTGCTTTGCTGTCACTCTATTTAATGGTAAGCATTTTGTTGTTAATATTCTATTATAAGGTTATTGAAGAAATGTCTACATGTACGATTTTTTTTAAAGATTTATTTATTTATTTATACAAGCTCTGGGTACAGTCAGAAGCACGGGAGGGTGAGAGAATTCACCAGAGCCAGAGCGGGGAGCAGAGCAGGCAGAAGGTCCACAGTACACTGCTGATGGGAGCAGTGGGCGGCAGGAGAGTTCTGAGAGCTATGCGGGACCCTCCTCCGGTGGCTGGGGAGCAGCCGGGGATCAAACCTGCGCCACAGAGGCTGCGGGCAGCTTTGCAACCCAGAGCTCAACTGCTGTGCCACCGGGGAGGCCCAACATGTATGATTAAGAAATAAATATTCAAATATGGAACTCCAAATCCCTCCCCATGAAAATTCTTGAGTATAAATGTTCAAAATTCTTCTGGAAGTATCTACCCAATTTTCTAAGTTTATGTTGAAAGAACATTTTTAAAGAAAAATATTTTCTTACGTTTGTTAAAATCAGAATAGTATAGGAAAGAGCCAGCAAACTTGACACTAGTACTTTTAGGATTTATTCCTTGGAAAGGAGTCAGCTTTTTAAAAAAAAATTATATTCAGTGATATGTCCAACAATAGTGAATATACACTATCTGGTTTCTTCAGGCAACTTCTTGCCTAGTGGCATCCAACTCTGCCTGCCCAACTTGTTTACTGAACATAACAAAAGCTCTGCATAGCATAAACTCACTACTCACAGCTGTGTCCTATTGGTATGCTTGCTTACAGACCCATCATGCTTCCTCTCAAGCCCCTAGACTACTAGGGAGTGTGTGACTGTTGAATCATCAAGATACCTAAGATGTGAAATGAAAGAAGTAGAAGGATTAACTTTTCACTGAAGCCACCAAAAAGAGAAGAGCAAGGTGATTGGATCAACATGCCTGTGGGGTAGAATAGAAGGGGTAGGCAAGGGTCCTTGCAGCCTCATTTTAGATACCATTATTCTTTCCTTGTCCTCCACTGGGCATAGTCCTTGCCATATATTATTCTTTTTATCTTCACGTTAACATTGAACCCCAAAGATTTTGTTTAAGAAAATTACATTGAGAGACCATATATTCCAACACTATGCTCTGTACTGAAGCAGATAAGAAACTTGGTGGAAGGTAGCACCTGCTTTTATTCTGTTGAAAAAGAAGAATAGGTGCAAGGACTTTTCACTGAGTAATGTATGATAGAAATGTCTGGCTGGATGTGGGGGAGTAAAGAGACTTCAAAGATCCCTGAATATGACTCTCTAGTAAAATAAATAAGAATTGTCAATGACAATGGTGAGTCACTCCTCCATGCCAGCTCCTCAGTCTTAGTGTCTCTTTCAGTCTCTTATCTATTTCCACATTTAGGCCATTTTTGATGCAGCACTGTCTATGTCCCTATAAGCCGTGAGCGTGAGATAACTACTCAAAACTGAGGTTGGGATATTCAAAGCACCTGCCACCTCCAACCCCAGGTTTAAAACCAAAACAACAAATGAACACTTGCATAGACTATAGATTAAGCACTATTTATAACAGGTGTGGACACCCTAGGATAAGACTCTGTGCTGGAAAAGGAAACAACTCACAGTCTATGTCCCTATATCAACTATGACCACTGCCCATGAAAAATGAAAAATTTCCCACCATGGACAGCAGGTGGAAATTCTCCAACACTTCTTAATCATTGTTCTCTTTCTAAACTATGTTTAAGCCATGCTTTCCATTCATTTATTAACTTGGGGAGCTTTTTATACCTTTGAATGCTCTCTGTAAGAATGTTGGCTGTAGAATCTCCTTAGATTCTATTTTTGTGTATTTCAGTTCATTTAAAAATGGACAATCTGTAAGACTGTGACTTTGCTGCTACTACTGCTACAGAGGTGGGTTTAATGAGAAAGTGAACTAGTCTCACTGAGCTCACATGTTCTCATATTTAAAACAAGGAGCTAGGGCCTCCCTACTGGCACAGGAGGCTGAACACAGTGGTGTGAGGCTGTCCGCAGCCCCTGCAGCCTCTGCAGTTCAATCCTGGCTGGTCAGAGAGATACCCACGTGGTGTGGCAGACCTCTCCTGTTTTTCCTGCTGCTCCCTTCAGCAGTGTATTTCCATTTGTCTGCCGGTTTTGTTTCCTACTCTGTCTCTCCGTGAATCTCCTTACCCTCCCTCACATCTGGCCTGTCCCCCGGTTCTTGTATGCATTAATAAATAAGTATTTTAAAGAAATAAAATAAGGAGACAGGCTAGACCACTCTTATGGTCTTCTCTGATTCTGTGGTTTCACAAGTTATAATCTGCATGCAAAACTATTTCAGTATTAGTAGGAGTCACAGTATGACTTTTGCAGTAGTTTCTACCAGCAGCCTATTTCTAGGGGGGCACAGCACATACTCATACAAAGCTGGAATATATCTTGTTGGCTTTCACATTTCAATGATTGCCCACCTGAGATATTCTTGCCTGATCATCAAAGTTTTATGATCTCTGCAAACTTTTCCCCATGATTTTTGGTAAAGAAATAATTTCTTCTAGGCAAGTACTGGGAAGACTGGCCCTGCGAGAGTAATAGATTTCTTTTCTGAAGAAGAGGTGTTGAAGTTGCTTCAGTAATGGACCACATGAAAAGAAATCAGTCATGAGTGGACAAAGTCAACATTTTATTAATAAAATAAGTAAGTTCATTTCAGATTTGGAGTGAGCATTTTGAACTGGCGGAGATATGTAAGCATACACTTATTTTTTTTTTTATTTTTGTCATTATATTTTATAATAGGCCAATTGGATGGCTAATGTCATGCATTTCCTTATTTTAAGGTCATTCAAGATCAATGTGGAAACTTTAGAAAATATTGGGGGAAATTTAACTAAATCTTTCAAAATAGGGATAACAACTTAGGTGCACATTCTTCTCATCATTATCTCCTTTATCCTTGTCTCCTCTGTATTTCTGTGTATGTATGTGCATGTATCGCTGTGTGTTTGTACATGTGTGTGTTTGTGTATGAGAGAGAGAGAGTGTGAGAGAGAGAGAGAGGTTTTATTTTTCCTCCCCAGGTCACTTTTATAAGATAATTCTTATTGAGTCTTGGGTTTTAGCTTATAAATATATCAAATTTATTTATCCTAATCTCTAATTTTAGTGGAATTAATTTTAAGTGGCACATATTAATGACTGGTGTTCACCTTTGATTTCAGCTGTTTAATCCAACCTATAGGGAAGGCCCTTATGCTAGAACCCAGTGGAGGTCAGTCTGGCCCAGCAGGATAAGGCAGTTGCTATCCTTATGTTTTGTTAGATTATCTCAGGTGGACAACAATTAGCCTGCAAGTTTATTTTTTCAAAAGATTTATTTATTATTTATACAAGCACTGGGTACAGTCAGAAGTGTGGGAGGGTGAGAGAATTCACCATAGCCAGAGCAGGGAGCAGAACAGGCAGACTGACGAAGTACACTGCTGAGGGGAGCAGTGGGCGCAGCAGGAGAGGTCTGCACGCCATGTGGGACCCTCATCCGCAGCAGGGGATAGAACTGGCACTGCAGAGGCTGTGGGCAGCTTTGCAGCCCAGTGCTCAACTGCTGCACCACTGGGGAGGCCCAGCAAGTTTAATAAGAAAAGTTATTGCTTTATTCAAACTACCACTGTACCAATATAAACACCTTTTCATATTATTTGCTCCCAAGATGTATGGGTTATAGCAGTTTTTTTGACTTCTAATAGTGAGATTTTTTTTTCAAATCAAGCAGCTTAAATCTTCCCTTTAGGTTTTGTGAGCCTTATCAATTCATATTTAAAACTAGGGGAGGAAACCTCTGCTTCAGCAGTTCCAGTTGGGGCAGGGGAAACTTTAGTTCTTTTAATTCCAGTAAGCCATTGGCAGTCTGCTATATATATACATATTTGAGCTTTCTGCCTCATTGGAGGAAGCCAGAAGCTCTAAATTAGTATTGCATCACATGCTCTGGACATCCCATGACCAACGAAACTTGAGCCCACAAAGAGATTCTTTTTGTATTGAGTCTTTCTATAGGCAAACTTACAGACTTTGCCATTACAGGTAGGCCCAACTTGCTGATATCTCCCTGCATAGTATGGACCTGGTTAAACAACATTTGTAATAACTTTCTTTTTTTTTAAAAGATTTACTTAGTTATGCATATAAGAGCTGGGGAAGAGGCCAGAGGTATGGGGGGTGAGAGGATTCACAAGAGACAGAGTGGGGAACAGAATAGGAGGATTTACTGAAAGACACTGCTGAGGTGAGCAATGGGCGAGATAGGAGAGGTCTGCTGTGTCAAGTGGGTTTGTTCCTAGGTTGGGGATTGAACTCATGATTTAATAGCTGCAGATAGTTTCATAGTGCTGTGACTGAACCACTTGCACCACTCGAGAGGCCCCAATTTTAATAACTTTTAGCTAAATTACCAGCCCTCTAAGTAAAGACCAAGCCACATTGTGAAAATAAAAGACTAAGACCAAGCACAGCAATCTTAACACTAGTCTGCACTGAACCCAAGCAGCAGGTGCACTCTGCTCTGCCACCATGCCCTGTCCCATATCCTGTGGATTCTCTCTCTAAGCATCTCAGATTCATTCTTATCTAGTCATCACCAAAGCTATAACCTAGCTCAAGTTACTACATTATCTTGTCATATTTCTAGAATTCTCTTTAATGAACTCTCTCAACTTCTTCTGTCACCTTTCTTTCTTTTTTTTTTTTTAATAGAGGCATTTTTTTTTATTTATTTGTTTGTTTTGTTTATACATGCACTGGGTACAGTCAGAAGCGCGGGAGGGTGAGAGAATTCACCAGAGCCAGAGCGGGGAGCAGAGCAGGCAGAAGGACCGAAGTACACTGCTGAGGGGAGCAGCGGGCGGCAGGAGAGGTCTGCGTGCCATGTGGGACCCTCCTCTGGTGGCCGGGGAGCAGCCGGGGATCGAACCAGCTCTGCAGAGGCTGCAGGCAGCTTCGCAACCCAGCGCTCAACCGCTGTGCCACCAGGGAGGCCCTCTTCTGTCACCTTTCTATCCTCTATCTACAAAATATCCAGAGCAGTCCTTTTAAAAGTGCCAAGTCTAATTATGTCTTTCCCAGTGGATCTAAAAACCTGAGCATGACCAGGCTGTCCTTCTCCAATCTGGTCTCTGTCAATTCTCCAGCCTCATAGCCCAGTCCCCTGTTTAGGCCTCCCCCTAAAACTTTAAGAGATTTGTTTAAATGTCACCTACTCAGTGACACTACCACTGGAATTCATACCTAAATCTGTAACGCTCTTCCCTTCCCCACACATACTTTCTCTTCTCCTTTCCCTGCTCTATTCTTCTCTTTGGTATAATTCACTTCCTGATATACTTTATATTTAATTTCTTTATCATGTACATTTTCTGTTTCTCCTCCCTAAATGTGAGCTCCATAGAGTTAAGGAATTTTGTATATTTTAGTGGCTGTTTTATCCCTAGCACCTAGAATAATTCCTACCAAATAAGATATTCAAAATATTTGTGCAATGATTATGTGTCAAATACACTTTCTGTTTTATAATCTACGCTAAAGAGCACACATATTTATGAGGAGTATTTCTAGAGCATTTCTGTAAAGCAGGTGTGTTCTTCCCAGTTTTGTAAATAATGTTCTAGAAGGGAGCGAGCTGAAATAAATATTTTCCTCAATGCCCTTTTTTGCCATACCTCCTAAATTAAATCAAACTGCTCAAAATTTTTGTACTATGCTGTACTTCCTTTTGTGACTTTTACCATATTTATAATTAAATAATTCTCTATGTATTTTGTGATTATTACATTTTCCTAATGGAGACATTGGAGGTAGAGACCATCTTTATTTCCTTCAGAGTCTATGAATAAGTAAATGAAGTGTTCCTCTTCAAGCAGCCACAGATAACAGAGCTGAGACATTATTTTCCTAAAGACAGAAAAAAATCAGTTATTAAGGAAAATCTATAAAGGTGGCCTTCCTCCCTGAGAAGTGTTAGGTCCTTGCTTTCTTAGAAAAACAAAAGAATTGTCTGCCTCTGAGTCTTCCCTCAAATTGCTAGATGCCCGCATGCTAGGTCTAGCTTGTGTTTAAAGGACAGTCACCTGGCAAGATGGTCCCCTTGTCCTGGGCAGCTGTACTTTTGGGGTTAAAAAATAAATAATGACAGCAGTCTTGACTTGTAGTCTTAAAAGCTCTGTAGACTTCACTGGATAACATTTAACTTAAGAACTAGTATCAGAAACTGATCTGAAATCTAAGTAAAGTAGAGCACCCGTCTGTGAAAAGTAGACTTGATCCTTTGAAGTGGGGTAGTTGAGGAAGTTACTCTTTTCTAATTTTTCAATTTTTGCTCTAAAAACTGTTTTCATTCTACTGTACTAAATGCCAGATGGTGGAAACTTATAAAGAAGAAAGTATTTGTGAATAATCATGCAGCCTTTTGATCGCCAGCTTTCACAGTTATCAGCTCGACTTCTTCCTTTCTTTTCCACCTACCACAGCATGGCTGAGCTCACGAGTAGGAGGGAGCTTCGAGTCAACTCAGTTTTGGAAATCTCCCTTCGTGGAAATTTTTGCTGTCCGGGCCAGGCTCCAAAGTGAAGTGCAGGATACTTTTCAGGTGGTTAAATAGGCAAAACAGAGGAGGTCTGTACCTATGTAATTTTCCCAGCAAGGATTTACCACCAACTGCTCGAGAACTCTTAGCTAGCGTAAGATTATGCTGACATTCTTCATTTTACTGTTTTCACGAGTTTTGAATATTGAATCAGATTCTGCTGGGGATAATAGAAAGCAGACTTGGAAAACACTTTTTTTTTAAAAAAATGTAGATCAGATCTAACATTTGATGTAGGGCTAACAATAGGAATATAATGAAGCAGGCAAGTGGGATTATACAAGTTGGTTTTGTTGATAGTATCTAAAAACATTTTCACTTCAAACCATTTCCTTAAATATAATATTTGCCTTTTAAAAGTCTAGCTTCTGCCAAATGTTTCCCAATAGAAGTTTGCCCGTTATTTACATTATGGTTACATTTTGATTTCCTGGTCATTTGAAGAATGCTCTGTGTACATCTACCACATGGTGATCTTTGTTATTTCAACCACTTATCAGCACAAAATGAGCAAGAATCTCTGGAATTACAATTAGACAACAACAAAAGAGTAGATTCAGTTTGTTTAAACCAAAGAAGCTTCCAGATTCAGAATGAAAGACCCGTGATAGGCCACACAATCTATAGCTACTAATCAATTTAATTGCTACAACAACTTGGTGAAGTGGGCTTCTATTATTAATCCCATTTTAAAGATGAGTAAAATCCAGCAGTTAAGTAACTTTTCCTGGCTTGTATGGTCACCACGAAGTATGGTTGAATGGGAAAGGTAACCTTAGACAAATTCACATCTTGAAGCATTACATATATTGCCTGCTTGATCCCTTTAGCAAAAATACACACCAGAAAAATCATTTTCCTAAGAGAAATTGTGAAAGGTAATGTGATTTCTTTTCTTCTAGTGTTTATTTGATTTCTTACCTTGAAAACATGAAGACATTTGGAATTCTTTGTGTGAATTGTGTGAGCACTTTAAATCTAAATGACTTCATCTTCTCATTTATGAAATGAATTCATTGCAATAATAATTTCTGAGGCCCCTTTCAGCTCTGCAATTCCATTTGCTGTACAAGTGTCTCGAGCCCATTTAAATGTGCTTGGGAATGTGTGCCAGTGAGGGAGACGAGTGTGGGATTAAGAGGGTATGTGAAGAAGAATATCGTTTTCAAAGAAGAAGAAATGGATTTAAATAACTCATTAAAATGACTATTTAAGCACATTTATGTCCCTTATGAGCAGTGACACAATAATAATGATTCAAGGCCTCATCACTTGGGAATTTTATGTCATGTATTCACTGGTAGAAATTAGGTATTATGCTCCCTACCCTTTGCAAGTGGTTCATATACATTTAGTTGTTTTTTTTTTTTTTTTCACTTCATCAGGCCTACACATGTAAGTAATTAGATTCTTCTAGTTACAAGCAAATCTTGTCTGATATCATCACCTAATGTTTTCCCCAAAATGATTGGCAGAGGCTAATCTGCTTTCCATGGGAAATAAAGGCATTTTAGGACCACAGATACTCCCTAGGGATATTTAGAAGTTCTTTTCACATGATTTGTAGGATTAATAAATAACAATAACAAATACCAGCACTATTTGGTGGCTGCCTCGTGAACATATAAATCTATATAATTGTCCCATACAATGATAAAAGTATTAGTCACAATCAGCAGGTTAGAAAAATGAGATATACTAGACTGGAAATGGCAGAAACAGGTTTCAACACATGGATGAATTGCTTTGCTACACAGCAAGCAAACGCAGATTCACTCGAGGAACATAGAATAAGCTAACTTGGAAAAATAAACTGCTTTCATGTTTCTTTTTTTAATAATACCAAGATTTTCATTCATTCTTTGGTCTTTTCATTATTTTCTCCATTTCCATTTACACTATAAATTTAAGAGCATTCCAAACTTCTGATCAGATTCTGTAACAATGGCCTCATTTTAAATGCTCTGTGAACTAACAGCAGTAAATCTTACCTGGTGATTTCTTAAAAATGCAGATTCTGGGCTCCTCCAGAATCCCTGAATCAGAATCTACCCTTAAACAAGATCTCCAGGGTATTCACATGCAAATTATAATTAAAAAATCTATTGTTTAAATGGTTCCCCTAAACACTGCTTCTTAATGGAACTCTTCAATATATTGCTGCTATGGAGCAAGCCTCTGCTCAAGCTTAAGGCTGCTTCTGCATAAATGGCTCTTATCCTGTTACTCCACCTGCCTGATGTCCCTGCTCTTCTTTTGCCACTTAATCAAATCCTGTTCATTGAGGACTGCCTCACCATTTGAAAGGAATCCCAACACTGTTCTTCTGATGTGTGTTGTCCAGCTGCTTTACTTGGTGTCATTCATAAATGGCCTCCCTTGTCAGACTACCAGTTCACCAAGAAGAGACCAACTAAAGCCTAAGGCACAGAAAAGCGCATTTGAAAACCAATGGATGAGATTTTGTTCACTGTTTTTTCTTAATTAAAAAAAATATTTATGCATACAAGAACTGGGGTGCAGGCCAGCGATGCCATGGGTGAGAGGATTCACCAGAGACAGAGTGCGGAACAGAACAGGCAGATTGACTGAAATACACTGCTGAAGGGAGCAGCAGGTGAGGCAGGAGCGATCTGCTGCACCATGTGGGTAGCTCCCTGGCCTTGGATAGAACTGGTGCTGCAGTGGTTGGGCATAGCTTCATAGTGCTGTGTCTTAACCCCTTGTGCCACCAGGGAGGCCATGTTTTTTCTTAATTTTTTTTGAAATGACATTGGTTTGTAATATTCCATAAATTTCAGACAATGCTCAGCATTATAAATCAGCATCTGTGAATGCCACATTAAGTTCAACACTAAAAGTCTTGTTTGGTTCTTCATCATAAAATTGACTCCTTTCATCCAACTTACCCAGTCCCCTACCCTCCTCCTGTCTAATGATCATTTTATTCTTATAGTCTAAGAGTTCCTATTTGTTTTGTTTTGTTAGGTTATCACTTTTGTTTCTTTATCTTCCAAATGAACAAAATCAGTGTCTTTCTCCATTTGACTTGCTTCACAAAGCATAGTACCATCTAGTTTCTCCCATGTTGCTGCAAAAGGCATGATTTCATCTATTTTTTTTTAATTGCTGAATAGCGTTCCGTGAGAGAGAGAGAAAGAGAGAGAGAGAGAGAGAGAGAGAGAGTAAGCCATATCTTCTTTATCCACTCATCAGCCAATCAACATGTAGATTATTTCTAACTCTTGGCTGTAATGAGTAGTTTTATAATGGGGGTGCATATATTTCTTGGATTTAGTGATTTTACCTCTTATAGTTCTACAGTCTAGGATTCTACATTTGAAAATCTGTCACCCTATAACTGTACGTCTGTTTTGTATTTAGCAATCTCCTGTAATGTCCTATGCATAGTGTGTTGTAGAAAACAATCAAATTATACTTGTCTCACAGCTGGGAATGTAATCAAGGAAGATTTTGAATACTTTTATTCCAAAATCTGTAATACCATTTCAAGAGAAGCTGTCTTAACTAAGAGTCAAAAAATAAGTAGAAGTAGAATACTGGGAAATGTAGTTTAAAGGCAAGGTGTAGGAAGCAGGTGGGCTTAAATTATATTAATTTTTAATCAGTTTAAATAATTTAATATCATTTAAACAGTACAAATTATTTCACCAATTGCTTGTTTTTTTTTTTTTAAAGATTTATTTTATTTATGCAAGCACTGGGTACAGTCAGAAGCATGGGAGGGTGAGAGAATTCACCAGAGCCAGAGAGGGGAACAGAGCAGGAGAAGGACCGAAGTACACTGCTGAGGGGAGCAGTGGGCGGCAGGAAATGTCTGTGACCATGTGGGACCCTCCTCCGGTGGCCGGGGAGCAGCTAGGGATCGAACAGGTGCTGTAGAGGCTGTGGGCAGCTTCACAACCCAGCGCTCAACCGCTGCGCCACCGGGGAGGCCCACCAATTGCTTGTTGATGAATTATAGCAATTAAATTCAAATTCAGTCAAGAGTAGGGATGAGGGATCAAGAAATTTTGTACTTTTATCTTTGATACACTATTGTACAGTTTCCCTTACTTAAAAATGAATTAAGTAACTGAGCAAATGAAAAGAAGGAAAGGGTTAAAACACACACACATGTTTCCACTGTTTAAGTTTATTTTATATTTATTTTTAATATCCAATAGCTTACAAGTCTGTTGACTATAAAAGTTAAAAACTCAAATTTTTCAATTGAATGAAAATTTTATATCAAGTGGTTCTAAACATTTCTATCCAATCCTGAAACTCTGCAACCATAATTTAGATGTATTTAGTTGGAACGCGTGTGATGCATTTGGCAGTAAGCAACAGAATATTCAATTTATTAAGACTTAAAAGATACAGAATTTGTTACTGCACGTGGCAAGGCGTCAGGAGGCCGTTTGCTTCCAGACTTGTTAGGTTCAGAAGCTCAAGAATGTTTGGGCCCCAGTTTGTTTATTTCTCAAGTTGTCCTTCTTTGCTTGGTTTCACTGGTCCAGGGATTATGTACTCACAGGCAACATTCAAAGGCAGGGCAACTCTAGTGTCTTTATTTTTTTTCAAGTAATGAATACATTGCCAGAAATAAGTCCACTAGAATACAGTGGGCAAGAGAAGATCTCATTCTTTAGCCTAGTAAATAGCAAGCTCTCACTCCCTTCCACTCACTCCACTGCCTAGTCTGGGAAGGAGGTCCCTCTGGATCAGATGGCTGCCCGATATCAGAATGGGATTGAGGTTCAGTTAGGAAGGAGGAAAAGGACTATGTGGTTGGCAATCAGCATAGCAACCCCAAATATCACTGGAAAATGCAATCCTATAGTTGTCTGACAAAAATATTTACACAAAAATCTCACAATAACTCTTACTAAAGAACATGTTGATGATCTGTGTGAATGAGCTGAGGGGCACATGGATTAAATTTCTCCTAAAATATACATGGGTTTAGATTGTGGAGGGAGGTTCTTGGGAAAACATGTACTGAGCTTTACTAAATCCAAACTTTGGGGGAAAATAAAGTCTCAGTCAGATGACAATTTAAAACATAGCGATCATTTCCTAGCTGGAATTCAATCTTGAATGTGGTTTGTTGCAAGGTTTGAAACCCGTGTGGTATGGTCACTGATAGGCTGAGTCCCTGGCCACCGCCACCTTGTTGAGATTGAACCTACCTGCAGCAAGCTCAGATGGGGATAAAATCAAGTGGACTGGTCAATTAGCCAGTGCATTCATTTATCTATACCATAAATCTTTTGTTGTTTTCCTAATATGCAACAAGCATTGTATTGTGTGCTAGAAATTTAAAGAAAAAAAAATGCAGAGTCCTTGTCTTTGAGACTATGTTTCATAGAGAAAAAGTCAATTATAAGTAATAACCAAATGTGATAATGAAAGTTCTCCATGAGTAACGGAAGCTGAGGAGGAGTGCCAGCTTAGGCCTACCTTGTATGCTCATATACTTTTCCTACCCAGTGTGTTTAAAACTACAATATGAATCTACAAGACTGGATAAAACTCCAAACATAGGTTTCCAAGGCATTTTCCCCTTTAATATTTGAACCCACATGTATGTGAAAGGAAATTTAATCCATATGTTTCTGAATCATTCCTATTTAAATCATCATAATTTGTTTTGTAAGAACCGTTAAGGTCCAAGAAGCCTTTGGGGCTTTTTTTTTTTTTTTTTTTTTTTTTTTTTGTCAACAGGAAGTTGAACCAAGGGAAAATGACCTCCGATAGCAAAGAAGTCATGGAAGGCCCGACACTATGAATCCATGAAATTCAAATGGCTTGTGAGCTTGGCAGACTCGACAACAAACTCAAACATGTTGACTCCGTTGCAATCACATGCCTCTTTTCCAGGTTATGGTCCTTAATCAAAAATCCTGCCGGGAGGTATTTGGATTACACGTGCCCCAATTACTTCTTCTTTGTGTGCTCACATGACGCAACAGACCAAAGGCCAAGGGGACCAGAATGCTAGTTCAATCCTGAACCATTAATCAGGCCTTTCAGAAAATTGGAAAACTGGTCTTTCCCTGCTTGTAAATGCTACCCGTAATGCCCCCAAACAACTGTTACAAAGTTTGCTTTGGGATTTAACTAAGATTCCTGGGGATTTAAGACACTGACTGCCAGATTATTAAAATGCATTAATGTTTATAGTGATTATGATTACACGAACTAATAATAAATAATTGCATATACCTGGAACAGAGCCCAAATCCTACTGTTTCAAAAGAAAGACTCAGTGTAAAGTCGTAGCTCTTTTGAAAGCTGTGCACAGGAAAATCTGAGACCATCTAGACCCACAGCACTGCTGCTAAATGCCAGAAGTAGGCTAATCAAATTCTTCCCAGACCCTTTCCAATGTTTTAGGAAATTAAGAAAGAAAAATGGCTATTTTAATTCTCTCTCTTCATCACGACCAGTTTGGATGGGCTGACTGTGTAAAAATATCACATTTCTGATTTTATCAAGCACAGTACAAGTAAAAAGAAATAGTTGCAGTCAGCAGTCTTGCATTAGCTTTACTGTCAATGACACAATTACTTTCCCTGTGATGTTAGCATCTGAAAGGCTGAATGACAGCCAGTCTCATCACAGCTAGGACTGTCAGCAGATGGTCAGCTCAAGGCTTCTGGATAGAGAATGAGGCTGGTGAATAAGCCCCTTAGTTCTCCTGAGTCACACAGCTCCCAGGCCAGAATGGGGATCACACCCCTGTTTGGAGGTTTTGGTTCCCAAGGAGCCGATTTCTTCCTATTACTTGGAAAGCAGTTCCAGTTGCAGTTATGCTTGCTCTAATCCCAGGCCCGCAGCCTTGCTCTTCCTCGCAAGGGGTGGCAAAATCACTGCTTTAATTCCAAAGTTTCTCTGTCACTTTTGAATCTAATCACACATTAAAATATTCTACTACAGAAGCAACAATGGAATTTGCTTACTTCTTTGTTCCCAGCAGAAAAAAATGTTTTCACACCTTTTGATAGTAATCTTAATACTCAGGTACTATTCAGGGTATCGTTTTTCCTTTCATGGTAATAGAAAAGGTTCTCACTGTAAAATATATCTCACCAGGGAAGATAAAAAAGAGAGTGAAAAACACATGAAAACAAGGAAACTTACTTTTCAGAGTCAACAGAAGGTACAAATTAAACTTAGCCTAAAGAAACTTAAAAAACCTTTGTTATACTTAGACCAATAAACAAAAATCACATCACTGATGAACTTTGGAAGCTATTCTAATCTCTGGGTTATTGTGTGTCCCCCTTTATAGGACAAAGAAGTAACCTGTACTCCATGCATAATACCAGGACTATAGAAAGCAAATGTTTACAAACTGTGCTGGATTGTTTAATCCAAAACGTCTCCCTCCTGCCTCAGTATTGTGTGTCTACATGCAGTTAAAAAGGCTTTTAAAGATAAGGAGGGCCAGCAAGCCCTTGAGAGCCAATGGGGAGGCTCTTGCTCGCTAACCTGATATGGACTGATCTACTGATAGCCAATCCATGGTTTGAAAAGTGATGAAAGAAACTCCAGCAGAATGAAAGTGTTAGTGCAATCCCCAGAAAAGACCATGGGTTTAAGCCAAAGGATGAGGCACATAAAACAGTGGGAGGAAAAGAACTTACTTTATAATTTTACACTTTTCTACCACTTCTAAGCCAATTGCTTAGAGTGACCAAACCTTCTCTGAACTTGGAGTTCCAGGATCCAAATCAGGATCTGGAGACCCAGGACAAATGACATGTTAACTAACTTAGCCAGCTTTTGGCTGAGGTTTCCTCATGTATAATTTTGTCAGATTTGCCTCCTAAACAGAGGATATTTTCACCTTATTTTAATTTCATTTTTAACAGCTTCTTTTAATGGTAAAATTGTCAGATTTCCCCATGCTGTCTTAAAATAGACAGCATTATTTGTTATGATTTGGTAGGTTGCTTTCTGGGGACTGAGAATGCTCAAATATGTTTCCATATAAATTAATAGTGATTGTGTTCCCAGACCTCAAAATAATCTACTAAATATGTTGTAACCAAACATGGTATAGCAATTAGAAACCTTGTAATAAATTACCTACATTTAAAGTATTAATTAAATAAGCTTTGGCATCTGTATACCAAAATTCAGAAAATGAATAAATCTGATTTGCTATCACTATAAGTTAGTTTGCATTTTCTAGAGTTACATATAATTGTAATGCTACGGTGTATATTATTTGGTATAATATCCTTCCAGGGCATAATTATTGAGGATTTATCCACACTGTTTTCTCTCTCAAGCGTTCATTCCTTTTAAGCGCTGACGCATTATATTGTGCTGATGCCATGATTTGTTTATCCATGTATTTATTGATAAACATTTGGTTTTCAGGATTTTCCAAATTAAGCTTCTATAAACTTTCACAAACAAGATTTTGAACAGATATTTGCTTTCATTTATCTTGGGTAAGTACCTAAGGTGTATATTCAATGTTTTAAGACTCCGCTTAAATATTTCCAAAGCAGTTAGGCCACATTACATTGCCATCAGCAGTTTCTGGTTGCTCCATATCTTCATACTTGGTGTGAATTTTTTGTGTGGCATTTTAATTTAATATTTTTTAGCAATTATTCTAAGTGGGCCGTGACATGGCATGTTGATGTTATTTTCCTAACATCCATGATGGTGAGCCTTTTTAATGTGTCTATTTGCATCCATGCAACTTCTTTGGTAAAATATCTATTCAAAACCTTTGCTTGTTTTTTGGAGAGGAGATAATTTGTTTCTTCATCATTGAGTTTTTAAAGCTCTTTATTTACTCTGGATGTAATTCTTTTATCAGATGCATTATATGCAAATATTTTCTCACATTCAATGGCTTGTCTTTTCATTCTCATACAGTATTTATTTTTTATTTGCAGAACATTTTTTTTTAATTTTGATGTAGTCTAATTAATCATTTTTTAAAATGAATAGTGATTTTGGTACTGTGTAAGAAATCTTTGTGTTAACTCAAGGTCATAAATATTTTCTTCCTATATTTTCTTTTAATTTTTTTTTGTTTTATGTGTATAATCCAGTTTGAGTTCATTTTTGTATGTGATGAATGGGTATGAACCAAAGAACTCTTTTATATGGATATAAGCAGATAGATATTTAATAAGATGAATGCATGATTATGATATATAAGAAGAAAGAGTGAAACATGTTAACAGGATTAAATAGGTAACCTCCATGATGCTAAGAATGCTAACATCACATCACTTGCTTCTTTACGCTGAATTTACCTAATGTATATGTTTTTTAATTGGTTTTGGCATTTATAAGAGTTTAAATTAATTGGGTATAAATTTTAGGGTAAGTCAAGGACAAATAATAGCAATAATGATAAGTTCAGCAACTCAGAATCTATTAGAAGTGTTGGTTCTCATTGCATTAGAGAGTTGGTAACAAATGATGAGAGAAAATTCTGAGAATAGATCACACACACACACACACACACACACACACACACACAAGGAAGTGCTATGTCAGGCAGTAAATACCCAAAATACCCAAAGTCTGGGACAAGTCATCCTTTTTTTTTTTTTTAATTTTTAAACTTTTTTTTTTTTGAAGATTTATTTATTTATTTATACAAGCACTGGGTACAGTCAGAAGCGTGGGAGGGTGAGAGGATTCACCAGAGCCAGAATGGGGAACAGAACAGGCAGACCGATGAAATACACTGCTGAGGGGAGCAGCGGGCAGCAGGAGAGGTCTGCGTGCCATGTGGGACCCTCCCTGGCAGCCAGGGATGGAACCGGCGCTGCTGAGGCTGCAGGCAGCTTCGCAGCCCAGCGCTCAACCGCTGCGCCACCAGGGGAGGCCCACAAGTCATCCTTTAAGGATTGTATTTGTAGCTTTGACTGCTGAATCATCATCGATGGCAGAGTGATCCAGCCCTTACAAAGTGTGAGATTTGATAGAACAAAAGAGACCTTTGGGAAACAATAAGGAGCTCCTAACCAAGCAAAACAATCCTCCCTGTCTATCATTTGGACACTACCTTCCCATGGCTTCTGGAACCTGGCATGCCTAAAGACAATGGTACCATTTGACCGAAGCTAACAAATATAAGACAAAATAAACAAATATAAGCTGACTAATGTAACTACTATTAGGCATTGAAATAGGTATTATATATGCTCTTCTGCCTGAAAATCCCCAAAAGGTTATATCACTCCTGTGACAGTCATGAGTTTCTCTATTTTTTAACTTTGGAAAGAAAGATGATTATTCATTACTTGCAGATAGGAAAATACTAAAGAACCGAGGAAAAAGGTCTCAGGCTGAGTGATCCTGGTTTTTTTCTGCCAGGTTATTCACCTTGTTCCTAAGACTTTGGGGAAAACTAAAGAAAATTGTGTTCATTCTAAGAACGTGTGATTGAGTTTGCTTACCAATGTTTTCTGGTGTGTGTGTGTGTGTGTTTATGTTTGTGTCTGAATATATACAGAGGAATGAGAATGGATAATATATGATGAATTAATCAAAACTAAAAATCTCTTGGGAAAAATCTTGCTTTTTTTGCAAGTTTGAATACATAGTACATATCTACTAGTAATTGAAAGTCACCACTATTTATTGAACACCTACATACTCTAGTCTTGTTCTATATACTCTAGTCTTTCCCTATGTGATCTCAGTGATCCCTAGCAGCCTGGCAGGTAATATTAAAATTCTCACTGTACAGGAAGTCACAGAAAACTGTAAACAGTCATATATCTCTGCCACAATCATACATTTACAATGACAACAGTCTTGAACCCAAATTCACCCAACTCCAAAACCTTGGCTACCAAGTATTAAGGTCTGCTTTTGGCAGCCAGTAAAGGCCAAATTCTACAAAAAACAGGAAATTCAAAATATTCAACATTGTATCACAAATTAAAAATTCAAAATATAATTTTTATTTCTGTTTTAATTCAAACTACTTTTGTCAAATGGAAATAAACACTTCTACGGAAGTTTACCTACATTACTTCATTTGTGAGGATTAAAATTTGTTCATGAAACAAAAAAAATGAAAAAAGAAATCTAAAAGTTTCCTTCTAAATGCACCATTTTAATGATTCAATAAAATCCAAACTTGAGAGTTAGATAAGCAATTATGGAAGAATTAAAGGTATTAAAAAATTCCTGTGCCCATGTTCCTGAAAAGACTAGACTATGAACAAAGAGTCCGTGCTTGCCTTTCTATGAATCATTGCCTCTGGTTCTTTATTTCTTATCTGTGAAATGAGGATTGGACATACATGATCATTTTTGCAAGAGATAGGGCAGGTTTTTCTTGTCTTTCCCCATCCCCACCATCTCTGAGAATCTAAGATCATTTAAATCCTCTAAAGAAAGTGGAAAACTCTACCCTGAGGGCTCATTTATCTCCATCAAGAGATGCCAGTGTTCCCAGATAGTCTCAGCTGATCTCTCCTGGATGAGTCTTTGCTTGTTTGTGGTCACACCCTTTCTCATCCATGAAACTCTGAAAATGCGTATGGTGTTGAAATGCTGACAGGACTAGGATCTGGAAAGAGTGGTCAGCGCTTGGATCTTTGCTGGCAAATCCAATTCCCACAGCTGGCAGTGGGCATATTTGTATTTTTGTTGTTGGTTTTGTTCCCTTGTTCAGTGCCAGCATGTTCATTTCATTAAAAGAATTACATGAAGTTATTTGTACTTCTTTCCCTCTACCCTTTCAACAATGATTTCCTTGGAAAGGTAGCTGTGAGCAACACAGCCTCCATTCGGAAAGTAGGAAATGTCCGAAGTCTGCCAGGCTCAGCAGCATGGCTGGTGCTGGGGGCGTAGTGTGTGCTCCATCCTTCTCCAAAAAACAGGAGGTAAGTGGCTATCAACCTCTCGTCCCCCTCAGCGCTAATTCTGTGCCTTATTTATGAGCAGGATCTGGACAAGTAATATGTGTATGTCTATGTCTACAAGAGGATTAGAGAGAATAAAGGTACAATGTGAATTAAACAACATGACATTTACATAACAAATGTTTATGACTTTGGGGATACAAAACAATGGAGAGAATTCTTAGCATAGGGCTGAGGTTTCCACCCTGTAGGATTCCCAGGACCATTAATGAGAATCGTGTGGTTGCATCCTGTCACATCTGCTGAGAACTTAGCCAGAAGTGCTCTCATTATTCTAATTTTGGGAGTCCACAAGGACTGGATGGAGTTGGCATACTCTTTTCCAGGTGCCATATGCTTATACATTTTTAATCCTATGATTTCCAGCATTCAACTCTTCTTCTATCTTACCTTATTTTCCTCAGATTATTTCTAGCAAAAATAGGACAGGGAAAGGGCAGGAGAAGAAAACAAGTTAATGATGAATGTCAGCTTCTTCACATCTAGTGCCAGTTTCATGTTGTCTTTCCCAGGAAGACCTATCTAACTGGCCTCTATATGGGTTTAGGAAATGAAATTGCTTATAATCTTAAATGTGTGAACTCAATTTGTCATGAGAACATAACACCTGTCAAAAGTTCCACCTTAAGGAGGCAGTAAGGGTGTCTGCAGAGTGTGGCTCTCTGTGCTGGATAAGCCTTGGGCCTTTATTTGGACCTGATGATGTAGACTGACTTGTCCCCCTTGCTTCCTCTGACAGCCCTGAGCGCCCATAGGCTGGTGCTGATGGAACGGCTTATCTTGGTACCATGTGCTCTGAAAACAAAGAGTACTATTTAGCTTGTTCTTCCTCCATTGAAGTCTGTATCTCTCATCATGCTGATGCCTCATGTTGCAATTCTCACTGGGTGCCCGCACAAACAACAATGGGGAAAGACCTACTCTATAGCTCACCGAGTTTCAGCGGATTTAATCGTATCACAAATGCTGGGACCTTGCCCAAAAGAAGTAGAGAATGCCTTTCCAGGATCTGAAGTGCTTTTCTTTTCCCCGTTAAGTTCACCTCAGTTTCAGAATTTATGACCAAGGCTCTCATTTGGCTGAGTTTTGTTTTTAGCATAATTTGGGGCAATAGTCAGAACACTCATGATTCAAATGCATGAATGTTCTGTGATATGGACCTCATTATTTATTTCAAAGCTCATCATTTCGGATGTGAATCATGAAATTTGGTTAAGAATTGTAAAGTTCAGTTTTCCCTTCCTGTTTCCTTTTAACAATTTCTTGTGTTATTTAAGTTATTCATGATTTATCTCACAAAGTCTAAAAGGACAACACATGTAGGAAAGATGTGAGGTTCAGAAAAAGGATGATAGGTCAAACGTAAAAGAAAATCTTTTAAACTGCTCAAGGAACACTAGCACACTTAAGGACTTACCTGATGAATTAATCTCCAGAGTGAAGAGTAGGATTCACGAATGCTTTCTCCAACTTCCTAGGGTTGGGGTAGGGGGATAAGAAGGAGCTAAATTCTCAGCTGCTAGTTCACAGTATAAATAAATAAATAAGCAAACAAACAAATAAACAAATAAACACACACAAAAAAAAAAACTACAACACAACACTCCAAGTTATCGGATCTGCTAACCATTTAGCAACAAAGATCCTATAAACAGCTCTTTTGCACATAGTTTCTTGATTTGTCCTTTTTTGCAGTGAAAGAAGATTGAAACAAGAAAATGAATTCTTCCCTTAAAGGAATAATATTTGAGTATCTTCATTATTCAGTTTGATGATTCATAATAAATTATTTAGATTATGGACCAGTATTATCATGTGCTTCAAACACAAATGTCACATAGTTGGGATATACTGACCCTTGGGAGATTGAGTTCAGAATCATAGCAGCCTCTGAACAAGTCACTTACCTGCCATCTCTCCTGTTTCATCCTTTTGTAGCCACTTTCTACAAATAAAATACCTGATGATACTGCTTTTCTGCTAATTTTTCCAGTGTTCCTTCCTTGTAGTGGATGCTTATGTTTGTGATCTGTTCATCCCCCCACCCCTCACCTACACTATCCCATCCCAGCTCTCTTCTGGGTCATCTCTGGGTTTCTACTCTAATGACAGGGATTCTTTTGCTCCTCCCTGCAAAGACCTCATGCAACTCTATGTGTGCTCTTCCCTCTAACCAAAATTTTCATCCTTGATGTTCCATCTGGAAAAGTGCCTTCTTTAAAATTCAGCCTAGCTGTAATTCCTTCCAAGGAGCTTTCTCCATTCCTCAAGAAGAATCAACCACTCTCTTCTGCATTAGTGCAGCCACTGTTTTTAATATGTATTGCCATCATTCATTTGCTTTTCTAAGTTTTTCCTTTAGAAAATAAACTCTTCAACGTAGGTAACTATGATTTCATTTGGTTTCTCTGGCCTAATACACAGTAGGGGCTCAGTAAATATTTGCTGAAGTGATAAATGAGAGAATGAACATAAGTATTTCAGAACCCTGAACAAAGGATAGAATCAGCTCATCATCATGCGTTTAATCCTACATCTATATATGATGCAGATACACACTTGTAAATCATGATTTTCAATGAAACTTTGGCTGATGTTATAACTCCTTTTTCATCTGTGCCTCAATGAATATTGGCCATTTTTTTTTAGTGAAATGAAGGAGACTTCATTTTATTCCTTTTCATCATAACAGAGGTCATTGTTAACTCTGGATCAAGAACATCCAGATTATTGCTGACTCTGGATCAAAAAGATCCAGAATCTTCACCAAGGTGATTATTAAAGTGGAGCTTGGTATAAGTGTATAAAAAAAAATCATGTCAGATTTTGGAAATAAAGACCACTGAAACATGGACTTTTCTGGCTGTGTGATGCACAGAAGGATGGATTCTTTTTTACTGATAAATGAATTGGGAAACATTTACATATAGTGATAACTTGCAGAAATATTAATGAATTTGCACTGCCGTGACTTCTCAAATGAGAAGCTACTTACCAGGACTGAGCAGGGAATGAGACACAACAGTCCGGTGCATTTGGTGTTAGATCCAGTGAGAAGCCATTGCATAGCCTGCGCCTTCTGTAGCTTGGTGCCTTACGCATGTCACTAACCCAGCTATGGTTTCCTTCTTTTTGTTTCCTCTTTAGCAAAATGATGAGAATAACTTAAAGCATATGGAAACATTTCCACACTGCAAGTTATTCTGAGGGGGAAAAATGTGATTTGCAAATTCTGTCAAATGAAACAGGCATTTCCAAATGCTACTATGATGCTCAAACACATCCTTGTATGCCAGAAGTGTCCTGCAGATGTTTTTTTTTTTTGTTTTGTTTTTGTTTTTGTTTTTTTTAATCATCCATGGATGAAAATGAGAAGGATGAAAAAGTGTAAGAAGCTTGTCCCACGGTCATTGCTCCAGACAGACTGGAAGACCTTCCACAGCCGCTGCTTCTATATCATCAGCCTCATCACAAAGGCTAGCTCAATTATTCTCAGACAACCACATGTTGTAAGCAGCTTTATACCAGAAAAGAAAGACTGCAATAGCTGCATTTGTAGACAAGATGATACCTGAGGATTAGACAAAACAAAGAAGTCCTTGCAAGCATCTCCCTGCTTACCTCCAATTCTTTGGGCTTGTCTTGGTCAAGGTGGACAGGGAACTTTTCATTATCAAGGCTTGTATTCCCAATGGAGAATTTGGAGTAGGTCTCAGAATTTGAGCAGGAATTTGTTGTGAAGTGGGCAAAAGGAAAAGTAAAGACAGTAACACTGTAAATGTCAGACTTTGGGTTAGACAGACAACGTTGCAGAAGAATAGAATTATGCAATGGATGATTAATTCATTTTTAACAGAAAAATAAAATGGGACAAGGAAAATCCATTAATAGTCCATTGGTCAAATATGGAGAGGAGAAAAAAAAAATCAGTGTTTGTTTACTATGGTGAAATAAAATTGATGTCACTTAGTGATGAAATTTGGAATTTCACTGAAAGACAATAGAATTTTTCATTAATAACAAAAATGATATTAAAGATAGTATAGTAAAAGAGCTTGTTTCCCAACAGATCTGTAGAAGAAGAAACATCTTATTAAGAATAGACAAAATTTGCTCATGTTAATAGCTGTCTCCTTTTTGAAACAAAAAGAATATCATACAAGGTGAAAACATACATGTACCAACCGAACACCAGAGAGCTCACATGGATGACACTTTACTAAGAGTTTGATAAATTATATAGACTTAAACTATATTTTCAATTGAGTGAAGAAGACATTGCAACAGAAAATTATATTAATAATTGGAGAGAAATTTACTGTGAGCTATCTCATGTTGTGGAGTAGATTTACTTTGTATTTTTAAAATATTTATTTATTTGTGCCTACAAGAGCTGGGATACAGGCCAGAAGTGTGGGGGGTGAGAGGATTCACTGCCCGAGCCTGCGGACTGGTCAACGAGGTTCTCGAGGAGAGAGCAGCGACCTGAAGAACAGGGGGTACACCACGGAGGGAGACACGTACACTCTTTTTTTTTTTTTTTAAAGATTTATTTATTTATACAAGCACTGGGTACAGTCAGAAGTGCGGGAGGGTGAGAGAATTCACCAGAGCCAGAGCGGGGAGCAGAACAGGCAGACTGACGAAATACACTGCTGAGGGGAGCAGCGGGTGGCAGGAGAGGTCTGCGCGCCATGTGGGACCCTCCTCTGGTGGCCGGGGAGCAGCCGGGGATCGAACTGGTGCTGCAGAGGCTGCGGGCAGCTTCGCAACCCAGCGCTCAACCACTGCACCACCAGGGGAGGCCCCGAGACACGTACACTCTTGGTTCAGCTATCGTAGGTCTCTTTTACTTTCGGTTTCGGCGGGGCTTTATAGCTGGGGACCTGAAGCGGAAGAAGCAGGCCAACAGTGCCTAGCCAATGATTAAACACATAACCTTATTTGGTGCACCGGAGGTCGTCATGCGCACTGGGCCGAAAGGAGCACAGCCAATCACGGAAGGGGGAAGTATCCTGATGCCATGAGGTAAGGCGCCAACAGATCCCCCTTTTCTCTTTATTAGTGAGGAGGAATGCGCCTGTCTTAGGTTGTGAATTGCAGGGACGAGCCTTACCCATCATCACCCGACGGTCCTAGATGGAAAGGGAGCGCGGGCTGTCTTAGGTTGGTCTTGTCCCGCATTCCATCTTACCCGTCATTGGCTATCCATTCCAGCATCCTCAAGGGGGCCCAGCCAGGAAGCTGGATAATGACTGAAGTTAAAAGGCTGCCAAAGGTCAGGACGGTGGGACTCCCATAGCATGTAGGCTGTGCTACCTACTGGCCAGGCGCGGATGGCGACCGGAGATCCGTATATGCGCCCCCGCTTTCCCGCATTTCCAGGGGGTGGTAGTGCACCTGGATAGGTCTCGCCCGAAGGGGCTGTATTTGTTGCCTTACAAACTCAACAATTTTGTTTAAAACACAAGAACCTATAGCAAGTAACAATAAAAGAGATAACAGGGGGGACCCAACAGGGGAAGCAAATACGGCAAAAGTCCATTAAGGCAAGTCCATAAGGGGTTGGTTGCAAGTTCCTGGAAATGGAGATGGCCAAACCGGAGGCACCTGTGGCCAGGGCAGAGGTAATGCCTTGCAGTTGCAGGGCGAATCCAAGGAAGAAGACGCGGATGCGAGAGAGGAGGGTGGTCCGAGGCCGGCTAAGACACGGGCGACAGGGTACTGTTGAAGAACCAGGAGAATCCAGGTGGCCACAGGCATCCTGAAAAGGAAACAAAAAGAGACGCCTCAGAGGGACTCAGCCTCCCTGGGCGGAGGGGGTGGACGGGGCGCCTCGGCGGCATCTGGAGGTTTTGTAGTGGCGCTGGGTGGAGCAGGTACAGCACAAACCAAGCGCTCTGGGAGCCAGCGAGGAGAGTCAGCATCGTGGGGGTAGACACAAACCGCTCCACGAGCCCAAATTAAAACAGGGTCTGGACCATTCCAAGAGCCGGTAAGTGGGTCCTTCCATTTGACCAACGCAAACTGAGTGGAGGTGGAGGAGTGCCAAAAGCGGTCGGCTGCACTTTTACCAGCATCATCCAGGCGGAGGAAATTTAAAATAAACAAGGCATGACACAGGATATTGCGGGGCGCCAACCGGGAGGGGTACCAGGAAGATTGGCCATTTTGTGAATAACGGTTTTGAGTGTTTGGTTGGCTCTTTCAATGATGCCCTGTCCCTGGGGATTATATGGTATGCCAGTAGTATGGGCAATGGAAAGGGTGGCACAGAATTCAGAAAATGCCTTGGAAGTGTAGCCTGGTACATTATCAGTCTTAAGGGCTTTAGGCACGCCTAAAACAGAGAAGGCATAAAGGAGATGGGAGATAACATGTTTGGTGGCCTCCCCAGCATGGGGAGAAGCCACTAAAAATCCACTGAAGGTATCAATGGAAACATGGACATACTTGAGATTACCAAACTCAGAAACATGGGTGACATCCATTTGCCAGAGGTCTCGAGGGGCCAAACCGCGAGGGTTGACACCCAAGTGAGGGACAGGAAGGGAAGTAGCACACATTGGGCAGGAGCGAACAATGTGCCTGGCTTGGTCTCGGGTGAGACGGAACAACACACGCAGGGACCGGGCATCGAGATGATGGAGGTCATGGGCTTGTTGGGCCTGGGTGACCGAAAGAACGTGGATTGTCTGAGTGGCTGCATCGGCCAAGTTGTTTCCGTGTGTCAAGGGTCCCGGAAGACCCGAATGGGCCCGAAGATGGCCAAGGAAGAAAGGAGCAGTGCGGTTTCGGATGGCCGCCTGGCACTGCTGAAAAAGGGTCGCAGCCATGGAGGATGTTTTGATAAATGGGGCGGATTCAAGTAGGGGGACCGACTGGGCGATGTAAGCACTATCCGACTATCCGTATATAAATTAAGAGGTTGATGGGCAAAGGAAGAAAGAACAGTGATCACCGCCTCAAGCTCTACAAGCTGGGCCGAGGAATGAGGGGTTTTCCAGGCAGTGGAATGACCATGCACCACATACGCGGCTGTCCCATTGGAGGATCCGTCGGTAAAAACTGTGAGGACTGACGGAAGGGGTGATCTTTGTGTGGTTTTGGGAAAGACAATGCGGTGGCTGGAAGCAAACTGAACAAGTTTGTCAGGAGGGTAATGGTTATCCAAAACGCCCAGATAGGAAGCCAGTGTGATGGGCCAAGTGTCAGTGGACTGTAGCAACCAGTCAATCTGATGGTTGGAATAAGGAGTGACCACAGAAGAAGGCTCAAGGCCGAAGTATTGTGGGATGCAAGACGCCCCTGAACAATAAGGTCAGCCACAAGGTCATAATACGGGAGAAAGGTCCTTTTTGAGGAAACTGATTGATGGAGCCACAGGACAGGGTTGTCCTGCCAAAAGAGCCCAGTGGGACAGTGTTGAGTGGAAAAGATAAGCAAGAAAAATGGTTTGGAATAGTCCAAACTTACAAGAAAATGATCATTAATGGCAGTTTGTACCTTTTGTAAGGCAATCTGACCCTCAGGGGACAGAGATCGCGGAGACGCAGGATCAGGGTCGCCCTGGAGGGTATCAAAAAGGGGCTTAAGGTCTGCTGTGGGCAACTTTAAATAGGGGCGAAGCCAATTAATATCCCCCAGAAGTTTCTGGAAATCATTAAGGGTGTGGAGATGGTCGGTCGCAATAGTTGCACTTTTAGCAGTGATATATGGAGATGGAAACCAAGGTAGGTGTAGGGGTCACAAATTTGAACCTTCTCAGGGGTGATTGTTAGCCCTGCCCGAGTTAAATGGCAGTGAAGGGAGTGGAAGCAGGCTAGAACCTCTTTGGGGGGGGGGGGGTTGCCTGCCAATAGGATGTCATCCATGTAATGAATGATGTAAATAGAGGGCCATTGAAGACGTACTGGCCGGATGGCGCAGGCAACAAAAAGTTGACAGAGAGTAGGGCTGTTAGCCATACCCTGTGGAAGAACCACCCATTGGAAACGCTGAAGAGGTTATTGAAAATTGATAGAAGGAAGGCTGAATGCAAACCTTTTCTGATCATTGGGGTGAAGTGGGATGGAGAAGAAACAGTCCTTAAGATCCACAACAACCCGGAACAAGTTTTTTGGGATGGCAGCCGGTGAGGGAAGGCCAGGCTGTAGGGCGCCCATGAGTGTAATAGTGGCATTAACCGCCCTGAGATCTTGAAGGAGTCGCCATTTGCCTGAGGATTTTTTAATGACAAAAATAGGTGTATTCCAGGGCGACGTGCTAGGCACAACGTGACCGGCATCCAACTGTTCCTGCACCAGTTGGTATGCTGCCTGGAGTTTAATTTGGGACAGAGGCCATTGGTCGACCCAGACCGGGTCATCGGATTTCCAAGAAATAGAGATGATGTCCGGGGAGGGTACAGGAAAGTCAATGGCCTCTACGGAAAACTTCCCAGTCCGGCACGGCATACCTGGCCCTTAGGTTGGATGGGCTGTGTAATGCCTTGAAGGAGGGATCCAAGGCCACGACCCGGAAGAAAGCCCTGAGACAGCATTTGAGCGGTAACCACCTCGTTAGGGCTACACATCATGAGACCCATTTGAGAGAGGAGGTCCCGACCCCAGATATTAATCAGGAGGCCGGGCAAGACATAAGGCTTAACGTGGCCAGTATGGCCCTCTGTGTCTGTCCACTGTAGGAGTTTGGAACTTTGTAATGGATTGGCAGATTGTCCTATACCTTGAAGGTTGGTGAGCGTGGCTACAGTAGGCCAGGAGGGAGGCCAGTCAGACTGGCGGATGATAGAGACATCTGCTCCCGTGTGGATAAGGCCGGTGAAAGAGTGGCCGTCCAAAGAAAGAGTAAGGGAGGGCTTGTCCTTAGTTACGGGCTGAACCCAAAGGACATCTGTGACATTAGTGCGCGACCCTCGATGAGGAAGGGTTTGTTGACGCGGCCCAGACAACAGGGGGAGAGGAACCAACTGGGCAATTTTTTGGCCCTGGAGGATTTGTAATGGGAGAGATGCGGAGGCAACAACCGAAAGGGTGCCCGTAAAGTCTTGATCTATGATTCCAGGAAAGACATGCAGGCCCCGGAGGTTGAGAGAGAAACGGCCGAGGAGGAGGCCGCAGGTGCCCGCCGGGGGCGGTCCCTTGGACGTGGTGGATAACACCTGTGGGCCCATTTCTGGAGTTAATAATGTGTCGGTGGCGGCACAGAGGTCCAATCTGGCGCTACCTGAGGTGGCTCGGGAAGTTGGCCACTTATCAGGGTGGGACTGGTCGTCGATGGAACGAACCCCATTGTTTGTTGCAGGGCCTGGGGCTGGCCCCGCTTGAAGTTTCCCGAACGGGGGGGGGGTAGGGGATTTCCATCTGAGTCAGTGAGGGAGCGGCATTCGCGGGCCCAATGGTAACCCCTACGACAGCGTGGGCAGAGTTGAGAGGGTCGGGAAGAAGCGGAGGTAGTAGCAGCCATGGTTTGAGGTTGTTGATTAGTGAAGGGAAACGGAGACTAACGGGATACCGCGGGAGCGGCAGGCGAGGGACAATTTCTAGCAGAATGGCCCTGTTTTTTGCATTTAAAACAAGTAACCTGAGCTTGTGTTTGGCCAGCCACGTAAGCGGCGACCGTCTGTCCTGAGAAGGCAGCGGCCATGGCTAGTCCTTGTTGGTAGGCAGGGTCAATGTCTGCACATGCACGGACATAATCCATAATGGTAGAGGTAGTCCGGCGAATGGGACGTATAGCAGCCTGACAGGCGGGAGAAGCATTTTCAAAGGCCAGTTGACGGACAAAGTCAGAGGATCCAGCCGTACCTCCTAACATGCGTTCTGCAGCAGTTTGGAGGCGATCAACAAAATCAGAATAGGGTTCCCCAGAAGCCTGACATATTTTAATTAAGGGGGTACCTGTGTTGTTTTTTGAGGGAAGTTTGCGCCATGCACTAAGGGCAGCAACACTAATTTGGGCATAAAGCCTGGGTGAAAAATTGATTTGGTTATTTTGATCAGAATAATTGCCTACTCCAATTAGCATTTCAAGGGTCCATCCATTGCTGGCCTCGCGGTTTTGTCTTTCAAAAACCTTACAATTATCAATAAACTCAGCCTTCCAAAGGAGGTGATCGCCCCCAGAAAGGGTGGCATTTGCCAGGGAGTACCAATCCGACGGAGTGAGAGAGGATTGGGCTAAGGTGTCCAAAACAGTGAGGGTGAAGGGCGCCGTGGCTCCATAAAGGGACACTGCCTCTTTTAGTTCTTTAACGTTGCGGAAATTATGAGGCTCATGATGACGTTGAACAACGCCCTGGGCGTTAGAGGTTTTAACCACCAGAAAGAGATGTAATGGAGCAGGATGCGAAGGAGGAGGGAGGGACGGAGAGGGCGGCTGAGTGGGAGGAGTCAAAGAAAAAGGCTGCAAGGCAACAAGGGAGGAAGAAGGAGGGCAAAATGGCGGCAAGGCGGGAACAGAAGAAGGACAAAATGGCGGCAGATTAACTTGTGGGGGAGGAGCAGAAGGGCCGTCAGCAGACACGGGGAAGGCCGCACACAATTTATCAAAACGGTTAACAAGAGTATTAATTTGGTTTCCCAAGGTCTCAAGTGTTTGTATTAAAACAGGCTTTTTTACGGGGTCCTTGGCAATAGTGGGGGGGGGGCGATAGCAGCCCTCTTGTTCTGCCAACTCGTCCCTGTCCACCTCGGAAGCCGGAGGAGACCCACGGCAGGGTCGCGGCAGAGAAGGGTAGAGGCTTTTGCATGGGGGAATTGTATTTGGAAGGGGCTCCTTTACGGGGGTGCTGGCAGGTTGGGGGGCACCATCTGGCACTGGGGGCGCATTCTTTTGGGGATTAGTCTCATCACAAGGGTTGGGGACCCCTGTCACATGTTTTGGGGGCGAAATTTCTTCATCCTCACTATGGGATGAAATTAGGTCCTCACCGCAAGCCCTGGAAGGGGGAGCCTCAGCTACACTGGAGGGGGCACTTTTAAGGATATTTTCAGTATGGGAGATAGCATGTTGTAAGCCAGGATCAGTTTTTTGCTTAGCCAACAGATCATTAATAAGATTCCAATATGAAAAGGCCGTTACGGGAACCTTTTCAGGCCCAAAAACTCGGTAAAACTCGTTGAGAGCATCTCCCACTCTCTGCCAGTGTTTTTCATTAATAGTTACTTCTTTAGGGAACCACGGGCATGTTTCTTGTACAAAATCAAAGAATAAAAAGAGGTCCTTGGACTTAACCTTAACTCCACGTGTCCTAAGAGCTTCCTTGAGCTGGGAAACATAAAGCTGGTGCTCACTAAGTGCCTGTCCCATTTTTAAACAAATCAGACGCCAAAACTTACCTAATGACTGTCCCGCCGGGTGGGACGGGGCCTGAGTAACTCGCGCCGCGTCTGGGTCTACTGGAAATCTCTCGTACCTCGTGCGCCACGTTGGGCGCCACCTGCCCAAGCCCGCGGACTGGTCAACGAGGTTCTCAAGGGGAGAGCAGCGACCTGAAGAACAGGGGTACACCACGGAGGGAGACACGTACACTCTTGGTTCAGCTATCGTAGGTCTCTTTTACTTTTGGTTTCGGCGGGGCTTTATAGCTGGGGACCGGAAGCGGAAGAAGCAGGCCAACAGTGCCTAGCCAATGATTAAACACATAACCTTATTTGGTGCGCCGGAGGTCGTCATGCGCACTGGGCCAAAAGGAGCACAGCCAATCACGGAAGGGGGAAGTATCCTGATGCCACGACGAGGTAAGGCGCCAACAATTCACTAAAGACAGGGTGGGGAACAGAACAGGCTGACTGACTGAAGTACACTGCTGAGGTAAGCAGTAGATGAGTCAGGAGAGGTCTGCTGCTTCATGTGGGGTATCCCTGGCTGGCCAGGGATTGAACTCTTGCTGCAGAGGATGTGGACAGATTCATAAGTTGTGTCTTAACCCCACGTGCCACAAGAAGGCCCTGTGGAGTAGATTTAAAAGCAGAAATGTAAAGATAATATTTTCATTAAAAATTATTACAGAATACAAAGTACACCTAAAAACTTCAGAGTAAGTTATTGCTATGTTTCTAAATAGAAACCATCGGGCCTCCCCTGGTGGTGCAGGCAGTTGATCACAGTTCTGTGTATAGAAACTGTACCTCGATTCTTCTAATTATGAATGAATAAATCTTAAAAAAAAAATAGAGACCATCTACTGAAATGGACTATAACTTGGTTTGGGGGTACACTTTGGCATATAACTACACCCCTAAAACATGCTAGGCACTGGACTAAGGATTCAAATTAATTGCCACAGCAAATGTGAGATATGTATGTTGTGTTATTCTTCCATGACAATTGAGGAAATTATAACTTAGGAAGATGAAGTCACAGAGCCAAGAAGTAAATGGGGACAGATTTCTTACCCATTTTGTCAGAATCCAGACCAGCCTTATTGGCAAACCCGCTATGCCTAATGCACTCTTGCTTCTTCCCAGTTTATGAAGAGGTAAGATAAAACTTTGCTTAAATTTTATCAACGGTAACCATGACTTAATTTTTAGGATATTAAATTAAAAATTCAATATAAAATTAATTTAAGAGGTAGAATATTAAAAAACTCATAGGTAGAGCAGTGGAGGTAAGGGTTGGTGCTAGAGAACATAATGTAAGGGATTGAGCAAATGGAAAGAAGAACAGGCGGCAACAACTTGTCCCCATACTTTAATCTTACAGATGAGCAGTCTATCCATCTCATACTGTTATTGTTGTGGTCAAACTAACAAGTCAGTTGCTTAGAACTTTGAACCCTTAAAATACGAGGCATATTGGATTGAATTTTCTCTGTTTTTGATCTTTTGTTTTGTTGACTATAGACAATGCACAAAGTTTAAATATTTTTTATCTCAGTTTCATCAAACTTTTGATGTCAACATCCTACTTTCAGGTATAATTTTGTGTACGATTATGTTGAAGTTTAAAATTTTAAATAAAAAGGAGGTGATTATTTTTATCCCTGTCTGTAATTGGGAGTTATTACCACAAAAATAACTGAAGATTTGACATCAATAATATTATGTAGTAGATTCAAAAAAATCATTGTTTCATATGCTACAAGTTAATTATAACAGGCTAAACATTTCTCTTTAATAAATGAACCAACACTTTGAGAAGAAGCCAAAGGAGAATCTCACCAGTTCAGAGTTTCTATGGAGAAGTTTCAGAAGAATCATTAATCCAGGCAGTTAGATCCTCTAAAAATGTGATCTGAGCTCTTTAATTTGATGTAGTCCCAGCTGTTTATCTTTGCCTTCACTATCACTGCTTTGGGTGACGTGTCTTTAAAGATGTCTTTGAGGTGCACCTATATTTTCTTCTATGCATTTTATGGTTTCAGGTCTTATGTCTAGTTCATTAATCCATTTTGAGTTGGTTTTTGTGCATGGTGGTGAAGCTTCATTCTTTTGCATGTAACAACCCAGTTTTCCCAGAACCATTTATTGAACAAACTTTCTTTGCTCCAGTGCATATTCTTTGCTCCTTTGTCAAAGATTAGTTGACCATAAATCTGTGGGTTTATTTCTGGATTTTCTATTTGATTCCATTGGTCCGTGTGTCTGTTCTTGTTTGAATAGCATGCAGTTTTGATGATTATGGCTTTGTAGTACAGTTTGAAGTCTGGGCGTGTGATGCCTCCATTCCCTTCTTTTTTTTCAGGAGAGCTTTGGCTATTCGGGGATTTTTGTGATTCCATATGAATTTCATCAATAATTGATCTATTTCTTTGAAGAATGTCACTGAAATTTTTATTGGAATAGTTTTGAATCTGTATATTGCTTTTGGTAGGATGGCCATTTTGATGATGTTAATTCTTCCTATCCATGAGCAGGGGATGCTTTAAGCTGCAGTAGGAACAGAGAAAGAGTTGAATGATAAATTCAAGTTAGTCCTAGACTGCCTGTAGTGTTGACTGTCAGGAGGCTGGAGGAATGATCCATGGAGCTAGGAAGGGGGAAAGGAGACATAAGTGTTTATTTTTTATTTAAAATTAAAAAAATAAATTGATACATCATTCAAATTAATACAATTATTTACTTTTTGAATGGAATTACCTACTTTTTTGAAAACAAAATGAAAATAATGGACACTATATGAAAATGTGGGAAACTATTTTCAGGGTTAAATTAAATGTCATTAGTAATACAAATAAGACAACTAAAAATAAGGAAAATCAGAATGAAACTAAAGATGTTATAAATATATAATAAAATAATCCAGAAGTAAATTGCACCTAGAAAATAATAAATAAAATATAAATTTATGAAATAGGTAATAGAAAAAAGCTAATAAATTTATGAACTAATAATTCACAAAATAAAAACAAATGGTGTTTTGGAAATTTTGATCAAAATAAAGGAAGAGAAAGACTCTAAAGTACTTAGAATAAAGAATAAAAAATGAGTACATACTATAGGTATGGGTAATTTTTTTAATTAAAGAATACATTGTGACTTTTATTGTAATGCATTTGAAAACTTAAAGGCTAGATTTTCTGGGAAATGTAAGTCACCAAACAACATGAGGAGACCGCACAGAACATCAATATTCAATAATGACAAGAAAAAGAAAAAGTGTCTGCAAGGAGATTATCTTCAGGACACTGCAGGTCCAGACAGTTTTACTGTGCATTCTTTTACACTTTCAAGGAATAGGTAACTACCATACTTTGAAATTGTTCTATGAAGAAAATGTGAGAAAGCATTCTAATTCTTAAACAGAATACTGTGACAGCTGAGAACACACATTTCTAAATCAACAAATAAATAATACTAAATAAATAACAGAACATAACATATCAACCTGACTATAGATATCATTAAGGAAATAAGAAATAAAATTTAACAAAGATTTAAATGAAGCTCAAGGAACTCCTTATGATCAAGTGGGATTTATGCCACAAAGCAAAAATGGGTGATTATGATTTAATGAGTTAATGAACTAGTTCACATAAATAGGTCAAAGAAGAGAATCTTTTAATCATGAAGCTTAAAAATGCCATCAAAATCATAAATATGTATATAGAAACATTGAAACATAAAACATCATGTTAGCATTACTTGAAAGTAACAGAGAAGAGCTTGTGAAGAATCAGTGTAGTAAGGAAATAAGCTTCAATGAAAACCACTATGAATAGATTAGATCAAATTTTGAGGCAGTAAAGAAAGGGATTATCAGCAAATATGTTTATAAAAGCTGTGATGACATTTCTTACCCACATTAACAAAGTGTAGGGTTTTGCATTTTCGAGAGGGGTCTGGAATTCTTAGGAAACCATTGCCTCCCTTCCCTACACCCCAACTTATGGCCCAGATGGGGGGACTGGAGACCTTGTGGGAGACCTTGTGGTCTCCCAGATGCCAGAGGTGCTACATGGCAAGCAGGAGAGGAATGAAGGAGGAGGACAGAGGATTTGGGGCAGAAATCAAATTCATCATGATTCTGCTCAGCTTATTTCTTTAAAAAAGAAAGAAGTTTCAATTTAAGATTGTGTTTGAAAAGTGAGATTCCAATGCTAATAACAAATAACTTTGAAAGTTACTCCTTAATCAACTATGTCAGCACAAGTATTAAAAAGCAAATATAATTTTATTATTTTTTGCTTTAAGTAATTCAGTTCTATTGTTTTAATATTTATTTATTTATTTATTTATTTATTTATGTTCATTTTTTTTCTTACATCATTGTAGTCTCCATAGTTCTCCTGCCACCATATCACCCATGAGCAATCAGCATATTCCCTTGTGTTCATCTCCCCTCTGTTTCAAAAATGCAAATATCATTTTGAAAACACCCCTTCTTTACATTTGAAAACGCTTTTGAGTCTATTAACAAACATATATCTTGTAAAAGCTCAATATACAGAATGATTTTTGGACTCATATTTCAGCTGCCCATAGCTCTGTGTATGTGTATGTGAGTGTGCATGAGTGTGTCTGCATGTGCATGTGTCTCATCACACTCGTTCACACTTTCAAACACAAACACACAATCTCACATTGGTTATGAAAGACCAAGATGTCTATCAATGCAATAATAGTGAGAATTGCTGAGTGGTTGCCAGGTTCATGGTTGGCAGCTAGAACTGACTAAGGGAACTTTTTGAGGTGACAGAAATATTCTAAATCTGGATTGTGGTAATGGTTGCATAGATGAGTAACTTGACTGAAACACACTGAACTATATTTTCTCTCAGGGTGAATTTTTGTTTGTACAATGCCTCAAAATAACTGCTTTTTAAAAAAAGAATTGGTGTAACATAGAACTAGTCTGACTTTGGTGTATAATAGAGTATTTCCCCCAGTTTTGTTGAGATATAATTGGCATACAATAGTGTAAGTTTACAGCGTAAAGTGTGATGATTTGATACATAGTGAAAGGATTACCACAATAATGTTAGTTAACACCTCCATTTCCTCACATGATTACAATTTATTTTTATGGTGAGAACAATTAAGATGTTTTCTTTTAGCAACTTCCAAGTATAAAAGTATTCAAAATTCAAATATTGTCAATTGTAGTCACCGTGCATAACATCAGTTCCCAGAATTTACCCATCTAATAACTGGAGTCTGTATCCCTTGACCAATTGCTTCTTGTTATCTTCATCCCTCAGCCTCTGAGAACCACCATCCTGCTTTGTTTTGTTTCTGTGAGCTTGGGCTGTTGTGTTTTTTTTTTTTTTTTAAATCCCACCTGTAAGTGAAATCATGCTGTATTTATATTTATCTGTCTGACATTACACTTAATGTGCTCACAGTCCATTCATATTGTCACAAATTGAATGTTTCATTTCTAAAAAATTATTAATGCATTCATTTTTACTGAGGTAACATTGATTTACAATTTTGTTTTTGTTTCAGAAGTATAGGATCTGCTCCTTCAGGTAGGATATCCTCCTCCACCAAAGCACCCATAAACTTTTCCATAGGATTTGCATTTGCTTTAATTAAAATGTCGTGTGTGTGTGTGTGTGTGTGTGTGTGTATGTATGGCAATGTTATTCATTTATGTTACTAGATACTTAGGTTGTCTCCATATTTTGACTTATTGTGAATAATGATGCTAGAAGCAGATATCTCTTTGAAATACTGATTTTTATTTCCTTTGGCTATTTTCCCAGTAGTGGGATTTTTAAGTAACTCCCATACTGATCTGTATAGTGATTTTACCAATTTATATTCTTACCAATAGTGTACTAAGTTACTTTTTCCTCCACATTCTCATTTGCACTTATTCTCTATTGTCATTTTGATAACAACCATTCCAACAGGTGTCAGGTGGTATGTCACCATGCTTTTGATTTGCATGTCCCTGAGGATTAGTGATGCTGAGTGCCTTTCTACGTATTTGTTGGCCATTTGTATGTCTTTATACGGAAAATGTCTGTTCTGATCCTTTGTGTTTTCAATTGATCAATTTATTTATTTTTCACTGAGGTAATATTGGGGTACCCTCATCAGGTATTACCACCACAGTGCACCCACCACCACCCATATTCCACATATCCAAGTGACCAGAAACAAGTGCTGGACAGGATGTGAAGGAAAAGGATCACTCTTTTGCCTATTTTTTAAATCAAGTAACCTGTGTTTTTTTTTTTTTTTTGCTTGTTTGTATTTTGCTATTGAGTTAAGAGTTTCTCATATATGCTGAATATTTGCACCTATCACATATATGGTTTACAGTTTTTTCCCCCTGCCCCCTCCATAGGATGCCTTTTCATTCTACTAATGTTTCTTTTGCTGTGCTTTTTAGTTTGATGTATTCCCACATGTTGATTTTTATTTTCACCACCTTTGCTGTTGGTGTCAGATCCAAAAAAAAAAAAAAAAATGATGTCAAGAACAATGTTAGGTTGCTTTCCCCCTGTGTTTTTTTTTCTGGGGGTACTCTGGTTTCAAGTCTTGCATTTAAGTCTTCAACCCAGTCAAGTTAATTTTTATGAGTGGTGTAAGAGGGATGTCCAATTTCATTCTTTTTCATGTGACTATCCGGCTTTCTAACAGGGTGCTTTTACTAACCATTCACACTCTCTATGTGGGGATGGAAAATTAGCCAAGAGCTCTCATCTCTTCCTCTTCTGGCTATACAAGATCTGTTTTACAACATCCCAACAGATGCTTTGAAACTTTTGCAGAGGCATTTTATCATCTTAACATGGGATTAATAGTTAACATGTGATCTTAAAGTATAAAAGTTTTCTCAAGTAATCCCACACTGGAAATAGACTCAGAAATATGATAAAATCAAATCTCAAGTTAACAGGTTTTAGCTCACCATTCCTTTATATTAGGTGTTTCTATTGTCTTTTAAATTTTCTTCTAAAACTTCATCTTAGCATTGCTCCCTCTTCTTTTTTTTTTAAAGGCATTTTTCTGTTAAAGATTTTATTTATTTATTTGTTTATTTATTCATTCATTCATTCATTTATTCATTCATTCATTTATTTATACAAGCACTGGGTACAGTCAGAAGCACAGGAAGGTGAGAGAATTCACCAGAGCCAGAGCAGGGAACAGAACAGGCAGACTGACGAAGCACAATGCTGAGGGGAGCAGTGGGCGTGGCAGGAGAGGTCTGTGTGCCATGTGGGACCTTTGCCCGTGGCCTGGGATTGAACTGGCGCTGCAGAGGCTGCGGGCAGTTTCGCAGCCCAGCTTTAACTGCTGCACCACCAGGGAGGCCCTCCCTCTTCTTTTTTTAAAAATATTTATTTTTATTTATTTATGCATACAAAAACTGGGGTGTAGACTAGAGGTGCAGGATGTGAGAAGATCACCAGAGACAGATTGGGGAGCAGAACAGGCAGAAATACACTGCTGAGGGGAGCAGCGGGCAAGACTGGAGAGGTCTGCTGTGCCATAGCTGGGGATCAAACTCAGGCCTCAGTGGCTGGGATAGCTTGATAGCGCTGAGACTTTAACCCCTGCACCACCAGGGAGGCCCTTGCTTCCTCTTCTTGAATAGTTTTCTGTTGCCTAAAATTGCTGTCTATTTGAAATCTTCAATAGTTTTTTTTTTCCTTGCTTAAATACCTAATATAATCCATTTTAATTTGTCCTCCATTTACTTTTTAAGCTTTAACTTTTACTATTCCATTTCACATAGTTTATGGTCTAAGTAAACAAAATTATTTACAAGAAACTTTGTAAGCCCTGCTCATTTAAGAGAGACTTGGGGGGAGGGCATGATTTTTCATTCTGGAAGAGACAATGGACGTCAATCCCTCTGGCCTCCATGGAAGGCAGCCTCCAGAAGACCATGGGTTTGTGGTGAGTGTTTTTGGTTTCAAGGAGTCTATCACTGCTCAGGGAATCCATGGGCTTACCCTCTTAAAGATGAGGCATGCTGGCCAACCAAAGGAATAAAATACAGGCCCCTCATTGTTGTCAGTAAAAACTGATCTCCCTACTTTCCAAATGCAACATTTACAAACTGGAAGTGGGGATTTAAAAAGCTTTAAAAAAATTGGTAGTCAAAAAAGCAGTGAGTGGCAAAAGGCCATGAGAAAGTAAATTCTACTTTCTCTCAATTTAAAAATATTAATTTACCTTCAGCTAAAATTTATCTGAAACTTTATATATATATATATATATATATATGTGAATTATTAAGGGATAAACAGATTCTTTCATTTCCACTCAAAAATATTTGTTATGTTCCTTCTAAAGTCTCAAATAGTTAAGATCAAGTATCTCTTCTGTAGCTGATAAGGAAGCAATTAAGCAGTAAGGTGAATATTATGTAGAATAAAAAAACAGGTATTTCCTCCTGTCCCCTCCATTAGATATGAATCAAATTCCATGTTACTCTGGATCTCAATACAGTTATCTGTCTTAAATTTTCTGAGCCTCAATTTCATCATCCGAAAAGTGGGAGTAGCAAGACCTTTCTGGAGCATTATGGAGAGAGTTATTGATGTTCTGTGGAAAGTATAGTGCTTGGTTCATAGACATTAGATGATCTGTCTCCTAAACCCACGGTTTTAGACGGTGTTTCCTGTTTGAGGGTATGTCTTTCATAATCTGATGACTGACCTAGGCAGTGTCATTTTCTATATCTTTTTCCATAGAACCTGGGCACTTGTCAGCTGAGTTCACCACTGCAAGGCAGTTCTCTACCTTTTGTTCATGTCTGTACAGTACTGCACCAAAGCACACCAGTGATGTCCACCCACCAAGATCTCAGTCTTTGGTATCCATCCCTTTGTTTTGCAAGCCCATTGGGACGTTTCCCTGAACTGTTATCTACATAGACTCTTAGACAAATCAGGACCAAGGGATAAAAGTGGTACCAAGCAGCCATCGGAAGAAGAGGTGGTTGAACATTCATTCATGCATTCATTCAGTTCATATTTGTGAAACCTTATTATTTGCCAGGCTATGTGACTTGGTCCTAGGAATAGAAAGGAGAATTAAATCAGCAAACCGCCATACATTATGGAGTTGATTTCTTTATCTACCATTCTATCATAGGGAGAACAAAAAAAACATGAGATTAAAAGATTAATATAGGGCCTCCCCGGTGGCGCAGTGGTTGAGCGCTGGGTTGCGAAGCTGCCTGCAGCCTCCGCGCCGCTGGTTCGATCCCCTGCTGCTCCCCGGCCACCAGAGGAGGGTCCCACATGGCGCGCAGACCTCTCCTGCCGCCCGCTGCTCCCCTCAGCAGTGTACTTCGGTCCTTCTGCCTGCTCTGCTCCCTGCTCTGGCTCTGGTGAATTCTCTCACCCTCCCGCGCTTCTGACTGTACCCAGTGCATGTATAAACAAAAAACAAACCAATAAATAAATAAATAAACATGCCTCTATTAAAGGAAAAAAAAAACCTAAAAAAAAAAGATTAATATATATTTTGCATAGAGATTATGATCACCATTAGGAAAATAAGCTAGAAGAGCATACAGGAATAGAAAGGGGGGCATTACAATTTTAAACAGGAGGGCTGGGAAAAACACTGAGAGATGATGTCTGAGTGAAGACTTAAGGAAGGGGGAGGAAGACAGAGATAGCTAGCAGAATCTGGCATATTTTAAAGTGGGGCAAGATTCTGTGGCTGCATCAGAGCAAGAGAACAGGGTCGGAGGGCATGAAGTCAGAGGGCTAAGGAGGCAGCATGTGCCTTGAATACCTTTTCAAGGTTTTGGTTCCTATTCTGAATGATACCAGAGGCCACAGCAGAGTTCTGAGCAGAGGGGTTTGGTCTGACACACATTAACAAATTCTTTATCATTGTTGTGTACGCAATATACTGAAGAGGTATAGTCTCTTCAATCCAAAGGTGGTCATGATGAATGACCCTCCCCAGCACTTATACACTTCGTAATCCCCTCCTACATTAAATCTGGGCTGGCCCTGTGACTAACTTTCACCAAAGAATTTGGTGGAAGTAGAACTGTGCTTAAGGAAGCCTGAGTGCTTTGACTTTTGCAAATTTAGGAGCCCGAGGACTTTATGATAATATGTTGGTTATTGAAGAGCCAGTGGGAAAAGACCATGTGGAGAGGGAGAGACCCTGAGATTCATGAGGAGAAACAGAAACCAAGATGTTCCTACTGATCACAGCAGAACCCACACAAACTAAGTATGCTAAGAAGTCAAATGTGTGGGAAGCCACCTTGGAATCCTCATCCAGCCTCCATCTGATGCAGCTACATGAGACACTCTAAGGAAGATGGGCAGGAAAACTGCCTAGCTGAGCCTCAGTCAATCTGGCAGAATCATAAGAAATTATAAAGTAGGGATTGTTTTAACTACTAAATTTACCAGAGGGTTGTCACATGGCAACAGATCACTGGGAGAGGTGGCAAGGGCAGAAGCAGGAAAATTAGTTCAGAGGATGATAGTGGCTTTCATCATAGTAGAAGTTCAAGACAGGGAAAAGTGGTTAGATTCTCCATATGTCTAGAAGGTAGAGAATTTTCTGGGGCAAGTATATGAGCTGTGAGAGGAGGAGGAGTTAAAGCTGACTGGAGGCTCCTGTTAGCATAGAGCTGAGGAGAATCCCATGTAGGGGAGGCTCAGAGACACTGTAGAGAGGCCAAACATCCTTCAGCAGTGCCCACAGAGGACTGGGCAGGAAGGCAAGATCTGGGCACTGGGCTGATAGAAACCAAGGCAGAAAGTGATAGACCCCATAGGAATTCTCTGAACTAAGCAGTCTGGTTTCTAGGCTTTTATAAGGTGCCAGTGCCTTCAGAGATAGGCCCTGAAGGAAACCTCAAAGCTGCCCTGGACACTCTCAACTTCCCTATACTACACAACTTAATCAGGGGCACTCTCCGACTTCCCTAAAAGCCTAATCTCTTTAAGACAGGCAGGCAGCCTGTTGCTTCTTCAAATCCCCTATAAAAGCATTTCCATATAAAAGAGCTGAAATAAGTTCTAGTGACTTCCTCCTACCTCAAAAGCCTTGCAGATCCCTGGATATTTTTCTTCATAGATCCATAGGTTGCTCAGAGATAAAAGATAGTATTTTTTTTTTTTAATGTGTGAAAACCCGCCTTACTACATGTCCCACTTCCTCGGGAAGCAGTGCATTATTTTCTCCATCTGGCATCTGCTAAATGGTTGTGAAAATACAGGAAGTTCCTGTGAATTTCCTCAAGAAATCTTGACAGGCTTTACACTATTTTGGACTATTCTGATTTTTATTATGACATTCAAAATGCAATAAAATTAAAAAAAAATAATGTAAAATGATAAAATAAAGTAAAACCTGGGCAGGCAGAATGTGGCTTTCCTTACCTCCTGTGGTAACAAGTAAGAACATTTATATAAACAAAAAACAAGAGTGAAAATAAAAATAAGAAAAGATCTTGTTTTTGAAATGCACAGAGTTGAAAATAACACAGTCAATTTAAGTTGTTTTATCAACAGTTTAGAAACATTTGCTAAAATATTTGGTTTGTTTATATCATAGAATCATGGAGTATCTGAACTCTAAGGAAGCTGAACGTTATTCTTGTAGTCTCTTCTCTTTATAGTTGAAGAATCACAAGTTCAAAGAAATTATGATTCTCCAAAGGTCCAGCTGATTAGCAGCAGAGTAAATGCTAGAATCCAATTTTCAGAATTCTTAATCGAGCTTTCTTCCTGGAGAAATGAAATATTTCCAGTACAAATATGTTTACACCGTTATTCCAGTAACCGGCTCAGCAGCGGGGAGGCCTTAATGAGGAGGCTGGGCCCAGGGTTGAGATGAGTGGACTTTCTTTGGCACTTTCCCTGGTACGTTCGCCATATTGATAGGCTTTTTTATCCTCTATTTTGTGTTCTTTATCAATTTGAATGTATGTTAATTTTATTGTGTTAGTAGCTACCATTTGATTTAAAACTTTTGATATTAAGAAAACATGAAATAAAGGAAAGTGGGAGAAGATAAGAGCAATTCGTTTTCCCCTCATTTTTTTTTTTCTTATTTTAGGCAGACACGTGGGCATGCGACAAGGGAGGCCTACTTGAGGGACTGTGTTGTGAGTGTCACTCACCCCACTGACCCTGCAGACTTGAAACTTTACTGGAAAAGCCACAGAGCACTAGGGGTGCTGGCAGACTGCACTGATTCCTTTTCTGGACCCATCACTGGGAGCTGTGACCTTGGACAAAATACCTTCCCTCTCTTTCTTTAATTGCATCTGAAAACTGGGAATAAAAATAGCAAGGTTGTTGTGATAATTATGGTTAACAATTTATTTATGATTTATTTATGTATGAAATAACATTTCAACTTAACTTTATATAAGCTTCAGATATGCATTATTGAAAATCAGCATGTGTGCTTTCTATAGTTAAGTTCACTACTGAAGGTCCAATGCTCTTAATATTATTAAGAGCTCAGAGCAGTGCCTGAGATCTATGAAGTATTCTTTTAAAGAAATATTTATTTATTTATGCATACAAGAACTGGGTGCAGGCCAAAGGTGTGGGCAGGGGGTGAAAGGATTCACCAGAGACAGAGTGGGGAACAGAACAAGCAGATTGACCAAAGTACACTACTGAGGGGAGCCGCAGGTGAGTCAGGAGAGGTCTGCTGCGCCATGTGGTTCACCTCCCTGGCCGGGGATTGAACTTGTGCTGCAGTGGCTGCGGACAGCTTCATAGGTTGCATCTTAACTTCCTGTGCAACCAGGGATGCCCAATATGAAGTATTCTATAAATATCCCATCAATAATTTCACAATAAGATTTAAACTTACTTCAAAGTACCAGATCTATCTTACTTGAAATTTTTCTAACATGTCCATGCTTTTAAAAATTCAGTTTCTGTCCTTTGATCTTTTTCTTGGCCAGTCCCACCATCCCACCTGCCTGAGTTAAACTGGAGCATCAGAATAAACAGGTTCAGGACACAGAAGTACAAAGAGTTCCCTGTAGGCATCACTGCTGTCACTGGCTCAGGGAAGATTCACCATCTAATCCAGGAAGCAATTTCTTACAAGGCATAGATACCCTGGCTCTCAGGTTTCAGAATGTGAGCAACAACCATATCACAGAGCCCACCCCGGAAGGGTAAGTCCCTGGATTCAGTCATTAGCACAGATCATCTAGCACCTTAGCCCCTGTGCTTTGCTCTTGTGTTTGTGACCTGTGGAAAAGTGCTTGACTGTCCACTATAGGAAAATGTGTGCTTTCGTTTTTAATTCAGAATCCTTTCTACACTATATTTGCTAGTTCTTTTTTGCAGGATCTCTAGCAAAATACTTGCAAATTTGATTATATATCTTTTTCTGTCTTCATAGAAAACAGACATTTTATTTTCTGATATATGCATATGTGTATGTATGTATGTGTGTGTATATATATATATATATGCACATATGCATTTATTCTTTTAAGACATACCTATCCAAAATGAAAGAAAAAAAGTTATTCACTTGTGAATTCAATTAGGTAATATTCATTAAATACCTGATGTGCTAAACACACATCCTTCCTTATACTAAATTGGTTATGTTAATTAGCAGGACACCAGAGATGGGATCTAAGGCAGAGTGGGAAATGGCATAACTTCAAGTATCAAAAAAATGTCAACAAGTCATGCCAGGTAAAGAAAAGGTATAAACATTAGGGAATAGTGTGACCTGTGGCAAACTGCCAAATTGTATGCCATTTGATTACATATCATTAAATCATATTCAAACATAATTTCTTTCTTAAAAATACAAAAATCATTATCTATACCTAAGACAATCTGTTGGGATATCATAACTCAAGGAGGGAGTCAGTAAAAGAGTTCTCCAAGTTCTGACTCTATGGGGAGGCCTTTCCTGTTATACCTAGACAAATGTGTTATGCCTGTAGCTAATTTGCAATATTGACCTATAAATCAGCATCTTGGGAAAGATTCGTGTACTCTTTTTTTTTTTTTTAATAGAGGCATGTTTTATTTATTTGTTTGTTTGTTTATACATGCACTGGGTACAGTCAGAAGCGCGGGAGGGTGAGAGAATTCACCAGAGCCAGAGCGGGGAGCAGAGCAGGCAGAAGGACCAAAGTACACTGCTGAGGGGAGCAGCGGGCGGCAGGAGAGGTCTGTGCGCCATGTGGGACCCTCCTCTGGTGGCCGGGGAGCAGCCGGGGATCGAACCGGCGCCTCAGAGGCCGCGGGCAGCTTCGCAACCCAGCGCTCAACCGCTGCGCCACCGGGGAGGCCCAGATTCGTGTACTCTTATGCAGAACCTATTCTAAGACCAAAATGGAATGGCCACCTCCAAATTTCTCATCAGCATTCCTAAAAAGAAGGACATACCTTACAAAAGGAAAGACTATTGGAGAATAGGATACAGGGGAGTCAATTAGATACTACAGGACACATATAAGTTATATATATATATATATATATATATATATATATATATATATATGACATTTGTATAAATATATATATATATCTCCACAAAAATAAGATTGGCTTATAATCCCGCCCTACTAAAAGAGTAAGTCTCCAAAAGAAATAAAGGTGGGGTGAAAGCAAAGGTCCTATCTTTTGGGGGGTACAAGGCAGGTTCAGCTGACTGTTCAATGTTGTAACACTTGTAGCAGAACAAAATACACGGAAGAAGCAGAATTAGTTCATCATGGAGTGTCCTGGGATCTCAAAATTTAAAGAGATGTAAGCAGTGGATTTCATGGGGAGACAAACAGTGTCTGGTGGGTCATGAAGAAAATAATGGATGCCAAATGGTGGAAGAAATGGATCAGAATACTGAATAGGCCTAACATTTATCATGTGTAGGGGAGATCCCATGGAGACTTTTGACTTGCATGTGGAGGGATCTCTAGTTTTGGACTGAAGGAGTTTTACTGGAGGACCTCAGACACTTTGACTGAGTCATTACTGTTGCTTGCTGGGACCTGGATGAGCTCAGGCTGCCAGAGTATAGAAGGTCTCTTCAGGAGAACCCCAAGGTTGTCCTGTACCTTGGGAGTTCAGGAGTGGAGGGCAGCCACTTGGACCCCTGTGAGTATAATAGTCAACTCTGCAATATAAATTTGAAAATTCCTCAAAAAACTTAAGAAATGTTTTACTTAATTTGTGAGTCCTGCAGCCTGAGACATTATGTAGAAGTCAACAGCACAAAGGCGAATTTTAAGGGGAGCCTCTGGGTGTCCCAGCTATAGCAATTTCTTCATAGTTTCAATATGACATTTGTATAAATGTAAGTAGGCATGAAATCAGACATTTTTAGCCATGAAATTTGTTGATTTATGATTTCCATAGGGTGTCCCCTTCAGACAAGAACAGCAGAATGTGGCCCGAAGGCTCTTCTGCCTACCCTTGTAAAGAACCAAATAATTGGCAATTTTTCTCAGAGAGGCACAACTGGTTTTGATTTAACTGAAGACTGGGAATGGCTTTTGTCAGTTGGCAGATGACTGGCTCTTCTTTGGCAATTTTCTCCTCCATTAGTGAGCACCTGTTGTTTGTGGTTGCTATCCCCACTGCAAACCTTTGGGCATACCTTGTTGCTGTCTTCCCATGTGCGATGTGTCCCCAAAAGACCCCTGATGATAGCTGTCAGTCTGTCTGATGGATCCTCTACAATGATGGTGTGTTTTACAAAAAAAAAGTCTTAGCTGACACTGAGAGAGGGAGGTTGATATGTTGCGACAGCAAGCATTGTCCTCGCAGAGTTACCCAACCCCCACTCAGCTGTCTTTATATGGAAGAAGGAAAGAAGCAATTGACAAAATCAGACATATTATTTTTTAAAGATGACAGATCATATAGATAGCCACAGAAATAAGATTTAAGCTTTCGGCCTTTCTGTTTTATGGGCAATTGAAATACATCAAAGATATAAAAAATGGAGAGGAGAGCATAGTGCTAAAGAAATTGTGGCTTATCCTGACCTGTGGCTTCCATTTTGTCCTCAGGAAGCACAATTTACCAGTAAATTCTTTTGTGCTTGATATTCTGCCTCTGAGTTTTCTAAGAAACTATGTCTTCTCTCTGACAGAGTGATATTTGGTTTATGAATGAGCATGAATTAAAAAAATTAATTGATCTTGGAAATATATAGTTTGTGTTTAAAAATTTGTTCCATTTTACCAATCTGGGGATGATCTTATGCTGTATACTTTAAATTATGAAAATTTATTTTCTCCTGGAATTATTAGTTTCATCTGGGGTAGGGAAATATTTCATATTCATTTGAAAAGGGATTTGACGATGGACCTATTTAGTGGGAATATTCACCAAGTGAGAAAGAAAATATTTTATCCTGAAAGGTGTCTCAACAGTAGGCAGATGCAGAAATAAGAGATCCAGGAGCAGGCCTCCCTGGTGGCTTAGGGGTTAAGTCTCAGCACTATCACCACTACAGCTGGAGTTCTACTCCAGGCCAGGGAGCTAACCCACATGGCACAGCAGACCTCTCCTGTCTCGCCCGCTGCTCCCCTCAGCAGTGTATTTCAGTAAATCTGCCTGTTCTGCTCCCCACTGTGTCTCTGGTAAATCCTGTCACCCCAATCCCACACCTCTGGCTTATACCCCAGATCTTCTATTCAATAAATAAATATTTTTTTAAAAAATCCAGGAGCAAGAGTCTAAAAAGTCTGAATCAAAGTGCATTCATCTTGAAATTCCAATACAGTATTCTTTCGTTTAAGATTTATTTATTTATGCATACAAGATCTAGGGTACAGGCCAGAGGTGGCAGGGAGGGGATTCACCAGAAACAGAGTGGGGAACAGAACAGGCAGATCGACTGAAATACTCTGCTGAGGGGAGCAATGGGCAAGTCAGGAGAGGTCTGCTGCACCATGTGGGTTGCTCCCTGGCTGGGGATTAAATTCGTGTTGCAGTGGCTTGGATAGCTCATAGGTTGCTTCTCAACCCCTTGCGCCACCAGGGAGGCCCCAGTACAGGATTCTTCATGAGTCTGGATAAGGGTGAATGAAAGTACAGTTTAGAAGTCCATGTTGGAAAAAATGCAACAGATTCAAATAAAGAAAAATATTCATCATTGTGAGTCTAATATCATAAGTGACACCCAGAGGGGAGTGTAATATAACCAGAGGATGATGTTCTTATGCAGATACAAAATTGACTCAGAGGAAAGGAAAGTGGGAATTTGGGGTATATCGGTATCCCTCAGGATAGCCAGAAATGTAAGTTTTGTGAGAGTACCATTTCTGGAATATTTTGAGTTTCTTGGCTCTTGTTTGCCCCTTCCCATTGCTTCATAGAATTCAAAAAGTTTTGCTGGGCCTCCCCTGGTGGCGCAGGTGGTTGAGCACAGTGCTGTGAAGCTGTCTGCAGCCTTGCAGCACCAGTTCTATCCAGGCCAGCTGGTGAGGTTCCCACATGGTACAGCAGACCTCTCCTGTCATGCCCGCTGCTCCCCTGAGCAGTGTACTTCGTCAGTCTGCCTGTTCTGTTCCCTGCTCTATCTCTGGTGAATCCTCTTACCCTCTCGCGAATCTGGCCTGTACCCCAGTTCTTGTATAAATCAATAAAAAATTAAAAAAAACAGTTGTGCTCCAAAAAATGGGAATAGAACTGAGAAAAATGAACGCATGTACAGTAGGTACCCACCTAATGGGATCATTAAGTGATTTTCAGCTAAATGACACATAAAACCAGGTATTAGAATAACATCTTTTTTGTTCAACATTGACCAGGAATATTTTTCTCAGCAATTTATAATGAAACAACATTATTTGCACACCTGCTGCATCCAGAAAATTTTGATATCCAGGAAGGAAGACTTTGGATATACTGAGACATGTACTTTGAGTTACAATAAAAATGAACTATGTGCACCTCCCTGGTGGCGCAAGGGGATAAGACACAACTTATGAAGCTATCCGCAGTCACTGTAGCATGAGCTCAATCCTCAGTCAGGGAGCTACCCACATGGCACAGCAGACTTCTTCTGACTTGCCTGCTGCTCCCCTCAGCAGTGTATTTCAGTCAATCTGCCTGTTCTGTTCCCCACTCTGTCTCTGGTGAGTCTTCTCACCCCCCACACCTCTGTCCTGTACCCCAGTTCTTGTATGCATAAATAAATAAATCTTTAAAAAAATAAAAGTGAACAATGATGTAAAATATAAATTAATTAATTAATTGAAATAAATAATAGACAGTAAAAGAAGAATCCATTGTTTGTAGTGGAAAGTGATGGTGACTCAGTTGTTAGAACTGACATTTATTGGCCATGCATTTTGTAAAATACCTACAAGCATTGCCACATTTAATAATCACAAAACCCTGTAATGGAGCCACTATTGTCTTATGATTCTATACTATGGGAGACTTAGTTGAAGCTATTTGCACAAAATGACCCAAGTATGAAGTGACAGAATTTTTAAAAATTGTATTATTTTTTATTGAAATATCATTACAACAATATGCATGATTTAGGGATATAGGATCATGCCTCTTCAGATATAGTTACTGTACCACACACACCACCAAAGCATCAATAATCCTCAACCTAAGCTGACTAGAGTCTGTCTTCTTACCACTCTGGCAGGATGCTTCCCATCCATGTTAGGGAGCTGGTGCAAATATCATCTTGAATGTCTGATTACACATCATCTCAGTGAAGAAGAGATGTGAGAAGGGCTGTGGTACAGCAAGCATCTTGGCTCTGCCCTCAGACTGGGTCAAATTATAACCACCAAATTATAACCACCACTAGTTTTCTATTTTTTTAAAAGATTTATTTATTTATGCATATGTGTAGGCCAAAGGTGCGGGGGGTAAAAGGATCCATCAGAAATAGAGTGGGGAGCATAACAAGCAGATCTACTGAAATATACTGTTGAGGGGAGTAGCAGGGGAAACAGGAGAGGTCTGCTGTGCCATGTGGGTAGCTCCCTGGCCGGGGAGAGAACTCGTGCTGCAGTGGCTGCAGATGGCTTCGTAATGCTGAGACTTAACTGCTTGCCCAACCAGGGAGGCCCCTAGTTTTCTGTTTTGGAGGTTGGAAAATATAGAAACTATCTAATATATTACAATATAGAAATTCAATAGTGTTGCAGAATATGGCTCAAACATCTTCATAAAATATAAATGCTGTGTAAAAATGTTTAGTTTTCTTACCATGGAATATCCTTAAGCATTTTTCAAGGAAAGTGTGTAAGATGTCTGCTCTGATTTTACTAGAAGTTAGTGCTATTTCAATGGAATCAGTAGCAAATTGATTTCACAGAAAAAATTGTAAATATTTGATCATGTTTCATAAAATAACATTTTATGAATATTTGTATACATACACATGCTATTTTATGTTTCATCAACAACTAATTTTGCCCTGTAAGTGGAATTGAATTTCTTGTGGTCTCTTGTAACTTTTTTGATTTTCTGTTCCATAAATAATGTGGGAAACAATTAATATATAAAAGATGTTTAAACCTAGTAAATGCTTTTGAACAGGCAATTGGTATTGAATTCAATGGTGCTGAATTGGAAATTCTGTGAATTCAGACATTAGGATGTCTTTTCTAAGTTGGGTTAAGGATAAAAGAAGAAAGTGTTCTGTAATCTCTAAGATGTTACATTTGGAAGACCCATGTAGAAAACAAACAGGTTTCAAAAAATTATCAAAAACAAGAAGATCTATTCTGGATAAGATTATAGTAAGTTAAACTTCAAATAAATCACACAGAAGGACTGGGCAACAAGAAAACTTCAGAATAGATTGGTCATTTATTGTTGATTATATTTTGACATTACTGGTGATAGAAAAAAGCATGAGAAGACTGAATAGGAGTAAAATGTATTTAGTTTTGAGAAAAATGTATGAAATGTATACTAGTTCTGTAAGGTGAGTAAATAGAGGGATATATGGAGTTAACTTTGAGATGGCAAATGCCTCTATACGCAATCTTACAATTTTCAAAAACATTTTCAATTCTCAGTTACACATGATACATTTGTATAATCAGCAATATTATTCATTGATTGGCTAAAGAAAACAAAATTATGAAATTTTCAAGAGCAATGGAATGGAGAGAGTCAGAAAAAATATATATCCTGGGATGGGAGGAAGGGGTAGAGAGGTGATGGATGTGGATGGTGCTAAAACATTGGTGGTGAGCATAGGTGTTATACATACCCAGTGAGGTATGAAGCTGTACTCCTGAAGCTTACACAGCACTATAAACTAATAATCCATCGATGAAATTTTATTTGAAAAAAAGAAAGAAAATATATCCAAATAATGTTCTCAATAAATTACATACTGACAAAAAGGAATAAGAAATTAAATGAAATGTTTTCCTTGCACCAAAAAATGAATTGGTCTAAGTTTCATAGAAAAATAAGTTGTGGCAAAACTTTGGAAGTCATTTTGTTCAATGCCAGTCTCCAATTCTTAGCCATCTCAGACTGTGTTATCCTGTCCCTATTCAAATACTTCTAACTATGAAATGTTTATTTCATAGGGTAGCTAATGTTGTCTTGGAAGTACTGATTGATGAAATTCTCTAAAGTCTGTCTAAATGGAACAACCAGACCATACTAATGCTATACATTTTGAATTTACCAAGTCAACCTTATTTGTGCTACTGAGGTTTTCTGACTTACAAAACATGATGTCTATAATTTGACTGCCCAAAACAAATCCATCCTTCAACTCTTCCACAAGTGGTAATTCAGGTTTATTAAGGATCCCCTGCCTAATCCTCTATTAAAATTTATGCCAATGAACCTTTTCTTGGGAATTTTCTTTTTTCTTTTTTTTTTTTAAAGATTGATTGATTGATTGATTGATTGATTGATTTATACAAGCACTGGGTACAGTCAGAATGCATTCAAAGGACATTGATCCCAGGCCAACCCATCAGGCTTAAAGAGAGTAGTCACCACTGTCTGAGGGCTGTTGTGGCTGTAGCCCCTGTTTGGACAAAACATTGTACTTTGTTCTCTAGGACCTGGGGAGGAATGAAGCCAGCAGTCTGTAAGACATATGATTCCTCTTCGCTATTGTGGAAAGTAGGTGTGGAATTTAAGAGTGCTTTCCTTTTTGCTGCTTAAAAATAGTTATTAATATTTGGAAACAAAGGATATCTGACTTAAATCTCTGTGCCATTCCCATAATTAGGACTCCAGGATACATAGGGAAGTTGATGCAACGCATATTTTCTTCATACCTTTCCACCTTCTGGTAGCACTTACAGGGACTCGGTGACTTGGGACCCGATGGCTTCCTATTCATCTCTTCTATTGAGTTAACTCCTTCTCTGCCTTCAAACCTCTTTCCAGAATAGGGTCTGAAATGTATTGAAAAGTCAATGTAGATGATAATTTGCTATGCTTCAACCTTGAAGGTCATGGGGAATCACTTCTTACAGGATGGAACAGGTGAGTTGCAGCCAGAATGCACATCAGACCAGGGATTCTTAAATGTGGGGGAGCACTGCTAACTTGGGGGGTGCATAGGGGCAATTTTGAGGGTGTGCTGGAAATGCAGAGTTTCAGAAAGGATATTCAACATTGCCATTGTCAGTCATGGAATTTAATTTATGCAGCAATCATATATAACATAAAAGAAAAACATTGGATACTTATTTTATGAAAAGGTAACATGGTTTAATCTGTTTGATTTACTTTATTATAAATTAACTCACATGAGAATCATCACCCAGAGGGATTGGCCCACCTACTCTTGTTAGAGGGAGCCCAGTTTTCAATGATGAGGGCACTAGTAAGTATTGCCTCATCTGTTGTAGATGGCCCAGGAGCAGTCTGCAACACCACCTGCTCTAATGACACAGCTGGGTGCTCTGATTCAAGGTTTCCTGTATGTATTTTATAATCATGAGAAGCAAGTGATAAACAGACACATTCCAGAGCCCCACCACAGATGCCCTGAATCACAGCTTCCAGGGATGGCCCTGGGCATGTGTATGTTTAACTAATGCTCCAGGTATATCTCACATAAGAAGAATTTACTTTATAGTAGTTAACACAATCACCACAATCTACAGCTCAGCCTTTTAAACTTAATCAACACACTCCAGTTTCCTTCATTCTGCTGGGTAACATTTACGCCTTTATCTGACACATTTGTTGAGTGCCTGCACGTGTAGATACCTGCATGATGGGGTTACAAAAACAAAAACAGAAAATGAGGCCTTGCCATTGAAAACTCATATACTAGTAAAGACACTGGCATACACACATTAAAAAAAAAAAAAAGAAAGAAAGAAAGAAAAAGAAAGAAACAAAGAAAGAAAAGGAAAAATGCAGTCTGTTCCAGAAAGAGGTGAGAACACAGTGATAATGAGGTAGGACAAAGGAGAGAAAACTGACCTGGCTGGGAAGTTGAGCAGGGCTTCTCTAAGTAGGGAGAAGAGTTAGGAGGCCTGCAGAAGAGATAGAGCTGCTGAAAAGAGAATAGGTGAAGAACTCACTGCAGGGAAGGCCTGGCTTCATGTCACTGGGCAGTGGTGTAGCTCAGCAAGGCTGGGAAACTTGGGACCTTAAGAAGAGTGACAGAAGGTGAAGGGACTATTCATCAGGAAGTTTGAATTTCATCTTATAGGCAACAGAGTGAGTTGAATTTGAACCCATCAGCAAATCTCTGTAGGCAATGAATTTGTTTTTTGCAATGATAATATTAGTGACAGGACAGAGAAAGCAAGAGTTAGTAGTGGGCAAGGAGAACAATTAGGAAAATGGGGTGTGGCAATAGGGAGCTGTAGTGGCAGGAAAGGCCAGAGCAGGGTCTCTATGATCCAAGCAGATGGGTGAAGAAGGAGTCCTGGAACCCTCGGTGACTTTTGAGGTTTTATTGGGATTTTACCAGGTACACGGCAGGCAGGGGTGCCAGGGAGGGTGTGGGACAGGAGGCTGGCAGGCAAATCTTCACTCTTCCTGGGCTCTCAAGCATTCTCTCATCTCATTCTCTCTCTTCTGCTCGTTCTCATTCTCTCACCTGTTCTTATTCTGGTAGTTCCGCTCTGCTCTCCCTGCTGCTGGCATTCCCAGGACAGAGCCCTTATAAGCGGTGAACCTATCTACATATGCCCACACCCTATTCCAGGTGCCCCCACCAGGCATGCATTCAGGACCGCAGGGATCCATCATTAATCCTAATGGTGGGAGGACAGAAAAGCCTAACAATCATTTACCCTACAGAAGCCTCTAAAATCTGAACCCCACAGACTTCCTTGCTTCGAAATGACTATGTCTCCTACCCAGGACTTTGGAACCAACCTGACCAGTGTGATGCTCTCCAAAGGAGAGTGTTTAGAAACATTTCCTTATTTAGACAATGTGGAACAAAATCCAAATTCAAAAATTCAGAACAAAGTTCTTCGTACTTTTTTGGCTTAGGTAAGCATAAATCAAAATGAAACCAACCTACAGGGCATCACTCTGAGACACTAAGCAATAATTTTAATGCCTTATTCTTTGGACTCTCAATTTTGTCCTTCCTGTTTCTAAAATCTATTTAACCTACAGGGGGAAATATACACAAGCATACCTCCATATCATTTATGTTTAGCATGGCTCTGCAGCCTGAGTAAATTGCATGCCATCTGTGTACATTGTTTACAATTTTACTATGGATTTGGGTAATGATGTTGTTTCAATGTGGTGTCATCACTTGTGACAAATGTACTCTCTGCTGGGCCATGTTGATAGTGAGGAAAACTATGCCTGTATGGGGGCAAGGAATATGTGAGAAATGGCTGTACTTTTTGCTTTAAAACTATTCTAGGGCCTCCCCGGTGGCGCAGCGGTTGAGCGCTGGGTTGCGAAGCTGCCTGCAGCCTCTGCAGCCGGTTCGATCCCCGGCTGCTCCCCGGCCACCAGAGGAGGGTCCCACATGGCGGGCAGACCTCTCCTGCCGCCCGCTGCTCCCCTCAGCAGTGTCCTTCGGTCCTTCTGCCTGCTCTGGTCCCCGCTCTGGCTCTGGTGAATTCTCTCACCCTCCCGCGCTTCTGACTGTACCCAGTGCATGTATAAACCAACCAAACAAACAAATAATAAATAAATAAATAAGACATGCCTCTAGAAAATTTAAAAAAAAAAATAAAAAAAATAAAAAAAAATAAAAAAAATAAAACTATTCTAAATGATAAAATACTTTAAATAGAAAAGAAAAAAAGCATTTACAGGAAAGTTTATGACGCATGACCTTATGTATATGATTATATACATACACACATACACATATATTTTTAAAGTGTTTTATTTATTTATTTATTTATTTATTAAAGATGTATTTATTTATACAAGCACTGGGTACAGTCAGAAGCGCGGGAGGGTGAGAGAATCCACCAGAGCCAAAGCAGGGAGCAGAACAGGCAGAAGGACCAAGCTACACTGCTGAGGGGAGCAGCAGGTGCGGCAGGAGAGGTCTGCACGTCATGTGGGACCCTCGTCTGGTGGCTGGGGATCGAACCGGCGCTGCAGAGGCTGCGGGCAGCTTCGCAACCCAGCGCTCAAACGCTGCGCCACCGGGGAGGCCCCACATATATATTTTTATCAAAACTGATAAACCTGTGCATTTATATATAAAATGTTCCTCAATAAAGAAAAAAAAAACTATATACGTAAAATGTATGGCATATACATTTTTTCAGACACTACTTAGCAATTTTTAATACCTTTAATAATATTGTGTGTCTATAATGGAAGCAGCAACACCTTTCAGTTGATAAGAGGACAGTTGCATGAAACTGCAACTGGAACTCCTCTAGCTGTGAAACTCAATTTACTTTTATAAAAACTGATAATGGTTTTAGTTTAAACAACTAGTGTAGTTATAAAGGGATATGGGTTCTTAAACAAATGCCTTCTTAATAATATCCTAATTTCCTTCACCAAGGACAGAACTCATGTGGAAATGCATATCTGCTTTTTTCCTTTAGAAAAATGATACATTTAGAACTTAGTTTTTAAAAATATCTCCTTACTTTTTGAGCACACAGTGGTCACAGAAGAGAGGCAAAGTTTGGCAATTCACTATAATTTGTTTTTTATTCTATGAGCAAAAGTACCTTTGAAAATATATTTTTAAAAAGGCTTTAAAATATATTCATGAAGTGAGTGCACCATCATGGTCTTCTTCAAGAGTCTCTTTCAGTAAATGAACCCATGGGAATCCAAGCACATCTGAACATGATGTATGTATGTTTGTTCATCTCTATATTTGTCACACATCATTTATAGCTGTCTATATACCACCTAAGCTTCTGTATGTAAGATTCCCCCTGCCTTTGTATGCCCTGAAGAATAACTGACATTCTGTGCATATGTTAACAAAAGATCTCTGTTCCCAAACAAAAAGATCCCTCACTCCTGAGATGGCCGTTGGAGAGTGTCCAGGGCTGACACTTGACCCCCACTCTTAGGAGGCGAAAGGGAGCATGCTCTGTGTGCCCTGGCCCCTGACACCTTCCCCTGTACATTTAATCAGCCCTGATAAATGAGCTTGCCTGGAAGAATACAAAGGGCCACTGCTGTGTCTGAGCCTGCCCTCCACGATCTCCCAGACTAAATAGCAGGCAGAGAGGGTTGCAGCTTTGACTCATTCAGAGGCTCTCTTCCTTGCAATGACCTTTGCTGATCGTGGCACCATGCACCATGGACACCTGCTCCTTGAGAGGGAAGGTCCCACTAGCAAATCTGCCTTTACCAGGCCATAGACTCAACAGGGCCCCTAAAGATAACCTTGGCCAGCTGGGTTCCAGGAACTGCTGTCTATCTAAGGAATAGGAGATACCACCAGGCACCAAATGGAAAACAACTGCAATTGTATAGAAATTATGATTTTAAAGTCTTTATAAATCTAAGGACAATATGAAAAAAAAATCCCTGAAAACTCCAGGATATCATTTAGCCTAAAACACAGAACAATGTGCTGCCTGTTCTTAACCCCAGTCTACTGTTTAAAAAAGCTGATAATATCCATTGTTTATAAGTAAGGGTGAGCAGAAATGGGTTCTCTTTGTACACTGATGATAGGAGGGCATGTGAAGAACTCTACTTAGACCACAGTTTGACAAAACTTTCCAGATTCTGAAATGTGCTTATGTATGACCCAACAATTTTATATTCAGAAAAACTTCCCTTGGAATCCTGGTGCACTTACCCAAAGATATGTGTTTAAATGTGTCTTTTACGACTTTATAGGATGTGAACAAATACTAAAAAAAAAACTAGATATCCACTAGCAATGGGCTCCTAGAATAAAATATGCACGTTAATTAACACTGCACATCATATGCCCACAGAGAAGGAGCCAAGGTTCCCCTATGAATGAAAACTTAGTTCATAGAACAATACATTTATATGATGATTCTATCATGTAACAAACACCAAAAAAGGATGATGGATTATAAAATTGCACACACTCGGACTCCCCCTACCCCATGTGCATACAACTAGTCTAGAAGAATGTACCAAGTCTGTTTTAAGAGATTACCTGTGAGAAATGGTGTGATTAGGGCCTCCCTGGTGGCACAAAGGATTATGTCTCAGCACTATGAAGATATCTGCATCACCAGTTGGCCAGGGAGCTACCCACATGGCACAACAGAACCCTCCTGTATGCCTGCTGCTCCCTTCAGCAGTGTATTTCAGTAGATCTGGCTGTTGTGCTCTCCACTCTGTCTCTAGTGAACTCTCTCACCCACTCCTGTCCCGCACCTCTGGCCTGTACCCCAGTTCTTATATGCATAAATAAATAAAATAAATATATAATATATTTTTAAAAGATTTATTTACACAATCACTGGGTACAGTCAGAAGTGCGGGAGGGTGAGAGAATTCACCAGAGCCAGAGCGGGGAGCAGAACAGGCAGAAGGAACGAAGTGCACTGCTGAGGGGAGCAGCGGGCGGCAGGAGAGGTCTGTGTGCCATGTGGGACCCTCCGCTGGTGGCCGGGAGCAGCTGGGGATCGAACTGGCGCTGCAGAGGCTGCGGGCAGCTTTGCAACCCAGCGCTCAACCGCTGTGCCACCATGGAGGCCCCCTAAAATAAATATTTTTTTAAAGAAAAGAAATGGCGTGATTAGGAGATGTGAAGGAAAACTTTCAACTTTGAGTATGTCTCTGTACTGTTTGAATTTTTATAATTACCTATGTTAGTGGACCAAATTCACTTAAAAAATAGAAGTATCTGACTTTATCTTATGTATTTTAAGAATGATGGGACAAGACAGGAAAGGAAACAGCGCAATATTGATTAGAACACCACCCCCACCCACATCTCCATAGAAAGGCTATGGTGATGCACTATACTGCCCAGCGCCTGCTCTAAACGCCATCCTTTATGACATCAGCTTATCTCCTTTTCTTAATTTGGTATTTGTAGATATATGTAAGTGTTTTGAGATGGGGAACCTTACTTCTCATTGATACCCAAAATTCTGAAAGTCAGAATTTTATGTGGAGGAGATGTTTGAAATGGATCTTGGAGAATGAGAAGTTTTTCAGTGAAGAGGAAATTTGCGTCCCCGGGAGAGGGACTGGAAAATGTGTAGCCACCAAATGAAGCAGCTGCCATAACATGGCCAGGCCAATGGAAAGTATAGTACAGAGTCTAGCCCTATACTCGACACACAGCAGGGGTCTGCACGGGAGTTCTGTCCAGAGCTGGGCAGGACTTCCTTACCGCGAAGCACATCTAGAAGGCAGTAGGGCTTGGAGAGGCAGAATCTAAATGTGCTTGAAATCCACTGATGAAAATTCGGTGAGGGAGAGAAGATGAGAAGTTTTCCAGTTTATCCCACTCTATGTAAGGGATACTTTTCTATCCCGTAGTAACAGTGATTATTTCTGGTTGCAAGAGAAGAGAACAAATCTTCCATTTTGTTTTTTTTATTCATAAAATACCCTTATATAGTCCTTGTTAAGAAACTTCAGAGATAAGCTGAGTTTCTGAAGCTGACACCTTCAGTGCCACCTTTGTGTTCTTAAATGTAATTTCAAATCCTTTAAAAAGAATGATGTTCTTATATAAATAATTTTCATAATTTGTAGTTATGAATTACCACACTTTTTATTACTCTTCAAAATTATGTAGATTCAGTTTTCCCAATTTTCTATTTGTCACAAATCTCATCAAGCTTGTCTTTTACTCATGAATCTCTCAGAACATCCTGTTATCCTTAGGTGGACTGAATTGTTAATGATCCAGCACATCCATTTCAGCAGAAAGCATCAAATACTTGGTATAAATGTTGTTTACATACGTGTAAGATATTATTTTCTATGCAAAAATATGGGTGAGATCAATGGCATGTTAGAAAATATTTCATATTTGATTTTCCAGGAAAAAAGAAAAAGAAAAAAAAAAACTGTTGTGCAGCATTTGCCTATTTCTGTGTATAAATACTCCCACCAAGGCAAATTTTAAGTTATTTATATGACATCAAGGAATGCAGAATTGAAAAGAAATGCATATACAGTTAGCTCACCTAAGCTGCTCTGAACTAATTCCTTTCCAAGCACTGCAGGAAAACCTTCATCAGCATTTGGACTAAATGAGTAACTTAAGTGGGAAAGTCCAAATCACTTCAACTTCATTCAAACATTAGTTTTTGTGTTATTTATTCAGTGATGCACTGTTGGACCAGCACTAGTATGAGCCAAGCAATGTTCTAGGAGGCAAGGATTTAGCAATAAAAGAGACAAGTTCACAGAACTTATATTCTAGGAAAAGAGAAAGAGAAATTCAAAATAAATGAGTGAAGTAACTCATATTTCATTTGGTAATAAATGCCATGAAGAAATATAAAGAATAGAAAGATGATAGGGAAAGTCTAGAAGGAGAAGGGCAGGGGGTGGAGAGGCCACTGCATTTTATGGGAGAGTTAGGTCATCATGAGAAAATACTGAGAATAATAGAAAAGCCAGATATAAAATTAGGCAAGAACTTTTCAAGCCACAGAATCAGCAAGTTATTGGGTTCTGAGGCAAGAGTATACTAGCAATTTTATAGAAACAGCAAAAGCCAGTGGAGCCCAATCAAAGTGATTATTAAAATCCCGAATTTGGGAATCCATTGATACGTGTTCAAAAAAAAAAGTATATTAATTTCCTTTTTCCTTCTCCAATGACATCAGCATATTTCCACTTAAATCAAAGACCTACTTACAATTCTAGAAAGATGTTTGGACTCTGTTTTAGATACATTTTAACAAAACCTGTGCCAGGGGACTCCCGCCTGACCTGTCCCTGGGCCCAGTAACCACATGCTGACCGCTCCATATTTGCCTTAATGTCCGCAGCTCTGTAAAAAAGAAAATGTTCTGTATTCATTAAGGTTGTCTTTAAATTGTGTGATGTGGTTTTCATTAAAAAGCCATTTCTTCTGTAGTGAAATTATATCTTTTATTTATTTGTTAATTCAGCTAACAAATATTTATTGGGTACAAACTATGCTCTAAAAAATGCACACAGCACTAAAGATAGCAGTGGTCAAAACACATTTTCCTCCCACCATCATGATGATTAACATTTAGTGGAGCAAGCATTCAACAAATATTTGGACCAGTAATTCAAGAAACCTTGTGATGATAAGCATTATAAAAACACATGTTACTGATACACAAGAAATAATGAAGTCTCAGACAAAAGATGATTTTAAGTTAAAAATACCTTGGTAGGACCTCCCTGGTGGTGCAAGGGCTTAAGAAACACACCATGAAGTAATCTGTAACCTCTGCAGCACGAGTTCGATCGATTCTCGGCTGGCCAGGGAGCTACCCACATGGTGCTGCCGACATTTCCTGTCTCGCCTGCTGCTCCCCTTAGCAGTGAGTCTGCCTGTTCTGTTCCCCACTCTGTCTCTGGTGAATCCTCTCACCCCCAGTACTTCTGGCCTGTGCCCCAGTTCTTGTATTCTTAAGTAAATAAATGAATCTTTTTTAAAAAAATACCTTAGTAGACAAAATGTAATAAATTGAGTTAGAACCCAGGGGAGCCTGGAGCTGAACTGGAGTGCCCTGTACTTCTATGGTGAGAAGAGTTGTTACAAATGGTAAGTGTGGAAATGTGGGGCAGGAATAGAGCATCAGAATTTAAGCAGGACAGATTTAGGACTGCTTCCGAAGAACATCTCACACAAGATGGAGAATTTTGCCAAGTACTTAATGTCAAGGAATGTTCAGGCTTTTAGGAGACAAACCTCCCTAGGCCCTGGCTCCTCTTCACATTGGGATACCCAGGGAAAAGGCTTCCTTACATTCACCAGCCTGAGGACCGGGATGGTGGGAGTGGCAGCACACTGAACTTCTTGTGATGAAAGAGTCCTCCCTCTTATAATAACCTGGAGGAGCCAGCTTCTCCACTCAGACCAGGTTTGGCACTTATGAAAGGTCAAACTCCTAGGAAGTGATTGTAGCTGAGAAATTAATAGCTGTGTTCATTTGGGACACAGGACAAAGGAGGATGTGGCAATGCCATGGTTGGCCATGTTGCTACAGCTTGTTGTTGTTGTTTTCCTCCAAAGAATTTCTTAGGCTCTGCTCTTCCATCAATGTCTATCCTAAAACACAGGACCTTGTTCTGACTATCCTGACTATCGTGTACTTGACCTTTACATGACCTAACCCAGTCCCTGCACCTTCGGCAAAGCGCCCTACATCTGCAGGGCTGGAGGTACAATTGTCCAGGGGTCCAGAGTCACTCTTTTGCTCAAGGAGCAAGATCTGGGCTTCCAGCGCTGCCTGATATGGGGACAGGGAGAGTTTGCGGCCCACAGCCTGACTCCATGACTGGATACTCTCTGCTGAGCACTGCAGTAGAAATGCAAAGATGACCCTCTGCTTTGGTCTGCCACCGTGACAGCAGTCAGGAGAAAAGAGGGAGAGAGAAGAAGTGAGGTGAGCTGGCAGCTTTGGACTGGCAGGGTTAGTCATATTTCCAACTGTGTGGAGGTTGCCCTGGGATGCAAGGTGGAAAGAATCAAACCCACTAAGTCTGTCTCTCAAACTTATTAGGGGGCTAACCAAGGTATATTTTTACTTCTTTTCAAACAATAATGATTTCTCATGAAACTTAAAAAGAAAAAAAAAAGGGGGGGGGGACAGGAAGACTATATGTATCCAGTCTGAGTCTCATGTAATCGGAAGTGTGGGATGTAAAAAGGCTTCCTTGCCAAAAAAGAAACACTGTTGAAATGATACAGAGTGAATAAACCACAGGCCCCCAATTAACAGCAGTGTGGGACACTGTCAGGCCACACACACAGAAGGCAGACTCTCTGGGCAATGTTAAAGGAAGTTGAGAATTGGAAATTCTCAGAAAATAGATAGAGACAGGAATGGGGGTGGGGGTGGGGTTGAGAAAGGGCATTTCAAATAATCTTAACTCGTCTGAGCCAGATGGAATAGTCTCCCTTCCCTAACACAGCAACTTGAGACAAAGCACATGTCTGCACCACAACAAACATTTCGGTAGGGAATAAACAGGGCACATGTCCCAGGAAGCGGTGTTACAGTCATCTGTGATCTTGGATTTGGCATGCAGGATGCTCTCCCATCAGCCATGCTCCCTGCTGGTGGACCATTTCACTGATGCTGCCCAAAATGTTCTGGATGTTTTGAAATGAGGGTGACCAACTATTTTGGGAGGGGACAGTGGGAAGTTCTTGTGACATGGGACTTTCAGTACTAAAACCAGGAAAATCCCAGGCAAATGGGGTGACTTGGTGATTCTATTTTAGTCTCACTGATGTGGGGCAGTCTTTGGCAATCCTCACACTTGTTCGGCCAAGGTCTCAGCCTAGCAGATGGCGTCTGTTCCCCAGGCAGGCGACATGGACTTGGCCCCAGCCCCATGGAGAGATGCTGCAGGCAGAGGCTGAGGGAGGTTTTTATACCAAGGACTGGATGTGAACAATTAAAAGCCAAAATGACACAGTGAGGCTCGGCGAGAAACACAAAGTATCTCTCTCTTTTTGGCCTTTACTCATCACCAAGGCCCATATTCTCATCCCCAGAATCCAGGGCAGCAAGCACAGGGCCAAGTGGCTTTGTGGGCAATGGGCATTGGCTGTGGGACCAGGTGGAGAACATAGAGGTCTGTTGGCAAGTATGTGTGAGAGCCCAGCAGGGACCCAGAGAGCACTGGAGTCTAACATTGGGAGTGCAGGAGGGAGAGGTGGTGTGTGGTGAGGAGCAGAGGCTAAAGAAATCTGGATTCCATGTGGGACTGATAGAGCAGACCAGTGTGGTTATTGAGATAAGTATAATACTTATCTTTTTGTGGATTACTTTGTGTCAGATATTGTGCTAAGAGGATGTGAACATGATTTTATTTGAATGTCAATGCAATTTTATGAAATTAGTACGATTTATACCAATCTCCATTTTAAAATAAGGCACACAGAGTTTCAGTGTCTTGCCCAAGGTCACAGAGGCCTCCCACTTGCAGCTTTGTGGCTATGCAAGGACTATGTTGCAAAGTGATGAGGAGCTGGCCTCAAATTTCTTGAGAAGAAACCCTGGGTCCTCACTTACTATTTGCTAGTGATAATTTAATTGCATAAGCCCAGAACAGGACCTGCCACAGGGTAAGTGATAAATAAATGTTGACTTGTGACTAGCTGTGGATTATAGATATCACCAAAATTCTCACAAAGAGAAGCTGGGGTTTGAAACATTCTGACACCAGAATCTGAGCTTTTTACATTTTGTTCTTGGTTAAGTCCTAATTGTGAAACCTAGGGGCACGTGGTCTCCACTACCAGCTGCTCCTGTGCAGGGTCTTCCATTGAGCAAGTTATTTTAACAGCAGTTGTACATTCCCTTCCTACCTACTTCTTAGAAATTGCCTACACACTGGTCTTAAATGGGTCTGTGGTGATTGTCAGATACACGTTGGTTGGATGGTTTTGTTGTGCTACATTTTAGGGCAGGTTTCTGGTCTTAAAGCTTCCTGTTACATTTTTATAGAATTTCTTGGAATAGGAATATTTCAGTTTATTCCCTCAAGTTTCATTATATTAGAAGGGACCCCCAAAAATAGCTCTCATTGACTTCCTCACACAAAAGTCTTGATCTAGCCTAGGCAGTTCTCTCAAGTACTTCCTAACATTTGACATGTTATCTACTTAAGTATAAAGAGGCTGCTTTTTTGGCATCCTGATTTATCTGTAAGGATGGAATCTTCAGTTCTTTAGCATTTGACACAACACCATATGCCTTTTCCAGAATTTCCTAGCATTCAACTGCTGTTCCGTTGCTGTCTTTCCCATGAGCTAAGTGTTAAGCTTGAAATAATAGATTTGCTAACAATGCTACTTCTTTTATTTCGTATAGAAACAGTGTCATTTTGCAATACTTTTCCTGTGCCTGTGGGTATCTCAGATGAAAATGCTAGAATGTGAATTTTATTTTCTGGGCAAAGTTGATACTAGAGATATTCAGCAGTTGGCTTGCCAGTTCCTGCCTTCTCTTGAAAAACAAGCTGATCCCAACAATGGCTGTTTATAAGAAAAATTGCTTTTGGCCTTCAGAAATTCAAACACCTCTCTGAAATATTTAGCGTTTGTAATAAAATTTATATTTTTTCAACTAATATTTATTTGTATCTCTCTAACTGATATATATTTTAGACACACGTAATTAACCAAACTCATATTTCATTTTCTTTGTTTTGGACAGCTTCTTAAGTTATGCAATTTCTAGACACGTCTGAAAACATGTATTTAAATTCACTTAAAATAGTTTTACTTTTCCTTGCATGCAATCTCTCAATTTCAGTATTTGTCTTATAAGTTCTAATGATATTGCTCAAAGGAATGGACCCTCGACTGAATGGCATGATACACAAATTGCAGGTTTCACTGTGGGAAGTCTATACATTTTGCAAATTCTGTGATATTTCAAACTGACTTTATTCGTGTAAGTTCTACTTAGTATAAACCAACTAAAATTGAGTCCTTTTGGATTATTGGTTTGCAAGAAGCTCTTGCAGATGGAAAAAAAATATTATTTTCAAGCATTTTCTACAGGGATGAAATTGACAAGATTTCAGTGATTCTCCCATCATGGTACAAGGATAATATTATGAATTTTGACTAGATCCATGCACTTCCTGCATGAATCTATTCCTGAGCAAGGACTTAGTAACTTGGAATTTAGCTGAAAGTAACTGAAACACACTGTGGAGAAAGCAAAATGGACACCCAAAATAGCCTTCTCACTGACCCAAGGAAACAAAGCAAAGTGTTACTTTCACCCAGCCTGATATTATCTGCATGTGAGTTACTGTGAGGTGAAATGTGCCCCCTAAAAGATATGTGAAATTCCCAACCTTTTACACCTGTGAGCTTGATCTAACTTTTTTATTTTTTTAAGTTATATTATGTTGATTGAAGCAATGTTATTTTACAGCCTGGTATATTTAGGTGAACAGGATCACACCTCTTCAGAAGTATGTTACCACACCACTAACTCCCCATTAATGCTCCAGGACGTACATTGGGCCCCTCCCCACATTGTACCTCACATCCAATCCTCCTCCTCTGGTGGCTTCAATTCTATAGTCATAGTCCTAGGGTTTCTTTCGGTTTAGTTTAGTCTGTTCCTTTGTCTTGTTTCTTCATTATCCACATATGGGAGAAATCCAGTGTTTGGAAATAGAGTACTTCTAGATATAACCAAATTAAGATGAGATCATGCTAAATGAAAGCAAAACCTAAATCTGATGATTGATGCCCGTCTAACCTGTCTAAGAAGAGGACAGGACTTGATAAGAGGCAGAGATTAAGAATATCAAGGATTGTCAGCAACCACCCAGAAGTTATGAAGAGGCAAGGATGGATTCCTCCCTAGAGCTTTCAGCAGGAGACTTGTTCTTCCTGTACTTTGATTTGATACTTTTTGGGCTCCAGAACTGTCAGAATAAATTTCTGTTGTTTTAAGGCATACGGTTTGTGGTGATATTTTATGTTAACCTATACTAATACTAACCTATACTAATACAAGTGTGAAGTTAAAATTTTTCTTTTCTTTTTTTTTAAAGACTTATTAATGCATACAAGAACTGGGGTATAAGCCAAAGTGAGGATGAGAGGATTCACCAGACAAGGCGGGGAGCAGCACAGGTGGATCTACTGACATACACTACTGAGGGAAGAACTGGGCAAGACAGGAGCATTCTGCTGTGCCATGTGGGTATCTCCCTAGCTGGGGATCAAACTCGTGCTGCAGAGGCTGTGGATTGCTTCATAGTGCTGAGACACAACTCCTTGTGCCCTCCAGGGAGGCTTTAAATTTTCATTTTCTATATAAATTAGAAGCCATTGATGTAAAAATTCCTGCTGGGCTAATTCTAATTTTGGAGTCCCTTGATGTGACTAATAAAAAATCTTCTCTGTTATACCACTTCTTACACCTTGTACCAAACACTTACGTGCACATATGAAGAATGCACTAACAGAATATTGCAAACTATTCAAGTAAACTACCATGAAAATGGAGATAATGGACATAGCATGAAGGAAGATTAGAATCCCAGAAATGTGGGCCTCCCTGTTGGTGCTGGGGTTAAAGTCTCAGCGCTATCAAGCTGTCACCAGCCACTGTGGCATAAGTTCAATCCCCAGCCAGGGAGCTACCCACATGGTGCAGCAGATTTCTCCTGTCTCACCCACTGCTCCCCTCAGCAGTGTATTTCAGTCAGTCTGCCTGTTCTGTTCCCCACTCTGTCTCTGGTGAATCCTCTTATACCCACCCCCGTACCTTTGGCCTACACCCCAGTTCTTGTATGCGTATATAAATCTTTAAAAAAAAAGAATCACAGTAATTTGATATAAATAAGACTACAAAATAAATGAAATTATTCAAGAAATATGACAAAATGTGACATTATTTGAAAAGAATGGGCAGTTTTAAAAAAGAATCTAGATTTTAAGTGAAAAAACAGTGAATAGATTAAATGAATTAAATGCAACAAAAGGGAGAGATAGATCTGATTAAAGTATAACAGGGAATAATCACTTAGCATTAAAAATATTTCTACATATGGGGCCTCCTTGGTGGCCTCAGGGTTAAGTGACAGCACTATCACCACTATGGCCTGAGTTCTATCTTCCAGCCAGGGACTTAAGACACATATGACATAGCAGAACTCTCTTGTCTCTCCCACCGTTCCCCTTAACAGTGTGTTTCAGTAAATGTTCTTGTTCTGCCCCCCATTCTGTCTCTGGTGAATCTTCTCACCCCAACACCTCTGGCCTACACCCCAGTCCTTCTACACACCAGTTCTTCTACATACACACACACAAACATATACACACAAAATTTCTATATATCTTTGCAAGGTGTCTAAAACTCTTTACACTCTACAGTGCTACACAATAATAAATAAATGAATTAATTGTCTATTCTCTTTGATTCTACTCTACTTTAAAGTGGAAGGAATTCTGGAAAAACTTCCACTAAATTTTGCTATACATTGAAGTGGATTGATTCAAGTGATAAGTCACTTTCCTAGACATTAGCTTGCCATTCTTCCTTCAGCAGCTGTGTATTTAACATGTTTATAAAGAACATTGAAAACCCATAGCCAAAACCATTCTTTCTCCTAGCAATAATATGAAGCTAATATATAAAAGCAATAACTCTCAAAATTCAATAAAATCTGATTCAATAAATTATTGATCAAACATCTAACATAATGCAAAAAGTGCTATAATAATGGCTTATGGCAAACTTTTGTTTCAGAGGATCTAATCTGAAAGGCAACAGGAGTCAGGAAAGCTGCATTATGAGTTTGCCCTGGGCTCAGTAACAGTCAACTGTTATGTGCCATTCTGAGAAGTGCTAGGAATTTTAAGTAAAGGAAAGAAACAGTGTGTCACCATTGGGAAGAGCAGCTTTAGATCTACCTCTGTCCTTGAGACTAAATTCTTTCTCTCCTTCTCTTCTCTTTTTCCTTTCTTATCTCATTCATTTGCATGAATTATTGAAATATTAATCAAATAACAGTATAGTTTGAACATAAATATAGTAATAATAAATAAGGCAATTTAATGACCAAAAACACAGCAAAAACACTCCATGGCATAAACTTCAGAAATAATGAGTGACAGTAAGCAAAACGCAAAAAAACCTACTGAATGGGAGAAAATATTGGAACACTGCATCTGATAAGTGACTGATATTGAAGATCTACAACTCATCAAATAAAAAAGAAACAAACTAAGCAAAATAAATCAGAAGGAGGAAGATACTTAATGGCTTAACTTATATGTGGAATTTTGAGAAACCAAACAGAAAGTCAGACAAAGACAAACTTTGAAAGCTGACCACAGACCTGAAGCATCCAGGAGGGGAGAGGAAGATGTAGGGGGAAGGGGAGAGGTGAAAACAGGAAGACCACATTGGCATATGACTAAGGATACCAGAATGGGGATGGGGCAGAGTGAGAGCAGAGAGTAGAGGGGCGTCCAATGGAGGATTACTGGGGCTTTGGTGGTGAGTGTGGTGAAATAATATTCATTAGTAGAGGTGTAAACTTATATTCCTAAGAGATATATTGTGATGTAAATCATCATTACCTCAATAAATAGAACTTAACAACAACAACAAAAAAGAGAAAAGCAAGAAATGTTGCTGAGGGTGTGGAGAAAAAGGAATTTTCACATACACTGTTGATGGGAATGTAGAATGGTCCATCTCCTATGGAAAACTTTAGGGAGTTTCCTCAAAGTATTAAACAATTGATATAATTAAGCAATTTCATCCTTGGTATTTATTTAAAGATTGAAGTGATATATGCAGTCCAATGGTCAAATTATGGAAACTACTTATGTGTCTTATGACAGATGGGTGAATTAAGAAATGGTAAACATCCACAAGGGAATACTACACAACAATAAAAAGAGAACAAATATTGTCATTTGTGACAACATGGATAGAAATGGAGGGAATGATTCTAAGTGTAATAAGTCTGAGGAGAAAGATACACGTTGGATGAATTTACTCATGTGTGGAATTAGGGACAAAACAAAGGAACTGACAAAACTAAACCAAAACAAACCCTAGAAATATGATTGCAGATTTGAAGCTACTAGGCAAGGAAGACTGGGGTGGGGGACAAAGAGGAGAGTGGGTTCAGTCGTCTATGTTGGAGGATGATAGATGCATTGGTGGTAGATGTGGTAACATGCATCTGAGTAGGTGTGAATATATTCGCCTAAATCATATACAGTATTGTAAATCAATGTGACCATACGAAACAATGTATTATATATATATTTTTTGTGTGTGTTTGTTTGTTTTGGTGGGAGGGCCTCCCCGGTGGCATAGCGGGTTGAGCGCTGCACTGTGAAGCTGTCCGCAGCCTCTGCGGCGTGGGTTCTATCCCAGCCGGCCAGGGAGAAACCCACATGGCGTGGCAGTCCTCTCCTGTGTCACCCGCTGCTCCCTTCAGCGTGTCCTTGATCCATCTGCCTGTTCTGCTCCCCACTCTGTCTCTGGTGAATTCTTTCACCCTCCCCCATACCTCTGACCTGTACCCCAGGTCTTGTATAAATAAATAAATCTTAAAAAAAAGAAACAATGTTTTTTTTATAAAAAATTGAAATAAATTCATTTTACATTAAAAAAGAGAAAAGAAAAAAGGGAGAAAAGCAGGATGGAGATTTCTAAACTCTCAGTGAGCAAGGTCATGGCCTCAGGTCTTCTCTGGCCCTCTGCACCCCCAGCCCCCATGTTTCCTGTCCTCACACATACTATGATTTTTGATCAGTTGATGGCGCAGCTCTCATATGCCTCATCATTATAAATTGCCATCAGAATTTTCTCTGAAGTTGGTTTGTCATAAATTATTTCAAATCCATTTATAGAATAGCCCACACTTCTTACTTTTTTGCTAGTGGTGTTGGTATATATTCTTTATTAAAGTTTCTTTTATTTTAATGTTCAACACGTATTGAGCTTCAGCAAATGCTTTTGAACATTTATTAAGAATATAATTTTTCTACTCATCTGTGAATTAGAATAACTTTTTTTTTTTTTTTTTTTTTTTTTTTACAATTGGGCCTCCATTACCTGGTAAACTCTACTTAGTGTTGATGCATTATTTATTATTTTTCTTTTTTTTAAAGATTTATTTATTTATTTATACAAACACTGGGTACAGTCAGAAGCACAGGAGGGTAAGAGAATTCACCAGAGCCAGAGGGGAGAGCAGAACAGGCAGACTGACGAAGTACACTGCTGAGGGGAGCAGCGGGCGGTAGGAGACGTCTGCGTGCAATGTGAGACCCTCACCCGGCAGCCGGGATCGAACCAGTGCTGCAGAGGCTGCAGAGGCTGCTTTGCAGCCCAGTGCTCAACTGCTGCGCCACCAGGGGAGGCCCTATTATTGTTTTTTTTAAAACACCAATGACTAGGTGCAGCTAACATTGCATTTCAAGGTTTTAATCTATGCTTATAAGACAGACCTAAAGATTTAATTTTCTATATTGTTTTACTTTGTCCAATTTGTTGTCAGATTTGTTATTCATTAAAGTCAAGTAGAGTAGTTTCCTCTCATCCTGTGTTCTGGATTTACAAGAAAATTATGTTATATGGCAATTATGAGGCCCTAAATGGTGGTATAGCTTATGCAAAATTATCTGGGCCTGGTACTCTTGATATCATTTTACTTTCCATGAGCTTGGTTTATTTAGGCTTTCTACTTTAGTTTCAGTCAAATATGAAAATTTTATTTTCCTAGAAAACTATTTATTTCAGTGTATTTCCAAATGTATTGAAATCAAGTTGTACATTATTTTTAAATTTCAAAATGCTAGTTATTTTGAAAAAGTTACATATGTACTTGGTAAAATCAAATCTTTAAAAAGGGGGGCATATGGTATCACTCCTACCCCTATTTATAGTGCCCACATTCCCCCACCACTTAAAAGTTATCAGTTTTAAAGCTTTCTTGTTTAATCCTCATGTAGAGATTGTGTATGTGTGTGTGTGTGTGTGTGTGTGTCTTTACATGCAGGTACACTTGTGGATATGTTCCTTTTAAAGGTAGGAATGTTAGTGCATAACATACACTGATTATGCCTTCACTTTTTCATGTAATATTATTTTTTGAAGACAGTTACATATCAGTACTTAAGAAATATGATTTCTAATAGAAACAAAATATGGTATCTAGTGATGTGCTGTAATTTATTCAATATGTCCTCTTTAGCCTTTGGTTCTGTAACTAACAGTAGAATCTCTTACGGTCTTGTGGAGACATAATTTTCCTATATCTAACATTCTATGGTGGGAAAACAAGGTTTTGATTAAAATGGATTGACGCAATTGCCATTCACCTTTTACTGGAGGATAAATATGAAGGGTATTTTGTTAATTAAATGTTTTTTGTCTACACAGTACTTGGCACACATATGTGCAATTTAATCATATATGTGCAGAAATTGCAACAGAGGAGACCTTAACAGGTGTGTGAGGTAATATGAAATGAAAGTCTTTAATTGAACCCTACCTGGGTCTTTGAAGATGTGTATTCAGACCAAAGGTGATGATTATGTTCACTGTGCATCAACATCTTGTCGGTAAAGTTAATTCTTTTATACTATTTTCCTACTTCAGGTGTCTCTGGATCACTGTACCCCAGTCTTTGTAGAGTATGACGTTCCATGAACTAAGTGATGTTACATAGGTCAACCCTCCCCAATTTTTGAATACTTTGAAATTAAAAATTATTATTATGCATATTGCCTAGTTAAAGAAAAATGCATTTCTTTGAACAATTTCAACATTAATTTAAAAATTAATAATGTATCATGTTTCTGATTCATTTCTACTTCATTCATCAAATGTAATTGCTTTGTGTAGTAGTCGTTCAATCGCAGGAAACATTTTTAAGTTTGAAGTCTTTAAGGAGTGGTAAGCGATGTTTTGCCAGTGGTAGGAGATCTAAAATACCAAAGAGTTCCATTTTAATTCTGAAATTTGAAATTCAACTAAAATTTTTCCAACAATTTTTGGAATGAAGAGTTGAAGAATGCTTCATGCTTACTGTCTTTCTAATTAAGTAAGGTTTTCCATTATTTTTAATTAAACAGAGACTCAGTAATGTTTCCAATGCTACAATGAGTAAACAAAAAGAATGAGACAGACTCCACCCTATAAGATAATGGTTTTGCCTCATTTCACAAACACTGCAAGCTTGAAGACCTTAGAAAAATTTTGTTTAGGAGTCACAGGTTGCTAACAAATAAAGTTAAGACTCAATTATTTTGGTATCTATGCAGAAACAGTAGTAATGTTGCAGGTCCCTCTCTCTGGACCTGTGACTCACCAGACTGTTGAGAAAATCTCTATCACCCTAGAGATTGAGGGAATACAGAAATGGCAAATAATAATGTTATTAAATATGTAACATTCCATTCTGAGAACAATAGACAATTGGTATACTTTCTATACTCTAAAATTTTCCAATGAACCAAAAACAAAAAGGAAATTTCAATCATAAAACACCAAAATGTTGCATTCTCTTTAAGTACAAGCAGAGACTATAGAAAGTGTCAGAGCTACAAGCAGGGGTGTGGGGAGTGGGGTAGAAATTGAAAGAAAAAGAAAGTTTGTGGTTGACTAAATCACATTTCCCTTGCAGAATCCTGATGCTATGACAATGACACAAGCAAATTATGTTTCATATCCAGTGACTAGTGTCACTGAGAATCTTCAATTACATTTCTAAGAATCCAATACTATGTGCTCATCTACAAACTGCCTCCTCTCATCTGAGCCAATTATAGCAAGGCCCCTGGAAGCACAGGGGGATTGGGTTCTCTTGTGCTATATCCAGCGGTTATCAGAGCCTTTGATGTTTCAGAGCTCCATTTTATCTTTAAGAAGTGTAAGAAGTGGCTGTTAGCAAAGAGATATTTCCTAAGTTCTCACAATAGATGTGGCTCTCCAGAGATGCTTGACAGCTACTGTTCTCTGTTAGCATCTCTGTTCGCAAATTTAATTTGGAAGTAATATGCATGCATGCATTTAATTAATTCTATGAATAACCTTTAAAGACAGAGATAGCAATTGTAAAGCACAGAAAAGGAAAGGTGAGTCTTTTTATAAGAATTTTCCTTAAATCAATCAATCTCACAAAAGTCAATTTTTTTCTCTGAGTCTTGTCTAAAAGGTTTCTCTTCTTGTCCCATGATTCCATGACTTAAGATACTTATAGTACCCAAAAATCTTTGATCAAGTTGATTTACTTTCTTTGCCTATGGATAACTTGTTTCCAATTAGCTGTAAATCAGGTCTCTCATCTATGAGATAAGGGATTCTAGAATTGTCCCTGACATCCCACAAAAATATCTGAATTCATCACACGCTAACTTAAAGCACAAAGGGACATCCTTAGGATGTTCATGTACCTATTACTTTATTTCCCTCAAAAACGGACAGTGAGAAAGGCCTTTAAATTCTTTCTCTGTTTCTCCAAATTTTGCCAACACAAGCCCAAATTTTTAGAATAAAATCATAATCTGTTAACATCATCAAATAAAGTGGATTTATATTAACAACATGCACAGTACCTTCACTCTTGAATGGTATTGTTGATTTTATTTATGCTACTTTACCATTGTTTTTATTTTCATGAACTAAGGGTTTTTATTTTCCTTTCTTCCCTGTAACTTCCCTCCCACTCAACCTTTCTGGCTACACTTAAAGCTTAATTGATTTATGGTACTTAAAAAAAAATTAGTTGTGTAGTCTGGTTGAGGTGTGGATAGTTGTCCTTTTTGTTATTTAATTGGTTATTCCCACGTATAGAGGCAGGAAGGGCCCATGCAGGATCTCTAGGATGCTATGCAGATGGATGAAGGAGGAGAGTCCTGGAGCCCTTAGTGGCTTTTTCAGGCTTTATTGAGATTTTACCAGGTACACAGCAGGCAGGGGTGCGGGGGTCTGGGGGGCAGGGAGGCGGCAGGCCTCCTAGCCCCCTGAGAATCTTCACTCTTTCTGGGCTCTCCGGCATTCTCTCGTGGCCTTGTTTTCTCTCTTCTGCTTCTCTTTCATTCTATCGCTTGTTTTTCCTGATGTTTTAGTGACACCATCCTTAAAAGCCCAGTCTCAGCCCAGGTGTGCCCATCTATGTATGCCCACACTCCACTCCAGGTGCCCGCCATCAGGCATGCATTCAGGACTGCAGGGATCCATCATCAACCCTAAAGGCGGGAGGGCAGAAAAGCCTGACAATTATTTACCCTACACCATGGAAACATTTTTAGTATAATTTCTCAGAAGTTTGAAGGACATTTGTGTTTGGACATTTGTGTCCTGGTCAGTTAGTCTTCAACAGATTCCTCAACTGGAAAGGATTCCTTTCTGCCTTCCCTATCTGCCTCCCCCACCCCCTGTTTTTGAGTGACTTAATGACTTTAACCCTTCAGAGGCTGAGAAAATGCCAATTGTAAGCCTCAGCTGCTCGTGGCAGCTGCAGAGCAGTGGTCAGTCTGTAACTACAGAATCATTAGCATGAAAGATTCAAAACAGAATCTGTAAAGTGGTTATAATATTTTCATGCTAAAATTATGAAGTTTATATAACATAATGTGCCTGTTTATTTTACAATTGGTTGTCTCTGAAAGGAAGCACAGCACTATATTCTAATTGCAACTGAGCAGCCCTTCTTGGTGAACTGCTTTCTGAGAAATTAGATTCTTTCCTCTAAGATAAAGGATGTTATGAGACATGAGTAATTAAATAATTCATGAAATAAATTTGGGTGTTTTTTCACTTAAACATATCCACAAAGCCACGGACAACTCTGAAATCTGGAAATAAGTACAATGATTTTGAAAATGCAAGTTTCATGGTACAACTACTGTGGAAGATAGTTTGGTGGTTTCTTGTAAAATCAAACATCCCCTTACCATATGATGTTGAAAACACACGCCTTTGTTTCACCCAAAGCAATTGAAAGCTTTTGTATGCATAAAAACCTGAACTTGGAGGGTTGTAGCAGCATCATTCAAAATTACCAAAACTTGGAAATAATGAAGACATCCTTCAATAGCTGAACAGATAAATAAACTGTGGTACATCTTAAAAATGAAATACTACTCGGTGCTGAAAAGAAATGGCTATCAAGACATGAAGGGAACTTAAATATACATTACTAAGCGAAAGAAGCCAAACTGAAAAGACAACATATTGTATACATCCGACTACCTGCCATCCTTAGAAAGGCAAAACTGTGGACACAATAATAAAATCTGTGGTTGGCAGGGCTATATGGGGGGAGAAGAGATAAATAGGCAGAACACAGAAGAATCTTAGGGTACTGAAAACACTCTGGTTGATATTATAGTGATGGATACAGACCATTATTCATTTATCCAAACCCATCAAATGTTCAACACCAAGAGTCATTTTAAAATAAACTGTGGACCTTGCTTGATTATGATATGTCAATGTAGTTTCATTCTTAGTAAAAAATGTAGCATTTGATGAATGATGTTGATGATGGGGGAGGTTATGGATGTATGGGAACAGCAAGTAGATGAGAAATCTACTTTTCAATTTTGTGTAAACCTACAACTTTTATAGAGATAAAATCTTTTCAAAATGCAAATTTCTGACAGTGTAATTCAAATATGAATTTTTTCTGAGATGTATTTAAATGTTCATTGTGGATATAATGATATGGAGGAATGCAATTTGTCTTATTATTTATTCATAGAAAAACCTAAAACTGTACTTTAGAATCAGTTTAGATTTTTTTAAGATTAATTTATTTATGCATACAAGATCTGGGGTACAGGCCAGAGGTTTGGGGGGGCGGGGTGAGAGGATTCACCAGAGACAGAGTGTGGAACAGAAGAGGCAGAGTGACTGAAATACACTGCTGAGGGGAGCAGCAGGCAAGTCAGGAGAGGTCTGTTGTGCCATGTGGTTTAGTTCTCTGGCCAGGGATAGAACCTGTGCTACAGTGGCTACGGATAACTTCATAGGTTGCATCTTAACCCCTTGCACCACCAGGCCCCAGTTTAGAATTTAAAAGACTTCATGAACTCTGTTTTTATCATCATGCACTCAGAGGTCAGAAGCAATAACATGTAATTCATGACTGAAATGTATCAATCATCTAATATTTTCTAGCTCTTTATACTTTCCCTTGATTTATTACATGTTCATGAAGGACCGGCTATATCTATATAGCAGAGAGGATATCAATGTTATTGTTTATATATAACATTACTATAAAATTGTCATTAAATGGAAAATATGCTAAAACAATTATCAAAATTATCCTTCTATTGGGTATCACTAAATAAAATTTATGCAAACAAAAGGAGACTTTTTAAATTTATATAATGCCTTAGTCAATCTCAATTGGGCAAACAGTTAGTTGTTCAGATATCTTTCCTTTCATTTGGCTAAAGTCTATTCTAATGGATGTTATAATGAATTATAGGGACTCCAAGTGGTTTTCTAGACATTAAATTTTATCATAATACATATAGTCAAAAATTACATCACATTTATAGGGTGTGAAAATAAAGTAAAATTGATAGCTTAAATTGTACAATTATTTGAGAAGTTAATAAAGATTAAAATCTGAGAGGGGGAGAATTACTAATCTGTTCTTTTGTTTTATGTTCTTCAGGCCTGGCACATTCCTTCTGGATTGTCAGTACCAAGAATCTGTACCAAACATTTTGTCTGCACTGTCACTTTCAAGATGACAGGGCAGCCAGCACACTGGCTAAGGCATGGGCCATGCAATAGACAGGACTGAGGTGTAATCCTATCTCTGCTCACTATTATGTATGCCTCATTGGGCAAATTACTTAAATTCTCTGGATCTAAGTTTCTTCTTCTATAAGATGGGGAAAAATAGCTAATAGAGAGATGATAGATAATAGTATTCACTACAGCAATCTTGTGGAAATGTAATGAGATAAGTGAATTTTGAGAAGGTTAATTGTGCTTAACCCTCTTCTGGTATTTCTGAGGTTCATGGTGGTAAAGAAAAATAAAGGATAGTTGGCAAGTTGATAGCAGGACAAAAGAGAAATTCTAATGACAAATTTTCTTTGTGAAAATAAGTGATTACTTGCTAGAAATTATATAATTACATTAAAATTTAGGGAGAAAATCACCAGGACCAAAAATAAAAGTCTGTTATAGACAAGTTTAATTAATATAAAATTTACTCTTGAGCACTAATTCACTGATAATACTAAGGCCCTTACATGGTACGAGATTCCTAGTGCTCATTCATGTTGCTTTAGTTGCTGTATCATTATAAGGGGACTATTAACTTCAAGATGGCCTCAATAGACACCATCATCTGATGAAATTATTAGCTAATCATTCATCTTCAGCAAAATTAGGAAAGGTGAAAGTTTACCATTTGGTATAGAGTTTTGACAAATGTACACAACCAGAAAGTTGAATTATTTTGGAAAAATACACACATGTCCTAAGATAATAAATAAAAGTTGGGAATTTCCTTTGCCATTTACTTTTGAACATCAAGAAGACACTGAAGGGCCTCCCCGGTGGCACAGCGGTTGAACGCTGGGTTGTGAAGCTGCCCGCAGCCTCTGCAAAGCCGGTTCAATCCCCGGCTGCTCCCCGGCCACAGGAGGAGGGTCCCACATGGCGCGCAGACCTCTCCTGCCGCCCGCTGCTCCCCTCAGCAGTGTACTTAGGTCATTCTGCCTGCTCTGTTCCCCGCTCTGGCTCTGGTGAATTCTCTCACCCTCCCGCGCTTCTGACTGTACCCAGTGCTTGTATAAATAAATAAATAAATAAATAAATAAATAAATAAATCTTAAAAAAAACCCAAAAACAAAAAAAGAAGACACTGAAAAAATTGTGTCACCACATTACCAAAGTATATTTCAAGCACAGCACAGGGAAACACTTTTAAATATATACAATAAAGAGAAAATAAAATTACCTCTAGGCCCTTAATATTAGTTCCTGCTATTTTAGCCATTATTGGGGTATAATATAGAATAATATGGTAATTTGCCTATAAAATATGTAATATATTTGCTTATAAATACACTACAAACTTCTTGTATCACTATGTGTTTTAGAATCATATTATGTGTTTGCATTTTATTACTTATTATGAAGCGATTTGCTTTAATTTTTTTTGAGATTTATTTATTTATGCATGCAAGAGCTGGGGTACAGGCCAGAGAGGCAGGGGATGAGAGGATCCACTGGAGTCAGAGTGGGGAACAGAACAGGCAGACTGACTGAAAATACACTGCTGAGGGGAGCCGCGGTCGAGACAGGAGAGGTCTGCCTCGCCATATGGGTTTCTCCCTGGCTGGCGGGAATCGGACTCCTGCTGCAGAGGCTGTGGATTGCTTCATGGTGTGGTGCTTAACTTCTTACACCACCAGGGAATCTCCCAATCACTTGCATTGGATAAGTTCTCTTTTATTTCAAAAAATTCACCACAAAACAAACTCTTGCAAACAAACCTCTATACGAATTCACATTATTTACTTTGTATAAATTCCTTAAAATTTAAATGGTAAGTAAAAGGGCATGTAGATTTCCTTAGCTTCTGCTATATAGTGCTTTATAGGCAATTATTTAGTTATAAATAGTTCATAATTGGAGGGCTCATTTTTCCCATTAGTATCACCACTAGTGTTTTTTTTTATTTTTTTTAATTAATAAATTTTATTTTTATATTCCCCATACAATTGCAATCCCCCCATTCTGATCCCAATCCCTCCCCTCCCGCCCCCCACCCCCCAAAAAGTGTCTCTGGTTCATAGTTTTTGTTGATTTTGATTTTCACTTTCTTATAGTTATTCATTTTCCTGGTCCCTTATTTAAGTATTCTAGATTCCTGCTATGAGTGAGACCATCCGGTATTTTTCTTTTTCTTTTTGGCTTATTTCACTGAGCATGATCCCTTCCAGCGCCATCCATGTTGCTGCAAATTGCATGTGTTTATCTTTTTTGAATGCTGAGTAATATTCCATGGTATATATGTACCACATCTTCTTGATCCAGTCATCTATTTTTGGGCATTTGGGCTGTTTCCAAAGCTTAGCTATTGTAAATAGTGCTGCTATAAACATAGGGGTGCAGGTGTTCTTTGGAATTGATGTTTCTGTGTTCTTTGGGTAAATACCTAGGAGTGGAATTGCTGTCACCACTAGTGTTTTATATATAATTGTCAGTTGACATAAAATATCCATGGGGAAAATCTAGCCATAAACTTTACAATACCAATGTGTGGTGTCTTCTGAAGAACCAAAGGAAGATGACCAATATTTGTATGAGAAGACACAGGAGAAATCCAGTGTGACAGCCTCTTGTGACATTTGTTTACAAAATTAAGTGCCTGGATTCTTATACGAAAAAGATAAAAGTTGGAACAAAGAGCACTCTCCATATAATTAACCCTCATGAAGCACCTTTTACCCCAATAGTCAAGGAAATATTTTTTTTTTAACGATTTATTTATTTATTTATTTATTTATACAAGCACTGGGTACAGTCAGAAGCGCAGGAGGGTGAGAGAATTCACCAGAGCCAGAGCAGGGAGCAGAGCAGGCAGAAGGACCAAAGTACAATGCTGAGGGGAGTAGCGGGCGGCAGGAGAGGTCTGCACGCCATGTGGGACCCTCCTCCGCTGGCCGGGGAGCAGCCGGGGATCGAACTGGCGCTTCAGAGGCTGCGGGCAGCTTCGCAACCCAGCGCTCAACCACTGTGCCACCGGGGAGGCCCAGTCAAGGAAATAATTTTGAGACCCCAATCGTTTGCATGGTATTATTTTTACTTCCATTTCCTCACAGACACAGCTGTCATATTGAGATGAACTAAGTTATTCAGGAATTGGCTGTCTAAGAAGAGATGGAAGGCTGCATGGGAGTGTACCCTTGGGGTACCTAGAGAAAAGGAGAGAGAACAAGGCAACCACCTGATCAGTGTGATATGTTCATTGTAAATTATATGGGGTGAGGGGACTGTAAACTGATTTTAAAGAATATGCTATATTTTGGCAGAAAGATTTCTAGTAAAAATGTTCATAATTCCATTAATTTATATGACCATGGGAAGACTTTACCTGTAACTACACAGTGTCTGAGTTTGGGGCATGAGTGATCAAATATCCTAAAATAGAAGCAAGTAATATGCATGGACTCAGGATTTAACAGATCTCATTCCTTAGAGTTAAAAATCATCTACTCCCAGAAAAGTTTTTTTTTTTTTTTCTTTCTTTTCCAACTGAGGGACAGAGCAAGAGGACAAAGGAAGGGAGATCAGCTTTAAATGGCTTATAAAAAGAATCCAGAAGAAAACTTTCTGGACATCAAAAAGCTCTTACAAAACAGGCTTTTAATGATTTGAGTGTAAATGAATTAAAAACATATGGATAACATTTTCTTTTAAAATATTCTTGGGTTTAAAAAATAAAGGGGAAAAGTAAATGGAAGAGAATGTTTTAGATTTGGTGGAGCAGGAAAACATTTTTAAAAAGTAGCTTGAGGATTTGAGATGCCCCCTTAACATTTAGGGGTGTTATTGCTCACTGAAAGAAGAGAGTTAAAGTGCCTTTAGTCCCTACATTTGGGAACCCTGCTCATCAGTTACCTGCACAAACAAGGCATGAGAAGTAGAAGAATGTATGTTTCTATGCTGGATCTTGGGAAACATAATGAGGTGACTAATACTTCAAGAAAATACTGTATTTTTAGACCCCAGCTAGTTGGAAATCCAACATCCAATTGTAAACTACTATGGGGGTGGAAATAAATTCAATATAATTAATTTGGGATAAGGTAGGGCATACAAGAGGTCTTGTTCATATAAGCACATATCATCTTCCATATCCCTTTTGATTCTCAACCTTTTACATTTGTTGTGAAACAGTGAGACTTTATCAAAATATGTGAATCACTTCATTTGCATACCAGGTAATTTCTCATCTCAACCCTTAAAGATTCATGGAGGTATACTTTATAAACAAAATTGTAATATATTTAAAGTATACAACATGTTTATTTTTAATATACATAAATATTGTGAAGTGATCCCCACAGTCAAGTTAATTAGCACTCTTATTACTACACATATTTACTTTTTTTTTGGGGGGGGATGGGAGGAGAAGCGACTTAAAATTTACTCTTGAAATATTTCAAGCATCCAATACAGTACTATTAACTATCTATCGTTACCATGCTGTGCATTAACTCCTCAGAATTTGGTTATTTTTATTTTTTTTTAAAGATTTATTTATTCATACATACGAGAACTGGGATACAGGTGAGACACCCGGGAGGGCGAAAGAATTCACCAGAGCCAGAGTGGGGAGCAGAACAGGCAGAAGGACCGAAGTACACTGCTGAGGGGAGCAGCGGGTGAGAAAGGAGATATCTACTTTGACATGTGGGACCCTCGCCAGCTGGCCAGCCAGGTTCGAACCCGCACTGTAGAGGCTGCGGACAGCTTCACAGCACTGTGTGCTCAACGGGCCTGTATCACCAGGGGAGGCACTGAGAATTTGGTTATCTTTAATTGAAAGTTTGTATCCTTTTATCAAACTACATCATTTGTCCCACTCCTAAGTCCCAAACCACCCCCATTCTACTGTTAATGGAAGTTTCAATCTTTTTTTATTCCACATATAAGTGAAATCATACATTATTCAACTTCTTTCTGAAATGGATGTCTTTTATTTCTTCTTGCCTAATTGCTCTGGCTAAAATTGAATCCAGGTGATTAGAGGGGACACACTCTCTTGCTTTTGATTGTAGAGGAAAAGCTTTCAGGTTTTCAGTATCGATTATGATGTAAATTGTAGCCTTATTGTATGTGGCCTTCATTATTTTGAAATACATTCCACATATATCTAATTTTTGAGTTTTTATCATGAAAATATATTGATTTATGTCATATGTTTTAATATCTATTGAGGTAATCATGATTTTTCTGTGAATTAAGCACATTTGTATTTTTTATTTAACTTATATTTTTATTTATTTTATTTTATTTTTTCTTTTTATTTTATTTTATATATTTTTACATCATTTTTCATTTTTGCACAGTGTATGCATTTTCATCTTGGTTATAGTCCTCATGCAATTCCCACCCCCCCTTGTTTTGATATTATTCCCTCTTCCACCCCCAACCACTGGATGGTCTCACTCATAGCAGAAATTTAGAAAACCTAAATAAGGGACCAGGAACAAGACTAATTATAATAAAGAGATAATCATGATTTTTATCCTTGATTTTTTTTAATGTGATGAATCGTGTTTATTGATTTGTAGATATAAATCATCCTTGCATATCTGGAGTTAATACCACTTGAATATGGTACGCAGTCCTTTCCAGTGTGCTACTGAATTCAGTTTACAATTTTTGTTTTGATACATTGGTCGTTCACATATTTGTGATTTTTCCATATTTCCTCCTGTTACTTTGTGTTTTCCATTAGGCTTACATAAAGCATCTTATAGTTATTACAGCCTATTTTACCTGATATTAAATTAACTTTAATTGCATACAAAAACTACCTTTTTATTTCTATTCTCTCATTTCATTGTTTTTGTTTTTGTTTTTTAAGATTTATTTATTTATACAAGAACCGGAGTACAGGGCCTCCCCTGGTGGCACAGCGGTTGAGCGCTGGACTGCGAAGCTGCCTGCAGCCTCTGCAGCACAGTTTCGATCCCCCGCTGCTGGCAAGGGTCCCACATGGCGCGTAGACCTCTCCTGCAGAGCCCGCTGCTCCCCTCAGCAGTGTACTTCGGTCCTTCTACCTGTTCTGCTCCCCACTCTGGCTCTGGTGAATTCTCTCGCCCTCCCACACTTCTGACTGTACCCAGTGCTTGTATAAATAAATAAATCTTAAAACAAAACAAAACAAAAACAAAAACAAAAAAAACAGAGTACAGGCCACATGCGCGGGAGGGTGAGAGGATTCACCAGAGACAGAGAGGGGAACAGAACAGGCAGACTGATGAAATACACTGTTGAGGGGAGCTGTGGGCGAGACGTGAGAGGTCTGCCACACCATGTGGGTTTCTCGCTGGCTGGCCGGGATCAAACCCACGCTGCAGAGGCTGTGGACAGCTTCACAATGCAGAACTCAACAGCCTACGCCACCAGGGAGTCCCTCATTTCATGTTTTTAATGTCACAATCCATCCCTTTATATGCATACAAGAATAGGGGTACAGGCCAGAGGTGCAGGGGGTGAGTGGATTCACCAGAGACAGAGGGGAACAGAACAGGCAGATTGACCGAAATACACTGTTGAGGGGAGCAGCGGGTGAGACAGTGGTCTGCTGCGTCATATACATTGCTCCCTGGCCGGGGATCGAAATTGTGCTGCAGTGGCTGAGTTAGGTTCATAAGTTGTGTCTTAACTGCTTGTGCCACCAGGGAGGCCCCCATGGGGATGGTGATTCTTAAGTTTGTACGTCTTATCTTGATTCCGAAAAGCCAGATCAAGTCCTGGTAGCCTCCCCTTTGTTTTCTTTAGATTGGTTCTGAAGGCTTCAGGCGCTTTCTCTCAAGTCCACAAATTTTGATCACCTTCCTGTACTTGCTTATTAACTGTCTGCAGAGGTTTGTACTTAGTGATATCAGGAGAGTGTGCAGGGGGCAGGTCATGGAGGGCAGCTTGGTAAGGAATTTAGAACACTGGGTATGCCCTTTTACCAGTTGGGAGAATCTGAAAGTAAGACATTCTTAGAGCATCATATAGCAGATTCCTTGAAAAACCGTAAGATGATGGGTGGGGTCCATACAACATCGATATTTTCTGAACCCTGCCTCCTATTCTCCTTGCCTCTTTCCATACCTCAGTTATGCAACCCACCTCAGTATTCTGGATCAGGCAAGAAAGAGACAGGCCTCTTTGGCCTGGGGGAATAGCAAGGGGAATCAGGCATTTGCTCACATGTTCTCACTTTCCCTATGGAATAAACTGAAGACTAAGAGGGTCTCATGACACTCAGTTGTTCCACATTAGGGAGAAGTGATGTGGGCATGTTGATTTGATTATATAATTAATTACATGGATAAAGTGAATTAAATGGATAAATCAAAACCATTCCTTCTTCGTCTGTCAATGTATCTAATCTTAGATTATTTTCTTCAGTCATGTGCTGAAACTTCTCTACTGAAATCTTGGACTTCCACAAAGGTACTTTTATCTCTGGGTGATTGAAATTTCTTGTTAACCTTCTTTCTACAATGAGCAAAACAATAACAAATGTAACCTCTGAAGTTTGAAAATTGATAAATATACATTGATGTCTATTTACCATCTTTTAACAAAAAGTTAAAGTACCAAGGTCTAGAATGGCTTTACTGTTGTCACTATATTACTATTCCTCCTGATGTGCAAAAAGTTTGAGCCACAACAAGCTGGCATCCACTTCATGGGTGAAGGAACTCAACCCCTCATGTGTGTGATTCACTAATAAGGGAAAATTTCATCTGCAGACTTAGTTATCTATAAAATGGGATCACTCTGTGGCCTACCTGATGGTGCAAGGGGTTAAGCACAGCACTATGAAGCTACCTGAAGCCATTGCAGCACGAGTTCGATCCAGGCCCACCAGGTAGCTACCCACATGGCGCAGAAGACCTCTTCTGCCTCGCCCAAAGCTGCCCTCAGCAGTGTATTTTAGTCAGTCTGCCTGTTCTGTTCCCCACTCTGTCTCTGGTGAATCTTTGCATCCCCTGCACCTCTGGCCTGCACTCCAGTTCTTGTATGCATAAGTAATAAATCTTAAAAAAATAGAATAGGATCGTTCTACAAGAGTTTGTATTAATAAAACCATCTTCTCCTACTAGCAATAGACATGTTACATTTGGTGTATTTTGCAGACTTATTGGCCATGTTTTTTCATGATTCGGAAGATGATGTAATAAGCAAATTTACTTTAGAATCAAGTCTTTTTTTTTTTTGCAAAATTTTTTTGAGACTTTATTTTTGCGTAGAATAACTGGGGTGGAATAATAGGATTAACTAGAGACAGAGTGGGGAGCAGAACAGGCAGATCTAATGAAATACACTGCTAAGGCAGCGCCATGGGTGAAACAGTAGAGGTCTGCTGCTACCCTGGCCGGGGATCAAATGCAGGCCATTGCAATGGTAGCTCTGAGACTTAATCCCTAGGCCAGCAGGGAGCCCAAGGATCACGTCTTTAGTCACTGTAGTTTATTATTTGAAAAGTCATCATTAGTATTAGACAATGAAAGCATATGAATAATCAGTATAACCTTTCATTAATTCAGGAAACATCTTTGGTCCCAATTCAAATGATTTAATTTTGGCAATATTTACGAAAACACATAAATATTAAGACTGAGAAGCCTATTTTACTTTCTCAGGCACATCAAAAATATCTTTTCCCCCTCCTGTCTCTGTCTCCTCAAAAACTTTAGTCAATGTATATCTTTTCTCATTAACTATGTAGTTCTCCTGCATCCCTTCTTTCTTGATCTATCCCGGATTAAATGGTGACATCTGGAATGATTGTTTTACCAGTATGTTCAATCTCACCCCTTCTCCCAATTTTGTGTTCCTTCTTACACTAGCTCATTTCCTGCTATACTTTCTTTCTTATATCTAAATCTGAGCACTCTGCTGAAGAGAATCACACAATAGGGCAGACTGTCACCTCACCTCATCCATGACATTCAGCTTCTGCCGGGCCACCTTCAACTTTGTTTGCTAATTTTTGAATCTGACCCAAGCTGACTTCCATTCTTGTTGTCTTAAGGACTCTTTCATATCTTCACTACTGAATATTTTATTTCAGTTCAGTCATTCTCTGAGCACATGATTTTAGCTTCTACTTTTATGTTAATGGAAATGAACTACCTCAATCTCCTGGCCCTCTTTGCCACAGAGAAATTCATCTCTATCTGTCCCTTCCTTGTCTCTTTGTCTTCATGAACAGAGAATAAGATGCCCTCTCTCTTGTTCAATGCCAACATCTTCAGTGTTCTCCTTGACCTCATCTGTTGTCCTTCAAGATTATAATCAATCAAATATATTTATTATTTTATTTCAACATTCCTCTTCTGTCTTGACTTCTTTCCATTGAATATATTAATATCTGAACCCTTTCACACTTAAAAAGTGACAAAACCATAGCAGAAAACATGCCTGTGTTCATGTCAATGGTCCTTCTGAGTGCCTCCCCTTTACAATAAAACTTCTTATGAAAGTTATCAAAGGTTTTTCCACTCGATTGATTTTCATACTACATACTATAACCCCTTCAAACTGCTTCAGCTCTTAGCTCTTACTACTTTTGAAAAGGTCAACAAGATCTTTTTTTTTTTTTTCTAAATGCATTGGCACTGCATCAGAACATTTTGTGCATATTTTCTGGCCATTCACTCCAACTGGAATCACCTGCCATTGTTGATGACCATCACTGGGCATCATAGACTACTCTTATCTGTCCCATTCCTAAGACTCTCCTGCTTTGATATAGATTCATTCTCCATATATATTCATACACATGCACCCTCTCTCTCTCTCTCCCTCTCTCTCTCCCTCTCTCTCTCTCTCACACACATACACATTTTGTTGTTTGCCATTTTCTTTAGATAAATGCTCTTTACAATAATATCCATTTGGATTTTGCTATCATCTGCTTGAGGACAACATTCAAATTCTATTTTTGCTGACCTATCCCAATCTTTAGTCTCACACATCCATATTATTACTTCCTTTTCTACCTCTTATTATGCTTTCCTATGTTCTCTTTAATTCTTCATCATACTTTGACTTAGGATTATGTATCTTCACTTCCAAGAAACTCTCCTGGAAACACCATTTCCCCTCAGCCCTATAGATATACTTATCTCAGACATATACTTATCTAAGACATAACCTCATTGCATATGGAAAATATTTGGTTTTGTGCTATCACTATTTTGTATGATCTTGAAAGACACATATTCTGAGTGTGGTATCCAATAAGCATTTAATGATTTCTTTTTTAAGGAAATACTCATTTTGTTTTCTCAATTGATCTGTACCACATATATTTTTTTTTGGTATTATTCTTTTATTTAATTGCTGAACTTTTTGTTAGAGAGAAATTTTCAATTCACAGAAAAGTTGAACAGAAATTACAGATATATTTCACTTATGCCCTGTCCTACACATATGCACTAAATGCAGAGAAATATCCATTTGTGTATTGTACCACATATACTTTTTAAAAAAAGATTTATTTATTTATGCATACAAGAGCTGGGGTACAGGCCAGAGATGCCAGGGGTGAGAGGACTCATCAGAGACAGAGTGGGGAACAGAACAGAACAGAACAGGAGAACAGGCAGACTGACGAAGCACACTGCTGAGGGGAGCAGTGGGCGTGGCAGGAGAGGTCTGCTGCATCAGGTGGGTCTCTCCCTGGCCATCCAGGGATCAACTTGTGCTGCAGAGGCTGTGAATTGCTTCATAATGTAGCACTTAACCCCTTGCGCCACCAGGGAGGCCCCTGTACCACATATACTTTTTATGATCACAGAAAATTAAAATATGAAAGGAATAAATTAGTTAAATTTGTCTTTTTAACTGTTTTCTGTCTAAAGCAACAGATATAGATATGACCTCTAATTGTGTATTATATGCTTATATATATATATAACAGAAGCTTTTTACAAGAACTTCTTAATCTTGGAAAATGTACTGTACATTGGGAAATAAGCACTTTTTATTGATTTCTTTCATTTCTGTTTTCTTTTACTTCCTCAAAGTAGTCTTCTATAACTAACCTAGTCCTGCACAGTCATTCTGCAGTATCTATAATAATCCTACCCTTAAATTTATGCTTTGAATGTTATATATCTATTTAGCATTTACTTGTTATATGAATTACTACATGTTCTTTTGAAAGTTTTTGTTTGTATATATTTTGTCATTGGTTTTGGTTTTTACTTTACCCTGCCTTATTAAGGTAAGTACTTAGCTTTTGTTTTCACTATATCCTCAAAGCCTATCATTAGGTCTAGAATATAAAAGGGATCAATAAAATTTTATTCAATAAAGATTCATTGAATGAGCACAATTGAGTGCTCATTAAGTAAAGTGAGGATAAGTTATTGGGGGACTAAAAAAATCCAGAGGTAAAAATAAAAATGAAGTTCAGTGAAAGAGGGTCATAAAGTGACTAGCTTTGGAAATTGTCCTTACTGTAAAAAAGAAAACCAAAACATTTCCACATAAATGTGCTCCTGGTTCAGAAAAGAGCTTAAGTAGGCTCTGTATTGTTTACAAGAAACAGAACAGAACTAAATCCATTTTTACCAGTTTTCCTACTTTCTCCTTTTTAGTTGGAAAAATGTTCCATTGTACATGCTTGTCCCCAGATTGTGTCTAAATCAGAAAAATCAAAGCCTTCCATAAATTGGTAGTATGAAAAAATCAGTAGGGCTGTCAGTGATCGTAAATTTCCCAGGGATTTGGTCTCTTCCTTCCTTAGCTAACTGTGTATTTACACTTTTGTTGGTTGACCTGAATGAGCTGAATATTAGCATCAGTCCAGTTAAGAGTAAAGTTTCCCAGAGGTGTCATACAACCGAAGACACAGGTCAAAGCCATTTGAGGATGATTTCAATGCCAGCCTAAGAAGTTTAGATTTTATCTTCTAGAAGATAATTTTTGAAAGCATCATAGAATTACATTTAAACCTTTATTTTAGGAAAAATTTCTCTAACCCTAGATTGTAAATTGAATCAGGGCTTTTTAAAAGTTTAAGGATAAATAAACCAGTCAAGACAGTATAGCTCTTGTCCTTCTTTTAGGTAACAACAATTTGGATACTCCACTTATCTCTGTCATTCCACAATGGATTGTAAAATACAAAAAAAAAAAAAGGGTTTAATGGAAAAATATAAATAAATAACCAGAATACAGTAGTAGTAGGAAAATCACAAGGGTAACAAAAGACATCATAATTATACATAAGTATAATCCCTACATAGTTACTGTACCTCAGCCATAAATTTTCTTTGGAGCTTCCTAGAAGTCAAAGTAATACAGGAAACATCATCACCTCCATAATTTATATTGTGCATGTAATAATAACAGCTAATATTTATTGTGACCTAACTTTGTGCCAGAAACTACCTATAAGTATTTTTACATATAACCATTTCTATAAATATTTTTGAAGATTTCAAATTCTTCAGAGATTGCTCTATTAACTAAATCAGTTGATAAAAGTATCTTCAACAATGAGGAAGTGAAATTTTATGCTGAAAAAAATCCCCCTTTTTTTTTCTTTAGAGAATAATCAACCTAAATTAAACTTTTAAATTCTTGATTTAAGGCAGCCAGCCTGTTTCAACAAAGTTGCCAAATATTCTTCACCAAAAGGAAGCATTGCAAGATATGACAAACAGGAAAGCTAAACAAAAGTCAACAATGTTGCAAATCATACATTTATGGGAGGAAAAGTTCCAGCCCTGTAGCCAAGCCTGGAACTTAAATCTGCAAGACAGACCATGTTATCATCAACAGGGTGGTATGGCGTGCAGAGTTCCATGCAGGGGTGCCAGCAGAACTTGGGTGGGTGTGCAAGCAGCCAATGAGTACAGTAGCTTGCTGTGTAGGCCTTTAGAAAGTGAGCTAGGCCATTATTATGTTGTCATAGCTAGCAAAACTTGGAGAAGCCTGGATAAATTGGATATGAATCTTAAATTATGGACCATTCTAACCTTTGGGATTTAGCTGTAAGTTAACAATAGCCTCAACCTATTTGGTACAGATCAATGGGGAATTTTTGTAGCTTTTTCCTTATAGTCTCCTCCATGAATATGTTATAACCTTTGTACCAGTGGTAAAACCTAGACTAACCAGAAGACTACCAATTCAAATATCTAGAAGTCAAATAAGTAACAAAAATGAAGTAGATCATTGCAGTTTTGGCAGCCTGCATCTGTGTGAGTTCCTGTGACACTTCCACAGGCAAGTGTCAAATCCTGACAAGTCTCTGTTGAAATCTGAAGTCTGGAGGAAGTCTGTTTTCAGGGTGGAGGAAGGCAAGACCTTTATGTATGAGTATTTTAATGAATTGTTTCAGTATATACAACTTTCAAAGAGAGCCAAGTTAGTGGTTGAAAACAGAATAGGCTTCAGTCCTTACTAAGAAACTCAATCCTAACAACTGGTACAAGAATTAAAATGAAGAAAGGGGCCTGTCTTACACACTAGCATTTTTGGAAGCCATTATTTTAATGGGCAAGCTGGAGCCCATCCCCCAGGCACTTCTGTATATCTCTATACTATCTTTGATGGGAAGTCTCTCAGAATATAATAATCCTGGTCTTCTTGGAGGTTGATGAAATAATTTATCTCAAAGGTTTGTTGTGTGCTAGGACATTAGACGGGAAAGAACAGTATAACAAATTCTGTATGTAAGTAGTATTTCATTCTTTATTCAAAAAGCATATGGTTAGGTAATATTCTTCAAGGTACATCATCAGCATTTAGCATCCTGTCTCTGAGCAGAATCTAGCTTATATCAGTAAGTGAGAGGCATGCACACTGACCACACACACTGCATCTTTCTACTTAAACACATACACACACTGGCCTTTGGTAAGAGGCAGGGCATGAATAGGAAAAAACAGAGATGCATTCCAAAAAGACATTAGCTAAACAAAAGTCAAGTCCACCAGACAAAGCCATCAGGAAATTGGTTAACATATTTTCCCCCCATTCAACAAAAGATAGCAGGCACTTGTCTCAATATCTCCTTTCATCCCTGAAAGCTTTAAAATTGATTCATGGTTTCATAACTACAACAAAGTAACCTTGGGTAGATTAAAATCAAGGCTTTTTTTTTTTTTTTTTAAATTTGGATATCAACAGCAAGAATCCCACCCAGGTCTTGCTAAAAACGACTTTGCCTGACGTTATGAAATGCTTCCTCAAGCTCTTCTTCAGCCAAATGAGAAGTTGTCTGGAAAGGATTCATCCTTTTAGTGTACACAGAAGATCTTCTTCTTGGATCTATAAACCAAGTCTTTAAATTCCACTGTAATTACTCCAAAGACATAAATAGAGCCGATACTATTTCTGGCATCCCAGCTGGCCCTTTAGACAAGGTACACAGCATTTTCAAATAAAGCTTCCACAAAGTGTGTAGGTATTCTAGCAACAGACAGATGCCTGGGGATTCTAAAATGTAGTGTTTAAAATAATGGCTTCCAAAAATGCTAGTGTGTAAGACAGGCCCCTTTCTTCATTTTAATTCTTGTACCAGTTGTTAGGATTGAGTTTCTTAGTAAGGACTGAAGCCTATTCTGTTTTCAACCACTAACTTGGCTCTCTTTGAAAGTTGTATATACTGAAACAATTCATTAAAATACTCATACATAAAGTTTTATTAAGGGGATATGTTATTGCTCTCAGGCTCACTCTGTAGTTATTAACCAGTACAATTTAAAAGCTTCTTTCAAAAGCCAGAGTCTCACAAAACCATCTTAGTGTTAGTGTTGATTAATACTAACATCATATCCACTTTCAGTGTGAACACAGGCCATATCTGGAGTGTTTCTCAGATTTGGACAGGAACATTTTACTCTTGCTCTCTGCAAACATGTTGGGCTTGCTGTTAACAGTAGAGAGTCTTAAATCATCCCATGCATTTGTTTTTGTGATCACATTTGGTTTCGCTCTGAAACTCACCAATTTTTGAATTCAGATTACAGACACTATTGTTAACAAAAATATATTGATTGGATTAATTTCTTAAACCTAATGTTATTTTGAATTCTTGGTTTAATAATTAAAAAGACCTGATCATCACCCCTTAGTTCTTCTTTTATTATTTACCTATGTCTTAGTTTATCTATAAATCATGGGATGGGGCAGCTATTGTCTATATCTCCAACTTGAAAATCAGACAATCTAGATATATGTATTGTTAGTCATTAATGCACAGAACACACCCAGTTTTCTGTCTTCCAAGACTATTACAGTGTATCTCTGGCCCCTTATTGTGGGGTAGAGTCAAGTGATTAGTTTTGCCTTATAAAGCATGAGCATAAATGGCATGTACCACTTCTCTGCTAAGAATCTGCTGCCAGTGGAAATCATCTAGAGCTTTTTTTCCCTCTGCCATGGTGATAAGCAGTATCCCAGATGGTAAACATCCCATCAATTTGAAGCAGTTTGGAGTGAGAATGACAAGAGTAGAGACTATGATGACTCTTAAGGAATACAAGCAAGAATAAACCTTTCACTATAAGCCATTGTGCATTTGGATAACCATAGTATGACTGAGTCTGTTTGTCCCAAAAGATAGAATCCACACAGATTGTTAAAGTGAAACCAACTTTTTTTTTTTTTTTTCCTGGAAGAACATGTGATGGAAGCTAGATGAGTGTGAGAGCTTTCTGATATCCTGTGTTGGCATATTTCCATTTGGTGTAGAAATTTTGAGTGTAGTTTTAGTCGTAGGCTATTATAGTCAATTACCAATATGGTGTTCTTTATACTTTACATGCACAAGATAAAAAATTCATTTTGAGGGCTTCCCCTGGTGGCACAGGCAGTTGAGGGCCGCGCTGTGAAGCTGTCCGCAGCCTCTGCAGCGCCGGTGCGATCCTAGCCAGCCAGCGAGGGTCCCACATGGTGCAGCAGACCTCTGCTGTCATGCCTGCTGCTCCCTTCAGCAGTGTATTTTGTCAGTCTGCCTGTTCTGCTCCCCGCTCTGTCTCTGGTGAATCCTCTCACCCTCCTGTGCATCTGGCCTGTTGTATAAATAAATAAATAGATAGATAGATAGATAGATAGATAGATAGATAGATAGATAGATAGATAAATAAATTAATTAATTAACTTTTGTATAAATAAATAAATAAAATAAAATAAATCATTTGAGTACTAGTCACAAATGTTCACTGCCTTTCCACTTACTCTTTTAGGCCCTGTGTGAGTGAGGACTCCTTTGTGCATTACAGTTGTGTACAAGAAAACCCTACAGCTATAGAACACTGCCCTGCAAGCTAGATCTTAGAGAGGTCCAGCCCATTCCTCAGTTAACATCACACTCTAGAATACTGATTAAATGAAAAGGCTTAGAAGTTCTCCAGACCTGGTTCAAATCAGTGTTCTTAGTGACTATATTATCTCTTATAATTTACACAACTTTAAGAGCCCCAACGATCTCTTCTTTATAAAGAAAATATCATATTTTGTTGTCTGGCACACAGTGTGTGTTGTTATTATTGATGAATCCACAGTCACTGGAAATACCTGCTCATAAGTGAAACTTCTGTTTACAAGCAAAACCAAACACAGCACACTCAAGAAAAGCAGCCATGTTATAGCAGAAAGACCACATGACAGACTTCATTATCCCTGCCTCTTGGTGTTTAACTTTGTTTAATTTCCTCTCCTCCAGTGCAGGCAGGCCCTGCAGCTTTCTTCTACACAATAGAATATGGCAATGGTGATGGGCTATCACTCCTATGGCTATGTGATGTTCTGTGACAGTCTGTCTTAGCAGACTGGAGCTAGAGACTTTCTTGTGGGCATGATGAAGTTAGACAAACTCATGTGACAAGGAACTGCAATAAAACTCTAGGAATCAGGCAGTGACATGCAGCTAAAGGCAGCCTTTAGCTAATAATCTGAAAATGCCAGGATACTCAGTCCTGCAACCTCAAGGAAATCATTTCTCCTAATAACCTGAATGAGGTTGGTTGTGAATTCTTCCCTAATGGGCTCCAGAAAATAACTGAATGTAGCCTATGGAGTTATTAGTTGTAGCCTTGAAAGCACCTAAGATATGAAATCAGTTGAGCCATGGCTGGATAATCACTCTAGAAATTCTGAAATAATAAACATGCCATTTTAAGGGCCTAAGTTTGTGGCAATTTGTTACAAAGCAATAGATAGCTGATGCATGTGCCAAACTGGAAAATTTGACTATTTTATCCAAAAGGTCATTTGAATCTTTATTTAAATGACCAATTAAAAGCTTTCTTCCTTTTGGTCTCTCTTCTTTCTTGAATCAAATAAAATATTTGATTCAGTTTTTTTCATCTACATATAGCCATAAAAGAAAATGGTCATTTTACCTTAATTTGGTTTTATTTTATCAAGCTTTTTTTAATCAGATTATTGATGCTTGAACAAACATTTATGCAATGGAACTTTATTAAGACAAATACTGTGCTATGAACAGAATTTGACAATGTTTTCTGCTAAGCAGGACAGTAAACAGTCCTTATCTGCTCAGGGATCCAGTCCTGTTCATCTTTAAGGATCCAGCTTAATGTCATTAACTTTTGAAAGACCTTTCCATATCTCTGTCAAAGGGAATAGATTTTCATTTGCATTTTTGAAACATCTTAGTTATAAAACATCCTTTGTAATTACTCTACGTTCCAACTGCCTATCACTATAAACTGTCTATCACTACTCCAAGCATTGACAAACTATAGCTCCTGGGCCAAATCTTGACTGCTGCCATTTTTGTAAATAAAGTTTTATTAGAACAAACCATGTCTATTTGCTTGCGTAATATTTATAGTTACTTTCATGGTATAATGCACAGTTGAATGATTGCAACAATGACCTTATAGCTCAGAGATCTAAGTTATTTACTCTCTGGTCCATTACAGGAAAAAGTCCACTCACCGGACACTAGACAATGAACTTCATGAGGTAAAGACCATGCCTTGTTTTTCCTCTGTGGCCATAGAACCTAGCCCATAGAAGGCCTTAAATTTATAATTCAATTTAAACAAAAATGCATGAAACACCTGAAATTCAAACCAACGCAAACCTTTAAATCCTCCCTGTAAACCAGACATTCCCTAAATAGGCCCCATGGATTTTTGTAAGCCTAGCTGCCATGGGGAAGTGGTCTGCCCTCAGACTTTGTATTAACCCAAAAGCTGAAAACACAATGAATAGAGCTGGCTATTAGAGAGCATTCCTACCCTTCATTAAAAGTCTACATTTAAACCAAATTGCCATTTATTAAACAATTTTCACATTAGTTTCCAAGCCCATGTGCCTTTCAGAGGACAGTTATTCTGTTTTCAGATTCACTTAGGACCAATTTCCAAAATGCTGCTAGTGTATTTGCTGTCCAAGAAACCTTTTAATTTTCATTTGTAAACCTTTTTTGATGTTGCTCCCTTGTCAAAAACAGGAAGCCATTACTTTCCAACAGTAAACAAGTTCAAAATCAAGTTAGCCACTCAACTCCCCAAATCAAGACTGTGTTGTGTATATATGAAAAAAAGTCAACTTTCTAATCTTCACTGAATGTATCAAAATTCTCAAGGGAAAGCCAAAAGTCTTAAAATTTTGTGGGAATCAAAGAATTTAAAAATGCCCCCCCTCCAGATTTGGTTCTTCTCCAAACCCAGTAAAACCTTTCAAATCCCTTGTGATTCACTCCCTCACTATTTCTGTCCCGAGAGATTAGTCTGCATGCTTGCGCCTTCATTCATCCACCCACAATCTCTCTAACTCCCATATGGGATGTATAGAGTAACACTAACCACCAAGAACAAAGCAGAACAAGATGTTTGCCATGGATATCAAGTCTCAAAAGAAACAATTAAATTGATACAAATCATCATTACTTCCTGAATCACCATAAACTGTTCTATTTTAGAATGCCAAGTAAATTACTATAAAGTATTACCTAAAGGTTTTGTAAATAAATGTATTAAATTCATAGGATAAATTTAATGAGTAGGAAAGTGTTTCCTGGTTTCTTCATGATGTTTAGAAAACTCTTCCAACTCACCTGATGAGTTTCTCAAGGGGAAGCCACTCCAGTCTCTTGCTGGGGCCAGTAAACAATGACTTCCCTAGTCATTGACTCAGACTCCCCTTTCCTAGTCCTGACTCAGACCTGGAGCTGATCTCCAGTCCTCATCACCACCATCACCTGAAATCACCCGTTCCTCCTTAGCTAGGAAAATTTTCCTCTGCCACTGCAGAAGACATAGAGAAAAAAAAAAAACAAAAAAACAAAGATGCTGCATAAAGAACAGTCTATATTCCCTAATGCACCTACATATGTCTTTTTATTTTAAAATGAGTTTCCTATTTAATTTTGGAGGAATTTAGGACACCCTTTATTTAATAATACATTAATGTCATAGGTTAGATATTTTAATGCCTTTACTTGGCAAAAGATATAGTTATTATTCTTATATTAGTCCTTCTAATTAAAAAAAAAAAGATACATTAAACCACAAATAACCTGAGAACTAAGAATACTCACTGAAGACTCATTGAATCTGAGATGATGAAAGATTATTAAAGAGCAGTTATGAATGAGAGATCAGTGACTTACCCACAGTAATGCAGCTGGTGAGAGGCAGTGAATTATAATCCAGATCACTGGCTTTTTGGTCAGTGCATTTCTTTGTAGTCCATGCTGCTTGCTTCAGAGCTACTGAGGCAGCTCCTTCAAAAGTATAGTCAAACTGTCACAGGAACCCCATCTTGATGGCAGTTTTGCTAAGGTCCCCCCTGACTCAGTGGCAGGGCTTGGTGGCTCACCCCAGAGTGGGCAGCCCCCAGGCCAGGCTGGTTGTCTCTGACAGGGGCTGCAGCAGTGGTTTCATTGCAAGCTAGCCCTGGGGGCTCTAGCAGCAAGGCATGCATAGTGGGCTCCTCATGGCAGCCTGCGCTCCAGTGTCTCACACTTGTGCCCTAGCTCTGCTGTGTGGCCCCTTGCACCACCACAACTGGCCCTGCCAAAGTGATCCACTCTGGGTGCAGAAAGTCTCCAGCCATGCTGAGACCAGCTCTGACTTGGGCCCTCTGGAACCCACAGTCGAAGAGCCTGCCCAATCAGTTTAGGTCGGGTCTGGAAAAGGAACTGGGGTTTCACTTTTGACTCAATGAATCTGAGATGAAGACTGAATGGACCAATCAGCCTTGAGTTCTCACCAATGTCATTCAAGGTTGTTGAGACCAATTGAACATTGTAAATGGATCAATCTCATTGGTTGTTGTTTGACTATCACCAATCTAACAGCTGGGATTATAAATGGTGCAATCACACTTGAAGGACAGGGACCCTGAAGAGGATATAAGCCACAGGAACAGCCAGCTTGATTTATTGAACAGATGATTGCAGATAGATTCATCAGGATCTTTTGCAGACAGATTCATGGGTACTTCAAGACTTCCATAAATTTTCTCAGAGACCTCTGTAGACCTTCCAGAGTCCTCCCAGACCTCCTCAGAGGCCTAACTGCTGTACCTCCTATGACTCTACCACTAACACCCCCTACAAAGAGCACCTTAGGTATGCACTTGGTGTCTCAGAAAACTGTCTGCTGTTGGCTTGTGTAAACAGCTCTCAAAAAGCTATAAGAGGGCCTCCCTGGTGGCGCAGCGGTTGAGCGCTGGGTTGCGAAGCTGCCCGCGGCCTCTGCAGCGCCGGTTCGATCCCCGGCTGCTCCCCAGCCACCGGAGGAGGGTCCCACATGGCGCGCAGACCTCTCCTGCCGCCCGCTGCTCCCCTCAGCAGTGTACTTCGGTCCTTCTGCCTGCTCTGCTCCCTGCTGTGGCTCTGGTGAATTCTCTCACCCTCCCGCGCTTCTGACTGTACCCAGTGCATGTATAAACAAAACAAACAAACAAACAAATAAATAAATAAATAAATAAAACATGCCTCTATAAAAAAAATAAAAAATAAAATAAAATAAAATAAAAAGCTATAAGACTGGTGTCTCTGGCATCACCTCCTGGTGACCAGTGCTGACCAGCACTGCTGACATGTGACTGTTGACCAGCACTGCTCACATGTGACTAGCACTGCTGACCCATTTCCAGTTACCTCTGAGAGCTGTCCACCACTTCTGATTGTCTTGCACTGCCTCCTGGTGCTGTTTCCTATAGCACTATCTGGTCTGGCATCTGGTGCTGTCTGGCTTAGCCTTTGGGCTGTCACCATGTGCTGCTGCTGTGACACCTCAGGAGCCCCACCTATGAGCACCTCAAGTTGCCACTGTGAGTTGGATTCTGGTCTGCTGCTTACCAGTGGGCCACCAACTCCAGGCTCTTATTGAAAGGACAGCAACATCTTACATGAGCAGCCTTTGTTTTAGACAATTGGGTTCTGCAGACACTATCTAGGGGAGGGCAGCTGGCCAGCAGTGGCCATGGAAACTCTTTTTTTTTTTCTATCTCCCCTTTTGTAATAAGCCCTATTGTTGTACCCTAAACCTCAATAGTGTCTTAAAATTGTGAGCATATGGGTAAGAGTCCACAGTGACCTCTCTTCCACATTGGCACTGTTTTAAAACCTCATTCTATTAAACTTATTTCAGTTTAACACTATCCCTTGTTAATTATCTACATCTTCAACATTTTTCTATTTTTATGCTCTCCCATCATTCTTTGACATTGTTTTGAATTTATTGTATCTTGTTCTATAATTGTGATAGCACACAAATTATTTCTGGGACAGATAGTTATATAAATTCCAGTTATAGAAGTTGTGGAAGTTTCATTCATGCAAGATGCTTAGAAAGCTAAGAGAAGCACCAAAAATCGGTCTGCCAGAGGACAGATTTGTAGCAGAGGTTTGTAGTGAGAGAGCATGACAGAGGTAGGGTAAACTAGAGGTGAAGAATCAGCATTAGTCAAAAACAGAGGGAGGCCAGAGAAAGCAGAATATCTTTAGAGTCTTATATACATATTGGCAGGGAGAATACTGGGTAAAGGGATAAGGTAGGAAAAGAATGTGCCGTTACTTGTAGTGCTTTAGGAGTTTCATGTCAGTGAATATTTCCCAAAGGGTTTACTAAAGCACAGTAATCCAATGAAAGATTCTAGTAAACAAAAAAAGGGGGGGGGTAGAGATCAAATAAGTTGGGACATAGTTTATATTTACCATAAACACTACAGATATACACAAGGAGATCTGCTCGGGCCTCCTTGGATGCTTCCTTACTTAGTCCACAGCAGGTCTAATGCTAATATTCAGTTTAAATACTTGAGAATATATAAAGATCACTTTCTAAGAGCTAAATAATTGACATAACAACTGGATATGTGTAAATATTTTGTACCATTAAACAGTAAATACCTGTATATATGTATATTTTTCTCATAAATGACCAAAGCCTTGAAGTGTTAGAGCTGCAGAAAATACCTGTGCTGGGTTCTACTTGCAAACATGAATCAGAATTTCTGAAGTTGTGTCTCAAGCTTCGGAATTTTTTATTAAGTTTCCCGGACGTTTCCTAGATTCACAGGTTTGTGCCCAATGACCTACTCAGCAGTGGCCAGAGGCAGCCTTGCATTTTGCTTTAAGAATTGACCAGATCTCAATTGCAGACATGATGCAAACACACCCCCGGAAACAGTTGCTTCTCCCTGCCAACCAGAAGTTCACACATGGCTGTCCCTCTTACCATGAAATGTCATGATCAACTCATAAGGAGCTGTTTCATTTACACATTCCAAAGTCTTCCTTCCCCTCCATTACCAGTAGATGTTGCTCTGTGGGTCATTGCATCCCACAGAGTCTGGGATTCCCAAGCAGCATCTGTGAGCACACACCTCTCCCCCCAAACCCAGCACTCCTTTCCTCTTAAGTACCCACTGTTTTCTTTTGCTCCTGATTCTCAGACTGGACACCATAAAATTCTATGTTTCTTACTTTCTCAATGACCATTAATACCAGAATGTGCAAAGGCCCTTTTTGGTTCATTTTATTACTTTAACTCTGTTCCTTATGACAACCATCCTCCCTTTCACAGCCCAGGTACCCCTTGTGGTATAATATGTTCTTAAATGTTCGTGGTACTCTTGAAAAATATACAGTGTTCTTTCTCACCAATGTAGTATTAGTGTGAATTAATGGCCTTGTATGTAATTCTGTACCTTTTCGATGATTACTGTTTTCAAACTTTTTGCATGACGCTGTGTGTACAGGCCATTGTCTCCTGCTGCTGAACCCATGTTCTTCACTACTTGCTGCGGAGGAGCATCCACACTGTTCTAGAGGGCCTTCCACACAAACCCATGGACCTTTGCTAGATTGAAAGGGTAGGGCAGCTGATTGGATAGGAATAGACACCTTAATTAGCATGCAATATAAAAGCTACAATTTCTTAATATCTGATGATGACTGAAAATAAGCATAAAGCAGAGACCTGTTTGCACTATTATCAAGGCACTAGGGAAAGAGGTAACAAGAGCGACTGAAGGCACAGGTGGGATAGAAAAGAGTCCTGATGTTCTCCTACCAAATTTAGATTATTCAGTACTTACTTATAGTCTGCTGGAGTATACAAACACACCATCACCAGTATCACATACTTTATATATTGCTTTGGTATTTCAGAATCTCTTACTCTCTGGTAAAAGGTAACTCAGATATCATTCTTTCAGATAAAACTCTAATTGAGTTTGTCAAACCACTTCTCTATCCCTCCAATATCCTGCTACTACTGTGCATGGAATGTCACAGAATTTATGGATTTATTGGGGGGTTTCCAGTTGAGTCTTTCCAAAGTTAAGAACTCTTATTTATAAATATTTATCTAGTTTTTGTTTAGACTTTCGATGAGACTTGTGAAAATTATTCCATAAAGGATTTAGGTTAATTCTCAATTGTTTAGTAGATTTTGATCTTATTTTAAACAATACATCGTTTTAAATTACGTAATTCAGTTAACTATTTCTGAATCTCCACTTCTTCCTCTACTCTAGGCAAGTTATTTGAGCTCCTATTTTACTCTTTATAAAACGTTTTTATAGTAATGATCACATAGTGCAGAACAAGGTCATTTTTTAAAGTATCTACATACCTGCCTGTAGTACGTGACTTTTGAGGACAGGCATGGCCTCTAAGTAACCTTTCTGTCTGCAGCAACAAGAAAGAAATATGCTCATATTTAAGTGTTTTTCAACATAGTTTAAGAAAGCTCACAACCATTATGTACAATATGACTAAAAATATCTGGAAATGTGGTGAGGAAGGTGATGCCTGGGGCTGAAGGCTCCATCACTATCATATGTACCTGTATCATTTGTATCTCAGACAGTTCTGAGATAGGCATTAGAATTTAATTCTATTTCCTTTTTTGTTTTGAATGGTTCATTCAAGACTATCCTCTCTGTTGCAAGAGTCACTGTCCTGCTAGAATTGGGCAAATGTAATGAGTTGTACTGGCTTATTCTTTTTCACCCTTAATCCCACAGCATCACTAGATGAGAAAGTATTGTGGGTTCAGACACAGGTACTGATGTTTCTCTATGTTGGATAAATGAAAGGCACAGTATTGTAACACAAATGACCCACGCTCTCTATTAGTTCTCAAATATAACTTGAAAAAATCATTTTCCTGCAATCTTTCCTTTTATGACCACCGCCAACATAGTCTCTTAGTGATCTCAATGCAAATAGCACTATTTCCCCACCACAAAAGTCAAATCAAGAAGTGAGGATTGGGCCTACCTGGTGGCCTAGGGATTGAGTCTCAGTGCTATCCACAGCTTAAATCTGAGTTCAATCCCCAACCTGGTAGCTAACTCACATGGCACAGCAGACCTCTCCTGTCCCGCCTGCTCCTCCCCTCAGTGGTATATTTCAGTAGATCTGCTGGTTCTGGTCCCCACTCAGTCTCTGGTGAATACTCTCACCCCCCTCACCCCTGGCATACACTCTAGTTTTTCTATGCAAAAAGAAAAGAAGTCAAAGTTATAGGAAGCTTTTGGTTAAAAACCCATTTTGCAGATTTAACTGATGTTAATAATTGTACTTTCACTTTGTCTTCTGTTTTTCATTATTTCCTGGCTTCATGTATCCTGACATCAAAATGGTGATGATTCAGGGTTCTGGTTGTAATTAATTGAGGATACAGAGAGTGAAGCATCAGGAAGCAAATGAGCAAAGGGAGCTGGAAAAGGGCATAAAGTTAGTTGTGGAGGCCCAGCCTCTCAGCTGTTACAACTATTAGGTCACCATCACCCTTTAGTATAAACCAGACTGAGAGGTTTAGTTGAAAATCTACAAAAACAAAATAAAGAAACAAACAACAAAACAGTACCTTGGGGACTATCATCAACACCAAGATTAAAAGGGAACTGTCCCTGTCAACTCACCCACTCTACCAAGTGGCACCTCCTATACTTACATCTCCCTTTTGCCACTACTTCTGATCCTGTTATCCCGACTAGGGAAATACACAAATTGAAAAGAATTCAGACATCTGGAAATGTTTTAGTTATCACAAGTTTAGGAGTATTTTGAAGAGAGACATGAAATAGAGTAAAAAAAAGTCAAAATAAAGATTTTGGTTCACAGAGGGGTGAGAACCTTCCTTTTATGAATTAGTTCATCCCAAATTTGATATAATTATCCAGTAAATATATTGCTATTTTGATGTCAAACTGCTCTAAGATATGTGATTTCATAAATGCAATCCAAAGTAAAAGTCTACAGAAAAAAAAGAAGACATTCACTTTTTCTTTAGTCCATTCTCTTTTTGTTTCTTGTGTATGTCATGAGAATCCATCAATCCATATCATCATTTTGGGGAAACATCCCTGAAAATGTCATTTGAAGTATCCTGCAAGTTTGGTAATCTGGCTGTCAGATGTTGCCTCAAAGATTGAAGATGTATAAAAACAAACCAAATTCTAATGTGATCCACCAATCTAACTATTGCTGAAATGACTAAAATAAACGAGTATTTATACTGTTATCTTTTTTGTAACTTAATGTACAATTTGATACAATTTTCTTCATTTGTTTTTTAGATTCATTTATTTATGCATACTAGAATGGGGGTACAGGCCAGAGGTGCAGGGGGTGAGAAGATTCAACAGAGACAGAGTGGGGAACAGAATAGGCAGATTGACTGAAATACACTGGTGAGGGGAGCAGTGGGCGAGCCAGGAGAGGTCTGCTGTGCCATGTGCTACCTGGCTGGGGACTGAACTTGTGCTGCAGAGTCTACAGTCAGCTTCATAGATTGCATCTTAATCCCTTGCGCCACCAGGGAGGCCCCAATTTTCTTCACTTTTAGCTTATTCTCCTGACCCACAACAGTGTGTTGCCTTGCACACTGAATTCCCTCCTCAGGATTGCAGTCTGCGGAGTCTGGCTCTACCCCAGGTAGCTGGCTTCAGTTTTCTTTGCTCCAAAAAATAAGAATACTACATGACATACATCTCAGTAACATCTTTAAAGACTCATCCCCCAAAGCAAAGAAAGTGAAGGAAAAGAAAAACAGCTGGGATTACATCAAACTAAAAAGCTTCTAAAGAGCAAAAGAGACAATAACCAAAACAAAGAGACACCCTACTGAGTGGGAGAAAATCTTTGGCCTCCATACAACTGATAAGGGACTGATCACAACGATCTATAAAGAGCTCACATGACTCAACAAAAACAAAGTGAACAATCCAGTCAAAAGGTGGGCAGAAGAGCTAAAAAGACACTTCTCCAAAGAGAAAATGCAAATGGCCAACAGGTGTATGAAAAAATGTCCAACATCACTTGTAATCAGGGAAATGAAAATCAAAACCACAATGAGATACCACCTTACACCAGTGAGAATGGCACATATCAAAAAAACTAGCAACAAATGTTGGCGAGGATGTGGAGAAAAAGGGATTCTCCTACACTGTTGGTGGGAATGCAAAGTGGCCCAATCACAAGTGAAAGCTGTGTGAGGTTCCTCAAACTACTAAAAATGGAGCTTCCACATCACCCAGCAATTCCATTCCTAGTAAAACACCCCAAGAACACAAAAACATCAATGCAAAAGGATACCTATACCCCTGTGTTTATTGCAGCACTATTTTCAATAGGTAAGATATGGAAACAGGACCTCTCTGACAGTGCAGGGGTTAAAGTTGCAACACTATGAAGCTATCTATCTCCAGCCACTGCAGCATGAGTTCTATCCCCAGCCAGGGAGCTAATCCATATGGTGCAGCAGACCTCTGCTCAACTGCTGTTCCCCTCAGCAGAGTGTTTCAGTAGATCTGCCTGTTCTGCTCTCCACTCTGTCTCTGGTGAATCCTCTCACCACCACACCTCTGGCCAATAACCCAGTTCTTGTATGCATAAGTAAATTAAATAAATCTTTGAAAAAAAGATATGGAAACAACCCAAATGCCCAAAAATAGATGACTGGATCAAGAAGATGTGGTAGAACCTCCCCTGGTGATGCAGCAGTTGACCACTGGGCTGCGAAGCTGCCCGCAGCCTCTGCAGCACCAGTTCTACCCCTGACCGCTGGCAAGAGTCCCACATAGTGCGACAGACCTCTTCTGCCATGCCCACTTTTCCCCTCAGAAGTGTATTTCTTCAGTCTGCCTGTTCTGTTCCACGCTCTGGCTCTGGGTGAATTCTCTCACCCTCCCGCATTTCTGACTGTACCCAGTGTTTGTATAAATAAATAAATAAATCTTTAAAAAAATAAAAAATATGTGGTATATATATATATATAATGGAATATTACTCAGCAATCAAAAAGGTGAATTTATGCCATTTGCAGCAACATGGAGCTGGAAGGGATTAAGCTCAGTGAAATAAACCAGAAGGAAAAAAAAACATCGATGGTTTCACTTATAGAAGGAATATAGGGGAACCAAATAAGGGATCAGGAAAAAAAAAACATTATAATAAATAAAAAATACAAAATTAACAGGCAACTATAAATCAGAGACATTCTGCAGGGGAGGGGAAGGAGAGAGATCAAAATGGAAGGGAAAAGCACAAGGGACTATGGTGAAGGTGTATGGGTGAAGGTGGTAGGAACTTTGTGGGACTATACCTGAGAGGAGAAAGCATGCATTGTACATAAATGAAGAATGATGTAAAATATATATACATATATAAATCAAAAAATAATATAGTGATACTTGCATTCTAAGTTTATTATGAACAGTAAATGACATAAAACTTGAAAGGTAATTAGCCCAATGCTTAGCATCTGATGCGACAGTAGTTGCTAGAACTTTTAAGAGACTTTCAATAACTTCTATTTCAAATACTATAATATGTATTTTTAAGGTCAGGGTCCATAAATGATGCCCAAATGAGCTTTTGACTCCAAAAACTTAAGAACCATCTAACAATATTCTTGTGGACTTTCCAATATACACAGTTTATTTGAGAAGGACAGAAAAATTCCCTTCCATGTGCCCCCAATACACAAACCAGTGCAAGATTTTCAAGTCCTGGTCACTGAACTTGGGAACATGTTATGAATTTGTGTTTTGAATATGGCAAAAGATACTTGCAGATGTGATAAATTAAGGATCTTCAATCAGATTATCCTATAATATACAGGTGGTCTCAATGTAACCTCAAGGGTTCTTATAAAGAGAAGAGAGGAAGTTATAGGAAGAAACCAAGTGACAGAAGTAGACTGAGTAATGTAACTGCTGGTAGGGCCACAATTTAAAGTATGAGGTCTCCTCCAGAAGGTGGAAAACCATATTATTTGTTTGTATTTTAACTTTATATTTAAAATATCTTCTTAACTTTTTTTTTTAATAAAACCAGCTTCCTCTTGAAGGAACGCATTCCTAAAATGCACTAATGCACTACCCAAAATATTGTGTGTGAGTGTGTGTGTGTGTGATAACTTTGGTAAATCAGTTTTCTTACTTGACCTGAAAAATGAGACTGTGAACTTAGGTTTAACTCAGGCAGGACATGACAAGGGGATTGTTCAAATTATGATCACGGTGAACCATGGCAGGATGTGGGTGAAGACAATGGCATAGAAGGGGAGGAAGTTGATCACAACATTGAAGGAAATGTAGAATCCCTCAGTCTCCTCCCCTATCTTTCTACTTTTGAGTGTTTTCCCAAGTGTGACCATAGACAAGGTTCTGGCATCATGCAAGGCACGTCAGTTCTCTCAGGACTGGACAGCATTCTGCTGTTTCTCTTGGTTCCCATTTAAAGATGATATTAGGACCTCCTTGGTGGTGCAAGGGGCTAACCTATGAAGATGTCCGCAGCCTCTGCAGCACGAGTTTGATTCCCCGGCCCTCCAGGGAGCAACCCATATGGCGTAGCAGACCTCTCCTGATTTACCCGCTGCTCCCCTCAGCAGTGTACTTCAGTGAGTCTGCCTGTTCTGTCCCCCACTCTGTCTCTGATGAATCCTCTCACCCCCCCATACCTCTGGCCTGTACCCCAGCTCTTGAATGTATAAATAAATAAATCTTTAAAAATATAAAAATGATATTATTGTGGTGATCCCTTGTCCTCCTATTTACCTCTGTGAAGAAAGACCTAGGTCTGGAATGTACTTAAAGAAAGAAAGAAAGAAAAGAGAACCTCACTCTTTTGAGTAATGATATTATGTGGCTTCCCCTTCACTGGTGTCCCCATCATGCAAGGCAAGATCAGTATAATCTTTAAAACATTTTATAATGAAAACAAGTCCCTGTTACAAGGACTGAAAGTGGTCTAAGTTATTTCATCTGCTCTAACACTTGGTAAAAAGTGAATGAGCTTTGCTTACAATGAAGATATTATTGTGGTTTCTCTCTCAACTTCAAAGGAGTGTTAAGGACCTATCTCCTGGGAGAGCACTGTGCCAGCATTAGTGGGTTAGTACAGAACAGAACTGTGCCTGACAGCCGTTTTCCAATATGGCTGATGCCCACGTGAAATTCCCCAATGCCTCTACTCAGAAGAGATGGATTTCATGTTTGTTTGTTTTTCTTTACAACTGTTGTTGCTATAAACTTCGGCCAGTTACAAAATAGGAATAAGTAATACAAACTATTGTAAAACACATTGCAAACATGAAGTGCCATGCAAATACTTTACCCCCCACCCTGCTAGTCCACAGCATGGTTTATAAACACAGCTGCCAGGCAAGCCTGCAGAATGCAAGTAACCTACAGACTTGGGTTTAAATCTGAGTTAGTCTTGATTCTGATTAGCCATTTAACCTTGAGGACATGATTTAACCTCTCTGAGCTTCAGTTTTCTGTTTCTTTCTTTCTTCCTTCTTTTTTTTTTCTTTTTTACTTAGAAGAACTGGGGTGTAAATCAAAGATGTAAGGGGTGAGAGTATTCACAAGTGAGAGAATGGGGAGCAGAATAGGTGGATTTACTGAAATACACTACTAAACGGGAGTAGCAGACTGGACAGGAGAGGTCTGCTACACCAAATGTGGGTTAGCTCCCTGGCCAGAGATGTAACTCAGGCAATAGTGGTGATAGTTCAGAGACTTATCCCCAAGGCCACTTGGGAAGCCCTGAATTTCAATTTTCTTGTGTGCAAAATGGAGCTTAACCATATCTGTTTTCTTGTGTTACAGTGCCTTTCAAATTAATATGTTCTCCACAAGCCATGTGGCATAGAAGCTGATAAGCTGAAATAGGCACAAAACTTACATTTGTGGAAGGATGGTTCATCTCCCTCAAGAGACGAAAAAAAAATCACCCTCTAAGAACTGTTGAGAAGGAAAATTAAGATCAAGAAAAATGAAAGAAATGACAGAAAGAATTCAGGAAGTAAGTAAGACATTGATATAAAGTGCACACTCAGATTTGGACAGTAAGGGGTAAGATGGTTCTTCACACTGTGACTTCACCCTAACACCCATTTAGACCACAAAAGCTGTGGATACACCTCACTAAACTTATGAATATGCTCGATGATGAATTCTTTGGCCGCTACCCCAAATTTGTCTTCTTTCTTTTTACCTCAACTGTTTTATCAAAAGACAAAAGTTTTCTCTGAAGAACCTTTGTTCCTACCCAATCCATTCTCCTTAGAGAAAGCCAGAGCCCTGGAGTTGGCATGCACCCTTCTTCTCTATGGTCCCACAATTTTATTCCACAATCTGTGTTAAGACATACTACATAACACCATGCAATTAAAAAAAGTTATATAAATGGCACTCTGAGTAGTCTATCACAATTTTTTGTTCATGTAACCTATTTTAAGTTTGTCAGTTGATACATGCAGATTTAGTTTTTCATCTTAAACGTTACAGATCAGCTTTTTTAATATATATGGTTTACTTTCCCCATGCCTCTGTGGGTCAATATTAACTATTTCGAGTTTTCCCTGTTACCTATGGTGTGCAGATTATCCTTAAACCTGTTCTTTTTGCATGTGTGTCAGTGCTTCCCAATAAGGCAAATTGTAAACTTCACTAGATCATGTCAAATGACCAATCTGAAAAGTCCATCAGTCCAGACTAGCTTTTTTCCCCCCACATCCTCACCCATATTTAGTAATACCAGGCTTTTAAAAATGTACCACTCGGGTAGGTGGGAATAGACATATCAGTAGCATTTTACTTTGTAGGCATCTAAGTGTTAGTGATGTTGAGCATCATTTTATGCGTGGGGACATTTGAGTTTCCTGTTTTATAAAATGTCTGCTCAGATATGACAATTTTTCTTATTATTAGGTAATCTGGATACCAATCATAAGTTACTTCTTTTATTTCTGTCATTTTAACTTTGCTAATTTCTTTCCTAATATAGTGGTTCTCTACATTTTTACTTAAATTTATCAGTATTTCTGCTGTGGGCTGTGTGTTTCAAGTTTTAATGAAATGTTTGCCAATCAGGAGCAATGAATATATCCACTATTTTCGCTTACATTGTTTTCTAATTTTTTTTTAAAATTTTGTATTCTTAATTAAGTCTTTCAACCATTCTTGTATGTGATATAATAAATATATCCTTATGGATTGTTAATTTTTCCAGTGTCATTTATTGTATTTTTATTCTCTCCAACAGTTATTTATAATGTCACCTTTCAAAGAAACAAATTTCTACAAATAGGGAGGCTTATTTTCTGACTCTATTGGTCTGCATGTCTATTCCCATATAATATTTATAAAAAATTAATTTCTGCTTGGTGGATCCTCCTTGTTTTATTATCATTAAAAATACCATCTTGGCTGTATTTGGATTCATTTGCTTATAAATTTGATATTGAATTGTACAAATATATTTTAAACTCCTACCAAAATTATTAGATTTGATTCTATTGTTTATTATAGAGAAATCCATGTTATTGAATCTTATCCATGAATATGGTACATTACTCAATTTAGTTTCTCTCATTAGTTCCAAAATAAAATTTTATATTTATATTTTCCCTATGGTCTTGCACATCATCTGTTAATACTCATTGTTGATATTTAGTAGATGTTCTCACCTTATACATTTTGTTACTATTTGCAAAATGCAACTTTTACAAGTTATTATTTCTAATTGATTATGTTATTATGTTATCTTTGAAAGCTATTGATTTTTGTACATTAATATTATTACACAAAAGCTTATAGAAGTTTTATTAGTTTTAATTGTATCTTTATAGATTTTAAGATTTTTTTTCTGGCTTTCAAATGACTTTCTTTAGTATTTTGCAGTGCAATTAGAATGCAGAATGTACAGAGAACCAGAAGACAGGAAAGAGCTTGCAGATTAATAGTCAGAAAGAAGTTCACTTCTGACCAGTCTTGCCTCTGAGTAGCCATGATCTTTTAGTGCCATGTTTAACCTGTGTGGATCTAAACTATATCTTGCAATATTTCCATGAATATTAAATTGCCTAGTAATAATAATTAATAACAATTAACAGCACCCAAAATGTTAAATCCTGCTAAATGTTAAATCTCTGCTAAATCCTCTTCCAAATATTGATACTTTGCATGTAGGCTGGCACACTGAAGTCACCTAACGTCATCATCTTCCTTCCACCCTCCTTTCTTTCCTCTCCCACCCACCCTTTCCCATACACAGGCACACACATATACACTAGGTGCTAGGGAAAGTGTGCTAGGGAAAAACATACAAATATCAAATGGGAAGAGAGGGCTGCAGGAAATGTTAATACTCAGAAAATGATTCATGCTAGATTTTAATCCTACTTTAGTTTTGTGCAGCTCATGTTAGTGTGGAATCTGGAAATTCCAGGACACATTCACTAATCCTTAATCCATCCCCACCTCAGGTTATCAAGAACAGTCTCTTAAGATACTCTTTTTTGAACTTACAGGAGCTATTCAACCATTAAGACCATCAAGTTTTAGAGCTGGTTTTTTGCATGAGGAACTGCATTAAGCTGTGCCTGAAATCAACATTAACCCCCTGTGTGAGTTGTGGGATTTTAGTTATTTATTTTATTTAGGCTGGGTCCAAGTGAGTTTTCTGTTATTCACATTCAAAGATTCCTCAAAAATAGAACAAAAAAATACTTTCTTTCAAAACTTATCTTTCAAACAGAAGAATTCTGTGGGGGATTCTCGCGGTTGAGCAAGATTCAGAATTCCCTTCGGTAGCACACTCTGAAGGTGCCCCCTTATATTCTTGCACTGCAGACTGTGCAGATGTGAACACCCCAAGAAAGAGCACTTCATTCTCCTACTGCTTTGGTGGATTGATGTGGGGCAGGATTCAAAGTTATGACTGGGTATTGAATAGAAGATGTTCTTATTTCAAGCGTAGTGAGAAGCAAAAGGTTTAGGGGTAAAAACACATCTCATCAAGCATCTACCTAGTTGGTGTATGTAGCAGAGTATATTTGAGCCTCATATTCCAAAAGAATAAATCAAGGACCTTACTGCATCACACAGTAATTGGAAATATGAACTGAGAATGCAAGTATATCAAAAAGTGACTACCCAACCCACATATTCTCCTTCCCTCCCAAAAATGACCTAGAACAACCTCATGGCAGAAGTGGAAATACATGGAGAAGACTGATCAGGTCTATGTTAACCTTTATGCTACCAAGGGTTCACAGAATAGAGGACTGCTGGGGCAGCACAGATTTTTTTTTTATATCAAAGCTGGATACTTTAGTTAAAAATATAGAATATTTCTGGTGGGGTACATATATTTTGATTAACCAAAATCCCACTAGTTTTTATTGCCTTTTATCTGGTTAATTTACATATTCAAATTTCCTCCCTGGTGACTTTAGGATTTAAGTTTAAAGATCATTTGACTTTGGTTCCTGAAATTAGATAAGAAAATGACCTCATGAAATTATTCCATGTGTTCTTTTCTTTTCCTTTTTTTTTTTTAAAGATTTATTTACTTATTTATACAAACACTGGGTATAGTCAGAAGCGTGGGAGGGTGAGAGAATTCACCAGAGCCAGAGCAGGGAGCAGAGCAGGCAGAAGGACCGAAGCACACTGCTAAGGGGAGCAGCGGGCGGCAGGAGAGGAGCAGCCGGGGATCGAACTGGCGCCGCAGAGGTTGTGGGCAGCTTCTCAACCAAGCGCTCAACCACTGTGCCACCGAGAAGGCCCTGTTCTTTTATTTTCAACCATACAATTCATCAGATAAAATGAAGAGAAATGGCTACGTGAAGAACTAATTTCATGAGCTGTAGCAGGATTAAAGGCCTAAAGACAGTAATTCAGAATCCATAGAAAACTCAGGCAACACTGCAGAGAAAAGCATTAACTGTGAGCCTATTGTTTGTTATATGGGGCTGGAGGCTGAGGACTTGTGAAAAGGCTTCCATTATCTGGTTTGTCCCAGGGAGGAATGATCAAGCAGCCTCTGGAAAATGTTTTCTCCCTGAAGAAGCAGTGGCAGAGGCCAAGATGTGACACAGATCCTCCTTAGTTTTCCTTCAGTAACTTGCAGGGTGGGAAGAGCTATGAAGCATCGTTTGATCTGGCGCAGTGCATCATGTCATCATCACAGGTTGGGTTCGCCAAGATGGTTACAGGCTCTGCATTGAAACACTGGCCTTTACTTAAGGCCTGACTGGGTGAGTGTGTGCTACTCTGTATCCTGGCCCTTTTCATGAAAACCTATTTGTAAGTTCACCTAGTTATGTGTTGTCACAAACTAGAATGACATGCTAGGAATAATTGTGAAGATATTCATTGTGACATACCACCAGTCACAATCCAGGTCTTTATTGTCCAGGCACAACTATTTGACCCTTTGATTCTTTCATACACTATAGTGCTTTGCTCTTGAAATATCTAAGTCAGAATCTAAGTCAGTGTATTCTGTTCCAATGGAAAGGACAGGAGCAGAGTGGCAAGGATAAGAGAGTGACTTCCATACACCTTGCCATATTAAGTATGTCATGACTTAATTTTTCACCTATATTCACACCCTATTTAACCATTTTTATTTTTTGCTTTACATATTAGATTCCAGACATAGCATGATGAGGAGGTCCCAATGTGAGTCATGCTATTCTTTGTCTGCTGGCCCTTGCTCAGAGTGTTTGCTTGGTACACTTGCTTACCTCCTTCACTCTTACTAATCCTGTAGGACCAATCACAGGCTTCACCTCTTCTAGGAGGTCTTCCTGATATCTGCGATCCATTGGGGTGTCACACATTGCACATCACAGCCCTTGAGTACCATGTGCTAATTGCTGTCATATTATAACTCCAGTTAATGGCTTTGTCAAAAAACTTCATTTGTGTTTTTCATGTTTGTATCAGTGCTTAACACAGGGTACATATGTAGTGTTGAATCATTGATTGCAAAGGAAATGGGTGGAAAAGGGATTTGAGAACGACATGGAGCCCTTACCTGCTCCTTGCAAGACACTGTGTCAGATGTCTGATATGTTATTTAATTTTCACAAAAATAAGCAAAGTAGATATGACAATCCAGATTCAGCAAATGAGGAAAATGAGGCTCACACAGCAGAAATACCTCTCTTTAGCTTCCATAATTAATAAGTGACAGCAGCATCTTTCTGATCACCACACCCCCACCCCGAAGCCTGGGCTCCCTTCCTGATGCCATTATCCATTTCCTGGTAACCTTGATATGATGTGCCTATACCACAAGTCTTGTGGTAGGAGGGGTGAGAAGGTCCAGTGTTGAGGCTGACCCAGTACATAAAAATACTAATTTTGAATAGTCTTTTGACTACCTGTGTCTGACCACTGCATAGATAGAGTGATAAAAATTTGTGCCTCCAGTAATCAATCTTCTCAAAAGAATAGCTCAAGAGACAGCTTCCCCTCTTCACCCCCATATGACCTCAGGGTTATTGCCTCAAAATTTTTATAACTTTACTTCCTACAGATAGCATTTAGCTTTCATAAAACCCACCCAATCTGTTATCTGCTCACATTTCTCCAGATGTTTCACCTCCCACTCCTGTCTTTCTTAATGACTCTAGGGGGTTGGTTACCAGCAGGGTTAAAGCTGTCAAATTATTCTTGGCTCTATTCCACTTTTATTTTTTAATCCATCTCCAAAGTTCAATACAAAATTTTCACCAATGGACCAATAGTTTTTTTTTTTCTTCTAATTTTAGTTAAAACACAATACTAAAGGTTTGTAATGGAAAAAGTTTTATTTTCTTGTGACTCTACTCATCCTGAAGAATTTTCCATTGTCTTTGTTCTGGGGTCACTTTCCTCCTCTTTGCTCACACTGAACCAGAGAGCTAGAAAGCCAAGAAGAGGCTGATCTCAGGTGTCTTCACATATAAGGCTAGGCTTCTTGGTTGGGCTTCTTTTGTAGGGAAAGAAAAAGGATATCACTGGGATCCCAGAGAAACCAACATGTTTTACTTGTGCATCTTTAGAGGGTGGAGAGTGAAGGCAAATATCTTTATGAATGCAATAGTGTAATGGGGTTAGCAGACATCTTTGAGATGCCATGGTCTGTCTATAAACAATAGGAGGAACAAGACTCGAGGCTACAGAATCAGCACAAGAACCTCAGTAAATCCTAATTCCAGTGGCTGACTGCTCCGTTCCACCTTGGCCTATTGGCAACTTTTGATACAGCTGGTACAACACTTGATAATTTAGGATAAATCCTGATTTTAATTTCAAGAGTCATTTTACAAACACAAAATTGACAGTGGATTTTTTATTGCCTCCAAGATTCTGGATTTTATTTTTAGAGGGAGTGTTTTCTTGCTTTGAAACAGTACTAGTGGGACACTGAAGAAAATCTTAGTTCTCAGAGATCTCAGAAGAGTTCCAGTTTTACAATTGGCAAATTCTACTGAGAATTTGCAGCTCCTTGCTTCATCAGGGATCCAGCATCTTGAAATAATCTCTGTGATACCCCACAGCACAGTATTATTTAAAATATTTAAAATAGTGATAATTAAATATTTATATTGCACTTAACTTTTTACAAAGAACATTTTCATTTAATATTTCTTTTGTGCAATTAGAAAATTGCATTGAGAACTAGGATTGCAACATATGACAAAGCTATATAGTGTTTCCTTTTGAATATTATTATACATTTTCATAAAATTAGAAACCATCATATGAACTGTGTACTCACAAAACAAATAGTTTGGGGAAATGGAAGCAAACCTATTTTTAAAGACCTTGAAACCTCATCTCAGTGATTTTTGCCATCTGCACATTCTACTTCAAGAGTGAAGTTATCCAAATAATATAAGTTATTTCATTTTTAACCTACGATAAACATTAATGAATTTCATAAATGGTAGCTATTTACATGAATGCACACATGCATTGCAATAGCATGCTTTCTATTTTTTTGATAAAGGAGATGGACTGAATATTCACACACATTAGATAAGATTTAAAAATAAAAATTTATTTTCCAGCAAGGGAGTGTAACAAAAAGTTTCTCAGAACTAAGTCACTGTATATAAGACAGCTTTAGGCTCATGTTTTAAAATATACTACAGGGCTTTGGCAGAACAGCCATGTTTGTCAAAAAGGTATTTTTTATGTCAACAGTGCTTCATAGGCTGATAGGATTTTTTATACATTAATTTTTAATCCAAATATTCAAATCCAAATATTGAATATACTTAATTGAATTTGACTGTATCTGTTTATTTGGCCAGAATGTTATCAGAGTAGATGAAACCAGATAAAACTGCTAATCTAAGGCCACAACTTGTCATTTCTGATAATTCCTTTTAGTCTGTGTATAGTAAGCTGGAGCACACAGACATTTCTCATTTGGTTAAACACATATCTTCAATACCCTTACTAAAATGTTATCCTCACCTTTTAATAGAAATATTAAAAATCATGTATGTATTAGTTTGCAGGACTGACAGAACAACTACCACTGACTGGGGGGTTTACACAACAGAAATTAATTTCTCACAGAACTAGTCAAGTCTTGGAGACCTGAATCCAAAAACAAAATGTCCACAGGTTTAGTTTCTTCTGAAGCCTCTCTTCTTGGCTGGTAGCTTGTCTTCTCCAACTTGTGTCTTCACATGGCTTCTGCACAATTCTGTGTTCAAATTTCCTCTTCTCATATATCAGCATAGCAGATTAGGACCCCACCTTAATGACCTCATTTTAGCTTAATTATCCCTTTAAAGATTGTACTCCCAAATAGTCACATTCTAAGCTACTGAAGTCAAGATTGTTGACAAACAAATAAGGAGGGGGCACAATTCAGCCCAGAACATTGAAGGTCAGGTGCTCTTTACACTAAGAAAGGTTTTTAATCAAAGCATCTGAACATTCTCCAAACATACATGTTAGTAATTACCCTGACCCAAAGCTCCTAAGTAAGCTGGAGGCATAAAATCTAGTATTGAGACTGGCTATTATAGATCAAACTATGGGGTCATGTACTCTCAAGCCCACCACTTCCCCAAATCATTCTCTCCTAGAAGACAGAGCAGTAGGCTCTCTTAATGCCAGTGGTAAAGAAACACAAGTTCTTGAGATAGCAGGGGATGAAAGTGGTTTTTCTACTTTTAAAGGTGGCCACCTGCTTTCCTCCTTCTATGATGGAAATTAAACCTTAAGATGACCCTATCTCAACAAATCTAAGAGCTTCTAATAAGTATTTTAGACCTTTAGAGAACATTCCATGGTGGTGATATAGTAACTAAATTCCACACAAGAGGAAATAGTTAACCAAAGTATATAACTCAGACCTAGTAGGAAGTATTATGGGCACCTCTGAATCAATCTTTGAAATGCCACTTTTCAAGCACTAGTACAATCAAAACAAGTTAGCTATTGAGCCTCCCCCGGTGGTGGTGCAGCGGTTGAGCGCTGGGCTGCCAGGCTGCCCACAGCTTCTGCAGCGCCGGTTCGTTCCCCTGCCGTCAGCGAGGGGCCCACAAAAAAAAAAAAAAAAAGTTACCTATCTACCTTCCCCATTACATCATGCTTCTGAAGGATAGGGGTTTTTGTCCTCTTTTTCTACTCTCACTTCAGTGCCTGAGGTTTAGTAAATCAAGATTAATAGTTGATTCACTGGGCCTCCCTGGTGGTGCAAGGGGTTAAGTCTCAGCACTATGAAACTATTGGCAGCCACTGCAGCATGAGCTCCATCCCTGGCCACGGAGCTGACCCACATGGCACAGCAGTCCTCTCCTGTCTCACCTGCTGCTCCCCTCAGCAGTGGATTTCAGTCAACCCACCTGTTCTGTTCCCCACTAGGACTGTGGTGAATCCTCTCAACCCCCCGCACCTCTGGCCTACACCTGAGCTCTTGTATGCATAAATAAATAAAATCTTTTAAAAAAAATAGTGATTCATGCTCTAGTTTTTTTTTTTTTTTTCCTTATGCCTGTGATCTTTTTTACACTGAGGAGACTCAGTCTTTTTCTAATGTTATCTTTTATTATTTTGTATCTAACTTATGTAGAATGTAGGCAATGAAGGTATGGGCATTATTTTATAATTCTTACTCAGCACCTGACTCAGTCCCTGTAAACAACAAATGCCATTTTTTTTTATTATTGTTCACTGAATCAAAAAAATCATATTGAAAATTTCCAAGATTTAAAATTCTTCTTCACGACAGAATTGTGATAATCGTTGAAGCTGGGTGATGGACAAGGTTCATTATACAATTCTTTTGATTTTTGTGTGTATCTGAAATTTTCTATAACACAGTGGAACAAATAAAAAAAATACAATAGCTGAGTGCATAGTATACCTGAGTGCATCTATTTTAATTTTTAAAATACCAGGTTTATAATATTTATAATTTTCTCCCAGATTTCATTATTAAAGAACTGAATGAATCATTTATTAATACCAGCAGACTTCTTTCATTGTTTTGTAGAGTTTTGATAGAGTAACAATGTTAACAGACTTGGGAGAGGTACTTTTCCACATAGCTGTGCTAAATAACTTTAAGGAACAAATTATTACGTCTGATTTCAAAAGATCCTGTGTGTAAAAGGGAAAGGTAAGAATGTGAAAGGACACATATTTGGCCCTATGTTAAGATGAAAAGGCATCCTGCAGTATGCTACACTCCACAATCTCACCCTACCCCTCAAAAACTGGCAGACACACAACCAGAAGAAAAAGAAAATCTAGATCAGCTCTTGAAGGAATGGGAGAACCCAGCATGTTTTGAGTGGCCTGGCAAAACATCTTGAATTGCTTCTAAACCTTTAGGACTTGGCAAAATTTAAAACACGTTTTGCCCAGCACTTTTTCCCTAAATTTTTAAGCCCCTGTGTATTTCAAGGGAAATTTAATCCGTATGTTTCTGATTCATTTACACTTAACTCATCAAAATGCTGTTTTGTAAGAGTTATTTGATGTCTGAAATGCCGTATGAACATTTTGTATGTCTTTATTTTTTTCAAACCATGAAGTTGCTTTTTGCCAACCTTGAGCAGAACTTCAACCACTAGAGACTTAATGTCAATTTTCAACTAAGGACCCACCAAATTCAAATGTCTTTCAATTTTCCCATTATCTCTTGCTGCTACATGAGAACGCATGGCCTGGTAGTAAGGACTGCAAACAGTCATTCAAGAAACACACCAGGAATTAAGACAGTCATGAAACAGCGATGTTCCTTTCAATCAAAGGACATCTTTTCTGTAATATCTTTCATAATATTCTTACAATAAATCACCATGAACTCCATAGTCTAAAAACTCTTGGTATTGGCACCTGTTATAGCAATGATTAAACTCTGATTTCAGTTACTTGTGTATTGATTTATTTTCTCTCTCAGATTGGATATTTACTAGAATTTTTGGTGACAAAAACAGAAACTAGCTCTTACAATGTAAAATGAAGTAGGGAATTTATTGAGAGTATATTAGCACCAGAATGGATGGAAACATAGAGAACTAGGACTAAGACATGGACAACCATAGGCATCCAGGCACTGCCAAGAAAATGAGTGGCTCTTTTCCATTCTTGTGTAATTAGTCTCAATTCTCAGAGAGTGGGAAGTTCAATTGGCTCAATTTGTTTCATGTGTATGACCCTCCTTTGGAAGGAAAGGGCAGAGAATCTAATTTCCTAGTCTAACTAAAATGCCCATAGTATGAGAAGGTGGTTCCCAAGCAAAAATAGGGATGGGAAACTGAGTTTCTGTAAGACAGGGACTATTCTCATCTTTATATCCCTAGATATAAAGGCTTGACATGTGGTCCATCTTTTAGATTTTGATCATTAAGGAGCCATTCCTTAAAAGGAAGACAATGATAAAGCAGTTTAATCTACTTGCATGGCTGACAAATTCATTAATTATTGAAATAAAATTGGGAGATGTGTCATAAGGTAAATAGGAATAAACATACTCCACCCCATCCTTAGACTGAATGCATGAAGCAGCTATTTGAGAAGTCTGAGGAGAAATAGCAGCAAGAAGATTGGGACAAAGACCAGAATTCAAAATACACCAAACTGATTATGAGTTTACAGTTTATATTCCCCCCAGTGTCCCCTGCCTCGAAATCAATGCACAGGAATTGTACCAGAGTATCAGAAGAGTTATAGTAGAAAACCTTTAGATTTGGTCCAAGGAGAGGGACAGGGACATTTTAACATTCTAACATGTAGAAATCCACCCTTTGACTCTCTGTTTTCTCTGTTTTTCTGTGCCTCAACCCTAAGTAACCCTGTGGTGGGAGTAACAGTCAACAACAATGTACATCTATAGGAACCAAAGCTCTGGGAAGAGCACCTTCTTCTCTATTCAGGGAGCTATGGTTGCAAGAGTGTGTAGTCACCTTCATTGATTTGATGCTCTCTTCCTGTCTTCCTGTCATTTGATCTTAGAAATAGGCACAGTAGAGCAGGTTAATGAAGGTCTTAACTTTCTGGCTTAAGGGACCCAGGTAACCAAAAGTAGTAAGGATATTACAAAGAGAGACCTTTAGAAAATAACTCTGTTGTTTACGAAAGTGTGGGTTCATTATCTGAAATAGACATACATCAATCCAAACTAAATCAATATACTAAACATTTGAGAACTACACTAAACTACCACAGGCTATGTCCCAAATTGGGTGCTGGCTATTCACGAAACAGATTTGCTACTGCAAAGATTCTGACAACTGAACTAACATTGAGTCCATAGCTCTCAGCATGTCTCTTGGAACTTGCAGCCTGAGCCTATAAGATGTTTTCACAGTATATAAATAAAACTCAGCATTTCATAATATCCAAAATGTTCAGGATGCCAAACAAAATTTATCAGCAGGTAAAGAACAAAGAAAAGCTTGACTTACATGTGAAAAGACATCAACGATGCCAGTGTTGCAATGGGCTATGTACTGGAATATTCTATGGAAGCCTTTAAACAGCTATTATACAAATGGTCCAGAAAGCAATCATAAACTATCTTAAAACCAATGGAAAAATAAAAACCTTAACAAAGGAGAGAAGGTATGAAAAACAAACTAAAATTTAATTAGGACAGAGAAACAAAATAATTGAGATTTATTTAGGTTGGTTCAATTACAGTGAGGTGGTGTAAGAGGTGGAAAAAACAGTAAGCTAGAAGATATGTTAGTGGAAATTGCGCAGTCTGAACAAAAGAGAGGAAAAGATTGAAACAAAAAATTTACAGAGCCCTAGGGCCTTCTGGTCAATAAATAAATATATTTTCATTGTTCAGAAATAATAAATGATAAAACATACTTGACATAATGGCTGAATACTCTCCACATTTGGCAAACAAATTAAAATGAAGGAATCAGGAAACAAATAAATAAAAAGGAGATAATAAACAGAAAACAAACAAAATAATAGAACCCAAATGTTACCAATGATAACATTAAATGCCAATACACACCTAGTCCAAGTGTTGGAATGATGACATTCTACTGTGAGTAGAATCTTCAGGCAGCTTGTGTGTCCTAAAGGAAATGGAATTTGATTTTGACTATTCTCAACAATAACTGAGCAGAGAAATGAAATGAGTCACTGAATCTTCCCTCCTTTAGACCCAACTGAATGCAACATTGGTGCTTACCGAAGTGAATAGGACACTAATGTTACCCCCAATTTAAAGAATAAATTATTATTGAGCCTCCCTGTGGCGCAGGTGGTTGAGTGCAGCGTTGTGAAGCTGTCCGCAGCCTCTGCAGTGCCGGTTCAATCCCAGTTAGCCAGGGAGCAACCTTCACGGCATGGCAGACTTCTCCTTTCTTGCCCGCTGTTCCCATCAGCAGTGTGTTTTGGTCATTCTGTTCCCCGCTCTGTCTCTGGTGAATCCTCTCACCTTCCTGTACATCTGGCCTGTACCCCGGTTCCTTAAAAAAAAGGAACAAATTATTATTTTAAAAATGAACAAATCCATTCTTTCTGGTTATTAAAAACAACAACAAAATCTAGGTACTATTTTTTTTTTTAATGCACTCAAATACTTAAATGTTTACCACATTTTATATTTCAGGTAAGGCATGGGTGCCTGGATTCAGACTGCTGAATTATAATTGAGTTGTATCCATCATCTTTTTATTTGAATTTAATATATTTCAACTATTTCCAAGTTTATATATACTACAGTATAGTTTCAGTAGAAAAAGGCAGGTGTTCAGAGGGAATTGTCTTGGGGTTAATAGAGAGACTATACGTGAGCCCTTCCAGATTTTAATCTTACCCAAGTCTGAAGATAAGCAAATGAATATTAAATACAAAATACAAATGCATTAGTTTGGGGTATGACTTAGGAAGCAAATCAATACATAAAATTCACTTATTTACATGAAAATATTTGCTCTACACAAAAGAAAGTCAATTATTCTAGCAAAGCAGATAATGTAAAAGCCACAACTATGGCTTTTGTGAACATTGTGGCTAAAGAAAATAAAGTATAGACACTGAAGTTCATTACACTTGATTTATAACCTGGTTCCATCACTTACACGCTGGACCAATTACTGGTCTTTAGCTTCATCATCTAATAAATGGAATCTTAGGGCCTCCCAAGTGCCGGTTCGATCCCCGGCTGTTCCCCGGCCACCAGAGGAGGGTCCCACATGGCTCTCAGAACTCTCCTGCCGCCCGCTGCTCCCCTCAGCAGTGTACTTTGGTCCTTCTGCCTGCTCTGCTCCCCGCTCTGGCTCTGGTGAATTCTCTCACCCTCCCGCGCTTCTGACCATACCCAGTGCTTGTATAAATGAATAAATAAAAATAAATCTTTAAAAAAAATGGAATCTTAAAAGTGCTTACATAATTTGGTTATTGAGGGTTAAATGAGAAAATGCATGTGAAACACTTAAGTTAAATATCTCTTGACACCCAGTAAGGACTAAAAAGTTACTAGCCATTAGTATTATATCATCATCATTACAGAAGAGACACAAGTCCCCAGCATTAGCAAAGTACACACTTTGCAGAAACTCAAACCTCTAAAAGGACTCATCCAAATACAAACTGTTCAGTCTTTTTGGGTATTTAGCCAAGGAAAGGTCCATTTTCCTCTGTCATCATGCACAGAAAACTCTGCCTTGGTGTGAGAGGGTCTGAATTCAGGGCCTGACTTTATCACCAGTTCACTTAGAGTAGCCACCTCTCCTTTCTAGGCACAGCCCTCACCTGTGGTTGGTTAGTTAACCCCAGCCCTGGCTCATGGCCTCCCCAGCACTCACATTTCATGAGATCTGTCCTAATGTGCCCTGGGGGTCTGTGTGCTCATCCCACCACCTACTGGCCCATCCCTCATTATTATAGCTCAGCTACACAAATCAACTGCAAAGAGAGGGATCTGTAGCTCTGATACTCTCCAGCTTTGTCTTTCTCAAGAAGAGAACACAAGAAACCTGACATCTTGTGTCCTCAGATTAATGGCACTCTGGGGGCTGTCTGTGAGACTCCTCCAGGTGCTCTGCCGGCTGGTCTTTTGTGCTAGTAATGCTTTTAGTATGACAATGTCTTTACTTTTGTTTCTGGTAAGAATTAATAAATTACTTATGATATTTAATAAGAAGCAGATGTTCCCAATGAGACTGGGGCCCAGTTGCCCATTAATTCTGGTTGAATGTTACTTGCCGTGGTGAATGGAAGCAGACGGAGTAGGTGATCCACACGATATTTTGTAAGACGAAAGTCATCTGCAGACAGTAGAGCTGAGAACAATTGCTCGGTATAATTCAAAATGGATGGAACAATGATATGATGTTTAAAATTAGAAAAATCATTTGGTTTGTATGGTTAAAAGCTAATAAGCCCTACGGCTCTCAAATTTTTCCAGATGCTAGGAAGCGACTTTCAAAAACAGGGATACAATAGCTAGTGAGTCAATGGTTATTGAAATGCTGCTATGAACATGACATTATCTTAGAGTTATAGGTGGGACAGGGTGAAAGGGACAGTATTTATCAGGCACCAACACTCTGTCAAGCACACATTCAAAACAATCTATGAACCCTGACTCACATATATTAAATAATTTGTCAAATATCACCTACCTAGTTCAGTATTATACACAGGAAATACATCTGAACCCAGCCTAGAGGAAGGAGACAAGCCCAGCTGGACCCACAATTTGAAATAGAGATGTCCAGTCTTTCATGACTGAGAATAAATGATTGCCGTGTGCAGCCAGTAAACTCAGTGTGGCTTGTTTTACAGCAATAGCCTTCACAGTCACCACGAGGAGAAACTTTGTAATGATGGGGAATCCAGTCAGTCTCTGTTCCATTTCTAAATCAACACAGATTGAATTAGACTGGAAAATGTTAAAGTTATCCTGATGGAAACGACAACTTTCAGACCAGAATAATACTTGACAAATGAAACTGAGCCTCCAAGGGAATCAGGAAAGGATCGGTTAAGAAAGCCCCAAGAAAAAATCAACTCATTCTGCCAAATGAGTTGGCAGAACTCACCCCATCATAGTCAAGGGGGAAAAAACCCAAGTTGGAAACTCCAGTTTCTATAGAAACTACATCTGTCAGGATGAATGCACAAAGACATCACAGTCTCAATTGATTCAACAATTGAAATAGATACCAATGTTCCTTGACCAGTTCAGGACTCACCAAACCCCTTTAATTCTCCTGATGATGGTGCAGCTTCCCATGAGTGTTTGCCAGTGAGAAGAACATGGACCAGTCACATGAACTTGAGTACTAAGGCCTGAGTTATTTTATGTGTCACAGTACATGAACATATTGGAATCTGGGGTTACATAGTTCTTTGTGCATTTGGTTAGTGTAATTCTGAATTTAACTGTTCTCTGTGTGCTGACAGTCAAGTTTTAGAGAAAGAAATGTGATTACCAGACAAAAGTAAAATCCCCTGGGGGAATCCCATTGGGAGCTGCTACTCTTTTCTAATGATACTCTGGGCTCACCGATGTGGTCATGTCTCACTAAAAATGCTACTATAGCTAAATATATTCTAATTTTGACTTTTCATGTTATTTTCAGCTATATTGCAGAAAAGATTGTGTAGAAGATAAGTGTCAGTTTTAGAAAATGGAGTATTATGATGTTCTGAAGAATCCAAGGAAGAACTTTTCACAGGAAGTAAGTTTAATCTGGCAGGTGAGTTAAAAATATAATGAAAATGTTATGGGTTTAACATCATGGGGATAATTGCCAACATGGAATCTGTTTTTTGGAACATACATTATAGCAAAGGAATCTTAGTAATTGGAAATGATAGGAAATATCTATAGGAGATAGAAATCACTTTGGAACTAAAAGTGAAATATAGATGCTTTCAGGCAGATGAAATGTAAAGAATATATGTAAAACTTTTCAGAGCACAGATAAGATGGATGAGCAAGTATTCTAGGAAGAAACTGCTGTGGGTACTCTACGAGTCTACGAATGTGGTTAATGAAAGTAGATACTTGAAAAACTTTTTTATTTTTTAAGATTTACTTATTCATGCATATAAGAACCGGGGTACAGGCCAGATGTGCGGGAGGGTGAGAGGATTCACCAGAGACAGAGTGGAGAACAGAACGGTCAGACTGACTGAAATGCACTGCTGAGGGGAGCAGTGGGCATGACAGGAGTGGTCTGTCGTGCTATGTGGGTATCTCACTGGCTGGCTGGGATTGAACCCATGCTGCAGAGGCTGCGGACAGCTTCACAGTGCTGTGCTCAACTGCCTGCACCACCAGGGAAGGCCCTGAAAAACATTTCTTAAAACTATTTTTTCAAATATTCATCACTTTGTGAGGAGAGGGGTGCCATATAGTTGGGCTAGATTGGTGAATAGATTGACAAATGTATGCATAATGTTTGGGGCTCAAACCCCTCCATATTAACCACAGACTTTTAGAGTTAAATGACATGATTAATAGTGCAATCTGTTCCTGAGAACTCAGAATAATTTTACATGTCCTCATAAAAAAGGGCACACATGATTAACTTCATTTTAGAGGTATGAAACCTAAACGTGAAAGAAGTTATGGCTGACTCCAGATTTCTCAGCTAAGTATCAATAGTAAAAATTGAAGTTAGCTGTTTTTTTTAAATATTTATTTATTTATACATACAAGAACTGGGATACAGGCCAGAGGTGTGTATGTGGGGTGAGATGATTCACCAGAGACAGAGTGGGAAACAGAACAGGCAGATTGACTGAAATACACTGCTGAGGGGAGCAGCGGGTGAGTCAGGAGAGGTCTGCTGCACCATGTAGGTAGCTGCCTGGCTGGGGATCGAACTCATGCTGCAGTGGCTACGGATAGTTTCTTGGGTTGCATCTTAACCCCTTGTGCCACCAGGGAGGCCTGAAGTTAACTATTTAGGAAGCTAACAGTTACACTGGGCAAAGCTCACATGAGCCGACTGTGCACATCTGAAGGTCGCATGCAGCCATGTCACACTGGAAGTCTGAGACTGCCACCATGGGGGTACTGACACATGGAAAAGGGCAAATGAGTGCTACAGATCAGAGATTCCTTCCTTCTCTCATTTGGAGACTTGGTTATTAAACATTTACCACCACATCAAGGACATGAATACAGATCCTATAAATGTCCTCCCCAATAGCGTCAATTCACCAAACCTTGTCCTAGTCCTATGCTATTTCCACCTGACCCTCCCCATGGCACCCTCTACAGGATCCCACAAATAGAAGCAGATACCCGTAGACTCCTATCTATCTTTACAGAAATTCATGTGAGGACTGTTTTGGTGGGCAGGTAATAAAACATTTGGATTTCTTTAAAGTAATGAAATTTAAATAATTTGTGTAACCATAATTTAAATCTTTGTTTGGTCTACACTGTATAATGAACATCAGTATCTGGATCCTGGATTTGGTTATCAAATTTTTGAGTCAGGTAACTAGATAGGCATATCTTGCTTGGATATTGATCAACTATAATTTTAATCATTTGTCTTTCTAGGAAAGACATTTTATTAATATATTAGTATCAATTTGCTATAAACCAATGTTTCTCTTTGTAAATTACTTTTAAGTATTTTACTTTTGTTTGCCATTTTCAAAACCATAAAGTGAATATGATTTTTCAAGAACTTACATAACAAATGCCACCTGAATACTGTGAAGAGGAAATAGTCTGTTAAGCTTATGATATTTCTCAGATCCTGTATCAACCTTTATACCTCTTAATTCTGCAAACACCTTATGTCACAATAATTGCATTTTCATTTTAACTAAGTTGGTACTAAAGAAAACAATTTTAGGGCATCCCTGGTGGTGCAGGGGTTAAGTCTCAGCACTATCAAGCTATCACCATCCACTGCAGGATGAATTCGATCCCTGGCCAGGGAGCTAACACACATGGCACAGCAGACCTCTCCTGTCTCTCCCTCTACTCCCCTCTACAGTGTATTTCAGTAAATCTACCTGTTATGCTCCCCACTCTGTCTCTGGTAAATACTCTCACCCCCACACCTCTGATGTATACCTCAGTTCTTATATGCATAAATAAATAAAAATAAATCTTAAAAAAGAAAACAATTTTGCCTGACCTAGCTGCAAAGCTCTCTATATTTTACAGTGAAGTTGGAAGATAGGGGATTTCCTTTTTAAGCATTGATCCAAGAATAATGCTGTTATGACATAAGGCCTGATTTACTCTTTTTTTTTTTTTTTTTTTAAGATTTTTTTTTTTTTAATAGAGGCATGTTTTTCTTTATTTGTTTGCTTGTTTGTTTGTTTTGTTTACACATGCACTGGGTACAGTCAGAAGCGCGGGAGGGTGAGAGAATTCACCAGAGCCAGAGCGGGGAGCAGAGCAGGCAGAAGGACCGAAGTACACTGCTGAGGGGAGCAGCGGGCGGCAGGAGAGGTCTGCGCGCCATGTGGGACCCTCCTCTGGTGGCCGGGGAGCAGCCGGGGATTGAACCGGCGCCGCAGTGGCCGCGGGCAGCTTTGCAACCCAGCGCTCTACCACTGCGCCACCGGGGAGGCCCCAGGCCTGATTTACTCTTAAGGAGATTATGGTAATAGACTCATCAATTATAAGTCCCCAAATATAAGTTGATTCTCTACAGGAAGGAAATGGTAAATGCATATACAGTTGTCCAATGAACATTTTCTTGTGGCCTCAAGCAATGGATTATCCCTCCCACTGTGCCATTCTAGGCTGCTGGAGGACTCATGGTATCATTCTAGGCCCACGTCTTATCCTGGATTGCAAAACTTTAAGCCATGAAATCTGTATCAAGCACACTATGTGTCAGTGAGGGTAACCCACAGAGCAACTTTGCCCCATGGAAGGCCTAGCACAGACCTGGGCCTTATGAGATGGTCTGAGGGGGGTTTTGTAAGCCTCCTAGGTGAAAAAAGTTGAATTTAGTTTTGAGTAGCAGTCATTCAGATGACTATCTGGTGGAGGTGATTCATTCTTTCATGGTCTAAGTAATGGGGCTCAATGTCTTAGATATTTTGATCTCTAAAATTGCCTTCATTTGATTAGGTGGTTGTTTGGATAATCAAGAACCCTGGTAGAACCATAGCCTTTCCCCCAGGTGAGTTAATGGAGGAAGTAAGGGGAAGGGAAAGAGGGGGAGTTGTATTATGCTTTTTCATGGGGTACACAGCTAACTCACACTTAGCCTAACAAGGAGCAGTCAGCTTAAATGAGGGAGTTTCTTCATTCTAAAAGATGTAATCTGGGTTCCTTAAACTTAACTATAATTTTACAGTTGTTGCCAATATAGTTATTGGCAATTATTGGCATCACCAGAAAGTAATTTTACTTATAAGCAGCATTGCATTATTTGAGGAACAAAGGTAGGTGAGAGGTGGTTTCAGTAGATCTATTATTCAAATTCTGTGCAGTAGGTGACTTTAATCTGGTTATGGCACAAAATAAGTTAGTGACTATTCTTTGTGCTCAAGCCATACTCTTCTTCAACCAAGAACAAGCAAAATCATTTTCAAAACTCTGACACTTATTTAGAGTTTCAAAGTGGGGAGCACAAAAAGAATGAGTATATTTGAGTGCCAATAGAAAAACGTATCCCAGGGAACATGCACCAAAAAGGGGGAGACCTATGTTTTTGTTTTCATATTTTTTTTAATTAAACTTTTTTTTAATTTTCTTACATTGTTGTTCATTTTTGCACAATATTTCATTTCTCCCCTTAGGTGTGGAGACCTATCTTTTGATGCAATAGCTTTAGTTAAATTTACTATGCTAATTGATCTGTTTCCACATAGAATTGCTTGCTTTCTTAGCTGAAGCTCACTTAAAAAATCAGCAAGATAAAAAAATGTACATTTATTGTGCATGCAGCACATCCAGGATTCATGACTTGGAACACCAAATCAGTAAAAGAAATTTGGAACATAAACTGTAGAATGTACAGTAACCAAGTACAGTTGGTGCTCTATACTCAGAAGTGGCACAACATTCAGGCAGAGCTTTAGTTTTTTTTAAATGCATGTGAATCAAAATGGAATGTTTTTGTTCATGCTTTATCATTCCTGCCATTGACCACTGTGCAGGTGCTATATGTGTTCTGAATTAAGAAAGGCAGGGAAAATTTTCCTAAGCCATATACAAACATACCTAGCATGGTCAAGAAAGGGAAGACACTGTGATTTGCATCTGCATACTAGTGTACACATGACCATTTACCCCAAATACTGAATTTCATAAAGATGGATATTTTTGTGTATATACATGCACATATATGTTTATGTATTTGTATACATATATCATTTATGTGTCTCCTATAATAAAATCCTAACAACTACATTTGTTAGGATTAACATTTCATGCAACTAACAGGGCTTAATTGAAAACTTGCTTTGAGAGCTCTAAGGCATAAGGTAATTAGATAAAGAGATATTTTATCTTCCACCTTCTTTTCTCCCTGCCCCGTTACCTTAGTCCCAAGTTCTTGTGTAAGAGGTAACTGAATCAAAACCTGAAAGCATTTGTCTCCCTAGTTCCTTTAAAGTTCATTTACTCATCAAAGTTGTGTGCAATCCCTTTAAAAGTTGGATTCATTTTATTGGCGTTGTCAACCTTGATGCTATCCAGTTTTCTTCTATGTTGACTTTTAAAATTAATACCACTCTTGTGCATATGTGTGTATATTTGACCTGCATACATACATCTGTAAAGACACACACACACACATATACATGTAGAAAACACTGCTTATTTGGGCCTCCCCGGTGGCGCAGCAGTTGAGCGCTGGGTTGCAAAGCTGCCCACAGCCTCTGCAGCGCCGGTTCGATCCCCGGCTGCTCCCCGGCCCCTGGAGGAGGGTCCCACATGGCGCGCAGACCCCTCCTGCCGCCCGCTGCTCCCCTCAGCAGTGTACTTCGGTCCTTCTGCCTGCTCTGCTCCCGCTCTGGTGAATTCTCTCACCCTCCCGCGCTTCCGACTGTACCCAGTGCTTCTGTATAAATAAATAAAAAAAAGAAAACACTGCTTATTTAATATTTTTGTTAACTTAAGGAAATATTTTAAATCTTCCCAAATCTCCTAATTTAATAGGTAACAAAACTGGGGTCCTGGAATAAGCAAAGAACTAAGACGAAGTTGCACAACCTATGCTTGCATATTTTGTATGTATATATGACATATCTACTCATCGATTGGATAGAGAAATCTGTCTCTCTATGTGTATGTGTAGGTAAACAATAATATAACATCTACAAAACAATTTATATAAAAATAAAATAAAAATCGCACCACACAGAGATATCTCCATTAATATTTGACTGTTAATAGTGATTTTGTACATATCTATGCATAGAAACATAGAGAAAATAATTTTCCAGCTTATTAAAATGTTTATATTTAATAGCACTCTGATGAATATTGACTATTTAAGATGAAAATGATGTATATGAAAGTGTCTGCATAGAGAAATAGAAATTGTGGTTAAAGATAATATATATTGCTCAAGTTAGTTACATAATGTTGAATGAAAAGTGATAAATAACAGAGGAGTATAACAATTAAGAAGTCACTAATAAAAGTTCAACAAAATGTTATGAGAAATAATAGTAGATTAGTTAATGAATGGTGTTGGGAAACACTGAAAGATAAAAATCAACTTAGACCTCACCAAATGTCACACATCAAAATAGTGTAAAAATTAATGATTAAAATTTAATCATTAAAGGGCCTCCCCTGGTGGCGCAGGCGGTTAAGCACCGCGCTGAGAAGCTGTCCCAGCCTCTGCAGCGCGATTCCATCCCGGCTGGCCTGTGAGGGTCCCACATGGCGAGCAGACCTCTCCTGCCTTGCCCGCTGCTCCCCTCAGCAGTGTATTTCATCAGTCAGCCTGTTCTGTTCCTCCTTCTGTCTCTGGTGACTCCTCTCACCCCCCCCCCATCTCTGGCCTGTACCCGGTTCTTGTATAAATAAATAAATAAATAAATCTTTATAAAAAATTTTAATCATTAAAGTATATGAAATTTGAAGAAGTCATGAGATACTTCAATAATTGCACATTGGGCAAGAGATTTCTAAAGTAAACTATGATGTTAGAAATTAAAAAGGTCATATATTTCGCTGAAAAATGAAAGTTTTAGTTTTCCCTTCTCCTATAAAAATTATGAGAAAAACAATTATAACTCAGACAGAAAATAGGGCAAAGGTACAAATAAGTGCCATGACATGTTAATATATTTTTTAAATCTTGGACGCTACACAGCAGGCAAATTAATGCAAATAAATATTTTCATAGACATCATTTCCATTTATTTATTCTGCCAGATGAAGTTGAGATTCAGAGTCAAGTAAAATAGTGGTCCTATTAGTGGATTTGAACTGACCCTATAAATGAATTTTGTGACATTATTTTTAGAATATTCAAGTTTTTATAAATTAACACTGTATATCTCTCCCAGAAATATTTCATAAATGTTGTATATCTAGGCACTTTATATTTCTTGTTAATTTATTACGTCTAATGCATTTTACATTTGTATTAGTTTGAATGAACCCTCCCCATGCACTGTCCACTTAGTTCCTATTGACCTATAACAAATTAACGATCTTTTTGATTTTTATTCTGAATCTCAGCTGCATTAATAAACATTTAAGAACTTTGCAATATGGTGTCTTGGTTTTTTAAGTACATTATTTCAAATGTTGCCCTCTGCCTCTCCCTTTCTCCTATTTTGTTACATGCCTCACTGACCATAATTAAGAACAATGTTAAACAACAATGAGGGACAGCGGTCATCCTTATTTAATTCTTTTTTCTTTTAAAAGCAGCATTTCAAGTATTTCATTGAAAATATGCTGCTTAATACAGACATCGTCCATCATGCCAGGCAAGTATTATTTTAATTCCAGTGGCTAATGTAAATTATTTTCCTATCTGGATGGATATTTAGTTTTACTGAATGCTGTTAAAGCCACATAAAGTATAAATGTGGCTTTTCTAGTTGGACGATCGCTGCACTGTATTATATGATGTCCTAATATTTCACTTCTACCCATTCCTGTAAAACTTCTTTGGTACAAGTTTTTTTTTTTTTTCCTTTTGCTAGATTGCATTGAATTGAATTTATTAATATGTTATTGTATGTAATTTTCTTGTGCTGTTTCTGTCAGGTTTTGTTTTTATTTTAATTTATAAAATAATCTGGGTAATGTTCAACACTTTCTGTGTTCTGTAACCATTTATTAAGCTTGCTCCTGAAAAGCTTGCTAAACAAATCCTGGAGTCTTTGTAGAAATAATCATTTGATAACTTTTCCTTTTTAGTTTTCCTTCCACTGGGTATTTCACGTAGTGTTTTTGTTTCCTAGAAATTTATTAAAAATTTTTATCCATATATGCTTTCATAAAAATAAATCATCCTTTCAACTATAATTCTCAAATGTATAAGTATACTTAGATAATAATATGCTATTCTCTATATTTTAAAAAATGATGTTTTTTCCTACATGAACTATATTAGTTTTTTCTATTATATTTATCTGTTTTTTTAACATTTAAATTATAAAAAGCTTGTCCTTTTTTGCTTCCCTCTTTTCCCCACCGATGTATTTATATTGTTTTTACTACTATTTTCCTCCTGATTTGTTGTTTTATTTTTATTTCTTGTAATTTCTCTGAATTCTCAAATTGACTGTTCAGATATTATTTACTTTCAGTCTTTTATATTTAAACATAATACACACTATAAATTGAGCCCAATGTATCACTAGATAATCTTTTAAATTTTTCATTGTATTTCTATGCAATCATTATCTGCTCACTGAAGGAGTATTCATTTAACACCTACCATGGGTCAAGCATTGTCTCCTTTAAGAAAAAAAAAAACAAAAAACAAGAATTACAATTTTAATTATTTCTCTAGGACAATAGATTTTTACATTTTTTTTCTCCTTTTAAAGTGGTCAGATTCTTGTTGGTTTTGACTGTTTATTCTTTTGTTATGAAGTGTTACTCTTATTGCGTTATACACAGAAAATCTGTTTGCAAATATTCTAGTGTTGGAAACTTTTTGAGTTTTTCCTTTGGCTTAATATATGATTAAATTTTGTAAATATTTCATGGGTGAGTGAAAAGAGGGAAATGTTTCTGCAATGTTCATTCAAATTTATTAGTTATATGGTCAAACTCACTTGAATTTTCAAAGGCTGAAAAATCTGTGTGAGAATATAATTAACAATTATGAATCCAACTAATGTGTTCTTTTAGTATGTGTTGCTGCGTTTTAATACACACATCTTTATGACATATTATTTTAAAGTATACTTAGTAAATTAGAACAGTAGTCACCATTCCATATTTTTGAGTAAAATATTTTATCCTAAAATAATGTCATATATTTTTGTATCTATGTGCCTGAAAAGTGCACGCTCATTATTTTTAACATGAATAAATAGCTTAAATAGATGAGCAATTTGAAGGTGCAGGCAGGAAACTACCTCAGTGAGGCACTACATGGAGTTGTCCTCATTTCTGGCTCTTAAGAACCCTGGATTTATGACCCACCAATTTATTTGCCCATTTTTGAAGGGGAAGTTTGTCCAGATTCTGACATTAATTTGTTAGCCAGTGTTAGTTTTCGGTCTGGTGATTTTTCAGTATCTTCTTTGTTACCACAGTGAAATATTTTGGGAGAAATAATATTAGTGACTTCCAGTCAGATGTCATTTTATTTTTTTTAAAGATTTATTTATTTATTTATTTATTTATTTATTTATTTATTTATTTATTCATTCATTCATTCATTCATTCATTCATTCATTCATTCAGCACTGGGTAAGTCAGAAGCATGGGAGGGTGAGAGAATTCACCAGAGCCAGAGCAGGGAGCAGAGCAGGCAGAAGGACCGAAGTACACTGCTGAGGGGAGCAGCGGGCGGCAGGAGAGGTCTGCATGCCATGTGGGACCCTCCTCTGGTGGCCGGGGAGCAGCCGGGGATTGAACCAGCGCTGCAGAGGCTGCAGGCAGCTTCACAACCCAGCGCTCAACCTCTGCGCCACCAGGGAGGCCCACAGATGTCATTTTAAAACTCAGTTAAGATTAGGTTCAGGTCTTACTAGGAAAAGTTCACAAATTATATGTAAAATGATATCACATGTAATTTTTTTTTTTGCCATGAAATATTCTGACTTGCAATTTAAAGGGCGATAAAGTCATCAGGAAGTGTTATCTGAAAAATTTATCTATATAATGTTCTTATCAAAAATGAACATAAGGGTCTTTATGAGTTTCTAAGAGAAAAAATTTAGTTCACCACTTCAAAATTTTAAAATTTATAGATGAGCAGGAAGATAAGCGGGAAGTGATGTCAAGAATAATAATGTGTATCTGGTACAACAGAGCTAGAAGTCTGACATAGTGCTCAAACTATTTACCTATTTGTTCACATTTTTGAGTAATAACTGCTACATGTAGTAAAATAAGCCACACTTCTGTTCCAAAACAGGTAATACAGAACATACAATACATTGCAATGCCTTGCAATGATTTTTCACCTATTCCATAAATGGTTTGAAGAAGATTCTTTATTTCACTTCTATAAGAATGCTAGGAAGACTGTAGAAATGTTAGTATAACTCTTAGTAGCTGTGAGGTACATGTATTTTCCTCAGAGAGTCACAGGGACTCCTGGAATATTTTAGATCATGACCTTAACAGGTAGCATGGACCAGACACCATACAATGCACTGATGCAGAAATGTGGAAATGTCTAAATTGTTCCTTTATTTAGAAGTCTTGAATTATTTCAGAAATTAGGTGAGCAGGCTGTAAGTTGTCACAAGTTAATAAATTCGTGTTGACTAGACATGTATACAGACACATCACAGTGAGCAGGAGGCGGCCACAGAGACCGAGCACCACCTTCTTCCTATCCTGCAGGTGGTTAGAGGGAGGAAATGGCAAAAGGAGAAAGGCAGAGAAAATCTGGGGGCATGAAATCGGGTAACTGGTAATGTGAAAATGATAGGCATGTGACACATTAATGGGGACATACCAAACGTGTGAGTAGACAAATTGTGCAGACTATCTGGGAAGTTCCCCCATGCCAGCATACTGAGAGTTGCCTATAGGCCAAACACAAAATTAGTAAGATGGCCAGTTTGTTCTATGAGTGGCCATGAATCAAAACACTGAGTGATATCTCCAGGGTTTCACTGGGAATGATTTCTAGTGAGAATCCAGAAAAATGATAAGAATTGCAAAAGATTGTTAATATGTGGTTTGTATATCCATTGCTCACCTAAAGAATCATGGTCCTGTCAAAGGGCACACCCCCTCCAAATGCAGAAAGTGAAAGGATAAGCTTTGGGTGCTCCAGATCAAAAAGCATAACCACTGTTCTCTTATAATTCTCTCTCGAGATACTAAGAATGACCACCTAGGAATTTTTGGTGAAGATTCATTAAGAAACTTCCCCAAACCTCCTTTAACAATAATGCGTGTGTGTGTGTGTGTGTGTGTGTGTATATAATGTTATGAGTAAATTACTTGCTTTCAAGTTCTCATACTGACTTGGAATCATAACTATATGTTGACTTTAAAGCAATTTTGTATTGTTTTACTATGGTTTTTAGAAAATTTTAAAATAAAGAAAAGAAAAAAAATAGTCCCATGATTAATCACTACGAGTCAGCTACTGTCAAAGATTTGATGGACACCCTTCCAAGGCTTGCTCTATAAAATATGGATATATATGTATGACCATATATGTATGTAATTTGCACATAAATGGAATCAAAATATACATGCTGTTTTACAAGCTGTTTTTTTTCAACAATATGTCAAAGAGATTTTTTAAGATAGTGTACAGATAGATACACACATAATCACACATACATACAATCTTATTTAAGAGCTGTGTGGTAATCTATTTTGTGAAATTTTTCACCATACATTTAGCCAGTTTTCCTTTGACAAGCAACAAGATTTTGTCAACCTTTCATTATTATAAACATTACTGTATTGACACTTGCTCTTTATGTGCTTGTCTGAGTATCTCCTTTGGAAAGATTTCCAGATATGGGCAGATATCAAATCAAAAGGCAGCACATGAAAAATATTGGTATTGTCAGATTTCTATCCAAACAGGTACTATCAATTTACTTCTGTGAGTACTATTTGTCTTCTCCAAAAGAAGAAATTGGTACATGGTAAGAATAAAAAAACCTTGAACTTAGCATGAGTATAAAAAGTGCAGAATAAATCTGAAATAGCCCCACAGTTATGGAGATATCCAGGAGAGGAATTGCCATAGGGTATCTGCATTTCTATACTAGCAATGGGGATACAACATGAGAACAGTGACCAAAACTTTTCAAGTATTACTTCTCATGCAATCATTACCTTTTATTCAAACATACAAGATACTGCATGTAGTTATGTTTTTGAGTCAGAACTGAAGAACATGAAGATAGCATACATGTGTATGTCACCATACAGCATGCTCCAAATGATGAACTCCAATTGTCATGTTAGTATCTACTCCATTTAAAGACAATGTTGAGGATACTAAAAAGACAATAGCAAAGCGTAAGCTGCCTGGTTGAAGTAAGGACTTCCATTATGTACTTATGTGAGTATCTATGTCTATATGTACTTGTCTACCTATTATATGCATCCATCTAGACACATTCAGTAAAAATTGTACTTCAAATTTTGTTTTTAAATCTTTTCCTTGGCTCGAGACCTCTCACGATGTGGGCAGCAGCAGCGAGTCACATGGTCAGTCAGTTCCAGTCAACTCATCATGTGGGTAAACACTCTCTACAGACTCTCACTCTCAATACAGCATTCAATAAACTACATGAGATATTCAATATCTTATTGTAAAATATTCTTTGTGGTAGATGATATTTCCCAACTGTAGTGTAATAAAGTATTTGGAGCACATTTAAGTTAAACTAGAATAAGCTATAATGTTTGCTAGGTTGACTGTATACATTTATTTTCAACTTACAGTGGGCTGATTGGACAAAACCCTATTGCTGAATTGAAGTATATGGGTAAATTTGTAACTGTATCTCATTACAGACATTCAATAAACATGTTGGTATATATCGATATAGCTATTTTATAATTTTTTTTTTACATTCTATACAGTCACAACTCATTTCTACATATATTGACAAATAACATTCCATAGAATTGATTAATGAAAAGGGTGCTGAAACTATGAAGATTTTTAAACCAAGGTAAATGATGTTTTGCAAAGACTTCAGAGCAGAGGAAATATTGTACAATTACTAAAGCTAACCTTGATAGACTTTGCAGTTCAAATGAAGACATGCATTATCCATGCCTTGATTTCATTTAGGCTAAAGAGAAAATCTATTCAGAAAACTACTCAAGCAAGTGTATCTCTTAGGTGAAATTCCCTAGAACTGAATGTAACCGACTGAATATTTGTATTCCCCCAAAACTCACATGTTGAAACTAATCCACAAGGTGATGGTATTTGAAAGTGGGCCTTTGGAAAATGACTAGGTTATAAGGATGGAGCCATCATGAAATTTGTATCCTTGTAAAAGAGACCTATAGAACTGTAATAAATAAATTTCTGTTGCAGAACGATCTCAACAAAGTATAATACAGATTCTATGATGATTTTTGAACAAACGATTCATTCGAAAGAAAGCTATAAGAATGCGAAGAAAGCAGCAGAGAACAGAAGTTGAGCAAGATATGGTTTCAATGGAAGACTAGTTTGATCCTATTGGAGGTCAGAAGCTAAGTCGTATCACAGATACATCCCACCTTGAGGATCTTGCATCCCAGTGTTGGTCACTCATTGTCTGTCAGTTGTCACTGGGAGAGGACATACCATGTAGGCATGTTTGGATGTGCATTCATGTTGACTAAATAAAGTTCTCTAGATAAATTTGCTGCTGTGAGCTGAGGCAACAAACACTCATAGCAACAAGGGAATGGGTACACCGGCTGTATAAAGGGGGTCGAGTGCCAAAGGTTTCTACCATAGGCCATCCCTTGCATTGTTCATATCCACTTGCTTTTTCCAGTAAGTTCAATTTGGGAGAGCACAGCTTCTTCAGGATTCTGGCTACTTATAATTTATGGGTACACTTAGGAGAAAGGGTTATATTAGACAAATTATAGCCTCCACTGCTGCGGTTGATCATGAGCTCATAGCTGATATTCATTAGCTTCTTCCATGATCACTCTTGTATATGTACCTCCATCAATGAGCACTTACATTACTAGAGGTGGTTTAAACAGAATTTGTGGGAATCATTTTCCCAGCCCTGATTATCACCTCCTTATTCAGTCTTGGGTGCTGTGTTTGAACATATAAAATCCAAAGAACAAGATGAAACTACCCAGAAGTACTCCTGTGGATCACTTGAACGTCAACCTCTTTCTTCTTGTCCCTATTTGTAGCAGCAGCCCCATATTCCCACAACAATCAGGGCTATTATCAGCCTACATAGAGGCTGATAGATAGCAGGCACAACTTTTTGTTTAGTTGGACTCACAGTGTGTTCCCTAGAGGAAGCAACTGCCTCACATCACCAAAACCTGTATACTCACAAAGTATAAATAAACATGGATCAGAAGCACATATTTTCTATCACTGGAGGAGATGGCAATAAGGCCCACTCTAACTTATATTCCCTGTTTCATGGATCAATGTATTCCACCTAGTGGGAACGAGTACCCTAAAATGTCTGTGTTGGTTGACAGTGTACCTAATAGGATGGAACCTCAGAGTATTAGGTATCCACGGCAGCTGCAGAATGGGAACACCATCCCGGTAAAAAGCTTCAACATCATCTACTAAATGCTTTTGAACTTAGATTTTTTTTAATATGTATTTTATTTATTTATGCATAAGAGAACTGGGGTGTAGGTTAAAGGTACAGGGGTGAGAGGATTCACCAGAGACAGAGTTGGGAACAGAACAGGCAGACTGACTGAAAAACACTGGTGAGGGGAGCAAAGGGCGAGACAGGAGAGGTCTGCTATGCCATGTGGGTTAGCACCCTGTCCGGGGATCAAATTCATGCCATAGTGGCTGGTGATAGCTTGATAGAAATGAGACTTTAACCCCTGTGCCACCATGGAGACCCTGGACTTAGATTTTATGCACAGTTGTAGTATCAATGGATAGTGGGTCCATTCTTAACAGTAACACTTCCAAAATAATTCCAATCTATAGTTTTAATTAACTTCCACTCATTCAGCATTTCTTGAATATTCATTACTGACCAGCATAGGTGTTCAATAATAATTAAAAAAAAGAAATACCCTCTTAACAAATAAGTGACAGAAAAAAAATAATGCAATGAGCTAATAGCTATTATATCAGCGTGAGCTGATCTTTGATGGATGAATAGACATTTTTCAGGTGTAAAGGAGAAACAAGGTTGAAGAGCAAGAAACACCAAGTGGTAAATACAAAGTCCTTTGGAGAAGAAAAATAATTCATTGGGGTGGGCCCGAGGTTGTTCATATGTTGATATTTCCAAAAATAATGTGTCATGGTATGGAATACCTGAGAGATATTTTTGGGAGAAAAATATTTACAAATATATAGATATTTGGTTAATTTAGCATAGTACTGGTTTGCAATCCCTCATGCAGAGCTCCAACATCTGAACAGCTTGGAAAGCTGAACATGTTTTATAACTCAACAGACTGCAAACCTTACCTGAACAAATGTGAGGCTGTTTATTGTCTTGATTTATTTCATTTAATGTAGATGACTATATTTTGCTATAGAGACAGTAAGGTGTGCACTTGGAGTTGTTATGCAACATATGCTGCATGTACCCTATTACACATCTAAACAACTGAAAATTTATAAATGGCAAATACAATCAAGCTTCAAGGACTTCTGGATCAAGGACTGTGGATCTGCATAACCATTTATTAATTAAAACTATAGGTTGGAATTATTTTGAAAGTGTTACTGTTAAGAATGAACCCACTGTTCATTTTTCAGTGAATCACAGTGTGTATTGTCATTTCCAAGTTCTGCAGAAAATAAATTAAATTTCTTGCATCTGACATTCCCCATACAGATTTGGCTTTTCAACGCTTGACCTCCCCTCTTTTGATTATGAAACACCTACTAACATCCCAAAGAAAAATTACAATTAATATTCTAAGAAATGCATTTTGTACAATAATATTTAGTAATCATCTGAGTAGTTAGCTGAAGTTTATGAATAAGGAGGAAACAATTCTATTATTTTCCAGCATGATAAATCTTGGCATAGCAAATACCACAGACTGGGTGGCTTAAACAAAACAAATTTATTTTCTCACAGTTCTAGAAGCTAGGAGTCCCAGATCAAGGTCCCACAGGCTTCCAGCTTCAGGTGGAGCTCTCTTCCTGGGTTGGCCATCTTTCTTCCTCTTCTCATAAGGTCACCCATCTTTTTTTAATATTTATTTATTCATTTTACACAAGAACTGGGGTGCAGGCCAGATGTGCGGGTGGGTGAGAGGATTCACCAGAGACAGAGCGGGAAACAGAACAGGCAGACTGACAAAATAAACTGCTGAGGGAGCAGCGGGCACGACAGGAGAGGTCTGCCGTACCATGTGCTACCCTTTCAGGCTGGCTGGGATCGAACCAGAGTTGCAGAGGCTGTGGACAGGTTCACAGAACAGTTCTCAACCACCTGCGCCACCAGGGGAGGCCCAAGGTCACCAATATTATAGGATTAGGGCTCCACTCTTATAAGCCCACTCTTAGGAACTCAGTTAATCTTAATTACCTCCTAAGACCCTGCTCTCCAAATACAGTCCCATTGCTGTTTAGGCCTTAGTGCCTATATTTGGGGGTACCAGGGAGGGACTCGATCCATACCCTGTAGCAAGGAGTGTGGACGTTGAAGTAACAAATACTGATTATGTTAGTAGAGGTAATAAAGATTACAAAGAAGGTCATTTAACGTGAAAAATTTAAAATTAAGATTAAGATAATGGAGATGCATCATTCCATTAGGCTGAGAAAAGTATACAATGGAAATGGAAAAGTTGAAAAAGTTCCCACAGAAGCCAGTAGGTGGGGAGGGAAAGGCAATGATGAGTTGGCATCTAGTGTATAAGTGGAGGGACTAGACTGGGGACAGAGGAGCTGCAACTTTGTGAGAGGAAGGGAAAGGGTCGATGTGGATCCTGCTGTAGTTTGAAACAGAAGTGATATAGACAGAAACTGAGTAAATATTTCTAGTAGCATCAGTTTCCTTGAAATTCATGTTATGTCAGACAAGTTGAACAAATCTAAGGATGACAATTGTGTTTTCCTTCCATATTTTGAAGTGACTTATTTTCACACAAAACAAAGAGGGTACATTTCCAGTATGTGGTGGCAGTTCATGGGCTATGCATCCATCTGTATCTATATCTATCTATATAGACATATATCTATAGCTATATATAGATCTACACTCCTTATGCATTTAAATGGATTTTCAGCAGCCAAAGAAATAGTTATGTTACAGAGCAGCCCTTTTCCCCCTAACAGTTACAACATTAATAACTTACCTCTACTGCTTCTACTTTTGAAGTTAGAGATTATAAAACAAAATCTCATAGCCTCAAAGCCCATAATTACTAAAGTTATTTCATATCTCTGCAGTTGGTTACATCTGAATGGACAGTGCACCATCTGCCCCATCCTCATTCCCGGAGAATGATGAGGTTGGCAGATTACCAGTCCATCAGCAAGAACAAGTCTGAGCACCAGCTACATGGATGAAAAAACACCTGAGCAGCTGTTTGTGATGTCATGAAAGATGAGGAACTTCAAATAGAGAGAAAGGAAACACATTTAAAGGATTCTATGTAAGATAACTTTAATCCAAGTGACTCCCCAGGAAACTGGAAAGCAAAGATCTAGCAAATCTTCATTCTCTCATTTAGCCCGCCACCTACCCCCCAGCCACACACTGTCAAACACAGATCTAGGCACCAAGAATAGTGCAGGTGGCAGAAGGTCAAGGACAAATACCAGCTCATGGCAGGCAAGGATGTTGTTAAATAAATAATCACAACTGAGTGAGGTGTTGTGATCAGCATGCCTTGGAATTATGAAATCATAGAATAGAAAGACTTAACTAGGATGTGGCATTTAGAATCCAGAGGATAAGTAATAGTAATTAGATGAAGTGGAGGAAGCATTTTGGAAATACAGAAGAGCAAAAAAGGTAAATAGCTGTCTAGAATTATGAGCAAGAACAGAAGTAATTCAGGATCTCTAAAGCATAAAAACCCAAAAAATGATAATTAAAAAAAAAAAAAAAACAGTGAGCAAAACTGAGGGGGAACGTTGGCAGTTGGCAGGTCAAGAATGACTTTCTAATTCGAATTATTTGAAACAAATCCTATGGATGCTGAAACATTACTGAAGTGTCTTAAGCACTCTGTGTGTGGGGAGGGGGGTGTGTAGAGGGAGAGGTCAGATTTGTATGAAAGAATTAAAGATGTATTTTAGGTAAATAATCCACTATCAGTATTTAGGGTAGATTAGAATTGAGGAGACCAGTCCTTGGGTAATGGCAGTAGAGAGGTGGGATAATGCAGATTTATGACAAACAACACTTTGAAATAAATGAGTTTACATACTTGAGCTGTGCAGATCAGGGTTCAAACCATGGGTGTAGTTTCCACTGGAACTGTGGCCCCCTCATAGCCTGTGACATCTAAATGACTTGCTTCTACAATATCTAACCTTGTGCTTTGCATTGGGCTGTTTTATGTGTTTTAATTTTTCTCCTGAAAATGTCAAACTCTGTTTTGTACTACCGAGGAACGTAGTTTGGTTTGTGGAGTTGACTCCGAATCAGAGCCTAGGGAATCACCAAGCTGAACCCAACTTGTGCTGCAGAACAGTAATTAGCAACCAGCCCAAATCATGGGAAAATGCACGGCTAGAGTTTTTCTCTGAGATGGAGTCTTGTTAAAGCAAAGAAGACAGATGCCACTGCTTTCTGCCAAACATCGATTCCAACCCTGTTAGTGCATCGTGTAAAGATGAGAGAACAAGACTCACACTGAAAACAAAGCAGCCAAAAGGGCTGGTGTGAGGCTATGCCCTCTGGGCTGGGCTGGGCAGCCTGGTCTGGCCAGGTCTCACCCCTCCTGTTTGTCAGGAGGTTCGGCAGCCAGCCTGCTCCCATTGCGGGAAAATATGAGGAAGATCTGGGACTTGATCTTAGAAACAGAGCCTGCAAACAAGTGTACCTGGGAATGGAGCAAATAGAACCATGTGAGCCTAAAGACAAGCCCATCTGAATCTGTAAGTGTTTAAGGAGAGATACTGAAGACATCAGGTTGCCATGAAAAAGATGGATATTAAAAGCAACTTTGTTTGGCCACATTGAGACTCCCTACTGAATATCACTGAGGCTGACATACTGGTGGCCAGGGAGGCTGGCTTCACATGCAGCTTATTCCCATCAAGGCCGGGCCTGGGAGTTATTAGAGGCAGAGTGGAACTCTTTCATCTTCAATAACTGTTTATTAACACACGGTTAGCACTCTGTAGCTCACTTGCATGTGCTTTCTGGTCATAAATAGAGGGCAGATGGCATGCCACTGCCAAAAGGGACACCAAGCTTCGCAAAGCTTGGCTCTGCTCCACCAAGCTCCAGGTTGGGAAGTGGAGAGATTTCTGGGCTTTCTGGCATTCCGGAGGGATACATTGGGAAACAGTTTTGGAATTCCTGCACAGCATCCTGTTGAGAGGTGGGGTCTGAATCACATAGGCCTCCCCTAGAAGGAGCTGATATTTTGGATCTACTGCCTGGGCAATCAGAAGCACCTGCCTCCCAGAGAGAGTCCCTGGTGTTGGGGACCACCTGCCTGGATGCCTGTCTACAGTCATGGGGCGGGTAGAGGGAGATTCCACAAGCAGAACTGGGCTTGGGCATGCGCCTGCCAGCCAGAGGCTGCAAAGCTGCTTGGCGTGATGCCGGCCCTGCAGGCGTCCCTCAGTCCAGATGGGCTCTTTCTTTTCCTTTTCTACCAGAACTGCTTTGCTGTAAGATATACTGGAGAACGGGCAATCAATCCTCTGATAGCAAAACAAGGACATTCAGGTCACTGAGAATTACGCAGAGGTGTGATAGCATGACCTAGGAGAGAGGCTGAAAGCAGAACAGATAACAGCCTGAGCACACTCAGCGTGATGCCAGCAGTTCCAGAGCGTGTCAAACCATGTGGTCCCAGCAGACACCCACTCTCACACCAAGTAGCCAATTAGGATGAGGGGTTTCCAAAACAGGACAGGGCCTTGACAGAGTGCTGATAAGGGTCCTATCACTGAGTGCCAAGGAGGGTCATTTAGTCTAGGACTCAAATTTAGACTTGATTTTATCTCCAAATGAACTTATTTAGTCACTGAGATACAGTGCCCAAATTGAAAGATGTTCTTTAAAAATCATCCCATTAACAGACTATATGTCTCCTCTGATACATGAAAAATCAATACTTTCATAAGCCCAGGTTATGTTGTGAATATAACAATATACTTTATCTTACGTTTTGCCATGACTAATTTGCTAAATATAAGCAAAATGTTTCTATATGCAAAATGTGACAGTATTTACAACACTCTTGTTATAGCTTCATGTTTTAATATACATGGAGTTTCAACAATGTAGAAGGTACTCATCTCTCTTTTGAGCTCTGAGACATCCTGCTCTTTCCTCCCTCTTGTTGCTAAAAAATAAACTATATAATTCACATTGTAATGAGGACACTATCCACTTATTCTTAGAACTAACAAACTAACACATTAGTTGTAGAACCTGAAAAAATAGCATAAAGCTGAACATACTCTTTGACAGTATGGTATGTAAAACGAGACACATCTGCTCTGGTCCTGGCTCTGCCAGCTGCCTGGATGCTTGTCTAGGTGACAGTCATTGTGCTTCCTTGAGCCCTGATTTTCTCACCTATAAGACAAATCTACCACAGAGGATTAAATGGACTATGTGAAGCTATGTGAAACACAGGACTCGGCACAGAGATGCTAGTTTCCTTCCTAGAATCCTGTTTCTGGAATTTAGTTTTCCGTGAGATGAAGTCTTTTAAATTTTAACATTTTTCTATTTTCACTGATAAGAGATTTTATCTATTCTATTAGAAATACCCGAAGGAAATCTAAGTCTCCCAAAGGCTGCATTAATTTGCTTTTGTTTCTGTGCCTTCCCTGAGGCTCTCCACCCACTCTTCCCTAGAAGCAGGGGATTTCCAATGGAGATCCTGATCTATGAAACTGTAGCCATGGTCCCTGGAACAAATGCAGAAATGACCCTCTCATAGAGAGGCAATCCCTGGAGAGCAGAACACGCTACCACCAGAAAAACTGTACCTCTCAACTACTCCCGTCTGACCTTACCCAATGAAATCTGGAGGCATCCTCAGACTGACCCCAAAGTTTCTTTCTGTCACAGGCCTTTGTCCACAACCTGTTGAGAAGTGACCATTTTCCCCTACTGGGGATCCCTAGTTGACAGACGTTGATGGATCCCAGGCTCACGCTGGCATAGATGAGCACTGGGAGAAGGGACCAGCACCCACCTTGGTTTCTACAACACCTTCTCTTTGCTTCTCCTCTTTGTGAAATACTGCCCCTCTTCCCACACTCCACCTCCATGTGCTAGTTGTCTCCCGAAGCTCAGATCCCGAGAATTATAATTCAAATTACAAATGAGAGGCATGTTTGTATTTTTCTCAGTTTTTGAGGTATAATTTACAAATAAAATGGTAAGATTTTAAAGTACACATCCTGGATTGACAGCCCAGCTACTTAATGAAGACATTCATTCCACATGTGTCTTTTGTGTGTGAGAGAACATTTCAGTTCTATTCTGTTAGCAATTTTCCATTATATAGACAGGGTTATTAAATATCATCATGACAATTTACATTAGATCCTCAGGCTTTATTCACTTAATAACTGAAGCTTGTGCCCTTTTACCAACCTCTCCCTCTGCTCTCCACACCCCCTCACCCCTGGCAGTCACTTTTCCATTCCTGTTTCTATGAATTTGACTTTTTTTGATCCCATATACATGATGCCCTACCCTATTTATCTTTCTCTGTCTAGCAATATACATACTTTTAAACATACACACTGCCATTGCTTTATTTGCCTAGAGAATGGATGTGATGAAATAAGCTTTCCTACAACAATAAACAAGAAACCTTTAATTGCAGGTAAGAAAGAAAGAATGTTTTATGTGTGTAGGTTCATCACAAAATAGGCCAAAATAAATTATAAACTATACATGTATTTTAAGACTATAAGGTGTTAATTAAATGCATCATTGCATAAATGGTTAGACTAAATGAGACATTCGAAGTGTGGGAGATGTATGAGTTAAGGAGAAGCGACTGAGATTGCAAAAGAGGGACATATATAATATACTGACATAAAAGATTCTCACTGAATAAAGCCAAACCTTTCTACTTTTGTGTTTTTAAAAGAGGGTAGAAGCCAGAAATGGACATATGGTCTCCCCAAGGAGGAAAGGAGACAGATGCAAAATAAGTTATGTTCTTGCCACAACAGGTGATCAAGAAATTTATAATTTTGGAATTAATAATGAAGACAACTCCAAGGCCAGAGAGTAAACTGTCACAGTATTTTGAAGACAATGGCAGAAGAAAAAAGAACATCAACCTTATGAGAAAAAGTCAAAGTTTAACACCTGGAAAAAACATCTTTCCCTTAACCCTGAAAGCTCAGCTGTCTTTGTAGAAAGAACCCCTTTGGGGTGCAGAGTCTCATACCCCCTTCCCCTATTTCCCTAGTCAGGAGACTAGAGCAGACTCTTACAGGACTTGAAGACCAGCCAAACTGTCATGTGACCACAAAGAGAAGGAACAAGGATGGGGGCGATTGGGTTGGGCCATGGCAGGGGAAGTCTATGGAGGATTTAGGAAAGATTGAAAAGACAAACAAAAGAGAAGGGGCTGTGGAAGGGGAAGAGAGAGAGGCAAGGCTTTGGGGAAGAAAGGGATCGATCTGGAAAGTGGAGCATCATGCTCTGGGGCATGCCTGGAGGGTAAACCATGGAACACAGCAAGAGAAACACACCCATGTTGTCAGTTATTTACATTAGAACAATATATCAATTGATAAACCAAAAGATATGCTACAACCTATATGGGGAATATGTGTCATCTTAAAAGTACCTACACCTGCCTGAGAAGTCCCAGAACACCAAGTACCTGACTCATCCAATCTTTAAACTAATGCCAGAGGAATCTTGCTAATTCCTATCTTTCAGGTGCAACATAAGTTTAGCTCCTGCCAGAGAAGGTTACTACGAATTACAAGGGAGACATTCCCTAAATATCCAGCTCTGGCATTTGCAGGTAACTGGACATTCACTGAAAGTCCCCAGGTTTGGTGGGTCCTAGGACCCAGACCACCAGAGCCCACTGCCTCTTCTGGGCCACATAGAGGCTGGCTACTGTGGGGAACTGAGAGGTTATGCTACTTAAATACTTTTAGGTAAAAAAACAGTTTTAAGTAGAGGAAGGGAAAGGTGATAATGTAAACTTACCTTCATTCCTATCTGAATTTCAGGCCACACTGAGAGAACAGTGATGAGGAGGCACTACCTACCTTCTAGAGAAGTGGTTCGCTACCCTAGTATTCATTAGAATCACCTGAGCAACTTTGGAAACCCAGATTCTTCCAGAATCTCATAAGGGCTGAGTCTGCAAAACATAGGCACTCAAGGCATATTTTAAGGAACTCCCTAGGGGATTCTGATACTTAGCCACATTTCTGGACCAAATTGCAGTCCTGGGACAAGCTGAGGATAATGTTAACTTCATTAAAATTCAACAACAACCACAAAAAGGTGTTTACTTCAACTGATTATGACCAACTTCATGAAAGCAGAAGGTAATAACTGACATTGCCCGTCTGCTTAGTTTGTTGGAGGCACTGGGCTAAGCAATTTATGTAGATGACTTCATTTAATCGTGATGATAATTTATGAGGTAGGACAATCATTATCCTTCTTTTACTAGTGATGAAATCAGGGCTTTGAGAAGTTAAATAATTTGGCCAAGGTTAACCATTAGTTACATTAAAAATGTTCAAGGGACTAGAAGTAAAACCCGAAAGGTACTTGTAAAGTATTTATGAAATTAAGCCTGACTCTCTCAGTGATCTCTGAGTTTTTGAGGCACATTCCTGAGTTATTGAATAGAACCTAAATTTGGATTTCTCCTTTGCAAATTAGGGGCAGCCTGACCTCATTCTTTGGAATGGGTTTGCCTACTTCAGATGATTCAGAAGTGGGGAACGATGTATTTTATGGTGTTTAAAAGGTATTTATGCAAAAGCTTGGTCTGAACTCAAGTAAATTTCATTGGAGAAGAACCTCAGTTTAAATTAAATCAAAACATTGATCTTGTTTGGAAGATTTGTTAAATAATCACACTTTGGAAATGTTTTTATGACTTAAAAAAGGTAGCAGAGCCAATCCCAGGTTGATCAAGTACATGTTTATCTGTTAGATTCAAGTGAGTTCTAAGGCTTGAGAATAAATTATTTTCTAGTGGAGAATGGTCCTTGAGAGTGTTATTTTGGCAATGGAAAGATCGCCTAACGTAACCCCAAATCCATAAAACTGCAAATAAATCATGCTTTAATACTACCATTTGTATAGGGCTAAGTGGGTGCTTTTACTGAGGACCAGATTCCCAAGTACTGACAAATGGGGCAGAGACACCTCAGCACCTGTGAGGAGCTGTGTAGGAATTCCAAAGCCCTCTAGTTCATCATGTCCTCAGACACAACAGCTGAGAAAGTCATCCTTCAAGGTAGGGCTTTAGCAACTTGAATTCAATCACTGAATACTTGGCAATTGTATGCTTCACAGAGCAGATAGAAGCTACAACATATTGGAAGTTTGCTTGGAATAAACAAATCTTTTAGAAGGTAAGTCTTGTCTAATACAAACTAAGGTCATAAACAACACTATTTGGGTTAAGCTAAGGTAGGAAAATAAAAAGGCTTTTTGAGACCCTATCATTTTGCAAATGTTGACTCATCCCATGGAATCTTAGAATTTTGTGTAAGGACCCTACTGATGAATCCAAGGATGAATCCCAAATATGGTAATTATTCCTATCTAAATAAGTACTTTTTTTTTTTTAATTTACAAGTGACCATCAGAAACAACAGAGATGTATGATGTTTGAAGTAGCATCACTGGCAGCATTATGATAAAGAAACATGAGCTTTGAAATTAAGAAAATGCATCTGTTTATTTGAATTCTAAATTCCTCCCCTTTAAAGTGTGTAAATTTTGGAGCCCTCCCTGGTGGTTCAAGGGGTTAATTACAGCACTGTGAAGCTACCTGCAGCCTCTGTAGCATGAGTTCGATCCCTGGCCGGCCAGGGAGCTACCCACATGGCACAGCAGAACATCCAAAATAGCATAGAAAACTTTCTCAAATACAGGAAGGCTAATGTTTGTAAATAAGTTTTAATATTATCATGGTGGGGGGATGTTGTCTTGCCCACTGCTCCCCTCAGCAGTGTATTTCAGTCAGTCTGCCTGTTCTGTCCCCCACTCTGTCTCTGGTGAATCCTCTCACTCCCTGCACCTTATATGAATAAATAAATAAATCTGTTTAAAAATGTGTGTAAGTTTATGACAATTCATTTCTCGTCCCATCATCTGTCATTACTAGAAGAATGAAAAGTGTAAACAGTAAGAGAAAGTTCTAAGAAGGCCATACCTGTGATGCAGCTGCACATTTCTGGCAACTATAGATGTTCCATTAGCATCATTTGCCCTCCTGGTTTTCTTGAAATGTTTCATCTTCCATTTTAACAACACTGCTGTTTGCCACCAAGCTACAGACCATATCGAAAGTATCCAAAAAGTAAAAAAAGAACAGCATGTATTTCAGAGACCTCAGGGTTATGGAAAATAATAATAGAATTAAATGAGGTGACAAATTTGAACTGGGCTTGAGAAAAAATATTCTCTTGCAAAGACTTCCCTTCCATTTTTCTCTCCCTCTCAAATTTCTCAGAAAATTTTCTTTTGATTAAAATATAACACTTGGAATTTTTTTCTAACATATAATGCCTAGTCATTTTTATGTTATCTCTGGTATATGTATATGCATATATACATGTTCAAATGTGTAAAATAAGTTTAATACATTTTGCTTGTTGCAATATTTCACATATGTTATTTAACTTTGCTTTCATAATTCATCTCATTCTGAAAAAAATAAAAAGTATTACCTTTGGAATGAGGCAAAACAGGAAAAACCTCCACTCTAGGAAAATAATATTAGATTTGACATAAATTAGATGCTTGCCAGTAACTCAACCACACCTGTCAAATAAGATATTAAGATGTGAAATAGAATATTAACAAAAGTTGATTTTGTTAGTGATTAAGCATAAGATTTAACACTTGTATAACCAAAAGGAAGGGTAGTCTGAAAGCAAATCTATTTTGGTTAGTGAAGTAAATATTTATCCTATAAAGAGATTTACCATCCAAATTTTCACTGTATTTTCTCTTCCAATAGGACTTTGGAAATAAAGGAAAAAAAAAGGTATCTCATTACTCTCCTCTACTCTTATTTAGCAGCACTCTTCAGAAGTTGTTAAGCACAAGGAAAATGAAAATACAATGAAAGCAATCCTGCCACGACATGATAAAGAAGTCCATAATTGTGTCAGTGATCCTGAGGTTAACTGGAGGGAGGTGAGAGAGGTGCATCCGGAGGGAAGTGAGGACTTCAGCATTCTAAGCCTGCCTTTTTGTGGCTGCTCAATTAGGGCTTAGTTCCTCCTGGACATGCAAACCTCCTGCCCAGTTTTTGATGTGCATGTAAATTACCTGGGGACCTTGCAGGTTCTCCTGCTGTGTGTCTCCATGGGCCATCGGATTTTGTGTCTTTGTCCAACCTCTCCCACCCCCAGGTGACGCTTCTGCTTCAGGTTTCTGGACTACATTTTGAGTACAGAGGGTGCAAACAGTACGGCTGCTTATGGATGTTTTTATAGCTTCTTACAGAATTTGTCCCAAAGTTCCAAAATAGCATAGAAAACTTTCTCAAATACAGGAAGGCTAATGTTTGTAAATAAGTTTTAATATTATCATGGTGGGGGGATGTGCTATTATTTTTCTCTTTTTATCTACTAATGTGTGACATTAAAATATGTGAGAAAAGTTGGCCAAGTGAATTCAATTCATTTTACCAGAATTTTTAAATTTGGGGGGTTTTTACTTCAAGCCAGCTATAATAGGCCTGGCACAATTTTTCTCAACAGATTTCTCTCATTATGCTGGGTTGACAAGGCATATTTGCTATAAATATTAGGTAAGGGCTAAAGTAAGTATTGACTTTTTAGAAAATATTGGAATTTACTGATGGGGACCCTCCATTCCATTGGAAGAAGGTATGTGAATAGATATAATGCTTTTGAAAGTCAATCTGGTAATATACAAATCATACTTTTTTTTTTTTTTCATTGAGGTATCATCAACTTACAACATTGCATATTACTTAGAGGTACTGGAGCAAAACTTTCAGGTATAGTGGACATGCCGCACCCACCACCAAGTCACCCACCTCTTCCACCATGGTCTACTTGGTCTTCTCCCCACTTTGATCTGCTTCCTCTGGTAGCCTCAATTTTATAGTCAGTTTTCTAGTGTTTTCTATTCTTTGATTTTATCTCATCCTTTGTTCTGTTTCTTTATATTCCACATAGAAGTAAAACTATCTGGATTTGTCTTTCTCCTTCTGAGCAGCATCACCCCCTCCAGTTCCATTAATGTCACAAATGGCAAAAGCTTATCTTTATTTATAGCTGATTAGTAATCCAATGTGTATATATACATTTTCCTAATCCACATGTTTCCATAACTTGACTATTGTAAATAGTGCTCTAATAAACATAGACGTGCATATATCCCTTCAAATTTGTGTTTTGCATTATTTGTGTAGATACCAAGGAGTGGAATTGCTGAAATGTATTATACATCTATTTTTTATATTTTGAGAAATCTCCATACTATTTTCCATAGAGGCTGAAACAGTTTATATTCCCAACAGTGTACAAGAGTTCCTTTTTTCCCATGCTATATGTGATATGTGATGCCACTATATGGTCCAAACCTAAGGGTTGTTGTTGTTGTTCCAGGGGTGGAACAGCTTATAACTTGCACATTTGAGCATGGTAAGACTGTTTATAACCTATAGAAAGAGTCAAGAATTAGTATACCAGATGTTATTGTATTTCAATTATTTTCTAAATTTCACAAGTTTTCTATGATGAACAAGCTTTCTTTCATAAATAATTATATTAAAATTAAAGAAATAAACTAACCTGATAGTTGGTTCTCCCATTTTTTTTTTGCCAGATTTCCATCTCAGAGGATATCACAATGCATTCCAAAAATTTTATTATAATGATGAGTTAGTGTTCATTTAACTATTTCTGAAAGGGTCTCCCCCTTTAATTTTTTTTTTTTTTTAGCCAAAAGACATCTCATAGGATTGTATTCTCTCTGAATCAAGGTTAAAAACATCCACATCCAGGCCATCCCTGGTGGCACAAAGGGTTAAGCACAGCACTGTGAAGCTATCCACAGTCTCTGCAGCAGCATGAGTTTGATCTCTTGCCAGGGTGCTAACCCACATGGCGCAGCAGACCTCTCCTGTCTTGCCTGCTGCTCCCCTCAGCAGTGTATTTCAGTCAGTCTGCCTGTTCTGTTCCCTATTCTGTCTCTGGTGAATCATCTCATTCTCTCCCCTAACTCTGGCCTGTACAGTTCTTGTATGCATAAATAAATCTTAGAAAAAAAAAATCCACATCCAATACTATCTGTGTTCCAGGCACACAACTAAGTGTATTCTTGGGTAATCTGCTTGGCTTGCTCATGTGCTGGTTGTGAGGGCTTCCAATAACACTGATGGTTTATCACTAGTTTGTTGTATGGGAATTATTAATAGATCAGTTTTTTCATGTACAAAATTTTGAATATAAATTGACCTCTAGAGAACAATATGTCCACTAACTCTAAGCTAATTAATATTAGTCTGTACTTTTCGGCAAAAGGAAACCATGACTCATAGAATGAGCTGATTCCGTAGAATGGGTGAGGCTGATGTTACAGGTCCTTAAATAAAGACAGCCATTAAGGGAGAATGGAAAGAGAAGGGTTTTACTTTGAACAGAGAAGGGATCAGAATAAAGAAAGGATTTTTATATAGTAGAGTACCCCTGTTCATAAAGGAATGAAGGAGTCATGGGAAGAATTTATAGAGAGGAAGACGAAAAGCTTCCTGAGGACAGGAGTGTTTATTTATTTATTTATTTTTTTGTTTATCATGGCCTCCCAGAGTCAGAGAGCATGATATAGGAAACTGCTTGTTTCATGAATGGAGATGATTGCATCTTGGGCAATGAACAGAAATATGGCTCCTTAAAAAGCTATAAAATTAGGGCCTCCCCTGGTGGCGCAGCAGTTGAGCACTGGGCTACGAAGCTGCCTGCAGGCTCTGCAGCACCAGTTCCATCCCCGGCCACCGGCGAGGGTACCACATGGCATGACAGACCTCTCCTGCCACGCCCGCTGCTCCCCTCAGAGGTGTATTTCGTCAGTCTGCCTGTTCTGTTCCCTGCTCTGTCTCTGGTGAATTCTCTCACTCTCCTGTGCTTCTGACTATACCCAGTTCTTGTATAAATAAATAAATAAATCTTAAAAAAAATTAAAAAGGCTATAAAATTATGTCATGAACATTTCTCCAAAGAGGAAATGCAGATGGCCAACAGGCATATGAAAAAATGTTCAACATCCCTTATAATCAGGAAATGCAAATCAAAACTGCATTGAGATACCACCTTACACTAGTAAAAATGGCATATATCAAAAAAACAAGCAAAAAGTGTTGGAGAGGATCGTGGTGAAAAAAGGAACTCTCCTACATTGCTGTCGGGAGTGCAAACTGGTCCAAACACTATAGAAAGCTTTCTGGAGTTTCCTCAGTCTACTAAAGATGGAGCTACCATATGACCCCACAATTCCACTCCTAGGGATCTACCCAAAGGACACAACACGCTGATTCAAAAGAACACCTGTACCCTATGTGTATTGCAGCACTATTTACAATAGGTAAAACCTGGAAACAACCCTAATGCCCAAAAATAGATGACTGGATCAAGAAGATATGGCATATATACACAATGGAATATTATTCAGCAATCAAAAAAGATAAACACATGCCATTCTCAGCAATGTAGATGGAACAAGAAGGAATTATGCTCAGTGAAATAAGCCAGAAGGAAAAAGAAAACTATTGGATGGTTTCACTTATAACAGGAATATTGGGGAACCAAATAAGACATTAGTGTAAAAAAAAATAATAACAGTACAAAACACAACAATGCAAAAATGGACAATTATAAATCAGAGACATCCTGCAGGGGAGGAGGAGGGAGAGGGATCGGAGGGAGGGAGGAGCACAAGGGACTGAGGTGATTGTGCACGGGTGCCTTGGTGAAGGAAATTCTTTGGGGATTCAATCTAAGGGGGTGGGGGGTAGCAAATATTGTTTAAAAATGAACAATGATGTAAAAAAATTTAATAATATATATAAAAAATTAAAGAAATTATGTCTTGAAATCATGATAGTTGTAAAAACAGAAGGCAAGGATTGGATGGAATAGACAGGGGATTCATAACACCTTAAATGATGGAAGTAGGAGAAAAATTCCCTCATTTTTCATGTTGATTATTTGGAACAAATTTTTAATATCTGAAATAGGTAAAAACCTGTGGGAGAACACAGAAAAATCAAAGTTACAAAATAAAATTATCCAGGATGTTGCCTCCATCAGGGCAGTAATCAACAGATCTGAATCTTGCTAGTCTCATTTCAAAAACCTGTAACTCTCCAGAAGAGTATGAGCACTGATGCTGGAAGGATTTCAGAAAGTGAAGATCTACAACAGAAATATTTCTAGTAGACTTTTTTGAGTCATGGGAACTATGGAGCAAGTCCACTTCTCTCCAACTCAAAGACAAAGTCATGAAACCCTCAGTCTCTTGAATGATCTTGCCTGTATTGTTCTTATTAGTTGGCCTGCACAAGGAATCTCTTATAATTTAAGATGTTTACTTTCAACTGCCTTTTATACTTAAGAGTATTGCCATAAAAATTTTCTATTCCTCTTGCTCAAAAAGTTAAACAAAATGGTCTTTTAAAAAGATTCTTTAAACATTTTTTCTTTTAAAATGTATTTTGATAATTATTTTATCATATTGACTAAAATTAAATAAATCTTAAAATTTAACTTGTAAATCTGAATGCAGACTAAAATTCAAATTAAAAACAACACATCTCTGCTTTTTATTAGCACATAGAAGATATGTGAAATTCAAAATTCAGTTTTACTTTCTTTTTATGAGCTACATTCTTTTAAAAAAATAAAACAAAATTTACTCAAGTCCATAGCTCTGCCCTTCTGATTTCTAAATTTAGCTTCCAGTTTTAGAAGAATTTGCATACTCTTGAATAAATGCCACTGAAGGGGGAAAGTGGTTTAGTAAAACTACTTATATGCAGATCCCCTCCTAAAGTGCCCTGTGAATAGCTTTTATTAAGCAAGATTAAAATTGCTCATTATCCCAAAATAACTTCGGTGCATGTGATGTTATAAAAAAAGCATACACCGTAATCAGTTTGACATTTTTGGAATTTCGAAAGGTAATTAGGCTCTCCTTCTTAAAAAAAAAAAAAAAAAAAAACCTGCTATTGTGAGCATTTCCAGTGAAGTATAATCTTCGTTTTCATAGATATTTAAGCTTGCATTAACTTATCTCTAAACTCACTGATGGTAGTACACGATCAAATACAGGGAAATTCGCCTTTAAAGGGCAGATTGGTGACACAAATTAGAAGAATATTTGAGGAGAGACACTTGGGAAATTCATCATAGTTGCCATTCACTGGTCTTGCCTAGCATGTTGTGATTAAATGCTATACTCTGGAGACCGACACTCATGGAATGAAATCTATTCCACATACTAGGATAGAGTCTCAGGAAAGTTACTTTGCTTCTTTCTTCTCACTTTTCACCTCTGAAAAAAGGAGAATAACTAAAAGAACCATATGAAACAGTTTGCCCTTGAGAATATCTATTTATGCTTGTTGTCAGGTCTAATTATTAATAGTGACTTCTTTCAACTCTCTAAAGTGTCTCTGTTTGCATGATAAATTACTAACTCACTGTAATGCAAAGGAAGCATTGTTAGGAGGATTTGCTCAGCACAATTCCTGGCACATCATTAGCATTGGAACACATCCTATGAAATAGGGGCTGCTGCATCCTGCCTGCTAAACTATGGCTGTCTGGGGCCAAAAATATTCCACACATAGGACTAGGCACATAGCTTAGTCCTGCAAGTGCATTGTAAAAATTACCATAACCATTGTATTTTTCCCACCCTGAAATACCTGTGTGTGTGGAGTTCACACATAGCCAGGAAATTGGAATTAGACAAAAAGACTTAATGTTGCAATTCAAGATGATCTTTTAGACAACTGTGCAAGAATGCCTAAGTCCAGTTGGTCCACACCAGATAGCCCTCTTTAGCTGGAGAGAATTTGTATCCATGGTCCAAATCAATGTCTTGTCTCTAAAAATGTAAAGAAACCGTGATCTGTTCATTATCTCCTTATGGACCTGGTGGGTATTGGGGCCTGACTCACCGACTCAGGGGACAGCAGATAGGAAAACCCAATTATTTGGATCTTAACCTAGGTTTTTTTTTTTTTTTTTTTTTTTTTTCTCACTGGTCATCATTATGAGATGAATTTATATAAAATACTTTTTAAAATTGCAGTTAAGAACCACTACATTCAATTTCTCTCTTTTCAGTCCAGGATATAAGGAAATAGGGAGTCACTACTCCATCTTAACAACAGATTTAAAAAAGTGAACAAACTGAAAATCAGTAACTCTTTTGCAATCCATCAAGGAAGTCATGTCAGAGGGCAAACCATAGCCTCCAGAAATAGAGACAGTAGATTCCCATGAGCACCATCTTCCAGGGAAACGTGTACTGAGGCAGAAGAAACTGAACTGTAATTGAAGAATTCCTGGTAGCTATGGGTGGACATATATGAGAATTAGTACAGCAGTGAGAGTAAAAATAAGATGCAAAATTGTAAAAAAGAAAAAATAAAAAACCTCCTAGAAGATAACAGGAGAACATCTAGCTGAAGTTGCATATGTCAAAGGCAACATGCATGAAAGAAATAATCCTTAAGCTTATTGTAGGGGTCAGGAATGGCCACTGAGCAGGTTTTCTGATCCCATGCAGACGGGGCAAAGCAGGAGTCAGAGTCCTCAGTGGCTTTTTGCAGGTCTTTTATTGGGATTTAGCGAGTACATGGCAGGCAGGAGTGCTGGGGGGCAGGGAGGCTGGCAGTCCTCCCAGCCCCCAGCAAATCCTCACTCTATCTGGGCTCTCTGGCCTTCTCTGCTTCTGCTTCTCCTGCTTCTCTCTCGGCTTCTCTTTCGGCTTCTCTCTCGGCTTCTCTCTTGGCTTCTCTTTTGGCTTCTACTGGCGTTCCCTTGACGACGCCCTTAAAAGCCCAGTCTCAGCCCAGGTGAATCCCATCTACCTATGCCACACCCTACTCCAGGTGCCCGCCATCAGGCATGCATTCAGGACAAGGATCCATCATCTATCCTGATGGCGGGAGGGCAGAAAAACCTGACATTTTCTTTACCCTACACTTACCTACATTAAAATTTAAATCTCTGACTTTGCTGACTACACTGTCAAGAAAATGAGAAGACAAGCTACAGGCTGAAAGAAAATTCTTGCAAAACACATACATGATGAAAGATGGTTATGCAAAATGTCTAAAATACTCTGAACCTTCACAATAAGAAAATGAAAGTTTTTATTTTACCTTTTTCCAGTGTTTTTCCTTTATTTATAAAGATTCAACCTTCTGACTTACCGCTGCTTTTTTTTTTCCCCCTCTCTGAAGAACTTTTAAAGTTTCTTGTAAAAAAGGCCTACTAGCAACACAGTTTCTCCATTGTTACTTGAGAAAGTTTTTATTTCTCCTTCAATTTTGAATGCTAATTTCTTGGGGAACAGAAATCTAGTTGGTGTTTTCCTTCAGTAGTTTTCTCACAGTTCTTGGAAATTCTGCTCCATTTCTTTATTCATTCCCTTTCTTCCTTATGCTTTTCCATTTTCCATCCCCGATGTAGCTGAATAACTAGAAAGTGAGGAAGGGACTAGGGATTATGAGTTGGGACTTCTCCAGCTGGAGATGTGGGTTGAAGCTCCAGGAAATCAAGAGAATGGGAGCTTGGGAACTTTAGTTGAAGGGAAGTGTAGGGTAAGGAAAAAAATGGGCTTTTCTGCCCTCCCCCCATCAGGATAAATGATGGATCCTTGTGGTCCTGAATGCATGCCTGATGGTGGGCACCTGGAATAGGGTGTGGGCATAGGTAGATGGGATTCAGCTGGGCTGAGACTGGGCTTTTAAGGGCGGTGTCATGGGGATGTCAGTAGAAGCCGAAAGAGAAGCCGAGAAGGAAGCAGAGAAGCTGAGAGCACAGAAGCAGAGAGAACGCCAGAGAGCCCAGGGAGAGTGAAGACTTGCTGGGGGCTGGGAGGACTGCCAGCCTTCCCGACCACCAGCACCTTGCCTGCCATGTACCTGGTCAATCCAAATTAAAGACCTGCAAAAAGCCACTGAGAACTCTGACTCCTCCTTTACCGGGTCTGCTGGATCAGAAAACCTGCAGTGATCCATTCCCGCCACTATAGATAGGAAGGATCTTGACAGCTAGTAAAAATGCACAATTCAGAACACAAAAGTTAATGAGCAATATCCAGTCTCTCCTGCCCCCCTTTATCCTCAAACTGCCATGCATTTCCATAAGTAACTGTTGCCAAAATATATGTGGACTTGTGAGCTCATATTAATAGTCCACACCAATAGATATTCTTATCAAGTAAAAATTCACTAATGAAAAATCATTCAAATTTTACTTTTTAATTTTTAATGTATACTGAACTAGAATAATCTAAATTCTTAGGACTATAATACAAAATAAAATCTCTGTCTTCTAGAGATAAGGAAAGCAAATCCCCAAGGTTTATTTGTGTGCACAAGACCATAAAACTGGTTAATTATAGCTGGGACTAAACCAAAAGTTCCTGACCCTCAATCCAAACACCTATCCCTCTCCCCAAAATTACTTTAACTTCGTACCACACAGTGCCTATTGACACAGCCCCAAATGCCAGCACATTGTATTATCATTCAGAAAATTAGATGCTAATGTTCTTAAGAATCTCATTCAACTGGCAATATATTTTTTTAAAAAAGTAACAGCTGATGTGACTTATTGTAATTAGCTAATGAGTGTGAGCCTGTAATAATTCTGTCAGGCCCTCAGGCTGAACTGTTTGTATTTTCAAGCCTTATCACAAAATTTATTCTGCTGGAATTGTATGTTTTATAATAGGAATGAGCTTTTGTTTTTATGTAGAGAAGGTAGGCTGAATTTTCCCTCTCAGCAACCCAGGAATAGATGCGTGCTGCGTGGGGTGCGGAGGGCAGGTGGGATGGAAAGTGCAGACTGCTGAGCTCAGACCCAGGCTTTGGGAGAGACTGAGGACTTTCAGGGCTTTTGTCTATTCTTCTACAGCAGAAATCTATGTGTTACATTTTCATATGACTTTCAGTGTGCATGTACTCTGGGTTGCCTTTTCTCCCTGCGTTTTGGAAATTAATTCCATTAAACACTGAACTGACATCCTTAACACTTGTAACATGTTTTGGAAAGAAAGCTGTGTCCCATATTTTTTCTGGTGGGTAGTTCAAGTTACAAAATGGAAAAGCTAAGTGATGTTTGACTTACTACTAATTTCCAAACTTACCTATGACTACTTCTTTAATGGCAGGAATGGGCACAGGGCAGATTCTCTATGATTCTATGCAGATGGGGTGAAGGAGAAGAGAGCCCTGGAGCCCTCAGTGGCTTTTGCAGGCATTTATTGGGATTTACCAGGTACAGGGCAGGCAGAGGTGCTAGGGGGCCGGGAGGCTGCTCTTCCCATAGTTTTTCTGCTCTCTTGGCGGTTCTTCTTCCATTCATTCTGCTGGCATCCCCATGGTGCCACCCTTATAAGCCCAGTCTCTCAGCCCAGGTGAATCCCATCTATGCATGCCCACACCCCACACCAAGTGCCCGCCATCAGACATGCATTCAGGACCACAGGGTTCCGTCATCTATCCTAATGGCGGGAGGGCAGAAAAGCCTGATACTTTTTATTTACCCTACAACTTCCCAAATGCTTAAGGGGTATCTTTGTGTCAGATGTTGCATGGCAGTTAAACAAGAAAACCACAACAAAGTAAAATTCAATTCTACATATTTTTCTTCCAAATCTCTTCTATGTCTGTGTTTGATATCTTAGTAAATAGCATTGGCAGTTGTCTATTTCCCAAACCAATCCTTCACTCTTACTTATCCAATCATTAACCAAGCCCCCTCAGTCACATTACTTAAATATGCCTCAATTGTATCTACGACTCTCCTGTAACTACCTCAACCACCCTATAGCCCAAGGTCATCTCTCCCTTGTAATGAAAATGACAAGGCCTTCTTTTAGCCTCTAATGGTAGCCATGTTGAGCCTTACATGAGCCCTCTGCTCCTGGAAAACAGAAATAATTATGAAATCAACCCACTCTTTTTTTTTTTTTAATAATTCCACACCCTTTTGACTTCCAAGAAAACTCTATGGACCATCTGCCTTGCATGTATTAGATAAACCTGGTGTAAGGGACAGGAAGGGCCACAGTGCAGGATTTCTGATCCAGCAGACAGGGTAAAGGAGGAGTCCTGGAACCCTCAGTGGCTTTTGCAGGCTTTTATTGGGATTCACCAGGTATATGGCAGGCAGGGGTGCTGGGGGGCTGGGAGGCTGGCAGTCCTCCCAGCCCCCAGCAAGTCTTCACTCTATCTGGGCTCTCCGGCCTTCTTTCTGCTTCTCTGCTGCTTCTTTCTTGGCTTCTCTCTTCTGCTGGCATCCCCATGATGCCATCCTAAAAGCCCAGTCTTAGCCCAGGTGAATCCCATCTACATATGCCCACACCCTACTCCAGGTGGCCGCCATCAGGCATGAATTCAGGACCGCAGGATTCCATCATCTATCCTAATGGCAGGAGGGCAAAAAGCCTGATACTTTTTACCTCACCCTACACCTGGTTTCCATCTTTCCTCAAGAGTTCCAAAGAGGATGACTCCCTGTTCATTTGTCTCTATAAAATCCCAGGTCTTCTTACTTCTCCTTAGAATTTCCTCATTAATGAATGCTCTCCTAGTACAATAGCCCAAATAACTGAACTTTGTTTTTCACAGTGACTTGAGTAGGAAAGCATATAATCTCATTGAGAGAAATGTAACTAGAGATGTGTGAAAGCTAATCTCATCCTGGATGCTGTTTTATATGCAATCATTTATCTGCAAAAATCCTGCCTGTGGGATTGGTGGAGACTCAGGCCTCTGTTCCAAAGCTCCTGAGTTTGCCCTCATGAAAGAAGCATCATGACAGATCAAACAGAATAGGTCCAGCAGATCCTCTGCTCCAGTGCTCTAGTGGCAGTCTTGTTCAGTGAGACAGACAACCTCAGAGAGTGTGGGAAACACACATCCAAAATCAGACCTGGGGTATTTCTTTGCAGTTTCAAAACTGTGTTGTCTGGGTTCCTGCAACTTCAAGAAGCCTCATACTTCTATCAAATCCATCTATTGTTTTTTGTTTGTTTATTTTATATTTCAAAAGCACAGGTTTATTAGGAAAAGGAGAAAAAGAGAGGCACCTATAGAGTCACAGGTGGGCTGGAGAACTGTCCTATTTTTGAACAGTGCGCACTTGAAAAAATAAAATTGTTGTATAATAATTATCTATAATAATAATAATGAATTAATTATTTAAATAAATGATAAAATAATAAATTATTGCTAACATTCCATATGCTAATTATCAAATCCTCACATTATAATGGAAGTATTTCTTAGTACTTGGCTAGTAACTTTAATATAACTAGCTCCACACCGTGAATACCCATTGCTAGTTAGGGTAATTCAGATATCAGTTAACCACACTCATGCATTAATAGACACATAAAGTTCATGGACAAGGTAAGTGCATAACAATCTAGGTTTCTCAGAACTGTTTTGAGATGAAGACCTTACTTCCAAGAACATATTTCTTCAAGTGAATCACACTGTAGCTAGAGTAATTTTTCTATAAATCATACAGTGATAATTTTTCAGTGAATCCTAATTAATCTGATGATAAATTTTAAACCATATAATTGCTTATAAGGTCCTTCATGACTTAACTACTACTTATCTTTGTAAACTAACCCCTGATCACCTCCCTTTTCTGGGCCTGTATCCATATTACGAATTTCTTGGCTTCCCAAATTCCATAAGTCACCCCATTCACCACTCTTTCTCTGCTGGTTTTGATGCTATTAGCCCTCAAATCCATTTCCTGCTTTTTCTTACTCTTCTCTATAATGCAGCAGTTTTTCCTATTCCTCAGCTCTTCACAGACTGTGGTTCTGGATGGATTTCTGGCTGGATGTGGGCACTCTTGGAAGATGAAAAGGCTAGGGGATTTTCTCCCTCTGTCTCTCTCAGGGAAGGCAAATCTGACAAAAGATGTCTCTCTTCCTTAGTTTAAGCTCATGCAGGACTGGCCTGGTTCAATTCCTCCATAGTAGGTGAATAAGTGGCTTCCTGTTCTGCTACTAATCCCAGAATACCTCACCCTTCCCTGAGCGACTTCTCAAACTCTCCCACCTCTTAGAGAATTAATTTCCTACTTAAATTCTTTCTGCTGATACACCTACAAAAACAAATGTTTTCTATGGTCCTTATTGATTTTGAGCAAGTGCCCAATGATATTACTTGGCTCTTTGACCAACAGAACAAGTTTTTCCAGGAAGGAACTGGATCTACATAAAACAAAGCTTATAAAACTCCACTGACATAGATACTACCTCCTACGAGTTACCCATTTCATAGGCCCAGACATGTTATACTTCTTTTTGTTATTCAGACATACAGTGGCATCATTTTTTATCTGTTTCCATCTCCACTGCTACCACCTTGGCCAAAGCCACATTCTTTTCTCTTTGTATTATCTCATTCAAGTTCTCTCTCCTCATACTGTCTTCCAGTTCCCCCAAGATCATTCAAAAAGGCAATTTAACCATAAATCACACTCCTAATTAAATACCGCTGATTGATTTCACTCTGTCCTCAGAATAAAATCGCAGTCTCATAACCCGGTCTAATGCTTGGACTCTATTGAAGACTGACCTCACTTTCCACTGTCATCCTTGGGTGATCCAAAGTTTCTGTGCTTGAAAAATTCTTCTGCTGCACATATATTCATGTTTGTCTCCTTCTCACCGAAGTCTCAGCTCAGTGTCATCTGCTCCAAGAATTCTTCTCTGACCACCTTAATGAGAGCATCTTCTCTTGATGGTACTTATCATCATTGGATGTTGTTATTTTTTTCATTGTAGAACATGTGTTAACTATCATTATTACACATCTCTACATCTCCAGCAGGAGAATATGTCTGGTTCATAATAGTAACTCCATATACATTTGTTGAACAAAAGAATGAATGTAATGTCAGACACCCAATGAGGTAGTTGTTCCATCTTTCTATTTTAGAGGAGGTAAGCAGATGACCCATATCACAGACTAGGTAAGGCTCAGGAACTCTAGTGGCAGAACCAAGTTGATAACCTGTATATTACATTGCCTCTAATTACATATTCAAAATAATGACTAATAAAAAGCATAAATAAGAATCCAACATGTTGCTCTCTAGTATTGCAATGAACCCCCTCCAAGGTTACAATTAGGTATAGAGAACTTGTCTTTTGATTCAGCAAGTTTGAAAATAATCAAGCCAACTACCCCCTTTCATTGGGAGCCTGGCAGCTTTCTTTAGATAATATTTGTACAATAATCCCCAATATTAGAAAAGTGAAAATGTGGGGGAAAACTCTAAAGGGATGAAAATATAGGCTTTTGCAATGCTTTGTAAGGCATCAAGGACCCAAATCATTACTAAAATTAACAATCCAGGAAAGACAACAGATTTTACCTTTACAAATTACATTACTACTACACTATACATTTGACTTTATTAAAAGGGTAAGATATGAGGTAGTATCTTTTTCTGAGCTATGACACCTCTTGTATTTTGGTTCCTGACCATCTAAGGTCATGACTCTTCAGCAGTGTGCCTGAAGAAACATTAGCTGATCTGTCCTCACATGCCTAGCTCCATAATACTTTATTCCTGCCAGGAACTGATTATAATACACTTCACCTTTTCTTAAATTTGTTTTGAAATACATTGAAATGCATTCCAAATCATTCATAAATGACAAAGATTTCAGGAATTGAAGTAAAACTATATAGGGGGGAATGCTATGTTCCCCTTTGAAAGTATAGTGATAGCTTTCTGGATATGACCCCCAAGATATTTTACAACATACACTACTATCAATAATCATTTATAGGAAAGGATCTTAATTGTCTTCATCTCTGATCTTAAGAAAATACTTTTTCTCATTATTTTTCCACACACACACCCTTGCCCTATAAAAATTCCTCATAATGAATCTGAAGCAACTTTTAGAATTCTCATAACATAGGGATCCAGAAATGCATTATCCACAAAGTAATTGTCCCTCATCATTAATTCTTTCAGGCTACTAGTAAAACACCACAGACCGGGTGAATTTTAAATAACAAAAAATTATTTCTCGTAGTTCTGGAGGGTGCTAAGTCCAAGACCAAGGTGCTATATGGTTGTGTTCAGGTGAAGGCCTTCTTCCTGGTTCATAGCAGGTAACTTTCTGCTACTTCCTCACATGGTATAAAGGGTAGGAATCTCTATGGAGTCTCTTTCATAGAATGCTAATCCCATTTATGAGGGATCCATCCTCAAGAACCAAGCATCTCCCAAAAAAACTCATTTCCAAACACCATCACATTGGATAATAGGATTTCAGCATTTGAACTGTGGGAGCACATAAGTATTCCTATCACAACATTCATCCTGACAAAGACAAAAGATGCCACTTCAGCACTCAATTTGCTTAAGAATAACTATAGGAAGGTGAATAGGAAGTTTTCTTACCATTGCTTTCTCTGTTTAAACATCTCATTAATGTTAATGTTGAAATAGGAAAACGTTGAACACAAATGGTAACCAAAAAAGAAATATAGTTCAGCTGTCCCATCAATGCATTCCTCAAGGTTGCTTTGTGAGTCCATTTATGGGCTGTGCAAATGGAAAAAAATCAATAAGCAAACTCGGCTTTAAAGAACTCATCTACAGTTAACCTGATTCCTTGGACATCTCCCCTTCCCAAGATGCCTGTCTTATCTTCTCACCTAGTAAAATCCTTTCCAGTGCCCCTGGCTCTCTAGAAATCCATTTTATTAGAATCTAAGATCTTTCAAAAATAAATTTTTAAATTTCCTGTAATATATATTCACTAATCATCCCTCCCAGTAATTGTCTGTGGCCTCCAAAGTCCACAATTTTATTAGCAGAAACAATAGAGGTGAAAACTGCAAGAAAAAGTTCAGGAAGCTTTTAATTCCCACTCTATGCAAATTTGAAACCACAAGTCTCCACAGTTCCTCAAGCAAACAATTTCTCTTCTCTTCTTTGTTCTGGAATCTTTGGGATTTACCTGCTATATACATTTCTTCTCTGCTTCAACAAGTCAACATGAGTCATTTATAAGAATAAAGTAATGGTGTATGTGGTGGGGTGTATACAAAGTTTCCATTGTCTGAGTATGTTTAGAAAAACATATTATGAGTAAGTCTTATTTTTAAGCACAACAAAAACACAGATATTTGTTAACATCACTGGGAATGAGACACTGAAGTGAATGCAAAACATACCTTCTCTGTGGACAACTCAGTTTACTGTAAAAACCAAGGGATTTGGGAGGGAGAGGAAGTAGTTGACTGTTGTTATACTTCTGTAGAAAAACCCAAAGTTTTCAAATTTGAGTCATACATCTGTAATCATTAACACAGGTCAAAGCTCCTGCCAGAGGGGGCAACCACACTGAAAAAAGCCCTCCTCTGTCAGAAGGGTGACTTGAAGTATTCCCCAGTAAGAGGTTTGAGACCACCTTTAGCTATTTCAGGGAAGAAAATGGACCTCATTAGTCACTACCTACCCATGCTTTTATACTCTCAAAAATCTTCTAAAATATAAATTTTGTAAATGATTTGTCTCAAGATTATGGGCCAATTAAAATTTAAAAAAGTGTACCACTTGCATACCACTAGTCGTGTAGAAAAAGAGAAGAAAGTGGGGCCTCCCTGGTGGAGCAAGGGGTTAAGACACAACTTATGAAGTTTTCTACAGCCTCTGTAGCACGAGTTCCATCCCTGGCCAGGAAGCTACCCACAAAGCGCAGCAGACCTCTCCTGACTCTCCCGCTGCTCCGCTCAGCAGTGTAATCGATCAATCTGCCTGTTCTGTTCCTCACTCTGTCTCCTGCGAATCCTCTCAGCCCCAAAACCTGTGGCCTGTACCCCAGTTTCTGTATACATAAATAAATAAATCTTTAAAAAAAAGGGGGGGGAGAAGAATGAGCAAACTCAGTTCTCCTAATGGTAACTTTTTTTCAAACCATAAGCACTATCTATAAAGAGGAGAATAACATTCCCTATGTCTGCACCATCAAAGTAAAAGGTGAGGTGTGGTGGAATTCCCTTGTGACTACATTTTCCCAAAATTATACATGATCTCCTCTAAACAATTTTTTAATATATCCATTATATTTTTTAATTCTTGAAGTACTTATTTTTAGCTTTACTTTCTAAATGAAGAAACTAAACATAATATAGTCTGCCATTTGCCCAAGATCAAATTTGCTAATAAATCCTTGCAGTTTTGTAGTTATAGAAAACATAATCTTCTGTAAGAAATATTTTCATCTATATTCTGCTAAGATTATACACTAAAATAATTTGTCACACAATTATATATTTGTGTACTTTGCCTTAGTCTACAAAGTAGTTGAAGAAGATTGTTGAAAATCTTAGAGGAAGGAATCCCAGCAAAATATTAACTTTTTCACCTCTTCAGCATTCTCTAGAAGCATCTGTTAGGCAGAGTGGGGGGATTATTGTAGAAATATAGAATGCCAAGTGTATAGTGACCCCGTTTTGCTCTCTTCTGCCTCTACTTTCAAAGAATTTCAGATAAATAGCAACTATTGAAAAGATGACATAAGAACAGAGCTGACCATGTTAATTCCTATTTCTACAAAATGACCAAAAAAGTAGAGCATATAAATTAAATCAGAAGTGTTAACATGATCTGTCTTCCAGTAGCTTACCAGAGAGTAACTACTCTTCAAACCCCACTTGTATGAGCAGTGTTTTCATTCACATTCTGACCACAATTTTGACAAATGCAATCAGCCTACAGTTCTGTGGCTCCACTGAGATGAAGCTATTTTCATATATGTAGGAGGCCCTCCACTCACTAAAGAACATAGGAAGTACAATAGAATGGCCTGAATTCTACTGCTCAGGTTGAAATGGCAAAGAGAAGGTAAAGGTGGCTATAGCATTGAGTTACAGGGGTGGGTGTGTGCACGTGTGTGCACATGTGGTTGTTTCAGTGCAATTCTACGCTCCTTTCCTGTGTATTTATTATCCTTAAAAAAACAATTATCTCCTTATTTTTTAAAATCAATCCTTCACTGAACTATTAACATCAGAAAATATGAATTATGTCACATTGCTCTCTATAGCTTCAGGCCTAACATGAAACCAACATCCTAACAATGTTTACTATAAGGAGAAAAAGAAAGAAGGATCCAAATAAGAAAAAAAAAAAAAAAGGAGTTGTTAAGAATACATATTAATGTCAGAAGGTGACAAAGTCTGAGGTAAAGAACTGTTCTAAGATTACAACATAGGAATTTCCAGATTTGATATATGATATAGTAACTTCATCACCATTTCATGCTGAGGAAAACTGCATCTGAGATAGAGTTTACTGATTCACTGTATATTTAAAAGCATCTATGACATTCCAGAGACGATTGTAATCATTGGGGATAGAATGATGAGCGGCACAGTCCTGGCCTGGTTATTGACTAAGACTTCAACTTCAGTGAAATGACATAAAAATTCAGTAAGGAAAGATACCAGCACACATTAGTGAGGCATTCCCTAAAGGCAAGGAAATGGTAAAGGATAGAGGGTGGCTGTAGTTGGTTGTGGGTTGCTGAGAGGGGCAAGGCAGGGGCCATTTTGAGAAGGTGAACTGGTAGGACTCAGGAGAAGCTGAAAGGCAGAGGACAGACTATTATGGTTCCTGGGCCAAAGTAAAGACAGCGGCAGAGTTGAGGGATCTGCAATAAGGCAAGAGACCTGAAGGTACATGGTAAAGAGAGACAATAAGAGATAGGGTCAGATAATAGAGGATCATGAGGCTGGACTATGGAATTTAGAGATTCATATCCATTTGACCTTGTTGTTTATTTATTATTTCTCTCATTTTGTAAGAAATTTTCCTTTCACATGTATTTTTCTATGTATTTTTCACATGTATTTTTCCTTTCACATGTATTTTTCTATTCATAGATTTCCTTTACTGCAACTCTTAGGGACATCCATGAAATGATCCTTTCTTGAGATTCTGGACAGACACACCAAACATTCCAGTAAATGGATTCCCCACGCTCCCAATTGGGCTATTCCATCTTTGAGTGCCACCCAATAACTAAGCATTTTAACATGTCTGGAGTTGTACATGTAACTTCTATTCTTATAGGGTAAATTTATATGCAGCCACACATACACTAGATAGTGTTTCATGGCAATCTTTGTTGAAATATGTAAATATTTAATGCATGAAAAGGATAAGGGAAATTACTTTAAGGCAAGTAACTAGCTCTCATATTAGCAATAGGAAAAAATTACACATGTAAGCTGAGACATCCCAATTTATTTGGAGAAAGATTTTTCTATGGAATGTTGAATGTAATAACCTTCAGTAGCAATGGAACCACTTAGAGAGACTGCAAAGAGAATGACATATATTAAGAATAAATTTATTTGATACAATACATTTTGAAATGTCCATTTTAAATATCTGGCAGAAAATTCTTGAGACAGTGAACTATGCAGGAATGCTTTTAGCTACTGCCTGCTCGGCCTGTCTCCTTTAAGCTGCTTTCTCCGAACAGACTCTTTTGGCGGCTGTTCTTCCATTTGCAAGCTTGGCTGAGATTGTGGTCAGGAATGAAAAGGGCAGGGCACACAATGGTCAGTTGGAACAGTTAAGAAGGAGGTGTTGGGGGTGGGAATGGAAAATGGGAAGGTGAAATGGTCAGACTTTTTCCGACATCCTACTACAGTAGGCCGCAACACAGAAACACAGATATGTTAAAAAAAAAAATGTGGCTAAGGTTCTCATGAAAGTTACCTCTTTTTAAAAATAATTACTTTGGTAGCAGCATTCTATTGTAAGTATGTAAGGGTTTGCTAAGATTTTGTTTGCTGTTTTGCTTTGTTTCTTTATCTTCCACAGCTAAGTGAAATAATACACTATTTTTTTCCCCCTACTGACTTATTTCACTTAGCATAATTCCCTCAAGTTCTATCTATGTGGTCACAAATGATAAGATTTTGTTTCCATTTTTTTTAATAGCTGAGTAGTATTTCCTTGGTTATGTACACCACACCATCTTTATCCACTCATCCTTAGATGGGCACTGAAGTTATTTCCGTATCTTGGTGACTGGGGAGAGTGCATATATAGGGGTATATAAATTTCAAATTAGTATTTTCACATTCTTTGAATAAATACCCAGAAGTGTAATAGTTGGATCACATGATATGGGGGTGAGCATAGAGAAAGGGAATTGGGGGACAGATAAAATAGGTAAAGAAAATCAACTATATAAGGTCAACTGTCTAGTCACCAAAAACTAGACATTTTTGGTGATTTTATTTAGTATAAACAAATGTTGAATTATAATTCTGTACTCCTGAAACCTATATAATGTTATAAACCAATGTTACTTCAATGATTTTTTTTAATTTTTACTTCAATAATTTTTAAGTCCGAAACAATAAAAGCATTAAATATCAAATAAACACAAAAAATAAAAATAAACTAAATGTATTTACTATTTTTGTTTATAGCCTGACAATTTCTTATGGCTAAGTATTTAAATTTATTTGAATATTTTGCAATTAGACATTATACTGTGCTGAGAATCTCTGTACACATCTGATAATTTCATTAAAACAAATTTCCAAAAATTGAGTTTCTGGTCAGAATTCAACATATATCCATTTTGAAAGTTTTTATCCTGAGTGTACAATTTTCAGTAAATCTCATTTGATTACAACATTAATGTTACAAGCTGTAGAATCAATAGAAAAACCCAAAGCAGATGTAACAGCATTGAAAAAGCAGGTGAGAAGATAATCTGGGTTGTAGTTTGGTGGGGACTTATTCTTTAGTGATGTAACTTAGACCATCAATAAAGATTCATATCAACAATGTACTATGGTATGGTTGTAAGTGCTCTAAAGGCAACAGAAAGGATGATATTGTTCAGTAAATTTCCAGATTAGTTATACCAACATACATTTAAAACAGAGGTACACATTTCCTCAAAACTCTGCCCAAACTATATCGTATCACATTTAAATTGCTCACTTATTGTTATAATTTACATTTATATGATCACTAATGAAATACCTTATATACATGTGTGTTTGTGTATGTATACACAATTGGTGTTTATGTTACTTTCATCTTGTCAGTTATCTAATTGTCCCCTTACATATTTTTCTATTTTGTTGTTCTCCTTTTCTTATTGATTAAAGAGCTATATGAGTATGTTATGACTGTATCTGTTATTTTCTTTTTAATTTTGTTAATGATTTGTTATAAAAAAATTGCATTTATACAGCTAAGTCCACCAATCTTTTTTCTTTGTGGTTTCCTAATTTTATCTTTTTTTGCCAAAATAAGTCCTTATTGCTCCCTACATAACCTAAATATTTAAATTTATTTCTAGTTATTTTATGTATTTTAAAATACTTGATTCTTTAAATTATTTTGATTGTACTTTTCTAATTTTACTATTTCCCAAAAGGTAGTCAATTGCTCTAACACCATTGACTGTGAAAAACATGTCCTGCTGCTTTGAAGCTCTGTGTATCACCATCATGATTTAAGCTTATATGTATGTGTACACACACACACACACACACACACACACACACGCCTGCTTGGCTCGCATTTTCTATGTTGTGTCATTGACTTGTCTGGTTCCTCTTTGGCCAGACCACACTTTGGTCTACTCTGTTGTGTCTTTTCCACACACAGCAATTGCCTCCCTCCCCACTCCTTCCCAGATTCCCTTATCATCTTTCCAAAAACAGTAATTTAAAATCCTGAAAGGGAAGATGCTAAATGTTTGGGAGGTAACCATTTCAGGGAAAGGACTGGATAAACAATGTCCTAGAAATTGGTCTTCACCCATTTATCTACGACCACCTTTTTCTGATTTCTAAACTAATGAATGGATCATAGAATGCTTACTGAATTGTTTATGGAGGGAAAGATGGGAAAAATGTGAGAAGGAAAGGAGTTAATACATTTTGAGTATTTACTTCATGCTTATACAATACTGCATATAATAAATCTCTTAATCTTGGTAATATTAAGAATAAATATCATCACTATTTTGCAAATACAGAAATTCCCCTTTAACTAAATTGCCCAAGATATCACCATGAATGAGAGAAAGACTTTAGATTGAAATTAAAATCTCTCTAGATTTCAACTTTTATGCAATCCATAGAAGCCAAGTGAAAGGAGGAGAGAGGGTACTATTCTCTGGTGCCAGTCCATGAGGCACTGTGAGGATGGAAGTTTTTCCAGCTATCGTGTAACTGCAAGGAGAGGACTTAGACCCTGACATTGCCTCTGAATTATCAGTCATTTACCCTGACTATGCTAGTCTCCTGCCACTGTTTGTTAGTTAGTTAGTTTGTTTGTTTGTTTATCCAAATATATTTATTGAGGTAAAGTAGGTTTGTCTCTTTTTATCTTTTCTGGGACTTACAGGCTCACCCTGCCCAGGACCAGTGCCCCAATAATCCTCCACCTCCAACTCCCTTCCTCCCCAACTCCCACCCTGCTTCATCCCCTGCTTTCCACTGTTTTACACAAAGACAAGGTGTGTATCCACATCGTAAAATTGGATGTCATTTCCAGCTATCGCTGCTTCCATATACTGTCTACTTCCCCTATATATGTTTTCCATTTATTCGGCCATAATAACAATTTCCTACCAGAAAACTCAGACTTTCTTTTATGTTTAGGATCTGTCTCATGAAACATTCTGCTTTACTTGACAATGAGGTGGAGATGGAGGATAAACTTAACCTCAGCTATGCAACCATGTGTAGTTCTTTAATATTAAATATCAGTTTTTTTCATTTGTAAAGCAAGAATAAAAGTAATAGTAACTACCTTGTGAAGATACAAGAACTTATAAAATAAAATGATTGAAAAATGCCTAGGGCCTCCCCGGTGGCGCAGTGTTTGAGCACTGGGTTGTGAAGCTGCCTTCGGCCTCTGCGGCGCTGGTTCGATCCCCGGCTGCTCCCTGGCCACCGGAGGAGGGTCCCACATGGCTTGCAGACCTCTCCTGCTGCCCGCTGCTCCCCTCAGCAGTGTACTTCGGCCCTTCTGCCTGCTCTGCTCCCTGCTCTGGCTCTGGTGAATTCTCTCACCCTCCCGTGCTTCTGACTGTACCCAGTGCTTGTATAAAGAAAACAAACAAACAAATAAATAAATAAAACATGCCTCTTTAAAAAAAAAAAAAAAAACAAATCCCATCTCTTTAAAAAAAAAAAAAAAAAGAAAGAAAAATGCCTAGCTAGTAAAGGGTTCAATTCATGTCAATTATTATCACCATTGTTATTATTGATCATTATCATACAGACTGACAGAAAATCTATGAAAGAATGGGACACTGGATAGATAACATCAGTTAGGAGAACACAATAAAGAAATGGCCAACAGGCATATGAAAAAATGTTCAACATCACTTGTAATCAGGAAAATGCAAATCAAAACTACCATGAGATACCATCTTACACCAGTGAAAATGGCACATATTAAAAAAACTAGCAACAACAAATGTTGGTGAGGGTGTGGAGAAAAAGGAACTCTTCTGCACTGTTGGTGGGAGTGCAAACTGGTCCAACCACTATGGAGAGCTGTGTAGAGATTTCTTTTTTTTTTTTTAAAGATTTATTTATTTTAGGGCCTCCCCAGTGGCGCAGTGGTTGAGCGCTGGGTTGCGAAGCTGCCCGCGGCCTCTGTGGCGCCGGTTCGATCCCCGGCTGCTCCCCGGCCACCGGAGGAGGGTCCCACATGGCGCGCAGACCTCTCCTGCCGCCCGCTGCTCCCCTCAGCAGTGTACTTCGGTCCTTCTGCCTGCTCTGCTCCTACTCTGGCTCTGGTGAATTCTCTCACCCTCCCGCGCTTCTGACTGTACCCAGTGCCTGTATAAACAAACAAATAAATAAATAAAGCATGCTTCTATTTGGAAAAAAAAAAAAAAAGATTTATTTATTTTATTTATACAAGCACTGGGTACAGTCAGAAGCACAGGAGGGTGACAGAATTCACCAGAGCCAGAACAGGGAACAGAACAGGCAGGCTGACGAAATACACTGCTAAGGGGAGCACCAGGCATGGGAGAAGAGGTCTGTCGCACCATGGGGACCCCTCACCGGTGGCCGGGGATCGAACTAGCACTGCAGAGGCTGCGGGCAGCTTTGCAGCCCAGCGCTCAACCGCTGTGCCACCAGGGGAGGCCCATGTGTGGAGATTTCTTGACCTACTAAACATAGAGCTTCCATATGATCCAGCAATTCCACTCCTAGGTATTTACCCAAAGGACACAGAAACATGAATCCCAAAGAGCACCTGCACCCCTATGTTTATAGCAGCACTGTTTACAATAGCTAAGCTTTGGAAACAACCCAAATGCCCAAAAATAGATGACTGGATCAAGAAGATGTGGTACATATATACCATGGAATATTACTCAGCATTCAAAAAAGATAAACACATGCAATTTGCAGCAACATGGATGGCGCTGGAAGGGATCATGCTCAGCGAAATAAGCCAGAAAGAAAAAGAAAAATACCGGATGGTCTCACTCATAGCAGGAATCTAGAAAACTTAAATAAGGGACCAGGAAAAAGAATAACTATAAGAAAGTAAAAATCAAAATCAACGAACAACTATGAACCAGAGACACTCTAAGGGGGGCGGGGGCGGGGGGCAGGGAGGGGAAGGATTGTGGTCAAAATAAGGGGGTTGCAATTGTATGGGGAATATAGAAATAAAATTTATAATAATAATAATAATAAAAAGAAATCCAGATGCTTAAGAATACGGTGGAATTAAAAGACTTTAAAGAACAAATATAAATTATTATATAAAGGGTACAGGAAAATGGAGTGGTGGGAGGGTTACTCAATGCTAGATGAAGTTTTTTTCTCTCCAAGTTTTCCCAAGACTGGTATATTTGGAAAGTCATTTTGGGAGTCTGGGAAAGAGTAGCTAAGGAGACAATTGCGTGTGTGTAAAGCACACAAGAGGAAGCTTTATTTATTCATTCATGCTCATACTTCCATTCAATGAAATTCATCAGTGTCCAGGTGAAAAGCTGAGAATATGCTGATGAAAAAATTACAGAAGAATTTCTGCAGGATGCCCTACTATGGAAAATTTAAAAAAAAAAAATAGCTTGGCAACTATATGAAGTGCAAAAATCCTATGACATATGCAGTCAGGGATGGTAGGAGACTCTTAGGAAGGGCACTCATCCAGCATTGAATGTTCACAGAAAAGTATCAGAGACTGAGTCTGAAGGATAAACAGATATCAGTAGTAGGAGGGCAAGCAAAGCCTCCCCTACCATGAGCAAATGTGTTCAAAGGCTTAGGTATAGAAAAACAAGTCATTGGCATGGCTGGAAAATAGCATGGGAGGAAAAATGGCAAAAAATAAGACTGGACACTTGTGTGATGGGACATTGTTCATAAAGGCTCCTGTGGACCATGCTGTGGGGCCAGGCCTGTGCACAGCAGCCATGGATCATGCCCACTCACTCCTGGCAAACACTCCCTACTGAGAGGGAACGGCAGCTGCAGCCTTTATATTGAGTTCAAGTTTTAGACTAGTACAGTGGTTTAGTTTTTGACACACTGTATGTCATTGTGAAGTTCTAAAATATCCTATTAACATGTCCTGAATGAGCCAAAAGAGTTGAACTAGGCTCAGAGGTGAACTTGAACCCTAACTTAGGTGCTATTAATAAACAAACAGACACAATTCTCTCTGTATATTGAAGGTTTTTATTAGGTCCCACCAAAGTAAGTTCTTATGTTGCTTCAGTAAAGAACTTCAAAACATTTTCCCTAAAATGAGGAAATGCCAGAGATAAAAGCTAGTTCAGATTTGGCCAAGCAACACATATTAATCCTATGGCTTGTGAGCAATGATCTCACTATAAAATATAACAATAATTCATCTCAGGGAATTATCTTTCAGCAGAAAGTCAAACCTGCACATGTTCTCCATAAGCAGTTTTTGAAACTTTTGAAACGGGGTCAGAGGAAGAAAAGAAAAAAGTTAAAATGAAGAAAAGAAAGAAGGAGATAGAGGACAGAAAAGGAAGACTAAAGGGAGGCAGGAGAGGAGACAGGGAAGTCTTATAGGCATGTATTAACTCTTGCTGAGTTTGGGGCTTGAGATCAAATGAGTGTTTTTGGTGATGCTGTTACAGGACAGGGAGAACAAACACACTAGAGAAACCAAAAATCACATTTGCCCTTATGGTAGTCAGTGCCATAGGGAAGCCGAATTTCCCCATGGGACTGACTAACCACGGATGGCTCTGTCCTAAATCACGTTGGGCACCAAATCTGTTACAGGGAGAGGGGCACCCCAGACCCCGCAAACCTGCCTGCTCTAAATAGGTTCTGCCATCCGCCCCATTAACACAAAACATGAGACTTTAATGGGAAGGAACTTTAATGCAGTTAGGAAACAATACAGGAAAGGCAAAGAATCTAGTTTCTAAATCAAGCACCCAAAGTTACCCATCCCCTTGTGGGTAAAACTCCATCCAAACGGGATTGGCCCAGAGCAAGGCCCCAAAGCCTGCCACAAGTCTAAAGCATCTTCCAGTGGGGACCCACAGAAAAGGGTCAGAAATAACCAGACAAGCCTGATAGGAAAAGAGAAAAATCAAAATCAAGATAAAAGCTGTCATTGTCACCTCCCCACGGGTCTCACCCACATCTGTGTCACCCAGTCCATGACCAAAAGATAAGCACAGTTTCTTCATGTGTCTCTAGGCTCCATGCACCTCCACCAGGTCTCCTTCTGGCTCCATCCTGCTTCCTTCCTCAGTCTCCTCTGCAGCTTCTTCTCTCCCTGCTCAGCTAAACCCTCCCTTGGGTGGGGCAGGAAACCTGGAACCTCCCCCTTTCCTGGGGACCACCCTGTTAAAATGCTAGCATGACATTTGGATACTTCTACAATCTTCACAAAATAAAGATTTCAGCAGTTTTTCCACAGTCCGGGATTTAAGTAAAACCCACAAATGTCATAAGGAATCATAAGGTTCTATCTCAAAAGATTAAGGTGTTATTCCTGTGGAAGAAGCATCTGTAATATTTAATGAGTTTCCTTTGTTATGTCAATGGGCATGACATGTTATGTCATGTGCTTACTGGGGTACCAGTCTTCACAGCAACTGATTATCCTCCCCTTCCCCACATTCATTTGTGTCAAAGAGGAAGTGACACATCAACAGAACAATGTATTACTGTAAATTTCTTAAAGATAGACATGCTTTTCAAAAGGCTGATTGCAAACATCTCAACCGGTGAGCTATTGACTACTTAGAAATAAATTTAATAGAAAATATTTTCATTGTTCTCAAATGATCTTCCAAGAGAGGAACATAGCAATGACCCTTATTTTGAGTTATTTTATAATAATAATAATAATTATTATTATTATTATTAGAAAGGATTTTTTTCTCCCATGGCTATATAAAGAAATGGGCTATGAGAATCTCATCCATGTGTAACCAGGCATGGGAAAGGCATGCATCTAGAATTTATGGAAAGAACGTAATTGCAAGGCAAACGGAACAGATGCCTTGAGGATCAGGTAATTCTCTCCTGTTTTGGTATCAGAGGTTTACTGATAATGTTCCTAGCACTCTATTATTAGAGTTACCCTGACATCCCTCTCTGTATATCCTTATTCCTTTTTTCTTTTTTTTTTAATATATTTTTTATTTATTTATACAAACTGGGGTACAGGCCAGAGGCACGGGAGGGTAAGAGAATTCACCAGACACAGAGCAGGGAGCAGAACAGGTAGATTGAGTAAAATACAGTGCTAAGGGGAGCAGTGGGTGAGGCAGGAGAGGTCAGCCTCGCCATGTGGGTCAGCTCCACAGCAAGGTACTCAACCCATTACGCTACCAGGGAGGCCCTCCTTATTCCTTTTTTCATCTGCTTCTCCTCTTGCTACGAGTTCAGTGATTTACTTTCACAATTTTTTAGAGAGAAAATCTGATTTTCCACTTCTATTACATAATAACTACACTTATTAAATGTTTCTATGAAAAGTAATATAGCTAAAATGTGTACACATATACACACACTAAAAAGCAAAATATACCTAGCATAAGGGCCTCCCTGGTGGCACAGCAGGTTGAGCACAGTGTTGTGAAGCTGTCTGCAGCCTCTGCAGTGCGGGTTGGATTCCCGGTTGGATTCCTGGCTGGCCAGGGAGAAACCCACATGGTGTGGCAGACCTCTCCTGTCTCTCCTGCTTCTCCCCTTAGCAGTGCACTTCAGTAAATCTGCCTGTTCTGCTCCCCACTGTTTCTGGTGAATTCTCTCACCCTCCCATGCCTCTGGCCTGTACCCCAGCTATTGTATAAACAAACAAAAAAAAATAAAATTTACCAAATAAAAATAAAATAAAATATACCTGGCATAAAATAGGAGCTTTACATTGGTGAGTCTCTTAAAAATGTACATAACATCACCCCCAAAATCTGTAAAGAATCAATGAACTCTTGGGCCTCCCTAGTGGTGCAGTGGTTGAGTGCTGGGCTGCAAAAGCTGCCCGCTGCCTCTGCAGTGCCGGTTCAATCCCTGGCCTCTGGCAAGGGTCCCAAATTGTGCGCAGCCTCTCCTGCCATGCCCGCTGCTCCCCTCAGCAGTGTACTTTGTCAGTCTGCCTGCACTGCTACAAGCTCTGGCTCTCCTGAATTCTCTCACCTTCCTGAGCTTCTGACTGTACCTAGTGCTTGTATAAATAAATAAATCTTTAAAAAAAAAAATCAATGAACTCTTGATCTGATCTTACAAATCTGATTCTATAAAGATGGAAGTTATTTTTTTTTTTCCCTAAGAGGTACAAAAACAGTTGAAATCCTATCCACTGCAGAAATAATGAAAAGAGGAATCCAGTATCTCTGCATTGGGTCTGGAGGCTGCTCTGTGCTGTGCTGTGCTGTTGTCTCACTAGACTGGAAAGATATTCACCCCTGCATACAGGGCACTCAGCTATGTAAAACTTAATCCTGGAAAAGCACAGATTGTCGCATGACAAGGCCTAAACAGGCACTTATGATACCATAAACTCCATAAACACCATAAACACCATAAACTCTAGAATACTAACCCTTGGAATCCCAAGGATCTGTTGAATTCCTGATAAGGTCAGCTCTATTCTTTAAGATTATTAAGTACTATCCCAAGTGTTTCCTTATTTATGGATAAATTGTACTGAATAGATTCTACCCAATGTTGGTGTGAAGCTGGATTATGGAGCCTGGAAACCTCTCCATTGAAGAGTCCATAAGGATCCCATAAGAGTGGTTGAGACTTGGACTGACCAAGAGAAGGGGAGTGTCCTAAGAAAAAGTGTGCAGGTGGAAATTCTACAAATGTTCTACAAATGTTAGGTAGGGAGGAGACAGTCTGTCATGGTAAATATATCTTATATGAACCTATACCTCTGAATCATATTTGGTGTATCATACCAGTATTACCTTAATCACATATAATACAAATACAAAGTAAATAATATCATCTTAAGAAATTATATTAGATTCTAGGTGAATCAAAATGTTAATAGGTCATCTATAGCAATATGGATTGATTTAGTCTTCCTATGGTGAGCTATAAGGGGTCACTAAAGATTGATGGACAGAGCATTGGTGTAAGGAAGTAGTAAGAAATTTCATCCTTCTAAAAATAAGGGTTTCTTCCTTGACTAAGCATCCAGATTTGGCCTAAAGCTAATGTGCCCAGATTTTTCAAAATAAAAATTATTTTACCTACAAACAACAGTGACGATTCCAAGATTTTCTGAAAAATGGAAAACTGAAAAAGTCAACTTGCCTAATTACTGTTCTATTATCCTCACAGTATATTTTACCATTCCCAACACACACTCTTATTCTGATAATTCCCTTAATACATTTACTTTCTTTTTCTGATAAAGTAGTAGGTTGCAGGTAGACTTATAATTATATAATTATAATATACAATTATATAATTACAAACAATAAATGTATGATTGTTTGGCATTCCTAAAAAATCTTACTGTATATATTTTTGATGATATGATGTATTCCATGTATGCAGTAATGTATCTGATAAGCTTAGAGTTAATTTTTATTTTATTAAAAATTAATAGGGGAACTGTTAATATGAAGAACATATTGTTAATATGAAGAATTTAAAGACTACTAAAAAATGTGAGTTCAGAGAGTTCCCCAGATTTCCTGATTTGGGAAAGAACAGGATTCCTAACCTCTGATTTTCTGAGTGTAAGTACTTGGAATATATCGCGATAAAAGAAAATATCCTAAAGTAAAAGAAAAAAATCCTAAAACACAATCACAACAACTCAGCCTCTGTTTCATACTTGTGACCAAGAAACATACTAATTTCATGTTTTCAAGTTGGATTTGTCCTCCATTGATTATGATTCTAATTCTTAGAGGTTGGCTTGTCCCTGAGGAGGGGACTGTGGAATACAATGTGTGGAATTCTCATAAGATGTCCCAAGTAAACTTGCTTTAGGAGCCTTTGGTGGAACAGCAGCCCTCATACCCATTGGAGCCACCGTGGCCTCCAGAGGAAGTGACTCTGTAACTGTGGTAGCAGCAGGTACCACTTTTTCAGCTCCACATGCATGGACTCAGAAATAGCCTTGGGCAATGGCTGTAAGTAGCAGCATTTGAGTTTTACTTCAGATGGAAGCAAATGTGAATAACTTCCATATTTATCTGAAAAGCAAGAAGAAATGAGACTAGTTTCTTATATTCTCATATACCAAAAGCATTATTCTTTAATGATTGGGGTATAGAGAAAAGGAAACAGATGGAGAGTAAATGAACTTGATTTGCTACTAATCTGGCCAATGGAAGCTGTTTGATGTTTACTTGAGTCACTACAGGGAGGCCATATTTTACATCTCACAGCATAACAGAAGGCAACCCTGCTAAAATTTAGCACATAAACATTGCTGATATGCATGATAAGCCCATCTCACTGTGTCTCAAGATTCTTAGAATCCAGAAAGACAAACTCATTGGGAGTCTAAACAAACAAAGAGGTAAAGCTGTCAATGAATTTAATTGTGTAGACTATGTGATGGGAAAGCAAGAAATGTAAACCAAGATTTGATAAAGTATTTGAAAGTTTTGCTGAATTATAAGGATATTGAGATTATTTATCAAACAGCCCTAATTATTATAAATATGTCTCCTTACAGTTTTACATTTATTGCGAGGATTGTCCTAAGAGCAGTAGTCTACAATTTTTTTTAACAAGCTGAACCATTAAGTTTTAAAAGAATATTCCATAACTATTTACATAGCTAATTATAAAATATCTAAGGGCTAATTATCCACATTGTAGGAGGCTTCTTTCTTCTTTCCCTTCTTAAATACGCATTGTTTACAAACTGATTAAAAGATGAGCAATACAATGTAGAAACCATAGAATGATGGTTCTGAAACTACAGCTTTCATCAAGCCACGTAAGATGTTATTAATAGTGCCTAGTCACACTTTCCCTGCTCCTTCTCATGCTCTAATACCTGTAGAGATAAGCCACTGTAGACCTGGGAAAAGACTAAGGTTTCTGTTTTTTTTTATGTGAGATTTACTTATTTATATATTTATTTATTACTGTAAGGTCTGTATTTTAAATAAAAACTACTTGTACATTATGATACAGGTGTTCCCAGGAACATCTTTGGAAGTAAATAGCAAGGAACTTTTAATAATTATTCTATAAAATTCAGTGGAAAACTGGATATAGAATTACTCTTCCTTTATCTTTGTATAGAGAGAAATACACATATATCCTTATTATCTCCAAACTGATGTAGGAAAACTGAGGTGTGAAAAAGTCAATGGTTATTACAATGATAAAAGTTAGCTGTGTGAGCATTCAAAAAAGATAAACACATGCAATTTGCAGCAACATGGATGGCGCTGGAAGGGATCATACTCAGCAAAATAAGCCAGAAAGAAAAAGAAAAATACTGGATGGTCTCACTCATAGCAGGGATCTAGAAAACTTAAATAAGGGACCAGGAAAAAGAATAACTATAAGAAAGTAAAAATCAAAATCAACAAACAACTATGAACCAGAGACACTCTATGGGGGGTGGGGGGCAGGGAGGGGAGGGATTGGGGTCAAAATAAGGGGTCACAATTGTGTGGGGAATATAAAATATATATATATATATATATATATATATATATATATATGCCAAAAAAAAAAGTTAGCTGTGTGAGCAGAATAGCATTATAGTCTGCTCTTCCTGGAATCTGCAAACCTTACACAACACACATTTTGTAGACAATAATATGACAACCTTGTGTAAATCATCTCTTTATTGGTTAGTTACAGTGAAGCACTTTCAGTGCTGCTCAAACATCAAGTAGAAATACATTCTCAATAAAAATAACAGCTCCATTTTTCCTACCTTGATGTCTATAGCTCCTTGTTCCAGAGTATTACACAGTGAGAGTTTATTCATTTTCTCTACTACAAACTAGCAGATTTGCTTAAGAAAGCAGTGCAAGCTGCTTAAAAATCTTTCTACGTTCTACATGGAAGACTAAATCTTGTTGTTTCCAAAATATTGGTTACTCATTCTGTAGTTTTGATTTTTGCCTATAGATTGTAATAAATAGAAAAACAAGACTAGAGTCATTTATAGAATTTTTGTTCATGTGTTGGGTGCTCAGGTACCTGGGTGCATTCCAATAGTATCCAGATTTCTATTATGTGTGTGTGTGTGTATTTTAAAAGTATTTCTGGGTTCATGTTGCAAAATAAAGCACATCTCCTATAGGAAAAAAAAGAAAGAAGGAAGGAAGGAAGGAAGGAAGGAAGGAAGGAAGGAAGGAAGGAAGGAAGGAAGGAAGGAAGGAAGGAGGGAGGGAGGGAGGGAGGGAGGGAGGGAGGGAGGGAGGGAGGGAGGGAGGGAGGAAGAGAAAGAGAGAAAGAAAGAAAGAAAGAGAGAAAGAGAGAGAGAGAGAGAGAGAGAGAGAGAGAGAGAGAGAGAGAGAAAGAGAGAAAGAGAGAAAGAGAGAAAGAGAGAAAGAGAGAAAGAGAGAAAGAGAGAAAGAGAGAAAGAGAGAAAGAGAGAAAGAGAGAAAGAGAGAAAGAGAGAAAGAGAGAAAGAGAGAAAGAGAGAAAGAGAGAAAGAGAGAAAGAGAGAAAGAGAGAAAGAAAGAAAGAAAGAAAGAAAGAAAGAAAGAAAGAAAGAAAGAAAGAAAGAAAGAAAGAAAGAAAGAAAGAAAGAAAGAAAGAAAGAAAGAAAGAAAGAAAATAGAGCATGTAGCTATAAGCAGAGAATGGTGAGCATGAAGCAACAGTAAAAAGCAAGATTGCCCTGAGAAGACTTTCCTTTATTAGAGATTTGTTTCCAAAATTACCTTCCGCAGATTTCAAGGTGGAAAGTCTAAACCTTTGAAAAAGTCTATGATTAGAATTTAGGTTGTTCCAGGATGATAACATTGTCTGCCTTCCAGCAGAACCAAGTAAAAATAACAAGCACAATTAGACCTCAAAATTGTTACAGATTATACTCAATTCACACAATAAAAGAAGACACTGTAATTTAGGCCTCCAGAAATCATAAACAATGTACATTAATCTTCAAAAATCTTCTGAAGTATCACATGAAAAATATGAAATTATGATAATAATAAGTATTTTTATAATGATAAGATGAAGTTTTGCAATCATGAGAGCAAATGATTTTTTTTAAGATTTATTTATTTACTGGGGTAAGGCCAGAGGTGTGGGGGGTGAGAGGATTCACCAGAGACAGAGTGGGGAACAGAACAGACATATTGACTAAAATACACTGCTGAGGGGAGCAGCAGGTGAGGCAGGAGAGGTCTGCTGTGCTATTTTGAGTAGTTCCCTGGCCAGGGATTGAACTCGTGCTGCAGTGGCTGCAGATATCTCCATAGGTTGAGTTTTAACCCCTTGCACCACCAGGGAGGCAATGAAACATAAATGGAAATTAACAGCAAATTAAACATAGCTGGAGAGAGAATTAGAAAATTGCAAGAGAATATTTACTTCGGCAGCACATACACTAAAGTTGGAATGCTAGAGAGAAGATTAACATGGCCCCTGCAAAGATGACATGCACATTTTTGAAGTGTTTCATATTTTTGAAGAATGAGTTAGTATACGTGAAACTGTTCCAATAAACTGGTAGAAAAGGAGAAAGAAAAATGAAGTTAACAAGAAAAACAGGTACTCCCTCAACAAATTTACAAATCTTGAAATCATACCTACCATCATCTCAGGCCATAGAGGTATCTAACTAGAAATTAACTATGAAAAGAAAAGAGGAACTTCCTTTATTACATGGATACTGAATAACATACTACTAATAGGCTACTGGGTAAAAATAAATAAATAAATAAATATCTCAAGAGAAATGATGCTATGGACATAACTTTACAAAATGTATGGGATGCAGTAACAGCAGTACTAAGAGGAATGTACATAGTAATACAGGCCCACATCAAGAGACAAGAAAGAATTCAAATAAATAGCCTTTTTCCTCTTCTCACAGAATTAGAAAAAGAACAAACAAATCCCAAAGCCAACAGAATAAAAAAATAATAAATATTAAAGCAAATAAACACAATAGAAATAAGAAAGTCCAACAATCAATGAAACCAAAAGCTGGTTCTTCCACACATAAACAAAATAGATATACTGCTAGGTAGACTCACATAAGAAAATAAAGGATAAATATCAAATAGAATCAAATACTGAAGAGGAGAAATTACAACAAATGCTGCCAAAATTCAGTGGATAATTACAGACTACCATTAGCATTTATATGCTATCAAATTTAATATCCTAGATGAGAAAGAAAAATTATTAGAATTATATAATTATCTGCAACTGAGTAGGGAGAAAAAGAAATCCTGAGCAAAAAAATCACAAAGAACAAAATTGAAACAGTAATCATAACTATCCCAAAAAGCAAGAGTCCAGAACCAGATGGCTTCACAAGTGAATTATACCAAACTTTCAAAGATAAACTAACTCTTATTTTGTTCAAACTCTTCCAAAATTTTGAAAAAGTAACACTTCCAAACATATTTTACAAGGCCTATTGTAAACAACTCACAAAATGATAATTACAGGTCAATTTCCCAGATGAGCAAACATGGATCAAAAATCCTCAATAAAATCTTAGCAAACCAAATCCTACCATGCATTAAAAGGAACATATACCATAACCAAGTGGGATTCATAACAATGATACAGAAAAACATATGAAAATCAATCAACATAATTCACAATATCAAAAAAAGATAAAAAAACCACATGATCATATCAATAGATACTGAGAAAGTATTTGATAAAATCCAACATCCATTTATGATGAAAACCCTTGGAAAAATTGTGATAAATGAAGCATAACATAATAAAAGTCATTTATAACAAAGACACAGCTAATATCATTCTCAATGGTGAAAAACTGAAAGTTTTTCCACTGGGATCTAATATAGTACAACGATTTCTAATCTCACTGCAACTAATCAACATAGTATTGGAAGTCCTAGCTAGAGAAATTGGACAAGAGAAAGACATAAAATGAATCTGAACTGGGAAAGAAGTGAAACTATCATTATTTGCAGATGACATGATAATGTAGAGCACCCTCTAGACTCCATGGGAAAACTAATCAAAACCTTTCATCAGTTAAAGTGGAGAAGTTTAAATCAATACACAAAAATCAGTTGCCTTCAACTATAAGACATTGTTAAAATAAACGAGAAGGCACAAAGAAATAGAAATAATATTCCCTGCTCATGGATTGGTAGACTCAATCTGTGGCAATCCTACCTATAGTTATATACAAATTCAATGCAATCCTTATAAAAAAACCAATGGCATTTTTCAAAAAAAAATGTAATAAACTACTAAAATTCATATGGATATAAAAAAGACCCTGAATAACCAAAACAATCCTGAAAAAAGGAGAAAGAGAATGTAAGTATTACACTTCCAGTCTTCAAACTATAATATAAAGCCATAATAAATTAAACAGCATGGTAGTGGAACAAAAACAGACACACCAACCAATGGAGTAGAACTGAGATTCCAGAAATATACCCACATTTATATGAACATTTAGTCGATGACAAAGAAGCCAATGACATACATTGGAACAATGATAGCCTCTTCAATAAATGGGGTTGGCAAAACTGGACAGCTACATGCAAAAGAATGAAAGTAGACCACTAACGCACATAATACAAAAGAGGCAACTAAAGCTGGATGTGGATGTAAGACATGAAACCATAAAACACATAGAAGAAAATGTAGGCAAAACATTTCATAATGTAAGTTTAAGTGATGTCTTTAGGGATTCAACAGCAAGGAAAACAAAAGAGAACATAAACAACTAGGACTACAAACTAAAAATCTTCTGCACAGCAAAAGAAACTGTAACTAAAACAAAAACAAACTCTACTGATTGGGAAAAAATATTTGCACCTCATACATCTGACAAGGATCTTATATCCAAGATCTACAAAGGGCACATACAACTCAACAAAAAGAAAACAAATAAACCAATCAAAAAATGGGCAGAAGAAATAAACAGAACCTTTTCTAAAGAAGACATACAGACTCCAAACAGTCACATGAAAAAATGTTTCTCATCACTGGACATCAAGGAAATGCAAATCAAGAACCTGGTGAGAATGGCCCATGTCACAAAGACCAGAAAAAACAATTGGTGGTGAGAATGTGAAGAAAAGGAAACTCACCAGCACTGCTGGTGGTAATGGATACAGGTCCATCCCTTATGGAAAGTAATATGGAGGTGTACAAAACATTAAAATGAATGTGCCATACAACCCAGCATCTACCCAAAATATTTTAAAACACTATTTTAGAAGGAAATTTGGATCCTCATGTTTATTGCAGTGCCATTTGCAATAGCCAAATTATGGATATAATCTAAATGTCCAAAACAGATGAGTGGATCAAAAAGATGCATTAAAAAAACAAGATGCATTGTATATGCACAATGGAATGTAATTCAATGTTCAAAAAATTAATTCATGTCATTTGCGTTCGCATGGATGGGGTTGGAAGGGATAATGCTAAGTGAAAAAATTCCATAGAAAAAGATAAATATCACACAGTGTTCCTTGCTAAAATGAGGAATACAGAGAAACCAAACTAAGATTCAGATAAAGGCAATGATTTTGGTGGTAGGGACACTGTGGTGGCGATATGTGATGGAAATATCCCAATATTACCTCAATTAAAAATTAATTAATAATAAAAGATCTTAAGATAAATTTTAATATGTTATCCAGAATGCAGCAAAGACAAGTAAGAAAATAAGATCCAGCAGATATATTATAGGACATTAAAGACACAATGATAAATTCTAATATTTTTTGCTATTGTCCCAAATGGAGACGATGGAACAAAATCAATATTCAAAGACAATGCTCTGATTTATTTTTGAAAGCTGATGAAAGATAAATTTGTGTCTACAGGAAGCCCAAGGTATCAATATAAAGGAATTCATCCACACCTATACACATTATTCTAAATCTCTATCATGACAATTCCAATGAATATCTTGAAATGCACTTATGGTGAAAGAGGCAAGAAGATCAGCAATTAAAAAAATAAATAAAAATAAAAATAAATAGGCAATACTTTGGAAGCAGTGGAATAGTATCTTCCATTGTCAATATAATGAAAGAAAATACCTGTCAGTCTAGAAATATATACATCCAGAAAAAATTTTCCCCAATAATAGCTGTGAAATAAGATATTTTCAGATAAATAAAAAATAAGAGAATTTATAAATACATGTACATTTAAAAATTTCTCATGATTATATTATCGGGACAAAAAATTTCCTAGAGAGATGTGAAATATAAAAAATAATAATATAGAAAAAAGTTGGGTAAATTAAGATACATTTTTTCTATATGATGACAAAATGATATCTAATTTCTTGTATTGATTTAAATAGGACTGAATTAAGGTGAATTGATCGGATTGAAAGTAATTTAAGCTATTGAATATTTGGTAACAGATGCGATTTTACTGGATTCAGATTAAAAGCACAAATATAAGTAGTTCAATAATTACAGCCAATGTAAATCAATTAAATTATCAGTTAAGCAATACTATCAAATGGATTTTTTTAAAATCTAGCTATACTTTTGTTAAAAAAGGAACACTTGAAGTACTAAGAAACTTGAAAGTTGAAAAAGAAAAGCATGGAATTGTTTATGTCTGGAATATCCTACTTCTTGTCTGAAAAATTTCACTGATGATGGTTTCCTTGACTCCTCTCTGCCCATGCAAAATCCCCTAAATTGAATAAGAGCTTTTTAACTTCAATATTTCAACCTTGTAGCTTGTGCTTACTTATAATCTGTTACCTTTTCTTCTTCCCTAATCCTCCCTTTTGGAATGGGAATTTCCATCACATGCCTGTCCCAAAACTGTATTTTGGAAGTATGCAATGTCTCTGCTATAAAAGGACCATAAATGGGGAAAGAGTTTGCTCCAGAATGATTTTCATCCATATCTGATTTAGAGGATATTCAGATTAGATTTTAGAACTAAAACTTTGAGTTTATACTAGACAAAGTAATAACTTTGAAGGGCTTTTGGGATGAGATATGTGTATTTTGCATGATTGAGAAGGATATGAATTTGGGAAAATGTGAGGAGCAGGATAATAATTGTGTCCCTTAAAATTTATATTATAATGTGTAACCCCTCATGTGATAGTATTAAAGAGTGGGGCCTTTGAGATTTGATTAACTTCTTAGAGTGGGGTCTTCATGAACAAAATTAGTACTCTATTAACAGAGATGCTAGACAGTTCTCTTGCGTCCTCTCCTATGAGTATAGTTAACGACTACTGTCTTTGAACCAGGAAGACCTTAGCAGACATCAGATCTGCTCGTATAATGATGTTGGGCAGAAGTCTTCGAACTGTGGGAAATAAACGTCTCTTGTTTATAGCCTCAGCCTAGTTTTTCTCATAGCAACCTGAATGCACTAGGACACTATTGAAATTTATCCTAGAGAAGACTGGGAGGTTGCTCCTTAACCAAATGTGGTGTGGGAGGTTGCTCCTTAACCAAATAAACAACTTGGTAGAATTACATGTGAAGTACAACTAAATAAGAAGGTAGTTGTAAGACTGTCTGGTGACTTAAGAAAAAACAAACAGGGAATAGGAGGAGTTGAAGATTTATATGTGAAATGATAAGTACAAGAATATTAATACATCCAGGAATTGAGTTTGGGTTTGATAGAAAAGATGACTGAGAGAGTTTAAATGAAGAATTACAAAGTAGCTGGATAAAAAGTGATTCACAACCAGTATTTTCAAATGTTTAAAGGAGGTCGAGATAAGTGTAGACATATTTCTGTGCTATAATCAGTGACAGGGATACAGCATAAAAACAAGAGCTCTGCAGTTAAGTATTGCATATTATGAGAGATTGCAACACGAAAGCACTGTGAACCCCTTGAGGTGACGGACACTGGAATCATGCCATGGGAAGAAGCTACAGATTTATTTGTTCACAAATCTATCTGTAGTTCTAACATTTTCATCCACTCCTCCATCACTGTGCCTTGGGATTCAGCCACCTTCTCAGGAACTCTTCTTACAGTCAAACTCTTTCTTGGTTCATTAACAACTCCTTGACCATGGCGCGCAGACCTCTTCCGCCACCCACTGCTCCCCTCAGCAGTGTACTTCGGTCCTTCCGCCTGCTCTGCTCCCTGCTCTGGCTCTGGTGAATTCTCTCACACTCCCACGCTTCTGACTGTACCCAGTGCTTGTGTAAATAAATAAATAAATACATCTTAAAAAATAAAAATAAAATAAAATAAAAATAAAAATAAACAAATAAATTAAAAAAAAACAAAAAATACTCCTTGACCAAAGAAATTTTCCTCTTGTCTGAAACAGTGAAAAATTCGGCCTAGTTGACTTTGTATACTTCCAGGTTCATTGACAAATTTTCAACCTCACACTTAAAATTCAAAAAATTCAAAAGTCCACAGTTGAATACTTACAACAATGAAAGTTAACTCTACAATTACAAAGAGCAAGATAGATAAAATCTCACAAAAGGTGTTTAAGGAAGTAAGCAGACCAAATGCGCACACATGTGTGATTTCATTTATATAAAGTACAGAAATAGGTAAAAATAATCCTAACCATTAGAAGTTAATTAACCTCAGGAGAGTATAAGAACTTCTGGGATAGTGACATGCTTATGAAAATTTTGCAGTAGGCTCTCCCCGCTTCCTGTTTTTGAGATGCAATGAGTTTTTTTGTCCTACTTGCCGCTGGGGCAAGATGGCCCAACCCTGTGCAAGGGGGGTCTTCACATGCTGGTCAGGTTTGGTGTTTAGATCCTGCAGTAATTTGGGAGAACTAGTCAGATTTGACCCTGCCTGGCACCATTCAGATTTGGAGACCTGCACACTTTTGAATTCACAGCCCAATCAGGTTTGAGTTCACATTTATGCCAATCAAATCTTGGAAATGTCACCAGTTTTCAAAATGGGCCAGTTAGGATTGAAAGACAGTTACACTGAAGAAAATATAAGAGGATTTTATATGGCTTCAGACACTCTGATCAGATGCATGCATTCATAGAGACCGTGCTTCATTCATTCACTGGGAACTTCACTGCAGAGATTCATTGAGATCTTCATGTCTGACCACTGCCTCCTGGCTGTTTAGTGCCTGATCCTCCCGAGCTGTCATCTACCTATTTGACTTCTTGACTGCTGCTCATGCCTCTGGCTCTGCTTCCAAATCACCTGCTGATAGGTGCCACTGGCCTGTGTCCAGTAACTCTAAAGATCTGTAACACCCGTGCTTGATCCTCCACATTGCTGCCTGCTGATGGGCTCTGGCTGGCACTGCTGGCCTATGCCCAACCACCTCTAAGAGCTTTCCACTGCTTCTGATCCTCTGGCAACACTGTCTGACTGCCGACCCTGCTATAGTATGTCCAGCATTGACACCTGATGTCATTGAGCCCAGTGCTACCCAGCCAGCATTCGGTTTGCTGCTGCTGGGTGTTGTGGTGCTGCGGCAGCAAAACCACCTGCACTTACCTACATCTGCTACCATGACTTGAGTCCTGGTCCGCCAGCTCCAGGCTCTCAGCACAGGGATGACATCATCATCCATAAGCAACTTTTGGTTTGGACTACTGGACCGTGTGGACACCATCCAAGGTAGGAAAACTGGGCACTTGTGGCCTTAGAAACTCTTATCTTTTTCTCAATTTTCCCTTTGTTAATAAATTCTGGGCCTCCCTGGTGGTGCAGTGGTTGAGCGCTGGGTTGTGAAGCTGTCCACAGCCTCTGTAGCGCCGGTTTGATCCCCAGCTGCTCCCCGGCACCCAGAGGAAGGTCCCACATGGCACGAAGAACTCTCCTGCCACCTGCTACTCCCCTCAACAGTGTACTTCGGTCCTTCTGCCTGTTCAGCTCCCTGCTCTGGCTCTGGTGAATTCTCTCACCCTTCTGTGCTTCTGACTGTACCCATAAATATATAAATAAATAAATATTTATTTATAATATGTATTTATAATAAATAAATATGGTCTGCTAACTTCCTGTATAAATAAACAAACAAACAAACAAACAAACAAATAAATAAATAAATAAATAAATTCTGTTGTGGGCCTCCTTGGTGGTGCAGGGGTTAAAGAAACAGGGTTATCAAGTTATCACCAGCCACTGCAGTACAAGTTCAATCCCCAACCAGGGTTCTGACCCACATGGTGCAGCAGATGTCTCCTGTCTCAGCCTCTGTTCCTCTCAGCAGTAAGTTTCAGTAGATCTGCCTGTTCTGCTCCCTACTCTGTCTCTGGTGAATCCTCTCCCCTCCCACGCCACTGGCCTATACCCAAGTTCTTCCATGCAAAAATATATAAATAAAACTTTAGGGCCTCCCCGGTGGTGCAGCAGTTGAGCGCAGGGTTGTGAAGCTGCCCTACAGCCTCTGTAGCACCGGTTTGATCCCCGGCTGCTCCCCGGCCACCGGAGGAGGGTCCCACATGGTGCGCAGACCTCTTCTGCTGCCCGCTGCTCCCCTCAGCAGGGTACTTTGGTCCTTCTGCCTGCTCTGGCTCTGGTGAATTCTCTCACCCTCCCGTGCTTCTGACTGTACCCAGTGCTTATATAAATAAATAAATAAACAAACAAACAAAACAAACAAATAAATATTTCAAAAATAAATAAATAAATAAATCTTTGAAAAATGAATAAATAAATAAATCCTTAACAAAACTTAAAAATAAATCCTATTGTTGCACTCTGAGCCTGAGTTATGTCTTACAATTATGAATGCACAGGTGAGGACCCACAAACTGTGACATCCCTCAGGTTTGCACCGTTTTAATTTGAGCAATCTTAGCTCTGAATTCTTGCATACAGTCATTTCCCAATGTGTGGAGTGGCGGGTAGGCGAACCCAAAGCAGTTTAGGCTACTCTAGGCTCCTTACAATAAATACTACAATTCCAAGAGTTTTGTGTGTCCCGAGTGTAGGAGATTGCTAGAAGTGCCAGTGGGAATACAGAAGATGGAATCTGGGTAAATACAGTGCCATAGATCGTGATCTCTAGAGTATAGCAAAAGCAAGTCTTGGCAGTGGATGTCAGGACATTATGCTCACGGTCAAAGAAACTCAATCGTTCCTTAGAGGTCACTGGTCTGATTATTAAGCAAACCACCCACATGAAGATTTCTCTTTTCCTATCATATGTTATTAAAAGCCACACCATTGTCCCTCTATAAGTCCAGATGCACTGAGAGGAAATCTTCATGACTGTGCCTTTTACCTGAAAAGTTGTGAATTGTTGTTAAAGAAATTGTTTGAATGATTGTAATGGATTGCTTTTGTTGATTTGCATGACTTTGGACTAAAATCAACTTTTTGTCTTCTTTTAGTTAACTGATGACAGGGCCAGAGAGGACACATGAAAGAGATAAAAGCTAAAGACCAAAAAGGAAGGGTCATGCATTTTCTTTGCATACCTGAGAAAAGTGAGAGTAAGTAAGTGGCTCCATTTCACATGGAGGAAAGAAAACTTCTTTCCTAAAGGTTAAGCAATCCCAACAGGACTTTCAATATGAGAGAAACCAATTCAAATTCTAGCTAATGTAGACATTACACAGGGAAAACTGTTATCTCAGTACTTCTCCAGACTTCTGTCAGATGACTATTTGACTATTGGTATTTTTTCTCCCTGCACAATATCAGTGTCTCAGAGAAGAAGGGCTCTAATCTCCTACCTAAACTACAGATGAGTGTTGATTCTCTAATTCCAGTTCTGATTCCATTCAGGGAAATCTCTAGGTTCTAAATGCTCTATCAGGCAACCATTGAAGTCAGCACCTTTTCACACAAGAGTGAATTTCTTTTTAGGATTATTCATTCTAAACATATTGCCTCCTGCTAGTATGACTTTTGTGTTATCCTTTTGAAGCAATTTTTATTCTTTCTCTGACTTAATATGAATCTTTGTAAAACAAATACACAATTTGTCGATGTAGTATGTCTTTCCACATTGAATTATCTACATTAGTCACTAAAATGTTATGACATTTTCTAGTCACACAACCTCTTCCATTATTTCACCCTTACCATTTTGCCCCACATCCATTCTAATCCATCTTCTCACTGCTTCCCATTCCTCTCCATTGTACTGGGAAACATAATTTTATTATATATGGTTCTCTTTTACATTGCAACCTCTGTTTTGAATTCCATCTACTCCCCTGATTTAAGTGAGTAGCATCTCTGCTGGGAAACCATGTCCTTCAAAATGGCTCAATCTCCCATGATCATGTATCTTGCAGTTAGAGAGTGGTTTTGGCCAGATTCCCATCCTTCTCTGCTCCTGCACCCCTCCATCATGTTCAGCCTTGTTCCCTTGCCACCTAGTAGAAAACCCTTTCAAGCACAACTACTTAGAGCACATCCTCACCCACTATGGACTTGGAAGTCCACGGTACGCCTCCTCCCCATTTTTGCCATTAACTCAGGTAACTTTAAAATCTGTAACATTTTACTTTTAATCCTTGTCAAGGCTAGAGCTGTCATCACCTAGAGGCCCTGTCTCTGAATATACTCATCTGTTTCTAAAGCTCCTTTGTGTTCACTACATTTTCCCGGTCACTTGCACCATCCTGAGAGAGAGCACTTCCTCCTATTTTGTGTCACTCTCACTTCACCCTACTCCTGGCCATGATCCTGTTTCACATGGTTTGCCATTCTGCTCTCTGATTTCATCATCTACGTAAACCTTCATTCAAACTCAACCCAATTATCACCTTCTCTGTGTCTTTGTCTCCTGCTGGAGAGAAACCATAGAAGTGCACACAACAAATTCAAAAATAATTCAAGATTTGTACCCTGAATTGAGTCTTAAGCGTGATCCCCATTTTTAAAAAAAATATTTATTTTTATACAAGAACAGGGGTACAGGCCAAAGGCATGGGAGGGTGAGAGGATTCACCACAGACAGAGCGGGGAGCAGAACAGGCAGACAGACTGAAATACACTGCTGAGGGGAGCAGTGGGCAAGACAGGAGAGGTCTGCCGTGCCATGTGGGACTCTCCCTGGCCAGCTGGGAATCAAACCCATGCAGCAGAGGCTGTGGACAGTTCCATAGTGCTGTGCTCAACCCACTGCACCGCCAGAGAGGCCCATGATTCCCCATTTTTGAGTTTGGTGGTAAATTCATGCTACTAAATAGCCCATAGTGACAAAGTCCATGATCTCCCTCTCCTGACCTTTCTTTCACTGCCTGTGTCTCTTCACTTCCCACAGATTGTCTTGCTTCCTGCTTTGCTGCAAAGTAGAAGCATTTGGTTAGGAATTCTACCAGCTGTATTCCCTTCTTATCTATCTTCTAGCTTGTGGAAGGATGGCTATTATGCTTTCTGTCATGGCAACTCCTTTACCCATAGACTTTGTAGTTTCCTTTAAATATCAACCTTCCTTTAAGCATAACTCTTATTTATAAGAAACTTTCTTTAGTTGCACACCTCTGAATCATCTGCCTCTTCCACAATATTCTTAGGTAAGTGGGCATCAACCTGTGAGAGCAGTTATCCCTGTGTGCTCAGGACCTGAGTCCCTCCCCAGGCAGAAAATGTGCTGGAGACTGGCTTATGTTCAATATCCAAAAAAAATCTGTCATTTACAGCAGATGCACCATGAAGGGATGTATGTATTCTAGGCTCATTGTAGCACTATTTATAAAAGCCAAGTTATGGAAATAAACTAAGTTGTAGATAAAGAAGGTGAGGTATACACACACACACAATGGGGAAAAAAAGACAAAGTGTTGCCATTTGCAACAACATGGATGGAAGTGGAGTGGATTATGCAAATTTAATAAGTCAGAAGAAAATAGACTAATTCCAATTAATTTCACTCATATGTGGAATATAAAGAAACAAAATAAAGGAACAGACAAAACTAAACCCTGAAATATCACTAAAGAAATGAGGCTACCAGAGTGGGAAGGAAGGGAAGAGAGGAAAGAAGCAGCGCACAGTGGACTGAGACGGAACATTATCGATGCCTTGGTGGTGGGCAAGGTGTAGTGACACACATCTGAAGAGATGTGAATATATATCCCTAAATAGCAAGCAGTGCTATTTGAATGAAACTTCAGTAAAAAAAAAAAAAAAATACAATTAAAAAAACATGAATTTCTGAAGAAATATATAATCATTTTGGAAATGGTAAAATAGAAGGACAAGCTGGATAGAGGAAGTTTCTAGAAATAAGGTATGAGTGTTAAAGGTTGTGATATGTTTGTAAGAATGACAAACTGGGCCTCCCCGGTGCCACAGCGGTTGAGCGCTGAGTTGGAAGCTGCCCGCAGCCTCTGCAGCGCCGGTTAGATCTCCGGCTGCCAGGCGAGGGTCCCACATGGCGCGCAGACCTCTCCTGCCGCCCGCTGCTCCCCTCAGCAGTGTACTTAGTCAGTCTGCCTGTTCTGCTCTCCGCTCTGGCTCTGGTGAATTTTCTCCCCCTCCCGCACTTCTGACTGTACCCAGTGCTTGTATAAATAAAATAAATTAATCTTAAAAAAATTAAAAAAAAACTTAAAAAAAAAAAAAGAATGACAAACTGTTATGTCTAGAGCAGCAGTTCTCAAGTATTAGTGTTTGTGTCAATGAGTAGGCTGGGTAAACCCCAGGTAGCTGCTTCGGCAGGTCTGGATTTGAGCCTGAGAATCTGAATTTCTTACCAGTTTCCAGGTAACACAGATGTAAATGTTCTGGGTAGGCATCCACTCTACTATTTCAAAAGTTGATATTGTTTGGAGAAATTTAGAAGACCTGGTAACAAAAATTATTGCACCCAAATTATAAAATACTGGCTATTTGTGCTCATGTATTTTTAGTTTATTTTAACAAATGGAAAAAAACAAGGTTGAATCTGTATTCTACAACATTGAAGCAGGAAAAGCCTGTAGGCAAGTAAGAAGAAGTATTCCTAGTTAATAAAAAGGGAATTCTTGAATTCTTGACTAGAAAATAGAGGGAAGAATCGATTTTCTGAGTCTGAGCTTTGGCAATTTGACTTTGGGTATGACCATACAGGTGCACTACTGCACTGCAGTGGGCGGGTGACAGGGGGAGGGGGTGGGATGTGTTAAGATTGCCTCTAATGTGCTTCAGAAAACCAAAGGACAGGGACCAGGGAGTTAGATGGAGATTTGCCTCGAATTCAGAACTGAATAGAGAGCTTTCATTTTATTTTATTTTTTTGGTAAAGATTTATTTATTTATTTTATTTATTTATACAAACACTGGGTACAGTCAGAAGCACAGGAGGGTGAGAGAATTCACCAGAGCCAGAGTGGGGCACAGACAGGCAGACTGACGAAGCACACTGCTGAGGGAAGCAGCGGGCAGCAGGAGAGGTCTGAGAGCCATGTGGCCAGGGATCGAACCGGCGCTGCAGAGGCTGCGGGCAGCTTTGCAACCCAGCGCTCAACCACTGCGCCACTGGGAAGGCCCAGCTAATGCCATTCTACAGAAAAATTATGGTGAAAAATCCATGGTGAGTTGCAAAGCCTGGGACTTTTTAAATGTTGAAATATATTGCCACTTAGCATATTAAAAACAAATTACATTTTCCACACTTGCTGTCCATAAAATTTGGGAAATTTCCGGAAGTTGAACATCAGTATATATCTTCCCCATTACCTTGATGAATGTGACATGATATTCTGAGTGTTTGTGATATTTCTGAGTGTTGCATTATTTTTTAAAATCTGAGGTTAGAGAGGTTGGAGAGGTTAGGAAGCAGTTCACTAGGGCTTGTTAAGTTACACTTATTAAAATGCTGCAAGGTTTAAAGTAGAGGAAAACATGCAAAAGTTGTTTGACAAGAACTGTTTGGCCCAAGGAGAGGAAAATGCTTCTCGAAATGTCCAGTTGGATGCAGGGAGATGCATTTGGCTTATACTATATTGGGGAAAATGTTGAATGAATTGAAGGTGTTCTAGAAACATGTCACTGTTTACCTAGCATTTGAATGGATTTGAGATGTGAATACATAAGTTGTTATAAATAACTTCTCAGTTTCTTGTTTAGGTAATAATCAGCAGGAGAACACCACCACTAATGAGAAAATATGGGGGAAAAGATCTGGTTGTTTGGCAGAAAGGACAAAATTGAGGATTAATGTGAATGTTTTAATCTGCTTTCTGAAAGTCAGTTGAAAGAAATGTTTCAGACAACTGCAGTTAATCCATGAATTAAATAAAAGAAAGAGTAAAAAATACACAGGCTAATTGAGTTATGGAATTAAGAATGTGTTTTGATTCTCTTCTATTTCAATGGATAGTAAAACTTTAAAAAAATAACTTTTCCTCTTTTACCTACTTCACTTTTCAAGAATTGTGAGGATGAGGGTTTTGATTAATTAAGAGCTTTTAGAACAAGTCTGCATGTGTATAGTTTGAGGAAATTTTTTAAATGCTAAAACTAAAGCTAAAACCAAACCCTGGGATTTGTTAAGTTTTTTCTTGATGATTTGAAAATGTCCAAAAGAATGAGCATCTGATCTCTTCAGGAAGCCTGATGATAACACAGGAGAATTATTCAATCAGAACGAGAGCTCCAGAATGCATTCAGAGCAGTTGGAAGCAGATACAATTAAATTAGGTGAACTTCTTTTATGGCTGCTGGAGTTGCTCCGAGGTGAAAGAGAAAATGCAGAAACGTGGAACTCCAGATGGCAAGAGTTCTATTTTTAGGCCAATAGAAACTTATATTTGGTTGGGGCACTTAATAGAATGAGTCTTAGAAAAGTGTTGAAAAAGAAATTTAGACCTGCACTGCCAAGAGTTCAGCATGGAGCAGATGGGAGCAGGTGCCATGGAAATAGCCTAGGTGAGCCAGCAAGGAAGAATTAAAAGGGAAAAGTGAATATTTTAGTGACAAGTTACTTTGAGATGTTGGTTTTTCACAATCTTTACTGAGATATTTATAAGTAAAAAAGTGAAAGTAACCAAAAATAAGTTTTGTTCAGTGTTAGAAAAAAAAATAAATTCTGATGTATATCACTTATTTAGAACGTAAGACTGATTTTCTCAAGGGAAATTTTCTTTATTGAAGCTACAATGGTGGATAATTTCCTGGCTAGTCAACAAAAACTCCTTTAATAACTGCTGGTCTACTTCACTGTGAGACTGAAGCTAGGTTCCTGGAAGCAAGAGGTCCTGGGAGGATGAGAAAGAGCAGGAAAAAAGAAAAGTCTTTTTGCTATCCCAGGTAAATTTTTTTTTTTCTGAAATAGAAAACCCTAAAACAATGTCATTTTTCAGGGCTACTGTGCACAAGAAGAGCCTTCAACAGCCTAAGACGTTGGCGTGGGTATGACCACATCCAAGCCTTCCCTTCCCACTTGTCCCAGTAGATTTAAACATTATTCTTCTCTGAACCCATTATAGTCTCCTCAAACCCATGAAGAGCCAGGGCTATGACCTACTGAGAACACACATGATTCAAAATCAGATCTGGGTTCAGATATTGAATGTAACAAATATTAATTTCAGAATTTCAGTGCTAAATCAAGCTCTCTGTTCTGTTTACACTTTGGAAACAATGTTGTGAATAATTTTAACATCACAGAATTAGGGTGAAAATAATGAGAAAAATCAATGTAAAAGTGAATTGCAAGCTGGAAATGGCAGGGTGCAAAAATTAATTAAGGTGGTTAATGTTACCTACTGTCATGTAAAGAAAAAGAAAGTTGATCAAACTAAATTATCTAAATGTATAAATTTCTAAAAAGCCTTATCTAAAGTCTACAAGACATGGAATTGTTTGATTTCAAAAAATAAATAGGAATAAATATATAATTAATGTAATTTGGGGAGGAAAATTACATGAAGTGTAAAAAGAAGTTAGGAGAGAAAAGCACTTTTATCCATTGAAGCCCTGCCAGGAAGTATACCACTGTGACTACTATATTTCTCCGTGCATAAAATTGGACTGATTATGCCTGCTCCTTGCCTACCTGGCAACACTATGAAGAGAAGTTTGTAAATGTGTATGAAAGTACTTGGCACCCTTAAGTGTTGTTCTGCTAGGTGATTGTTACTATTCAAGTTCATTTAACCTCAAATTTAAAATTAGATATCTGAAAAGCTAAATACAAAATATTATTGTTCAGAATTAAAATTTATGATTTTAATTTGATAATAAACATTATTACAAAGTATTACTGATGGTTGAGCTCTGACCAGAGGCAGGATTGTCATCAAGACTAGGTAAAGAACAAATTATACTTCTGCTAAGTAGAGCACTTAAAGTCCTGTCCCATGGAACCACAACTATTTTATTTCCATTCTTCCTGTACTCCTTTCCTCATGTTAAGAATGAAAGAAATTAAAAAAATGATGGTATACTTAGGGAAGCCTGGTCTCTTGTGGGAAGGCAGAAAATGCAAACTGGCTTGCAAGGGAATAGAAAAGGGAAAAGAGAGTGATTTTCCAAGATCACTAGAAGTCTGTTTTAAAGCTAAGTTGCAACAGGAAGGAAGCTGTGATTTCAAATAGGGATTTAAAAGTTAAGGATCCAATCCAAACTCTATTACTGCACAGATCCTATTGTGATGGTAATGACATGTTGCGTGGGAAGCAGTGGTTTTACTTGGAATGGAGAGAGAAAGAAACTTGCTATGATTGATGTACCATATGAGGGTCAAACCACAAAATCACTAACTTGCTGACTGTCCAACTAAGTGAAATTGGGTGGCTTATTTTCCTAAGAATTCCAAGTTTTGTATATATGTGTGTGTTTGTGGAACTACTTCAAAAATTGACGCATTTTCTTTGGGGGGAGAAGTGTTAGAGTTAACAATAGTCACTTTCTAAGGGTTTATGATGTATCATGAATCTGAATTAGAATCTTCCGCTCACCAGTGCAATGTAAGACCACCCAAGTGGTCTTTGGTGATTTTCACTGTTTCCTATGTTTTAGCAACAGTCTATTGAAGAGCTAATGGCATACTGCATATTACCCATCCAAATGTTCCACAAGTTGGCTTGGGATCCAAAAGAAATAAATGTGAGGCCCCATTATTTTTAGAGTGCTTCTAGAGCTTTCTAGAACCATCAAGAGGATTAAATATCTTTTTCATACTCATTTTAACCTTTCCAAGCAATTAACATGTCTGAACCCATTTGAAGGTAAGGCATAGCTACAGTGTGGACTTCACAAGCTTGGCCACATTCTTTCTCAGTGAAATGGAGAGAGCTGGTTGGTGAATGAAGACCAGAGCCAGCATTTTCCCAAAGAATGACCACAACCAGCCTTACTGTGCTCAGTGGAATTAGGGGAGAAATGTAAACTCCAGTAGATTTCTTCAGTCCTAGAGGGTTGAATTTTACCATGTATCTTAAAATTCTGGTAAAATGTAAGAACAGTAAAAGGAAAAATGTTAATCAAGATTGCACTTTACGGGCCTCCCTGGTGGCGCGAGGGTTTAAGTACAGCACTATGAAGCAATCCGCAGCTTCTGCAGCACGAGTTTGATCCCCAACCATCCAGGGAGCAACCCACATGGTGCAGTAGTCCTCTCCTGTCTAGTCTGCTGCTGTCTACTGCTCCCCTCAGCAATGTATTTCGGTCAGTCTGTCTGTTCTTTTCCCCACTCTGTCTCTGGTGAATCCTCTCTGCCAGCCCGCACCTCTGGCCTGTACCCCAGCTCTTGTATGTGTAAATAAATCTTTTTTTTTTAAAGATTGTAGGGCCTCCCCAGTGGTTCAGCGGGTTGAGCACAGCTTTGTGAAGCTGTCTGCAGCCTCTACAGAGTGGGTTCAATTCCTGGCCAGGCAGGGAGAGTCCCACATGGCGAGGCAGACCTCTCCTGTGGTGCCCGCTGCTCTCATCAGTTGTGCTTTCAGTCTGTCTGCCTGTTCTGCTCCCCACTCTGTCTCTGGTGAATACTCTCACCCTCCCATGCTTCTGGCCTGTACCTCAGCTATTGTATAAATAAAAAATAAATCCTAAAAAAAAATTTGCATTTTACTTTTTGGATGAAAAAGCTAGACTTCCATTGAAAGGAAAATTACTAAATATAAAGTAACTTGTCCTTCCAAAAGGAGGACTAAAAATTAGATCTATACCCTTTTAACTTTTTCCAGAAATTTTAGAAACCCAGTTTTTTCATTGACTCTGAAGGACCAGTTCTTTCAGAATGCACTGGTCTACAGTTTTCAGAAACACTGTAACAATTTCTTTCAAAATAATTTAAAACAGCTAGAAACCAAAATAATGAATTATAGTGGAATAAAAGTAAGAAGTCTTTGAAAATCTAATATGTCTTTAATTGATTTTAATTTCTTTAGAGGTTGAAAAAAACAGTTAATAGAGAGGGTGCTACTTAGTATTTAATGAAACAAAGCAATCATCTTGAACTTTTCAATTTCCTGTTAATACGTTTTGAATTTTGAAAAGCTTGAAAAATGCTTAATAGCTTAGATCATCTTTCTCAACCAGAGTTCTTCATCTAAATCACAGAATACAGAAACTAAGCTTAGGGGAGTTTTTCTTGACTCCATCAAGAATAGTACATACTAATACTGTTCTCTGTTACATGAAAGAAGTTAATACATTACATACAACACATAATTTATAGAACTTAATTTTATCCAGTACATGTATTTTAACTGGCATTTTCATTGTGTCAACCATGACACTTTTTTAAACATGTGACATCATGATAAAATAATGGTCCATTTTAATTTAATATTTACTCCTCATTTCTGCTTCTTTATAGTAAAATACTCAAACTCCACCCCTAGAACCTATTTCAGATGAAAAGAGTGGTGTGCTGGAGTTCTTCAGTCATTGTGTGAGAACACATCTGAGGGATACCCAGGAACCCCAAAGTCTTAAGAGGTCCATGCATTAATAGGGCTTGACTGTCCATATCCACAAATACAAAGAAAATACTTAGTGTGAAAAATCTTTAATTAGCCATAGAAAGGAAAAGAAGAAAGAATTTCAAATAATAAATTCCCAGTAAAACTCTAAAAATCACCTGCCCCCTCATGGACATATGCCTGGCCAAATAGTCTTGACCAAAAGCTGGGTGTCTTAATTGGAAAAGCACCAAAATAAGTCCAAAGCACATAAAAACAGAAAACACAAGAAAGAGATTAGGTGGACACAGAGAGCAGAAGGAGACAGAGAGCAGAGGGAGAGAGAGAGAGATAAAAATAAAAAATATAACATAATCCACCATGAAGAAAAATTAATAGCTACCATTGTTTGGGCTAAGGAACAGGAGAAGCCTCCCCACTTGTCTCTCATTACATGCCTCTTCTTCAAGTGTCCCTTCTCTAAGTAGCTCCTCTCCATATGTCTCTTCTAAGTGTCTCTTCTCTTGTTTTTATTCTCTTGTTTTTACTCCAATTCATTTTATCTCTGCTTTGTGCCATCCCATCTCCCTCAATCCAAAATTATAGTTCACAGCATACTTAAAGTTGCAGTCCAAGGCAGTCCATGTAAGTGCGGGCTAGGAATATGGCATCCTTCACTGTGTAGTGATGTTCCTCCCCTTTCACGGAGATGCATTTTGTAAAGACTGCACCCTTTACTCTCCCATCCCCAGTGACTGCCATTGGCCTTCCTTCCCTTACCATAAAAAAATTTTAAATGCTAAAATTCTGACATGTTAATAATTTTTGGAGGATCAACCTCATAAAAAGTACATAAGTCCATAGATAATTGCCAATGACCAGATAATTTCAACTCAAGCAAATGGTCTTTGCCAAGTTGCAAGAGACTGAGGACTTGTCCTGTAATCAGAAAATGGTGAGAAGAAATGATTCATTAGTCACTGCTGCCTGACCCTGTAGAAATAAGTCAGCCCATTAAAAAAAAATTCATTGTTGTCCATATTTTTAAAACATTAATAGTCAGCTAATCACTGACTACGAAAGCTAATCACACTACGAAAAAATTGTACTCCTATAAAATGTGGCTTGGTTGATGAATGTCAGTCTTGGGAATTAGAGTTCTTATGGGGGAAGAAAGCTAACAGATCCATAATGGAATCTATTCCTCCTTTAACTGTGGATCCAATAATACATATTTCCTTGAGTACTAAAATATGAAGAGGGGAAATTCTAAGTAGGAGACATGAAGAATGTAAGAAATGGTGTTTAAATGATAGATGTATTTGAACTAAATACTTTATTCTGAGTATGTTTGTTCATAAATGAAGAAGAATAGTTTTGTTAGTTAATTTGGGGATCTGCATCACATAAGAAAATACTTGAAGGGATATTTTAACTTGGCATCAATTTATTAGACCCATGGGCTACAGACAAGATCAAGAAAGTGAAAGAGAGTGAGAGGTAGAAATCAATTAGCTGTGTTAACTCTGAAATGAAGACTATGAATCAAGCTTTTAAAGTATCTGGGGAAATTAGCCAAAAAAAGTAGGATTGTCCTTAGGAAAAAATATTCAGAGGCATTTTGAAAAGAATCACCCATAAAATTCAGAGTTTAGGCTAAAACCCATCTCCATTCTTGTTGATTCTATTGCGACAACCAGATGAAATTTCCCATAGAATGAATTACATATCCTTTCCTGTAATAATAAAAAGAAAATATGGAAAAAAAAAACAAAAACAAAAAATTCAAGTTGGTTTACCTAAGTTTTTTTTTTTTTTTTTTAAAGATTTATTTATTTATTTATACAAGCACTAGGTACAGTCAGAAGAGTGGGAGGGTGAGAGATTTCACCGGAGCCAGAGCAGGGAGCAGAACAGGCAGAAAGACAGAAGTACACTGCTGAGGGGAGCAGAGGGCGGCAGGAGAGGTCTGTGTGCCATGTGGGACCCTTGCCAGTGGCCGGGGATCGAACCGGCGCTGCAGAGGCTGCGGGCAACTTCACAACCCAGCGCTCAACTGCTGCGCCACCGGGGAGGCCCAGTTTACCTAAGTTTATTGAAAGTTTTGGGACCTTCAAAAAATTACCAAACATTTTCCTCTATCAGATTAAATTGTAGGGCAAAGAACAATAATATGAATAATTCAAAATAAGACTTTCTCCAGTCACAAAGGTAGAACATTTACAATACCATAAAAAGAATTAATTAAGAGAAAGACTCAACTCAGGGTGTCCTCTACATTCCTAACTAGAAGGAGCTTCTTTTATGAAGCTGTTGCGATCCTATTGCTGTCCTACACATACAGTCCTATAGTTTGTGAGGGAAGGAGATACTATGGAAATTACACTCAAGGATCCAAGCACTTAATGTAGTTGGACTTCCTACTCCAGTCAAAAGTATAGAAGTATGAGGAGAAAACTGAAGGGGGTGCTAAACAAATTACTTAGCTCTTATTAAGTCGCAGTATCATTAACTCAGTTTTTCTATTGTAGAACCAACTAGTCTAAAACAAACAAACAAACAAACAAAAAATGTGGACGTCTTCATATCATAGTAAGCTGGGGTTTTGGGAGCAAGCCTGGAATCTGAGGATCCCAGGTGGACTCTTCCTTGGTTCTTGCCTTCAGCAAGAAAGAATTCAACATTGAGACCAAAGTTACAGAAAAGCAAGAGATTTATTGATAGACAAGAGGAAGGAGGGTAAAGCTCTCTGAGGGGAGAGGGGTCCCAAATGATAGCCACTGGGGTTTCCTAGGCTACTCTGGCCCACAGAGTTTGCCCCGTTACTTGGTCTACCTTCCTGAAACTAGGTTTGGTCCATTGCTCTATCATTGTGTCATTGCTCTGAATATCCCACTCTACTGGGTTGAGGGAGCACCCTCCTGTTCCAGGATTGTTTTTCAATCAGACTGGTAAATGGACCTAGAGCTTGAAGGTGGGAGGGAGGAAAGATCCCCTCTTGGTTCCAACTGAATGTTTCTCAATCAGGCTTGTAAATGGATTTGGGGAGCAAAACCCCCATCTCATTGGATAAGAATGATTCATTGGATAAGAATGATTCATTGGATGTTACCTAAAGTCATTCTATTCACAGGTATTTGAGAAATGCACTTATAATTTTCAAAAACACAGAAAGGGGACCTCCCTGGTTCCCACCAGGGAGGGGTTAAGTCTCAGCACTATCAAGATATCACCAGCCACTGCAACATCAGTTGAATCCCTGACCAGGGAGCTACCCCTCATGGCACAACAGACCTCCCCTGTCTTGGTCACTGCTCCCCTCAGCAGTGTATTTCAGTAGATCTGCCTGTTCTGCTCCGCATTCTGTCTCTGGTGAATCCCCTCAACCCCTGCACCTCTGGTCTATGTCCTGGTTCTTGTATGCATAAGTAAATAAAAGTAAATCTTAAAAAAATTATATAAAGGGATTTTTTTAATTATTATTATTAAGAAATGTGCCATTAAAAACAGATGACTTGACTCCACTGAAGAACATGACTCCCTTTTTTCTACAATTTATCATGAAGATTCATATTTGGGCTTTAATTAAAATGGATTTTTACCAGAACAGAGTTTTAGAATCAGAGTCACAAGTTGTAAGGCAAACTGAAATAAAGACTCTAGCCTTAGAAAGAACAACTGTTGATCTCATCTGATTTCTTTTCTAGCTAAAGTCACTCTGAAGGGATTAATATTTTAAGTAGCACATGTGCTCAATTAATGGAAGTTATTTATGCTAAGTGATAACTTGTAGGCTTTCTTATCCATCACTGTAAACCACCCAGGTTTTTTAAGAACAGCTCAATAGAGCCTGACATTAGGCTTTGACCTTCAATTTACTACAATATTCAGGTTGATGAAATGGGTAGTACCAAAAACTGATGACTTTGGTTTCCTTCTCATTACGAGAAACTGGAATAAGATTGTATGCCTAAAATGTAATGGAAACAATGAAGAATGTTTGGAAAACATTATTCCTAAAAAATAATTACCAATTTTGAAGATGGTATCCAGATTGTGGATATATTACTGGAGAAAATGTACATGCACAATAATTATTGAAAGTTTACTTTTCACTTCTTACACGTCATTCATAATAATCATTAGTCATTTCACATTTTTAAAGAAAAACTCTATTAATAAATAAAATTATATGTTGTGGTACCAGAGTCAAATATTTTAAAAATAATTTGTTTAAAATGTTGAAATGTTTCATTAAAAAATTACTTACAATAACCTCCAAAATGTGAATGAATGTGCAAGTTAATTTCTTGTCTAACTTTATATAAAAAAAAAACAAAACAAAACTTAAAACTTTAAAGTTTAAATCTCAAATATATGGCATCAGATATTTCTTCCCTTTTAAAACAAACAATTCAGGGGTCTCCCCTGGTGGCACAGCAGTTGAGCGCTGGGCTATGAAGCTACCTGCAGCCTCTGCAGTGCTGGTTCAATCACCGGCCACCAGTGAGGTTCCCACATGGAGCGCAGACTTCTCCTGCCATTCCTACTGCTTCTCTCAGCAGTGCATTTTGTCATTCTACCTGTTCTGTCCTCCACTCTGGCTCTGTTGAATTCTCTCCCCCTCCTGAACTTCTGACTGTACCCAGTGCATGTATAAATAAATAAATAAAATCTTTCAAAAAAAAAATAGAATTCCACTTCTGTTTATAGTAGGTTATTTGCATCAGACAAAAGTCCTTCTGAAAACAACTGGAGAAATTGAATAATATATTTTATATATATATATATATATATATATATATATATATATATATATATATGCTTGAAGCAAGAGATTTTCAAGCAATACTTGCACAAAAAGACCTGAGAGAGAGAAAGCATGCTGGAAGGTAAGCTTAACTGTCAGGTCTGCTTTCTTCCTTGACGTATTAGTTGATCCTTAAGTGACTGGCTAAATATAGAAAAGCACAACAAGAGTATTTGCTGCTTCATTAAGATAGAAAGTTGAAAATGAATTTCAGAGTCCATGAAAGAGTGAGCACTGTGCTGATTTTCTCTGGTTTTCACTTCAGTTACCCAAGCAGTAAGGAGTAACTCAAAGAACAGAGCACATGATGCCGTCACTGAACTACCTCAAGTGCTAGGCTATAAAACAAAGTTCAGAGAATTTAAAAGGATTGTATCAGATAGATTGTGTTCTTTGTGACAATTAGAAATCAACAACAAAATATCTAATGTAACCATAAACACTAACATTAAACAACACAGTTCTAAATAAGCCATCAAAAAATAATAAATAAGATAAATTAAAAAACATTTTGAACTGAATGACGAAAGTAGAGCATATTAAAGTATGTAAAGGGGGCCTCCCCAGTGGCACAGAGGTTGAGTACTGGGCTGCAAAGCTGCCTGCAGCCTCTGCTGTGGCTGGTTCAATCCCTGGCCACTGGTGAGGGTCCCACATGGTGGGCAGACCTCTCCTGTTGGCCCGCTGCTTCCCTCAGCAGTGTACTTTATCAGTCTGCCTGTTTTGTTCCCTGCTCTGGCTCTGGTGAATTCTCTCATTCTCCCATGTTTCTGACTGTACCCAGTGCTTATATAAGTAAATAATCTTAACAACAACAACAAAAAAAAGTATGTAAAGGGTCTCCCTGGTGGCCCGGGGGTTAAGTCTCAGAGCCCTCACCTTTACAGCCTGACTTAGATCCCTGGTCGGTGGGGGCTGGGTGGGGGCAGCTGACCCACATATGGTACAGCGGCCCTCTCCTGTTTCACCCATTGCTCCCCTTAGTAGCTCTCCTAAATCTGCCTGTCTGTTCCCCAATCTGTCTGGTGAATCTGTTACAGGGCAAGGAGAGGGACACCCCAGTTCCCCCAATTTTGCCTGCTCTAAATAGTTTCTGCCATCTGCCACATCAACACAAAACATATAAGACTTTAATGGAAAGGAACTTTAATACAATATGTAAACAATACAGAAAAGACAAAGAATATAGTTCCGAAATCAAGCACCCAAAGTTATCCATCCCCTTGTGGGTAAAAGTCCACCCAAATGGGATTGGCCCAGAGGAAGGGCCAAAAGCCTGCCACAAGTCTAAAGCAACTTCCAGTGGGGACCCATAGGAAGGGATCAAAAACAACAAGACAAGTCTGTGAGAAAAGAGCAAAATCAAAATCAAGATAAAAAGCTGCCATTGTTATCCTCCTCATGAGTCTTTCATCCACATCTGTTTCAACCAGTCCAGGACCAAAAGGCAAGCATAGTTTCTTCACAAGTCTCTCTGCTCCATGTGCCCCCTCCAGGTCTCCTTCTGGCTCTCCATCCTGTTTCCTTCTTTCCTCAGTCTCTTCTCCAGCTTTTTCTCCTCCCTACTCAGCTCTACCCTCCTTTGGGTGGGGCAGGGAACCTGGAACTTCCCCTTTTCCTGGGAACCACCCTGTTACAAATCCTCTCACACCATCCACCACCAATTCTGGCCTACACCCCAGTTCTATGAAAAAAATAAAAAAAATAAAAATCAGGGGCCTCCCTGGTGGTGCAAGAGGTTAAGACACAACCTATGAGGCTGTTCACAGCCACTGCAGCATGAGTTTGATCCACAGCCAGCCAGGGAGCAGCCCGCATGGTGGAGCAGACCTTTCCTGCCTTGCCCGCTGCTCCCCTCAGCAATGTATTTCAGTCAGTCTGCCTGTTCTGCTCCCCACTCTATCTCTGGTGGGGCCTCTCACCCCCCACACTTCTGGCCTGTACCCCAGTTCTTGTGTGTATAAATAAATAAATCTTAAAAAAATAAAATAAAATTTGGAGAATGTCTATAAAGCAGTGTTAAAAGGCAGGGATAACTTTGCTTTTTTATTTGCTTTAAATATTTACATTAGAATAGAAGAAAACTCTAAAAATAAATGCCCTGAGGTTTTACTTTAAGTAGCTAATAAAAGATGATCAAAGTATAATCAAAAGAAATAGATGAGCCAACTTAAAAGAAAAAAACTAGAAAATAACACTAGTGTTCAAAGCAATTTTGAAAAGAACAACAAATTTGGAGGATGTGTGCTATTTGATTTCATATTTATTATAAAACTTTAGTAATCAAAACTGAGTGGTAGTGACATAGCAAGTTTGAACTTAGTTTATGTAGGTAGGGACAATGAGTTATTGAAATCAAAATGTAATTATTACTGTCAAGCGGTTTCCAGTTCTAAGTTTCTTTGTCTAGAGATACTTAAAGCTTCCTATGTGCACTGTTCCATTTAATCATTTCCCTGATTTCTAAAGAATACACTGTAGAGATGCAAATGTTTAGGAGCCATTGTAAAAGTCTTTTGTCTGCTAAGTGGTCATTAGAATGGGTTGAAAAACTACCCTCAGGCAGCAGACTCCTGCATAAACTACAGAGTGGAGCCTATTCTGATTTGAAATCTATGTAGATTGATTTTCTCTCTTGCCTGCTGGACCAATGCGGGATGGAGGGAGAAAGTTTTATAATATGTTCACAGTCTTAGTTTAAACCTCATTCAATACATGAAAATAATTTAGATGGATCACAGACATAAACACAAAAATTAAAACCATATCCTCAGTAGAGCTGCAATAAACATGTGAGTTCAGGTCTTTGAAATCACTGTCTTTGAATTTTTTTAGGTAGAGACCTAAGAATGGAGTTACTGGGTATTTTGTCAGACCCACTTTAAAGCTTTAAGAGATGTCCATACTGCTTCTCATAGGGACTGGACCAATCTGTGTTGCCACAGGCAGTGTAGGAGGGTTCTCTTTTCTTCACATCCTTGATGACATTTGATATTTCTAATCTGCTCCATAATGGCCATTCTCATAGATATGAGGTGGTTTCTCATTGTGGTCTTAATTTGCATTTCCCTGATAATAAGTGAGGAAGAAAACATTTTTCATGTGCCTGCTTACCCTCTATCTTCCTTGGAAAAGTCCCTCCCCATTTTCTTATTAGGATATTTGCGTGTGTGTGTGTGTGTGTGTTGTTGAGTTGGATGAGTTTTTTTGTAGATCTTCAGTTGAAACAATCTAAATGTGCCAAAGCCAGACGAATGTATCAAGAGGATGTGGTATATATACACAATGGAAAAAAGATAAACTCATGTTATTTACAGCAATGTGAATGGAGCAAGAAGGGCTAATGCTCACTGAAATAATCAGAAGGAGAAAGATAAATATCTGATGGTGTCGCTTATATGTGGAATATAGAGAAAAGAAGCTAAGGTTCAGAAAAAGTTAATTACAAAACTAACCCTTAAAGCTGACTATAGAACTGAAACATCCAGAGAGGAGTGGTGGGAATGGAGGGGTGGGGACTAAGAGGGAAGGCAGCACAATGGGCAATGGTGACAGGCTGCGTGATTTGATGGCAGGTTCACTAAAGTGGGTCTCCCTGAAGGGGGACAGGAGAGGGATCATACAGTTCCAAAATACTAACCATAATGTCAGCTGACATTACCTCAATTAAAAAAGAAAACAAAAACCTGAGAGCAAATGACCAAGAAAAACAGTAAAATCATGTTTTTTAAGGAAACATATAAGCAAATATTATGTTCACTTAGAGATAGGCAAATATTTCTTACTTATGTTCACAGAAAATATTCACAGAAGATGATAAATTAGGCTTCATCAAAATTATAATGTTTTTCTATCAAAAGACAACATAAAAAATGAATAAGCAAAGCAGAATGAAGTAAATATTTGTACTATATATACAAGATAGAAGATTGGCATCCTAGATTACAGAAAGAATTCTAATAACTCAATAATAAAAAGATAAATATCCCAAATAAAGAAAAATGGATCAATGGTTTAAACATTCATTTAATAAAAGAAGAATATAATTGGCTAATGAGCAAAAGAAAAGTACTAAACAACATTGATCATGAAGGGCAATCAAATTACTACATGAGAGACTACAACATGTTAACCGAAATGTTTAAAATTAAATGGAAATGAAATGGGGCAAACCTGGAGGAACCAGAATGACTGGCTGGTGAGTCCTCACCCACATGCTTAAGAAGGATACAAAGAAAGAAAGGAAAAGGATCTATTTAGATAGAAAAGGAAGAACTAAGGGAGGAAAAGAAGAAAGTTTAGGGTGGCACTCAGCCAGATTCAGTCTGTAGTACCTGCAGATGGTATCAGCTGGACAAAGACCAAAATGCCCTTAAAGCCAGCTGAAAGGCAGAGAGAACAAGTACATGTTTTTAAGGTCAATATGGTGGCTCACAACACTCCCTGATCCTACTACCCTCCATTCAAGAAGTCAAGGGAGACAGTCTGGAAAACACTAACTTGTTTCACTGAGTTAGCTATAAGCATCATCTACTGGCTCAGAGGTTGTTCTCCAGTATTGTGCTAATACTTTCCATGCCCAGAGTGCCCTCATCAGCTTACCAGGTTGGATCCTCGCCATCAGCTCCACCTGCATTTGGAGCAGTAACTAAATGTGATAATTTAAATAAGTTTAAGGATTTTTTGAGAAAATTCTTACTTACACATTTCAGAAACTGATAGGAATGCCAGACTAAAAATTCAATAAAGATGTATATTAAAAAATACAGTAAACACAGTCAAACAAATTGACATTTTTAGAACACCAAAACCAATGATCTCATTATCCTTATTCTTTTCAAGTACAGTTGGAACATTTACCAAAAATCTACCAACTGCAGGGCCATAGCAGTGGTCAAAAGGTTTCAAAGTTCTATCTCATATAATATAGTGAAATTAAATAAGATGATGATATTAAAAGATAACCAGAAAATTTATACTATTTGGAAATTAATTTATATAATTATAAATATTTCATGATTCAAAAAGGAAATCTAATTAGAACTAATAATTTGAAGTGAAATGAAGATAATGCAACTATGACACATAATTTATGGCATACAACTAAAATGTACTTAGAGGGAAATCTATAGATTTATTTATTGGCATAATTAATCAATTTAAAAACTGAAATCAATAAAGAATGAACAATAGAGGATGAAAAATAGAAGGAAGAAAGCAGCAGAAATTAATAAACTAGAAAACAAATATTTAATACAAAAGAGTACAAAAAAACTAGTATATGAAGGCCCCCCTGGTGGCACAGCAGTTGCGTGCTGGGCTGCGAAGCTGCCCGCAGCCTCTGCAGTGCTGGTTCGATCCCCAGCTGCAGGCAAGGGTTCCACATGGTGCGCAGACCTCTCCTGCTCCCCTCAGCAGTTCTGTTCCCCGCTCTGGCTCTGGTGAATTCTCTCACCCTCCCGCGCTTCTGACTGTACCCAGTGCTTGTATAAATAAATAAGTAAATCTTTAAAAAAAAAAAAGACTTTTAAAAAAATTTTTAAAAAAATAAAAGGGACATTACTAGATATCACAAGCATTGCAAAAAAAAGAAGACAGTTTTTTTTTTACCAATGAATTTTAATATTTAAAAATACACTAAACTCTAAAAAATACAAGAAAAGATAATAAAAAAAAGATAGAAAATCTGTATAATTCTATATTTATTTAAGACATTGAAAGAGTAATTTAAACTTTCCTAAAAAAATTCAAGGTCCAGATGGCATCACCAGTGAATTTATCCAAAATTTACAAAAATAGGAAATAGAAAAACAGAGAACACTTCTAATTCATTTTATAAGGCCAACATAACCTTGATACAAATACATAAAAAGGGAACTAGATTGTGACTCAGATATAAAGTTTGTTCAACTTTATATTGATGGAATAAATTTGATAAGTTGATGTACTTATCACATAAGAATATAAAGAAGAAAAATCATATGATAATCTCTGTAAGTGAATCAATTATAATAACCATTCATGATTTAAATGAAAAATTCTTAGCAAACTAGAAACAGAAAGGAAATTCTGTGATTTTTTTTTAAATTCTATCTAAGATTCTGAGAAAATATTAAATGTAGTGGTTAACTATTCAGTTTTTCCCTGAGATGAAGAAGAGAACTGGGGTACTTCCATCACCAATTCTATTCAACAATTTTCTAAACATTTTACATAGTGCATTTTTTAAATGCACTAAGAAATTAATTATATTATTATTTGTTTTAGGAAAGCACCAAGGGGTAAGAAAATATTATCTTCACCAAAAATATTTAATTTGCCAATAAATACCTGAACTGATTCTCAATCTCAAACAAAGGGAAAATTGAAAACAAACCATCACTAGATACAAACACATCTCCATTGGAATAACCAAAATTAAAAAAAAAAAATTACTATTCAAAATGTTGAGGAGGGAGCAACTAGAATTCTTGTGAATGGTTGCTTAGAGTATAAATCATCACAACCACTTTGAAAGTTGAAAATATTTACTATTATAAAATGCACATGGGGTAGCAACTCCATCTACAGATATATACCAAACAGAGATACCCTAAATATGAATCGAAATATCATATAGAGGAACGTTCTTGGCAGAGCTGTTTGTAACAGCTGAAAGTTGGAAAATAATTTACTCTCCATGAAAAAGTAGAATGAATAACTAAATTGTGGAATTCTATAATGAAATACTTGATAACAATGAAAATTAGTAAATGATCACCATACCTAATGATATACATGAATTTCCAAAACATAATGTAGAGTAGAAATGTCAGATACAAAAAGAATACATAATGACTGATTTCCATTTATATAACTGTTTTAAAAGGGAAGAATTAATTTCTGGTATTAAAAGTAAAAATAATGACTTTGTGGGGAGGAAACGGTACAGAGACTAGGAGAGTTTCAGGGAGATTGTCATGTTCTGTTTCTTGTTCTGGGTAATGCTGGGTATTGCTCAGATATTTTTATAAGAATTCACAAGCTGCAGACATTTAGTTGTATGCTTTTCTGAATATATTGAATACTACAATAAAATTTCCTTAAAAATTAAAATTAAATTCATAAATAATGCACTAATTTTTATACTTTTCTACAACGTTGCCAAGTCATTAAACTGCTTGGAGATAAGTAGATCTATTTTTTTTCTTTTAAAAGTTTCTTTTAGTATTTAAGCAAATGTATATTCTTTATACTTTGAAAATAAAAGTTAAATTGGCACTATTGTTGAGGAATCACTTTATTCAATTAGAAATGTAATGAAGTCTTCTCTTTGGTTTCACTTTCCCATCTGGAATTCATATAACTGCCATGGTTTAGCCTTTGTAGCTATTCACTCTTGGGAGCAATTCTGTTTCTGCAGCCCACTTAAGTCATTTTTTTTTTTTCTTAATTGGAGCTTAGACCTTACCCCGTCCTACCAGATTAACCCTACTGAATATGTTAGAAATCCTTGAGAAAGTTAGGTTGGGAAGTGATGACTTTTGCCCTGGATTTATTTGCCTATCTATCTCTCTTAGATATAATGCAGATAGAACAATGGTGAAAAGAGATTGGTTTTCAGATCTGGACTAAGTCTACCGTCAAAGACTAAATATATTAGTGTAATGCACTATATTGTAATTAAAGAATATGGCTTGCACAATTATTCTCGATAACTGAAATTCCCAGAGTTTTTGTTTCCGGAATTTCTTTACACTCATAAAGAATAGAGAGGACCCCCAAGGAGCTTGTATTTATGTGTTTTATATCTATCAATATTTACCATATTAGGAACAAAGTAAAATATTTCAAATATATTTAAATTATTTTTAAAATAGCAAGACTATACTCTTTACATCTTAACATATATGATATAGCCTGGTGGAAAATGATTGTTTTTAAGACAAATAATAATTGAAAAAGGTAGCATTGTTTCATAATTTTCAAATCTCTTTAACGTAGAGATTTGCCTTAATAGAAGACAACTGATTTCTCATGTTTGCTTCTGTATTCAATCTATTGAGATTTAAGAAGTCATGAGGCTCTTGGAAAACTTCACTGTATCCACATGAGAGATTGAGAGTGAAAAAGGTAAATAATCTCATATATCACTATTAAAATATGTTTAACCTACAGGGCCACCTGGCTAAAGGTGCTTGGGAATCTCCCAGAACCCCCAGATCGTTTGATCAAGGAAATGTGTAAGATTTCTGTTTTGTCTAATATATTTAGTTAATTATTGTAAATGTTTCATGTGTTCAGGTGTTTGTGTTAGAGTTTACCTACAATGAAATTAATAAAGTGTAATTAGTTATTTAAACATAATATGAAATATATGAATACTTTAATTATATTATACCTGTAAATCAAAAGTCAATAAATGACGACCTTTTTGTATGGCCCTTGAGCTAGTTGTGGGTTTTATATTTTAAAAGAATTATTAAAAGTGCCTCCCAATTATTAAAGTGGTTGAGCACTGGGTTGCGAAGCTGCCCGGAGCCTCTGCAGCACCAGTTTGATCCCCCGCCGTTGGGTGAGGGTCCCACATGGCACGCGGACCTCTCCAGCCACCCGCTGCTCCCCTCAGCAGTGTACTCTGCCTGCTCTGCTCCCCGCTCTGGCTCTGGTGAATTCTCTCACCCTCTTGTGGTTCTGACTGTACCCAGTACTTGTATAAATAAATCAATAAATATTTAATAAATAAATAAATAAAAGAATTATTAAAACAGGAAGACATACATTCACAGAAGTTATGCAACAGAGACCATGTAAAACCTAAAATATTTATTTCTCTGTATAGAAACACTTTGCTAATACTTATGTAAACAAAATACCAGTTGTATTACTCATATTTGATATAATCATATATATTTTTCTACTGCTTGGAAAATAAAAAAAAGTATGAAGTTTCCCAGTATGAACATGAATTTATGACATTTAAATTTTGAGTTTCATATGTTTTGACAAGTAGAATTTATTACACATTTAATTTATCCTTGAGCTTTATCGGTTCTAATTTTACTGTTACCACTTAACTTTTATATATTCCTCAATTGTTTTCCTTGTATCTTCTATAAAATATCTTGTTAGATTGTGAATTCTTAATCTGAGAGTATGGGACTCTAAGTAGGTTAATTTAATTCATTCACATTTGTTGTAGAAGTAATATTTTTTTCTCTCATTTCAGTATCTTATACTCCTTTCTAAAAATTTATATTCATTTACAATCTGCCATGCATATTCTTTGATTTTCTTAATCCTCTACTAATTTGCAAGGCATATGGCCCATAGTAATATAATGGGTGGTTATTAATGTCTATGCAATTATTTGAAACAACAATATGACAAATGAAACTATCTATTCAACAACCCAAATAAATGACAATTAAAAATGGGAATAGTTTCCATTTATTGTGTTGACATCTATGCAAAGCATTTGTGTAAGTCAGTTCATTTAATCCTGACAAAAGCTTTTAGAGTAAGGACCTCTTGTAGATAAATGCTCATGGGATTTATTTTTTTTAATACCTTGTATTTTATTTTATTATTATTATTATTTTTAAAGATTTATTTATTTATTTATACAAGCACTGGGTACAGTCAGAAGTGTGGGAGGGTGAGAGAATTCACCAGAGCCAGAGCGGGGAGCAGAGCAGGCAGAAGGACCGAAGCACACTGCTGAGGGGAGCAGCAGGCGGCAGGAGAGGTCTGCGTGCCATGTGGGACCCTCCTCCGGTTGCCGGGGAGCAGCTGGGGATCGAACCGGCGCTGCAGAGGCTGCAGGCAGCTTCGCAACCCAGTGCTCAAAAGCTGGGCCACCGGGGAGGCCCTGCTCATGGGATTTAAATAAAATTGTCCCCAGTCATCCTGTGAGTGAGTGGCAGTGATGGAATTCAAATTGTTTTCTGGTTGAACCCCCACCCCATAATTAACCATAATGGAGTTCTCCTGAACTGTGCATCCTTTCTCAAAGATTTCAGGGAGTAGGCCCTTCCCTTGCTGTAATCCTGTCCACTATAAAAGGTGCTATGGTGGTTTGTGTCTGAGACCCAGTGCTCCCATGAAAAAATTATGGATTGCTTAGGGGTATTGAAAGGTTGAAAAAGGTCCTAGAGAACTTGGGAACAGACTTTTAGGTTTCTGTATGACTGGGTGTTGGATGTTTGTTTTGAAAGCTCCTAACTCACAATTGTCTTTTGCATTTCAAATTCCAACTACATACCTGTGTGGTCCTGGTCACCTTGTTGATCCATTTTTCCTCTTAGAACTAAGATATTCAATTCTGCAACACCTGACTATGTCCAAGGTCTTTGTTTTTTTAGTTAGTTATTTGTTTTATAAGATATGCCTTTCTTGTCTTATTCTTTCAGATCATAACCTTAGCATTTAGATGAACCTTTAAAGAACAACCCCATTATATTCCAACTTCACATGGCACCAAATAGTTTGAAAATGTCTGACTAATTATACCTTTAAAATGATAAGAAATAATGCTGTTAACATGTAGTTTTGTAAGAGGAACAATAAGGTACAAACTCTAAATCTGTGACTGAAGTCCTGAATGTGTTTTACCTCTATCTCCACAAGAATGAGACTTTAGGTACTCAGGACTACTACTCCTAGCTTGCCATGAATCTGGCTTTTTGAATGGTGGCAACTACTGGGAATTAGGGGTGGAACTAAGCAGTCATGTTGGGCTTAAAACATCACGTGCGTGCTCTCACCTCTTGTTTTTTGGCTTTGACTTGCACTCTGGTGACTCAGTTCAGAAGGTATCACTGGTCAGGTATGTCAGCCAATTAATCTCAATCTCTCTCTCTGTTCTTTCTTAACTCAAAAGATGAAAGCTTAAATTATATCATTTAAATTCCTTGTTATACTCTAGAATCATACATAACTTTTTCAAAGAGCCAACATTCAGCATTAATCCATGCAGATCCTTTTGTGGGATGGAGTAAAAACACATGGAGGTGCTGACTCATACTTACTCATAGCAAAGCTGCCTTGACCCAGCTGGGGTGGAAATGGCCACCAAGTGGAGGAGCACCTGGACTCCCAAGTGCCTGCTCTATCCAAGAAGTCTACATCTGGCTAGATGTCTAGACACTTTACCTCTTATAGGAATAAGTTTTGGGGTGCCACTGGCTAGTAGTCTTTAAGGTTTTAGCTCTCATTGCCCTGACTGATGAGAGTAAAATTAGGGATAACCTGTACAAATGGGTATGGAAGTTTAGATAATACATTGTGGCTATTAATCGTCCTTATTTTGAAAAAGACAGCTGGTGGGAAAGAACTTCAGAACATGGTTGGCTTAAATCCAAGCTCTGCCATTTATTAGAGAAAAGATGAGCCTGTACCTCAGTTCCTCATTCAATAAAATTAATAATAATAATAGTACCTCCCTCCTGGGGTTGTTGTGAAGATTGAATGTGTTAACATATATAAATAACTTTATGTAAAAACATAGTAAATACTCATTAGAAGGTAGCCATGTCATAGTCATTGTTATTACACTTTTTCTTACTTCTTACTTCCTCCTGCTTATCTACTTATTTCTTATTTTCCTTTTTTTTTAAGATTTATTTATTTATACAAGCATTGGGTACAATCAGAAGCACAGTAGGGTGAGAGAATTCACCAGAGCCAGAGCGGGAAGCAGAACAGGCAGAAGGACAGAAGTACACTGCTGAGGGGAGCAGTGGGCATGGCAGGAGAGGTCTGCGTGCCATGTGGGACCCTCACCAGTGGCCGGGGATTGAACTGGTGCAGCAGAGGCTTCGGGCAGTTTTGCAGTCCAGCGCTCAACCACTGCGCCACCGGGGAGGCCCTACTTATTTTTCAATGTAGTCTTTTTGTAAGCTGCCTCATGTCCTTTGAGAACATGATGAGTTTAGATATACATTCTTATGATATACCAAGACCAAAAAAAGGGGGAAGAAAATTGGGAAGAAAAGGAGAAATGGAAAAATAAAAGGAAATGTAAATGGAATTGTTCAAGTCAAATCTTTCACTCATTGTTTATTTAAGGTCTTCTGCTCTCTAGCTTTCTTATCTAAACTCTGGCCTTCTGATCACTTCTGGAAAGAAAGGAGTGTGGTTCTTTAAGTACTATAGACCTCTGCCTCCAGGTACATGGCTCCTATCTCTAGCTACAGAACCCTGTCTGCTGCCCCCAGGTGCATACATAATCATTCTCTCTAATTGATTGTGGATTCTTCCTTGCTCTTGTAAGTATTCTCAGTATAGCACTGGGCAGTCACCTCCAATTCCCCATCAGAGCTGGCCTGCATGATGGACCAAAGACACCATTGTTAGTTTTTATCTTGGTTGAAATGTCAGCCTCAGAAGCCCATCCCCTCTTCTGGTCTTCCTATATGACTTTATTGTGTACTTTGTGGGAGGTGACTCATGATTCTGCTGGGACACCTGACTAAAGCAGAATATGGCTACAAACAGGCGGACTACAAACATCACCTGTAAGTAGCCCCTAAGTACAACTAATTAAATGTTTAAATAACTTAAACATCTATGCTGCATTTCTTTCCACAAAGGATTTGAGAACTCTGGTTAATTATTACTAGTAAAGCTGGTACAGGAGTTTGGGGATGGCCACTCACCACTTATAAACCAAAACTCTAGAGATGAGAGTTGGTGGAAGGAAATAAGGTTGAATTGAGAACTAGCATCCTGAGGAATGGCAGTCCGTTGTTTCAAATTCTATCTCCTGAAATTGGGAAGAAGCTGGGATTTATATTGGGAGTGTCAAGGAAGAGGAGGGGTTAAACGGTCTGAGTCAATAGAACTACAGAGAAATAAGAAAGGTTTCCAGGAATGATTTTCATGCCCATTTCTCTTCCAAATTTAGTCTTGACCAATTCCATCAGGGCGCTGGCAGACATGTTTCTTTGTTTTTGTTTTTTTTTTTAACATGTGGTTTAACCCTCATCTTACTTTTATCTCAAACTTTGTTTCAGTTGTCTGTTGCTTGTTTTCTTTTCTTTGTTTTGTTTTGTCTGCAAGAAAACAAACAGAACAAACTGAACAATGACGAGGTCACCAGGATGGTGACAATCCCTCACGTTCACATCCTTCTTTCTCTGTGTGACCACTTCTTTCTCTGTGTCTTCAGTTCCCAGGCAGCCTTGGAGTTCAGTTTGAGGTTGTTGCTGTTTAGTGCATCTGTAAATACAGCCTCAGAGAGAAAATTAGGTAAGTTTTTTTTTTTTTTCCTTTTGTGTTCTTTGAGATCTGAAAGCAATTTAGTCATTAGCTTGTAACAAAACTTTGAAAAGTAGCATATTTTCCTAAACTGGGCATACATAGAATTATTTTTCATTTGAAAAAGTCTTAGAATAAAGATAATAAAATAACCATGTCATGACTGATAACTCTGACATGTACTTCTGACTGAACATTCTATGTGGTTTTGGGGACACCACTATCAGAATCCCAACAATAAACGCTATTCGATTATAAGGTCCCATCAGAAGCAACTCATGCTAGGCACAACCCAGTGTGACATTGAGAGTGGTGGGAATGAGCCAGAGGGCTCAGGTGCTGCTTTTTCTTACTGTGTAAGTTTTAGTGACTCATTTAATCTCTCTAACTCAGAATCTTCATTTCTGTAAAAGGAGGGAAATACTCGAAGTAATCACTAAAGAACCTTTTTTCCTGTGATTTGACCCTTATGAATCCCACATTACAATTTAATCATATATCTGTTAAATCGATTGACAGTCATTAAAGAGATACTTGAAACTTTTTCTGAACACCTCAACCCTTCTTCCCTTAATTTCCAACTCTGTAACAGCTTTAACGCTAAGAATAGAACATGACACTGAAATGAGCTGTATATTTCTGCATTTATAGGTAAAAATTTTTGTAGGGTGTTTATTTGCTTATGTGACTAGCCATTTAACCCTTCACTTCAATGCAATTATTTATCCATTATTTCAACTATGAAACAAGTGCGTGTATCTGATTTTTTAATTAAACTCATAAGAGACACCATTCCAATTGAACTCTGCTTCCTACTGAGAGGCCATGTTCATTTTTCTTGCAAGATTATACCTGAATAATGGTTACTGAAATAAATGAAATCACAAAGTCCCTAAAAATAGATACAAGTATATTTCTTTCTACTTGCATTTTATACATGGTAGCAATTCTTCCCTTAAGCATTAATTCAGTGTGGTATTTGAAACTTTGAAGAGGTTCTTGATTTGATTCTTCTTCAAATTATCTTCAGGAGAAAATACCAGAGATACCTGAAGGTTGCAGAATTAACTCAAACATAGTATCTCTCTTCTCCTTTTGAAACTGCCATTTGCTAACTTCCCAATTAATTCTTTGCACCCGCCCTCCACCCACCCACACCCTTGCATACTATCTGTCTTAGTCATTTGACACTATCTACTAGAATCAGTATAGTAGCACCTTGATTAGTATTCACAGTAATTGCTATTTCACAGATACTTAGTAGAATGTGTTATTCTCTTCCAACAAATTTTCAGGTTGCTTAAGGTCAAGCCTACTTTAATGCAGGAGGAGGTATTCAATAAACACTTTTATTCTGAGATACTTAAATAATCCTTTACTTTGTCACAGCTGTGACTTAATTTTTCAAATTGCATTCTCAGTAGAAGCACCTCATTGAAGGGGACAGTGAGGTTTTAGTGGGAAAACTGGGAGAAATTTCATAATCTTTGAACAAGCAGCAAGGAAGTTTTGAAATGCAGAAGTGTTTGCTCCTAGAAAGGCCAAGTGAGTGACAAAAGAGATTTAGAGGGAACTAATTTTTCTGGGGGGTTGTAGTGCCTGCTGGATGTCAATATGTACTATCATAAAATGCATAAAAAGTATCTGTGAATTTGTAACAGTGTGGCCCCCAGGAAACGGGGAGGTTCCAAGTTCCCTGCCACACCCAAGGTAGGGTGGAGCTGAGCAGGGATGAGAAGCTGGAGAGGAGACTGAAGAAGAAAAATAGAAGGAAGGAGAGCCAGGAGACAAGGAGGAGGCACATGGAGGAGAGAGACAAGTGAAGAAACTGCACTTGCTTCTCGGTCCTGAACTGGTTAAAACAGATTTGGGTGAGAGACCTGTGGGGAGGTTAACATTGGCAGCTTTACCTTGATTTTAATTTTGCTCTTTTTCTATCAGACTTGTCTGGTTGTTTTTGACCCTTTTCTATGGGTCCTTGTCAGAACACGCCTTATACTTAAGGCAGGCTTTCAGGTCTCAGTGGCCCTGCATGGGTCAAACCCTGTTTGACTGGACATTTACCCACTTGGATGGGTAACTTTTGGTGCTTGATTTGGAAATTGTATTCTGTCACCTTTTTTGTATTGTACACTAATTGCATTAAAGTTCCTTTCCATTAAAGGACTTATGCACTAGAGTTTTATTTATCTTGATGCAGCGGATGGCAGAACCTATTTAGAGCAGACAGGTCTGGGGATACTGGGGTGCCTCTCTTCCCGATCTGTAACAAATATACACATATAAGCACATACTTGGCAATAACTCAGAACCACAGCAAACACATGCACCGAATAACTCTTATGTTTTGATACACTAGACAGAAAGTATTTTAAAGTCCTGGAATGTGCCATATTTGATGTTTTCTCCCCAACCTCTGTCATGGTGTCTGGGAATGGTGGTTGATGATACATATTACTGGCTACATAAATAATGCAATGTAATCACTTGCCAGTATTTTACTTAACATGAATCAATAAAATGTTACAAGGCATATATACCTTTAATATCTTTATCTCATAGAGAAGAAAACTGATATTTTAAATATAATCTACTTATCTGAGGTCTGCCCTCAGAGCCCACAATCATTTAGATTGCTATGGTGATCACTAACAGGCATTTGTGAAACACAGGAAAACCAATTATCATCCATATTTTTCAAAGGATTTTCCTATAGCTATTAGAACTTGACAACTTCTGTCATTCTCATTTTAAACATCTGGTAGTAGAGGTAAAGAGTAATAAATTCCTTATACAACCAACAAAGAATAAATGGGAAAATAATATAATTTTATCAATTTTGTTTCAATGCTCATCCCACAATATTTGAAGGAAAATAGTCATTTCATCCATAATCTGAATATTTTATTTATTATTGTTGTAGTCAGCTGTTGGAACATTGGCCTTATCAGTTTTTCAGTATGTCATTTTGTCTTTGCTGGCCCTTGGTTTAGAGCTTGAATTTCAACTTAATATGATCTCAGTTCATCAGGCAGTGCTCTGTTATCTTGCATGATGATTACACAAAAGGCAGTAACAAGTACAATATTTGAGGTTTTGGCCTACATCTGTTCTCTCATCTTCTATTTAATCATCTTGTTATATTTCCTGTGCTGACAGTTGAATGTCTTTAAAAACTTATACATACTATTTATTCATCTCAGAAATTTACGAAAGAGTTATATCAAGTCAAATACCTGAGAAAAACTTTGGAGAAAAGATTACCATTGGGGTGGTAAGCTGCCTGATTTATTTCACTTTGCATAGAACAAATAAACCACATATCCTTTGTACTTTGCTCCAGAAGTCATTTTTTTAACAGAAATAAAAATCTGCCTATATAGGTTCTGGGCATTCTATAGATTTGTGACTTTGAAAACTGATACTGTCTCAGGTGCATATTTATAAATTGCTTTTAAAATCACTGGTTAGAAATTCATATATGTGAATTAAATGCACATTGGTCTTTAGGTTTTCATTATTTTTTTCCTGATTATAAATAATTCTATTTTCATTCTGGAAAATTTAGAAAGTGTGAAAAGGAATTAGGATGTAGGAAAAGAAAAAGGCTGTAATTCTTTCAATTTTTTAGATTATTTAAAATTAATAAATGATTTAAAATTATAATTCAGATTGATTCAGTGAGAATGGAAGAAATCTGGACATAAAGATAAGGATACTATTTTGAATGGAGAGAAAGAGGGTCCTAAGAAATGGAATTCAAAGAAGTATACATTACATATGACAATCAAGACTCATAAGACTATGGGGAATACATGTTACCAAGCACCATACAGTTATTGACAATCCCTGCTCTTCGGCACCAGCCTCAATTGTGATGAAAGAGTTTTTCGGTTTAGCACTTTGAAATCCACAAATACCTTATTTCCTCCTTTATAGCAATACCACAAGATGGAATTTATTATCCATCTTCTAAAGGAAAGAACACCAAGTATCAGAGAGGTTAATTGGCTTTCCCAAAGCCACGAGAGCGATAAATAATAAAATCGGGACTACAAACTACATCCCCTGACCCCTCAGCTCTCTCTCATTCTGTTAGATTTCATTCTTCCATGCATTGATGGTGATAATGATCACATCATGGTAAAGCTAATATTTATTGATCTCATCGTGTTTGCCACTCTTTTTAATGCCTTACATGAATTTATTCATTTAATAACATTAATTCTAAAAATGTCCACAGTTTGAAAGACTTTCAGAATTTGCAAATAATGTAATCCCCTTTGGCACTGTGTGACGTTATCACCTTCACGGTTCTGGAATCCAGAGAATTTAAGCTAGATTGTATGAAATGCTAGACAGAAGTATGGAAGAAGCAGATGGCCACCCTCAGGCCTAGCAAGGAGAAAATGGACCCTGACTAGGGAGAAAAACCAGCATCATTTCATATAATAAAAAAGACCAATATTGTTGTCCTGACTCAAACACATTCCAAACAAAGTAAACTTAGGATTTTCCTCATCTTTTTCTAATTTAGTGCTGTGAGGAAATCTTTTGATTTGATTATATATAGAGTCAGTTTGCAGAGGATTAGTGATATTTCATTACTGTGAAATTCTGGTCCAGTTGTTTCTATTTTAGTGTTTATTGAGGGATGATTACACAAGTTTCATTTCAGCAAAAGACAGTAACATTTCATTTTAATAATGGCAAATAGACATATATAAAACCAACACCTCCTGTATAAAATATCTGTCAATCTCTTCAATTTTTTTTCTTCTTTTTCTTCTAATCCAGAATTCTTATGTCATTTTTTAAAAAAGATTTATTTATTTATGCATATAAGAACTGGGGTACAGGCCAGAGGTACTGGGGGTGAAAGGATTCACTAGAGACAGAGTGGGGAGCAGAACAGGCAGAGCTACACTGTTGAGGGGAGCAGTGGGTGAGACATGAGAGGTCTGCTATGCCGTGTGGGTTACCTCCCTGGCTGGCTTCATAATGCTGATGTTTAACCCCTTGTGCCACTAGGGAGGTCCCTATTCTGTCATTTTTTTAAAGTGGTCACATTACTTGTATTAGATTCCTGTTTTGCCCACATCACATAATTTCCACCCACCTTTCTATAACCTTGCTATGGAAGCAAGCTGCAAACAGATATAACCTGAACATACCTACCCATCTCTCACTTTTTGTGCTGAGACATTTTGATCAAAACACAGATTCTAGTGAGAACCTACCAGGAGCCACAGGTCAGCATTCTAGAATGCAACATATGACCAAGGTTTGACCTATATTTGATGGGCGGGGTAAATGGTATGCATCTATCGTGTCCTCTTCCATCACTCAAGGGATCAAATCTGAGGCAGATTCTGCAAGACTTCTCGGAGTCTTGATGGAAGGGATTTCTAGTTGGCCTCAAGTTGACCAACAGCAGAACATTCTTTTGAACTACTTGAAACCCTTCCCTGCTTTGCTCTCACCATTCTTCACTGTGACTCCTGGAATTGCTTCCTAAAATAAACGACCTATGCTCAGTCGAAGCTTGGATTTTCTTTCTGGAGGAATCCAAGCTAAGAGTGTTGGTTATTAAGTGGCCCTAGAAACCAAAACCTCATCATTGGGTTTCGATTAGAATCTCTTCCCACTTAGACGGTGATAAGAATGAATTGCTTTGGTAGGTCTCTTAAAGATATTCTGGCTAGCAGACACAATTCTTAAAACTCTCAGGATCGTGAAGGGGAAAATATATCATTAAAAGGTAAAGCTCTGGACTCTTGCACTTGGATGGAGGTGGGATAAATATAAACATAAGATTGAAGAGTTGGCATGCTTCCACTAATTGCTTTAAAATCTTTAAAAATACGGAGCAAATGATTCTTGATAGCAAACAACAAACTCAAAACACACTGTCAAATCAGAAGATCTCTTTAGTAGCACTTAAAGAGATCATTTTTGTAGCTACAAGGCAGACTGCTGAAAATGAGGCAGAGGATTTAATTATAAGACAAGTAAATAGATAAGGGAACTGAATATACCTCCTCAATAGATTGCCTCTGTAAAATCAGTACTTAGGAACTCTATCTAAGAGGAAAAGACTGGAATTCTAATATCTAGGATGGAAACACTTGGATGGAATAGCTGAGTAAATTAAACTTTCATATTCCCCTGTCCTGTGTAGGCCAACAGAAGACCTCACATTCCCTTCTTTGAGAACAGAAACCTTCTCCCTCCCAGAGAGACTATGAAGACTCATCTGGGACAGTTGTTTGCTCTTTTCAATATCTCCTGATTCCTTTCTTTGATTCATATAGGTGACAGCACATATCTAGATAAGAATACAGTGCTTATCTAGAATACAGTTCTTTCTCTGGAAGGATCTTGTACAGATAATCCCAAGACCCATAAAATATTTAGCAGTAAGGACCAGGGAAACACATATGTGGGTGGATCTTCAGAGTTTGGACTAGGAGATATCAGCTATAATACCATATAAAGAAGAATTTATGACATGGATACACTCTCCTGTTTAAAATTTAAATTTAAATCCTGGTTTAAAATTCCAGCACAAGGGCCTCCCCTGGTGGCACAGTGGTTGAGTGCTGGGCTGCAAAGCTGCCCACAGCCTCTGCAGCACCAGTTCAATCCCCGGCCACTGGCGAGGGTCCCACATGGCATGACAGACCTTGCCTTCCACACCCGCTGCTCCCCTCAGCAGTGAATTTTGTCAGTCTTCCTGTTCTGTTCCCTTCTCTGGCTCTGGTGAATTCTCTCACCCTCCTGTACCCAGTACTTGCATAAATAAATAAAATTAAAAAATTAAAAAATAAATAAATAAAATAAAATTCTAGCACGATATCTGCAATTACTTCCAATACATAGATGGAATGGCTTTTCAAAATTTTGACATATTAATGGCTGAGAACATAAGTTAGAATTGGTAGAATTGTCATGTAGATCATTGACAAGGGGCTCCGAAATCTCAGGGGAGAAGGGGAAATATTAGGATGCATTTATAATGTTACCTTGAGCAGCAACCCTTGAGTTCTTTGAGAAGTTCAGAGGTGGCTGTTTGCAAGCCAAGGTTGGTGGTGGGTGATGCTGGGGCTCATTTCCAATGGAAATGAGAAGATTCTATAAAAAACAGAGGTGAGTTGGCACATAGATAAAAAGGGTAAGATGGACATAATCATCATGATGGACTCCAAGACATTCACCTGAAGAACACTGGTAATTATTGAACTACAAGAGACAAGATAGATGAGGAACTGAAGAAAATTACTAGAAAAAAAAATGAATTAGAGGAAAGAAAGCTAATTGCATACACTACAATGGAAATGTAAGTCTTGCCCACTCTCTAGATCTAAGGTGTTTTGCAGACTCAGAGTCATGACTTAAAGGACATTTAAGTCTCCTTAAGAAAGGACCTTAATAATCATTAAGTGTTTATAATAAATTTAGTCATAATCTTACCCAACAAGACCTGGATCTGTAGAATAAGCATTTTGGGACCCAAGGGTAGAAGTAAGGTTAGTCCCTTTCTCCATGACTCCTGTGACCCACCTGAGGAATATGTGCTCCCATCTTTGTTAAATAGGTTCTGTAGGGTCAGGCAGTGGGCTTCTTAGCTGAGCGTGGCAAGTGGTCTTCTTTAGTAAGGCTGTGACTGTTGCCTAGTCATTTTGCGCTCAAAATTAGAGGGGTAAATGGCCCTTATACCATGAAAAACAAGAGTTGCTATGACACAGCCACAAAGCAGCACATCTGGAACACAGCAGATTAGTTACAATTTCTTTCTCACTGCTTCCAAGCCTAATAACTTGAAGGGGCAATTGTAGCAAACATGGCAGGCAAGATACTCAGCAAAGGAGATTTTGGGGACAAAAGCCTAACAAAAAATGATTATAAAAACATGTGTGCTGAGGTGTTATAGATGTAAAAAATGCTAAAACAAATCTTTTATATTTTCTCTTTTTATTAGGATTTAGAATAAACTGGTCTTATTTAACATTTCAATGAGATAATACATGAAGGCTCCTTTTTTTTTTTTTTTTCTTTAAAAATTTCTAATGGGGGCCTTCCCTAGTGGTGCAATGGTTGAGCGCTGGACTCCGAAGCTTCCTGCAGCCTCTGCAGCACCGGTTCCATCTCCAGCCACAAGCGAGAGTCCCACATGGCGCGACAGACCTCTCCTGCCACGCCTGCTGCTCCCCTTAGCAGTGTATTTCGTCAGTCTGCCTGTTCTGTTCCCCTCTCTGGCTCTGGTGAATTCTCTCACCCTCCCGCTCTTCTGACTGTACCCAGTGCTTGTATAAATAAATAAATCTTTAAAAAAAATTCTAATGGTTGTTAAAATACAGAAAAAATTTCTTTGCTAATTTTGTCATTTTAGAACCTACTTTCTGTCATATGTGGTCAAACAATCACTACAGATATTTTACTAAAAAGCTTCCCATCTCTCTATTCAGATCTCCCTTAACAGTTACTTTACATCATCTCATAGGATGTCTTTGAGGCCTGTTGTGGGATTGTGATGGTATCACAAGATAGAATCAATGGGCAATTAGTTATACCTAGGTTATTCAAGTGAAGGTTATTTTAGATTTGATGGTAATCTGTGATTTAGTGGAAATCAAGAAGGAGAATTAGTAGGCTCACTCTGGGAAATGGGAATTTCTTACATAGGTCATAGAATTCTTCGGTAGAATGCACTTAGTAGACAGTCATAACAGAAGTAAAGAAATCAGTACTAAATCCAAGCTCAATTTTAACCTTAAACAAGTCAGAAACATCATCACCATTATAGAATTTGTTGGAAGAGTTATCAGTAACCGAAACTTAAAGGAAATTGGAAGAATCAACAGGTAATACTTTATAAAAAGGATATTTCATATATACATATATTCATACATATATAATATGGCCTATATAATACATACATGATATTATACATATATAACATGAATATATGTGCATGTATGTAGATATATATATATAGTTATATGTACACATACATATCACACACACACACATCAGTGAGATTGTGAATACCCATTCTCAGAAAACTTGCTAGTGATATCATGGACTATTCTTTTCTTTCCCAGAGTTGTCAAAACTTGTTTGACTGGTTCTAAAGTGAATAGAGCTTGATACCTTTTTTTGTAAGGGTTTAGCCTAAGGCAAGTTGTGTTAAAGGTCTGATACTTGAGAAAAAAATACCTACAAAGAATAATAGAGACTACTGCAGTGCACCAGGAAATAGTAAATATGTGCTATTCTGAGATGTTGTCAGGTATACTGATTCAACTTATTGGGGAAGCCGCGTGAATAGGTTGAATATATTTTCCAGGGAAACTTATTCATGGCACTCTCAGCTTATGTTTGTTGAACTGGCATAATTATCAATAACATCCTTTTTTACTCCTAAAACTGTCCTAACTTGGACAATAAATTGTTTGGTTTCCTAGCTGATAGAAGACAAACTGCTAGAGTTAAAACTATGCCTCATCCACACATCCAATAGGTCAATTAAACTCTAAACCTCAGTTTCCTCGCTAATTAAACCAAATACTCATAATAACAATCATTACATCTAAAGGTTGTTGTAAGGATAACACACAATGATTAATAAAGTGTTTTACACTATGTTTAGTTCACAGTAACTGTGCAATGAATATCAGCCATTAATTATTATTACTGTGAGATGCTTTTCTGATTTAAAGCAGGGAGCACAAGAGCCCACGTCCCCCTTCCATAGCCACGTCTTGCAGATGCACCTCCATTTACCCCTCCACATGCATTTGGATTTTTCATTCCCTTTCAGTGTTTCCCTGAATGATTTATAAACTGGACCTTTTTTCCTTAGTCAGATGTGCAGCCACTTGGCTTTTCTTCCAGTTCTAGTTCTAAGCACGTCACTTTCCAAACAAACCCCATCATTGCCCACTAATTTTAAACTGAATTTTGAAAATAGCTTATCATTAGATTTCACAGGAAGTCACATTTGTCACTCTGGTATTGCCAAGAAAGAGGGGGCTGGAACTATTCCTAATCTGTCTTCTGTTCTTTTCTGAGTGGGTGTTCATGCTTGTACAGCCTGCCTGTTGGCCAGGAAGGCTTACCTCTGATGCGGAGGTTATGTGGGAGAGCAGTGAAATCAGCTGGGAGTCGATGCCAGCGTGGTGGTGGCATGATGGCCCTGCAATGGCAGAGCGCCTGCCCAGAGACATGGCACCAGAATGACGTTTTATTGTCCTCAGCACTGCAGCTCAGTTCGTGGAAAACAGAAAACTATTATTTAAACAGATGGCAAACCTGTCCATCCATAACCAGGCATTTAATGAGATAAAACAGAGCAGTCAGGACTGTAGGTGTGTGAGTCCAGACCATTTTGGAAGATATCAATTTAATTGCTCTTCTATTTTTGTGAGAGCTGGTCCCAAATGCCTACCTTGTCCTCTAGTCTACCTTCCTCCTTTTTCTTTATTTTTATCTCTCTTGCCTTGCTGGTATTTGGATCACAACCAGATGGATGGTTTCCTTCCATGACTCCCTGTGCCACAGTTTTTAAATTGTGACTATAATAGGGGTAGCCTGGTGAAGCTGAGGGCATATGGACTCTGATGCAGTCTCCAGTCAGCTATTTAGTGGAAGTTTCCTCTTCCATAAAATGATCATAATGATCTCTATTTCATAGCCCTTTCATTAATTTTGAAAATGTTTCTAGCCCTTAGTGGTTGCACTATATACATATATATATATATATATATATATATATAAAGTGACTGCTATTATTAGGTCCAATTTTTTCTTACATGATGTTAAATTTAGGTTCTCCTGAGTTGTCCTTCTCAACTTATTTTAGTTGCTCAGCATAATTCCTAAGATCATGCTCAAGGAAATGCTCATGAAGTGTCATGGCCCTTTTATTACTTTCACCCCATTTCCTGTCTGTGCTTCTCCTGCCTGGTATCAAAGCTTTGTTCCTATTCAGCCTCAAGGGGCAGAAGACCCCTCAGGTTTTCTTACCAGTGGCTAAGTTCTATATATTCTATTCAAGCTCATCAGCTTCAATTCTATGGATGCTAATGTGTGAAAAACAAATGCCGTTTGTGCTGTGAAGTAGACATAGGTCATAGCTGAATGCTATCTCTCTAGGGTTTAGTTAGATTGGAATATATGTAAAAAAGGGACAGTCTCTCAAAAAAAACTAGATCCTCTTTCGGATCAATAGTCTTGTTTCTATTTTGCCCTCTGACAATTTGTAATACCAGTGAGAGATACACACTGATGTTTCTGAAGTATATTAAATTCATCTCTGAATTATTTTGGTATCATTTCTGCAGAATGGATCATTTCTGAAGTGTAGCATAATATCTGAGGTATTTGGTATCATTTCTGAAGTGTTCTATTATCAGTCCATGAAGACAAATCTCTTCTATCATGAAGTTTTAGCACAGGTAGGAACAGAATATCTAGCTATACCCTATTTTTCAAAGCATAAACACAAAATTGGAAAGCAAACCACAAGTCAAAAGGAAAAAGAAAAAGACATAACCTGTGACAGCTGGCAGGGTGCCATCTGGGAAGAGCTGGGCTTGAACGGAGCACAGATCAAGGTCAGAAATCAGGGGGTAAGATGGGTGACCACAACAAAGAGGGAGCCTGGAGGAGGGGAAGAGAGAGAGGGTGGGCTCGAGTATCAAGGACTTTTTTGCCATGATGGGCACAGTGCCTTCAGGTTGATGGTGTGCTTGCCCCAATGGACATGTCTGGCCATGTGAAAGAACTTATCACATAGGTGTGAGGTTGATGCTGTGTGGCTTGGGCCCCCTTTTGGACATGTAGCCACTGACCTAGCCGGGGAGCCTCTGCTGGTCATTAGGTGTTATATTCACAAAGGGTGTCCAATCCAGCAAGTTGATCTTGGAGAATATTCCACTGCTGCTGATTCTACTCCCCCTTGTTTGCACAATCCCTTTGTCTAGCAAAGCAGGACCCTGGCACAAGTTTCTGACTTAAGAGATTACTTCATTTTAACAATAGTGAGAGATGTATATAACATTCATTTAAAAGTCTTATGTCATTCATATTTTAGGTGTTCAAATAGTTATATTTTAATATCCAGATTTTTTTTATTTTATGTTTTAGTATTGGAAGGGGATTTGTATGTAAGTCCTCTCTTTCCAAATTCTGATACAAAACGAGCCACAGATTTTCTTCTAATTACTATAGCTTTATCTTAACACTTTCAGGGTAATACTGAGTTGTTTGTATACTGGGACAGTCTTTTGCCCTAACACCAAGAGGAATGAGTAAGCCCCCAGGAACAGATGCGAATATTTTCAGGAATTAGATCACATGTACATGACAGAATTAAGGCAACAGGGAATACTAAAGTTGGTTGTGAATTAGATAATTTAGGTCCTCCCTAAGGAAATTCAAACACAATTCTTTTTTTTTAATAAAAAAAAAATTACATTTGCTCAGAAGCACCCAGAAAGTCAACAAAACAACTGCAACTTTTTTTTGTTGTTGTTGTAATTACAGAGTGGTATACAGTTAACAAAACAAAAATTACTTCTTATGAGCTGCATCAGAGACAATTGAAGATGAAAATTTACCATACCCATAATTTGTACTCTGCCCCAACAAGAAACTGCTTTAAATTGCCATTCCATTTTATACCCCCCATACTGTACCAGGCCAGGTTATTGTTCATTGAAAATATCACCAGGACAGGGCTATCTAAAGATACATTAGTAGTGTGTTAATTATTCAAAAAAAGGACATTGTACAGTTTAAAAACAAACCAGACTTACATTAAAAACACAGACTTACATTTCAACTTTTTGTGTAACTCCTCTGTAGTCTGAATATCATTAACAAACATTGCTTATGATTCTATATATGCTTAAAATCTAAATTTTTATTATTGGCATTTTAACCTTTCTTAATAAAATATCATGTAGTTTCCTTTTCAAAATTTTCTTATTTTAGTAGGTCTCCGCTTAGCTTTCATAAATTTAGGACTGTTTTTTCACATTTCTATAGCATCCCTTTTGTTCCCACTGATGTTTTTTTGTATAAAATACTTAATGGGTGTGGCCTATTGAGTAGAAATGTAATAGGCTCACACACAATTTGTTCAATTATTTGAAATTTACTTGAAAGCAAGTGGGACACATTTTAACATTAAGCAAATTCATTCATCAAATCATTAACAGCAAATATTTATTTATTTTTTTTAAAGATTTATTTATTTATGCATACAAGAACTGGAATAGAGGCCAGAGATGCAGCAGGGGGTGGTGATAGGAGGATTCACCAGAGACAGAGCTGGGAACAGAACAGGCAGGTTGACTGAAAAACACTGTTGTTGGGAGTAGTGGGTGAGATAGGAGAGGTTTTTGCTGAACTATGTGGGTAGCTACTTGGCTGGCTGGGTATTGAACTCATGCTGCAGAGGCTGCAGATAGCTTCATAGTAAAGTGCTTAACCCCTTGCACCACCAGGGAGGCCCCAGCAGACATTTAAAAATCAACTTTGTGTGTGGTCACACAATGGATAGCTTTTATGTGACTTATAGTACCATGTGGTAAGGTTTTTAAAGGAGGATTGGATAACTTGATATAGTTGGGGTCAAAATGAGGGGGTTGAAATTGTATGGGGAATATAAAAATAAAATTTATTATTAAAAAAATGTGTTTTCAACTATGAACCAGAGACAGTTTTTAGGGGGCAGGAGGGGAGGGATTGGGATCAGAATGGGGGGGTTGCAATTGTATGGGGAATATAAAAATAAAATTTATTATTTAAAAAAAAAATGTGTTTTCAAAATGTAGACTTGTGAATGATTACACTGAAAAATGAGACTCAAAATTATTCTTGAAGAAGAATTTTGTCAGTTTGGCAAGTGGAAGAAAAATCACTCCAGATATATACAGAAAACACTAAAAAGTAATATCTTTGCTAATAAAACTTGATGCAACTCTTGGTCATCATGCATAATCCTCGTTTGTAAAAGAACTTGGTATTGTGGCATCTGCAATATTGAATAGTATAGATTCATAAGTTAAGCACTTCTTTTAGAATGGTAAAGGAATGTTCTACTGTAGTAACTGGAACAGTACCCAGCATACGGGAGGTATTCAATAAATATTTATTGAATATCTTGTGAGCAAATAGTTCAAGGTTTCATTAAGAGGGTTGTAGTGCTTTGTCTTACATTTAATCCACAAACCTCCTGAGATACACACTGTCTAATAGGCATCATTGAGTCTACGAAGCTGCTTCTATTTATAAGGAGATGAATAATCAATGATTTATAAAGAGATAAACTTATAAAGAGATAAATAATCAATGTTCCATTATCATTTGACTTAGGTTAGGCAGATGGTTAGTACCAAACTCAAAATTTTTTTCTTCATTTTAATATCAAAAAAGTTTCAAGCTATGAAATCAAACTGGATGATTGTCATACAACTATTTGTGTATGCCAGAACAGCCATGGTAAGTACTATGTCTCCAAGTTTTAGATGGTGGGTAGATTATACTATTATTAATGTTTAAAACTAAACTTTCATTGTCTATGCTTTTCTTTCTTTCTTTCTTTCTTTCTTTCTTTCTTTCTTTCTTTCTTTCTTTCTTTCTTTCTTTCTTTCTTTCTTTCTTTCTTTCTTTCTTTCTTTCTTTCTTGAGAATATTTTGCTTTCAATACTAAATTTGCAATGATTTATATTCAGTAACAATAAGAAGCATATTACAGCTAAAAAGCAAGTTGCTATAGATTCAAGACAGTTAGGAGACAGTTTAGATTCAAAGCATTCTATCTTGATCTCATATTATTAATATTTGTTATCATTGATTTGATGTCTATTCTTGGTGAGGTCTCTAGATGGGTTTCATTTGTATTAAGTCTCATTTCATTTATTTATTTATTTAATAACATTTTGTTTTGTTTTGTTTGCCTTTATTTGGTGTTACTGAAGTAATATTGGTTTACCACACTGTATATGATTGACAGGTATAGAATCACACCTCTGAATACATAATTCACCATACCATACCCATCACCAAGGCACTCATAGTCCTCCATTATGTTCTTTGGGCCATCTACACACCTTGCTCTGCCCCCTTCCTCTGCCCATCTGGTAGCTTCAATTCTACAGTTAGATTTCTAGGGTTTGTTATTGGTTTTGTTCTCTCTGACCTTTTGGTTTTTTTCTCTATTTTCCACATATGAATGAAACCACCTGGCATTTGTCTTTCTCTTGTCATATTTAGCATAGCATCCCTTCCAGTTCATCCATGTTTTTGCAAATGACAAGAGTTCATCTTTTATTATTTATAACTGAGCAGCATTCCATTGTGTGTGTGTCTGTGTGTCTGCATGTGCTTGTGCATGTGCATGCTACATCTTATTAATCTAATTCTCTGTAATGTACTTTTCTGTCCTTGGTCACTTAGATTGTTTTCATAATTTGAGCCCTGCAAATAGTGCAGCACTGAACATAGGGATGTATATATTTCTTCAGATTAGTATTTTTGCATTCTTTGGATCAACACCTAGGAAGTAGATTTGCTGGACCACATAGTAGATCTATTTTTAATATTTGGAGAAACCTCCATATTATTTTCCATACAGCCTGGAGCAGTCTACATTCCCAAGAAAAGTGTATGAGGGTACTTTTTTCTCCACACCACCAACATTTGTATCTAGTCTTTTGATATAAGCCATTCTTAAAACTCTGTGATGGTTAATCATTGTAGTTTTAATGATCATTTCCAAAATCATAAGTGATAATGTACATTATTTTTTTGCCTTTTGTCCATCTGTATGTCTCCTTTGGAGAAGTATGTATTTAGTTCTTCTGCTCTTTTTTTATTGGGTTCTCTAATTTTTTTCTTGTTATTGTTGTTGAATAGTCTGAGTTCTTTGTAGATATTGGATATTAGCCACTTGTCAGATGTACAAATATTTTCTCCCACTCAGTGTGGTCTTTTTATTTAATGATTCTTTTACTGTGCAGAAGTATTTTAGTTTGTTGTAATTCCATGAGTTTATATTACCTTTTTTTATCTTGCTACTGGAGATGAATTCACAATGAAGTTGATGTCAGGAAGTCTTATGCCTATGTTTTCTTCTACATATTTCATTGGTTTGGTCTTACATGCAAGTCTTTATTCCATTTTTAATTAATTTTTGTGTATGGTGTGAAATTACGGTCTAGTTACATTCTTTTTCTTGTGCCTGTCCAGTTTTCCCAGCACAATTTATCAAATACATTGTCATTTCTTGAATGTCTTAGCTCCTTTATCGTACATATAAGTACATATGTACATATAAGTACATAGCTACCCATACCAGTGTGGGTATATTTCTGTGTTCACAATTATATTCCATTAGTCTCGTACATATAAGTACATATGTACATATAAGTACATAGCTACCCATACCATTGTGGGTATATTTCTGTGTTCACAATTATATTCCATTAGTATGTAAGTCTGTTTCTGAACCTGTACCATCCTGTTTTGATTATTATACCTTTGTAGTATAGTTTGAAATATGAAGGTATGATAGCAACTTCTTTTTTTTGTCAGGATTGCATTGGCTGTTGAGGGTCATTTCTAGTTCCAGATGTATTTCAGTAAGATTTGTTAAATTTCTTTGAATAATGACACTGAAATTTTTGAAAACTCCACTTTCATACATATTGTTTCTTCTGCTTCAAGTGCTATGCCCTAAGTTATCACCATCTTTCCATGACACCCCAGTCTAAATCCAGTTACCCTCTTATTTTTCCTTGGCATCTGTTATTTTTCCTTGTGTATTTTCTACAAATTTATTTTGTATTTCTGTGTTAATGTTTTAATTAGTATCTTTTTTCCCCACCAAAAGCAAGAGATATTTGTTCATGTCTTAGTTAGCTCAGTAATAAATGTAGAGTCTGTATTAATAAAATACTACAGACTGGTGACTTTAACAGAAGACTTAATTTGCACATTTCTAGAGTCTGAGAGATCTGAGATCCAGGTGCCAGCATTGTTGAGTTTGGTGAGAGACCACTTTCTTATTTGCAGATGGCTGTCTTTTTGTTGTATTTTCACATAATAGTGAGAGAGAGAGAAAGAGAGAGACAGAGACAGAGAGAGACAGAGAGAGACAGAAAGAGAGAACTAATACTGTCATTATTATCCCACCATCATGACCTCCTCTAGACCTATGGCTAGACAAAGACCCTATCTCAAAATACAGGAAAGTACCAGGAGTAGGAAAGTATAAGATGGTTTCCTTGGTTACTTATATCTTAGGAAACTATTGTTCTCTCTTTGGTTTATAAAGAAAGCACAGCCTCATGGGGCTGTCAGCACCTCCCTTTAGTTGTAAACATATCACAGTGAGTGTTAATCCTCACATTTTATGAGTTCATTGGTAGTCTCTGTTCATGGGGCATCAAAATGATGTTGATAACTGAATAGGTAAGGGACTCAACATTAGGCTCTACTGTCCCACTGAACTTACTTATAAAGCAGAAGTTCACAGTAAACCCTGGCAGAATGGTAAAGAACATGGAGAATATGGTGGAGAGAGGTCGTTGGGGAAAGATGATAATGACTTAGCCAGTTGTATGAAATTCCATATGTTCTTTCTTATTTGTCTCCATTTTTCAGCAGAGATAGAAAACGTTCTATTTCTATTTCCTCCCTGAATCATACTGTTTAAATGCAGGCTGCAAAGATCAGGTGAAGCAGTTACCTTTTGTCCACTTTACTAACATCGGTAAGGCAGAGTAGTTCATGAGAATGACAGAGACAAGATAAGAGCTGTGTTTCCCTAGGGCTTATATGCAAGACCTTTGACCTTTGTGAAGCCATACATCTTCATTTTATAGCTAAAACTGTTTTAAAAAATATCTCATGAATTTAGGCATTGAATGAATTGTTACATTAGTAAGCCTCAGTAAATGTTTTTATATATAGCAAGAACAACAACAAAAAACTCTTGTAGTTAATATCACCTAAACAAAGAAGTATTTTGAATTAAAGAAATATGGTTTAAAAATCTGTTCTGTAAATAATAATCATAGATAATTAATCCTCATCAGAAAGTAAAGACTTGGTATGTTTCTCATGCATAAACATTGGCAAGTAGTCTATTTGCACCAATAGTGTTACATAAAGCAGAAATAGTTTCTATTATTTCAACAATATAATAAGAAAATCCTTTTTTTAAAAAAAGGATTCCACTATACTTTATATCACATAAGAATCTAAGGTAGCATGTGTGAACTGTTTAAAGAGCTTGTTAAAGATTCTTATAATAAGAAAGGCTGGGAAAAGTAGTCATATCTTATCAAAACAATCTAAGAAATCTTAAGAATGCTGCTTTTCTAGTAATACATAAATATACACGAACATGAGCAAGAATCCAAGTAAAGAAACAGTTCTTATTCATAGGATTGACAGTTTTATTATTACATCAGCCTGAAATAACATATAATGGTGTGTGAGTGTGCACTGGAGTTTCTAAAAGCAGCTTTTAAGATAGGCTTAATGTGAGAAGGGTTCAACTTTCTTCTTTGAATTCTGGAGGATGGGGTCTCCTGGGGATAAAGGGGAAAAGGGGAGATAAACTTTTAATGCAGTCTCTATTCTTGACACAATGTTTTATTTATGTTTTCAGCAAATTTACTGTGTAGCTACCATACACCAGGCACCACTCTGGAGATACAGTGAGGACATTGACAAGTACACAATTTGCCTTCAGGAAGCTTGGAGCATAGTCAAGAAACATTATGTTAGCATGGAGAATGACACCGGAAAGTAAAAGATACTTAGCAACAGTTAAGGGGGGAATGTAACAAGACCAAAAGTGGGTGTCATGGAATTCTTCCAGGAAGAAGAGATATATAAACTAAGGGTGCAGGGATAAGTAAGACACAATCAAGTAAAGAGTGGGAGAGTAGATAATGCTAAATCCTGAGAAATCCCTTCTGGATGTGACTTTCTCAATTTTTATTAACCATGAGCTGAGATGAGCAGCAAAATATGAGGAAAATAGAAATCTCTGGTCTCAAAACAGTGTTTGTTACATTTTAACTGTTGGTTTGAATTTTGAATGTGTATAAATACTGAATAAGTTTGAATAAGGGAGGTATGCTATCAGGGCGTACTTAGTTGGGACCAATAGGATGGGCAAGTGCACCCGGTGAGCTGAACAAAAAAAGAGGTGCAGTGCCATGTCTTTGGGCCATACTTTCTGTTCCAAGGAACTCCTTCCTTTCTGGGTTAGGCAGCTGAAAGTAAAAGTAGCTTATGAGTTGCACCTGCAAATATGTGTATGACTATTTCTTGTTGTTATATATAACTATAAAGGAAGCTGAGACACTTCTGTACTGAGCCCTGTGGCTGATTAGTCAAAGTTCTCCAGAGAAACAGAACAAATAGGAGATATATTTGTACACATATAGGAATTGACTAATTATAGAGTCTGAGACGTTCCATGGACTACAGACTGCAAGCTGTAGCACCAGGGAGTTACTTGTCTGATTCAGTCTGTTTGAAGGCCTAAGTACTAGGGACCTGATGGGATTAGTCCAAGTTCTAGTCCAAAGACTTGAGAACCAAGAATGTCTATGCTCCAGGACAGAAGAAAATGGATGTCACAGCAAAGAGAGCAAATTCAACATTTCTCAGTCTTCTTAGGCTCTCACCCAACAGGATGATGATGCTCACCCACGTATGGGGGTGAGGTGGTTTTCTTTACTCAGTCTAATGATTTGATACTAATATCTTGCTGTGATATCTTCACAGACATATCCAGAAATAAAGTTTTGCCAGTTATCTGGGCATCCCACCAGTCAAGTTAACAATTAAATTTAATCATTACAATGACCCAATTGCCAAATTGTGACTATCTCAACACAAAATACTGTGTTCTAGGTAGAGGAAATAGCACATGAAAAGACCCAGGGTTTAAGAGGCACAAATATCTTCAGGAGGGAGGGAAAAGGTGGGGTCAAGTGTAAGGTAGCAGAGTGAAGACAAGTCAGAAAAGTAAGTCAACAAGGTTTTAAGTGTGTTGAGAGCTTTACACGCAGGAAATGAAAAGCCTTTTAATATCTTAAGCAGGAAAATATGATTAAACTTATATTTCAAAATGATATTTAATTTTTCTAGAGAATTCTGAATTTATTTTCTATCTTTTGATTTTTGAAATTACTTGGTATGCAAGTATGTGCAACATTTATATATTTATGAATATTTGAATGAATATATTAATACTATAACTTTCGAAATACATGGTGTGTAATGTTTTTAAAAAATAGATACCCCTTTGGCTGCAATGTAGTATACTCAATTAAGAATAGACTCAAGTGAGAAAAAAGCTTAAAGGAAAAAAAGCAATATAAGACAGAGAAGTTGGTGGAAGTGGGCATGCAAAAATTTTGAATTGACATGCTTTGGTGATTTATACTATGCGTGTGTGGGGTGTGTGTGTGTGTGTGTGTGTGATATGTGAATAAAAAGGAGTTGAACTTGACTCCCTTGTTTTCTGTTATGAAGACTGGGTGAATGGCTGGTGCAATCACAAAGGAAAGGAACATAGAAAGAGGTGTTGAGGGGTCCAGGGTTATTCCAGAAATAACTCCAACTGGACTCATCTACTTGTGTGTGAAATGAAATGGAGTGCTGTCAAAATAATAATGGTGGCCATTTGAAGGGAGTGTTTTAGGAAATAAATGTATTGTCAGGGAAAATACATGAAAAAATTTTAGCCTAAGTGACTTTGACTGACTTCATCTTCTTTTCAACATCTATATCCTATCCCACCCACATTAATCTTGTCCTTTATTTCTGAGGTTTAGATATGAATAAAGCCACTTATTTCCCTAATGTAAAATATAGTGATGGGCCTCCCCTGGTGGCGCAGCAGTTGAATGCTCGGCTGTGAAACTGCCCGCAGCCTCCCTGATTCGATCCCCGGTCACCAGCGAGGGTCCCACATGACGCACAGACCTCTCCTGCCATGCCCACTGCTCCCCTCAGCAGTGTATTTCGTCAGTCTGCCTGTTCTGTTCCCCGCTCTGGCTCTGGTGAATACTCTCACCTTCCCGCACTTCTGACTATACCCAGTGCTTGTATAAATAAATAAATCTTAAATATATATATATATATATATATATATAGTGGACCTCTAAGGACATCCAACTTCAAACAGATCTAAGAAAAACATTAAGGCTCAATCAAAAGATAGTATTACTCATTAAAATTCTTTTTTTAAACACCAAAACTATGCCTAGTATCATAAGAAGGGAAGGTTCATATATATGCCCTCAGTATCATAAAGCATTTTTCAAATCAACTGGTAATGAAGTCCTGTCATAACAACCTTACTAATCATGATAACAAGTTTATCACCCTCTATTTTCTACTGTGTGCTAGTTAACTACATAAACATTACTCCTGGCATTCACATACACATTAAAATTTAATCTACATTTTCTGGATGAGCAATGTAAGAGCAAAGTTATGTGGGCCACAAAGAGACTACAAACCTTCACTTTGCTTCATTTCTATAGTCTAACCAATTGGCCTACATTTGTAAGACAATGAGAACACATAGAAATAAATAATTTGATTATAAGAGAAGTGGGCAATAGCTTTGGTTCTGCCCTAATTTTTCCTTCAAGTCTAGGATACTTTATGTCAATGTTCATTTTTCCCTACATCAGTATTTGTTTTTTGTTTAAAGATTTATTTATTTATGCATACAAGAACTGGGGTGTAAGCCAGAGGTGTGGGTGAGATGATTCACCAAAGAGAGTGGGGAGCAGAACAGGAAGATCTACTGAAATCCACTACTGAGGGGAGCAGAGGCGGGCGAGGCCGGAGTTGTCTGCTGTGCCGTGTGCCATGTGCCATGTGGGTCACCTCCCTGGCCTGCTGGGAATTGAACTCATGCTGCAGTGGCTGGTGGTAGCTTGATAGTGCTCTCTTTAACCCCTGTGCCACCAGGAAGGTGCCCACAATTTGTTTTTCATTCATCTGTTGAAGGGCCCGTTTTGAATGGGTTGTTGTAAAAATAACATATTCATGTTCATCAAATTTTATTGTTAAATCAGATTCCATTATAAGGATATTCCACAGTTTCCTGTCAGTGGACAGCTCTCTTACAGGTAGTGATTAAAGCCCGTATCTTTTTAGTCTCTGATACCACAGAATGCACAGATATTGTCTAATACCTTTGCATTCTGTTGAGAAACAGGTGTAGAGAATATGAGGCTCTATAGTCATCTTGACCTAGATGTAACTCCTTTGGTGAGAAATGTGACCTCATCTCCATGCAAGCCAGTTGGAAAATGTAGCTGAGGACAGCTGCTTCTCAGCAATCACTCCCCATTACACAAAGAGGAGGTTGAGACTGGAGGACAGTTAGATGTCATTGTCATGATATTTATTTAACCCACTGAGATTTTCTTTATGGTTTTTAATTTTGGAGTCATGTTTAATAAATCTTTCCTCACTCAGTGATTAAAGAAATATTCATCAATAGTTTCCTAACATTTATGTGATATAATTTTTTTAACCAGGTAACCAAATTACAATACCATCCCTATGATAATAATGTGCTATTTCTCCCCACTAACTTGAAAGGACACTTATCAAATACTCAATACTACCCTAATACACTAACACTTAATAATAATCTCGACTTTCTGTACTTGATTGTATTTTATTTTGCTTTTCTCCTGGCTGTATACCAAAACCACAGTATTTTATTTATAAAAATTTTATATTTTTTAAAAAAAATCTCTGTATGTCTCCCTCCAAAATTAGTCTTATTTTTTAAAAAAAAGCTTTCTCTTTAAATGTCCATTTGTAAGGTATTTAAATATCTCTCCAAATTTATTTCTGAACCCTAAAATAATCAGTATAAGTTTAATGAGAAATGGTTAGGTAGATAGACAAAAAGATAATAGACAATAGACATATTTGAGAGAGAACTCACATATTTTATAGTCTGTTTTTTCCCATTTAGATGTGCATTTATTTAAATTTTCTTATGTGTGCTTCAGTTGTGTCCACAATATTGGATACTCGCTGTATGTTTCATAAATATTTGCTCAATAGATGAAGATATTGTACATACCTCTCCTTAAATGTATTCCTATATATTTTATTTTATGTTTTGGCTGCTTAGTAAAATTATATTTTTCTGCTATAGCTTTAAATTGATTGTTGATGGTATATGAGAAAGCTAATTACTTTTGTCCTGTAATCATTTAGAATAAATGCATTATTTTGTGAAGTGTCATAACCAAGAAAGTGTCTCTATTGCATTCTTAGATGAATGATAGAGTTGTAGAATTCTATGTTCAAAATGTTTTCCTTTTACTGAAAACTGTGGGCATGAGTTCTACTCTTTAATATTACTGTTTCTTAGATATCTGATGCTAACCTTTTTCTTCCTTTCATTTATCAACTTAGTTTTCCTTCCCCATTGGATGCTTTAGAATTTTTACATCATCACAAATTAAAATATTATACACAAATATGTTTATATACAATTCTCTTCATTAATCTTTTCTTCCAGTATATCTAAAAATTAAATTTTCAACTTAGGGAGATTTTTTCCAATGAATTAATTTTTTGCTCCTTTTATGTGCCTTGTGAATAATATGAATAATTATATAATATGAATTATTCTATCTTTTAGTGATTTCCTTCTTGCCTCTTATTTTTTCTGTCATAATTATCTCTATTTACAGAAAAAAATTAAAGAGTTGGACTTTTACTTCACTGTTCAATTTTCCTGAAATATTGAGTCTTCTGTTCACTGCCTTTACTGAATTTTTATTTAAGGAATTTTAAAAATCTGAAGGCTAGTTTATTAATATGTAATTGATAGAGTTGAGTATCAACTAGGAGAATAATTAGATATACTTTTAAAAAGTATATTTAAAAATATCCTGGTCAACTTCTAACAGGCTTATTTTCTGGGATAATGTTTGCTTTAATTACTTTATATTGGGGAGTCCCTGGTGGCATAAGGGGCTAAGCACAGTACTGTGAAGCTATCCATAGCCTCTGCAGCATTTGTTCGATGCCCGGCTGGGCAGGGAGCAACCCACATGGTGCAACAGACCTCTCCTGTCTCGCCTGCTGCTCCCCTCAGCAGTGTATTTCAGTCAATCTGACTGTTCTGTTCCCCACTCTGTCTCTGGTGAATCCTCTCAGCCACAGAATGTACCCCAGTTCTTGTATATATATAAATAAATAAATCTAAAAAAAGTTCCTTAGATTGATGCTCAGATAGGAATTAATAAATATTTTTATAAGGGGCTTCCCCAGTGGTGCAGCGGTTGAGCGCTGGGTTGCGAAGCTGCCCGCAGCCTCTGCAGCGCGGGTTCGATCCTTGGCTGCTCCCCGGCCACCGGAGGAGGGTCCCACATGGCGCGCAGACCTCTCCTGCCGCCCACTACTCCCCTCAGTAGTGTACTTCGGTCCTTCTGCCTCTTCTGCTCCCCGCTCTGGCTCTGGTGAATTCTCTCACCCTCCCGCCCTTCTGACTGTACCCAGTGCTTGTTTCAATCAATCAATCAATCAGTCAATCAGTCTTTAAAAAAAAAAAAAGAATTATGCAATGATGTTTATATAACTGAAAGTTTGTACCCTTTACCAACATTTCACTATACTCCATATCCCCTAGCTGGCACTTTTCTACTCTTCGTTTCTCTCATTTTTTTTTAGATTCCACATATTAGTGATACCTTGCAGTAATTGTCTTTTGGGGGGATCTAATGTATAACACGGCAACTATAGCTGAGAACCTAGCATTGTATAATTGATTTTACTGAGAGTAAAACTTAAATGTAATATATATATTACATTAAATGTTATATATATATCTGTATATCTGATGGGTGCATTAATTAGTGGGAGACTTGGTTCACAGTGAATATATATAAAATTATCACGCTGCACACTTTCAATATTTAACAAATTTATTTTCAATTATACCTTGATAAAACTGGGGTGGGAAGATTTATGTTTTTGTTTTTTCCTGTCATTTTCATCCTTAACACAATAATATATGTTTGTTTAGTTCTGCTAGTTAAAACATGAAATTGTCCACGGGAACATTGTATAGTCTCAAATAAAAGAAGAAGTCTTCATTTTATGCAAATTTAATTTTCCATTTGTGATGAATAGTGAGGGAATGATAACCAGAAGGAGACACTACTGGGCCTTGGGTACTATCCACTTCTCCAGCTGATGTGGCTTCTTAGTAAGCAGACCCCACAGGAGACTCCCACCTCACTCAATAGGCTGTTCTTCCAAAATGAAAGGCAGAGCTTCCAATTTCTAAACTTTTCACTAATGGAAAGTAACTTTTCTTTTTTTCATTCATCCTTCTTCTTGCAGTAGTCCAAAGATAGCTGGGGTGTTGCTTCCCTTCTCTAATTGTAAACAACTGTTCTTTAAATGTCCAGCCTACTGTCTCAATTTTTCTGCTTTAGTTAGGACACCATCTAATCAAAATCCACTTATGTTCCACACAGGGTTTTCCTTTGCATGAGATAAAAGTCAGGTTAATTGACTTTAACTACAGTAACACTCACTTGGATTCTATGTTTCTAAATTCCCTTCATGACTAGTGGGTGCCCTTTCTCTTTTTTCCCTGTTATTTTACATACCTGTTACATGTATTGACATTGCAATGACCCTGGTTGATCAAGAGATGGGGGTAACAGAGACTTAAGTGATCAGTTACAAAAGCAGCCACTTGTTTACAAAGCTAGTTATAAACAGACATTCTAATGGCAAGGAAAGATTCAAATCTGGCTATGCTGAGAGGCCCCATCTAAATTAAAATTAACAGATGGTCCTGATAATATGCCTCTGAAAAGCAGTAGACATATAAGCACTGAATCTGAGCCACTTATGGACTCCACTCCCATGATACTGAAGCACTCTCCAAGTTTTGGTGAAAGCCACTTGGAACTAACTATTGCTCTGAGAAGTGGCCATTACCTCCCTGTTGATGGATAGTTGCCAGGAACTCCCCAGAGGAGCTCCCGTACATGATGCATCACCAGTCCTGTGAGCCTTAACAAGAGGTTCATAACCTTCCCCCTTTTACTGCCAACTGAAATGCATGCTTACATTGTTGTCATGTGGATTCCATCCAATAAATTATATTGTGGTTATATGCATTTGGTTTGAGTAATAAGTGAACACTTTCTGTTCCAGTGGAAGTTAGTACTTTAGAGAGATCTAGACCTTATATCACAGTACCTGAGTCATTCTTTCTCTATTTTTTCTATTTCTTTGATCCTTTCAATGGAAATATTAGACAATGTGATATTTTAAATGGGTGGCATCATTATTATCTTGAACCAGAAGTCTGCATTTCTGTATTAGTTGGCATATGCCAGTTCCATTAGCTCTAAATAGAAGTATTTTATACCATGAATGGGAAGAAAAGAAAGAAAAGGAGAGAAGGAAGGAAAGAACAAAGGAAAAAGTACCTAGACAATGACGTAGAAAAACACCACAGTGACTCACAAATTTATGATTAACTTTTTCTAAATGACAATAGCTTGGTAACCAATAAAAACAGTGGCAGACACCTCATAATATTAAATTATTCTGAAGGGAAACTCACAATAAATAGAAATGTACTAATATATGTCTAATTTCACTAAGATAAACCCTTCAATCTGCCAAATTAATCCTCTGTGTTTACAATAGAGCAAAGTCAAGGCTGACCCTTGAGTAACCTCAAGCTGAAGTTGTGTTCTTTTTGGAAAACAATGGAGTAGATTTAGCTTAAAAGTTTCTCTTTCCACAGCTTGACAACTTGTTCAGGTGTTGCAGATTTAGCCAATCTCTCAGCTTTACAATGCAATCATTTAGATGAAAAGCCGCACTTAAATATGATGGTGCAATTGTGGGTGCCCTCGGTCAGCTCTCGGCCTGTTGGCACAAGAACTCTTGGAAGACAGCTTGGTGTCTGGCAGCAGTCTTTGTGCTGAGTGGACGCAAAAGCTCCAGCTGTCCTCCCTTCATACATGACTTCCTGGCCCTGGCTTCAGTCACTTCCTGCATTCCCAGTTACCTGGTATACCCTTTATTCACTTGTATCTTACAAAATATCCATTTTAAACAGTCAAATGAAACAAATTCTCTCAAATTTGGCTTGCAATCAAGCAACACCATTTTAAAAATTTAAGTTCTACATAGTTTTACTAAATGATGGTAGACTGTGATGCAGCCATTGAAAATGTTTATGAAGAGATTTTTAATGTGAAATTGTAATGATAGAGAAAAATTCTATAACATAGAGCAAAAATAAGAGCAATAAAAGAAGTTTATTATGCGATATCAACCAAGACATACAAAATGTTTCAGAAAGAGTGAAAGTGATTATACTAAAATTTAGTAGCTGTCCCTCAAGATGGTAGTCTTATTCATAATAGTTTTTTTTTCTTTATAAATATCTTCAAATACAATTACATTTACTTTTTCTCAGCCAACTTGGAAATTTAAGAATTTAGTAACTATAGATTTTTATTAATGTGAATGTCAAATAAATCAGTGCATTCTAACATTGCAATCATAGTATTATTTCAACTAAAAATAATATATAGATAAGAGACTTGATGAAAATATGGGGAAATGTTAACAGGAATTATCTACTCTATGTGGGATAATGACTGACTGCTATTTCACTACATTTCAAAATACAGCTCTACTCTCAGACTGTGCCCATTGGTGATATATTAATTTTCAATATAAAATTAATGATTACACAAGACAAAAGAGGATGAAAACAACAACAGCACCACACTCTCAGTACTTCTAATAAATCAGTATCCTCCAAATACTTTGAGTAAAAGAAACAAAGTAGTCTTAGAAACTGAAGATCTTCACATCATATATCTCAAGATAATATATTTCACACTCCCTACTTCACAAGCAGCAAATAGTTTTTCAAAGTTATTTTTATACTAAAGTGAAATCAACCCAAATGAGAGGAAATCCTGTGAGAAAAGAAAAGAAAGAAACATTTCTAACCAAAAACTCATCCTAAAACTAGGATCCTTGCAGAACTCTGGTGTGAAATGAAGAGGTACTAGGAAAATACATTTATTATTAAAACACAGGGCCCCCACTACCTTCCTCTTCTTCTCTTTTTATTTTTCCCTTTATTTGTTTGTTTATTGGCTTTGGGAATACATTTTCATCTACCAAGGCAGGTGAAAAACTGGTATGTGCTGTATTTCCACGGTCCAGGAAGTCAATTGCTAACAAATGTTCACGTCACCTGGATAAGCGTCTTCCTCTTTGTTGAGAGGATAAGATAGCAAGCTGAAGCAGTGACCTGAATTAGGAAATATTGTTGTAATTTCTAAAGGAAGGAACTGTGAACATCTTCAGGAGGAGTCACCAAATCATCAAAATTAAAACCCTACAGACTTGACATTAGTGTGAAAATGGATATAGCCTTTGCCTAAAATGAAAGTCACTGCTGATTTATTCATCAGGATACACTGACGTGATATTCATAGGACGAAGATAAAACACAAACAACTAAATATATCAGGAAATGTTAGGTGTTGACCATAAGTTCACTATGTTAACACAAAGCAGCAAAGGAATAAATAAATACTAAATCCACTTCTTTATCTTTCCATAACTTGAAAAGTAAATAAATTATTTTTTTCTATTATGAATAAAAAGATATTTTAAGAAAATACTGGCTCCTGGCAGTAAAGTTAAAATTTCCTTTTCATTTAAGGGAATTTATTTCATGATTTATTTTGAATAATTTGACACTTAAGTGTCCTTTATTTGTATTTTCTTTTCAAAACAGGAATTGATAGATTTAGGGATGGGAAATATGGCAAATTTTATTTTTTTTTATTTAAGACACACAGCACTTTTTAATTTTAAGTTCAAAGATTCATCACCAGAATATAATTAGAAATGTATTTAAATACATTTAGATCCAAATAAAGAAACTAATAAGGCAAACACTGCTAATATACACATCCTATACACTCTAATTTCCATACCAACTTGAAAGAATTATTATCCATATTGTATATTATTACAAGTTAGAGAACTTATTATGTCTTTTTTTTTTTCAAATTTCAGAGATAGAGGTTTATAAAAAGTTTACAACAGAACATTTGATTTATATTACCACAATCATTTGCTTCAAAATCACCCCTTTTCAACTAAAAATCCTAAGGGAGCTTGAAGTTGCTCTTCTGTCATATTTTTAACCAAAATCAGAAAAACAAACACAAAAACAAAACAAAAAGCCATGAAACCTTCAATACTTTCAAGTTGAAATTTCAGCCCACTGTTTATTTTTCTTGGTGCTTCCAAAGTGCTAATTACACAGAGAACTTGACATTCAAAGTTGGTTTGGAAAAAGAAAGAGGGGCACAGTCTGTGGGGATGTGGCCCAACTACCAATAAATATGGACGACAATAGCCCTTATAATAGCTTTCATTACGACTTTATATGCCTTCACTAAATTTTTCAAGATAGGAAAAGATATTAATGGGAAAGGGAGAAAATCTCATAATTATCTCATTTAGTGTTTAAGTTAGAGGCATTAATCCTATTTAAGACAAAAATTCAGGATCGTTCATATCAAAATCCATTAATTTCCAAAGATAAATCTTTATCATGCTGTTTATTTTCATATTGAATTCTACTGCCCTCCATTTTTCCTTAATACTATTTTTCTAGTTTATCCCCCTACGCAAAACCAGAAATATATTCAGATAAATAGTTTAGGAAGCTTTTATCTCTTTTTTGTAGCAGAGTTTGTACTAAATTTAGATAAGCTTTATAATATTTGTAAAACATTTCATCAAGAGAAGCTACAAAAGACAAAAACTACAATTCTGACTCCCTTTTAGGTCTATAATTTTTGTTCCTCTATTTTAAAATGCTATTTAAAAACATAAATTCACATTTAAACATTTAAATGATTCAAAAGTTTCTTTTATAAAAAAAGATTTATTTATCTATGTGGAGGAGGGTGTGTGTGTGTGTGTGTGTGTGTGTGTGTGTGTGAGAGAGAGAGAGAGAGAGAGAGAGAGAGAGAGAGAGAGAGAGAGAGAGGATTCACCAGAGACAGAGTAAAGTGCAGAATAGGTGGATTGACTGAAACACACTGCTGAGCGGAGCAGCCGGTGAGACAGGAGAGGTCTGCTGTGCCATGTGGGTCAGCTCCCTGGCCAGTGATGGAACTTGTTCTACAGTGGCTGCCAATAGCTTCATAGTGCTGAGACCTAACCACTTAAGCCACCAGGAAGGCCATGATATAAAAGTTTTTTTAAAAATTCCCATCTCCTTTTCTTCTCCCTTCAAATCTAAGAGGTAGGTGTGTCTTTTTACTCCTCTTTCTATAGTATAGAAACATACTCAAACATGCATTTATTTATGTGTATGTGTACATCTATACACATGTTCACATAAAAATAGGGGTATTTATTTTCATACAGAAAATGTTCTATATATGATTTCATAATGTAATTTCTTCATTTTTCATCCTTTCATCATGGACATACATCTGTTTAAAAATAAATGGTGAAATTATATTCATAAAATAGATGTAACTTAATCTTCTCAATGGACTTTAAATAATCAATATCATGGTTATTTAACCAAATTCCTACTGATGAGGGTGTCAATTTTAGTCTTGAGTATATAATCATGTCTAAATATTCAAACTATATGAAATGGTCTAAAACATAGACTAAGCCCTCCTGTTCCTTTTCTAAAATGTAATCAATTTCAAACAGATCCTGTTTAAGACTTTGAATGGGTAACATTATAACATTTAAATAATAAGCAATTGTATGTTATTTGGTAGTGTTTGTTAATTGTGTTTACTTAAAATGAACTTACTTCTTACTTTGCTTTCCCTTTCCCTATCTTCATTTTATCATTTTTCATGTTGTTAAATTTTATAAATTTTATGTTCTATGGTGTCTAATGAACAACTGGTCTTCCCTAACCAGTGTACAAAGTGAGTCTATAACGGCACCTGTTATACTCTGATGGGGGAGGGAACCAGGGGAAGAGAGTATAGTCCCTGGTGCATGCCCAGGTGTTTCAAACACTGACTTCCAAAGGACTCTTCTAAGTTTGTGTTTGCTTTTCTAGCACAATCAGGTTTAATGAAAACATGACAAATTATTGTGACCAAAACGTGGACCCAGCTCTGCAGATAAGAAGGTTTGTACCCCCGCAGCAGTGCCCTTCTGTTTTCCTGGATCATTCTTCCCATTTGTACACTGAAAGATAAGTCTGTCCTTGCTAACTTCACCATTTTAATATCTAAAGTATTGAGCATCATAGTGATAAACATTGTAGGTAAAATAAGCAGAATACTTGCAATCCTTACTTCTAATTCCACTTTTCTAAATGTTCCCAAGTGATTACCAAGGCATGTCCTCCTTAGTGCCTCCATCATTTTGTTACTTAGAGATATTTTGAAAATAGGCAACCACTGTGCATGACTATAAGGGTTATTTTTGTTTGCCCAAAAGAGCATTTCTACTAAATCCTAGTGCATTTTAAAGTATAAAATTATCATTTACTCCCTCCACCATAATAAAAGCTGGGATATGATTCCATGTTGTAATAAATAGAGCAAACAGTACTTTTATTCCTGCACTTTTCCACCCAGAACCTACAATCATTTTCATCTTTCTCTGTCTTGGAATTGGAGCTGCTGATTCACAAGGCTACATTTGGGCACACAAAGCAGAAAGTTACACGTAACTCAAGCAGGGCCTGCGAGCAGTCTTTCAGTCATTCCATCAAGTCAGGAATCATTCCTGGTAGATCTATCACCACCAATATGAACTCAACATTTCCCTCTCTGTTTCCTTAGAGGAAAGGCCGACCTAACACTTTGGCCTTAGCAGCCCCCACAGATGCTGCTCAGTGTCTCTTCCTGCCAGTTTTGGCTCAGCATGGTGTCTCCTGGGCCCACTGACTGTCGGTTGCCATAACGACAAATCAGCAGAGGAGGGAGGCCTGGCGGAGCCATGGTTGGGCCAGGTGGAGAGGAGGAGGTTGAACAGAGAGCTGAGCCACACCAAGTCCCCAGTCCCAGCAAGAATGATCTGGAGGCAGGTGGCCATAGGAAATGAGGAAGCTGCTGCTAGGGTAGCGGTGATGTGGAAGAAGCAGAAAGTCATTACACATTAGAAAGTCAGGTCTCAGATGCTGCTAAAGTTAAAGAGTAGTAAGAAGAAGCTGGTGAGAAAAATTGAAGAAAATAAAAGGACTAAAAGGCTTATAGAGAAGTATAAGAAAAATGGAGACCAAAAAGCAAGATTTCTGCTGCTAGAAAAATGTCAACCTCTGATGTTGTGACTAAAGTAAAAATATGGGCCTTCTCCATGGTCCATTTGTGTTTGGACTAATGCTGTTTTAACATGAAATTAGAGTGAAGGGAGAGAGATCAACTTTAGGACAGAAACGATGCATGCTGGTTTTGGTTATAATAGACTATTGGTGCAAACCTTATTTAAATTTGTAAACTGTGTATCAAAATACCTAATTTGCCTTCTTCCCTGAATTGTTAATGACTTTTGTGAATTATTGAATATGTAAATGTTTGATAAACTCTAAAATAGTCTACCAAAAAGAGTTCATCATCTTCTCTTGATTTTATCATTATCAATATTTAATATGATGTACTTTCTCCTAATCTCCATTAAACTATCTTTGGAAGATTCTTTTTTAATGAATTATAAGATGTTTTGACTTATGTTTTTCTCACAGAAGTAATAACCAAGCAAGGTCAGATACCTTTCATCTATCATAGTTACTATTGCTAGAAATTAAGTACCAGAGGAACCTAACTTAATTAAAATATCCCTAACTGCAGTCAAGCAAACATGCCCTTATGCTGCGTATCTTTCATTGATTCATTTTTCTCTGAACCCAAGTGCCCAGGAAAAGAAAGTCCAATAAGGAAAGATAAAAATATATATTATATAACTCTACAGAAAGCAGCAGGTGAGAGTGACTTTAGAAATCAAGTAGCATAATGCTTCTTAAACTTGAATTTGAGATGGTTCAGCTGATAATCTTGTTAAATACAGATTCTGATTTGGAAAGTTTTGGTGGGGGAAGACAGTTCCCAGGTACCCTGCTTCTGCTGGATGTTGAGAAACATGAATCTATTAGTGTTGTATTTAAGGATTTTGACTTGCAGAACATTTTCATTCAATACAATACAATCTGATACAACAACTAAAAGCACACTTAGGAAGACTGAAATTTTGGTGGGAGGTTCAGCAACCTAGTTGGGTTTCTGTAAGAAGTCATAGGCCCTGTGAACTTTTGAATTGCTTTCTAGGCACTTCTGTGAAAAATCTTGGAAACATTACAACGCGATAGGAAATGCATAGACTAATCTAAACACTTCTTTTAATCACAGAATAGGGACTCAAGAGTTTAAATAGTAGCAAAGCACTTATAACATTTGATACCTATATGTACACATATACCCGATGAACATATACTTAGAACATTGAGACAAAAGTGTTTGTAGATTTACTGTAAAGAACAGTTGCTGCTTGTCAGTATCAAAGTCCTAGTTGGTAGGAAACCTTTCAGAAGGTTAAAAACAAAAACAAACAAACAAAAAAAAACTCTACCTCACTCAATCTAAAGCTCATTTTAGTGATTTCAGATCTAGATGGAATGAAGATAAAATTTAAGAACAGTTTTATATTGTTAATGGTTGTGATTGAAGAAGTTTAAGAATGATTTTTTGAGGAGTTACTGTTCCAGATCAATCATGGAAAATGATTGTAAGAAAAGGTGACCAACATGATGGAAGTAAAGACATATCAAGTGAGCAAATAGAATATAAAATAGTGGGAGAAGAAAGGAGCTGAAGATGATTGGAGAAAAGGTCTGGATTTGGTAAGTATAGAGGAGCAAAGCTCACATTTGGGCTGTGCAGGAGTGTCAAGGATTACTTGGCACCTCAGTATGGATGGTCTCTGTTTTCCCTGAGGGCAGGATTTTATCCCAGTCCTAGACAAAAGGTAAGCCAATAGTATTTGCCAAATAAATTGCTAAAGATAGAGATCTAAATGAACATATTCAGCTTTGATTTTTATACCATGCCCTATAGAAACTTGCAGAGCATATTTCACAAGGTGAGATTAGGACACCGACTAAAGGGGCATCATGAATTTCAAAAGTAAGAAGAAACAGAAAAATTGAGAAAAATTGTTCAAAAACTGTCAATGACTCTCTGAACAATGTTGGTAATCTTAAAGATAAGGACAGGAATTAAGGAGGAACTGTAGAATGTGAATGTATATCGGTTTGCTTCAAGAAATTTTCCAAATAAAGTAAATGTAAAATGCATTAGGTTTAAAATTAAGACAAATGGTTGCTGATGCATTAGAAGGAAAAGGTCATTTTGTTCCTAATTAGACAGAAAAGTAAATAGGGGTCAGGAACAAGTATTCACCAAATTTTACCTTATTTATTTACTTGTGATTTTCAGTTTTATCTTCATAATTCATTAAAATTTTTCTTCATCAATATTTTATTTTTCTATTTTCAGATTTGTCTCTTACCTATCCAAGTTTTCTTTGTTTATTTTACTATTTGTAATTTGAAAATATTTTTCCAAATAATTTACATGCAAAGTATATTCATATAGCTTCATTTAATTATATACATAACATTTTAAAAAATTTGAGAATCTCCACTTATACACAAAAATATGAAACTTTTTTGTAAGCAGTTACATTCTAACTCTTAAGATTTTGTTGTTGTAATTTAAGATTTCATATCCAAATGTTTTGATTTTTTTATCATTTTTAGTTTCTTGTAGAAAAATTGCTTAAAATTTTTCTACTGTTTTTAATTTCTCATTGTATTAACAGAGATTGAAATATTGATTCTATGGTTTTATTTACTCACTGCTCTTCTTTCTAACACAATCTAATCTCCATTGGCTTTAAGTATTCACTATATTTTCCTTTATAGCACACAATTCACAATTCTCATTTTTAGTTTTTTCATTTGGTCCATTTCTCAGTCAGCTGGATTTTTTTTTTTTAAATTTTAGAATAGAATAAAAATTTGGAATGTGGTAAAATGTTTGGAATCCTTTTAAATCTAATAATATCTCTGTATTGCTCTCAAATATTAATGATAGCCTGTCTAGCTATCACATTTTGGCTTTCAATATATTTTCTCAAGTATCTTGTGTTCATTTCTCTTCCCTGTTTTCAAATTGTGGAGAGTCTGATGTCAATTTGAATTTTTTCCTTTTATAAATAACCTCTTTCCCCTATCATATTTGTAGTTTCGTATTTCCTTGTAATGCATTATTTTCATTATCACATTTTTAGATAGAAGATTTTTCCTGGATTTTAAGTCCCTACAACCAAGAAAATATTTTATTATTTCTTTGGTAATTGCTTTTCCTATAATTGCTCTATTTTTTTCTTCCATGTCTCTTATCCATTGTCATCGATGCCATTTGTATTTTTGATTCATACACTTATCTCATTTTTCTTTTACTCTAAATTCTGAGACAATTTCTCAATCTTTATAGTAAGTCACTGATTCTGGACTTACTATAAGTTTTCTGGAACAGTCAACATATATTTTCTGCCTTCATGCTATAACAAACCTTTGTTCATCATCCTCTTCATCTGAAAGCTATCTTTTCTGATTGGTTCCTTGTTCAGAACACAATATTATCCTGAATCAGAGGAATTTTTAAAGATGAGTCTCTATTTTGAAGTAAATCTGTTCTGTAGATTTTCAGAAACGTTCCTCACACACTGAAACACTGGCAGTCATGGTAATCGTAGGTTTTTTTGCTTATCTCGCAAGAACAGCAAGACAGGCTTGTGACAATGGAACAAAAATACCTCAAGCCATTTTATTTTTTCAAAAGATTTATTTATTTAATACATACAGGAACCGGGGTACAGGCCAGAGTTGAGGGGGTGAGAGGATTCACCAAAGACAGAATGGGAAACAGGCAGACCTACTGAACTACACTGCTGAGGTAAGCAGTGGGCTAGACAGGAGAGGTCTGCCGCACCATGTGGGTAGCACCCTGGCTGGGGATTGAACTCATGCTGCAGTGGCTGTGGCTAGCTTCTTAGGTTGTGTCTTAACCCCTTGTGCCACCAGGGAGGCTCTCTACCCATTTTAAATAGGGGAATGAATCCTTGATTTTTCATAAGTTGGCAAGGGTGTCTCAGAGTGCAGGCCCAAGAAGAGTGTCTGCTGTCCTCAGGGGACATCTCATCTCCTGGACAGAAAATAGCCATAGAAGATAGAACTAAGATGCCTGTATCAAGGTTATTAGCATTCAGAAGCAGTGGTACTCAGTCTGCTGCAGTTCCAGATGTAAATTCAACTCACACCACGATTTGGCAGACAGCAACTTCTACCAGCAGATTCTACAAATTTGCGTTTCTGCGAATAAACATCGTACTCTGAGTCAGTGAATTATTATCACTGTACTTTCTCAAGGATGTCAGCTCTGCCTACTGATTTCTCAAAGATTCACCTTTGCCTCTGGCACCTGTTGTATACTTCTCAAAGCCTGTGACGTCTTCTGTTACTTCAAATTGTTATTGCCCTCAGGCAAACTTCTCTATCAGTTCTATCTCAGTCCTGCCTTCACTACACTATGTTTTATGAAAATCCCTCCAAGCAGGTGACATAAAAGTTATCCTCCCTTCACTTTTAGGACTTTATGGAGTTTACTCAATTTATATTTCTTTTTATTCATCTTGGTGGTAAATGGATGACTTGCATAGTGGATGAAGACTGCCATGTCTATCCTGTGTGGTGTGTTTCTTTTTTATGTTGCACATTTATGACATTGGGAACAAGGTAGTACTGTTTTCTAAAGGTGATCAGTGAACTTCTGAGAATAACTGCAATTCTAGAATCTCCAAATCAGCTGTATCCAACAGAATTTTCTTCAGTGAAGAAAATTATTTGAGCTGTTCAATTCAGATGCCATGAGGCTTCTGCAGTCATTGAGTAATTGAAATGTTGCTTGTGGAATATAAATGAGGAATTGAAAATTAAATTTAATTAATTTAAATGTAAATAGTCACATAAATCTAGTGATTAGTGTATTGGACGACACAATCTTAGATATCATTTAAGTTTAAACATCCTTGAAAATGGAAGTCCCCAGGGTCTCACATTAAACCTACAAAACCTCAACCCTCTGTGTGTTGGAGGGAGGCTGCATCTTTCGAAATTGCCCCCATGATTTTTAATGTGCATACAGATGGTCTTATATGATTGGTATGATATCAGATAATGAAAATGACACTTGAAAGAATAATTACCTTGTGTTACAGTGAAATTTCATGTAAATTAAGTAATAATGGGATACATTAGAAGAAATTCCACCAGAAAAAGCTGAACATGTGAGACATCTCCCTCCCTTGTCGAAGGTAGACATCTGTGTACTATCTCGTCCATTCCATAAGGAGAATCCTTTTCAAGAATAATCTTAGCAACCCCTGAGGGTCAATTCCAGATAGGAAACATATTTGCTATCTAGATCAGGGAGAGAAACACTTTTACCATAAAGGTTAGATGGTGAACTTTTAGGTGTTGTGGTCCATATGCTTTTGGTCACTATGCAATCTGCCATTGTAGCATGAAAACTGTCATAGACCATATTTCATTTTGTATAGTGTGTGATTGTGTTCTAGTAAAACTTTATTTAATTATAATGAAATCTGTTTTATAGAATTTTCTCATGTAATGAAATATTATTGCTATTTTTGTTTTTTCTTCAGTTATTTAAAATATAAAAACTATCCTTAGTTCTTGGGCACAAGATAAACAGATATCAGGTAGGATTTGGTAGTTTTCCAACCCTATCTAGTTTACAGCTAAGCCCTCTTCAATGTCTATATTTTATGAATCAAAAACATTTTGCTATACATTTTTTGGAGTAGGACATTAGTCTATAAGTATGTTTTAACTCTTTACATCTTCTTATGATATCAGGATCTGTGCAATTCAGTATGTAAAACACAGACATAGTAGTGATAATTTCCTGAGACTAAGTCTTTACAATAAGTGTGGTTAATGTGTATCTAGGTATGAAGGAAAATATACTGATATCTTAGTTATTTGCCCTTCAATCTAGTTTAAATTTTTTGAAAGATTTTCAAGAAAGTTACTGTTGATTTTTATTTAAGCAAAACAAATCAATAAAGTATTTATTTTGAAATATTCTAGTGATTCTATTTTTACATAAGAACCAAGATTCTATTTTTATCTAAATTGCAATCATGTTCAAGTTGAAACTATATTTATTTCTACAACTCTACTATTAATTTTAGTTAACATTTAACTTCCTTTTATGCATATTAATATGGATGAATAAGCAAAAAAAGCTAAGCTTCTTAGAGACTTGCTAAGAGATAATTGCGAGGATTCCCCCAAACATCAATTACTATCACCCAATTACCCCTGACCTGTAACGTGCCCTCCCATATTACATTTCTGGTTTAGAATATGTGCTACAAGGCCCTCCCCTGTTGGCACAGGCGCTTGAGTGCTGCACTGTGAAGCAGTCCGCAGCCTCTGCAGTTTGGGTTGGATCCTGGCCGGCCTGTCGGCAAGGGTCCCACATGGCATAACAGACCACTCTTGTCTCTCCCGCTGCTCCCCTCAGCATTGTATTTCATCAGTCTGCCTGTTCTGTTCCCTATTCTGTCTCTGGTGAATCCTCACACCCTCCCACTCATCTGGCCTGTACCCCAGTTCTTGTATAAATAAATAAATAAATCTTTAAAAAAAAAAAGAATGTAAGAATGTGTGCTATGCTAGAGGTGATTTGGTGGTGGGCACATTATGGTGGTAATACCTGATGGAAGTATTCAAATATTACCACAATTAACAATTAACTGATTAATTTAAAAAGGAACAGGTAATTGTGACAGAGCATCAATCTCAGCAGGGCTCTGAGGCCAGAAACAATTATATTTCCCTAACAGCTGCACACTTTACACTTTGGTTATTTGTTTATCATTTTGCTACCATTATTTTTACTTCTACCTCCATTTTAGACTTTATGATTTATGCTTCAGTCATGATAAGAGAAGACAGATATCAATATACGATATGTGTGCACTCAAGCTTATAACATAAGGGCATTCTACTCTTCTATTATTGTAGATTTTAAAATTTTGTTTTGTTTTGAATTGTTTTTCTAATTAAAGACTTGAAACACAATCTCATAAACATTGGGTTGTCAACAGTCATCTTTTCTATAAAGATTATCTTCTTTGGAACACTCCTGTTTACTTTTAAGCTTAAATCTTAAATTTAGTTTGCTCATTTCCCTTTTTTATATACTATTATGTTGAGCAAAATTTTAAAAGTCTTCTCTATCTCATACTTACTTACAATTCCAACTTCTTTAATAAAATTCTTCCCAAATAAATGGAAATTACTATCAACCTCTGACTGGGCTGTTAATTACTATCCTGGGGCCAAGTTGACATAGGTAGCACTATCAACAATTCTAAAAGAGAAAATTAAACACACACACACAAAACCTTACTAAGGAGTTTTAAATAAATATACTAATTTAAAATAAAGAAGAATTTTCTAATCTATACTTATTATTCAGCATTTTCTTAAATAGAATTTGCTAAAACATTGGAGTGTTGATGCAGAGAAATTCTTAATCAAGAAAAATACAGAAACAACATTTCTGTCCCTCTCCTTGAACTCTAAACATGAGAAATACAAAAGCATTACATTAAAGTAAGAGGAAGAAACATCATTATATTAAAAACAAAAAAAAAAATCCAAGCCCTATTCTGATTATTCTACAAAATGATATTTATTGACCAGGTATGAGATTTTTGTAGCTAAAAGAGACTTTTAATAACCCTTTATTTTGTACATAAGAAATGAAGTCTGGAAAAGATAGGTGATTGTTATTCATTTGTAGTAGAATCAGCACAGAAGGACTTAAAGTATAGTTTTTTAGCTTGCTTGAAATGGGAGGTGAGTTCTGCTAAAATGACTTAATTTCAGATGGCTTTTTGGGGGGTCAATAATAAATTTTATATTTAAAAAATCGCTCACATTTATACTTCATCTGCTGTTGTGTAACTTGTAGACTGAGATAATCAATATGTTAATATTTTACCTTGAGTCCCAGAATATAAGTAGCAACACTAATATGGAATTATTCCATTTGATTTAGCAAATAGGTCAAGAGATATGAACAGATGATAAACAATCAGCACCATCATCTTTAAACAAATTTTTTATACACTTTGCTAATACCAGTATTCCTTATACACGAATGACCAAGACTATGAGAATATCTTCACTTGGGTGATAAGTATATACATCAACATTGTGTAAAATTGGGACATGGCACAGATTTCAGAGCCTGAAATATCTGGTCCAACTGAGCACCTCTCAGTACAGCCTATGGGTTTGGAAAACTGCATACTCATTTGTCAAACAAATCTATACAAGAAAAAATAGTATAGTATTGTTAGCAAAATTGATTGAAATTACATGTAAAATACCTATTAGAGTGTCTGAAGTAATATTCACTCAAATGCAATTCTCTTCCCTCTGTTACTCCCTGTAAAAGGTCCTGTAGTAATTTGCTAAATATTGCCATTTTGGTCTGACAGAATTATTGCAACTTTACATACCTAACTGCTACAGTTACTTAAACAAGGATGATATATAATTGCTGAATTATAAAACCACTAGCCCAAGAGATTAAAAACCATCACAAGAAGCTCAAACTTCTCATCTCTCATGACCACTGAGCCAAAAGTAAAGTGAGTGATTTCCCTTCTGCATCTTATGAGGAGCACAGAAATAGAAGTTTGGAAGAGTCAGACTTCAGACTTCTGGCAAAATAAAACGAGTAGGCTACTTTTATTTTTTTGCCTTTTTAGAAAGAAGAGAGGTTGGGGATTTGTGTTCTGACAGCTCATTCAATGACTCTCCTGAAAGTGGTGGGAAAGAACTTGAGAAGCTAAACTTCATAGGGAAATAATATGAACATAGCTCCATGAAAAAAATAAGTAGCCCTGCTTTACACGCCAACCCTGACAGCTATTATTAGACCCCACTGGTTAATTAGACAAACATATTTGGCTAATTTCCCTTCAAATTCACCATCAATGTCAACACATTTGGATAATCCTAAAAGGCTGGGAATTTACAAGTCATAAACATTTAACAAAATAGCTAAGCTTCTTAAAATACTTTTCCCATCTGTGTTAAACCACAGAAAATCTAACTGGAACAACATTATATCCCCCAGCCTACATGGGTTTTTATTAGCGATAGTAAGTCACTTAGAGCTCCATGCTTTAAGTGTAGGGGAAAAAACCCAACACAACAAAACAAAACAAAAATGCAGGCCTTGGGTACATTAATAACCTAAGATTAGTAGAAAAAGAACCTATATGCAGTTAAGTGACCAGTTTTCACTTGGCCAAAATATACATATTAAACCCCTAGCATATTAGCTTTTGCCAATTGGGAATCACGAGTCAACAAAGCTCTATGCAGCCTGGCTCCAACTAGCCCCCCTTCTGGGCTGAAGCCAGACTTGTCTCATGTGCTTTCTTTAAATTCACCTGTTCTCCCTTCCCTAGGCATTTCACGGATGCCTGGAACACTGTCTAGTTGTTCCTTCTTCCACTGGGTTTCTGCTTAGACGTTACCATCATCTCCAAGGAATGGTCTCCGAGTCCTTTCCCAGTAGGTTTTTGTCTCTGGAAAGTCTCTGTCCTGGCACTATATTCATTTATTTTACTTCATGCCCCATAGTTTGTAATTACACATTATTAATTTGTTCTCTTGCTCAGTGTCTGTGCCCCTCTTTTCCCTCGCCTGTTGCCTGTGCACTACACAATACCTGTGCTCAGTAGACATCTAGTGAAACAATCAATCCACAAGAAATGGATGCATGTGTCTCTGGTCTGTAACAATTTTGATTGCATATCAATAAAAAGGATCAAATCCATCATCTGTCAAACTTTGCCATATACAGGATCTCTATAAAATGCTAACAAATTACTGTTTAGATTTTTGGTAGGTTTAAGATTCTACTGTCTAAATGCAATTTATTTTTTAATTAGGAAACTTAAAATATCCAGTGTATATATAAGCCATGACACACAATAAGAAAAAAGGTGATTAGAACATCCACAGTAGTTCTCTTTAAAAATCTCCCTTTGATGGGCCTCCCCAGTGGCGCAGCGGTTGAGTGCTGGGCTGCAAAGCTGCCCGCAGCCTCTGCAGCATCGGTTCAATCCCCAGCTACCGAACGAGGGTCCCACATGGCACGCAGACCTCTCCAGCCATGCTCACTGCTCACCTCAGCAGTGTACTTCGTCGGTCTGCCTGTTCTGCTCTCCGCTCTGGCTCTGGTGAATTCTCTCACCCTCCCGCGCTTCTGACTATACCCAGTGCTTGTATAAATAAATAAAAATAAAATTAAAATAAAATCTCCCTTTGGCATACACACATACAGTCTGCTTTTATAGCCTGAAAGAGTCATATACCAGCACCTTTCCAGGTGCTAAACTCTCTCTGGCCCTCTAAATTTTAACTTCCTAAGCACCATTCTCAAGGTCATAATGGTTCCTGCCTAAGAACAACCAACCACAAACCAACTGCCAGAGTAAGCCTCAGTCCCCCACACCAGCACTGTCAAGGTGAGTATTTTACCCTTAGTCTTGGTCACTGGGTTCCAAGCCCACCAATTCCCTGTGCATCCCTGCCTACTGGCACCCCTGATAACCTTTCTTTGAGGCTGGTGGTGGTGGTGATAGCTGGGGTGGGGTCCTGCATTTTGAGACTTGTAACCACCTTCATAGCTGCATCTCCAGAAGGAAGAGACCAGGCGGTCTGACAAACAGCCCAAGCCATAGGTCTACAACCTTCAACCCAGCAGAACTGGATGGTGGTGAGGTGGGGAGAAGGGTGAGAGTGGGGACTTGGTAAGTGATTTCTGACCCCACAAAATATAGTTTTTGATGAGAATAAAGTATCATCTCAAATATCTTCTATGAAAACCAAAAGGCAAACATAAAAGGAAGGAAGGAGGGAAAGTAGGTAGGTAGGGAGAGGGGGGGGAGGGAGGAATAAACCACATTCTTACAGGACAGGGAGAGGGGTACCTCAGAACCCTCAAACCTGCCTCCTCTAAATAGGTTCTGCCATCTGCTGCATCAAGACAAAACATACCATAGTACATAAGATCTTTCAAAGAAAGGAACATTTTTTTTTTAATAATAAATTTTATGTTTATATTCCCCATACAATTGCAACCCACCATTCTGAAACCAATCCCTCCCCTCCCCACCCCCCACACCCCATAGAGTGTCTCTGATTCATAGTTTTTTGTTGATTTTGATTTTCACTTTCTTATAGTTATTCTTTTTCCTGGTGCCTTATTTAAGTTTTATAGATTCCTGCTATGAGTGAGACCATCCGGTATTTTTCTTTTTCTTTCTGGCTTATTTCGCTGAGCATGATCCCTTCCAGCACCATCGATGTTGCTGCAAATTGCATGTGTTTATCTTTTTTGAATGCTGAGTAATATTCCATGGTATATATGTACCACATCTTCTTGATCCAGTCATCTATTTTTGGGCATTTGGGCTGTTTACAAAGCTTAGCTGTTGTAAATAGTGCTGCTATAAACATAGGGGTGCAGGTGCTCTTTGAAATTGATGTTTCTGTGTCCTTTGGGTAAATACCTAGGAGTGGAATTGCTCGATCATATGGAAGCTCTATGTTTAGTAGGTCCAGAAATCTCCACACAGCTCTCCATAGTGGTTGGACCAGTTTGCACTCCCACCAACAGTGCAGAAGAGTTCCTTTTTCTCCACACCCTCACCAACATTTGTTGTTGCTAGTTTTTTTTAATATGTGCCATTCTCACTGGTGTAAGATGGTATCTCATGGTAGTTTTGATTTGCATTTCCCTGATTACAAGTGATGTTGAACATTTTTTCATATGCCTGTTGGCCATTTGCATTTCCTCTTCAGAGAAGTTTCTTTTTAGCTCTTCTGCCCATTTTTTGACTGGATTATTTTCTTTGTTGTTGTTGAGTCTCATCAGCTCTTTGCAGATTTTTGTGATCAGTCCTTTATCATTAGTGTTGGGTGCAAAAATGTTCTCCCCTTTGGTGGGGTTTCTCTTTGTTTATGTTATTGTCTCTTTTGCTGTGCAGAAGCTCTTTAATTTGATGTAGTCCCAGCTGTTTATCTTTGCCTTCACTATCACTGCTTTGGGTGATGTGTCTGTAAAGATGTCTTTGATGTGCAAATCACGTAGTGTTTCGCCTATATTTCCTTCTATGTATTTTATGGTTTCAGGTCTTATGTCTAGTTCTTTAATCCATTTTGAGTTGATTTTTGTGTATGGTGTGAGGTAGTGGTCAAGCTTCATTCTTTTGCATGTAGCGACCCAGTTTTCCCAGCACCATTTATTGAACAAACTTTCTTTGCTCCAATGCATAGTCTTTGCTCCTTTGTCAAAGATTAGTTGACCGTAAATCTGTGGGTTTATTTCTGGATTTTCTATTCAATTCCATTGGTCTGTATGTCTGTTCTTGTTCCAATACCATGCAGTTTTGATGATTATGGCTTTGTAGTAGAGTTTGAATTCTGGAGTGTGATGCCTCCATTCCCTTTTTTTTTTTTTTTTTTTTTTTTCAGGAGAGCTTTGGCTATTCGGGGTTTTTTGTGATTCCATATGAATTTCATCAATAATTGTTCTATTTCTTTGAAGAATGACATTGAAATTTTGATTGGAATAGCATTGAATCTGTATATTGCTTTTTGTAGGATGGCCATTTTAATAATGTTTATTCTTCCAATCCATGAGCAGGGGATGTCTTTCCATTTCTTTGTGTCTTCTTCTATTTCTTTTAACGGTGTTTTATAGTTTTCTTTTTATAGGTCCTTTACCTCTTTTGTTAGATTTATTCCCATATATTTGATTTTTTTTGTTTCGATAATAAAAGGGATTTTTTTTATTTCTTCTTCTTCTTCAGATTTATTGTTTGTGTATAGGAAGGCTACTGACTTTTGCATGTTGATTTTGTATCCTGCCACTTTACTGAACTGATTGATGAGTTGAATTAGTTTTTCTGTGGTGTTTTTGGGTTTTCTATGTATATTATCATATCATCGGCAAATAGTGATAGTTTGACTTGTTCTTTTCCTATTTGGATTCCTTGTATGTCTTTCTCTTGTCTTATTGCTCTGGCTAGTACTTCCAGTATTATATTGAAAAGCAGTGGTGAGAGTGGACATCCTTGTCTTGTTCCAGATCTTAATGGAATTGCTTTCAGCTTTTCACCATTGAGGATGATACTGGCTGTTGGCTTGTCATAGATGGCCTTTATGATGTTGAGGTATGTTCCTTGTATCCCAAGAATTTCAAGGGCTTTTATCATGAATGGGTGTTGCACTTTGTCGAAAGCTTTCTCAGTATTTATTGATATTATCATATGGTTTTTATATTTCTTTTTGTTGATGTGTTGGATAATGTTGATTGATTTTCGGATGTTAATCAAAGAAAGGAACTTTAATACAATTAGTATGCAACAAAGAGGAGGGACAGATTACAGTTTCCAAATCAAACATGTGAAGTTACCCATCCCCTTGTAGGTAAATATCCAGCCAAACAGTGTTTGCATGAAGCAAGGCCACTGAGGTCCAGAAGCCACTAGTCTCAGACACGTTCTGGCAGGAACCTATAGAAAAGGGTCAAAAACTGCCAAAAAGTCTGGGATGATGTATTTTGGTGCTGATTCATTTGGTGAGTATACGTTAAAGAAAATTTGTGCAATAAACGGTGCTGGGAAAATGGGTAGCTACATGGCAAAATAATGAAGCTTGACTACTACCTCACACCATGCACAAAAACCAACTCAAAATGGATTTAAGAACTAGACATAAGACCTGAACCATAAAATATGTAGAAGGAAATATAGGCGAAACACTACATGACATACACGTCAGCAACATCTTTAAAGATTCATCACCCAAAGCGGTGATAGTGAAGGCAAAGATAAACAGCTGGGACTACATCAAATTAAAAAGATTCTGTTCAGCAAAAGAGACAATAACCAAAACAACCAGACACACCCCACTGACTGGGAGAAATTTTTTGCACACAACACTAATGATAAAGGACCGATCGCAAAAATCTACAAAGAGCTGCAGATACTCAACAAAAACAAAGTAAATAATGCAGTTAAAAAATGGTCAGAAGAGCTAAAAAAAGGAACTTCTCCAAAGAGGAAATAAAAATGGCCAACAGGCATATGAAGAAATGTTCAGCATCACTTGTAATTAGGGAAATGCAAATGAAAACTACAATGAGACACCATCTCACACCAGTGAGAATGGCACATATTAAAAAAAAAAAAACTAGCCACAACAAATGCTGGCAAGGATGTGGAGAAAAAGGAACTCTCCTGCAGTGCTGGTGGGAGTGCAATCTGGTCCAGCCACTATGGAAAGCTGTGTGGAGATTCCTCAACCTGCTAAAGATGGAGCTTCCATATTATCCAGCAATTCCACTCCTAGGTATTTACCCAAAACGCACAGAAACATTAATTCAAAAGGGCACCTGCACCCCTTCGTTTATAGCAGCACTATTTACAATAGCTAAGCTATGGAAACAACCCAAGTGCCCAAAAACAGATGACTGCATCAAGAAGATGTGGTACATATACACAATGGAATATTACTCAGCAATCAAAAAAGATAAATTCATGCAATTTGAAGCAACATGGATGGAGCTGGAAGGGATTATGCTCAGCAAAATAAGCCAGAAAGAAAAAGAAAAATACTGAATGGTCTCACTCATAGCAGGGATCTAGAAAACCTAAATAAGGGACCAGGAAAAAGACTAATTATAATAAAGTAAAAATCAACAAGCAACTATAAACCAGAGACACACTGTGGAGGGAGTAGGGGAGGTGGTTTTGGGGTCAAAATTAGGGTGGTAGGAATTGTATGGGGAATATAACCAAGATGAAAATGCATACATTGTGCAAAAATGAAAAATGATGTAAAAATATATAAAATAATTCTAGCTAATAAAAAAAAAGTCTAGGACAAAAAAAAGCAAAATCAAAATCAAGATAAAAGTTGCCAATGTTAACCTCCCCATGGGTCTCACCTAAATCTGTTTCAACCAGTCTAGGACCAAGAAGCAAGTGCAGTTTCTTTACATGTCTCTCTGTTCCATGTGCCTCCTCCGGGTCTCCTGGTTCTCCGTTCTTCCTCCTTTCTTCTCCAATCTCCTCTCCAGCTTATTTTCCCTCCTGCTCAACTCCACGTTTTATGGATGGAGCAGGAAACCTGGAACATCCCATTTTCCTGGGGACTACCTTGTTGCAGCTTCACTCACTGCAAGTCCTATGTACATGTAAATTGTTTTCTGTAATTTCTTTTTCTTTTTCGATCTTTATTATTTTTTTAAATATATGTCGTGTCTACATTTCTATAAAGAATGAACAAATTTTAGGGATGCCTACCCCAGCAGGATCAGGGCAGCCACATATTCCCTGCACATGCGGACTACAATGTACCTGCCAGGTACCCCTGAGATGCTCAGAAAAGCTGCAGCCCACAAAGGGAATGTCTAGGCTAACTGGTGCTCAAAGGCCCTGGGGCTGGCGAGCTATGTAGGAAGCAGAGGGGAAGAATAACTCACCATGAACCTTTTAAAATAAACTTCACTCATGTGCTTCAGGAGCTTGGGAGCCTCCTGTGCAGGCCTTTGGGAGACTGTGTCTTCCTGGCGCCTGCCTGGCGACCACGGGCTGTGGGGAAAGAGTCCTGGCCTTGGGTGGCAGGCAGGAGAACAGCTCCACTTCCTCGTTTGTGTTTGATTCTTTCCTCTAAAACCTGTGCTGAATCTTTGCACTCACAGGAGGCACAAACTTTCAACTTGTATGCAAAAGAGCTACAAAAACAACAAAAATATAAAAGTTTTCATATATAAGGCCATCTGTTCAAGTCCACTTTGGAAACCTGTAACAGATATTTAAATACTACAGTGAAAAGGCATCTTAATATACTTTTTAAAAACATCTGAAGTAATCCGCTAAGATTAAGTGTATGTCTTTTTTTTTTTTTTTTTAATTCCTTTTAAGGGCACTTTGCCCACTGTAGAAGGGAGAGGCTGGGGCGGGGCTGACAGAGGTTCATGCTTCAACTGGGGGTCAGCTACCCTGGAAGCCCTGTGGTGGACCCCACTGTCCTGCAGGATCTCCTCCCGGCCTATCCCCAAAAGCCAGGAGGCAAGGTAGGCTGTGCATATTCTGCAGCTTGGCTTGGAGTTTCCCAAATGCACTGTGATTGAGCGGTCTTCCCGGGCGATTTGTCTCTCCATTTGCGTCTGAGCTGTAAGTTTTGCTCAGGTAATATGAATAGCATATTAGCAGCCTGTGGCATCGCCTTTCTATATGAGGTGCGCACAGTGTTCCACCAACTTGCTGCACAAAACTGCTTGGTGGTTGTCATGGCCTTGCTGTTGCTGTTGATTAGGTCCGTCTCCATTCCTTTTTTTCCCCACTTTCAATCAACCCCTCTCCTCTTTTCCTTTCTGCTGACTGAAGTCAGCTTTGGTCTTCCTAGAGCTCAGTGGAAATCTAAGAATTTGCGCTTCTGTTGTGTTTCTCTGAGGGGCCTGTTTACCCTTGACAAGCTTTTACAGAGCTTCCTTGGCAACTACATTGGGGGAGTCACAAGAAGAGGTCAAGGTTTTTGGAGGTTCTGCTGCTTCAGATTGCTGGGCTGGAAATGGTGCCAGGGAACCTCTCCTGGCATCTTTGAATGTCTGTTCCTCAGGATTCACAGCACTTCTACTGCATTCCTAGGGCTTCATTTTTCCTATAGATGCTGGTTAATGGCTGGTTAATGCCAGTGGCTTCCCCTGGCATGCAACTTCACGATGTGCAACTGAGTTTTCTTCCTGAAGCACGGAACATATTCCAGATGAATTGCTTGGGCTCATGTAGGAAGAAATCTGTGACCACTCCACAAATACATCCTTCCTGATAGTGCGGAGCCTTCCAGGATCCCCACTCTTCCTCCTGCCTGGGGCCAGCACTGCTGCCTATGCTGCCTCCACCTAGAATTTTCCAGAATGGAAGCTTTCAAAAAAGATTACGGTCATCTCCTTTTAACCCAACTTTCCTTAAATACCATTGAAATCTTGCTCACTTATGAGCAGACTTGTTTTGTTTTGTTTTGTTTTATATATTTTTAAGATTTATTTATTTATTTATACAAGCACTGGGTACAGTCAGAAGCACGGGAGGGTGAGAGAACTCACCAGAGCCAGAGCGGGGAACAGAACAGGCAGACTGATAAAACACACTGCTGAGGGGAGCAGTGGGCGTGGCAGGAGAGGTCTGCGCGCCATGTGGGACCCTCACCGGTGGCCGGGGATCAAACCAGCCCTGCGGAGGCTGTGGGCAGCTTCGCAGTCCAGCGCTCAACCGCTGTGCCACTGGGGAGCCCATGAGCAAACTTGTTTTTAACTGTGAATGTTTTTTCATTATCTCTCTTCAAATCATTACCTATACTATGAAGTATGGCCTTTCAGTGTTCTTATGGATTTAATAATTCAGTAACCTTTCAGTGTTCTTATGGATTCTTTTATCCTCCTACCTCTTTTACTATACTAAAAAAATATGAACTTTCCTCTCCAGTACAATTTTATGATTACTGATCAACATATTGCTTCACTTTTCTACAGTGTAAGCCTCTAGGTTATTTTTTAAATCAAACTCTTCACCGTCATGTATCATTGTCACAACATACCATTACCATCCTCAACCATTTCTGAGCCTGATTCACCATTTTCCTTTCTCTCACTTCTGTCATCATTAGTGACCCACACATGACAGTTGATATTCTGATTCATGTCCCTGTACTTCTTTGATGGTGACTCAGCAACCTTCAGCCCCAATGAATAGGGTCACATACTGGGTCTTGATCCCACATCTCCAAGATCTTTGTCTGGTCTTCTCGGAGCATCTACACATTATGGACCACATAATCCTTTATCTCCATTTTTTGAAATATCTTTTTGCTTTCACTTAGATCTCTGCTTATTCATTTCCTAACAACTGCTCCTGGTAAAGCCTTGTGTCTAGTTCGGTCTCTCATTAGTCATTTTAATGTTCACCACATTCTAAGCACCATATTTCTTGACCTCTCAGACTGTGCTTTTCCCAATCTTTATTACTTATTCCCCCTCTAGTGCTGTTTTGAATGAGTGTCTAGAAGCAATTTCTTGGTCTTCCCAAAGTGCACAGTCTCCATGGAACTCAGCTTAATGGGAGTGTGGGAAGATATTCTTCTACTCACTGTCTGAATCATCATTTATAACTTAGTCCCCATAGTGACAGGACTTTTGGTTCAAAGTTCCACAAATTATACCATGAGAGAGTTCCCATTTTTTCCATTCTCTGTACAAATTTATCTATTACATACACTTTCGTATGAGATACCTCTTACTACACACAATTAAATGACCAACAAATAGGCAAATTGAACTAACAATTCTATATCAATAATAACAAAATTATGTTGCAAAATATCATTTCAGTATCTCCCTTTGGTTTGTTTTGCCTATAGTGATCTTATAAAACGGAAACATGGAATATTATATTATATCAAATACATCCTTTTCTCATGTAAAATTTGGGCTTATTTGTCTTTTTTATTTAGTTTAAAGATCTTCACAACAAGATGCAAAACCATTACCTTATTTTTTTTAGCAGATTTATATTTTTATCTATCACATTTAAGTATTTAAACCTCCTGTCCTTTTCCTTTTTTGTTTTTATGGCCAAATTTAAACTTATTTTTCTCCACAAATAAACCAGTTTCTTCAATATAATCTACTAAACTATTTTCTGTCGAGTTGTGTGCTATCTAAATATATTGTATCCATATGTACAAACATCTGTTTCATTAAGCTGTGTGTTCCTTTGTCAATATTGTGCTTGCTGTTAATATGACTCTATTTTGTCTGAAATCATCGTTGTGCACATCATCTTCTTTGATTCTTCCTTTTGAAAATAGATTGTTTTTAATTTGCATCATACCAATTTTATAGTGAGCTTATAGAATGCTTTAAAATGTCCTAATAGAGTTTGCATTAAAAATGACAAATTTAGGGCCTCCCTTGGTGTTGGAGCGGTTGAGCGCTGGGTTGCGAAGCTGCCTGCAGCCTCTGCAGCGCCGGTTCAATCCCCAGCCACCTGTGAGGGTCCCACATGGGGTGCAGACTTCTCCTGCTGCCCACTGCTCCCCTCAGCAGTGCATTTTGTCAGTCTGCCTGTTCTGTTCCCCACTCTGGCTCCGGTGAATTCTCTCACCCTCCCGCACTTCTGACTGTACCCAGTGCTTGTATTAAATAAAAAAATAAATAAATAAATAAATAAATAAATAAGAAAAATTTATACATGAATTAAGATTAATTTCAACCATAAATGTGTTACATTTAGTTTAAAGGTCTTCACAAGAAGATACAAAACCATTAGCTTAATTTCTTAGCAGACTTACATTTTATCTATCACATTTCAGTATTTAAACATCTTGTGCTTTTCCTTTTTGTTTTTATGGACAAATTTAAACTTATTTTTTATTTTTTTAACAATTTATTTATTTATATAGATATTTACATCATTGTTCTGTTTTCTTTTTCTTTTCTTTTTTTTTTTTTTTTTTTACAATGTTTGCTTTATTTTCTCAGGTATAGTCCCCATAGAATTTCCACCACCAATTCACCCATGTACCATAACCATAGTAATCTTTGTCTTTTTAAAAAATTCTTGTTGTGGGCCTCCCTGGTGGCACAGGGGTTAGACAGCACTATCAAGCTATCCACAGCCACTGCAGCATGAGTTCAATCCCCAGCCAGGGAGCCTCCCACGTGGCACCCACTGCTCCCCTCAGCAGTGTATTTCAGTACACTACCTGTTCTGCTCCCCACTCTCTCTGGTGAATCCTCTCACCCCCAACACCTCTGGCTTATACCCCAGATCTTGTATGCATAAATGAATAAATCTTTTAAAAAATTAAAATAAAATAAAATTCTTATTCTTAAATTATCACTTTCTACTTTTTCTAAATGCCAGTTTTCCCATCTTATTTTTCATTTGACAACTAGATCTTTTTAAGATAATCATCCTATTTTCCTATTATTTTCATTTTCTATGTCACTATGTCCTGCTATTCCTTATTCTTAAATATCTGGGTTTATTTTGAAACTCTTCTTGAGTTGAATGCTTTGTTCATTTGTTTTCTATATGTCTTTTATTAAATAAATGCATATAATGCTTCCAATTTTTCTCTGTGTTTGTATAACTTTATTTTGGAAGTTTTGACTTTTTCATATCTAAGAATTTTGTCATTTTATGATTTAATCAAAAGAAATCTTGTTAAATAATGTAATTTTTGTTCTTAAGTTCTTATTTCACTATGACATAATCATTTTTTTTTGTCTTAAGGCTAGAAAACAATCTAGATGATATCAATACTTTGTAATTCGGCATATAGCTTGTATATGTGAGGGGAAGGGCTATAGTTTGTATTCAAAACCAATAAAAATGTTGGGTATAAATTTCCCGATCTATCTGTTAGACACAGAATGTTTTGCCCTACTGGATAAATTTACTTACTTTTTGGTGTCTTTGATCTTTTTTTTTTTTTTGATGATTTTTAGATTTAATTTTAGTAGATATGGACTATCTTATTCTTTATAATACTCTTTTACACTCTAAATCATTTTGATCTCAACCATTTTATTTGTCTTAAATTGTGGCAAAATCTCTATAATTAATTTGACACATTTCATTCCACTTATTTTTTATCTCTCGGTTATTTATTTATTTATTTGTAAAGATTTATTGATTTATGAATACAAGAGCTGGGATGTAAGCCAGAGGTGCAGGTGTTGTGAGAGGATTCACCAGAGACAGAGTGGGGAACAGAACTGGCAGATCAACTGAAATACATTCCTGAGGGGTGCAGCGGGCGAGACAGGGAAGGTCTGTTGTACCATGTGGATCAGCTTCCTGTTTGGAGATCATGAACTGTGCTGCTGTGGCAGCTGCTAGCTTTATAGTGCTGAGACTTAAACCTTTGCACCACCAGGGTGGCCCTTTACCTCTCACTTAAAACTCATATGGGCCTCCCTGGTGGTGCAGGTGGTTAAGTGCAGTGCTGTGAAGCCATCCACAGCCGCTGCAGCACTGGTTCGATCCCGGCCGTCCAGGGAGATACCCACATCGTGTGGCAGATCTCTCCTGTCTCATCCACTGCTCCCCTCAGCAGTGTATTTCAGTCAATCTGCCTGTTCTATTCCTCGCTCTGTCTCTAGTGAATCCTCTCACCCTCTTGCACATATGGCCTGTACCCCAGTTCTTGTATAAATAAATAAATCTTTAAAAAAATGCTTATTATATATGTGCTGTCAATTCTACCATCAATGCCTCTTAAATTGTATTTAAAATTTTCCATCTCTTTCTCTTGACTCCCTTAAAAATTTAGTCCTATGAGTTTACAGAAGTTTATTCTGTGGTTGTGTGTATTCTACTATTCAGTAAATTTTTGTTGATATTTTAATCTATTCTGCTATTCCATGCTTGATTTTTCTAGTTGGCTCTTGATAATTATTTACTCCTGATTTTTTTTTAATTAATACTCCTTCTATCTCTTTGAGAAACTTACTTGAGTTCCTGAAAGTTACCTCTTGCTTGTAATCACTTCAACTGGGCACAGGATAATTTGGAATAGTAACTGGAATAGTAAATAGTAAATTGGGCCACTTGTAATCCACACACTCACTCCATAGGGTATGGAGGGTATTTACCAGCCTGCTCTTGGCCAGCGTATCTTGGTTTTTGCCTCTCAGTGGGCTTGAGGCCAACCGTGGCTCAACCAGCAATGCGTGTGAGAAACAGGTTCACAAAGATAGACTGGCAATTGAAAGGTCTTACCCTGCCTCTAGATCTTAGATTGTCTTTGTTCTTAGTTGCTACAACACTCTTCACTCAATCATACCTTCTCTTTCCCAGATGTGCCTCAAGACACAGCTGTATGATTCTTGTTTCAGTGGCATCAGGACACTGGCATCTTGTTTCCATGTAGCATCTACAGGATTGTCTTGAGAAACATGTCAAAGAATTATATTTGCTTGCTATTTTGCTAGAAACTAAAATCAATTCACAGGTATTTCTGAAAGTTACATTTATCTCAATGTTGGAAAATTTTAATCTAACATTTGTTCATTACAAATAACTTTGTCAGTTTATAGATGATTTATTTATCTTATTAAAAAATAAATGTCAAAGCACTTTTATAATTATTTTATAAAAAACATTGCTTTTAAGTTATGCATATATAATTTTAAGACATCTATGGTAACTTTAGGCAGATGATATTATATCGATAATCTTATATTAAATGTATTATTTACATATTTTACTTTGTTATGCTGGATCTTTTTATTGCATTATTTACTTCAGATTTCTTTTAAGGTTTTCTCGTGTATTTTTATCAGTAAAATCTATCTCTCTTTTCTCAAATTACCTTTATGGCATGCTATTATTTAACAATTGTCACATTTTATTCTAAGAATAAAACAGATGGTTACCTATATCCATCCCTGGGATGGTGGAGGAATTAACACACTAACACATCAATGAATTGGAGTATATGAACTTCAGAAGATCCAGTGATTTTTCACCTACAAAAGCATACATTTTATTTTGATTTATTCATATGAATATTAAAGGGAACACCCCTTAGTGTTCTAATGAAGTTTTTATTTCACTGGAAGTAAACACTAATACATTGTTATTGCTTTTCTGATTATGCAGACAAGTATTCTTTATTCCACTCCCAAATCTACTACCCACATTTGAGATTATATGCAGATGTATACATTAAAAATAATTCTAGAAAATTTACTTAAAAAATATATCACTTTGCTTACTAATCTTATGGCCTATGATGTTCTAGGCAAATAATAAAGCAAAATTCATTTCCTCTATCTAGTACTTATCTTGTTCATTCTGGTCTTTCTCTCAAGGCAAATTACATGGGAAAAATAAAACAAAATAGTGAATGAAGAACTCATGGGAGAGTCTTTCCAGTTCATTTTCTGGGTGAATGCTTCTCTCCACGACCACCAGAACAGTGCAGCTTCTAGGAAGTTGGAGAATTGAAAAATAAGGAAGAAGAATGAGTCACAAGAGGGTCTTACCCTTTTAAGAGGAAGACTGGAGAAAGTACTTGGAAAATCACTGCAGCTTCCATAGACATGTGCGGTTATCATGCAGTATTCTATTTCTCAAATTAAGCATACACTATAATTATTTTGTGAGGCTATAAAATACTTCTAGACAAAAATAAATAGTTTTAAAATGCCACAGGTCATATTAATGTTGTAAAAAGCATTTTGTTGTCGTTGTTTTATAAATGAAACTGTTTGGTAGATTTTGAGGGATTTTAATAATGAAGTCCCCTTGGATAGAGTCCAGTGTATGCCTTCTACATAAAACATTACATTTCAAAAGTGAAAGACAGAAAGCAAGTTCTCAGGGAAAAATACCAAGAAACTATATGTGACCCATGTGTTAATCTCAATTAGTTTTTTTCTGATATAAAAGACAATATCATTGCCATATCTGGAGAAACAAATTTCTTTCTTCTGAGAAAATAATTGAAAAGAAAATATTTAAATGTGTATTGGTTATTGGTTTTAACATTGTTTCTTTGTATAATCATTGTAAAATATCTATTATTGAGGCAAAATCGGAAAAAATCAAGCATTTAAAATATTTATGGATGACATGGTATTTCTATAGAGGCTGGATATTGTTGAGCGGGAATTTTCAATTTTCAATCTTACTTTGCATTCATTTTCAAATAAAGCACAAGTAATTTATAGGTCATTTTTTAAGTTTGTTGCTAAAATATACTATTGTCCCCTCCTTCAAAGATCAGGCTGCTTTTTTGAGTGAGGGTAATGGGACAGGATTAGAACAAATATATTGGCATGTAGTCAATCCTGAACAAAAGGAGTATTTTTCTCCTGTGTGTGGTGGTGGAAGAAAATCCAGGTCTTATCTTTGCCCTACTTCAGATCATGAACTATCTGTATCACCTTAAAACATTTGGTGTTCCTCATTGGTACTGTTTAAAGAGGCCAAGAAAAAACTGTAGAAACTGTGGTAAGTGGCCCGGGGGGCAGAGCCCGGCTAGGTCCACTTTGCCATAGAAAGACCAACTCCCACTTTGCAGTTCCAGGGCTCCTGTAGTGCCTGGCCTTTATCTGCAGGGGTTTAGGCCCAGGGACAGGATGGCTGAGTGTGTATAGTGAGGCCAAGGGGTTGTAGGCCAGGATCTGATGGAAGCAGGGACCCTACCGAGTCCCTGCAGGAGTGGCATTAGCATGGAGCCTGCTGGGTACTGAGTCCCTTCAGGTCCTACTCATGATCTGGGCTTTCTCCATCACTCTGCACCTGAAATGGCTTTGCTCCAGGTCTCCCTGCCCACTTTACTTAGCCAATCCTTTGGCCTTGTGAGTAGGCCCCTCCTTACCCCACCCAACACCACCCTTCCCCTCAACCCCAAACACCATTAGCGGATGAAAGTTGTAGAACTAGGCCTTAGGGACTTAGTTGGTCTGAGCCACCATTTGCTCTTGTTGTCTGAGCCCTTGGTTCAGGTAACTGTGGGATCTTGAAACTGTCATCAACTGTGCAGAAAGCAAACTGCTTGGAACCCTTTTAATAAGTGTGGATCCTCCTCCAATTCTGGCTCATGGGTTGTGGAAAAACTATTTTCTGTATTTCTGATCTTTTCTGGAAGTGTAGCTTACCCCAGATTCACATCTTAGGAAAGATATAAATTGGCAGTAGTGGGACAGTGTGTACAAAGCAGGAGTGAGAAAAAGCTAGTCCCTTCTGGGAATACCTTGGCCATGATCCTCTGACTCTGTACACACATCTCTGCTCTTCAAAATGCTTCTTAGAAAACTCTACATAGTGATATATCTTGAAAAGTACCTACTAGATCTCAATCAAAACCCACAGATTGCAAAATGAGATATGAGTGCAAAAATTTGGAACAGAAATGAAAATGATTAAAAGCAATATATTTTAAGTTTAGGGAAGCTGATTGCCAAAAATAAACAGGGTGAGTCCAGAAACAAATTGCACAAATTAAAGTTCCTCTCCCAATCACCTAAGAAATTCTTTACTTATACCCAAAGAAAATAGTAGTGTTTTGGCATGTAAGTTCGGGGACATTGAACTGTTTTTATAAACATCTATATGAATTTAGCCTGTAGTATTTATTAAGGTTAGAGAGTTAGGTAGCATATATAGTGGAAATTTGTTGCCATACCCATTCAGCTTTCTCTTTGAATTCTGCTTTTGTTAGTTTGTTTGTTGTAGTCAAGGGGTCATAATGTGTGTGCTCCTGGCCAAATGATTTACCAAAAAAAAAAAAATAATTATTTTAGTAAGACAATTATTTGTTGTGATTACCATTTAGTTTAGTCAAGTGATGAAAAACTAGATAAATATTCCATCAAATATTATATTTTAAAGTCCTATCCTGGGATCCTTGGATTAGAAAGAAGCCCCCTTTATATTAAACAAACTTCCAAAATGCATAGAGGTTTATAATATACCTGTCTATGCCCATTTATCCCCTGCTTATTATTTTCCTCTTCAAATGGGCTCTAATTATGTGTTTCCTTTTGTCAACTTACTTGACCTTGCTGAACAACTTGTGAGCACAGAGGAAAACATAGTGAATTGAAAATGCATGAAACGTTCAATGATATTTAATACCATATGTGGTTCTGTTAAGACACATTTGGGACAAAATTTCTGGTTCTGTCTTATTCTTCACTTTAAGTTCCTGAGTGTTATTATTTATCTTATTTAAACCGCTTACTCTCAAAGGTTTTGGCTGAAAAATGAATAATAGGTAGGTCAAGTAGGAATTCTCAGAAAAAATTCTGCATTTTTCATAGATGAAAAACACCACTATCTTTGGACATCTTCAATAATTTAAAAAGTACACCCCACTGGTTGAGAAAAATAATTTAAATGATGGCCCCAAGCATGTTTAGACATCATTGGAACATGAGGCATGTTTTAAGGAATTGCAAAATAGCTCTTAAATTTTTTATTTTTATTTTTACAAAGTTTTATTTTTCAATTAAGTACTCCCTGCCCTGCATCCCATTCCACCTCATTTTTAGAATGTTCTCTTGTAGTGACAGCAGTGCAGTTACATATGGCCATGGGGCTAATAAAATATTCCACTGGGGTTTTAGGACCTTAATTTGTGGCATAAATCTCTGTTCTCAGGCCTCTGCTCTCAGACCCCACAAGGCTGTCAAGTGGTGCCGGAGGGCAGTAGGACTTAGTTATAAGTTTTAACTTTTATAGCATTTCATATGACTCTAACACAATTGTTTTCCACTGCATTTCAGATGAAGCTATTAGTTCCTCAGGAGTCCCCCATCTGGGTTTCCATTAATCTTGGTAACAGGCTCAAATCCTTTCACACTCAGATGCTTTGTCTACATCTGTAACAGGGCAATGGTGGATGGAACAAATTACTATCTTATTGTTTTCTGGTATCCTTACTTATTACAAAATCTTCCATAAAAGATGGTACCTTGTGGGTGGGATTTATAAAAAGGCAAAACAGGACTGTTTTAAAGTGATTAAAGCATTGACATTTGGTTTTGTATTAAAATACATTTTTCTAGAAAGACCTTTATATGTATGTGTGGGGTTGTATTAGGACTATTGAGGCTAACTTACAGTACAGAAATTCATCCTTTTTAGGTTAACAGTTCTATGTATTTTAAAATAAGGTATACCTTACATAAAGGAAAACCCATTCTTTGTAGTGTATAATACCAGTTTTTACAGACATTAACAGTCATGTAACTATCACTGAAATCAAGCAATAGAATATTTCTCATATTCCAAATTTTTTTCTTGTACTGGGTTTGGTCAATTTCCTTCTTACACCCTAGTTCCTCGTGACCACAGGTCTTATTTTTGCCCGCATTGTTTTCCCTTTTCCAGTAATTATAAAATATGAATCATACATGCATATAGTCTTTTGTGTCTAACTTTCACTTAGTATAATGCTTTTGAGTTTGTTTCATGTCCTTAGATCTATCGGTAGTTTTTTCCTTATTACTGTTGAGTATACATATGTACATTATTGGATGGATATACCACAATTTGTTCATTGACTCAGTAACAAATTAACTTGTCAGCTATTTCTACTTTTCAGTTACTAGGAAGAAAGCTGCTATAAACATTCATATACAGATCTTTGTATGGACAAATGTTTTCATTTTCTTTATAGAAAATACTTAGATTTGGTGGAATGTGTAACTGTATATTTAATATTATAATAGACTGTCCAACTTTTCTAATGTGACTGACTATTCATGCTTTTCCACTCATAAGATGTAAGCATTCTAATTGTTCACAATTTTCAGCAGCGTTTGACATTGTGAGATTTTTGGTTTTAAAATTTTCCTTTCCCATTCTGTACGTGTAGTGACATCTCATTGTGATTTCAGTTAAAATTAATGACTAATGATACTTTATATGTGTGTGTTCGTCTGTGTATAATGATGATATACATGCATGCATATATCTATTTAAAGTGAGTGTTAACAATGCAAATACTGTCTTATACAATCAAGGCTTGCTGTCCTCCCTGGTGGCCTAAGGGTTAAGTCTCATCCCTAGTTCATCACTATGGCCTGAGTTCCACCCCTGGCCAAATAGCTAACAGACCCACTAGTCTCAGCAGACCTCTCCTGTCTTGCCTGCTGGTCCGCTTAGCAGAGTATTTCAGAGATCTGCCTGTTCTGCTACCCAATGGCTCTTGTGAATCCTCTTACCTCCTGTACCTCTGGCCTACACCCCATTTCTTTTACAAAACAAAAAATGAAGATAGGAATGAAATGACATTTAGGGAAAAAAATGAAAACATTCTTGGTTTTTGTAAGGAAGATTTTGCTGTTTAATGTTCTCTAGATAGAGAAGCAAAAGAAATAAATTTCGGCAATATATAAGGATGCTGGACTACAGTTCAAGAAATTCATATTTTTATGAGTACTACTTTTAAGTGAATTATGTCAGTGTGACATTAATGTTATTAATGTGATGGAATTTAGGTTTGTGTTTGTATATTTTGCTTGTTTCTCTGTGGTAATAAAGAAGCTAGGCTTGACACAGGAAGACCATGCTTGGTAATATTTAATGATAATGAAATTGAATCAGCAAAATCCAAGATCTCTCTGCCTATAGTTTAGGGTTTGAGTCAGTTTCATCCTGCCTCTCAAAGGATGGGTTTCATTTGAACAGTTGGGATACTTGAGTTTGGGGGGCAGCAAAACTACACATGTTCTTGACTTGAACAAGAAGGAGAAATGCCTATTTTCCCACATCTTCTTGGAGCTCACACTTCAAGTTAGTCAAGCTGGGTACATAACACCAGCTAGTGACAATACAAACCCAATAGTAAACCTTAGCTTTATGACAAAGGTAACTTTAATATCCAAACACTTGCTTCCAGTCCTATGACCAACCTGTGTTTCCATTTACCATTCCTCAGGTTGCAGGTACAACATTGCTAAGCTTTCAGGTGACCTCAGGGAAGACACAATGTTCAGCAACACAGAGGTGAACAGCAATAGCGCCTATTCCCATGAAAAATGATCTAGCGAGGGGGACACCTACTGATACATATAATTAAAAAGCAGAGCGGTAGTGAAGATATGAGGTAAGCGATGCAGAACACTGCAGAACATCTGACTCTTTGGAGGATCATTACTTGTTTTCCTTTTACCTCCCAAGACCTCCCCTCCCACCTGGGCATTCAAGAGACAAAGTTGTTGATTCCTGAAATTTCAGATATCAGATACCTATGGAGGACAATTTCGCAGCATATTCATATATATTAATATATTAAGGTCAGCATTGTCTAAGGGCAGAAGGGATTGCAGCATTTGTCAGCAGCCTTAGATGTGGTATCCAATGTAAATCTCTTAATAATTGTATGAAGTTGGTGTTATTATAGCTAAAATAAACAAAGTAAAAAGAGTATAAAGGTTTATATAGCTAGGCAGAATTCAAAGCTTTATTTGCCTGATTCCAAAGTTCCCACTTGTCCCACTGTCAAACTCAATCCCCTCAAATGGGATTATAATGCATGCCCTGATTTTTTTTAAGATTTATGTATTTATTGTGTAGAGCTGGAGTGTAGGCCAGAGGTACAGAGGGTAAGAGGAGTCACCAGAGACAGAGTGGGGAACAGAACAAGCAGATTTAGAAAGACACTGCTAAGGGGAGCAGTGGGCAAGACAGGAGAGGTCTGCTGCACTCTATGTGGGTTAGCGCCCAGGCTAGGGATTGAACTCAGGCTATAGTGGTGAACTCATGCTGAGACTTAAACTGTAGGCCACCAGGGAGGCCCCCATTTCTATCTTTATTCTTGATTCTCCTGTACATCAGTTTTCATGTTGTGGCTCTGACACTAGGCCTCATCACCTCTTTTCAGACTTTCCTATATCACTTTCTTTACATCCTTTTAATATGATCAATGTCTTTCTGAAGTGTATATATAATCACAGACTCCTTGGGAGAAGGGCTATCTCTATATTATAAAATAATTATTATAATTCTCTTACTATTAATTGTGAAGACCCCTTCCCAGGGAAACTTTCAACTTAAATGCTCGAAAATGAGTCAGACTCCTTTCAGTAATGTCCCTATGCTACTTTCTTTTATTTATTTATTTTTGCCTTTTAAATTTTTTAAAAATATTTTTATTTTTTATTTATATCTTTGACATCATTGTTCATTTTTCTTCAATGTATGCTTTCCCATTGTAGGTGTATTCCCTGTAAAATTCACACAACCGATTACCAGTGAACCTTCACAATAGTCCCTCTGCTACTTTCTTTAGAGAGTTTAATGTCAGTATTTCCAAGCACTTTATTTTCTCATGGACATATTTTATGAACACTACAAAATCAAAATGCCCCAAATCAAATTCACTATTTGCATTATTTTCTACTCCTAAAACAATCTTCTTTAAAAAAAAAAAACAACCTTATTTTAATTATTTATGCATACAAGATCTGGGGTGTAGGCCAGAGGTGGGCAGCAGGGGTGGGGGGGGTGTGGTGAGAGGATTCACCAGAGCCAGAGTAGGGAGCAGAACAGGTGGATTGACTGAAATGCACTGCTGAGGGAAGCAGTATGCGAGACGGGAGAGGTCTGCTGCACCATGTGGGATAGCTCCTTGGCAGGGGATAGAACTTGTGCTGTAGTAGCTGCGAATAGTCTCATAGGTTGCATCTTAACACCTTGCACCACCAGGGAAGCCCCTAAAATAGTCTTCTAAAGATTAGTAAATTATGCCATGTTGTATGAGGAGAGGGTTATAACCAAACACTGAGCCCATAAATACTTTAATGATGTCAGAAATACTTTTAATGATGTCAGAAATAAATGGTTGTGGGAACTGAAGTTAATTCTGATGCTAACTAGTTCTTGTTTGATCTTGTATTTTTGCAGTGGAAAGTGTTATCTGGTTGAACAGATTTTTATAAACTTTTACGGTTTATTGATTGTTTAATTGATTGAAACTGACATGTAATTTGCCAGTTCTTTCTAGGTTTAATTTGGAAACATAACCTGAGTAACCTTTCTCCATCAAGAAAAGGACAGGCAAGTTGTTATACATTGTTTTAATGTCACAGATGGTGTAGCTAGACAAACAGCATCCTTCTCAATACCCCTTTGGTGCAGAGTTGGTTTCCAGGAAGGTGTGAGAATGAATTTTATGTGGACCAAGGGAACTTCAGGAAACAAATGGATTGAGGCCACAATCCCTTCTTTTATTTTTAATTTTTGTAATATTGGAAATTTTATGAATGATTTCTATATAGGCAAATGGAATTCACTATCAGGAAGTGAATGCTTTCTGATGTGCCTTAATCCACCCCAATCTAAAAGAATGATAAAAGGAGGCCTTATGATGAAAGGAGTGAGGACTAAAGATTAGACCTAAAGCCGGAGCTTGCCTTTTCTGTTGTGTGAAGAGTTTCATCTAAATATAGCATTTGACTGAGTTCTGACTCTTCCCATATTCCAGCTAGCCTGCCATAGTGGGTTTGTTTAACAAGAGTGACAGCTTTAGGTACCACGGGGTGTAAATTAATGGGGTAACATATATCAGTGATTAAGTTAATAGAGTCTACAGTCAGGCTGATCATTTTAAAACCCATTCTGGGCAAGTTAGATACTTCGTGGATATAGTCTATAAGAATACTAATATTTATATTTCCTTGGATTGGTATAAATCAGTTCATATCTCTAAAGTATGTAATCTCTTGTGTGCATAGTAAGTACTATGCATGTGCTTATTAAATAAAATGAAATGCAGGAAGACAATTACCTAACAACTTCGTCAAGTATTTCACTGGTTCAAATGTCTTCTCAAGGAGCTATATTTGTTTGGCAGAGATTAAAGTACGTAATACTTTAGTTACCAAATAAATTATACTCTGATCTTTTGCTTTAATTTTGTTTCCTTGTGTACATATGAATGTTTAAAAAAAAACTAGAATACATAATACCTCTGAGCTTTATTTTAGAATCCATAACTGTATATCCTCTGATAACTCAAGCAATTTTTCCTGGCAATAGTTTTTAAGCAAATCATAAAATGTAGATGTTTTTGTACATAAGTATTACATAAAGCTGTGTCTTTGGCCTTGTGCATATAAAGACTCATGTAAGTATATAAGTTTGGCAAGTTGTAATCCCTATTTATAATCAACATCAAACAGAAAAGTGGATTGTTCTCAGAGTCCTACCCCGTTGTCTGAAACTGGGAATTGTCCCATTTTGTTAAACTTGGAGATTCTATCAGACATTTGGTCATCCCTTTATAACTAAAAAAATATTTTTCATTTAAAAAAGGCATTATTGAAATCTCCCAGCAATCATGATGAAGTGGCAACGCCAAGGAAACAAACAACATGGATAAATTTGAATATGTTGTTTCCTACACTTGTTTCAGGCTTCTGTAAGACTGAAAGATACATAGTGTCCTAGATAAGGTTGGCCTTTTAGGAAAAGAAGATACTTTTAAACTGGGGAAAGCATTGTATCACAGTGAATATGCACCATTTTCCCTGGCCCTGACTTCCCCACAGGCACCGTGGAGTCCAGTCCCCTTTGTGTCATGTAGCAGTCTTCATGAATGGAAGCAACTGGAAAGGAGGAAGAGTGCGGTGGATATGTGAGTTGAGATGAAATGAAGGAGGAAAGAGAGACAGTAGTGGAAGACACATGTGTGAGAGACACGTGGAGAGGCTGCTCCTGGTCCTTGCTCTTTGTCCTGGTGACTTTAACATTTTTGACAGAGAAAATGGCAGCAATTATCTTGATCATGTGGTGAATTATACATAGCATGTTGAATTTTGGATTTCTTCAGTCTCAGTTACCTAGGACCTGCCTGACCCCTTTTGTTATGGTTCCCTTTTTTTTTTTTTAAGATTTATGCATTCAAGAAGTAGGGTACAGGCCAGGGGTGGGGGGGTGGGGGTGAGAAGATTCACCAGAGACAGAGCGGGGAACAGAACAGGCAGACTGACTGAAATACACTGCTGAGGGGTGCAGAGGGTGAGGCAGGAGAGGTCTGCTGCGCCATGTGGGTTGCTCCCTGGCCGGCCAGGATAGAAATCCTGCTGCAGTGGTTGTCAATTGCTTGGTAGCACTGTCTTTAAGCCCTGTTATGGTTCCCTACCAGTAGGTGCCTTAGACTTGTGGCAAGCTTCCAGGCCTCAGTCATGCTGCTTAGAGCTGAGTCTGTGTGACTGGTCATTTGCCTACAAAGGTACAGGGAAAAGGAATTTGATTGTGAGTCCTTTATGTGAAATCCTCTCTCCTCTTTCTCCTCCCCTCCCTACCCATCTCCTCCCTTCTTTTCTCTCTCCTCCTGCCCATCCACATCAGTTAAACCAGCTACAGATATTTGAGTACACTAAGAGTCACTTTTCTTTATTGCTGAGTACACTAAGAGTCGGTGTTCATGAAATGGTCAAAAACATCGAATGGGCAAACTGTTTTTTTTTTCTCCCTAACAATTTGGGGTCCCTGGGTACCTCTTGGCTTTACATGATTTCAATTTGGTACCCTGACTGGGGAAGAACTTTGTAGTTTCAGTTTTTCAAACATGCAGGTTAGAGCTTCTATATTTTAGGAAGATGGGGCCAGAAGATATTACCATAGCCACATATGCCATCACCTGATTGGGCTTGACAGTGCAAAAAAAGCATAAAAAGTAGATAAAGCAGCTCACAAATACCATGAGACCATTGAGTTTAAGGACAAGTAACCAATTATGTTTCAATAGTACTAAAGAATATACTAGAGAACACAAAACAAAGACTTTTTTAAGTCATTAAAAATAAGCTAAATTATGCCTAAAATATTTTAAAAACATTTTAGGAAACTTCTATTAAAATATATTTGGTCTGGGTGGTGTAATGTGGCAAACTCATATAACTGAAAAAACTCTATATTCAACAGCTCATTCTTTGTATCTATCTTATAGCTGTGTGCTAACATAGACGTGTTTCCTAACATTGTATTCTCACTTTTAAGCCAGAAAATTTGTGAATAATGTCCATGCCATATAGAAAATTTTGACAGAAAAAATATGAGTTTGAGCCTTAAGGTTTCATGAGCCTTAAGGGTTATTTTAGAAAGACCTCACTTACTAGACTTTCATCCATTTTCAGTATCACAAAAGTGAACAAGAAGATGGAAATGTTTCCCCTCTACCACCTTCTGCTTGTTGCAGCTATCACATCATTGAAAGGTTCACTTTCCCTAAGTCCCCCTCACTTGACAAAACAGAAAAACTTGAAAAGGCACATTTTAACTGTAGAGACAGCTAGAGGTATGGGAACTGAAAAGGAAGCCAATAGCTGTCCTTCCTAGAATGTACCAGAAAAAGATATGAAAGAAGTGATGACAATGTGAGACATTTTCCAATTGAAACCAGATTTCAAATATATGCTTCATTAATATAAATAGGTGCTAGGATACCCAGTTTTGAATGGCTGAGGAAAACTCCCAGAAATACAGTTGCCAGTATGTCACAAACTGATACAAGTTATGTGTACATTGTAGCAAAAGCACTCCAAAAAGCTCAAGGCTAAGACAATGGATGCATTCAGATATGCCATTGTTACCACTGCTCTGTCTACTCACCGGTAGATAGAGTAAATATGTTTATTACATCTAGGTGGTATTTTCTTTCCTAGGACCAATGATGGTCTTTAGGACTCAAATGAACATCAGTAGACAGAGTACACTCATTTTTTTAGCAAATGTTAAAATTGTCTATCCATCTAGATAGGGAATGTCTTGTACAGAGAACTTCATTCCTCACTGATTTTATTAATATTTTTTAATGCCGTCCCACATCCAAACTGTTTGCCCCCCACAAGAATTATCAAACTAGCCATTTACATTTGTCTGAGTAAAATAATCTAACATCCTTTCTTCATTGTCACTTTTTACTGTACTTGGAGAAAACACAAAAGATGATTTGAATCAGGAGACCTGAGGCATACTCAACATATTCACTTGCATTCTAAAAGATAATTTTGATTTGAGTTCTTAATAGTTTGTTATTGTGCCTTTTTTATGGGACTTTTCATTGTTTTGGATCAAGCTGTAGGATATTTTTAGATTTTCACAACTGATTTGTTGGAGATGTTTTGAATTTGATTACATTAGCTCGAATGAAAATTTCTTATTAGAATTTTATGAAGTTTATATTTGGTGATAATTTTAATGTATTTAACCTTTAACAACACAAGCTGCCGGCATAAAAACATGTTTTTTACATAATGGGGTCATTGAGTAGGTTGTTTCATTAGCTCAAGCCCTGGGTGAAACTGGCATAGGTGACTTGCTTTTGCCATTCACAACCACATCTTTTTTTTTTTTTTTTTTTTTTTTTTGCTTTCTCTGAAGCTTGGTACAGCTGGTATTCCTTCCGGCCTGAGTACCTCTGTGTGCTCTCTTTCTTTCTATCGACCCATAATTGTTGCCTTAGGAAATGTCTGATTTAAGTTTTCATCTCTTTGTATGAATTTAGGTCTATGTGTTACTCATATTGTGGAGGCAAAATTGATTGATTGGTCTCCCACTTAAAGTATTTCAGGCATCAGTGAAGGTGGCAGAGGGGGCAGAGGGCCTTCCCAGTGACCTAGGGGTAAGGTCAGACCTGATGACAGGAGCTCACGTAGTCCAAGGAGGTGGAAGAAAAGGGGAGAAAGAAATGTGAAACAAACTTATCAAATATTAATGAGTTTTGGAGAATTAAAGTTTTTCATAGAATATTTTACACTAAAATTGACAGGCTGAAAGTCAGATTCTGATTTATCTCGTTCCTGTTATAGTCACTAATTTGATTCAGGCAAATTATTTTGCAAATCACTCAGCATTCATGTGTTTTCAAAGTGAAATTTATATCCCCTCCTCTTACTCAACTACACTAAGGACATGAGTCAAAGAGCACTTTTCATCTCTGAGTCCGGTGTAGCTGGGTGTTTACAAGCAAAAGAGAGATTAGTGATGGCAAGATTAATGGGTAGAGGAAAGAAGACTTCATTATCATTAGGAAGATGTTGATCATATAACCTGTTTTTATCTTGGTATAACCAACTACTTTACATAATTAGATTGCATCTCACAGAATATATCAAATAAAGAGATGATTTTGATAAATTTATAAAAACCTGCATCTGGCCCTGTTACTGATTCTGAAGGGTCTTTGTCTGAGGTTTGCCAATTAATTCCCCACAAAATTTGAAAGAGCCAATAGGTTTCAAGAAACATTTATTGTGGATCATACAATAGGAGAGGGGCAACAAGTGCCCTGAGCAACCTGAGAGCAGTGGGAGTCCTGGTTATATGAGTTGGTTCCCAGAGTTGGGTAGCAGGGATCAGTTCATAATGTAATTTAGATAGACTACGCTGGGGCAAATACAAATGGGTCACATGCTTTTTCAGAGGAGGCATATCTCATTAGCATCTGAAGTCTCCACCTCAGGGAGTGTGGTTTAGTATGCCAAGGAGTCCTTCGTTATTTCTATGTCAGGTCTCTGCCGTCAGATTTCAGCTAGTTCTGCAGCCATTGCCTGAAAGCAGGAGGTCTTTGCATGGTTGAAGTTCTGTTTCTCACTGGTGATTGGCCAGGGTTTTGTGAAATTCTTACTAGCCTGGGAAGGTTAAACAAGCAAGGTCTAGGTCTTAGGGACTTTATAGCAGTCCCATTACCTTACTGATCTGAATTCTTCATAGAGTAAGTTCAGCTTCCATTTTCAGCCTCATCTCCAGGCACAATTCAGCCACACATCTTTATTTGGCTGTACTTCTCACACGGGTTATAATGGCTTAAACTCTGGAGTAGGAGATTGTAAGGTGGTCAGGGCCTACACAATTCTTATGAGATAGCCAGGACATCTGTAAAACCACAAATGCCCTTCATATATCCATCTTATGATACATCCTCTTGGGACTCCAAATTTTCCTCAAGAAAAATTGAATTCACATGGAAAGTTATTTAAAAAACATTATTTATAAACAAATCTAAGTATAATTTATAATAGAATTCCAGATATTAAATTTTAAAAGAAGTTACATATTTGAATGAAATTCTGCTTTGGAAAGATTATTTCCTCTCTTACTGTAATTTTTCATAAAAACTTTCATTCTACTCTTTAAGGAACAAACTGAAAAATATTTCATAAGTTACCTCAGATTATTCCCAGGTTTCAGGCCACTCCAGACTCTTGCTTGCTCTGTAACTTTGCCCATGGTTTCACTCCATTTGGAAACCCTGCACATATTATTTTCATGGAGAACCCTTATTAAAGTATTGGGTCTGGATCAAATGTATCTTGTCCTTTAATTATTTTTTTTTTTTACTTTTTAACTTTTAAAAACATTTTTTAAATATTTATTTATTTATGTATACAAGAATTGGGGTACAGGTCAGAGGTGTGGGGGGTGGAGGATTAACCAGAGACAGAGTAGGGAACAGAGCAGGCAAATCTACTGAAATACACTGCTGAGGGGAGCAGCAGGTGAGACTGGAGAGGTCTGCTGCACCATGTGGATCACCTCCCCGGCCAGGGATCGAACTCATGTTGCAGTGGCTAATGACAGCCTCATAATACTGTGCCTTAACCCCTCACACCACCAGAGAGGCCCATATTTTTTAATTTTCTTTAAATACAGTCAACTCTAACTTCAGGAATAAGTCATTTCTTAGTTATATCCTGATCCTTTAGCCTTTATGAACAAATAGTATGTTCTATCATAATTATTCATTGAATGTTTGTCCCTCTAGACCGAGATGAGAGGCACTGTAGTCTTTTTATTCTTTTTTTTTTATATATAATATCCAAAACTCAGGAATCTATATGATATTTCTTGAGTAATTAAAGAACTTGTTTAAGCTAATAACTGTGACAGATGGTCCTCACACATCTAGGGCAGGAGGTAGACTGGCGCCTTGTATGAGACTACATTTAATGTGTTAGAGAGAGCAACTATTTTGAAATCAGTTCTGGGTTTGAATTCCAGTTCTGCCTGTTTCAACTTGTATAAGTTTGGGAAAATATTTAATTTAAGCGTTAATGCCCTTAGCTTCAAAATGGGCATAAGAACGACTTTATAGTGTGGTTATATAGATTCTCTTATGATCTTTGCCAAATATCTGGCACCTAGTAGGTATTAAATCTTGTTTCATTCTTCATCCTTTTCAATTCTTTCCTACATAATATAATTTGTAGAACGTTGAATAAACTCCCAGTTGTGTAATCACCCCTAACCAATGAGTTAGTATTTGAGAAACAGAAGTCTGGAGAAGGAACCTGCTTAAGTTGAGGAACTGATGACTGAGACAAAGGGATGAGATAAATGAGGCATCCTATGTTCAGTGGAGATAAGAAATAAGGACAAATACAAAGGTGAGTATTTACAACTGAACATCTTGACTAAATATTCTAAGCAAGATAGGAGGGGCTAGCTCTGGGAGGAGGCCTTCAGATCACATTTTACATATCAGTAGGTGTGAGGGGAGCAGTTTTCAGAATCCCATGAGAAGGGTAGGACCTGTTAAATTTTTTTGGAATATTCAGAATCTTACCCCAAAATACATCCCCACAGCTTTAAATCTTCACCCATCATATATCCTCCTTGGGTAATTTCTTCGAGGTGTTGACTTTTTCTAAATGGAATTAATAAAATCTGACTTCAAAGCAACTTGACATTGACCAAAGATTGTTTAAAGACATGATAAGTATGCCTGCTCTCAACCAAGCATGAAGCAGGAATCTGATGGAATAAGAGATCTGGTATGTGTTAAGGGAAGAGGGAATGGGAAAGGAATTAAAAATGCTACCTTGTCTAGCGGTGGGTGGGTAAAAGTGAGTCCTGAGTTACATTGGAAACCAGAGGAATTTGAAGGAGAGGAGTATGGGATTAGGAAACTGAAAACAGGTACTGAAAAAAATCAGTTTTCCAAGATCCTTTGAGTTCGTACAACATTTTGTGAGATTGTGAGGCTCTGCTTGGACCCTGATCCACCATTCCTTTGGTTGAAAAGAAGAGAAATAGTTCCTTCAGTCAGTGGAAATAAATTAAAAGAAAGACTTCAAAGAGATTTTTTTGTAGTATCATTCCTTTAATTGTAGCCAGTTTGGTGTAATCCTATACCTGCACTCTCTTCCTTTTGTTTTTCATTTACATTCTTTTTCTCCCTCTACCTCTCTCTTGCTTCACAACACTGATACATGGCCAGCACAGCAAGATGAAGTTGTGTTCTTTTTCTTTTTCATTTTATTTTAAAGAGTTTTTTTGTTTTGGTTTGGTTTTTTATGCAAGCGCTGGGTACAATCAGAAGCATGGGAGGGTGAGAGAATTCACCAGAGACAGAGCAGCGAGGAGCAGAACAGGCAGACCTACAAAGTACACTGCTGAGGGGAGCAGCAGGCATGGCAGCAGAGGTCTGTGTGCCATATGGGACCCTTGCCAGCGGCCGGGGATTGAACTGGCACTGCAGAGGCTGCGGGCAGCTTCACAGTCCAGTGCTCAACTGCTGCGCCACCAGGGGAAGCCCTGTGCGCTTTTTCAAAATTGGCACAGAATCTATGTAGAGACACAACTTTCCTTTTCTAATTTCCACCTTTTTAACTCCTCAAGCTGAAGCCCTCCTTACTATTTACCCATTTCTACTTACTATGTTACTTTAAAAAAAAAAAGGTTCACTAATATTTGATATATGATGACCCTCCTTAAAAATGTGCAAGCATCAATTGATTATATTAATGGTTATATTAATGTAATTAGCTCATGGCATCATTTAACAAAATAAAGATAAACTTGCTCATTAACCATTACTCTCTCAGCAAAATGTTCCCACAAGTGATCTCTGTAACTGAGGTTTTCCTTTGTTTTGAGTTAAAGGTGCTTTCAGGTACATCTTGAATCATAAAGGGCTAGTTAGCCAGTAGAGCTAAGAAAAATATATTGTGTCTTTGCTACTGACATCGATGCTAACATCAGGGGACTCTTCAATTAACTAATTAATGGTATGCATCTACTTACAATGTCACCAGCATAACATGTGTGGTCATCTTAAGCCATTCAAAGCATGGAGAAACAAAATTACCTACTTAGGAAATAAATAGCAATGTAATTCATTGAGATACATTTCTTGAAAATGCATTTATTAAAACATCCCATAATATTACATAGAAGTTACTGATAACTTAGGGCAATGTTAAGTAGCCATTAACTCATGAACTTCAGAAGACCTTTTTGGGGCCATTTAATTAAACTCCTTCACTTTAACCATAGAAGTAAGCAAGATAGATAGTTTTCTAACATTCTGCAACTATATTTGAGACCTGATATTTTTTCAGCTTCCTTCAATAAAACAGTGTGAGGTAGCTGAGTCATTCCTTGACTTTATGGGGTAGCAGTGGATCTGCAATGCAGAGGTTGGAATTGGTCTGTTCCCTCTCTGCCACAGAAAATAGCAGGGAGGAGGAGATGGGTTGCAAGGAGGAACAGGAAAAGTGTGGCTATCCCCTGTGGCAAGGCTAAGTTTTACTTGAGTTGCTGAAATTTATTACTTGGAAGTGTTAAGAACATGCTTGGCATTTATCAGGGATAACTTGATCTGATTTAAATATATGAGCACTGCCACCCACTGTTACTACTACCCACTGTCATTGGGGGATGTGGTTACACACCCAGGCAGCTCATGCCTTTTGTGTATAATTCCATAAAATTACTGTTACATGCAAAACTGCAATTTGGATCAGTGGGACTTTATTGGTAGATTGAAATTCGTCCTGCCAGAGCATCGTGACTAAGTTCGTGTGCCTGAGACCTTTGGCTGTCCCATGGCAGCCTTGGTTCTCCCCAATGGTTCTTCATTTTATCTGGGACATAAACACCTTAAGAAAATGAGGGACACTAGGACATAGGGGTATAATGCACAAGAAATCCTTCAGGCAGTTCCAGGAGGTGTGCAGACCCTGTGGTGCCCATCAGTGAACACCTGAGCCACCTCCAGCCACTGACATTACAAAAGTAGTATGTGCAGCTGGTCAAACTGAAGTCCATGCTTTTTCTTTCTTTCTTTCTTTTTTTTTTCTTTCTCTCTCTCATTTTAGAAACAGCATTGCCAAGAGCAGGGACTTTCGTATATACAGTAAAAATGTACAGTATCTTCAATGCAAAGTTGGATGGGTGCCAGCCCCCCTCCCCCTCCCTACCCAGAAGCATCTTCATTTGAATTTAAAGGGGTGGATGAGTGACAGCAAGACTCTGTTCTCCTTCTGACAGGGCTTTGGCAGATCATTGGTTGTCATCAAACCTATTCCATTTCTTGCTCCCTGCCAGGAATTCCACCTACATGCCTGATGGCAATTAGTCCCTTGTAGGTGCTAATGAATAAAACGCAGCACGTAGACTTCACAAGGATGAAAAAGCCTACAATCCAGATCCAGAGAGTTTCTCCAAGTATCAGCCCCCCCACTGCAGTGCCCCCTCAAATGTAGCACTCACTCTGTCCAGGGCAGGCCGGGGCCAGGCAGCCTGCCCCTCCTCTGTGCACTTGGGCATGGAAAGTATAAAAGAGCTGTCTACTGAGGACACAACTCAGCAACTACATTTTGGAACCTGAAGTATTAACTGTTATTTTCTAGGACTGTCACAGAATAGCACTGGGGTGCTGCCAGTTTAGGACAGTCTGTGTTGGGGCAGTCATGCAAGTGGAATCTCCAAATCCAAACGTGATTGGGAAGAATTGTTTAGAGATCTTGTTAGAGAGCATTCTGCACTGAGTGAGGGGTTGTATTATCCGTGTTTCCCAAAATGTGATAATCAGATGTCCTTAAGCAGCCCTTAAAAATACAGATTTCTTGGTCTTGTCTCTGGAGATCTTGCTTGGGAGGGCTAGGGTAGAGCATGAATATCTAAATTAAAAAACAAAAACACAAAAACAACAACAAAAAAAAAACAACTTTGAAGATGAATCTGATTCTCTTGCCAGATTTGCTTCTCTAGGGTTAGATGAGTACCTGTGTCCCATTCAACTCAAAATCTCTAGGACTAGATGTCAATTGAAAGTTTCTTAATTATTGTGCTCACTATTCAGCTGCACCTTTCCTAAGTTTTGAGTGTTCAAAACAAGCAAACAATTCTCTTTTGTAATCTGATCAGCTATCAGAGATGGATCAGCGTTCAAAGATTCTTTTGAAATAACTCTGTGAATTTTAATTTTTTCTTCATATTTATATTAATTTTCTTGATTTTATACCTTTACTGACTCAGTATGTATTTTCAAAAATAAAAAGGCAACACATGTTATTTTTTTCAAAGTTCTTTCTGCATTCCAAGAGAAAATAATTTGTTCACTTGTTACTTAGAAAAGTGTCCATAGGGGCCTCCCCTGGTGGCGCCAGCGGTTGAGTGCAGCACTGTGAAGCTGTCCACAGCCTCTGCAGCTCCGGTTCAATCCCAGCCGGCCAGAGAGGGTCCCACATGGCACGGCAAATCTCTCCTGTCTGACCCGTTTGCGCCCCTCACCAGTGTATTTCGTCAGTCTGCCTGTTCTGTTCCCTGCTCTGTCTCTGGTGAATCCTCTCACCCTCCAGCACATCTGGCCTGTACCCAGGTTCTTGTATAAATAAATCTTTAAAAAAAAGAGAAAGAAAGGGGTCCATAGATCTGGATTACACCATCACTTTGACAGTCCAAATGGGTAAGAAAAGGTTAAGAACCCCTGATATGCCAAAGACCAGTTTATTATTCTTCCTTTGCATGCCACATTGTCTTTCTAGGATCTCAAAATATATTACGAAACAATGGTAACTCAAGCCTTGCAGTAACATGTGCTTGCAGTTTGGGCTCTTCTAATGGTAACAAAGCAAAGAAAGTGGCAAGAAGGAAATATTTCTTCCAGCTTTCATGAACTCTAAAAGTTAAGGTACTTTGAGTAGGATTCCTCGAACCCTTCCATCCCCATCATGTTTATCAGAAAGAGAACTTAATCCAAACCTATTGAGAGTTGTTCTTCTCTAGTCAATATCTATTTCGGCAAAACAATCAAGGTTCTAAAGTATAACAGTGAAGCAAGGAAGAAAAGAGAGATTTGTCTTTCTGATAGTGAACTGGGCAGGTGCAGTTGAGACTGAAAGGCCATAATTAAAACATTGTTCAGCTGAGGCACTGTAGAAGTTCATGCAAGACTGCACAAATCCTCCCCCTGCCCCACACATCTGAGTTCAAGGTTTTGGCAGGAAAGGAAGCCGAGGGTGCACTGCCATTCAAGAAACAGAGCTGTGAGTCTGAACTTTAGTACCCTTGAGGGACTTGTGGAAGAAATTCTACACTGTTGGACCAGTAAAATTGGCTTTTTCAAATCCACACATTTTAAATGACATAAGAAAGGAAAGGAAAACAAACACTTAAATTGAGTATTTATATGGCAGGACTTACGCACATACTGGAGTTTTAGAGATCTAATAAAGTAAGTATTGTGATTTCTATTATACAGATGAGAAATTAAACCCTTAACATTAAATAACTTGTTCAATGTCTGACTCCAAAGTGTTTTATTTTAACTGGCTGAATATGAGGACAGACATTGGCTTCTTCTAAATATGAAAATATTAGAACATGCAGACTAAGGAAAGTGACCGAGTCGGAAGGGTTTTGGAAGATTCCTGGCACATCCTCACCTCATACCTGTGGCAGACCTCTTATATTGATGACTGTGTGTTTTTGTTTCCAGAAATCTGCTCAAGGAAACATTCAAGGAAATCACCATTGATAACTGGAGTTAGGTGATGCCATGTCCTCAGGGCAGGTGGGAACAGTGATGGGGAGGGGGCCTCTAGTGGAGGCAAGAAAGGGTCTCTTCTCTAGACCTCTAGAGGAACAAGTATCTGGAGCTCCTTCTACTGCTTTAATTAAAACCATCTAGATAAGTGAGAAGATACTATTCTCAGATAATAGTTTATTGTGCTAACTGTCCCATAGAATCATTCACAGGCTCTGCATAAAAAAAAAAAAAAAAACAAAAAAAAAAACAAAAAAAAAAAACTTTAAAACAAAGTATTTCATCTCTATGGAAGAAATGACTTTCTCCTTAACTAGAGGTTAAGGCAGCTTTCTTTTTCTTTTTTTAATTTTTTTTTTTTTAATTTGGTAGAGCTTTTCCACATCCCTTTGTGGGTAGTTGCCTCCTCTGCATATGTGTAAACCAGCTGTCCTTTGGAATGACACAGGCCCCCACAGTGTCATGGGGTAAGACTGGTGGGAGTTGCCTGAGAACCTTGAACAGTGATGGTGGGTGGGGCTACTAGCAGTTGTGAGTCAGGTCAGACTTTGCTAGGGTTCAAAGCCAGAAGGCCAAGACCTCTAACCTAGACCACCACCATCTTTCAGGCTACAGGCCAAGGATTGCTGAGGCCTAATATAGGCAGGGAGTCAATCAGAAGAACTTAAGAGGGAAAGGAAAAAAAAAAAAAAAAAAGACTGCCTTTGCTTAGTTCTCCAGATTGGCTCTCCAGATGGCCCTCTTTTCTCTGGTAAATTATGCAACAAGCTGCTTCAGCCGAGTTTTGCAGACCTGGATGATCTTGAACTGATTTCAACAAATGGGCGGACTCGTGGAATTGCAGGGCTTTCTCGTAGTCCTTTTATCCAAGGAAGAACACTGGGGAGAGAAAATCGTATAATTTTTGGTACTAGTCATAGGAATAGAGCAAAACACACTCACACAAAGGTTCATTTCTTTATGTCTGCCTTCTTAAATGATTTTGAAGAAGTTAAGAAGCTGTCTTACTAGGAGTGTTTAGAGTTCATCAAGATTGTTCCATTACAAGAACTTTGACCTTGCATATTCTCACTAATTAAATGCTAGAATCATTCTGTAGCAATACTGCTAGAATTGAAAAGTAGAAAGGTTGCTTTTCAGCTTCAAGAGGGATGAGGGTCTCACTCTCTGCTGCTATTAACATTTCCTGGAACCAAAATCAATAGTGCATGCAAATTAGTCTCTGATTATTTCTTTGATTTGCAGAATGTCTCCTCCCACTGTACTCTCCAAGTTGAGGCAGAATGGATTAGTTCATCAAGCCCAGGGGCTGCTTCCAATGCTGAGGAAGACTTATAAGGGAGGGGCAGCGGATGGCAGGGCCACTGTGCATTCCCCCAGAAGCAGGATCACAGCCCCGACACAGCTCCTTCCTGTCCCTGCAGAGAGTAAAAGCAAAGGGGCCAGATTTGCCACCAAGCAAGGACGAAGGCAGAGTGAGAACAGGAGGCAGAGTCAATAGGCCAGGTGGCAGGGGGAGCATATGGGTAGGTGGTGGCTGAGCTCAAAGCTACAAAATGAAGAGTTTGAGGAAAGGGGAGCAATCTACTAAGAAGTGCAATTTGGGAACTAAAAGAAAAGAGGAAACAGGAGTTTCCATGGCAAAATTATTTCTTGAGATGATGAAAGTATGCAAAAGCCAAATAACAATTCACCAATTATCCATTCAACACATGCTTATTAGTACATTTCAGCCCCTTCACTGTGTGTTGGATTGTAAGTCAGAGCAAGATAGGGCCCCTGCTCATAGACCAGCACACAGGTGAGAACTTTGAGAGAATTAAAATATGAAGTGATAAATTAAAATATGAAGTTTCTCTAAAGAGTGAAAATTCAGGTGCTGCAGAGACACAGGGAGTACTGATTCATGGGGTAAAGACTGAGGGAAGATAAACAGTTGAACAGAAAAGGAAGTGAAGCTGATCAGGATTACTCAAATGACAAGGGGGAAGAGCATTCTCAGTAATAGGAACAGCAAGGCAATGGTGTGGATGCAGGGGTGGGCGAGCGGTACATCAGAGACAAGGATACTGGCGGAAAACGGACTATGGTGACAGGAAGTAACCATCCAAGAAATGAAAAGAGGTTGACTCTAGCATAACATAGCTTGCGAAGAATTTTGGGTTTTCCTTTGGAAAATTGCACATTTGAAAGAATTAAGGGAATTGTAATAGTGTAATCTAAAAAGGGAAGGTGCCAGTTTCCCAGACCTGGTGGCAAAGATAAAGCGGGAAAGGACATGGGCATGAGGGACATGGAAGGAGACACTTGGAGGTGACATGGGTGAAAGACTCACAGGGAGGCTGACAATGGCAGCCTTTATCTTGACTTGTACTTTGATTTTGCTCCTTTAATTCCACACATGCCTTGTCCCTTCTGCCCCTTTCTTACAGTTTCCCACAAGAAAGGCCTTAGCCTTGTGTAAGCTTATGGAATACAGTGGTCCCAATTTCGGCCAGCACTATTTGGCTTGGCATTTACCCATGAGGGGATGGGTAACTTTGGGTGTTTTATTGGAAACCATTATCTCTCCTTCCCTTCTCTATGCTATGCATTCTAATTTTATTAAAGGTCTAGTCTATCAAGACCTATAGAAGATCTTGCATACTAAGAGTATGCTTTGTCTTTATGTGCTAGATGTGCTAGATGGCAGAACCCATTTAGAGCCTGTACATTTGGGGATTTGGGGGTAGCCCTCAATCTGCGTGCTAACAAAAGGAAAGTTATAATATTACTAGAGGGTGAGAGAAGGTAGATTAGGAAAGGATCAATGAGTGGTGTGGCGCCAGCAAGGCACAGAGTGAGTTCTCTATGACCCAGGCATGTGGGTAAAGGAAAGTCCTGGAGCCCTTGGTGGTTTTTTCAGGCTTTTATTGAACTTTTTACATCATTTGTAGTGCAGCACCCAGTTACATGGCAGGCAGGGGGCACAGGGGACCAGGAGGCTGGCAGGCCTCCCAGCCCTTGGTCAGTCTTCACTCTTTCTGGGCTCTGTAGCAGTCTCTCTTAGTCTCTGTTCTCTGTTACTGCTACTGCTGCTGTTGCTGCTGCTTCTTGTTCTTCTGGCATCCCTGTTATGCCACCCTTATAAGCCTAGTCTCTCAGCCCAGGTGTGCCCACTTATGCATGCCCACACCCTATACCAGGTGTCCGCCATCAGGCACACATGTAGGACTGCAGGGATCCATCATCAATGCTAATGGCAGAAGTGCAGAAAATCCAGAAAATTTTCACTTACCCTACAAGTGGCTATTTAAATGCTGATTCCCTAAATCATAGCTTCCTTAGTTTTCCATCAAACATAAAACCAGTGACTAATGGAATCAGCATGATCCATTTGATGACACATCTCAATACCTCTGAGAAAAAACATGTATCCTAATAGTGAAGAAAATGCTGGTATTAATAATTACTATTTATCCATTCATTTATTCAAACACTACCACTAGGAACACATCCTACAAGTCGAGCACTGTGCCTAGCGCTGGTTAAAGGATGAAGTACGTTACTATTATGTTCCCTGACCTCTTAAAGCTCTTGGTGAAAAGGGAAAAGACAGTAAACATGCGGGTGACTATATAATTAGAAATCATGATACATCAAACGAAGGGAAAGACCAGAAAATGAAAGAAAAAAATAGCAAGGTAGAGGGAGGGGACCAATTTTATGATATATCAGTAGGAGTTTCATGAAAAGGGTAAGGTTGTAGGAGGTAGGGAGAGAAAGGTGTGGGAAAAATGAGTGAGATGGTGTTCAAGAAAAACTCAGAGGCCAATGTAAGCATGATCTTGTAGGCAGCTTAAGGGGTTAGTCTATTATTCTACTTAAAATTAGTAAAGGGAATGCTTTGACTTTTTAAAAGATTATCCTGGCAACTATGTTAGTAGATCAGATGGAAGAGAGATTAGAGGTGGAGAACACCTGCTAGAGGAGAGTGGTCCAGGGGAGAGATACTAGTTTAGAAGAAAATAATTGTTCAGGAAGAGGATAAAAACAGATGAAAATTAGTATTTTTGAGGAGTCATTTAAAAAGCAACCAGAGAGTACTTTATTTAAAGTAGAGGAAAATAGTAGAAATACAATCTATTGAGTTGCTACTCAGGTGATGAAAAAGCTAAATCAGCAGGGGAAAGTGAGGCAACTTTGAGTTAAAACAAAGAACTTTACCCTTGTTGGCTGGAGGAATAAAGAGAGAAAGTGGAACCACCACCGCTCCCAGATTAGAGTCACATGGTTAGAAAGTGGACAGGAGGAAGACCTACCCCATTCCCTTCTTTCCTCCTGTTTTCTATTATCCTATCAGTGCCATCCATTCCTCCAACACAGTCAGAAGCAATCTGGCATGGGAGCCTGGAAATATATTTTTCAGGGCTAAATCCGTGTTACAGAACAGAGACAATAAAAGGATAAGTGCAAATCTGATTACTGATAGACCTAGGACTAGTACAATATGATATCTGCATTTTTAGGTAGATTTCACATGATAGGACAGTAAGGGTAATAGTCCACCCCTACCCCATCAATTTAACAGCCCCAAAACATGGATAATGAGGTTGTAGTGGCAGGAAGGGACAGGGCAGGATCTCTATGATCCTATGCAGATGGGTAAAGGAGAGTCCTGGAGACCTGGGTGGCTTTTTCAGTCTTATATTGGGATTTTACCAGGTACCAGGTACCAGGTACATGGAAGGCAGAGGTGCAGGGGTGGTGGGGAGGGAGTGGGGGGACGAGGCTGGCAGACCTTCTAGCCTCTGGCAAATCTTCACTCTATCTGGGCTCTCCGGCATTGTTTTGTGGTCTCATTCTCTCTCCTGCTTCTCTTTCATCCTGCTGCTCTTGTTCTCTTCTGGTGGTTCTGTTCCCTGTGATGCCGCCCATATAGGCCCAGTCTCAGCCCAGGTGTACCCACCTACCTATGCCTATACCCTACTTCAGGTGCCCGCCATCAGGCATGCATTCAGGACCGTAGGGATCCATTATCAATGGGAGGGCAGAAAAGCCTGATAATCACTTACCCTACAGAGGCACAGCAAATTTAGTTCCAACCCTTACCAAGGTCAATAATCAGTGGACAATAAGGGTCAGAAAAATTGGGTAGGGTATCTAGATTTCTAGGTGGCAGCTCTTCTAAGTTCCTGGTGGATTTGACAGCCAGAGTAGGGTATTCAGGTTAAGATGTGAGAATACTGCCTGTAAGGTGTATTTCTCAATAAAAAGAAACTGACAAGAATAATCAGGAGCGCTATTGTTCTTAGCCAATGGGGTAGAGCAATGAAATAGGTATTAAAGAATGGGGGAGAGGGGAGAATGAATAGATAGCTAGAACCTGAGCAGGGATAGATGGGTCATGTGAGATAAAGGTAGACAGAAAGACCTATAAAGCCAAGTTTTCAAGGGCACAGGATTCCAGTATCAGGGCAGCAGGAAATTTTCAGAACTTTTCTGAAGTCAAGGAGACAGTGCTTTATCAGACACTGATACTCAATATGTCATTGTAGGGTAAATGATTGTCAGGCTTTTCTGCCCTTCCACCATTAGGATTGGTGATGTATCCCTATGGTCCTGAATGCATGCCTGATGATGGGCATCTGGAGTGGGGTACACCTGGGCTGAAATTGGGCATATAAGAGAGGAGCAAAACCACAGGAAAGAGAACAAGCAGAGAAGCAGAGACCACAAGAGAATGCCAGGAGAGCCCAGAAAGAGTGAAGATTCCTGGGGGCTGGGAGGCCTGCCAGACACGACACCCCTGCCTGCTGTGTAGATGGTAAAATCTCAATAAAAGCCTCCAAAAGCCACTGAGGGCTCCAGGACTCTCCTTTACCTATTGGCTCTGATCATAGAAAACCTGCTCTGTGCCTTTCCTGCCACTACAGTCACCTGGTCTAGTTTTTATTAAACCAGGCTCTGAGCTACTACAAAACCCTAGCCACATATGCTAATTTGAGGTTGGAGCAGGCTAGGGCTTATGCAGGCATGAGTGCCTTCATTCTCTCCTTTACTTCCATTCCTTCCTCTTCAGCGGCACTAGAATTATCTTCCAATGTTATGGTCACATCACTTTGTGACATAAATCACTTAATAATTTTCCATTCCAGGGCCTCCCCGGTGGCCCAGCGGTTTAGCGCTGGGTTGTGAAGCTGCCCGCAGCTTCTGCAGCGCCAATTCGATCCCCGGCTGCTCCCCGGCCACCGGAGGAGGGTCCCGCATGGCGCGCAGACCTCTCCTGCCGCCCACTGCTCCCCTCAGCAGTGTGCTTCGGTCCTTCTGCCTGCTCTGCTCCCCGCTCTGGCTCTGGTGAATTCTCTCACCCTCCAGCACTTCTGACTGTACCCAGTGCTTGTATAAATAAATAAATAAATTTTTTAAAAAATAATAATAATTTTCCATTCCATAATCTAAGTCTAACTTTCAGCTTTCAAACCTTCATATCTCTCCACATCCGCTCTCTCCATTCTCTTACCACATATATAGGGTCACACTTGCTTCTTTAACTGAGTAAGTTTATCTAATGTTATTGCTACTAAAGTTTACAATACTGTAATTCTTGCCATTCTCCTTACCTATAAGATGATAAATATCATATCTATATGATTTATTTTTATGACCATGAAAAATAAATAGTGATGAAAGAAATGAAGACATGACTTATCAGAAATTGCAGGATACGACAAAAGCAATACTGAGAAGAAAGTTTATAGTAATACCAGTTAGAGGAAACAGGAAGAATTTCAAATAAGAAATCTAAGTTTGCATATAAAAGAACAAGAAAAAGAATAAAGCCAAGAGTCAGTGGACAGAAAGAAATAATAAAAATTAGAGGGCAAATTAAGGAAATAGAGGTCAAAAAGATAATCCAAATTAACAAAATGAAAAGATTGTTCTTTGAAAAGATTAACAAAGTAGATAAACCTTCAGCCAGACTCACAAAAGACAGGAAATAAAAACCCACACAAATAAAATCAGAATGTAAGAGAAGAAATTACAAGATACTACAGAAATAAAAAGGATCATAAATGATTATTATGAACATTTTTATGGCAACAAATTGCACAACTTAGATGAAATGGAAAAATTCTTAGAAACATATAATATTCCATGACTGAATCAGGAAGAAATAGAAAACCTGAACAGATTCATCATGAGTAAGGAAATTGAAACAGTAATGAAAAGCCTCCTCCAAAACAACAGGACCAGATGGTTTCAGTAGTGAATTTTACCAAACTTTCAAAGAAGAATTAGTATACCTATCCTATCATACATTCCCATAAAATTGAAAAGGAGGGAAAACATCCAAACATATTCTATGAAACCAATGTTTCTTTGGCACTGAAACCAGAAAAGGATATTACAAGAAAACAAAAATAAAAACTATAGTTAATAACTATGATGAATTAAGATGTAAAAATCCTCAAAAAATTCCTGGCAAATCAAATGTGGCAATACATTAATGAAGTATACATTGCGATTAAGTGGGGATTTTTTTCATAGGGATGCAAGGATATTTCACATAAACAAATGAATGTCTATGCTAACTATATTAACGAATGGAAGAATAAATTTATATGATCATCTCAATAGACATACACACAAAAAACCATTTTACAAGATTCAACATCATTTTATGATAAAAATTATCAACAAAGTATGTATACAAGAACATTCTCTCAACATAAAAAGGCAATGTACCAAACACACATAGGTAATATCATAATCAATGGGAAAAACTGAAAGTATTTCTAATATAAGGAACAAAAGAAGTATACCTATTCAGCACTATTATTCAAAATAGTATTGAAAATATACCAAGAACAAGTAGACAAGAAAAGAATATACAAATTATCCAAATTAAAGAAAGAAATCACTATTTGCAAATGACACAATACAAAGGAAATCTCAAAGACTAGTAAAAGGCTACTAGAACAAATAAGTGAACACAGTAAAGGTACAGGCTACTATGTCAAAATATATTAAAAATAGATTTCTTTCTACACACAAATAATGAAATAGCAGAAAGACAAATCAAGAAAACAATTTATAACCACATCAAAAAAATTAAATACCATGAAATAAATTTAACAAAAATAAAGAGAAAGAAGTGTGTACCAAAAATCTACAAGACATTGTTAAAAGAAATGGATGCCAGAAAGAGATGGAATTATTCTATCTCATGGATTGAAAAAAGTAACATCATTAAATTACCATATTATGAGAAGTGATAAGCAGACTCAGCACAATTCCTATCAAAATCCCAAGAGTATTCTTCACAGAAATAGAACAAAAAGTTTTGAAACTTATTTGTAACAAAAAAGACCCCCAAGAGCAAAAATATCCCTGAGAAAACATAATAAATGTAGAAGTATCATGCTCTCTGAATCCAAACTACAGTACAGAGCAATAGTAATTAAAACTGTTATGTTTTGGAATAAATACATACATACAGATCTGTGGAACAGAATTCAGAGTCCAGAAATAACACCACACATACAGACAGCTAATTGACAACAATGCAGTAAAGAACTTGAAGGGAAGGGAAAATCCCTTCAATAAATGGTGTTGGGAAAACTGGACAGATGCAAAAGAATGAAATTAAACCACTCTCTAACACAATATATAGAATTAATTCAAAATGGATTAATGAGTTAAACCATAAAATACATAGAAGCATAGATTATATGTTCCTTGACATCAGCCCTAGAGATGTTTGGGGATATGACTCCAATGGCAAGGGGAACAAAAGCAAATGTAAACAAATACAACTTTGCTTCTGCACAATGAAACAAACTTCCTCAAAACAAAACAAACAAACCAGAAAACATCCTGGTAAACAGGCACTGATATTTGCACATCACATATCTGACAAGTGCTAATACTCAAAACACACAAAGAACTCATGCAATTCCAACAATAACAAAGTAAACAAACAACCAGATTAAAAAATTAGCAAAGGATCTTAACAGAAATTTTCCAAAGTAGACATGCAAGTGTCTAATAGGCACATGAAAAGATGTTTATCATCTATTGTTATTAGAGAAATGCAAATCAAACCAACATTGAGATATCAAATACTGGAGAGGATGTAGAGAGAAGGGAACTCTTGTATAATGTTGGTGGGAATATAAACTAAGGCAGTCACTATGAAAAGCAATATGGTGATTCATAAAAAAAAAAAAAAGAAAAAAGAAAACAAAAAAATTCCATAGAATCCAGTATCTCATTTCTGGGTATATACCAAAAATATGCAAATACTAACTTGAAAATATATAGTTATCCCCACGTTTATGCAGCCCAATTTATAATACTCAAGAACTAAAAATGAATCAGGTGCCCATCAATTAACAACTGGATAAAGAAGTGATATATATATATATATATATGTATATATGTGTGTATATATGTATACACACATATATATGCATACACACACACTAGAATGCTATCCAGCTATGTAAAAAAAGGCTGAAATCCTTGTTATTTGTAATGATATAGATGGACCTAGAAGGAATTATGCTTAGTAAAATAAACCTGACAGAAAAAACAGACACCATGTGATTTTAATCATATGTGGTATGTGGAGGAAATAAACAGATAATCTAAATAAAGCAATAATAAACTTAAAATTTAATATATATTAAAATAAATCCAAACAGACAATACAATGCATATTATAATTAAATTGCTAAAAACAAATGATAAAAAAAATACTAAAAACATCCAGCGGGTTCACTTATATGTGGAATATTGAGAACAAAGATGAAGATAAAAGACAAAATTGCAAGCTGAACATAGATCTGAGCCATACAGCAAGGGGGAAAGAGTGAGGGAGCACAAGGGACACGGTGATGGTTCACGGTGTTATGGTGGTGGGAGAACTATGGGCACTACTCCCCAGGGAAGTAACAAATCGCTGTTCAAAAATGAACAGTGATATAAGAAAATAAATTAATTAATTGAAAAAAGTAAAAGCATCCACAGGAAAATGAATTTTATATAAGGGAACTCTAGATGTTCATCTGAATGTTTCTCAGCTGAAATCTTTCAGAAGTCTTAAAAATTCATAAAATCTTACATATTTAATCTTGCTTTAAAAATATTTTCAATCAGGAATAATTTATCCTGTCAAATGATTATTTAAAATTGAAATTGGGGCCGCCCCAGGTGGTGCAGGTGGTTGAGCTCAGCACTGTGAAGCTGTCCGCAGCCTCTGTAGCACAGGTTCAATTCTCGGCTGGCGGGGAGAAAACCATATGGTGCAGGAGACCTCTCCTGTCTCACCGCTGCTCCCCTCAGCAGTGTATTTCAGTGGATCTGCCTGTTCTGCGCCCTACTCTGTCTCTGGTGAATCCTCTCACCCTCCCATGTATCTGGCCTGTACCCCAGTTCTTGTATGCATAAATAATAAATATTTTGCCAATAAATAAATCTTTAAAAAAATGAAATTGGCATAAAAAAGCTTTGCAGATAAGAAAAAGTTAAAATTTATCACCACCAAATTGACATTGGAAAACACTAAAGGGACTCCTTTAAAATGAATATAAATTATCTAGAAACACTAAAATACTAAAAACATACAATGTAAAGGGGGAGGAGAGTAAAAATGTCAATCAGAAGTAGTTTAAGAATAGGGCCTCCCCTGGTGGTACAGGCAGTTGAGCTCAGCACTGTGAAGCTGTCCACAGCCTCTGCAGTGCTGGTTTGATCCTGGCCGGCTGGTGAGGGTCCCACATGGCACAGCAGACCTCTCCTGTTGCGCCCGCTGCTCCTCTCAGCAGTGTATTTTGTCAGTCTGCCTGTTCTGTTTCCTGCTCTGTCTCTGGTGAATCCCCTCACTCTCCCACACATCTAGTCTGTATACCCCGGTTCTTGTATAAAGAAATAAATCTTTCAAAAAAAAAAAAAAAAGTAGTTTAAGAATAAACTTTTCAATAGGTGACAAGTATAGAATTGTACACATAAACTCCAAGAAAATTTCAAATCAAAAATTCATAGCAGCAACACATAAATGAATGAATCAGAAATCAAAATCATTTTTTTTCTACAAGAAACTTGTCATAGTTTTTAAGACAATGGTGGATTTAAAGTAAAAGGTTGAAAGACAATTCAACAAATAAACGGTGATCAACAAAGACAAGTATAGCCTTCACTGTATCAGACAAAATATATTTCCAGTTAAAAAAGGTAATGAATGAGATTCAGAGATGGACATTCTATTAGATTTAGGTCTTTCTTTTATTATTTATTCATATAAGAACTGGGGTATAGGGCAGAAGAACAGGTTGTAAGAGGTTTCACCAGAGAGAAAGTAGGGAACAGAACAGGCAGATCTACTGAAATACACTACTGAGGGGATAGCAGCCAGGACAGGAGATGTCTACTGCACCATCTGGGTTAGCTCCCTGGTTGGGAATTGAGCTCATGCTGCAGAGGCTGCCAGTAGTTTCATATTACTGAGACTTAATCCCTTGGCCACCAAGGAGGCCCTACTTTAAGGTCCTAATACAACAAAAAGATATAATAATTATCATGTCTGTGTATATATACACATATGTAATACTTATATGCACCAAATGCTAAATTATCAAAATATAAGTGAATTAGTAATAGAACTGGAGAATGACATTGATAATAACATTACTGTAGGGTCTTTTAACACCCCATTTATTGTTATCCACAGATTAAAGACAGAGAAAAAAATAAGTAAACAATAACCTCAATGGACAGATGGGCCTATCAGATATTTTAAAAAAACATTCCACACCGAAATTGCAAAATTTAATTTTTTCTCAAGTACACATGGAATATTCTCAAGGATATAATTGTGTTGGGGCACAAATCAAGTGTCAATAAACATATGAAGATTGAAATCATACCAAGCATATTTTTTTGATCACAACCCTATAAATCTAGAAATGAAACACAAAGAAAACTGGAAAAAATTCAAACATGGAGAATAAACAGTATACTTCTCAGTAATCGCTGGCTGAACCAGAAAATTAAAGAAGAAATTTATAATAACCAGTGACCAACAAATATGAAGATACAAGTTATCAGAAAAAACAGGAATCAGTAAAAACAGTACTAGGAGGGAATTTGATTGCAACTGAGGCTATCATTAATAAATAAGAAAATCTCAAATAAACAAACCTTATATCTAAAGCAAGTTGAAGGGGCCTCCCTGGTGGTGCAAGGGGTTAAGCACAGCACTGTGAAGCTATCTGCAGCCTCGGCAGCCTCTGCAGCATAAGTTTGATCCCCAGGCAGCCAGGGAGCTAACTACATGGCACAGCAGACCTCTCCTCTCTCTCTCCCTGCTCCCCTCAGCAGTGTATTTCAGTCAATCTGCCTGTTCTGCTCCCCACTCTGTCTCTAATGAATCCTCTCACTCCCTGCACTTCTGGCCTGTACCCCAGTTCTTGAATGCATAAATAAATCAATCTTAAAAAAAAAATAAGGTAACTTGAAAAAGAAATAAAGACAAAAGTTGGTAAAAGGAAGGATATAACAAAAATTAGAGTGCATATAAATGAAATAAAAACTAAAAAGACAATACGGGGGCCTCCCTGGTGGTGCAAGGGTTAAGACACAACCTATGAAGCTACCTGCAGCCACTGCAGCATGAGTTTTATTCCCAGCCAGCCAGGGAACAGCCTGCATGGCACAGCAGAACTCTCCTGACATGCCCACTGCTCCCCTCAGAAGTGAACTTTGGTCAATCTGCCTGTTCTGCTCCCCACCCTGTCTCTGGTGAATCCTCTCACTCCCTGCACCTCTGGCCTGTATCCCAGCTCTTGTATGCATAAATAAATAAATCTTAAAAAAAAAAAAAAGACAATACAAAAAATCAGTTATGCCAAGACTTGGTTCTTAAACAAAATTGAAAAACCTTTAGTTAGGCTCATGAAAAAAGAAAAAGCTTTAATAAATAGCAATAGAAATGAAAGAGGATCCAAATAGCAGATACCATAGAAATGCCTAGAATCAGGGCCTTCCTGGTGGTGCAAGGGGTTAAGACACAGCCTAGAAGCTGTCTGCAGCCTCTGCAGCATGAGTTCGATTCCCGGAGGGCCAGAGAGCAATCCACATGGCACAGGAGACCTCTCTTGACTTGCCTGCTGCTCTCTTCCAGCGTACTTCAGTTAATCTGCCTGTTCTGTTCCCTGTGCTGTCTCTGGTGAATCCTCTCACGCCCTCCTTCCATATATCTGGCCTGTACGTCAGTTCTTGTATGCATAAATAAATATTTTTTTTAAAAAAGAAATGCTTACAATCATAAAAGACTAGTTTGAAAAACTAAATATCAATAAATTCAACAGTATTGAAAAAATGAATACATTTAGACCAGTAAATTTTACCAAAACTGAATTTTACAGACAGATCACAATGATAGCAATCAAAACAGTTATCAAAAATCACCCTCAAAACTGAATTCTAGGACTAGGTAGTTTTACAAGTGAATTCTATCTAAACTTCAAAGAAGTTATGGTTATTTTATTCAAACTTTGTCAAAAAATTGAAGGCTAAGGAATATTTCCTAATATAGGCCAATATCACCCTACCACCAAATCACACAAGGCCATCACATTAATATTTCTGATAAACAAGGGTCAGAAATTTCTCAATAAAATTCTAGAAAACTGATTGCAACAATACATTAAAAAATCACAAACCATGATGTTGGCGCCTTGCCCTGTGACATCGGGACATTTCCTCCTTCCGAGATTAGCTGTGCTCCTTCCGGTCCAGTGCGCATGACGACCTCCGGCGCACCAAATAAGGTTATGTGTTTAATCATTGGCTAGGCACTGTTGGCCTGCTTCTTCCGCTTCCGGTCCCCAGCTATAAAGCCCCGCTGAAACCAAAAGTAAAAGAGACCTACGATAGCTGAACCAAGAGTGTACGTGTCTCCCTCCATGGTGTACCCCTGTTCTTCAGGTCGCTGCTCTCTCCTCGAGAACCTCGTTGACCAGTCCGCGGGCTTGGGCAGGTGGCGCCCAACGTGGTGCACGAGGTATGAGAGATTTCCAGTAGACCCAGACGCGGCGCGCGCGCGAGTTACTCAGGCCCCGACCCACCCGGCGGGACAGTCATTAGGTAAGTTTTGGCGTCTGATTTGTTTAAAAATGGGACAGGCACTTAGTGAGTACCAGCTTTATGTTTCCCAGCTCAAGGAAGCTCTTAGGACACGCGGAGTTAGGGTTAAGTCCAAGGACCTCTTTTTATTCTTTGATTTTGTACAAGAAACATGCCCGTGGTTCCCTAAAGAAGGAACTATAGATGAAAAACGCTGGCAGAGAGTGGGAGATGCTCTCAACGAGTTTTACCGAGTTTTTGGGCCTGAAAAGGTTCCCGTAACGGCCTTTTCATATTGGAATCTTATTAATGATCTGTTGGCTAAGCGAAAAACTGATCCTGGCTTACAACATGCTATCTCCCATACTGAAAATATCCTTAAAAGTGTCCCCTCCAGTGTAGCTGAGCCTCCCCCTTCCCGGGCTTGTGGTGAGGACCTAATTTCATCCCATAGTGAGCTTGAAGAAATTTTGCCCCCAAAACATGCGACAGGGGTCCCCAACCCTTCTGATGAGACTAATCCCCAAAATAATGTGCCCCCAGTGCCAGATGGTGCCCCCCAACCTGCCGGCACCCCCATATAGGAGCCCCTTCCAAATACACTTCCCCCATGCAAAAGCCTCTACCCTTCTCTGCTGCTACCCCGCCGTGGGTCTCCTCCGGCTTCCGAGGTGGACTGGGACGAGTTGGCAGAACAAGAGGGCAGCTATCGGGCCCCCCCCCTCTATTGCCAAGGACCCCATAAAAAAGCCTGTTTTAATACAAACACTTGAGACCTTGGGAAACCAAATTAATATTCTTGTTGACCGTTTTGATAAATTGTGTGCTGCCTTCCCCATGTCTGCTGACAGCCCTTCTGCTCCTCCCCCACAAGTTAATCTGCCGCCATTTTGTCCTTCTTCTGTTCCCGCCTTGCCGCCATTTTGCCCTCCTTCTTCCTCCCTTAGTGCCTTGCCTCCTTTTTCTTTGACTCCTCCCGCTCAGCCGCCCTCTCCGTCCCTCCCTCCTCCTTTGCGCCCTGCTCCATTACATCTCTTTCCAGGGGTTGAAACTACCAATGCCCAGGGCGTTGTTCAACGTCATCATGAGCCTCATAATTTCTGCAACGTTAAAGAACTAAAAGAGGCGGTGTCCCTTTATGGAGCCACGGCGTCCTTCACCCTCACTGTTTTGGACACCTTAGCCCAATCCTCTTTCACTCCGTTGGATTGGTACTCCCTGGGGAGGCCACCAAACATGTTATCTCCCATCTCCTTTACGCCTTCTCTGTTTTAGGCGTGCCTAAGGCCCTTAAGACTGATAATGGACCAGGCTACACTTCCAAGGCATTTTCTGAATTCTGTGCCACCCACCCTTTCCATTGCCCATACTACTGGCATACCATATAATCCCCAGGGACAGGGCATCGTTGAAAGAGCCCACCAGACACTCAAAACCGTTATTCCCAAAATCCGCCAATCTTCCTGGTACCCCTCCCGGTTGGCGCCCCGCAATGTCCTGTGTGATGCCTTGTTTATTTTAAATTTCCTCCGCCTGGATAATGCTGGTAAAAGTGCAGCTGACCGCTTTTGGCACTCCTCCACCTCCACTCAGTTTGCATTGGTCAAATGGAAGGATCCACTTACCGGCTCTTGGAATGGTCCAGACCCTGTTTTGATTTGGGCTCGTGGAGCGGTTTGTGTCTACCCCCACGATGTTGACTCTCCTTGCTGGCTCCCAGAGCGCTTGGTTCGCGCTGTACCTGTGCCACCCAGCGCCACTACAAAACCTCCGGACGCCGCCGAGGCGCCCTGTCAACCCCTTCCGCCCAGGGTTGCTGAGTCCCTCTGAGGCGTCTCTTTTTGTTTCCTTTTCAGGATGCCTGTGGCCACCTGGATTCTCCTGGTTCTTTTACAGTACCCTGTCGCCCATGTCTTAGCCGGCCTCGGACCACCCGCCTCTCTAGCATCCGCGTCTTCTTCCTTGGATTCGCCCTGCAACTGCAAGGCATTACCTCTGCTCTGGCCACAGGTGCCTCCGGTTTGGCCATCTCCATTTCCAGGAACTTGCAACCAACCCCTTATGGACTGCCCTTAATGGACTTTTGCTGTATTTGCTTCCCCTGTTGGGTCCCCCCTGTTATCTCTTTTATTGTTACTTGCTATAGGTCCTTGTGTTTTAAACAAAATTGTTGGGTTTGTAAGGCAACAAATACAGTCCCTTCAGGCGAGACCTATCCAGGTGCACTATCACCGCCTGGAAATGCTGGAAAGCGGGGGCGCATATACGGATCTCCGGTCTCCGTCTGCGCCTGGCCAGTAGGTAGCACAGCCTACATGCTATGGGAGTCCCACCGTCCTGACCTTTGGCAGCCTTTTAACGTCAGTCATTATCCAGCTTCCTGGCTGGGCTCCCTTGAGGATGCTGGAATGGATAGCCAATGACGGGTAAGATGGAATGCGGGACGAGACCAACCTAAGACAGCCCGTGCTCCCCTTTCATCTAGGACCATTGGGTGATGGCGGGTAAGGCTCGTCCCTGCAATCCGCAACCTAAGACAGGCACATTCCTCCTCACTAATAAAGGGAAAAGGGGGATCTGTTGGCGCCTTGCCCTGTGACATCGGGACATTTCCTCCTTCCGGGATTAGCTGTGCTCCTTCTGGTCCAGTGCGCATGACGATCTCCGGCGCACCAAATAAGGTTATGTGTTTAATCATTGGCTAGGCACTGTTGGCCTGCTTCTACCGCTTCCGGTCCCCAGCTATAAAGCCCCGCCGAAACTGAAAGTAAAAGAGACCTGTGATAGCTGAACCAAGAGTGTACATGTCGGGCCTCCCCGGTGGTGCAGCGGTTGAGCGCTGGGCTGCGAAGCTGCCCGCAGCCTCCGCAGCATCTGTTCGATCCCCGGCCACTGGGGAGGGTCCCACATGGCGTGCAGACCTCTCCTGCCGCCCGCTGCTCCCTTCAGCAGTGTACTTCGGTCCTTCTGCCTTCTCTGCTCCCCGCTCTGGCTCTGGTGAATTCTCTCACCCTCCCGCACTTCTGACTGTGCCCAGTGCTTGTATAAATAAATAAATAAATCTTTAAAAAAAAAAAAATAAAAGAGTGTACGTGTCTCCCTCTGTGGTGTACCCCTGTTCTTCAGGTCGCTGCTCTCTCCTCGAGAACCTCGTTGACCAGTCCGCGGGCTCGGGCACCATGATCAAGTAGACCTTATTCAAATGAGGCAAGGTTAGATTAACATATTCAAATCATTTATAATCAAATCTATTTAAGACAAATATCTAGGGGCCTCCCCGGTGGCGCAGCGGTTGAGCGCTGGGTTGCGAAGCTACCTGCGGCCTCTGCGGCGCCGGTTCGATCCCCGGCTGCTCCCCGGCCACCGGAGGAGGGTCCCACATGGTGTGCAGACCTCTCCTGCCGCCCGCTGCTCCCCTCAGCAGTGTACTTCGGTCCTTCTGCCTGCTCTGCTCCCTGCTCTGACTCTGGTGAATTCTCTCACCCTCCGCGCTTCTGACTGTACCCAGTGCATGTATAAACCAAACAAACAAACAACTAATAAATAAATAAGACATGCCTCTAGAAAATTAAAAAAAAAAAAAAAAGACAAATATCTACGAATAAATTTAACAAAAGTGGGGAAAGATCTATACAATAAATACTATAAGATACTGTGAAGTAGAAAATATCCCATGTTCATGAATGGGGGGAATTAATATAGTCAAAAAGTCCATTGCACTAAAACCAAAATACAGCTATCAAAATTCCAGAGATACTTTTCAAGAAACTAGCTCAATAAGTATGGAATTTATATGGAATCACAAATGTTCCTGAACTGATAAAGCAATTTTAAGAAATGAAAAAACTAGAGGCCTCACATTACCTAATTTTTAGCTATACTATAATGCTACAGTAACTAAAACAATATGGTTCTAGAATAAGAAAAAGACACACAGATCAGTGGAACAGAATTGAGAATCCAGAAATAAATACACACATATATCAAGACCTAATATAAAACAAAGAAGCCACAACTATACAATGGAGATAGAAATATAACTGAAACATGATGCTAGGAATATTGGAGAGTCCACTAAAAGAATGGATAGCTGGGCCTCCCCTGGTGGCGCAGCAGTTGAGCACTGCACTGGGAAGCTGCCCGCAGCCTCTGCAGCACTGGTTCGATTCCCAGCCACCAGTGAGGGTCCCACATGGTGCGACAGACCTCTCCTGCCACTCCCGCTGCTCCCCTCAGCAGTGTATTTTGTCAGTCTGCCTGTTCTGTTCCCCGCTCTGGCTCTGGTGAATTCTGTCACCCTCCCATGCTTCTGACTGTACCCAGTGCTTGCATAAATAAATAAATCAATCTTAAAAAAAATTTTTTTAAAAAAAATAAAAAAAAGGAATGAATAGCTCTGTAACTTCATACACAAAAGTAAGCTCAAAAAAATCATTTCAAGACTTGGATTATGAGCTGAAGAAAAAACAAAAGAAATAAAAGGATACTCAGGTGATAAAATCAATGATAGAAATGTCTTTGGGTACAGTAGCCCGCCAGCAAGGAAATAAATGCAAAAATAAACTATTGGAACAATATCAAATTTAAAAACTTTTCACAGCAAATTAAAAAATCAGCATTAAAAACACAGCTTATTGAATGGGAGAAAATATTTTCACATCATCCATTTGGTAAAGACAAATACACAAGATAAATAAAATTTCATCATCAGTTTTTATTAGAGAAATGCAAATAAAATCACAATGAAAAATCATCTCATACTTGTGAGAATTGCTTACCTCAAAAAGACTGTTAAAAATAAATGTTGGCAGGATGTGATGAAAGAGAAGCTCTTTTTTTTTTAAATTTTATTTTTATATTCCCCATACAATTGCAACCCCCTTATTTTGACCCCAATCCCTCCCCTCCCGCCCCCTACCCACCATAGAGTGTCTCTGGTTCATAGTTTTTTGTTGATTTTGATTTTCACTTTCTTATAGTTATTCATTTTCCTGGTCCCTTATTTAAGTTTTCTAGATTCCTGCTATGAGTATTTACCCAAAGGACACAGAAACATCAATTCCAAAGAGCACCTGCACCCCTATGTTTATAGCAGCACTATTTACAATAGCTAAGCTTTGGAAACATCCCAAATGCCAAAAAATAGATGATTGGATTAAGAAAGAGAAGCTCTTATGTACTATTGATGGGAATGTAAATTGGTGCAGCCATTTTGGAAAGTTGTCTGACTCTTCCTCAAAAAAATAAAGATAGAACTACCATATGATCCAATAATCCTAGTTCTGGGCATCTGAACATGAAATAATCAACTCAGGAAATTACATGAACCAAAATGTTTATTATAGCATTATTTACAATAGCTGAGATGTGGAGACTATCTAAATGTCATTGATAGATGATTGGATAAAGAAGATATGTTATATATCCACACATTGGAATGTTGTTCAACTATAAAGAAAGATGAAATTTTGCCATTTGCGTTAAGAAAAGGAACTCAAAGGGATTATGCAAAGCAAAATTAGAGAGATAAAGGCAAAAGTTGTATTATTTTGCCTATATGTTCAACATATGGAAACAAAGCAGATAAAAACAAAACAAAATAAAAATAATCTAGTGGGCACTAAAGATGGAAATAAGATTACTAGATGTGAAGAGGATGAGGGTGTAGGGAAGGAGATACAATGGATGATGGAAGGTATTTTTTTATTTTATTAAAAAATAATAAAAGAAGGGAAAAATGAAAGAAAAGGAGAGAAAGAACTTCATTAGTTCAGGCTTGCTTTGTAATTATAATTAAAAAAAATTCTATTCCATTTTCAAGTTCTGGTCTGGAAACCAATCTCCTTATATACAAGTGTCCTTTCCAGTTTGTGATTCCTTACAGCTAATTTAGAAAACTCAAAATCCTTAGAGAAAACAACCCAAAAAGCAAACAAAAAGGGAAGGCTAAAATAAGTCATAAATTATAACATTTACATATCTATAAAATTATATAATATAGCCTATATAGAATTAGAATTTTGTGTGAAAGATTAGAAACAGTCCTGTGGACAGAAAATGGAGCCAAGAGTGAGGCTGATATAAACATGTATATTCCAGAGCTCCTTTGTAAATACTAATGGGTGGGCCACAAATTTAGCTTTAGACTTTCCACAGCTAGGATGAGTAGAGAAAAATCGTCAGTTGCACAATATCTTCCGCCCATAAATTGTTTAGTGGATGCATAACTACTCTGTACACTTACACCAGAAGAGAATTTTTCCCAATGGCCCATTCCTAAAGAGTAAACAAACATCTCTACGGTAGGAAAATTATTAGTATCATAGAGTATGCCTTAAGGATAGTTAGCATATCAGCAAAGTAATATCATTCAACATGATTCCATGGGGGAGAATGGTTCAGACTATATAATTCTCATTTCTTCTAACCTGGTCTAGGAGGGCAATATTTTTGTTAAAGATATGTGAGAAACTTAACACACACTTTGCATGCATTTTCCATTTCTTGGTGTTCATAAGTGTTTTAAAACACATGGACCTCACAGTTTAAGAAATCAATAAGGGAAACGATTATACATCCTTAAGAAATCCTTCATGCATTTGTTTTTCTCATATACTTGGAATACAGACATTGTTGTCCCACTGAGGTCAGAACAGACTCCATAATGTGCAGTCCCAAAGTCCAGTGACAGGTGCAAATGATAGCACCTGATGGAAACTGAGTCACTTATCAAGAACATGTAGCTAACAAAAGATCATCTTATCATAACTGAGAAAGGAGACAGAAATAACTAATCAAAAAGACAAGAAAATCCTTAGAATTTTTGAATTCTCCTTAAAACTTACACAAATTAACCACTGAGGTCCATTCTCTTCTTCATTTTATATGACCAAAATAATTTGTCTCTTACAAATTTTATATGCTTACCTTAACCATAAAACAATTTATCTTAACCATAAAACAGTCTTAATGAAGCACTCATATGATATCTATCCTTGACCATGGCTTAATTTTTGTGTGTTTTTAAGAATTACAGTACACAAAATAAATTAGGTAGCTTGCTCAATGTGATGGCTACTGATATTAAAGTTAAACCTTCAGGAACTTTTAGGAGAAATAGTCTACTACCATCCATTCTGGCATTTTAACTGCCCATAACTCTCTGCTCAGCCATATTGACCTGCGAATTTTGAATGGCTCAGATTTTGATTTGAAAGCAGAGTGGCTTCCCAAACCACTCTTCTGGTCCCTTCCACTGTTGAGAGGCTGTGATTCTCTAAACAAATTTAGATATTAATGAAGGACTGCATCAGATGCCACAAATTAGAAGCAAATGTCTTAACATTTAACCATGTTTGCCTTTAGCATTTTAAAGTTTTGAAAATGTAACGATCCAAACAAAAGCTGCAATAAAAACAACAGAGTTTAACATCATCTTGTATTCAAGTGTTTATGTGACAAAGTATGTCATGGATGCCATAGTTTCCTTTTTTTTTTAACCGAGTTTTTAAAAACATCATCTGAAAAAACCATTAACAGCATCTCCAGGCTACGTACTAGACTAGGTACAAGTAAATTTAAATCAATCGTTCTCACCTGGGATGATCTTTCCATCCAAAGGACATTTGACAACATCTGAAGATATCTTTGATGGCTGCAATTGCAGAAGGGAGTGTTACTATAGTATCTGGTGAGTAGGGGGCAAGGATGATGCTACTTTTAAGTGGCCATAGTTTAATGTACTTTATTTATTTTTTTTAAAGATTTATTTATTTATACAAGCACTGGGTACAGTCAAAAGCACGGGAGGGTGAGAGAACTCACCAGAGTCAGAGCAGGGAGCAGAGCAGGCACAGGACCGAAGTGCACTGCTGAGGGGAGCAGCGGGTGGCAGGAGAGGTCTGCGCAACACGCGGGACCCTCCTCCGGTGGCCGGGGAGCAGCCAGGGATCGAACCGGCGCTGCAGAGGCTGCAGGCAGCTTCGCAACCCAGCGTTCAACCGCTGCGCCACCGGGGAGGCCCAGTTTAATGTACTTTAAAGCACAGAATGAACAGCTATCTGGCTCGCTACTGACTGATACAGAAGAGAGAGTGACCTGGGGTTAAATGAATGAGGCCAGTTAGCTTGGGAAAGAGGTGGTTCTATCTGGCCTCTGCCAAGAGCAGCATTCCATACAGTTCGGCTAGTAAGCCACTAATGTAGTGAAAATATTTATTTATTTGGATATATGTTATAATCCTGAACTCACCACTTAATAATGTCTAAAATTTTGGTTAACTACCTAATCTCACCAAGTCTTAATCTCCTTCTCTGAAATGGAGGGACGATAATGATCACTTCACGGGATCGTTGGGGTGGTTAAATAGATTTGTAAAACTCCTAAGCCACTACCTAGGTCATAGTCTTAATATGTGTAGGGTAAATGGAAGTTATCAGTTTTTTTCCTGCCCGCCTGCCATTAGCATCTATGATGGACACCTGTGGTTTATAGGCATGCCTGATGGCTGCACCTGGAGTATGGTGTGGGCGTGTGTGAGTGGGCACCCCTAAGTCCCGAGGTGGACCATGTAAGGGTGGCAGCAGAGGAAGATGTGCAGCAGAGAGGGCACCAGAGAACTCACAGAGCCCAAAGATTCTCAGGGGGCTAGGATGCCTCCTAGCCTATGGCCCCCAGGCTCCTCTGCTGCCATGCCTGCCCTGCACTGGTTGCCTCACTACAAATAGTGTAGAAAGATCATTAATAGCCTGAAAAACCACTGAGGTCTCCAGGACTCTCCTTTATCCATCTCCTCAATTGATAGAGAACCTACCTAGTGTCTTCCTATCACTACAATATATTAATATATATATTTTTAAAGATTTATTTTTATTTTTTTATGCATAGAAGAACTGGGGTATGGATCAGAGCTGTAGGGAGTTAGAGGATTCACTAGAGACAGAGTGGGGAGCAAAACAGGTGGATCTACTGAAATTCACTGCTGAGGGGAGCAGCAGGTGAGACAGGAGAGGTCTGCTGTGCCATGTAGTTAGCTCCCTGGCTGCCTGGGGATCAAACTCATGCTGCAGTGGCTGGCGATAGCTTGATAATGCTGAGACTTTAACCCCTGTGCCACCAGGGAGGCCCCCTGTTAATATTTTTTAAAAGGACACTTTTTCATCCTAAATAATACTGTATTCAGAGCCAGAAATATTGGCTGAAATATATTTAAAATTTTAGTTTCAGAGCTATAGATTCAACTTTAAAAATTTCAATTATCATGAAACACTTAATAACAATTGTTACTCAAAAAGGAAGATTGTAAGGGTCAGGAACAGGACACAGTGCAGGTTTTCTGATCCCATGCAGACCGGGTAAAGGAGGAGTCAGATTCCTCAGTGGTTTTGCAGGTGTTTATTGGGGTTCAGCAGGTACGTGGCAGGCAGGGGTGCTGGGAGGCTGGCCGTCCTCCCAGCCCCCAGCAAATCTTCACTCTATCTGGGCTCTCTGGTGTTCTCTGCTTCTGCTTCAGGCTTCTTCTTTTTCAGTTTCTACTGGCGTCCCCGTGACACCGCCCTTAAAAAAGCACAGTCTTAGTTAGCGCAGGTGTACCCACTTCAGGTGCCTGCCATCAGGCGTGCATTCAGGATCACAGGGTTCCCTCATCTATCCTGATGGCGGGAGGGCAGAAAAGCTTGATTTTTAGCCTTACCCTACAAAGATGTTTAATAATCTGGTTTTGTAGGACTACTCATTTACCAATGCAAGCCACAGATTTCATTAATAATGATTGTATAGTTCCACAAACCATAGGAGGACAAGGTGTTATATACTGTCGACATGCAGAGTGTACATGCAAAGCTTATCACCAGAGTGCATCTCAGCTGTTCATCACTGGAGAACATTTATTATTTTGCTGGTCTAGATTAGCATACACACTTCTGCTGGAAGAACTTCACTTTAACTTTGGGGGTTGAATGGGCAGCAGCATTTCCCCCTTTAACCACTGCTATTATCTTAGAGGAAGGCTTATAATCCAAGCTGGAACAGTATTCTTTTCAACCTCTAGCTTTCCATATAGATATGGACTTCCAAATCCATATTCCACCATTAAAACCCTTTCCTGGGAAAAGCTAGCTTCAACTTTCTATGGTGTTGAAATAAGGGCATATAAACAGGTGAGTTCATGTAATCTGAGCATATGAAATAGGAAACAGGTGTGGGCACGTGTGTATAGAGAGCTGGAAGGTAGGGCCAGTGACAGACTTTCACATCCCAAGAGTATATTGAGGGCCTGGCTGTACACCTAGCTGAATTCTGTAGGCACTGAAGGCAGGGCTGTACACTCTGCCTTCCTTGACTTAAAGATATGAGTCAAGGAATTTTCCCTTTGACCTAATCTGTTTCTATTCAGGTTTTAATTACCTAGATCCACAAAAATCTTGACTGATTCAAGTGAGTTATATTATTTGAAAATAAAATTCTGCATCTTCAGTTTTCTAAATGGAAGTTATTATGGTGTGGGCTGAAAGAGTAGAAGATTTAGTTAGCTAAACTGTAGTTTACAAATTTATAAGTAAATTATTTGTGGGAATTTTTTAAAAAATCTATTTAAGTTTTAGGAAGGAGAAACCACTCCAATTATTTTAACAGAGAATTCATATAAAATTGCTATGATGTATGAAGGAAATAAGATTACCAGGAGAATTCTAAGGCATGAAGGTAGAAATTAGAGCAAGTACTCACTAATCAGAGTGGCGGGATTCAAGAGAAGAGGCTGCTCTTGCAAGTTTAGAGGAGAAGCCTGGTGGGGTTGGGGCCCAGCATTGACTCTATCGATGGAGGAAATCTGCCAGCTAGATTCAGATGCTACTTCAGGAAAGCTGAAGTGTGGTTTCAGAGTTCCTGATCCAGAACACAAAGCAAATGGTAGAAGGTGGGGTTGAAACTAAGGAACAATAGCTTAATAATTGACACAACCTGGCCTCCCTGGTGGTGCAAGGGCTTAAGCACCGCACTATGAAGCGATCCACAGCCTCTGCAGCACGCTTTCTATCCCTGGCCAGCCAGGGAGCAACCCACACAGCGAAGCAGACCTCTCCTGTCTTGCCTGCTGTGCCCCTCAGCAGTGTATTTCAGTCAGTCTGCCTGTTCTGCTCCCCACTCTGTCTCTGCTGAATCCTCTCACCCGCCCGTATCTCTGGCCTATATGCCAGCTCTTGCATAAATAAATAAATCTTTAAAAAAAAATTGACACAACCTCTAAGAACATCTTAGGGTAAATGAAGATTGCTCAGGCTTTTGTGCTGCCAGCCTCTGTGGATATCATGTGTGGCCCTGGATGCAGAAGGCGCTTGGGAGTGTAGGCTTACAATACACATGCCTGATGGTGCATACCTGGACTACAGAGTGGACATGCATAAGTGGGCACACCTGATCCTGGAGGCTGAGTCTATAAGAGCGGTGGCAGAGTGTGGTGGAGAGACTACAAGAGAATGCCAGAGAGTTCAGGGTGAGTAAAGATTCACCAGGGGCTGGGAGGCCTGCCAGCCTCTCAGCGTCCCACCTCTTCTGCCTGCCCTGCACCTGATTGCCTCACTACAAATGGTGTAGAAAGTTCATTAAAAGCCTGAAAAAGCCAATGAGAGCTTCAGAATTCTCCTTTACCCGCCTGCCTGGATCCACAGAGAACCTTCCCTACTGCCTGCCTGCACTACAAACATTACTGAAATCAAAATGGTTTCCCTTTCACTGAAAATTTTACCTCATGAAGCTGCTGCAGACATTGCTGGAAGGGCTTCACTTGTCTTCACTGGGGTCAGTGTGGTGACATATTAGATGGCACCAGATCAACTTTCCTGGCTGTAGGAGTAAATATTCACTGCCAGGCTGTTCCCTATAACTCAGATGTCCTTTAACTTCCATTGCTGACCTTCATAGAATGTCTTTTCCTGTTATCCACCTTCAAACCAACACATATTCTTTTCCCTCTGGGAAAATTTGCCTGCCTAAAGTGATGTTTCTGTCCTTTTAGTTCCTAGTACAGTAACTGTGTTTTTCCTTCATTTTCCAACTATTATCTTGATAAGGGAGCAAGAGTCCATAGCTAGCTCCAAATATCTCATGAAATAAGAATAAATTAGAAGGAATTGGAAAAAAATGCAATGGAATTGGCTGGGAAAACATGGCCTGGGAAGAAGGTCTAGTCATGCCATTTGCAACTAGTGGTGGGACTAGGAAGGAAAACTGAAGTGATGTTTTCTCATTTATAACAAATACCCTGTTGACCTCCAAAATGCTTCAACCTCAGTGAGGTAAGACACTAATAAGTTATCACAAGTCCCTAACTGTTCATGAGAAGGAACATTGAAACTGCCCTTCCATCTAAATTTGCTTTAATTCCAAGACTGGGGATGTTTAAGACTCTGCTTAAGTACCATTATGGGGTTCTGGAGTTAGGCTAAATTTAATAATGCTTAAACAATGCTTTGTCCTCGTGGATCTTTTCCTTCTTCTTTGGTAAGGTATTACGTGTAAAGGAATTGTTTTCATTCTTCCCTCTGAAAATATGCCCTCCCTATGGCTTGAGAAGATGTTTCAATCTTTTACCAGCTCTGTCCCAGGATTGAATCTAAATTTTGCTTTGGATACAAATCTGCAGTTTTATCTCATTGCATAAAATCCCTGCACTTAAATATGGATCATAATTAACAAGGACCATTCTACTCATTCTACTCATGGCACAACCCAGAAACTATAAGTAGGCGTAGCACACTGCATAGGTGAACACTGTATTCTTCCTGGAATGAACCCTTCTCATGAAATGATTTCCTGTGACAGGTGATAACAATCTTCCCCAATTACTTGTAAAAGTAAGTTGACAGTACAGAATTTCTCTGGAAGGCATTCTGTTAAGTACATCTCAACCAGTGTTTACTGTCAAGCCAGAATTTATGCCAGACAGGTAGAATCACTTTCTTTTATAAACCTATTATTAGCATCAGATAGACAACCAGGTTACAGAAAGCGTTTTCATTAACATTTACACATTACCAAGAGTCAAATATTTTATCTCCTGGTCCTTTCATAAGCAATTCCAATGACAATATAACTACTGATTTTTATACCAAATACTAAGTCCTGTGCTAAATGTTTTAAGCTTAATTTGACACTGAAATTAAAGATTTCAATGGGTTGAAATACATGACCTTTGATAATATTTGGGTCATGTCCTTTATGCAATGTTTGCTCACTACTGCTTTTTCCAGAAATGCTAGTTGAGTGATTTCCTTTTAGTTTCTTCATTTCTCCTTTCTAGGCAAGCAATGAGTAGTAAAATCAGGAAAGATGGTTTCAAAACATACAAAACCTGTTCCTTGTATGAATACAGCTTAAAGAATATAAACAGATGGGTTTCTCCCACAAGGACAGGTCATCATACCATCAGGGAAAATGAGTTGGCTGCTGCTGAGTTAAGAAGCAATGAAGTCATTGCTATGCACATAATTAAAATGTGATATTTCAAGAGGAGTGAATCCAAGGAGAAAAAATTACAGATAATACATACTGTGGTGTTTGATTTAATAAATGCCTGGGTGCAGAAGAAGCAATGGAAACAAATGCCAGCCAACATAGATAGGCAAAACAGCAATATGTAACCCGTAACATCCCCAACACACACCTCAACACACACCTTAGGATTAGTATCATATACTTGAGCTAAGCTCATTTGAACTATTTGAGTATTGCTAGCAGAGTTAAGATAGCTAGAATAGCTTGATGATCACCATGTTGGTGTCTAATAGAAGCCCTCTTCACTGTACTATAAAACAGACACATCCAGAAAATGCAGATCTGGCTGATGTCTCTATGTTGCAATGATAGTCCTTACATCTAGATCTGCATTAGTATGTGGACTATCTCAGGAAAAAAACCTCTTCTTGTCATGACCATTATTTGCCTTTTACAGGTAATCTTTCTAAGTAGAATTAGGCCTAACTGAAAAGAAAATACTACAGGGTTTTGAACAATGGATCCTATGCTCTCCCTGTCCAGGAAGCTGCCTAGTGAGGAGAAAACAGCAGATGTGCAAGCAACTGTTATCTTGGTTAAAAGAGATGCTTTTCTTGGGACCATATCAGTTTCATGTTTACAGTTCTTCTAAGGCTATATCTATATGATGACAGGCTTTCTGGTGAAAGCTGAGAAATTCAGTTGCAAATCTGAATGCTACAAAATGTGTGGCTATTTGGCAAAGGGAAGATTACACATCTGGATCTTTGACTCAGTTTTTCCATTTTCACCCAATATTTTCATACCGTTAAAAAACGCCAATTAAAAAAAAGCAGCCAATCTGGTGTTTTGGCGTTCTGAACAGCCAATTTGTATCTCAGAATGGTTGGTTCAATTGATTGTGCTGCTTTATATGGCCAAAATGAACAGATCAAGATAAAAATAGCTGATTAGGTAGCTGTACTGATTTGTATTAATTGATATGGTGGTATTGTAAACTCTAACTGATAAGTGCTTTACAAATGCAAATAATCTCTGATATCTTAGAATTCAGCAGTCTATCAGGAGTTAGATAACTACCATTTTTCTCCAGTTCTCCAGATCAAGAAGTGGCATTGAAAATAACTTGCTTTGGGCCTCCCTGGTGGCACAAGGGGTTAAGCATCGCACTATGAAGCAATCTGCAGCCTCTGCAGCACGAGTTCGGTCTCTGGCCGGACAGGGAGAAACCCACATGGCAAAGCAGACCTCTCCTGTTTCGCCACTTGTATGCATAAATAAATAAATCTTAAAAAAAAAAAGAAAGAAAGTAACTTGATTTGCTAAGACACAGCAAGCCAGTGTTCATTATCTACCAGAACTTGTGGATTCCTTTCTCAATGAGGCCTACGATCTGCAAAATGAGACCAAGCCACACATCTGGATTCAAAGACAGCACACCGGAGTTCACTTATGAGAATCTATGGAACAGGAATACTGCAAGACTAAAAAAAGAAAAAAAAAAAAAAACTGACAGAGAAATCTTATTGATATTCCGTTTTAAGATATGCGACACTGAAGTTCTCAAATATTCTAATTCTGGAGAATAGCCTATATTTTTTTCAAGCTATCAATCAATGTTAATATCGTAAATGCATTTCATTTAGCAAATTAAGGGGTATGTACACCAGGGTAGGAGATGTGGAGGTTATGATGCAGTTTATGTACAATCAGGCTTGTGTAGTAGATCTGATATTAAAGTAGTACAAGCCCTTGTCAGGGAATTACATGAATTTTGGATAATATTTGCATAATCAGGAGCTGTTTTTAAAAGAATTATAAGTATATATGTAAATGCAATTTACCTTTGCATTATATATGCCATTCTTTTGAAATAAAGATTATGGAGATCTATGAACAGGAGAAGACCCACTTTTATAGGCCTGCATCTAGGTTTCTCCATGGTAATGATGCTATAGCTGCCTTGAAAATGACTTTTTTTTTCCCTCTGGCATTGAATATGATGCTATGGAAAGATTAAAAAAGAAAAAAAAATACTAAGTCAAAGAATAAAATTGAAATAATATTTAAGGAAAATTATTTTCTTTCCATGTATTTTTAAATTTTACAGCTTTCAAAATAACCCAGCATACAGTACCCCTCAGATTGACTGACTCATCTCCATGTCCACACACTTTCTTTAAAAACAGAAAAATCATTTTTGAAAATGATCAAAACATAACATTTTGCTGGAACAGATGCCTTGCCTGCGCTCTGTGCCACATTTTTGTAGTATTTAAAATGAACGTTTCAGTTTTAAACACCATGGAATGACTAATCGCCAATGAGGAGGAAAAGAAGGTTTTGGCAGAAAGGAGTGCTCCCCTATACCTTTTGTCAGAAAAACTGTGGCTTCAAGTCTGTGTGCACCTCACCCTTGTCTGGTATATGCCCTTCTCAAGATTGCTGTCAACAAAAAGTATTTTTGAAAATTTGACTATTTTGAGTTAAAGAAAAGGAGTAATTTTTTTTTAAAGATTTATTTATTTATTTTATACAAGAACCCGGGTACAGGCCAGATGCACGAGAGGGTGAGAGGATTCATCAGAGACAGTGCAGGGAACAGAACAGGCAGACTGACGAAATACACTGCTGAGGGGAGCAGCGGGCGAGACAGGAGAGGTCTGCCACGCCATGTGGGACACTCGCTGGTTGGCCAGATCGAACCAGCGCTGCAGAGTCTGGGGGCAGCTTCACAGTGCGGCGCTCAACCGCCTGAGCCACCAGGGGAGGCCCAGAAAAGGAGTAATTTTTTTAGTGTCTGAGACCAATGTGAACTTTGGGATGATCTATTATTTAATTTGCATCCCTCATTCTATTTCATGCTTTCCTTTAAGTGTCATCTGAATTTTAACCTTTCAAGATATATTTTAAATTCCAACTTAGTATAATGTCCTGATTTGTCTCTCATTCCAGTGTAAGTAATAATGATGGTCCCCTTCTCTTTTAAAACTGACCTGATTTGAGAGACAAATTATGTAGTGATCTAAGTACGAAGACTCTGAACAGAAGAAGAAAAAAAAAAAGCACAGTAAGTTATTTTTCTTAGTGGATTTATTGATGGATGGATAAAAGCAGGTGACACTTTAAATCACAGAGGCTTCCCTAAGTTTCTCTAAGTTGGGAAGACTGACTAACGATATGTTCTTTTACTTTTCACTAGGGCAGGAGATGTCTCTGTCTTTGCCTTCTAGTATTCTCTCATATTACAGATAGCTGCTGTGACTAGTCTTTGGCCTGTTTTTCCTTCTCTCTGGCTCCCTCTGCATGTCTGTGAAACCTAAGAGATCAGTTGAAGAAAACACTCTAGAAGAAATGTTTTTCAAGGTCACTGCAACATAATAGAATCAAATGGTCATAACAAGCATCTTTAGTGTCAGATTGTATGAAGTAGGATTAAATTGCTCCATCTTTTAATAAATGTGTGCTCATTTCTTATATTAATGCACATATAGGTATTGGCCTGCTATAGGCATCAGAGATTTTTGTCTTGGTAAAGTTACTCAAATTCTCCAACTTCTGTTCTTCATGGAAAGAAATGATCAGGCAAGTCTGTTCTAATTTTGAAGTGTTGCTAAATTTCTAAGCCACTTGGGCAGAACTAGAATCTGCCATCAGGATCTACCAAAACTGTTTTTTTTTTTTTTGTAGTAATTATCAAGAGTTAATTTATTAACAAGCTAACAATAGAAATATAGATAGACTATATGGTCAAAAATACTATTTCATGATATATGGTATTGCAGTTAATGATAAATCACTGGCATTTCGTCTTCCTTACATAAAGTATTGCCTAACCCAAAGTATACAGTGTTTGTCAGGGTTCAATTGCACATTTCCTAATGCTGAGTTTTCCAGGAGGAGTCATGACTCACACCCTCTGAACAACATTGTTCATGTATAGCAGGCATATAGCCAGGTGCACAAATAGACAGGGGTTGGGACTATGCATTATTATTTCTTTACATCATCCTGATTTGTTATTTTGGGGGGAAAGTACCATTTAAGTGGATTCCTGAATTTCACAAGACATCCTGTATCTCTACGCAATGGATGGCATCTGTGAATGAAGGAAGACTTTGATTGTTAAATAGAATGTAGCAATGGATAATTTTACAAAACATTAACCTAAGCACAAAACTGTCTAGCTCTACTATTGCCACTGCAACTCTTAAATATAAAATGAGGGCCTTCCTGGTGGCGCAAGGCATTAAGCACAGCACTGTGAAGCTGTCCACAACTTCTACAGCATAACTTCCATACCTTTTTTAAAAATATGTATAAAATAAGGGTCTCCCTGGTTGCCTAGGGGTTATGTCTTAGTGCTTGGCCTGAGCTCACTGCTAAGGCCTGAGCTCAATCCTTGGGCAAGGATATAACCCACATATGGCACAGCAGACCACTCCTGTCTCACCTGCTGCTCCCTTTAGCAGTGTATTTCAGTAAATCTGCCTGTTCTGTTCTCCATTCTGTCTCTGATGAATCCTCTCAAACCCCACACATCTGGCCTGCACCCTGGTTCTTGAATGCAAAAATAAAATTAAATTAAAAAAAAGAATGAGTGTGGCTTATTTAAAAAAAATACATATAAAATATTATGTTGTTAGACAGTATTTACAATTAATTTATTTCTCACTTATATTAGTAAAAATTTGAGTGTACACACATGCTATATGCAAGAGGAATTCAGAAGGATTAAAAGATACAATTCTTTAACATCGATAACTTACAGTGCTATTGTGAGTAGCAATATGAAATTAAGAGAATATCTTATTTGCTGAATTGTTCAGGATATTTCATATTTTCTAGAATTTTAATTATTTCTGGTATACTTTGTTATTCTCTCTAATCCCTTCTTGTCAGACTGAACATTTCAATTTTGGAATTATAAAATACAATTGTCAATGACAGACCTTAGAAATCTAGAAGGAATTTAGAGAATTACTCCGTTAATAAATATGCACATATTTAGTAAATGCTTTATGAAATGTTAGAAAAAAATTGGGATCTTTAAGGATTATGGGTCAGTCAGTTCAGGGTGAAAAGTGACTATGTGAAGCAACCAGAATAGGATAGGAAGAACCTAAGAAGTCATGAAATGCTAAGAACACTGATTAGCAATTTCAGGGATCAGGGAACAAGGATTAAAGTTGAATGGATGAGGATTCTGGAAGATTTTTAAAACCAACCAATGCATGTAAGACTTGACTTGGGGACCACCTGAGGCGCTGATTAAGGAGAGACCTTGCTTATCAGTCTGGCATAATCAGTCTGCTTATTCAACAAATAACGATTTGAGTGAAAGAAGGCAAATTCTAAAAGCCAAACCACTTCAGAGAACAAAATTTTATCCTCACTTACAACATTCTAATGAGCATCACACTTAAAAAGGGATGAGTTGAGCAAAAGATATGTGGCAATAAGGTATTGGCATCATCATAGGGATGAGCCTCTCCACTTGCTCTATGATTTAACTGTCCCTCTGCAGTCTATTGCATTTTTTATAGTGTATTATTGTACATAGGATTTATTCCTTGGGATGGGTTGCTTGTAAGCTATAGTGTGGGGAAAAGGAGTTATATTCAAATATACCTGGAATGCTAAAGTCAATAAAATCAAACAAAATTCTTACTGTAGGATTTCTCAGAATATGTATGCCACCGTCCTTCATGCTTAACAATGGAGGGGTCTAGCAGGTGGCCCTTCCCTCTAATTTGACCATGGCATTTTTATTTCATGTAGTATCTTCTAGAACCAGTGGTTCACTGAGTAGAGCAGGACATGATTATTGGTGCAAATAAAATAATACAATATAATCTTATGTGTGATTTACAAATATAGATACAATATATTATAAAGGTACATGCATGTACAGTTTCACTAGGATGGAATGATTTGATAACTGCAAGGAATTCAAGTAATTCAGCCCTTGTTAATTTTTTTTTTGGCTTTAAGTCTTGTCAGAACTCTTCTGCTCATTAAATTCATAATCTCTCCTTATGAGGGAGCATTGAGGACGACTTTGCCGGAGTGGCTCACCCACTCACAGCCCCCAAATCAGCCTGTTCATCATCTGAGTGTTTTTTTTTTTTTTTTCCCAGCACACAAAGAAACTATTTTCTACTGGGTAGGGGCTTCCCCTGACCTTCCACCCACCCCTGTTAGGTGAGAGTCATCCCCAAAGAGATGTGTCATTCTTGGAACAGAACATCCCTTGGCGGAGATTCACTGAGTAATCATTCAGCTAGAAGCATAAATCTACCCTGAGGGTCGGAAAAACCCATAGTGAAAGAGAATAATGGGAAAGGGAATTGCATTCCAGGCTATTAGAATAGACACAGACACAAAGTGAATGTGCTGAGATGAAACAAGGGGATTTCTTCAAAACTCAAACGTGGAGCTCTGGGTGATAAACTCTTGCCCGAGTCATGATTAACTCTTCAGTCACTCAGGAAGAGATCATCCCTTCCTTTTTTTCAGGATAGAAAGGTGGTTAAACTACACTGAGCCATTTCCTGTTGAGTCCACAGTGCTGGTCGGGAACACAAAATTTATTCCTTTACCTCTTTCTTTTCATTGCTCCTCTTGTGTGTGTGGCTATCACAGTGACCCTGCAAAAGACATTAGACAAAGATTTAGTCAGAACTCAGGATTCTCCCATTAGTCAGAACAGCCTACCTGCAGCCAGACGGGCCTGGGGCAGGGAACAGAGTTGGCACCAGCCCTGCTCTGTAGGCTGGAACAGGAGCTCAGAGAGCTGTCCTTGCTACAGAGGCTGGCGGAGAGGAGAAGTTACTGCTGGGTGGGCCAGGCACAAGTCCAACAGGGATCAACATGTTCCCATCACGATTCAGGCAGACGCCTGGCACCAGGGGGGATCCAAGCTGGAATTGCCCAACAGGTGGGCAGAGCATTGCTCAGAAATTTAAAATGACTGGGGGCTTGATTTTCAAAAGGGCAGGATATGGAAGGAATTAGAAAATGGGTTTCTTGTCTCATTCCCCCCCCCCTTCTAATTGTGTGATCGTGGACAAGTTTCTTAATCTCTCTGAGTCTCAGATTCAGATAATGTTATCAAAGGCTTTTTTTAAAAAGATTTATTTATTTATTTTATACAAGAACCGGGGTACAGGCCAGATACAGGGAAGGGTGAGCGGATTCACCAGAGATAGAGCTGGGAACAGAACAGGCAGGCTGACAAAATACACTGCTGAGGGGAGCAGTGGGCGAGACAAGAGAGATCTGCCCTACCATGTGGGACCCTCACAGCCGGCCGGGATCCAACCAGCACTGCGGAGGCTGCGCCTGCGCCAACAGGGGAGACCCAAGGGCTTTTATTTTTTAAGGGAGAAATTAAATAATAATATTTAACATTTGATCAGCACTAACGGAAGATTAGGCACTGTACAAAAAACCTACTATGCATGTTACATTTTAATCCTCAAGACAATATTATGGGAACAGTGTCATTATCTTCCAATTGTTCCCTGATGATAAGATGCTGCTACTCCCACCACCGCTACTGCTATTCTTGGGAGAGAGGATGATATTCCTGGCACATGTCCCAGTGTGGAACTCCAGTCCTTGTGGCGGGAGAGAGGGCAAGATGATAGCAAGGCTGAGCTCTTCTTCTTGGTCTAAGTTTGTTAGCAAGGCCACCAAAAGCAAAGGTCAGCCCTATAAACTATGGCACAGTGAAGGGATCAGAGTACAGGGAGTCTATGCAACTCAATCTTCAAAACTGTGTCAGTGGACGAGTACAATGGAAGAACACCCAGATGAACCTTGGGGCCCTGGATTAACATCCAACACAATCCAGTTCAATAGAGAGGAGTCAGGGGAGGTAATCCAATCCCAGCATCTGGTCGGCTGGAGGAGGTTTGGGAAAATGGGACAAAGATTGAGGATCAACTCAGGAACTGAAACAGGGCTCAGTTGAAGATTGGGGATATTAATGGATTCCTGTGGATTAAATCTCCAAGATCAGAGGTTAAAGTTTATTCCAGGTTATTTCATTAATACTACAGTGTTGTATAATTGGGTATAGTGTACTGTAGTTGTAGTGGTGTGTAGCAGTAATAGTTAGCACACATTATAATGTGAAGTAGTGAGTACAGAGTACTATGGTAGAGTGTGAGCCATGCAGTACATGTAGTGTTGTGCTGTGTGGTGGTGTTTGCGGTAGTGTGCTGTTGTGGAGTATATACAATGTGATGCAATATAGGTGGAGTAGGGTAGAACAGGGTGGTATAGACTAGTACTTTATTGTGTTGTGTGGTGCAATCTGGTGTAATGTAGTGAAAGTGAAATGAAGTGAAAGAACCACTGGGCAAGGAGTCAGTAGACCTGAATTTGTATGCTTTCTGTGTCCTAATAGCTGTGTGGCCTTTAAAAATTTCATTTAGCGGGTCTCCCCTGGTGGTGCAGCAGTTGAGCACTGGGTTGCGAGGCTGCCCTCAGCCTCTGCAGCACCAGTTCAATCCCCGGCCACTGGCGAGGGTCCCACAAAAATAAATAAATACATACATACATACATACATAAATAATAAATAAATAAAAATTTCACTTAGCCCTTTTTGGCTAAGACATTTTGGCAGTTTCTTGTGTCATGTAAAATGAGGGAGTTGGAAAAGTTTATCTTGAAAGTCAGTCCTGAAACGTCCCACAGCTCAGTCTACTCACGAGACCTCCAGCAATTTATAATTTCTGACAAGATTTAGAGGTTCCTAAAACAGATTTTGCCCAAGTTTAGAATGCCAGATAAAGTTCCTGGAATACAGTCAAAAAAAGAAAAAAAAAAAAAGATTTTAGTATCAATCTAAAATCAGGAATCAAACTAAGTGAAAGGGTAACATATTATAACCCAATTCTAGTCAGAATTCTTTGCTAGCTGAAAAGCATTCTTAGAAAAATATTGGGCAGTCCAGCTGGTCGGAATCCAGTTCCAGAGGTTTCCTTTGTTATGCCCTAGTGTAGGCACAGATGCAGCAGCTGGAGAGTAGACAATGAATTTAGTCAAAATTGTGGGACTAGATGATCCTACCAATCCTGACCTCAATAACTATTGTCAGCAGTCAACTTTAGATGATTCCTCTGCTGGAAGTGTGAATTGGCACATTTTCAAACTATTTACTAATTAATATAATAATAAATATACCAGTTCAAAGTTAAATCATACTAACAGACTTGTTGAACATGAAAGACTTGAAAACATGGAAGAAATTATCCATTTATTTGACTTGTTCCAGTCCTGCCCTGAAGCAAATACCCTGAAGCACTGTTGACTCGGTTATTGTTCTGGCATTTACAATTCTTCATAGTTCTTAAATAATGTTATACTGATCTCTTTGATTTATAGATTTTAGACATTATCTGTTGGCTTTAGGTATTGAGTCTTTAGCTCTCCAGTGGCAGCATTCCCTTGGAGTTCACTTTCTCAGCTCATACTATGGTACTATATATGGAGGTTGAGACAATATTTGGTATTAAAACAATTGTGCCTATCAAATTTTTCAGCTGAGCATTATCAAGTTCTATGACTCTTTTGCTTGTTTTTCCTGAAGCCGTATTTTTTTAATTACTTAGTATTCTTTGTATGTATTTTTATAATTCAAAAACTTATGATGTTAATTTTTCACAACATGAATCACGTGTAATCTTTCAATTCTTGTTTCTGTTTTGTTTTGTTTGGAAACATCTCTAGGCCTGATTCAAAACTGTTACTCTGGGGCTTCCCTTTGTCCATCATCCTAGACTTTCCTTGTTTTTCTCCTTGTATGGGTTCCCTATACCCAGGGCCTAATGATGCCCTCTGTAATTACACACTGCTTTGATTTGAAGGAGCGATTCCTTCAGCCATTCTGTCAGACTGAAAATACCATGTTGGGGCAGAAACATGTCATGGCATGTTGTCATATGATAACAGTCCCTGACATACTTGTCATTTGAGTCACAATGTTTCAATTTATACTGAACTCCTTCAATACCTGGGGCACTATTGTCACACAGGAATTTCCCTTCTGTATCATCCTGAAGATTTTTTTTGCTTCACTTGTCTATGAGACTCCCATTTTTTTGAATCCTGTGTCTTCCTCTTTTAACATGATTTCCTCTTCTGGTGGGGAACATGTGCCATTAGCTCACTGAGAAATGGCACAAGGAAGACAAAAGATTTAAGACCTTGTATGCATGAAAATGTCTTCATTTTTACCCTTGATATTTAGGCTAAGTATTAGAATCCTAGCAGGAATTATTTTTTTCTTCAGAATCTTAAAGGAGTTACTGTGCCACTTTCTTGTTTCCAGTCAGATTTGAAAAAGTCAGACTCCATTTTGATTCTTTATCCTGTATGTATACTTTGCTTTCTTTTTCTCTCTATAGGCTCCTAAAATTGCTTGTTTGTCTCCAGCATTTTAAAATCTCACAATGATGTTTCTTGATGTATTTCCGTTTATGGTGATGCCCTGTGTGGAAGTCTTTCAATCTAGAAACCAATGACTTATAATTCTCAAAAAAATCAGCTAATTCATGTAAACATTGTTTAATCCATTTTGTGATTTGTCTCTTTCTTGATAGAAAACTATTTCAGATATTGAGTCTTCTGGATCTTTTCCTTTACTTTCTTTTTTTTTTTAAATTTATTTATTTATGCATACAAGAGCTGGGGTACAGGCCAGAGGCGCGGGGGGTGAGAGGATTCACGAGAGACATTGTGAGGAACAGAACAGGCAGATTGACCAAAGTACACTGCTGAGGGGAGCAGCGGGGAGTCAGGAGAGGTCTGCTGCGCCATGTGGGTTGCTCCCTGGCTGGCTGGGACTCAAACTTGTGCTGTAGTGGCTGCGGATAGCTTCATAGGTTGCATCTTAACCCTTATGCCACCAGGGAGGCACATCCTTCCCCGTTTTTTGTTTTTGTTTTTGTTTTTCTTTTGTGGGACCCTCGCTGGCAGCGGGGGAATGAACCGGCGCTGTAGAGGCTGCGGGCAGCCTCGCAGCCCTGCGCTCAACCGCTGCGCCACCAGGGGAGGCCCCACTTCCTTTACTTTTTTAAACCATCTTTTCTGGTTCTCACAAGGTGAAATGCTCTGCCTTATTCTTATTGAATACTTATTGTAAACAAGTATTCTTTTCATAATATATTTAGTGCCACATTGTCCACATTTTGTGCTTTTTGTTGTTTTTTATTGATCAGTTGACCAAAATCTTATCAGGAGATCACAGGAACCTAACCTTGTTTTTCCCTTAGGAGCAATGGTTCAGTATTCTGTAAGTCAACGTTATATAATGACTTTATAGAACATAGCTGCCGGTCCTGCCTGCAGGCCGACGGGGTTCAGGAACACGGCGGAGGGGCTGGGGATGAAAAGACGCGTGCACTCACATGGATGGCTGCAGGAACTCTCTTTATTCGAGGGGAGGGGCTATATATATAGCTCGGAAAGCCTGCGCATGCGCTTTACGTGGATTTGCAACATCCGGTTACTGTTGCATCAGCCTCCGCTTTGGGCGGAAGTGACTCATCTTTGGGCGGAAGCGACCACCACCCCAGGTCCCCCTGCTGGTGTAAGCCTGGTACTGACACATAGCTACCAAGAATAATGAGAAATTAACTATATATGTATATGCACACATATATATAATAAACATATGTATGTGTATGATGTTACATGAACATCATATAATTTTTCTCCTACCTACATCTTCCAAGTTGCTGTTTTTCTGCTGTATTAAGTGCTTTCATCAGTTGTTTACTAATGTTTGGCTTTTTTCAATGATACAGGCAAAAAACTAATACACTAGTTAAATTCTCAGTGAGTATATGATATTATATTGATTTTGTTGAGAAAACCCAATTATGTCAATATCCCTATAGTGGTTTTTTAGTTGGTCACATTACCAAAGATGCTTAATTTTTATTTTATATTATTTTATTGATTGATTGATTGATTTATAAAGATTTATTTATTCATTTACACAAGAATGAGGATACAGGCCAGATGCACGGGAGGGTGAGAGGATTCACCAGACAGAGCAGGGAATAGAACAGGCAGACAGAGGAAATACACTGCTGAAGGGAGCAGCGGGCAGGACAGGAGAGGTCTGCTGCACCATGTGGGACCCTCCCCCGTCGGCCAGCTGCGATCAAACCAGCTCTGCAGAGGCTGCGGACAGATTCATAGTGAGGCGCTCAACCACCTGCGCCACCAGGGAGGCCCATATTTTATTTATTTTGAAATTAGTTTTTATTTACAACACTGCCTATAATTCAGAAATATAGGTTCCCTCTCATTCAGAAACAGAGAATGCTTCTTTCAAAGAGAATATAGTTTCTTTACCTTCTCAGCTAATAATTTCACTTTTGAAAATGAATATTTATTTGTATTTTTATTTTTTAAGATTTATATATTTATTTATGCATACAAGAACTGGTGAGTAAGCCCGTGGTAGTGAGAGGATTTTCCAGAGAGAGAGGGGAGCAGAACAGGCAGATGTTCTGAAATCCACTGATGAGGAGAGCACCAGGCTAGACAGGAGAGGTCTACTGTGCCATGTGGGTTAGCTCCCTGGCTGGCGGGGGGATCGAACTTGTGCTGCAGTGGCTGGCGATAGCTTGATAGCACTGTCTGTAGCCCTGCACCACCAGGGGAGACCCCCTGAAAATGAATCTTTAAAAGGAATGAAAAAGAACAGATTAAAAAGTTTAAGCAATGAAGATGTTCACTGAAGTACAGTCATTTAAAAAACCTGTCAGCAGTCTATTTTATAATGATCATTTAGCTAAGTAGAACATCCAAAAAATCCAGTAAACTATTACCCAGTCGTCACCTACCATGTTTACAAAGAAGTGTTAGCATTAAAAACAAATGATTGTTAAAATATAAACAAAAGGAGCAATATAATATATTGTATTATGTAAAAAAATAATTCAGAAAACATATATAGACAGTAAAGTCACCAAATATTAATAAATGTATATCTGAATGGTAAGATTATATGTGATTTTTTTCTTCTCAATTAATTAGCAAGTTTCATATAAGAAGCGTTGTTTAAAAAGAAGAAAAGTTTATACCTAAGAAACAGTGTTAATAGTAAGTAGTCTCTTTTCCTTTAGTCTCAGGTTTCTAAAAATGCTTTTCATATGCAGAACTAGGATTCCACAGCCTTGCTTTGCTCAGAACTAAGGGATTTCTCAGAATGTGGGTATTTCATTGCTAAAGTTTGGACAGTTCTGAGCAAACTGAGTGTTGGTTACCCTATAACCAGAACTACTAAACAAAGACTATGGAAACAGACAAAATTCACTTGACAACTGAATTATATCTTTTATTGATACAATAATAATAAAAATCTTTAAGTTTATCCACATAGAAAACAAGCTTTATTAATTTTACAAATCCAGTAACAGGTGACCAAAAAAAAAAAAAAATGATGGCATTAAGCTATTTTGTTATGTCAAAATTAAATTATATTTTATGAGTTGCTTTTTCCTTTTAATTAATTGTATTTAATAGCTAATATGACAGAGTAAGAGTACATTACTATGTTTTATAATACTAGGAAAAGTAGGGAGCTGGTTTCCTTCCTGGCTTCTTTTCAATTTCCTTCTCTTGTTTTGCTTCATTCATGCAATTCCAGGTCCTTTTCTCTGGTCTTTTCATCTATATTCTATCAGTGACCTAAAACAATGGCTAAAGGCCTCACTTTTACACTGGGACTCTCAAATTTACCCTTTCTCCTCATTTACAGGATTTAATTTAAATCTCTGTTTCCTGTCATTTATCATATCCCAAACTACATTTTCCTACCCTAGTAGCCAAGATCCTGGAATCCCCCATGCAAATCAATCACTCTATCAAAATTCAGGTTATTATCAACTTTTATTCATTTGCCCCCTCACCAATCCCAAAGCAATCAATCACTGTCTTGACAATTTTATCTTCATAATGTCTCTTTATTTTGACAATTTCTCACTTTGTTGCCCATTCCTTGGTTCTTTTAAGATAGTCACTAATGATACCAGAAGTAGTGATAGTAGGCATTTTGTCCTTTTCAGTAGTCAGATGCCAGTCAGTTACTGTCTCTTCAAGGAATTCGACTAGTAATTTCTGCTCCTCTGAATTCTCTTTATACTTTTTTTTTTTAATAGAGGCATGTTTATTTATTTATTTATTTGTTTGTTTGTTTGTTTTTATACATGCACTGGGTACAGTCAGAAGTGCGGGAGGGTGAGATAATTCACCAGAGCCAGAGCGGGGAGCAGAGCAGGCAGAAGGACCGAGGTACACTGCTGAGGGGAGCAGCGGGCGGCAGGAGAGGTCTGCTACGCCATGTGGGACCCTCCTCCGGTGGCCGGGGAGCAGCTGGGGATCGAACCGGTGCCGCAGAGGCCACAGGCAGCTTCGCAACCCAGCGCTCAACCACTGCGCCACCAGGGAGGCCCTGAATTCTCTTTATTTTAACAATTATAATTTCGATAGCCACACTAATCTAGGAATACTACTGTAATTTGTTTTGCCTTTTTACTCTGCCAATGTTTCCTATATTATATCACCAAACAAAAAAAATTGTTGTTTTGTAGACATATTATATGCCTCAACTTGCCACCTTGATGCATACCAGATTTTGCTTGTCTAGGCATATCAGAAGCTTAAAAGAGATTTCCAGCATCTCCTATGCAGTTACCCTCATATGAAAAGTCAAGGAGAGACTTTCCTCATCACCTTCCCACTAGATCCTAGGACAGAAGAACTATCGATGGCACAAACAGCCTCCTTCCAACTTAGTATAATCCATACTCAAAAGAGTTCTAGAGGTATTTGGAAATTCTTCTAAATGGGAAATATCAAACAAGTCAGTTCAATCAAAGGTAAATCTCAAGCCACAGAACAGTATTATGATTTGCTTATTTTTTCTAGCATGTGAAGTAAAAAAAAAAAAAAAAAATCCTTAAATGCCTCCAATTAAAATAACTTAACTTGGCCCATGAAACTCTATAACATATCAAATTAGAAGGTGGCACATGTTAAGGTCTCTAATCTATAAACTTGGTACTCATGGTCAGCTTACTTGTTCTCTACAGATGAGACCTCAGGATCAAATCATGAGTTTAATTCCCAAGATTTGCAAATATATACGTAACCACTTCTCTATTTTCTTTGTAAATATGCATAGAAAATATAGAAGCAGTTTTCAGTAGGACCCTTTAAAACCATGGAACATGTTCTAATGGTATTTAAAATAAAAATTTGTAAAATAAATAATATTGAAACTACTTTATTTTATTTATGACTGGTTCGGACCTCCAAATAGGTTCCATCATAACCTTTAGAGTATTCCTGTTTTCTAGAAAATAGTTTTTAACAAGTCATAATAAGGATAATAAACGTTCATATTTCCATAAAAGTAATATTACATATACAATTGATCCCCATATTAAACTCGTTCTCTTGCTCGAAATACTTTAGTGACAAAATTCATGAGCATTTTGATTTAAAGTGCTTCAGTTGATTGGTTTGATGATCTTTGGCACCACTTAGACCTCCTGATCTAAGCTGATGAGTCTCTGTTTTGTTTTTTTTTTTTTTTTTAATAGAGGCATGCTTTATTTATTTGTTTGCTGGTTTGTTTGTTTATTTTGTTTATGCATGCACTGGGTACAGTCAGAAGCGCGGGAGGGTGAGAGAATTCACCAGAGCCAGAGCGGGGAGCAGAGCAGGCAGAAGGACCGAAGTACACTGCTGAGGGGAGCAGCGGGCGGCAGGAGAGGTCTGCGCGCCATGTGGGACCCTCCTCCGGTGGCCGGGGAGCAGCCGGGGATCGAACCGGCGCCGCAGAGGCCGCGCGCAGTTTCGCAACCCAGCGCCCAACCGCTGCGCCACCGGGGAGGCCCTGATGAGTCTCTGTTGACCTAAACATAGCCCTCTACATTCAGGGTCTGCATGAGGAAAGAGAAAATCTCCTTTCTAGCTTTTTCAAATTAGACCCATGGGCACACAACAATCAAACAGGCTATTTTTTCAATACAGACTAAACTAATAGTAGAAATTGAGATTCACTTTGTTCTACAACATTGAAACAGAAAACATGTGGTTTTATCACAGAATACTTTTCATCAAAGAGATATTCAAACTATCAATTTCCTTAAAATTTGTGTCAGGCAGAATTAGTGCACTTGTTTACCAGTTTTAGATTCTTAGAAATGCCAATGCAACTTATTGTTTCTTTTTTTAAAGATTTATTTATTTATTTATACAAGCACTGGGTACAATCAGAAGCATAGGAGGGTGAAAGAATTCACCAGAGCCAGAGCTGGAACAGAACAGGCAGAAGGACCGAAGAACACTGCTGAGGGGAGCAGTGGGCGGTAGGAGAGGTCTGCGTGCCATGTGGGGCCCTTGCCCGGTGTTCAGGATCAAACTAGCACTGCAGAGGCTGCGGGCAGCTTCGCAGCCCAGCGCTCAACCGCTGCGCCACCAGGGGAGGCCTGACAACTTATTTTTTTTTTTTATTTATTTATTATTTATACAAGCACTGGGTACAGTCAGAAGCGCAGGAGGGTGAGAGAATTCACCAGAGCCAGAGTGGGGAGCAGAACAGGCAGAAGGACCGAAGCACACTGCTGAGGGGAGCAGCGGGCGGCAGGAGAGGTCTGCGCGCCATGTGGGACCCTCCTCCGGTGGCCGGGGAGCAGCCGGGGATCGAACCGGCGCTGCAGAGGCTGCGGGCAGCTTCACAACCCAGCGCTCAACCACTGCGCCACCGGGGAGGCCCTGACAACTTATTTTTTAAGTAGAGAAAATAATGTTTATACTCTGTCTCAGAAATTATATTTCTTCTATTCCTTCAATCCTATCTTGCCATACCAATAAATGGCATGTGTTTAGAAAGACTGCTTAAAATGTCTAAAAGCACACTGGTATAATTTGTCAATCCAACCAAATTACTTCTGTTTGTATCTGTAAATCATGGATATGAATCAACTAATTATCACATAGACTTGGAGGACTGACCAAACGAATTGTGAAAACATGGTTTCTTTCAATTCAGTTGCCACATTTCTTTCTCCCTCAGTTCTGAGAAGAGATTATCCCATAAATATAATTAGCAACATTTTTTAAATTCTATGTGAATGTCAACAAGTTAGCAAGCCCTTTCTTATTAATGTAATCCATTCCAAAATAAAATATAAACATCATTTGCAGAACATATATTAAAATTAAAATTTCTATTGAAGAATTAAATTACAGTTTTGAATCTCAAAATGAAGGCCTCACCAAAATGCAGAATTCACAAAGGAAATGGTGGAGAACCAACCCCAGAAAGCCTTCATCAAAGTAAGACCATAAAAGGAGATCAAAGTAGGGAAGGAGTTTTGAAGTGTCATCTTTCAAAAGAACCACTTATGTAGGCAAACCACTTCCAACCTTAAGGGATTTCTTGGGGGATGGGGGGTCTGGAAGTGAGTTGTTGCTACATACTCATTCACAAGTACAGATCCATATGGAGAACTTGAAGCACTCTGCTAGAATCAGAGTCCACCTTGAACAACAGCCTTATTGATGCCAGAGGAGGTTGACAGTGGTCTATGACAGAACAGAGAGAATAGAAAGGACTGCATAGAGGGAATACTCTCTCACCCGTGGTAAGACAAAAAGTGTTTGAGTTTTTCTCATGGGCCACACCAAAAATAAAAGGCTTCAAACCTTAAACCTTAAGTGGCATCTCAGAGGAAACTTGGAAGGAAGGAGACTCATCAGAAGTGGGGGAGCATGGGAATGACCGTCTGAGAAACCAGCAAATTGAGTGGGATGGGGCCACCTTACTACAGTATCAGTCACTGACTGAATAGAAATTTGGGGAGAAGAACAAAGTGAAACATGCCCTTTCCCGGATGGTGGGTGGCTGTCTAATATAGGCCTTAACAGAAGGAAGGAATGGAGGAATCTGATCTTAGAATGAAATTGAAATTATAATTATCTTAACCTGGACACACTTATTTCGCAATTGACAGGTTTGTAATTTAAAATGATTTTAAGTCTGTCTGTAATCAAAGAACTACTGGGGAAGTGGTGGTGATCTGACAAATAACCCCTACCAAACAGACACTTTCAAGAAACAAAGAGAGACAAAGCAAAGTTGCATTTAGTTACATTTTGGCAGCATTTTGGTCAAGACTTTTCACATATTGATTTATATTTGGGTTATTAAAGTTAATTCCTTGAGTAGTTATTAAGAGTTTACTACAAAGGAAGCTTGGAATGTCAAAAGAATATGTGGTTGAGATCAGAACATCAGTCTTTGAATATCAGATCTTTACCTAATTCACAGTATTAAGGAACTTGACCATTTCGAACCTCGGTTTCCTTATTAGTTGAATGAGGGAAATAAATTGGGATAATTTTGAGGCTTTAGTGGAATAATGGAAAGTCTGGTTACTCTGGTAATTAACAACTGGAAAATGCAATTAATAGTCCCTTTATAGCTCATAGTCCTCCACTTTTTCAATGAGTTTGAAAAAAGGAATATCAGTACCTGTTTTAGGAAATTATTTGTAATTTTGAACAAGTTCTTTCTTGTCTTTGGAAGAATTACTATTCAAACACACTAATTAAACAGTCTGCAGACTTCTTTCACAGCCACATAAGGACACACATCCACACAATAACACCAATGACCAATAACATTAATATTAGTTAACCACAATGTCACACACCTCTGAAACAAGTATTCAAAAAGAAAAGCTAGAATTATCTTTTTGAGCACATGTCTCATTATAAGGACTGCATCTTGAGTAGTGCCTAAAATACACTGACCTTGTGCTTTTTAAGTGTTCAAAAAATGTAGTTTCAGCACATCCCAAACCTCAAATGACTTCTTTCAGGCTGTTGAAACCCTCCTCAGTGAAAAACCACTCATATTTTGGTGAAGGATGACTCTACAAATTCTGCTGATTTTCTTCTACATGCAAGATCCTGAGCTATAACTATGTGGATATTAAAATGACTAATACAGTCTCTAGTCCTCAAGGAACAGTAGGATTGGGAAAAAAAAAAAAAAAACAGCCTGGCTGATCACAGTAACAGAGAAAGACATTCTCTGCTAAATTCTCATTTGGGGTGGGGTGACAGGGAGTCAGGTAAGAAAGTACCACAAACATTCTAAAAGGGCCAAGGAATTAGTATCCCAACCAACCATTTCTGCTCTATACCTCAGGCTTTATAATTGTATGTTTCTCTGACCCTCTTCCTGACTAGAAATTTCCAAAAGACCAGTGAAATTCTTAAGTATGGATGGCGTCATCACTTGGCATTCCTCACTGCACGTACAGGCTATCCTGGACAAGGAAGTCTAGGGCTGGACTGTGATAGAGCCCTGTCAGGAGGATGTTGTACTTTCCCTGACCTGATTGAATACTTCACAGTCCTCAGGCCTCTTTTTCACCCCATGCCCTCTCTACACATTTTTAATCATAATGTGACAAGAAATGTTAACCATAATCTATATGTAGCTTCATTAATCTATAAGGGGTCTGAAGTAATTTCCTTTCATTTATATTCATTCAGACTCTCTTTCTCATCCATTCTGATTCCCAGTCTTCTCTTTATGGTGTTTATTCTCATACTCTACTGGAGACTTGGGAATTTATTTTTCCAGTCCCTCTGAACTCCATCTCTCCTAATGCTGCTAGGCTTTATATAGTTCCTTTTCTGAAACTTTGACCCTGTCTTCATTATTTGACATTTCTTTACAGGGGATTTCATCAGTCAGTTTGCAGAGCATATTTCCACTTGTCTTTTCACAGCATCCTGAATATTATCACTGGTGTTCTTCTCTGTGGGGACCTAATTCTTTACTTTCATCACCTTATTACAAATAACATTTTTGGGACAAAAATAGCCAGAGTGAACACATTTATATATGCCTTTATTCCTCTTAGCAATGCCTTCCATGTCTCTATATTTAAACAAATCCATAGAAAATTAGCCTTCTCCAAAGACAACAATGTGCCATGTCTATAGTCATATGCAAATGTAACGATCTTGCCTTAACTGTGTCTGTCATGCCCAGGCAACATTATTCTAAAGAACAAATTTATTTTTATTTGTTTAAAGATTTATTTATTTCTGTATACAAGAACTGGGGCACAGGCCAGAGGCATGGTGGTTGAGAGGACTAATCAGAGACAGAGCGAGTCAGATTAGGTCTGCTGTGCTGCAGTGGCTGCGGATAGTTCATAGGTTGCATCTTAACCCCTTGAGCCAGCAGGGAGGCCCTAAAGGGCAAATTTAAAGGAATGTTAGGTGGGATACCATTTTTAGAAGGTTCATGAAAATCCCTATGTCTCCTTTCCTTGAATATTTTAATATAACCAGTTTTCAGTAATTATTAATGCACATAGGTTGCGCTAATTTGCACCACTTATATATTTTTTTTGATTCAATGAAACTCTGTTGACCTCTCTAAATTCTTAATACCACACTTACTGTCTTGTCCTATCTGTCTGTCAACAATTCTTTTTAAATCTTTTCTTGTTTCCTTCTTCTCTATCTGATTTGAATTATGAAGTCCATGGGGCTTAGATCTGGATCCTGTTTTCTATCCACATTTTCTCCCTTGGTATTTTCATCTTATCTCATAGCTTTAAATATCATCTACATGCTGCTATCTGTCAACTTAATGCCTGACTCTCTCCCTTGAGTTGCAGATTTATATATTTAAATATTTGGCTTCTTATACATCTAATAAGCATTTCAAACTTAATATGTATAAAATGGATTTCTTTCTTTCCCATTATTCACCTACCACCTCTATATTGAGCCAGTCTGTTTTTTTTTTCATGCTTCCATAAATTAATTACAAAAATGCCCAGTTGATCTAGTCAAAACTTGAAGTGTTCACCAATTCATCTATTGATCAAGACATCCTACAGTTTTATCTTTAAAATGTATCTTTAAAATGTATCTCAATAATATCAATTTTCTCTATTTCCACTGTCATCTCTACCAAACTCTCATAATTTCTCACCTGGGGTACAGGCCAGAGATGCGGGGCGGGGGGGGGGGTGAGAGGATCCACCAGAGACAGAGTGGGGAACAGAACAGGCAGACTGACTGAAATACACTGCTGAGGGGAGCAGCGGACAGGACAGGAGAGGTCTGCTGCACCATGTGGGTTTCTCCCTGGCCAGCCAGGGATCAAACTTGTGCTGCAGAGGCTGTGGATTTCTTCATATTGTGGTGCTTAACCCCTGTGCCACCAGGGAGGCCCTGCAATAGCTTTGTAATTCATCCTTTTACTTCTATTCTTACCTTCCAACATCCATTTTCCATGGAGAGAATGATTCTACTTTTTTTTCATTGTTAAATTTTAGTCCGATCATATCATAGCACTGTTTGGACATTTCCATAGCTCCTCATTATATCCAATGTAAAGTCAAATTATTTGTTATGACCAATAAGACCAAACTGGATTTGTCTTCCTTTTTCATTTTTCTACTGTCACCCCTCATATTCATTTCAAACTTTCTATTCCTGAAACATAAAAAGCTCAGGTCTTTTAGACTTGTAGTTCTCTCTGACCAAAAAACTGTTTTCCATAGTTCTTCCTATAAATTCAGTTATTTTCATATTTCAGTCCTTAATGCAGATATTTCCTGCTCAGAGACCATTAGATGATTACTCTATTCTTCTCAACACTTTTTACAGTCTTGATTTCATTTGTTTATTTTAGTGTCTCCCTCACCAAGTAGAATGTATACATTCTTTCTGACTATTTTACCTGTGTCCTCAGTGTCTGATACTAAATATTTATTGGAAAGATCAATTACTCAATCTAAGTATATCTTTATGTGTTTCCTTAATTTAGAAATATACTAGATAACATAACTTTTTTTCTTTTCAGCAGAGCTGAATGTTTGTTTTGCAAATTTTCCCCCCTCATAGCCAATATCTTTGAATCATTATCAAATCATGTTTTTCTTATATAGTCTTTATCTATTCATAACATAATTTTCTTTAGAAAAAATTGATTCAACTTCAGTCTAATATAGTATACAATTATTTTCCAACTAAAACACCTAAAAATTAGACAAGCTATACAAACAGTGGTTTTCAGATAATAAATATCTGGAAGCACCAGACAGTAGTTCCTGAGAGAAGTAAGGTGAACAAGATAAATAATCACCATGCCAAGTTACCTAAGGATAACTTTCAGGCCATAGATCAGCAAGTGGAAAGCCAGGAAGAGCCTTAACATTGAATGAAACTTGCGGTCAGAGGAAGTTAAAACTGTTAAAATTCATAGAGCAGTATGCCAAAGAGGAGAGAACTTCAGAGAGAGAGGGGAGAAAGATCCAGAAATCTGCAAATGTTCCCTCTCAAGTTTCAATTGAGTACTACTTAGTATTAAAAAAATTTCCCCATGTTAAAAAAAAAAAAAATCCCCAAGGTCAAAGAGAGATCAAAGAAACAGAAATAACTATTCTTTGAGGTCATACATTCAGATTGGAAAACTTCATAGTCCACAAGAAACTGGATATTAGAAGGATATGCCTTTAGCATCAGGAAAAAAGAAAAGAAAAAAACATAGCATTAGACCAATATCTGTCTTAAACCTACCTCTATATCTTAAAATACAGTAATAAAATGATTAAATTGTTTCCAAATTGTTCTTTATTCCAAAATACAGTTTACATTATTAATAGGAATGCAAAATATCCAACAACTAACAAGATAAAATTCAAAATGTCTAGCATAGAATCAAAAGTTGTAAGGCCTTAAAGGAAGTAGGAAAATATAATCCGTACAAAGGAGAAAAGATAGAAAAAATATATAGATAAACTATTAGTATATAAATACATTAAAACAATTATTATTACTATAGTCCATCAATCCATCAGTTCAATAATCTAGCAATTTGCTTAAAGGACAGATTAAGTATGTTAAGTAGAAATGTGACAAAATATATAAATTCAATTTTTAGAAATTGGAAATACAGTAGATAAAAGCAACAACAAAATAACACAATAAAATAAAATACTAGAGGACTTGACGTAGTAATAAAAACAGCACATTATGAAAGAGACCAAAGGGAAAAAATGAACAAAGCATCAATAAACTATAGGATATCAGTAAAAAAGCAAAAATCAAAGTAGGGCCTCCCTGGTGGCCTAGGAGTTAAGTCTCAGCGATATCACCACCAAGACCTAGTTCGAGCCTCAGCCATGGAACTGTACAACACCGGGTGCAGCAGACCTCACCTGTCTCCCTCACTGCTCCCCTCAGTTGTGGATTTCAGTCAGTCTGCCTGTTCTGTTCCTCACTCTGTCTCTGGGAAATCTTCTCAGCTCCTGCACCTCTGGCCTACACTCCAGATCTCCTATGCAAAAATAAATGAAATAAAATAAATCAAAAATCAATGTAGTTGGAGTGTCTAAAGGAGAAGACAGAGGACAGGAATATATTTGAAGAAACATAAGATTTACATTAAGGGATTTTAACAATGCTGATTCCTCCAATGTATGAGTGTAGAATGGCTTTCCATTTCTGTGTCTTTTAGTTCTTTTAACAATATCTTATGCATATGTATATATACACATATATATTTAACAGTATCTTATATACAGGGAGAAACAATGATGACAAAATTTATTTACATAGAGTACATAGGGAGTGAGGAAAGGGAGGACTGAGAGAGAGTGTAGATGAGAAAGAGAGAGAGAGAATGAATATAGGGCAGCTTGCTGCTAGATGCATTTATCCTACCCCAGACAGACAGACAGCATCAATGTTGCAGCCTGGATCTAAGCATGAGCACATACCCTGCCCCCCATGCAAAAAACAGCTGTCTCTTGCAGCAGAGGAAGAAGTAGCTACAAATGCAAAATGGCAGCTGACCACTCAGTAAGGCAATCCTGTATGGCTTCATGGGAGAGAGGGCCATTGCACAGATCAGAAGCACCATGCTGGGATCAGAAACATGCCACCTGACTGGCAGAGAGAGGACTGGATGGACAGCTGATGAAAAGACCTGAGTGCAAGGACCAGAGAGCAACCTGACACCATTCACCAAGAAAGCTGCTTTTCAGACCCTATTAGCTCCATGACAGCTGTGCTCCCACCCTGACTCCCTTAGAAGGTTTGGAGCATGGAAGGCTCAACATTGTACCTTCAGGTGTCATTCATCCACAACTCTGGAGACTATTAATCCCAGCCAAGGATTAACAGGACCAGGAAATCTAGGAAGATGGTGGTTCCACCCACTGCACTGATCCAGTACAGGCTGACCCAATGCAGAGCAATGACATGGGTCCACCAGACTGGGCATACTTGGCGTGCCAGTGCAACACACCTGGCCTAATGGCATCCACTTCTAGGCTGAGTGATGGTTTACCCCACTGTGACACTTCCCATGACTGTCACCCACTCTCTAGCCCCATCCTGTCCATGCAACTGATGGTGCAATGCACAGTGCAGTAGAACACCCTGAGAATGTCCTGCCGGTCTGGTTGGTACAGTAGAACAGACCCTCTGCTCCTGTGTGGGAACATACCCATGTCAAAGCTAGCTCCGCGCAAACTCACATGCAGGCAAACAGCCACAGGCCAGCCTGCAGCAGCTGCAGTAAAGACCTGCACCTCCAAGGGGACTGACAGTTGTCAGTGGGAGCTGGGAGCCACCAGAGCAGGGCAGCCACAGCGACAGGCCAGACCAATGCTGCTATGGCAGCCCCATGGAACCAGCTTAGAGCCTGCCCCTCCAACATTTTCAGTGTACAGATCTTTCAACTCTGTTGTTACATTATTCCCCCAGGTATTTAATTGTTTCTGATACAATTGTAAATGGGACATTTTGTCTTAATTTATTTTTCTTTTAGTTCATTTCCACAAATAGAAATCAGGGAGATTTTTGTATATTGCTTTTGTAGCATGTCACTTTACTATGCTGATATATTGTCTCTAATACTTTTTTTGTTTTTTTACTGGATTCTTTGGGGTTTTCTCTGTGTTATATCATCTGCAAAGAGTCGTTGTTTTATTTCTTCTCAATTAAAAAACAAAATCACATTAGATTCTTTGTTATTGGAAAAGTGCTAGTAGTTGGAAAAGAGTAGAAGAAAATCTTTAAAATATGTAAAGAAAAAGGTTAATTACCAGAAATACCTTTTAAAATTTAATAAAATAAGGGCCTCTCTGGTGGTACAAGGGGTTAAGTTTCAGCACTATGATGCTACTACAGCCACTGCAGCATGAATTCGATCCCCAGCCAGAGACTTAACCCACATGGCACAGCAGACCTCTCCTGTCTTGCCAGCTGCTCCCCTCAGCAGTAGATTTCAGTCAATCTGCCTGTTCCACTCCCCACTCTGTCTCTGGTGAATCCGCTCACCTCACCCATCTCTGGCCTTCACCCCAGCTCTTGTATGCATAAATACATAAATATAAAAAATAAAAAAGTAAAATAAACATAAAAAGTTGAAAAAATTCATTACCTATACATTTGAACCATATGTAATATCAAGTAAAGCATTTGGACATGTATGGTTAATTTTATATGTCAACTATGCAAGGTTATGGTGCTACGTTGTTCAATCTAACATTACTCATATCATGTTTTGAAGGTATTTTGTAGATATGATTAACATTTATAATCATTGGCTTTGGGTAAAAAGGAATGTCCTCAATAACGTTTATCAGCCTCATTCAGACAGTTGATGCCTTTAGAGCAAAAACTGTTTCCTGGAAAAGAAAGAATTCTGCCTCCAAATTGTAACATAAAAACTCTGCTTGAGTTTCCAACCTCTTGGCCTGCTGTGCAGATATCAGACTCGCCACTTCCACAGTCACATGAGCTAACTCCTTGAAATAACCATGTATACACAAAACTCATATATACATATGCATAAATATATGCATGCATAATACATGCATGTATAAATATCTACTCTATTTCTCTGGAGAAACTTGATTAATACAAGACAGGAAGAAAATAATACCAGTCAGAAATCTGGACATACACAAAGAAGTGAAGAGCACTGCAATGGATAAGTTTGTAAAAAATTATAAGTCTTTTCTGTTATTGAAAATGTTATTTATTAAATGAGTGATGGTGGGTGTATATCTATTACAGTTTTTATACCTAATATTCATTTAGAAATGCCAATATGTCAATAAACTGGAAATCACACAACTTTGTTTTTTCTTCTGCCTTGTTTGTGAAAGGCCAGCAAAACTCTTAAATCCCAATGTTAAAAATAATAAATCCAGGCCTCCCCGGTGGCACAGCGGTTTAGCGAAGGACTGTGAAGCTGCCCGGAGCCTCTGCAGCGCTGGTTAGATCCCCACCTGCCAGCGAGGGTCCCACATGGCACGCAGACCTCTCCTGCCGTGCCCGCTGCTCCCCTCAGCAGTGTACTTCGGTCCTTCTGCCTGTTCTGCAACTCGCTCTGGCTCTGGTGAATTCTCTCACCCTCCCACGCTTCTGACTGTACCCAGTGCTTGCACAAACAAACAAACAAACAAACAAATAAATAAATAAATGATTCTTTAAAAAAAATGAACCCCCAGTTTCTATAGTAGAGAGAAGTGACTGTATGTTCCATACTGAGGTCCAGGTTTGCTAATGAGTCTGTGATACCTAAGCAGCCAATTTCACACCTCAAGTATCCTGCTGTATCCCTTCCATATCCAACTTACCTCTGCTGATCTAAGGAGACATTAGTCATTTGTTGCCTGGGTGGTGACGGGAAAGGAACTGGTTCCTGCAGATCCAAGTTTTACTGGGTCTGGCGGGTAACACTGTAGCCCCTGCCTCAGCCTTGAGCCAGTCACCAGTTGTCCTCTGGCCAAAGCTGCCAAAAACAGCTGAGAGTCACCGTGACTGTGTTCCTCCCTGCTTAAAAATGCATTTCCTCCAAAAGACCTTCCTGACCACTCTCGCTATACATTCAGTCTGTGTTTCTCGCTCTCTTTTTTCATTTTCTTTTCTTTGTTTTATTATTTGAATGATCATCAGTAGTAGAAGGATTAAAATGTAGAGAAACAAAGTGAAGGAAAAGGAAAGCAATATATTAAGTCTATACTTTCAACTAGATCGTATTTTTTAAAAAAAGATTTATTTATTTATGCATACAAGAACTGGGAGACAAGGCCAGAGGTGCAGGGGGAGAGGAGTTGAGAGGATTCACCAGAGACAGAGTGGGGAACAGAACAGCCAGATTGACTGAAATCCACTGCTGAGGGGAGCAGCAGGAGAGACCAGAGAAGTCTGTTGCACTGTCTGGGTTAGCTCCCTGGTCGGGGATCGAACTCATGCTGCAGTGGCTGCCAAAAGCTTCATATTACTGAGACTTAATACCTTGTGCCACCAGGGAGGCCCCTATTTTAAACAACTTTATGAATTTTATTTCAGCTTTATTGACATATAATTTACAAAATTACAAGATATATAATGTGTGCATCAAGTTGAATGAACATATGTATACATTGTGGAAAGATCTCCCCCATCTAATTAATTAGCATATATAAAGCACACACACACAAATACACATGCACACACACACAAATATATGTTTAGTTTTTTAGGTGAGAACACTTAAATTCTACTCTTAGCAAATTTCAATTATCAATAGTATTGTCAACAATAGTCACCATGTTTTATGTTAGATCCACTGACTATATTCCTTTTATAGTTAAATGTCTTTACTACTAAAGTTTCCTGATTTTCTCCACCATCCCCAATCACTGGCAACCGCTTTTCTATGAGGCTGTTTTTATTATCTCACAATAAAGGATACCAGTAGGTATTTATCTTTTTCTTTGACTTACTTCATTTTAGTATAATTCCCTCAATGACTGTTAGGTAATTGAAAATGGCAGGATTTTATCATATATATCACCATAAAAATGTGATATATATATATATATGAACATGTATATAGATAGCATATGCATATTATACACACACACACACACACACACACACATATATATATATATATATATATATACATCTTTATCCATTCATGTGATGATGGACACTGAGGTTGTTCCTATATCTTAGCTATTGTGAATAATGCTGCAATGAATGTGGGAGTATAGCTATCTCTTCGATATCCTTTTTCATTTCATTTCTATATATTCTGAGAAGTAAGATTGAAGGACATTGTGGTAGCTTTATTTTCAATTTTTAAGTAAACTCTATGCCATTTTCCATAGTAACTATACTAATTGGCTTTTGTACCAACAGTGCACAAGGGTTCTCTTTACTCCACATTATCTCTAAAACTTGTTTTCTCTTTACTTTTTGTCGATAGCCACCTAACAGGTGTGAGGTAATATTCCATTGTGGCTTTGGTTTGTATTTCTGATAATTGGTGGTGTTGAGCCTCTTTTCATGTGCCTATTGTGAAAAATATCTATTCAGTTTCTCTGCCCATTTTAAAATCAGATTGTTAGGTTGCTTTTGTTATTGAATTATATATTATATTACAATATATTTTAGATATTGATTTATTATCAGATATATAACTCACAAATATTTTCCCCCATTTCATTAGTTGTCTTTTCATTTTGTTGATCAATTTCTTTGTTCTTCTATAGAAACTTTTTGATCGAATATAGTCCTACTTGTGTACTTTTGTTTTTGTTGCCTTTGCTGTTGATGTCAGAACAACAAAAATTATTACCAAGACCAATGTCAAGAAATTTTAATCATCTCTTTTTCTTCTAGGGGTTTTATGATTTCCATTATTTCATTCAAATCTTTAACACATTTTGAATTGAATTTTTTGTGTGGTATAATATAGTGGTCCAGTTTCATTCTTTTGCATGTGCCTGTCCAGTTTTCCTAATATTGTTTATTTAAGACACTTATTTTCCCCATTGTATATTATTGATTCCTTTGTCATCAATTAACTTGCCATATATGTATGGGTTTATTTCTGGGCCCTTTATTTTGTTCCAGAGATCTATGCATTGTTTCCATGCCAATACCATATAATTTGAAACAGTATAGCTTTGGAATATAGTTTGAAATCTATAATCAAAAAATTAAAATTAATAAGGAAATATAGAAGAACAAAAAGAGGCAAAAACAACTTTGAAAATTGCAACAAGGTTAGAGGATTTAGACTACCTATTTTTTAAATTACATTCCAAAGCTGTAGTAAACAAGATAGGTAGCATCAGCATAAATATAGACAAATAGATAAATAAAGCAAAATACAGAGTTAGGAATTCAAGTCAATCATAATGTTCAAGACAATTTAACCAGAAAAGAATAAATTAAGGTGGAACAATTGACTGACATTTGCCAAAATAATAAAGAAATTAAATAATATCAAAATTACCATACATAAAATTTAATCCACACTATCAATAGATTGATTGTACAACTAAATTGAGACCCAAAACTGTAAACTTTCTAGAAGAAAAGATGAAAGATCTTAGTGACCTTGAATTAGGCAAGAATGTTTTGAATACAGCACAAGAAGTACAAATTATTTTTAAAAAATATAAATGGGAATTAATCAAAATTAAAAACCTTTGTTCTTCAAAAAATGAAAAAGCAAGTCACAGACCAGAAAAAAGTATTTTCAGAACATATATCAATTATAAACTTGTATTTGGAATATATAAAGTACTCTAAAACAATAATAAGATGATAAATAACCCATAAAATAAGGGCAAAAGATTTGAAAAGACACTTCTCCAAGAATATATTGAGATGACAAATAAGCACATGAAAAGATGTTCAACATTATTAGTCATTATAGAAATATAGCTTGAAACCACAGTGAAATTCTATACACCCACTGGAATGGCTAAAATCAGAAGGCCTGATCTGAAGATTCGGAGCAATTGGAACTCTCATACACTGCTTTGGGAGTGTAAAGTGAAATGGTACAAACACTTTGAAAAAATCCTTGGTAGGTTCTAAAAAAGTTAAGCATATACCTATTGATCGATGATAATGAGCATGAAAGTACAGGCCAACACTTTGGAAACATAATTCCTTTAGGTGATTTGCTCAGGCAAATACTCTCAGAAGACCTCTGGTGAGAACCATTCCTTCAAAACCCTCGGAGGCTGTTAGTTATTGAACACCACCTCATGTATTCAGTCAATAATCAATTACCAAGATTTTATTAAGCACTTACTTATCCGGTCTGTGCCAGATACAAAGGATAAAAAAGGTATAGAAAAGGAGATAAAAGTGTTGATGTCAAGAAGTTCCATAATGAGAAATGCAGATGTATGGATAAACAAATTACATCAAATTCTAATTTTTGTCATAGAAATTTATAACAAATGCAAATATAAGGGGTGATTAATTTTACTTTAAAAGTCTCCAGAGAAAGGAACATTTGAACGAAATCTTTGAAATGTCTGAATCTTTAGAAAGAAGATTCGGGAAGTAGGAAGCATTAGGCAAAAGAATCCCAGAAAAGTGAAATGCAGAAACCAAAGAATTAAGAGTACAGTGAAAAAGGGCATGTGCAATATGGAGAGAGAACAGATATGAAGTGTGTTGCTGAATCTGTAGTACAGTATTATTTCAGATATTTCATCTATAGCTCACATTTTAGATCACTCCTTATTAGGGCATGACTATCATTTAATAATGAAATAAAAGTAAACAATTATATAATAACATACTAAAGTGCAATATGTGCAATAAGGTTTAGCATTATTTTATAAAAAATTTATTTCAGTTCTATGGATGTATATGTTTATTAGTGTGTGTATGTATGTACTCACTAAATGGATTTTTATCCACCAGCAATTTATAAAACATTGGTATAGGACATGGAGACTATTAAGTGTGTAAGCAGAGAATCACGTAATTTAGGAACAGAGTAGAGAGAATGGGTTTCAAAATAGTCATTGTAATAGTCAAAGAAAATATTGAAATTTTGAATTAAGACTGTGTGAGAGAGACTAAATATAAACATGAGGGAAAGAGAAACACAGTATACAATTTGCAAGACTTATTTGTCTCTTAGATATAGGTGTTAGGAGTTGGAGGAATTTAAGATAACACCCATTTACCCTTAAATGATAAGAGAGTAAAACCAACTAAGCAGGAAGACCATGAGAAGAAATCACCTCAACTATTGTGGTTTGTTCCAAATATGAAAGCCTGGATCAACAATCAAAAATAAATTAATTCATTATATCAAAATAGACTAAAGAAGAAAATCACATGATCATGTTCATAGATGCAGGAAAAACATTTGAGAAAATCCAATACCCATTCATAATAAAAATTCTCAGAAAGGTAGGAATGCAGGGAAATGTCCTCAACTTGATTAAGAAAATTTCCCAAAAGAATAAGGCTAACTGCCCCTCATACTTAGCATTGAGAAACTAGAAGCTTTCTTATCCGACTACCAGAACAAAGCAAGTATATCCTGTCTCACTACTTGTTTTCATTATTGTACTGAAGTCCTAACTCATGCTAAAAGCAAGAAAAAGAAGTAAAAGATGTTGACTGGGAAGAAAGAAAACTGCCTTTGTGCTCAGAAGACATAAAAATTCATATAGAAAAAAATTTTAACAAAACCTCTGGGAATTAATGAAACTTTATATCAAGGTTGCAGGATACAAGGGTAGTATATAAAAGTCAATTGTGTTCCAATATATCTGTAATAAACAAATAGAATTTGATCTTAAAATGAAATGTCATTTACATTAGCACTCCCCAAAATGAAATACTTAAGTTTAAGTCCAACAAAATAAGTGCAAGATCTATATTAGGAAAGTTATAAAACTAATGAAACAAATAAAATAATAGAGAGAGTTTCTATGTTCATGGCGAGGAATACTCAACACTGTCACAATGTCATTTTTTCCCAACTTCATCTATTGATTCAATTCAATCCCAAACAAAATCCCAGGAAGTTATTTTGTGTACATCAACAGATTAATTCTATAGTTTATGTGGAGAATTAAAGAACACAGTAAATTATTATAAGCCAATAAATTATTAAAAGAGAAAAAAAATTGGAGGACTGACACTACCTGTTTTCAAGACTAACTGTAAAGCTGGAGTAATAAATACAGTGAAGTGCTAGTAAATGAATAGACAAGCAGATCAATGAAACAAAATAAAAATCCAAAATAGAATAGACCTAAATAAATGTAGTCAACTGATCTTCAACAAAGGATCAAAGACAATGAAATGGAAGAAAAAATTCCATTTCACCAAATCAATCTGCAACAGTTGAAAATCCACATAGAAAAGAAAATTTAATATGGGCACAGACCTCCTTATATCCCTTATTAAATTTACTCGAAACACATCATAGGGCCCCTCTGGTGGTGCAAGGGGTTAAGAACCTCACTAATCCGAAGCCTCTACAGCAGGAGTCTGATCCCCAACCTGTCAGGGAGCAACCCACATGACAAAGCAGACCTCTCCTGTCTCGCCCGCTGCTCCCCTCAGCAGTGTGTTTTCGTTAGTTTGCCCGTTCTGTTCCCCACTCTGTCTCTGTTCCCCACTCACCTCCCACATCTCTGGCCTATGCCCCAGCTCTTGTACGCATAAATAAATAAATCTTTAAAAAATATGTATCATAGACCTAAATGTAAAATGCAAAGCTATAAAACTCTTAGAAGATAATATAAAAAAATCTAGATGACCATGAGTATGCTGATATTTTTTTAGATACAATGCTAAAAGAGCAATCCATAAAATAAATAACTGACTCATTAAAATTAAAGATAAGATGTAAACTGGGAGAAATATTTGTAAAATACCCCTGATAAAGGATTTTTATTAAAAATATGCAAAAAATATGTAAGATACATATATATATATATGGAAGTTAAGTATATGATAAGATGCTCAACATCAATTCTCTAGAAAATTTCAAATTAAAACAAAACCCTGTTACATACCTATTACAAAGGTCAAAATCCACAATGCCTAATACTGCCAAGAGTGTAGAAAAAATAGCAACTTCATTGTAGCAGTAGTCAAAAATGCCCTTTTGAACACAGTTGGCAGTTTCTTATCAAGCTAGGCATACTCTTACTATATGATTTAGCAATCGTATTTCTTGTTATTTATGTAAATTATTTGAAAACTGTCTACACATTAAAACCTGGGCCTGAATGAGTTTTTCGAAGCAGTTTTGCTGTTTATTGAGACGCAGCATCATTTTTACCTCGTTCAACTCATAAGAACAGAGTCATTAAGGTCAGACTGTGCTGTAGAGATTGATGGGAGAAATGTGAAGAACATCTAGACAGGTTGTAGATCAACATCTGTGAAGAAAGGGCCTGCCCTTTTTTTCATTTTCAGTTTCAGGTGTACAGGTTTCTATTTCTTAATCAGCGCTTCATAATCTACATTCTGATCACCAAAAAAAGTCTACTTCCATCCACCACCAAACAACTGATAACCCTCTACCCATTTTATCCACTCACCCATTTGCCTTCCCTGCTGGTAACCACAATTCTGTCATCAGAATGTAAGGTTTTGTGGGCCTCACTGGTGGTGCAAGGGGTTAAGTCTCAGCACTGTGAAGCTATCTGCAGCCACTGCAGCACAAGTTCAATCCCTGCGAAGGAGCTGACCCACATGGCACAGCAGACCTCTCATGTCTTGCCAACTGCTCCCCTCAGCAGTGTTATTTCAGTAGATCCACCTGTTCTGCTCCCTTTTCTGTCTCTGGCGAATCCTCTCACCCCCCCCCCCACACTGCTGGCTTGCACCCCTGCTCTTGTATGCATAAATAAATAAATCTTAAAAAAAAAAGAATCTAAGTGTTTGTTTTTGCTTTGTTTTGTTTTGTTTTTTGTATGCTTTGTTTCTTTATATTCAACACGAGTGAAAATCATACTGTCTTTCTTCATTCTCCTGACTTATTTCACTGAGCTTAACACCATCCATGTTGTCACAAATGGCAACAATTTTATCTATTTTAATACCTAAATAGTATTCTAGTATATGTATGTGTGTACATGTATATATGCATGTATATAGATGTATATATAGATGTATATATATGTATGTATATAAATATATTCACATACACACACATATATATTTCTTTAACCACTCATATGTTGACAGGCACTCAGGTTGTTTCCACATCTTGGTTATTGCAAATTATGCTGCAGTGAACATAGGGGTGCATATGTTGAAGCAGTTTTGCTATTTATTGAGCGCCACAGCATCATTTCTACCTCTTTCAACTCTTAAGTACTGTGTGTGTGGTATAATTATTATCCAAACTCGTGTGCACTAATGTTTCTTTCCCTCCACATTTTCATCAGTACTGTTTCTTGTCTTTTTTTAAAAAAAAAAATTCTAAATAGTTTTAGGTGCTATTGCATTGTAGTTTAGATTTATGTTCCCCTAATACAAGTGATAATGGAGGTCATTCCATGAGTCCGATGACCAACGCTATGTCTTCGTTGGCGAAATGTCTTATATCCTTCTGCCCATTTTTTAAATGAGTGATCATTTTGTTGATGTTGAATTGTACGAGTTGTTCGCACACTGTGGATGTTAATTATTATCAGATATATGATTTACAAAGACCTTCTCTCATTCAGTAAGTTGTCTTTTCTTTCTGGCAATGGTTTCTTTTGCTTTGCAAAAGATAGTTTGATATTCCATTTGTTCAAATTTGCTTTTCTCTCCATTTTTATTGGAGATGAATCCATTTGAATGCTTTTTAAGACCAGTATTGAAGAATTACAGTCTATTTTGTTATATATATATATATATATATATATATATATATATGGTTTTAGGTTTTAGATTTTCTAGTCAAGACTCCAATCCATTTTAAATTAATTTGTGTGTGTAGTGTAAGATAGAGGTCAAGTTTCAATCTTTGGCATGTTGTCCACTTTTCCCAACACCATTTATTAAAGAGACTTCCTCTTTTCCTTACTCTCCTCTTAACACCTTTGTCATAAATTAGTTGCTCATGTTTGTGTGGGTTTATTTTATGCTCATAGTTCTGCTGCATATTCTCAATTCTATTTCATGTTCTAGTATATTACTGTTTTGACTACTCTAGATTTGTTTTTGAAATCAGGAGACAGGATAGCTTCATTTTTGTTCTTTTTTTTCAGTATCACATTGGTCATTAACGCTATTGTGTGGTTCCAAATACATTTTAGAATTTCTTGTTATATTTCTGTGAAGAATGCTATTGGAATGTTATACAATTGCATTTATTCAGTATCTGACTTGGTTAAAATGGCCACATTAATAATGAAATTCTTTCTTTTTTAAAGATTTATTTATTTATTTATTTGTTTGTTTGTTTATTTGTTTGTTTATTTATTTATTTATACAAGCACTAGGAACAGTCAGAAGCGCGGGAGGGTGAGAGAATTCACCAGAGCCAGAGCCGGGAGCAGAGCAGGTAGAAGGACGGAAGTACACTGCTGAGGGGAGTAGCGGGCAGCAGGAGAGGTCTGTGCGCTGTGTGGGACCCTCCTCAGGTGGTGGCCAGGGAGCAGCCGGGGATCAAATCGGTGCTGCAGAGGCTGCAGGCAGCTTCGCAATCCAGCGCTCAACCGCTGCGCCACTGGGGAGGCCCAATAATGAAATTCTTTTGATCCATGAGAATGGAATGTCTCAATTTCTTCATACCTTCTTCAGTGTCTTTCACTGATGTCTTATAAATTTCAATGTCTAGGCCTTTCACCTCCTTGTTAACCTTATTCTAGGGTATTTTATTCTTTTTGATGCTATTGTGAGAAGCTCTGTTTTCCTCATTTCTCTTTCTCATGGTCCCTTGTTTGCAAATAAATACACCACATATTTTGCACATTGTTTCTGAAGCTTGACCTTTACTGTTTTTGCTTATTATTTCTAATAATAATAAGTAATACTTATAGTGGGAAAAGCTGTGTATGTGTAGAGATAAGAGGTATATGGGATATCTGTAGCTCCTGTTCAATTTTTCTATAACCTAAAACTGATATAAAAATTAAAGCTATTAAAATAATTATATCTGTATTATGCTGTCATTAGAAACAGGATTTACCCACACTCCTTGAAGTCTGGTAAGTGCCCATTTATCTACTGTGCAGTTTGGAATCAAGCTTGCTAGAAGAAGGTTCCATACAAGAAGGAACATCCAACAGCAGTTAAGCTGTAAGTGGACTATGTGCAAAGAAGTCAAACTATATGACTTATGGGCACTTATAATTGGATTTACAAATCCTTACACATAGTAAAAATTACAGTCAAACATTTTAGAATCCAATATAGAAGTAGTGTTTTCCAGTTTGATAGTAGTAACATACCAACTGTAGTAGTAACAAACCAACTGTAGTAACATACCAACTGTAGTAACATACCAACTATGGTAATAACAATAGCCCTGACATCACTTCAGAAATGACTACTCATGTCTCAATAATTTGCTTATTCATTCTTTAAATCCTTCTTATAAGTTACAACATTATGTATTTTTAGTGTACAATTTACTTTGGGAATCATAAAAGTCTATAAATCATTAATGAAAAATAAAATATAGCAAATATAAAAGCCAGCCAGCATTTTTAAACATACTTTTTTTGAAAACAGTAAAAAAAATTGATTTAATTTAAAAAACAATTTACTTTTAAAATGACTCTGTAGTAATACCAGTCATTAAATTGACTCCAAATATTAATTGAGTCAAAGAGTAGAAAAAGACCATGAAAGGATATTTAAGTCATGTCAATTCTTCCAGATTGTACGTTTAAAATATTATTGGACAATCACTTTTTTCACAAGGAAGTTGAAATGTTTGACAATTCTTTGATTTACTGTAGGCCCAGTTTGAAGTCTTGTGTGGTCTGAATTTGTGTGGCCATTCATCAATATGATGATTCATCAGTGGTTTTAACTTCCAACACACCAGAAGATTTTAACTTGGGCATTGCTGGAAGTTATTCATGAAATTGGCTTTCCTACTCTGTAAAGGAAAGGAATCTGAGAATAAAACCATTATTTTACCATGCAACTAACATTTTTATATACACTGATGGCTTTCAGGTTTTTCATTTAAAAGAGTAACTTAGTTCTAGATCTGGTGGGTCACAGTCAGGGTTCAGGTTATGTGGGGATTTCACAAAAGAAAGAGGTGAATCTTCCAGAGACCCTGAAAGTAACTTGCAGATAGTGTAACAAGGAGCTTTCATATGAGCTGATAAGACAAACTGCAAATCCTGAACTTCCATGATGCTATTTAACCTACATATTTTAATAACATGAATCCATCAGAGGCTAACTTTTTTAAAATTTTTATTCCTTCTGAATAAGTTGTTATAAGGTTAAGACTAACTAGTCAAATGAACAAACCTGTAAATGATTGTTTTTCTTTTTTGGTTACTTATGCAGCCAGGATGTATTTGATTTTTAATATAATTGAAGGAAATACATTCACTTGTTAGCTTTAAAGTTTCAGGGAGAACATAATAGAGATCATTTTAATCTTCTATTAGCACTTCATTTTTAATTGCACTATTTAATGCCTTTTTAAAATGATCAACAAGTAATCCACTTATAGTTCACTTTCATCTGTTGGGCAAAGGAGGATATAATAAATTACCTTAGTTTCTTTAAGGCTTGCAAGGCCTCCTCTTAAAATATAAGGAGTCACACGGTTACATATAACATATACATGTGTAAACCTTTGAGGAAACTACCACAGCACTTTCCAACACCCCTTTTCTCTGTTGTGTATGGAGATACTAGCAATATGTGGCAGTTTGATCTCTTCCTCTAGTCTCCTACATAACTGGCCTTGGGTCAAAACCCCATCGGTGTGGTGGCTGTACCACTTCTCATAATTTAACTTATGAGGAACACTTTAAAACTTAAAAATGGCTATGGGCCTCTTTCCAGGCAGAACATTTTAGAGTGAGGGAAGAATTCAGAGTAACCCACACTTCACACTTCCTACCTCATGCCCATGTCCTTCAATGCACATGTGGTTCAGGGTCTAGTGTATATCCCATCTTGAGGGCTGTTCTCACAATGGCGCCATGGGTCCAGGGTTACGTGGTAGGAGGTTAATCCTTCACACAAGAATGAATGAGAAAAAAACTCCCAGAACAGTAGTTGGCCTCAATAACATACACATTTTAAAAATAATTAAGGCACCAGATTTTTCAAACCACTTTTGAGGGTAGGATTGGAAAATATGTCAGTCAGCATCATGGTGGGGGGTCACGGGGCATGCACTTGCATACTTGCCTGTCGGCATGTGAACTTAGCAGTTACATGCTGATATTATATTGAGATTTTTGTCCTATAGGATAAACCGATGTGGCGATACTTAATCAATAGATGATATAGATATAAAAATCAAAGTTAGACCTAGCATTATAGTTTATAGTATTAATCACATCAAAAGTGATGAAATTATAGGTTTAGATAAGATCATCAAATGAGAAAATAATAGCATCTAAAGACTACCTAAGAGGATTGCCAAAGACTTCATGTAGGAAGTTACATCTGAATTGAAGCTTAGAAAAGTAATTTCTGGCAAAATATTCAAATGTGTGAACATCTACTGAGTGTTCAAGCTCCCAGTTTGGGAAGTACACAGGCTGTTTTGGGCTGTATTCAAACATACTGGTATAAATGTAAATTAAGAGAAAATTTCATATTTGCTACATTATGATAGAACTATTTTGTAGTAATATTTATTCATGCTGTGATCATTTAATACAAATATTAAAGAAGATAAGGAGTAGAAAGGAGAACAAGAAAAGATAATAATATGAAAAATCAGCTGGGTAGATTAGGAAAAGAGGACACTAGACAAAAAGAGAGAAAACTAGACAGTGAGAAAGATGAGGCTGAAGAAGAGTCCCTGAAAATTTACAATTAGATTTAAAGACCCCACGCTTGTGTCATTCTGAACCTGTACATCAAAATATTATCATATGCCTGTGATATCAAGTGTCTATTAATGAGAGCTTAGGCATGGCTATTGGGTTGCTCTCCGCTGTCACTGGAGTCTCTATCCTGTATGATTGGACCACATAAACACAGCAGCCTCTGGGAAACAGTTCTTTTCTACACCAAACCATAGGTGACCGTGGCAGGGAAAAAAAAAAAAAAAAAAAAAAAACAAGCCTGAATGACTAATCTAACTCCTTATCCAAAAATTTCTCATCCAATTCTAAACAGACTAAAAAAAATGGTGGTCTTATCCAAATGAAAGTCTGTATTTACTGTTTGGGGGGAAAAAATCTCAAACTCAAAAATAGTCCTTTGCACATTGTGCATCCCTGCCATAGCTTATCAAGAATAATAAATGTTATCTATACTTTAAATCAATGTATATCACACAAAGAGAAAATCCACTAACAAATTACATAAGTGTATTTTTCCCTTGCTACCTGTAGGGTCCTCTCCTTTTCTGAGCTTTGTTTTCAAGTGCTGTGTGATCACTTTTTTGTCAGTCCATTATACCCTGATAAGAGAGCCTTGAAAGCATTGTTTGCATACCCCAATTACCTAACTTGCACCCTGACTTGTGGGACAGGCTAGACCATTAATGTCATCCTACTATATAGTTGGTGCAAGTAGAACTTAGGTTTTAATCTGTGAATTTGTGTAATCCTAAAATAATATGAATACACTTAGACCCCTGATACACTTAGCCCAAGCATTCAGATGTTTGTGTTTTCCAAACTTACTTCTCTTTGCATGTTATTAAGACTCAGAAAAGATGACCTTATTTTTTCTCAACTGCATAGAATGCACTAAATAATAAATCTAATCTGGTTTAAACGCATTCTTCTCATCCCTAAACTATACTACAATTTCACATTTGTTCTGACAAGAGATGGTTCCTCCAAGAAGTCCAAATACAAAGTTCCAAGGTCCTTAACATTGTGCATTACAGGCCTCCCTAGTGGCGCCAGGGTTAAGCACAGCACTGTGAAGCTGTTAACAGCCTCTGCAGCACGAGTTCCATTCCGAGCCAGTCAGGGAGCTACCCACATGGCATAGCAGACCTCTCCTATCTTGCCCGCTGCTCCCCTCAGCAGTGTATGGTGAATCCTCTCAACCCCTGCACCTCTGGCTGGTACCCCAGTTCTTGTATGCATAAATAAACACATCTTTAAAATAAAAGGATTGTGCATTACCCTGTCTTTTCTTTTTAAGATTAATATTATTTATTTATGCATACAAGAGCTGTGGTGTAGGCCAGAGGTACAGGAGGTAAGAGGATTCAACAGAGACACAGTGTGGAGCAGAACAGGAGGATCTCCTGAAATATACTGCTGAGGGGAGCAGTGGGTGCACAGAAGAGGTCTGCTGCACCATGTGGGTCACTTCCCTGCCTGGGGATCCAACTCATACTCAGTGGCTGCAGATGGCATCATAGTGCTGAGACTTAGCCCTTTGAGCTGCCAGGGAGGCCCCTAACCTGACTTTTTGAACCAGGTTGAAGTAAAGTGAATCTTTACCTCACTTTTTTTGTGAGTGTTTTCTAAGTACCAGGCAATAAATTAAGCTCTGTGCATTTTTTTAATCTCGTTTAATTCTCACACCTCTGCAAAGACTATAATACCTTTCTTATGATATAATGGATCTTATGATACAATGCATCTGTTATAAGCTTGTTAACTTGCCCAAGGTTTTATAGTTTGTAAGATTACACTTGTCAGTAAAGATCAGAAATCTTTATGACATTATCTCAGAAGCAAAGTTAAATGAATCTACAAAACAGGAATGTCTAAAGCCAGTATACTTTGTGTGCAGATATGTGTGCAGATATGTGTTCATAATCTTTAGGATTCTTGTGCTGTAATCCCACAGTTCTCTTCATATGTATGGTAATCTCTCAAATTACTGGAGGAAGAAATATCTTTTGCCAATAACCCAATATTTCAGAATGCTTACTTAGGTCTAATTGCCATACGCCAGTTTGTGTTTTTCAGGCCTCATGACCTTGTGAGTAATTATGATTGAACGTGAATGTATTTAACTTCTCACTCAGTATTTCCATTTTTAACTATCTCGGTGGTCCATATATTCCCTGATGGTTAGATTTTGGACATCAACATGGCAGCTATCCCATATAGACCTTTCCAAAATGCAAATAAACATAGATGCAAATAAATAAATCATATTTTATTGTGCTAGCTTCTCAGTGAGCTTTTCTATTTTCTCACCATTTCTCCACAAATCCTTGCAAAATAGTAGTTTCTAGTCAAAGATGCAGACCTGCTCTGTCCATTTTAATCTGTGCTTGAATTACAATTGGGGTGCCCTTTATCCAGAATGACCCTTAGCACTGAGATCCAAAAAAAAAAAAAAACACTTATTTTTAAAACACTTATTTTTTTTCTTTTAAAAAGAAAAGTTACTGGATTTCTAATTTCTTAAAGTTCCCAAACTCTCAATTACTGATCATCAGAAACCCAAATTGCCCCAGCTGTGAGACCACCGCCTTGGGCTTAACTGTAGTTGGGTTGTTATTGTTGTCTAACTGGACATGTGTTTTTCCAACATGCTTTTCTTCAAAACACAACCTCACATGACTTGATTTTCAAAATCATAATTGGCCTTTCCCAAACCCACAGTATCATCCTCCAGTGGGTAGCTTTTTAGCAGTGGAAATAATAGTTCTAGTAACCGTTTATTCAATACAACAACTCAAGTTACTTTCCAATATTCTCCTGGACTTAAAATAGTTATTTAATTGCCTACTTATTAATTAGTTCTCCCGGTACAGCCTAGGAATACCTGCAAGTCCTTGAAACTTTAGAACATCTTTGCAGGGCCTCCCTGGTGGCACAGCGGTTGAGGACTGGATTGCTAAGCTGCCCGCAGCCTCTTCAGAGCCGGTTCGATCCCTGGCTGCTCCCCGGACACCAGAGGAGGGTCCCACATGGCGTGCAGACCTCTCCTGCCACCCGCTGCTCCCCTCAGCAGTGTACTTCATCAGTCTGCCTGTTCTGTTCCCCGCTCTGGCTCTGGGGAATTCTCTCACCCTCCCGTGCTTCTGACTGTACCCAGTGCTTGTATAAATAAATCTTTAAAAAAAAATAAAAGAACATCTTTGCAGCCAAAACCATTGTCATAAATAAGCATTATTTGTCTTATTTTTTTGCAAGACCAAACATTTTTATTTTTTTAATTTTGATATAACTTATTCATATATACTTTACAGCATTGTTCATTTTGGTATAATGTTTGCTTTCTCCTCTCAGGTGTAGTGCCTGTAAAATTCCCCCCACAATTCTCCCGTGCACCATCACCATAGTCCCTTGTGCTCTTCCCTCACCTGTTCTGATCCCTCTCCCTCCCCCTCCCCTGCAGAATGTCTCTGATTTATAGTTGCCTGTTAACTTTGTTTTTTTTTTAATTGTTATTATTTTTTCCCTGATCCCTTATTTGATTCCCCTATATTCCTCCTATAAGTGAAACCATCCACTATTCTTTTTCCTTCTGGCTTATTTAACTGAACATAATCCCTTCAGCTCCATCCATGTTACTGTGAATGGCATGAGTTTATCTTTTTTGATTGCTAAATAGTATCCCGTTGTGTATATATACCACGTATTGCTCTAGTCATCTCTTTTTGGGCATTTGGGTTATTTCTATATGTAACCTATTATAAATAGTGCTGCAATAAACATAGGGGTGCAGGTATTTGTCTTTTTGAATGATCATTCTCTTGAGAGTGGGCAGTGTATTCTAGAGGTCATATAATTCAACAGATTGAATGTAGAAGAAGATAGGCGAATCCAGCCAGCTGCCTTCTATTAATGCAGACATTAAAATGATTTGTGAAACTGCATAACAATTCCACTCAATAAGTTTTTATTTTAGAAAACATTTTCACAAAAATATTATTTATGTTAACATGCAATGGGTTTACTGTATGCTCAATAATTTATTAAATATTATAAAATATCATTTTCCTGTTTTATTTTCTAATGTGGTAAACATAAATAGATATAATGTATATAAACGAAAGTTCTTGGTGTCTTTAATGATTTTTTAAACATTCTTTAAAGTTTTATTTATTTACGGATACAAGAGCTGGGGTAAAGGCCTACAGGCCAGAAGTGCAGGGGCATTGAGAGGATTCACCAGAGACAGAGTGAGGTACAGAACAGGTATATTGACTGAAATACACTGCTGAGGGGAGCAGAGGGTGAGTCAGGAAAGGTCTGCTGCGCCATGTGGGTTGCTCCCTGGCCGGCCAGGGATCGAACACATGCTGCAGAGGCTGCGGATTGCTTCATAGTGCAGTGCTTAAACCCTTGTGCCACCAGGGAGGCTCCTGTCCTTAATGATTTTTAAGAGTGAAAAGTATAGCTAAGACCTAAGAATTTGAGACCAATATTCTAAAACATTGTAAATAATTTCTTGTAAAGAAAGACAAAAATCTGATGAGTCTGATCAACTTTGCTTTTTTAAAGAATACTTAATGAACCAGTCTGAATAATGGTATCAGAAATTCATCAGACTGTTCCCCTGCACACCCTCAATATTTCTTGAGACCATGTAAATTGCCTTTGCACTTTCTCTCCTAAATCCCATCCTGGTAAATATATGAGTTCATTGATTGCTCAGTTGGAAGATGGTATGGTAATTTCTTTGTGTATACACACACCCTCAAAAACATAAAATGTATTCTCCACTTTTAATTTTTTTTTTTAACACTCAACTCTGAGTCAAGAGTTCACTGTTAGGATTTGTTCCCATTACTTTTATTACTGGAGAAAATAAAGCAACATTCAGGGAAATGTCTCTTGAACAGTAAATAGAAGATGAGATTTGGAATACTACAAAGTCCTTCTATTTTTGTCATCTGCACCCTTTTATAAGTCCACACCAACTGTGGACTTGCAGAAGGGCTGACTTTGTTTCTCTGTAGCTCGGCAATAATGTCCTGCCCCTCCTTTACCCTTTCTCTCAGAACCCGGAAAAGAACAATGCAGCATTCTGGAGGTTTCAGGTAGCATCCAGGAGCTTGCCAACTTGCTTGACATCTGAGGCCTCTAGTGATGATACAGTAACTCCTTCTTTGGAGGTGGCCAACTAGCTGGTGCCTTTAGACATATGGTGACTACTTCCCTGCCAAAGAAACCAAGCCCCTGTGCCAGAGACTTTGGCCAACGAGTGCTGGCTCTCAGGCCTTACTTCCCATGGGATGATAAGTGAATATCCCCTGGCATTGTTGTTTGTTCGCAGCCCAGCAGCACTCTGAGCTCCTGGGTATCATGATGTCAAGCACACAGAAAAGGACAGAATTCAATCGATTGATTGGAGAGACACGATGGAGAAGGCAGCATCCTTCTCTGATCTCTTTGCTGATAGGAAAAGCAAAACAGTGGCGCCCATGTTCTGTTCCAGCAAGTCGGTCCCACACACCAGCTCAGGGACAGGGAAGCAGAAGCCAAGCGCTTGCTGCCCTCAGGTTTGGTAACTTCAGTTTTATCGCTCTGTGCCATCGAGAGAGGTTTATGTCAGTTAGGTCCACTTTTCCCTAGAGTTCCAGTAGATGTCTAGGATCCCTTCCTTTTATATTTTTTCCTTTGAGGTTTTCTTCTTTGTTTAATCAAGAGACATAAACATATGCATGTTGGAAAAAAAATCAAACAGGACAGAAAGTTAAAAATTGCTATGCATTGGGGCCTCCTTGATAGAGTAAGGCACTATGAAGCTATCGGCACCACTGCAGCACAAGTTCAACCCCAGACCAGGGAACTACCCACATGGCCCAGCAGACCTCGCCTGTCTTGCCTTCTGCTCCCCTCAGCAGTGTGTTTCAGTCAGTCCACCTGTTCTGCTCCCCATTCTGTCTCTGGTGAATCTTTTCACCCTCTGACCTCTGGCCTGTGCCTCAGTTCTTCTATATAAAAATAAATAAAATCTTTAAGAAAAAAAAAGAAATTGCTATGTGTCACATGTTCCAGTACCCAACTATCTTTTTTTTACTCTTGACTTTAACAAAAATGTTTTGTAACTAGAAAATAAGCATTTGTGTATGTGTGCCTGTGTGTCCACAGCACAATGATCAACAGGTAGCTGTAGGATTTGGAGTCATACTGCCTGGTTTTGAATCCTGGACAGTTTGCTTTGGCTTTTGACTCATAGCCAGCCACTTTACAGTACCCATATAAAGGGCTAGAAAGTATATCTGGCACATAGTCATGATTAGATAAATGTGGGTAGCATTTTATTATTAATAACATAATTAGCATAGTAATTATGAATGTATAACTTTTTAAAAAAATTTACACACACCAAACATATTTTTAATTTGCTTTTTTTTCATCAAATGGAATAGATATAGAACCTTTTCATGTGAATCCAGGCCTGTTTCATTATTTTTTATAGTTATATAACATTTTGTTGTATGGATGCACATTTTTAAAATTTCACTAGATGTTTATTGACAGACATTTGGGTATTTCCATTTTTTTCTATTATAGACAAGTTTGGAAAATGTTTGTTAATGTATCTCTAGTAAATTTCTAGCCATAAAATCATGTCAAAAATATGTTTTTCTAAATCACTGTTCTATTATTTTGCATTTGAAATTTTAACCTGTTTGGACTTTATTTTTTATAAGATTTGTGGTAGGTGTTCAGTACCAATTTTTTTTATTTTTCAGATTGATGGTCAATTATGTAAATATCCTTTATTAAATAAAGCACCCTTTCCTCACTAAATTGAAAGCCTGTTTGTTATATATTACTGTTGGAGACCCCCAAGGCGTGAGGTGCTGAGACAAGAAGAATGTCGGGGTCATGACTGGAAGACTGGTCAACATTGGCTGGAAGACTGGCTGGTGTCCAGACCACGATGTCATTTTTGTGGCAGCAAAGCTGAGCCTGAGAAACAGACAAGATTAAAAAGGGAGTAGAATATACCTGATAATGCAGAACCTTGGTGGTGAATGTGTGCTCAGACAAGGCTAAACACTAAGAGAATGATTCATTGTCTAATAACTAACAAGGAGGGGAGGGGGGTGGTTTGTATCCATAAAAATGAGTTGCACTGGGCACTTGGGTTGCTTGAGTTCAGAATGAGAGGCCTTGCGCCCCCTCGGTCCTGCTTCTCTTAAATTCTAATTTGTGTCTGTCTGTTCTTTATTCCCATGTTCTTTCAGATTCCTTTCCTCAACCCTGTTCACCAGAGGTGTTCTCTGGCATATTACATTCTGGACATGCGTTTAATCTTTATTCTGTTTCAATGATACATATTTATATTCTCCTGTAAGATGTTCATGAATTTTAAATATATTTAGAATTTGTATAGATTATGCCAATGTGTCCTATGGAAATAATATACAATTATCTTTTCTCATAGATTCTTAGCTCTGCATATCCTCAATCATTTTTAGTTTTTGTTGTTGTTGTTGTTTGGAAAATAGTATCTTTTTTTTTATCTTATATATTTTTTTTTTTTGTCTGGGTACAGTGCACTTTATTGATGGTACATGACAAGACAGGCCCCTACATCCTTTCCCATCTCTGGGGCCATGGGCAGGAAATGTAATAAGTCTGGAGAGTCTCAGTGGGGATCAGTGGGGGAGGGTCTCCCTAGCATTTGAGGATGTGTCTCTTCTTCTTGTGCCTTGCTTGGAGCTAGTGGTTCAGCCCTTACTCCTCAGAGGCTATGTAGACCGTGAGGTCCACCACCCTGTTGTTCCAGTCAAATTCATTGTCATACAAGGAAATGAACTTGACAAAGTGGTCACTGAGGGCAATTCCAGCTCCAGCATCAAAGTGAGGAGTGGGGGCCTCCCTGGTGTTGCAGAAGTTAAAGACACAGCGCTATCAAGTTATCACCAGCTACTGCAGTATGAATTAGATCCCTGGCCAGGAAGGTACCCAGCAGATCTCTCCTGTCTTGCCTGCTGCTCCCCTCAGCAGTGTATTTCAGTCTGCCTGTTCTGTTCCCCATTCTCTCTGGTGAATCCTCTCAGCCCCCATACTTCTGGTATATACCCAAGTTCTTGTATGTATAAATAAATAAATCTTAAAGAAAAAAAAAAAAGCTGAGGAGTGGGTATCATTGCTCAAATCGCAGGATACAACCTAGTTCTCAGCATATCCCAGGATGCCCTTGAAGGGGCACTGTGATGCCTGTGCCACCACTTTCTTGATGTCATTGTATTTGACAGCTTCCTCCAGTGGGCAGGTCAGATCACAACTTGAAACAGGTCTATTGCGGTGCTATAGCTCCAAAGGACTGTGTCCAGTAGAAGACATGTCACTGCCTCTGGGTTTTCAGCTGCACACACAATTGCAAGACCACTCAGGCTCAAGGAACAACAATGGGGTTTATTTAACAAACAGGGGGAATAAGGAGTTCTCAAGGCCACAAGATGCCAGCCATCTCACCCCAGATAGTGTCCGTAGTATCCAGAAGTCCTAAACAAAAGACTGCTCACTCAAGATGGTGCTGTCCCACCAACAAGGGCTTGGAGCTTGAGGCAGCTGTCAGGCAGCAGCCAGGATGAAACTCACCACTCCTGGAGGTGCTCCCTGGCGGGGCCACCGAGATGACACCATAGAGGCCCACAGCACCAGTTTGAAGGCTGGGATGGACAGTGAAGGACACTGGACCAGACTGCAATGAGCAGCAGCACTAAGAGGAAGTGTTGGACAACTAGCATCTCTCAGATGTGACTCAGACCCGGAGTGCCTGTCACCTGTCCATAGTGCTAGACAGCACTGGCCAGTAGTCCTATCACTATCACTCACTAGTGTTACAGCTGTTTATGAGTTGCTGCCTCACACTGACAACAAACAGCTATTTGAGCACCAGGCCCAGCGCTTTTGGTGCTCCTTTCAGGCAATGTTAGAGGCAGACTGGAGGCAGGCACAGCCGGCCCAGCCTCTGCAGAGCTCTTAGCTTCTCTGTGGAGATGTTCAGCTTCTCTTTTTCCTTTGGAAGTCAGCTTCCTTTGGAAGTCTTTCTCCTTTGGAGGGCTGGGTCCATGAGTCTCAGAGTCTGAGTGTCTCTCTCCTGAGGCCAGGAACCAGGAGTCAGAGTCCATCAGAGCAGGAACAAAGAATGCAGGGGCCCAAATTTCTCCTCAGAGGCCAGGAACAGCATCCCTCACAGAGTGAGCATGAGAGTCCGCCAAAGAGACCAAGTCACAGTGAGTCCAAGCAAGTCCCAAGCTGGCTCCTGCTCTGCCTTATATCCTCCTTCAGGGTCCCCCCCACATCCAAGTCTGATCGACCATTTTCAATCCTTTGGCTGATTGGACCACTTATTAATCAGCTGACAGCTTGCACCTGATCGGTCCATTCCATGATCCAGGTGTCACTCCACAGCCTGTAGCTGGAGGGAGTCACAGAGCTGGCCCTGGCCCTATGGCATCCCAATGGCCTCCCTGTAGCCTAAGCCAAGGGCTGCATGCTCTGGGATGGCATGGTAGGGGAACCACTGCTGCCCCTGTCCCTGCTGGCCTCTGTCTTCAGCCTGAGCACCAGCGGGGCCACTAGTGGCAGGCAGTAAGGTGCCAACGACCTGCTGCCACTTGTACTGACCACAAGCAGTCTGTGGAGCTGAGTGCCAGACCCCAGTTTGGGGAGGTCTCGGGTTTCAAAGTGACATGTTGGTGGTGGGGACACAGAAGGCCAAGCCAGTCAGCCTCCCATTCAGCTCAGGGATGACCTTGCTCACAACCTTGGTGATGTCAGTAGAAGTATGGGTGATGTTCTGGGAAGCCCCTTGGCCTTCATGCCACAGCTTCCCAGAAAGGGGTGCTGTCTACATTTTTTAGATATATTCCAGGTAGTGTATACATACTAATATGTGTGTGTATATACAGCCACTACATATATATATATATATATATATATATATATATAGACACACACACACACACACACATGCCATATAAATATATATATATATATATATATGTTTATATTCCTTTCACTGGGAATATGTGCCATTTATAATTTTAATTCAAGTGCACAAATAAGGTATCTTTTCTAATTCCTTTAATCTTATCAATACTGGATTGTTTGTTTTTTAAGATTTATTTATTTATGCATATAAGAACTGGGGTACAGGCCAGAGGTGTGGGGGGTGAGAGGATTCACCAGATACAGAGCAGGGATCAGAATAGGCAGACTAATGAAATACACTGCTGAGGGGAGCAATGGGCAAGTCAGGAGAGGTCTGCTGCACCATATGGGTAGCTCCCTGGCCAGGGATCCAACTCATGCTGCAGTGACTGTGGACAGGTTCATAGGTTGCATCTTAACCCCTTGAGCCACCAGGGATGCCCCAATACTGGATTGTTTCAAAATTTTTATGAGTGAATATTTTATCCAACAAAATATAGGCATCAATTTATTACATACTAAAGGCAAAGAAAATTTGATTTTTTCTTACACTTAATTTCAAATGCTCTGTCTTTATATACCATAATTCAGCTGTATAACATTTGTGTGCATAAGATGCATCCACTCTTTGAAATGGTTAGTTTATAAAATATATTTATTTGTAACAGGCTCTTTTTTTCTTTATTTTATTGAGGTAACATCATTTTATTGCACTATATACACTCAGAGACAGCTTCCTGATATGGCTAATATCTGGTTCTGCTGAAGCAAAAAACAAAATGAACAACAACAACAAAAAAAAAAAAACCCTGAGAAAGTCTTTTAAGGAATGAGGAATATGCTTGAAGTGTTTAAGTTACAGTTGTAACAATGTTGAATTAAAAAAAAAAAAAGAATGTTTGATGTAAAATAGGAATAAAATAAAGATCAAGAAAATATAAGATTCTAAAAATTAGAAGCACTAGATCTGAACATATGCTATAACTGATTTGAAAAATACAAAATCTCCTCAACAGCAGACAAATTCATGCAATGGAGAAAATTAGTGAGCTCAAAAGCACAATGTTGAGGAATACACAAAAGAACAGCAAAGGGAAAAAATAAGAATATTTAAAAATAGTGCAAAAACCCATTGAAATAATCAAAAATGAAATCACACTGATATCATGAGGGTCCAAGAAGCAAAAGAGAAAGGCATAGAAATTGTATTTAAAGAAATTATTATTGATAACTACCTTAAATTGATATAAAGCAGATGGCCTGATCCAAAGATTTAGAGTTCCAAACAAACTAGTACTAGAGAAACACACTCCAAGACACCTTATAATAAAACTTTTGATAGCCAATGACAAGGACAGAGTATTAAAAAACCTTTGAGGGCCTCCCTGGTGGTGCAGGGTTTAAAGACACAGCACTATCAAGCTATCGCCAGCCACTACAGCACAAGTTCAATCCCTGGACAGGGAGATGACACACATGGCATAGCAGACCTCTTCTGTCTCGCCAGCCACTCCCCTCAGCAGTGTATTTCAGTAGATCTGCCTGTTCTGCTCCCACTCTGTCTTTAGTGAATCTTCTCACCCCCCCCCCACACCACTCTGGCCTGCACCCCAGTTCTTGTATGCATAAATAAATAAATCTTCAAAAAAAAAATAAAATAAACCTTTGTGAGAATAAGTAACCTATATGGGAACACCAATTAGACTGTACATGGACTTTTCAGTGGACCTTACAAATGAGAAGGAAATGGTAGAAGATATTTAAATTACTCAAAGTGCTAACAGAACAGCAAATATAAAGATAACAGACACATAAAATAGAACATAGAGGAGTGTAGAATAATTTTGAGACCAGATTCCTCAAAGGGAAAGGGTCACATAAATAGTACAGCGTATACTAATGTCAGTAGAACCTTCAAACTAAAATCAGTAAAAAGAAACACATAAGACAATGAAAATGGAACCTAAATGAAGCAAAAGGAAATCCCTAAATTTTTTTTAAAAACATAAACTACAGAAAAAAATGAAATAGCAATGAGTTCTTATGTCTCAATAATCACCTTAAATGTAAACATCTGAATTCAACAGTTAAATGGTATTGAGAGGCTGAATGGATTTCAAAACAAAATCCAAACTTCTGCTGTCTACAGGAAACTTATCTTTCCAACAAAGATAATCCCAGACATAGAGTTTAACGCTTAAAGACAGTTTTATCAGCAAATGGCAATAAAAGAAGTCAGGAACAGCTATATGTAGATAAAGTAAAATATGTAATTTCTATTTGTATAGTACAAAGGAGACAACTTCTTCCAATCAGTTTTTAATGGTAAATTATTTGCATATGGAAGGCTATTGATTTTTTAATTTTACAACTAGTTCCTTACAAAATAATATTATTCTAATAATTTTTCAATTAATTCTTTTGAGTTTACTAAGTATTCAGTAGGATAATTTACAAATATCTCTTGCATTTGTATTCTAATTATTATTCCTTATTTATAATATTCCTTAATTGCATTTCTATTCTTTACAAATAATGTTTAATATTATAATTATAGCAGCATCCCCCTTCAGATCATCAATGAGAATTCTTCTGGTGTTTAATCAACATGATTTTTATTGTATGCACTTACACATATGCATTATACACATATAATTGGACACATTTGTGTTCACAAACAAAATGTCAAAGCAGTATCCATTGATGGAGACTTTCTGGTGGTCTAGGGGTTAAGTCTCAGCACTATCACTACTACAGCCTGAATTTGATCCCCTTCCAGGATCTAACCCACATACAGGGCAATATAGACCTCTCTTATCTCACCCGTTGCTCCCCTTAGCAGTGTATTTCAGTAGATCTCCTTGTTCTACTCCCAACTCTGTCTCTGGTGAATTGTCTCACCCCCACACCAATGGCCTACAGCCCAGTTCTTCTACGCAAAAATAAATACATAAATCTTAAAAAAAAAGAAGTATCCATCGGGTTCTATATCAGTACTTCTTTTTAATTATCAGTGTGTTTGATTTCAATAAATTATGTTTTTCATAGACTTAAAATACATATGCTCTTCCATTTTATTCTGTATTATGATGAACTACATGAGTTATTTTTTTAAAGATTTATTTATTCATTTATACAAGTACTGGGTACAGTCAGAAGCACAGGACGGTGAGAGGATTCACCAGAGACAGAGCAGGAACAGAACAGGTAGACAGAGGACACTGCTGAGGGGAGCAGGGGGCACAGTAAGAGAGGTCTGCACACCATGTGGGACCCTCACTGGTGGCCAGGGATCAGACCGGTGCTGCAGGGGCTACAGGCAGCTTGGCAGCCCAGCGCTCAACCCCTGCACCACCAGGGAGGCCCTATATGAGTTATTAATGATGGGCCATCTTTACATTCCTGAGAAAAATGCTTTCAAGGCATTGCTGAAAATTTAAAATTTTAATTGAAATAATATTCCATTTATAACATAAATTTCAGTTATATAAAGCATTAAACCCCATATTTATTTTATTATTTTTAATAAAATACTTTTTTCTTATATCAGGAACACAGACCAATGGAATAAAGTTGAGAGCATTGCTGGATTTTATTTGCTAATGCTTTTAAGATCCTTGAATTTATATTTATTAAAGAGATTGATTCACAGAATATATTTTCTCTGCCATCTATTGGGTTTTCTATGTTAAATGTATCAATTTTGCTTATGTTAGAAAGCCATTGATTTATAAAATGGTTTTACTCTCATTACTTTCTATATTCATTCATTGTTTTTTTCCCCTTGTCACTAATTTTCTTTTTTTTTACATTGTTATTTTTTATTTAAATTTTTATTTTATATAACTCTTACATATTTTTCATCTTTGCACAATGTATGCATTTTCATTTTGGTTATATTCCCCATACATTTGCACCCTCCCCCCCTTATTTTGACTCTAGTCCTTCCTTTCCCCGTCCCTCCCTCCCCGCCTTCCCCTGCCCTCCCGGTAGTGTGTCTCTGGTTTACAGTTGCTTGTTGATTTTGATTTTTACCTTGTAACTAATTTTCAGTGGTGTCAATAGGTTATTGAAATTTCTGTTATTTGGTTACTATGTAATGATTTTATTTTGATCCTGATTTTGTTTCCTTAGCTTTGAAATTATGTTCTGTTGTTTAAGATTTTGCTCTTGATGACTCTTTTTAAAAAAGATTTATTTATTTATACAAGAACTGGGGTACAGGTCAGAGGCACAAGAGGGGGAGAGGATTAACCAGCAAGAGTGGGGAGCAAAACAGGTAGACAGACGGAAGACACTGCTGAGGAGAGCAGCAGGCGAGGCAGGAGAGATCTGCCATGCTCTTGATGTCTTTTAAAATATTTTTTTCTGTTAGAATCCTAGAAAGAAACATTCTTGCAGGGAATTTCCTTCCATTTCCTCCTTTATACTATTTTACCAAATGTAAATGTATTTGTTTTCTTCCTTTCTTCCATACTTACTGCAGTGGAATGTTTGCATAGTTACCACAATTGGTGTGCTGGAATTGACTTGTCAGTGTCAAATGTTGACATTTCACCCAACTTCATGCTCAATGATATCAATTTGGCTGGTGTCTGGCAGTAAATTAGCAAATACTACAATCTACCCCCTGCCCCACCCAGACAACCTATTGCTAAACACAGGTTTAAGAACACAATCCTATTTACCATAAATCACCCTAACTATATAAAAACACATTTTTTTAAATAAATTTTTAAGGTAACATTGGTTTCTATAGTAGTATCTAAATTTTAGGTGTAAAACATTCATTTTACATCTGTTTATACTACATCATGATCACCCCCTGCAGTCTATTTTCCATTCATTACCATACAGTTGACCTCTCTACTCAGTTAACCCATTCCTCAGCCTACTCCCTCTCTAATAAGTACCAGTCTGTTTTCTATATCCAAGATTTGTTTTTGCTTAGTTTTATTTGTTTATTTACTTGGGTTTTTTTTGAGTGTGTGTGTTCCCTATATACAATCATAAAGTATTTGTCTTTCTCTGACTTATTTCACCTAGCACAGTACCCTCAACTTTCATCCATATTGTCACAAATGTCTAGATATCATTATATTGTATGGTTAATATGCCAATATGTATATATAGCAAAGCATTTCTTAATGATGGGATATATTTTGAATAATGCATTATTTGGGGCCTCCCTGGTGGCACAGGTGGTTGAGCGCAGTGCTGTGAAGCTGTCTACAGCACAGTTCCGCCCCGGCCTGCCGGGGAGATACCCACATGATATAGCAGACCTCTCCTGTCTCCCCCACTGCTCCCCTCAGCAGTGTATTCCAGTCAGTCTATCTGTACTGTTCCCAGCTCTGTCTCTGGTGAATCCTCTCACCTACTTGCACATCTGGACTGTGCCCCAGTTCTTGTATGCATAGATAAATAAATCTTTATAAAAAATAATGCATTATTTGGTGATTTTGTAGTGGTTCAAACTTCATAGAGCGCAATTGCACAAACTTAAATGTTAGAGCTACCACATACCTAGATTATGTGGTGTAACCTGTTGGAGCCACTGTCATATGTATGGTTTCTGTTTTTGCCTGAATACCACACCTTGATCAGTTCATTCCCTGATGGCCCTTTAGGTCATTTCTATGCATTCTCTATTATAAATGATGCTGCTATGATAATAGAGGTGCATATATCTCTTTGAACTAGTGTATTTATTTTCAGCATGTTTATCTTTCAACACATATAAATTTATAGAGTCAAGGTCTTTGTGAAGTTTTATTCTAGATTTTCACTTCTTTCCCCCCAACCAATTTTGAGAGCCATGGTTAAGAGCTATACCAAGACACAAAACTGGTTTTCTATCTCTCTTTTCCCCTCATTCATAATTTCCAAATGATGATCTAAATATGTACTATTTTTTCTTCTTTTTGCTATATATGTTCTTTTTATTTATTTATTTTAAGATTTATTTATTTATTTATGCATACATGAACAGAGGCACAGGCCAGAGGTTTGGGGGGATGGGTGAGAGGATTCACTAGAGACAGAGTGGGGAACAGGATAGATTGACAGAAATATACTGAGGGGAGCAGCGGGCGAGTCAGGAGAGGTCTGTGGCACGATGTGGGCTGCTCCCTGGTCAGGGATCAAACCCATGCTGCAGTGGTTGCGGTTAGCTTCATAGGTTGCATCTCAACCCCTTGTGCCAACAGGGAGGCCCACTATATACTTTCTTTGAGTTTATTTTGTTAGATTTTAGCAAATATATGTAATATTATCTTTTTTTACCTTTACCTTGTTCTTGAAATCATCCACCTGCTTCCATTTGTTGCTAATACTGGTTAGAGGAAAATAAAGATACAAAATAATAATGTAATGGCTATGTAATATGGAATTAGATGAGAGTTTTTCTTAACATTCACTGGTGTTGATTCAAATACTTATTTTTTAAAGATTTCTTTATTTATGCATACAAGAGCTGGGGCACAGGCCAGAGATGTGGGGCAGGTGTGTGTGTGTGTGTGTGAGAGGATCCACCAGAGACAGACTGTGGAACAGAACAGGCAGATTGACTGAAATACACTGCTGAGGGGAGCAGCGGGAAAGACAGGAGAGGTCTGCCTTGCCATGTGGGTTTCTCCCTGGCCAGGGATCGAACTCCTGCTGCAGAGGCTGGGGATTTCTTCATAGTGCAGTGCTTAACCCCTTGCACCACCAGGGAGGCCCAATTCAAATACTTTTGATTCAAATGGAAGAAGAAATGTGGCATAAGTTTAAATGTATTCTGATGGTTTTATTTCATAAAATCATTTCAAGGGCCTCCCCAGTGGCGCAGCGGTTGAGCGCTGGGTTGCGAAGCTGCCTGAAGCCTCTGCAGCACCGGTTTGATCCCCGGCCTCCGGGTGAGGGTCCCACATGGCCTGCAGACCTCTCCTGCTGCACCCACTGCTCCCCTCAGCAGTGTATTTCGTAGGTCTGCCTGTTCTGTTCCCCGCTCTGGCTCTGGTGAATTCTCTCACCCTCCGGCGCTTCTGACTGTGCCCAGTGCTTGTATAAATAAATAAATAAATCTTTAAAAAAAATCATTTCAAGTGACTCTGAAATTCAGTTTGGATTAGACTTATTCTATAGGGAAAATAATCGTGTATTCAATGTGTATGATATGTCACTAGGAATTACATTTAGTTATTTTAGACAACTTTAAAAGCTAAAATTCTGGTATCTACTATCCTACCAATTAGATCAAGTGATTTTTATCTGTCAAGAGTGCAATTTTGTATTTATATGTAACTAAATATTTGTGACACTGCCGTCCATTCAAATCTTTTTGAGCAAATTTTCAAGTTCTGTGAGGAACAGTAAACTTAGTGATTCTGTCTCTATCCAAACAGGCAAGCTCTATAAAACATTCCTAAATAAGCTTTAGTACCTGGTGAAATTAGATAGATTAAACAAATTTGTAACAGCTGTTTATGTACCGTTCCCTGAGCTCTCCACTTCATACTGCTAGAAACTAAACTGCTAAGCAGAGGTATTTAAATTAGTCCATGGATGTTAAGAAGTTTGATCAACATATGTTGGGGTCTACTTTGAGTCACATCTTGTGTTATTTAACTGTCATGACAATGTTGAGATGCATGATTATAATTCCCATTGACAAGTATGGAAATGGAGGTTCAGAGAAATGGTGGAACTTACTAAGGTCACAGGACTAGTAATGGGTAGAACAGCCTTTTTATCCAGTCTCTGAACATTTTGGTAATTCTACAGTGCTTCTTCAAGAGTCAAGAAAACTCCATCCTTGGAAAATGCAATTACTCTGAAAAATGAGTTACATAGTACTTGTCAACATGGCTGCAGGGAGTCAGATATAAGCCACTATGGTTGATATGAATTGTTCATTAGTTACTGTCTGGAGGCTATCATGGGCTAAAGGGCATCAACAATGGTTAACTGTACCAAGAGGCAAAAACAATTGATTTTATCACATTGTTTTCATAAACCCATAGAAGTTGCAAAATTGGCCCACCAGAAACTTTGCATATTTTGTCAATGTGTGAAGCAAGGGTACTTGCTCAGTCAGGCACATAAGTCCCCACAGGTTAAGCACACATGGCTTGGGTCATAGTACCCATCTGAAGAAGTGAGTGTAAAAAGCGAAGAAATAAAATAGAACCATCTACTGTTTTACTCCTATACTACTGAAGTCCATGTGACATAGCTGATTTTGATATGAAATTTACTTCTTTAGATAAAATAAATCATTCAAATATTGATCAGATTCGAGTATCGGTCTACTGGTGGAAAAAAAGAAGTACATTGTGCCCATTACAAAAATATGGATCAAATAAAGGTTTCACTGTTCTTTAAGGTCACACCTACATGTAAAGACACAGGAAATAAAGATTGTTGATTTAAGAGATTCTATTTATGTTTTAAGAGAGTCCTTTTTTGTTTGTTTTTATTTTTGTTTGTTTTTAATCTTGCCTTCTCTCTTTAAAAGGATAATATGAGCATGGAGAAAGAGTGCTCTTTCTGAGAACGGGTTGCCACTAAAAGTTGGCTTCCAATAACTTGATTAGAGAGACATGGAGGGAAAACCAGATGTCAAGGCTTGAATGCTTAACAGAGAATCCCACTGCTCCCTCCAGTCAGAGAGCAAGATTGAGCCAGATTTAAAGCCTGTGGGAGAGAGCCAGGGGGTCAAGGCCCAGGGAGGTCTGGCCTGGGAAGCCTGGAGGATGATGACAGGATGGAGGAAATATCTGCACAGAACAGATACACCCTAAAACAGTCATCATACATTTAGTGTCTCAATTTGGGACAACCTCTTCTTATTAAAACACTCAGTCTCTCTGGGGAAGTTCATAGACTCAGGAGAGGTATTGTTTTGTTCTAGACCAAAATCTGAACTATTACTTGAGGGTCATTGAGAATACATTACAAGGGCGTCATCTGTTCCAATGTTTTCATAATTTCCCCCCATGCAAGGCTGACCAGGATAAAATCTAGACAGAAAAGTAATGAAGACATAGAGAAGGGAACAGATCACTATTACCTTGCTCACTTATTAGATACAAACAACAATAGCAGATATTTCTGGCCACAAAACATGTCTTCTGATGTAAATTTTCTAAAATTGTTTGCCCTACTTACCTTAAACTCATCTCAATAGATTGTAAAGATTTTGAATGTTAAGACTAGAAGTACACTTTTGCAAAATAGTAAAATGATGACAACTTTGTCATGCCTAAAAAACTGAAATGTATTTGGCAAATGTTTATTTGGGTGAGGATATTATTTGTGATGACTGCTAATTATGAAAGAATAAATTCCAAACTTACTTGAAATGAGTTTTCACATATCACGAAGGCAGATATTTTGTCTCATTTCCTTTAGGTGAGAGAGAGAATATATGTATTTATATTCCTCCAGGTAGTTTTAGTTTATAGTGACGTGCCCTGAGTCACTTGCAATCTCATGGGTCAAGCCCTGACCAAACAGAAGCAGCATATTAGTCACCAAAAAAGCTTGATTCTACTTGATTCCAAAGATACTATTATAGCCTTGCATTCTGGTGAATGTGTGTTTGGTCAGATTTTTGAGAAGATTGAATTCTGACAATACTAAAGCAGATTACCAGTTATTGATTTCCAAATTTCAACTTATCAGTCTAGATAATTTGTTGAGGCCAGGAAGGGAACACCTGAGGGAAAATTATTTTAATCTTCTGAAAACAAACAAATTAATATAGACTTTGTAGTGAAAAGGAATCTATACAAGAAGTGATACAGGGCAACAAAGGGACACTAAAACTGACCAAGGACACTGCCCAAGTAGTTTACTGGTCATTTTCTGAGTTCTTCACCCATGTGCACAATTGCAAGACTCCTCAGGTTCAGAGAACAACAGTAATGCAATTTGCTTAACAAACCAGGGAAAAACAAAGAGATACTGAGGCCAAAAATGGCCATTTACCTCTCCCAAAGCAGTATCCAGTGTTAAACACAAACGCTCCCAAAATGGCATCTTCCCGCCACTGTGGACCTGGAACATGTGGCAGTCAGACTATAGGCAAGGTTCCAACTCACAAAGACAGCAGAAGACACAACAGGAGATGCTCACTGGACCTGCCAAGATGCCTCAGCACAGCACCAGACAAGTGATGCTCAAAACAGCCATTATAGTGGCCAAACCTCCCAACAAATGGCTACACTCACACAGCTCAGCGTGGCGCCTGGCTCTGGGCGGCACCTGGCTCCGGGTCCTCGTCTTCTCTGCCAGGCTGTAACAGCAGCAAAACCCAGAACTGTTTCAGTCACTCAGCTACTTGTAAAGCCTCTGAACTTTTCCTCTCTGAGCTTGGCTACTGGAGGCCTCTCCACATCCTTTTGAGGCCCACAACAGCCTTCTGGAAGATAGGCAGAAATCGCTGACCCAGTACTGGGATGCAGGCCAGAAGTGAGGGCATGAGAGGATTCACCAGAGACAGAGTGGGGAGCAGAACAGGCAGATCTACTGAAATACACTGCTGAGGGGAGCAGCCGGTGAGACAGGAGAGGTCTGCTACACCATGGATCAAACGCATGTGCAGTTGCTGCAGTGGCTGGTAATCGCTTGATAGCACTGAAATTTAACCCTTGCACCACCAGGGAGGCCCTCCCTTATATTTCTGACCAGAGTCTCTACCCCCACAGATACTTTGTTCACATTTTCCCTGGGGCTATCGATCCTCACCAGCACCCCCTCCAGGGGGCACTATAACAGTCTTTGGCTTCAGCCACCCTTAGAGAAGCATTTTCATTCAAGCCTAGGCAAACAGATATGTAGAAACTGTGTGGCAATTTTAAAAGAAATGTTATTCAGTTTCATTACGGTCTGAGATACTTGGATGATCAAGGGAAAGGATTAATTTTCAGGAGATATTTAAAGCTATTTAAAGCTATTTAAAGATATTTAAAGATATTAATTTTCAGGAGATATTTATTTGAATTATTTTTACTATAATAACTTAAGACATCAAATGCAAAAAAAAAAAATAAAGAAGAGACAAAAACATTAATTCAACATCCTAGGTTAAAGTCAGCTATCATGTAATCGTTCCAAAAGTCAAGAGAGTTTGGTTTATCTGTAAATAAAGAAGCCATGGGGCCTCCCAGGTGGTGCAGGGGTTAAGTCTTAGCGCTATTGATGCTGTGGCTTTTGTTCCATCCCCAGCCGGGGAGCTAACCCACATGTTGCAGCAGACCTCTCCTGTCTTGCCCACTGCTCCCCTCAGCAGTATATTTCAGTATGTCTGCATGTTCTGACCACCCCCACTTTGTCTCTCGTGAATCCTCTCACCCCCACATCTCTGGCCTACACCCCAGTTTTTGCATGCATAAATAAAATAAGTCTTTAAAAAAGAAAGAAGCCATGATAACTTTTCTTGTTTTGTTTTTTCTTCAAATAATAACTGATCTACATTCACTTTGACTTGTAAGAGGCAGAGCCAATGGGATCTTTGTTCTGCCTCAAAGTGCTTTTGGAACGCCTTCCTAACTTCCTCTTCATTCCCATACACTTAACATTAATTGTGCTTAAGGTTTTGGATGATGCAGGGACCCGGAAGAGACATTAAGCTATATCACTCAAAAACACATTCCCCATTCAGACTGGTGCATCATCTGCTGGACTGCGGTGAGGTCCCTGGAATATCAGAGTCTCTCTGCCTGGGGATAGTAGCAATCATGGAAGAGCCAAGATGGAGACCTTCAAGTGCTGGGCCACAGAGGCAAACTTGGAGCTCCCCTAATTGGAAAAAAATAGCTCGAACTTTAAAATTGGCCTGAGGAACAGCAGATCCCCAATGCATTCTTCGAAGTGCTTTCCACCTTTAATTTAGATATTTCAAGGAAATTTAATCCATATGTTTTGGATTCATTTGGACTTAACTCATAAATATGCTTCATCAAGGACTGCCAAGCTTTGTGTTCACTAGAATCAAGTAGTTTCATGGGACAACAGTGCAGACAGAGGAAATTTGATATCAGAGGGTCCATCACCCAAACAAGGAAAAGAAATGCTCAGGTTCAAACCGCTGTCTATAAATAATCTTAGAGCAGTAATTTACCCTCCAACACTGTCATGGTAATTTAAGTCACTTATGACTGCATGGGGCACATATGAGGACACGTACAATAGATATATGTCCTTTCCCAGACAATATCATAACACATGGTCTTTCTCATCAGTTGCAGAAAAGTTCATGACAAAGGAGGAAATAGAATTTTCCACCTATTTTTTAACAGCCTTTAAAATCCATATTCTCTTCTCTCTGTGTCTCCTGCTTTTGCCTTCTGTCTCTCTCCTGGGCTTTGTTCTGTCATTTGCACAGGACCACCCGCTGGGCCTCTGCTATGCCACAGTCCAGGAACCCTTGTACCTCTGCACAGCTCTTTCGGTCAAATGACTTTAACCACCTTACTCTTTTAAGCTTATATTGCAAAATAAGAATTTTCCAGGATAGAATTATATTCTATTATTTGATATGCTTCTTTCCAAACTAAATCTCCCTTTCTCTGATATATGTTCTACTTTCCTGAAGGGTCACCTACAGTGGTTAGTATGATGCAAAGAGTGTAACTCAATTAGAATTGTGCAATAATCTCTCTCAGCCCCCATTATGCATTTTTTTAAATGTTAGAATGTTGTAGATTCGATACCATCGGCTTCTATATACTTTTAAACAAACACTGTCTCTCAGTTCAGTAGGTGATTTTGATATTCTCTGTATCATAATATTTGTGTTTTGAAGTTTCAAGAAGTAAAAAAATGGGAACGCATGGCTCATTTTCAAATCAGTTCAAATTTGCTAATAGCTCCTTCTACGTTGAAGAATCTGAAGGCATCAAACTACCAAACACATTTCAGGTATTAGAGAAGCCTTTGGCATGGTTGTTATTGTCATAGTCTCATAATATAAAGAGTGAAAGGGGAGAGAGTACTTCAGGAGAGTAGTATCAGGTGAGATGTGGGGCCTCCTGCCACTGAATTCATAATTTTCAGTGAAGATGGGAAGTGTCACATTGGACAAAGCCCAACAACATAAAGTTAACCAGGCTTGGGTTAATATTTCATTAAACCATATTTCCTTGGAATTTCTTTTCTAGTAGTGCATAATAACAATTATGATGTCTGTTAGTTTGAAAGTGTGATGAAAAAGAAATAGTAATCAGTTTTGACAATAGGATGATGACATAAAATTTTATACAGTTATCTTTTTTTCTTCTATTATGTGATTTAGGGGTGTAGGTTCACACCTCCTCAGATATATGTGACCACCTCACCTCTACCATGTAAGCAGCCATAATTTTTTATGGTCTATGGGAAAGGATTATAAGTAATTTTTTTAAGATTTATTTATTTATGCATACAAGAACTGGGTTGCATACAGATGAGATGTGCAGGGGGTGAGAGGATTCACCAGAGACAGAGTGGGGAACAGAATAGGCAGATTGACTGAAATATACTGCTGAGGGGATCAGTGGGTGAGTCAGGAGAGGTCTGTTGTTGCTATGTGGGTAGCTCCCTGGCTGGGGATCGAACTCATGCTGCAGTGGCTGCTGATAGCTTCATAGGTTGTGTCTTAACCCCTCGCACCCCCAGGGAGGCCCAGGTAAATATTCTTGATGCCAACATAGAAACTGAGCTTTACCCACAATTCTAAATTCATCCTGGTGGGTGTGCTGATTTGTTGAAATGTAACTAGCCTTTAGAAAAAAGAAGCCAGGGACAAAAGATGAAAGGGAAAAGAGAAACCAAGTAAGTAAAGAGTGTTTACTGGTTTCCTGATCAGTAAGAGCCACCAAATACCTCTCCTGGTTTCAATGCAAAACAAAAAGATTCACAAGGAATGTATTGTTACTTCTTAGCACCTGGCGGAGGCATTCTTAGCCTGAGCAGCCAAACCCTGCTCAGAATCTTGGCAAACTTACCAAAGTTATCCCACCAGTCCTCTCCACCTCCTTCCTCACCCACAGCCTCCAGGCATTAGGCTGTTTTTGAGCAGTTGACCTCAGCCCTACCCTAAGCCACACAAAGCATCATTCTCCCCACTGTTATTTCTTTATTAAGCCCAAAACACTTCAAGTTGTCATTATTGCTGGCTATTACACTTGTATTTCTTTCAAAAGGCAGTTCTAACTTTAATATACTCCTATGTCTGTCAGATTGATTGATTGATTGATTTACCAAGACAGCCCGTTTGGCTTCTAAATTTTCATTTCTAATTTTTGCAACACTTCTGTGAAGTAGGAAGATCCAACATATTTACCTCTAATAGATTTGTTCACATCTTAAAGGTGAATGTAAGTAGTTTCCATTCAGCCTTTCTCTTGAATTTCTCTTGAATCCTCAGAAAAGTGTAATGATTGAATGGGGTGAGAGTCTCTTAAGGTTGATGTCTGGAAAGAGTTTCTTATTAATTAATAAAGAGTTTCTTATTAACACTGAGCATCACTGCCTTTCATATTGGTTCTGGTTCCCAAACAAGAGGGGGAATGGTAAAAGTGGGAATAAAATGGCAGAAGGCTAAGGGGGTGTAGCGGCAGGAATGGGCACAGTGCAGGTTTTCTATGACCGGAGCAGACGGGGTAAGGAGAAGTCCTGGAGCCCTCAGTGGCTTTTCAGGCTTTTTACCAGGTACATGGCAGGCAGGGATGCTGGGGGGCCAGGAGGAGGGCAGGACTCCCAGCTCCCAGAAGTCTTTACTCTACCCGGGCTATCCGGCCTTCTCTCGTGGCCTTTTCTCTGCTGGTTCGTTCATTCTTCTGCTGGCGTCCCCATGACGCCACCCTTATAAGTCCAGTCTTAGCTCAAGTGTACCCACTTATGCATGCCCACACCCTACTCCATGTGCCCGCCATCAGCCATGCATTCAGAACCGCAGGGTTCCGTCATCCATCCTAATGGCAGGAGGGCAGAAAAGCCTGATGCTTTTTCACTTACCCTACCGGGGGACTCTTATTCAGAAAAGCCAAGAAAGTTGCAACCTCCTATCTTAAAAGATTTCAGAACCATGGATCCAGAATCATAATGAGAAGGATTTCATAAAACTTTGGAACCAGTGTAACTTCCTACTGTTTTTATGGCCCTGAGCCTCTATTGGCATCAGCAATCGAACCCCTGTCCTGGAGGAGAGAGTGGCTCTTGTGTGTGGGAGCAGCACCAATTGGGGAGGCCATGACCAAGGTTCACATCACAGCTACGTACTGAGCACTGACACACCAAAGGTCTGCTCAAAGTGGACACCTTCTCAGAGGAAGGTCAGGCAACTTGTAGCCAGGGAAGCAATTCACACGCTAAGGAGACTGAGCTGTGAGGTACTAGGACTCTTCCCTTTCATAGCATAACTGTTGAAGGGTAATTGCCACAATAAAAAGAAGGTGAAAGTCAAGAAAGTTGGGCACTGTTAAAAAACAACATGGTCAGAAGAAAACTGATTATTTCGGTTCTTCACCCCTGGAAGCTTTCACAATACTAAGCATGTGTAGCAGACATGTAATGAGTGTATACATCTGGAAACCATTCTTGTTCTTTTGGTCATTGCCTTAGTTTTCTCTATAGAAACTCTCCCCTATTCTCAGCAAGTCATTCTCAGCATCGAGGTAGACGAATGCTCTAAATCTAAGTCAATTAACTTTGCTTGATCACAGTGATTGGTATAGGTTTGAATACTTGAGCAATTTGGGATCAAAGTGAGAATCATCTAAGACTATATCAGAGCTGTTTGGAAAGAAAAACGATGTTCCCTGAATTTGCGTGTGTGAGAGTGAAAGTCTGAATTTTCAGAGACAAGGCAAGGAAAGACTGAGTTCTGATGACATCCTTTCAGTTCCTGAATCAACTCTACTCCTGAAGTTTTCAGTTAAGAAAACAGGTATCTTTCCTTCACTGCTTCAGCAGACTGCAGTTTGTTTTTCCGTCACTTTCACCTAGAGATCCTGGCTAACACAGAATACTATCAAGTTGAAAAAGAAAAGTGACTTATACAAAAGCTTAAAATTAAAAAATGAGCAAGCAGATTAATTTAACTAGAGTGAGAGTCCATATAAGAGAGTAATGAGAAAACCATATGATCATTTCAATAGATGTTGAAATGCATTGGACAGACTCCAGCACCATATGTGATTTTTTTTTTAAACAAAATACTTGAGTAGAAATGGATGAGTGCATTCTTATAATCAGGAGTAAATATTTCAAACATCATACTTAATGATGAAGCAGTAAAGACACTGTAATTAAAATTTGCCACAAAACTAGGTAGATACACTGATAATTTCCAATAATTTAGAGATCTTTATACTCCCACAAATTTGTAAAACAAATCTTTTTCTTTTTCTTTTTTGTTCTTGAAACTTCACCAAAAGTTTCTAAAGTTCATGAAAGAAAAAGCAGATGAGAATAGCTAAGACTTACTCTGAAAGGTTAAAATAAGTTTTAGTGCAATGGCAATACCAATGATACTACTTGTATAAAAATTGACCAATGTATCAATGACATTTTTCAATAAATGTGGCTTAAGAGACTAAAGACTTGGCAGGAAATAAAGTTAATTTTTATTTATTAAATATTTGATATTCATCTGATCTTGGGATGGATACAAACTTTCTAAAACTAAAAGCAATAGAAAAAGAAAAAAGAAGAAATATTAGGGCCTCCCCTGGTGGCACAGGTGATTGAACGCAGCACTGTGAAGCTGTCCAGAGCCTCTGCAGGGCGGGTTCCATCCCGGCCAGCTGGCAAGACACCCACATGTCATGGCAGACCTCTCCTGTCTCTCCCGGTGCTCCCCTCAGCAGTGTATTTCAGTAAGTCTGCTGTTCTGTTCCCCACTCTGTCTCTTGTGAATCCTCTCACCCTCCCGCACATCTGGCCTGTACTCTAGTCCTTGTATGCATGAATAAATAAATCTTAAAAAAAAAGAAAAGATATTGGAGGAAGATTCTACACAACAGAGAGCATTAAGTCACCTAGGCTATGTGCAAGGAAAACACAAACATTAAACAGGGAAAATTACAACAAATATCTGAACCTTAATATTGTTTACGTGTAATCCTTTTGTCCAATCCAATAAGAAAAAAATACTTATTTACTAACAGTATCCTAATTGAAATTGATCATTCTCAGGAGGAGAAATAAATTACAAATGGTTGACACAGGAAATAACGTACTGCTATATGTTAATGGGAAAGAGCACTGTTTAAACCTACCTGGGAAGAAATGAGGTAATAAATGTCAAGAACTGTAAAGAGTTCATACTTTTTGACCTAATGCTTCCTCTCTAGCATGCATCCTGAGAATACAATCAGAGGCATAAACCAGTGAGAATATGATTTATATAAAACAAACAAAAATATTGACCCCACTATATAACATGCCCACTTTAATTAAAAAGTAATCACAAGTACATTTTCTAACTTTTGAAAGATACATTTTTGAACATTTGAAAGAGTACTTATTAAAGGTAGGCAACTTTCATTATTTATAATGTTTAGTATTTTAAGATTTTTAAAAAGAAATTCATAGAGTAAAATGGAAGTCACTTCATGTTTTCCTTTACTAACGTAGCAACCTAAAATTATCAGGATCTTTCAATTCCTTATTCAAATTATAGATTGAATACATATAAACATTATTATTTTGTGGTAGGCATTTTTCCATTTAATAAAAGGAATTTATGCAACATGTAGAGATCTGTGTTTTCATACAGTTTATTTAAAGTTAAATTTAAAAAGGGACATTTTTTGAAATAATTCCACCAAGTTTAGTTGCATATGACTGTTTATGTAATTCACACTTGACACCTTAGCCATAATGGGTGGAATCGCTTGTCTTCCATTGGCCTCTTGGTAACCATACTTATACAGCATCTAGAAGGAAAACTTTAAGATGTGCAACTTTGAAATCAAGTGTCTTATTTTTTAAAGATTTATTTATTTATGCATATAAGATCTGGGGTACAGGCCAGAGGTGTGGGGGTGAGAGGATTCACCAGAGACAGAGTGGGGAGCAGTACTGAAATACACTGCTGAGGGGAGCAGCAGGCATGTCAGGAGGGGTCTGCTGTGCCATGTGGGTAGCTCCCTGGCCAGCCAGGGATTGAACTCATGCTGCACAAGCTGCAGACAGCTTCATAGATTGTTTCTTGACCCCTTGTGCCACCAGAGAGGCCTCAAGTGTCTTATACTAGTAATTCCCATCATTCCTGTTACCCTTTGGGTATTCATTCAGCCGTTATGTGTAGGCGTACAACTACACGAATATTTTCACCTTTCCAAGCCTCTTTTTCCTGGTCTGTGAGATGGGGACTGTGTGGCACCATCCATGTAGCAGCTCCTGAAGAATGCCCGCAGGGAGTCAGCGTGTGGGCATGTGCTCTCTTGGCTCTTCTTGGCATCCCTTACAGGGCAGAGACATACTGCAGTCACAGAAGTAGAGGGGCACAGTGCCAGCTCTGTGGTTGGGCCCACTTCCCAGATCCTCTTCTCTCTCTGCCTGGGTAGTGTTTCACTTCAGAAGAACAAGACCTGGACATGCCCAGGTTGATATCATGGTGAGAATGTATTCCTTTGAACACCATGTGCATGATTTGCTAATAGCAACAGTAGGTAGGAATTCCCAGGGTTGATGCACAGGTACTGTCCATCACTCAAACACAAGGCCAGTGTATGTGAAGACAACTCACCCTGGCTGTCAGGTTGCCATAGTCAGCCATGTTTCCTGATGGCCTACAGCTTAGAATAATCTAAACTTTAGCTATATATATGCTAAATATATATATGCTGCATGAGGCACGTGGAAGCAGCAACATTTGCCTGCACTCCCATTTTGGGGATTACACCCCTTTCTTCTCTGTCCCTTTGTGACCCCTACTAACTGCTGGTCTATTGTCTACCCAAGTGTGTAGGCAGAGAGAGCGCCTGGTGTCCTTTATACTTTTGATGTGGTGTTGGGCGTTAGGGGAAGGGGACTCATGGACAGATGGAAGTATTTACTAATTGATTATAGTTTTAAGAAATGTCTTTGCTAACAATGTCATCTTACATACCAGGAATAGCGTGCCTATATTAAGCTATCTTCAGGCACGTTCCATTGCCTGTGTTGTGTTTATCTTCCTGTAAGTACTTTTTTAAGACTTCAAATCGAGGCACTATTTTCAGTAAGTTAAAGGTAAAATCACTTTATTTAAATGCGCATACCTAAGGAGCAGTGGAAAGATATCCTGTATCTTTTATTTCGTTGATGATTTCTGAGAACAGGATCACCAGGGTGAAGGGACCAAAGGCCTCGTCCTCACTCAGATGGCTTCCCAGCTGTCCCATGCTGCATGAGGCACGTGGAAACAGCAACTATTGCCTGTACCCCCATTTTGGGGCTTACACCCCTTTCTTCTCTGTCCCTTTGTGACCCCTGCTAAGCCTAGAGATCTTTGTTCAAAACCCCATTGCATGTTCTTCCTCATTGTTGAATACAGATTTTCTGGTTTGAGACAACTACTGACCTTTCACTTTTTGCCACTATAGGGGCTAGAGTTGGGGAAGCAAAATCAAAGCTCTCTTGATGTTTTAGTTGTGCCTATGTCAGGAGTAAAACAGGGAGGTGTCTTGAGAGTTCCAAATGTCTGCAATTCCCAGTGATATGTGGAGAGTTTAGGAATCGCTCACTTTCTATTTTCTTGAAAATGTATTTACTCTTTTTTCACCTACCTGCATAAACCATCACCTCAGGGCCAGACTTCTGCCACCTGAAGCAGAAAAGCCCAAGGTCCCAGTGAGGAAACTGTCCTGACCAAGGAAAATTCATGCTGCTAAGTTATCTTAGAGGAGGCCATTGCAAAAATAGTGCTTTTTGTAGATACCTGATTTGAACTTACTCATGCTCCATCAGCACCTTGATACCAGCACAATCGGGGGTTTTTAAATATACCCAGTGGACAGGTAACTTATTCCCTTTTTCAAACTAGGAAACTCTTGGCTACCCACAGTAAACTAAATACTTCTCTCCTTGGAAATCTCAGAATAGGTCTGTGTGATATCAAACACCTATGCTGGGAAAACAGGAGCAAACAAAGCCATAAGGGACTGCCTTTGAAATGGAGCCTGGGAACCCTTCAACCACATCTCAGTAGTTGTTTGCTTTCCTTGTTTCCCCAGAATTGCACTCACCTAGAGGCACAGCCTGCATTTTGTCATTTGTTGGGGTGAGGAGCGGCAAGGGAAAGGAAGCATTTTGGCTGGCTTGTCAAAGCATCCCCAAAGGGAAACTGTTTAAAGACTTCATATCTTAAGTAACTCTCAACCCACTGTTCCTTTCACTTGGGGATATGCCAAGGGCTGGGCTGACTCAGTGTGGGCTCAATTCTGCAGTCATTACTTACACCCTAAGTTCCTGGTTCTCTGATTGTGGTGGTGAAATTTGTCTGCTTAGAGGGGGCAGAGAGAGCCCCAGGTCTGGAACTAGTTTTGTGTTAGGTGTGTTTGAGGTTCTTATTTTTCTCTCTAAGCTTTAATTTCTAACATCAAATGGATTAAGGAAGTGTGGGGCTTCATTTTTCAGGAGCAGCCCCGTTGAGGACACATTAATCCTGTCACTCAAGCAAAAAGGTGGAGGAACAGGACACAGACTCTTCTGCACTTATAATGAAACAAAAGTCAGGCCCTTAGAATCTTTCAGATGAAAACAGACATTCAGTGGCATTAGTTGGGGCTGCTTCTTGGAAAGATGTAAAGTGAAGGGGTCGTTCTTTACCCAGAGTGAAATGTTACATAGGACAAAGTCGGTGGAACTGTAATGCCCCCCTGTCCATTCAGTCAATTCATAGAGTCAATCTGTAGGTTGGGTTCAAATTCCCCAAAGAAGGCTTTGAATGGTTGAATTAGTTACTATAGAGTATCCTGTTGACCAGAGCTTCTCCCCATCCTGCCTATTGACTGGCAGAGACTACCTAGAGACTGACCTTGGAACCAAAGTCTATCTGTGGCACACAGGGGTGGCCAGCTAGTGGGGCCATGTGATGTGCTGCATTTTGATTTGATTATAAGGGACTTCCATAGCTCATGACATAAGATGGTGTTGTAGTGTAGCAAGTAATTGATATAATGTTTTGCTTGACTGTGGAGAGACAGCAATGAAGAAGAGAGAAGAGCAGAGAATGTTGCTATATGCTCTGAAGAATTTGAGATACCAAACATTTGGCATTGGCCCTCTTAAAGTGAAACTTAAAAATAAGATGAGGGACTTTTTTCTAATTCCTGCAAAGGCGTTACTGCAAAGTAATCTTGTGGCATGTGCACCACAGAGCTCAGCTTCAGTAACACAGGGATGTTGGTATCTCAAGGATAAAGGTGATGCATAGAAGGGAGCAGAGGGGTGAAAAAGGTGACACTGAAGGGACCAAAATATAGAGGGAAGATACTGGATGGTTGAAGCTTGAGGAGAATTGACCATGAGAACACATGGAAATCACTCCTGAATCTAGTACTTGATGGTGGGGCCTTTTGGAAGGACTGGGCCCCTAAAATGATCCAAGAAGAATCACTAGAACCTCTGTGATAGTAAGGAAAATAATAAGAAAGTCTTTGAAAAAAGTAGAGAAAGAAAACAATTTAAGGGATAAAAACTTCAGCTTTGTAATATGTAAAAATCAAGAGACAGGGCCTCCCCAGTGGAGCAGCAGTTGAGCGCTGGGTTGCGAAGCTGCCCACAGCCTCTGCAGCACTGGTTGGATCCCTGGCTGCCAGGTGAGGGTCCCACTTGGCTCGCAGACCTCTCCTGCTGTGTCCGCTGCTCCCCTCAGCAGTGTACTTCGGTTCTTCTGCTTGTTCTGCTCCCTGCTCTGGCTCTGGTGAATTCTCTCACCCTCCCACGCTTCTGACTGTACCCAGTGCTTGTATAAATAAATAAATCTTAAAAAATATTAATAAAAAAATCATGAGACAATGATGAGATTTTATTTAGTCAGATGGTTAAAAAGATATCAAAATAAATCCCAACCCAAAAGCAGCTACTGTCACTGTCAGAGTGTTATAGAGAGATCAAGATATACCTAGACCCCAAACTTTTCAGGGATGCGTACTCTAAAAGGCATTTGTCTGTCCATGCAGAAGAAGGCAAAGAAGAAAGTAAACTCTTAGTGTGACAGATTTTTAATAAAATTAATATGCACAGAGAGAGAAAATATGATTTCAAAGAATAGTTTTCCAATAACACTCCCAAAATTACCCATGTCATAGAGAGCTGGAGCAAAATATACCATATAATCCAACATGAGGTCAAGCTAATGGCTGCCATTATCTTTGCCACACAGAGCACTCTCTCCATGTATCTGTTACCCTCATATCTCTTCCCATGTGTCTCCTCTTCCCTCCTTTATTTCATATACCTATCTTATACTTTCCTGGCTTCTCCCTGTTAAGGAAGTCCAGTTCATGGCATACAAGGACTTGTAATCCAAGGTCACTGCACGTAAGTAGGGGTGGGGAAAATGATACCTCCCACTTTACTGCATCTATAACAAAAGCTGTTAATCGATCCACTGGCCATATGGCCAGGTAGGGAGCCAAAATGAGTGAAGTCCTTATAAGAAAGTGCCATTAAGAGATGGTTTGAGGTAGAAATGATGAGAATTTTAGAACTGGAACTGGCATGGAAAACAGGTTATAAGTGTGTATCTTGTAAAACAAATCACTTTAAACATTAACATCTTGAGGCCTCCCTGGTGGCCCAAGGGGTTAAATGTCAGCACTATGAAGCTATCTGCAGCCACTGCAGCATGAGTTTGATCCCTGGCCAGGAAGCTAACCCACATGGTGAAGCAGACCTCTCTTGTCTTGCCCACAGCTCCCATCAGCAGTGTATTTCAGTAGATTTGCCTGTTCTGCTCCACACTCTGTCTCTGGTATATCATCACACACACACACACACACACACACACACACACACACACACATGCACACCCCATATCTCTGGCCTACACCCCAGCTCTTGTATGCATAAATAAATAAAATAAATCTTTTTTAAAAATTAACATCTTGATTATAATAGGTCAACCCAGGAGGTCACACGGCTTCCTACAAAAATACCTGCAAATGTTCCTTAACTTGAAACCTTATAAAGATAAACGTTTTGTTGAAAATGGAAGGAGAATGCAAATTTTTGTAAATATTTATTTTTTTATGCATACAAGAACTGGGGTACAGGCCAGCGGTGTGGGGGGTGAGAGGTTTCACCAGGGACAGAGTGGGGAGCAGAACAGCCAGAGTGACTGAAATACACTGCTGAGGGGAGCAGCGGGTGAGTCAGGAGAGGTTTGCTGCACCTTGTGAGTCACCTCCCTAGCTGGGAATCTAACTCTTACTTCAGTGGCTGCAGATAGTGTCACAGTGCTGTGCTTTACCCCTTGCACCACCAGGGAGGCCCGAGAATGCAATATTTAATATACAAATCAAAATAAATTAGTATTTGCCACCAATCAAGGATATTTTTAAGTGACTATATAAATTTTCAGTTCTTCCTTATAATAAAAGCTACTGGGACCTCAGAAATTCGGAATGGCCTGATCTTGTACTGTTTTCCAATAGGTTATACTGTTTTTCCTCTACTTGTATGGTGCTCTTCTTAACAATTAGAGCTTTCCTCATTACCTCATTTTATTTCATCAAGGCATTTCCTCATACCTTCTGCTGAGGAAAGTGATTTTTAAGATTGTCATCATCAGGAGTTGCTAATCACCCTTGCTGCCCACCAATCTTATCTGGAAATACTGACAGCCTATTCTGCTAGGGACCCTGAAGGTTGGCATTTTCTCCCATTTGCTCTCCAGTTCTTCCTCATTCTGAGGAATGCATTCTTGTTATCCCCTGAGAAAATTGCTTTATATTCTGTGCCTTTGATGGCCATGGAAGACGTTAAACTATGTTCATTGGGTTAGGTCAGAGCATCTCTCCATCTTAGCAAGGAATATGAACTCAGTGCCCCTCTCTGTGCAATCCTACAACTCAGCAGTTCTTTCTGTTTAGCCATTTTCTGCCTTCTGTATTAAAGGTTTCAGTTTCTTGAACCATAAAAAGATTCAAGGAGCTTCCATCCACCTCTAGTTATTATATGGAGTTATTGTAAAATACAGTTCTCATTATTAAAAATTACTGTTGGGGGTGTCTAACAGAGAGTGAAGGAGCGAGGATGCCAGGCTCAACTCTTGCACATATTTAAAACAAAATTATAACATAAATAAAGCTAACAATCCCTGGGTTATTAATAGATGATTATTGCACACATCAAGAGGGATGGCACAGAGAAAAAGGTAGGAAATTTACAATTTAAATTGCATTTGGAGCATTCTGAGGCAGGGCAACCAACAAAAGGAAGCAGCAGCTGCTATATGTTGCCTCTATGCTGTTTTGACTGAAGCCTCATGACCACACCCACACCAGGGACTCTGGAACCCAGGCCGCACTAGGGGGGGGATGCACAGAGTCGGTGTGCAGAATGGAAGGTCTACCTCTGGAGAATTATAGGAGTATAGGAAGAGAGTATTTATATGATGGAAATTATAAGTAACTATTAAATGATATAGCATAAAACATAAAGAGATGGAAATATATTCCATATTCATGGATGGGGAGAATTAATATAGTCAGAATGATTATTGTACCAAGAGTAATATATATTCAGTGCAATCACCATTAAGATCCAAATGATGTTCCTCAGGAAAATAGAATTAAAAAATACAATGGACTATGGTGGAGGATTGGATGTTTTTGTTGTGGGTGTGGTGTGGTAATATAATCTTGAAGATGTGTGAATCTGTACCCCTAAATTATATACAATACAGTATGCCAACATTACCTCAGTAAAAAGCAATACAATAAAAAAGTAAAATAAATAAAATTTATATGAAACTATAAAATAGCCCAATTAGCGAAAGCAATTCTGACCAAAAAAGAAGAAAAATATAGGCATCAAGTCACCTGGTTTTAAACCATATTATAAACCAATAATTGTTAAAATAATACGGTATTGAAATACAGACACTCAATAGAACAGAAACAAAAGTCCAGTAAAGTCACACGTCTATCAATACCTAATTTATGACAAAGAGGTTAGAACCATACAATGTAGTAGCACTTTTTCACAAGTGCTACTGGAAAAACTAGATAGTCATATGTAGAAGAATAAAGAAGAAAACATTGGTGACACTTTTCTTGACATCAATGATAGTGATATCTTCGGAAATTGACCCCTATTTAAGTAGAAAATGTTTAAAGTTATGTTGAAGCAAAGCCTCACTGTACACTGAAAGTCTCAGAGAATAACTGACAAAGAATGTCAAGGCCACACGCCTGACTCATCCCAGATAACTGCTTCGAAATCTCCTGCTTCTGTATCCCAGCTGGCTTATTATTTTTGTAAACATTTATTTATTTATGCATACAAGAACTGGGGTACAGGCCAAAGGTGTGGGGGTAAGAGGATTCACCAGAGACAGAATGGGGACTGAAACAGGCAGATTGACTGAAATATACTGCTGAGGGGAGCAGCAGGCAAGTCAGGAGAGGTCTGCTGCGCCATGTGGGTCACCTCCCTAGCCAGGGATTGAACTCATGCTGCAGAAGCTGCAGATAGCATCACAGTGCTGTGATTAACCCCTTGCACCACCAGTGAGGCCCCCCAGCTGGCTTTAAAGTGGTTATCTACCCCCACATTAGGCAATAATTATCCAATTGCCTAATTGCTTGGAGTGAGGGTAATCTGTGGGGATGGAGCTGGGGCCTTGGCCAATTGGAGGGCTGGGATTTCAGGAACTGGCAGCCATGACGCTGACAGGCCAGGAAGGTTGGCAGGGATAATATAAGGAATCAGCAAGTCATCCTCTGGGGGGGTCGCCCTGATGGATGGGTGGTAGTGGCGACTGAGGACTGCAGGTGGCCATGCACAGCGAGGTCATGCAGTCAAGGACTATGTGTTTACTCTGAATCCTTTCCATTGTGTTCAGTGTCATGACAAGGGAAGGGGAGAACACAGACACCATTCAAAAACAGTCAGTCATTCGGAAGTTATATTCCCTCCCACGGAAGTTTCTAACTGGTAGCAAAACTGGGCTCTGGCCCTAACTACTCTCAAAACTGGGAATTTCTTCCCACAGGAGTTCCAACCTGGCCCCAAACTGGGCTCCGGGGAGTGATCAGGCTCCCTTTCCAGCAGTTGGGATGGGCCTGTCCTGGACTGGGCCCCCAAAGGTCTTACCGGGATATGCAACCTCTGGCGCTTCTGTCCACCTTTCCCCAGGTCTGGTCGGGTACAGCAGCAGTGGCCAGCTGACTCCCACCCTAGGAAGGAGGACCTGTTCAAAGAAGATGGGGTGGTGCCACCTCATTCTCGGCCACCAACGGGACTCTGGGCCGCTGGCAAAATGAGTCAGCACATCCAGCTTCCCGGTCAGGGAACCAAAAATGTTATGGCATAATTCCATCAGGGAAGCAGGCATCACTCAGAGAAGAGGAGCGAAGTTCTTTATTAACACCAGTGGGCTCTCAGAGGAGATCCATCTCCAAAATCTGAGCCCTGAGCAATTAGGCAACCAGATATTTATTGCCTAAAGCAGGGGTACAATATCACTTTAAAGCCAGTTGGGATACAGAAGCAGAATTCTTAGCAGTTATTTGGGATGAGCCAGGTGTGTGGCCTTGAGATTTTTATCAGTTATTCTCTGGAACTTTCAGTCTACAGTGAGGCTTTGTTTCAACATCACTTTAGACATTTTCCACTTCATTATGACAAGGGAAATAAAAGAAAAATAAATAATCAACACTACCTCAAATTGCAAATCTTTTGCACATGAAAGAAAATATTAGTAGATTAAAAAGACATCCCATTAAATGGGAAAAGATATTTACCCATCATACAACTGACAAGTGGTTAATATGCAAGGCATACTGAGAACATATCCAACTTAACAATGACAACTACAATAAACACAAGTTTCTCACTGAAAAAAGTGGACAGCAGATATGAAAATACAATTTACCCAAAAGAATACGAAGAATGCCAACAGATAAATGGAAAAATGTTTATCATCATTTTTAATAAGGAAAATGCAAGTCAAAACCACAATGAAATATCACCTCACACCTGTGAGAATGGCATACATCAAAAAGACCTCCAATAAACAAATGTTGGATTGTATATGGAGAAAGAAGAACCCTTACATGTTGGTGACAATGTAAATTGGTATAGTTATTTTGGAAAGCAGTTTGGATCTACCTTAACAAACTAAAAATTGATATACCACATGATCCAGAAATCTCACTCTTAGACATCTATCTGAACAATATGTAAACATCAACTTAGTGATTATCTCCCCCACGTTTACTGCAGCATTGATCATGATAACTAGGATTTGGAAATAATCCACGTTCCCACTGCTAGATGATTGGATCATGAAAATGTGGTATATCTACAAAATACCTGTTTGGCTATAAGGAAAGATGGAATGTTACAATTTACAAGAAGGAGCTTAGAATTGTGTATAGCAACGCAATTTAGAAAGGTAAAAGCACATGCACATATATGAGTAAGATAAGGAATTATAGTGAGCAAAGTCATAAAATAATTACAAATGTGTGAATATTGATAACTGAGTGAGGTTTCTCAGGTTAAGAGGGAGTGGGGAGACAGACAGCATCCAACGGGTAGGTGGTGAGAGAAAAAGAAGGAGCGACCCACTCCAGGGCTCCAGCAATGTGGTCACACCACTGTCACCTAATATTCGCGTATGGCTTCATACTTTTCTAGGTACTTTCACAACCTTTTTCTTGTTTGATCGGCAGAGCGTCCTATGACGTAGTCATAATACCTGTTATTACTCTGACTTTTTTCCATTGAGAACCCTGAAGCTTGGTGATGTAGCAAGTCCAAGATCAAGTCTTACCCCAAGAGCACATGGCTAGTAAGTGACAGAGCAGGGACGGCAGGTAATGGGGAACAATGGGTTATTTCCAAATCCTAGCTATCACGATCACTGCTCACATATTTGCAGTGCGCAGGTCCCTTCTCAATTTATCTATCACTTGTCCAACTCCATAGGGAGCTACTATTGGGAGTCAGGAATGATCAAGTTTTTAAAAAGCTCGGCTAAACAAATTTACATATGGTAATATTAAATGCTGATAAGTTACATCATGTCACCCCACTCAAGGACACTGCATTTTAATGAACTTTGTTCAGTTACATAATATGAAGGAATTTCCTAAATATAAAAGTGCAGGTATTAGTGAGAAGTTCATCAGGGAGAAGTCAGTGAAAACTGGCAATATTACCATTCAAATCCATCATGTTCAGGATCCCTATTAGGTGAGATGTATTCCTCAGAGGCTACCCCTACTCTCAGGTGTTGCTTTATACACCTGCTGGGAACTTGAATATAAGCTGAAGGGCGTCATTTCCAGTTATTCCTAGTGGGGTCTGTGTTGGGTGTCGATCTCACACAAAGTATCAAACACACCTGGGCTATCCTTATGCACTGTTCAGCCTGGTGTTGTCCCAGTCTTTGCTAGATCCAGCAGTACCAGGTCTCCCACCATGAAAAGAAACAGCCCAGGAACCTAAACCTTGGACCTAAACCTAAACCCTTAAGGGTTAACCAGTTTTGCACAAAGCAAGCCTGGCTCAACCCTGTGAATCTTTTTCACATTTGCTGCTTATTCATAACCCAAGCCCATCTGCTGTGCAAGTAACGATCAGCCGCTCCTGTTTCAGATGTCAACTGCCCCAGCTGTTTCTCTCTCTCTGTAAACACGAAGAGGGGAAGCAATTATCACAATATTAATATTCTGACGTGAATATTTTATGCAGTGAAATGAAGACTGATGAATTCCCCTCTGAGCCCGTCGTCACCTCAGCCCCTCCAATGCTCACCTACACAGTACAGCCTGGGAAAGGCCTCTCAGAAAGGCTGAGGTATGACTTGCAGGTCCCACTGTGACTGTGGCCACCTGGAAATGCCTAGATGAAGTGTAGTATGTGTAGGAAAATGGACAATGCACTTGGTCTTACAGAACTTTGACAACGAAGTACATGTTGAAACAGAAATGAGACTTGAAGATGCCCTATGGCACTCAGGCTGACTGTTAGATCTGTTTTGATACAGACAAACACTATCTTGATCATCTCTTTGTCAGCACTCTGATTTAAAGTAAATGTCAGACACAAGTTTTCGTTAAGAACATGTTTCCCTCTATGTTTTTTCTCTACTATCCCAAGGCAGCAGGACTTGGAATGACTCATCAAGAAAACACCCTTCATTTCTCATAAACTTGTATTCAGCATCACTACATCTTCCTTTAGCCATAAGCATATACCTTGTGTATGGCACTTCCAGATACAAGATTCACTACAAAACATGTCCTGCCCCCTCAGTGCTAGATGGTGGTGGGGCAGGTGCTGAATAACAGAAAATGAGGCCTGGCTTCAGTTCTTGGCTCAGTCTGTGACCTTGAGCAAAGAGCACGACCCGTCGTTTAGAAAATGAGGATAGCATCGTAGAAAACACTGAAAAAGTTCAAAGGTGTAAAATGTTTAGAACAGGTCTGGCACAGGCTGAGCAAAATGCAAGTGTTAACATAGGGCTGCTCCCCAGTCCCAAGAGCTTTCCTGTGATGAGTGGGGACAGTGGTAGCCAAGGCCGCATCAAAGAAGCTCAAAGCAAGCCTGGGACAAATCAGCTCAGCATCTGAGGAGAACTTGAAGGTCAAGGCAATGGTAAGGGCAAAGTGATGAAGGAATGGAAGTTCTTAACATGCTCACAGTTAATTAAATCACCTAGGACCTGAGAATGTAAGCTGCATGGTGGCATGAACAGGGCAATAGGGGGAGAAGGGGAGTGATGTTCAGAATGGATTAGGGAAGACCCTGACCGATCAACAAGAAATTAGGATATGTTATTATAAGGAATGTGGTGACTTAGTAAATTTCTAAATAAGAATATAACACAAAATACCATTATTTTTTAAAATGTTCTAAATCCAGGTAGTTTGGAGGATTAAATTGGCAAAAGCCCGGGCAGGTTCTGGCTGGGTTAGTCAAGGCAAGGGCATGGCCTAGGGCAGCAGAATCCAGATGACAGGGCAAAAGGAGTGAATAGAGAGCCATGTGGATATGTGAGAAGTTCAAGTTGGAGAGGATAATGAGGCTGAACCTTCCAGGTGCAAGGGAGAAGGGAGACCTGCTTTGCTGGCGAAAAGCACCAATGAGGATTTGGAAGAGATGTGGTATTTCTTTGAGGGTAAACTTCAGGCTGTCCCTGAGCTGCTCAAAGATAGAATGCAGTGGCCATGACCCCAGGTAGCATTTCTTCCTCTGTACTTGAACAAAATACTTCTCCCTCTGGAAATAGTTGCTGGCCCTGAAGTTCCACCCACCTCACAAACAAACCAGATAAGCACTGCCTTAAGAAGGGAGGAGTCTTAAAGAGAGCCCTTCTTGAACATGGAATCTTCTTCAGCTTAGCCTAATTTTCTCTGAGAGTTCTGCATTTTATAATGGGAAATCAAATTTTGTGAAGAGCTGTTTCACAGTGTGTATAGTTAGGTGTGGGCAAGTCTGCCTATGTGTGCAAACATGTACCTGGACAAGATGTGCATGTATATATGTTTTGACATGTCTGTGTGTGTGTGTGTGTGTGTGTGTGTGTTGGGAGAGGTGGTAATCCAATTAGAAGAGTCGGCTTTATATGATTAAATCTCAGGAACTTCTAACCTTATCTTCAAAACCTCTAACTCACCCCACTCCTCTGAAATTTCCTTAATGGAGGTTTAATTTTTTTTTCAGTATATAATTATATGCACTGCAGTGGGTAAAGTTTGTGGGTGATCCCCTCCCCACCAATGAGACAGTTCTGTGACCTTAGATAAGCTGTATAAACCAACTTCCTCACTTGTAAATATTTGTAAGGATCATAAGTATTGTACGGATTAAATAAAGTAAGACAGCAAAGCCTCATATCTACTAGATGCAAACTAGATGCCAGCTGTCATTAGGGGAGGATGCTGACATGCTGACACTGCTCCTCACCAGAGCTGGGGTCCGAAGAGCCCCGTGGGGAATGTTGGTTAAGCCTTGGATCTCAGCTCTGCCCACAGCAATGTGTGCCTGAGCTTCCCTCCATGTAAAGTGGAGATGCTAACCATGAACCTACTGTGACAAACAGCTGTGCAGATAAAATGCTTTGCTATATGTAAATTAGTGAGAAGAATATCTGGTATATAGTAGATACTTTCTATGTTTAACTATTGATTCTTCTAGTAACAGAAAGGTAGAGACAAGGGGGCTAGTGGGAGGGAGGTGCCATTCAGAACTAAAAAACCAGGGTCTCCTGGTGGCACAAGGGTTAAGCATCGGCAGCATGAAGCAGTCTGTAGCTTGCAGCATGAGTTCAACCCCCGGCCAGGGAGGTGAACCATATGGCACAGCAGACCTCTCCTGTCTCACCTGCTGCAGTGTTATTTCAGTAGATCGGTCTGTTCTGCTCCTCACATTATCTCTGGTAAATCCTCTCACCCCCCACATCTCTGGCCTAAACCTTAGCTCTTGTATGCACAAATAAATAAATCTTAAAAAAAATATGATCTAGAGGACCAACAGATAGGAAGCTGGGGTCTTGATCAACCTTTTTAATGACCAATGTTCCAGCACACAGTAGGACCACAGCTGTCCTTGAGCCAGTGTGCTGTGAACTAGATTTGGTAGACTGTCCTAGTAACATTTCCAAATTGAGCTAAAAACAGCTCAAAAAATACAGTTTTTGAACTTTCCAGAACTTTGCCCCAACATGATGGCATGAAGGGGTTGGCATTTATTTGGATGTGTGAATTTTAATCTCTATTAAATATTACTTCCTATTTAGTCACCACTTTTTGAAGAAAAAGGACAAACTGGGATGATTAAAAGGAGGCATGAGGTCAGAACCAGTGGCGAGAGTCACTGCTTGCCTGGGACAAGTGCTCTCCCATCTGAGAAATCCCAATGCACATCAATCAAAACCTACTAAGCTTATAAAAATGGAGTGTAGTTTCTGGGAAAAGAGTGAAGGAATCAATCATTTGCATTATCAAAGGAGTCTTGCCTTCTGGATGAAGAAAAGAACAAAGGGAAAAAAAAAAAACACAAAAAGGGTAAAAATTTAAAAAGGATTCCCCACATGGTCTCTTTAAAAGACATCCTTTCTTGGTAAATTTCAGCCCTGATTCAATTTGCAAATAGTGAGTCTATACTACAGCACATAAACCATATGTTGCCAAGGAGAGTTAAAAATGTGTAAAGTGAGGCACCCCTATAAGAAAGATATTTAGGAAAAATTAAAACAAACCAGAGAAAAGGAGCTCTTTGCTTTGTGAAGAAATCGAGTAATTTAACTTAGTGTGTGTGAGCTTAAACATCAGCTGAAAAACAGCTGCTCTTCAGAGGAGGATGAGCCAAAAGAGTGAGGTTGAGAGGAAGTCGAGATGAGAGCTGTTTAGTTCTTTAATGCTCCTGTGTGTGGATAAAAGGGTGAGAAGGAGGGAATCTTCTTTGGCAGGATCACTGGTTCCAAGCAGTTCTAGAAGTTTCTGCCTCACTGAATCTGACCTTCCCGCACGGCGGCTGGAGTGGGGGACCAGGGCCAAACACATGGTGGAGTGATGTTGTGGGGCCAGCGGGTCAGGCACCTGTGAAGCCACAGTCACAATAAGTTCTTCAGAAGCTGCATTTTGACTTAACCGAACATTATTTTCCATCCCATATGTGCAAAGCATTTCATCCATTAGCGTCTTCTTGGCTCATTTGGGATCCTTTTTTTTCCATTCAAAAATAAATAAATAAATAAATAAAAACTTTCCAAACTCCAACTCATCTCACACAAATATTTTGCTTCTGAAATCCACTCAATTTTCTCCTCGAAACCTGGCATACTTTAACCTGTAGAGGCTCTCTTGCCCCCATCTGCTTTTGATTAATGCAAGTTCCCTCTTTCCTGGGTCTGAACTCAATCCCATTAAACAAGGTACTTTGCTAAGTGTTGTGAGCTGTAACAAGGGATCATGAGCAGCTGTCTTAAAGGAGCTTTCATTTTATTTTAATGTAATTTAATTTTAATTTAATTTCCATGTAACTGCCTGTCTGATTTCGTCAATTTCTACTGTGGAGTTACCCCCTTCAAAAAAAAAAAAAAGCCAAACACAATAAGGTTTTCGAAACCTGCAAATTGACACTTGAAATCCTGTATTGTTGAATAGTTGAGATGGGAAATACATGTGTCTGCCATGTGTGTACTCACACCAGCATGTGCATGCACCCAGACACACACACACAAAGATGCATAGAGATACAACTGCCAGGGATTCTATACTGTGACCAGGCTTTCCTTACTTGAAACAGTATGACATTTTTTGGAATCTAGAATAAAATGACTTTTGACCTAAAGACCAGATATAGCCCAGATTTGCCTGCCAATGGATGAGCATGATTTCAAGAGGGAGAGATGCTAGAAGTAAGAAGAGCAATAAAAGACACTGCTGCAATTGTTCAAGAGTGAAATGGCAGAGAGATGAAAATACAATGACTGTGTTATGGGATTGGAGTCAATATCCATAAGTTTGGAGACTCAGTTCACTCCCTGCTGTCTGACTAGGTTGTTAGGAAAATGACATCTATGTTCATTGAGTTACAGAATTCATGGGTGGGAGCAAGTATAGAGAGGAGACAGAATAAATTAAATTTGGGACAATTTAAGTTTGAAATGATGGTGGAAATTCCAAGACTATATATCCAGCTGCCTGTAGTACAGATAGAAGTTTGAAAGGGAGAGGGGAAGTCATTGCTGAAAAGCATAAGGCATAAAGAATGTAAACCAAAGACAGGGTGAAGGGGTGAGTGATGATGTGAAAGAGTGTGGAAATCCAGCAAGAAGAGGATCAGACTTGACCACCAGATTTGGCAAATAGTGTTTCTTTCCAGAGTTGCAGTTGAGGAATCAGACAGCACAGAAGGGTTTGGAAGTTGGTGGAAGACCATTTAGGCAGAAGGGACAGTGACGGTAACTACAAAGATCTTCACATTAATCTTGGTATTTTCTCTTGCAACTAACATCACCTCTGGTTACAGAAGGGTCAGAAAATCCAGTGAGGGGGGTGTAAAGACAGTCACATCCATACTGGGAACTGCGGGGTACAGAGCATCATACTGGATTCCACTTTGTTCTCCTCTAGCACACAATGTGCATGCTTTGATGAGTGTACCCAAGAACATGAAAGGCTGAGTCTTTTCAACAGATAAAGAAAAGACTCTTAAAGATCAACATACATTGACAGATGCATAATTCTAGTGATCCCAAGACTATCAATTCATTTACAAAGTTCCCTCACCAACCTTCCTGTCTCTTGGGTCACTAGTTGGTAGATGACTACTGTCAGCCTTTTCAGTTGACAGATGATATACTCATTAATAGGTATGTGTCTTTTAATTACAGTTTAGTAGGACTGGAAGTTCAGTTAGTAGTGATATTCAGAGGGGGCAAGAAGTCTAGGGCCTCATCAGTGTGTAAGTGATTTTTCAGGAATATTGATTCAATTCTCAATTTCTTTATTAAAATATGCCCCTACAGTGCGCCCAATCCTAGAATTCTTTAAAATGTAAATGATGCAGTTCTAACATGACAATATTGTAAAGCTATATTTAAAAACATTTCTCTGAACAGGCTGATCTTTATATTCAGAGTATGTGGTCCATTCATCTACCAACTAGTGACCCGAGAGACAGGAAAGTTGGTGAGGGAACTTTGTAAATGAATTGATAGTCTTGGGATCACCAGAATTATGCATCTGTCAATGTATGTTGATCTTTAAGAGTCTTTTCTTTATCTGTTGAAAAGACTCAGACTTTTCATGTTCATGGGTACACCATCATTCTTCAACAGTGGGAACACCAATGTATTAATATACCCAGGTGTGCTGACTTGTAGCCACTTAGGAAACATTGAAAAAGGTGTGTGTTTGTGACTCTCTCTCTTGAGTTAGAAGTAGTTCACATCAGCTCATTGCTGTAGCCCTAAGTTATCTCCTCATACCCTGGTCTGCATAACTGCTTCTGGTTACTTTTTTTTACATCTGAAACTATACCCGAGTAAGATCCCTTCACCCTGGACTAAGTGTACCTACTCAAAAATAAAAAGGTCCAGAAGATAGGTAATTTGAATGCCTGTCTCAGCTATTTGAATGCTGCCTCAACTTCCTGGATTTGCTGAGCTTTGGGCCCTCCCCCCTTCTTCTAGATGACTGTTAATACCTTGATGGTGGCAGTTCCTCCTAGGGGTCAGGAATGTGTCCTCTGGCACCACACTGCTTGGGTCAAATTCTAAGCTCAGTCACCTTCTATCTGTGTAACAGGACAAATTGCTTAACCTTACTGTGACTTGGATTTTCCATATCTAAAATGGGGATAAAAGTAGGACCTCTCCTTTCTGGTTATCATGAAGATTAAATCAGATAATACATGTTTTCTGGCTAGAAGACTGCCAAGCACAGGCCATTTACAACATGTGTTATAATTGTGGAGCTGTGGTTGTTAGTACCTACTGACTGAGCTGTCTTGCCTGTAGCTTTCCATGTTCTGATATGATGGAGTGCCCCTGATATGATGGACCGACCATTCGCTGGATTCATTGATTGCACCCACAGAACAGTAAGATTTCAACTACAGCTTCTCTGACAGCTTTCAGCAATGACAAAGATTCACTTGGGGCCCAGAATTGTTCTCCCAACTGGGAGGAAGTACAAAGAAAAGTCAAGTCATTGTTCCTCCTTAATTACCTTATATTGTACAGTATTTGCTCATTATTCAAGTCTTTACATCCTCCTATTCCACTCAAATTCCAGGGAAGAAGAAAATGTTGGAGATATTCTAGAATGAAGCTAAAGCTAGATACATAACAGGAAGAATATGCTTCCTGCATTTATGAGGTTTTAGTTACAAAACTTCCTTGGGCCCAGTGGTGCAGTGGTTGAGCACTGGGTTGCAAAGATGCCCGCAGCCTATGCAGCCCCCGTTCGATCCCGGGCCACCGGGCAAGGGTCCCACATGGCGTGCAGACCTCTCCTGCTGCCCGTTCCTCCCCTCAGCAGTGTACTTCATCAGTCTGCCTTCTCTGCTCTCCCCTCTGGCTCTGGTTAATTCTCTCACCCGCCAGCACTTCTGACTGTACCCAGTGCTTGTATAAATAAATAAATAAAATCTTCAAAAAAACCCAAAAACTTCCTTCATTTAAGAAATCAGTCTCCTAGCTGCTTGGAACATTGACATTATGATTAGATGATCCACCTGGTACTCCATCACTAGAAAGTTTCAACCCAGCCATCACAGATGATCTTCACAAGATGCCACCTCTCCAACATTGCTGCGAGGCTCAAGTCCCAGGTGAAGCAAGTCCTACATCCCTGTGCATATCTGATCACTGAAGACATTCCATAGGAAAAAACATCAGAAAGTGCTGGAAGAAAACAGAAAATTGTCTTTTCTTATTAACCACACAGGCCCTCCGGCAAAGGGAAATACTAAGTTCCAGCTAGCCTTCAAGTCATCACCAGTAACAGAGAAAAGAGGCTGTGGATAGAAAACTTAGTAGTAGCATCAACAGCAATAACAGCTTGTGTTTGTTGAGTACTTGCATTTGTGGGCCTGGCATTGTCCTCAGTGACTTATGTGTATCATCTTATTCTGCCCTCCCTAACCCCTTCTGTTAGGCATCATTAAGTGACTTAGTGTGGTAACTAAGAGGACAGACGCCAAGGCAGGGTTTCTCAACCTCAGCACTATTTACATTTGGGGCTGGAAAATGTTTGGCTGTGGAGCTTCCCTGTTCACTGTAGAATGTTAAACAGTATCCCTGTTCTGAACCCCAGAAAAACCAGAGCATCCCTCTCTTGCCCCAGTTGTGACCACCAAAAAAGTCTCTAGATATTATCATGTGTCTCCGGAGAAACAAAATTGCCCTTGGTTGAAAATCACTTCTCTGAGACTCAGAGACAATGCAGGGAATTTTCATTCTAGCATTTAACCGCCATTGGGCCCAAGCTCATTTCTTCACTGACACTTATACCAGCCACATCACATTTTAAAATCTGAGTAAGTCATTCCTGTATCATGCTTAGAATGGTGTCCGGGCACACAGGAAATGTTAATTATTTTCATGACTCTAAGGTTTTTTGTTTTGTTTTGTTTTGTTTTTTTTTTTAAGATTCATTTATTTATTTTACACAAGAACCGGGTACAGGCCAGGTGTGCGGGAGGGTGAGAGGATTCACCAGAGTCAGAGCAGGGAGCAGAACAGGCAGACAGATGAAATACACTGCTGAGGGGAGCAGTGGGTGACCAGGAGAGGTCTGCTGTGCCACGTGGGACCCTCGCTGGCTGGCCGGGATCCAACCGGTGCTAAGGAGGCTGCGGACAGCTTCACAGTGCAGCACTCAACTGCCTGTGCCATCAGGGGAGGCCCATGACTCTTAAGCTTTATCTTTTTGTTTTTTAACAGATGAATAAGGTAAGAGAAGTTCGATAACCTGCACATCCTCAGCTGAGATATGGCTGAGCCATTGTTCAAATCCAGCCATCTGCAATCAGAGCCACAGGCTCTCAACTTGACTTTCCTGAGAGGAGCTCTCAGGAGCCCCAGCTTAACAACTGTCGAGCCAACGGCACAAGGCTAATGGCCTGGGGTCCCAGGGAGGATGAAGCCCCAGAGCCTGGGGACTCCTCCTTGACAGCAGCAGGGGACTGCTGGCCTAGACGCTCGGTGAGGCGGCCCCAGCACTTCCCTGGCATCTGACGTTGTTTGTCGGCAATCACAGTCGGTCACTAGCAAGGATTACTATTTGTGTATCCATGAGTCACAATACGCCAGATTCATGAGAGCCAGATGTCACAGCTGACCCAGACGGGCCCTCAGATCCCATGTGTTTCCTGTGTCAGGCCCATATCCATTCATAAAACATGCCCTTGAGAAAATATAAGTCTTAAAAGGGAAAAAAAAAAAAGATAAGGTTGGTTGTGCAATTCTGAGGTTAGTTACAATTGATATCCTTTTCCCTTTTAATTCCCTTTTAATTCCACCATTTAAAGAAGAAGGAAGAGATGGGTGTCCATCATTCCACAACAGAAGACAGGGATTGAAAGACTACATAGGTGAGCAGAGGGTCATAACACAGTTTTGTTCTTGTGAATGTTATAACTACAGAAATACCTCTTGGTCAGAATCAGGATATTGCATCACTGACCCCATTCCCCCTTACTTCGCTTTTTAAACTTTGAATGGAGCAGAACACAGCTGAAAAACCCTCAAAAACACATGCACGCACACACACCCGTCTCGGGAGTTCAAGGTGTCTGGAGTAAGGATTAGAGAGGTTCAAGTCAGCGCCCCTTGTTAAAATTACAGCTGCGCCAAAGATGGTACAGAATATCAGCCCAGGGCTCAGGAAACTTGTCCGGTTCTCAAGAATGAGAAAATGCAGCTGTGTTGGATCGGACGGAATGTGGAGGGTCAGGCTTTCCTCTCCCCATCACCACTCTGTCCAGCAAGAAAGGTCAGGGAGATGCCCACCGAGCCAGGCAGTATCCAGATGGCCTTGGTTGAAACACATGTATCTGTCATCCCCAAGTGTCCGAAAGACAGGTACAGGTTTCAAAGAAAAAAAAAGTGCAAGAAAAAAAGAGTGAACTTTAGCATTTTTCGTTTTCCTTTTTTGTTTGCCTCCAGGGGTTGAAATTTAATCTCTCTTTTAGCAAACTGGAGCTGGCTCCCTCTCTTCCTCTGGCCTTTTCTCCCCAGCGAACTCTCTGCCTATCCCACAGACAGGCTCAGCTGATGAGGAAGCCTGTGCATTGTCACCAAGGCCTGTTGTCACCAAGGAAAAGTATTCCGGGGCTGGTGCTGTCCCCTGTTCCATAAAGCCCCTCCCCCCACCTTGCTGACCCTGCTAATCTTCAGGTTCAGCATTTGTCAGGTGCTGACAATAAAGGAACCCCTTTATAAAATGCACCAGCCCTGGGGTGTCCTTGCAGGGAATGCGTGCTTCCAACTCTCCTGAAGTCTCCACGCTCCCCACAGGTCCCACTGGCGCGGTAGTCAGAGTGACGCAGTCTGGTTCAGTAGCTGTTCTCTGAAACTTTGGCGGAGGGCTGAGGTTGTCCCTCTTCCGAGGGTGTCCTCCCTGGGCTGTTTCTTCCCTCCCCAAGGGACGCTTTTGGTGAGACAAAACAAACATCATTCACCAGCTGCGCCCTGCCCCTTAGCTTGATGACCTCTGTTACTGGCGAGCACAGAGTCATTTTTCAGCTTAGCTCACATCCGGCTAGGCGCAAAGATATTTTTTATGACTACTTTGTGGGGGGTAAGAACACATCAGGGGTCACTCCAAATCCATTTCAAATCAAAGTCTTGTAGGCCAACCCCCAGAGAGTCAGAAGGAGGAAATGACTCACTCTCTGGGTCCATGGCTCTCTCGCAATAGGTTAAACTCTCCCAGTACAAAGCCAGGGGCCATCGCTGAAGTTCAGCTGCTACTTGAAATCAAGTCCTGCCTCCAAGAGCACCATTTCCCTCCCTCAAGAGGCTGGGTATACCCTAAAGACAAGTGTCTACATACTGGGCGACCCCTGGATTGCATAAAGATTGAGAAAAAGTTTTCCCATCATTTTGCTTTCTTGTGCAAACCCTTGGAATGTCCATTGCTGAAATCACATAGATTCAGTAAATCTCTAGCAAATAAGAATCAACTTTCTCCCAATTGACCACTCTTCATCTCCATTATTTACAAGTAAACAGGTAGATTAAGTTAGAAATGTATAAATTTGATGCATTATCCCTCATTGACCAAAACTTACTAGAATCATTTACTCACTCATCTATTCAACAATATACCCATTCATTCAAAAATAGGTATGTGCCCAAGCTGCCAGGCATTGTTTGCACCCAGGGGTCAGACATGAAAAAGACATGGTTTCCATTGCCGATGGTGGAGCAGAGAGGCTGGTGAATAAACATATGCAATTATGTGGCACATGGCCAGGTCTTATAAAGCAAAGTCAACTGTTTGCTGTAGGTGGTCAGTGCCACCTGCAGGCAGCAGAAAGTCTCCCAGGATTGGCTTTTTCCCACGTGGCTTTTTCAACCTATCATCTCCTAACCCAGTATTAAGGATGCTTATATCACATAGTAGGCACCTTACTCTATGCCCACTTAGGAATTCATGAATAGATTAATAATGATGAGTGGTTAAAGGGAAGAAAGGGACAATGAAGTAGTAAATCAGAGAAAGTGGAGGCAACTATAGTCCTGAAACAGTAAACACATAGCTGGGGGTGACTGGTCCCGGACCACATCATGGGGTCACCATCAAGGATGACAGAAGTCTTTCCAGTGGGGTTTAGATATCAAAGGACTTGCAGCCTGCCCAACAGACTGTTTGATCGACTCATGAAGCAGAACCTATTTGCTATTTACATTTCTAGACTATTATGAGGAATTTGATGATGAAGAATAAAGTTAATACATACTTACACAGTATTAGAGGAAAGGATGTTTTATCTGTAAACAGTATTTGAACACAGGTGAAGAATGAAGATGAGGGAACTTCTGTATATGGGTCATGTCTCATATGGGTAACAATACTAAGAGCAGCTGTTATGTCTATAATACCTGTATAGTCTTTTCAATGTGGTTTTGTTTCCCCATTTAGTAAGTAATTTTGTTTGTGGTGTGCTGGACTCTCTGAGAGTATGGTGAGGTTTATAGGTCCTGGAATGGAGAAGGAAGGGTAAGTAGCTTCCTAAGTGAGCATTTAAGAAAGTACTAGAAAAGGTAAAATCAAACTGGACTTGCAATATGGATAATATTCATACATGAACTAATGGGTATAGAAATTTTAGTTAGGAAAAGTTTACCTGAAAAAAAAAAAAAAACTTAGGAATAAAAAATTTGTTTGTGGGTTGGAGGGGCTGAAAATAAGAAATAACGGAGCTTAATGTGTCCAGAATATACACTATGCTAAGTGCATCATGAAAATGAATTAACTGAATCCTGTCTTAATCAGTGGTGTCAATCAGTAGGAAGTTCAAGCAGACAGTATGGTCATTTTTTTAAACATTGGGGCCTTATGGAAAATAAATGACCATTTATTTTTTTTTTTAATAAAGGTTGTGAAAGACTCCACTCACCCATTACATTTATTTGGTCTCAGGAGAAAAGTCATAACCACTGTGTCAGGAGCTAAGTCATTTGCAAGAAACCCATAGAAGCACCAGAAACACAGTCTGAGCCCACTGCCAGGGTGTCGAATCTGGGGTGAGTGAAGTACCAACCCTTTCTCCCCTGTAGAACAGGGGTTGAGGAAGAATCTATGAGGCTTAAATGGCTGCTTCTTGACAAAAGACCTTCCACATGAAGCTCATTTTATGCAGTCCTTCCAGACCTCACTGAGGTGTGTTCGTGAATATGAAAGAGGTAATGGGAGCAATGTCTATTGAGGACCTTCTTTGCTCTAGACTCTGCTAAGTACTTTGCACCATTTTCCAGCAAGGAAACAGATGTCCTGTTTCAGCAGATGAGGAAACAGCTTCAACAAAGGTCAAGTCACCTTCTTAACCTCTGTGATATGACTGGTGTTCAATCCTGGGCCTGTTGAGGCTTTCACCAAAAGACCTGTTTTGTTTTGCTTTTAAATTATGGTAAAAATGCACATAATATAAAATTTAACATCTAGAGTTTTACATGTATAGTTCAGTAGTGTTAAGTACATTCACATTGTCAGGCAACCAATCTTCGGAATTTTTTCATTTGCAAAACTGAAACTCAATATCCATTATATAACTTCTCCCACACCAGGCCCTGATAACTACCATTCTACTCTCTGTCTCCATAATTTTTACTGCTCTAGGTACCAAATGTTAATGAAGTCATTCAGTATTTTCCTTTTATTTCACTGAGAATAATGTCCTCAAGGTCCATGCAAGTTGTAAAATGAATCAGGATTTCCCTCCATTTCATGTCTCCCTGATCCATTCCATTGTTTTGTATAATCTGTATGTCAATATAATATTATTTTAATTACTATATTTTTGTATTAAGTTTTGAAGTCAGGAAGTGTGAGAACTTTTCTTCTTTTTCAAGATTTCTATGACTACTCAAGCAAGGCTTGCTTTGAGGAGAAAACAAAGAACAGTTAGAGTGCAGAAATGGCATGGTGTTCTTCAACACACAAATGACCTGATTTATTTATTTATTTATTGTTAAAAGAGGCATGCATTATTTATTTGTTTGTTTGTTTGTTTTGTTTGTTTATACAAGCACTGGGTACAGTCAGAAGTGCGGGAGGGTGAGAGAATTCACCAGAGCCAGAGCGGGGAGCAGAGCAGGCAGAAGGACCGAAGTACACTGCTGAGGGGAGCAGCGGGCTGCAGGAGGGGTCTGCCCGCCATGCGAGACCCTCCTCCAGTGGCCGGGCAGCAGCTGGGGATCGAACCGGCGCCACAGAGGCCACGGGCAGCTTCAAAACCCAGCGCTCAACTGCTGCGCCACCGGGGAGGCCCCTGATTTACTTTGAATAATCAGTATAGATTCCAGCATAGTCTTCCAGTTTGAAACAATAATGTTTTAAAAGAATTAGAAAATCTTATCCCTTCCTGGGCCTCCCTGGTGGTGTAAGGTGTTAAGGCACTGCACTGTGAAGCTGTCCACATCCTCTGCAGCATGAGTTCAATCCCCGGCTGGCCAAGGAGCTACCCACATGGGGCAACAGACCTCTCCTAACTCTCCCACTGCTCCCCTTAACACTGTATTTCAGTCAGTCGGCCTGTTCTGTTCCCCACTCTGTCTCTGTCTCTGTTCCCCACTCTGTCTCTTACCCTCCACACTGCTGGCCTGTACCCCAGTTCTTGTATGCATAAATAAATATTTTTTTTAAAAAAAGAAAATCATCCCTTCCTTCAAAAGACATTTCACCTAACTTTCCTGCCTTCTTTCTACTCTCCTCACCACTCAGGACCCAGAGCAGGGGTCTTCTTAGGTGAGTCATTCAATGTGGGAAGTTGTGCTGGATTTGAAGCCTTGACATCAGAAGTACAAGAGCGGCAGAGCAGAGCAGAGTAATAGTAAACATTCAGAGTAGTGAAATATATGGAAGCCACTCAGGATTGAGCTGATGAAGAAAAGGGAGTTCCTTGTCCAATTTTAAGTTTAGTTGCAGAAGTTTAGAGCCAGACAGGAAAAAAAAAAAACAAAACCTAAAAACAAAAACACCAAATTCCACAGGAGCCTTCAATCCAAGGCTCTGTGGCTGGATATGTGGATTGGACATGAAAACCTTTTTTCCCTTCCTGGAAAAAACGTAATCAATAAGAAATATGAGGAAAGACAATATTGTTATCACATTAGAAGAGCATGGTAAGAGGTCCACGTGATCTTGGAGACTAGTTCTAACACCAAAAGTCAAGGAAACATAAGTAAAAGGACAAGAATACAAGTGACGGGAATAAAAGAAACCCCTGTAGCACTGTGGGGGCAGTGCTAACTGTGAGGGTGCTCTGAGGCCCCACAGATTTCCTAAAATAATCTGAGGCAAATGGTAGGCAGCAAGCAAGGGAGTCATCTTTCTCCTCACTCTTCTCCATAACTCTCCTCAGCCTGAAATTCTCTCCTTCTCAGTTATGACCGGATTATCTCTACTGTGATCTCTCCTTCCAAGAAATCCTGCATTTCTAAATTAAGCTTCCCTATTCATCCCTTGAGTCCTTCCACCTCATCCTTAGACACACACCCACTAGAGTCTCCCCTTTTCCTGCCATTAGCCTGAGGATCCCCATCCCCCTGGGGATGCTGAGAGGTTGACTTAAATGATAAACACTTGTTAGATAGATGGAGAATGGTGGATGGTGATGCTTTCATGCTGATTGAACACAGTCATAGGAGACTTTAAATTAGAAGAGAGGTCTCAGGCATCCCTGGTGGTGCAAGGGGTTAAGACACAACCTATGAAACTATCCACAGCCACTGCAGCACGAGTTCGATCCCTGGCCAGGGAGATACCCACATGGCACAGCCGACCTCTCTGTCTTGCCTGCTGCTCCCCTCAGCAGTGTATTTCAGTGTACCTGCCTGTTCTGTTCCCCACTCTGTCTGTGATTCCTCTCACCCCCTCCACACCTCTGGCCTGTACCCCAGTTCTTGTAGGCATAAATAAATAAATCTTAAAAAAAAAAAAAAAAAGAATAGGTCTCTGGAGAAAGAGTTGCCAATAGAGAAGTCTGAGAAAAGATAGATGTAAAAAAAAAAAAGGATACAATGTTTAGAAAGGAAATAAAGCAATAATTGTGAATGCTAGCATACTCTCCACTTACTGGCTCTGCTTTTGATGTGTCATTGGTACTATTCCCACTAATTTTGATCACTCCACTGCAAAGAAAATGTTACTCTATTCAGTTTGCTAATGAAGACACTGAAGAGAAGTGAGACAGGGCCTTCTGTGTTCCCTTTTATGGACAGTATGAGGTAGGGTGAGGGAAACAGAGATCTGAACCTCTTTTGATTCATCTGTTTGTCTGTGGCCAGCTTTGGGGGAGTTTAGTATGGGTTTATGAAACAGTCACACAGCACAGCACAGCACTCCCCCACAACTGGGAAGGCGACTCATCTTCCTACCCTTTTTGAAGCCTGTATTGGTCACAGAAGTTCTGGGTAGTTACTAGTGAGTAAAATATGACTCTTTGGTCTGTTCAGAGCAACATCATATCCCATGCACGAACAGTCTTATGGAGCAAAATTTGAGTGGTCAGCGATGAGAACCTCCCTTGGGTATTTTTAGCTAACACGTCATATTTGAGGGTTAAAGTCTTAGGGCTTTAGTTTGTTCCCCAAAGATCTGTGGGAGTGAAGAAGGAATAAAGGAAAATCCAACACATAGAGGGCAGCATTGGGAAGTCTCTGGAGTCCCTCCCCACAAACCTGCATCAGCTCTCTGGATGCCCCCAGGACCAGCGGAAAAAGGAAGGGAAATGAGTGCCTCCCCTGCGGCCTTGCACAGCAGCAGGCGGGAATCCTGATGACCCACACTGCACATTTCTCAAGACCTTCTCATAGTCTCTTTCCTGACCCCCATTCGGGCTTTCTTCGGAAGAAAAATATAGGAAGGATAAGACCCAGTGGTCCCTCTTGCAGGGCGTGTACGTGTTATAAGGTGATTATTTTCCTTTAATGTGTTCTCAGCGACACAACAACATTCCCTCCTAGCAACTGCACTTTTATATGGATTAAGAACCAAATGTTGAAAACACAACAGAAAAAGGAATCGTATTGCAGTTTCCAATATCTGACCTGCCAAGATCCAGGAGCTTCAAGGAAGCTAAATCAATTATTTAAAAAAGTTTCCATTTTTTCAGCTTTTCTCAAGAAAAGTTGGAGGGAGACTCTGACCTACCTTTCCAAAAAAATAATAATAACTGCACACACGACTGAACTGATAACTAAGGCGCTTCCACAGTTTACATGTTAGAAGGGAGGGAGGCCCTAACGAGAGATTTGCCAAGAACACCAAGGCTGGCTCCAAAAGGTTTGCCACGATTGCATTGGAACTAACCCTTTCACTAGTGAAAAGCCACAGGTTAGTTAAGAACTTAGCACTATGTCCCTGTCAGTAAACTCATGTATTTGTTTTGAAATTCAATACCTTGAAGTAAAAAACATCCAAAGACAGGGACCTTACAGTCTTCTTTCTGGAACCTTACTGAAAGCTGTGCATTGTATTCATTTAAAAAAATCTTTACTCCAGTTAAGTTGATGCAATTTGTATCATGTTTGTTGAATGTCTAAGCGGGCCTGGTCTAAGTGGACCTGGGGATTTGGGCCCTTAGTATGATGTGCTCAGGAACTCACCACACACAGAGGAGGCAGCGTGTAAGCAGATCTATAGACATACAGAAACTCTGCACCAAGGAAGGGAGAGTCTCTGTGGAGAAAAAATAATCGTGCTTCACAGGGTTAGACTGAAGAAGAATGAAGAAGGTAAACAACTTGGTTACAAGGTAAAAAAAAAAAAAAAAAAGATAATCCATATGAAGGGGCTGCCTTTAATGCTTCACATTTTCCATGTTTGCTCTTAGTTCATTGACACACACGCACATGGGGTTCTGGTCTTACAGAATTACTCATTCCATTAGTCAGGTCCAAGTAAGGAACTGACACAAGAGAGACAAAGTTACTTGTTCAAGATTATAAAAAATGAAAAAAATGGCTACACATTTAGCTTGGAGTCTGCACCTTAAACTCACCATGGACCTGGACCACTAGATTTAAGCAGACAAACTTTAGTCAGGAGCAAAAAGAAGTTTTCTCTTAATATGTCAAATTTGAGGTCCAGGTGGGAGTGGATTAGCAAAAAAAATAAGGATCCAGGCATTAGAAAAGAGTTTAGAGAAAGATGTAGGAGCATGGGTAGATTGGTAACAGTTGAGGAATGGATTAGAGTGAGTGAGATTTTCGTGGGCAGGTGGACGATGAGAATGTAGACATAGAATCTACCTTTGTAGGTAATGACAAAAGCCAGAAGCTGGGCAGAGGAAGCAAGGAGAGTAACTGACAAAGTAAGAGGGAGGGGGAAAACCATGGGAACCAAGAAAGAGGAGAGTCGTAAGGAATGAACAGGTAATAAATAAATGCTTACACAGGATGAGAGTGGCCATTCAATCTGGCAATTAGAAGGTTATCAGAAACCTGGGAGATAAAACTTGGAGTAGAATCCTGAGGTGAGAAGACACGGGGAAGCTTGGCAAGGGGAAAAGCAAGGTAAGAAAGCAGATGGCCAGGAAATCAGAGTAGGAAGTCAGGGAGAGATTTAAGCCTCCCTCGTCTAAGTGTCCATGTTTTGCTGCTTTGTTTCAAGATGGAGGATTTTAAAAGAAAGATTGCACACAGAAGGCAGAATTTCAGTGGAGAAGAAAGCTTCTGGGATAATGTAGAGGCAGAAGGTAAGAGAAGGGACAGAATCCCTAAGGGTATAGATGTCAGCCTTGAAGAGATCATTTGAAGACTGAGGAGACCAGGAAATGTCCCTCTTCTCCTCTATTCTCTCTGGGAATCTGTGTTGAGAGTAAAGGGTATTATCCGGTGAGCGAGATGTAAATCTACTGAAGGAAATCAAAGGGCACCTAAAAGATATTTGCAGGAAAAAGAAGAAATGTGGTACTAGGCTGTCAGTGGCAGGCAAGACAATGGGAAAAAGTAATAGCTGGCAGACTGTTATCAATGTAGTAGGCAGGGCAATGCCAGCCCAGATGTGGAAGCTAGTTACTGGGCATGACAATATGTGATGTGCCCTTAGAAAACATTGAATAATTATGCATACAGTACATTAGACCTAATATCCTCTGTGGAGAAAGATGGAAATATGCATGATAAGAAAAAAAAATAAGCGGATAATATTTTCAAGCACTTTCCATGCATCCAATACTATATTAATGGTTTTTATATGTGGGGCATTAAAATATTTTCAATATGAATTGTTGTTGTTACTTCCAGTTTACAAGGAAGGAAAGTGAGGATTTGCCAAGTAATTTGCCAGATGTCACCAATCAAGTTTGTGTCAGAACCAGGTTTAGCACCCATACCTACGTCTTATAAGAGCATCATCATCATCTTATATCACCTTTGTTTTTACATCTTTTCCTGGTGTAAAACAAAAAGTCTAAATTAAATTGTCACAAAAGTTTTCATATATACAAAGTTTTCTAGAAAAGGGTCTTATTTGATTACTCTTCCAATGAGGTGGACATATAAATTTTCATTCATTCCTTGTTCATTCATTCATTCATTCATTCATCCACATACTCATCTGTCCATTTATTCATTCCAACATTGTTTTAGCATCTACAATGAGCCTGGCACCAGAGGAGTCAGCAGCCAAGTTCTCATCTGAAGGAAACCTGAATCCTCCTTGAAGGAGCCTTCAGCTTCAGAGAAACAGGCACCCAACAAAGAGGCTCACTGACTGTTGAAGGAGAAGTGAACAGAGACTGAGCCACAGGGCACTGGGTGCTGAGGCCTGCATTTCTCGAGGATATGAAGTGATTCAAAGAGGAAGTGGTGGATCTGAGTCTATGAGATGAGTCGGTGTGAGGTAGACGACTCAGGAGGCAGGGGTCTACAGCATAGGGGGCAGGTCAGTCCCCTCATGTGAGGTTCAGGGTGGTGTGTGGTGTGGGAAGTTACAAAGAAGTGCAAGTTGGAGTGAGTTCCAGAATATCAACCTGCCTTTTTAAAATTTTTATGTCATTCTTAATTTTTATGCACTATATGCTTTCTCTTCTCAGGTATAGTCCCCGTGAAATTCCCACCACTAATTCACCGGTCCACCATCTCTCAACCTGCCTTCTTCCTGATTTTTTTTTTATTTTATCAGCATACCGTCTGCATAATTATTTGAGTATTTATTTAATCTAGTATTTAAAAAACAACTAGTTTGAAATCTGAAAATCCACAAAAATCACTGTTTTGATCAGTAATTACCTATTTTTCTATGACATTGAAATAAAATGATCCATCTAGGTATCTTATAAATCATCTGTCATGTGCGTAACAGAGTGGTGAGTCTTGAACTTTTGGGATCAGACTCCACTCTCAGAGTATTATGTGAACAGTGGGGTCTCTGTGTACCTGAGTGTGCATGAGCATGCACTCACGTGGCTTCTGCATGTTACTGCAGAAAAGTAGGGTTGGGGCTCCTGGATGAGAGCCCAGGTCATCCACTAGAGGATTAGATGGGCTGTAGAGAAAGTGGTCATGTTAAAGCACAGCAAGTATCAATGGTTCTGTCCCTTTTATTTAGATCCCAGGAGGCCACCTTGGTAGCACTAAGTAGCCAGGGATATATTTCAAGAATGTTGCGACCTCAGCAATGTGAAGACAGCAACCAGAAGAGGTCCAAGCAGAATGAAAATCACTCTTGGCCTGTGTTTATTGGCCACCTCAGCCCTCTACTGGCTGAAGGAGTAGATTGAGTTAGCCCAGCAGGCAGCTGGTGGCAAAAAAAAGAAAGTCGCCAAGGCACAGAGGCAGGGCCACCACCTCAATGCACAAGTGCTGGGTTTCACAGCCTGTCAGTGAGTCTGTGGGCCAGGGAGGTAGAGAGTCTGGGGGTTCATGCTGAGAGGGATTGGAGGGGGCAGCTGGAGCCACCAACCAGGAGCAGTGTCATGTTATTCAAATGCTCAATTGTCTTGCTGAGCCTGGGGCCTCATTAAGTGATGCCCCTCATCACCCCTAAAGAGAGGGCAGACAACAAGAAATGTTTGTCTTCTTCTGGCAGAACAACTCTACTCAGGCCACTCTGCCTTCCTCAAAAGGCCAGAAGAAGGGCAGATGGAAGGAAGGAAGAAAGAAAAGGAGCAAAGTAGGATGGATGGCTACTCGGAAGAATGTGGTGGCTGCTTTAAATGTTCCACTGTTTAAGATCCAAACAAGGTAGCCAAGAACTCATGTGAAATGGTGAGTAAATGAAAAGGTCAGCGTGTCCAGAGACCCAATTACCCTCAGCTTGGTGCACAGGAAGGCCCAATTAATCCTCATTAGCTCGGCTTTGGTGGGCCTATATGGGAGAGCTCTGGCCCCTCCAGCTCCAGCGAGGGTTGTGTTCCTAGGTCCAAATGCCCCATTGGAAATTGTGTTTTCTCAAGGCTTAGACTAGCCTTCAAATGCTTGCTTGTTTGACCCAAGAAAAAAAGATCATGGCCCAGAGGTAATGAACTGTTTTTTCCTACATCTGTTTTATTTTTCTCTAAGAATTGTCTTGACCACACAGATTATAGACTCAAGACACGTCACACCCCATCACACGTGCACAAACTTGCATAATCTTCTGAATTCAAATCATGTGATTCTGAGTAAGAAGTTGGACGATGTCAATAGAGCCTAATTCAGACACTTTAAGCAAATGATAAGTATCATTAAATTGCTTATGCCTCTTGTCTTCTTTTGGTTTGATAACCTAATATAATTAAGTATGCAACCATTAAGCTAAGCAAAAATCTGATGCTAACATCCTGTCACTAAATGCCAACATGGACCAGCCCAAACCTCTGTGGAGATAGAAACTTTGTCTTTTGACAATTTCATCCTTCAACTTTAGTATCATTTCCCCTCTCTCATGTCAATCCCCCCACCACTGTATCCCTTATTTCCTTGGCTCCTTGGGGCCTGATCCAGTTTCCTTTTCCTCAAACCTTCATCTCAGTTGTGGATCAAATCTTCACACAGTCACCTCAGACCACCAAAGCTCAGTATTTCTTGCTGCAGGAATCACTTGCAGCTAAAATACATGGTGTTTGTTAATGGAAGGGCCCAAAGGAATGCAGCAGAGGATTATTGGGGTTTTGGAAGACATGGTGTGATGACATACATTTGTGTGGTATGAACCTATACCCCTAAAACCTATAAAGTATTGCAAACCTATGTTATCTCAAGAAACATAATAGACACTAAGCTTGGTTTTGGTTGACCTCCTCCTCCCCAAACAATGAAACAAAAAACAAATTCCTGAGTTCCACCACTGAATTAAAATGTCTTGGAGTGGGAAGTAGAAATAATCATTTTTAAATAAGTGTTCCAGTAATTTCTATGTGTGCATGTGTATGCATGTGTGCATATGCACACATACATACACACATTACAAACCACAAATATAAAGTCTTCCCAGAGCTATGAGAGAGGTTTATAAACGAGAAAGACTTGGTGTTTCCAGGACAAAACTCTAAGAGTTGGTCTACACTGGGAGATGTATAAACATGTTTGCATAGCAGAATTCCTGTTGCATGAGAACCTCTCAGATCAAGTTCTTTGCAAAAGGCCACAGGAAAGTGAAAATTTGAAATGCCCACAACTCATGACATACAGTCCAAAAACGAACATTAGTGGGTTAAGAAAGTAGGAAGTGGAAGGGTACTAGGAAGGAAGTTGTGATAGGAAAGGCTAAGAGTGAAAGTTTGTGCTTATTTATCTGACTTACAACAACTTCTGAACATGTTGTATTATTCATATGTACCCATGGTGGCAGAACTAATGGGATACATGGAATCCACACATAAATGTTTATGGCAGTTTTATTCGTTATTGCAACAATTTGATATCAACCAATATGTTGCTTCAGTGGGTGAATGATTAAACTGTGGTACATCCAGATGATGGAATATCACTCAGCAATAAAAAGAAATGCACTCTCAAGCCACACAGACATAGTAGAATGTTAAATGTACATTATTAAGTAAAAGAAACTTGTATACATAATACACAATAAGCTTCCAACTATATGACATTCTGGAAAAGGCACAACTATAGAGACAGAAAAGATCAGTGATTGTCGGGAGTTGGGAGGAAGAGTGAATAGATGAAACACTGGATTTTTTGCAGGAAACTATCCTGTATGATACTGTAATGGTGGTACAAAACTATGCATTGTCATGATTCATATCCCTGTAGCGCAAGGGGATAAGACACAACCTATGAAGCAGTTTGTAGCCACTACAGCACGATTTCAATCCCCAGCCAGGGAAATACCCACATATTACAGCAGACCTCTCCTACCTGGCCTGCTGCTCCCCTCAGCAGCGTATTTCAGTCAATCTGCCCGTTCTGTTCCCCACTCTGTCTCTGGTGAATCCTCTCAACCCCTGCACCTCTGGCCTATACCCCAGTTTTTGTATGCATAAATAAATAAATCCTTAAAAAAAAGATTCATAGAACACCAAGAGTGACCCCTAATATTAACAAGAGTGTATCAGCCACAGGGGTGAGGGGTGTGGCCTAACTGTTCTTATTCAGGAAGTTCTACAGGTTTCTAAGAGATCGGCTCTTCCCTTTGGTCTGGGTTGCTCTGACTAATACATGACTAGGAATCTTCAAGGAGACATGACATGTATTGCTGAGGCTCCATTGTCTGTGCAAACAAGTTGCACCATCTTCCTAGAATGTAATGTTTATAGTGAGGTAACTCACTCAGATCAGAGGCATCTTCAGACGACTGCTTTTTCAGGTCATCACATGGCATGGAAACTGACTGCTGGAGAAGCCCCTGCAAGGGCCCCCACACCACTGGGAACCCTGGGGGAGCAAAGGCTTACTGTTCAGAAATGCTAAACCTTTGAGCCATTGCCAAAAGATATGTCAAAAATGTGATTGTGGTGCCACCATGCCCCCTAAACATAGCTGTTCTCTGGAGACAGCGTAAAAAGATTAGCTAACGCTATTGAGGACTGAGCATTCAAATCTTCAACAAGTCCACAACGGAGGCATGACTGATATGCCAATTTTACAGGTAAGACTTGGAAGGCCCCAGTGATGGGATATGTGCACAGCACCCAGCCAGAGCATCCTGGCCTTGCCTGTCTGTAGAGCAGGAGAGCTGTATCTTTTAATGTCAGTAACTTCCATGTCAGTAACTCAGAATGGTAGAGATGGCTTCAGTTCTCTCAAGGATTATTTGGTGTTCAACAGAAACAATAAATCCTTATGCTTTCATTTCTTGGGGGCTTTCTCAGACCTACTCTGCCCCTTTTATTGCATGCTTGTTTTTTCCACATATCCAGGGTCTCCATCACAAAAGAACTGAAGCGAAATTTCTTTCTGTTGGGTTCAAGTTCTTTTATCACAAAACAGTCCCCTCTGTACTAAATCTAGTGACAGGAGGTAGGGTCAAGACAAGGTATCCTGCCTGACCATTGGGCTGTCGTGCTAATAGTCATCCTCATCACCCACCAAAATGTCCTGAGTGCTATGGATGTCAATAAGTATTTTTCACGCATGGTCTCGTGTAATCCCTAAAACCTTATGAAGATGATCTCAATGTCACCCTCATTTTACAGATGAGGAAAGTAAGGGTTGAAAGAGGTTAATGGCAGAAGGACTTGAGATGATGTCTGCAGTTTGCACTCTGGAGCCCCAGAATGTTGTGATTACTTAACTTAGTAGACCAAAGAAGAATTTGAAGTTTTTCATATCACAGGCTCTGTGGTCTTTAGATGACATTACAAAATCAAATACATCCCTGTTATGTCTATTTTATCCTAATGTTTTCCTAGTGGGAGCTTAAGATTCTTTCACTGGAGACGACTGGTTTATATTCCCCAGGAGCCACGTGGAATGCCATGAGTGAGAATACCATTGCCCTGAATACCTTCGATTCTCTCATAACCACAGAATGCAGTATGTATAAAATAGATGCACAAACTTCCTGCATATTTGTCCTTTCCATTCCAGGCGTGCTTTTTACACCACAGAACATGCATGTCCAGGAATTAATGAGTCTTTTCAAAGGGGAATTCCCTCCCTCACCCCAAAATAATATAAGCATGAAACCTAGTCGGCTATGTGGCAGGGTCACTGTTTTCTCCTCATAGATGCTGTGGAACCACTGGGGAGCCAAGTAGAGTAGCCAGAGCCTGTGACAGGCAGGTCTCATCTGCGTCCTGGGTTAGGTCCTCTATCCTAGTGCTAGCCTTTCCACTCATGATGCCCAAAGCTATCTTTTTCTTGTGATTCTTGTCTTAAAAGTTCCCAGAAAGAGAGGGAGAGAAGGGAAGAGGAAGGACTAGGGTCAAAATAATGGGGGGGGGGTGCAATTGTATGGGGGATATAACAAAAATGAAAATACATACATTGTGCAAAAATGAAAAAATATGTAAGAATTATATAAAATAAAATATTAAAAAAATGCAAAAAAAAAAGTTCCCGGAAGTCTGCAGAATATGAAGACACAAAATGAGGCCTAGACATTTTACAGGATCGAGGATTGAGGTCCTAGGTAAGAAGGCCTGAGATTCTCTTTGCAGATGACTTCAGCTGCCAAATGTGATATATGAATTAGTCAACTCTGGTTCTCCACCTAGATGATACACTGAAACAGTATACTATTTATATTTCCTATTGTTTTTATAAGCTTTCCCCCCTAGTTTTACTGAGATATAATTGACATCTAACATTGTGTAAATGTAAGGCATAATGTAATGATTTGCTTTACACATGTATTGAGAAGTGATTACCACAATAAGGTCAGTTAATGCATCATTACTTCACATAGTTACTTTTCTGTTGTGAGAAATTTTAGTATACAAATAATGTTGTTGGGTTTTTTGTAAGATTTTTTAAGAGTTAAATCTAAGAACCAGATGAATAGCCCCTATGGAAGCCTGTGTAAGGACAGTGCCTGTGATGTGGATTATAACTGCAAAAAACTTTCTTCCTAGATGTGTTGGTTGTGGTAATTTTGTGTAAACAAAATCAAATTGCATTTGTTTAAATACAGACTAATAATAATTTCTGAAATTCCATGACTGCATTTCCTATTGCACATTTAAGGTTTGCTGTTAGTTTTGCTCAATATAAATAGAATTATTATCAAGACAAATGCAGTCTTCTACCCTGGGCACATATGTTTTCCAGAGTTGATGGACACCCTTTCCCTGGGAAGTCTTTAGTTCTTCTTAGATGGATCAGCAAGATCAAAGCTATAAAATAGATGCAGCCCACACAGATGCCTGAAGGGGCTGGCAAGTAATGTGAATGGGAGAAGACATTTAAGTGTTGGGAGCAGTGGTCACCAGGTGAGGATGGTGGGACATACCCCTTTTAGCAGAGGTTGCCTCTCTGATGGGACCACAAATAGGACTGGCTAAGTGATGTGAGAGGTTCAGCACAAAAAGAAAATACAGACTCCCTTGTCAAGACAGTGTCACTGGGGCATCAATCCAAGAACAGTGCCCTCCTGAGTGTAGAGTGCTATGTACTGCTCAGATCAGGAGCCCAGGAACCCACTTCTGCCCAGGGGATGTCAGGCCAAGTTTACAGCAGCAGCACACAGAGACTGGAGCTTGATTGTTCACTTCATGGGGCCTTTGAACCCAGAGTAAGGCCCCACATGGAACTTGTAGGAGGTGGTCTGACTTCCAGAGGGAACAGCTCTAGTGACCTCACCTACTGTCCCCTCCACTGGAGCCCATCCTTCTACCACTTCCACTTGCCCCCAGACACAAATGCAAACCTGCTCAGAATGCCTGAACTCAAATTTACCTGTCTTTGACACCCTGGCAAAGAGGTTTCCCAAAAACTGCGGACTCATAGCTGACTCAGAGCAGCAACTTAAGGTACCTCCTTCCCCCATCTTTCCATTCTAAAACAACATATGTCATCCTCCCCATTATGGTGTTTATATTTTTCACTGTTAATCATAAATCTATTCAACTTTTTCTTTTATAACATGTTAGTCATGTTTCATTTAAAATATTCATTGATTGGTTACATTTCAGACATGCAAAATAATTTCATTTCAAATATGCTACAATAATCTATGACATGTAAATATACAGAACTTTAGATTTAATAAATGTCAGCATTTGACATCTTTCTTTCAGATCTGTTTCATTGCTTTAAGAAAGATATACTACAGGTATATTTGAATTACTCTAATTACTCTGTTTCCTTCACCCCAGACTTAATCACAATCTTGAAGATTTTATACTTTTCCCAGCAAAAGTTTTATGCTTTGACACTTAAGTAATTAGGTAGTGAAGATGCCAGGCTCACCTTCTCCCATATACTCACAACTAAATTGCCGCTGATCAAATTCAATAACCTGAAACATGAAAGATGACCATGTATATATTAGGGGCAAACATCTGACAGAAAGGGTAAGAAAAACTCTAATTGAACTGTGTTTTCAGTGACATGGGAGGAAAAACATATGAGAAAGCTACCTGAGGAGTCCTATATAGTTTTGACTCAGGGGCACATGCCCACACCAGGAACCAGGAGACCTAGCACCGTGTTTATTAAGGAGACTAGATAGTTGTTGTTTAGGATAGAGGGTGCACTATAAAGACATACAGGGGAAGTGGTACAGTATGACGATTACTGGCTTAAGCCTGAGGCTTCCAAAACATCACCTAAAGCCTGAACCAACAGGGAAAAATCAGGTCATATCACCTGTGTTTCCTCAGGGATGAGGTCATTTGCACTCTGATGTGATATGTGAAACATCTGTCTTAACTCTAACCAGAGTCAAAACCAAGATAACAAAACAATGTTTTCACTAATCTGAGTTTAAGCATCTGGGTCTCAACAATGGGAGCAAGCAAGGCTTGTACTGGAAGGCAAGATTCTCTACTGGAATAGCAAAGACATCAATTCTTATTTGAGACCCTATCTCAACTACAATCTCCATGCAGCATTTCATCTAGTGTTGAAAAATAGCCTAGAACTTGAGTCTGGTCCAAAAGTATATTAGATATAGTTGGCCTAGGAGTTGGCCTAGGAGAGGAATCAATATTGATCCTCATCACACAATTCTGGAAGTTTGAATCTTTGAAGCAACCTGGAGGTGACTCTTCAATGTCTTATTGCCCTAGTTCCTTTCTACCTATTACCCCTTATTAGTGCCAGTTTTACAGCTATCTGAACACATGCAAAGGGAGAAGCTTGAAAGTTTATCTCTATTACTACATATAAAAATTAAAGCTAAAGAGACAGAAATGTTACAAATATTGTGGCAAAAAAGAAAAAAAAAAGACAAATAAGGGCCTCTCTGATGGCACAGTGGTTAAAGTCTCAGTGCCAATAAGCTATCACCAGTCACTGCGGCATGAGTTTGATCCCAGGCCAGAGAGCTAACCCACATGGTGCAGCAGACCTCTCCTGTCTCACCAGCTGCTCCCCTCAGCAGTGTATTTCAGTCAATCCGCCTGTCCTGTTCCCCATTCTATCTCTGGTGAATCCTCTCAACCCATGTACCTCTGGCCTGCACCCCAGTTCTTGTATGCATACATAAATAAAATAAATATAAAAAAAACTGAGTTTTTACTCCAACAGAACTACAAAATATGCTTGAAGAGATGTTTAACATCATTGTTATAACAATGTTTGTTGAATTTAGAAAAAAATGGATGATGAAAACAGAGACAGAGTTAAGACTAAGAAAATATGTGATGATTACAATTAGAACTACTGGATCTAAAAAATATCATTCCAAATTAAAATGTGCAATAAAGGGCCCCAATAATAAACAAATGCAAGCAATGGAAAGAATCAGTGAGCCCCAAAGCATAACGTTGGAGAATACACAAACAGAACAAGAGAGAAAATGAAAGAATTTAAAAGTTAAAGTAGTGTAAAATCCCCTTGGGATAATCTAAAGAAAACTGACATTAGTATCATGGGAGTCCAAGAAGGAAAAGAGAAAAAGAAACATATAGATAATTTGTTTAAATAAATAATCACTGAGAATTATCTCAAACTGGGAAACAAACCAGACATCCTGATTCAAGAAGCCAAAAGAGTTCCAAACAAAATAATACCAGAGAAACACACTCCAAGATACATTACAATAAAACTGTTGAAAGCCACTGACAAGGAAAGAATATTAAAAACTTGAAGAGAAAAACAAGTAACCTATGAGGGAATGTCAACTAGACTATGTGTAGACTTTTCAGTAGAAATTTTACAGACAAGAAGGGGGTGTCAGAGATATTTTAAGTACTCAAAAATCCAGCCTAGAATCCTTTACCTGGCAAGATTAGCACTTAAGATAGAGAAAGGATAAGGAGCTTCACTGAAAGCAAAAACTAAAAAAAAGCTATCAACAGTAAGACACACATGAAAAAAAATACTAAAATGCTTATTATAAAGCAACAGGATAACAAATACAAAGGGAACAGATACTTCTTTATAGAACAGGAGGAGAAGGTAAGTAAAAATGTGGCCCATTATAATGCATTTGAGACCAGACCTTCCAAAGGACAATATAAATATTACTAACATCTATAGAACCTTCAAAAATAAATAGAATTTAACACATAAGACAATGGAAATGGAAACTTAAAGTGTAAGAGGTGGAGACAAATAATTAAAAGACCAACTGCTAAAACAAACAAAAGAAAACAAAAATTACAACGATCATCTATATCACAGTAATCACATTAAATGTAAGTGGCTCAAATTTACCAGTTAAAAACCACTCTATAGTGGCTGACAAGAGTTCAAAACAAAATTTGACATTTTACTGTTTATAAGAAACCTAACTTACCAACAAAGGAAGCATTTGATATTTGACACCTATTTAACATAATTCTAAATAAATGGAAATCCAAGGAACTCCCCTCATATTAAAGTTCATATATTACAAATCAGCAGCCAATAGGGCCTCCTTGGTGGCCTAGGAGTTAAGTCTCAGTGCTACCACCTCAGAGTCCCACTGAGTTGGCCTGAGTTCAATCCCCAGCCAGGTAGCTACCCATATGGTGCAGCAGACCTCTCCTGTCTCACCCCCTGCTCCCCCTATCAGTGTATTTCAGTAGATCTGCCTGTTCTGCTCCCCACTCTGTCTCTGGTGAATCCTCTCAACTCTGCACCCCAGTTATTCTACTCAAAAATAAATAAATAAAATATTTTTTAAAATCAGCAGACAATATACTTAATGGTGAGAGAAAAATGGTGGGGGGTGAAAAACACAAGTATGTCACTGTTCCCCTATCTATTCAATTTAGTATTCGAGGTTTTAACTAGAGCAATGAGATGCAGGAAATGAAAGGAATCCAAATCTGAAAAGAATAAGTGAAACTCATTATTTGCAGACAATGTAATATTATTTATAGAAAACCCTAAAGAATTCACTAAAAAGTTATTCAAAACAATAAGCAAAATCATCAAAGTGGCAGGTTACGAACAAAAATAAACAATAAAACAATAAAAAGCTGTTACATTTTTAAGAAATTCAGAAAATAATTTCATTTGTAATCACTTCAAAAAGAATAGTATACTTTAGAACTGATCTATCTAAGTAGTGAACAAAAACTACAAGACACTATTAAAGGATTTAGATTTTGACATAAGGGGATAGAAAGACATTCCATAATTATGGTTGGGGAGAATGAATACAGTCAATTAAAATAAAAATTAAAATTAAAATAAAATGGCGGGCCTCGCCGGTGGTGCAGTGGGTTGAGCACAGCGCTGTGAAGCTGTCTGAAGCCTCTACGGCACAGGTTTGATTCCCGGCCAGCCAGGGAGATACCCACATCTCACAGGAGACCTCTCCTGTCTCACCCGCTGCTCCCCTCAGCAGTGTTTTCGGTCCATCTGCCTGTTCTGCTCCCCACTCTGTCTCTGGTGAATTCTCTTCACCTCCTGCACCTCTGCTCTGTACCCCAGTTCTTATATAAATAAATACAATAAATCTTTAAAAATAAAATAAAATGACGTTGGTATAAAAATGGACACAGATCAACTGAACAGAATCAAAAGTCCAGAAATGAATTCAATTACATGTCCATGTTTATTTTATGATAAAGCAGTCATGACTATGCAATGGGGAAAGCAAATTTCCTTTAACAAATGGTGCTGACAAAACTGGACGCCAACATGTAAAATAATGATTTTCGTTCACTCCATGCACAAAAATAAATTCCAAGTAAGCTAAAGATCTATGTATATAATCTGCAATAATGAAATATGTAGAAGAAAACATTGGTGATATGTTGCACAACATTAATGATGAAGATGTTTTAGGAGACTTGAGTCTTGTAGCATGGAAAACCAAAGCAAATAAAAACCATTGGGAGTACTGCAAATTAAAAAGCTTTTCTGTTGAGAAAGAAAATGTAAATAGATTAAAAAGCACACTACTGAATGAGGAAACGTATTTATTTATTTTTTAAGATTTATTTATTTATTTATACAAGCACTGATTATAGTCAGAAGTGCCGAAGGGGAGAGAATTCACCAGAGCCAGAGTGGGTAGCAGAACAGGCAGACTGAGGAGGTACACTGCTGAGGGGAGCAGTGGGCTAGGCAGGAGAGGTCTACGCGCCATGTGGGACCCTCTCCGGTGGCCAGGGATTGAACTGGCGCTGTAGAGGCTGCGAGCAACTTCGCAGCCCAGCGCTCAACCGCTGCACCACCAGGGGAGGCCGGGGGAAACATATTTACATGTTACACAACCAACAAAGGTTTAATATCCAAGACATGTGTAAAAAGTATAGAATACAGCAGTAAGAAAACAAACAACCCAATAAATAAATTGAAAGCAGATCTGAACAGTCTACCCAAGTGGAGATCCAAAAGGCCAATAGATACCTGGAAAAATGTTAACCATTGCTGGTAAAAACGGAGATGCAGCTTAAAACTATATCTGTGCGATTGGCACATATTAAAAGACTTCCACCAATAAGTGCAAGAGTGGATGTGAGGAATATATTTTACTGTTGGTGGACTGTAAAATGGTGCAGCCATTTTGAAAAGTGTCTGGATTTATCTTTAAAAAACTAAAAATTGAGGGCCTCCCCAGCGGCGCAGCGGTTGTGCGCTGGGTTGCGAAGCTGTCCGCAGCCTCTGCAGCACCGGTTCGATCACCGGCTGCTCCCCGGCCACCGGAGGAGGGTCCCACATGGTGCGCAGACCTCTCCTGCCGCCCGCTGCTCCCCTCAGCAGTGTACTTCGGTCCTTCTGCCTGCTCTGCTCCCTGCTCTGGCTCTGGTGAATTCTCTCCCCGCCCTGCGATTCTGACTGGACCCAGTGCTTGTATAAATAAATAACTAAATAAATCTTAAAAAAAAAAAACAAAAAACTCAAGTTTGAATACAATTTGTTTAAAAAAAAAAACTAAAAACGGATATACACTATGACATAGCAGCCCCATTCCTGAGCATCTATCTGCATAAATTGAAACCTGTCACTAAAAAACAAATAAGCAAAACATATTTACAATGTTTATTATAGCACTATTTACAATAAGTAGGGCATAGAAAAAACCTAAATGTCCATTGATAGAACACTGGATCAAGAAGACATGGCATCCACACCGTGGAATACTATTCATCCATAAGAAAAGATGAGATATTGCCATTTATAACAAAATGGAAAGAGCTTGAGGGAATTTTGTGAATTAAAGCAAGTCAGAAACAAAGGCTAATATTGGACATTTACATAGTGGAAGATTCAACAAGTTAAATTACTTACAAAAACTAGTGAACAATAGCAAATGTAGTGAGGTTTCTGAGGTTAAGAGGGAAGGGAGAGGAGAAAAGGGTAAAAAGGGTTGGTGGCAGGGTAAAATAAGTGTAACAAATACCCCCTCCTCATCTGTAGCTTGTTTTTTTTATTTTGGATCGCCTTTTGTTAAGTGGAGAGTTTAATTTTAATGTAGTTATATTTATCATTCATTGTTTTAACAATTTGTGGCTTATGTGTCTTGTTTAGGGGAACTTCTCTAATCCAGGCTTTATTTTTTTTTTTAAGATTTATTTATTTATGCATACAAGTGCTGGTGTACAGGCCAGAGGTGTGGGAATGAGGGAGTTAATGAGAGGATTCACCAGAGACACATTGGGGAGCAGAACAGGCAGACTGACTAAACTAAACTGCTGAGGGGAGCAGCCAGCAAGACAGAAGAGGCCTGCCGTGCCATGTGGGTTAGCAGGGTATTGACCTCCGCTGCAGTGACTGTGGACAGCCTCATAGTGCTGAGAACCAGGCCCTTGTGCCACCAGGAAGGCCTTAATTGAAGCTTTAAAAAGTACTCCAGTATAATCATTTGTTAAATAACTTCATAATTTTAAAATTTAAGCATATATCATTTCAACAGGTATAAAATACACATTGCATACAATTTAATATTTCTTCAGTATATTCTTAAAATATTTTTAAATTTTACTCCACATATATTTTTCCAGGAATGTAATGTTCTATGTAGCATTAGTAGGGTATTAATTTTATTATTTTCCAAATGAAGTTTTTCAGTATCTTTTTTTTTTAAAGTTATGATTATTCTTTTATTTGTTTTACTATTTATTTATTTATTTATATAAGCACTGGGTACAGTCAGAAGCGAGGGAGGGTGAGAGAATTCACCAGAACCAGAGTGGGGAACAGAACAGGCACAGTGTAGTTGGGAACAGAACAGGCACACTGAAGGGAGCAGTGGACATGGCAGGAGAGGTCTGTCGCACCATGTGGGTCCCTCCACAGTGGCTGGGGATCGAACCGGCATTGCAGAGGATGCAGGCAGCTTCACAGCCCAGCACTCAACCACTGCGCCACCAGGGGAGGCCCAGTATCTTTTTTTAATAGCACATTTTATCTCCACTTGTAATACAAAGATAATCCTATCATGTATCAAGTTTATGTATCTGGATATTGTCTTTCATTAATAAATGTGTTCCTTCACTAAAACCAAGATGATGATGAATATTGGTAACTACTAAGACAAATTCACTTCTGTATTTTTAGGATGCTTTGGACTATAATTAACATGCACACAAAAAGTGAGGTTTTATAAAATACATAAATGAAAAGTTTCAGGGAAATAGCTATGACCACTTCAACTATCACTTTCTCACAAAATTCAATTGAAAGATTCAAAGATAGAAACAAAGGTGGAAATTAAAGGTGTTTCTTTCTTCTTATCAGGGGAAAATCAGTTCTTTCCCTGAAGCCCTGCCAGGTATTGCTCTTCACATGCTATCAGTTGGCCGAGGTGCCATGCACAGCTGCCCAGTCCTGCATACAAAGGCAAACAGGATTACGGGACTTGACTTAGTGTTGTGGACTTGTCCACTGTTTCTTGTAATTCTGTTGTATATTTTAACTCTATATATTTTGGGGTTATGATGTTGGATGTATAAAGATTTGCGTGCGTAATCTTCCTGGCACATGTTATATATATTCTTTTTTGTCCTTAATAATTCTTTTTTCTTAAATACTATTTTTCTAATGTCAATATTAATATGTTGGTTTTCTTTTGATTAATGTTTTTCTGAGTATCTTTTCTCATCATTTTACTTTCAAAGTATATATATACACATATATATTTTAAAATAAAAAGTATATATACATATATTTTAAAAATTTATTTTATTTATGTATGCATACAAGAGCTGGGGTGTAGGGCAGATGTGCAGGCCATGAGAAGATTCACCAGAGACAGAGTGGGGAGCAGAACAGGCAGACCTATTGAAATACACTGCTGAGGGGAGCAGTGGGCAAGACAGGAGAGGTCTGCTGTGCCATGTGCGTTGCTCCAGGCCAGGAATTGAACTTAGCCAGTACTGGTGAGAGTGCTGAGACTTAACCCTTACAACACCAGGGAGGCCCTCAAAGTATATATATTTTATATTTTTACATATGTCTTTTGTATATTTCAGTGAGAATTGACTGTGATATGCTACAGTAAAGAGAAGTTCTAATATTTCAACAATTTAAACAAACAAAAAAAATCATTCTGTCAGCTGCATGCCCCTCAAAGTCCTACAGGAAGTTCTGCTCCACTTTGTCCTTACTTGGGGCCTGGGGCATTATATTTGCTGCCGTATCACTGGTGCTTATAACAGAAGAAATGTAAAGGTGACATATCATGCACTGAATATCGTCATATCCATCCCAGTCTTTCATAAAATTGGTCACAATAAATTCTATAGTCACACCTCACTCTGAGGGAGCAGGCAGGTGAAATCCAATCAGAGTCCAGAATAAGAAAAAGAAATACAAACATCAATAAGAACTGTGACAGATATTTGAACTGTTAAAATAAAATTCAATTTGAGAATTATTATTAATTGATTTACAATGAATACTGATACATTGAATTATTCAGTTATCTTGCTTTTATTTTCTTACATATTTATTTCCCTCTCAACTATTGGGGTAAAAAAAAAACTTTGTTTCTACTTCTACATGCTTATATTAAAATTGTAAAAGGTATACTTAGTGCAGCAAATCAATGTTTCTACTTTGTATCAAACATTAAAAGGAATTCAAAACATATTAGTTCTATGGGACATCACTCATATAATTGTATTATTCTCTAGAATTTTCATTCTACCTTTTTTATGTCTTTTTAAAATAGTCTTGAAATTTCATTCACTCATTCATTTATTTATTTGTTTGTTTGTTTGTTTGTTTGTTTATTTTGTGGGACCCTCGATGGCGGCCAGAGAATGAACCTGCACTGAAGAGGCTGCGGGCAGCCTCGCAGCCCAGCGCTCAACTGATGCGCCACCAGGGGAGGTCCTTTGAAAATATTTTTAACAGTGTCTTATAAACCTATCTCACATTTTAACAATCATTTGTTCCCCCATTGCTTTTTTCATACTATTTCTCATTACAGATTCATTTGTGTTCTTTTGAAAATATTCTAAGGGCATCCCTGGTGGCACAGCGGGTTGAGCACAGCACTGTGAAGATGTCCACAGCCTCTGCAGTGCAGGTTTGATTCCTGGCTGGCCAGGGAGATATCCACATGGCACAGCAGACCTCTCCTGTCTCTCCTGCTGCTCCCCTCAGCAGTGTCTTTGGTCTGTCTGCCTGTTCTGCTCCCCGCTCTGTCTCTGGTGAATTCTCTCACCCTCCCACGCCTCTGGCCTGTGCCCCAGTTCTTGCATAAATAAAATAAATCTTTTAAAAAAAGAAAATAAAAACATATTCTAAAATGATTATTTTATCAAGCATATTTAAAAAATATATACCACCATTTGTTTTTGCTAGTTTTTTTTAATATGTGCCATTCTCACTGGTATAAGATGGTATCTCATTATAGCTTTGATTTGCATTTCCCTGATTACAAGTGATGTTGAACATTTTTTCATATGCCTGTTGACCATTTGCATTTCCTCTTTTGAGAAGTTTCTTTTTAGCTCTTCTGCCCATTTTTTGACTGGATTATTTTCTGTGTTTTTGTTGAGTCTCATCAGCTCTTTGTCAATTTCTGTGATCAGTTCTTTATCATTAGTGTTGTGTGCAAAAACTAGCAACAACAAATGTTGGTGAGGATGTGGAGAAAAAGGAACTCTCCTGCACTGCTGGTGGGAGTGCAAACTGGTCCAACCACTATGGAAAGCTGTGTGGAGATTCCTCAACCTACTAAAGATAGAGCTTCCATAGGATCCAGCAATTCCACTCCTAGGTATTTACCCAAAGGACACAGAAACATTAATTCCAAAGGGCACCTGAACCCTATGTTTATAGCACCACTATTTACAATAGCTAAGCTTTGGAAACAACCCAAATGCCCAAAAATAGATGACTGGATCAAGAAGATGTTTCATATACACAATGGAATATTACTCAGCAATCAAAAAAAGATAAACACATGCAATTTGCAGCAACATGGATGGAGCTGGAAGGGATCATGTTCAGCAAAATATGACAGAAAGAAAAAGAAAAATACCAGATGGTCTCACTCATAGCAGGAATCTAGAAAACCTAAATAAGGGACCAGGAAAAATAATAACTATAAGAAAGAAAATATCAAAATCAACAAACAACTATAAACCAGAGACACACTATGAAAAGGGGGTGGGGAAAGGAGAGAGAGGGGTCAAAATAAGGGGGGTGCAATTGTATGGGGAATATAAAAATAAATAAATTTTAAAAAACATAAACTTATGGCCAATCAATGGTCTAGCATATAAAAATTAGCCCTGAAACTTCTGAAAATATATATGTATGTACCAGTCATTGTCTAGAAATGTCTTTATTTTGTTCTCTTTCTTAAGTATATATATGTATGTATGCATACATATATATACATATATATGACAGTTTAACATGTGCATGGATCCACATGTGCCAACACTGTATTTTACACTGTCCATTATTAGTCTTTTCCACCACAATGAAGCAGATTTCACTTCCATTTCACAGACCAGAAAAGGAAGTTTGGGGAGGTTAGGTCTCTTGAAAATGGGTTTACAGCTAAGAGTGGAAGAAGCTTATGAGTCATTGTGCCCCAGAGTTTACATAATTAATCAATCCCCCCACCCACATGTAATGTCATCTTTATTCTAGGTCTCTGAACAGGTGCCACGTACATGGATCTCCAGGTGCCCCCTGGAATTTTTATAGGGATCCCAGATCCCTGAAACTGTATTTAGAGTTGTGTGTCTACTCACTTATCTAAAGCAACACTGAAGAAAATGCCCAGACATTTCTTTTCTTCTCTGCTCAGCACTAATGGGCCCTAGCAAAGCCAGTTCACTTGGGTAAAATGTTTCAACTCTAATTCATGAGAAGAAACCAGCCTCTACCACTGTCTCCTTAAATTCCTTAAATTTGTTTACCTGCATCTCATACTCCCTATTTTCTTTCCCTCTATCCCCTGTGTCCCCTAGTCCCTTTTCTTGGCCCTGCCTTCTTAACCTCAAGAGTCCTAAAGATGTTTATTAATGTCCACTACTTTTAAAAAGTGTCCTAAATTATCAAATTATCTAATATGTAAAAGCCTACTATTCGTCTTTTATTGTCCTGAACTATTTTGTTGTACAGTTATCTCAAATCTTCTCTAGTTTGTTGAAAAATGCCTGCATGTCACATTTTTCGTGGCTGTATAATACTCTATGGTGTGCATATACCAAATCTTGATCCAAACATCTGTTGATGGGCATTTAAGCTGCTTACATGTCCTAGGTACTATAAATAACACTGCTATTATCATTGTGGAACATACGGGTTTTTTTGTTGTTGATGGTTACATGTTCTGTGGGTAGATGTCCAAGAGTGGGATTAACACATCAAATGTTATTTCCATTTTTTTAAGATAAATCCAGATTATTTTCCACAATGATTGTACCAGTTCACATTCCTCCAATAGTGTAATAGCATTCCTTTTTTTCCTTCATCCTCTCTAACACTTATTTTTGGAGATCTTTTTATAGTGTGTGCCATTCTCACACACACTATAGTAGTATCTTATTATAGTTTTAATCTGAATCTCTCTTATTAGAAGTGACAAGATGGTTTCGTATGTATTTTGGCCTTCTGGATATCCTTTTTAGTGAATTTGGTGTTCATATATGCTGCCCATTTATTGACTAGGTTATTTGTTTTATTTTTGTTGAATTGTACAATATTTTTATATGTCATGCATATTAATCTCTTATCAGTTAGTTGTATAATATGTGACTATTTTCTCCCATTCTGTAGGCTGTCTTTAAAATCATTTTGTATTTTCTTTTGCTGTATAGAAGTTTTTCAACTTGAAGCAACCTTATTGCTTATTTTTGTTTTTAATTCCTTGCCACAGGGGTTGAGTCACCAAAACTATCTTTTTTGTTGATATCAGAGAATGTATTGCCAATGTTTTCTTCTATGTATTTTATTGTTTCAAGTCTTATATATAAATCTTTAATCCACTTGGAGTTTATATTTGTGTATGGTATTGTGAGTAATCCAATTTTATATATTTCATTTGCTTCTTTCTGATTTTATTAAAAGACTATATTTTCAGGGCCTCCCTGGTGGCGCAACCGTTGAGCACTGGGTTGCGAGGCTGCCCACAGCCTCTGCAGTGCTGGTTCGATCCCTGGCTGCTCCCCGGCCACCAGAGGAGGGAACCACATGGCGCGCAGACCTCTCCTGCCACCCGCTGCTCCCCTCAGCAGTGTACTTCGGTCCTTCTGCCTGCTCTGCTCCCCACTCTGGCTCTGGTGAATTCTCTCACCCTCCCACGCTTCTGACTGTACCCAGTGCTTGTAAAAATAAATAAATAAAATCTTAAAAAAAAAAAAGGAAGACCTTGTTAAAAAAAAATAAAAATAAAAAAAAATAAAAAGACTATCTTTTCCCATCTTTTGGCCATGGATATGTTTTTTATTGATTAGGTGCTGTTATATGTATGGATTTACTTCTGGCCTTTTGATTCTGTTCCAGTGGTCCATGTATCTATTTTTTGTACCAGTTCCATAAAGTTTTTGATACTATTGCTTTGTAGTAAGGCTTGAAGTCACATAACATAATGTCTTCATTTCTCTCCTTTTTTTTGGGGTGGGGGGTTAATTTGTAATGTGATTGTTCTTTTGTGGTACTATATAAATTTCAATATATTTTGTTAAGTTTCTTTGCAAATATCACTGTTATGTTGATGGGGAATGCACTAAATTTGTTTGATTTCAGCCAGGATAGTCATTTGAATTGTATTGATTCTCTGCATCATGAGCATGGAATATTCTTCCATCACCTATTTCACTAAGTCTTTTAATAACATCTTGCATTTCCTATTGTATAGGTCTGTTACCTCCTTTATTAGGTTAATTGTGAGCTATTTAATTATTTTTGAGGCAATAATAAGTGGAGTTATTTTCTTAATTTCTTTTGTTTCTTAATCATTATAAAAGAGCATAGAATTTTTTATGTTGATTTTATAACAGGACATGATGCTGTATTCATTTATTGTTTTTAATTACTTTTTGATGAAGTCTTTAGGATCTTCTATATATAATATCATATTACCTGCAAATCATTATTTCATTTTTATAGTTTTACTTCTTCTTTTCCCACTTGTATTCCCCTTATTCCTTGTGTCTGTCTGCTCGACTTTTTGAAATTTTATTGTGACATGTCTTTGACTGCTTAAACCTCTTCTGCATATTGCTTAACTTTTTATCTCATTTCAATTACTGTACCATTTCTTGTTACAGTCCGGGTAATTTATTGGAATATATATCTCTGTTTATCTAGTCTAGCCTCCAATATGCTCAAATATGTCTAACAGAGCAGGTATTACATGCTTTGAATTTTTAATTTTTTTTCTTTATCATTTTTATTTACTGATTTATTTTTGTAGGAGAACTGGGGTGTAAGCCAGAAGTACTGGAAGTGAGAGGATTCATCAGAGACATGTGGGGAGCAGAATATAGGCAGATCGATTAAACTAAACTGCTTAGGGGAGTAGCAGATGAGACAGGAGAAGTCTGCTGCCTCATGTGTGGGTTAGCTTCCTGGTTGGGGATCAAACTCAGGCCTTCGTGGTGATAGCACTGAAACTTAACCACTAGGCCACCAGAAGGTCCCCTATGCTTTGAATTTTTAATTGTTTTTTTTTTTTTCCTTTGTGGAAATTTGCTCAATGTAGTTATTTTGGTTAATTAGATTTTTTTTTTTTTTACCCAGTGGCATGCCATTCATCATGTTTTCAATTCTTTTTAAATAAAATATCTAAAAATGTTAGGTGATCTTTTCAAGTTTCTTTTGGGTTGTTCTATCACTTCTAGTTCTTGAGGATGGGATATTAATCCAACTCTTGATTGTATCTGCTGATTTTCCCTTATAAATAAATATTTATATTATTTGCAACATTTTCCCTGCAAGTTCATTTTGACACTTTCCAGATTGGCAACTTTTTTCTTAAATGGTAATTTCTTACTTAGAAAGTAACTCATTGGGGCCTCCCCGGTGGCGCAGCAGTTGAGCGCTAGGTTGCGAAGCTGCCCGCCACCTCTGCAGCGCCGGTTCAATCCCCGGCTGCTCCCCGGCCACCGGAGGAGGGTCCCACATAGCGCGCAGACCTCTCCTGCCGCCCGCTGCTCCCCTCAGCAGTGTGCTTCGGTCCTTCTGCCTGTTCTGCTCCTTGCTCTGGCTCTGGTGAATTCTCTCACCCTCCTGCGCTTCTGCCTGTACCCAGTGCTTGTATAAATAAATAAATCTTAAAAAAAAAAAAAAAGATTTAAAAAAAAAGAAAGTAACTCATTGTCTTATTCTAGCAACAAGTAGAGCTATACTACTGGAGACTCACTTCCAATTATAGACATACAAAAATATAGGATAGGCTATAACAACAGAACAGTTTTAAAAACATATCTGAGGGGAAAAAAGGGATTTTTTTCTGTAATTCCCTTTAGCTCTGAATTTCAAAAGTTTTGTGTTTTCAAGTTACCCAAATATTTCATCTCCATGTTGATTTATAAGTTAAAATTTTGTACTAGTTAGTAGGGTAAATTTGACTGTCAACCCTATGGGTGTGGCAGGCTAGAATTTCAATTTTTCAAGAGACTTATGAATTTGTTTTTCTAATTTCCCTTAACCCTGAAAAGAGAAAACTTCCTGCAACTTGTCAGGTTTTTTCTATGAGAGTCTTTTTACAGAATGGGCAGTCCTTCTACCATCAGTGCCAGTCACTCTCCCATGACTCATGGGGCCAAAGACCACCTTCCCATCAGTGAGTTGTCCACCAAGCATAGAACACGTAGCAAAGTCTGAACTACTCCACTTCATATCAGGCTGCTACTGAATTAGCTCTACTCTGACCAGGAGTTCACTCTTCATTCTGGCAACTGGGATTCCCTTTATCCCCCCACCCCCTCAGTTATCTTTTATATATTTTTATGCTATTACTACATATCCAGGATTTTTTTGTTGTGGCAAAAGATACAATAGTTAAGTGTTCCATGTCATTAGAACCACTAAGTGCTTTATTTTCTATGTAAGAAATCACTACTAAGGAGAAAAAAAATCACCAGTCTATACTTACTTTTATGGATGTTTGCTAAAACATTGAATTTTGTTAATGAATAAAATCTGGATCTATATTCATGAATGTATTAAAATAGCATCTACACCTCCCATTAAGAAAAATATTCTCCATAACATCAGTCACTATTTACCTTTTGTGTCTTGATCTGTGGCCATGTTGCTTTAAATCTGTATTTCAGTAATGAAACGTTTCAAAATTAACATATGGAACTGCATTTTCACTAAACTATTTACTTCTCATTTCTTGTCTCAAGGTTTAGTTTAATATTATCCTTCACTTCAGCTACCATACTGTGTAGAAAATGCGTTCTCTTGCAGAGCCAAGGAAATGTAAAACAAAAATGACACACACACATGTCCCAAACGTATCCATCTGTTCATTCACCCTTCTGGAATTTAGGAATTTTTTCATATACTAGTATGGAGACTTTTCCCCGTTAAGGCTCATATATTTGATATTTTGTGGGACCTGGTAAATCCATAACATAGCATGAGATAAGTTCCAGGGAATAAGATAACATTTGTTATTTACAATTCATTCAATCCCCTTGACAATTGAGTGTTATTTTCACTCTAAAAGAAATGGTAAAATGAATGAGAATGAAAATTAAGTGCTGGGAGTTGGCAAAATAGGACCTTTATGTTGGTGAATATTGAACACAGGGAAAATGACAAGTGACAGCCAGTTCAGAGTTATATTTCATGGAAAGGTCCTTCATAGCCAAATATAGACAGAGGGGATTACTGCTCACTGAAATCCTGTTCTGAAATATTTCTTAAGATTTTATTTTAATGATCTTATTTTCCTAAAGCCGAAAGCCCAGAAACCTCACAGCAGTCCGATTCCTTGCACGATTCAAGTCCAGAACTCTTTCAGGTTAACATTCTCCCCTTCACTTAGGTAAAAGTTGCATTTACTGAATCAACCCCAATTATAGCTTCAGTTGAGGTTGTGAGGTCAGGACAAACCATCACATCATTCACAGAAGGAAAACACGAGTTTGGAAAATTTGATCTGCTGAATTTGTTTTCCCAAACCTGTGTAAGTAATTTATACAAAATCTACAGATAATGATGTGTTTCTGGTTCTATCTCATAATCATAAAGCCATAAAAACCACATAAAAGTAGCTGCTAATATATGAGAAGTTTGGATTTCAAAATACTTTCTTAAGTATAGAACCAAGATTGAGGTGAAGCACTACCTCAAGAACTGGGAAATAATTTTGCCCTTGGAGAGTTACATAATAAATCATCCCACAAGGGAGTAGTGGCAGGAGAGTAAAGTCAACTTAAAGCACCTTAAGTGCCTTAATGTATTTGTAACATGTGGATGAATGAATGGCATGTAAATTGGTGTAAATCTGGCAATTCAAAAATTCCTAAATTTTTAATCATGACTCTAAATCTTGATCATGTAACATCACAGTCCTAAAGAAATACTTACAATTTATGAAGTAATCTTATCAGTGTAATTTATAATGGAAAATAAAAAATAACCAAGGTTTAATGATATTCATGAAAGAATTATTAGTAGTATTCATTAACAAGTACTTGTAATTATTATTGCAAAATAATGTTACAAGGCCTCCCTGGTGTCGCAAGGGGTTAAGTTCCACACTATGAAGCAATCCACAGCCTCTGCAGCATGAGTTCGATCCCCGGCCAGGGAGCAACCCACATGGCACAGCAGACCTCTCCTGGCTCACCCGCTGCTCCCCTCAGCAGTGTACTTCTGTGAATCTGCCTGTTCTGTTCCCCACTCTGTCTCTGTTGAATCCTCTTACCCCCCACATCTCTGGCCTGTACCCCAGCTCTTGTATGAATAAATAAATAAATCTTAAAAAAACAACAAAATAATGTTACAGAATAGTTAATGCAACACAGGGCAATTAATCAGTTAATGTTTTGTTTTCATTTTTGTCTTCAAGTGCTTCTTTAGACTTTTTAGGTATGGGGAATGAAAACCTATAAAAGGAAATTTAGGGAAACTCATGTTTTTTTGTTTGTTTGTTTTTCAGTCACTCAGCATATAACTTTCAAAACTTAGGACTTTTATTTTTTTAAAGATTTTATTTTATTTATACAAGAGCCGGGGTAAGGGCCAGATGCGCAGGAGGGAGAGAAGATTCACCAGAGACAGAGTGGGGAATAGAAGAGGCAGACTAACGAAATACACTGCTGAGGGGAGCAGTGGGCGAGACAGGAGAGGTCTGCTCACCATGTGAGTTGCTCCAAGGCTGGTGGGGATTGAACCAGCACTGCAGAGGCTGCAGACAGCTTCACAGCGCTGCGCTCAACCTCCTGCGCCACCAGGGAGGCCCATCAAAACTTAGGACTTGGTTTTAAGATAAAATTTGTCCTTTTGCTCTAATGTGCATTCTCCACATGTGAAAGGTCTGGAAATGTTGGTGGTTCTCAGTTCCTCATTCCCTAATCAATTTCCTCACTCTTTTCCCATTTTGTGAAAGGATCCCTTTAATCCTTTCAGGGATCTGGTGGAAGCTAGAGAAAAGAGGCAAGGGAAAGGAGCATAAAAGTTTAACTGATTTTATTAGGGCACAGTGCTCTGGGCACCTGGAGGACACTGAAGTGCTCTTTCTCTGGGTGACCTTTGATGACCTTTCTGGAGGTCCACGCTAGACTGATTTGATTGCATTTGCCTTGACTTTGCCACGTGTTCCTTCTTATCAACCACTTTCCTCACAACACCCAAAGTCCAAGACTCTGTGATTCCCTAGGAAACTCTCTTGGTCACTTTGTCCCCCCTTGAATCTGGGGCCACATCTGGCCATTTGGAAACATCCACCTTTCTTTTCTCTGAGGGGAAGCAGATCCAGCCTAGTGCATCTAGCCCATCTTAGCTTTAAAGATTTTCAAACAAAAGTCAGACATCAATGTGCTATGTCTCTCCGAACTAAGGAGAGAATACATATCAAATTAATTCCGACTGTTTATTGAAACTTCTCTTTTTCTTTTTTTTTTCTTTTTTATACAAGCACTGGGTACAGTCAGAAGCGCCAGAGGGTGAGAGAATTCACTAGAGTCAGAGCGGAGAGCAGAGCAGGCAGACTGATGAAGTACACTGCTGAGGGGAGCAGCGGGCGGCAGGAAAGGTCTGTGTGCCATGTGGGACCCACACCCAGCAGCCAGGGATCAAACCGGCACTGCAGAGGCTGAGGGCAGCTTGGCAACCCAGTGCTCAACTGCTGCACCACTGGGGAGGCCCTGAAACTTCTCTTTTAACTGAGAACATGTTATAAAATGGGAAGCATTCTACTCCCCATGTTTTTCTTGTTGAGGAAGGGATTCGAACAGCCCTCTAATTGTTTTATTGAGTGAAACTTTTCTAGAACCTTTCCTAATCTCCATTTTGTCCCTTGATATGAAGGAGAGGTCTAAAAATCATGACACTATTTTAAAAAGATCACCTTGGCAATTTCTACCATGTGGAATGTATTGTTGTCAACTCCCTTTGTCTTTGCCATGTATTGTGTCTCTATATCTCAATGAAAACTGTCTGCCACATGCAGGGACGTGAACAGCTGTTCACCAATAACTCTGGCCCCTTAGATAATGCAATGCCAAACCTTTGGGGGAAACTTCATGTATTGAAACGGAATTCCTGAAGTTTAGTTTGTCTTTAGACAACTGAATTGCTTACTTAGTATAAAAAAGTAAAAAAAGATGATTTCTTGTGAGAAGTAAAAAGCAGAAATAGAATGGGAGGAGGGAAGAACATGCATGGCTGAGCACATGGCTTATGACCAAAGAATTGTAAGGAAAGGATTTCTAATATTCAGGGGTAATGGTCTTCACATCCTGAAGAGAAGTCAACAATCACTGAAAAATCTTGGTATGGATGATTTGTTGTTATTATCAAATCAAGGAAAGCACCTGACTTCCACATTCGAGTCTATGGCCAAAGGAAAATAAAAGAACAGCTGTAGGCTGAAGTGTGGAGAATGGAATTCAGAAGAAGCAGGAAGTCAGAGTCACAGGTGATTGTTAGAATGTGAGATCCTGGGAAGTTGCCAAAAAATTGAGGAAAGCAATGAAATGAAGGACCAAGTCATCTTATCTAGATAATAAGGAGCAGAGAGACCCAATCCACATCTGGCTTATACATGTAAGTACACATATTAAAATGTCTGGAAGATGTTAACCATGATTATTGGTATAAGGTGGGATTACAAGAGATCACTATTTTCTTCTCCTTTTATTTATTTTTTTTTACTAATATCTTTTCTTAGATTTCTACACTTTTTTTTTGCAATTAGAAAGAAGCAAATTTGTATTTAAAGGAAAGGTATGAATAATAATCAGTTGAGTCAAGGAAGCAGGAATCATGGTTCTTACCCTGAATGCCCTTACCAAATAAAAAATAACAAATAATACATTTCAAAACTTGTTTCCCTGGAAACTAAGAAAACTAGAGAGCACAATTGAACTGTAGCATTCAATAAGGAAAATGCTCCCTTTTAGTCCCTTTGCATCACATACCACCTTTCCCAGGAGATCCTTGTGACTTTTGTCCCCTAGAAACAGCACTGGGCATAATAGTCCTTGGGTCCCTGTCTGTCAATTGCTCTCTGATTTTCAGAGAAACTTCTTCCATCTCAGAGTGATCAACATTCCCCCATTGACACATCCCTGGGGGATGGCTGGGCACGTGCCTCCCTGGTGGACTCCAAGGAACCAATCTCACACTCCTTTTCCAGCAACTGAGTTCTTCATTCAAAGAAAGACATCAGGTTTAGCCTGTTTAGTCAATAATGTGCTGTCAGTTCACCCTTTTGTACTGCTCTCCACCAGCCAGTAAGAAGGAAAATTACACAGATTAATTTTGTCACTTAATCCACCCAATAATCTCTCAAAACAAGGCTTGTTATTTGCCTCTTTTCATAAAATATTTAAGCTTAGGTTCAAATGGGATAACTAGCCCACAGACATTGGGAGGTAAGAAGAACAAAACTTTATTTTTCTAGTCTCGAAGTGACTATTTTTCAAAATAAGACTGGAAAAGCATATGTTCTTTCTTCTCTATGAATATCTGAAAGAAATCAAAATTATTTAACTTAGCACTTTTGATTGTTGCATTATCTAAAATGTATTTAAAGAATCTTTAGTTCCACATGAAGTTAATAAATAATAGGCAAGGAAGGAAAAAATAAAAATGAAAACAAAAAGAGGTCAAAGTTGCAAAGTGTAATACATTAAACCAAGTAAGATAAATGCATTGATTGTGGGAGTTTTCAGACTTTTCAACATGATATGTACAGCTCCAGAATTGTGCCCCAGGAAACTGTATTACCCTACCTAAGCTGAACATTGGGGAAGTTTTGAAATGGGAAATACATTTTTTCATGTCGTGACATCTTTCTTGGTTAACATTATTACTAATACTATAACCATTTGGTGAAATGTTCAAATATATATGACAGACTCTGTAGGCAAACCTTTTTAGATGAAATGAAAAGGGAAAACTATTTTATTGAAAATAAGTTTTCAAACAGTATTTTTTGAAAACTATTTGAAAATAGTTTTTTTAAGAAATCATTTGTAAGAGTTTGTGATATGTAGGGCCTCCCCTAGTGGCGCAGGCAGTTGAGCACAGCGCTGTGAGGCTGTCTTCAACATCTGTAGCACGGGTTCTATCCTGGCCAGCTGGCAAGAATCCCACATGGCACAGCAGACCTCTCCTGTCTCGCCCTCTGCTCCCCTCAGCAGTGTATTTCAGTCAGTCTGCCTGTTCTGTTCCCCGCTCTGTCTCTGGTGAATCCTCTCACCCTCCTGCACGGCTGACCTGTATCCTGGTTCTTGTATGTATGAATAAATAAATCTTAAAAAAAAAAAGAGTTTGTGATATGTAAATTCTAGAACTAATGATTCTAGTAAAAAATGGATGAGGTGCCTTCTAGATTTTGTGAGTGTCTGTGTATATGTGTGTGCATTTGTGTGCCTAAATATTGTGTAAATGTTTTAACACAGGGGACATAACAGCTTTTAATTTTTAAAATAGTTGTCATCTTTTTTTAAAAAAGATTTATTTATGCATGCAAGAACTGGGGTACGGGCCAGAGGTGCAAGGGGTGAGAGGAGTCACCAGATACAGAGAGGAGAACAGAACAGGCAGATTGACTGAAATACACTGCTAAAGGGAGCCGCGGGTGAGACAGGAGAGGTCCGCTGCGCCATGTGAGCAGCTCCCTGGCCGGCCTGGCTTCATAGTGCTGTCCTTAACCCCTTGCACCACCAGGGAGACTCCAGTTGTCAACTTATTTTGTCCATGTTCTTAGAGAAATATGAAACTGGATAATAAAAAGGTGATACAAAAATTGTTCTTGAGACATGATCACTTTGAGATGAGGCATGGTAAAGGGAACAGATATAAAGGGAAAGATAAGTGCAAGAGGAAGATCAGAGTAGTAATTTCTCAGTAGAAAAAGTGGTTTTCATGGCCATGGTGAGAACACAGGAGTAATAGTGTTTCTTGACTCTCATTTTTAATTTTTAATTTAAAATAAATTACTAATTTTAAAATAGTTTTAGATTCACTAAGAGGTTTAGATTTTAAGGAGAGTTGCCATGTACCAGGCCAATTTCTATTATAAACATCTTAGACTACAATGATACATTTGTCACCATTAATTAATGAATATTGACTCATTGTTAATAATAAGAGTCTACACTATACTCAAATTTCCTTACTATCTAATTAGTTTCCTTTTCCTGTTTCAAGATCCCGTGCTGGATACCACTTAAATTGTCCTATCGCCTTGGACTTCTCTTGACTAAGACAACTCCTTAGATATTCCTTGTTTTTGATAACTTTGACAACTTTGAAGAGTACTGGTCATGCATTTTGTAGAATGTCCCTCCTTTGGGACTTGTATGATAGTTTTCTCATGATTCAATGGTGATTAAGATTTTGAGAGAAGAAAACTGGATAGATAAAATACTGTCCTCATCTTGAAATCTGCCAAAGACAACTATGTGTGCATCAAAACCTGCTTTTATCTTTACCTGAGCACACATCTGAATTACATTTTTTAACTCCCGGCATTTAGTAAGGCCATAAAGTTTTGGCCATAACAAACCTCTCATGGATTTTCCACATTACTTTCTCATTCCTCACCAGTTTAACTAATACAAAGGCTTCTGTGGAGTACTCTGAGACCCCAAGAAATGGCAGAAAAGATAGAAGAAAGGATCCTAGGTCAATGAGTGACTTTGTGGAACCGAGCCTCAAGAGACCTGCAGTGCACTATGATGTGAATGAAAAATTAACCTTTATTATGCCATGCCCCTGGTTTGGGCATTGTAAGGAAAATATATAAATCTTCCCTAAATAATACAGAAATGATCTCTAAAATCTATGCTGGCTACAAGGCTGAGGAAATTTAGGTGGTTTTTTTTTTTTTTTTTTTTTTTTTTGTAAGAGTAGCTTTCCCTTTATCTATTTGGCCACTTAAGATGTTTTCAAAAAAAATATGTCAGTACTCTCAAAATAAGGAGAACCAATTTTCTGAGTACATTCTCTTTTAAAAGTACTTTACAGACTGGAAAGACTACTTGAAACAGCAGACCTCCAAATCATTTGTGATACTCTGTTCCAACTGAATGCAAAATCTATGCTGACAAGGGGTTGTTCCTGACTCTGTCCCACCTAGCACAGTCCCACCCTCATTTCCGCATATACATACATGCGATACCCAATAGAGGAACATTTGTGGTGAATACACAAAATGTTGGCACTCAAGGGAGGAAGCAGGAAGGATATTTGGAGATATATGGTAATGGATTCTTGGGTTAAAGCAGACAAATCTAGAAAGAAAGTCACTTTGTGTTTTCCCATACTGGATGATCACATTGCATCTTCCATGTCTCAGCTAGGTCATCCTCTGAAAAATCTCCCACAGGAATTCCCATGGACAATGCTGTTACCTTCTTACAGTTAAAGAGAAATGACCTGATGTCACTATCCTCTGAAGGATGGAAACTGAAACATTCATTCATTTCTACTGAATTCTCCAAACCTGTGTATCACCTGAGGAGCACTTTCAAAGTTTTTGAATCACAAAGTTTGAAATAAGACCTGAGAATCTACATTTTAAAGATATTGCAAGAGGTAATGATTAACTAGGTTCAAAACCGTGCTCACCACTTTGAGTAATAGTCTACTCTTACTTAATTAAATCAATCACTAGAAGTTAGCATGTGTACACAGGCACACACACACAAGCACCATCAAACAGACACAAAATAAAAAAGCCTCTGTTCAATCCGCTATTAATTAATTTTCTTTTTAAGAAAATTAAGAACCTTCAGGCCTCCCTGGTGACACAAGGAGTTAAGCACAGCACTGTGAAGCTGTCCACAGCCTCTATAGCAGAGTTTGATCCCCGGTTGGCCAGGGAGATACCCATAGGGCACAGCAGACCTCTCCTGTCTCACCAGCTGCTCCCCCCCGCAGCAGTGTATTTCAGTCAGTCTGCCTGTTCTGCTTTCCACTCTGTCTTTGTTGAATCCTCTCACCCCACCCACCCACACACCTCTGGCCTGTACCCCAGTTCTTGTATACATAAATAAATAAATCTTTAAAAAAAGAAAGAAAATTGAGAACCTCATAATTGAACTCTACCTCTGTTGCACTGTTCCCCTTTCATTCCTGATTCTTTCAAAGACAATCAGACTATTGTAGAGGAAACATCTTTATTGTTAGTAATTTATATCCATATCTCATGCCTACAATTGCATTTCACCTTTAATTAAAAAGGTTCTGTCTGCATAATGCTTCTTTTTTGTTTGTTTTAAACATATAATGTTCTGTACTTTATTGGAAAATGAATAGATTTCCAGGATGTGCTACATATCAACTAATCATATGCTGTACACTCTCATCTGACTATTCTCAAATTCTCAATTGTCTGCTATATTCCTCCATCTACCAGTAAGATTGATTTACTAATAACAAGAAAAAAAGGCAGTCAGAAAGTTTAATAAAAAATTATTAGGGATTCTGTGCCACCATGAAATTCTCCCTGCTTTCTTTTTTTCTTGTTTAATAAACCATCTCCTTACTAATCAGTTCAAACTGATTCCTTGCATTGATGCCAAGTTTGTTAGCATTTCCCTCAGTGGTCATCAACTCTAGCCTGGCAATCACATCCTCGAGTTTTCTCAATAGCTTGGACAACACAGGAACTCAGTGGGAAAGGCTTGGGTCCTTATATAGTTTTCAGCTCCCTTTACCAATACTTATTATGGTTTTCCACTTTGAAAATTTTGCCAATTGACTGAAAGATGAAAGTAAAAGGAAAACCTGTCTCATTACTCACATATGACAAAAGATTAGAGGGATGTAGTGCATTGGTGAAGGAAATTCTACGGGGACTACACCTGATGGTGTGAAGGGAAGCAAATATTGTTTAAAAATGAACAATGATGTAAAAAACTTAAAAAATTAAAAATTAAAAAAAGAAAAAAGATTAGATTGGAGGGATGAATGAATTGTGAAAATACTTAAATTTGATATTTTTATTTATTTTTTTACTTCTTTTTTATTTTTTTTTATTTTTATATTCCCCATACAATTGCAACCCCCTTATTTTGACTCCAATCCCTCGTTTTCCCACCCTCCCACCATAGTATGTCTCTGGTTCATAGTTGTTTGTTGGTTTTGATTTTTTCTTTCATATAGTTATTCTTTATCTTGGTCCCTTATTTAGGTTTTCTAGATTCCTGCTATGAGTGAGACCCTCTGGTATTTTTTGTTTTCTTTCTGGCTTATTTTGCTGAGCATGATCCCTTCCAGCTCCATCTAAGGTGCTGCAAATTGCATGTGTTTATCTTTTTTGAATGCTGAGTAATATTCCATGGTGTATATGTACCACATCTTCTTGATCCACTCATCTATTTTTGGGCATTTGGGTTGTTTCCATAGCTTAGCTATTGTGAGTTGTGCTGCTATAAACATAGGAGTGCAGGTGCCCTTTGGAATTAATGTTTCTGTGTCCTTTGGGTAATTGGAGTGGAATTGCTGGATCATGTGGAAGCTCTATCTTTAGTAGGTTGAGGAATCTCCGCACAGCTTTCCATAGTGGTTGGACCAGTTTTCACTCCCACCAGCACCGCAGGAGAGTTCCTTTTTCTCCACATCCTCACCAACATTTGTTGTTGCTAGCTTTTTTTTTTTTTTTGTGCCATTCTCACTGGTGTAAGATGATATATCATTATAGTTTTGATTTGCATTTCCCTGATTACAAGTACGTTGAACATTTTTTCATATGCCTGTTAAAATTTCAATGTCATTCTTCAAAGAAATAGAAAAAATATTTATGAAATTCATATGGAGCCACCAAAAACCCCGAATAGTCAAAACCCTCCTGAAAAAAAAGAGAAGGGAATGGAGACATCGCTTTCCCAGATTTCAAACTATACTACAAAGTCATAATAATCAAAACTGCATGGTATTGGAACAAGAACAGACACACAGACCAATGGAACCAAATAGAAAACCCAGAAATAAACCCACAGATTTATGGTCAACTAATCTTTCACAAAGGAGCAAAGAATACGCACTGGAGCAAAGAAATTTTGTTCAATAAATGGTGCTGGGAAAACTGGGTCACTACATGCAAAAGAACGAAGCTTGACTACTACCTCACACCCTGCACAAAAAGCAACTCAAAATGGATTAAAGAACTAGACATAAGACCTGAAATCATAAAATATATAGAAGAAAATATAGGTGAAAAACTACATGGCATGCACCTCAAAGACATCTTTACAGACACATCACCCAAAGGAGTGATAGTGAAGGCAAAGATAAACAGCTGGGACTACATCAAATTAAAGAGCTTCTATACAGCAAAAGAGACAATAACCAAAACAAAGAGAAACCCCACTGACTGGGAGAAAATTTTTGCAAACAACACTAATGATAAAGGACTGATCACAAAAATCTACAAAGAGCTGATGAGACTCAACAAAAACAAAGAAAATAATCCAGTCAATAAATGGTCAGAAGAGCTAAAAAGAAACTTCTCCAAAGAAGAAATGCAAATGGCCAGCAGGCATATGAAAAAATGTTTATTTATTTTTAATTGAGATAATATTTGGATACCCCCATCTGGTATTACCACTACAGTGTACTCACCACCAAATCACCCATCTTCCACCACCACAGACAATTGTGCTTCCTTCCCTCTTTGTTCTGACTGCCTCCACCCCAACTCCCTTGCTTGGTGCTTCAGTTCTACAGTCAGCTATCAAGGGTTAGATTTTAAGCTTGTCTTTATCTGACTGTTAGTTTAGTTTAGTTATTTATATCCCACATATTAGTGACAGTAACTAATATATGTAAAGATCAAACTTTTATTAAAGGGACACTCCATCAAAATATTTGGCATATTAAATATTTGTCACTTCAAATACAGTCATGTGTGTGTGCACACACACAAATGTACTCATATTTAGACACTTAAATTTTTTTTTGTGAATATTTAAATTCATCGGAGGGTGAAGAGATAATGGAAATGGATCGCACACACCTTTCATCCATTTTGCCCCAATGACTCCCTGTTATGTAATAATATTTAAACCAGGAAGTCAACATTGGTACATGCATTATTATACACACTTTATAAAATCTTATTATCTGCTTCTTCAGCAGTGTCCTTCTCAGAAGCCAAAACTGACTCACTGACTTTCACCAAGTCATAAAGTTACAACTCTCCCCATGGTGATGCCAGGTTGGTAGATTCAGTCAAATGTTTTTTGTTTTTTGTTTTCCCAATTGTATTATGAGTCCCCAGATAAAATTTCCCAAATAAAAAATTCATTAAGCTTATATCACATGATGTACGTTCCAGTTATCTGTTGCTCTATAAGAAAACACCCCAGAATGTGATAACTTCAAATAACCACATTTAAGTTGCTCATAAATCTGTGATTTGGCCAGGGTTGTTGGGGATGGCTTATTTCTGTAGCACCAGAACACTTCATATCTACTGGGGTAGCTTTAAGGTCAACTCCACTGCCTGGGAGAGGGCAGTGTGTGGGTGGGGCGTTGAGTTACCTGAAAATCCCCTTCTCTGTATGCCAGCTCACCGCCTCTGCCAAAAAGGCTCAGTCGGCCCAGGTGGACCACCTATGCTTCTCAGGCAGAGCTTCGCAATCCTGTCTCTCCCCAGGAGGCCCCAAGCAGATGACTTTGGGGAAGGGAAACTCCCTGTGTGTCAGCTCAGGCTTTCTGAGGCACGCGTGTAGAGAGAAGAAAGAGACGGAGACCTGGGGAGGCGAGGGAGAGGGCAGCTCTCCACTTTTTATGACCCAGCTTTGGAAGTTACACAGGCTTGCTACATTATTTCATTCTTTGGAACAATCAGAAAGGCCTACACCATTTTAAGAAGAGGGGATTTAGACTTCACCTTCTGATGGAAAAAATAGCAAAGTTTTGGAAGAGCATTTGGGACCAGAACTATTGTTGAAAGAGATTAAGAAGATAAATTAGTGAGAAAAAAATATAAAATTGATGATTCCTTCTTTTTCCCTAAGAAAAAAGGCAACTAAAATGTGTCATGATCAAAATTTAATTAAGCAGAGCCTTAAATTTCTGTCAGAATATCCATTCTCCTAAATCAGCCCATTCGCAAGAGCCACATACACACATGTACACCTCAGTCCACATGAATGCTCAACTACAATCACCATTTTCTTTTAAATTACATAATTTAAATTTATATGCTTAACCTAAGTTTCCTTTACATAAATCAGAACAGAATCAGTGGCTATCAATGAATCCCCCAAGATACAACTGTCCTCCAATGTGGACCCGGCTAGTGGGTTCAGCCAGATTGTTTTTGGTTTGTCTATGAATTGGGTTATGGATCCCAAGAGAAGGAACTGAAATCATCAAACTAATTTCACATGATGTAATAAGAAGAACACAGAACCACATGAAAGAGCTCAGTGATTAGTTTACCAAGCCATCCAGCTCCATGTAAATGACCTGTGATAAATGGCTGGTCAGCCAAAAGAGCAGAAATCATGTATTATTTCCGCAGTTTGGAGTGAAATGCCATTTGTATTTATCATTGCTCTGAAAGAGCACAGTAAATTGCGTGGGACAAAACTTTTTCAAATACGTAAGTAACTTCTTAGTTAAGAAAAATAACAATCTAAGATTTTATCAGAGGTCTTTTACTTGAATTATCAGCAGTGACTTGCAGATGGTGTTGTTGTGCTGGTAATCATGCAGAAATTTACAAGCATTCTGAATGTGGAAATAGTTAAACAAGATCAAGCTCTTTTGCTTTTCATTTATAATTTTCATCATTGACCCTGAAAGTCATAAAGTTCCCTACAGCTTTATCGGGACACATTTCCTTATTTTGCATCCTTCTGCTTTAATATATATATATATATATATATATATATATATATATATATATATTTGAAATAAGATTAGTGTAATTCAATGTGTGGATGGCAATCTTCTCACCTAAAACCTCTGTGAATATTTAAGGCAGCCTTGTGGATAGAGAATGGAAGTAATCAGAACACAAATAAGGCATTTGGACATATTAAAGTTTTCATTAGTGAACATTATTTAATGAATTTGCTATTGAAGATCTCAGACAACTGCCATTTATCATTTTTGAGTGCTTGTGCCATGCTAATCAATTTAGGTAATGTTGTCTCTTTAATAGTGACACACTTCTATGTAGCTGCTTTTTTCATTCCCGTATTACTGGGAATGAAAATACAGGTCCCAGAGACTGAATAACTTGACCAGGATCACAGAGTACTGGAAATGGGTGAACACAGATTCGTGAGAAATGCAGTACTACCTTTATCCAGTGTACTGTCCTGTATGGAGACAAAAAAATTACAAAGAAGGTCACTGAACTTGAGAAGTGAGGGAAGAAACACAATTGAGTGTGAGCTAATCAAGTCTGGAACTCACAAGGAGTTCAAGTAAATACTAAAAAGCAAGAGAAAGTTCACTGGACTGAGAGGAGAAGATTCCTGGGCCCCGGAAAGAGGCTGGTTCCGGGAAATTTCCATACTTGAGAAACTGGGAAATCATTCTTTTCCAGCTGAGTGGGAATTGGTCATAGTTCTGTCTGCATTTGACTTCCTGGGTTGGTTGTTGGTTGATATGGGGCTGCACTCAAGAAAGATAAAAGAGTGAACTATGAAAAGAAACAAGGAAAGAACATAAAATATAATGGATGAAAGGAACTGGGTGTAATTCAGGAGAAAAAAGTGACTCCAAAGTCACTTTGTAAAGAAAAAAATAAGCTTATTTGGGGTTGGAACAGCAGTTCTCCCACCATTGCATTCCCAGCGACTTCTATTTGTATATACAAATGTCCATCTGTGAGTCTGAGACTCCATGGTTTGATATATGTGGGTGGGTCTGTTGCAATTCTTGTAACCTATCCAGGTTCAATTGGCAGGGAGGTGGGACTACTTACACTGTTTTCTGGCCCCTGGGATTTTAATTCTCTCACTTTTCTCACCTCTAATTTTATCTTATCTTGTTTGCTCCAAATGCTCTAACACAGCGCTTCGCAAACTTTCATGTGTTTATGAATCACTTGGGAAATATTGTTAAAGTGCAGATTCTTCTTTGTAAGTATGGAGTGGTATCTAAGTTTCTGTCTCTCCAACAAGCCTTCAGGGATGTGGATACCACAGTTGGGGAATTGCGCTTGAAGCAGTGGGCTCTACAGTACAGATCATCCTAGTGCAGGAGGGTGAAGATTATTATTCTCTCCCAAGAAAAGCCCTTTTCTTCCTGTTCCCCACCCCCTTCCATTCTGTCACCTTAATCTACTTTCTGTGTGTCCTAGTATGTGGCTAGAAGCGAGAAAAGGACAAGCGGTGGGTGCCACACCAAATCCCGGGCCTCTGGCCTCCTTCCCTCTGCAGTGCCTGCTTTCTCTCCGATCCTCTTCTCTTTGCCTGATCTCATCTGGATGGCTGCACTTCCTCTCCAGAGGGAATTTCTCTGAAACAGCTGCTTCCTCCTCATGCATATCAACTCGCATTCTTATAGAACTGCTAGAATCTAGAGCTTGGAAGCCAGCATGAGAAATCAGCTGGTCTAGCCTTCCGCCCTCAGTAAGGGGATGACTGAATCATTCAAATGGAGAGAAATGCCTGTTTTCCTCACACAAACCACCATCATTTCTTCCCTTCTTTTTCTTTAACAGTTCATATTTTCAGACATCGGTGCAGCCTTTGTTCAATTCAAGACTCAGTCATCAAGAACATATTTGGATTAATTTTGGTTCCAGGTCAAACGTTCCAATTTCACACATTTACCCATGATTTCCTAATGCCATTGAGTGACACATCGTTTTATTTTTTCCCTTTGTTTTTCTCTTTCAACTAATTTATTTAAGGGGTCCAAAATGGGTGATTAGACAGTAAAAACATGTGGTATCCTAATTGGATTTTGAAAATGTGTAAACATGGCCCTCCAGTGGCCTCCTCTGCCGTCTGGACCAAATATGAGCTTCTGACCACGGCTTCCATTGCTCCCCCACCCACCCAGCCCTGGAGACTCGTCACAAGTTACTTCTCTCCAGGGTGCTCCAGCTAACTGGGGCTTCTAATATTTCAGAGACTTGTCCTCACTTTCTGCCCCAAGACAGCTGCCTGAACTGCTCTACAGAAAGGGAACAAGTTCTTACCCTCTATTCACTACACCTTTCCAAAAGGCTTGTAGATTTCAGCTCAAAATCAATACTTCTAGGAATATTTCCAAATTTCACCCATCCATTCTTCGATCCCTTACTTCTCTTCACTGCCTTCTTATTATTTTGGCAAAACTTTGGCTCTGCTCATGTATATTTATTCAGTGTAGACCTGTATGCTTATGGGTCGGGTACTAATCCAGGGACTGGGATCACAGAGAATAAGTAGGTAAAGTTTTCAATATCAAAGAGGTTACATTCATCGGTGAACGTGGGTAATGAGAAATAAATCAAGTAGGTGGATAGTAAGCAATAAACAAACAATTGCAGATGGTGAAGATGAAATATTTGCTTTTGTAAGGTAGGACATTATGTCACGGGGAGTCCGCGTCATACTTTTGATCTGAACTCTTTCTGAATGCACTTTCAAAGCTTTCCATGTACTGAGCAAACACTGGTAGAAGCAATTGATTTAAATATGCACATTTGCATATTTTCCGTATGAATGATGTTTGCACATGAGTAAAAAGTGTTGATCATACCTTAATGGAAATTTCTTTATGAGGCCGGGCATGCCTGGAAAAATATCACTAAGGATTCCAACCACCATTTTCACTGGTGAGAATATACCTTGCGTAGTCTTCAGTAGAGGTCCGATTCACAAGCTTTACTGTCTCATTAGTTTCCCAAATTTTCATCTGACGCATCAGGAGTACTTATTAAAAATGCACACCCTAGATGATACTGGTGCATTTGACCTCTGGGGCACATAATTAAACAGCGTGTTATAATCCTTTAAATGGAACAATCAGGACTCTGAGATGGATGAATGAATGGGTGGAAGGAAGGGTGGGTGGAAGGAAGATTAGATACATGGATGAACCCAGTGATTTTTGGCCTCTAAATTAGTATCCAAATTCACAAGAGAATTCTAAGTTAGTGGGCACGTGACATAACATGTGTTCCCTGACTCTAACTTTATCTGCCCTGTGGCACTATGCCTGTGATTTGAGAAGGTAACCTCAGTTAAGTCTCCTTCCTCTAATTATCTTGAAGAAATAGCTTATTCTTTGAGCTCTATGTATAAATATCATTTAGAGAATAAATAATTAAAATAAGCTGTGTGAAATATAATCTTTCATTCAATTGCTCATCACTTACCACATAAATTACATTTTTAGAACCACATTTTCCCCAAATATGTCACTTTTAAAGTCATGTCCAATTCTGCTAGCATAATAGGATATTTAATACCACTTGAAAGAAAGATTCCTTCAGAATAAAGTAAGACCGACCAAGAAGCCATCATGTACAGGACCAGACACTGTCCCTCAGGGGGGATAAGAAACAGCAGAATGGTCCACTTGCTACCAAGCACCATCCTACCAGGCTATCCCCAGTCTAGGGAAGAGGGCAAGAGAGTGCTCAGCCAGGGCCTTGAGGCAACTACAGTGCACACATAGCAGGCTGTTCTTATCCTTCACCAAGGGGAAATCAAGAATCCATTTCCCCTCCTCAAACTAAGTGAGACGGCTACAAAGAGTCACTCCAGTGACTGGGTGGGGATACCTAAAAGGAAAGGAGGATCTCGTTCTCCTGACAGATGCTCCATAGAAGAGGGGGCCAGAGTTCTTGGGACAGCTAGATGTGGCGCAGACATTGGGAATATGCAACATGTGACCTTCTCTTAATCCAGGCACTTCTGAAGGCACAAGTGACCAAAGCAGAAATACTTAGGAAGGGTAAAGAAACCCCCAATCCACCTAGTTTTCTTCCATACTTGAATGGTGTGAAAGAGAAAACCCACCTTTCTTGTATCCCCCTGTAGGAGTCCAGACATTAACGGAGGTGTTGGAAGCAATGGACTCCCCTAGTGGCCACCAAGTCAAGACCTGGGATATCCACATGCAGGGTAGATGGCAGACGGGGCTGCATTGGGGAGGTGAGGAAAACTTCAAAACACACTGACACCACTTACATAGCATCCAGTAGACATGCATAGGACCAGGGAAAAATAAAAATAACACCCAGTGATACCTCCCTCTCAAGGGCAAGTGGACATTTAGGGAAGGGATTTTCTGACATTTCTAGAGTTCCCTCAGTCTCCCTGAAGAGCTGGATCTAAAGGAGGGAGAAGACAGCATTGATTTAGAGCCAGATCCTGCCCCCCACCCTCTTTCTCAGCAGCCAAAGTCACAGTCTAGTTGTAAATTGGATATGCAATTAAGGTTTAAATTAAGCCACACTAAGTTTTAATTACCAAATGTGACCAGGAAGTTATGGAATACACCCAAGATTTCTGTTAAGGGAAGAAAAAATAGTGGGAATAGCACAAATGAAAAGAGATTTTTTAAAAATACACAGACTATTTCATTTTTCTTTGGATCTCAGTTGTGATTCCTTCAAGATCTCATTGTCATAGCAACCTTGACTTACAGCAATTTTCATGCTCTCAGGGTCAAATAATCCAAGCATGTTAATTTCCCTTTTCTTTTCTTTACTTTTTGCATATTTCTAGGATTGCATAATGCAGTTTCACTCATTGATCACCCCACATTAAATTTTTCACCAAAAGTTCAAAGTCAAGTGTTTGGTCACTTGCAAGGGAATCTATTTGGCATCGAAGACTAAGTCTCCAGAGTGAGGGGATTAGATGATGTGCCAAGCATTGCAGCTGGTTCCTGGGGCGATATTCTGGGACTCGCACACAGCGGGGACAGCACTCTAGCTAGACTCAAAGAGGAGCACATGAGCCCCATTCTGAGAACAGCTTAAGTCTACCCTTGTTTATATTTAGCAACTCTTGTATATACTTAGCTTTACTCTGGATTAAGGAGGCCTTGACTTGATATAAAATGCTTTTGGAAAAGCCTGTGCAGTGAAGGCAATCTCCCCTTGACCGAGCAGCAGTCAGGTACCAACAGTGTGCAGGCCCAAGAAGGGACACACCCTATATTTTCATAGGATGACTCAGGTGATTCAAAGTCTTCCTTTTATCATGATCAAGGTTAAAACAAAAAGGAAATATGTCTTAAAAGGAACTAGCATATTTGTTTCCAATCTCTTTCATTAAAAATCAAATTTGAATCCCAATTCATATTAATAAGTGAGAAGGGGCCTCCCCTGGTGGTGCAGCAGTTGAGTGCTGGGCTGCGAAGCTGCCCACAGCTTCTGCAGCACCGGTTCGATCCTGACCCCGGACCGCCGGCGAGTGTCCCACATGGTGCTACAGACCTCTCCTGCCGTGCACACTGCTCCCCTCAGCAGTGTACTTCGTCAGTCTACCTGTTCTGTTCCCTGCTCTGGCTCTGGTGAATTCTCTCACCCTCCCGTGCTTCTGACTGTATCCAGTACTTGTATAAATTAAAAATATATATATATATATATATATAATTGAAAAGATCCTTTTTTAAGGAGGCCTCTTTGAAATTTACATCACCTGTAGAGTTAACTAATAGAGATGCACGTTATAACAGAGCTCTTCATTTCTGTGGATTATTATGTAACTTTAGAAAGCATTTCACAACCTTAAAATAGTTATTCTTCAGCCAAGGTATTTGATCAATAAATGGCATTCCTTGTGGTCATTACTATGCCTTCCAAACTATGTAATCTTAATATGTAGGGGAAAAGTAACCAAGACAAAGGTGACTATCTAGGGCAGAACCAAGCATTTTCTGGCAAGAGGCCTTGCAGGTAGGCTGGCCAGATTCCACCTAAGTCCATTCATACCAGGAAGTCTTTATCATTGCCCTATGTCTGGAAATCAATGACCACCATCCCCTTGAGAGTCTGAAACCTGAAACAAGCACATTTCTTTAAGCACCTTTGCAAAAGTGCTTAATTTTCCATGAGAACTTACTGGCTTGACCTGGCTCCTGGAATTCAAGGAAAGGGTGGAAAGTCAAGTCCAATAAATGAATAACTTTCAGGAATTTCAAACTTCATTATTTCTGATGGCAACCCAACACTTTTTCCATTGTAAAAAGGGTAGGAAAAAAAAAGAAAAAGGCGAAGTATTTTGCACTCAAATAGCTCTTTCAGAATGCAAGCATACAGCCTCCTGCCTCTGCAGAGAGCCTCCCATTCTATATCTAGTTGGCTCAGACCGTCTTTGTTTCCGAGTCCAGCCCCTGGTTGAGGGTCAGCTAACGAAAGACAGAATGAGGTTCAAATTCTTTAATTAGTTTTGTCAGTGATTCTCTATGGTTGGCAATAAAAGAAATACTTTCTGGGAGATCAGGTTCTCGAACTGGAACTTTGGAGAGGATAAAGCACTCGAATGGCCAAGATCATTTTCAGCCCATTGTTATACCTCGTCTCTGAACTGGGCTTTTTGCAAAAGAGTTTGGGAACCAAAATTTTTTATGTCATCTCCACAATCATGACCCACAGGCACGTTTCTTTCAATTATTAATGGACCAAGACCTGCCATCTCAGAAGGGCTTTATAAAACAGTATACACCCTGGGCCAGTCAGGAGAAAAACACTTTGTTGGGGTGTTGTAAATAAGCATTGCAGTCTGGATACATATTTCCTGGAGAACTCGGAGGTAAAGTCCTCCAAAGTAACAATCCTTGCAAAAGGATGAGGGGAGCTCACCAGAGTTGCTGAAAATTGCTAAGCAGTCAATATTGGTGGGTGGAGGTGAGGGGATTTTCATAGAGAGCAACATCTTTGGAATGACCTTTCCTACCAGCAAGTTCTAGTCTCAAGTATGCATACAGCTTCTTATAAGTCTGACCGCAGAGACTGATGCTGCCCTTACAAATATGCACCTACAGTGATGTGGCTTTGTACTGAGACAGAAATGGTTCGTAAAAACAAAGGGTAAAAATCATGATTCTTGCTCTACCTAAAAAATGGGACATTTCAAACTTGGGCAAACCCACAAAGGAGAAGTGAGCGCGTCTTTCCGGCTTATGGAGCAGCTGGAGCATGTCTGAAAAGGACCGCACCCGCTGCCTCCTCAGTGAGTCACCACCCTCCTCCTCCCCCGGGAATACCCCCGCCTCACTTCCTGACTGAGGGGAAGGTTTTATGTGGAGACACCACTTCTTTCCCCTCTGCCTGGGGGCATGGGACGGGGAGAAGGTGTCAACTCCTTTACTGAAATCTAATTTCACAAATGTTCCTCTTGGGCAGTCTGGATTTCCTCTGAGGGTCAACATCATATCCAGATCACACACACAGTTGAAGGGAAGACTTTTGTTTTTTAAAGGTTACCACATAATTCTCCTTTGAACTTGACTGCCCGGGAAAAAAAAAAAAAAAGTAATTCCTTGTGAATGTAGTACCTGTGCTGGAGGCACACAAAGGATCTCAGGCACCAGATAACTCTCCAAACCATCGTGGACTCACATCTTGTTTACCAAATGAGAAAGTCAAACATCGAGATAGAAAACAAGAACCAAGAGAGAAGCAAGAAAGTGGGTTTATCACTTCTGAGCAAATGCTCATGAATCTCTGTTTCTCCCATTGAAGATATTTATTTAATGTGATCATTGGGGGCCGTGTCCACTGGTGTCCATCACATCATGCCATCTTTAAGTTCCAACCTGTCTGTTGTGTCTTGGGAGAGTTCCTCCCAGTGAAAGAGATCAGGCATTCACTTTAGGGAGAAGAATATCAGGATATAAGTGATTTCTTCTTACACTGGTAAAGCACTACACATATAATTCATAGAATAGTCAACTTTATTATGACTTTTCCAAGTTGTTATCTGACTCTCGACTTAACACCCAGCACAAATGTTCCCAGAAGGTAGGAGGACAAAAGTCACAGCTCCCAGATGTGCCCTGACAGTCATCCTCTCACCTGCCCTGTCTACTGACATCTGGTGTTTGTGGCATTGTCTGTGCTGTGACCTGTCCGCACGTGAGGCTGCTTCTTGGTTGCAACAATGATCTCCTGGTGTCCCAATTCTAAATCAGGGTTTGAAGTTTTCGTGCTGGGTCTTTTAAATTATTTTCTCTGCCCACCCTGCTTATGATTGCTCAAAAAATAGCAAATAACAACAATAAGCCTGTTTTAACTTTGCCAAAAAAAAAAAAATCCATGGGACTTTTCAGAAGCCACATTCAATTTATGAATAAATGAAATAGATCTTCTCGACTGTCCATGACAATAAGCACTGGCCTACATAATCAGGACCTGAAAGAAGTTGAGGCAATGGGCCTAATGAGAAGCAGTCAGCGAATCTAATGAGAATCAGACAGAAGGCCTAATGAGACATTTAACATGCTCTGCCTCTCCCTCCTCTTTTGTTCAGTTTTCATGGGAATCTGTGTTTGGGGAGCTCAGTTGCACTGGCTACAAGCAGATACATATGGCCTTAGTGGGGCAATCCAAGAAACAATAGAAAGACATGAAGATGGCCAGGGATAGGGAGGGTAGAACTTGGAAAATCTACCCACAGGCCATGATCATCTGGTGGCGTGGGTTTTTATTTTACTTATTTTTAAATTATATCAGTGCCTTTTTCAGAATACCATGTAGTCATAGAGCTATTGGTGACGATACAATAAACAAGCAGAGATTTCAATCGCATGACATCTCTGCTTGTAGGAAAACAAAGATAAGAACAGCATACCATGCTGTTTCTGTGGCTAACTGCTGCCATACAGAGAAAACCGACTGGAATGTGAGCATTGTATAAAGGAGGATACCTGAAATAGTCTCCCGATGAGGCAATGATCCTCAGAACACTAGGTGTTTTCATCTGTTGACCTTGCATGGAGTTGGCAGTTAGAGATAGCTATCAAATTATAGGTTGGGCTGGGCAGTGGGTGGGGGCAGGAACACAGCCCTTACTGAGTTACAGCTCGGCATCTCCATTACCTGTGCTGGCGGCACACAAAGGAAAGATGTATGTAGCCACACCACTGTTTGAAATTTTGTCTATCTATGAATTTAGCAGCTTTGGACTTGAAAAAGCAGGCAAGAATTTCGTATTATTTAGCTTGCAAGTGCAAGAATTTTGACTTGGCCCTTGTCGGTTGTCTCTTTGGAATATATCTTCTTTGTTTATTTGCTTGTCCCAAAATATACTTTGAACGCAACTTTATCCATCTATTTATTTATTTATGACAACTTCTACTTTTGCTATCAAGGTCCAGCTTCTGCTTGGTCTCCTTTATCTGAATTAAAGACCTGAAGGGAAAGGAACTGGCTTGCTCTTTGGTGGCGCCACCTAGTGGCCTTCCCTGACAACACAGTTCACTTCATAAGTTGGTAGGGAAGAACGGAGCAGAAGTTCACAGACTTAAGTTCCAGATACTAGGCTCAGAATTCATACATGTCAGTCTTTTCAAACTTTACCAAAAATCAGTAGAATTTATCAACTCTATGTTCTCTAAGTGCAGCTTGCTATTTCTCTTAGCTAAAATTCATTAATCATTTCCTATCGATGGGGCACTCTGCTGGATGCTTCATGTACCATAGCTTATTTTTCATAGACAGAACTCTATGAGTTGAGAATAATGTGGTCTTCTGAGTATAACTCTTAGTATCTGTAATGGCCTTAGTGGGGCAATCCAAGAAACAATAGAAAAACATGAAAATGACCAGGGATAGGGAGGGTGGAACTTTGAAAATCTACAGATAGGCCATGATCATCTGGAGGCATGGGTTTTTATTTTACTTATTTTGAAATTATATCAGTGCCTTTCTCAGAATACCATGTAGTCATAGAGCTATTGGTGATGACACAATAATATATAAAAATATTGATATATCTATTAATATATCTGTTAGTATAAAATATCAACAGAACATAAAAAATAAAGTAAGCACTTTGAAAGGTATCTGCTACATAGTAAGCATTCAATATATACCAACTATTATAATAATTATTATTATTAATATCAGTCATGGTTCTTGCCCCAGTGCAGCTAAGAATTATTGGTCTAAATCTACTATACTTTCAGGTCTCATAAAATTCACATCCATAAATCTCAAATGGATACTCAATAGTGACAGGAAGCCCTGCCTGCATTTAATTCTCATTATGACTTTTAGACTCCCCAAACATTTACCACCCTCTATTTTCCTATCTTCTGTATGATGACCACACTCACCCTCTGCTGTGAACTTGCCTCATTATTGAGACAGGAAGCAATTAGCTAGGAGCAATTTTTCACTTCCACCCCACCAAAGTTGCTGACTACCCTGGTTCTCTGTTCTCTGTCTTTTGATAAGGGATGAAGTTCCCATTCCATCAAATGACAACTATTCTAATTACACACCTGGGTTTCATGCTCTGTTATTTTTTCAAAGACTTGGCTCTAGGCTTTGCTAAATCATCAAAATCTCTCTCTTTACTAGGTACTGCCATCAGTGTACAAACAAGCAGCTTTAAAATACCCATACCTTGAGTCTATAACCCTTCAAATTAACACCCTATTCTCTGTTCCCCATTGTTCTGGGTACAATAAGAAAAAAAATAACTCATTCCAATAAAGCCTCCATTTCCACCAAATTCTCAAGTCTGCCTTTGTCAAAGTCATCAGTGACTTCTGTGCCACCAAATCCATTGGTGAAATCCTCACTTTAAATGTCACTTCTCTAAGTTCTTGGACACAAGCTCTCTGGTTTCACTCACTCTCATCCACCCTCATCTAATTGATATTTAAATGTTGAAATGCTTGCCTAAGAGCGCCATCCTAGCTCCTATCTACTCTCTATCTCCTCCTATAACTTAGAAAATTCATCCAGACCCATCAATTTAGATATCACCTATACAGGAATTGAAAGGAGATATCCCCAACCGTGGCCTTTCCTGAAACTCCATATTCATATATTTGCTCCTGACTTGCCTTCTCCCTGTGGATGTATAATAGGTGATTCAAACTGTCACACAATCATTTTGAGACCATCTTTGGACACGTTCCTTTTCCAGTTTTCATTTCCTCTCAGTAAGTAATATGACTATTCACCTAATTTGTCACATCAAAATCCTGTGATGAGCAAACTTTGATGACTCTTTCCCTTCCTTAGCCTTAAAAATATTTAACTTCTGTCCATTCGTCTCCATATGGACATTTCCCACTGGCAAGAGTGCCTCCATTTCTCAACTGGGTATTGAAAGGAGTGTCCTATCTTATTATATCATCCCATCCCACATACGTTAAAGCCACTTGCCACACAACAGCTTGAGGCATTATCAGAAAATATAAATTAAATAACATTTCTTTCCTTTACATCTCTTTGTAGTTGATTTCAAATATTTCACTCTGGATTGCAAAGCACAATATGGCATAGCATCTTCAACATAAATGAAAATAAACTTTCTCTTATTTCTGAGAGTAAATTTCTAGAAAATTCTTTTTTTTACAAAAAAAAACCTAAGTTAGCCAGAGTCTAATACTTGCTTACAATTGAAGAATCATAATGTAACACAGGTCTAGTATTCCATTTTAATGTCTTACTTTTCATTGGAAAACATTTGGAATATGGATAAATAGATTAAAAATATGGGCATATCAACCAGATTACAAATTCTTTCCATTAGAGATCAAGTGTGTGTGTGTGTGTGTGTGTGTGTAAAGTATAATGAGGCATATATATACAGATACAAACTTGTTGAGTGGTTTTGTATTTAGCTTCCAATTTCTCTTTGAAATTTTTCCTCTCCCAAATCTCAATCCCAAAACAAAATACTCTCATCTTTCTGGGGTTAAAATGAACTGACAAAGTTAAAGACTTTGCTATGGAACTACTCAACAAGGCCAACTGACTTACCAGGCACAATGTTGAAGGCCCACAATACTTTTCAATAGAGATCCATGAAAATGTTTTATTTCCTTTAAAATAAGAAAAAAAAAGTTTATATAATAATAAAGAGCACATAAGAAAGACTCCAACCTTATTTTTTCATCTTTATATTAATGAATTCTTAAAATGTTTTTTTTTTTTTGAGGAAAGGGTTAATGAAGGCAAAGTTGGTAGAAAGAAACTCATGAAAGTCAGAGCATGGTCCTGCCACTGAAGTCTGGCTCTTTATAGAAAAAGTTTTTTTTTCTTTTTCAAGATTTATTTACTTATGCACACAAGAACTGGTGTATAGGCCAGAGATGCTGGGGGTGAGAGAATTCACCAGAGACAGAGTGGGGAGCAGAACAGGTAGATCTACTTAAATACACTGCTGAGGGGAGCAGCGAGCGAGACAGCTCTGAGAGGTCTGCTGTGCCATGTGGGTAGATACCTAGCCAGGGATCGAACTTGTGCTGCAGAGGCTGGGTCTCAGTGCTGTGCTTAACACCTTGCGCCACCAGGAAGGCACATGACTCTTTATAGAAATGCTTGAGAAAGGGACTTCAGGAAACACAACTAGAAAATTTCTACTACATTAATTTGCTTTTGTTTAATGCATATTTATATAAACCTAACTGGGTACAATCCACTATTCTAAGTGCTTTAACACTCACTAAATCATATGATCTGTAGTCTTCTAGATGAATGTGAAGCAAGTATTGAATATTCATGATTAACCTCCTCTAGTTATGCTCACAAAGTAGATTTTCAAGGGCCAAAAGAAATGGGAGCAAAGATGTTTGAACTGGAAACTACTAAGCAGCAGGGATAAAAAAGATGAACAATGAAAAACTTTTAAGAATTTAAATTATAATGTCAAATGCAATCTACTCAGTGATGGTTGATTTTGCTTTAGACAAACAAGAGGAATGCTCACAAAAGAAAATAAAAATAATAGTACACAACACCCATCAATGTATACTCACCAAACAAAAGGCACCAAAATATATTAGGCAACCACTATTAGCTCTGAAAGCAAATATTGGAAAAAAACACATTTGTAGAAGGAGCCTTCAACACCCCATTCTCACCAATGTTTAGATCAACAAGACAAAAAAATGGATTGGGACGCAATAGTCTTAAAGAAAGAATTAGGGCCTCCCTGGTGGCATAAGGCATTAAGATGCAACCTTTGAAGCTGTCTGCAGCCTCTGCAGCATGCTGTAACATGAGTTCAATCTCCTAGCTGGCCAGGGAGCAACCGACATGGTGCAGCAGACCTCTCCTGACTCGCCCTCGCCTGATGCTCCCCTCAGCAGTACAATTCAGTCAATCTGCCTGTTCTGTTCCCCATTCTGTCTCTAGTGAACCCTCTCACCCCCTGCATCGCTGGCCTACACCCTAGTTCTTCTTTGCAAAAAAGGAAGTAAGAAGTTACAACAGGCACTACAAACAATGACACGATAATAATATCACTGTGAACACTTATACACTAACAAGTTCAATGACCTAGAAGAGCTGGACAAATTCTTCAAATTATACAATCACCCAAGACTGAATAGTGAAGAAACAGAAAACCTGAACAAACCAATCACAATCAAGATCAAAACTCTCAACCCCCCAACAAAAATTCCAGGACCGGATGGCTTCACAAGCTCTTTCCACCAAACATCAAATATGTATTAATACCTATTTTGCTCAAACTCTTCCAAAAAATTGCAAGAGAAGGAATACTTCCAAATACATTCTATGAGCCACCATTATTCTATTACCAAAAGCAAACAAATACAACACACACAAAAATTGTAGACCAATTTCCCTAATGAACACAGATGCAAAAATCTTAATAAAATCTTAGCAAACCAATTCCAACAATGCATTCAAAAGACTATACACCATGACCATGTGGGTTTACACCAGGTTCGCAGGTTGGTTCAATATCTGAAAATCAATCAACATAATTCAACATATCAAAAAAAGAAAGATTAAAGCCCATGTTTAGATCAACAGGTACAGAGAAGGCATTTAATAAGATTCTGCGTCCATTTATAATAGAAACCCTTGAAAAATTGGCAAGAAATAGAGTATATCTTAGCTTAATATAAACCATATATAACAAGCCCACAACCTGTAACATCTTTCTCAATGGTGGAAAACTGAAATGTTTTCCACTAAGACCTGGTCCAAAACAAGGGTGTCCACTCTCACCACTACTATTCAATATGGTATAGGAAATCCAAACTAGAGCAATGAAGCAATAGAAAGATATTAAAGAAATTTAAACCAGAAAAGAAGAAGTAAAGCTATCATCATTTGCAGAAGACATGATAATATACATAAAGTGTCCTACGACTCCATTGACAAACTAATTAAAAAAATAATTCAGGGCCTCCCCTGTGGCACAGCGGTTGAGCGCCACACTGCGAAGCTGTCTGCAGTCTCTGCAGTGCCGGTTCCCTTCCCCGTTGGCCAGGGAGAACTCCACACAGCACAGCAGACCTCTCCTGCCTCGCCTGCTGCTCCCCTCAGCAGTGTCTTCAGTCCATCTGCCTGTTCTGTTCTCCACTTTGGCTCTGGTGAATTCTCTCAACTTCCCACATTTCTGACCTGTACCCCAGTTCTTGTATAAAATAAATAAATCTTTAAAAAAAATTCAGTTCAGCAAAGTGGCAAGTTATAAAATCAATACACAAAAATCAGTTCTGTCCTCTGTGTGGATGATAAGCTAGAAAAGGAAGAAATTAAGAAAATGCCATTTTATAGCAGCAAGGAAAACAAAAGAAAATAAAGACAATCGGGACTCCATCAAATTAAAATGTTTTGCACAGTGAAAGAAACTGTCACTAATACAAAAGACACAACACTGAATGGGGAAAAAAAATATTTGCACACAATACACCTGAAAAGGGGCCATTATCCAAGAGCTATGTAAATTCATACAATTCAACAAAAAGGAAACAAATAACCCAATAGAAAAATGGACAGAAGAGTTAAGAAGAGTTAAATAGGCACTTCTCCAAACAAGATATGCTGATGGCCAACAGGCGCATGAAAAAAAAAAAAAAGTTCATTACCACTCATCATCAGTGAGATGCAAATCAAATCATGATGTGATTCCACCTTCCACCTGCAAGAACAGGCCATCTCAAAAAGACCAGGAACAATAAGTGCTGGTGAGTGTATAAAGAATAAAAGCCCTCTTATACTGTTGGTGGGAATAGACTGGCCCTTTCTCTATGGAAAGTAATTTGTAGAATTCTCAAAAGATTAAAAATGGATCTGCCCTACAACCTAGCAATCCCCTTCTAGGTATCTACCTGAAGAACTCAAAAACCTTAATTCAAAAGGAAGCTTGTTCTCCCATGTTTATTGCAGCACTTTTTACAATAACCAAGCTATGGAACCAAACTGAGTACCCCAAAACAGAGGAGTGGATCCAAAAGATGTGTTATATATATGGAATAGAGAGAGATTATGGAATATATATAGAGAGAGGAAATGCAATAAAAAAAAAAGATAAACACATTTTGTCTGTGGCAACATGGATGGAGCTGGAAGGGATTATGCTCAGCGGAAATAAATCAGAAGGAGAAAGAAGAATATCAATGGTGTCACTTGAAAGTGGAACATAGAGAAAGCAAACAAAGGGTTAAAGACAACTTTAGAACCAAGCCTTGCAAGCCCACCACAGAACTGAGGCACCCAAAGGAGGAGAGCTGTGAGGACAGGGTGTGGAGGAACACAAAGGATCATGGAGGAGGACTATGGACATGGTGGTGGTGGACGTGCTCCAGCGACCCGACCTGAGGGAGACATCCCACACTTCCAAAACACTCATGGGGATGTAAACCAATTCCGCCTCAGTAACAGTTCAGAATAAAAAGGGTGTTCTTTGGAGCTAATAATAACTGTGAGCAATGAGACAGTGTATGTTTCAGGCAGCCCCCTCTCCTTGGAAGATGTCCTTCCACCCAAGATTATGAAGGCCAATTGCCAGGGTTGCCCCAAATCAAAAATAAAGTTGGAAGTGTCACTTCAGTGAGTCACAGCACAACAGTACTATCATCCTGACCCACTGGAGGTAAGTGCATAGTGTACACTTGCGTTAATTCTCTCTCTATAGAGATGTATGTGTGTGCAAGTATGAAGCAGAGCTTAAAATCAATTGTTATAAAAACTTAGATGTGATTCTTTTGTAGTGTTTTTGTTTTTCCCCTGGAATTTCAATGTCTTCAGATTCAAAAGTGAAGAATTATTTGAAGTTGAGCTTAAAAGTGGTCCACTAAGCTTTTGTGAAGTTCGTTGTCATTATCGGCACATGGATAAAATTTGCCCTGACTGGAAATAATCTAACAGAGAGCAGTTCCTTTCAGACCAAACTTTCTCAACCCCAGATGCTCAAAAAATCATCAGGGAACTTTCTAAAACCTACCTGTTGATTCAGGCTCTACACTAGCAAATTAAATCAGCATCTTTGGGGTTGTGATTTCCTCAGTGATGATAATATGCAGCCAGAATGAGAAAAATAAACACTAATTTTAGTACCAGCTGACTGCTGGGGCTCTTAGCATGTGGATATTAGTTCCTATCCCTTTGTGTAAATAGGGTGCTATATAACTGTACCTCTTGCACATAACCCAGCATTCCTCTCTGTCTATATTCAGGGTGATTTTTTTATTTTAATAGCGATTATAGACACAGTTCACCAGGCCAAGTTTCCAGGTCATTCAGGAATCACTTTTTCATTGAAAACACTTCATGAAGCTTATAGAAATCACTGGAAGTCTCAAGGCTGGGTCCCAGGAGGACAAATGGGTCTCCTGGGAGGAGATGGACAATGGTAAAGGAGATGCCAAGAGCAGCAGCACAAGCAGGACAGTCTGCACTGCTTTAAGACAGGAAATAGAGTGAGTCAAGAAATCAATGTCAAGAAAACCAGCTTGAGGGGAAAGTGAAGCTAATTGTTTCTGTTCAGTAAAGATTTCTTGAGTAGCTGATGTGTTTCAGGCAGTGTATAAGCATTGCAGGTGCAACCCTACCTTCTAGAAACTTAGAGTTCAGGCCTCACAAGGAAAGTCATGAGCAGACAGTAGATCTGAGACATTACAGAGGGGAGGAGTAGGGGAACAGCTGGAGAGGTATAAAGAAAAGGCCTGGGGGTGAGAGTGGTGGAGTGTGGTGGATGATGAAGGTGCTTTTGTTGTGGGACAACCATGGTGACTGCACCTGAGGGGAGAAATCCTATATTGTAAAGAAAACAAGCAGTGATGTTAAATAAAAAATAAGATAATGTAATATAAAAAATATAAATGAAACCCAGAAAATTGAAGAAAAAAGAAAGTTATGAGAAGATGAGGAAAAGCCATTTGACACAAAGTAGAGTATTGGAAGATACTTCTAGATCATACAACCTTACCCGAGTATTAAGAAGTAAATGCTTTTTTTTTCAGTAGAGCTTTGGCTATTCGGGGTTTTTGGTGATTCCATATGAATTTCATCAATAATTGTTCTATTTCTTTGAAGAATGACATTGAAATTTTGATTGGAATAGCATTGAATCGGTATATTGCTTTTGGTAGGATGGCCATTTTAATAATGTTTATTCTTCCAATCCATGAGCAGGGGATGTCTTTCCATTTCTTTGTGTCTTCTTCTATTTCTTTTAACAGTGTTTTATAATTTTCTTTGTATAGGTCCTTTACCTCTTTTGTTAGATTTATTCCCAAATATTTGATTTTTTTTGTTTCGATAATAAAAGGGATTTTTTTTTAATTTCTTCTTCTTCAGATTTATTGTTTGTATATAGGAAGGCTACTGACTTTTGCATGTTGATTTTGTATCCTGCCACTTTACTGAATTGATTGATAAGTTGAATTAGTTTTTCTGTGGAGTTTTTGGGGTTCTCTATGTATATTATCATATCATCTGCAAATAGTGATACTTTGACTTCTTCTTTTCCTATTTGGATTCCTTGTATGTCTTTCTCTTGTCTTATTGCTCTGGATAGGACTTCCAGTATTATATTGAAAAGCAATGGTGAGAGTGGACATCCTTGTCTTGTTCCAGATCTTAATGGAATTGCTTTCAGCTTTTCACCATTGAGGATGATACTGGCTGTTGGCTTGTCATAGATGGCCTTTATGATGTTGAGGTATGTTCCTTGTATCCCAAGAATTTCAAGGGCTTTTATCATGAATGGGTGTTGCACTTTGTCGAAAGCTTTCTCAGCATCTATTGATATTATCATATGGTTTTTATATTTCTTTTTGTTGATGTGTTGGATAACGTTGATTGATTTTCGGATGTTAAACCATCCTTGTGTCCCTCGAATGAATCCTACTTGGTTGTGGTGAATTATCTTATGGATACATTGTTGGATTCTGATAGCTAAAATTTTATTGAGGATTTTTGCATCAGTGTGCATTAGGGAGATTGGCCTGTAGTTTTCCTTTTTTGTGTTGTCCTTATTCGGTTTTGGTATTAGTGTAATGTTGGCTTCATAAAACGTGTTTGGTATTGTCCCTTCCTTCTCAATTTTTTGGAAGAGTTTGTGAAGGATAGGCACTAATTCGTCTCTGAATCTTTGGAGCTGATGAGACTCAACAACAATAAAGAAAATAACCCAGTCAAAAAATGGGCAGAAGAGCTAAAAAGAAACTTCTCTGAAGAGGAAATGCAAATGGCCAACAGACATATGAAAAAATGTTCAACATCACTTGTAATCAGGGAAATGCAAATCAAAACTACCATGAGATACCATCTTACACCAGTGAGAATGGCACATATTAAAAAAACTAGCAACAACAAATGTTGGCGAGGTTGTGGAGAAAAAGGAACTCTCCTGCACTGTTGGTGGGAATGCAAACTGGTCCAACCACTATGGAGAGCTGTGTGGAGATTTCTGGACCTACTAAACATAGAGCTTCCATATGATCCAGCAATTCCACTCCTAGGTATTTACCCAAAGGACACAGAAACATCAATTCCAAAGAACACCTTCACCCCTATGTTTATAGCAGCACTATTTACAATAGCTAAGCTTTGGAAACAGCCCAAATGCCCAAAAATAGATGACTGGATCAAGAAGATGTGGTACATAGATACCATGGAATATTACTCAGCATTCAAAAAAGATAAACACATGCAATTTGCAGCAACATGGATGGCGCTGGAAGGGATCATGCTCAGCGAAATAAGCCAAAAAGAAAAAGAAAAATACCGGATGGTCTCACTCATAGCAGGAATCTAGAAAACTTAAATAAGGGATCAGGAAAATGAATAACTATAAGAAAGTGAAAATCAAAATCAACAAAAAACTATGAACCAGAGACACTTTTTGGGGGGTGGGGGCCGGGAGGGGAGGGATTGGGGTCAGAGTGGGGCATGTGCAGTTGTATGGGGGAATATAAAAATAAAATTTATTATTTAAAAAAAATAAAAATTAATTGTCATAAAAAAAGAAGTAAATGCTATCCAAGTGAAGCATGTTTGTAAAGCTCAGAAAGTAGACAGAGCAAGGGCAAAGGCTCAGTCAGGATACAGTGGGTGTGTATGTGGAGGGTGGTCAGTGGACCATAAACCCTTGGTGCAATAAAAATTGTCATGTGGGCTGGAAGAGCAGGGCAGATTCACATTATGGATCCAATGTGCTGGTTGCAGTCTAGAGATAGGAGTGGAGAACAGGGAGAGGGTGAGCACACTGTTGGCAGGTTGGTGAGAAGAAGATAGTGCAATGTTCCAGGCAAGAAATGGAAGGACTAGCACCAGTGTGATGACTGGGGAAGTGGATATGAACAGGTGAGAAGTGAAATAAGCAAGACTTTAGGACTATATGAAAATGTGGGATGAGGGAGATAGAGGGCATGTGCTTTATATAAGAAAGTATCAGAGCATGGGATACTGTTTCCGTGAGGACGTGGAGTTAGAAATGGATGGGGACAGGCAATTTCAGAAAAAGGACACAGACCGTCCACATGAGATGGGGGTGCCAACTTTTAAGGGACTGATGGCTATAAGGTTCAGAGATGGCCCATCACTGAGTGGCAGGGCTGGAATGGGCTTGTACAGACAGCAAGGTGGAAAGATCTCGCCTGTTTCCTTCAGTTTCATTCAGTAGTTTACTCATCACATTGACAGTTGGGATTAGTACTTTCCTAATTCAATTGTTTTTGCAAATCCCAATTCATCTGATGATTGACTACAGGTGGCTATTAACTGAGGAATGACAGAGCATAGCTTGGCCTCCCCTCGCTTGATCCCTCAGTAAACCAGAGGCCTGGAAAATCTTGGGGCTGCTTTGGGAAATGTACCACACTCTAAATGAGGAGCTGAGGGAAGGAGGAACATTTAAATTAACCTCTGGTGGAAACCCCAACCCACTTCTTATGGTCATTCTTGGCACAAAATGTTGGCTGTAGTCCAAATAGACAAAAATGGTAAAATTGTAGGACAGAAAGTTGGCATGGACCCTGTGGTGATTTCCCTGTCCCTCTGACTCCCCTGCCTTGGAATTCTGTCTAGACTTGGCTTCAAGACACATTCCTTCAGTCTTCAGTAGGCAGAGGTGTCCGGCTCTTGCAACGTGTACATGATTTAAAAAGAACTAAGAACAGGCTCTCAACAAACCACTGCTTTCTAAAGGTCAAATCTCACTGCTCCAAGTGTGACCGGGAAATGCAAATATATTCCAGATCTCTCAGCCCACAGGTGCAGAAGTCTAGTGCTGCAAATTTTATGTGCAGACTGGGGGAGTCCTTTCTTTGAGTCTCCAGATGCAAAGGGAATGTTTTATGTTTGGGAAGACAGAGGCTACACAGGGACAGCTGGGCTTTGGAAAAAAAAAAAAGTATGGACATTTCCAAGCCACCAGCATAGGAAGCAGAAAGGAAGCACCCAAGGGGCGCTCGTCCATGCATTCATTCCAAAGATGTTGAGTGCTTACTGTACATCAGGCATTTTCCAAAGCTTTTTCTCCGCCTGTGACAAAATATGTTCACACTATGAAACATGTTTCTTGCCATTTAGATGTCACACTGCAATTCAGGAAGTTAGAACATCGCCACACCATTTGACCCTGGATAGTAATTTTATGATTTTTCTTTTATCTAATTAACCTAGTCCTTTTTCATGGATGCCCTGCATAGAAACATTTCCTGAGAAATGGATTTTACAGAGGAAACAGCCTGCCTCAAGGAAGTTGGGAGATGTTTAATTTGTGTAATTGTACTGGGTCCCTCCTGTGTCTAATGGGTATATTGTCAAGAGGCTGTTGCTGTGGTGGATCACAGGATTTTGAAGTCTCCACAAACAGTAATGCAAAGAGCTTTATGTGGTCATAATAGTGATTATAGGGAAACAGGCTGAGGAAAATATGGAAATAGATAAGAAGAGTGAGAAAAAGAGCAGAAGAGTCTAAAACTATAAGGGGAGGAAGTGTTCAGAAACATCATTCATTCAGAGATATTTATTGAACACCTATTATTTTCAGGCCATGTTCGGTGCTGTAGATGAGATAATAAAAAATAAATCATACTTTCATAGAATTCACATTATATTGAGGGAAGAAGGAACCTTGCAAATAAAATTAAATAGATATGATGCCAGGTGCTGAGATAAAGGAGATTAAGGGGGTAAAATGTTTGTATGTGTCTAGGCATATTAATTTGCATAATGGGTGTCAGGGAATGATATGCCTAGAAGACAACATTTAGGCAGAGTCCAGTGGCTAAATGGGTGTGTGGGGGGGCAGTGTTTTGGTCAAAGAGAGTTGATTCTTTTACTTTCTCATCATTTCTATTCCTAACCCAGAGGGTGAGTTGGTGTGTACCCTTAAATGATATTATGCTCACTTCCATCACCTGTCAGAATTGGACCATTGATGAAGTGTAAGGAAGCATCTTTTGATTATTGGACCATATTCTGATTATGTGGACCATATCACCAAAGGACTATATGGCCAGTGCCTACCTACTGGCCCTCCGCTGGCCAGGTCCCAGATCTACTCTGCGTGCCAGGTAAATTATTCCTGCTTCTTTCAAAACTGTCTGGAAGCTTAAACAGAACATGTGTTTCGATTCCTTTTGAATAAGTGCATGGGATTTTCTAACTCAGATCAAGGTGTTAAAATGAAATAGAAAGAGACAGTCTTTCTGATCTGGTGTAACTCTTTGAGAGAGGTGGACATGGATATTTTCTTTCTTTCTCTCCTAATATCAGATTTTTGGGGTATTTACCTCATAATACCAATGGTGTGAAGACACTGGACTCCATTGTTTTACTTAAATGTATTTTATTAAATCAAGATCTTTTTTGCCTTTAAATGCAGACTACACACCTACAAGGAACAATTGAATCACCCACATGGACTCTGGCTTTGGCTGACCCTATCCTGACCAGCATTCTATATCTGGGGGCAAGAGTGAGCACATCATGTGAAACAACATGGTACGTGGAAAGATTTCTCTTTTTTTGAAAAATTTATTTTTATTTATTTATACATGTAAGAACTGGGGTGTAGGTCAGAGGTGTGGGAGATGAGAGGATTCATCAGAGACAGAGTGGGATCTGCTGAAATACACTGCTGAGGGGAGCAGTAGGAGAGACAGGAGAGGTCTGCTGTGCCATGTAGGTTAGCTCCCTGGCCGGGATCGAACTCATGTCACAGTGACTGGTGATATCTTGAGAGCACTGAAATGTTAACCCCTGCTCCACCAGGGAGGCCCATATGAATGATTTCTTAAAAAACATATATACTCTTCTCTCTGTATTGCCTTTTCCTCAAATGGATTTAGATCCCACCTACTTGAATTTTAGAGTCTTAGACATAATTTTATATTTGGACAACTGGGTAGTAAATAGTCTTAGAATTTTTGCACTTAAAAACCTTACAACTGTATTTTTTGTGTTTTTTAAATTACTTTCATAGATTTCCTTGTTTGTTTGTTTGTTTTTTCTTAATAATAGGGTTGTTAGAAAATGTGTGCTACTTGATAATCCCCACTTTACAGATGAAAAAATCTGAGTCTCGGATGTTAGATAATTTGTTCAAAGAACTTAGCAGGTAATTTCATAGTGACATTCAGTTATTTGACTCTGAACATATTGTTCTTCTCTTACATCCCAAATATGCAGATCCTTGGGGTTGGATTCTGACCATTTGTAAAATTTTTGCCAGTGAGAAATAAACAAGTCAATTTTTTTGCCTATCTTCTACCTCAGGAGTAATTGGGTCTTCCCAGACTCACGAAGGAAGTGCCTGTGTAGTGAGATGTGAATATCCCACAATGGTGAGAAATGGAGACATAGAGAAACTTTTGTGCCCATCCTCCCTCCCTAGAAGCCCTCTTCCCAGGCCTTGGCCATGATTCCAGCAATATTTTTGACATATGAGTTTAGCTTCATTTGTAAGAGTTTCCAGTTAAGCTACACAGAATAAGTAGAGGTGGTGGGGCATCCCATTAGCCAGTGATAATGAAACCCTGTCCTCTGCAGCAAGCAAACACAGTACACAGAATGCTGAACACATCCAGAATTGCCCTGAAGTGCTTGCCATTTTATTGGTGATAGTGAGTGGCTCCTGGGAAATCAAAATAAGGGAGATGAGGTCCATCTTCATTTGTGATTTGGAATATCAATACCCAAGTGGTCTACAAAACAATAGATTGGTTCACAGTAAGTTGGGGCAAGTTAGAAACAGAACTTGTCCAAAATCTCCTCAAGCTAAATGTTCATTTTAGTAAGATCCCCAGATGCGCACGTCCAAGTTTAAGAAAATCACCAGAAAACTGATTTCCCATGAAGCTGCATAGGGAGATTCCCAATCCAGTCTGCTCTATGTCCCTCACTCTCTTTTTCTTAGTCTATATTTGTGCCTGTCCATATCTCTTGTAACACCCAAATCTCTCAGCCCTCTTGTTCTTAAATACTCTTCTTGAATACTCATAAACTAAAGATACGCTTTCTTCCTCCACTTTACAGGCACCAAGACTGAGGTTCAAACAGAATAATTCACCTGGAGTAAAACTGTCATTGAGTATGGTTGCACCTGGGAATTGAAGCCAGTTTTGTTTCCCTCCAAAGGCAAATCTCTTCTGTTTCTAACCAGAACTATTCCATATAAGGCCTCTTCTCAGGGATGTTTTTTTCAGTACAGGAGAAAAATCAGTTCTTACTCATCCTGCAAGCCCACCCACAGAAGGAGGCTTTCCTCTGGTAGTTCAGGGATTCTTCTTTGTGCTCACAAAAATGGTGAGAGAATTTCAAAGTTTACAACTTCAAATGCCTCCCAGAGGAGAGGAAGGGTCTTCTGATATTTGCTTGTCCTGGGATCTGTTATCACTCCCTGTTCCAAAGGCATTTCCACGCTTGTGCTGATCACAGGAATGATTCTAGGAACAATGACAGAGAGAAACCAATTTGGGGGCACTCCTGATCAGTGCACAGGGTCTCCCCACCAATCCCATGGCTAAACAGGAAGAAGTAAATTTCTCCCAGTCCCTGCATGCCAGGCCAATCAGGAAACAATTAGTGAAGTGAGAATGTCTACTGAGAAGGAAATAAAAAATCCTTTACAAAATGTTGAGGATGTGCTAAAAATATATTTATGGATGAGATCACATATTAACCAAGAAAAAAGCCAAGCCACAAACAGGTTTTTCAGCATTCTTCTTTGTGTGTGTGTGTGTGTGTGTTTTAAATGATCTATCTATAAACATGGCACATAAAAGAATGTTTTGAATGATAGGTTTATGGGGGACTTTCATTCTTGAAATTTTTCTCAATATAATAAATATATTACTTATATTTTTATCTCTATCATAAACACACTGTGGAATAGACTTAAAAATATTCTTAAACATGGGCATTTTCCTTAGCATCAGTATTATGCTCAATATCAATATTTACATTTTAGGACCTATACAGTTTGCATCATTATGTAAAATTAGTTTGACTGAACCACCTCCTTGTTATGTCATTATCTTAGTACTTTATGTCATTCGACAAAAGATCCCTTTGAGGAAAACATTTCTTCCTGAAGGAAAACGAAACACAGATTCTGTAGCTCTAGGATAATTTTTTCATGGGGAAGGGTGTGAGGTAGTAAGCCTCCCTTCCTTCCCCTGGGGGTGGATTTCCCATAAGGTCTTAGCCCTACCCATTGGCTCTAGGGCCTGTAACACTTCAAACTAAAGGTCTTCACTTTGCATAGTTGAGAATATGTTGGAATTTTACAAAGGAAAGAATTTGCCAGTGAATGAAGAATTGCAAAAGATGAATAAACCCTAAGTATCTTCATTCTATTACATAAACCACACTCTTGGAGGAATATGAATGGGAGTTCACACAAATGGAATTATATTGAAAAAGCACTCTCCACCCATATCCACTTGAACTTTCTGCAAAACTCCTTGTTCCTTTTTTTTTTTAATATTTTATTTATTTATTTATACAAGCACTGGGTACAGTCAGAAGTGTGGGAGGGTGAGAGAATTCACCAGAGCCAGAGCGGGGAGCAGAGCAGGCAGAAGGACAGAAGTACACTGCTGAGGGGAACAATGGGTGCGGCAGGAGAGGTCTGCGCGCCATGTGGGACCCTTGTTGGTGGCCGGGGATGGAACAGGCACTGCAGAGGCTGCGGGCAGCTTTGCAGTCCAGTGCTCAACAACTGCACCACTGGGGAGGCCCTTAAATATTACTTTTTATTGACATCTCTGTGGGAATAATAAATAAAATGTAAAATTGACCTGTTCTAAGAAACTTACCATTTCTGGTAGGAATATCCAGCAAGTGGCTGGAATTCATGTTGGAATGCCAAGAATAAAATGTGTAAGTGATTCCCCTTTATCGTTTGATTCATGGACAATTGGCCTGTCTCCTCATTACCACTTGTTGAAATTATAACTGACCCTTATAAACTATATGTAAAGGTAATTCTTCCCTGATTGCCTGAATCTTCCATAAAGCCTTTCCTTATGCCCTCCACTAAAGTAATAGAATTTGTTTTCTTCTAAACTGCCAGCATAATTACTGAACTTTTCTTGGGAGACATTTCACAACTTAATACAATGACTCGCCACTAGGGATAGCCTAGGGTACACCTCTGAGAAGCATAAAATAATAGCAGTAAAAACAATAAACACTTTTTATTGAGTATGTGTAAGCTGGGAATAAAATGTCTTTTTACAGTATCTCATTTAATATTATTATAATAGTCTTATGAGCTTCAAAATGATTATTATTCATCAAAATCACACAGATGGTAGAAGGTCTCACATTTAATCCTTATCTGCTTTATTATGAAGACCCTACTTGGAATCACCAGTGCCCCCTGATAATTTTCAAAACATCCTAGTCTCCTCCTTCTCCACCAGACTGGATTCTTTCCCCTTCATCATGTCCATGTACTCTTATCAATCATCAGTGAGTCCCCAGGATTGCTGAGGTAAAAGCCTATTGGGGACCACTTTTTGACCCTAGTCATCTGCCTTATTCTTCCTACTGTGTGTTTTATGCCCCCATAGGGAAAAACCTGTACCTTCTTCATCTACCCACCACCTCTCCCATACACCATGGCTATGGCTTCTAGAGCAATATCTTGTTTCTTTCATTTTTGTCTAACTGTTTTAATGGAGTTTTGGAATAAAGGAAAGAACATAGAATAAACATTCTATAAATGAAAATACTGTAATGTACAAATGATAACATCTGCAGGTAAAGAGAGATTTATGGAAGAGGTGACATTTTTTTCATTTCTTTTGACTGGGAGGACCTTGACTTTACAGGGATGAAGGTGAAAGGCAGTCTAGTAAGGGAGAATTGTAAATGACGCAAACCATTTCTCCATGTTGATGAGAAATGATGGTGCTGATAGATTTCCTATGGACATTGAACAAAGTTTAATTCTGGGAATTTCTGTTTTCTATCCCAGGGATTATTGTTTTGGCTATTATCGCTTCAGTGGATGAAGGTATTTGCTAAAAATAGGCTACTAATGTTTTCCTTAGAATTACAACCCACGTCAGAAGAGACTAATGACCCAATGCTCAATGTTTTCTTTTCATTTCATTTGGCCTCAAACAAATAAACCTGATAAATATTATCAGAGTCACATATGCTCATTAAGGGTTATAGTCAGTGGCTATGTTTGTTTTACTGTGTAATAGATGATGAAACCATGGTGATGAGTGGAGTAAGCTAGGATGGTTTTCATATTTTCCCATCTTAACACTGGAGACTTACTCTTTTTTGTTTTTTTTTTCTTTTTTCTGGCTCATATTAGAAATAGAACAACTTACTAAACCACTTATTCATTTTTGACAAGTCTTACAGCATTCCACATTCACATCTTCTGATTTAGCTGAATGATGCATCAAAAATATTTAAAAGTGGTTCTTAAATATAGCATTCAATGTTAAATAAGCATTTTCAGTGGCTAGACATTTAGGGTAAAACCTATCATATAACAAACTGTATTCTTTAATAACTTATTAAGTCACCATAATTGAGGAGTTTATTGATAATCATTTTATAAACTAAAGGTCAAAAATTGACTCATTCTATATAAATTTATGTTATGAAAGTCAAAGTTTACTGGATTGGCCTACTGTCTATTTTATTTTAACATTTCAAGCCAGTAAAAATAAAGCACTGCATTTCTGAACAAAAATACCACTTACATGCATACCAGATCCTCATGACTTTTGTATTAAGAAAGCATATATATATATTCATATACATATGAATATATATTCATATATATATATGAAAAAGCATATATATATGAAAACATGTCTTTCCATTCCTCCATAAATTCTTACCAAAATGGTAAAATTTTGATTTGTTATCTATAAAGATGCATTTCCCATTCTTGTTCTAATTCATGTTTCCGTTAATAGAACACAGCATCATCTCCCAAGTGCAAACTGTCAGTGGACACCTCTAAATGCAATCTAAACACTTTTGCATTATACACATATCTATACATATATACAAATGCATATATATGTAAGTGATATATGTGATGTGTATATATATATTTTCTTATATCCGTCTGCCTGTTCTGCTCCCCACTCTGTCTCTGGTGAATCTTCTCAACCTCTGCACCTCTGGCCTATACCACAGTTCTTGTATATATAAATAAATCTTTAAAAAAATAAAAAAGAAAATGACAGCCATCAGAGTATTGTTATAGAAATATGGGGTTGGACACCAATTGACAGTCTTACATGTAATTTTGTCAATGACCATTATTATTCAAATATAGCTATAATAGCTAGACGACATATCCTATTGGCCTAACAAGTATTAGATATAGTGCCCACGTTCAGGTGAAGGTAATATGTAGAGGCAGAGTGTGCTAGTGTAAACCTGCCATAAGTTCTGGGGCCACATGAGCCAGGGTTCATCATTTATTCCCTTGGACAAATTACTTACCCACCTTGAGTGTAAAAAAAAAAATGATATATTGTTATCTTTTTCAGAGGGTTGTGGTAAGGATTAGAGAGTCTACATAGGAAGCACCTCACCCAATGCCTGGGAAAATGAGTCCTCAGTAACTGATGGATATTTGTATTGTGGAAATCAAGAGATTTGAGTCATGTTCAGGGAAGCACATGATTAGAGGCTACACAAAATCCAAATTTTTTCTTTTTTATATTTTGGAGGAAACCTGGGAAGGAGGCAAAAAGCTCACCTTCCACTACAGAAGCTGTCAGTTGAAGAATTAACACCTAGTTGAATTTGGGCAATTAATCCTCTGCCTGAGGCTGTGATTCTGGAAGTGACGGACAGCAGGCGAACCCCAGCACCCTTACCAGCCTCCTGCCCTACCTGCATCTCGAAGAAGATCCAGGTGCCTTGACCCCTATATATTCTCCGATCCTGATGTTTCTGGGAGCTTTCTGCTATATGGTAGGAAATCCCTTATTTGTTTAGGTTAAATAAATCTGTTTTCTACCATTTCTGACTAATAAGACACTCATAATTCTCGTAGAGGCTAAACAATCCTTCCCAGTTTATTCAAATCTATTGTTTAACACATTTTGTGCTCTAACCCTTAATTATAATCACAGATTCATTTTCTGTGATCCTGGGGAAAAAGTAGTTAATAAAAACAGGACACTGGATAAACCACAAAGTTTACTGTAAGTCACAAGTTTAAGCAGTTAAATACACTAATCTAGTCTGAGAGCTATCCGTCTACTTTGAGTTTAAGGAGCTGAACTAAATTTCAACAAGAGAGTACTGGAGGGCAGAAGCCCAGAAAATCCAGTCTCTAAGAAATGGCCATTTGGTGCAGGCGTGACTTTGTGCAAAATAGCCAGTGAATTTCCAAAATTTTTAAGTTGGAGGGAAATATGTGACAGATGTGTTGGCTCTAGAAACAACAAAAGCATCTCCTTAAATCACCAAGAAGGAGGGGGTGGAAAGAGAAGGTAATATAAGACAGGTTAATCAGGAGGGTGTGGGCAGGACTGTCTGTAGCGGTTGTGAGTAGCAAGAATATGTTCAGTAGCCATAAATGAACTGCAGGTGGGGACCACAAGCAACCACCCAAGCAGAAAACTGCCCTGAACCTCACTTTAAAGGATTATGATATACAACTTGAGGAACACACAAAAATAAAATTCTAACAAAAGCTCAAGCAGGGCAATAACATTAAATAACACTAAAACCCACACAAATATACTAATAAAACAAAGAGAGGTAATTAATGAATCAGGAGCCTATGCTGAGTTCCATTGTGGCAGTGGTTCTCAACATTTAACATACATCAGTTATTATTGGAGATTCTTCTTAAAAATGCAGATGAACAGGGCCTCCCCTGGTGGCGCAGCGGTTGAGCACTGGATAGCAAAGCTGCCCGCGGTCTACGCACTACGCAGCACCTGGTTGGTTCCTGGCAGCGGGGGAGAGTCCCACATGGCGCTCAGACCTCTTGTGTGGCGCCGGCTGCTCCCCTCAGCAGTGTATTTTGCTGGTCTGCCTGTTCTGTTCCCCACTTTGGCTCTGGTGAATTCTCTCATCCTCCTGTGCTTCTGACTGTACCCAGTGCTTGTATAAATAAACAAATCTTTTTAAAAAATGCAGATGAACAATGATGTAAAAATAAATAACTTTAAAAAATGCAGATTTCTGAAGCACTCACCTAATAGGTGCTGATATAGTGCTTTTCTGTGGAGCCTGAAATATGTATTTTTAACAATTTTGAAGATGCTTCTAATGCAAATAGCATTTCTCACTGTATTTTATGGTCTGATAAGCCATTTTATTATTTTTTAAGATTTATTTTTTTATGCATATAAGAGCTGGGGTGCAGGCCAGAGATGTGGGGGGTGAGAAGATTCACCAGAGACAGAGTGGAGAGCAGAATAGGCAGATCTACTGAAATACACTGCTGAGGGGAGCAGCGGTGAGACAGGAGAGGTCTGCTATGCCATGTGGGTCACCTCTGGCCAGGCATCGAAATCGTGCTGCAGAGGCTGCAGGCAGCCTCATAGTGCCAAGTCTCAACCCTTTGCACCACCAGGGAGGCCCTAGTCAACCTTTTTAGTTTTAATAGGTACAATTATAGGTCTTATTGTCCTGGGATACTATGCTAGAGATTGAGACAATTGACATTACAGCATTATGAATAGTGAAGGTGAATTGAGCTCATGTATGAAAGTTCTAATTTTCAAGATAGGCTTGTTATCTGTGATGTATACAACTCAATGATACCAATGATGCCCATCATGCATTGTCTTCATTCTGGATCAGACATGGCCTAGTACTTTATATACATTACACAGAACAATTCTCTGAGGTTGGTTTTATGATTATACACATTTTCCAGATTTAAAAAAAATGATAGAGAACATGAGAATCTTGGATATCACATACTGTGATTGTTAATTTTGTGACAATTTTACTTGGCTGTGAGGCACCAAGAAATTTTGTTTGTATTATTATCGATGTATCTGTGAGAATTTTCCTGGATGAGATTAATCTTTGAATTGGTAGACTGAGTAAAGCAGATTGTCTTCCTTAATGTGGGCCAAATCTCATCCAATCCATGGAAGACCTAAATAGAATAAAAAAGCTGGTAAGCACAAACTTTCCCTGCCTGCATGCTTGAGCGGGGGCTTTGGCGTGCTAGTTGCACCATTGGTTTTACTGATTCTCAGATATCTGGATTCATTCTACTTCTTCTTCTGTGACTCCTGACTGCAAATTTTGGGACTTTCAGCCTTCATAATTGTGAGAAAAAATTTCTGTTAAGTCACCAGTCTATTGTATTTTTCTATGGTCATCAGAAAAGACTAACACTGATGTTGGTACTGAGGAGGGGAATAGTGCTGTAACAGATAGATAGCATGTAGGAGTCTTTGGAATTTGGTAATGGGTCAAGAAAAGAAGAATTGTAAGATGCTATTAGAAATATTGATTTTAAGGGGCCTCCCTGGTGGCACAAGGGGTTAAGTCTCAGCACTATGAAGCTATTGGCAGCCACTGAAGCACAAGTTCGATCCCCAACCAGGGAGCTAACCCACATGGCACAGCAGACCTCTCCTGTATCACCTGCTGATCCTCTCAGTAGCGTATTTCAGTAGATCCTCCTGTTGCTCCCCACTCTCTCTGGTGAACCCTCTCACAGTCTCTACCCCCCACACTCCTGACTTACACCTCAGCTCTTGTATGCATAAATAAATAAAATAAATCTTTAAAAAAAAAGAAAAGAAAAAATATTGTTAAAAGTATTCTGATGAGGTCTTAGGCAAAAACTTGGGAAGCATGCTCTTGGACAAGGAGGAAAAATGACACTCGATATAAAGTGGCAAAGAACTTGGCTGAATTGTGTCCCTGTTCTATTATTTTGCCAAAGGTCAAAATTGCAAGTGATTAAATTAGATATTTAACTTAGATTTCTAAGCAAAATATAGGAGTAATTTGATTCTTGTGATTGCTTGAAGTAAAGTAAAATGTGAGAAGGGAGAGAGAAGTTGAAGTATGAATTATTAAGAAAGGAACCAGAAATAAAGGTTTGAAAAATTCTAAACCATACTAAAAAAAAAAAAAAAAAATCAAGTTTCTTTAAAGAGAACACTAGGGGGCCACTCTGGTGGTGCAGGGGTTAAGTCTCAGCGCTATCAAGCTATCACCAGTATATTTCAGTAGATTCACCTGTTCTGCCCCCTACTCTGTCTCTTATGAATCCTTTCACTCCCCCACACCACTGGTCTACACCCCAGTTCTTGTATGCATACATAAATAAAATAAGTTTAATAATAATAATAATAATAATAATAATAAGGAGAACATGAGGGTGTGACAGAACAACCATTTGATAAGAAATCATGGGTTTTACTCATGCCTTTAGGTGGCCATCTAAACAGAAGCCAGGTAGAGAAATGGAGTATGCCAGTGCAGACACTGCCAGTTTGAACTAAAGAAGACAGAAAAGCTGGTCAGAATGAAGGGAAGCTGTTGAACTTTTGGATTCTGCTTCACAGAAAGGGACTATAGAGTTCTTTAGCTTCAAAGTGTGTTCTCCTTCAAAAAAGGGAATAACTATGCAAAGACAATTAATGTCTCCTATAGACTTACACATGTTTGGGGGAGAAAGTGGGTGTGGCAAGACTACCTCTACATCAATTTTATTTTATTTTTTTTTAAGATTTATTTATTTATTTATTTACACAAGCACTGGGTACAGTCAGTAGTGTGGGAAGGTGAGAGAATTCGCCAGAGCCAGAGCGGGGAACAGAACAGGCAGACTGACAAAATACATTGCTGAGGGGAGTAACGGGTGCAGCAGGAGAAGCCTGTCGCACCTCTACATCAATTTAACAGGGAGGATTTACCCAGGGGGATCCTCGCAGAGTTCCATAGGCAGCTAAACTGTGCAGATGATGCTACTACCCCGGTAGATATGGAGGGCAGAATACAAAACCAATGAGGGCTATTTGCAAGAGGCTTAAGAGCTAATGGAACTTGCCTGGGTTTTGAATTTGTTTGGGAATCATTACCCTTTCACCCTTCTGATTTCTCTTTTGGAATGTGACTCTCTATACTTTACCTATCTCACCACAATATTTTGGAAATACATAATTTATCTGGTTTCACCGGTTTATACTAGAGAAGGATTTTGTCTCAAGATAAATTGTACTTTGACTCTCTCCCATACCTGAATTTGATATTGAGATAAAATTTTGGACTAAATAGACTTTAGGGTTGATGGTGGACTGAGTTAAAAATTTTATTGGTGTGTAGATTTATTTGCATATGCACTTGCATGTAAAAAAGTGGTCATACAAATTTATAAAAAAAATTAGGGCTGCTGGACAATGACAGACACAATATTTTCAGGTATCATGATTAAGATAATGTAGATTGAATGTCTGTCCTTGAACATTCATAGGTTGAAATCCTAACCCCAGTGTGATGACTTTTGGTTGTGGGGTCCTTGGGACCTAGTTATGATAGATAAGGCCATGAGGATGGAGCTCTCACAATTAATGCACGTCTGTTATTTACCATCAATTGCCATTCAGTCTGTGATGTGCTGTATGGCAGCCCAGTCAGCAGAGACATATAACTAAGAAATGGCAGGGTTGGGATTTGACCCCCAATGACTGATTTGAGGACTTTGTTCTTGACTATACTTTTAGTTTACTTTTTCTCAAAAGATCTATAAACAGCAAGCTGTGATTCCTTTCCTAAGTATATTTCAGTCTCCTACATTCCCTTTAGACCCATCAATCGAGAAGAGTGATTTGACTGAAGGTTCCAGGTGCTGAGCTTTATTCTTCCTTCTAAAAATCTCTCCTATAGCAAGATAGAAATTTCCCAACCCAGCCCTCATGAAACTGTGTAGGAAAGCAACCAACACAAGAAACAACTGAGTCTCTCATTTCTATATGACAGGGCCATGCCACTATCACCTGTGTCAAAATGAAGTTTACCCAGATGCACCTGACCTTGGAGGGGATTGTGTGACCACGGATCTCCAGGAGGTCCTACTGATGATGCACACTCTGAGTAGCTCATTAGCCACCATGTGCTGACCTGTGGCCTAGGAAGAACTGGAGCACTGGGAGCAAAATAAAAATGCACATTTAGTGCCTACATAATGGTAGCCTTTTGCAGTAGCATTTCTGCTCTTCAGATTATCGTGTAGGGTATACAAGGTTCATAGGTAGTTTGGACCTGTTTTGAATTTTGATAAAAAGATTGTAATTATTGAAGAGTGACAGGAGCCACTCTTCTTCATAGGGGTGGAAAAAATGTTCCCACAGATGTTTGCTTTTGGGTATCTGGGGGCTTGAAAATGGGAAACCCTAAGTGGGAAATCAAGTCAAGAAGGTCCCCTTGTAAATGTTTAGTATTTTGTGGAGACAGGCAAAGGGCCATTTATGGAAAAGATGTGAGAACACAGACCCCAAATGTCTGTGTTCAACACCCAGAGACCTACCTCGAATCAGGGAGGCTTACCATGGGGCTGAGTATGGCAACTTAAAGCAACTAGAGCTGTTAGCCTAATAACTTTCATAAAGCCAAAGCCAAATTATGTCGTTGTCCAGCTTAAAGCTTTTTAATTGCTATTACTGCATGATTAATTGTGTCAAAAATCTTTGAACTGGCGGCCAATTCTGTCTCCTGCACTTTCTTATAATGTCATCATATATCTTCTTTCCTTTTCTAGTTTCATGCCCTCCTCCACACCTGTTTCCTCTCCTGTTTCTGGAGCATGCCTAGACACATGGTAATTTTTTCTTTATTTATTGGATTAGACTGTTTATCCTTCTATCCTTGGCTTGGTCTTATCCTTCTGGTCTCAAGACAAATGACCCATCTAAGTCTTATGTCCTTCTTCACTGTTATTTTCTCTCTCAGCTCCCCAGTCATAACTTCAGCACTCTGTGAAATTACTATGACCATTTCCATCTTTGTGTATATTTTCCACTGAAACTGATTCCCAGAAGCACCTATACCAGATCTATTGTGGTTTCTCCTTAATGTATGCACACTTTCAATTTGCTAGACATTTGGGAGGTGTTCAGTAAATACTTGCTGAGTGAATGAGTGGGTAAGTTGGTAGTGTCATTGACAAGCATTAAGCTATCTCTGTCCATTTAGAAATATTGCAGTCACCTGATAAAGGAGTCAAAGAACCTGGGGTGCTACCAGGCTTGCCGTTGACTGACCCGTCTGTGATACTTTGGACAGAGACAAAGAGAAATATGAAAGTTGTTACCTACCACCAACTAGACCCACGGTGTGTATCCTGTGCTGGATAGAGCAGTGCAATGGGGCTGAGCAGGGGCTTGTGCCCATATTCTCTGGCTTAGTTGTCTCTCCCTGAAGATGAATTCTTTTCATTTGATCTGCCAAGAACCAGGAGCTTTAGGAATTTCACAGAAAGGCACAACAGGGTCTGTCTTTGATCTTTCAACAATCCAGGGAGTTGCAAATCAGTGAGTCAGTTGTCACCAGAAATTACTTGAGTCTCAGATCCAGATGGCTGATGTTTAGGAGCCACTCACGTAATAGACTCATCTTTGGGTTTCAGGAGGACATCATCCATATCCAACTCCAAAGCTTCCCACAAGACTATGTGTGAGTGACTTAAACAATGTAACTTAAACAATATCTACCTAATCAGAGATGGACTTGTCACATTAATGCAGTTTGACCCTATTTAATTTGGAGAGAAAAACGAACACCAAGAGAATCATAGAAACAAAACAAAGGAGAATAACCTTGTCCTAGTTCTTTATCCTCTAACTGCCTTTGAAAGGTGTTTATCAAAAATAACATTCCCACGGGAGGCAGTGATTGCTGTTCCTGGTCAGAGCAGCTGCTTCACAAGTTTGAATTCACCACTTCCCCATCAACCCAATGTTACTTGTCACTATGGAATACCTTGAAAAATGTTGAAGCTCTAATTTCTTTATATTCCCTTCCCCATGACTACAGACAGACCTGGTAAAATGAGATAGCATATGCAAGTTTCTTTATAAATTTGCAAAGACTCATGACAGACTTTAAATTACCTAACCCAAGAGAAAACTAAGAATGGAGAAAATGAAAACGATACTGACATTCTTTTTTAGGAGCTCTATTCTGTCCCTTTAACCTTGGAGCTAACATACACTGAAAGTCAGATGAGCAGCTCCCTTTTGCAGATGGTCTATTGCACTTGCTATTATTGTTGACACTGCAACCTGTTCCCTTTTCTTCCCCTCCCAGCAGCAGCCAGAGCACATACCAAAAAGCCCTTGAAAGAGCAAACTTATTCAAGGTCATTATTCTGCGGTTGCATGTATGTTCAGGCCCCTATGTTGCACTCACTCCATCCTGACAAGCGCAGAAGGTGAAAACATTGCTAGACAGTCTATATCTGAGAGTTATCAACCTGTTGCCGAAAGATTTATCATCAGGGTAGAAAAAAATGCCTTTATTTGAACCAAAATTGGTCATACAGAGTTCATTCTGTAACCTGAACATTTATTTATATCTTATGTGCCTTCTACCAAGGAGAAGTAGATGCATGTGGGACCATTACCTCATTGATGCCATGTGGTCAAGTAACTATCTCATTGGACAGTCTATTAGAGGCTCTAATGCGAATCTCATTTGACTTTTTCTTTAACCTGTTGTACTGTGATTGTAGATTGTGTGATTTCTAATGATCAGGGGAATTATGTTTCACCTTCTATATTCACAGCCACTGCAAATGGGATCATTAGTTGTAGCGTCTGGTTCAGCAGACACAAGCCACATACTCCTACTTATCTCTGTCCAAACCACTCATGAAAGAGAACATGGCTGGTTACAAGTGACAGAAGGCTTAGCAAAAAATAAAAGGATATATGGTAGAAGAAAAGTTTCCTCTTGTAAATATTGATAGCTTATGCTCATAAAATCGAAGCCAGTGACGTAAAACATCAATTACCAGACAGGTCATCACAGCTTGCCACTGATCTAAAAATCAGAGCAAAATCTTGTACATATACATGGCTTTTAGTCTGTAGAGTATGTTATTCCATTTTCTCACTTAATCCATAGATAGTTCTATTATTATTATTATGCAGATGAAGTAATGGAGGTCTAAGGAGCAATTTTCCCAAAGACATAGGCCAGAGGTGGGATTCAACTCCACCTTTGGAAACTAAAACAAAAGCTCTGTTATCCAAGATCTCTGAAATCATGTCTAGGGACTACTGAGTGTGACAGAAAACAATCTTGGAAGAATCTGTTTGCCATTTCCACTCAACTACCCAAGGTTTTAGTTAAAAACATCTCAAGATGCCCTGGCTCAAAATGACTCCCCTTCTCTGAGAATGCCATCAGTTCATTATTTGCCACTCCTCCCCCATCTATGAACCATACAACCCAGAACGTCAGCCAAATGACCTCCTAGTCATAATGGAGCCACATGAAGGGGGAAGGACACCTGCTCTTGTGCTGGCCATTCTGATTGAAACAAGGTGATGCAGACTTGGGTCTCCATGGAGTTTAGTTAATATTGGTATCTGAAAGGAATGTTCGTAAACCCTTATTACTTAATTATAAAAGCTGCACTTGACCCTCCCCGGTGGCGCAGCGGTTGAGCACTGGGCTGTGAAGCTGCCCGCAGCCTCTGCAGTGCCAGTTCAATCTCCGGCCACCAGCGAGGGTCCCACATGGCGCTCAGACCTCTCCTGCCACACCCGCTGCTCCCCTCAGCAGTGCACTTCAGTCCTTCTGCCTGTTCTGATCCCCGCTCTGGCTCTGGTGAATTCTCTCACCCTCCCATGCTTCTGACTGCACCCAGTGCTTGAATAACTAAATAAATAAATCTTACAATAATAATAATAAAAAGCTGCACGTGTTTATACCTCTCTAAGTCCAAAATTCTCCTCTTCTTACTTAAATTAAAGTGTATGAAACAGGAGGTTAGTCCATTCAACACTCATTCTCAACCAAGTTTTTCTTTGCCTTCCTCTCATACTTTTTTCTAACAGTGGCTATACAATATAATTTTGGCCAAAAAGATGTAGATACAATTCCTGGGCTGGATTATGGGTTCAAAAATAAAAGGGCAAAAATGTGTCCTTTCCATTTCTTGCTGACTAAAAAGCAGATGCCATGCCTTAGAGGGGAGAGAGCCATCTGGAAAAAACATTAAGAAAGAAAAGGCCCCAGAACTGAAAGATCAATTAATCAGCCTGATACAGCCTGGACTTGGTAAAATACATAGAAAGGAAGTTACAACTGTTGGTTTATGCCCCTGTAATTTGTGTATGGTGATATTTGCAAACAAAAGAGGCAATTTTCTACACTTATAATCCTGTGCCTCTTTTAAGCACCATGAAATTAACTGAAATCATTTTCACATCTTATGTGTCATGGGTCCAAGGAAGGAGTCCACATACAGAGCTCTAGTCCACTTGTGAGAAGGATGGTCTATTCCACCTGCTATAGGCTAGATCTGGATCATAGTATCCTGGTAAGGTCTATTTAAGTTATTTGAAGGGAGATGTATAGAAAACCTTGGGTAATAAAGCTTATAGTAAAGAGAGAAAATTTTGGAATGATCTGGAAAATTGACCAAACTATATAGTTAGTTCAGATGCCATTTATTATCATTCATCATTCATTCCTCATCAACAATTGTTTCTTGACTAGTATTAATGCCAGAAACATGTGTGTAATGGTAAACAAGATTCAAAAAAAAAAAGTGATTCTTTCAAAAAACCTTAAGGTAGTTTTCAAGGCAGCCAATTTAGCAAGTACTTTCTATAAAATTGTATGAGTACTTTGGTAATTGGGAGGTACATAAGTTTTACAGAAAAATAATTCAACAGAGCTAAGAGCAAGAAGTTTCAGCCCACATAATCTGATTAGTTTTATTTTTATTTACCTCAAATTTGTGTTTTCCCAAGAAGAGATTTGAGATATTATGTTTGGGACTGGTAAGGTTAAAAATATCACTCTTGGACACATTTGACAAGTCACCTCAAAGGTGACTGATTTCCCTCTTGCTGAGTCATAGTTGCTGTTTCTGAAATGATTACATGACTGTGTTATTTTTCTCATGGTTCCATAAAAAAATTTTAGCTACAGAGTATGTATATTTAACAAAAGGAATTGATGTCAGAGTCAAATCTATGAATGCATTTCATAAATCAAGGTCTGGCAGGACTCAAGGAATTAAGCACAGCTCTGTGAAGTTATCTGCAGCCACTGCAGCACGAATTTGATTCCTGGCCGGCCAGCACGAGTCCAACCCACATGGCATAGCAGACCACTCCTGTCTTGCCTGCTGCTCCGCTCGGCAGTTTATTTCAGTCAGTCTGCCTGTTCTGATTCCCACTCTGTCTCTGGTGAATCCTCTCACCCTCCACACCTCTGGCCTGTACCCCAGTTCTTGTATGCATAAATAAATAAATCTTAAAAAAAAAGAAGGTCTGGCAGGCTCAGTTCCTGGTGAGAATTCTCTTTCTGGATTGCAGAAGGTTCATCTTCACCTGGTGGAAATAGGTCATGGTATCTCTTCTCTTCTTATAAAACACCCACGCTATCAGAATAGGTCCCCAACCTTATTATCACATTTTTATCACCTCTTCTTACACCTTATATCCAATGCAGTCATCATGAAGATTAGTCTTTAATATGTGAATTTTGGAGGGGGTCGAGACTGATTCTGAGTGCCTGGAGGACATTCTTTACGAATGTTACCACCATCAGAGGAAAGAACGGGACCACTCTCTTTCAAATACTCTGCAGGTGTTACAGATTTTTCCTTCAAATATTCCAAAGGAATATCACATGCTGCCCTGGAATCTAGACAAAAATAAACTACCTGGAGAACACAGTTATCAGGGTCTCCCTCTTCAGAACACTTCATATCTAACCAACAGGTAATTTATTTCAACTTATATTCTTCTAATGCCAGGAAAGGGAAAGCCAAATCATGGAGAGCCACTGTTGAGGGGATAAAGGAGGGAACTCTAGGTGGAATACAGGTGGATCTCTGCTTGGATCTCACACACAAAAATTAAAGCAAAGGCTTTTCAGGAGAATCTCTGATTGAGATCAGCTGTATATTTGTATTATCACTTAACAGAAGAGGAAACCAAAAATAAATGAATATGTCAAAGTCATAGGAATTGTCTATGAGCAAAACACAGTTTCCTATGCCAACATCTACTGAACCAAGCCACTACCAGGACACATGTCCAGAGCCCTAGCCCATGAGAGGCTCTGATCCAAGGACAAAGCTTTCTTTTTATTTAATAACTCTCTGATGGATCAGTCCTACTTTTAATGCTGTTGCTACTGCTCAAGGGTCCTCTCTCAAAGTTTTCCTATATATTAAGGACGACATATGTGGAAAAGAGAGATGCTGAAACTTTTGTCATCAAAATTCAGATGGGCATAAGCCAAAAGCCCCCAGGGAAGGATAGTAAAAAAAAAAAAGTAAGAATTGCATATTTCCACATCTGTTTCCAATGAGACTTATGTCAAATAGCTTTATTTGACAAAAACAATCCAAGTAATACTTTGCTTTTTCAGAATGCCTTGAAATGCCATTGAATTCACCTATAAGCTCACAGACATAACACACCACCTGCCCATAGTGTTAGATCAAGTGAGAAAACAGGCAGCAAAGTCTCATCAATAGGAAGAAACTTGGCCTGCTGCAGAGGGGCAGAGGCAATGTCATTGCTTATCTTAGCATTCCTGTCCCCACCAACCTGGGGCAAGCAATCTATTTTCTGCTTGACACCAATCAGGAAATGGCTCTATTAAAATATACTCCTTGTTGATACAAATGAGACATATCCCTGGGAAAGCAGAGAACACCAACATGGACTTGAGTACTTACATGCGAGGGTCATTTTTGGGCTAGCAAGTGAACAATAGACATGTTATAAAACACAATTGAAAAAGCAAACCTGCAAGAATAAGCTTCTGAAAAGTAATTTGGTGATACAAACAGAAAGTCTACAGTGCTGCAAGTTCTTTAGTTTAGTAATTTCATTCTTCTGAATTTACCCTAAGGGTATTTTCAAAGGCATAGGCAAGGATGCTAAATGTTCGCAGATAGTCCATAGTTATCTTATGCTCATACACATCTTGTTAGGTATTACAAGAATGTAATGTCATTACCACTCTTTTAACCCAGGCCATTTCTCAGGATTGTACTTAAAGCAAGCAACCTGGAAGAATGAGGTAATGTCTCCTTCTGGGGCAAAAAAGTAGGCTTGCTTACTGCTTATGGAGAAGAAGTAGATTTCCTGAACTTAACACTTCCTCAGCTGCGATGCAAGCCTGCCTTGCTCATAACATTCATCTGGGCAAAGAACTCCACTGTGGGCTTGGGGACAATGGGAACCAACACATGTGCTGTCAAGTGTGCTATAAGTAATAAAGTACTTTGCTTCTACTTAGGAGTCTTGCCTTCATTTTGGAATGATCTGGAAAACTGACAAAACTCTAGAGTTAGTTCAGATGCCATTTATTATGCATTCATCCATCATTCCTCATCAAGAAATGTTTATTGACCACTAGTAGTAATGCCAGAAACATGTGTACAATGGTAAATGTGATTCAACTTCTTTCAAAAAATTTTAATATAGATTTCAAGGCAGACAATTCAGCATTCATAACACAGCAATAAGCCTACTTCTGAGCTGGCAAAGTAGGTAAAATCAAATCTGAAACCTGATTCTTAAGACAAAATTGCTTAATAAATCAATGAAGCTAAATGCCCTCTGAGGAGAGATTGATTAGATTAATTACAGTACATACACACATAAAGTATGGTGCAGACATTTAAAATTACTTCAGCATATTCATTGACAGGGAAATAATATAAAAATACATTTTTGATTTTAAAAAGCAGGCAACAAAGGAAACTATGTAGAAGGCCACCTGTGTATAAACACATAGATAAAACATATAATGCTTCTGGATGATTCTATTAAAAAATGTCAACTGGAACATTCTCTAGGTAGTGGACTTTTATTCATTTATTTTCTTTCTCACTTGTGTGGTTTTCTCTTTCCTGTAGTGAACATCAATAGCAAAAAAAAAAAATGGAAAAGAAGAAATGCAAGAAAAATAATGTGTACTGGAGATAAACTCTGAATGTATGCTATGTGTAAACAGAGGAAGAAAACAAATAGAAATAAAATTTCTAATTGGACACAGGTGTCATACAGGTGAAGGCCCAAAGAACCTAAAAAAATTCAAATAAAAGGAAAGTCCTAAGTCCTTTGTTGGACATATCTTCTTAGAATATTTAAAGATGAGGATCAGAACCTGCATTTCAGTATCAAAAATGTTAAATATGCCTAGTGTTTCAATGGACATTGCAGCAATCTGTCTTACCTATTGTGTATAGTACTTTATTAAACATGGGAGAACATATATCTCTTTAACATCCTGTTTTCATTTCATTTGGATATATACTGAGAAGTGGATATATTGAGAAGTCAGAGTGTTTAGATTATATAGTAGTTGCATTTTTAATTCTTTTGAGGAATCTCCATTCTGTTCTTCACAGTATTATACTGGTTTACATTCTTACCAAGATGGACAAATGTCTCTTCCCTTTTCTCTGCATCTTTGCCAATACTTAGTATTACTTGTCTTGTTGAAAGTAACCATTTTAATAGGTATGATACCTTATTATGGTTTTGAGCTGCATTTCCTTATTGATTAGTGATGCAGATAATATCTTTAAGTACCTGTTGACAGTTTGGATGTTTTCTTTGAAAGAATTCAGATCCTCCACTCATTTTTAAATCAAATTATTTGTTTTGCTATTGAGTTGTATATATTATTCTGAGTATTTATTTTGGGTATTAATTGTTTAACAGAAATAATATTGCAAATATTTTCTACCTTTCACAAGTTGTCTTTTCATTTTGCTGATGTTTTGTCTGCTGTGCAGATGCCTTCATGTTTATTGTAGCATTATTCACAATAGCTTAAATATGGAAATAACCTAAATGCCCATCAACATATTTTTTTTAAAGATTTATTTATTTATTTATTTATTTATTTATTTATTTATTTATACAAGCACTGGATACAGTCAGAAGTGCGGGGAGGGTGAGAGAATTCACCAGAGCCAGAGCAGGGAGCAGAACAGGCAGAAGGTCCTAAGTACACTGCTGAGGGGAGCAGCGGGCGGCAGGAGAGGTCTGCTGCCCCATGTGGAATAGCTCCCTGGCAGGAGATTGAACTCATGTTGTATTGGCTGGCAATAGCTTGATAGCACCGAGACTTTAACCCCTGCACTACCAGAGAGGCTATTATGTCACTGTTTTGACCTGAATATATACCCTCTCAATTATTTTTCTGTATGCAGCAATGATCTTTAAATCAGCCTCTGCCTCTATTGCACATCTCACTAGTTGTTTTAGCATTGCAGTCACATGGTTTTAAAAAGCCACAAATGAAAGTATGTCATTCTTTTTTTTTTAAAGATTTATTTAATTATTTATACAAGCACTGAGTACAGTCAGAAGTGCAGGAGGGTGAGAGAATTCACCAGAGCCAGAGCGGGGAACAGAACAGGCAGACTGATGAAATACACTGCTGTAGCGGGCACAGCAGGAGAGGTCTGTGACTCCATGTGGGACCCTCGCCAGTGGCCGGGGATCGAACCGGCGCTGCAGAGGCTGTAAGCAGGTTCGCATCCCAGGGCTCAACTGCTGTACCACCAGGGGAGGACTGAGAGTATGTCATTCTTTTGTTTCAAGTGATTGAGTGCCTCCCAGATATTGATAAAATGGACTAGCAATTAAGGCTCACTGTCATCTGCTAATGTTGGCTTCATGACACTTTTTTATGTACTCCTTGCCCTCTTTTCTTTTGATTACTTGTCCCAATTTTTATAGACTTCCCCACCTCTACCCTGCCAGGCAAATACCTATTTCAATACTTAGCTTCTCTAGAAAGTGTGTTTTAACTACCTGCCCAAGTTAAGTTCCCTTTTGGAGTCAAAACTAGATCATATGCAAATTCATAAAAATACACATCTCCCTTTCTTTTCCTTTTATTCGCTGTATATCATTCTCTCTTAAAGGCTGAAGTCATGAGTTTATTATATTTATGTTAGAAACATCGAGTCCCATACCTAGTGAAAAGATAACACCAGAAAAACAGAGTTAAAACATCTTAGCTAGGACAGAAAAACTAAGTATACTTCAAAGAAGACTTGCAGATGAACATTAGGCACGTGAAAAAATGTTCACCATCTTTCATGACCCAGAAAATGCAACTCAAAATGACAGTGAGGTACCCCCTCACTCCCTTGAGAATGACATATTAAACATAAACAAATAAATGAATGTTAGTGAGGGTGGGTAGAAAAGGGTACCCATGTAAACTGTTGGTGGGAATGTAGACTGTTCGAATTCTATGAAAAGCAATATGGAGTTGCTTGAAATAGTAAAAATGAATCTATTATATCACTCAGCAATTCTACTCCTTGGTATTAATCCAAAGGATGCCAAAATTATTCAAAATGATACACGTACTACTATGTTCATGGCAGCACTGTTTGTAATAGACACATAGGAAACAACCTAAGTGCCCAAGGAGAGCTGAAGAGCAGCAAGATAGAAGCAGAAGAAGAAAATGAGTTCACCTCCTCCAAATGCTCACAGCCGGATTACAGCAGAACAAAACCAATAACTCCTGATGGAAAAACAAATGATTATAGCACACTCTAAAAATATCCAGAGAAGAGTGGCCCTGGAATGGGAAATCCAGTAGCCCAGAAAGGTGAGATGAGTCCCAGTATCCAACAGCCTCCTTAAGCAGCAGAGCAAACTTAGCAAGTAACCCTTTTTTGGTAGACACTGCCAGGCCCAGTGAGCACCAAGGTGGGTCCTGGAAGCAGCTTCACCAGTAGTAGGCCCCGAAAGACCACAACATGCCACAGGACAGGGGATCAGAGCAGCTTATCTGGTGTTAGCTCCTCACAGATCCTAGAGAGTCTTAGGATCGAATACTGTAGACCTCACTGAGTCTCAAGGTGTGCTTGGAAAAATCAAATCTAGTAGAGCCTGAAAAACAGTGGTACAGGCCCTAAATGGTGAAAAAGTGATAGGTACTAGATAAGTCAACATCAAAGCTTGGTCCCCACTAACTGCAGCTCTTAGAGCAGAAGCAATCCAGGGGACACTGTTTAGAGGTATACACCTACAGATAAGACTGGGATTGATTATTTCTTGGACAGTAGAGATCAGTGCTTCAACAAGGTTGACACAGGAGATGCATGCTACCTTGAACAGGAGCTGGAAAGAGAAAGTTAATGATTTTGTGTAGGGAACACTGGTGGAAAGGATATCAGGTCAACTCTGGAGAGTGGGGATAGAGGCGGTGAGGAGGCACATTCATTTAAAATAGGGGACAACTGGAGGAGGGATTAGGGTCAAAATAAGGGGAGTGGGAATTGTATGGGGAATATAACCAAAAAGAAAATTTATACATTCTGTAAAAATGAAAAATCATGTAAAATATATAAAATAAAATATTTTAAATAAAATAAAATAGGACACAACCTCTGGAGGATCTGAGGTGCACCACAGGGACTGACTGGGTACACAGAAAAGATAATAGCAGCAGAGGCATTCTCATCTACACTCTCCCTTCCTTCCCTAGGACTGGTGATAACCTTGTGCAGTGCACAGAGAGCACAAGGACTACTGAGAGTCTCATACCAAACCACAGGGGTAGAGATATTTGGGGTGACACAAACACAAGCCAGCCAGACCCCAACTCATCCTTGCCAACATCTGGATTCCTCCAAGGCCCTCTACAACTGGCCAACTCAGCAACTACAAAATTGATGTGAGTACATTCAAAAGCCAAGAAAGGTCAAAATAAGAAAATCAAGTAAGTTAAAGGAACCTCTACCAGAAAAGTAAAGTTATTATTAATTTTTTTAAAATAATAAAATAAAATAAAATAATAACACCTCAAGTAGCAAAGAGAGAGGCAAAAAAAAAAAAAAAAAAAAAAACCAAGCTGGAAACATGAGACCTACGAGAATATGACATCAGAATGCAAGAACAATGCTCCACAATCCAAACACAAAATAGATGATTATCTAATGGAAAGTTATCTAATGGAAAGTTCAGAACTATCATAGTAAAGAAATGCAAGATGTAGAAGAAAACCCAGAAAGGTATATCATACTAATATGAGAGAACTCAGAAAGGCAAATGAAAAGAAATGACAGACAACTCAGAAAAAAAAACTAATCAAAGATAAAAAAATGAAGTTCAGAAAAATAAATTAATGATGCCCCAAATAAAATAAATGGAAATAATGTAGAAAATGCTATCTTTAAATAAGGAAATTGAAATTCAGGAAGAAAAGTATTCAAAAAATGAGATCAAGAACTCTAGAGGGTCTCCCCGGTGGTGCAGCGGTTGAGCGCTGGGTTGCGAAGCTGCCCGCGTCCTCTGCGGCGCCGGTTCGATCCCCGGCTGCTCCCCGGCCACCGGAGGAGGGTCCCACATGGTGCGCAGACCTCTCCTGCCACCCGCTGCTCCCCTCAGCAGTGTACTTCGGTCCTTCTGCCTGCTCTGCTCCCCACTCTGGCTCTGGTGAATTCTCTCACCCTCCCGCGCTTCTGACTGTACCCAGTGCATGTATAAACAAAACAAACAGACAAATATAATAAATAAATAAAAACATGCCTCTATAAAAAAAAAATAATAATTAAAAAAAAAAGAACTCTAGAGAAAGCTATGGAAATTGAATGGAAGATCCAATCTGTGACCTCAAAGATAATAATGCATTAAGGACCATGGTGGAAGAAGAGAGAGATACAAATGAAAGTGGAGATAAAGGATCAAGGGAAAATAATAACAATAAAAAAAACAACAAAACACAACAAAAATAAACATTGGCAGGTGAGGGGGAAGGAGAAAGATCAAAATGAGGGTGGGAAGAGCCCAAATGACTATGATGATGGTGCATAGGTGAATTGGTGGTGGAAATTCTGTGGGGACTACACCTGAGAAAAGAAATCAAACATGGTAAAAAAAAAAATGAACAATGATGCAAAATAGATATCAATAAATATAATTAAAAAATAAAGATCAATTGCAGAACTATTTGACACCATGAAAAAAAAGTCAAACAGAAGAACAACTGGTATCCCAGAAGGTTAAGGGCAGGGGGAAGAATAAAGCTCACTCAAGAAAATAATAGGAGAAAACTTCTCACACCCTTGAAAGAACTAAATATACCAGTATATGAAACTAAAGTATATAAAAACATTAATTTGAAAGGATATTTTCACTCCTAAGTTCATTGCATTCACAATAGTAAAGTTCTGAAAAAAAATACAAGTGGCCAAAAACAGAGCAGTGAACTTGAAAGATGTGGTATATATACACAATGGAATACTACTCAGCTATGTAAAACAGGAATTCCTGTCATTTTTGATAACCTAGATGGAACTGGTGGGGATTATGCTAAGTGAAATAAGTCAGAACGAGAGAGACAAACACAGGATAATTTCACTCATATGTAAAATATAGGGAAACAAAACATAAGAAGTGGTAAATTTACCCCTAGAAAAATGATTGCAGAATTGAGGTTACTGGAGGGGAAGAGAGAATGGGTGTAGGAATAAAGTGGATGGGTACCCAATGATCTGTGTTTGAAGAGCATGTGGACTTTGGTGGTGAGTGTGGTATAGGAACATGATCTGAATAGGAGTGAACAACTCTAATTAACAAGTCCTCTATTTAAAAAAAGGGAAAAAAAAATCTTTAGCACTTGAGTTCAAATATTTATAATTTGATAATTCAAAATCAAAAATAATAATTTTGAAAAATTTCAAGTTAAGAACACCTGGTGGATTCTAACTATGTTGCCAGTGGTATTTGGCTGCCTAGAAAAGAATAAATTGGGTAATTACTACCTACAAAGAATGTAACACTCTGTCTGATACAGAGCAAGCAAACTCTGTTGCCGTTAGAGGGAGAACACCTTTGAAATGTCAGCATTCCAGAGAGAAAATTCATCAGGAAAAACTAACACAGAAACAGTGTAATATGCTTTATAAGATTGTCTTTGAGAACTGAGCATAGAAAGATACTTGAAGTCCTTTCATAGTCTTAATAAAAGCATTCAAGAACAGAAACAAATGTTAGCTCAGGTAAATCAAAGCAGATGTAGAAAACAAACAACAACAAAGCCATTTACATGTATAATGACTAAGTCAATAGGATGTGAGTCTGAAATTGAACATCAGATTTATTTTTAATTCATTTAAATATATCATTTGGTGCAAACTGCATGTGTTTATCTTTTTTGATTGCTGAGTAATATTCTATGGTGTATATGTACCACATCTTCTTGATCCACTCATCTATTTTTGGGCACTTGGGTTGTTTCCATAGCTTAGCTATTGTCAATAGTGCTGCTATAAACATAGGCGTGCAGGTGCCCTTTGGAATTACTGTTTCTGTGTCATAATCAATACAAAGTAAAAATCAAAATCAACAAGCAACTATAAACCAGAGACAAACTACAAACTACCCCACTATGGTGGGGAGGGAGGAGCGGGGAAAGGAAGGACTAGAGTCCAAATAAGGGGGGAGATGCAATTGTATGGGGAATATAACCAAAATGAAAATGCATACATTGTGCAAAGATGAAAAAAGATGTAGGAATTATATAAAATAAATTATTTAAATAAAAAAACATATAGGAGAAAATAAAAAAACATATAGGAGAAAATAAAAAATATATATATATATATATATATATATCATTTGGAATGGTACTCTAACATATATTACTCTAAGATTCAAATAGCATTTATTTCTTCAGTGTGATCCCTCATCTTAAGCAGGGCATGACCTACTGCTTCCTAACATGTAGACTTAAAATGTCAAAACAGATCTTGTGTCATGATGTAACTTGATAAGCCATTCCTGACATGAGGATTTTTGCCAAGAAACACCCTGAAACAACCAACACCAATGGAGTTTACAGAGCTGTCTCTTAAAACAGCATCTTGTTAAAGGCTCTTTCTTCTTCTGATACCCATTGTGACCTGATCTGCACACACTCAGCTGGTTATAGCAGAAACTAGGATGAAAGTACAAATAAGGGTCTCCTGGAAGGGACTGGATGTCTGGGATTGTTCCTATAGCTAGACACAGGCCCTGTGAACACTCATCCCACAAAGGGCTTTAAAGTCTTTTAGGTCAGTCAGGTATGGGCTGCACTAGAGTAGTATTCGCCCCATGTTCTCTGCTCTACAATAGTGCTCCACAGATAGACCAACAGCCTTTATGCTGCTTGAGGCCTTGCTATAGAGAATTCCATTTCTGACTTATGAAACATTGAGCCCTGACTCCTCTCTATACCTCTAGCCAGCTCATCCTTTGGTCTTGTGAACAGCATAATTTTTTTCTTAACATAAGCCCTTGAGAACTTTATTTTGTTATTTGATCTTTTTTCTGGCCTCAAGAGCTGATCCCCACCTCCAAGGTGATTACATCAAGTATGGACACCACACTGCACCAAGTTATCAACTCCCTAGAACTAGAAGCTAATTTCACTGAATTGCGTAGTATGAGGTATCATAATCAGCTGATGGAGATGGTCTGTGCCCACCCTAGTTTTGAGGTTAGCCCTGAAGTAAGAGTCAGGCAAAGTTTGGAGCAGCTCTCCTCACAGCTGACTCAAAAAAATGTAGTTCCACTGTTTAACTCAAAAAATGGTTCACTTTGTGACCTAGTCTATGGATGTTATAAATAATTTATTGTAAAAAGTTTTATTTTGTAAATATTTTTGATGATCTCTATATTATTTCATCCTGTTTCATTATTTCTACTTTTATAAAATGAATGTGATTTAGGGCCTCCCCGGTGGCACAGCAGTTGAGCGCTGGGTTGCGAAGCTGCCCACGGCCTCTGTGGCGCCGGTTCGATCCCCGGGAGAAGGTTCCCACATGGCGCGCAGACCTCTCCTGGCGCCCGCTGCTCCCCTCAGCAGTGTACTTCAGTCCTTCTGCCTGCTCTGCTCCCTGCTCTGGCTCTGGTGAATTCTCTCACCCTCCCGTGCTTCTGACTGTACCCAGTGCATGTACAAACAAACAAACAAATAAATAAATAATGCATGCCTCTTTAAAAAAAAAAAAGAATGTGATTTAGACTTTAATACATGTACAAAAGTAAGGGTTTGCTTCTACCCTTATCAAGTCCATTCTTCAAAGAATGAGTACCTTTTTCATCTGGAAATTTCCGTAGGTATGTGAGCAAGGAAAATAAAAAAAAAATGGATGGGTTATATAAATCTATTAAATGACATCTATATTGAAATTATTATCCACAGTTTATAAATATGCATTGTGTCCATTTTTCTTCATTTGATTCAGTCTCAGTCCCTATGTTAGGAAAGAAACTGTGGATGAGTGATTTTTTTGTAGTTATTATGCATTTTCCATATGCAAAATCACTTTTATTTCCAGAAAATCCCATAGTTTGGGAGAGAACATACAAAATTAATAGCCAGAATTTGTACAATGTTATCAATTTCAGTTAGATTAAAAGTGGGAGTGTGTGAGATGGGGAAATGGGGAGGAGGCTATTTTATTTTTAATGCTTGGGCGTGGGAGGATCTGGTTATCAGTTTCCTATGAAATGCACTTCACACTGAGGGGTTCTGTGCTTGTCTAAATTATTCAAGGGAGCGTCTGTGACTCTTTCATTACTTACACATGAACTTGGTGACTTACAATAACACTACATGATCCAATCCCAACTTGTACTTTTCCGGTGGGACAACATAACATCCCTACCTCCTGGAGACTTGCAACACCTTTTCCACACTGGTAAGATTGTTTTCTGGTCTATGTAGAAGCAGCAACTACCAGGCAGCACATGAAGTAATGGGTGCATGCAGGGTGTGTCAGCTCTCACCCTTATCTGGTGACAAATTAGTTCATGTGAATAACTGCTAACTTGCGCTTTCTAGCCACTGAACTCAGAGAAGGATATGTGTTGTCAAGTCCAGGGCCATGTGATGGTAAACATTCAATTTTCCAGAAGATTGAGAAAGGAGCAAATATGAGATTTAATTGTTTCAGAGTACATTTTTTCTGGATAATGGACAAGTTCTAAGTTAAATATCTCTAGACTGGTTTAAAAACTGAAAAAAATAGTTTCACAAGTTTTCATTCCAATGTTTCTTCTTCAACTCTTTCAACTAAACCATGAATCTTTTTTCTAACAAGACAATCTATTGATCTATGTCTAAATTAAGATTTTAATCACCCCTTAAGACCTATTTCTGAAGGGTCAAAAGAGAACAATTAGACAATATGAGAAAGAATATATTGCTATCTCATGATCACTAACATATTCTCAAACAGGTTTACCTGTTTATTAGTTTATTTTCAAATTTTGTTGCATGCCATTGAGTTATCTCTTTTTTTGGTCTTCCTTTATAGCCTTTGGGTCCTGCTTCCCTCTCCCCAGAAACGTAGTTTCCAATCGGTTGTCCCATTTAGTTTCATTTCCTGTAAAGTTTTTTATTAAATCAACAGGGTCTTGTAGCTTTTGGTTCAAAATTAACATCCATTTTGTAAACCTTTGTCTTGCTTATATTGGCAACTTCTTTTTCTATGCTTGATGTTCTGTGTATACAGAGACTCTGATCCCTATTCTATGAATAACCAAATAAAAAAAGATTCCTGAGCAAGAGAGTGATGGAACACAAAAGAAGAAAGTAACTTTGGGAGGTAAGCCTGTCCTGTGGTATTTGATACTAAGCCATTGTCATGCTTAAATACTTATGAATTTTTGAATTTTCAAGTAACGGCCTGGTCTTCTTTTTGTCTTTCTGAAAATTTGTGAGATTCACCTAAAGTTAATAACTTTCATATTTCATTATATAGTCTAATTATATAGTCAGTTTTATAAGAGTCTAATTTATCTTTCAGAATTAATATGCACAAATTCCCAAAAATTAAATCAATCAAAGTACAGAGGTATTTTAATTTCATTTCATTTATTTTAGTGTAAAAAATATAATACTTTAAAAGAAACACCATGTACAAATTAAGTCATAATTCATATGGTTCATAATGTTGTCATTAGAAATTGACCAGTGATCTTTTGACACTTACCAAACATTGTTCTATTTTTATTATTGTTAATTTATATTCCCTTTACTCAGTAATGGATGAGAATATGGCTAAAATAAGTGAAGTAATGGAGAAAGGATAAAAGAAAAAAAAAGGAAGGGTAATAGAATAAAAACATATGGGCCTGTATTTACATAGTTTGCAAGCATACTTAAATTGGGCTCTAAGGCCCCTAACAGCCAAAGCAAAGAAAGGGAGATATGCACTGCTATATAGCTCTTGGTACTGGATGTGAAGAAACATACTAGCTCCTGAGGGAAGCAAACATATTATTCTTGTATTAATTTCTCAAGGAAATCTTGCTGATAAGCCCTCATATGGGAAACACTGAGTGATGTCACACTCAGAATACTTCCTGGAGTTCTGCAGTTGGAGATGCCATCCAAGGAGACTTATAAACTAAGACTACAACATTAAAGCATTGAAACATTAAAGCACAATATAATTTAGCAATTTTTAAAACCAAGTTTGGGGCCTCCCCGGTGTCACAGCGGTTGAGCGCTGGGTTGCGAAGCTGCCCACAGCCTCTGCAGCGCAGGTTCGATCCCCGGCTGCTCCCCGGCCACCAGAGGAGAGTCCCACATGGCGCGCAGACCTCTCCTGCCGCCCGCTGCTCCCCTCAGCAGTGTGCTTCGGTCCTTCTGCCTGCTCTGCTCCCCGCTCTGGCTCTGGTGAATTCTCTCACCCTCCCGCGCTTCTGACTGTACCCAGTGCATGTATAAACAAAACAAACAAACAAACAAATAAATAAAAACATGCCTCTATTAAAAAAAAAATCTTAAAAAAAGATTTATTAAAACCAAGTTTGAAGCCTTCTCAGTACAACTGGAGGAGAAGCATAAATGGAATGTTTAACCTTTAGACGGTTCTTTTGGTGCTAGATAACAGCTTACTATGGCCTTTTCCATGGAGGATATGATGGGGCAGTGGAAAGCCAATCATGTGAAGAGTTAATTGAAAGCACATCAATTTTCTAGACCAAAGAAACTTAACTACATTCACTTGTCACAACCAAACTACTGTTGAGTAGCTGCCTAGCTCCACATTGATGGCTGTCCCACCTCCCCACAGAGTTAGGCCTTGGGAATAAGCACAAACAAAACTTTCTACAACAAACTATCTCCAGCATATAAATCAGAATATGTACCTTATGCAAACAGAGACCAGTAGATACAGGTGGTCTACCCTGCTAGATCATTCCAATGGAGTTACACAGACTTGGATTTCAACAGCTCTGTGGACAGGGAAAACCAGGCAAAGCACCCCACTCAGCGCTGCATATCATTGACTGTTTTGTATATTTTAAGCTCTGTGAAGTGGTGTGACTCGGTCTCAATCAGACAGAGTCAAGTGCTTGTGACATGAGGTACTTTCCTGTGTTGTCCTATCCTGATCATTTCTCAGGAAGTGGGTCTCTGAGCTTCCCTCCTTAATGATATACACAGTCAACCCTTATTATCTCCACAAAGAGTGGGTGTACTTCTGTTTCTGTGATACAATAAGGTGTTTAAATTTTGGCAAATCCCTTCCTATTCCCCTTTATAAACTGCCCTTTTCAAATAAATAGCATTTTTTTCCAGTCAAATTCATCTTCCCGACCAAGAACTAAAAAAAATCAAGATCCATGTTTATTCAGTATTACATAGTGAGAGAAATCTTTTTCAATTTATGTATGACTCATTAATAGGAAATAGAGAAATCCTTCAAACAAGTTTAATAAGATAGCTCAATATCTTCATGACAACAACAACAAAAATACAACTTGAATATGAAACTTTTCTGAAAATTCCTAATACCATTTGTTTAACTTGATACTCTGTGGGCTAGGCAACTTTACTTCTAAGGGTTTAAGTGAGGAGAAAACTCTTGCTCTGATAAGTGTAGAATATTCCTCCTAATATCCGAGTAAACTGGTAACAAGCAAATTCACAGCCTAAGCCTGCATTTGATATCTTTTCAAAGGATCAAAATATTAAACTGCAGAAATTGTTGCTATATTTGATCTCTCTTATTTTGAGTTCTATCTCGATGATTTTTGAACTGCTTCAAGATCTTCTAGATGCATACATCCTGCCAAAAAGAATAAAGGGAATGAGTATATACTAGTGCTTATGTGTAACCAGAAAACACACACTACTAGGATATTGATATATGTAAGTAATATTTTCCCACATTGATCTCACAGAGGGCCGTTTCACATTATTAAATTTTTTATGCAAATGCTTTTGCAAAAGAGTATTCCACTTAATTTAATACAGCTCTCCTTAAGAAGAGCAACAACAAAAAAAATATGTCTCAGTACAAATTGGCTCCAGGTAAGGCATAAAATCATATCCTGCTGTTCATGTTTCTGGAGACAATAATTTTTGTTCCTAAAATCAGAGGAAAAAAGTGATGTTAAAATGCTTATCTTATTGGAGTCTAATATCCAATCACGCTGCACATTAGTGGCATTGAAAAGAGGAAAAATCAATGGGATATATTCTTGTTCAGAGGGCCAAAGTGGTTGGTGAAGTATCCACCTGGGTAAGCAACTATATATTTACCTTGCCAAACTACTTCTCAGTTCTGGGTACGAAAAACAAAGAGCTTCAAAGTAAAAAGAGTACTCTGTGTGTGTGTGTGTGTGTGTGTGCATAAATCAAATAATTACATAAAATTTGACTTGTTATGATTTGGAAGAGAGGGCAAATAAAAGCTAAGATGACAAATGTTTGTTTATGTGAAATTCCCAGAAAATATGTAGTTGATGCTTAAAATACAGTCCTTTAGGTTTGGTCAGCTTCTTTTTATTTGGGGCCATTATAATAAGGTGCTGGAGCTGGAAATGCACTCATTCCCAGATGAGCCCCTAAAAACCTGCAATGCATAGATTTGAAAATAAACAGATAGCTGATTAGGGTAGGAAAGTTTCCAGAAGCTGATCCGTGACACATATCTAACAAGCACATTGAATTCTGCTGTATTCCTTATCAAAAGTCAACCTGGAACCATTGTGCTACCAACCCAGGAAGAACATTGATGATGGACTTTTTAACTTAGAACTCCTGATGATGGGCTTTTCAACTTAGAACTCAAAAGTGTGTAGCTGCCAAGCATAGGTCACTATTTTCTAGAATTTGCTATTTTTTTTTCTTTTTTGTGATTTCCCTTTGAAGGGACCCCCCCATTTGGGAAAAGAGTATACTCAATCTCAAAGAACTAAAGAAAACAACTGTCCACTTGCGGGAAAGGGACAGTAAACACACTACCTCTATTCTATCTTTGGTTTGGTTGCATTTAAAACAGATTCAGAAGAGCCAGAGTTTTCTGAGTCCTCCACTTCCTCTCAGCAAAAAAGGCAGGAGATGAACATCATCTTAGCTGAAGGCAAGATATAAAAAACTCCAAAACTTCCTCAAATTGATGCACCATGTATTTGTTTTTTTTTGAAAGATGCACCATATATTTCTAATGTTTCTCTTAAAAATAAATTTTGTACCACTAAAGTGTAGATCTATGAATTACACATTTTTAGATTCACAGGTTGTTTGAAAGAATTTGCAGTATTTGGTGTTCCTATGCATTGCACAGGACCTTTAGTTTTAAACATTTGGACTTGGAAGCAAAATAGATCATCTTTCCAATGACACTAATAATATTATGCTTTCAAATACTGATGCCATTTGTACATAATAATTGCTTTATGAAGAATCCTGTATGGGAAGAAAAGATTGACAAGAACACAATAACCCTATATTTATAGTTCTAGCTTCCAAAGTAATTACAGAGGCCACTCTGAGAAAATATATTTGAGGCAGGAATTGAAAATGAGGAGGTCTGGCACTTTGTGGGCTCATTTCTTATTTTCCAACTTCACAAACGGCTCAGAGCCTAATGGTCATCATTTGTAATTGGGAAATGTAGCATCAAAGGTTTCAAGGGGAAGAGGGTAACTTCCAGAGTTGACACTAAATCTGTTTGTGGGCAACATTAAGTAATATTGACATATATCATGGAAAGATGGAGAATGTCATTCATTAAATGTTGCTTTAGTTATCTACTTTCAAATACCATAAAATATGATCAATATTTCTTTCATTTGAAGCTAATTTCATACATAATATTCTTTTTCATTTTTGTTTATTAATTATTTAATTTAATTATTGTTATTTAAATATTAATTATTTGTTTTTTTTTAAGATTTATTTATTTATTTATATAAGCACTGGGTACAGTCTGAAGTGCAGGAGGGTGAGAGAATTCATCAAAGCCAGAGCGGGGAACAGAACAGGCAGAATGATGAAATACACTGCTGAGGGGAGCAGCAGGTGCAGCAGGAGAGGTCTGTCACTCCATGTGGGACCCTCGCCGGTGGCCGGGGATGGAACTGGTGCTGCAGAGGCTGCTGGTAGCTTCACAACCCAGCGCTCAACCACTGTGTCACCAGGGGAGGCCCTTGTTTGATTTTTATTGAGGTAATATTTGGATACCCCCTTGAAGTATTGCCACCTATATGCCTACCACCAAATTACCCATAGTTCATCAACACAGTCAATTGTACTTTCTCCTCTCTTTGATTCTTACCTCTCCCTCATCTGTTCCCCGCATTGGTACTTCAGTTCTGTTGTCAGCTATCAAGAGCTAATTTTTAATTTAGTCTTAACTCTCTTAGTTTAGTTATTTTACTCACATGCTAGTGACACCATCTAGTATTTATCTCTGTCCTTTTGATTTTTCACTTAGTATTATCCCTTTCATCTCCATCTATGTTGCCACAAATGGTAACAGTTTCTCCTTTTTGATTGCTGAGAAATATTCCATTGTGTATGTATGTATCTACCATATCTTCTTGATACACTCAGATGTTTCGGGGCACTTAGGTTGTCTCTATAATTTAGGTATAGTAAATAGTGCTGCAATAAACAGGGGAGTGAAAGTTTAGTGTTTGTTTTTTTTTTTAATTTTTTGTGTAGTTGCCTAGGTGTGGAATTACTGAGTTGAGTGGCAGATCAGTTTCTAATATTTTAGACTCCTCTATACTGATTCCCATAAGAGCTGGAGCAGTTTGCTTTTCTACTAGCAGTGTAGGGAGATTGGCCTATATTATTTTATTTTGTGTTTTCTTTGTTTTGGTATTAGAGTAATGTCCTTATGAAAGTATTCCCTCATTTTCATTTTTTGGAAGTTTAAGTAGGATAGACATTTGTTCATCTCTGGAGCTTTGGTAGAATTCACTTGTAAAGCCGTTTGGTCCTAAACTCTTACATTTTGGAAAGATTTGATTACTGTTTCAATTTTCATCCATGTGAGGGCCTCCCCGGTGGCACAGTAGGTTGAGCACTGTGCTGTGAAGCTGTCCGCAAACTCTGCAGCAAGGGTTCGATTCCTGGCTGCCCAGGGAGAAACCCACATTGTGTGGCAGACCTCTCCTGCCTTGCCCACTGCTCCCCTCAGCAGTGTCTTCTGTCCATCTGTCTGTTCTGCTCCCTGCTTTCTCTGGTGAATTCTTTCACCCTCCCTCACCTCTGACCTGTACCCCAGTTCTTGTATAAATAAATAAATCTTCAATTTTCATCCATGCGATTGGATTGCTCAAGGTTTCTATGTCTTCCCTATTAGATCTTAGTTTATTTTATAGTTCCATAATTTTTTCTATTCCTTCTATGTCATTGAATTCATTAGCATATAGATGTTCAATGTAGTCTATCTTAATCTCTATTGTGATTTCTCCACATTAGTTTTTGATCCTACTAATTTGAGATTGCTACCTTATTTTCTTGTTGAGACTTTATAGAGACTTTTCTATTTTGCTTATTTTTTTCAAAAAAAAATTTTTGGTTTTGCTGATCATTTTGGGCTGTCTTCTTGACTTATTATAATTACTTCTGGTTTAATTTTTATTACTTCTGTTTCTACTGGCTTTGGGTTTGTTTGCTCTTCTTTATCTAATTCCTTGACTTGAGTTTCTAATTCCTTGAGTTGAGGTCTTTCTTGTTTCCAGATGTGGACCTGAATTCCTATATACTCCCCTGAGTACTACTCTTGCTTCATCCCCTAAGTTTTGGATAGTCATATGTTAATTCTCGTGTGCCTCAACATATTTTTTAATTTCCTTTGATTTCCTCATTATCTCAGTAGTTTTTAAATAGTATGTTTCTCAGTCTCCATGTATTAAAGGTTTCCCCTGCTTTCTTTTGGTAGTTGATTTCTAGTTTGATGCCTTTATGGTCTGAAAAGAGGCTATATATTATTTCAATCTTTGTGAATTTGTTCATACTTGTTTTGTGACCCATAATTTGGTCTATCCTGGAGAATGCCCCATGTGCCTTTGAGAAAAATTTATTCTGTGTTTTGATGGTATGGTGTCCTATACATGTCTATGAGATTAATGAAGAACTGAAGACATGTCCAGATAAGTAAAACTGAGATGACACACAATACCTAACAAAACAGAAAACAGCAAAGGAGAAATAGAGAAATCAAAAAAGATAAAAGAATAAAAAAGATTTATTATATGATCTAACATATCCTCTCCTATATATCTACGCAAAGAATACAAAAACACTAATTCAAAGGGATATATGAATTTCTGTTTCATTGCAGCACTATTTGAACACTGAGAAATTTAAACTGTCATTAAAAGAAATTAAATAATGTTTATTAAAAGAAAATATATCCCATGTTCATAGATCAGAAAAGTTAATATTGTTAAAGTGGCAATACTTCCCAGATCAATTATAGATTTAACACATCTCTAGGAAGATCCCAGATACCCGTTTTGCATAAATTGATAAGCTGGTTATGAAATTTATATGAAAATGTAAGACTAAGTGTAGCTAAATCAATCATGAAAAGGAAGAAAGTTGAAGGACTCATATTTCCTCCAATTTGCTACAAACCTAGAGTAATCAAGACTGTGAACTAGCAGAAGAATAGACATAGAGGGCCTCCCCTGGTGGCACAGGCAGTTAAGTGCTGCATTGAAGCTGTCTGCACCCACTGCAGTGTTGGTTTGATCCCGGCTGGGAGGTGAGGGTCCCACATGGCGCAGCAGATCTTTCCTGTCATGCCCACTGCTCCCTTCAGCAGTGTATTTCATCAGTCTGCCCATTCTGTTCCCTGCTTTGCCTCTGGTGAATCCTCTTACGCTCCTTCAAATCTGGCCTGTACCCCAGTTCTTGTATAAATAAATAAATAAATAAATAAATCTTAGGGAAAAAAGAATAGACATAGAGGTCAATGGAATAAACTCAAAAAACTAGAAATAAATCATCACATTTACAGTTAATTCATTTTGAACAAGACTGCCATTTCAATTTAATGGGGAAGAAATATTTTATTTCAATTAATGGTACTAGGATGCTTGCATATTTATTGAAAACACAATGAAATTACAACTATAACTCAGACCTCTAAAAAATTTGAATCAAAATGGATCTTAAAACTTAGAATAAATCTTTTTTTATTCTTTTATCTTTTTTTTTTTTTATTTCTCTATTTCTCCATTACTGTTTTCTTTTGTGTTAGGTATTGTGTATCATCTCAGTTTTACTTATCTGGAGATGTCTTCATTTCTTCATTAATGTAAGTTCTAAACTATAAAACTCTTAGAAGAAAACAAAGCATGTCTTCATAATCTTGGATTAGACAATAGTTACTTAGATATGACACCAAGATCATAAATAACCAAATAGGAACTAAATATATTAGCTTTCATAAAAATTATAAAACAAGTGTATTTCAAAAAATACCTAAAGAAAGCATATAGAAAACCCATCGTCTGGGGGAAAATATTACAATTTTTTTTTTATCTGATAAGAGGTGTAGCTAGAATATACAAATAACTTTAACAATGCAAAAAAAAATAATAATAGGGCCTCCCTGGTGGCACAGCGGTTGAGCGCTGGGTTGCGAAGCTACCCACAGCCTCTGCAGTGCTGGTTTGATCCCTGGCTGCTCCCAGGCCACCGGAGGAGGGTCCCACATGGCACACAGACCTCTCCTGCAGCCCGCCGCTCCCCTCAGCAGTGTACTTCGGTCCTTCTGCCTGTTCTGCATCCTGCTCTGACTCTGGTGAATTCTCTCACCCTCCCGTGCTTCTGACTGTACCCAGTGCTTGCATAAATAAATAAATAAATAAATAAATAAATAAATAAATAAATCTTAAAAAGAAAAAGAAAAATAGCACAGTTTTAAGTGGTTAAAATAAATTGAGAAAAAGTTTCTCCAAAGGTAGATAAATGACCAAAAAGCACATGAAAAATACTCAACATTCTTAGTCAATAGTAACATGAAGATATAAATCACATGAAGTACCACTTTACTCACATTGTTATAGTTCTAATAAAAAGATTATGGTAATTGTTGGTGAGGTTAGAACCTTGATACACTATTGGTGAGAATGTAAAATGTCATGGCCACTTTGAAAAACAGTTGAAGGGCCTCCCTGGTGGCCTAGGGGTTAAGTCTCAGTGCTATCACATCTAATCCCTGAGTTTGATCCCTGGCCAGGTAGCTAACCCACATGGCACAGCAGAACTCTCGGGCCTTCCCTGCTGCTCCCATGAGCAGTGTATTTCAGTAAATTTGCCTGTTCTGCTCCCCACTCTGACTCTGAATACTCTCACCCCACACACCTCTGGCCTATACCCTAGCTCTTCTATGCAAAAGAAAAGAGAAGAGAAGAAAGGAGAGGAGAGGAGAGGAGAGGAGAGGAGAGGAGAGGAGAGGAGAGGAGAGGAGAGGAGAGGAGAGGAGAGGAGAGGAGAGGAGAGGAGAGGAGAGGAGAGGAGAGGAGAGGAGAGGAGAGGAGAGGAGAGGAGAGGAGAGGAGAGGAGAGGAGAGGAGAGGAGAGGAGAGGAGAGGAGAGGAGAAGAAAATCAGCTTAAATATTACTCAAAAAATGAAGTATAGAGTTATTATATGATTAGGCAATTGCACTATTAGGTATAAAAACAAGATAAACCTATACATAACTGCTCACTATTCTGATTCTGATTATGTTAATATAATAAAAATGAGAAGAATTACATTTGCATCAAGTGATGATGCATATTCCTTACAATGGACTAGTATTCTGTCATAAAAAGAAATGAAGAATGTTTCAACATAGATGAACCTTGAAAAATTATGCTAAATGAAAGAAGACGTTTATAAAGGTCATACTATTCTGTGGTTCAATTTGTATGATATAGTCACATAAGCAAATCCACAGATGCAGAAAGCAGGTTAGTGGGTGCCAAGGGTTGAGATCAGGGGTGAATTGGAGTAAATGCTAGTAGGTATAGGGTTTTGCACTGGGGTATTTAAAATGTTCTAAAATTCAAAAGTAGGGATGATTGTACAACTTTGTAAATATACTAAAAATGAACAAAAGCACTAAAAACCACTATGAATGTGTGAAATGTATGCTTTGTGAATTAAATCTCAATTAAAAAATAAACAATTTTAAAACACATTAAAATATCTAAGGCTAATGAACAGAATCAATAGAGATTTGAACATTGACTATTCCAGATTAAATAAGGCAGCCATATTGTCCATAACATCTTGTATTCACTTACCAGAGAAAAGCTTTAAACTGGTAATTTCAATAATCCAAAAAAGACAAATGTTGAGACTTCTCACATTAAGAAAACCATGAACCAAGAATTGAAAGAAATACTACATTAGCAAATGAATATAGAAAAATCATTTCAAAATCTTAAAAATGGAAAAATTTATTCAGTGAAGAAATAAAAATAAACTTAATAAAATGAGCACTAGAGCCAACATGTTCAAAATGCAAATTAGGTAGATGATAGGACTTAGAGATTCACAAAAATGAAGAAAAGGAGGTAAAACTAAAAGTATTTAAGAGATATACTGAACAGACTATGAGTTTCCACATATGTCTGATGGAATGAATGCTGGAGAAGAAATATCTGGTTATCTGAATATTTTTCATAATTAAAGAAATTCATGTTTTTATAGTAAAAATGTACTATTGATCCTGAGAGAAAAAGATAAAATTAAATTCACAACTATGAACATCTTTAGGAAAATTCAGGGAAATGAATGAAACTTAAAATGGACTATAGTGAAAAGAGATACTGCTTATGAAGCAACAATAATTTGACTAACACCAAACTTCTCATTAGTAAAAATACATTGCAGAAGACAAAGTAGTATAACATTTTTAAATACTGAAGGAAAATAATCACCAACTTAGAATTTTACTCTCAGTTAAACTGTTATTTATCAGTTAGGAGAAATATATAAGAATGTGTAAAGACTAAGTGAATTTACCATCCTACTTCCTCATCTACAGTACTATTAAAAATGAAATTAGGGGCCTCCCCTGGTGGCGCAGCAGTTGAGCGCTGGACTGCAAAGCTGCCTGCAGCCTCTGCAGTGCCAGTTCGATCCTCGGCCAACAGCAAGGGTCCCACATGGTGCACAGACCTCTCCTGCCGCACCCGCTGCTCCCTCAGCAGTATATTTTGTCAGTCTGCCTGTTCTGTTCCCTGTTCTGGCTCTGGTGAATTCTCTCACCCTCCTGCGCTTCTGACTGTACCCAGTGCTTGCATAAATAAATAAATAAATAGATAAATAAATAGATAAATAAATAAATAAATCTTAAAAAAAAAACTAAATTAATCATGAATAAAAGTGAATTCAGGGCCTCCCTGGTGGCGCAGCGGTTGAGTGCTGGGCTGCGAAGCTGCCCACAGCCTTGCAGCACCTGTTCAATCTCCGGCCTCCGGGCGAGGGTCCCACGAGGTGCGCAGACCTCTCCTGCTGCCCGCTGCTCCCCTCAGCAATATACTTCATCAGTCTGCCTGTTCTGTTCCCCACTCTGGCTCTGTTCCCCACTCCCGCGCTTTTGACTGTACCCAGTGCTTGTATAAATAAATAAATAAATCTTTAAAAAAAAAAGTGAATTCAAAGAAAAAGATAAGCACAAACATAGACACACTATCATGTTCTATCTATATCCATATGTGTATACATGTGTTTTCATATATATATAAAGTTAGATAGATAGATAGATAGATAGATAGATAGATAGATAGATAGATAGATAGATAGATATTACTTTCAAAAACTTGAATAATATAATGATAGGTTTGGTGACAGTACTGAAAAGAGTTCAGAGCAAACATGTCCAATGTAGAATGCTTGGCTGGTTTTATGGCAGTCTGAATAAATACATTCACAGAGCAAGAATGGAGGGGGGGTAGTCAGGAAATTTTCCTAATGTCTCATAAATTATGGATTATATGCAGGGGATGCATAAAATTCTACATCACACTCCATTTGTGAGGGGTATATATTGATTTTAAGAAGGTCTGTGGACTATAAGAGGCCTTGAGTCAGTACCATAAGGAGAAAAACAAACCAAACCAACCAGCTAGCCAACAACAGCAAAATCAAAGCCTGAGGATTTCATATAACAACCTGCAGAGAGGAAAACTACTACATGGACTGGGTAAGAGTATATACTTTGAACTTTACCTTCTTCTTCAGTCTTTTCTTTCTGACATTGGCAGGTGACAAGAAATGTTGACTTCCAAGGCTTCTTATGACAATGTTGTTAATTGAATTCACAGTCACCCTTTTCCCTGCACATGGACTACTTTCCTCACAGAAAAGATCAAATCAAAGAAAGAAATTTTTGTCACAGCATGATATAAGCCAGATCTGGGAACTGAAGAAATGGGAGTAGCCACACATGTGTGATTCCCTTGAGAAAAGAACAATCTATTAAAGGAGGTAGACATATAAGCAATGTCAAATCAGGTCATGAAGGAATGAATTCTTGAATGTATAGGAGATGGCAGGAGCACATAGAGAGGCCTTTAACACAATAGAGGAGATGGAAGAAAGCAGTCAAGGAAGATTTCCAAGAGAAGGTGCTCCTAGGCTGAGTTATAAAGTTTAAGTTATAAGGGCCAACCATGGGAAAAATTATGAGGGAAGAGAGAAGTATGAACAAACACAACTGGTCTGCAAGATGTCGTTGGGGACTTAGAGATGACACTAGACCAAAAATTTCAGAGACAAAGTTAGGAGAACTACCAAAGATGAGCTCACAGAATCAGAGGAATTAAGATTGTAGAGGGCTGGAATGCTTTCTGGAGGTAATGACTAGGATGACAAAAAGTAACTGAAAGGTTAAGGCAGTGGGATGGTCAGGTAGATTCCTCTTGTAGTTGTCTAGAAAATGAAATTTGGGGGGAAAGTTGGCAGGAAAGGAGGAAACTGGGATGACAAGATCTGTTAATCAGTTCTTATAATATTGCTAAGAGATAATAAAAACTGAATTGAGTTCCCCAAGTATGAGGCTATTTATGAGGTAAAATTAGTAAGACTTCCTGAGAGATTAAAGGAAAATAGTGGTGACAGAGGATTACAAAGTAACTCCCCAGTGTATGACTGGAATAACTGTAGGTGATACCACAAAAAAAAAAAAAAAAAAATCACAAAGCCTATGGAAGGAAGCTTATTTTCAAGGTAAAGCTAGCAGTATTAGGCAGGTTGAGTTTGAGGTGCCTCTGGGACTCCACGTAGAGATGACTAGGAGGCCCTGAGCATGAGCATGAAGTTTGATGAGAGGTCATAGTCCCAGAAGGCAAGATGTAAGTCATGTATATCTAAAAGTAGGTAAAATCTGAGTCTCCCTGGTGGTGCAAGGGGTTAAGATGCAAACTATGAAGCTGTCCACAGCACTGTAGCACAAGTTTGATCCCGGCCGGCCAGGGAGCATCCCACATGACTCATCCTGTCTCGCCTGCTGCTCCCCTCAGCAGTGTATTTCACTCAGTCTGCCTGTGCTGCTCCCCACGATGTCTCTGGTGAATCCTCTCCCCACCACACACATCTATGGCCCATACCCCAGTTCTTGCATGCATAAATAAATAAGTCTTTTTTTTTAAAAAAGTAGGTAAAATCATGTAATTTTAATGAGCTTACCCAAGAATGAAGAGAGGGAAATGAAAAACTCTGAAAACCCCCAACAATTAAGGGGGTTCCTCTCCATTTCTTTGAGGTAAATCAGAATGTTTAGAGTAACTTGTCACCCATCATCACATTGAGGAAAAATTTGTTATCTGTTCACAGTGCCCTAGGTACAGGATTTTTCTGACAATGACAAATAAACATATTGGCACCAAACTACGTCTGAGATTAAAAACAAAATTTAGACCTAAGTGGTCTAAATTTCTTTTCCTTTCTGTGTTGGTAAAATGTGATATCCTGACCCATTGATGCTCATCTTCGCCAATTTTTTTCTGAAATCAATGGGATGTTAGTTGACATGACATGACATGACATGACATGACATGACATGAAATGAAAAAGATGTAAATGAATTTGTGCATTTTGTCTTAGCTTGTGTGCTTCAGTAAGCTGCCATGGGACAAGTATGCTACAGACAGAACTGTCCCTTCAAAATGGGTCCCAGAATGAAGACAGATTCAGTGAACCTGGATTCAACCTTCAGTCTGAAGCAAAACCACCTAGATGAGCTCAATATAGATCAGTTACAGTCAGTCTGCAGAGCTGCGAATGAGAGAACAAATGCTTGTGCTGTCGGTTTCTGAACTTCGAGGTTGTTACACAGCATTATATTGGGTAATATCTCATTAAGACATTTGTATACTAAGTGCTCCAGAATTTCTTTCCAGCACCAGGAATCTGATTAGAATTTGGACAAAGGAAATTATTTTTAGGTCGCATTTACAGAGTAATGGCCCTGCTTTTTTTTAGACTGTATGTTCACTTTGGATGAGCTAGCAGATATTTGGGGAAGGTAAGATAGATGTTCTAAGATCCTTGTCCCACTCAAACAGTTCTGAAATAAGGATGTGTTTTAAAACCAATAAACATGGTGGCAGGTAGCAGCACTTCTCATTTCCTCAATCCCATCATCAATCCTGTGTCCTCTGAAAGTAGAGTCAGTGTGTTTTACAATCCAACAATTCTGAAGTCAGGATGTATTCTAGGGGTTGGCATGACTGAAGCAGATCAGGATTGTGAGGTCTGACAAGTGCATTAAATGTCTAAATAGCAATGGTAAATATTGATAGAGTACAGTTAACTGAAAGCAGAGTTGCATCCTCTTAGAAAAACTAAATGTTGCACTTCACATTACAGTATGGTGATGTCAGTGTTTTGTGATATCCTTAATTGCCTAAATGTGTATTCTTTCAGAGCACAGATTACTGTATCATGTAGTAACAAAGCAATTACTTTTAATCTGGAAATTGTTCAGAACAATTCTTAGCAATTGGCCATGGTGACAATGAAAGCTACAAGCTTTCCAATCCAGCAAGGGAAACTGCACAGCATAAAGCAATGATAGATGCACTTTCTTATTTCTTGCCTTGTGAACATTGGCAGCTGAAGACCAAAACAAAAATTTAGTTTCCGTTTATCTGATATTAAACTGTTCTTTTTGATTATAGTTAGTCAACAGTTTCGGCTGCTAACGTTTTCCCACAGAACAACGTGATAATTAGTTGGATAATTGGGAACTATGTCCCTGACCAAGGACTCAGCAGCAAATAAATCATAGATATAACCAATAATATGTCATCCAAGCAAGATACAACAACCATAAACCTCCAAAATCATTTGAATTAGTAAAATTATGACCCCAGTCCCATAAAAATGGGCAAGAATTTACAAATAACACATAAAATTCAAACCTAACATATCATAAATTTGGCCAAACTAAGCTAATGGAAAGATAGCTATTGTAAACATTGAATTGAACTCTTGTAGGATAACGTCTATAGCCCAAATCTTCAAGGAAAGAAAAGCAAGCTGCCATAGTAAGGATAACTGATATGTTCTTTATTACTTAATAAATTTTGTTGCTGTAAATATGCCAAATAAAAGCCAACACTGTTACTTTGAAATGCAAGATTTGGGGGAAGACTATTTAGGACAAAACATCAACAGAATTTAAATTTAAATTGTTGACATTTTCATCTGTTTCCATATATAATTCAGTGACAGGTATATACATATATACAAACACCCACGTCCTCAACTCCACCATGCATTCATATTGTAATTTCTTCAGTGTCCATCCCTGAGCAAAGGGCTATAAGAAGCAATGCCAAGAAAATTCCCTTTAAAAAGATTTCCCCGTTGTGTTCATTTATGCCAGTAATTCTTAGCTACATAGGATTTTTCTTAAAATTGGCACTGTCTGGAGATGTTTTCGATTGTCATGAATGATGGAGCCACTGGTATCTATACTGTAGAAGCCAGGGATGCTGCCAAACATCCTACTATGCTTGGGATAGCATCCTACAACAAAAAAATAACTGACTGTATGAGTAGGGTAAAAGCTGAGAGACCATATTTTACATAAAGATTTGTATTGTTGAAAAAAGACCATGGGTTCAACCATTTAGACTCCTTCACACTTCTTGCTAATCGATTTTATTGCTCATCTGGAAGTACAGCTGGTCAGTAGACCTATCACAGTCACCATGCAGAGAAAGGATGCTGGAGACTTGATTATTTTGTTCGTCACCATGATCTTAGCCCAACACTTGCTTCATTAAGGTGGTTTAATGAATATTTGCTAAATAATTGAATGAACAGATGAAAAAGGAAGAAATAATAAGAAAGGAAGGGGAAAGAAGGATAGGAAGTGGATGTTGCTATGAACAAAGTTTGCTTGAGTTTGATAGCCTTGCTTTCCATGTATTTAGTGTCACCCAGAAAAATCAGTGGGCACAGGTTGAGCTGATATTTACTGTTTACTAATTACTATCACTAATTCCCTATTATGTTTAACTTTAACTTAATATATTAGCAATAGCTAAAGTGTTATTAGTAACCACTATATAATTTTTCTTGTAGCAGTTCACAAGTAGATTTTTATTTTATTAAAGATTTATTTTTATTATTTATGTATACAAGAACTGGGGCATAGGCCAGAGGTGTCAAGGGTGAGAAAATTCACCAGAGACAGAGTGGGGGGCAGAATAGGCAGATTGACTGAACATACACTGCTGAGGGGAGCAGCAGGAGAGACAGGAGAGATCGCTGTGCCATGTGTGTTAGCTCCTTGGCCAGGGATCCAACTCTGGCCACAGTGGCTGGCAATACCTTGATAGTGTTGACTTTAACCCCTGCCCCACCAGGGAGATCCCCACGAGTAGATTTTTTTAAATAATGTCAGTGGCCTTCAAAGTACTCAAAGTTTAGAAGATTATTTTCAAAATAACAATTAGAACATCCAAATAACCTAGGACCTCATTAAAGTTGTACTGCTTGCTAACTTGATTTGCCTTGTCTTTTAATGACTCTCTTTGGTCTCCTGGTCTTTCCCCAACTTTAAGCAATATCCTGAGGCAAGAGAGTCACTCTGGCTACATTGTGGCTGGGGGGACATTCAGGAAGAATGGAAGATAAGCCTGCTGGCCGTGATCACAGGAAAGGAGTGAAGGAGGGGAGGGGACACAGTCATATATATTACTACAGCCACGCTTGGATTTTAGCACCTGTTATCAGAACTTCTCTCTTCTTTCTCAAAATCACTATCCATTTTCAGTATGGACTTCATTATAACAAAAACAAAAAACACCCAAAAAATAAAAACTTACAAATTTCTTTGTAAAAAGCATTTTTACTTTGCCAGAGCCTACCGTAGTTTCTACATAAAAAAGTCAATCATTAAGGAAATGTGAAATTAGTGAATGTTTTGTGAAAACTATTGTGTGCCATGGACTGCAACGGATATTGGTCACAGCAAGAAAAAGAGAGTATGATTTCTGTTCTCCAAGATGGGAAACATGGGATTACCATGAAAATATTTGATCAACTAGTGCAATAGCAAATGAACAAACTAGAGCCAAATACAGCACTGATTGTATCTTCCAGATTTCACCAAAGCAAAGGTGTCTAATAGGACACTAAAACTTTTGGTCAATATTAGGCACGCAGGTAGGTATTCTTGTTTCCCATCACTTCTAAAAGCCATCATGACCACTCTCAATTTGCATTCTGTGAACACTTTATATAATCACCACAGATTAGCTGTCAAGCTTATATGTCATTATGAAAATGGTCCATATTATATAATCATCTGTAGGAAGATATCTCCATGTCTTTTAAACCCAACACATGATAAGTTAATTATTTTCTGTAGAAAGCAAATACCAACCTAAATTAATAATTCTTGCTACTCTCCATTAGCAATCTTCTCAGACTGGGCATTTTTATATTTTTCTCCTGTTTTGATCAAATTTCCATCATCCTTGGTCCATACTCCATCTACCTATTTCTAAGACTTTGGTTGCTTCCTGTGTCAGATGTGCTATCTGTTCAATAAGCTGTTTATAGAATTCTTCCTCATGGGCTGATAGGAAAAGTACTTTTCATATTGAACACAAAAAAAACCCCACAAGACAAAGTAAGCTCAGGGAAAAAAACAAAAATACCATAGCCTATGTCCAGGTGAATGCAGAAACTGCTGAGTTGGGTTGAAATTTTCCAGCCCTGGATGCTTTTCCTCTCATCACCAGCTTCTAAGAAGGAAAATGCAAAGTGAATTAGCCTGTGGAACCCCAATTTCAGGAGTCAGCTGGTGAGCACATCTTTGGAAGAGACTCCTGGGTAGAGCCTGCTTAAGTTGCTGATTTTAGGTTCAGACACACGGACTCTTAAATCTGCCACTCTATTGAGATTTTGTACAAATTCACTCCTCTGAAAACCTTCCTGATAAGACCACTGGATGAATCCAAACTACCTCAGAACCTTGGAGCCAGCCTATCTGTAAGGTGCCAGAATAAACAGACAACTGCCCTAGTTGAAATCATGAAATATCTGGAAGCAGATAATAGTGAGAAAACAGAATTTCAGCTGAAGTTACACAGAAAGAAAAGGCGAGCAAAACAACCATTAGACGTTACCTCGGTGAAAACTGAGTTTCCCTCCTGTGGTCTTCTCCCTGTCACGTCCAAGGAGAAGGAGCCACACACACCCCAGTTGTCTTTGTGTCTCATTGCATCTGATGACCAGTTGGATTGTCATAAAGTAAAACAACATTCCGTGAGTGAGCACTAGGCCAAGGCCCTGAGCAGGGGCCGCGTGAACCCCGGGTGACCAACAGCCACACTGCAGGTAGTAAGTCAAGGAGGCACGAGGAGACACATGCCATTTGCACAAGTCACGCTCGGAAACCACAGAGCCGTGTCAGCTGCCTCTCAAGTGATCTGCGACTCACAGACTCCAGCCTGCTCTCAGCAGAGCTCTGGCCCAGGTGACCGGAGCAGGAACTGTTGACTCTGGAAATGGCTGGGGCTGTATTTCTGTCACTTCACATGATTGAGTCTCCACTGTCCTTTAGTTAATAAAATTGTATTACAGTGCCTGTGGTATATGTACATTTTAGGAAAAGCACGTGAAAATAAAGGGGAACAAAAACCCAGGATAGTTCTGCGGTGATTTTAAGGTATTTTGTTCCCAAGATTTTGTTCTTCATTGGATATATCCATGCATATATATTTTTTTATTTTTTTTATTTTTTTAAAGATTTATTTTATTGATTGATTGATTGATTGATACATACATACAAGCACTGGGTACAGTCAGAAGCGCGGGAGGGTGAGAGAATTCACCAGAGTCAGAGCAGGGAGCAGAGCAGGCAGAAGGACCGAAGTACACTGCTGAGGGGAACAGCAGGCGACAGGAGAGGTCTGCACTCCATGCGGGACCTTCATCCGGTGGCTGGGGAGCAGCCGGGGATCGAACCTGCGCCGCAGAGGCTGTGGGCAGCTTCGCAACCCAGCGCTCAACCGCTGCGCCACCGGGGAGGCCCCTCATGCATATTTTTAAAAGTAGAGCCGGACCATCCTTAGCAACTTTTAATATGTAAATATATGTATGCACATATATATCTATAAATATGCCCATGTAAGCATAAAACTCAATAAAATCCCTATTATGTTATAAATCTTTCATTTACAATTCCTTGTGGCATTTCACGCTTACAAATAATCCAGGGTTTTAATGGCAACTTCATATTTAAATTATAGGGATCTTCCAAAATCCCTTCATTTCATTTAACTAGAAAAATTCTGGTAGCTATATATTTTTTGCTAAATATTTTTACATTTCTTAAATAATGTTTATTACAAATTTCTAAATGAAGAAAAATGTTTTAACAGATTAAGTAAATTTTAAGATTTTTGATATAGCTGACCAAAATGCTTCTTTTTTCATACTGTGTTCAACATTATGCATTATTTTTTTAAAGGTTTATTTATTTATACAAGCACTGGGGTACAGGCCAGAGGTGTGGGAGTGTGAGAGAATTCACCAGGACAGAGCAGAGAGTAGAACAGGCAGAAGGACCGAAAGCACTGCTGAGGGGAGCAGCGGGCCAGAGAGGAAAGGTCTGCTGCACCATGTGGGAATCTCCCTGGCCAGCCGGGGATTGAACCAGTGCTGCAGAGGCTGCGGGCAGCTTCACAGCACTGGTTCAACCCGCTATACCACCGGGGAGGCCCCCTGCATTATTTTTTTAAATAACAATTTTTTATAATAAAATGGTGTTTATTAATGTCTTAATTTGTATTTCTTTAACACTAGTAAATTTTTCATTCTTTAACTTTCTTGGTGCTGTCTTTCCCATTTTTCTCTTAGGTTGAGGTTAAAGATGAATCTTTTTCTTATTTATATATTTAGAACATTGGTAATATATAATGTAGTGAAACTAGACCTCTATTTACAAATGTTGAGAGATGAAACATAAAAATTCACTCTCTCCTAAGTCAAATTTACAAGCTTTGCTTGTTTGATTATTTCAGTTCTGGTGAGGATGATGTCAGTTTTATCTTAGATTATAACTGTAAAATGCAGTGTGTCTCAGGCACTGTCAACCCAGTCTCCACATCTTTACAGGATTCTGAGCCTAAGATCTCATCCCCAAACAACGTGGTGATTAAGGGGGTGGGTTGTGCTATTAAATGTGGACTCAAGTTTTTCCTTTGGCCTACGAGTCATGTGCCATTGGGCAATATACTGTGTTCGGTTTCAGGTTTTTCAGCTGTGGAATGGAAAGAGCAATAACGCCTACATCACAGGGCCTTTTTGCGAGCATTCGATGAGGCCATGCACATAAACGCAGTGAGAGCTAAATGTTCACTGCTCCTAGGCACTGTTTTACAAGCATAATGCCTGACATGCAGTGATGACTTAATAAGTGTTGGCTATATTAAACTAGTATGATTTCACTGTTCTTCAAGGGTTCCATCTAACAACAGAATGAGAAATGCAAAGCCCAAGAAGATAAAGACTAGATTAAGTACCACCCCTTTTAGAACTTTGTGTCATTGATGCTGATTTCTGTCTGGGAATGTGACATATGACACAATAGCAGGTAAGGATGCAGATATGGCATTTCTGAGCTATAAAGCATTTAATCAACAGTGTATGCAGCAGCCAGGAATGCTCACAGTCCTAAATCAGAAAGACAGCCCCCACTCTCACAAGTACACACACACACACACACTCACACACTCAGGGCAAATGTTCCCCAAGGAAGAGATCTTTACTTTCATCTTCCTCCTCTGAACTCAAGTGCCATCCTATCATGGGAATAAAGAAACATCCAGGTGAGTCCATGGCTCCTGGCAATGGCAACCAGATGAAGGAAAAAACAAAACAAAACTATCTTAAGTGTCTGCGAAGCCAGTCAAGCTCGAAGGTATAGCTCCTTCTCTGGGAAGATTTTATTTGGTTTGTCAATTTTTAATTATATAGCAAATTTTAACTCCCACCTCATTCTTGTATAGCAATCAATATGCTTATTCTACTTTCACCTCCTCCCTTCTCCAAAATGTCTCAGTCATGCTATTATAATTTGTCAGAATAAGAAAAAAATTAGTTTCCCCATTCTTTTTAAAGAAATTTAGATTTAGTGGACTTTAAAAATGTGTCTTAAGGGTGTACTAGTTATATTGGTATATTTTGGAATTGACTACTGTCAGGGCCCAGACCTGAGGCCCAGACCTGAACATCCGGGTTCTCGCCTGAAGCAGGTACTGAATGTTAGCTCCAGGGAAGGTTTCAAGTTTCCTATTGTGAAGACTGAAACTTTCCCCCTGCTTGCTACTGTGGCTTGTTTGCATTGGTGGTCTCTCCTTGCTAGAGATAACGAGAGACCTCCTCCTCTGAACCCTATATAACATTGTACACATTCCTGAATAAATGAGACTGGCGATGATCCTGGCTTTGTCTCCACTCCTTGCGTACCCCTGTCCCATACCAAGCCCCTGCTTCCTCCCCCGGGTACCCCGTTGATCTGCCCGGCTGGCCCGGACAGACTACTCCATAATTCCAGCCTGTAGATTTAAGCCATTATTTCTGGAAGGTATTCTTGAATCGTCATTTCATTATTAACTTTTAACCATTGTTTTGTTTTTCTTCTCTAGGGACTTCAACTAGGTATGTGCTAGCTTTATTTCTATACTTGTCACATGCCTCTCTGATTCTTTTTACCTTTGTTTATTGTGTTTTCATTTCTTTGACTCTTGCCCGCCCTCTACTTGATGCCTGTTGTGTTTTCAGCAAATCTATTTTCCCTTATTATTTCATTTTTATTTCTGAGTTGATTTTACTTTTTTACTTCAATTTCTTTCCAGAGCTTGGGTTCTTTATATTTTTGCATCATCCTGGGTTTTGATCTGTATTTTTTAATTTCTGTTTCTAAGAGTTTTATGAAGATGTGTCTGTAAGTATTGATAGATACATAAGTCAGATTGGGCTGTTATAAATTTCTTCTGTTTCGTGATTTTAATTTGGGGAAAACTTTTCAAAACAAAAATGTTTTGTTTCTATTTAGGTTTACTTCTTATAATAACTGTGTCCCAAAGTCTGATATTTTTCATTCATTTCAAAATGTCTTATATTTCCACAGAATATGGGAATCTTTTCAGGTATAAAATACTAGGTATTTTAGTTGAAGAGGCTCACTTATGGTGTATTTGGGGGGAGTGCAAGAGGGTGTCTTCTGATTTTGTGGGACTCTTAAACAGTTTAATAGTTATTGTAATTTTCACCTGTTTGCTATCAAACCTTCAAAGATTGCTGTCCCTTCTGAGTTGCCTGTCTCTTCCAGAAGTGGGGCTTTCCCAGGATGACCTTGTTTGCTCCTGCTAGTTCTCCTGCAACGTTTTTCTTTAATTCCCTCCATCACTATTAAGCTCATTTACTACATCACCTCAGATCTGTTCTCAGTATTTCCTCATTCATGGTGGGAACTCCTTCATAGGTAACTTTAAATAACCATGCGGTATCACAGTATTTGGTTGGATAGTGTACCCTCCAAACTCATGTCCGACCCACTCATTTGAATGTGACATTATTTGGAAATAAGGTTTTTGCTGATAAAATTAAGTTGAGGTCCTGCAGTGTTAAGGTGATCACCAAATCCAGTGAGTTGTCTTTATAATGAGAGTGATATTTGGAGACAAAGAGACACCACAGAGACAAACAGAGAAAAGAAGATCATGCAGTAACATGAAGGGGAAAAAAACATGTGTCTACAGAGCCAGTGATTCCAGTGATGTTCCTACAAGTAATTGAATGTCCAGGACCAGCAGAAACCACCAGAAGCTTGAGAAAAGCACAGAATTGATTCTCCCTTAGAACCTCAGAGGAAGGACAAACCTGCTGACATCTCAGTGTCAGGTTCTAGGCTCTAGAAGCATGAGACCAAATTTATGTTGCCTTAAGCCACTTAGCTGGTGGTAATTTGTTACAGAATCCTTAGGAAACCACCCCCACTAGCCATCACTGGCCGCCCCTTGTTCCTGTGTGGCGCCCATCTGAGCCTGTGTTAATGAGGACCTGACAGCCAAAATTTCTTGTTTGGCATGTTTCATTCCCCCTTAAACACAAACTGAACTTTATAGTGATGCAAGTCTTATGCAAGTCTTGTATTATACTGTTTAGGGTGGACTATGGATGATTTTTTTTTTATATATATTCCTTTTAAGCCTGTATGATTCTGGAGCATTTGTGGACAAATTCAGTTTTAGGAACTTAAAGACATTATTACAGGTAATGTGATTTATTTTTACCAAATCAAGTGTGTGATAGATAATCTGGCATAGCGTGGTCCTTGTTATCAAACTCTGTGCCATTCATGAATCACCATAAATTCGTGGACATCATTCTTCAAAATACTATTTTGGGACCGGGATTTATATGATTACGTAAACTTCCCTGCTGGAAAGGATTATGCTAAGTGAAACAAGTCAAAAGAAGAAAAACAAATACTGTATGATTTCATTCATATGTGGAACATAAAGAAACAAAGCAGAGGAACAGACTAAAAAAAAAAAAAAAAAAAACAACCACTGAAATCTGACTGCAGAACTGAAGTTACCTGAAGGGGAGGGAGTAAGTTGGGAGCAATGGGGGGTTGGGAGACTCAGTGGACTTTGGTGAAGGGTGTAGGTATTTCAGTGTGGGTGTAGTGTGATGACTTCCCTTTATCAAGGTCTGAACCTAAAGCCCTAAAACATGCACAATGTTGCAAACCAACATTACCTCTATAAACATAATTTTAGCATATATATATACAAGCTTCTCTAGTGTTTCTGATCTAGCTGATATATGTGACATTATAATATGTGACCTATATAAACCCATTTTTTCTATTTATGGAATCTGAGTTTGTAATAAAGTAAAAATAAATAAATACAAGGTAAATTTAGAGTAAAGTAAAGATAGTTCATGGAATAGAAGAATATATTTGTAAACTACACACCTGATAATGGATTAACAACCAGAGTGTCTAAACAATTCCCATAATTCAACATCAAAAATATGAGCAACCTGATTTTAAAAATGGGAAAAAGTTTTGAATAAGTGTTTCTTCAAAGAATAATAACAGCCAATAAGTACATGAAAAGATGCTCAACATCACTAATCATCAAGGACATGCAAATCAAAATGACAATGAAATATCACTTCACACTATTCTCAAAAATAAACTGAGTGAGGTGTAACTGACTTTTGTATTAATCATGTCTCCAATCAGTCTAACTTCAAATTCCTCACACTCAACCATCAATTTCATACTTGATTCCATGGCTTTTACATTTTATAAGAGAGTCTCACTTCAGACTTTCATAAGCTGAAGTAAAGAATGCATCAGTTTATACAATTAAGAAGTCCAATCCAGGTGTCAGTCATCTCCTCTCTTCTCTCTCTCTCTCTCTCTCTCTCTCTCTCTCTCTCTCTCTTTCTCTCTTCTGTTTTATTCACTCACTCTCTTTCTTTCCTCCTCTAATTTTGGAATCTGTCTCTTGTTCATCTTCCCTCCATTCCCTCCATGTAGCCCTCTGTTTATTCCCTATAATATGTTATTTTCTATATGCTCTATATATTCTTTATCTTTATCTACTTAGTAGTGTCTTTTCTTACAAGCCCATCAAATATCTGCAAGGTCTCTTTTGCCATGTAACATGACAAACTCATAGGCTCAAGAATAAGGATGTGTACATCTTGGGGGTGGGTCATTATACAGTCGACTACAATGGGTTGTAAAAGATATTGGAGATTGGCAAAAGGTCAGTTTTTCAGGGTAGAAATCAAGAGTTCAGTTAAGGGGACATTGTATTTATAAGGCTAATAGATCATTAAAATTGAAATGTCAAAGAGGGAAATACTTGAGCGTTTGAAGTTTCTTGGAGATTTCCACTAGAGCTGTCAGTGTGAGAGTTAGTAGGGTAAGATGCTCACATTTAAATGTTTCCAGCATTTTTCATATTTTTTATTTAATTCTTAATATTCTTAATTCTTAGTGCATATGCTTAAATGCATCTTAAATCACTTTTATGCTTAATAAAAATATTTAGTGCTAAATAAGTATATTTTTGTTTTTACCATTGCTTTATGCATTACATGAAATCATAAATGCTTAAATTCAATGATTCTACCTTTACTCCTTTTTATTAAACAATGAACAATCATGTCTATATCTAGGTATTATTTAACATTGCTTAATTTTACTTTAGTTGTTTTTAATTCTAAATTTAATTTGTCTATAAATCTTTATTTGCTTAATTCAATCTTTTGGCATAACTTAAAATTTTAAGTTTAAGCTTAAATCTAGTGATTATTTTAGTTTCAGAATAGAGAATTCTGAAAAATCATATTAAAATATCACAAATAAATAAAATGTAAAATATAAATTATTAAAATGCTTGTTATTCAGGCAAACATTGCTGAAATCATAAAGCTGAAAATGTTATCATCTTATACTAATCATTGATGCCAGTGTTATCAAAGAATTGTATAGGAAGTGAAATATGTGTTTCAAGAGGGTTTTTTTAAAAAAGATTTATTTATTTGTTTGTTTGTTTGTTTGTTTGTTTGTTTATACAAGCACTGGGTACAGTCAGAAGAGTGGGAGGGTGAGAGAATTCACCAGAACCAGAGCAGGGAACAGAACAGGCAGACGGATGAAGTACACTGCTGAGGGGAGCAGCAGGCACAGCAGGAGAGATCTGCGCGCTGTGTGGGACCTTTGAGGGTGGCTGGGGATGGAACCAGCACTGCAGAGGCTCGGGGCAGCTTCACAACCCAGCACTCAACCACTGAGCCACCAGGGGAGGCCTTCAAGAGGGGGTTGTTATAGATAAAGATATAGATGCAGATTCAAATATAAATATAATGACTTCTCCAATCCTAAACTCCCAGCCTCTATTTGAATACAATAAAATATACCTTCAACTTCTAAATATATATTTATTCTGGTGGAATATACATAAAATTTACCATTTTAGCCATATTTAAGCTTAATGTTCAGTGTCATTCACACTATTGTGCAGCCATCTCTAGAAATGTTCCCCTTCCCAAACAGTATCTCCACATTTCTCCATTGCCTCATCCCTGGAAATCAACATTCTGCATCCTACTTTCTGTCTCTATTAATTTCACTATTCTATGTACCTCACATAAGTGAATCGTACAATAGCAAATATTTTTTTTTAATTGCAATGTAAGTATCCTAAATTTAGTACACATAACCTCATAGTTTGGCAAAGGTATACAAGTCTTGGCCTGATGGGGCCTGCCTCCCTCCAGCAAGCACAAAGCCCCTTTATTTACCCTATTTAGTTAAACCCTAAATAGTTTCACTGGTATTCTAGGTCCTGCCTATATACTTTGTGTGTTTCTGATGATGCAAACTTAGTTATAAAAATATCTACAGTACTTGCTTTAAAAGTTCTTGCTGCCACTTAACTGTAAACAGACTTGTAATTTGGCTGTAAAAATTCATGACTTTCTGAAAGGAGCTATAATAAAGTCATAATGATTGCTGGCACAAACACCGCCAAAGAGGCCAAGGATGGTTAGCTGAATGCGAAGTATGGCTTGCACGATGTGAGCTGGACTAAGATTGGGCTATGGCCATCCTAAAGTGACTTCAAGATGTTTATCTATCAGACGATCTTCAATGCCCACATATATCAAATACTGATATTGCCAACCAAGTGGTTCAACATCAATCTCAGTTATGTGGGTGACAAGGAGATACCACCCTTGAGACCCCTCCCGGCCCTTAAACAACAGTGATCTTTCTTTTGGCGAGGAAAATGATGGGCCACATTCTGAACTGAAGACTGGGATAGAGGGTATTTCATGCAAAAAACAGTTCCTGCTGGAAGTCCGGTATGTCAGGTATGTCATCCCTCAGCTTGTGTGACAAAAGAACATTTCTGTTTTTTCCAGGAATTACTAGGGGGAGGATTAATCAAATGAGGAGTCTCTTTGTTTTCATTCTGAGGAGAGGAAAATAGTACCACTATTTGGTGCTCATCTGCATCTGAACAAAGGTGGTAAAGCTGAATGCCCTGCCCTTCTCTCCTCCCCTCTGGCACTTCATTTACCCCTTCACAACACTGTGCCTAGTGTTCCAGAATTCTCTGTTTAGGAAATGGTGTGCCTATGGGATCCCCAGCACTGAGAACTCTGCCTCAACTGACACCTTTTCTGGCCAAAATCCATTCAGAATTGCTTCTCACTCCAGATGTGGCTGCACAGCCCCTCAGAGTTGGAGGGTTTGCCTCAACGCACTGGTGCCCACCTTGGCTTTTCCAGATGTCCAGTCCCCAGGACTATAGGTGTTATAGAGCAACCCCGATATTAAACGGGTTCCTGGCTGTGGGTCCTCACCCGCGCGCTTTAAAGAGACTTATGAATACTCTACTACAGACACACACAAAAGGGTTAATAAAAGGTTTATTTACAAGAGAAAAAGAAAATAAGGAAAAGGTACAACTCAGGGAGAAAATAGGGAAATAAAGTCTTTAATGCGTCCTACCCAATCCGACGACCTGGAAACCCAAAGTCACTCTCAGAGCTTACCGGACGCTGCAAGCTGGCCGCGAGCCCAAAATGGAGAGCCCCCCCAAAGCCCACGTGTCTGCCTTTTGTATCCACCTGGCTGCTTAACCCCACCCTCAGGTCCCAGCCACCTTCCCTTTGGTGGTGATGGGATTTGGAGTTCCCAGTGTCTTTGGCTTTGACCTGGGGTGGGGGTGGAGTCCACAAAGCCTATATGGAATTTGCTTTGGGACATCCTTTTCCCCCTAACATAGGAAGTACTTGATTTGGAGTCTTGGTATCTGAACTTGGGAACAATGTTCTTTCCAGGCTCATCTCCTTTTGTAACACAGAGTATAAAACTCATTTTCTGAAGTCTTTTCTGAAATTGTAACAGTTGTGTTTTTTGAACTGGAAAATATCACTTGGAAATACTGGTTCTCAATAGTTTCAGAAAGATGAGGTCAGAGAAGAACTGGATGCAAGAATATCTTTCATTCAATCAGGGTCCTTGCATAGATTTACAAAAAAAAAAAAGAGAGATCCACACAGATCCTTAAGAGCAACTTGAAAATATTATTTAAACTGAAATTTAATCAGCATTAAATTGATTAATTTAATTAATTAAGGCAGCTGAGCATCACACTATGAAGCTGTCTAAAGCCTCTGCAGCGTGGGTTAGATCCCTACTGGAGGGCGAGGATCCCACATGGCAAAGCAGACCTCTCCTGTCTCGCCTGCTGCTCGCCTCAGCAGTGTATTTCGTCAGCCTGCCTGTTCTGTTCCCTGCTCTGTCACTGGTGAATCCTCTCACCCTCCTGCGTATCTGGCCTGTACCCTGGTTTTTTTATAAATAAATATATATTTAAAATAAATTAAATTACTCTAAAATTATGCAAAAGGGAGATGACTTTAGAGATAAATACCATGCTCTTCTTGTTGGGAAAGGAAAAGTGTACTGGACATAAATATATTATTCTGGCCACAAGTTTGTCTATAATGCCCAGCTTCACAGCATAACCTTACCTGAACAATCACCTCATGGTCTTTATTACGTAAAAGGAAAACAGATTTTATTTTCTTTCAGTACCACTCTTGGACAATGAATGTTGGCTGTTAGAGCTGAAGGTGAGTCTTGTCTTCCGTATGTACTACAGTGTCCTGGGGCATTGGGAAGACAAATGCATTCTAAGTGGGCAAGATAATGAAAGTTTGTTTTTGTCTAGTCCTCTTCACTCCTCTGCTTCCATCAGCCTTGATTTGACTTGCTTCTGTCATCATACTTTTTATTCCTGACACCATTGTATAAAATGGCCAATGAATACAGACCACTCCATGACATTGGTTTTGATATTTTGTAATTTAAAAATATCCGACACTTTGTTCATAATGGCTGATATTTGCAAGCAACCAAGGGCATTGTCTTCCTTTAGTAGGTGAATGGATAAATAAACTTTGGTATATCCAGACAGTGGAATATAATTCATTGCTAAAATGAAAGCAGCTATTGAGCAATTAAAAGACTCGGAGGGAGCTTAAATTCACATTATTAATTGTAAGAAGTCAGCCTGAAGAGGTTATATACTGTGTGATTCCAACATTCCAGAAAAGGCAAAACTACGAAGACAAAAAAGGGCAGTGGTTGCTAGGAGTTGCAATGAATAAATAGAACATGGAAAATTCTCAGGGCAGTGAAAATGCTCTGTACAATACCATAATAATGGAGAGATATATACTCATCTAAGCCGATAGCAAGTACAACATCAAAACTGAACTCTAATATGAACTTTTCATGATAGTGATATGTCTTGTAGGTACATCAGTTGTGACAAATGCACTACTCTGGTAGGGTCTGGATAATAGAGGAGTGGGTGTCTGTGGGTGAGTAGAGGGCAGAGATATATGGGAGATCTCTGTACCATACCCTCAACCTTGATGGCAACTGAAAATTCCTCTAAAAAATAATTTTAGTAAAATAAACCCAATAATTCTTTTCACAGGTAGCATTTCTGCCCTATTTTAAGGGGGTTTAAATATGGTAGTCCAACTTGTTCCCATCAGAAACCAGTTATTTTCTTCATTTCTCTTGATTTCTGTACTTATTTTTCAGGTTTGCTTCCTGATTTATTGCCTGGCATCCCTTTCTTTGAAATATCTGTGCCAAGAAAACCACACTGCTAATGTGGATGTGCAGACTGTTCGGAGATCCTTGGTCTGAAGATGGTCATAAATCAATGCAGACTGGAAACCCAATTCAGTGGGGCTTGTGCTTCCAGGAAGCCTTGGGCATGACCTTTCAAGCGGTTGTGCACCAACTGCTCTGGGTGCAACTCAAAAGTGAAGGAGCTAAACAGCATGTACTGATGAGATGTGTGGGCTTACACAATTAGCCTGATCAGACAGAGACGTGGGGTGAGTGTCCTGAGCAAGTACCAGCTCATTGAAACAAACAGTGAGGACAGCTTCGCTGGCCAGAGAGGTAGCCAAAGGATCTTGGTAAGGGAACAGGAAACCTAGAACCTGCCCACTAAGTCATCACCTGTTCTTCATTACCTGTCTCTCTGGTTAGACCCTCAACTAGTTACCACCACAGACATTTGTCACTGAGACCCAGATGACTTTCCTAATCCTCTGTAGCAAAGTTCTTAGAATCTGGAAGTCATCTGGAATATCTATTCTGTAGTGAACATAAAGCTTCCAGAAGTCAAATAGAGTGGGACTCACAAGATGAAACACAAAAATTAACGAATTCAGAGTCAGGTTACTCTCCCCCATTCCCATCTATGCAACACACACACACATCCAAATTTACTAATTTATTTATGCTCAGAGGGCTAAATATCATCCCTGGAATTTTAGGTGTATATATCTTGTATTTTTATTTGCATATGTTTTTGAAACCATCTAATGTACAGATTAATATTTTTATAAATAACAAATAAAACACCATTTTTTTTTTCATGTTGGCCCCCTCCCTCCAACTTACCCTGCTCTGGGTAACTTTAGCAGCCTCTGAAAGCAGGTAGTTTCCTGAGGACATTCAATATTTCTTATGGAGAAAAGTCCTCCTATTTGCTGTTCTTCTTGCTGTCCAAGCCAAGACACGGGCCTAGAATATCACTCAGATACCCAAACAATCACTTTATTTTAGTCAGCCATATCTGTGGAATTACTTGTAGAGGTCAATAGGGTTAAAAACTAGTTTTCTCTTTCACATTCACTGGGCCCAAATGATAGCTTAAACAATAATTAATGTGAAGGATTTTGAAGAAGGTATGAGTATGTGGGAGATGCCAGCAAAAGACGGGGCAATGTGCTCAATAAAGGACACTTTCCCCAGAGAGCTGGCTGCCTCCCCCAGCCCCTGGGCCCCAGGAAGTTAAATGTGAGGATTTACAGATCCCCTCAGAGCTTGAGGCAGACAGCCCATGCTGGGTCAAGAAGTCTTCAGGTCTAACAAGCTGCCCAGCTGACACTGAGACAGGTTGTGATGGATAAAGGGCATCCTAGGAAGTCTGATCTTCCTGGAAAAAGTCACCACTGCCCCCAAGTCTGATGCCCTCAAAGCTGGACAGGAGACAGAGCGTTGGTACCAACACTACAGCAAAGGTCTGGTGTGAGGTGGGCTCAATGATTTCCTCTTCACAATTGTAAAATGAGAGATACAACTATCCAAAGTAACTTCTAGCACAGTTCACACAACATCAGACATGTAGGAAAACATAGTAAATAGTTTATTCATGAAACCCAAAATCTCTCCTTTCTTAAAATTATTGTTTTAGATTTATTTCTTTATGCATACAAGAACTAGAGTACAGGCCAGTGGTGCGTGAGGGTGAGAGGATTCACCAGAGACAGAACGGGGAACAGAACAGGCAGATTGACCGAAGTACACTGCTGAGGGGAGCAGCATGTGAGTCGGGAGAGGTCTGCTGTGCCATGTGGGTAACTCCCTGGCTGGGGATAGAACTTGTGCTTCAGTGGCTGTGGATAGCTTCATAGGTTGTGTCTTAACCCCTTGTGCCATCAGGGAGGCCCCAAAAATCTCTCCTTTACTGTAAAAACACATTACTGAAACCTATGAATTACAAAAAGTTCAAGTAGCGTTATTATAATTTGGCAACCAACTGCACACTCATCAATAGGCTTGCACCACCTGATGTTTCCAAGTCTGAAAATCACTGAGAGATTAGTAAGCTGGAAAGACTGAAGTGCTAGGTCTCCCTGGGAGCCTAGGGGTTAAGTCTTAGCACTATCACCGCTAAGGCCCGAGTTCAATCCTGGGCCAGGGTGGTGACGCACAACGTGAGCAGACCTCTCCTGTCTCGCTGCTCCCCTTAGCAGGGTATTTCAGTAGATCTGCCTGTTCTGCTCCCTACTCTGTCTCTGGTGAATCCTCTCAACCCCACCTCTGCACCTCTGCCCTACACCCCAATTCTTCTATGGATAAATAATAATAATAATAATAATAATAATAATAATAATAATCCTTTGGGAAAAAAAGGGAAGACTAATGTGCTTGAGTAAGATGGGTCTGGCGTGATCCCAGCCCTTCTGTTTCCTTGCTGTAGGAACCTTTGCAAGCTACTTAACCTCTCATGGACACTAGTTTCCTTATCCTCAAGAGGGGAGTAATAGATACAACCCCTCGGGGGTATGTTTATAGCAACAGAGGAGTCAAAATGGGACTGGAGGTGAAGAACAGGGACTGTCTCCACCCTGTAAGGAAAAGGGGTGACTGGTTTCATGAAAGAAATGCAAATGAATAGGCCACCCCAAGAGGCTGGGAGCCCATGAGGTCAGAGTCCCTGATGGTCTTGCTCGTTTCCACCCCCTAAGGCCTAATGGAATATCCCAAACAGTATGGGAACTAGTGTGGGCTCTCCTCTGCACTAACAGACAATATGAATTGAAACCTTCCATCAGCCAGGCCCATGCTCAGTGTTTCACCGGCACTCTCCTTCTTCTGCAGCTGCTTCCTTTCACAGACAAGGAAACAAGGTGTAAAGAGATGTAGAAATCTGACCGACACTGTGGAACATCACTGTGAACTCAGAATTCAAAATCTGAATTATAAATAGGTACAGAGACAGAGAGAAGCCACAGGAAGAAAAAAGTAGGAGTTTGGAGACAGGTTGATGAAGCCCTTCTCCTAGACGTTGATGGATGGCAAGACTTGACACCAGCAGAGACAGGAGGGTATTTCCATTCTGAGAAGCAATAGTGAAATTTCCAGAGCTGGAAAGCACAGGCCGTCCTGTGTAGACTTTTTCCATGGCTTTGCCGGAGCTTAGTTGGAAGCCTGCAGGCAGCCCCATGATCAAAATGACTGTGGTCTCTGTGGTACTGTGGCCTCTGGGACCCGGGGATACTGGGCAGCCTCAGGCCTGGCACCCTAAGGTGAACGCTTCTCCCTAACCAGGCTTCTCCTTTGTCTTTAGACTCACGCTTCATCTCCATTTTAAGAAGAGCAAAATGCAATGGGCACAAGACCTCGGGGGTAGAGTGCCAGGGTGAGGACTCAATTTCTTGGTCTCTTAGCTCTGCCTCACTCTCCTTAATGACATTTCAACATTGAGAAGGTTTCTACTCCACCAACCCCCTTCTTTAAATGAAATATACAGTAGGTGTTTTGTGCTTAATTTTCTTAAGAAAAAATATATTGTGGGATAAAACGGTAAAAAGGAAAAAGTCGAAGGGAGTTGTGAAAGTTTATAAAAACCATATTGTGTGCAGAGGGGACGGGGTTACCTTTGTGGAGCCTTTCATTCTCCTGGGAACTCTCATAATGTGGTCTGAGAGTTTTGTTGTTGTTGTAGTTTCCTTGCATTCTTTCATTCTCTTTAGCATGTGTGTTACCTCCTGAGTCACTTGTCTTTTATATGCTTCTCAGAAGTATATTGCTGACACAATAGCCCAGAGCCAGTAGGCTTGGGAGCCGCTTCTGTTCCATCGCGTAATTACCTTCAGGGGTGTATTTATAACAACCCCCCAAAGTGGTGCTGGGCATGAAGGAATGGCTCTGCCTCCAGGACTGGATGTCTTGCACAGAGACATGGTCCCCATGGACTGGTGGGGGTGGGTGGCTAAGTGTGCCGGCTCCTTGCAGAGATAAAACCCATGCATCAGCTGGGGCCAGAGTGACAGGAGAAATGCTGGGGTGTCTGGCACTCTCCCCCACATCAGATGCCTCGCTCCATCCCCTTAGAGCTCTGGGGGTCTGCAAAGTGGCTGAAAAGTCACTGTTGGTGAGGGGGTGACCGTGGAGGGGGTATGGCTGTCTCTGGCCTCTTATCCATCCCCAGTGAGAACCACTAACTCCACTTTCATCTGAATGGAAGTTTTGAAGATGGTTTTATGTGAAGAAGTTTCTTCCTTTAGGTAAAATGTTTGACAGCCCTTGACCTATAAGTACTCTTTACCTCTCTCACCTCTCTCAAAAGCCACCTCAGGTTTCCTTGATTTTTTGCCTCTGGCCTCCTCTCTTCCAGCCCCAATGCCCTTCCCTTTTCCTGCCTTTTGAAATCTTTCAGGCTCTGCCTCCCACTGAAGGTTCTTGATGGTCCTCTGTGTGTTCTTCTGGAAGACTCAACCCATTCTTCCCAGTCATCTGGTGGTCATTCTACAACTCTGAGCTTGTCCCTGAACTCCTTAAAGTTTTTCTGTGCTCATCTCCCTGAAGGTAAAGTCCAACTATATTAATGCCACACTCGATGGCCTGCATATTCTGAGCCTTCCTTACTCCCCAGTTACTTGTGCGGCTCCTCCTCACCCCCTCTACGGCAGCCCTAAGGGCCCCTTGACATACAAGGATTGAATAAGTACTTACCGAGCAACTGGGCCATGTCAGGTATGGTGTCCATGGTGAGTAAAAAAAAGTGAATTTTCTCATGGAGCTTGCAGTCTACAGGAGAAAAGGGGCAATATACACAGACACGCGAGTCACATCTTGGGCAGGTATTTTGCAGAAAACAAAGTATGGGAGAAGGTCACACCTGAGTCATAGGGCTATTAGTGTAGAACTAGGATTCTTTGGACAATTAACCTGTGAGCAGAGCTCTCAGAGGTGAGCAGCTGGGGCAGGGTGAAGGAAGCAGCATGCCAGATGTGCAGAGACACTAAGACAAGGTGAGGGAAGTAGGCAGGGTCACAGCCAGCATGGTAGGGTTAAAATGGGAAGTTAGAGGAAGTTTGGGATCAAGTGGGGAGTATGATCTTGTTCCCATGTTTAAAATGGTTGCTATTCAGAAACTGGTGACAAAAATGGTTGGGGGAGGGGGGTCTTTCCAATCAGGTCCCCTAGCCTGTCCCTCCAGGGGAAGGAACAACCATTCCCAGGAGCAGGGAAGATGCTCCACAAGACACCCTCTTTGCAGCCCTGCCCACTGGTGATTTCAGAGAGTGGGAGTTTCGGCTCAGGAATGGAATGGGAGTGGGAGAGAGGGGCCAGATCTTTCCTGGAGTTTTGCTGGCAAAACTAAACAGAACTGTGGCCAGTAGGCAATAATGTTGTCAAAGGAGGTTAGTTCACTCACTGTTTGGTTGGAGAAGACAGTGGGGATGGGGGAATTCACTCTTCGTATATGTGGGATTTCACAGCAAGGGATCTTAGTCTGGAGGACAGGAATGTGCTCCCAGGTCCTCAGGGAGTAGGCTGCAGTGTGAAGGCCTGCCTGTGTACTCCCTTTCTGATTCTGACAACAGCCAAAGTTCATGGTCAGACTGAAAAGATCCCTGGGAGTCACTCTTGTTGATGCCCAGGTGCTCAGAGATAAGACATGAGCTTCCTAGGGTCCTGCCTCTGAACCCTCAAAGTGAGTGGTACTCTGGACACCTGCCTCCCAAGGGGGTAACCCATAGAGCCCATGTCATGCAAGTGTTGAAAACTCAGTGGGTGCACCGCAGAGTATGTGTTTTGAGACTGTCAAGCATGACTGGAAGCCACAGGTCCATGCCACCTATCTCTAGGGCCAGAGTCCCTGCCTACTGTCAGTCAGACCATGGGCCTGTCTCAGCATAACGCCTGTCTCCCCTGCTCTGTCTGTCACAGTCAGGTCCCAGCACGTCTCCATTTTCCTTTTTGTCAAAATACAATCAGTCAAATAAAACACCATCAGGAAGCATCAGGCCACAGCCTGTTTGTCTCAGACTAAGTGACTCTGACAGCTCAGGGCAGACAGCAACGCAGCGCTGCTGAGCTGCAGCTACGGCTCAGGTTCCAGAAACTGAAGTGGACACTGCCGCACCCTGCCCAGCCACACACAGTGGTCAGTCACCTGCGCTCTGCTGGCTCTTGCTTGGTAGTCCATCTCCCTGCATCTTCTTGGCCCCCGTCCAGGCAGTGAACAATGCCTGCTGTGGTTAACCCTAAATTCTGCCTCTTGAGGACTGAGCTGTGCCAATGCCCCAAACCTTTCCAGAGTTTCTCTTAGATGCTTCTAGTTTGAATCTTGCCTTAGATAGTAGTGATGTCACTTGTTGTTGCTGCCTGTGCAAATCAAGTTTATTTTGAATTCTCAAAAAACTGCTGGAAACTTTACTCTGGGTGTATCTCTGCTACAGTCCTACAGTCTCTCAATTCATTTAGGGCAGAGTACAAGAGGAAGCCTGGCATGGGTGAAAAGACAGATTAGGAGCAAGAAGCACTGGGTGGGCATCCCACCTGAGCCCCTGCTTATCTGCGTAGTCACCTCCTCCTGTGCTCAGTTCTTCATCTGCAAAATGAGGACATTGATATCTAAAAGGCACCAACTTTGGAATCAGACAGACCTGGTCTTCACCCCAGCTCTGTCACATCAGAAATCAATTCCGGTGGAATGTTTGGCCCTACGCCTGACAAAGTGAGCGTCTGTTGGCACCTTAGCTGTCAGGCCCATTCTGTTTGAAATTTCTCTCGAGTCCTCACTTCTGGGTCCCACACACCAAACTTACTTTTCAGCCAAACTCATCATTCATGTCTTTTTACTTTCTTTTGCTAAATCTACCTCCTCTACTGAAATGCTGTATTTTGGAGATAACAAGAGTTAGTGCCGGGGCCCTGGCCCCTTCCTCTCCCTTGGGAAGCTCAGCCCTCTCCCCACCTTTGTGTCTCAGGCCTGCTCCTATACACCAACAGGTCTCAGGCAAGCACATAACTCCCTGAGACTCCATTTGCATTTCATGACAACAGCTCTCCCTTCTCCCTGCCACAACAGTCCCATATGTGCCCACCCTATCAGTCCATAACACCTAGGCCTAGCGACTGAAGCCAGACACTTAGCAGGCCTCCTTGAGTCCCCATTCTCCGTCCTCACTACTCTTTTAACCCATTATTGAGGGTTGTGGTTCAATATCTAAACTATACTTGAATTTTGACTTTCTTCATGACCCCACAACTCCCCTTGCTCCATCTTGCTCCATCAGTTAGCTTCCTAACTGATGTGCAGTCCTGCTCCTGCTTAGCACATTCTCCAAACAAGTGTGATCTTTGTACTTCAAAGTTTGATCATGTTATTAAGTTTCTTAACGACCACCCCCTAGAGCTTATAATTATATACAGAATTAAATTTGAAATGTTCTCCAGCATTGGGATGCTCTCTGTTATCTAACCTTTGCCTAGGGCTTCAGATTCATCCCAAGTTTCTCCCCAACCACTGGATATCCCAGTCATGCTTACCTGATCCTCTTTCTTACCTCAAGGTCCTTGCAGGTGCCTAAAACTTTCTTCCATTTTCTATTTATAGGAACGTTATGCATGATACGAGTGATAGGTTCATAGGAAACTGAAGTAAGCCATGGGTTCAAAATCACTCCAACCCTGTTACTCTGATGACTTTGACCAGAAGTCCACTTCTGAAAGGGTCTGTTCTTCCATAGATCAGATCTTCCAGTTGCTCTAGCATATGCTGGAATGCCACTAAACACCAACATGGGTATCACTAAGTTTTCTTGCCTCTTCGGTTTAACAGTTCTGAGAGTTGACTAGTTAACAGAGTTGGGAGAGTGGATTGATATGGAAGCAGCCATTTGGCAGGAATTTCTTAGTATGATAGTCAAGTTTACCAATATTCTAGTCCAGTTCATTTTTCCATTCATTACCTTCTCACACATCCCACTGCCTGATGAATTTACCTCCCTCTCACAACTATCTTCATTCTCTATCCATATTCCCTTAGTCAGTGCAGAAACCATATTCTTCTTCAATGTCAAGCTAGTTTATGAATAATCTAAGTACAGGTGTTCATTCTAGCTCAGCTCAGCCTTCACTCCTGAGGATTCCCAGTATTGGTGCCTACTGCCCACTAGCGGGCCCTGCCACATCTTCCTGGAACTAGCACCAGCTCTGCCCCAGCAAACTGCTTGCAGTTTAAACCTTTATCTAATGTACCTAGCACTGCCGCTATGAGGTAGGTGCCACTGAGCTTCTCATTTTATCGAGGAGGAAATGGAGACTTAAAAAATGAAGCTCGGACCTCTCTGGTGGTGCAGGGGTTAAAGACAGCGCTATCAAACTATAGCCAGTCACGAGTTCAATACCCCTCCAGCCAGGAAAAACCCACATGGCACAGCAGACCTCTCAATTCTCACCCGCTGCTCCCCTCAGCAGTGTATTTCAGTAGATCTACCTGTTCTGCTCCCCAATCTGTCTCTGGTGAATCCTCTCACCCCTCACACCTCTGGTCTACACGTCAGTTCTTATATGCATAAATAAATAAATCTTTTTAAAAAAAAGCTGCATATTCAGTTTCAATTCAAGCCCTTTCTGTCCAATTCCATCAAACATTTTCTTAATTTTTACACTATTTTGCTTAATTTGCTAGCATATCTGTTTCCTTTCTTGAGGAGCTTCTTGATCTATAATAGATCTTCATAGCATGTGATAAACTGATGCTTTATGGGCAGTGCTTTTCTATTAGGGTGGTTTCTTCTGCTTCTGTAAAATCTTTTAAGTGGAAAAAAAGGTGAAGCTCCCTCCAGAACAACATTAACATTGTATTATATAAGAAAAGTCGGGAAATGGATATCTGAATGTTCCCAACACCAGCATTAGCTTACATGCTCACCCACACCCTTGGCCTAGGAGGGCCACACCAAGACAAGTCAGCCTGCCCTTTGGAGCCCATTCATTAGTGAAGGGAAGTGTTTATGTGGCCTCAGCGTGGAGATGATATAATGATTGCCTTTCCTCCCAGCAGGTCTCACCCTGTCTCAGGAAGACGTCAGGGGTCAGCACAAGGCCAGACTCCTGGCCGATGAGTCATTCTGGGAGAAGGCTGATCACAGGATGAAGGTTGGCTTCAGGGGATTGGCAAAAATAAATGATACCTTGCCCTTGGAGTACTGAGGTGAAGTTCACCTCAACCTGGTGGCATGGAAAACATTTGCCTGTCTGGCTAGGGATCCAAGAGGGGAGCAGGGCCCTCAAAGAGGAAGACTCAAAGCCAGGCTCTAATAAGGGTTCTTAGGAAATCTGCATTACCAGGTCTCTGAAGATCTCAAGTGATGCAGGTGTCAGGAATATGGACTTTTTTCATTTTTTCCATGTGTAAGTGTGGTTCCAGTAAAAGCAAATAAAATTGATGGGGAAATGTGCTTTGAACAAAGCAGTAGAAGAACGAAAACAAAGCTCTAGTTTCTCTCTAAGACTTTTGCTATGTCACCCTTGAAGGACCGCTGAATCATATGGTGGAAAGTTTAAACCTACCTGTATCATTGGCTCTTCTATGTATATTCCCAACATCAGCACCACCAGCATCCCACCACCACCACTACCCACCACCACCAGTACCACCACCATCACTACCACCATCCCACTATCACAAACACCATCACCACCATCCCACCACCATCCCAACACCACCACCACCACCAACACCAACCCCACCACCACCATCACCATCTTACCACCACCACCACCATCACAAGCTACCCTTTAATTCTATTAAATTATTTGGCAGGTGTCATTTTAGGTGCTTTATATTTAGTGTTCATTTAATTCATAAAAAGGTACATATTATCTTCAACAATGCAGAAAGCAAGGTTTTCATAAGTCAGGTAACCTGACAGAGATAGATAAGAGTGGCAGAACTCGAGTCCTCACCCAAGTGTACCTCACTCTCCCCAAGGTTATACTCTCAACTACTGTGCAAGATGAAAGGTCCCCTTTGAGGCAGGAAAGTGGAGTATGATGAACAAACCATGAAACAAAGACCAGGTGTGCTCCATTTCTCTCCTATCCCTGCTTCCACTTCTGCTCACTCAGGCTGCAGGGACCACATGATAATCTTTATAACTAGCCTTCCTTTTCCTCCTTTGCTGCTATCACTCCCTTGCCCATTTCTACCAGGCAGGAGGTGGTAGCCATGTCCCTTCTTTCTAAATTGCTGCAACCATTCTTGCATTTTTAGCAGACCCCTGTCACCTTTGATTGAAAGTTTCAGTAGAAAAAAATTCCTTTTACAAAATTTCCTTAGCATTGAGCACAACAGACATGCAGGCCAAATCTTAATATATGAGGACTAAACAAAGCCAAAAGGCATCAGACTGTCTCAGTCCTCTACTGAGCTCAGATTGCACAGTCCTAGGGAAGGCCCATCTTTCCAGAATTTCCAAAGTGTTCCCTTACCAGAAGGTTAGAGGCGAAGAAACAAGGATGAACCAGGAAACCTGTAATATCATTTTCTATGAGGAACTACAGAGAGTTAATGTCAGTGCAGACCCTAACAGAGAGTTAAGCAGTCTGCTGAAGACTTTTTAGTGTTTCTCTGCTTATGCCGGCAACTGAGGAGAGGATCAGCCAGGTAACAGTTTCCTGTTGCTGGCTTGGAAAACTTTCCAGTGTACTCTTCAAGCATAAACATCTTGGAATAAGACCGATCCCTATAAAAAGAACCAAATGCCAGGAGAGTTGAACATAAATATTGTTGTTGTAGGGATTCCTTGACAGTTATTTTTTTTTTCACCAGTGTTATAAGAGAAAGGAATGTGAAATGTGAAAGGAAAACCCAGCTGATTTTATGACCGTGATCATTATATTTCTCTTTCTGGAACAAAATTACCACTGCAGAATTGATCTGTTATTTGAGTTCCTACAAACTGAATTGAATGGACATTCTGTCTGCCTATGTGCATCCTGCTCCCACAGGTGGGTGTCAATTCAGTGGGACACCCCTTAAAGTTCAGAGAGAGGGTTTGCATGTGCCTTCAAGACTGAGGGAAGATATAATTGCTTATACTGCAGTATTCCAGAAGTAAGATCATACTTCATGTTGCAAAATTCACTGAAGACATTTTCATTTTGAAGCATTAAAAAGGTAAAACACATCCTAGCGCCTAACAGCAAACTTTTTTTTTTGGACTGAGATCACGTTCATTTACAATGCTGTTTATGATTCGGAGGTATAAGTTCCCACCTCTTCAGATCCATGTTTCCATCCCACACTCTCCACCACGGCACCCTTGTTCTGTGAGTCCCCTTCTCCCTTTCCCACCCTTTCCACACACCTTCACATGATCACCTCAATTCTACAGTCAGATTGCAACAGCAGCTGACTTTTAAGGAGACCTTACTTTGCCTAAGCATTTTACATCCAGGATGTCAACTACCTCTCATGATAATCCCATGAGATAAGTGACATCTTTATTTTACAGATAAAACCAACACAGAGAGGTTCAGAAACCCTTATAAATTCATAAAAATGATGCAACCTTAATTCTGGTGAACTACAGTTTAATGTTTTCTGTGGATTAAATACAAGAAAATGAGAGCCCCAGTGGAATTCCTGCACCAGCATCTGAAAACAGTCTAGTTCCCTCAAAAACAACACACCAAACCACCAGAGTCCTGCTGTTTCTGGATATACATGGGAAAAGTGTTCACTTCTTGCACCTCATAAGCTGTGTGGGTACCTAGCAGATAAGCCCATATTATTTTTTTTTTTTAAAGTCTTTTTTTTTTTTTAATAGAGGCATGTTTTATTTATTTATTTATTTGTTTGTTTTTTTGTTTATACATGCACTGGGTACAGTCAGAAGCACGGGAGGGTGAGAGAATTCACCAGAGCCAGAGCAGGGAGCAGAGCAGGCAGAAGGACCGAAGCACACTGCTGAGGGGAGCAGCGGGCGGCAGGAGAGGTCTGCGCGCCATGTGGGACCCTCCTCCGGTGGCCGGGAAGCAGCCGGGGATCGAACCGGCGCCGCAGAGGCCGCGGGCAGCTTCGCAACCCAGCGCTCAACCGCTGCGCCACCGGGGAGGCCCTAAGCCCATATTATTAAAAAAGAAAGCATGGTAAGGGATCTGGAAAATGACCACACCAACATAAGTCAGAAATAACAGTTCTCATTGTCTTAGCATAATCTCTAGCTTTCAATTAAACTGGACAGCTGAGAAGAGGAGGATCAAAGAGTGGACTGTGAAGATCATTCCCTGTGCAGCGCTGAGCACTGTCATCAGAGTCAAAGGCAAGGACAGTGACGGCAAGGAAGTAGAAGGAACATAGGCTGGTCCACATATCCCAGGAGTGTAGGAAAAGTACCCAGAGGTGTGGGTCCAACTTTTTAAACCCCCAAACCACAGGGATCATTTCAAGAAATAGACGAGGACAAATTGTTGATTCTAGAATAGTTGAAATAATGTCAATGTGTTTTTCCCAATAAAAAAAAACAATTCAGAACACCCCTTTTTCCTATTCTTTCACATTGGACCAAAAAAAAAAATGAATTACTTTATTGCTTTGGTTAAGAAACTAAATTGATAACAATTTCATCAAGGCTAATGTTTACTTATAACATCTTTTCCTTTAACCTAAATTCAGTGAGTAGCAGACTTCACATGCATCAAATAACTTTATTTTGTGTTCTGATAATAAGCACAGCAAGCTACACACACACACAAGCATGCTCTTCGTATGTTACAAATAGTATAAATTCTTCAGTGACAATAAGGCATTGCCTTCTGCAATTGCCTTCACAGAGGATAAAATTTTATAGGAGGAAGTGCCTAAGGTGGTTAAGATGGTTTTCTTTTAACCTGACCATAAAGAAGTCCAATCAGTTGATGATAGATACCAGGCCCCATTACTCCACAGCACAACTGGGTCATTTTGACTGTTTCTAAATAGGGATAAAAAAAGGTTTCATGTAAAATTATTTATATTGGTCAGAGTTCAGGAATTTCTACTTTAGTGTTTGATATTTTTATTTTTTTTAGATTTATTTATTTATGTATACAAGAACATATAAGCCAGAGGTTGGGGGTGAGAGGATTCACCAGAGAAAGTGGGGAGCAGAACAGGCAGATCTACTGAAATACACTGCTGAGGGGAGCAGCGGGCGAGGCAGGAGAGGTCTGCTGCACCATGTGGGTTAGCTCGCTGGCTGGCTGGGGATCAAACTTGTGCAGCAGTGGCTGGCAATAGCTTGATAGCACTGTCTTTGACCCCTGTGACATTAGGAAGTACCCCTTGATATTTTTAATACTTTATATGTTAATGATTTTTCCTCCATGCTTTTCAGCCTAATGGATAATTTTCTCACACTCAGAAAACAGGACACCTTCCTGTCTGCGGCAAGTCTAGTGAGCTGTTCTCATCTCATTTCAGAAACTTTAAGGTATTTTTTTAAAGGAAACTTGAAAACAATCAAAGTTCTAATGCACTCTTCTCACAGCTGTAGACAATAATTAGAGCCAGTGTCAATTTACCTGCAAACCAAGTGACCTTCTTTTCTGACATGTTTTTTACATGTGCACTTTTTTCTACTCTGGCCTGTCAGTTTGCCTTAGATTCTACCACTTTCCATAGTTTCCCATTTAATCTGTCCAACTCCTTCTTCTACATTCTGCATTCACTAAAGTGGGACTAAAAACCTCAGATAAACACAGTTATTTTATCAACAGTCATCGTGACTTTCTCCAGGACCACCCTATGTGGTAGAAGCCAATGTCAACTTTCACATGGGGAAGGATGCAACTGCCCTTGATATCTGGAAAAAGAAAAAGGTTATCTCCCAACCTGATGCTTTACTTGGCATAACTAGGGTTATCACCAGTATCATGTTTTAAAAAGAGTCCAACAATGTTCCCTTTCATATCAAGGAGCCACATGGATCTTCGGATCAAAACAAGGATCATTTGATTTGCAAGAAAGTGACAGTGACTCAGATGATCCATTCTCCTGAGCTACATTAACATGTGCCCAAGTCAGTGGACTCAATTAGAGAGTACTATTTCTCTAAAATCCCTGTAGACCACTGGGTGCCCAGGAGAAGTGCCTCTATTCATGTAATAAATGGAACACAAGCATGATGGAGAGAAATTCTCCCTGCCTCAAGCGAAGTTAGAGCAGCACATTGAGGGGTGCAGAGAAATGTGGCAGAGCCATGTTCCTCAGTGGTGGCAGGTTATGGTTTCAAAACATCTAAGACTGAGGATGCTTGATCATGTGAAGTGCTTAATGCCGGGTGCCTCCATGTGTCAGAGGTCAGAGGAGACAATCTTATTTTCATGAGACATGGGAATAGTGTATTTCTGAGTAAGCTAATAATACCATAGGTCCCCCCCACCCATGATGGAGCACAGGGGGAAGGGGATGGTAGCAGTTGTGTTTGTTGTGTTTTGTAATCCCCACTGTATGCCTTACTTACATCAGGTTAAGGTACATATACTTGCACAATTTGGCATAATAATCATTCTGCATGACTTCCAAGACTGAACACTGCACTTTACAAAATGCAATTGCTTGGGAGACCCTCCATGACTTCATCATAACCCATTCTCCTCTAGATCCGAGGGACAATCTATCTGGTTGCCTTTGTGCACTCACATCAGTACTTGTATCAGCTGTACTTTTCTGTCCTGTCATGAAACATTGGTTCAGAACAGGCCACTGAATCATAAACCATTACAGCTGGAAGGAACCCAAAAGATTATTTGGCTCAATGATTTCTAAACTGTTTTTAATAAAATTTTTTCCAATGAAATTTTACTCAGACCCCATAATATAAAATAAATATAGTAGCTATGATTCAAATGGCAGTTTCATCGTAACTTTTTATTATTCTTACCTAATAAAGATATATTGAATTATAAAAGAATCATCATTTTGCAGTCACTAATGAAACTAGGCAACAATCGTGAATGGATGCTAGAACCATAGATGAAAAGTTGATGGGGAACTTTTTAATGGAGGGATCGGACTGTTACCAACCAAGCCTACTGATCAGACTCAGCATTAGTAAAAGTAAGTTAATCAACCATGTTGCAACTTCATAGGTGGTGCAGGCGGAAATACATGTAAAGTGTATCTGTGAAGTACTCTTGCTTAAAAATCAAATACAAACTCAATCAATCAACTAGATTTAAACTTCAGTTTCTAGGATGTAAAAGAATAAATCGATAATAGCATAAGGAAGTAATCAGCCAAATTCAGAATGTGGGCTAGTCTACAAAACAAATGACCTAGTTCCTCTAACTGATGAAAGGCATGTGCAGTGGATTTTATTATTGTCCAGTTATTCATTCCCCCTTCCTGTAAGGGGAAGAGTTATACATTTGTAAGAAAATCACACATATGTGCCTACTGCAGGCAAGAAAATTCTAAAATTCCCAGAAGATGTAAAGTGTTTAGATTAATGGTGATTTAACAAGCAAAGTTGAGAAAGTTTTATTCCCAAGTGTGTGTGTGTGCATGTGTTGGGGACAGTAGTCTTGAAGAGTGTCAATCTGCCCTGTAGAACATAGCAAGAGCAAACAAAAACTGGTGTAAGTGAAAGCATGTATAAGGACAGTTGACTTTATGACATCCACCCATTCATACAACTACACATAACGATGCCGCCCTCAAAAAAATAAAGAAAGAAAACAAAGTGTTTACTGTCCAGGAGAAAAATAACAAGGTGACTTTCTTTTTAAACAAAACAGGACAAAACCTGTCTGGGAAAATCTGGGACAGCTGATGTGGGCTCTGATACTCAAAAACAAAGCACTCCACATTCTGGCATTTTGGTGTAATGATCAACTTTCCACATATTTACACTAAAATGAAGCTTATTAGACAATCAGCCATGCCACAGAGGAACCACACCCAGGTCACCATTGCATGATCCTTGAATGTTAGAGAAAACCTGCAGCATGAGGAGAGATTAACACAGAGGGAAAAATGACAACAGAGACAACAGAAATAATTAGGAAACAGGGGATATTCTTTTTTTAGGGATAAGCTTTTGATGAACATTCTCAGAGAAATCTGACATAAGATGAATCCACAAAAAGAATAGGATTCTACAAAAAATCAGAGACAAAATAATGTTGGCAATTAAAATTCAATCCCAACCTCCACTCTCCCATCCAAAAAAAAAAAAAAAAAAGACAATATAAATCCTATGAGAAAAAGGAGACTTTCCCTCATTAGAAACATTAGGGACACAGAACAAAGGATAAAATCAAACGGTATATAAGAGGATGGAAAAGCCATTCATGTGAGGAGCAGTGGACACTAGAGCTTTGTTTCGATCTCCATGTTTTCATCATGGCTGGTTTTGCTACCAGGTTGTTATATATTTTCAGAATTCACATGTGTAGGGACAATGTGATGAGCGTATTTTAGAAATGTAAAACCAAAGAATATTCAGCATTAAATGTAAATCCTCAAGTATCTAATAAATATTTCATTCCTAGAATTGAAAACCTCGAAGTCTAATTTCTATATTAATTGTTAGCCCTCAGAGTAGAAAGGTTATGATAAAAAAAAAAAAAAACTCAAAAACTCCATCCTAGTAAATACCCTTGAGAAGACCCCATCATTTTCATTTTAAAAGTGTGGTTTTTCAGATGAGACTTAAGTTTCAGATTGTGATTAAAAAAAATGGTTTACATAATGAGAAAAACTTGACTCTCACACACACCCCATCCACTGAGTACATTAGTGCTCTAGGTACATTATTGAAAGCCCACAAAATATGTCAAAATTATTTGGACATAGACTCCAAAAAAATGCTTATCAAAGCACTAAGCATCCATTTGGTAATGATTTGAGGGGAAACTACCAATGATGAAACTTAAAATTGCTTATAATATTCAGTAAACATGCACAGACACATTTGGGTACGGCATGAGAAATATTTTGAGGAAGTTCTTCCTAAATTATCCATTACGTATTATCTAAAGATTATTTAAAGTTCTGATTACAAGTCAAAATTCAGAAGAAACTGATTTGAGAATAGCCTTTGGCCGAAGGAGGCTTCATGTGGGTTGAAGTGACCAACACACAAGTGGGGACATTTCTTTCAAAATAAATGTTGTCCTCAACTTTGAATGTTTCTGAACTTCATCCAGGCCCTAATTTTAAAAGGCTTGGGGAAACCTATGTATACATTGAAGAAAGGTAGAGTTTCTTAAGAATTCTGGGGAAGGGTACAGTTCAAAATAAGGAATGCGTGGCCCCGGGGGAAATTCGAAGCTGAGGCTGTGAAATCCGGGAGCCACTCCCCGCTGCCCGGCTCTCCAGGAGCTGTCCCCGAACAGTGTCTGTTCACAGCGAACTGCGGAGCCGGGCAGCGGTTGTCCAGTGGGGCGGCCCTGAGGGATGCACACACATTCATTCAGCACAATGACTAGCAAATCCCTCCCAGAGGGGTTATTAGATACCCCTGCAAGCCAGCTCCACCTTCTGTGGACCTGAGGCAAGCTGTGTTTTGGAGCATTTGGAGAGGAACTTCTTATTTATGAAAGTGGAGCTTTCCTTCCTTCTAACATACAGCTCCAGCCTGCATCAAGGAACGAAGCCAAATTAAACACTTTCTTACGTAGACTTCCAAGTGATGGGTGGCATTAACTTCTTAGTTATGTCTTCAACTTGGTACAGATACATAATCCCTTTTTCTTTAAAGTGATAAAAAGACTTCCTAGAAACTTCAACACACCCAGCTTCTTCATTTCCTAGTATTATCCTTCTGTGTTCTTTTCCATGGAATAAATTGACAGACAGCTTGACTCTAGCATAATGTTTAAGAATATGGGTTGTGGCGTCAGACTTCCTGAGTATAAATGACAGCTCCAACACATACATGCTCTATGACCTCAGGAAAGTTACTTACGCCATCAAATTCGCACTTTCCTCACCTGAGAGAACGAGAGGAAGCTCATGTCAGATTGACAAACTTATGACAAGGATTCACTGAACACATCCATGTCAAGTTAGAATAATCTCCTGTTCACAGGTACTGTGGCTACAAACAACAAAAACAGCTACTCAAATTGGCTAAAACAATAAATAAATGTGTGTTTGACATAGGCTTGGATCCAGAAGAGCAGGCTTCCAGCACCAAATGATTGACAACTTGATGGATTGTCAAAAACCTAGGTTCTTTCCCTCTCTCATATGCTATTCTTGGCAGTGATTCATCCCAAAGCTGCTTCCTCTCCTGGTCCCATTATGGCTTCCTGCGGCAACCAGGAATACTTTACTTCTTGTTCCTATTCAATAAGAAAGAGCAAAGCAAACTTTCTCCAAGCTTTCCAGCAGACTACTCCCTTCCTATTGGCCAGAACTGAGTCACAGGCCCACTCCAAAAGTCATTGCAAGGACTGGGATGACCGTGAGCAGCATAGACTCAATTTTGAAGGAGAAATGGATACAGGAGAAGATTATTTCAAGACCCATTGAAGGTTACCTCTTAATTTCATTACTGTTCACATTATGTTGCCCTTGCACTTCTACAGGACTGCTTTCCAAAGATGCAACTGGCTATGGCCTCAAAGGTCTTGAAATGTCAAAGAGATTTTTTTTTAAAGATTTATTTATTTGTGCATACAAAACTGGGGTACAGACAAGAGGTGCAGGGGGTGAGAGGAATCACCAGAGACAGAGTGGGGAACAAAACAGGCAGATCTACTGAAATACACTGCTGATGGGAGCAGCCGGTGAGACAGGAGAGGTCTGCTGCACCATGTGGGGAGCTCCCTGGCCAGCAGGGGATCAAATTTGAGCTGCAGAGGCTGCAGATAGCTTCACAGTGCTGTGCTTAACCCCTAGCGCCATCAGGGAGGCCAACAAAGAGATTTTATGTTGCGTGTCATTTCAGGTTTATTTCTAGAGGATGTCCAAAGGATTCTGGGAAGGGGGAGGAAAGGTAAAATGATAAGTTAAGAAAATTGGTTAAGCACACAAGATATGCCTTCATCCGGTGCAGAAGGGAACAGGATTGGGTGCTGTTCCATCTGTACTTTTTCTTTCTGCCACTTCTTAAACTTTAATCAGTGTCGAACTCCCTCTAGTCTAGCACAGACTCAAGGCTCTCAGACTAAAACCAGGAGCGCATCTTCACCACTGAAGAATGAGTTGGACAGAATAGCTGATTTTCTAGGTTCCCGAGAGAGTGAACTTTCTCAACAGACCTTTTCAGCAATTATTTACAGAGCAGTAGCTCGTTTTCTTATCGCATGCCAGGTGCTTAGCATAATATAAAAGAAGTGTCAGACACAAACTCTATCCTTAAGAAACTGCTAATCTATCTCAGAAAATAAAGCATGTGGATAGTAAAGTGTTAAATGGTAAAACAAACAACTTAGAATTCAGGGCCCATGGAAATTGCTACAGCCACTTTAATTGGCCATGACTAAACTGACCAGGGAGAATCCCATAATTAACTGGAGCACCGTTTTGCAGGTTGGCATATGGGCTCAGCCTAAATCTGTAATAGAGGCTGATACTTTCCATGGAGCAGGCAGACAGATGGCCTCAGACATTTTCAGACTTAGCGTCAATCTCTTCCATGTGCTAACTGTAACCACGACCATGACCTTGTATAAAAACGTCTTCTAGAAAAGGCTGACTCTTGAAGCCTGATGAAATGGTAAGTCTCCAGAGCCTGAAAGTGTGGCAGTGGCTTCTCAGACTCTTGCTCCATCTTCACGCACAAGCCTCAGGATTCATACTTTGAGCTTAATTAATATCTAATGTAAGTGACTCTGTACCTTTGCTGTACAGAATATTTATAAAATATGTTATATATAATAAAATCTTACATAATTGCCCCTATCGATGTTATTTTCTTATAATGTATTTGGAGCCACTAAGCCTGACAAAATTTGACAGAGTAATAGTATCGATAACATCTAAGGCCTCCCTGGTGGCGCAAGGGGTTTAAGTCTCAGCACTATGAACCTATCTGCAGCCACTGCAGCACCTGGTTGATCCCCAGCCAGGGAGCTACCCCCATGACACAGGAGACCTCTCCTGTCTTGCCTGCTGTTCTCCTCAGCAGTGTATTTCAGTAGATCCGCCTGTTCTGCTCCCCACTCTGTCTCTGGTGAATTCCACTGCCCCCCTACCCTGCACTTCTGGCCTGTACCCCAGCTCTTATATGTATAAATAAATACATCTTTAAAAAAATTTACTCACCAACAGATCCTTAATCCCAAATTCTACATAAGCAAGAGAAGACATGCTCTAAAACTAGGGGAACATAGCTTTGGCTTGCAAGGCATTTATAAGGCTAAGGTAAACAACATAGATATATCGAGCAAAGTGTCTAAAGCAACATACAAGACTACTTCCTGACTTTCTGGCACATAGCCAGATTTTGGCTGTTGGTGCCTTTGGCTCCAGTCCTACATCCCAGGTTACTCAATAACAACTATCAGGACCACCTTTCCAAAGGACAGTGTTGAGCAAGACCTTTTATTATTAGAAAATATATAAAAGCATCCCAGTGCCCACAGAAAAAATATCCTTTTGATTTTCAGTTACCCTCTAAAATCTGGCCCTCGCTGCCTTCTACCACTCATGTGATCTCCTTAACTACACTAGTTCTTGCAAGGTTCCAAAGATGTCATGAATTTTCCTCCTCCATGGTTTGCCACCCAGTGCCCATAATACTCTTGCCTCTCTTCATAAATAATGATAAAAGTCTCATTCTTTGAAGATGAGGTTTATTTCTGACATAATTACTTTCCTAAGCATGCCCGCCTGCTTAATCTATCCACTGAACTCCAAGAGCACTGGCATTTCTCATGTAGTCCCAGGAGTTTTTCTGTGTGGATTTTATTTTATTATTTTTTTAAGATTTATTTATTTATGCATAAAAGAGCTGGGGTGTAGGCCAGAGGTGCAGGGGGAGCAGATGAGAAGATTTACCAGAGACAGAGTGGGGAGCAGAACAGGAAGATCTACTGAAATACACTGCTGAGGGGAGCAGCAGGTGAGACAGGAGAGGTCTGCTGTGCCATGTGGGTTAGCTCCTTGGCTGGGGATCGAACTCATATCACAGTGGCTAGAAATACCATGATAGTGCTGGGACTTGACCCCTGCTCCCCCGGGGGGGGCCCATGCATTGTCTTTAAATAAGTGTCTTTTCTTCGCAGTTGCATTTCTCATCCTTGAGTTTGAGTGAAACTCTCCATCTGCCCACAACTTAACAATGCTGTTGATAGCAAAATAAAATTAGTCCTATTTTTCCAGAATAAAGGAGTAGTAACTTAGAATCATAATGGATTATAATGATATTTCCTAAGTTTCACTGGATGGGTAACTTTTAAAACTAGGTTTGGAAGAAAGACCAGACATGGCAGAAGGGTATAAAGAGAGGAAGCAACAAGGGCACAAATCTAAAGAGTGACGGTAGACATGGAAGGAATGGGTGGATCTGGGAGTCAAGCCACACCCTAACGGTTGAGTGCACCATGTAGAAGGCTGGGTGCCAGATGCCCTTTCCTTTGCATATCTTCTAGGTGTAACTGGCTTAGGCCTATTAAGTTGACAAGTAGATCCAAAAAAAATAAAAAAAAAAGAAAGAAAAGAAAACTTCATCATCTAAGTTTAAATTCTATCTATGACCTTTAAATGTTCATCTTCCATTCAATTCTTTGAAATATCATTTCCTTTGGTGAGGTAGTTTTTTTCCATTGGGAAGTTTGTTGGTAAGTTTTTGGTCCTCCTTTAACCTCGTTAGAACAATTGGACAGAATTTCCAATGTTGAATAATGTTTTGCACATTTGTATCCTCCTTTTCGTGTTGTCAGATACCACCCCACAGTTCCAATTGTAGAGAAGAACCTGTGTCTCCCAGATGTGCAGGTTTTCAGAGATTTAGGGTAATGTTATGTGCTGATCGAGGTCAGCTGGGTTTTACTGAGGCTGACCCGAGTCCCTGCCCAGGCTGAGTACTTCAATCTCAACTACATCTCAACTCTCCTGCAGAGTGAAAATCTGTAGTGTGCTTATTTCAGAGAGATAGAAAGATATGCCAAGGAATGCATGGATTATCTCACTTTATATTTGTTATCTTTGTAAATATTCTATATCTGTACAGTTATAGGTTACCAAAACCCCAAAAAGTGTTCTCCCAATTCCTTTGATTGTCTTCTCCTTTGAGCAACATTGTTCAAAATTGCCCACTAGGGTCTCTCTGGTGGCCTGGGGGTTAAGTCTCAGCACTATCACCATGACAGCCCACCAGTAAATCCGCCTGTTCTGCTCCACACTCTGACTCTGGTGAATCTGCACACCCCCTGCACCTCTGGCCTACACCCCAGCAGTTCTATGCAAAAATAAATAAATAAAATCTTAGGGGGAAAAAGCTGTCCATTAGTTTTGTCTGTACTACCGAGCATCCCTAGTCTGACCCTAAATGAAAGAACCATAGATGTTAAGAATTTGAAATTAGGATCTCTAATATTATCTCATCAAAGTCCCTTACTCTATAGAATAAAGGATGGTTAGACAAGAAATGTGGTCTGTTTAGTGTCACTCAGGCATGCTACAATTCTCTGGTTATTTTAAGAACTAAGATCTTTCCTGTAATTTGACTTGTCCTAAATATAACTGCAACTAAGAAAAACTAATGAGCTCCCTCTATTAACTAGAAAGCTTTGGTCCTTCCATTTTAGAAATACATTGTGAGAAGTCAAAATAAGGATTTTACATTTCCATCGAAACAAAAATGTGTAGTATTTATTTTATGATCATATTGTATCCCAGGGAGTTACCTCCATTGTCTTTTAAACTTATATAATGCATAAAAGGACATAGCGATAACCAGCCAAGAACCCACTCTTTTGGCTCAAGGATCTACTTCTTTCTTCTAGAATAGCATTTCTCAACAGCATTGACATAGGCCAAATAATTACTTGTTGTAGGGACTGTCAAGTGCATTGTTCACCAAGATTACTGGCCTTTATTCACTAGATGCCAATAGCAAACTTCACCACTGCTGCCCACAGTTATGAGACCCAAAATTATCTTTAGATGCTGCCAAATGTCCCATGGGAGGAATAATATGCCCTCTCCCTCTTGAGAAATATTGGGTCTAGAACATACTGTAAACGTGGAAGTTCTTTTGTGGTATCCTTCTAGAAATTACTCATTAATAAATCAATATTAATTGATGCCCCTCCGTTACCCTACCATTAGTGCTGTAATTTCTGCCAGAATTCCCACAAAGAAATTGAAATACAACAGGCAACACGGCCCCATTAAAACCTCTATATAAGGCCATACAGGTATGTCATGTCAGGCTAAACAAACAGAGAATAGAGAGAAGTTACAAAATTGGAATTCAATCTGAAAGTCATATATGACTTTATGCCACAATCTAATGGTAAAATATGTTAGGTAACTATTGCCATGTAACAAACTGTTCTTCAAAGTAAGTCTAACCTAATTCTATTAAAAAATAATGCTAAAATAGTAAATAACATTGTACATGGTTTCCAAGGGTCAGGAATCTAGAAGTGACTTAACTACACCATTCTGAGATATCAATAAGGTGTTGGCTAGGTGACAGTCATCTCCTGGCTATAATGAATCTGGAGACTCTGCCTCCAAACTTACCCACATGATTCTTGGAAGGCCTCAGTTTCTCACTGGCTGCTCACCAAAACTTCCTTGTCATCTGGGCCTTTATGTAGGGCTGCTCACTCCATCACAATTGGCTCCCCAAGAGTAAGTGATGAGAGAAAGAAAGATTTCCTTTTCCATAACCTAACCTCAGAAGTCACTTACCATTGCTCTGCTACATGTTACTTATCCTTGGTGCAATGTGGGACAACACAGTGGTGCAAACCAGACTCACTGAGGGCCATTTTAAAAGGCTGCCTACCACAGAAACCACTAAATAACTTAAGCTCTTTCCCAGTTTTATCTCATTTCAAATCAGAAATATGACAACTTCCCATCATAAGTATCCTAAGTTTCATATGAGGATGGGACAGGATTTGCATGTGGTCATAATAATGACCTTTAGATACCACATCATGAAAACAATCCAAAATATTCTATTCACTAAGTAACAATATTAGGGCCATAGTTTTAGATGTTCTTTTAACAAAAGCAGGTTGCTATCTCTCAATAGAAAATATAGTAAACCATAGCACATAATCTCTGTTTCAACTAGCCAGGAATCCATACAACTTATACCTCAAGTGACATTTATCAAATATATAACCTCAGTGCAGCAGATTAAGAAGCATCAATTAATGTAGGTCAGAAATGTGGGTAAGTTTCAGTTGGGCAGTTCTTCGTTCCAATGGCAGTAGCTGAAGCCACACACTAGACTGCAGTGTTGGTTGTAGATTTGAATTGGAGGATCAAGAAAGCTTCACTGGCATCTATTAAAGATTAGCTAAGAAACATTACACTAACACTTGTAACACATTCTATTGATCAAAGAAAGTCACATTTGAAAAGTAGAACCTGGGCTTCCCTGGTGGCGCAGGCGGTTGAGTGCCACTCTGTGAAGCTGTCCACAGCCTCTGCAGAACAGGTTCAATCCTGGCTGGCCGGCGAGAATCACACATGACTTCTCCTGACTCGCCCGCTGCTCCCCTCAGCAGTGTATTTTGTCAGTCTGCCTGTTCTGTTCCCCACTCTGTCTCTGGTGAATCCTATCACCCTCCCGCACATCTAGCCTGTACCCCAGTTCTTGCATAAATAAATAAATCTTAAAAAAGAAAAAGAAAAAAGAAAAGTAGAACCTTTTGTAACGTTCCAGCTTTCAGATTCACACCAGATAGAAAGATGGATGAATAGATAGACAAAAATAAATATAACTTCTGATATGTATTCATGAATTTTTTTTTCAGAGATTAATTGGTTTTATTAAGTGATTCATGAATCAGACAGCATCCCACTTAGATACTAAAGGGCTTACACAAAATGAAGGATATTTATAGACATAAAGAGGATAGGACAATTTTTACTCTGCTCTGGTGAGTATGTCTAGAACTGATGGTTCCCCAATAACAATGAACACACCTAGCATCCCAAACATTCTCTAATAAAAGGAATATGGGCTCTATGGGTAAATGATTGATTCCAGGGCTAGTTACATGACCCTGGTACTACTTCTGTTGACATAAATTAATAAAATGTTCATAAGATGATGGGGATATGTCAAAAGGGAGTCAAACTGAGGATCTAAATGGACAAATTTGCATCTCTTTAGGCAGAACAATTTTGTGCATAACAGATTATAGCTCATAAAATCAAAGAAATATCCACTGATGCATATGGATGTAAATAAATAATTGAATAAAGAAATAGAGGAGAATAATAGCTTTTACAATAGGCTTTCAGACAATGCTTCTAAAAGAAGGAAAGATGAAAGGAGAACACCAAATAATAATTGTTTTAAGTAAAAAGCATTGACTTATTGAACAAAGTATGATATAAATCAGAATATTTGCATGATCTTTATAATAGGCTGGAAATTGTCCTTCTCAATAGATATTGCATTCTAATCCCTGAATGCAATAAGAATGCCCATGGCCAAAACTTTTCAGATGTGATTAAGTTAATGATTTTTTTTAAAGATTTATTTATTTTATTTATACATGCACTGGGTACAGTCAGAAGCATGGGAGGGTGAGAGAATTCACCGGAGCCAGAGGGGAGAGCAGAGTAGGCAGACTCACGGAGTACACTGCTGAGGGGAGCAGTGGGCAGCAGGAGAGGTCTGTGCGCCATGTGGGACCCTCGCCCGGTGGCCTGGGAGCAGCCAGGGATCAAACCGGCGCTGCTCTAACCGGCGCTGCAGAGGCTGCGGGCAGCTTCGCGCCGTGCCACTGGGGAGGCCCAAGTTAATGATTTTGAGATAAAGAGATGATCTGGGTTATCTGGAAGGAACCTGGCTGTGCTCCTTTAGGAACCACAATTGTTCTTATAGGAGAGAGGCAGAGGGGGATTTGCTAATGCGCAGAAGGTCATGTTATGAAAAAGGAGGAAAATAGAGGCAGAGAGAAAATATATCATGGTTCTGGTGTGGAAAGCAGAGAAAAGGCCAAGAACCAAGGAATAAAAATAGTGCAGTTTAGATGTCAGGAAATGCGAGGAAGAAAATTCATTCTTAGAGGTTCCAAAGGGAGCATGGTGCTGGGTCCCAGCCAATACTTTTATTTCAGCTCAAGGGTACTGATTTTGGATTACTGATCTATAGAATTATGAGAGAATAAATCTCTACTGTATTAAAACACCAAATTTATGGTAACTTACAGCACCCAAAGCAAACTAATACACTCTTGAACTTTCACTAAGGAAAAAAAAAAAGCAGTTACTTTCCAGGGGATAACCTGGAGAGTACCTCTCTGTAATGTGGTGGGTGAGAGAATGTCTATTCAACAGATATTTATTGTGCATCTCCTATAGAGTAGGCACCACCATAATCACTGGAGATTATGTGACTAAGATACCCACAAGAATATTATAGTTTAATTGGAGCAAGTAACTTGTGACCAGTGATTATAACTCACTGTATAATAACTGTTTTGGCCTGATAAATACAGGGGACTGAGAGAGCAATTGAGATATAGACATTACTTCCAATGTGGAGGTCAGAAATATCTTCATTCATAACTCTATGTAGCAGTAGAGACCTTTTCCAGATGGGAACATCTGGGCTTAATCTGGAACTACGTGCTTATTCTATCAAGTTAGAATACTCTACAAATAAGCATCCTCTTAAACACTTACCCACAGAGACCCCCAAACTACTCATTTCTCCATACTTTGGTCAGTGAGTTCAACTACCTGATTCATTTAGCTGGTCCTGAGCATCCTCTGCCTGTGTACTGGGCCCACATGCTGTGACTTAAGTTTTCTCAGAAGGGGAAGCTGGAAAAAATACTTGGGATTTAGAAGATAGGAAACATGGACTCAGTGGTGGAAGTCCAATTTTGGATATTTCCAGCTCTGTTGTGGTTTTAAGAATAGGAGAGTTTTGATTGCTATATCATCAAACATTTTGTGCACTACAGGTTTACAAATCAAGCTAAGAAGGTTTTCTGTGTCCCAAGTCACTGGGCTTTGTTTCCAAAGGTGACTTGAGTCATTGCATTTCATCCTGCCCTCTCATCTGTGTCAATGCCACTGAAAACATATTTGGCTCTCTATAAGGGCACCCCTAGATAGGGAGAGAGTGTCCACTTTTCTACCTCCAGAAATAGCCATTCTTTATCGGTCTTGCAAAATGAATGTGACCATTTTCTTGACCATCTCCAAAGAAAGTATTCAGAAACGTCCTTTAGAAGTACATTTCAATGTTCTATGAAGAATAGCCAGGAAGTTCTTTGTAAAAACATAAAAATATAAATCGAGGACTGTCAGCATGAATGTGTGCTACACGTGTGGCTACGTCTCATAGCAAGAGATACTTTGGAAATCTGAATTCTTCTTTAGAGTTCACAAAGGGGTGAAGAGGCAGAAAGAGGTTTTCCTGTTACAGGGTCATATTAATTTCTTTCCTTTCAACATTGAGGTTGTATCTTCTGAAACTGAGTGTCTCACTTCATGGTGCACACTGGTTTGAAATTTCTGGGCAAAAGGAAAGGGTGCGGGTGACAGGATGAGGAGCAGGAAAGCACTGTTCCTCCAATCTCTGTGGTCAGGAGCCAAAGAAACCAACAGGAGTTGAACAGACTGTCATGTGGTTAATTTGTGCAGAAAAAGAAAATAGTGGGAGCGTGGGCGTTGAAAAAGAAGGGCTTTGTGAAAGTGTTTTTCATCCTGTTGAAAGAAGAAAGCAAAGGGAATCAGTGAAGTTCCATCCACTTTGTTTAACAAATGGTAAAACCCAGGTAGACACGAAGACACCATCACTCTGGAAATCATTAGATTCAAATGACTAGTGACAAGCTACTGATCACCAGCGGAAGGCCGGGTAAGCCCACCTTTTCTAAGAAAGAAATGGCAAGCTCTGGTGCCGGAGCAGAACCATCAACTATCATGAGGTCCCTCTCTTTTCTCTGCTGAAAGTTCAATAATCATACCAGTCAGACCTCAGCTGTCTTGAGTCTAGACTGTACTCTGTATTTTGTTTTCTTTTTTTTTTTCCAGCTGTTTTTCTTAGAAATAGGGGCACATAAGCTTAAGGGTTCTGCCACAGTCCAGAGCAGCATTTGTGACACGCCTTTATTTCTTTCCCTGAGTTTAAAGAGAGGATAAGGGGCAGTCAGTTAGTTAAGAACCACCCCACCCAGAAATTAATTCCAGATTGTTTGTGGAGGTGAAGTCATGGCCAAAATCACCACTAGTTATCTTCCAAATTACTGAGCAAGTCCTGTTTTTCTGAAGGTCAGTCAGGTTTTGGTATCCATGTTTGGGCAACATGGATATGTCACAGTGCATGTGTGTGTGTGTGTGTGTGTGTGTGTGTGTGCGCGCGTGTGTGTCTCCAGAGAGAGGGAGAGAAAGAAGATGAGGAAGCAAAGGAGGAGGGGTTGGGGAGAAAGACAAAAGGAGAGGGAGAAAAATGGTTATTATTACAGAAAAAGAGAGGCCCTTTCCAGAGCTACAAAGATCAGAGGAACAAAGAAAGTTAGGGAAGGAAGTAGGTCACTTTGCAAAAGTAGTGATTTTCCTGTCACTTTATACTTCTAAACTAAAGCAGAACAATCTCTGAATTCATTTTCTATTGATACTGTAACAAATTATCACAAATGTAGTGGTTTGAAACAACACAAATGTATTATCTTGTAGTTATGGAAATCAAAACTCCAAAATGAGTTCAAAAAAGGTCTCACAGGACTAAAATCAAGAAAAGATGTTTCTCTTCTGGAAGCTCTAGGGAGAGTCATTTTTTTTATTTTTCCATCCTTTAAAATATACCTATATTGCATTGTTCATTTCCATTTTCAAAGTCATCAGTAGTTGGAAAAATCTTCCACATTCAAAGAATTCTTATCATCATATTAGGTCCATCAGGATAATCCAAAATGCTCTCCCTAGTTTAAGATCAGCTCATTAGTAACCTTAACTCAATTTTGCCATGTAAGGTAACATATCCACAGGTTTTGGAAATTAATCCAGGAAATCTTTGATGAACTATTGTTCTGCCTACCATAGCTTCTTATCAAGAATGTTGCAAAGGAGAAGACTTAATAGTTGCTTTAAACTAACATGTTTTAAAGAGTGGGGAAAATGAGCTACATTGAAAGAAAAATATTGCGATAGGAATCATCTGTTTTCTAGGTTATGCCTAAGCTCATGCCAGTCCCCACCTCTTGACACCTCCTTGTTAGGCAAGGCCCAAGCTGGCAGGGCCTCTCCAGAGACTCCAGAGCAGACATGCCCTTGGGTCTACCTGACCTGGACTCACATTCTCTTCTACTTTCCTGCTAGTCAAATTTATCTTTTCTAAGTATCATTCCTTCAAAGTACTCCTTTGTGTGTGTATGGAATATTTATATATATTTATGCACGCAAAGTATTTGCATTTATTTGCTTGTAATGTTTAACTTTCTAAAATGATACCTAAAGGCTTGTTGTTGATAGGTGTTTGGGGAATGTGTCTACTGCCATGTTTTTAAGATTTATTTATTTATACAAGAACCAGGGTACAGGCTAGATGCATGTGAGGGTAAGAGGATTCACCAGAGGCAGAGCTGGGAACAGAACAGGCAGACTGACGAAATACACTGCTGAGGGGAGCAGCAGGTGAGACAGGAGAGATCTGCCATGCTATGTAGGATTCTCGCCGGCTGGCCGGCCAGCCAGGATCGAAGCTGCACTTCAGAGGCTGTGGACAGTTTCACAGTGTGGTGCTCAACCACCTGTGCCACCAGGGAGGCCCTACTGCCATTGTTTATACCCTATTAACCCCATCACATAAAGCTGTCCTGACAAGAGCCGATAGGGTGTGAAACTTCAGTCATCTGTGCTTGGAAGATAGCTTAGTATTTCCATATAGAGAAACTATGTAAGCATCTGACAAGATTCATAATTTACAAATCATTTAATCCTGGTATTGTCATAGTAGGACTGTAAGAAAAAATACAATTTTATCTTGAATTTGAGAAAACGTCTATACTTCAACATAAGAACCTCTGCAATGAGTTTCAGTTTTCTCCAACTGCTATTTGGAATGGAAATATGTACCATTGTGTCTCAGGAACCTCACCTACTAAAAGGGTTCACTACCACCAATTGCTTCCCAAAGAGAGCAGCAAATGAAAGAAGAATATCACAATCTTGGGCAAGTTGGAAAATTAGTAGCTCAGGTCAAAGCGTAGAGGTTGTGAGGTGTGCTCCTTTTTCCATTTGTCTCTTTTGCCACTTAAGGATCAATGGTGAACAGTCAGAAGAAGACACAGAAGATTGCACAGTCTGTTCAGCTTTGTATGATAGGCATCTTCTTCAGATCCTTTGGATCCATTACCTGGAGAATAAGCCCACTGGTAGAAGGCAGCATTGAGATGAACAAGATGCACCTTACTAGCTTTCATAGTATGAAGTTGCCTATGTGAGTCCTTCTTTGTTTTTCTCAGTCAAAACTGTACTTATAACTCCTGAAAGATAAATCAAAGCCAAAAGAACATCAAGTAACTGGGGTGGTCACTTGAAGTCTATTTCTCTCCTTCTTGGTAAACATTCAGCATATCAGACTACATATTGGGAAATATCATGCTTGATTACCCAGAAAATCATGGCAGAAAAAGTTCAAGAAAATAATCAAGGCACGGAAGCCTAATTGTTTGTAGATACACACTCAATTCCATAATGATTAACCCACTAAGTTTCAAATAATGTTTTAGGCCAACAGTAGACACAAACCTGCCAGAAGGCAGGCTTTGACACCAACTGAACTTGAGCATATGGTATCTTAGGAGTGTGTTAAACTTTGGAAATGTGTAAGATAATAGGCCCTGATAATTAAAACATCACATTTGTTTATAAGCATAACTTGATCTGGGGCATATTGCTAGAAAATTTAGCAAGCACAATGTTTCTTTCAGGATTAATTATCTATTTGAACTTGAAATGTATTCTAAATTATTTTTCTCACTAAATCAGTAGCGTAAATGCTTTCTGTTGGGTGGTGAACAGGTTCAAAGTTCTCCCAGAGCATTTTTAGTTGTGAAGATGAAAATTTGGATAGTTACATACATGATTACACAAGAGACAGTCTCCAGTAGTGACTCTGCTGGGAATGAAGATTAATATCTTGATTGATTTCAAGGTTTTGGAGGCATTTTGTGATGCTCTGTGAATGATTAGTATCTTCCTATACATGGCTGCCTAGACATATAGAGTCACTGCCTAAGTGATTTGCACCTCAACATATCTACTTGGGTTAGCAGAAGAAATGGTTGGTCTGTTTTCAAGAAATGTGGTTTTACCAGTTCTTTCTCATCCAGTCTTTTGCCATTTTTACTACTAGTAGCATTGGTCATGGAGGGATTTCATTTATAAGCCTGGCCTGAAATGAATGTCTCTAATGAATTAGTCATTGGGAGAAAAGTACTGTAGAGGACATTACGCTACCCTGTATGATGAAATTGTAACTAAATAACAGTAGTAGTTCTTCAGAATAAGATGTTCACAAAGAGCAAATGGATAGTACAATAACTTTTTCAAGAATTAGTAGGCGCTCTTCTAAAAAAGTCCCACAGGTCTTGTGAGAAAACAAATTTCCTGTTTATTTTGAATCCTTGATTCTAGAAACATATTGTGCCTCCCAACATGACAAATGGCTCAAATCATTCCAATAAAAAGGAACACAAAAAGAGAAGTAGTTTCACATCAGTTTGAAAGATGAACATCTATAATTTAACTTTCACTATCAGTTAAGTATAGTGACATGGCTTTAAAATATGTGTGCCCAACAGCGATGACCAGAAGTCATATCAACATATGATCAAATAATCCACTGATCCCTTGGTTTGTACCGGGGCTTGAATGATTGTCTGAGTGACAGTTTATCCTTGAATTATATATAAATCAGTTACCACATTCTGTACAGAAGAAGTTTTCTATCCTTCAAACTCACTCACAATTACTTAAACACAAATACTTATATTAAGGCACATGTTCTCCTATAGTGGATACTCAGATTACAAAGAACATTTTCCTATTTATCATTATTTATACATTATTTAATATATAAAGTCATTTAACATTGCTTTATAAACTTGTTGTATTTGCATTTATTTCAAAATAAGGTACCAACTAAAGAAACTCTCTTTTCACCATAATGCAGGTATATGTACACCCCAAAATGCATTAATGGAAATTTATTTTCCAGCACACATCATTAATTAATCAGAGAAATACAACCTAAAACAAATATTTACCCCCATTATAAAAGGAGATCCGTTTTATAATGGACATCAGCAAAGCCCATGGTTTAAATTACAGATTAACAAAGGGCTCATGAGCTCAAAATTAAGTTATTCTGTTTAAAATCAATCACTGAAGCTGTCATTTTGCTTATTGCTTTGACTTCCTAACAAAAGTTTAAATGAGGATTTTATGTGCAAGCAGAGAACATCAAGGATCTGCTCTTTTTCAGATCTGTGGGGGTAAGGAGGGGCAAAGGTTTAAGTAATTAACATAATTAGAATGAGGAATGTATTTTTCCAGGAAAAGAAAAATCCCACAAATCCACAATTAATGCATTATCTGGAGGGAGGAGGGGGATAGTAGGGAATAAAAGGTAGGGGATATTTAAAAGCACTAGCTTCATTGATTCCAGAGCCATTCTGGAGACACCAGGCAGGAAATGTGTAGCTACTCTAATTGTTCTTTCCAGATGCAGACACCAGCACTGGGAGAAGGGATTAGAACAAATGTTGCCTTTGCATTTAGATTGTGATTTTGAGAAAGAACACTGTTCCTTTGTCACTCAGTTGCATGCTGGGCCACCACGCCTGCACTGAGCAGCTCCCCGATGGCTCTGTCATCATATCTGAGGACTTCCTTCAGGATGTGCGTCGTGTGCTGCCCAAGAAGGGGAGGTGGCCTGGCCTCTGACATCTTGAACTTACTGTATCTCACAGCTGGGCCTATCAAAGAAGGAAGAAAGCAGGAAGCCTGTTAATGACTAACCTTAGGAAATTAATTATCCAATCAGCCTAGGGTGTTTTCAATGAATGTCAAGGATATCAGTGCCAGTCACACCCTTGAAGATGTACCATCACTGTGGAAAGAAATGTATTATTACATGTGGCTTTTCTTTTTCCTTTTTTTTTTTTAAAGATTTATTTATTTATTTATACAAGCACTGGGTACAGTCAGAAGCGCGGGAGAGTGAGATAATTCACCAGAGCCAGAGCGGAGAAGAGAACAGGCAGACTGAGGAATTACACTGCTGAAGGGAGCAGCAGGCGGCAGGATAGGTCTGTGTGCCATGTGGGACCCTCGCCCGGTGGTTGGGATCGAACTGGCGCTGCAGAGGCTGTGGGCAGCTTCGCAACCCAGCGCTTAACCGCTGGGCCACTGGGGAGGCCCTACATGTGGCTTTTCTTGACTCACTTTCAACCACTTGTGCATTGGTCATCTGACCCACCTGCTACCATGCCAAGGGCTGCATGTGCATGCCAGCTCCATGCCAGGTCTGCTCAGGGGCTGCCAGCCCCATCTCGACCACTGTCAGGGTAGGGCAGTCAACTGGGCAATCTCTCTGCTCCAAGAAAACAATGGCCGCAGATCCACCGCATCTCTCTAAAGCTAGACATCTGACTGCAGGTGAAAGCTTAATATTGTATAGATCCAGGATTAGTTCAAAAGATTACACACAACTCAACCTCAGGAAGACCCTAGTTGAAGCCTTTGAGTGGTGGAAGTTATGTGTGCAAATTTTATTGTCAGGGATACTAGGATTTGGTTGTCAGTCTTCATAGATTCCAGCTACGTTGTCTTGGATAAAACACATAACTTCTCTGAACCTCATATTCTACAACTGAACTTGGAACAGTATTATCTACCATGTAAACTTGATATAAGGACTAAAGTGAGATAATAGATAGAAGGGACTAAGTAAATGTTCCATAACCTACAATAATTCAAAAAATCCATTAGTTACTGTGATGACAAAAGTTGCCACATCTCTCTTGAACCTCACAGTGTGCAGGGGAAACAGTCTTTATTGTCATTTATTTGCTGAGTGCCAAGCAATAGAAACGCAGTAACTCAAGCAGTTACTGTTCTTTAAACAACTGTTGAAAAGGGACTATATTTTCCCCACTCTTCTCTATCAACCAAAAAAGCTAAGGCTTTGTTTAAGTTTCCATGGCTAAAAAGCAGCATCAGTATGCTAATCCATGTCCATCTCAGCTGTCTCACATTGAAGGCCATGCACTTTCTGCAACCTCCTCCAAATTCCAACTCCTCCACAGACATGCTGGATGAACATTGGAGAACATGTTGATCTAACAGATTTACCTTTGTTGCCTCACTCAATAAATGATATTTATGTTGGCCATCCTTTATACTTCATTCGATTAGGCTTTGGGAAAAGAAATTAGACAGTCACAAGAAGAGGGCAAAACAATGCATTTCTATCTCAATTTTTTTTTTCCAGTACAGTCTTCACTTGGGGAACTCACAGGGAGAACAAATAAAACCAAAGTGTATGTGAATAACAGAACTCAGATAGCAAAGTAAAGGTCTTTCTCCAGCTTTTTGGAGAATTCTGCTATTAAAAAGCAATGTTGTAGAAGCTATTGTTGATAGAGATACAAGTCAGTGGCCTTAAGCCACCAAACTGCACCTTTGTATCACACAGAACATCCACTACAGAGGAATGGCCACTTCCACTGATGCCCCACGTTTTATTTCATATTTCCATCTCACATTTTTTTTTATTTATTTTTGCATTTATTTAAACATAGAAGAACTGGGGGCTAGAGGTACAGGATTCATCAGAGACAGAATGGGGAGCAGAACAGGCAGGTCTACTGAAATCCACTGCTGAGGGGAGCAGCAGGTGAGATAGGAGAGGTCTGCTGTGCCATGTGGGTTAGCTCCCCTGGCTGGAGATCGAACTGATGTCACAGTGGATGGTGATAGCTTGATAGCACTGAGACTTAAATCCTGCACCACCAGGGAGGCCCCTCCATCTCACACTTTAAGGACAGTTAATAGTTCAGTTAGGAAATTAGAATAACTTGCCCAATGTCACACAACTAAGAAGTGACAGAATTCATTCTAAGTCCAGGTTTGTTAGGTTCAAGAACTTGGACTTTAAGAAAATAACAGTTTAAGGTGAAATTCACATAATATAACCATTTAAAAACGGTTTAAAATTATTTTTTAAAGTGAACAATTTAGAGTATTTGGTACATTCACAATGCAATGAGACCAGCAGCTCTATCTAGTTCCAAAACATTTCCATCACTTCAAAATAAAACCCTCTATCCATTAAGCAGCTTCTTTCAAGTCCACCCTCCCCCAACTTCTGGTAACTACTAACCTAGTTTCCATCTCTATGGTTATCTATCTGAACCTAGTCTATATTATTTCTAAAATAAGGTGGCATTATCCATGAAAGGTTAGTTTGAGCATTGAATACTACAATACAGGAAATATGTAATATCAATAATCAAAGAATTGTATATGAAAACAATAAAATACAACATTGTTTAAAAATTATCAAATCTTGTGGATATTTTGGTTTGCTTTAAAGGGATAGGTGACCTAGTGAAAATTAGTGTAATGTTTTGGAGGGAAATTTATGAAATACATATAGAGTGTTTTAAAGTTGTTTACAAACAGGAACAGAGAAATCCTGTTCTTCGGGGGGCTTTGAACATACGTGTCGACCTATTTCCTGAAATCACTTACATAAAATCATAGCAGTTAATCAAACATAAAACTTCAAATGAGTAAGAAGACTGGGAAGGCGCATCACTAGTGAATGTGACATTTCAACAAATTTATGAATGACAGGGTGCCATGAGCGCTGATAGGTAAAAGAGGTAGAGAAAGCTGGAATACCCTACAAGGAGACAGAGAAAGTGGAAGCCATTTGGTGCATTTAACCCCACCTGAATTTATTTAGAATCTAAAAGAGACAGAACTTAGAATGGGATGATGACTGAAAATAGAAGGATTGAATTTTTCAATACTGGGCAACATATCCAGGTTGGATTGCTCAGAACCTTTAAAAATGAGAGCACAAGTAGCTAACATTTAACCACAAACAAAGTATCAACTGGCTCTTTTAAAAAGAAATTCAAGAAGCTGTGCAGGGAAAGTTCAAACTTGAGTGGGAAAATAAAGCTTACAGAATAGATTTTGGTGCCCCAGTGCAAAGCCCTCCTTCTCCCTGTATTTGAAGGACACAGAGCCTGTCATTGGCTCCCTTTCTCTTCTGCAACTACTCCTGTAAAGTCTGTCAGTTAAACTGCCTTGGCACAACCTTCAAAGAATTTCCCCTCAGAGTAGATCCAACAAGAGTGGAAAACATTCTTAACAATAGACAAAATCAATGCCAGATATCCATATCTTTTTTCTATATAAGAATGATCAACCAAGGATCACCAAGAATATGAAAACTACATAAAAGAGTAACGATGGAAAAGTTAAAATATCTCAGAACAGAGAACAAGAATGGAATGCTTGGAATTCCAAAAACACAATCAAAACAAGACTTAGCACTTGATATTTGCAACATTATTGTCACAATTGAGAATTTAATATGAAAACCAGAAAACAAAGTAAAAAGATATAACCAAGAATGTAGGGATAAAAATAGATAATTTGTCTAAAAGTTGTGAGGAAGAAGCTAAGAGTTCTTATAAAAAAGACAATTATCCCAGAAAAAAGGAAAACACAAAAGTAGAAATTTATGAGGGATTAAGGAAAAAAACATGCTTTCAGACTGAACATATCATATGAGAATCCAGCAAAATGTTCATCTTGATATCCTTTCATGAATATCAGGGTCCAGAACATGAGGGTTAAAAAGGTCTGGCCATTTACCAGGTGGGAAGACTGAATGAGTTGTATGGACATGTTTGTGTAGAAGCAGAAGTCAAAGTATTTTTTTGGACATGCTGTTTGAGGTGTCCATGTGATAGCCAAGCAGAGATGTCAGTGGGCCTTCAGCTGTGCAAGCCAGAAATTCAGGGAAAAGATTTGACCAGGTTGTACAAATTCAGAAGGCATTTACCATATAAATGTCCTTGTTCCAAAACAATGTACTTTCAGGGCAATTGCATATATTCCAACATTCCTGATACTGAAATCTCATTTTATTATTTTTTTAAGATTTATTTTTTTTATTTATACAAGAACCAGGGTACAGGCCAGATGTGCGGGAGGGTGAGAGGATTCACCAGAGACAGAGCAGGGAACAGAACAGGCAGACTGACAAAATACACTGCTGAGGGGAGCAGCGAGAGAGACAGGAGAGTTCTGCCACGCCATGTGGGACCCTGAATGGCGGGCTGGGATCAAACAGGTGCTGCAGAGGTTGCAGACCTTCACAGAGCTGAGCTCAACTGCCTGTACCACCAGGGGAGGCCCTACATAAATTTTAAATAAATTGTTTATGTAGCCTTTTCTCTACTATCTAAGCTTCATATCAAAATCTAATGTTTCAACTCTCCATTGACTTAGGGATAAAAATTAGTTTTATTTCATTTATTTATTTATTTTGTGTAGAAGATCTGGGGTATGGGCCAGAGGTGCAGGGTGTGGGGGGTGAGAGAATTTACCAGCAACAGAATGGGGAGCAGAACAGGCAGATTTACTGAAATACACTGTTAAGGGGAGCATCGGTGAGACAGGAGAGTCCTGCTGCACCATGTGGGTTAGCTCCCTGGTTGGGGATCAAACTCAGGCCATAGAGGTGATAATGCTGAGACTTGACCCCTAGGCCACCAGTGAGGCCCTTAGAAATTAGTTTTAGAGTAGTTTTACTTTTGCAAGAACTACAGCTCTTGTGCTGTAGGAAGAGGCAGAGAAAGAACCTTAGAGTTGTCTTAGCGTTAGCTTAACACTTAGGAAAACTATGGTGAGGTTGGTTTCTCTCAGCCTTAATAAAGGAATCAAACTGAAAAACACAGGAACATATACATCACAGTTGTTTGCAGGACATAAACTGGTACTAAATCTGGAACCTCAAGTGTTGTCCCTCTGAGGGGTCTACCTAGTTACCTAATCTAATGAGTACTGGTCAAAATCCGAGTTTCCTTGTGCCCCTAACAAGGGAAGGATCAGGGCAGGTGGGGCCTCTAAATGAGGTGTCCACAGGGTGGTCTATAGGATTCCGGGGTGGGTCATTGCTTTTTATTTCAACTTCTGCATATGTCCATTTTGGGGAGACTGAACCAATAAGCTTCAAGGGAACTAGCATTCTAGATCTGGCAGCTGTCCAAATACAAAGGTAGGTGAGGAGTAATCCTGTCATTGTCTCTAAGTCAGACATGGGAAAGTTTGACACTACTTCTTAGTGGTGCTCATTGTATACCAGGCCTGGGACTATATGCTTTGTAACTGTTACATAATTTGATACTCACAATAACCTTTGGTAATGCATTTTACTCCTATATCACCAAAAAGAATTTGGAACTCTGGTAAACAAGATCATAGAGCAGATACAAACTTGGATCTGCTGACCTCATAGCCATTATTTTTTTCAGGAAGTTAATTTAGGTAGTGATTGAGTGTGTGTTCTGAAGCAGTGGTTAGAGTCAGAACCTGGCTCTACCATTTATGGACATCTTCTTGGGTAATCTACTTTATCTGTGCTTCAGTATCATTATCTGTAAAATGGGGATGGCGGTGCCCACTATATAAAGATGTGAGGATTAAGAAAAAAATAAATCCCTTAGAAGAGTTTTGGGCTCAAGTAAGCACTCAATGCATACTAGCTGCTGTCCTTAGTTCCCCTCTCTGTGGCAGTTCTTATGTTAGAGACTTTGGGTACAGCCTTGATCACCTGCTAATTTCAAATCTGTTTTTCCCAGAACATGGGCAAGTTAGCTGCCTTTTAGATTCATAAGAGCTACTTAGAGATAAAAAATACTCTTAATTTTAATGATATTTAAAAGCTCTGGGTAAGGTTACTTAAAGATTATTTAAAGAGGAGGAAATCATCCATTTCTCAAGTGCATGTTACAAAATAAGCACTTTTCAAATATTTATTTTGCTTATTCATTATTATAATCTCTGAGGTAAGTAATTTTCCCTCTTCCTACAGAATGGAGGTTAAGTGAGGTTAGATGAATACCCAAGTCACACATCTGAACATGTACACATTCACTGGCGCCAACAGCATCAGAACATATACCAGAAATTAATTTTATACTCTCTTAGATATGAATTAATTATATTAGAAGGAATTTTGAAGATACAGGACTTCTTTTACATATTCAACAGACACTTATGATGTGCCATACACTATTGTATGTGTTGTACACATTTGATTTATTCAGCCTTTAGGATATGACTGGAAAGTACTACTATCATCCTAACATTACCAATGGGGAAACTGAGAGACATGAAGGGGAAGTTAGTCACTTGCTCAGGGTCATAGGATTAGAAAGGGGCAGAGCCAGGCCAGGTTTCACACCCAGATGATCTTGTTGCAAATCCTGACTCTTTTCCATTGGGCTATACCACTTCTGTGGAATGGGGAGAGTCAAAGAGGAGAGTGTTATCGAAGTTTGAATAGAACTCAGAGGTCTTAGAGCAGACCTTGCCAAGGACAGCATCCGTCTTCATCTTATAAACAGTCTGTTCTCTCCCTCTTTCTAGGTCACAGTTCTACCAGATATTTATGCAATAAATACTCATTACTACCTCATATTAATTAGCAATATTCTGCCTATGTCCTTGTGTAAGTACTAGAATCACAGCACAATCAATATATCCCAATTTTTCATGTTTATGTGTCAGGAGATGATCTCCAGTGCTATTCTCTACACACCTCAAAAGGAAAGAATCTGCCACTGTGCTTTTTGCAGAAATTATCTAGTTCAAGACTCAGGGAGGGTCCAGCTCCTGCTGTGCCAGTGAATTTGTTTTCTATCTGTGGTTTGAGGCCCTTCAGAAACAGGACCCTGACTATTTTGTCTTACATCCTTTTAGAAAAAACTTCCATGATTCTCTTAGGTTGAAAATACCAAATCTATGCAAACATCCCAAGCTACTATAACTATATATGGAGTTCAAGCTACATTTCTATAGCCCAGACCAAGTTAATATTGTAAACAGTTGCAGGAAACAGAGGTAGCCAAAAACATGTGGGAAACCATAATGAATATTCAAGTAATGGGAACATAATATCACATCATCATAAGGGAAGGGATCTAAAAAGTCCTTTTTCCAGAACTCTATGCACCTCCAGTCTTGATGATGCATTTCTAAAGCAATGAAATAAACTACTGCTCAACCTCACAGCTAACTGGCAAAAAATCAGCATTAAGGGTTAAATCAATTAGCATAGCTGTCCTGTCCATTCATATTGGAAGCAGAAATGGGTAAAATTAAAACTTAGTGTGGGGTCTTTTCATTTGTTGTTCTGATATGAGTGTCAACTTTTAAAAATATCAAGACTACTTAAAAGCAAACATCTGTTTTATAATATATGAAATGCTGTATTAAACATTTTATTTTGACTTCTTTGGCCCATTTCTAAGATACATGCTGTAGATACCATTTAATCTTCAAGGCTTACTAGTGTAATAAGCCAAACTTCATTTTGCTGAAAATAATGATAGCGCTAGTACCAAGTTATTTCACAATTTCCCCTCCAGTGCTTGAACTCATCATCATAACAATAACGATATTTTTTATATGGCGTCTCACAGCCATAGCATACAAAGCGCCAAATGGAGTCATACAGTTAGAACACATTAAACCCATTAGATGTGAGATAAAAACAGATAAAGCCATTTAAACTAGCATGGGATGGTGGAAAAGGGCCATAGGGAATATAAATGACTTTGGACATCTTTAACAGAAGAACTCTATCTATGGCACTGTTTATACCGTCAGGCATCCCAGAAACTCAACATAGCATGCGGTATTTACCACCAACATAGATGGCTCACCCAGCATTCCCTGGAATTCAGAGGTACAACTAATCATTAGTGCTATAATGGATTTTTAATTCAATGTTTTGAATTAAATAAAGAATCCCTTAATGGCTACCACCTATAATGCAAGAGCTTATTTTCAACTATGTCTTTGGCTTTGTGGAAGTCATAAGTGTTGTCCACTAAATTTCCAGTTTTTACTTTCCAAGATCATGATAATGTTACACATCCTGTCAACTTTGATGCTGAATGAGGTCATGTGACTTTCCAATGACTTGTGAATGGAAGGATGTATAGACAACTCTTCAAGCCAGGAAACATAATTGCTGACTTAAGAATGTCTAGGTGTTACAGACAGTGTATGAGAGATGATGACTGCTGTACTAGTCTAGAACCTTTCTAAGCCATGATGAACATGCAGTTTGAGCATGAAATATTGTGTTGTTTTAAGCCAATGCTATTTGGGAATTGTTTGTTCTTGCAGCATAGCCTAGAAGAGGGAAACTTATCACATACCTCAGGTTAATACAGAGGCCTATCTATCTGTACCAGAGGAATCCCTCAGCACTCCCTTAAAAAGCATTAAGTTCAGATGTTCCAGATAATTTGATACTCATTTTATGTGTATCCAATTTTGAGCAGTGCGATGATAACAGCTATTGTTTATTGAGTGCTTATGTGTGTTAGGCATTTGATGGAACGCTTAGTGTTTATTACCTTGTTTGATGGACTATGTCTTTAAGAAAATGACTTTAACAAGTAGGATTATTATTATACCATTTTATTCACAAGGAAAGTGGGATTAGGCAATGTTATCAAAATTACACAGCCAGTCAATTAAAGAATTTCATTAGAACTTAGGCTGGATAAATACAAAGTGCATGCTCGTTAACACTAGTCTGTATTTCCTCCCTGCATAATGTGGAAGAAAATCTGTTCTCATGTCAGTGACTGAATACCACTCTTTGGCAGATGGTGTTATAAAGCAGTACTGTATTATAAATACTTATATATCTCATGATTGCTAATCCATTAAGGCATTTATCTTTCATTTGAAAAAGAAACAGGGCAACTTGTATTTGATTTATGTATCTTGTTCCAATCCACTGAAATGTCATAGTAGATTATCCATTTCCTGCTGGAAAATATATGGCCCATAAGGAAATACTGTTCATATTCATTAGCAAACATGCCATCTCCCCTCAAAGCGTGCTAACCAAACGTTCAGCGGAGTTCTATGAAACATGTCAGGTTGGAAGATCTCCCTTGAATTCCCCTTTTCCAAATTTGTGTTGCCTTTTAATTATTTTCAACACTTCTGAAAACTCTAGGAAGGGTGAAGAAACACCTTGCTAATAATGTGCTCTTTGCCAAAATAATCAATTTTCCCATTTCTTTGCCTTTTAAACTTCAAATATTCAATACAAGCTCTTTGGGCTTATTCCCAAGATTTTGTTTGGTTAGACCTCACCATGGAAAACAAAATTGGTTCAGCTGAAGTCTGGAGCCAGAACATTTTAAGCTTCATAGACCTTCAAAGTAGTGACCTTCTCCTCACCTCCTTTGCCTCTGTGCTCCATTAAGGAAAATACCGGAAGAAGTTTCCAGTCAGAGAAGCCAGATTGCATTTTGATTCAGCTTTCAGAAGAGGAACTGAACAGAGCTGGAGCAGGTGGTTATTTGTGGCTCTTTCCTTCAAATGAGCTTTGAAAAGTTCTGTAAACCTTTGAAGGTCTATGACAATTTAATAATTTTTTTCTGTGCTTCTTAATTTCTGTCTTAAAGGAATCAACCTTACATCTACCATCTTCTTTTCTTTCCCAAGTGTCTGAGACCACACAAATCACAATTGTAGCCTGAACAGAGAATCAAGAAAATTTGTTGAGCAAAAGGCTGCTGGGGAAATGGGTATGTTATCACCACAAGAATTGATTTTAGCTTTTTCCTTTCATTTTGCTTCTGATTCAGATGAGAAGATTTTAGAAGGACCATTCCCTCCACACACCATTTCTTTTGGCATGACCATCCTCTCTTTAGTGGTACCATAATCCTCCAACTTGCTTTTGATACCTTGCTACCACAATGTCGTAGTCTAAAATGCTTTCACTCATACTCAGGCTCCCGAACTTTTCTGCTGCCTCATTGGTCCAAAGCACTCTGAAGTAGAACTTGTCCAGCATTTTCCCCAGATGTTCCCTCTAGTTAAAATTACATTCATTTTTCCCCTGGAGTTGATGCTCACCTGGAATACATCTCGATTTGGTAATCCTCAGATCCACATATTCCTCCCCTTTCCTCACAGTTCAAAGGAAAATCTTTCTCCTCTGACTTCCTATACATTTGATCTCTTCTATCATATAGATCAATTACTAATTTTATTGTTTCTTGTGCTCATTTTTGAAACTAGAATTAATCTTTCGAGACTAGAATTATTTCATATTTTCTATTGCACCTACCACATGATGGGTGTGCATTAAATTAGTGCTGGAAGGTTTAGATTAAACAAGGACACAAACAAATAAACAAAAACCTAACTAGATTCCTAGATTAGGAAACAAGACCACCAGAAATATGTGAAATAGATAAGTAAAGGGAAGTTAACGCTTGCAAATTGTTATATTTTGCACTAGGTTTCTAATATCACATTTCTTTTTCTCTCACACCCCATTTCCAACCCAGTTGCAAATCCCATTGGCTATATCTTCAAAATATATACAAAATTCAATGAGTTTTTCAAACTAACCCTAGTCATTATCACTTCCTGCCTGGTGTCCTGCCAGCAGGCTTCTCTGCAATACATTCTCAACAAGAGAACTGGAATCACCAAAAGCATACGCCAGATTGTATCACTCTACTTCCTCAAACAATAAGTTTTAGCTGTTTTGCTCCTGATAATGGGCTCAGAGTTTCTACAGAATATGTACACTTTCCCACTAAGCTACCTCTGTGACCTAGCCTCCTGCTCATGCACCTCTTGCTCACTTTTTTTCAGTATATTCGCGCTCTTGCTGTTCACCAGACATGTCCACCCTTAGGAGCTCTGTCCAAGCTGTTGTCTCTGAATGGGCCATTCTTTTCTTTTTTTTTAAATTTTTTTAACTACTGCTATTGCTCCTTTTCTTTTTTTTTAATTTTTTTAATTTTATATATTTTTACATCATTTTTCATTTTTGCACAATGTATTTTCATCTTGGTTATAGTCCCCATATAATTCCCCCCCCTTCTTTTGATCCTACTCTCTCTTCCCACCCCATGTAGGGTGTCTCTGGTTTATAGTTGCTTGTTGATCTTGATTTTCACTTTATTATATTCAGTCATTTTCCTGGTCCCTTATTTAGGTTTTCTAAATCCCTGTTTTGACTGAGACCATCTGGTATTTTTTCTTTTTCTTTCTGACTTATTTTGCTGAGCATGATCCCTTCCAGCTCCATCCAGGTTGCTGCAAATTGCATGACTTTATCTTTTTTGATTGCTGAGTAATATTCCATTGTGTATATGTACCACATCTTCTTGATCCAGTCATCTTTTTTTGGGCATCTGGGTTGTTTCCATAGCTTAGCTTAGTAAATAGTGTTGCTATAAACATAGGGGTGCAGGTGCCCTTTGGAATTAATGTTTCTGTGTCCTTTGGGTAAATACCTAGGAGTGGAATTGTTGGATCATATGGAAGCTCTATCTTTAGCAGGTCGAGGAATCTCCACACAGCTTTCCATAGTGGTTGGACCAGTTTGCACTCCCACCAGCAGTGCAGGAGAGTTCCTTTTTCTCCACATCCCTGCCAATATTTGTTGTTGCTAGTTTTTTTTTTTTTTAAAGATTTATTTATTTGTTTATTTATACAAGTACTGGGTACAGTAAGAAGTGCAGGAGGGTAAGAGAATTCACCAGAGCCAGAGTGGGGAATAGGACAGGCAGACAGACAAAATACACTGCTGAGGGGAGCAGTGGATGTGGCAGGAGAGTTCTGTGTGCCATGTGGAACCCTTGTCAGTGGCCGAGGATTGAACCAGTGCTGCAGAGGCTGCAGGCAGCTTTGCAACCAGCACTCAACCGCTGCACCACCAGGGGAGGCCTGCTAATTTTTTTAATATGTACCATTCTCAGTGGTGTAAGATGGTATCTCACTGTAGTTTTGATTTTCATTTCCCTGATTACAAGTGATGTAGAACATTTTTTCATATACTCGTTGGCCATTTGCATTTCCTCTTTGGGGAAGTTTCTTTTTAGCTCTTCTACCTATTTTTTGACTGGGTTATTTACTTTGATTTTGTTGAGTCTCATCAGCTCTTTGTCAATTTCTGTGATCAGTCTTTTATCATTAGTGTTGTGTGCAAAAATTTTCTCCCAGTCGGTGGGGTGTATCTTTGTTTTGGTTACTGTCCCTTTTGCTGTACAGAAGCTCTTTAATTTGATGTAGTCCCAGCTGTTTATCTTTGTCTTCACTATCACTGCTTTGGGTGATATGTCTGTAAAGATGTAACTGAGGTATATGTCATGAAGTGTTTCTCCTATATTTCCTTCTATATATTTTATGGCTTCAGGTCTTATGCCAAGTTCTTCAATCCATTTTGAGTTGGTTTTTGTGCATGGCATAAGGTCGTAGTCAATCTTCATTCTTTTGCATGTGGCAACCCAGTTTTCCCAGCACTATTTATTGAGAAAACTTTATTTTCTCCATTGCATATTCCTTGCTCCTTTGTCAAAGATTACTTGACCGCAAATTTGTGGGTTTATATCTGGATTTTCTATTCAGTTCCATTGGTCCATATATCTGTTCTTGTGCCAATACCATGCAGTTTTGATTATTATGGCTTTGTATTATAGTTTGAAATCTGGGCATGTGATACCTCCATTCCCTTCTTTTTTTTTTTCAGGAGAGCTTTGACTACTCAGGTTTTTTTGACTATTCATGACTCCATATAAATTCCCATCAATATTTGTTCTATTTCTTTGAAGAATGTCATTGAAATTTTTATTGGAATAGCATTGAATCTGTAAATTGCTTTTGGTAGGATGTCATTTTGATAATGTTAAGTCTTCCAACCCATGAGCAGGGAATGTCTTTATATTTCTTTGTGTCTTCTATTTCTTTTAACAGTTTTTTGTAGTTTTCTTTGTATAGGTCCTTTACCTCTTTTGTTAGGTTTATTCCCAAGTATTTGATTTTGTTTTGTTTCAATAATAAAAGAGATGTTTTTCTTGATTTCTTCTTCTTCAGATTTATTGTTTGTGTATAGGAAGGCTACTGTTTTTTGTGTGTTAATTTTGTGTCCTGCTACTTTACTAAACTGATTGATTGGTTTGATTAGTTTTTCTGTGGAGTTTTTGGGATTCTCTATGTATATTATCATAACATCTGTGAACAGTGACAATTTAACTTCATCCTTCCCCATTTGGATTCCTTGTATGTCTTTCTCTTGTCTTATGGCTCTGGTTAGGACTTCCATTCTTCTTTATGATAGCTACACAGATCATTTCCTCAAATTCTTCACATTTTTGCTTTAAAGGGGCTATTCTTTTGGTGGTACACAAGGGAAGGGGGCAGTAAATGTGATAGTGTAGTGGTATTGAAACTTTGGTGGTATTTGAAGTATGTATATATGTGAAGGAGTGAAGTGATATCCCTGAAGTTACATAGGCTTTTTTCCATCATTCTAAATAAAAACCTATGGACAGAATTGGAAAGGAATTTTGCTAAGTGAAATAAACTTGAGGGAGAAAGACAAATACTAGAAAATTTCACTCATGTGTGGAATACAGAGAAACACAACAAAGAAACTGACAGAACTAAACCAAAATAAAGTCTGGAAATGACTGCAGAATTGTGGTCACTAGAGGGGCAGTGGGATGAGGATAAACTGGGGAGGGGGCCCAATGATGTACAATGAAGGTGCTCTGGAGTGGTGGGGTGTATTGATACACATCACAGGGTGTGAACCTACTTCTCTGAACCAAATACAAGAATGTAAACCAATGTTGTATCAAGTTAATTGGTTTCAAAAAAATAAGGAAAGTTAAATTTAAATCTGGCTTGCCTGAAAGCTTTACTTTTTCTCCATAGTGGCCGAAAGTGTTTGATATTGCAATTTTCTTTATGAATAGTCAAAATTCCAAGCCCCAGGCATGGTTTGCTTATTTAATAAGCAATATTCATGTTGTAGAATAAGAGAAGCCTCCGGTTACTCTATCTACACCTACCCTCTAGCCAGATACTTCTAATCAGGCATGACATTCTGGACCACAGCATGATTGCGACTAATGCATTTTCTTTACATCATTTCTTTGTTAATTTATGTTTCTCAAATTTCCTAACCAAGCTTATTCTAAAAATTGCTGAAAAGATAATATAAAACTCCTTATTTTCAAAAACTATCAGTAAATCATAAAGAAAACCTATTGTGGCATTTTCAGTCAAACTTCTTTTTTTTTTTAAATCAATCATTAAGTTTAAATAATAATTGAAAAGTAAATGAACAATAATTTTTAAGGAATCATCATTATTACAGTTCAAAATTATTTTTGGTAAAAATAAAGTAAATTTCTTCAAAACAGATTTGACGACTTTTAATAACTTGTATCTATTAATAATCAAGGCAGCAGAACATCTGCTAAAGATCTACTTTGCTTTTCACACCATATTACTTATATATGTCATTTTCTAAGAATGTAATGTGACTCTCATTCTTTATTCAGTATTTTTCCCCACCATCATCCTTTATATACCCTTTGACATTTGCAGTGCATAGTAATTTATGATTCTTTGTATTTTTATAATATATGGTAATTTCTCCTTTTCACTTCTGTTTGTAAATTTTTCTCCTTATTTTTCTTTGTGAACCTAGTTAAAAGTTTATAAATTTTAGTTATGTTCTTGAAGAACAAATTCTTAGTTTCATTGATCTTCATTGATCTTTTTATGGTCTTTTGTTTTCTCTTTTATTTCCTCTCTCACCTTTATTTTCTTCTTTTCACTAATGTTAGGTCTTACTCATTTTTCCTTTTTAAAATTACTTTATATGTAATACTGTTACTTATTTGGGGTTTTTCTTGTTTTTTTAATGCTGGCTTCTATCGAATTAATGTTCCCGTTATGGCATCTTTGCCATATCCCATAAATTCTGAGAGCTTGTGTTCTCTTTTCATTAGTCTCAAGGCATTCTTTGACTTCTGCTTTAGTTTCTTCTTTAATCCTATGGATATTGAACAACATATTATTTAGTCTCCATGTATTTATAGTTATTCCTATTATTTAACAAAATAATTGATTTCTATCTCTATGGCATTATGGTCAGATACATTAGTTGGTATAATTTAATGTTCATGGTTTCACTGACAATTGACTTGGCCGATTCTTAAAAATGTAAGATATGTTCTTGAAAAAAAATTGAGTATGCAGCAATTTTTGAGTAAAGTGTTCCATAGATATTTGATAAGTCTGTTTGGTCTTGTTACTCATTTAAGACTTTTGTGTCATTATTTATTATGTCTTATTGATCTGCCCAAAGTTATAAGTGGAGTATTAAAATTCCCTAGCATTGTTGATTTGTTATCTAAATTTCTGTTTATTAATAATTGCCTCATGTGTCTGCTGTGCCATGTGGTTTGCTCCCTGGCTGGCCGGGAATCGAACTTGTGCTGCAGTAGCTGTTGATAGCTTCATAGGTTGCATCTTAACCCTTGCATCACCAGGGATGCCCTAATCTGTCTACTCTTGAGGACTTCTACTCTATAATATTTTTTTAATTCAGTTATAGTCTCTTTTTGATCCAATAGTTCTAATTGTAACTATCTCATTTTCCCAGTATTTATTTCTATTTTTATCATCTTTTTATTATAATTCTATACACATTGTTACAGTTGTTGCCTTAAAATCCTCTTCAGGCATATGCCACAGTTCTCCTGGATTCAGACTTCACCAAGGATTATTTTTTAATTTACTTCAATATTTGCATTATGTTTTTCTGTTTCTTCATTTTCAGTTTTTATGTACTTTTATAGAGAATTTCCTTTTTTATCTTCATTAATTGACCTTATCAACCCATCAATAAGAAGTCAAGTATAATCCTAGCTTTTTTACTTAGTATCTTTATGTATCTATAATTCACAAACTGATGCTTTTGCACCTGTTCAGAGAAATGGGCCACTGATGCCAGGAAGGTGTAACAGGTAGAAGAAACGAAGATGGTAGAGCTCCCAAAGTTTGCCTCAAGTGAGAATTCATACTCTTTACAGTGCTTTAAGTTCCCCGACTTTGTGTTGGGAATCAACTATTATCACTTCCCTTAGGCTAACTTCTCAGCTAAAATGTCTTGTGCAATCTCAGACCAGCCTCAACTTCTAGGCTGTGGTTGAGCAATAGCTATAGCAGCATTGGGTGAGAACATGGTAAAAACAGGACGATAAGCTTAGAATTGCTCTCTTTACTTTTTGAGCACAGATCTCAATCCTAGGGCACTTGCTCCTGTTACTAAGGCCTCAAGTATTTAAGCCTTTGGTTAGTGGCAATATTCAATTGTTGCATCTATTGAGGAAAAGGCAGGTGTTTGGCATGTCACAGTCTCAAGCTGCAAATTATAACTTATTCTATGAGGAGACACAAATGATCAAATTAGTTTTCCCTGCCAGTTCAGGCTCCAGATGTTCTAGTTTAGGAACTTCAGACTGTGATTAGTAATTATCACTCAGTACCCTTAAGAGCAATACTGTAACCTCTGCCCAACACATAATTTTTGTGAAATATTTTCTTCAATGTAGTGTCCAGTTTTTAAAGTACCTGACATGGGCATTGACCCTTGAATCAACACTAATATATATGAAATAAAGAAAAAGTGTACAAAATTAAAACTGTAACAAACCCTGAATATCTGACTGCAAAATTGGGCAGGGAATGGTGCAGGGAACATTGGGAAGGAGAGTTAAATAGAATTGGTGATGGATTATTTGTACTTTGATAGTGAGCATAATGTGATAACATTCATTTGTATAAGTGTGTAGCCATGCCCTTATATATACAGTGCTGAAAAGCACGGTTACCTCAATAAAAGTAATTGAAAATAAAAACAAAGAGTTATTTAGACATACCTCCCATGAGGGTACGATTCCTATCAGTTTTGTTTTCACAGGATAGATAAAAGCTAGTAATTTGAGACACTCAATACACATTTGATAAATGAATAGATGAATGAAGAAAAAAGACCCTTATATAATCAGAAAAAAAGAGCAATAAAAGTAAATAAAGGTTTTATTACTTGGGTACTGGTACTGTGACACTAAATTATACCTTAATTTTTTCAGAAGTTAATCTTTTATTATGACAATAATAGGTGGTACTCTATGAACAATGTAAAATAGTTCAATAAAACAATATCAGATTTTAAAAAAATGTCCATTATTTCTTCTTGGAAGAGCATTCTTTTGGATTTTCAATGGCTTTTTCTATTTGGAAGACATAAGTCTTGGTTTTTATTTATACGTGACTATAATTTTTGCAATTGCACTTTAATTTAATATTATTTCCTATGTTTCTTTTTGTTAGTGGGTGTCACAAATTTTACATAATAATATTACATGCCTGTTGTGGTATACAAGCATTTTCCTAGTTATTGTTTCCCCCTTTTCCCACATTCTTTTTATTAGCTGTTTAGATCAGAGCTTACAAAATGCTCTGCTGATTCTCTTGCACATTAATTCTGTGGTTATTCTTTCCTAATATCTTTTGAATTATTTAAAATTATTTAACACACAAGGTGAAAAGAACTAAGAAATATTGAATAACTGAAGTGTTGTTTCCATTTTCACAGCTTCATTGTGAATTTGGAGAGGTCATTTACTTTTTTATATATTAATTAAATATACAAATAATATTCTTTTCCCCCAAGGAACTCTTTACAGTCTCCAATAGCACAAATTTTGTTCTCTTCTTCCGCTGAGGGTAGAATTTGCCATTGTCCATGAAATGTGTTAGGATATCCTCAGTTGTTGCTGAGTGGGAAAACATTTTTCCACATTGGAACATCATTAATTTTGCCTAAGCAACAATTCAGCTTAAGTAAATGAAAAAATATGGAACATAATTTCTCACAAATAAATTATTGTAATAATTAGCAAATCAATTATTTGCCTACAAATTGTACTTGCTTTGTTTAAGCTTGCTTATTTTTAGGAGTAGTTGAAGTATTTCCTGTGTAATCATAATTAAGCCAATACTTTTCATAGAGATTTTTCAACCAGATAGCATAAAAATATACAGCAAAATGATCAGATCAGCATCTAAATGATCATATAGTACAAATTTTTGTGACCCAAACTTAAATTGTCCCTGTTTTCAGGTCTCTAGGTCCATAAGATACATAAGTTCAAAAAACCTTTGTCCAAAGAATAATTAGTCTAAGTAATAAATCAATTATGGGTTATAAGTTAAGAGTCCTCCCTGAATCACAGTGTATCTGAATGGCTTTTTGTATTAAAAACACAAAGAGTTATAAAACAGCTAATGTGATTGAATGGTATTCAATAAAAAATGTGTGTTGTAAATTCCCAAACACCTAAATGCTATACATACACACACAGAAATATATTTTATATACATATACGTAATGCTATATATGTATATATATGTAAGTAAAAGATAAGTACAATTCTATTTCTTATGAAATAGACAATGCAGCAAACATCCAAGTTGTTACTATGGAGTGAATCACATGTTCCTGTACAGTGTTATGAAAATGAACATGCAGAAAAAAGGGGGAAGTATTCTAGAGACAATACTGGACATGCACTTGTGCAAAACACTAAGAAGAGAGCAACCCCCAAATCCCATTTTCTTTAAAAATAAGAGGTATGATCAGTTTGCACTCCCACCAACAGTGCAGAAGAGTTCCTTTTTCTCCACAACCTCGCCAACATTTGCTGTTGCTAGTTTTTTTAATATGTGCCATTATCACTGGGGTAAGATGGTATCTCATTGTAGTTTTGATTTGCATTTCCTTGCTTACAAGTGATGTTGAACATTTTTTCATATGCCTGTTGGCCATTTGTATTTCCTCTTTGGGGAAGTTTCTTTTTAGCTCTTCTGCCCATTTTTTGTCTGGCTTATTTTCTTTGCTTTTATTGAGTCTCATCAGCTCTATGTAGATTTTTGTGATCAGTCCTTTATCATTAGTGTTGTGTGCAAAAAAGTTCTCCCAGTCAGTGGGGTTTCTCTTTGTTTTTGTTATTGTCTCTTTTGCTGTGCAGAAGCTCTTTAATTTGATGTAGTCCCAGCTGTTGATCTTTGCCTTCACTATCACTGCTTTAGGTGATGTGTCTGTAAAGATGTCTTTGATGTGCATATCATGGAGTGCAAACTGGTCCAACCACTATGGAGAGCTGTATGGAGATTTCTTGATCTACTAAACATAAAGCTTCCATATGATCCAGCAATTCCACTCCTAGGTATTTACCCAAAGGACACAGAAACATCAATTCCAAAGAGCACCTGCACCTCTATGTTTATAGCAGCACTATTTACAATAGCTAAGCTTTGGAAACAACCCAAATGCCCAAAAATAGATGACTGGATCAAGAAGATGTGGTACATATACACCGTGGAATATTACTCAGCATTCAAAAAAGATAAATACATGCAGTTTGCAGCAACATGGATGGAGCTAGAAGGGATCACACTCAGCGAAATAAGCCAGAAAGAAAAAGAAAAATACCGGATGGTCTCACTCATAGCAGGAATTTAGAAAACTTAAATAAGGGACCAGGAAAAAGAATAACTATAAGAAAGAAAATATCAAAATCAACAAACAACTATGAACCAGAAACACTCTATGGGGTGTCGGGGGTGGGGAAAGGAGGGGTTGGGGTCAAATTAAGGGGGTTGTAATTGTATGGGGAATATAAAAATAAAATTTAGACAATAACAAAAACAAAGAGAAACCCCACCAACTGGGAGAACATTTTTGCACCCAACACTAATGATAAAGGACTGATCACAAAAATCTGCAAAGAGCTGATGAGACTCAACAACAACAAAGAAAATAATCCAGTCAAAAAATGGGCAGAAGAGCTTAAAAGAAACTTCTCTGAAGAGGAAATGCAAATGGCCAACAGGCATATGAAAAAATGTTCAACATCACTTGTCATCAGGGAAATGCAAATCAAAACTACCATGAGATACCATCTTACACCAGTGAGAATGGCACATATTAAAAAAACTAGCAACAACAAATGTTGGCGAGGGTGTGGAGAAAAAGGAACTCTTCTGCACTGTTGGTGGGAGTGCAAACTGGTCCAACCACTGTGGAAAGCTGTATGGAGATTTCTGGACCTACTAAATATAGAGCTTCCATATGATCCAGCAATTCCACTCCTAGGTATATACCCAAAGGACACAGAAACATCAATTCCAAAGAACACCTGCACCCCTATGTTTATAGCAGCACTGTTTACAATAGCTAAGCTTTGGAAACAACCCAAATGCCCAAAAATAGATGACTGGATCAAGAAGATGTGGTACATATATACCATGGAATATTACTCAGCATTGAAAAAAGATGAACACATGTAATTTGCAGCAACATGGATGGCGCTGGAAGGGATCATGCTCAGCGAAATAAGCCAAAAAGAAAAAGAAAAATACCGGATGGTCTCACTCATAGCAGGAATCTAGAAAAGTTAAATAAGGGACCAGGAAAATGAATAACTATAAGAAAGTGAAAATCAAAATCAACAAAAAACTATGAACCAGAGAGACTTTTAGGGGGGCGGGGGTGGGAGGGGAGGGATTGGGGTCAGAATGGGGGGGCTGCAATTGTATGGGGAATATAACAATAAAATTTATTTAAAAAAATAAATAAATAAATAAATAAAATAAAACATAAGGTTGAAATATAAAAAAAAATTTAAATGAATAAAAAAATGAAAGTCATTTGACTAGTTGAAAAAAAAAATAAAATAAAAAATTAAGAGGTATGGCTGTTTTCACTAACTGTTGTTGGTGAGAGCCATCTTACTAAAGGCAAGACCATTGTCTCAGTGCCACGTTTATGGCACTCAGTTTTATATTTTCTTAAGTCAAGAGTGCACACTGAGATTTTGTTGAGTCTCATTAGCTCTTTGTAGATTTTTGTGGTCAGTCCTTTATCATTAGTGCTGTGTGCAAAAATTTTCTCCCAGTTGGTGGGGTTTCTCTTTGTTTTGGTTACTCTCTCTTTTGCTGTACAGAAGCTCTTTAAGGGTCTCCCCTGGTGGCGCAGCTGTTGAGCGCTGGGCTGCAAAGCTGCCTGCAGCCTCCACAGCACCTGTTCCATTCCGGTCGCCTGGCGAGGGTCCCACATGGCGCTCCGCCTGCTGCTCCCCTCAGCAGTGTACTTTGGTCTTTATGCCTGTTCTGCTCCCTGCTCTGGCTCTGGTGAATTCTCTCAACCTCCTGCACTTCTGACTGTACCCAGTGCTTGTATAACTAAATAAAAAAAATTAAAAAAAAAAAAGAAGCTCTTTAATTTGATGTAGTCCCAGTTGTTTATATTTGCCTTCACTATCACTGCTTTGGGTGATGTGTCTTTAAAGATGTTACTGAGGTGTATACCAGCTGGTCTCACTCATAGCAGGGATTTAGATAACCTAAATAAGGGAGCAGGAAAAATACTAATTATAATAAAGTAAAAATCAAAACAAGCAACTATGGACTATAGACACACTACAGAGAGGGGAGGTGGGAATAGGATCAAAACAAGGGGTGGGGATGGGAATTGTATGGGGACTATAACCAAGATGAAAATGCATACGTCGTGCAAAAATGAAAAATGATGTAAAAATATATAAAATTGGGCCTCCCCGGTGGCGCAGCGGTTGAGCGCTGGGTTGCGAAGCTGCCCACGGCCTCTGCGGCGCCGGTTCGATCCCCGGCTGCTCCCCGGCCAGCGGCGGAGGATCCCACATGGCGCGCAGACCTCTCCTGCCGCCCGCTGCTCCCCTCAGCAGTGTACTTCGGTCCTTCTGCCTGCTCTGCTCCCCGCTCTGGCTCTGGTGAATTCTCTCACCCTCCCGCGCTTCTGACTGTACCCAGTGTATGTATAAACAAAACAAACAAACAAATAAATAAATAAAAAAAAAACATGCCTCTATTAAAAAAAAATATATATATATATAAAATTAAAAAAATAATAATAATTAAAAAAATGGGAAAAAAGTGCACATTGCTGGTTCTGGCCCTCATCTGCTGAACCTGAAACTTTGGGAGTAAACTTATTATGTGCATTTGAATAAGCACATCCAAAGACTTTTGCATAACTGTGTTGGAAAAGTTAAGCCATTTCCTAGTAATGCGCATTTGGTGTCAAATCTTTTAACCCCTGTTAGCCTATGTGTACTCATTTATAACTTGAGGGTGATACAGTGTTTAGTTTACTCTATTGTGGAGCATTACATAAACAAATGACTGCCAAGTACTTAACTGAAGACCCAGCACATATTAAGCACTATAGGATTGGTAGCTCTTCATTCACTATTTCTTCTTATTATAATTAACACAGTAGAGTTATGAGAATTGAGTGTCTCCTTCAGAATGGCTAGCAGTTATTCAAACCCATGCCTAGGATCTTGTCTGAAATTTGTGTGGTGACTTTTTCTGAAGGGAGATCATATTTTTTTTATGATTAGGAAATAGAAGATTAAATATTTAACAAGCATTGCATAAAAGGCAATACCTTGGAATTCTGGATTTGCTAAAATTGAATAGCCTCATTTCCTCCTGCAAATAAAAATTCTAGAAATAAGGCAACAAATAGTATAGGAAAATTCTGAGAAGTAAAGGTAAGATGATAACTACCTAGGTATACTGGACTTTTGAAACACACTGAAGGGAATTTCTGGGTTTCTTTATTGACTCTATAATCTTGGACAGAATACTAATGAAGCCTCTAATCTGAAACCAGCAATAGACACTAATATAGTAAATGCCTGCTAGAAAAGTCTTTTCCTACTAGCCAAAAGAAAAGGAAATGGGAAATCTACTTGAACAATAATCCTTTTGATAATACCTGCCAGACACTGGCCAGACACCAGTGAGAGATTTCTAACATGTAGTCAGTCCAGTGTAGCCAAACCAGAAGTTGATCTCATACTCTGCACCCTCACCAAAACCCACAGACAGAGCAGCACTAATTTCCCAGACCTCTGGGTTAAGCAGGAATAAGGGGAACAGACTGCTCGTTTTCCATGCAGTGTAAAAGATGACGCTCAAATTAATCTGCCAGAATAATCTTATGGAAACAGAGCAGTGAGCTAAGTGGGCCTAGGGAGCCCATGGGGAAGCTAGCCATATACTCCCAGCTGGCCTTGATGCTATACCTCAACAGGAGAATTGCCTGCTTAGCAAAATATAATTGAACAAGCTACATGGACTCATCACATAATATTCAAAATATACTATAAGCAACTGAAAATAACTTATAAAAATAATCAAGAAAATGACAACATGAATGAGAAAAAGCAACCATCAGATACCAGTATGAAGTAAAAAGCACATGTTGGAGTTTCAGACAAGGATTATAACACATCCCCATAACTATGCTTCACAAGTAATTATGAATTCCCTTGACTTTTAAAAATACAACATCACAACAAAAACTAAGTGATTTAAAAAGCCTAATAAAAATTATAAACCTGAAAATTCAAAACCAAAATTAAAAAAAAAAATTACCGATGAACTTAACAGCAAAATGGAGATGACAGAGGGTTGTTAGTGAATATGAGCACAGATTAACAGAAATTATCAATCTAATAATAATGAGGAAATGGACTATGAAAAGTTAAGGAAAAATCAGGACAAAATCAAAAGAGTTAATATTTCTATTATTGGAGTCTCAGAAAAAGAAAGGAAGAGAAAAGGACTTTGGGGCAGGGAGATTTGAGTAAAATCACCCAAATCTTCACAAATTTGGTGAAAGAAATAAATGTACAATTACAAAATAAAATTGAACTCCAAATTAGAAAAACCCATAGATACCATGCCAAAACATATCTCAATTAAGCTTCTGAAAGCAAAAGAGAAGTGATAACTTGAAAGCAGTCAGAGAAAAATAGTAACTATCTGTTGGGTGGAAATGTTCACATAGCAAGGGATTTCTCATCAGAAAACAGAGGGCAGAAAACATGGCATTATCATTGAAAGAAAAGAACTTTCCACTGAGAATACTAGTATCTGGCAAACATGTCTTAGAAATGAAGAGGAAATCAAGACATTCTCAGATAAAAGAAAATTTGTTGATAGCCAAATTGCCTTAAAATGGGTAGGGGAAAATCATTAGACAAGAAAAAAATAATAGAAGACTTTGAACCTCAGAAAGGTAAAGATAGTATCATAATATGTCAAAACAGGTATAAACATAAAAACATCATATTTGAAAAATATGAAAACTCATATATTTGATGATTGAAATAATAATTACAATATTATCTGATATGGTGCTCAATGTATGTAGAAGAAATATTTAGTACAATTGTATTTACATACAGAACAGCAAATGGGCTTAAATTGAGCTTAGGTTTCTATATGTTATTTGAACTGGTAAAGTATCAGCATTAGTAGACTGAAAAGTTATGTATATATAACAATACATAAAGGAATTTCTTTTTTTTTTGATGGTTTCTACAACATTTTATTTTATTTTATTTCCTTTTTTTACTTTTATATATTTTACATCGTTTTTCATTTTTGTACAATGCATACATTTTCATCTTGGTTATAGTCCCCATAAAATTTCCACCCCCCTTTCTTTTGATCCTACTCCCTCCTCCCACCCCATGTAGTGTGTTTCTGGTTTATAGTTGCCTGTTGATTTTGATTTTTACTTTATTATCATTAGTCTTTTTCCTGGTCCCTTATTTAGATTTTCTAAATTCCTGCTATAAGGGAGAGCATCTGGTATTTTCCTTTTCCTTTCTGGCTTATTTCACTGAGCATGATCCCTTCCAGTTCCATTCCTGTTGCTGCAAATTGCCTGAGTTTATCTTTTTTTTGATTGCTGAGTAATATTCCATTGTGTATATGTACCACATCTTCTTGATCCAGTCATCTATTTTGATCCAGTCATCAAACAGCATTTGGGCTGTTTCCATAGTTTACCTATTATAAATAATGCTGCAATAAACATAGGGGTGAAGGTAAGGTGACCTTTTGAATTTTTTTTTGTGTCCTTTGGGTAAATACCTAGGAGTGGAATTGCTGGATCATATGAAAGCTCCATTTTTTGCAGATTGAGAAACCTCCACACAGCTCTCCATATGGTTGGACCAGTTTGCACTCCCACCAGCCATGCAGGAGAGTTCCTTTTTCTCCACAATCTCACCAACATTTGTTGTTGCTACATTTTTTAATATGTGCTATTCTCACTGGTGTAAGATAGTATCTCATTGTAGTTTTGATTTGCATTTCCTTGCTTAAAGTGATGTTGAACATTTTTTCATATGCCTGTTGGCCATTTGAAATATAGGCAAAACGCTACATGACATACACCTCAGTTACATCTTTAATGACACATCACCTAAAGCAGTGATAGTAAAGGCAAAGATCAACATCTGGGACTACATCAAATTAAAGAGCTTCTGTACAGCAAAAGAGACAGTAACCAAAACAGACACCCTGCTGATTGGGAGAAAATTTTGCGTATAACACTAATGACAAAGTACTGATCACAAAAATCTACAAAGAGCTGATGAGACTCAACAAAACAAAGTAAATAACCCAGTCAAAAAATGGGCAGAAGAGATAAAAAGAAACTTCTCCAAAGAGGAAATGCATAAAGCAATCTTTAAAAAAAAAAAAACTGTATAAAAAGTATACTCAGAAACTTACTAATCAATTTTAATTAATTAATTAGGGAATCTGAAGATGTTTTAGTAGCTCATATCAAGGCAGAAAGGAGCAACAGGGCCTCCCCTGGTGGCACAGCAGTCGTGCGCTGGGCTGCGAAGCTGCTCGCAGCCTCTGCAGTGCCGGTTGGCTCCCCAGCCACCCGCGAGGGTCCCAGGCCACGCACAGATCTCTCCTGCTGCTCTTGCTGCTCTCCTCAGCAGTGTAATTCGTCAGTCTGCCTGCTCTGTTCCCAGCTCTGGCTCTGGTGAATTCTCTCACCCTCCTGTGCTTCTGACTGTACCCAGTGCTTGTATAAATAAATCTTAAAAAAAGAATTATAAAAAAAAAGAAAGGAAAAACAAATAATAAACAGAAAGTGAACGGTAATATGGCACTCTTACATTGTATCATAACTCTAATTACTTAAATATAAATTAAACGTAACAAATGTATGAAATATACCAATTTAAAGACTGAGATTGGAAGAAAGGGTAAAACACATGCGTACCATAAGAAACATACTTCAATTTTAACTATAAAGGTAAATTGAATGCAATATGTTGAAAAAACAACATAGCATTCAAACATTCATATAAATATATGTATATATATGTAAATATATAAAGAGAAACCTGATATTAGATAGATAGATATATAATCTGATATATAGATATAGATATATATTTCTCAGATGAAATAGACCTCAGAGCAAAGAAAATTACTAGAGACAAAAAGAAAAAAACTGCATGATAATGAAAGGATCAGTTCAGCAGAATACATAACAATCCAAAATGTGTATAAATCAAATGACAGATTTTCAATTACATGAAGTATAAGCTGATATTATGGAAAAGAAAAACAAACAAATACTCAGAGTTGGAGGTTCCAACATCCCATGTTCAACAATTGGCAGTACTACTAGATTGAATCTGCAAGGATATGGAATAACTACATAACTCAGTAAACCAATGTACCTATACAAGCACATATACAAATTTTACCCAACAAGAACAGAATGTAATATTTTTTTGACTGCTTATTTAAAATTCATGTAAGTAGGACACATTCTGGACCATATAAAAAACCACCACCCTCTAAGTCCTTTCCCTACTCTTTCAAGCCATTTTCTGCCCTGTTTGCCAGCTATTCTATACTCTCACCAGAAAGCTTTACTATGTGACTAATAAAGCTTTTGTATACTCTTGGTGTATTTTTGTTATTTTAAGTCTCAACATTTGAACCAAATTTTGAGTGGGAGTCTATTTTGCAGTGTGACCACATCAAAATTATGATTAAGATGCTTTCTGACTTTGATGGAATTAAACTAGAACTCAGTAACAGAAAGACAACAGGAGTATCTTTAAACACTTGGAAGTTAAACAGCACAGTTCTAAAAAGTACATGAGTCAAAGGAGTCTCAAAAGAAAAAAAAAGGCACACAATGGGATGAAAATATATCAAAATATGTAGGACATTGGTAAAGCAGTGATGTGAGGGAGATTTATAGCAATAAATGATTACAACAGAGAAGTAGAAAATACCAGTTTCCCATCAAAAGGAAAAAGAAAAAGAAGAGAATAAAAAACCCAAGCAAGAAGATCCAAGTTAAAAAAAAAAAAAAAAAAACTGAAAACAAGGAAAAAGAGTCAATGAAACAAGCAAACAAAAAAAAAGTATTGATAAACTTCTTGCCAGACTGACAAAATAAAAATAACAGGAGACACATATCACAAATATCAAAAATGAAATTAGAAATTAGAGACATCGTCACACACTATACAGTCATGAAAAGGATTAGGTTATTCCTTCTTATTGAATCTATATGACATGATGCTTGTTAGCTGAATCTATTATGGTAATCATTTCACAATATATGAAGATAAAACCATCATGCTGTATGCCTCAACCTTATATAGTGATACATGTTAATTTTATTTCTCAATAAAATTTGAAAGAAGTTACAGTCATTGTAATTCTTATGAGTCATTCTTTTAATTACAAAATAAATCTGAGTAAAGACAAAAAAGGATAAATTTATTTACTCATAAATCAACAACTTAGAAAGTGGACCAATTTCTCAGAAGCCACATACAACCAAAATGATTAAAAAGACATTTGAATAGTTCTAAAATCATTAAAGAAATTGAATTAAATTTTTAATCTTGCAAAAAAGAAATGTCTTGGCTCACATGGTTTCATTGAGAAATTCTACCATACATTAAAAGAAAAATGAATATCATGGGCCACCCTGGTGGCTCAGGGGTTAAGTCTCAGCAGTATGAATCTATTAGCTGCCATTGAGGCCTGAGTTTCATCCCTGGCCACGGAGCCAACACACATGGCACAGAAGACCTCTTCTGTTTTGCCCACTGCTCCCTTCAGCAGCGTATTTCAGTAAATCTGCCTGTTTTGCTCTGCACTCTGTCTCTGGTAGATCCTCTCACCCCCTGCAACTTGGGCTACACCCCAGCTCTTGTGTGCATAAATAAATAAATCTTTTTTAAAAAGAATAGTGATTTTAGAAAATTGCTTCCAGAATATAAAACAGAGAATACTTCCCAACTTATTTTACGAAATTGGTATTACTTTGATCTCAAACTTAGATCAAGCTAGCACACAAAAAGAAAGCTTGCTATCAATCTCTCTCTTGAACTTAAGTTAAAAAATCCTCGAATTATTACTAAATGAATTCCAGTTATGTGTAAAAACAAATTATATATTATGAATAAGTAGAATTAATTCTAGTTATGCAATGCTGATTCCATATTTAAAAATCAATAAATTCAATCTACCATATCAACGGGCTAAAGAAGAAAGATCTCATGATCATATCAATTGATACAGCAAAAACGTTAGACAAAACCCAACATTTATGAAAAGTCTCAGCAAACTTGTACTTCCTTAACTTGACAAAGAGCTTTTACAAATCCAACAGCTACCATCGTATTCAATGGCAAAGGCATTTTCTCTAAGTAACAAGACAAGGCTGTCTTCTTTCCACTCTTATTCAACAAAGTACTGTAATTTCCATCCACTATCTTAAGGCAAGAAAAATAAGAGGCAATGTGTTAGAAAGAAAAAGATAAAACTCCCTTCATGCAGATGACATGATTGTCTATATATATATAAAAAAAAAAAATCCCAAGTAATCTACAAAAATCCTGTAGGAATAAGTAAGTATGCCAAAATTGCAGGATAAACCATAAGCACACAATAAGTAATCTCATTTCTATACTAATAAGGAAAATGTGTAAACTAAAATTAAAAACAAAATAAAATTTCCGATTGCTACAAAGAAAATACACAATGTTAATACAGAAAAAGTTCACTGAAAGAGTAGAAATAGGAAAGTGGAACATGGCGGCGAGGAGACGCTGCGAGTAAGATCTCCCATTAAAAAAAGTTAATAGGGAGGAAAAGCGGCAGGTCCCAGTGAGAACTGGGACACGGAAGATAAACGGACGACTCCAGCAAACTGCCCGAAGAAGAAAGTTGCCATAAAAGAGGACCAGAAGGGAGGGAAGCGCAGAACCCTGCTCCCCTCCCCCGCCCACAGAGGCGGCACTCTCCGACCAGCAGAGACGAGGGAAACAACAAACCAAAACGCCCAACAAGAAAAACGGATGCAGCAAGTGGGACTGTGAGTGGAAAGGAACTATTTCAGCCACCACACCCCGTGAACGGGAGCTGAGGCGAACCCTGCAGGATCCACCGCAGAGGTGAGCTCCAGGCGCCATTAAAGAGCCCCGCCCACCAAGGAGGAGACCAGCACCAGCACACAGCCCCAGCGGCCCGGTAAGCTTGCGCGAAAGCGGCGCTCGGATTGCAGCTGCCCAGGGCCCTGCGCCTGCGACCTAGGCTTGCGGGGAGACGGCGGAGGCCCTCCCTGAGTGAGCAGGAACAAGGTGCCCAGGCAGGGGAGCGGGATTCAAAAGGCGCCATTCCCGCGCCACTGATCTGGGCTACAGCCCGCGTCCTGGAACTGAGGGCTTTGGAACTGAGACCCGGGCGGAGGCCCTCCCTGAGTGAGCAGGAACAAGGCGCCCAGGCAGGGGAGCGGGATTCAAAAGGCGCCATTCCCGCGCCACTGATCTGGGCTACAGCCCGCGTCCTGGAACTGAGGGCTTTGGAACTGAGACCCGGGGCACGAAATTAGGGGCGTGGGTTCCCCACGACGGTGGGGCACAAGGCAGACACAGCACCCCAAAGCCGTTGAGGTGTACCCTACCATCCCCGCTCTGCTCCCTGTCCCACGGGGTGGAAAATCAGCTCCCCAAGGGCTCTAGGAGAGATCTCTGGTGCCACCTAGCGACTTGACCCCAGCACAGGCTACTGAAGGAGCTAGTGGCCAGCTGGGGAGTTAGCCCACACCGGGCCCCTTGTGAACAAGTAGTCTGAGCCCACAGGGAGAGCGAGCACCCACAGCCGGGGCAGACCAGGCGCGCAGAAGAGTGTGCCTGAGACCAGAAGCGCAGGGAGTGTGTCGCACATCACCATTTTAGAACAGGGACATTTCTTCAGTAAAGACTACCTGCAGAAGGCTTCCTCAGGAGCCAGAGGTGAGCGGGGGAAGTTCGCCCACGCCAGACCCCCTCTGGCCTGCAGTCCAAGCCCAGAGGGGAGCAGGAACCCACCGCCGGGGCAGACCAGGCGCACAGGGGAGTGTGTCCCCACATCGGCATTTTAGAACAGGGACCTTTCTCCAGTAAAGGCTGCTTGAAACTGACAGATGACTCCTGGAAGAACCAGAGGGGAACAGAGAAGCCTACCCAAGATGCCGGCAAGTCCCAACAACACAGTGTCCCAACGCATACGGCAAATTAGAAAACAGACAGTAGGGAGGAGAAGAACCACACGCAACCTAGCAACTCTCCAGAGAAAAAGCACACCACAAAAAGAAATCCAGCCCCCAGATTGCAACGACAATAACTTGGAAGAATTTCTGAGCCTTCCAGAAAGAGAATTTAAAATTGCCGTGATTAAAAAACTGACAGAAGTCATAAAGGAAAACAATGATAAGGGAAAAATAATCAACGATCAGAAGAATGCAATTGAGTCCCTAGAGAGGGAAAACAATGGTCAGAAGAAAGAAATTGAGACCCTAAAGAGGGAAGTAAAAGAAATGCAGGAGATCAAAGAATTAATGGAAGAACTAAAGAATTCTGGGAAAAGCAATGAAAGCAGAATAGATGAAATGGAAGAACGAATAAGTAATCTTGAAGACACAGAAATAAAAAGAACCAAAACAGAGAAGGAAAGAGAAGTACGAAGGAAAAAGAACGAAGAAAGACTTCGGGAACTATCTGACTCCATGAGGAAAGGAAATATAAGAGTTATAGGAATACCAGAAGGAGAGGAGAGAGATGTAGGAACAGAGAAAATATTCAAAGAGATAATTGAAGAGAACTTCCCAAATGTGAAGAAGGAGCTGAAAATTGATATACAAGAAGCAAGAAGAACACCAAACTTCCACGACGAAAGGAAAAATACAGCAAGACACATAATAGTAAAGCTCCCAAGAATCCAGGACAAGGAAAAAATAATGAAGCTGGCAAGAAGGAAGAAACAGATAACATTCAAAGGAAAACCAATCAGGCTGACATCAGACTTCTCCGAAGAAACACTACGGGCAAGGAGAGAGTGGAGGGACATAGTCAACAGACTCCAAGAAAACAGATGCCAACCAAGAATACTCTATCCCGCAAAGCTCTCCTTCCTCTTTGAAGACAGAATATGGACCGTCCCAGACAAACAGAAACTCCGGAATTTCATTGCAACTAAACCCCCACTCCAAAAAATACTACAAGGAGTCCTAAAGCCAGAACCTCAGAGCGATGAATAACAATGAAAGAAGGCCAAAAAAAAAAAAAAAAAGTTATTAAAAGAATAAATAAATAAAATCAAAGGAAAGACAAACACAATGGCAAATACAGATGTTAACATATCAATATTAACTCTAAATGTAAATGGACTAAACTCTTCAATAAAAAGACACAGAGTTGCAGCCTGGATTAAGAAACAAAACCCAACCTTTTGCTGTCTCCAGGAAACACATTTAGCTACAAAAGATAAAAATAGGCTCAAAGTTAAAGGATGGAAAACAATCCTACAAGCAAATGGACCAAAAAAGAAAGCAGGAACAGCTATACTTATATCAGATAAAACAGATTTCAAACTCAAAAAGATAAAAAGAGACCCCAATGGTCACTACATTATGATCAAGGGGACAATACTTCAAGAAGAAATAACACTCATTAACATATACTCACCAAACGAAGGAGCACCAAAATATATCAGACAACTGTTGTCCTCTCTGAAAACAGACATCAGAGAAAACACATACGTAGTGGGAGACTTCAACACACCACTATCAACAATGGATAGATCAACAAGACAAAAAATAAGTAAAGAAACCAAAGCTCTAAATAAAGACCTAGAGCAATTGGGCTTAACAGACATCTATAGAACACTAAACCCCAAAAAAACGGAGTACACATTTTTCTCAAGCGCACACGGATCATTCTCCAGGATCGATCACATACTGGGGCACAAGACAAACATCAACAGATACACCAAGATTGAAATCATATCAACCATCTTTTCTGACCATGAAGGCATCAAACTAGAAATAAACCATAAAAAGAAGGCAAGGAACTTTCCTACCTCATGGAGATTAAAAACCACACTACTGGAAGACCATTGGACTAATGAGGAGATCAAAGAAGAAATTAAAAAATTTTTTGAATTGAACGACAAGGAGGACACCAATATCCAAAATGTATGGGATGCAGCAAAAGCAGTAATAAGAGGAAAATATATAGCAATAGAAGCTCACATCAAGAAACAAGAAAGAACGCAAAGAAACAACCTAATCTCGAAGCTCAAAGATCTAGAAAAAGAACAACAAGAAAACCCCAAAACCAGTAGAAGAAAAGAAATAATAAAAACCAAAGCAGAAATAAATGAAATTGAAACTAAAAAAACAATCCAAAAGATCAATGAAACCAAGAGCTGGTTCTTTGAAAAAATCAATAAAATAGACAAACCCCTAGCCAGGCTCACAAAGGAAAAAAGGGAGAAAGCACAAATAAACAGGATCATCAATGAAAGAGGAGAAATCACAACGGACACAGCAGAAATCAAAAGAATAATCAGTAACTACTATGAACAGTTATATGGAAACAAGTTTAACAATCTAGAGGAGATGGACAAATTCCTACAACTCTACAATCACCCAAAGCTAGATAAAGAAGAAATAGAACACCTAAACAGACCAATTACAATTAGCGAAATTGAAATGGTAATCAAAAACCTCCCCAAAAACAAAAGCCCAGGACCTGATGGATTTACAAATGAATTCTACCAAACATTCAGAGACGAATTAGTGCCTATCCTTCACAAACTCTTCCAAAAAATTGAGAAGGAAGGGACAATACCAAACACGTTCTATGAAGCCAACATTACACTAATACCAAAACCGAACAAGGACAACACAAAAAAGGAAAACTACAGGCCAATCTCCCTAATGAACACTGATGCAAAAATCCTCAATAAAATTTTAGCTATCAGAATCCAACAATGTATCCATAAGATAATTCACCACGACCAAGTTGGATTCATTCCAGGGGCACAAGGATGGTTTAACATCCGAAAATCAATCAACGTTATCCAACACATCAACAAAAAGAAATATAAAAACCATATGATAATATCAATAGATGCTGAGAAAGCTTTCGACAAAGTGCAACACCCATTCATGATAAAAGCCCTTGAAGTTCTTGGGATACAAGGAACATACCTCAACATCATAAAGGCCATCTATGACAAGCCAACAGCCAGTATCATTCTCAATGGTGAAAAGCTGAAAGCAATTCCATTAAGATCTGGAACAAGACAAGGATGTCCACTCTCACCATTGCTTTTCAATATAATACTGGAAGTCCTAGCCAGGGCAATAAGACAAGAGAAAGACATCCAAGGAATCCAAATAGGAAAAGAAGAAGTCAAACTATCACTATTTGCAGACGATATGATATTATACATAGAGAACCCCAAAAACTCCACAGAAAAGCTAATTCAACTCATCAATCAGTTCAGTAAAGTGGCAGGATACAAAATCAACACGCAAAAGTCAGTAGCCTTCCTATACACAAACAATAAATCTGAAGAAGAAGAAATCAAAAAGACCATCCCTTTTGTTATTGAAACAAAAAAAATCAAATAGTTGGGAATAAATCTAACAAAAGAGGTAAAGGACCTATACAAAGAAAACTATAAAACACTGTTAAAAGAAATAGAAGAAGACACAAAGAAATGGAGAGACATCCCCTGCTCATGGATTGGAAGAATAAACATTATTAAAATGGCCATCCTTCCAAAAGCAATATACAGATTCAATGCTATTCCAATCAAAATTTCAATGTCATTCTTCAAAGAAATAGAACAATTATTGATGAAATTCATATGGAATCACAAAAAACCCCGAATAGCCAAAGCTCTCCTGAAAAAAAAAGAAGGGAATGGAGGCATCAGACTCCCAGACTTCAAACTATACTACAAAGCCATAATCATCAAAACTGCATGGTATTGGAACAAGAACAGACATACAGACCAATGGAATCGAATAGAAAATCCAGAAATAAACCCACAGATTTATGGTCAACTAATCTTTGACAAAGGAGCAAAGACTATGCATTGGAGCAAAGAAAGTTTGTTCAATAAATGGTGCTGGGAAAACTGGGTCGCTACATGCAAAAGAATGAAGCTTGACCACCACCTCACACCATACACAAAAATCAACTCAAAATGGATTAAAGAACTAGACATAAGACCTGAAACCATAAAATATATAGAAGGAAATATAGGCGAAACACTACGTGATTTGCACATCAAAGACATCTTTACAGACACATCACCCAAAGCAGTGATAGTGAAGGCAAAGATAAACAGCTGGGACTATATCAAATTAAAGAGCTTTTGCACAGCAAAAGAGACAATAACAAAAACAAAGAGAAACCCCACCAACTGGGAGAACATTTTTGCACCCAACACTAATGATAAAGGACTGATCACAAAAATCTGCAAAGAGCTGATGAGACTCAGCAACAACAAAGAAAATAATCCAGTCAAAAATTGGGCAGAAGAGCTTAAAAGAAACTTCTCTGAAGAGGAAATGCGAATGGCCAACAGGCATATGAAAAAATGTTCAACATCACTTGTCATCAGGGAAATGCAAATCAAAACTACCATGAGATACCATCTTACACCAGTGAGAATGGCACATATTAAAAAAACTAGCAACAACAAATGTTGGCGAGGGTGTGGAGAAAAAGGAACTCTTCTGCACTGTTGGTGGGAGTGCAAACTGGTCCAACCACTGTGGAAAGCTGTGTGGAGATTTCTGGACCTACTAAACATAGAGCTTCCATATGACCCAGCAATTCCACTCCTAGGTATTTACCCAAAGGACACAGAAACATCAATTCCAAAGAACACCTGCACCCCTATGTTTATAGCAGCACTGTTTACAATAGCTAAGCTTTGGAAACAACCCAAATGCCCAAAAATAGATGACTGGATCAAGAAGATGTGGTACATATATACCATGGAATATTACTCAGCATTCAAAAAAGATAAACACATGCAATTTGCTGCAACATGGATGGCGCTGGAAGGGATCATGCTCAGCGAAATAAGCCAAAAAGAAAAAGAAAAATACCGGATGGTCTCACTCATAGCAGGAATCTAGAAAACTTAAATAATGGACCAGGAAAATGAATAACTATAAGAAAGTGAAAATCAAAATCAACAAAAAACTATGAACCAGAGACACTTTTAGGGGGGCGGGGGCGGGAGGGGAGGGATTGGGGTCAGAATGGCGGGCTGCAATTGTATGGGGAATATAACAATAAAATTTATAAAAAAAAAAAAAAAATTCACTGAAAATTACAAAATTCTAATGAAACAAATCATACATAAACGGATAATATATTGTATTCATGAATTGGAAGACCCAATGTAGTAAAGATGTAAATTATCCTTGAAATTGGGGCATAGTGAAATGATTTTGCTGGACCAACACACCTAATTAAAGGATAATGAAGATTTACATCAAATCGTAAACAAACTATTTAAAACCCAAAAAGATATTTACCTTTTTTAAAGTCTTGAAACCAAATGAGAATATATTGTTATCATCATGTACAGTTGCCCGCCAATTTGCTGGCAAATATTGGGGCTTATCTAACATGTCAGACAATTCAGGTTATACAGGGTTTGAGGTAGCAAATGCAGGTTCGTTATGGAAAACACTGTTCCTGGAGACTAAGCCATAGAACGTGACTGCTGTCAGGAGGGCACTAACAGAACTTTAATTTCTGAATTAATGTTTCAATATGCAAGAAATGGAGGAAAGTGCTCTGGGGTAGATATTATATGATAAAAATGATTAGAAGAATTTGGATATGTTACTTAAGAAATATTTAGAAGGAATATAAAAAACAATTGTCTATATTTAGTAATCCAGAAACTATGTTTTAATTATAGTTCATTTGATTTTTTTAAAATATTTATTTATTTTTACAAGAACAGGGGTAACCAGGTCAGAGGCATGGGAGGTGAGAGAATTCACCAGAGAGAGTGGGGAGCAGAACAGGCAAACGGACTGAAACACACTGCTGAGGGGAGCAGCAGTCAAGACAAGAGAAGTCTGCCTCACCATGTGGGATTCTCCCTGGCCAGCCAGGAATGGAACCCGCACTGCAGAGGCTGTGGACAGCTTCACAGCACAGTGCTCAACCCTCTGTGCCACCGAGGAGGCCCAGTATAATTCATTTGATTTTAAACAGTTAGGTGAATCTAGAAGAGACAAAAGACTAGATCTCAAAGTTGTTAGCATTGTGAACTGAAGGAGAGAGACAATATCTGTACCTGTGTGCACCAGTAGTATAATCACTAGGCCCATGTAGGTATTTCAATTAATATTAAATAAAATTAAAATCCATTTCCCCAACTGGACTACCAAATGTCCAATGCTCAATAACCACAGGTGGCTAGTGGCTACATAGCAGACAGTACAGAAAAGATATCCATCATCTCCATTAAGTATGAAACAATCCCCAATGAGAATCATTAAGGAAAATATTATGAAGTTCAAATATCATTTTTTTAATTTAAAAAGGGTACCATTTTATAAAATAGCACTTCTATAGACACCCATGGCCTAAAGCAGGTTTGGAAAGGCTAGAAATTGGATTATATCAAACATTTGCCCTACACTTGAAATTTTCTGGTTGTCCAGGCTATGTTTGAACATCTTTATGTAGAACAAATAATTATTTCTTTACTTTTTGAGATTAAAAGAAGCATTTCTGTTCTTTGAAGTCATTCTATTGCTTTGAGTCTTCATAATTCTGACTGTTCACTACTGGACTCTAAAATGGATTCTTATGTATCTCCTCTCTAATCAAACAGCAATTTTACTAAAATTAAGTGCAGGTTTTAAGCACTCAGAATAGTCTTCCCTTATTCTATGTATAATATAACATATTTTCACAGACTAAAATCACAAACTCCCTTTTATTAACCTTACCTATCAGACTATTTGCAATGTGTTGCCTGTCAAACAACACCCTATAATTTGGCTAATGTGGCCCATTGGTCCAGCTAAGAGAGTAACTTTGTGCCCTAGTGGCAAATTCATATATGTTAGTGATGGTTCTGAAACAAACACAAATATTTGGCCTCCTACATCTTTCCTGATGTAACTGATAATGTTGACAACAGGGGCCATGGGTATGTCCTTGGAACACTCTACCACCACCCACCCACAGCCCAATTATCATCAGTTTGGAGCCAGCCAGTCTCAAATCAGAAGTGCCCAGTTCATGTTTCTCTGTTTTACCTGTGAAGTCATAGCTGATAATCTAGAATTTATTACCAGGATTAGCATTTTTCTTTGCTGTCCTACTGGAGGCAAATCTATTAAATAATCTTTTTTTTTTCATTTCCTAATAATGATCAAATGGACCACATTTTAGTTGCAGGTTCCTAAAAGAAAAAAAAATGTGTATTCAAACTCTAAATGTAGGAATGTTGCACTTTCATCATTCCTACAATATATCAATACTTCACAAAGTTAAAAGGCAGGTGCTTTATTTTTACTTTTATTTTACTTTAAGATGACTGCAGAGACTTTTACAACACAAGAGAACTTATCAGTCCTAGAGGACTGAGGATGCACTGAGATAATTGGCCCCCCACGGTAAGCAACTCTAGCATTTTATATTAAAACAACATTGAGAAGAATTTCTAATGATTCTATTGATTTTCACATAATAATAAAGAGTGAGTTCCTACTTAACTAAATTCTAATGAGTTTGGTATTTCCACATAGTCCTCCACCAAAAAGGTACCACTTGTTCAAAATTCTTTGTACAGGGAGAGGAGAGCTCAGCAATTTCATTGCTGCTTTCATCATGGTCCAGCAGGAATATTTTAGAAACACATATCTTAACTTATTTGATTAGAGACAAATAAAGGAAAATTTATAGCCTCTGATCTCAAGCAGGCAGTTATACACTAATGGAGCAATATGTGCCAAAATTCTGAAAAGGCAAGGTCCTAGAGAAATTATGTAGAATGTAATTATTTTTAATGACTCTGCAACATGAAAATGATTTGTGTCCAGGAGTTCAATTTTCTAAAGAGACAATGTAATCTGGGACTTTAAAAGAGATAATGTGGCATATTAATGAATATGTTTATGAACACATATTAAAATGGCCAAGTATTAAATAGGTTGAATTCTACAGAAAAGAGAGTCATCTAGAAGGAGTTAGTCAAGTCAATCAATGTTACTTTTCATATAGAAGTTTACATTTCAAACTTGGGAGAAATAATTCAGGGGGTAGGAAAACAGAGAACACCCTCTTTGGGTTGTTATAAAAACGTTCGTGCTATAAAAAGGATCTTGGAAGGCAAGACATCTCAGCTCAGCATTCCTATATTTGAAAAGAGGATGAAGATTTTTTTTTCCTCCAGGAATCTGCAGCAAAAGTGATCTCTTTAATATTATTGGAAGGTTTAAGAAAATGATTACTTACTAAATTGTTTTCCAGCAGAACAGCAAGAAAGGAAAAAGAAGGGATGGGAAGGTAGGTTCTTCTAAAGGGCAAGCACAATGCCAAGAAGAACCCTGGCTTGTATATTTGGGGGCAATAAGAGCAAACTCTCAAGGAGCGCCAGTCACTGGAGCCAGAACAAAGAGCTTCTGCATTGAAGTAGCTTTAGATAACTCTCTGTTGCTAAGTGTGCTAAAAACATAGTGCATGGGTAGAAGTTTTTGTATGCCCCTCTGTGAGTTATTCTGTGAAAGAATGCCAAAGATATTAATTTTTGGAGAACATGTGGCCTATCAAGTAACATTAATACTAAAATAGCATTGAATGGTAAAAAGCGCTTTCACATCATGTCCCAAAACACATCCACAAGGACCCTGTGGAATGGAGGCTAACTATTATTTCTTCCATTTAACATGAAAGGATAATAAAACCCTGAGAGGCAACATGTTGCTAGAGTCCCCTCATTAACAAAACAGAACAAGGAGTAGGGCTGTCTGATTCCTGTTCTGTCGTGTCTCTCCTTACTCAGCACAACCACTTATTCTGTCAATACTCCCCAAAAGGTTGAAAATGCACCACAGAGAATAGCATCTCAACGTGCTATCTCTTCCAAATGGTGACCTCCTCTTTAGAGTTCACATTATGTCAATACTCTGCAGGCTAAGGTCATTGCAGGGCATCACAGAATACTGCCCTCCCCAACGCCAAGGTTCCTGGGCTCTGAATCCACTCTAAGCACTGGCTCTTCCCTTGCCAGGTGACCCCTACTCCAGAAGACCTCTCGTGCGAGCATCATAACCCTTTCCTCCTTCCTCCTTCTAACACCCAGCCCCCTCTAACACCAGAGACCACAACCAGCCCTGTGGAATTCCAGCTGGGGAGGGACCATGATAAGGACACTCTCACATAGAGTCCAGAGAATGAGGCGAATAATGTGAACAAAAGCATTCTTGCTGTCCCCAGTTGGAACTCAAAATCCTATTTATCAAGAAGATGTGGTGCATATACACAATGGAATATTACTCAGCATTCAAAAAAGTTAAACGCATGCAGTTTGCAGCAACATGGATGGAGCTAGAAGGGATCATACTCAGCGAAATAAGCCAGAAAGAAAAAGAAAAATACTGGATGGTCTCACTCATAGCAGGAATTTAGAAAATCTAAATAAGGGACCAGGAAAAAGACTAATTATAATAAAGTAAAAATCATAATCAACAAGCAACTATAAACCAGAGACACACTACTTCGGGGTAGGAGGGAGTGGAGAGGGAATTAGGGTCAAAATAAGGGGGGTGGGAATTGTATGGGGACTATAACCAAGATGAAAATGCATACATTGTGCAAAAATGAAAAATGATGTAAAAATATATAAAATAAAATAAATTAAAAAAAATCCTATTTCCCACAGATTCTGTGTGACTCATGCTGACGTGCTGCTGAGGGTCAATAATTTGACATTCTACAATGGTAGTATCTCAGTTAGACATTTACAATACACAGGGCCTTATGAATGACCCCGAAGCCCTATCCGTCATTGATGATATTGTCTCTATGGGGAAATGTGCTTCAAGTTTCATATGATAGCTCTCCAAAGACATTCTAGAAAACAAACCCATTTACAAGTTTGGGCACTGTCTGTCTTCTAGCACTGGCTGTTCTCCCACAAGCTCTCTTCGACCTAACCTGTTTTCCCATGTCTAACTTCTGGGTGGCCCATGGAAACTATTGCTCCTCTGAGACTACAGCAGGCATAAGCAATGAGTAGAAGGTGAAAGTTCTGGGGAAAGGTCCAGCAGCAGAGGGGGGAGTGAAGAGCAAGAACAAGACAGAGTTGGAATCATTCATGAGACAGCAAAGATTGGTAAGCCTATGCTGTTGACAAGCTACAGGGAAGAAGGCCTTTTAGGGAAATTCAAATAAAACTCTCAGGCAACCAGGGTAGATGTCACCAAGAAAACACAGGCAATGGATGGAACAGGCTTGGAGGACACTCTGCCACTGTAGTGGTATTTAAGCAAACAATTTAATCCCCGGGAAGTGTCAGTTTTCTCATCTGTAAAATGGAGATAATGTTTACTTTTCAGAGTATTTGTGAAGAGCAAAACGAGTTTGTAAATGTGTGTAGCTTCGCAGAAGGAAGTGCAGGACTAAAGAGAAGGCTGCCAGGGTGTGTGTGAGCCTAATTGAGACACAGTGAGAAGGTCCTCGGAAGGTGGTCCTAACAGTGGTGGAAGAGCACGGCAAGGATGGGATTTGAGGGGACTGGGCCCTTGATGTGCACTTTGCAGAGCTGGAGGGGCTTCATACTTAGCTCTGATGCAAGAAGTGCTTGCAAGGATTTTAAGAAGCTCTATGGAAAAGTGGCACAGTGTAGAGATTGCAGCTGCAGACAGTGGTGCAGGGCAGAGACCACAGTGCTGGGGTAGGGGCGGCGGGGAGAGAACGGGATATGTTCTGATTCAATGTGTGTTTTGAAATTAGAGTTAGTAAGATTTGTCAGTGGGTTGTTTGTGGAGGAGAGTGAAGGAAGATGAGAAAGAAGTAGATTTTAACTAAATAATTATTTTAACTCCCTGTGATGGAGCATTAACTATGGGAGCAATAGTCTGGGGGAAATGAGTGTTATCTTTTGAGAAGTTGAGTCCAGTGTACCCTCTGAGTGTCTGGGTGAAGATTTCAGGTAGGCCCTGAGGTGTGGCGGAAAGGGTATGAGACCAGGACAGACACTGTGGAAGCCTCAGCAGGCTATGACTTGAAGGAAAGGGGACCTGACATGCCGTGGGGGTGGACAGAGCTAAGAAAAAGAAAGGGCAGTATTAAAGGTCCATGGGGCCACACCATCAGTGGAAATTGAAAAAAGCATGCCCTAACTAAAATTTTCCATATTTCTTTCCATTATTTTTTTAGTTATAATATTACTTTTTATTTCATTTTATTTTATATATATTTTTACATCATTTTTCACTTTTGCACAATGTATGCATTTTCATCGTGATTAGAGTCCCCATACAATTCCCCCCCCTTGTTTTGATCCTACTCCCTCCTGCCCCCTCCCTAGTGTGTCTCTGGTTTATAGTTGCTTGTTGATTTTGATTTTTACTTTATTATAATTAGTCTTTTTCCTGGTCCCTTATTTAGGTCTTCTAAATCCCTGCTATGATTACTTTTAAAAGCCTCTTACATCTTCAGTACAAATGCTTTGTGTAGGATAAAGATAGATGCGTACACACAGAAAGATATGCATTCAGACATGAACTCAACTTCTTAATATTAATGTCACATATTGTTTTTGTTTCTTTTTTATCCAAAAATTAAGAAATATTTCAAACACCCTGAACACCGCAAATAAAATAACGGACACTGCACTCAAATTTGTAAATATTTTGCCACTTAGCTATACCCATTTCAAAACCAAGTAAAGTCACAGCCCCTGCACCCCAACCCCTTCTTTTCTTTAGTGTGCTAATAAGAAATACGGCCTGACAAGGAGCACCTTCTCAATAAAGGTTGTGAAGCACTCGCCATGGCAGAGGTGGAGTGGTTGTTAGTGTTATTACTCCGCCGGTTTACATCCTTCTCATGTGCTTTCCAACTTTAGTAACATAAATTTACTTTCATTACAATGTAGAGTACAATTTTGTATGTCTTTTGAAGTTAACATAAACGGTCCATTTTTGTACTAGATTCTTTTATCCCTGGTTATTTTTACTCAGCACTCTTCTTGAGATATTATACATATCTATTGAGTTAGACACAGTTTAGAAAATAATAGGGGGAGGAAACAAATTTTGTGCAAGGAAAGGGACTGAAGGCACTTCAGCAGTCCCCACAGTTCAGCTCTCCTGGGCCCTTTACGTATCACTGCCCAGTCATTTTCCAGTAAATCGTCCCTGCCCGGAGACTGGAGACTGTGAAGGTGTGAGGAAGTTCTGATGTTGTTTTCCATCCTTCATCCTTTAATCCTTCCTTACCTGTGCAGCTATTCACTCAGTGTTGAAGTGATAGTAAATGCTGGCTTCAAAGACATCCGGCCAAGAGGGAACCCTAGAAATCAGCTGGTCTTAGATATCCAAACCTGCCCTGCTGCTTCATCCCTGACTAGGAGCCACACCAAGCCCTTGCCCTAAAAGAGTTCATAACATGGGGGAGGGAGGCACTTAATGTGTATTCATGAATTGACAAATGTGGTCGCTTCTGCAAGCAAAGAAGAACTGAACGTACATATTTTACCTGCTGGTTACTGTATTTTTTCTGCTCTTGCCTAATCCAGTTATCTGCTTAATTCGTATTTCATAGTCTTAAACAAACAAGCATTGTTTGGAATTCAGCTCCAACAAGATGAGGGTAGACAAGTGGGCACATTCTACATAGGGATCCAGGCATGAAGATCAAAGTGACAATTTGACCAATGTCATAGTGGAGCTTAAGCAGAAGGACAGGACTGGATTCCAAGGCCCTGCAGACAGTGTGTGGCAGGAGGCCACCTTGCGTGCTGGCGTGTGGAAGCATCACTGCCCGGAAACTGGAGACTGTGAAGGTGTGAGGAAGTTTTGATGTTGTTATTGTGAGACTTAAATTCCATGACTAATTCCCTTTAGCCAGCCTTGCTTAAGACCCTTAGAGAGCCTGATGATAAAGATGCCCCTGAAGTTGGGCAAAAGCTTTACAGTTCAAGTGAGCTGGGGCAGCAGGAGGGGAGGATCAAGCCCTCAACACAGGGACACACTTTAGAGGGGAAATAATACTTGAGGTTACTAAAAAACCCAGCTTCCTTTGTCTAATGTTCCCTGGGATTAAGAGCTTTTCAGCTGACTCAGGAGCAGCCTGAGGCCCTAAATGAAGTCAGGTGAGTAGAGCAGGTGAGTAGAGAGGCACTCTGGCCTAAAAATGCTAGTAGCCAAGGTGTGCCTTGCTTCTGACCCACAGAGGCCACTTTGCTCCCTCCTCCTTGCACCACTTAAAGCTTTTCCTTTCCTTTCCTGCTGTTCTAGGCAGCAGGTGCCTGACTGCTGTGGAATTTCTCTGCTGCACGTGGAATGTCTCCTGGCAGGGTGGCACCTTCAACCCACGCTCCCTGTCACCTCTGATCCTTTGCCATCGGCTTTTGTGGGTTTTCTTTTGCCCCTGCGTTCTGAGTTCATTCCATAATCTGTGTTCTTGTGTTTTCCTTTCCCTCCCCAATCCTCCTTTTCACCATGGCCCAAGCCCACCAGCTTCTTCCTTTGTTTATAGAGGGGGATTCCTTTCAGCTCATGTGTTTTGTTTTTTAACTATGCATGACACAAAGATTTAAAGTACAAAGTGCCAAAAGAAAAGTAAGATAGGAAAATGTAGTGGATTTGGGGGTGAAGAAAAGCAAATTTGCATCCCACTTTTCCAAACCTCAAACATATTTCTTTTCTTAGCCAAGTTCTTAGTAACTCACCACAGTGCTCTTATTTGGTGCCTTAAGGGATAAGCAAAGGCTCTTTCTTGCTCAGCATATACTTAATACTTAAAAGAACTCCCCTTCCCCTCTTTGGCAATACACTTGTTGCTAACAGTGGAAAGAAAAGGCACTGAGAGGCTAAACTGTTTAGAAAACCAGAGCCAATGCTTCTGAAGACTGACGCCTTGTGGGTGATTCAAAAACAACTGGAATCAGAAAGAACAATATTCCGCACATACTGTTTAAATGGTCAGTCTTTGTCTTGTGCTTGTGTTTTCTGAAAACCATTTCGCTAGGCTGAAGCAAGAGAAATGGGCTTTGTTTGTGGGGCCCAGAGTCCCGGCTTCTTCACCCGATGCTTGCAAAATGTTTATAGTGGATTCGAATACCTTCCACAGATCATTCTGATTCTACATCTGATTTCTCCACCAGCTGTTGCTGGCCTGATTCATTGTGCAGATTTCTTTTTAGCACAGTGGATATTCCCTAGTTACCTACCATAACGCTAGGTCTTACAGGTGCATAGCATGTTTGTAATGCTTGTTCATATACTCCCAGGGAAAAAGATCATAAAAAACAATCTTATGTGTAATTTTCCTGAATGCTAAATGCTTTGCCCTAAACTCTAAGATAGTATATCAGCTGAAGGATGCCAGGAATTACTTCATCTCAGATATATGTACCTGTTACAGATTATATTAATTTTCAAATTAATTTCAAAGCCAGCTGTTATTTTTACTAGAAGTAGTCCTTAATGGTATGCTTTAGCAACTACTATTTACAATGTAAAGAGACTAGTTGGACAATATGAGAATTTAAAAATATGTAGTGTTTGGATGGTTTATTATGATTTTACATTTTAAACGTGGGTCTCTCGTAATCATTTTTTCTGCAGCACTTAATAAAAATGAACTTTCAGGAGAAAAAGCAAAATACATAGTGTTGGAATTTCTGAGTGATTTATTTTCCTTAATTTTTCTAGTATAGTCATTTAGTCATCGATAGCAATGATAATTGAAAGGTAGTTTCCTTTGCTATGGGCTTTATTGGAAGTTCTAACTAGGCATGCAAATACTGGTGTAATCTTAACCCAAGAAGATGTCTCCTCTAATCGGGAAGTTGTCTGTTTGCACCATCAGACATCTTGGCAGGACGGGGGACCTACCTTGCCTACTTATGAGCTGAGTCAACTCTGACAGTCACAGCCAAGAGGAAGTATCACCATCAAAATGCATACATATCCAGTTGCATCTTCCATTTCCCCTTACTCATGCGGAATACTTTTAAAAAGCACTTAAAAGAGTCAAGTTCTCTCCGTCTCTCCCCTCCCCCCACCCCCGGAATTAACTCAGTGATTATATGTAAAATAAGAAAGAGAAAAAAAAAAAAAGAAATCCTCGATGTGTGCCATGCACTTCAAATTAGGCTTCCTTAGAAATTCTGAAACCTTAGAAATGGCCTTCTAAGCTCTAGAGAGATATGACCAATAAATAAGTATATAGACTTAGACTCTCCTACAAAAATGCTGCAAACAGGCAGCTTGTGTTCCAAGAAGGCCATGACCCATCCTGCTCTCTCGTATGTCTTTTAGGATTCACATAACTGTCCATGTTAGCTTGATGAAGGCACCATCACGTGTCAGAGACTATGATTCCTTATGTGCACTGAAACACTTAGTTTTGGACATACAGGGAGACTATATTTCCCAGTTTCTTTTGCGATTGGCTTTGGGTCCGGAGACTGAATTCTATCCAACTGAAGGCAAGTGAGAGTTTTGCATGTCACATTTAGTCCGGGACAGAAGCCTCCCTCCTCTGGCATAATCTCTCACATCTCTGTGCCCATTGTGCTGCAACTTTGGGACCACATGTTGAAGATAGTGAAGACCACACATTACATGTGTGAAAGAGTCTGAATTTCTGAAAGTCTGCATCAGGCGTTGCCTTCTTCCCCCATGACCATGTTGGACTGTGACCAGAGTGAAGAAGAGATAATTAATTGAAATTCAAGGTTGGTTTATTATAGCGGCAATGTATTACTTAACCTAATTAATGCATACCATATTACATCATATTTAATCTCTGTCCCTTCCTCCCTTTCTTAACTATAAGGATTGTTTGAAGAGAAAAATTAGGAAAACTACTTCATTTGCTCAAGTGCTTCTTCCGTCTCCCTGCCTGATGTTTCTCTTTCTTTGCCCTTGCCTCTCCAATAACCCCACCCCTCATACATATCTTTACCTTTACACACCCCTTTTCAGTTTTGAAATAGCAAGCAGGCCTGTCAGCAAAGACTCTCTGGGCTTTAAGAACATCAATCAGCTTCATAGCTATAGGCAAATTTCTTTCCTTAGGGAACATTTTTTTTTTTTTTTTCCAGCGGGGAATATATTTTGCTCTATCCTATCACAGAGTGAAGTTAAGGATGTAGCTAGTTACCTGTCATAAGCTTGAGTAAGAGGGAGAAATTTTCTCCCTTCGCTGCTCACTGTCATTTTCTCACTTTCCAACTTCTACTTCCCCTGAATATTTGCATTAATCTAGCAATTACCCAGTGCTCATCACTGTGGTGTGGACTCAGGAAAAGGATCAATGTTTATTCCCTTTTTTAACATCAGTATGTAACACCCACTAGGTGCTCAGCAAATGTTAGTTATTATTTAGTGGTATCATTATAAACCAGGAAACAGATGAACTTTAATTCTGTCAAGAGGATTTAGGGCAATTTCATAGGACTAGAGCAGCTGTCTGGCTCTTTTCTTAGTCCATAGTTATTTGAATCCCAGATATGAAACTTAAGGAACTGAAATTTTCAATATAAACGTGATGTTTTAATTCATCTTCAAATAAGTTCATTTTATTTTCCCTCCTCATAAAACAAAAAGAGATGGAGGAGGAAGCTAAAGAGAAAGAAGACAAGGAGGAAAAGAGGTGGCAAAAATTAAAGAGGAAAAAAAGCATGTAAGGAGGCCCATTTTTCTCTAGAAGCAGGAAAAAGGAAGTCTTAAATGTTTACAAATTCTACCGTCTCAACTCATATTTATAGTAAGCGGTATAGTTCAGTCGGGAGGAGGAAATGTAAAGCTATGGTAGCAGAAATGGCATTTGTTGAGTGTAAATGTGAAACTACATTTTCCACCTACATTCTCCAGTGTTAGTTTTTGAAATCCCCATAGTAGGAAATCCTCTTGAAATATGTTTGCCTTTGGATCTATTTTTAAATGAAAAAATCTTAATGTTTCTGGTATATGTATGTACTAGAGACAATCTTAACCTAAGATGTTAAGATAGGAGCCTGGGGCAATTTATCAATGACAAAGCCCAACACCAGAAGAGAAAATGTAATGGCTTTTTAACAAAGATTCTATTTTTAAGACCTAATTGGCTTATCCTCTGGGATTATTTCTGGAATAAATTTTTTAAAATGGATTGTTCCAAGAAATTCAGCAGGATGTATGGTAAAAATCATCTCTAAGGTAATATAACAGTAGTAAATATTTATTGGTGTAAAATAGGAAGCTCTAGATTATCTGGGGACTTGCCTGCTATGGTAGTGAGTTATGAGAGCCATCATAACCAAGGCCTGCTTTTGTCTCTCTCCTTGCAGTCAGAGAAATAAATGCAACCCCAAACTATGTTAGAGTCATCAGAATATCCAAGAGGACTCATTACTTATCCCCTGGGGATATTTGGTCAAACTCCTGCCTACTGATTCCTCACTTCTCTGAACTTACCACTCCTCTTTTCCTATCCCCTTTGGTTTTTCTAGCTGCCCACTCTCAGGACATTTCCCGATTTCTTTAACATTCTCACTTTCCTATTAGTGCTCCATTCTTGCTCAGAAATTCTCCACACTGAAAAGTATCAGGTTACTTCAGATAGGTGAACCCACCCAGGAATATAGATATGGGTTAAGTGAATGATGGTGTTGTGCCAGGATGCCTTTCAGGTCTTCTGGGACCCCGTTCAATCTACCATCTCCTTGCACATGCATGCTCCATTTCTCTCTGTCGTTACTATTGCCATGCAAATAGGCAGAAGCATTGCCTAGCTTAAAGGACAATCTTGTCTTGGAAGCATATGTCTTCTAGCTCTGGCACTGTACTGCTTACCTCCTTCCACACAAAGACATACATATTTCCTGTCTCCACTAACTCACTTCCCATTTACTCCTTAATCTAGTAAAACCTTTATCTAGCTGATTTCCATTGTTACACTGAAACTATTCTTCTTGGTACATCGCTATTTCTATTACCAATACCCATGGTGCTAAAGATGAGTTTAAAACAGGAAACATCTTTTAGACTCACTGCCATTTGTTGAGGAAAGCTAACTACAAAGATTTAGTCATATTCTGGGTACCACATTACCTTGTTTCCCTGGCTACAGCCCTCGGGTGCAGTGGGTAGGGTTATATAAGGGGTCCAAAGAACTACAATTCCAGTCTATGGACTGTGAGGCCCCTATCTAATTAGAAACACAGGGATAAACTGAACCAATTGGATTCTCTCATTGAAAGGCTGGTCTAGAGATAACAATGCTGTAGTGGAGCCAAAGTATGCAGACCCCATAAGGAAATGAAAAGTTAGGTTGATGGCAGGTAGACTGGAGAAGGATGATAGATCAGCTATTACTAAAAAAGCAACATGATATCCTGATTGCAAGAATTATACTGTATCCTGAACAAACTTCTAGCTTCTGAACTATAAATTACAGTGTCTCATTTTTCTGTAGTTCCTGTTCTCCCAAAAGCTGTTTGCATAGAATAGGGTACCTGTCTACTTCATTTACTGAGTGCATTCTTAAAGTAAAGCCACTGTTGCTTTAGAAAACTTAAATTAACATATTATTTGCTAGAATAATGCCCACATAATAAAGACTCCTAGCAATCATTAATTTGTATCTGTGACATCTGACAATACAGATATCCTCCTTCTAGAAGAGTTCTCTCTCTTGGCTTATGTGGTAGAATTCTTCTCAGTATTTCTCCTAAGTATATGGTTATTTCTTTTCCGTTTTGTTCCACCATCACTTTCTTCATCTCAAACCTTAAAAATGGATATTCCTCAGATACGCCATGATCTACTTTTCTTAAATCTATACACTCTGTTTCTAAAGAAATGTAAACATAATCATGGTTTTATTTAAATCCTAAAAATATTGTTTGCTGGACACCTTTCATTTGGCTGCCCCAGAGGATTCTCAAATTCTTACTGCATTGTTAAAAAAAAAAAAAGTTGTCATTATTTTGCACTAAATAGCTTTTTCTTATATGCCTTAAATCAACGGTGATACCATTGTTAGTTTAGAAGGCACAGACAATCTAAGTTCAGCCTCTTTACTCTTACTTTCTCCTTGCTTTAATTTCTCTAGAATATATCTTCACCACCTCTATCGCTGCCTTTTTCAGGCTATGCTCCTTGACTCTTCAGTGATTTTAGTGTCTTTCCTCTGTGTTCTTATAGTACCGACTATACACCTCAGTCACAGCACCAACCCACTATACTGACAGATTCAATTTCATCTCTCTCTTCCAAGATTCTAAGTTCCTTATGAATAAAATCTAGTTTTAGTCACATTTATACTCCTACTACCTAGCACAATGCTGAAAAACTACAGGTACATATTAATGCATTTTAAATAAATAAATAAACAAATAAAAAAATGAAAAACCTTACTTGTCTGCACTATAGATAAAAAACAAGGAATTCCCAATTTCCTAATTATATAACGTAGCACAACCAACCCATATCACGTAGGCTCATTATGGGTTCTAGCAGCTGTGTTGGTGTCTTCATGCTCTCCAGTGTTTGTTGCCACACTCTATCGCACTCTGCACTGAACACCTCCACAGTCCTCCACACCATGCTGCACCACGCTACACCATGCCCTCCACATGGCACCACATTGTGCCACGCCAAGCCACGCCATTTGGCTAAGTGCACATGCACGGTGGGAGGGTGGAAAAGCCTGAAGCTTTTTCCCCCTATTTACCCCACACATAAAAACCACACAACTGGGCCTCTCTGGTGGCACAGGAGTTAATGTCTTAGCTGTATTAAGCTATTACCAGCCACTGAGGCATGAGTTCCATACCTGGCTAGGGAGCTACCCACATGGCACAGCAGACCTCTCCTGTCTTGCCCGCTGCTCCCCTCAGCAGTGTATTTCAGTAGATCTGCCTGTTCTGTTCCCCACTCTGTCTCTGGTAAATTTTCTCACCCCCTCATCTCTGACCTAGACCCCAGTCCTAGTATGCATAAGTAAGTAAAATAAATCTTAAAAAAAAAAAAAATCACCCAACTAAGGATGGGAAATTAAAATTGAACAGCAAAGGTGTTGGTTTATATTATCAAAACCTCTCCCTTCAAAGAACCTTCCTTCTCAAAAGACATTTGAGAGAAGAGACTTCCCTCTTACTCCATTCCTATTACTTTCACATATTCTTTTGTTACAAGACCATCACAAAACTCTTATTTGATTTCTTATATCTATTTCTTCTTATTTGTTCTGGTACACGGAGGATAAATGATTTTCAGGCTTTTCTGCCCTCCCACCATTTAGACTGCATGTCTGATGATGGGCACACGCATTTTGTTACATTGTTATTGTAGGGGCAGGATGGTCAGAGCAGACCAGGTGAAGGAGGAGTCCTGAAGCCCTCGGTGGTTTTCTCAGGCTTTTATTGAGCTTTTACATGTATTGCAGCAACCTGGTACTCGGCAGGCAGGGTCGTGGGGTGGGGTGTGTGGGGGGCAGGGGTGTGGGGTGTGTGAGGGGCAGGGGTGTGGGGTTTGGGGGGCAGGAGGCTGGTAGGCCTCTTAGCCCCTGGTAAGTCTTCACTCTGGGCTTCTCCCTCTTCTGGCTTTCTTTCTCCCCTTTGATCCCCTCCTCTCTCCTGCTTCTCTCCTATTTTTGCTTCTCTTGGTGACTATCCCAATACTTCTCCTATGGCCTACAGAAGTAAATAGGGCAGTTTGCAACAATGTAACAACTGCAGGTGCCCCATCAGGCAGGGCAATGCTAATGGTGGGAGAGCAGAAAAGCCTGAAAACTATTTACCAAACTATTTACTCTACAGTTATCTTAAGTTGCATTGTTTACTTCTGTGGTCCATGGCTACAATATTGATATATTCCCCAAGAGAAGCAGAGGCAGGAGAGAGAAAGAGAGAGAGAACAGGAGAGAGAAGGGGAGAAAGGCAGCTAGAAAGCCCAGAGTGAAGACTTGCCGGGAACTTGGAGGCCTGCTGGCACCTGCCTGCCCTGTACCTGATTGCCGCACTACATGTAAAAGCTCAATAAAAGACTGAAAAAGCCACCAAGGGCTCCAGGTCTCTCCTTTACCTGTCTGCTTTGCTCAAATCATAAAGAAAACCTGCACTGTGCTCATCCTGCCACTATAGTACACCTACCAAACTAGGCCCAACTCAGAGGTTAACAGTCATATCTAATAATGCAGAGCTGTGATAACTTCATTCACCAAGAGTCTGCTTATTTAATATTACCTTTACTTGCACACAGCAGGGCTGCTGAAGAATGACCTTAGCAATATCCTCAGCCTTGATACTTAGCCTGCAGTCAGTTTGGATCATTGATTGAAATAGATAGATTGTAAAGAAGCTTGAGGAACCAAGTAGTATGATACCAATTTAAGCTAACCTGAGACTTAACTGATGGTAGGAAATCCAGTTACCTTTGTGTTTTTGTGTGTTTGTGTTTGTGCGTGTGTGTGTGTGTGTAGAGGAAGGGGAAGAGAGAGAATACATGTACCACACAAATGTGTTTGGATATATAGAATAAAATACAGTATCACCATTCCCCATTTTGACTTGCTCATATTAATACAAATGAAGATTGGCATATATGATGAAGAATAATACATTTATATATATTTTTATATAATATTTAGTCCTGGAAAGAATACTAATGATAGAAAAATTCATATGAGCTAAAAATTATTTAGCACTTATAAGTAACAGAACCAGATTTTTTTTTACAAAAAAAAACCCACATCCATCTTAAACATAATGTTTTCAATAGCAAAAATGCCTATCGAATTTACCTAATCAAGTTTCCAGATAAGAAAATGAGGCCCAACATTGTGAAATAACTTGTCCAAGGTTATACAGTTGGTTAGGTAGAGTCAGAACTAGGCAGGAATTACCTAGCAACATCTTGCCTTGCCCTTAAAATAAGTGACTCCTGGAGGCAGACATCTATGAGTAAGAAAGATAAGTAGGGGAGGTGAGCAAAATAAAATCATATGCTTTCCTCTTCTGCTTGACTTTAGGATGGTCTGTGTTCTGTTTCTTATAAAACCTCCAAGAGACAACAATTGCATTTATGGAAAGGAAAACAGACTGTTTAAATGACACATACAAGAGATATTTTTGCATAAAACCAGGGAATTTGGGCCACTTTTAGCCTCTTAAAGATCAAAAAGCCTGTGGAGGAATGTTCTCCCACACTACTAGCTCCTTAACCCAACCCACAGCTGACTGATTTCCTTATTAGGCTTGGATAATAGAAGGGCAAATAATTAAACCAAGTAGGCTTTATGAAACTGCACAAGAGTAATGCTTAGGGGATGGAGGCAATGTCCCCAGGGAGCATGACCGGGTGTAGATCATTTGGGCATTGAAGGATGACACAGTAACCAAGCATATCAATGCATCTGTGCAGATAATCCTGACTTAGCTGAAAGCAGTTCTTGCAAATCTAAGGTTTCTTATTTTCCCATATGGCCTTTCCCACTTATTCATTCCCACTGCCCAGACTTCTGCCGATGGATATTTAGTGTCTTTTGTCTGTAGAAAAGGCAAGACCCAAGTCTCAAAAGGAGTCTTTCAGAAGCACCTTGGAATTAGACTGCTGTCTAAGGATTAGGATGATTAGGAACATGTCCAGTGTAGCCATCAAAACTTCCATTATAACTCAAACTACCCCCAAGTTAGCCTCATCATGGTATTGAGCTAATGTATGGTTCTCTAAATACTTTTCTTAGACAGTTCCATAAGGGCTAAATATAAATTTACAGGATAAATTTATCTATCACTCATCCACAGACTTTTGTTTCCTCCGAAAAACTGAATAATTTTATCCAAACTGTCTTGACAACCTCCATCTAGATGTCCTCTCCACATTCTCCTTGATTATTAAAGATCTATCATGTGAGTCCTCACATCAAAATGTCCTATTATACAAATAGAAATGGTCTATGGTTTCTCAAATATTCTCTCCACCATGTGAGATCATAAGGAAACAAATCTACTGCAATTGCTGCAAAACTGCCATTGTCTCTACTAGAACCATCACTGACTAGCATCTTCTGGGTGATGGGCTTACATGTATGAAAACAGGTCATTTGTACCATTTTAAGAGGAATGTAGTAACTATCCTTCTTATTTCTTCTGTACAGCTCAAGAAACTTATATTTAAAGAGTTGAAGCCAGAGATTGCCAAATTCTATGCCAGGCACTGCATAGAGAATAGGCTGTAAGTATTCTGTGGTGTAGATCACCTGACACCCTCAGGGCAACTGCACCTGATTTTCTGGCCTATGCCTCAAACAGCCCCATTTGTTTACGCCAGGTATTTTATCCTAGCACCTGTACAAATGATTTAAATTTCATTTCATGCTAATAAAATGTCATGAGGTAACTAGTTTGAGCAACTTATTTAAGTATTAGAGCCATTCTGAATTCAAATCTCTGGAAATCAGAAACTGATTTCATGATAAACACTCAAAATGATGTGCTTCCTATCAAAACAAATACAAGGGGAAGGAGAAACACCACCCAAAAAATAGGTAGAAATAAAATACCCCAAGGATGGGTAGAAAGTAAGATTAATCTACACAAAACAGGAAAATCAGATTGAAGATGGACATTATAATAATGATAGTTGAGAAGAAAAGACCAAGTTTGTCTTGAATAGAATCTTAGTGTTCAAAGAATTCTTCAAGAATTAATTGCCCTCCACATTCACAGAAGCATCAACAGTACAAATCAGATTTAAAGAAGGATAGCTCTTGGGCTGACCATCTGCACTCTTGATCATGGGCTTGATGAAATCCTAAAATTTGTTATTCAGGACCATCTAGAACCCCTTGTTAACAAACTACATCAGTACTAGAGGCCTAGACATCTTCTTTCAGAAAAGTATGTATTTAGTACAAAATATTTATCACTGGGTATGTATAAACTTGACATTTCTTTAAGTTGTTTTTTCTTTTACAGACAAAGATCTCATTAAACTGAATCGTGGGCCTCCCTGGTGGCGCAGGTGGTTAAGCACAGCACTGTGAAGCAGCCACTGCAGCACAAGTTCAAACCCCTGCCGGCCAGGAAGCTACCCATATGGCGCAGCAGACCTCTCCTGTCTCACCGGCTGCTCCCCTCAGCAGTGTCTGCCTGTTTTGCTCCCTACTCTGTCTCTGGTGAATCCTTTCATTGCCCGCACCTCTGGCCTGCACCCCAGTTCTTGTATGCATAAATAAATAAATCTTAAAAAAATAAACTCAATCATTTTTCTTGTATGTGTGATAATTGAGTATCTGGAAATGTGTCTGTCCATTGCTTCTCAGGAGGTTTGCCAAGAGCTTCCCAAGATGCAAACATTTCTTCAAAGGAGCTTTTTCTTCTCACTGCCCTACATTTCTGGTATTTGTCTCTTAGGCCCCTTAGATGACATTTTATGCACTCACATAATAATTTTAGAACAAGTTAGAGCCACACCCTCATTTTCTGCTACTACAATAGCTTGATAATACACATGGAACCATTTAATATGTTCAAAAGCAGCACACCAGCATTTTTATATTAAAAGTACCCCAAAAGAATATGTGCTCTTTTCATAAGAACATCAAATAAATGGCAATTGCCAGTAAATGAATTACACAAAGGAATATTGATTCCTGAGAGTAGAATCATTAATACATTCCTAGGCTTGGATGATACCAAAGTTACTGCTTCACAAATGGCTTATAAGAACTTAAATTTTGTAGAAAAACTTCAAAAAATTTAAACTTAGTTTCAGTGTCTTTGTCTAGCATACCCGCATGGACACAACTGCTTGCATATACACCTTTCTGCATAAAAGCAAATCATCTTGCTTAAGGTACTGTTAATTTAGTTTGGAGGGGAAAACCCAAACCTATTTAGGTTTCCAAACTGTAAACCAGCAAATAATTTTGTGATTAAACCCAAGGAGAAAAATGTTCCTGTTGGTTTTGATGAATGCGTTATTCAGAAGCAGTGAGTTCATCTCTTTTGGTATCCAGAAATTGGTAAAGGCCTATGAATAGTAAACAATGCTTTTTTGACATTGTGCCCCAACACAGTCAAATGCTGCCCTTGGACACACCCAGATGAGATTCACTCTAGCCAATGAAAACTACATGAGAGCTTTTGAGGGCTAGAATTCAGCTGGAGGCTGTGCACGAGGATCTAAAGTCAGGGTTTGGACCCAGAATGTAGCTCAGTGGGTTGGATTCACATGCCTTAAAGACAATTCCTTCTTCCTTGGTGGTATATTAAGTAGCATTCTTCCAGCAGTCATGGGGAAACTGATCCAGGAACCAGTGAACCCTAAATCTGTGCAACTGTCTGAAGACATACTATAAAAAGACAGAGTCATTTTACTTCTTATGTGCACTTTCGTGAAGACATATTGAAGCTGACCACAAATAAAAGTGAAAACAGATCCAGAATAAGTACAGCAAACAATGGAAAACAAATGGATCCAGCATTTGAATGAAAATGACAGCTTTTCACATGCCCCTGTATGCTGCCTTTCTCCTTTAAAAATGTCTTCTTAACATTTCTAGCATTAATGGAATTAAATTATTTTGCATGGGTGCAGAATTAGTCCCACAATACCAATATTTGTTTTCAGCATTGAAGCTAGGACAAACAGTGCACTTCTATGATGATGGCACTGCTCTTTTACTGGCAATTTAGGACTTTTGTTTACCCGCGGGGAGCTGGGTATCATTCAGAACATATAAATGACAAGGACTTTGTCCTTGTGTTCCTTATCATGTTTTCTAGCAGATGCTTTCACTTAAGATATTCAGTCCTTGAATCACCCACAATGATTACACTGAAAGAATGTTTTTTTGTATCTGAGAAGGACAATAGCCTAGCCAGTGTTATTCTGGAGAAGAGGAAGTTGGACATTATGAGCAATGTAATTTTCTAGGGCTCGAGAACAAGAAACTAATTAAAAAATGCCAAATGTCTCCTTATGGAATGTGCATTCACTCTGGATAGAGAAAATAAATATATCAGTATTTGTTGTGCAATTAAGCACTGGCTTAAATTTCTGTATTGTTTACCCAATGTTATATTTATGCACAAGGTACCTACTGCTGCCACAATTTGTAAATGTGAGGACTAAACAATTTTTCTTCCTCTGAGGTGATCTATTCCTAGGTAATGATGATCAACATCTTTGAGACAATGTATAAAATAGCATTGTCTTAAAATCTCAGGCTCCAGTTAGTCACCTGTAGTGCCAGGATGAGCCACTGAGCAGGTTTTCTGATCAGGCAGATGGAGTAAAGGAGGAGTCCTGGAGCCCTCCGTGGCATTCTCAGGCTTTTATTGAGCTGTTCCACATAGAGCAGCAACCAGGTACATGGCAGGCGGGGGAGGGGGTGTTTGTGGGGGCAGGAAACCGGCAGGCCTCCAGGACCCTGGTGAGTCTTCATTCTGGGCTTCTTCTTCCCCTTCACCCTCCTGCCTCTCTCCTGCTTCTGCTTCTCTAGGTGACTCTCATTACTGCTCCCATGGCCCACAGAAGTAAACAAGATAGCTTGCAACATAGTAACAACTGCAGGTGCAATAATGTAACAACTACAGGCAGGGCACTCCTAATGGTGGGAGGGCAAGAAAGCCTGAAAACCATTTACCCTACATCACCCTGCTGGGGTTGATTACTTTCCATATGAAAAGCAAATAAACTTTGGCTGTAAAGTTGATCTTTTTAGGTGATAAAGGAGAAAAAGTTATATAGGTCACATTTTTCCTCCTCTTCCAAAAGCAAATGTAATCAATGAAATATCCCTTTCACTGTAGATTGAAACACATGCGCCATACTTTTGAATAAAACTGTTGTTTGAGAAAGCATCAAATGTAACACCATGAAAGTGCTAGAAATGATTTTTAACTTATTATATGAATTTCATACTTTTTTGTTTCCATAATTTTTGCCAAAGAATCTGTTTCTGGTTACACATACATATTATTTATTTGATTATATTTTGTAACTGGCAATATTAATAACAATGCTTACTATTTTGATTTATTATTTTAAAGATTTGTTTATTTTATGTATACAAAACCTGAGGTACAGGCCAGAGGTGTGGGAGGTGAGAGGATTCCGCAGAGACAGAGTGGGGAACAGAAAAGGCAGATCAAAAGAAATATACTGCTGAGGGGTGCAGCGGGTGAGTCCGGAGAGGTCTGCTGCGCCATGTGGGTCACCTCCTTGGCCAGGGATCAAACTCATGCTGCTGTAGCTTTAGGTAGTTTTATAGTGCTGTGTCTTAACCCCTGCACCACCAGGGAGGCCCCAGTGCTTACTATTTTTGATGATTTAAAAAAGTTATTTCGAAGGTGGACTATTATTTACTTTGTGAAGATGGATTAAGAAATATATTGTGGGGCCTCACCAGTGGCGCAGTGGTTGAGCCAGTTCCCGGCCACGGGAGGAGGGTCCCACATGGCGTGCAGAGCTCTCCTGGCTCCCGCTGCTCCCCTCAGCAGTGTACTTCGGTCCTTCTGCCTGCTCTGCTCCTCGCTCTGGCTCTGGTGAATTCTCTCACCCTCCCGCGCTTCTGATTGTACCCAATGTATGTATCAATCAATCAATCAATCAATCAATAAATCTTAAAAAAAAAAAAAAAGAAACATATTGTGAAGAACTGGAGGACTGTGGATTGCCCAGACCCCCTTGTTCTCAGGATGTTGTCTTGGCACCCAAAGTTTCTGTTGGTCAAGCTAAAGTGTAGAGTCAGGCAGGGCTGGGGGGTTCTCTCACCAAGACAAAAGTCTTGGTATGAGGATATCTGCTAAAAACAGCAGGCAGACATTATGGCCAGATAAGCACAACCAGCTAGACCACCTTGGCAGGAAGTTAAGTGTAAACAGGGACTAGAGATAGGATGTTTTGATCAGCAGCAACAATGGAGCCCCCCAGGCAATAGCCCCTATTCACTCCTCTCTAGTTTGTGCCAGACTATTATGCATCCCCAATCCACACACATTCCTCCACTTATTCCTCCACATACTCGCCAACCTCCCCTAAATATGATACCAAATAAATATGAGAGTGGCCATGGGGAAGGTGCTGCATCTCCAGAGATGTGAGCCCCTCTAGCCTCCTCCCAACCCCTGTTCTCTCTCTCTCTCTCTCTCTCTCTCTCTCGCTCGCTCTCTACTTGGACTTTGAGTTGTCTTTCCTCCTCCCCATGTTGCTCCCAATGCTGCCACCCTGTGCGGTGGCAGAGGGCCACAAAAGAAAGACAATGATTTCCTTAAGATTTAAGTAAATATGACTTTCTCAATGGAATACTAGGCAGCTATAAAAAAGATGAAAACTTACAATGTGCAAAAACATGGCTCAAGCTGAAGAGGATAATGTTAAACAAAATAAGTCAAAAGGAGAAAGATAAATGACAAACGGTATCACTCATCTTGGAATATCGAGAAGAACAACAAAGGATCGGACAAAACCAAAACAAAACAAACTCAAGAAATCTGAAGGTAAAGCGAAGCCACCAGAGAAGTGGTGGGAGGAACGGTGTCCTTTGGACTATGGTGGTGAGTATGAGTGCCTTGGTGGTTGGTGTAGTGTGGTAACATACATCCAAAGAGGTGTAAACCTATACCTCTGGATCCTATTCAGAGGTAAACCATGTTGTAAACCATTATTACCTCAATAAAAAAAAAAAAAAGCAAATGCACATTTCTGTATCTGTCTCACTGAGGCAGATAGTAGGTTGCTAAGGACTTTGGAGTCAAAAAATTTTTTATTTGGATTCTGGTTCTGCTACATACTTGCATTACTTTTAGGCATAGTTAAAGTCTGTCAAAGATCAATCTTTCCATTAGTAAAATGGGAAAATTTTACTTACAGAGCTGTTATGAGGATAAAATGGAGCAGCATCTACAAAATGTTTAGAATGAAGGCCTGAAATATCTGTATGTACTCTTTATGTGGTTGCTGGGGTTTTTTTTTATTAGTATCATCATTATCACTTTATTTTAATATATCACAAGACAAGGTAAAGACTCTTGCTTGATCTTGACCAGGAGGAGCAGCAATGAGAAAAAGAGAAGAAATGAAGGATGAAGTATAATAGAACATTACAATTATAAACATTACAATTAAAGATAAAAAACATTAAAGATAAAACATTACAATTAAAGATAAAAAAATACATTCTATTTTATCTCATATGGCCGACACTCTGGAATAGGTATATATATATACGTATACATATATATACATATATATATATATATATATATCTTTTTAAAGAAACATAACCAAGGCATAATTTCTTATAATCAGGAAATAAAAGTTAGCATGTTTTAATGAAAAATTTTAAGTGTTCTTTCCTTCAAATATCGTATTGTAGTGAACACAAAACTGAACAAAAAAGTAAGTTAAATCTGGTCATTTATATGTCTTTTGGTGCAAAGCTTGCTAAACTCTGAGTAATAGGAAGGGGGTGATTATACTTAATATCCCCACTTTCTGTTCCAAATGTGCAAGTTGACTCTACAATATTGAGAGTTCTACCAGCTATCCATGAAAAATATGTGTTACACCTGGGACAGAAGGAATGCTCAGTGGTTTTCTGGTTTGGTATATAAATGAGTCTGATGATATCTACAGCTCCTGTGCACCCCCATTTGATGTGAATTAGGTTATCGTTTGTTCCCCATTGAGTCTCAGAGAGGAAGCTCTACTGCTCACTACTTGCAATTACTAGGACTCACTGGGGAAGGTGTTTACAAGGCATTAAAGATGGCAAAGGGAAAATTGTAAAGATTTTATAGTCTGGACAGAAAAATTCATCCATAATGATGAAAAAACATAATCAGAATAGATAGTAAATATAGATCTAGCAGTATATTTGAGGTTTTAAAATATTGTTTGATGATCAAATTGAAATTTCAGAAAGGAGACAAATGGAGAAAGAGAGAGAGAGAGAGAGAGAGAGAGAGAGAGTAGTGTACTGACACCATTGAGGACATTTCCGAAAGGGACAGAAAAAAATTAATTCTTCCATTTTTTACAACACTGCCTCTTGGAGCATTTCTTCAAGTCAAATTTGTCTGGTCTAGTTTGAAATGACTAAGTGATGGGGCTTCCAAAATGTTCCCAGTGAGACTATCCCACAGTCTACAAAATTTCACTGTTTCCTCTTATTTAGTTTAATTTTACTCCATTTCAATTCACTTTTTTCAAGGGAGAAAAAAGTAAGTGTATCCTTTAAAGTCATGTCATAGGAAATATTTTCTGTTTTATTTTCGCTTTAATGATTGGTTTTCTCTGTGGCCATGCCTAGGATTTGTTAGAAGGGATGAAAGACTATAAACAGATTCATTTCTTATTCAAGAGGGCTGCTGTGGTATCGGTCAAATCTTCATGCAGACCAACTGTGAAAGATGTGTTCAGCTGTATCCATCCTGGGCCTCAGGGCCTGATGCATCTGATGAACATCTTTAGGGCTATTGCTTATCCTCATACTTGGGTCCAAGCTTCACAAATATGAATTCAAAGTTCAAAATGTCCCAATTTACTAACTTCCACATTTCCATTTTCTTTTCTTTTTCTTTTCTTTTTTTTAGATTTATTTATTGCATAGAAGAACTAGGGTGTAGGCCAGAGGTGTGGGGAGTGGTGTGAGAGGATTCTCCAGAGACCGAGGGAAACTTTATTGACCAAGGAAAACTTGCCCAAGAAGATGACTTGAATTCTACAAAGTGTCTTATCCAGGAAACATCCACAAGATAGGAAAGATGTTTAGGATAAATTTTTAGTTTTTTCCTCATTAAAACAAGCATGTGGGAAAGTATGTCTTGATTTTTTTTTTCAAATAAAGGTTGATTTGCCTACTGAAAAAAAAATAAGCATGTGCGTACAAGGCAAAAAATTTCTAATGATATATAAAATGAAATATATCCTCAAGATGCTTTGACTTGTTTGGGAGTTCTTATATGATTAACATAGACCTCAACTCCAAGACTTTCTGGATGGGCTCAGAAATGTCTGTGATTGGAGGCAAAATTAATCAAAGCCCCGGTGACTTATTTGTATGCTTGCTTAAGATATACCAAAGATGTAAACCTTTTGGACTCCATCTGGGAGAGTATTCACAAACTCTCTTGTTATTTAGCCATTTCCTTACATTTGTTGTCTTCCTTTCTCACCTATTTATACCCAGACAGAACCATCACTGTATGTGGACGAGTCAGCTTGGCTCACATGAGTCACACCATCTCCATCTGCCACTGAGTGGCTGCTCCAGCTCAGCGCAGCAAGGTGGCTGAACTTGAAGCAGGTGTGACAGAGCAAGCCAACAGCCAGCAGCCACACCCTGGCTTTGTGATCTCAGTCAAGCTGCCTGACTCTATTTCAGTCTCTTCAACCCTCAAACAGTAGTAATAATAGTATTTACCACATGAGCTGGTAGTATAAGCACTATTTGGTCAATTAATATTGCAAAATGCTTAAGGTAATGCATGTGAACACTATAAATTTAGGACACTATAGTTTAACATTTGTACATAAGATAAACCTTCTATTTATCTGGTACACCTATGTTTTCTGGGTAGAAATTCATTTTCTGGGTAGAAACTGAAGGAATAGATAAATTTGAATCTATGTTGAGCAGTGGCATGACAATTGAAACCTTGGTTTCTGGGGTATCCAAGTTGAACAACAAAGAGTTTAAAGGCCAGGAATACAACACCTCATTCCTCTCTCAGTGTTGCTCCAGATCACAGTCACCTTCCAACAAGACAGTCCCATGATCGGAGGCAGAGTAGAGCACAAACAGGATCCTAGAGAGCTCCAGCGCAAACCATAATGTGAAGCGAAGGGAGCAAGCCCTGCTTTGTAACTGGGTAAGCAGAAGTGAGTCTTTGGACATTCACAATGACCTGGAATATCAGAGATGAAAGCAAATATTAGCCAAAGTACAGTGTCAATGTCCAGGCCTGGACTCACTAGAGCCACTACAGCACTGTTAAGGAAGAATTTTCCTGTATACAAAAGGATTCTGAATAAAATCTTGCTGATTTTTAGGAAGAGAGCCCTTCTCAAATTTGTTACCTGGCTTCCTTAGTGACATATTTGCTTATGGTAATGACTTTTTCACGGCAGGTATTCAGCATTCTGCTTGTTTCACAAACTTCCTTCACCACATTTTCCAGGCTGGTGCCAAGGGTAAGGCTTCTCCATGCCAGGTTTCTAAAAAATTAATAAATCTACTGCCATAATCCTTACTGCTTCAATTGACAAATTTAATAAACGACAGGATGCAAAGTCCAGGTTTCCTAATGGGATTGCTGCCCTTTTTTTTTTTTTTTTTTTTTTTTGTCTTTGACAAGTTTTATAGAATAGCACTTTTGAGACGTGGTCAAGTGCTATAAACCTAATCCTTAGCAATTTCCTCCTCAGCTCAAATAACCTAAATATTTTATGAATGGTAAAGGGTTTCACATGTCAACCATCAACCAACCAACCTTTGTCTATCCCTTCACTCTGTCTCACTTTTCCTTTGGTTGTTTGGGTAATTTTCTTTAAGAAAACATACTTTAGTCAATTTTTCAGGAAAAAAAAATGCACATGACACTTTTAATCTGCTTTCTTTGGAAGCTTCTGAAAGTGTCATGCTGTACATAAGCAAAGCTATCAACATTTTACAATGACGCTGATGTTGATTGAAAAAATCAGTTTGGATTTAAATGTTTGGATTAAAGAAGAAGACCTTTTCTGTAGATCCCAAAGGCCCCATAAGCACAAAGAGGAAGAGTTTGAATGTTTTCTTTTTGTTTGTTTAACAACATATTTAAAGTTCAAGCTACCAATATACTTTGAAATTTCACTAGCACTAGGATGTTTTATTTACCAGAATTTTCTTCTTATTTTGATAAAAGCTATGTGAGCAAGCAATGAATTCTAATGTTTTCTTTTACTATTGTTAAAATAATTTTTCTATTTTGAATACTTTGATGTTCTGCTCAGTAACTTGAAAATATCTTTTTCTTTTATCTATACTTATTCATCTATACAGGTCTCAAAGTATTCACAAATAGGCATGTACCCTCTAAAATAATAAAATTTCTATCAATAGGGGCACAGACATTTCTTTGTCATAATTAATTAATATTAGCACAATCACCTACCCAGCAAATCTATCAATTGATTCAGATTTTATGCAAGGGGTTGGGGGTAAAATGTATATATGAGTTATCATGTGAGAAATTCCCTGGGTAGAGGGGAAGATAGAATTTAAAAATGTATTATTATACAGTCTGATAAAAATTAGAAATGTAGATGTAAGAGTTCTCTATTTCCCTTTAAATTTCATTAATACTTCATATTAAATGTGTTTAATTTATTTTTAATTGAAAAAATTTTCATGTGGTAATGAAAATTAGAACAGTCTGATTGCTTGATATTTTTAATGTTTATGATTTTATATTTGAAATATATTCAGTTTTATCAACTTGTGATTTGTATTTTACAAATTCTAAATACCTGTAAAATTAAAAAAAAACAGTATTTTTTTTAGAAATATATATATTTTTAAGATTTATTTATTTATTTATACAAGCACTGGGTACAGTCAGAAGGGCGGGAGGGTGAGAGAATTCACCAGAGCCAGAGCAGGGAACAGAACAGACAGGCTGATGAAATTCACTGCTGAAAGGAGCAGCAGGTGCAGCAGGAGAGGTCTGCATGCCATGTGGGACCCTCACCCGGTGGCCGGGGATTGAACCGGCGCTGCAGAGGCTGCGGGCAGCTTTGCAACCCAGCGCTCAATTGCTGCGCCACCGTGGAGGACATAAAAAACAGTATTTAAAAAAAATAAAGTTGTAAGGCAGCTTAGCAGCCTGGAGTATCTGTGCATGGCTAGGGAATCCATCCCAATTGCTGATCCTGGGGTTTCGAAGGAGGGATTAGAGCTGTCCTGGTGGATAGCGCAGGGATGACACTTCAGGCAGAGGAAATAACATGAGACCATGCACTGCTTCATGTACAAATAAGTCTGAGCAGCTAATATATTAGACATGAGTTCGGGAGTGTGGCAAGACAGGTGGGGAAGGCTGACGGGGCTCAAAGTTATGGATTACAGACCATGGGATCTGAATTTGCACTTGCATGTAAAGGGCATATAGAGTGTGAATCTATTATTGAGAGACTTACAGCATCCATTCAAAACAAAGCAGACCCTGGGCATCCCTTTGTGGATCCATACTTTTCATCACATAATTCTGAAGCTTGACAACAATGAACTGGACTGAGAATCAAATATTGAATATGACCCAAAAGTTGAATATAAAACAGCCCACTGACTTATAAGGTAGGCAGGATGGGGAATTTAGGAACAGAGAAGACAGGATGCATTTGAGAGGTATATATGACTTGAAAGTGAGAGTTCTTTGGCCGTATGGATGTAGGGTTTGAGGGAGAAGCAGCAACATAAAATGACTGCAAAGTTTCCAGCTTGCGTAACTATGGGACCAATAATTCAAAGTGTAAATAGAAGAGGAAGAAGAGTTTCAGAAGATGGAGCTCTCTAAGAGTCAGAGAACTCTTGAGTAAGGAAACTGAAATAATTGAACGGCGCACTGTGATGAGAGTAGTCATATTTTCCAAATAATAGTTTGCTTCATAGGGACCTGCCCATGTGTACTTTTTGTGAGAAAAAAAAGGGCAGGTATTTCAGTTTTGTTTATTACTCTAACTATGCAGTATTGTGTACTTTAACTTAAATGGTGACTTCAAAGTTCAGGATTTTTAGTCAAATACTTTTATAATTAATTAATTCATATTGTGCTATTTCAGAAAAACTAACGTAAAATACATGGAATTAAGTTGCACCTCACCTATTGTCCTCTCGACCCTATTAGACATCTGAAAAGCTACCACAAGACTAAAATGGCCCCCTTAGAATACTCTGTTGGCTATAAATCGAGGAAACTTGGTCATAGCCACTTAAAGATGTTTTTTCTCAGAAATGGAATGATTCAGTTACAACTTTATTCATAGCCCACTTAACTCTGGGTCTGCCCTACCATTTTCTTTGGCTATTCACCTTCCTATTGCCCTTGGCTCATCCTCAAAAATCAGCCGCAAGCTCATCTAATGCTGGTCTCCACTCACTGTCATTGTCTTTTTCCAGTATCTGCCTCATGTCCACACCACTGGGGTACAAGTGGCTCCACACTGTCACTGGTTTAGAATCATTACATGAAGTCAAAACCTTTCTCAAAAGTGTCAAAGATGTAAAAAAGATATATAACCTGTAGCCACATTGTAAAAGGCAACATAGCTTAGTGATTAACACCAGCTCTATGGTGTCAGAGGCAAAAAAATTAGGTTCCAGTCCCAATCTGCCATTTATAAAGTAAGATCATGAGCAAGTTCATTTGCTAAGACCTATTTATAAAATGGAATGATGACAGAAGCTAGCCCATGCTTTTGAGACACAAACATAAGAATATGATAATATAGATACTGTGCATAGCCTGGAACCCAAAGGAGAATAAAAGTTCAATATTTTTTCTTTACTTCCTCTTTGGTTTTCTCATTGTTATGAATGCATCACAATAATTCTTGTTTGTGCAAATTCTACTAAGATTCCAACTTAGAAAGCACCTTTTCAGAAATATTTAGCTCACTCCTTGGCTTTTAAATGTTTCTCAACTGCTTTGAATACCTTTGTGTAGATCTGCTTGCTTTCACAGATTGATAACTGGAATTCCAAACCCAATGATCATCTTCATTGTCTATCTCAACATTATAGATGTCATTAACTACTTAGTGTACCCAAGACACTTTGTGCTTTATTTTCCCCTGAAAAGTACTTGTTGTTCACAAACAGAGAAAAAGAAAGTCTTTAAAGGAAAGAACTTTGAGCTCTAAGATCCAAAGAACTTCTTATAAATGAGAGTGTTAAAAAGAAAAGAAACATTTTAAAATACCTTGATAGAAACACTTTCATTTATAGTGTTTCAAGTAAAAGATTACATATTCAAAATGTTCCTATTAATTTTCATATGCTGCACTCACTCAGCATGTTTGACTATTTCACTTCATAATGTTTTGGCACAAAAATGTAAATAGCATTGCACTTCACCTTCTCCAGTTCCCACAGTCCATTTTGTGGGTATTAGGGGGAAGAATATACTAATAGTCAGAAACTGTGCACATTCAGCTGGCTGAAATCCATAAGTAGTTTTTAAAAATGTTTTCTATCTTAACTTGCTCTTGGGAGTTTGTTCGTTGCCAACCTAACAAACTATGATTTTTCAAGAGAGCATAAACCCTCTTAAAAATTAGACAAAATTATTGTATCTCCACACTGATTGAATTGAAGTCATATGAAAACTTCTATTTTCTACTTTATATCAAGAACTGGAATGGCTGCTTTTCTACATGAGATTTTATTTTCCTTGAAGAACTCCTAGGTTTATCGTTATTTAGTTATTTGGGAGAGAGACCAACTTTCCTTTCCTTTAGTGAAATAAGATTGGTTTCAAATGCAGTTCAATTTGAGGATGGGGTACTACTGGAAATAGTTTCAGAAGCAGCTCTTGACAAAATGTTTCATTGTGATAATAAAGAGAAAGGAAGAGTGAGAACTGAGTTCTTCTCTTGGCTCTGCTCCTATCTACCTCTCTTTTGTCTGGCTTTTTATTGTTTGTTTGGGGCTTTTTATAAGATTTTAGATTTTTTTTAATTTATACGTATTGAGTTATTGGTGATTTATGTTACAGTACACGTGTTAGGGCAATGGGCTTACGCCTCTACAAATATATGTTAATCACCACACCCTCCACCAAAGGGCCAACAATCCTCCATTAAACACCCCTTCCCCTTTTGCCCACATCCCATCACATCCCCCTTCTGGTGGCCTTAGCCATACCTCAAGTGTACCTCAGGGAAGCGCATCAGCCCTAGGAGTCATCTCAGTCTACAGGATACACATTTATACATCACACACTTTCCTCAGTAAGAAATACATAATTTTATTTAACTCAATGTTTCCCACACTTTTTTGGCCATGCAACTACAAATTAGTGTACTATGGAACTCACTTTGAAATCCATCCATACACATTACTCATGAGCAAAAAACAACTGAGGATTTTGTAAGATATCAATATTAAGATTCCTATAAACTTTTATAATGCTTGATTATTCAATATAACTGTGACATGAAATGAGAATTAGGGAATGAAAATATGCTAGTTAATAATTTTTTAAAAAGAACATGGAACTTCTGTTGATGTAAATATAGCGGAATAGCTCTCATGAAAAACCCCTTTGATCCAAGATATTTAAAAATGTTAAATAAATCATACACCAATATACAATTTATATTATATATATTTCATATATTTACATATAATATATACTGTATATGTGTTTTAAAATATTTTAGTGTATGAATGAATTAACAAGAAAGTAAAAGAAATCCTGGGAAGTGGTGAGGGTGGGAGGACACAACAGTAAAAATAATAAAAACTAAAGTTATAAAGTTTAAAGCTGCCTTAAAAGCATCTACCAATGTTACAACTGTGACATAAATGCCCACAAGCCAGCCCTCATCCAGGTTTGCAGGTAGATTCATACCTTTTTGAGAGTCACTATGAGGAGAAGTGAAGTTTAAAGAGTGACTGGGGGGCCTCCCTGGTGGCGCAAGGGGTTAAGACACAACCTATGAATCTAACCGCAGCCTCTTCAGCACGAGTTCAATCCCCAGCCAGCCAGGGAGCAACCCACATGGCGCAGCAGACCTCTCCTGACTCACCCGCTGCTTCCCTCAGCAGTGTACTTCGGTCAATCTGCCTGTTCTGTTCCCCACTCTGTCTCTGGTGAATACTCTCAACACCCACACCTCTGGCCTGTACCCCAGCTCTTGTATGCATAAATAAATAAATCCTTAAAAAAAATAAATTCACTGAGTTTAATATGCCACAGGTGTCTGTCTATCAGCAAGCCAGAATGTGCTTGCAATCTGAATTTCAAAATATTCTGACAGATACATTTCCAATGTACATAACATATAAAACACTCCTGGAAAGCAGTCACCATGAACCAGAGAACAAAACAAAGTATCAGATATTCAAATATTTCAGATATTAGATTATGAGATCCAAAATATAATTTTGGGGGCTTCCCTGGTGGCACAAGGGGTTAAGCACAGTACTATGAAGCTATCTGCAGCCTCTGCAGCATGAGTTCGATCCCTGGCTGGCCAGGGTGCTACCCACATGGCGCAGCAGACCTCTCCTGGCTCGCCAGCTGCTCCCCCCAGCAGTGTGTTTTAGTCAGTCTGCCTGTTCTGTTCCCCACTCTGTCTCTGGTGAATCCTCCCACCCACCCCTGGCACCTCTGGCCTGTACCCCAGTTCTTGTATGCATAAATAAAAAAATAAAATCTTTAAAAAAACAAAATATAAATTTGTTTAAAGAAAAAGAGTGAATATTAAAAGAAATAAAAGAGTGAATATTAAAAGAAATAACAAAAGTGTATAAGAATAATCAGAAATATTTGAAAACGAGCTTCCAGAAATGAAAAAAAAAATCATTAAATTTAAAACAGTGCAATTATTAAACATTAGACATAGATAAAGACACATTTAGTCAATTACAAAGCAGAACTGAAGGTAAAAGTTATTACAGATAAGGTGAAACAATAAAAACACATTTAATTGCAATTCCAGGAGAAAACAGAATCAACATTTGGAGAATTTTCCAGAATTAATGGAAGATATGACTTCTCAGATTCAGGAAGCCTAAAAAATTTCAAGTTAGGCAATAAAACATTAAAAATCCATACCCTAATACTCTTAAATTGAGCAATAGAGAAAGAGAAAATATTATCTACAGCGGAATACAATCAGACAGCTCAAGGCATATGTATGGGATGTTGCTAGTCAGTGCAAATGGTCTCATGACTACTCTATAATTGCAAAAAATATAGAGAGTAAGAAACTGATCAATTAAATAACTGGGAGAGGATGTCATTAATGTTAAGGGTCGAGACACCCTAATCATTTCTGAACTGGCCTCTAGGGACAGGAGTACTGGGCTTACCAAGAGTCACTATCTCTTCCCATTTTTCTTGTCATTCCCCTTTCTTCTCGCACACTTCTAAAAACTCAGAAATATGTATCATGATTGCTCAACCAGCAATTCCATTTATGGTCAGATCTGTCAGTATAATTGGACAAATATAGCTACTCACTGAAACTAATTACAGTTTTTAAAATGGACCATACTTATTGGTATTTGGTGGAATGGTTGGTGTGGTAACCTACATCAGAAGAGGTGTGCACCTCACCCCTAAATCATATATACTGTTGTAATAAATGTTGCCTTAATAAAAAAAAATAAACATTTTAAAAAAAAAACATATAAAAGAAGTGAATCTGAAAAGATAGACTCTGAAGCTGTACTTTCCCAGCATAGTTATGCATTGGGACCAGCTAGGGAATGTCATTGCACAGAAATGTTTTAAAAACTGACTACCTGCTCTACTGAAACAAAATTTGAAGCACAATAATTTGTTCTTTAAGAAAGGATAGATCTGAGGCCTCCCAGTGGCAAGAGGTTAATATCTCAGTGCTATCAAGATATCACCAGCCACTGTGGCATGACTTCGATCCCTAGCTAGGGAGCTAACCCACATAGCACAGCAGACCTCTCCTGCCTTGCCCACTGGTCCCCTCAGCAGTGTATTTAAATAAATCTGCCTGTTCTGCTCCCCACTCTGTCTCTGGTGAATCTTCTCACTCCCCACACCTCTGGCCTACAGCCCAGATCTTCTACACACACACACACACACACACACATAGATGGAATGTATCTTTTTAAGTTAAAATCTGTATCTTTAACTACCAAACAGAAACTCTTTCTTCCATTATAATTACAAAATGTGAGTGGGAATGTCTTTCCTACATGAGGTCAGCCCTTGACCAATCAAGTGTGATCAGAGGGAAAGTGTCAAAATGGCTGCTTGTGATCTTCATGTATGTGGAAGTTTTCCCGGGGTGGGGGGGGGGAGGGCAAACCAATGAAAGAGTGAAATAAACACAAGTACACAAGGCCAAATGTTGCCATATTCATAGTATTCTTGATAATTTCCAAAGAGAGTATCTGTCAGAAACAAACCAATTCATTTTAAGAACATGTTTTTAAGAGCAGGGTGGCAACCCAGGTAAGATCTTAAATATTTTTTTGGATTGTTTTAGCAGTAAGAATTTGGACCAAGGTAAGAAAAAACATAAATTCAGGAATAAAATTTCCATTTTCCATTCCTCCTGCTTTTACTAAACATTGGCTTTGACTGCAAAAACTTGCCAAGATCCTACTGTTTGTTTATGTGCAACCTATGGAAACAGCATTAAGAAAATTATTCCTTCAAACTTCCATCTTGCTCTTAAAATTCCTACACACAGCATTGTGGTTATTCTTTCAGGCATACCAAGTTGACCTAGTTAGCAAGTCTTACAAAGCTATGATCGGTAAAGTAAATCCACAGCCTCTGAATTTGTGGAACAAAATACTCACATGAAATGACTGTTTTGGGGAACACAAATGAATTAGAAAGCTGATTAAAGAAAAAGAAGAAGTAAAAATATTCTTTGATTTTTAGCTATTTTTTGTCTTTAAGCAAACTTATTTACATTTTATAGACAGTAAAGAAATACAAAGATAGAGCTTATAGTGGTGATTTGAGTGAGATAAATTTATTTATACTAATTTTAATCTAGTTGTCTTGCCTTTATCATGACAACTTCTATTCTCTTAACTGAAAGTCAAAAAATATATTTTATGTAAATAGAAAATGCATTTTCTGTCAAATGTAATTAATTTCTGATAAATGAAGTTTATGAATTTTGTAAAAGAAAAGATTATTTTTGGTGTCTGAGTGATCTTTCCAAAATAGCTTTCTCTGCTCTTATGACATCTGTTAGCTCCTCCATATCCTGGAAGCATTAAGTCAATTATTCTTTCAGCTGGAAGCAAATAAGAACAAATCTCAGCCACCTCATTTTATAAATCCTTTCAATCATTTGTAATATTCTCTGACTAGTAAATGAAAGGACTGCATCAAAAAAGCAATTTAGCTCATTGCTTACAGATGGAAATAATGAACATGGGTTATTGTCTAAGGACAGAATACAAGATTATATCGGAAACAGATCACACTCAAATATTTATTCATCATTTGATAAGTTATAGAGTGCTTCTAAAAATCAGCAGTGATACCTCAGATTTCAATTTTTCTAAGGTAAAGAAAGTGCTCAGAGTTGAAATGATTATTTGAACATAAGGCTGCATCCAGTGACATAACATTCTTGAATTATTTCACTATTGCACTGAAAATAATGTTATTTGTCTGAAAATGATTTCTATTGCCCATGCTGTTACCCATTATTCATGGGAATAATTCTTTAAATCTGTATTAGGCCTTCAGATAAAATATATTTTAATAAAACTCTCTTCTTTGTGTATTGGCTCACAACTACGTATTTGGTTTTTCATATTACTATATAACTGAAAATTGCAATACAGCAGTGGAAACTCATTGATGGGTAAATTACTACGGGTAACACAATTTTTCTTCCTCATATATATACACAGATAAATCTTACATCAAAGGTAATCTTTGGGATCAGCCACTCTGTCTTTAGATTTTACTTCCAGCATTTATTAGTGAAGGAAGGGAACTTGAATGCATTTTCCTAATTTTTCAGAATCTCTTCCCTGATTCTCTATTTCTTCGAGTTCTTGAAGAAGTAAGTGATCTAACTCAAGAAAATTCAGATGGATCAAGGTGACCAAACTGTGTCACCAGGCCCCTAAGTTCTGGCATGTCTTCTTTCCTATCTCTTAGCTCACGACAAGCAGACCCCCATGAAGTGGTGGCAAATACAACAATAAAAGGCTTGTGTTTATAGTCTAGAAGTTGAACAAATCCAACTAAAACGGGCAACTTTCCCAATAATTTCTACAGGAACTCCAGAATTTTCTTTGAATATCTTGATCTGGTATCAAGGTAGATATCTTCTGACTATCTACCTTTATATTCTCTAAATATCTACCTTGAACTAAACTCTTTGACCAGGAGAATGCAATAGATGAATGTTTCCTCATTGACCAAGGAAGGAGTAGCAGCCCTATCTGAGCCATCCAAGGGGAAAAAGAATATAAGAGAGTCAAATGGAAAATAAAAACTGATACAGAATTTGAGAAATGTCTGAATTTTAAAGTCATGTCTCAACCCACACAGAGCTATCTCAAGAGAATGGAAACTTCATAAGTTCAATATATTATGTCATTTTTATTTGGTCCTCTGCTATATGTTCTAGTTCAAAGCTGAGGTTTTCTACTTTTCCCCTTGTTTCAAGTATATTTATAGTGGCTTGTTAAGGCACTTTTAAAATGGCTACTTTGGGCCTCCCCGGTGGCACAGCGGTTGTGCGCTGGATTGCGAAGCTGCCCACAGTCTCTGCAGTGCCCATTCGATCCCCGGCCACCAGTGAGGGCCCCACATGGTGCAGCAGACCTCTCCTGTGGCGCCCGCTGCTCCCCTCAGCAGTGTATTTCGTCAGTCTGCCTGTTCTGTTCTCTGCTCTGGCTCTGGTGAATTCTCTCACCCTCCCACACCTCTGACTGTACCCAGTGCTTGTATAAATAAATAAATAAATCTTTAAAAATATATATATAAGCTGGCTACTTTAAAATCTTCATCAGATAACTCCAATACCTGTGCATTCTCACTGTTGGCAACTGATGTTTGTCTATTCTACTCTTGAGATTTTGCTGGTTCTTGGTATGAAGATTGATTTTCAATTGTATCTAAGATATCTTGAAACTCTGGTTCTTATTTACATGTTTTAGTAGGTCTCCTCTGAGAATATGCTGGCAGGGGAAAGTTTGCTGTAAGGTGATGGTAGAAGCCAGGATTTCCCAGTGTGTTTCCATTGGCACCCTGCAGTGGTATTGGAAGTGGTGATGGTGATGGGGGCTCCACGACACTGCTGGGCAGGGTGGACATTCAGGTTTTCCACCAGATATCTGCTGATATCACCCTAACTCACAAGGAGAGAATTGGCTGGTTATTCCTACAAATGGGGCTTCCACTGACATGACAGGTCAAGTATGTAACTTGCCATTACTGCAAGATGATGCACACCATCCTCTGCTTATCCTCTGCCATCCTTGGCATCCTCTGACACCACTACAGTATGGATAGGGAGGAGTGTTTTGTTACTGCTCAGTAAGGATAGAAGTTCTTTCTTCACACAAGTCTTCACTTACACCATGGGATGGCGCTCATTACTGGCAGATAGATATGGCCTCTTTACCTGGTCACTTCTGACCACATCTTACTGTGGGTATCTATTAGGAGGAAGGCTCTCATTTCAGCTTGGCTACAACAAAAGTCCAGCATTCCTTCTCTGTCTTTGCTGACAAGTGGGAGTACAGCTTATTTCTGTGGTGTTTGACTAGAGAGGTTATTGACTTAAAGTCTTTCTTTCTAGTCTGCATCTTAGTCAGTTGCAGAGAGAACAGGCATTTCTTGGGACAACAGACATTTGTTATTATTTTGGTGTAGAACTTCTTGATTTCTAGCTTCTCCAAAACCCAGTTTGGGATATATGTGGCAGAAATGAACTCCAGTTAATTCACTGCCGTGCCAATCTTTGGGTCCCAACATCCCGAGCTGGTACATCTTCTTCTTCCCAAATTTCAGAGTCCTATATTTATCTTCTACTATTCAATTTTCCCTTGTCCAGCTCCCTTAAATATCCCTAAATGTAAACCCAGAAAAACTGGTGCATCATCTATGGAAGACAGTATGGTAATTCCTAAAAAGAAAATGAAAATATCATATAATCCAGCAATACCACTTCTAGGTATTTACCCAAAGAATATGAAAACACTAATACAAAAAGATTTATGCACTCCTATGTTCAAAGCACCATTATTTACTATAGTTAAGCCTTGGAAGCAACCTGAATGTCTACTGACAGATGACTGGATAAAGAAATTGTGGAATATATGTTCGGTGGCATACTACTCAGCTATTAAAATTCATGAAATAATGCCTTTTGGGAAAAAAAATGGTTGGATGTAGGAGGTTGTTATGCTAAGTGAAATAAGTCAGAAAGTAAAAGTTACCAGATGGTTTTATTCATTTGTGGAATATAAGTAACCAAATTAAAAAAAAAAACTAGAAAAAACAACAAAAATAATTCTTAGACTCTTTGAAAATATATTGGTTGCCAGAGAGTATCGGGAGGTAGACAGCAGAAGATCGGGGAGAGAAAGTGACTGAGTAAGGGCACTGGAGCTTTGGTGGAGAGCAGGAGAAGTATGTGCAAATGAGGAGTTGTGACACTGTCCCAAAATTGTATAGTTGCGGAAACAACTTGTAAATCAATAAAATTTTAACAAATAATTAATAAATATGTTAATTTAAAATGTTTTTTTTAATTAAAAATGGTACTATTTTAAGTGTGGGAAGTGAAGGAGTTCACAGGTCTCACTGCATTATGTTTCCTTTCTCTTTGGGGTTTTGTCTCTGAAGATATAGCTTCACTGGTTGTTCCTTAGTGCTTTCAAACTGATTTAAAAATGTATCCAATTTTTCTTATTGTTCTTGTCAGGAGGTTGGTATGCCACAAGCTAGTGTTTTATAACCAGAAATGGTAATTTCAGATATTACTTAAGGATTTTTATACACTATTGTACCTGACATATGCTTCTTTTGTGCTTGCTCTGGGCTTGTGTATTAATTCTGACAATGAAGACCACCGTCAGGACAGTTTCATTTGTAAAGTTTAATGGAAAATGAATCAAATGCTTACTAATGAATTATTAGATATTTCCCATGGCTGATATGCATCTTTTATGCACTGGTACATCTATATTGGTTATTGACATATAGATACATAAATCCTCTATGGGGGTCCTCTATGCACCCCTCAGTCCCAGGAGTCCTCTGATATTTCTAATGATGTAAAATATAAAGGACTAAAACCTGGTCAGGGTGCATCTGCAGCAGCACTGCTCTGATGTCAAAATTATTTATCTTGGTGACAGCTCATGATTAACTCTTGCTAAGTATTTTGAATACCAGTCCTATGACCCCTGAGCCATCTGTATGTGCATCTCCATTATTTTTTTCTTTTATCATAGGAATTAATCATATTTTACTCTTGGTTATTTCTGTGGAGAATTGTTTAGCATGGCTCTTTCAATCATTTGAATGATATGCAACAGTATAATTAGCAAAAATATTCAGAATTGTTTCTGCTAATGAACCTCATTTTAATTTAAGTCTATGAATATCTTTACCTTCCATTAACATAATTAAAATCAGACATAATTGCCAGGTTAAGCCAAATAACTTCTGATAAGGCCAACCTCACAGCTTATAATAATTTCTCTTGTTAATCATAGACATAATGCTGAATACATGAAACTAAGAACACTCTACAACACAGCTCACAGAGCATAATCATTGCAGATTCATTAATAGCTGCCATCTTTATTTTTCTATTATGCACTATAATCATTTACTGTGGTCTCAGTATTTTATTGCCATTGTACTTGTCTGAGCTAATGTGCTCAAATTTCACAAAGCAATGAGAATTTGTGGTTTTGTGTTTCCTATTAGCCTTAATCAATGTTTTACTTATTGACTTTCTATAGGGAGAGTCAAGGTATTAATTAAGCTTAGATTGTTGTTCCTTCAGCTAAATTACATACAGAAGCCTAATTAATGAGTTTGTAAATTGTTTTACAGTAGCAAAATTCTGTTTCCATATGTTTTTTTCATTCTGAAAGCCACCAATTTAGAGGATATTGTGTATAATTTTTATAACTTAATGTCTTATTTTTCATATGCTTCTTTGGAAGTAGTATAAAGGAAAAATACTTATAGATGTCTGCCTGGTCCTCAGTTACTGTGACCTAACCTTGGAAACTTTTCCTGGATCTACCTCAAGTTCCTCTTCTTTAATTGGGTCCAAACATATCTCAATATCAAAGTTATACTATCTAATTGAGAATAAATTTCTTAAAAGTTGTTTTTTAAGGCTGATATCTCTGCAGATATTGGAAGGATTGGGTTACAGGATACAGAAAGACTGCTGCATGATCAGAGTTCATTGCAATTGAATGAGTCATGATTCTGACCCCTGAAGAATTAGTGAAAACAGGTAGTCAGACCAAGTCAAGCTGAAAGTCCTCCTCTTCTCTGGGAACAGAAAACCCAGCAGCTCATGCTTCCTTATAAAATAAACACTTGGCATCATTTGATAAAATGTATGTTGAAAATATAGAATTTATAAATGGGGTATAGAGAGGAGAAGAGTTGTGCTGGGGATTTTCACAAGTTTTCCATCAGATTACTCACCAAGATTAGAAATGTGAATGTCCCCATAAAATTGGTCTCCACAAGAATAGTTTGTTATCAAGATGTAATATGCAACATTGCCTTATGTGTTGGACTCTTTAAGTAGAGAAAGATTAATATTACTTTTTGTAATAGGAGGTAGAGTATTATTTGTATTAGGGTGAGCAAATGAAGACTTGGGATGACTAAGTGATTTGCTCAAAGTAAATAAACACATAACTAGAAAAGTTAGATTCTGAGTGAGTTCAACGTCCTTTCCATGAAACTGAAGTCTGAGTAGTATCTGCATATACTCTAATCAAGTCTCCCAATGCTGTTCACACAATTATCAAGCAACTATTACTTGTTTTAGTATTCCATTCATAATAGCTTTAAATCTATTTCATCCCCAGCTCATCTGACACAAAAGATGAACTAGACAGAAGCAAAAGAAGAGACATTCTGTGGTCCAAGAGATCAGGAATTCACAGTGTGTTATGAAAGGATTAGTGTATGAGCACACTTCCCAGAAGCAAGTGAATCTACTCCTCTGAGTGTAATCCCCAGCAATGCAGGGTTTTAACATAGTGTTAGAAATAGCTATGAGAAGAGGATGACTGACACAGTACTAAATGGTCCACTTGAAATCCTGAAAATGGGAGTGAAAAAGAATGCTGTTAGTTTTGTCCCATCAGAGGGACTTTAGTCTCAGATAACTACAAAGATTTGTTCATGAGTAGATTAAAAATAATTTCTCACAAAGTTCTGAGACTGTTTTTCCCAACAACCGTTATAAACTATGTGCTTCTACTTACTCTGAAACCAGGCTCAAACCTCCCTGGGAATACTGACTTGGCACACTAAGTTTTGAGATGATGAAGAAGGTACTTTAGGCAAGGATGGAAACACTTGCTCTTTGTAAAAGGTTTTTCTCACACTAATTTAATATATAGTCATTTAACAAGCATATTCATTCAATAACCATCGATTGAGTCACACGCCAATTCTCAGCACCGAGCAATCAAAAATGTTTAAGCTATCATTGCCCTTTGCAAGCTCAGAATAAAATTGGATTTGAGGGATGAAGTTTCATGTGAGTTTAAAGGAGATGGATCAATTTTAACAGGGTCCAGCACCTACTGTACGATTAAATCATAGTGATCCAGGTTGAATAACTGAGAACTCTCTGAGGAGTTCAGTGGTGAAAGTAAGTCTCCCAGTCAAACTATGCCAGTGTCCCATCATAGCCACACTAACATTGTTGTATTACTCAACAGTTCATCAAAGTGCTGTTTTCTTTACTAAAACACAGTCACAGACCTTCAGAGTTTAGCGTTGAATAGAGATCCTACTGTTGAAAAGGAGCATCTGAACAAATACTCCCAGGTCTTTCCTCTTGGGAGTCACCTCCCTTTCCAGGGGACTGCTACTGCCTCTCTCTCTCTGCTGCTCTAAAACAAACATGAACTAGTAGGTTCATTAGTGTTCATTAGTTTCAGCTGAAATTGGCTGAAACTTGCAGAAAAATTTCTTTGCAAATATTAAAGAAGAACAAAAGGGAAATAAGGAGAACATTAAGCACTCAGGCCAGCTAATTAGGAAAAGCTTTCTGATCCTGACAAAGCTGGCTTCCCTGTGCAGCTTAAAAATCCTATCTCTTTCTATATGGGCTTCCCCAAAAAAGAGGTGGTTGTCTCTTAATCTCAAGGACTAAAACAACTCCACCACCAAGGCCGCCTGATGTCCGATTCCTGGCACCAGCTGGTCTCCACCACACACACTCCAGGATGCTGTCCTCACAGAGTTTTAAACAAAAGACACAAGTTTCATTCCAGTTTTTGGCTAGATGTTTAGCTAATCACTGATACCAGGAAGAAATTCATGCTTACAATGACCTTTCTTCAGCACAGAATTAGCTGAACCCCAACATCCTTCCACAGCATCATGACCACACAACGCCCACACAGGCAGGTTACACATGAGAAGTTATACCCTCACTCATTCCTGTTAATTCTGAATCCCCCTCACCACAAGGCATAGTAAGGAAGCAATAGGAAACTTGTGGTTTTAAAGGTTAAATAAAGGATTAAAGGGGAATTTCTTAAGTTTATTGGACATCCCAAGATACTGTGATAGAAAAAGAATTGCCATGAAATAATTGTGTTGTCCCATTCTCCTGGTTACTTTTGCTAAGTGAAAACACTAAAATTTATGAAATGTACTTAACCTGGGAATGGATGAGGAATGCAACCCCTGGGACTGTTTTTACCTTAGGCAATGATGAATTTTTTTTTCTGGAGTCTCTTACAATTTTCAGATTCATTGATCCTACGTGCCAACCCAAATGCATGGTGCCCTAAAGCTTTCAGACAGCCCTTCAGCCTAGAAGGTTAAGATGAAAAGTATTTTAAGTGGGTCTTGGGAAACTTGAATGAGAAGCCAAAAAAGAACAGTGGAGTTTCAAACAGCAGCACCATCCGGCCTCTGTCAGCCTTGTCATTATTGTTCCCCTCTTCCTACCGCCATAGAGTCTTCACTATCGGGTTGTCAGGGTTGATCTCCAGGTGCCTTTGGTCATCTAACTCATTATACGGTTGTCCCAAAGTGCTTGGGCTTTCACAAGTTATTCCATGTTGGCTGCCCAGCCATAAGTGCTTATCACAATGCAGAAGGGTAAAGACAAAGCCTATAGGATATTGTCACCTTCTCAACCGTCTTAGCCAAGATTTATTTCAGGAGTTTGCAGATATTCTCAAACTTGGCCATCCTCGCTTTCATTTTCTTCTCCTTCTCAGGCAGCTCCAAACCCTCCATGGACCAGGCTCTTCCAATCAAACTTCCTAAGCTGTTGCACACCACTCTTCAGTAGGCTCTGTCATAGAGACCACCTCAAAGCCCCACTTCTGCACTCACTCCAGAAAGACAGAGCTAGCAACCTGCTCTTTGTTCTCACCAGGCATGTAATAGCTGACCTTTTGGATCTCCTGCATGCAAGAGACATATTCTGAAAGAAGAGTCATCTCATCTCCATACTGGGAAGTATGATAGTGCAGCATCTCAGAAAGGCACTGTCAATAGAATCCTCATGGAATCCAAGCTTTGGGTTTTGGAGAATTCTTCATAGAATTCTTATAGTTCTCCAGGTCTTCTACCAGCTCAGGGAAGAGTTAAGGCACTTCTTAACGATGTCTTTGCAAATGACTTTCAAGATTTTTCTCTGTGGCAAAATCTTGAGAGGTGCTCAATGGCAGATCCTCAGAGTCAACTATACCATGGATGTTACTCTGGTATCAACTCATCACAGATATCCATGATGGTTACCTGGTGGACACAGAGTTTGATGCTGTTCTTTTTCTTTTCTCAAAAAAGTCAAAGGGAGCCTAAAATAGAATGATATTCATGTCCTAAATTCCAGAGACAACTGCTTGACTCACAGTCATTGGTTAGGATCTTATTGAATTTGCCATATTCCTTGTGGGTAATGATATCAGGGGTTCTTGTCCAAATGGGCTTAGTCCTGTTCAGTTCTTCCTGATCAATATATATTTTCCTTAATTTCCTTTTTTAACCCTTATTGGTATCATCTCCTTCATCCTGAGTCCACATCTTCAATTTTCAACTTTTCTTCATCATCTTTATTTTCCTGTTCTTACTTTTCCTTTGACTCATCATCACTGACTTCTTTACCTCATTCCTTCTTCAAATAAAGGGTGATGAACTGAGATTTTTTTTACCACTTCTTCAGCTCACCTCTCTTCTAGGTACTCGGTCTGATTCTCTTCAAGGTGGAGGAACACATTGGTACCCAAGCCCATAGGGTGGCCATGATCTCTGCATACAGTGAAGGCCCCCCAGCAGAAGACTCACAAGCACATTGCTCATCATCATCGTGTTTTGTGATCCCAACCACTTTTTCTGTCACCAGGCAGACACAATAAAAGCCAACACTAAATTGTCCAATCAAGAGATGTCTGCACCAGCCTGAAGAGCCTCCATAAATGCATTAGTACCAGACTTGGCAATGGTTCCCAAATCATTTATAAGATCAGCTTTGGCCATGCCAATACCTGTGTCCCCAGAATGTGGGTGAGTTCCTGAAAATTAGGGATGATGTCAATTTTCAGTTCTTTGCCACAGTCCAACTTGAAAGGGTCTATCTGACTGTCATACTATGCAAGGTATCAGAAACATTTTTTTAAAAGATTTATTTATTTATTTATACAAGCACTGGGTACAGTCAGAAGCATGAGAGGGTGAGAGAATTCACCAGAACCAGAGCGGGGAGCAGAGCAGGCAGAAGGACCGAAGTACACTGCTGAGGGGAGCAGCGGGCGCAGCAGGAGAGGTCTGCGTGCCATGTGGGACCCTCACTGGTGGCCGGGGATCCAATGGGCACTGCAGAGACTGTGGGCAGCTTCGCAACCCAGCGCTCAACCGCTGCTCCACCGGGGAGGCCCCCAGAAACATTTTTTTAATCAATTCCCAAAGGAAGTTTTCCTACTGTAATAGAAGGTATGTGATGAAAGTGACATATGTTGGGCAATTTCTGCCTGTAAGGCAAAAGTCTTCACCTCCTCCTCTCCATAGCACATTTCTGAGGACATCTTAAAGGAGAAGTGTTGTGAACACTAGAGCACAGAGTGGGCAGGGATTGTGTCCAGCTCACAACCCAAGTTTGCAAGAGGAGCAGGGGGCTCAAGAATAAAACAAGGGCCTCCCCTGGTGGCGCAGCGGTTGAGCACTGGGCTACGAAGCTGCCCCGCAGCCTCTGCAACACCAGTTCAATCCCCGGCCACCAGTGAGGGTCTCACATGGCGCACATACCTCTCCTGCCATGCCCGCTGCTCCCCTCAGCAGTGTACTTCGGTCCTTCTGCCTGTTCTGTCCCCTTCTCTGGCTCTGGTTAATTCTCTCACCCTCTCGTGCTTCTGACTATACCCAGTGCTTGTATAAATAAATAAATAAATCTTTAAAAAAAAAAGAATAAAATGAATATATATTTTTTTTATTGCGGTAACATTGGTTTACAACACTGTATATGTTTTAGGAATACAGGTTCATATGGCCTGTTATTTTGGCAATAAAAGTATGAGAAAACTAAAGAATCAGAAATTACTGATAAAATGGTTAAGCACATTTAAAATGTATGGTGTGAAAGAGATATAACATTAGTATGTATAGCTCTGATAAAGCATACAGAGAAAAAAATGAACAGACTATTTTTTTTTTAGGAAAAGCAATATTCTATTTACTTATACTATATCTCTAAAATATAATGTATGTGACTTTACATTTTCTTGCCATTTTTCTAAATATAAATGTAACATGGAAAAAAAATCTAGAGAGCTTCCCTGGTGTCAGAAGGAGTTAAGCGCAGCACTGTGAAGCTATCCACAGCTTCTGCAGAACGAGTTAGATCCCTGCCAGCCAGGAAGCTACCTACATGGTGCAGCAGACCTCTCCTGGCTCACCCGCTGCTCCTCTCAGCAGTGTATTTCAGTCAGTCTGCCTGTTCTTTTCCCCACTCTGTCTCTGGTGAATCATCTCACCCCCCCCCCCGCACCTCTGGCCTAATAACCCAGTTCTTTTATGCATAAATAAAATAAATCTTAAAAAAAATCTAGAAAAATAATGAGTGAAATAAAAAAGTAAAAATTACCCATACTCTGTCCAAAATAATTATTATTCATAACATCATAAGATTATTGTTAATATTTTGATGTATTTCCTTCTACACTTTTTTTGAGTGTCATATACCTCATTATATCACTTCTGCCAAAACTTGACCATTACAATCTAAAATGGAGTATTAGACAATAACAAGGTGTAATACCTTAACAGGAAAGAAGATGAAAACAAAGAGGTAACTACTATTTGATGTGTAAAAACCAGCTAAGAAATTGCCTGAGGAGGCTGGTGGAATTAATAATTCAATGGTAGAAAAACAATTGTTATCCATCACTAGAAGTTCCACTGCACAATACCCTTTCTAATTTATGCAATCATCAATAAATGCCTGAATTATTTACAAATCCCATTTATTCTCAAAGAGCAACACTTATTCTTTCTGTTTAAATGTGAAGTCACACAACCTAGTGGGATGTCTAAGTCCAGCATATGCCTTAACTTTTACATGCCATCATTTAAAAAAAATGGTTATATATGTATATGTGTACACATGTGTGTGAGGGTATATGCAATATATGTATATGTGTATGTATGTATATGCACATGCATGTATACCTTAGGCTTTACTCATCCCCAGTGCTTTTAGAGAACTGAAACATTTCTCCTTATTTACAAGGTTATCATTTTATTCAGGAGAAAATATTATCAGTCCTGGTGGTGTCCTTTTAATTTCAAGGGAATGTGAAATGGAAATGTATCATCAGTGGTCCAAAGCTAGGAATATGCAGATAAGAATAAAACCTTGAAAATAACTATCTTGGATATATATAAACAACATTGATACACTGTGCAGAACTGAAGAAAAACAACTAGCAGATACAGACTTCAAGGAAAAAGAGACTAGAACTGTACACTCCCTTCAAAAATCCAGTGATACCAAAAATTAAGTAACAAAGCCATCAATATGAAGGACCCAAAGCCTGAAGAATGCAGCAAGATAAAATCAGTCACAATGTACTTATTTTTTCTTCTGATGAACTTCATCATTAGAAATATTTCCTTTCTTCCATTTTGAAGATTTATAGTGCAATTTTTTAGTTTTAATGAACTTCAAGTTGTCCCCTGAAAAGTTTCCTCAAAATGTTTAAAAGTTTTTCAATGTTGGTGTTTTTAAATTTTTTAAAGACAAGAAAATTAAAAAAAAGAAAAGAAAAAACCCACACTAGGAACTCCAAGTCCTGCCAATTTTTTCTTCCTGCCAAGTCCTATTAGTATAAATGAACGGTTTATTTTAAGAAATGCCTGATAAATTACTCTACACAATCAGTAATGAGGGTACTGTCAGCAAAGGAGAATCATTTCCAAAATTTACTTGGCATTAAGGAGCTAGCACCTTCTAAACTCAAACTGGGTTATGTGGCCCTAGCCCCTGCGGATTCCATAAATCTCTCCCTTCTTCTCAGAGGACACAGGGATCAGCATCCCACTGTGTAACTGCTGAAATTTCTCTCAGCCCACAGTTTTTGAAAACTGCAACAAAACATCGTCATTTCAAACTTCCCTTGTCAACAATTTCTACCACTCTTCTACCAGCTCCTTTCCTTCTTGGACTTTGCCCAGAGGAAAATATTAAAGACCTCAGGTTATTGTATTAACATAAAAAAAATATATACAACCCGAGACAGGACAGAAAATAGCATAATGTAAAAAAAGAAAGTCAAAGAGCTTCATGTTTCTTTAGGACATAAACATCAGCTCTTTGCCCACTCATAGCTAACGCGTCTTTGGAGAAACAGAATGTAATGTTGTAGAAACTGTAAGTTACTGCTCAGATATAAAAGCAAAGGAGAACAACGAATTACCACTTCTTCTTCTGAAAGAAAAGTGCATAGTTTAGAGAGTCTGTGGATTATAAGAACATTCAGAGTTGTAATTCAGAAAAGAATGACGAGAATCAGAGAATCATCCTCAACTTCTCCACTTCAAGTTCCCCTAATGCAGTGCCCTCCTATTTACATATCCACCATGTGAAATCCTTCATATTTTATTAATGAAAACCCAGAACTGAGATCTCAGAAATAAAAGATGTGTAGTTGTGGACTCTATCTTCAAACATTAATGGAAAATTATTTTGTCCTGAAGCTTTATTTTTCTAAAGGGAGAAATAGGTGGATGTTCTTGTTGATTAATTATGGCAGCAAAACCAATGGGGGAATGAGGAGTTTAAAATCTGGAGTCTGTTATCTGTTAAAAAAAAAAAAAAGAAAAATGTGTGTTCTGCAGAGGAATAGCATTATAAAAGTTAATGTGCAAATAAAATAAACAAGTACCTCTGATCCTTGCAAACCCGTGACCAGTGCAGACTGGTTCCCCTCAGTTTTTCTTGACCCACTTATAAATCCCCCAGTGAGGGCTTCCACTGCTTTTGCAGTAGGCCTATTTTCCAACCACGATTTAAAAGACTTCCACATACACTTAGCAGTGTCTGTGTAATGTTTGTGGTGACCCTGCATTGAAATCTTGTTAGGCCTCCAAGTAGGAGACCAAAGTGTTTCACACAATTTATACTACTCATATTTTGTATTTAATATGTTTAAACACTAGGATCGGAGTTCAGCGTTTAATGCAATGCAGTCTGTATACAAGCTGACTAAATTACAGATGAACAGAGAGATGCTGCATAGTTCCTCCCATCTTATAGCAAGACGAAAGATACCAGTTCTTCTTTGGAAATATTTATAAGTTCCAAGTATTCTTAGCATCATTAATAAACAAATTTCATGATGGTATGGGGAGGTCATTGAAAGGAGTGGATTCCCACTTTGCAGATGAGGAAACTGAGACCTGGAAAGAGATTGGGTGGACTTCTCAAAAGCAAGGACATGCACAGAGTGAGGCAAGCAGGACCCAGCAGGATCTCAGGCCCTGAGCCATCCAGACTAACTGGATTCTCTAAAGGTCTTGCTTTTCATGAGGCTGGAGGGTGGGAACATTGGTCAATGCTGATGCAAACATTCCTTTGGGAGCTGGAAGAAAATCAAAGGGGCTGGATTAATGGCTTCTGATTGGGACTTGATTTCTACTTGGAAAAGCCTTCTAGAAAATAACACTGGAATGGAAAATCACCTCCTTATCCAAAAGACTTTCACCCTCATCACACCTCCGAAATACCTACCACAGAAATTGGTTTCTACGAAATAATTTTTGGAGACTCAAGTTTGATCCCAGCTCACTACTAACATTAGATGTCATTGATCGGAAAGGTCAGGGTAACAAACACATATGCTAAATGTATCCAACTCAGTCCATACTATTAACCAAATTTCTTCAGCCTGCAAGTCTATGATCACTCTGATTATTTTATCATCGTTTACAGAATGCAGAGCAGAGTGTGGAGCCCTGTCTGCGTAGTCTCACCTCACTTTTGGGTGACAGCATTCTTAGTTCATTAAATTATAAGTCATTGGCAATAATATTAGGAAAAAAGAGTGCTTCTGAAATTATTCTGAAGGGATTCTAGGATACAAATTTCATATGTGCTAAACATCATAATTGCATTTCTAAACAAAATGTTAAACCTGTTGTCAACTCTCTGGAGCTAGCTGTGGAATCTGCTAGTGTACTGTTGCAGTACACTGTTTGAGGCTTGCTCATTTTCTCTCCATGCCTCCAAGGGGGCTAGGAGCACAGCATACTGAAGGGGCTGCATAAGCCAACTGTGTGCATTCTGATTCTGCAACCTCTGTCCACAGCATATTAAATTAATACAGCCCTGACTCAATTAATATGACCCTAACCCCTGAATTTCAGTCTATGTGGTATTATGATCAATGAGTTGGCTTGGAAAGAAAAACTGTGCCCAAGTCCTCTCTGTGGAATTGAGCCCTGGGAAGCTGACTCTGAACTAGTTAGCTAGGGCCACGACAGCTAGCAAGAAGTACTAGGCGAAAGAGGGTGCCATTAGGGGCCAAGCACTGACCCTATGAGGGAGGAATAACGATGAATGCACAGAGCAAGCCAAGTAGGAAAGCAAGAAGAAAGGGAGGCAAGGGCACTATGATTCAGAAGGACAGAGATGCCAGGGCACTGCAGCTCATTTTCTTCTGTTGCTGAAGCTGATCATTCAGGTTCCCCCATGCACAAACTCCCAATAAATCCTCCTTCACGTGAGGCAACTTAAGTGCATGTCTGTTTCTTGTAACCAAAAGAGCCTTGAGAAGAACAAAGGCCCCCAAGGAAATGATTAAAATCCTCTGGGGTAGTCCAAGAGTTGGGCTGGCCAGCACCAGGCACACACAGCTCTCCCCAAACTCACAGCTGTGCCAGGACGCCTGGAAAAGGGCGCCCCCTTGTGCAGCTCCTGACTGCTGAGAGTATATCGAGTGATTTGCTCCTTCTTCCTCCAGAATAACATGAATTACCACTGGAATTTAATGCTACTGAAAGATGAAAAAAAAGAAAGTTAACATATAAAAATAAATGAGACAATCCCACCCAGAAAACATAAATAAGAATGTGACCATTCAACCTGATGTCTTTTTACTCTGATATTAAACATTAAGTAAAGGTGTTACCTTATCACTTACTGCAAGGAGTTTATCTCAAAGCATCAAAGCATGTGGAAAAGATAATGTCACCCTATATGAGGCCTCCCTCCATATTGTGCCTTTGTAGTGAAACTAAGGGAAATGTAATTAGGAACTATCCCTGGAGACTAATACCTGGCACAAGAATCTGAGTTCTGACATTGTTTGGTGAACATGAATCTGAACAATTTCTTTAGATAGGGCATAATTAAAAAGCTGTCTCTAGAGGAGAAGCAATTTCTCTCTCATCTCTGACTCTGGCCGTGGAATTTTTAACTCAAAATTTCATTTCTTCACAAAGTATTTTCAGAAACCAGAACTTTATTACACCTTTATAGATATTATAAGAATGTTAGGACCTTCTCCCTACTTCTCTTGACACCCCACTAAAAAGTGCCTTTTCATTAAGGTTGCAAATTGCTCCCTTGAGGAGGAAAACCCATGCTTGACTTTGTGTTTATTACATGGGGTATAGTCCATGAATAGCAATCATTTAATCCTCAATTCTAAATGGTTACTGACCCTTGTGCCTCTTACCCCAAGTGGCCTCTCTTATTGATCAGAAGACTCTAGGATCATTGGCAATGTCTGCCACAGCAAGCAAGGGCAAAGAGCCAGCATGCAAAATGCGGACTACCTTTAGTTTACATCTTTAACATAGGAGCAAGTACTTGATTTAGCACACTGAACTCTGAGTCTAGCACTAAACTAGCCTCAAATATCACTTGCAGATAGTTGCTGACATTTAAAATTAAAATAATAAAATGGAAAATAATGGACATAGGGCCTCCCCGGTGGCGCAGCAGGTTGAGCGCCACGCTATGAAGCTGTCCACAGCCTCTGTAATGTGGGTTCGATTCCCGGCCGCACCATATGGTGCGGCAGACCTCTCCTGCCTCGCCCGCTGCTCCCCTCAACAGTGTCTTCGGTCCATCTGCCTGTTCTGCTCCCCACTCTGTCTCTGGTGAATTCTCTCACCCTCCCACACCTTTGGTCTGTACCCCAGTTCTTGTACAAATAAATCAATTTAAAAAAAAAGAAAATAATGGACATAAAACTTGTCTCTAAGTTATGAAAAAAGCAACAGTAACTTATTAATAACTGAAACGTCCATCAAATATAAAAGCGGGCCTCCCTGGTGGCTCAGGAGGTTGAGCACAGCGCTGTGAAGCTGTCTGCAGCCTCTGCAGTGCTGGTTCGATTCCCACCAGCTATGTAGCAACCCACATGGTGGGGCAGACCTCTCGTGTCTCTCCTGCTGCTCCCCTCAGCAGTGTATTTTGGTCAGTCTGCCTGTTCTGCTCCCCACTCTGTCTCTGGTGAATCTTCTTAACCTCCTGCAAATCTGACCTGTACCCCCGTTCTTGTATAAATAAAAGATAAATCTTAAAAATAAATATAATTTTAAAAATAAATAAATTAGGAAAAAATAAAAACCCATCCAGGAAGTAGGGTTTCCTCTCATGATGTGAAAAAACTGAAAGTCAAAAAATAACCATAAAAATGGGATGGGGAATAAAGATGTGATGAACTCGGGCTTCAATTCTAAAAAGTAAAAATTCAAAAATTCTTGTGGATTTTTCTTCTGCAAATGCGTTTTTGCTTTTCCCCTTATTCTGATAATTGCTGTGCCTCAGCACAGTGAAGGAAAAAAAAAAAAAAAAAAAAACCTGATTCCAAGACTTCATTGTGAATCAGTAGCAGGTTCTGGACATAGAAAATAAATGAGTTGATTTGGAGCTGACTTGCTTCGTGCCCAGACACTTGGATTGCATGGCTGACTTTTACCATGACAGGATGAGGCAAGCATGGGGCAGCACCCTGCACATTGCGATGGAGCCAGCAAGAGACTGGCAAAGTCTCTGGATGAACAGGGTTCAGGGAAGAGGCTGGGAAATAAGCTGAAGGACTATATATCTCAATAGAGTGGATTCTTTAGAACAGAAACTTTGGAAATAGAAGAAAAGTGCAGCAATAATTCCAGAAACTAAGCCATTTCCGAAAGCCTCATCTGTGTTCAAAATTATGTACTGAAAGTCTCCTTTCGACATTGTATACTGACTTGATTTTATGTTGCTTCTTTAAAGGACTTGGAAGGGTGCAACTATATTGACTTATTTATACTTCCATGAAGGGAGATAAAGGGCAGAAATAATCCACTCACTTTACACTTAAGCCACAGACAGTTTAATATCTTGGGCTTGCCCTCCAAAAGGCATAAAATGTGTCCATCTAAAATCAGGCTAGATTCTCTTCCCTAGAGAATTAAGGCAAAAGAGAGGTGCAACACAATGATTTTAGAATCAGGTGCACATCAGTTAGAACACTAGTCCTGTCTCTCACCAGCTGTTTGATCTTAAATGTGTCCTTAATGGATCTGAACCTTGGTTTCCTAATCTGTAAAGCTGAGAAAATAGTATCTACCTTGCAAAATGAAAGAATATTTTTTGGAATCATGTATATTCCTACTGATCATTGAGTTAGCATTGAATCCATATTAACTGTTAGCCTATACAGTGAATATACCTCTTAGCATTGTTAACTTATGCTTGCGGATATTTACTTTTCCAGAAGAGAAACTGAAACTTCATGCCTCATGAAAGATAAGAAGGCAAAACAAACAAAAATACAAAACAAACGAAATACCCAGTCATATCATACTTGAAGTTGTATGGTATGGCAAGAAGTTTCCAAAACTAAATATTACTACTATGAAACAAACACTTAGTTCATGTAAAGGATGCCTGCTCCTTTTATTTCACTATTAAAGAGATTTCCTTTACTTAACTCTTTCCCTTCTCTTGCCGAAATATTACTAATAGGAGAACACAAACGGCCATGAAAACTCACGGTCCATTATGTCTTGATGTTCAAAACAAATTTGTGTTTTTTGTCAAAATGTCTTAGTCATTATATTTCACAGTTGCAGTATTTGGGGGAAACTGAACATGTGAAACTCATGGAAAAAGTCAACATAAAATCAACCCAGAGTCTTTTCAAGTCTTCATAAGTTATATACAAATGTTAAAAGCACTAAAAATAATTATTTTACGAAATTCATTCATTGCATTCAGGCAAGATGTAGTGTTTTTGGCTACTAGATTCTACTATGAGAATGGAGAAACCAAAATATAACAAAACTCCACACGATTAGCTGTCTTCCCAATTGGATAATATGTAATAAGAAAATGACAAATTAATTTCTTGGGACACTGGCATCTGGGAACTTTTCAGAGTGAATTTTTAACATCTCTTCATAAAAGGAAAACAAGATATACAAATATATTATTGTTTTTATTGAGTTTTCTCTTTATGTAAATTAGAACAAATCTTTCAGTTTTACTTTTGCCTGTTATTTTTGAAGGCACTCTTTTGGCAATTATAACATCTGGGCTTTCACTAGATAAGTTAAGTCTGCTTTATAGAATTGTGTATTTCCTTATTGGCTTGCAGAAGGATTGTTTTACAACCCTTGATAAAAGGGAAGGAAGGCTGACTTCCAGACTCTGAAATTCACAAGTTTTACACAATGTTGGTGAGTCTGAAGGAAAAAAGAAGTGTAGCAAAAAAGAGAAAAGATTTAGTTTCCCAAATGAATTAGTACTGTAGAATCCTAAAATCTGATGTAGTGCATTTACCGTCACTAAAAGTTGTTCAACACATTTTTGTACAGAACAAATTTATAGCATCTATTTTCAGTCTTATTTCCTGTTTCTCTGTCCATTCACCTATCAAGTATTTGGAAGCCTAAAATGGCTATCTAGAGTGTTTTAAGAGCTGACCTAGGAAGTGAGTACCCCTTAGGGAGTAATCTGACTGGTTAACACTAGTTTTGAGCCCAGTATGTGAATCTTTATGACTACACAGCTTCAGGAATGAATTACTTGACCCCAACTTTCTCCATAGGGTGCACACCTTAATTTTCCACACTAATTTTCAAATGGAGTTACAAAAAGCACTTACCTGTCTAGAGGTCAACTATTCTACAAACTCCAACTACTTGGAAAACAGCAAAAAGCAACAAAAAAAAGTATTCAGCCTACAGTTGATGTCATAAACACCCAGAGTTTCTTCATCAGAGTTATTAATATAGAGTAAATTGACCTTGATTTTATGAACAATTCTGATCACAATCTTATTTAATTTTTGAGTCTACAGTATATGAGAAGCAAACCATAAGTGATAAGGAGGTACTAATAGAGGTAATAAAGCAAGAATTGTCTGAAATAATAAAGACACTAATTCAAAAATTATGGAAAAATGACAACCTCTTCTGCTTCAGTCATCCATGAGGACATAACTTACTATAAAAAATTACAATTTCTAATAATTATAAAAACTGCAAGGATTTCATTATATTCTCTCAATATTAATTGGGGAAGGCAGGGGGCTATTTACTTCATTATATAAACTTCCATCAAATAAGGAAAACATTTCAAAAGGACTAGCACTTAGAGGAGTCAGCTGTGGCAATCTATCCATTGATTAATCTATACAATATATTCACCTCTGTGGAATAACTTATTCCCTCAGAAAAAAATATATTAAAATGCCAATAGCTAATTTAATTGTATCAGGTTAAATTATTAAATTTGGGAAAACATATATATCCAATGCTGGATGATATGGATGATTATCAGTCATTTAAAGAAATACTATGAGTTCAAACATGGAAAACTTTTTTTTAAAGTGAGAAACACATTCTCCTCCAAAGTATAAAGGATTTTTCATCTATAAATCACAGGAACTTGAAACAATCTGTAAGACTTGAATATGCGCTGATACTCAGCAGGTGGTAAAAGGAATAAGGGAACAGATGCCAGAAATGGAAACTTCAAGGAAAATAAGTTACCCTCTTCCCTACTCTTACATGCCTAAAGTGTGGAAAGTGAGGAGGAAGGAAGAAATGAAGTAAAGTATATACTACTGAGGATGGTAGAGTGGGAAATAAACTGACCGAGTCCTTCAAGGAGTGAAAGGAACACTATTAATAATGATGCCGGTATAGCAGGCATAGAAATTGATAACCCTGGGCAAATTAGCGCATATGGACACTCTTGTCTTAAGGAGTAAAATGCAAAATACTATTCTAATTAATTGTCTTCTAATCATTCATGAGCTAGAGGATGATGGGAAAATATAAATAGGTAATTCAGGAAAGTATTCCATAGAATGCCCTAAATAGATGGCTTCTCTAGTTCTTTAAGATTCATTCATTGAATCAGTTAGCTTCAGTTGAGAGCTACTGTAACACATCACAACTTTTGATATAATCTCACTTTATTTGATTACAAATTTTTAAAATATATTTCCCTTTCAAATTGCATGTGTTATATTTATTCAGTTAGATGATAAAAATAGTCATTTTTCAAAAGAATATCTTTTAAAAAATGAAGCATTACATATTGAAAGTAATAATTCTACTTTTACTCACCTATCTAATCTAAGTATATCTTGCTAGGGTAAAACTACTGTTTGATCTTAAAGAATGCTATTGAATTCTGGATTTCTCCAGATGGCAGCACTTAGCTTTCCAGTACTGTTAAAGTCATGACACTGTAAAATATTTTACAGAAAAGGGACATATCAAAAAAAAAAAAAAACCGCTACAAATGAAATTATGTATATTTTTTCCAATAGACTTAATAGTCTACCCCTTAAATTTACAGCATTATAGTTACCCACAGAATGTGGCTGCAGTTTCTACAGAGTGTGTTCACATGCAACCTCCTGCATTTAAATGGATTCAACTAACATAAACATCACTTAATTACATTTTTCTAAACTATCTTTAAACGGGAAGCTGGGGTGGGAGTGTGGAAAATATCTAAATGCCCTGTTATATACAGAATCATAACTTTTTGAACCATAAAATTAAAAAAAAATACACACCAGAACCATATTTTCTACATATTTAGGTACATGTTCTATTAATTTTCTAGGAATTTCAACAAAACTATTTGAAGAACACAAAGTACAATATACTTTAAATTAAAATATATGGTAAAATCTAAAATTTCTAGGATGGTGGCATCTGGGAACTTTTCAGGGTTACTTCATTCATTCATTCATTCATTCATCCATTCATTCAGTATAAATAAATTTGATATCTTACTATGCTAGGCAAGCAAGACAGTGATAAAACAGAGTTCTTGCCTCAAATTACTCACAGTCCAGGGCAAGAAATATCCAAGGTAATAAAGGTATTTAATATAGTTAGATAAGATATTCACAGGATATTTGGGAGTACAGAGAAGAGACAACAAATGCAGCTAATGAGTTAGGAACTTCTTCCCAGAGCATATAATTTCAGTTTTAAATAATGTCACATATGGCTTGTTATTCATTAATATCCCTTCTCTTCTTCCATAGAAATAGAGCATCTGTATTTTAGTAAGGTAAACCTGACCCCTCACTCCCATATAACAATTCTCTGCGCGTTTCCAAGTGACTAAGAACTTGTTAATATAAATGAGCAGAGGTATAATTTGATAGCTTTTAGAATCCTTCCTACAAAAATGGCTCGAGAGTACCCTTGGCCTCTTTGTGCTTCTCTCCATTCCTTCTGAGGAAGATAAATGTGATGGCTGGAGCTCAAAACACCATTTTGTATTATGCAGACAACTTTCACACTCCAGGCAGGGCAAACTGAACTGGAATGAACTTGTGGCCATCCCACAGCAGTGCTGACCTGCTCCCTTCTGAATTGTCACAGAGACAGAATTAAACCTCTATTTTAATACTGTGCTATCTGGGATCTCTGTTATAGTGAAAGATGATCCTGACACAACTAAGTAGAAGTTATGTATGCAAACGAAATAAGAGTCACTCACTAAGAGGAAGAAACAGAGGCAAAATAATGTGGTGTTCTCAGGAAGTGTACACATTGACATGACAGGATCAGAGAGGAAGTTGATGAGAAGGGAGCAAGCTTGATTATCAAGATGCTTGTATGCCATGCTAAGAAGTTTGGATTTAATTATAAATACACAGAAGTTAAGGAAAAATTCCATTAGAAAAGAACTACTCTACAAACAGACTCAATCCAATAATCTAAAACCAGTGCTATGTAAGAGAAATGAGGTGGCTGTATCTCCTTCATTTGTGACTAAATATTTGCCTTGGCTAGTTTATTTAATGTCCAAATCAAATTCTAGACATAATATTAAAAAATACAGTTATGTTAGTTTTCTGTTGCAGCTGTAACAAATGCTCTCAAAGGTAATGGATTAAAAGTTTCCTCTTTGGAGAAGTTTCTTTTTAGCTTTCCTGCTCATTTTTTGACTGGGTCATTTATTTTGTTTTTGTTGAGTCTCGTCAGCTCTTTGTAGATTTTTGTGGTCAGTTTTATCATTAATGTTGTGTGCAAAAATTATCTCCCAATCAGCAGGGTGTCTCTTTGTTTTGGTTACTGTCTCTTTTGCTGTAGCTCTTTAATTTGATGTAGTCCCACCTGTTTAGCTTTTCCTTCACTATCACTGCTTTGGGTGATGTGTCTGTAAAGATGTTACTGAGGTGTATGTCATGTAGTGTTTCGCCTATATTCCCTTCTATATATTTTATGGTTTCATGTCTTATGTCTAGTTCTTTAATCCATTTTGAACTGGGTTTTGTTCATGAAGTAGTAGTCAATATGATCCAGCAATTCCACTCCTAAGTATCTACCCAAAGGACACAAAAACAATTCAAAAGGACACCTGCACCCCTATGTTTATTGCAGCACTATTTACAATAGGTAAGCTATGGAAGCAACCCAAATGCCCAAAATTAAATGACTGGCTCAACATTGTTGTATATATACATGTCATTTGCAGCAACATGGATGGAGCTGGAAGGGATCATGCTCAGTGAAATAAGCCAGAAAAAAAAAAAAAAGAAAAGAAAATTACTGGATGGTCTCACTCATTGCAGGAATTTAGAAAACCCAAATAAAGGATCAGGAAGAAGGCTAATTACAATAAAGTAAAAATCAAAATCAACAGGCAACTGTAAACCAGAGACACACTACAGGGTGGGGGGCAGAAGGGAGTAGGATCAAAACAAGGGTGGTCAGAATTTTATGGGGCCTATTACCAAGATGAAAACGCATATATTGTACAAAAATGAAAAATGATGTAAAAATATAAATAAGTAAATAAATAAATACCCATTTCCTTACAGCTCTGAAGGCCAGAATCTGAAATGAACCTCATCAGGCTAGTCAAGGTACTGGCACTGCTGTGCTCCTTTGGAAACTCTAGAGGAAAACTGGCTTTCTTGTCTTATTTAGCTGCCTACTTTCTTGGATTGTGGTCCCTTTGCTCCATCTTCAATGTGCATCACTCCAACACCTGAGTCCATTATCACATCTTCTTCTCTGACTATAGCCCTTCCAACCTCCTCTTATAAACTACTGATATTTATATTGTGATGTAAAGTCCAACAGATAGGTCAAAATAATCTCCCTAGCCTGAGATCTTTCACTAAATAACATCTACAAAGTCCCTTTTGCCATAAGAAGTCACATTCACACATTCTAGGTATTAGGCATACTTGGGGTGTATTATTCTAGTTACAACAGTAGGAACTCAGGGAAAAATTACAGAAATGAGAAATTTGAATTTTGATTCTTGCTCAGTCATTCACTTTAAACACCACTTCAGCTAATTCTTTACATTGAAATATAACATTCTCACCAAGTGCCCACACACTGTATTTATTGAAGTCTGCAGTTACTACGATGTTCACTCTCTATCTGGGAAGATCAACACCCCCCACCCCTTATTTTCTGTCATTCTTTGACATGTATGAAAATTTGTCCTTATTTGGAGCCCAGTCCACTTCTTTATAACATCTATTAGTTCAAGCTCTGTGTTCTGAAGCTGTAGCTCTAGATTATGCAATTTCAAGATCCTCACTCTGCTTATTACTTTCCCCTTAAAGAACAAACTATCATACACACTGCACCCCCATTAAAACACATTGTCCGGCATCTTACAGGGAAGGATGCTGATGATTGAGGTCTGATTAGGAGTTTGCATAGAAAAAAGAACAGCAACAACATATTTGGTGTATTATTGTCATACCAGAGGTATCAACCATCACATGAAGACATTTGGATTGCAATCTGGCAAACTCAACATTATTTAAAAGTAAATGAACAAGGGCCTCCCCTGGTGGCTCAGCGGTTGAGCGCTGGGCTGTGAAGCTGCCCGCAGTCTGTGCAGTGCCAGTTCGATCCCCAGCCACCGGAGGAGGGTCCCATATGGCGCACAGACCTCTCCTGTCGTGCCCACTGCTCCCCTCGGCAGTCTATTTCGTCAGTCTACCTGTTCTGTATGGCTCTGGCTCTGGTGAATTCTCTCACCCTCCCACGCTTCTGACTGTACCCAGTGCTTGTATAAATAAATAAATAAAATCTTTTTTAAAAATTAAATAAATAAATAAATAAGTGAACTGGGGCCTCTCTGGTGGCGCAGGCAGTTGAGCGCAACACTGTGAAGCTGTCCACAGCCTCTGCAGTGCTGGTTGGATCCCCGCCATCCTCAGAGCAACCCAAGTGGTGAGCAGACCTCTCCTGACTCACCTGCTGCTCCCCTCAGCAGTGTATTTCGTCAGTCTGCCTATTCTGTTTCCAGCTCTGTCTCTGGTGAATCCTCTCACCCTCCCGTGCATCTGGCCTATACCCTGCTTCTTGTATAAATAAAATAAATCTTAAAAAAAAAATAAATGAACTATCAGGTCCAATTTTTAACCATCTAGCACATCTTCATGATAAATATTCCTTTAAAAAGCACCATTTAACCCTGATCATGTTGAATAAACCTACTTTCTACAAATGGTGGTAGAACAGTAGGGTAGGTCTATAGACTCATTCAAACATGTTAATGTTTAGCATCTAGGTAGCCAAATATAAACTTAATAGGTTCCTGCATGATCTTGCTCCCTAGTCAAAAAGTGACTCACAAAAAGTTATGTATGGAAGTTGAAACATCATCCTGATGTTCTTCATAGAGATTGTGAAACCACGGGGCTTTTGAGGACCCCAAGGATCCCCTGCTGACTTGGTCGGGGCATGGGACACAGTCTGTATCTCTTGCAGACTGGCAGCTATGGTCCCTGTAGGAACAGTTACTGCCTCACCACTGAAGCTGTGAAAAGTTCTGAGAAATAGGTTATTAAGTAGCTTGAGGCCACTGCCTCTGGACTCTCACCTGCTGAACTTGAGAAAACTTGAGCTTGGTGCCCCTCCCCAACTCTTAAAGTGTATGTCCCTTGCATAGTGTGCTCAGAAGACACAGGGCTTGGCCAGAACTCACTGTGACAGCAGGCCCTGGTATGGGCTCAACCTTGTCTGAAACCAGTTCGTTCCTCTTGGTCAAAGTTTGGAAAGTAGATCCTGCCTTCTTTTATGGAGCTCAGTTCTGCCCTTAAATTCATATTGACAGTCTTGCCCTTCCAGGATATGGGAAAATCAATGACTGCATCTTGTTCTTGCCTTTTTCATCTTTATGCCAGGATTTGACTTCTGCTGTTAAGTACCAGTCCTGTGGCCTAGACCTCACCGAGCAGAAGGACTTATCTGACTTCCAATGTATACAATTTGCTAGCAATCTGTGGCATTCCTTGAACCTGCAATATCTGTTTATGTGTTCTGTCTACTGCCTGCCAGAGAACCTTGCCATATTTTGGTAAATATGACACCATATTTTCCCCAACTGATGGGCCACATTCTCTCCATTGTCCACAGGCCATGCATCCTCTGCCATCCCTTGGCCCACAACAGTATGTTTGTCCATTTGCAAGTTCTCACATCACTGGGATGCTCCATTCTTTCAGATGAGAGACCACCGCCGCCCCCACTCTTCTGTGTAGTTTCATGTAAGACCTAGAGATCCCATGAAAGATCCTCAGGTTACTGGCATTGGGAAAAATGCCCCATGAAGATAGTTTTTCTGGAGAGCTAAAGCTTCGGAATACCGTATGAATTTATTTGATATGCATAATTTACATTTTATGGGCATATCTATTATCCATTGACAAATATATAAGAAGCTTTTGTTCAAGTATAGGAATTAATACATTTTTTATTAGAAAACATTATGAAGAGATCACCTATATTTAAAAAATTAATGCAGGGGGTGAATTCCTAGTAGTCTACTTGCTTTTAATATTGTGGATCAGGTAAATTTCTCTTTTTTGGTAAAATATAGCAAAGACCTTAAGTCATTGAAACATTTTCAAAAGTACCCAAGGGGGATAGGCCTCCCCGGTGGCGCAGCGGTTGAGCGCTGGGTTGCGAAGCTGCCCGCAGCCTCTGCAGTGCTGGTTCCATCCCCGGCTGCTCCCCGGCCACGGGAGGAGGGTCCCACATGGCGCACAGACCTCTCCTGCCGCCCGCTGCTCCCCTCAGCAGTGTACTTCGATCCTTCTGCCTGCTCTGCTTCCCGCTCTAGCTCTGGTGAATTCTCTCACCCTCCCGCGCTTCTGACTGTACCCAGTGCTTGTATAAATAAATAAATAAATCTTAAAAAAAAAAGTAACTAAGGGAGACTACCTGGTGGTGCAAGTGGTTAAGCCTCAGCACTATTAAGCTATTGCCAGCCACTGTGGACTGAGTTCTGTCCCCGGTCAGCCAGGGAGCTAACCCACATGCTGCAGCAGACCTTTCCTGTCTTGCCCGCTGCTCCTCTCAGCAGTGTATTTTGGTCAATCTGCCTGTTCTGTTCCCCACTTTGTTTTTTTGTTTTTGTTTTTTTTTTTAAGATTTTTTATTTTTATACAAGAGCTGGGGTATAAGCCAGAAGCATGGGAGGGTGAGAGGATTCACCAGAGACAGAGCGGGTAACAGAACAAGCAGACCACCAAAACACACTGCTGAGGGGAGCAGTGGGTGTGACAGGAGAGGTTTGCCATGCCATGTGGGAATCTCCCTAGCCAGCCTGGAATTGAACCCCCACTGCAGAGGCTGCGGACAGCTTCACAGCACTGCGCTCAACCCGCTGTGCTACTGGGGAGGCCCTGTTCCTCACTTTGTCTCTGGTGAATCCTCTCACCTCCACACCTCTGGCCTGTACCCCAGTTCTTGTATGCATAAACAAACCTTTACCATATATATATATATATATATATATATGCATCTATTAATATCCAAAACTGACTCATTTTTAAATTATTAAGCGGTTCTCTATATTTACCTTAATAGCATGTTGTTAAGACAAAAAAAAAAAAGATTATTTGCTTCAAAGGTTTTATTCACACTAACACATGGAGATTTACATTTTCCATTAGAAAAAATAAACTGACATTGGGATTTTGAGCAATTTAGAGTTGGAGAAGAAATTACTGAATAGGCATAAAACTCATATATGAAGGTACAAGATTGAATTTTCCTTTGACACCATAATTGACACCAGGACATGTATATGAATGACATGTATTGTCTTTGTACACTTTTCTAGGGGGTCATGGTTTCACTCATAGTATATTGGAATGCAAGAATAAAAAGTTATATTATAACAGAGTTCCATTGTGTTTAAAAAGAAGAGCACTAAAATAAACTTTTTCTTTTTCCCACCTCAAACAAAAGGTTAAATGTTGACATTTCCTTTCAGATAAGTGAAATATTTAATAAAGATAAAGAAGAGCAGTCCAAAGAAAATACATGGCTTAAAACTTAGAGGGTGATGCTTGATATTCCAGAAAAGCATAGGCAGAGGACAAGTTGTCAGAAACTTTCCCTGCACATGAGAGAAGGTGCACTGACTGAATGGAGAGTGATTTAGACCATTTCTGAAGCTGTTTGAACATGTGAATCCCCTCTATTTTTTTCGCTCATGAATTTCAGTTTTTTCCCCCTCAATTTGCCTTCCTTTTGTGGTCTCTGTTAAAACGCCCTATGCCCATTGAAACAAAAACAAAGGAAACAAATGTTAAAGAGCAGTAAGATCTGTTTTTTTATATTGGTTTGTTAACCTCTGATTTTAAACATTTAATTTTTCTTTCAGCTCACATAATCAAGCAGATGAATTGAAAGTCTAAAAGTTATTTTTAATTTCAGGCAAATGCATATTTTTTTTTCTTTTCTAAATTGACATGTTCCTGAAAGCATTTGTACCAGACTCAGTAAGTCCCAGGCAGGGCCTCCCCTCTGGCGCAGGTGGTTGAGCACAGTGCTGTGAAGATGTCCGCAGCCTCTGCAGTGCCGGTTGGATCCCGGCCGGCTGGCAAGGGTCCCACATGGCACCGCAGACCTCTCCTGTCTTGCCGGCTGCTCCCCTCAGCAGTTTATTTCGTCAGTCTGCCTATTCTGTTCCCCTCTATCTCTGGTGAATCCTCTCACCCTCCCATGCATCTGGCCTGTACCCTGGTTCTTATATAAATAAATCTTTAAGGAAAAAAATAAATAAGTCCCAGGCAGAACATCTGGGGGATGGGTAAAAGGCCCAGATTCATGTCAAGAAGAGTTTCACATTCTTTTTTTAAATTAAGGTAAAGTTGGTCTAAAATATTGTATATGATTCAGAAATATAGGATTCTATTTAGGTGTATTGCTACCACACCACACCCACCACCAAGGCACCCATTGTTCTCCACCCTCTCCCCAGCCCTGGCGGTTTGTTGTTGTTGCTTTAATAAAATTAATCGAGTGCCATACAGAATATATTGGTATTCCAACCAGAATGACAACCTCTAGTTTGAAATTCCTAAAGTTCTAACCTGATTTAAGACTTATGTAGTGGAATATTACCTCTTGTATTTATCTTTTTTTATTTGTCTTGTTGGAAAAAAGTTCACAATTAAAAATGGAGAAAAATAAATCAGAAAGAAAATTGTCTCCAATTCACTGCAAATGAAAGCAAGTTTACTAATGAAAATTAGTGTTGTATCTAAAATGCCAACTGTGCAGTAAGTTGTCACTTACACATTCTGATAACTTGGGGACAAGACCTTAGATCATACATGAGCAAAGGAGACCATGGTATAGCGTTCTGATTATAACTTGAGTTGTCATGAACACAAAGAACCTCTAAAACCAGAATAATACAAAAAAATGAACCTTTAGCACCACCAAGGAGAGTTCTTTTCTCAGAAAGTGCACACTGCTCCAACCAGTGGCCTGCTTAGGTGAGCTGGTCTGAGTCCCAGTTGTAGCCTTGTTCATGTCCAGGAAATTGATAGCTCACCTTGGACATAGGTGGCAGAGGGAGGAAATAGGACTGGGATTATCTCTCTTGGGAGTGTTGACAGAGATGCCTTAATCAGTTCAATATGGCAAAACAGTTCCAATTAAGCTTAATTTAAAAAATAAAATCTTCAGGATTATATCATTTTTAGACTCTACCATATTTTTTGAATGGTTCCAGAAGAATTGTTTATGCAACTAACTTTTTTTAAACTTCCTGTCAAATCTGGTTTTTCCATCAGTACTAATACACCATTTTTTTTTTTAAGAAAAGAAGAAATCATTTTAAAGATAGCCAAATAAGATGACATACATCATCTCTTTTAATGTCCTGCTATGGAATTGAATTCCTTAGATTTGAAATGTGTTCCATGAATGTAAAAGACATAAGCAGGGAGTCATGATGGCTAAAAAAGGCAAATGAGGTAACAATGACACAAAGGACTGTTTATCTACAATGTGCTATAAATAGGAATAAGAAATTGATGTTTTCAATCTACACTCTATTCAAGGAAAACCCTCTTAGGTGGTATACTGAGGAAACCTATCTAAAAATGATTAAAATTTAAGTTGTCATTCACATGCTTACTGAAATAGAAAGCATACAGAAGCATGCATTTCCTAAATTTCCTGTAAAACTCAGGAGTGCAGGATGACACTTTTGGAGGAACATTTTTTCCATCTTCTAATCCAGTCTACCGGAGTGATCTCCCCCTGCTGTATGTTCACTGTAGGACAGTTGGAAAGCCGACTTCTCCCGAGGCCTGCTATTACAACAGCTGGTGACTTAGGCATTTTCATATAAACATGCAAGCCGAAGAAGAATTTCTCCTTTATAATTGGCCCTGTTTCCCTCTTCCTGGGTCATTCCACAATGCCACCAACAATGAAATGCCCAGGAAGGAGGAATCATTTCTGTTTACGTGAAAATAGATCTGAACTCCATGCAGCAAAGGAACAAATAACAGAAAGGTTCAAAGACCTCAAAGAGAAGTTATAATCAAATCTGAATGTTATTTTTGAGATCTGACAGAGTTTCTCCTCCATACATCAGCTCTGAATGCTCAGGGAGCTGGTGCCAAATGCCCTTTCTTCTAACCTTGCAGGTTCATTCCCTATGAAACTCCAGACAAGCTGTTTGCTTAAGTCATGCCATTGTATTAAATGGGTTAAGTGTGGGTAACACCCTTAGTGACCACCCACCCTCAGAGAGGAGTAAATCATTTCACTCTCCAGAGTGCTTCATATATACTAAACCCTAGGTCTGAAGTTTATAAAAGTCACGATTAAAGATACCTTCAGGAGGCAGCAATAAAAGACTTTTTTTTTTTAAGTAACTCAGAACTGAATGCAACTTCTGGTTCTGTGACTTACTGATTATGTGACCTTGATAAGGATATTTAATTTCTCTGAGATTCAGTTTGCTCATTTATAAAACAGCAACATTAATGTCTTCCTCAGAGTTGGATGATGCTTAGAGATGATATATGAAAAGCACCTACTGAATAACCACACCAAGTGTTAGCTAGTTTTATCAAATGCTCCCTGTAGTGACTTCTTTATTTATATTACAAGGTTTATATTCCCATACAGTGTAACATAATTCATGGATTTTCCATGATTCTTATCACCTAAGAATCACCGTGATTCAGAGTAAGGGAAAACATGTCTAGAGGCATCAAACAAACTTAAATGTTGGCACCACCTTAATTCTGCAGAAAATGAAACATTTTATTCCATGCTTCAACATTTTCTCCTAAAATACATAAAAGTATGCATCTTTTAAATAAAAAAAAAGGATATTGTAAGAAAAGGAAATATTGTCCTGAATCTTTTTTTTAATATTTATTTATTTATGCATACCACACCTCTGGTACAGGCCAGAGTTGTGGGGGGGGTGAGAGGAGTCACCAGAGACAGAGTGGGGAGCAGAAAAGGCAGACTGACTGAAACACACTGCTGAGGGGAGCAGCAGGAGAGACAGGAGAGGTCTGCTGTGCCATGTGGGTAGCTCCCTGGCCAGGGATTGAACTTGTGCTGCAGTGGCTGCAGATTGTTTCATAGTGCTGAGACTTAACCCCTTGCACCACCTGAATCTTTATCCAAATAACCCAAATGATTTTCCATGCAAAGGCAGTCAAATCACCCGTGCTGGTAAAGATTGTTTCAATTTTAGTTCCCTTTTGGTGCTTAAAGCCAGTTTCTTTTCATTTACCACATTAGGCAATTAATTGGGCATTCGTAGGCAGTTATCATGCACACCACTATCATCGCTACTCAGCCATACATTTTACACTCTCCAGATGTTGCTGCTGAAATCCTACCCCTTAATCACCTCATCATCTTTGTCACATTTAAAAATTTCCTTCCACTTAACTCCATTTTCTAAGCTAAAGCATGAACAATTGTGCAGAATTCTACTAATGCTGCTTTACTGAGGTTCAATGAAGAGAAAGTGTGTTCTTCTTAAGTGATTTCTTTAGATCCCAGGATAGTTTTTGCTTCTAATGCAAGAGCATCACCGTGTGAGCTATTTCTGATCTGCACTTTGGTGTTGTCCTCAATCCATCTCCTACATCATCAATGCCTCTCATTGTCTAATTAGAGTCTCACTCATGGGGGCTAAGCCAGTTTGGAATGAGAGCAGCCTAAAATCACTACTACAGCATCTCAGCCACCATGATATCCCTCGTGGCTAAGCTCCGTGCTGTCCTTCTCTGCCCAACACTTATAGAAGAAAAAAATACTTTGTAACCTTCTGCAGGATTGTGGGTCCCTGGAACTAAGAAAAAAGACAAAATTCTAACCTTCAGAGGATGGCCAGTTTCCTTATTTGGTTTCTAGGCATTTTGTTAGAGTAAACTTTTCAATTTTTCCAGTAAGTAACTATTACAACTGTCACATACTTGCCCTATGTGGTTCCAGGGGACACACATTCCCAGTGGGGTGACCGCCCCCCAAATTCTTTTTTATGGACTCTTTCTACTAAGAGCGCTAGATGAAATAGTCAAATAACTTAAGAAAATGTGACAGTCAGCAGCTCCCTCTTAGAGATACAAATATATCTAATAGAATGTTAATGGTTCTCATATGGTAAAGAAAAAACACAATCCCCAATTAACTCAGGTTTCCCAAAGTTGTTTGACAACACAGTCATTTCTTGGTGGGACAACTCTTAAGACAGTAAAAAACTGCAAGGTCTGCCGAGTACATTTTGAAAATGCACTGTGTCATGGTCCTCTCAAATTTCTCCTGAACAAGCTGCTACATTCTCATCTGTGATCTCTGGATTATTATTTTCACCTGTATGATCTGTCAGAGGATGACAGTGGCTCTGGAAGATGCTTTTCCAGGACACGGTCCCAAATGACTTATGCACTTTTTTTACCCAAGAGCTTCAGGTTGGAGTAGGACAGAGGCTGGTTTGGCCTTACACACATCTGTGTCAGGACAGTCCCATCCCCCCACCCCCACTGCTTGTCTCTCCATTCCATCGGTCACTGTCAAGTGCCCCAGGAGACTGAGCTCCTCCTCAGCCTAGGCCCACACAGGGTATCTACTAAGTAAGTGTTAAACAAAAGAAAGATCTGCTTTACTCTATTTCTTTGAGAAATATGCTAATCATTTAAAATTTTAATATCTGAAAAATAAATCATGTGTCTAGTTGTACCCCCCCAACAGTCACTGTAACTGTAGACACTGTTAAGAGTTTATTAATTATCTAAAATGTGCTTTCACTTATTCCTTCTTTGTGCCGAACTCTAGGTACATTTTATTAAGTAATTATTAAAAGTAACAGTCAGGTAAGTATTTGATCTTCGTTTACAGAGGAGAAGGAGACCACGAGTCTGTCTATTAACTCCAGCTGTGGCTTGCACAGCCAGGCTCTCAGCTTGCGTCCTGATGGCTGAGCACGCGTGCTCTGTGCCCCACATGTCTTGCATGCACACCACACACGCATGCCACAGGGGCTCAGGAAAACAACGGGGCATTAGTTCACATTTTTGGCGCTCATATTTTTTTTTGTTTTGTTTTGTGCTGTGGTGAGATCTGTATGACATAAAATATATTACCTTTACGTGTATCACTTTGTGACATAAAGTCATCCTCCCTGTTGTTCAACCACCACCTTCGCTAGAACTTGGTCATCTTCCCTGAGACTGTTCTGTTAAACAAAAACTGCTCTCTTTTCCCTGCCCACAATAAGCAAGAAAAAAGTCCACACAGCCCCAGGGCCACAGGCAAATGAAGAGAGGAGAAATATGGGTCAGCTGTGGAGACAGATTGTCTCAGGTCTTCGATTATTGAAATCTGCATATATATCCCAAACTTTTCTTTTTTCCCCTTTCAGACTGCTTTTCTGTTAATGTGTGAACATAGTACAACTTGAGGGAAATGTAATCCACATGTTCTGGTGCATTTACACTTAAATGCTCTTGAGAATATAAAAATACATTTCCCTTTTTTTTTTTTATAGAAACACATTATAGACTTGGTAAAAAGCAAACTTAATCCCCAAAAGAGTTAGTCTCAAATCTGAGTTCAAATTTTTGAAATTTAAACATTCCTTAAATAAATTTCCAATTTGATCTTTAAGCAAAGCATTTAAAATACAGTAATCAGTCTTTTACATTAGAGACTCAAGTTACATGGTAAAAAATCCTCAATAGTTGGCTTAATTTTCCTTTTTCGCTAAACTAGGGGAGATAGCAGTAAAGAAGGAAAAAAAGACAGATTTCAAAGATACCTAGTCCTAGGCTGGAAGGGCTGCAACACTCTCAAATATCCATTTTTTCACCTGGATATCATAATGAATATAATAATATGTAGCTTCCAAATTATCCTGGAGATAAACAAAAAAGCAACAACTGTATGCAAAGCTCATGTATGTACCATAGAGAGAGAAGTACTCAACAGCTACTAGATTATGTGCCCTCATTTAAAATTTGGACTTTCCATGGCAATGATGTCATTAAAAATCTATTCACAAAGTATATTTATGTGCCACACAGTGAGTGGCATTTTTCCTTACACTTGAAAGAATAAAAAGACTCATCCCATTGCAACAAGAATATAGGGACAACAAGGTGAAGTGAGTTATATAAGGTCACACACCTACTTGAAGTCCCAGCAGAAAAGCAGAAAGCAGAAAAAAAAATAACCTAAGGAGTGAATGGACGAGAAGCTGTGTTAATATTCTCTAATCCCCAGGGGTTAGATAGATTTTTGTGGCTGCAGCCTCTTGAGGGTAGTTTTATTTCACTCCCATTCTACTCAAATCCCCAACATGTCTTATATTAACTTTTTAATTTTTAATTAATTTAAATTACGTTTTTGCATAGTTGTTTGAAAAGCAAAGGCTTCTTACAACGTGGAATCTAGGTTCATAGGAACACTTGCAAAAGATAGAAGGTTCTGAGTAGCTTAGACTGAGGAGCAGCCACTCCACGAGTCAATAGCAGTGGTGATTTCCATAAAGGATAAAACAGACACATTTCAAGATTGCTCATCCCTCCCCCTCTCAGCTTATTCAAAGCATGAGCTGAGAGACAGTGACCACTAATGTTATACCAGATAAAGATATCACAGCATGGAGATTTGGTTCCATAACTGACACACAGACAATATTCACTCCAACTCAGGTGGAGATAATAATGAGCCCCACAGGCCCAGCTCAGTGCCAAATAAATCATTAAGGTTTGGAGACAAGGAGATGAATGGGAATGAATGGGGTACATGACCCATTGGTTATGCTAACCTATTTAGAGGTTCTCATGAAACCCTATACTACCATTTCTTCATCTCCATTAACTCTTCTTATTAATATTAACATAGTACTGTGTGCCTAGTCAAAATTATTGTATAATCTTTTTACATAAAAATATGGCTTACTCTGTTGATATTTTCTTTGGCTGAGTCTTCTTCACAGGAATATGTCTTGACATTTTAAGGAACATTATTTAAAGAAAATTATTTTCCCATGGGGTTCAACCCATTGTCATCTCTTCCCGGACTAAAGACTTCCTACATGGTAATGCTAGGGGAAAAGCAAAGTCATTCCTTTTTCAGAGAAGACTAAAAACTTCCCTCTCTAGCCATGAATGAACACAGCAATGGTGATAAACAACTCAGTTCAGGAAGAAGACCACTTGGAGACAAAGATAATATCACTTCTTGATACCAAGTTAACTTCATAACATGGAAGTCCAATTGGAGGATAATTTTACAGCTATTACGTGTATCTGATTTTATTTCTAAAGCCTTTTGCATGCCTACTGGTTGATAAGATCAACCATATAGTTGACATACACATTTGGTTCACAAACAACTTCTCTGGGTATTCAACGAAGATTGGCTGGAGCTAATACAGTGAGAACACAAGAAATGATCCCAGAATATTTTTTGACTACCTTCTAAAACATTTAGGAAAAAGCGTTAGTATCATTGAATTCTGACTCTTTCTGTGACTCTCTGTTTTCATTTTTTATTGATTTATTGACTCTACATTTGGTTTAATTCAGTCAAATTATTTCAAACTTGCAACCTCAATGATAATTCAGTATAGTGGTACTTGAGAAAACACCTCAATGCAGAAGTCAAAAGAAATATTCACCCAGAAAAATTATTTTGCCTAAATATTACTTTCTGATAGTGAAAATTTACTCTGCCACAGTATTTCATTGATAACTTAGGACTGATTTGCAGTGAGAGTGTCTCATTTATTAGATTCACTTTATCTTAGCATCTAGGTCGATGAGGACATGTTGAATAAGAAGAAGTGAGCTCTTGGCCACCTTCCCAGACCCAACTAACAGGAACATGAATTCCCTGAACATGAAACCTTCCTCCTGACACAGATAAGCAAAGTTGATGAAGATCCCTAAGTCATATCAATGACAGTAACTTGGCTCTTAGGGCTTCTCAGGTTCCTGACGGAAAGATATTCCTGGGGCTGCAATTCATTCCTCCTCTGTTTCCTCCCTGTTCTCCTAGGAAGGGAGTCACTCTGCTATTCATTTCTCACAGAACAGTAACAATGTCTGCAGTCCCACCTCACTGAAGCAGGACTTGCAGAGAAGGCTGCAGGCAGGCACTCAATGCCAAATCATCTGAGGATACGCTAATTTATTTAACTCTAGTTCATTGCCATAGGTTAAGAGTTTAATAAAGTTAAAAATAATTGAGGACTTTGGGAAGCACCATGGCTAGTCTATTTGGAAATTTATTTCCCTGCCAGCATTCTCCCATTCCGTTGACAGATTGTGGAACCTTCCTTTCATCTCTTTCCTCTTTTTACAGATTAACCTAGTCCCTGGAGGAGTATGTTCTTTCCAGAAGATAGATCATGCACCACACATAACATGAAAATTTTACACACTCTTCCTGTTGTCATCTAAAAGATTTTTCTACCTGGAAGAAATAACTTATCTCACTTTCCATTCTCAGATTGGTTTTACTTAAAATTCCTCATAAGAACCAACATATTTATACTTTATGTAAGGATATAAACTGAAACTTTCTCTCAATTTTTCCTTATCTCCTGTGAAATCTGTGACAGCTTTCCCCACTGCAGTTATCTATTATAGAAATTTAACTGCACTTTGAGGATATGTGATTTCAGACACACTATCTAATTTTCCACCTAAAATAAAGGAAAAAAGCTAAAAGGGAAAGGTGAATGTTCATACAGCACTGAAGAGGAAGATGTGTAACTACAGAAGAGACAGGGCAGTCACTCCATTTGATGTGTGTACTTCAAGCTAGTAACCGGTCTATTCATTTTTAAAAAAGCACATATTGCTAAAATTGTCACGAGTTACCTTTTGAATTTTTTTCATGTAATATTTTTTCATTCTAATCATCACCCAACAAATATCCATTAAGTAGTTTGTTGGTACAAAGTTTGTTGATTTGATTTTAAGAGAATTTAGGTATTTAGCAAAGAAAATGGTTTTAGATCATCATTTAGAAAAAGTCTTGCAAGACATTCAGAAATATAAAATGCTAGATAATCAAATAAAGTACATTCAACTTTCTAAAATTCACTGTAAAATCCAAGCATCAATATTCCAATAATTTGGTTTGAGCTTCATTAACTCAGAGTGATGACTGTTCTTCCTTCATCTAACACCACAAGCTAAAAGTTGTTGCAGGCTCCAAATATGAATATTAAAAACTATGAGGGGCCTCCCCTGGTGGCTCAGGCAGTTGAGCGCAGCGTGTGAAGCTGTCCGCAGCCTCTACAGCACCGGTTTGATCCCAGATGGCGAGGGTCCCACATGGCATGGCACACCTCTTCTGTCATGCCCACTGCTCCCCTCAGCAATGTATTTCGTCAGTCTGCCTGTTCTGTTCCCCGCTCTGTCTCTGTTGAATCCTCTCACCCTCCCGTGACTCTGGCCTGCACCCCGGTTCTTATATGGATAAATAAATAAATCTTTAAAAAACAAAAAGCAAGCAAGCAAACAAACAAACAAAAAACTATGAGGAAAAGACTTAAGAAAAGTTTTATTTAAAAGAACTTGGAGCTGTATTCTAAAAAAACATAGATCGGCGGCCAGCAGGGAAGGGTAATTCAATTTAAAATTATGGTGCATGCATAGAAGACTGCCTCCCTTTCATTGTGCTGCCACACACATCACTAGCAGACTTTTTTTTTTCAAAGTTTTTTTTTTTAAAGATTTATTTATTTATTTATTTATACAAGCACTGGGTACAGTCAGAAGCGCGGGAGGGTGAGAGAATTCACCAGAGCCAGAGCGGGGAGCAGAGCAGGCAGAAGGAACGAAGTACACTGCTGAGGGGAGCAGCGGGCGGCAGGAGAGGTCTGCGTGCCATGTGGGACCCTCCTCTGGTGGCCAGGGAGCAGCTGGGGAAGTGCTGCTGGAATCAGATAACTGCAACCCACATTCACTGGGAAGTATCTGAAAAAGGTTACGGCAAGAAACTTTAGAGTTACATATTAGGGAAGTTACATACAGGGAAGGACAGCATGTTCCACTCTGGCTAAAAGGCCAATGGCCAGTAGCATTGCCCAAGATGCAAACGGTGACTGGCTCGGTGGAAACTGGCAGTGATTTGGAATGTGATAACTGAAGTTACAAATCAGGTGATTTTATATGATGGCTAATCATGTGTTGAAGAAAGATGGTGCAATGAACTTTAAAGTGTCTTTTATTTCAGTAACTAATAAACATAACCTTTTATCAATTTCACAGTTCAAAATTCAGCTTACTGAATTTTGGAGAAGTCTTCAACTGAATTGAAAGTTTTTTATGTTACAAATTATCCTTAAAATCAACCAGTGTGAACATCTGCCAAATCATATTTGAGCAGCCACCCAAGCTCCTCTTGAAAACCCCACCTGCATCTCCAGATAGTAGGGGTATCAAAGACCTCCTGTATATTTTGATTTGTGTTGAATTTGGTAAATAGCCCTTCATTCTTTTCCTTCCTCCCTCCCTCCCTTCTTTTTCTACTCCTTTTCCTCCTTCTCCTTTCTCCTCTCTTGTTCTCTCCAGCTAAATCTCCAAGGTAACTTTTAGCCTGTTCCCTTCCACTTTTGTTTGAATGCCACTGAGTTCTATGGTTATCTGTTACACAATGGCATTGTGACAATAATTATCTGATATACTTATGAATTAAAGCAAAAGGGTACATAACTCTAAAATTATCAAAAAATACACTTCCTTCTTCCTGAGATTGCTTAATTTAATTATTAAGAAAACTGATCAAATTCACTTCTGATTGACTGAGAGTGTTAAATGCAATGAGTACCTTCTAGTTTGGTAATTGACTTACTCTTTTCTTTACTATAATAATGATTAGATTAAATTTTTTTAAGATTTATTTATTTATACAAGAACCGGGGTACAGGCCAGATGCACAGGAGGGTGAGAGGACTCACAAGAGACAGAGCGGGGAACAGAACAGGCAGACTGACGAAATACACTGCTGAGGGGAGCAGCAGGCAGGACAGGAGAGGTCTGCCGCGCCATGTGGGATTCTCAGCGGCCAGCCTGGATCCAACCCGCACTGCAGAGGCTGTGGACAGCTTCACAGTGTGGCACTCAACTGCCTGCGCCACCAGGGAGGCTCAAGATTAACTTTTAATATTTACTCTTTGCTTTCATGTGTTCCCCAACACATATCAATAACTGTCCAACCTCATATCAATAACTGTCCAACCTCATCAACACATATCAATAACTGTCCAACCTCATTTGTAAACCTGTGGAGTTAAATTACAGTTTATTGAATTGTTCTTTAAGCTCATGCTTCCGAAGAAATATTTGGATTGCTGTAGCATGATGGGAAGAGGACAGGATTGCTAACCAGCTGGAGTGTTCACCGGCCAGTCCACAAAACTCAGCTTTGATCTGTCTTAGATACTGACACTTCATTTGGAGAATATGTTTCACTGTTTAAACATTAAAATTAAAAACTACTAAACAAAATTCTGTTTAAAGTTTTCACATACTAAAGGTATATATGAAATTTTCTTTGTTGTGGCTGCCACCTTTTCTCTATGTTTATTACAGTGATTCTAACTTAAGGCAACATCACCTGAACTCTAAAACCTTAATCCCTGTTATAAATTACCAATCGTGTTATTTCATCCTCCTACTTAAAAGTAAAGTTAAACCAAATTTAATGGGGAGCTCATGCTCTGTCTCTCTCTCTGTGATCTTATTTTCAACCTATTTTTCTTCCCTTTTCATGCTGGCTTAACACACACCCAGCTCACTCCTACCTCAGGGCCTGTCTGCTTGAATGTTCTTCCCCTACTCTCCAAATGTCAACTTCCTTTATCCTTCAGTTCTCAGCCATCCTCTCTGAAGGGCTTCCTGATCACCCAAACAAACATAGGTCTCCTCGTTATTCTCTGTGACAGCACACTGCTATTCCCCCTTTGCACTTATCATGACTTGCACTTATAGACACATTTACTTGTTGCTTTTATTCTCTGACTTTCTATAGAGTATGAGATCCATGTAGCAGAGTTGTCTGGATTATTTTTGCATTCCTAGGTCCCAAAGCATTGCTTGGCACATAGTATATGCTCAATAATGTAAATGAATAAATTACTTTTTTGACTTCTATCACCACACTTGTTTTCCACTACCATTCTGTATCACATAGCATTTCCCCATTGGGATGTGACCCCAGTCTCTAATATGTTTACACCTGCTTCCTCTCCTAATTACCTTCTTTAATTCATGCATAATGTTCCTTATACTCCTGCATATCAGAAATGTATCTTTCAACTTGCTTTAGTTATCATACATACTTCATATTCTTTACACATGCCAACCCTCAAGATCTGATCTGTTCTCAGATAATACTATCAAGCTGACCCCAAATCCTAGAATGAAATTAGCAATAGCAGTTATTCAATAAGTGTGCTTCTCAAAACCTGTAGAAGTAAATGTTCTATGTCATTGGACTGAAGTGACTGAACCAAATTTCAAGCAAAACTATCAGGCTATATTTTCAGGGGACACACACACACAAAAAAGACCAAAGTTATATTCTAGCTAATTGCATTAACCTCTGTCCAAAGAAAGGAGAAAAAATAACTGTGGTTTATATATAATAGAGAAAATAAGGACATAATGAGAGAATGTGCTGTGCTGTTCTGAGGAATGTTAATAATATGATCAGAGAAAAAGAGTTTGTAGTGGGTAGTAGGTGGGTCAAGAGCTCTCACTACAGTCTGGATGTTCTGATCATAGGGATAGATGTATGACTACTGCAAAGATAACTTTCTCTGGAAATGAAAAAGAAACACTGTGGCTTAGGGAAAAAAAATGGTGAGTTTGGTATGAGTCAACTAACAAAAAGTCTAATTTAATCTGGCTTTGCTAAAAACATTTAATTTCTTGATCTACAAATGCCATGGATCATGTTCAGTTCTCATAAAGCTAAAATACATACCCTGAACTGTAGTTCAGAGAGGAAATTCCTTGGCCTTAGCAATCAGTCTCCTTCCCTGGGCACCACCTGTATTGTACCCGACTTTCCTTCTCATTCTCATATGAGCCACTCATAATTTCACAATATTTGCCATGTCTATCATCACCTACCTTTTGGCAATTACACAATGTACTTATGTGACTATATGATTAAACAAAATGAACTTAGAGAATATGCAATTTTTGTCACTAAATCATTCAGATTTTCATTAGAGAAAAGACAAAATTTTTTTACCTTCAGCATAGATTTTTGTAGGTGTGATCCTAAATTTTAGTCAAAATGAAAAATTGGATAATATCTTGACAAGTTGTTTGAGGAATCATTAGCTACTTGCAGCGATCACCATAGGGAACAATTAATGAAGGAAGGTGTTAAGGAAAATAACAAAAATTTTCAAACCTGGGACTGATATCTTCCCCACTGTCGGATGTTTCATCTCCATAATGAGGCCATTGTGTAACACCTTAAAATGTAAAAATAGAGAGAAAAATAACTTACAAAGTAAAACTATAATTTCAAGGTAAATGGAAAGTCACCTATTCAGTTTTCTAAAGAAAGATATTGCAAAACACAGAGATGCTTTAAATTTTCATTTGAAAGTAAATATTTGAGATAAAAACAGTGTTTTCATCTTATATTACACCAACTAAAGACAAAAAAAAAGGAATTAGAACACTGAAAGACTAGCAGAATATATTTTTTTTCTTTTTTTTTTTATAGAGGCATGTTTTATTTATTTATTTTATTTGTTTGTTTGTTTTGTTTATACATGCACTGGGTACAGTCAGAAGCGCGGGAGGGTGAGAGAATTCACCAGAGCCAGAGCTGGGAACAGAGCAGGCAGAAGGACCGAAGTACACTGCTGAGGGGAGCAGTGGGCGGCAGGAGAGGTCTGCGCGCCATGTGGGACCCTCCTCCGGTGGCCGGGGAGCAGCTGGGGATCGAACCGGCGCCGCAGAGACCGCGGGCAGCTTCGCAACCCAGCGCTCAACCGCTGCGCCACCTGGGAGGCCCTCAGAATATATTTTTATAAAGTCTTCCCACTCTTAAAAATGTTTTCTGCTCTAAATATACCCTCTTTCTTAGTTATGAATCTCTAAATATTAAAACCCAGCCTCTTCCTAGATTACCACATCCCAGGATGTAGACAAGGTCAATTGCAGAATGTAGGATAGAAGGAACCAGAATCTGGAACAAGTGGGCCCACAAGGGTGGCACATGTACTCCTGGCAATTGATTCAGTGAAATATATGGGAAGTCAGTCCAGTTTGGACGGTGTCAGAGTCCCTGAAGATCCAATGACCAAGGGAAGAGGACAGATGCACAGTTGCTGTGACAAGTAATGAGCAGCTGTCAGGGAACCAGCTGACAGAAAGCAGAGAAAACATCCAGGTCACAGCCCTGAGAAGATTAAAATCAGAGATGTTTTCAGTGATGATACAATGTTAATCTTAAAACTAGGTTTGATTTCAGATCTAGGACTCCATTATCCTGGAGTCTGTGGGTTATGAGAGGGAAAGGAAGGGAACAACTGAAAATAAAAACCTAAGACTTCATCCTAGAGGGCTCATTATGTTCCCATATGCCAGGCCCAAGACAGGTATTTGGTGTCCCATCAAGTTCACGTTATACTTGGTCTCAGTATTAAGACTCAAGACCAATTATTAGGATAGGGACACTCTATCAGTGCCCAAGAGGCAGAAATGTGAATGTTTAATTATTAGCCGCTGAAATAGAGTTACTTATATCCTTGGCATATAAAATCTATAGTTTCTCTTATAGGGTGAGCAGGGAAATAACATCTGCCAGGAATCGGTGCTCCCCCAGCTGTAAGCTGAGAATAAAATGGAGGCATGGAACCAGATTCTAGAACATAAAGGTTTAAATACTAGAGGCAAAATGTTCTACAATTCCACAGAAGAAAATGTTACACAGTTGGGGATCTTTGTTTTTAAATCACTGGAGGCTCTCTGGGTATACTGTCTCAAAGAACCCCAAAGTTCAATTTACTATTTCTATTACTGGATATTCAGTGAAATATAAATGGACAACTTACATATGATTTGTACCTCACCTATACCATCTATCAAATGGAGAGCTTCTCTCCTCCAGTTCTTTACATGGATCTAGTGGCAGAAGCATGTCTGTGGCATAGGAAACTTGTGGACTACAGTTTCATGCCAATATCTCAAAGCCTGGTAGTTGTGATGGTTCTACAACATTTTGAGCTTCAGGTAAAAGTAAGATTTGCATATCTATATTCTACTCTTTTTATAGAGCAAAAAAAGTATGCAATAATTAATAAAATTCTTTCTTCACTTGGAAAAGTGCTCAAATCTCTTGTATTTTATCCATTTCCTTTGAGCTTTTTGTTAAATTATTGACTAAACCACTAATAAGACAACTTTGTGGGTGACATTTTAAGGTTAGAATTATAACTCTGCTATGGCTACATATTCTGGCTTCTAGTGTTTTCTTTGGGAATGCTCACCATTTTGGGGTTTTGCGCTTTAAACAGTCACATCAAACCCCCTCATTGAGGGTGATGCCACACCATATGGAGATCCTTTCTAGGGAGCCTTGCTTCTCTTTGGGAATCACCAGCTTTGCACCCAAGAGCTGGCCAGAGAAAATTCTTACCAGTGTTAAAACTGTGCTATAATTTCATTCTTGTGTGGCTCGTTCTCAGCACTCGCCCAGCACAGCCTCCTCCTTTGTGGGGGTGGGGGCTAAATGCCAACGGGAGGTGCTAAATCTCAGTTCTACTAAGGACAGGAACAAAAATACCGAGCTAAATTTCACTCGAAACAATTATCTGCACACTGAATCATTCTTCTCGTATCTCTGTTGCCCTCCTGACTACCTCTTTGTAATAACACTGCAGTGCTACTCACAAAAGACAAAAGTGAGTGTTCTTAGCTAAATATAACTTAACTGATAGTGTTGAAATTAATTAACACTGAATTTTAATCATGTAGCAAACGTTAAGTGTCAAACGTGAAAGGGTAGTTGGTAAAGGTCAAGGGACCTATGTCAAAGTTTTGTGAAGCAAAAGCTTGCAGTTGATTGAAGATTTTAATGGAAACAATTTAAGGGGTGAACTTCCTTCAGCCCTACCCCCATTGCTATCTGTCTGTGATTCCCAATATGAAACTTATCTAACCCTATCAATTCCTTCGCATTAAACATTGTGAATATAGATTTCAACTGAAACATAAATTCTTCTTCTGTTTGGCAAAGGAAGTTGACTGCAGTCTCATTTGCTGTAGCATTTGTATAATTGCAAGGCAAAAGGGCTAGTCTGAGCCCTCATATTCAGAAAAAAACTGACTTATTCATGATTGTTTGCCAACCACTTTTTAATGCAAAGTCTGAAGGCAATACAATTCCATAGGCTTTCAGTGTGAATCAGGTCAGATCATCTCAGAGGACAATGAAGACTGTGGCAGTGCTGTCCCTGGAAACCTTGCGTAATGACTCGGAATCTTGGAAAACTCTCTAGCCTTGTTTGTGGGGCGAGTCCTGCTCTGCTTAGTAACATATTTGAGGATCTCGGAACCCAGGCAGTCTGTCTGAATTTTAGCATAAATCTCTTCACTGCTTTTCAGGCATATTGTCTCATTCTAACTTCACTGGAAATGGAGGTGCTGCAGCGTACACTATTTGTATTTTTCTGGGAATGGTTTCTATATATTTCCTTTTTTTCATTTGTGATGCAGACTCAAAACCTGAATCTCCATGACCTTAACCCAGATATTCAAATTTAAAGTGTCTAATTTCCTGACCCTTACAATAAAATGAGAAACTTAGTTTTAGGGTCCTTCAACTAACGTTTCTCCTAAAGGGGGAATTCACCCTAGAATCTTAGTTTGCCCAGTCATGGCATTCTTTGTTACACATTTAGTTATTTTAAAATATGGCAAGGATCTTCCCTAGAACTTTGTAATGGATTTTGTTCATCATTTACTTATTTTATCCTCCCTAAATCTTTGGGTTTGGTAGATATTCTAAATTTCATTTCTTCTTGAAATCTCAAAAAGCCTATTCTTGACAAGAACAGAATTGTAGACACTGTACCAACCTCTTTAGTAAAGTATCAGGCCTGTTTAAAATAAGGTCTTTCTTCTTCAAGAGCTTTACAAATTGACAGCCTAATGACAGAGTCAAATGGTAATGTATTAATGACGTAGGGAAAGAGTAAGATGTATACCTCTGTGTGATTTGGGTAATAAAAGTTTAAGTGGAAGTAAGGTTTTAATATTTTTATAAAGCCACATGGAATGGCAGAAAGAAAAAAGCTTTAATATAGCACTAGTAAGGGCGTCCCCGGTGGCACAGCGGTTGAGCGCTGGGTTGCAAAGCTTCGTGCAGCCTCTGCAGCGCCAGTTCAATCCCCGGCCACTGGTGAGGGTCCCACATGGCGTGCAGACCTCTCCTGCAGCCGGTTGCTCCCCTCAGCAGTGTACTTTGTCACTCTGCCTGTTCTACTCTCCACTCTGGCTCTGGTGAATTCTCTCACCCTCCCGCGCTTCTGACTGTACCTGGCGTTTGTATAAATATATATATATATATATATATATATATATGTATATAGCACTAGTTAGACAAAAATATAAAATAATAAAAATTGAAACCCACTAGATAGGCAATGAAAGCAAGAGACGTAGGTCAAGAATAGAAGTAGCAAGGTATATCTAAATGAAAGAAAGTGATAGAGTATCAGCATTAAATGACATACAGAAATAGTCTGTGTAAAGACCATATCAAAGATCAATGTAAAAGCATCAAGGCTATTAATGCTGCATAAAAAAGAATTGATCTCTTCATTCACTGAATGAAGAGAGACATGACCTCTTCATTCAATTTGTTAAACATCATAGAACACTATAATATTAGATGATAAGAAGGGGCTGACAGTGAAAAGATGAATGAATGTGCATACCAGTGCCTATAATTAGAAGAGATGATAAGGAATAAGAGACCTGAGTCAATTTCTACAACACAGTTTAAGCTCTAAGGAAGAAGGTATATCCAAATAAAAACAAAGTAACTCTGCTTGCCTTGAAAGGAAGCTGAAGATGGTGATATTGAAATAAAACATTAAGGTTAACAATTACAATAATAAATATAATGTTAGCTATTGCTCAACAAATTTCCATAAGGGCCAGGCAATATTTTAAAAGTTAAAGATTTGTCTCCATTTAATCCTCTCATTAAATACACGAGGTAGAAATTACTCTCATCTGTATTTCTACTGATAAAGTGGTGGAGGCCAGAATGGGTTAAGGACTTGCCCAAAGTTTCCCAGTAAGTGTCTGACTTTGGATTATAATTAGGTGTGCCTGATCCTAAATTCTTAGCCGGATTCCTGACATTTGGAGACAGATGAACATAATTTGATTTACCATTAAAGTAACTAGTTGATGTGGTTAATTCTGTAGAACAAATTAGTCAATTCTTTGGGGAAGAAAATGAGTAAAAGAGACTACTTGGATCATTCAGCACCATGTGGCCCAATTAGTTAATAAACTGCACTGCTCCCACGTCATTGGCCAGGGATATTCTGGCCACCACAGATACAGAGCTGCTGAGAAAGAGAAGTGTTTTGGCTCTCTTAGCTCAGATTTCGAAGGGAACTGATCCAGCAGCTGACCTTGGGCAAGGTATATACATGCTTTGAAACTGAGTGCTCATCGGCTAATAATAATCTTTTTCTCAGGAATTTGTAAGGATAAAGGGAGATCAGTGTTAACACTAGTATAATGCCTCCAACAGAGTAACTCACAATAAATGGGAACTGTTTTCACCATTATGGAAAGATTGGGTTCAAACTCCGGTTTCACCAAGTGTGAGCTATGTGGCCTGAGACACATTCATTGATGCAACATAAAATGTATTAACAGTAACAATTACTGGGCCTTCCTGGTGGCGCAGCGGTTGAGCGGTGGGTTATAAAGCTGCCCGCAGCCACTGCGGCAGCGGTTCGATCCCCGGCTGCTCCCCGGCCACTGGAGTAGGGTCCCACATGGCGCGCAGACCTCTCCTGCCGCCTGCTGCTCCCCTCAGCAGTGTACTACGGTCCTTCTGCCTGCTCTGCTCCCCGCTCTGGCTCTGGTGAATTCTCTCACCCTCCCGAGCTTCTGACTGTACCCAGTGCATGTATAAACAAACAAACAAATAAATAAAGCATGCCTCTATTAAAACAAATTATAAATAAAAATAAAATAAAATAAAATAAAACAGTAACAATTACTAATTAACAATGAGAATTAAGGGCAGTTTACTGTGCCACGCATTATTAAAAGCTGAGTGAAAACTGGATCACAGAACAAGCAAGGCCCTTGCCCTCAAGAAACTTGCAGTACTACAAGGGAAACTTTCCAATTAAATGGTATGCAGTGGTTTGTTATTGTGACATAGTAATATCTGTTTCCTTCTCTGCTGCATCTCCAGCCCCTCAAACATTGTCTGTCACTATCTAGTAGGTGCTCAATAACATGTTACTGGATTTATAGAGCTAGATTTGTTTATTGATTTCATTAAAATAAATTGATTTAGAGGAGTTAAGTAGAAAGTGTTTATCTTCGCTTTCATTATTTTATTGGTGGGGTGGAGGATATTCTTTGTTTTAAGCTTTTAATAAGTCTTCTCATATTCTAGTCACAAAAGTTATATGGGTTTCCAAAACATATTCACGTTTAGGAACCTAATTATCAAGTTCCAGTGTTGTCTTGCAATTTCTTTTTTCCTAAAGCAGCTTCTAGGTGATCTGAATCTGTCATAGGTAATGCACACATCTGAAGATATTCCAGCGGTCAGGTTGAGAATTTCTGTAACCAACATGGCCCTGGAGAGTGATTGAAAGCACTAATGGGTGAATTGTGTGCAGAAACAACTGCACATACAGTACACATGTAAAGTGAACTGCCATACTTGAAGAAAATAATTGTAGCATTCCTCTCATTGTGAAAACTCAGAAAAACATTTCCAAAGCTTGCAATAATACCTTTGGAAACAAGAAAGTATTGAAGTAATCTCATTTAGTGCATTCTTCATCAATTTATTCATTTCTTTAGTTTAGATGGAAAACAACCTTGGAGTAATATATATAATATTAAATTATAAATAAATATTAAATTATTTTAATAATAATACATAACAAAAATCATTATGTACAATTAATATGATAAAGGTTAATTCAATCTTCTAAAAACTATGACCAAAAAATATGCAAAAGTCATAAAAATTCATGAAAAGAAACTGGCATGTAAATTCCAAACTTTACTTAGATAATTAAGATCATATAAATGCTGACATTTTTATTTTTCTTTTTCATTTTGAAATGGAACACCATGAGTACTAAGTGTGTATAAACCTTATCAAAGTAATAAGAAATACATCTGCAATGAAATTTCTTCTTATATTGTTATTTTATAATTGTTAATGACAACATGATTTTGGTAAAAGAATAAAATAAACTGCAAAAATTAGTTTAATTTTTTAAAACCTCTATATAGGTATTTACAATACATTAGAGTGAAAGGAGAACATAACAAGATTTCTTTTTGTTTTAATTAATATATCTATTTATATAAGCACTGGGTACAGCCAGGAGCACAGGAGGGTGAGAGAATTCACCAGCGCCAGAGCCAGAGCAGGGGGCAGATCAGGCAGACTGATGAAATGCTCTGCTGAGGGAAGCAGTGGGCATGGCAGGAGAGGTCTGGCGCCATGTGGGACCCTTGCCAGTGGCCGGGAATCGAACTGGCGCAGCAGAGGCTGCGAGCAGCCTCACAGCCCAGCGCCCAATCACTGCGCCACCAGAGGAGTCCCCATAGCAAGATTTCTATCAATAAAATGTTCCAATTATATTCTTTTGTTTTTTTTTAATTGAAATTCTTGATTTTTTTTTAAAGATTGATTGATTGATTGATTGATTTGTTTATACAAGCTGGGTACAGTCAGAAGCACTGGAGGGTGAGAGAATTCACCAGAGACAAAGCAGAGAGCAGAGCAGGCAGACTGACCAAGTACACTGCTGATTGGAGCAGCGGCCGGCAGGAGGGGTCTGCGCCACGTGGGACACTAGCCTGTGACAGGGGATCTAACCAGCACAGCAGAGGCTGCTGGCAGCCTCGCAGCCCAGTGCTCAGCCGCTGCGCCACCGGGAGGCCCTTGGTTGTTGTTTTTTTTAAACTTTGTCAGTGGATTATCATTTTTTTTTGTTATCATGAAGAAACGCTGCATTAAAACATTGTTTTATATCTGCATCATTAAAAACCAACATACAGGGCCTCCCCGGTGGCGAAGCAGCGGTTGAGCGCTGGGTTGCGAAGCTGCCCGCAGCCTCTGCAGTACCAGTTTGATCCCCGGCTGCTCCCCGGCCACCAGAGGAGGGTCCCACATGGCGTGCAGACCTCTCCTGCCGCCCGCTGCTCCCCTCAGTGTACTTCGGTCCTTCTGCCTGCTCTGCTTCCCGCTCTGGCTCTGGTGAATTCTCTCACCCTCCAGCACTTCTGACTGTTCCCAGTGCTTGTATAAATAAATAAATATTAAAAAACAACAACAACAACATACAATTGACCCATTTAGGTGGATACCCTGGTTCATCCACCTCTTTTCCCCCTTCCCTCTTGTAACCATTAGTCTTATAATCTAAAGGTTTTTATTTTCTTTTATTCAGTGCATGGATTTGTTTCCTTTATACACTATGTATGAGTTAAAGTGGTTTGTCTTTCTCCATCTGGTTTATTTCACTTTACATAAAAGCATCTAGGTGCAGCCATGTTGTTGAAAATGGGAAGATTTTTCTCATTTTATATAGTGAGTAACATTCTGTTTATCTATCTATCTCTCTATCTATCTATCTATGTATCTATCTATGTATCTATCTATCTATCTATCTATCTATCTATCTATCTATCTATCTATCTATCATATATCTTCTTTATCCAGCCATCTGTGGATGGGTACTTAAATAATATGAAGCTTTTGGCTATTGTAAATAGTGCTTTAATAAAAATGGGGTGTATATGTTTCTTTAAATTAATGTATTTGTATGTGGGGGTAAATAACCAGAAATTGAATAACTGGATTGTATGAACTCATCTTTATTTATTTATTTATTTATTTATTTTTTGCGGAATCTACCTACTGCTTTTCACAAGGGCTATGCCAATTTACATTCCCCTGAGCAAACAGGGTTCCCTCCTCTCCATATTCTCTTTAATACTTGTTTCTTTTCTTTTGGATAATGGCCATCATTACAGGTGTGGGGTGATGAGATTTAATCAATTTTGAATCATGTGGTCATTCTTCAATTATAGCCATTAATGGTAAGTGTATTATTATATTAAAATATCATAATCCATCAATCTACTATGTTCTGACATGACTTACAGTGATTTTACAATAAAAAAGAAAAATTGTCATTGTAAATTACTATAAACAATTACTGTAGGGAAAATACTATAACTACAAGGGATAAGATCGGGCACATTCAGTTTTACCTTGTGAAATAATACAGATTACTTTTCAAAATAATTTACCAATCATTCCTACCTGTAGTGGATATTATTTTGTTCACATCTTTAGCAAAACTTGATATTATCAGACTTTTTTATGTTTTGCCAATCTAACCCCTGTGAAAAAAATTTTTTGAAGCTTTAACTTGCATTTCCATGATTACAGTGGTAGCTGAATATTTAGTTTTCCTGTTTTATAGTCATTTACATTTTATCTTCAATGAAAAGTCATTTGTATGTTTTTTATTGGTCTAATACTTTTCTTATTGGTTCCAAAGAGTTCTTTATATGAATCCTTCATTGGAATATAAATTTAAGTTATTATGGCTTTATGTCTCACTAATTTTGTGGTATTTTGATGAACAGAAGTTATATTGCATCATTTACAAATGTATTTAATTTTTCTGTGTTCTATATTTTTCCTATTCTAGGTGACATAGATATTCTCTTAAATTTCCTTTACAAAAATTTTAACATTGGGCCAATTATAATAAAAATTCACAGGATATTAAGAATTATTTTTTTATACATTGCTAACTAGGACTACCAATATACTGATAAAGTTTTAAAAGAAGCATTTTCATCATGTTTAAAAGAAATGCACTTAACGCTTTATAATATGATTGTGTAAAGGTTTTATTACGTAAAAAAGTTTGATTCTTAGTTTACTGAGAACTTTCATTCTTAGTTTGTTGATGCTGAATTAGCAAGTTGTTTTTAGCCATTTATTAAAAGAATTATACATTTTTCCATTAACCTACCTGTCAACATGAGGAATTAATTCTAATATTGAACTAACCTTATATTTCAAGAACAAACCAATTTTTTTTTTTATTTCTGTGTGCTACTGTTTCTGACATAATTTTCTTGCATCTATTTTCATGAGAGAGGCCATAGTTTTCCATTATTTTATTTCACTGCTTAGTTTAAGCATCAAAATAATTTACTTTATAAAGTGAACTAGGGCCTCCCCGGTGGTGCAGTGGTTGAGAGCTGGGCTGCAAAGCTGCCCACAGCCTCTGCAGCACCAGTTCAATCCCCAGCCACCCACAGGCAAGTGTCCCACATGGCATGCAGACCTCTCTCCTGCCGCCCACTGCTCCCCTCAGCCTGTTCTGTTTCCCGCTCTGGCTCTGGTGAATCCTCTCACCCTCCCGCACTTCAGACTGTACCCAGTGCTTGTATAAATAAATAAATAAATCTTTTAAATAAATAAACTAAATAAATAAACTAGACTAATCCTTCCTTTCCTATTTTTGAAAATCTTTATACAAGATTGGGATTATTTGATCCTTCAGTGCTTGGTGAAAACCCATCTGCAATCTATTGAAATTTATAGTGTGTGTGTGTTGGCGGGGGGAGGGGAAATAGATGACAGAACCAAACATTTCATTTCCAAAAATCTAATACTTCATAGATTTAAGGTATTTCACATTTTTAGAAACGAGAGTTAGGAAGTACATCATAGTTATTGAAATGTGCTATCACTTGTTTTGCTTCTAAAACATAGACTGAAGAACATAATTGTAGGAAGGTTGCATCTAATATTGATAATTTTAAATCACACTCATATCCCCATGTGGTCACAAGCAATGTTTACCTGGAACAGGCCTCCCACCTGGGGAGGGAGGGAAGGCCTAGCCCAAGTCTGTTTGTGGTGAAAAGATGCAGAGCACTCCTGCATGCCAACAGGCTCCTTATGCAGAATGGGAGAGCGAGGGGTTGGGCTGTACATGCCCATTTTCTCTGCCCAGTCTCAACAAATGAACTCATCTCTACTCCTCCTTGTCTAAGGCTAAGAATGAATGCAATGCAGAGAGGCTAGTAATACTCCAGTAAAAGTTGCTCCTTTGAGCATGAGGAATAAGTATCTCTTCCTGCCCCATCATACTACTTCCCCTGCCAAAATATTAAAAAAAAAAAATAAAAAAAACCCTGTAATTTTCCATATGAACTTCATCCAAAGGATCTCACCTACAAGATACACACAAACTAAACAAGTCTTTAAAAGAAGTTTTGAGGTTGCAGTGACCAGAGATTCTTATTTAGGGGCACGATTCCAATGCCCCATAGAGACCTATGAAGGACTCTTTCCCCAGCTGCCCTTGTTGATAATGTTCTGGCAACAATCTTGAGCCAGTGTGCTACGCAAATTTTCATTTGAAAGACAATCACATGGACATTTAAGAATAATAGTGAGGACTTTAATTATTAATTTATTCTTTAAATAAAGAGCAATGCAGATTTTCTTTGTTTCCTTAAATTTTGATAATGTCTATGTCCTAGGAATGCTGTGACTCCACTAACTTGTCAAATTTCTTGTCTTAAAATTGTTCATTCAATACTTTAAAATTTCAGAATTATTTTATCTTATTGGTAATTTGAATTGTTTCTGTTTTGTGGTGACTTGTGGAATAGTAATACATTTTGTTTTAGGGCCTCCCTGGTGGCACAGTGGTTGAGTGCTGGTTTGCGAAGCTGCCCCCAGGCTCTGCAGTGCCAGTGCCGGTTCGATCCCGGGCCACCAGGTGAGGATACCACATGGCACGCAGACCTTTCCTGCCGACAGCTGCTCCCCTCAGCAGTGTACTTCATCCGTCTGCCTGTTCTGCTACCTGCTCTGGCTCTGGTGAATTCTCTCACCCTCCTGCGCTTCTGACTGTACTTAGTGCTTGTATAAATTAATAAAATAAATCTTAAAAAAAAAAGTATTTGCTTTAAAAAAATACATTTTGTTTTCAAGTGTGCAGTGTCTAACATTATTAAAGTTACACAAATTAAAGTTAACTAATTTTGGTTTGAATTTTCACGATACATATAATTTTTCTCCTATGCACTTAAGCTTTCTAAATTTTAAGTTTGAGGTATGTCTCTTGAAAAGAGAAACATCACTGGACTAATTCTATTACATGTTTGTCTTAACTTTAGAATTTAGTGCACTTACATGATTCAGGATTATTAATATGCCTGAATTCATTTCTAGAATCTTATTTTGTGCTTTCTTTTTGTTCCTCTATATTAAAAAAAATCCTGCTTTGTTTGAAATTGATTGAGATTTTTGTCCCCACATTCCATTTCCCCAGATTTTCTAGTTTGGCAGATATACATCTACAATTTTACTATGACTTTCCTCTAAAGTTTTGAAGTACATATTTTAACTATAGTAAAAACAAACAAACAAACAAAAAGATAAAGGCTGATTAGCATTCCTATGTCCATTTACATACCTGATGTTCCCATACATGTTTGTTCCTGATAATCTTAGTGTCTATATAATTTTTCACAGTGCTCCTGGATAAAAATAAACATCTTTTGTTTGATTAATTAAGACATTTTGCTTTGTTTATTAACTAATTAGATAAAAACAACTTAATATGTATTTATGTCCTAATAACTTTGTAGCTATTTGCAAAAAGTAAATGGCATACATTAAGAGAAGAAATAATCTTATTTCATTCACTGACAATTTTTCATAGTTTGTATGTATTTGTTAAATATGAGTGTTTTGGTGGTGGTGTGGTATAGGAACAACACCTGGAGGGGGACATCCATACCTCTAAAACCCAAAAAGTGTTATGAACCAATGTTTCCACAATACAAAAGGGAAAATAAGTAAATACTTTCCAGAGTCATAAAATTAGTGAAGAACTTCCCAAATATTAAAATTGGATACTTTCCTCATTTCTTGCTTCATAATGATTTTCTCTTTGGTTGGCAATTGATTTATTTCCCAGAAACACCCATCTGAAAACTCAGTTGCATAAAGATATGATGTAATTGAAAGGCATGTAGTGCAATTCAATGTTGAAATTGCTTTGAGGCGGCACTGCATGTTGTGTCTAAAGATGTAGATGTATTTCCCTGGACTATTTTATTTTATTATTTTTTGAAAGATTTATTTATTTATTTATATAAGCACTGGGTACAGTCAGAAGCGTGGGAGGGTGAGAGAATTCACCAAAGCCAGAGCAGAGAGCAGAACAGGCAGACTGACGAAGCACACTGGCTGAGGGGAGCAACAGGCGGCAGGAGAGCTCTGCATGCCATGTGGGACCTTCACCCAATGGCCGGGGAGTGAACAGGCTCTGCAGAGGCTGCGGGCAGCTTCACAGCCCAGCGCTCAACCACTGCGCCACCAGGGAGGCCCTTATTTTATTTTGAAGATTTCATTTATTTATTTTTGCATAGTAGAACTGGGGTGTAGGCCAGAGGTGCAAGGGGGTGGTGAGAGGATTCACCAAGACAGAGCAGGGAGCAGAAAGGCAGATCTACTGAAATACACTGCTAAGGGCAGCAACAGGAGAAACAGGAGTGATTTTCTGCATATGTGGTTAGCTCCCTAGCCAGGGATCCACTCAGGACTCTGTGGAGGGCCCTCACTGTGATAGCATTAAGATTTAACCTCTAGGCCACCAGGAGGCCCTCCTTAGATGGTTTTAATATCTTCTGTGCCTCTGTGTATTCACTGGGATGACACTGGTGCCTCGGCATCATAGTTTGAAAATAACAACTATATGTTATTGTTGCTCAATAATTTGGTTCTCTTTTCATTCAAATATTAGCCATTATCAATATCATTTTCCAAGATATTTTTTAAAATTTACTACATGTTTACCATATATATATTTGTTGGTTTTGGTTTTTTTTTTTGTTTGGTTGTTTTTTTTTTGTTTGTTTTTTGTTTTTTTTTTTTTTTTGGTTATCTGAAGCCTTACTTCAATGATTATATTCTCTTTCCTCTTGGATGTTCTTTAGAATATTTTAATCATCTGTTCACTGTAACTTCTCTTGATTTTATCTTCTTAGAATTTACTTTATTTTGTTCACATTCTGTATAAATTGAAAGACAGGATATACATTTCTAAGCTAGCAGTCATTTTTTGTTTGTGCACTGATGATATTATTCTATAATATTGTGATTTCCTTCTTTGCTCTTAAGGGATCAGTCATAAGATTAATTACTTACCACTTATTTGTATATAATCTGCTCCCCTCTCCCCCCAATGAGTTACAAATTTCTCTATCTTGAGTTTGTAACATCAGTCAAGGCTTTATGTGTTTTTATTTAATCCATTTAATTTTCTGTGTGATTTATTGTGTCTTCATTACTTAATGTATTTTTAGAATTATCTTTTCAAAAGTTCTCAAAAATTCCTAATCATTACAAAATATTGCCTCTACTTATTATTCTCCAGCTTCTCCTGGAATGCCAAGTAGATATATATGAGACATATATTAACTGTATTATATACTTGCTCACTCCTTATGTCTCTGGGTCTCTTGTATTTGTGCATGCTCTCTCTCTCTTCCCCTCCTTGTCCTGAATATGATTAACTGAGTTATCTCTATATACCAGATTATGACTTTTCACTTAGTTTGTGTCTAATCTACTATTTCATTTGTCTGTTGTACAGTTGTGTTTTATCCAAACACATTTGTATTTGTTTCTTCTAAATGCTGAGGGACACCACCAAAATGGGATCACATTAAATTAAATTTTATGCTTTTAGAATTTTGCTCCTGCTTTAAGGGCCACCAAGTGGAATTAATTCCTGCCCAACATGTGGGACAGTAAGTATGTGGCTAGAACATCTTATAATAGATTTCTCTTTACATTTTTCTTACAAGGGTCAAAATCAAAACACACTAGAATCTCTACTATTTCCTTTTTCAGTCTTTAGTGCAGAATTTTAACTTTTTTTGTTTTATTTTTCACCTGAGTCACCCACTGAGAATTATGAATTATAGATGCCCAAGGTTTATTCTGAAATCCAACCTCCCATAGACGGTATGACTCAGGGTTTTTGTTTTATTCTCATTTCTTATGTTTTTTCAAGTTCAAGTTCTAAGCCCAGAGAGAGGTATTAGTCAATGCTGGTTCCAGTGCATATTTCTCTGCATGTACACTTTCTACTGAGAAATCCTCAAGAATTCTTTGGTCACATACTGTTCCATATTGACAGAAACAGAGATCCTCTGGATATTACTGTGTCTTCTCTAAGCTACATTTTTCAGACTTAATTTGGTGCGCCAAACTTTCCCAAGATTAATTATCCCAGGGAATATGAAAAAGAACAACTATTAAAACAAAGAGGAAACACAATAGAATCCAGTGAACTATAAAGGTGATTTATGTGCTTTAAAGCCAGGATATTGGAAGTCCAGACTTGTATTTTAACTCAATTCTCTTTGTCAATGAGGCCTTTAATGAAATTATCTCAGAACTAGTTGCTACAAACTTGGTGAAAGTTGAGAAAGCATTTTTTCCCTCCAGCACAGGGGCCTGAAAAGTCCTGTGAAAGGAAATATTCCAAGAGGTGGTCAGCAGGGTGATTGTATATACTGTCTTCACTTAGCAAGAACCAAATAATTCCCTGTTTTTAGGAATTTTCCAACTTTCCAGTGGAGAAAATATGAGTTTTGATTAGTTCTAAGAAAGGTCGGAAGGTTGTAAAAGTATACATATATGTGTATATATATATATATTTTTTAAAACTGGATTTATCCCCCTTCTCTCCTGACACTGAGACGATACTAGGCAGTGATTTGGATGGCCAGTCTAAATTGTGTAACTTGATGTGCTTTGTTTAATGAGATAGTTCTTTATATGACATCAAATATTTTTATTAATATTCATTTGTTGAAGAAAAGATCACTTCAATATGAATCATTGTCAACCACTCTATTCTTTTGGGCACCAAAGTGAGGAGGAAAGGTTAGTTGAATAAAAATATAGCATGACCAAAAAAAGTATGCATCCTTTCTACTTACGTAGAGATTTTTAAGTGACATTTGAAGGCAAAAATCTAATCATCATAGATGTAAAGGAAGGGCAGGGGTATTGGTAGAGAACAGCACCTGCCTACCACCTAGGGGGCGATTGCACCTCCTGACTCTTTCATCCATACAGAAACCCCATAAAGGTGGCCTATACCTCCATACATCGATCACAAAGACAATATGTGAAGGTAAAATGACTTGATTAATGTCATAAGTGGAGGATCAAAGTGGAATGTCAAATATTCTAAATGATGGTTATTAATGATTTGTCATTTTTTCTATTGATTCAAATGTTGCCTTGAAGCTCAAGCACACTATGATGCAAGTAATATTATACTGAGGGCTTCCTTTCTGTCTCCTTGATGGCAGTTTTTTTTTTTTTTTCATCTATTGAGAATAAATATCCACTGGTATCTAATTACAATAAGGCATCTCAGTATATGGCATAGTAAAGTTTTCTTTTGGTTAAGACCACAGTAATATGAAGGACTGCAGGATGTAACAAAGCATCAATATCAACATCTGCTTCCCTAAAAATTTCTTCTTTAATAAAGTCATGCATGCCAAATATGTTTACAACTCGTTATCACTCTTGATACAGTATGATATGAGTTTAACCAGGAGAGATTTTCAGTACGAGAAAACCACAGAGGAAATGATGTCTGCTGTGGTACATGATAGCTGAACAGCCACAAAGCAGAACACCACAAAGCAGAACACCACTTGATAAATGTGATGATTACTCAGTCCTCTACCATGAGGAAGCAATATCATTTGTTTACTTGATGTCAGCCATTCTAAAGGCCCATAACCACCCAAGCGGCAATCAAGCAACAGTCCTGTGACTAACGGAAGATCATGGACACTGCATACCACATCCTCACTGCACCTGATTCATCGTTTGCAAACTTTGTTCAGATATAAAAAAAGAGAGATCCATTATATTCAGCATGTCTCTAAGATTTAAAAGCACAAAGGTAGTGCTTCTAAATGTCAATAAATTCTGCTTTAATTTTACATTTTTGAGTTGCTTTTTACAGGAATTTATGTTGATGGAGAAATACTTAGCATGTTGCAAGCTTGTTGTGTTTGCTTTAGGGCAAGAGATAAGAAAACTATTTTAGGAAGGAGTCTGTGTGACTGGGGGTGGGGGAGATAATAATATTGATAATTGTGAGCAGGATCACTGATAACTTTGTGGGCAAGTAACCCTTTGGTTTTGTCAAGAGATTTTATCAACAAAAAAGTATTGAGTCATGTAGCTATATATATAATTTTGACTTGAACCAGTTGGGATATGGGGAACAGAAGGGATGTTTTTTAAAAAAAAAAAAAAAAACCTACAACAGAGACAGAATCCAGTTGAGAGAGGCCTGAGCTCCTTCATACGTATTCATTTTCCCAAGTGACCTTTTGCATCCAGTGTCACATAGTTTCAATCATATGTTATAAGCCTGCTTTACAGATACATTTTTCAGCATCTGAGTATACATGATACTGTCCATTTCTTAATGGAACATCCAGAAAAGTGGTTCTTGCCTTTGGTTTGCTTAACATGGATATTATGGGAAATGTTGCCTTCTAAATCTCAGTTGTGTGATGAATCTTCCTATTTATAATCCTGCTTTATCTTTTGGACATGACACGTGGCACTATACCAGTATGATCTGGAAATTTTGCTTCTGATCACAGTGAAGACTTTCCAATGAAGACTTAAGGCCTAGTACTTGGTCAGATATACACCTTGTTTAGCCTAGACCTTGAGTCAAACCTTATGCTGTAGGTAATAGGGATGAATAATGGCCACCCAAATATATTAAGCCGTAATGCCTGAAACTCATAAAGGCTACCTTATTTGGAAAAAAAATAGTTTTTGCAAATGTTATCAAGTTAAGGATTTCAAATGTAAAGAATACCCTTGATTATCTGGGTGGGAGCTAAGTACCATCACAATATAATTATGAGAGAGATAAGAGGAGATAACATCAATACAAAGAAGAGAAGGTAGAAGTGTGACCTTAGAGACTGAGAAGTGAGTGAAGTGCCCACCAATCAAAGAAATTTCAGAGCTACCAGAAGTTGGAAGAGAAAGAAGATTTTCCCTGAAGACTGTTAATGGGAGTGGAATCCTCTAAACACCTTGATTTTGGACTTTGACCTCCAAAACTGTGAGAGAATAAATATCTGTTGTTTTAAGTCATCCTGGGCATGCTAATTCATTATACTAGCCTTAATATATGCTATATGTAGCTCCTGGGTTATGCCCTGATAAAAAAACCATTCACAGGCACTAAAATTCTCAGTTTAGTTTAAGCAACTCTATCTAAACAAACACCACTATGCCCCAAAATAATCTTGCCCAATTTTATTAATCCAAATGGCATTTGGGATTTCTACATAATGGAGACTGGATTATATGAAGCAACATACAATATGACTCAATCAAGTGGATGATTTTTTATTGAAATAATCTCAATGGAGAAATATTATTTTTTTAATTCGGTCTTTGCACTATTTTGAAATTAGCTTTGCCATTCTCAGTAACCTGTTAAGAGCTTAAAACCAACCAACAAAAATTGTTTTCATATCAAAATTTTCTTTCTTCCACTACCATAATTTGTTTAGGCAAATTACCTGAGCTCAGGTACAGGTTGATCATTCATTAAGAATGGGTAAAGTGGGGCCTCCCTGGTGGCACAAGGGGTTACGACACAACCTATGAAGCTATCCACAGCCACTGCAGAACGAGATGGATCCCCTGCCAGCCAGGGAGCAGCCCACATGGTGCAGCAGACCCTCCTGGCTTGCCTGCTGCTCCCCTTAGCAGTGTATTCCAGTCAATCTGCCTGTTTTGTTCCCCACTCTGTCTCTGGTGAATCCTCTCACCCATCCCCACACCTCTGGCCTGTACCCCAGTTCTTCTATGCATAAATAAATAAATCTTAAAAAAAAAAAAACGAATGGGTAAAGAGGCATCTTATTCTCACTATTTTGGTTTATTTGTAAGACCCATTTATTTTCTGACTCCTGCAAAACATAGACTTTCTCGTTTTTCCTTGACATATCAAAGCATATCTTGTACCTTCAAATATGTGAATTTACCTATAACATAGGAGTAGCCAGTAACTAAAGTAAGGAGAAGAGGAATTTTACAGGTTTTTAAAAAGATCTTGGTCTTGGGCCTCCCTGGTGGTGCAAGGGGTTACGACACAATCTATGAAGCTATCCCCAGTCACTGTAGCACGTGTTTGATCCTTGGCCAGGGAGCAACCCACATGGCGCGGCAGACCTCTCCTGTCTCGCCCACTGCTCCCCACAGCAGTGTGTTTCAAGTCGATCCACCTGTTTTGTTCCCCACTCTGTCTCTGGTGAATCCTCTCATCCCACAGTCTGTCCTATACCCCAGTTCTTGTATGCATAAATAAATAAATCTTAAAAAAAGACCTTGGTCTCATCTGAAAACCAAGTCAACTAGTAGAAGAAACACTTACCAATTTTGATTCTGCCACTAACCAGATGAGAAGTGTCGGACAAAGTTTTGTGTTTTTTTGACCTTTCTGTACTTCAATTTCTACACTGATAAAAATTGACTTAATATATTTTACTTTACAGCTTTGCTAACAGAAGTAGATGAGTTAAAATATTTTACCTGGATATCCTGAGAGCAACCTTTAAGCTCATAAGTGGCCAAATAAAATTCATTATCACCCTACCATATAACTGTTCTTCTCAAATTGTCCCCTTTAATTCAACAACATCTCTTAACTGGGAATTGTCCTTGACTTTCCCCTCTTTCTCATAACTTACTGATATAGAATGCATCTACATAAAAGGGGGAGAGGCATGCAGTGCAGTGAACTGGCAACATTTTCCCTGTCCCCAGTTACATGTTGCTGCCTTGGATTACAAATGCCAGTATGCCATGGACTGGACTTCCTGGTCATGGGAGTTATAGGGAACTAGGGGTGGAGTTAAGCAGAATGCATCAGGCAAACTCAGGGATTCTTGTTTCAGTGGCCTGACTTGTGCCCTGGTACTGTTGGGAAAGGGACTTGGAAGAGATACATGGAGGAGAAATATGTCAAATAAAACGTAGAAGAGACACATGTGGGGGGCTGACAATGGGCATCATTACCTTGATATTGACTTGCCTAAGTCCCTTCTTGTTGTTTCCCACCAGAAGGTATCAGACTTGTGGCAAGCTTTTGAGTCTCAGGCAGTTCTGCTTTTGGTTGACCCTGTTTGGCTGGGCTTTTGCCCACAAGGGGAATGGTAATCTGGGGTGTTTTATTGAGAATATCCTTTCTTCTCTCTCTCTATGCACACTAGTTACATTAAAGCTCTTTCAAACTGTCTGCTTCCTTTGCCTCTGTGAACATGAATGGCCAGATCCCTCTAGAGTGACCTTAACAGTTTGGGTTCCCTGGGTACCCCTTGGAGCATATAAACGTTAGCATCATTTCCCTAGTCGTTAAATTCATTACAACTATTATCACTTCCTGTTACTTAACAAACAGAACACCTCACTCCTTTTAATCATTTTTTGGGGGGTGGGGAACAACCACAACTACATTAACTACATAAATAAACAGTTTCCCAGTCATTCACCAATCATCTCAATTGATGCTCTAAAGTTCAACTTGTTATGCCTTATGTTCTTCCATGACACCTCTATATTAGGAGAGGGTACATCCAAGCAGCTTCAGCTAATGTGAGCAATGTTTTATTATCATTTTAATCTTAGTTGCAAATATTTAAGATGTGAAGATTTCACTTACAAATTTGGACTTAAAACCTTTCATGAAAAATTAATCAATTTGCACTGAGAAGTAGTGGTTGTCTTTAGCTGTGGCAGGCACTTTCCTGCTTTCCATAGTTCCCACTACACCTAAAGCTGGCTACTCAGTTTGACTTACTTGTTGACATTTTCTGCTTTACACATTTATGTCTCTGATCTGTAACTTCTAGTTTACAGGATAGGTTTCAAACTCTTTAGCGTGTATTTAAAAAATTCTCATATTTGCACTATACAACTTCTCCAGTCTCATCTCACCTAAATACAGCATCAAATACTTACAGTTTTCTGTATACAAGAACTGGGGTACAGGCCAGATGCACGGGAGGGTGTGAGTATTCACCAGAGAGAGAGTGGGGAACAGAATAGGCAGACTGACGAAATACACTGCTGAGGGGAGCAGCGGGCACAACAGGAGAGGTGTGCTGCGCCATGTGGGACCCTCGCGGGCTGGAATGGAACCGGCGCTGCAGAGACTGTGGACAGCTTCACAGCGTGGCGTTCAACCACCTGCACCACCAGGGGAATCCCTGAACATCATACTCTTAAACTCTGTACTTTTAATATGTGTCCATCCTGTCCCCTACAGAAAACCCCCAAGGTTATCTTCTTTGAAAACATGTGTCTTTGCCGGACTCTGTGGTAGTAGTTTTATCAAGTTTTATTTGGTCATCTCAGAACAACTTTGCTACTTCCTTTTCTAATCCTACACTATTTAAATATGCCCCTTTGGTCTCAAAACATCTGTAGACGTATAGCGCTGAGGAAAGGGACAATGCTACTTCCTTCATACCCCTACCATTTCGCATAGTACCTGAAGTAGAATGGTGTTAAGTGCTAGTTACAAAAATCAATGTACCAAAGTGCTTATTCACTATTAGTCACATAGCACACGTTCGATAAATTTTATTTGAATGGGAGTGAACAGTATTAGGTAACACAGGCACATTTAAAATGAATGCATCCCCAAAACAGAAAAAAATCACAGTGTAGTGGCTCAGGGTTTAGGCTCTGGAATCAGACTTTCTAGGTTAGAATTCTAACTCCTCTGCTCATCAGTTGTTCAATTTTTGGCAAATACTTTTTCTAATTTAGCTTAATAATCTGCAAATGGAAATTCTAATAATACCTACTTCAAGGTTATTGAGATGATTATACAAGATATTTATAAAACTATAAACAGCTTTTGTCACACGATAAGCATTAAATAAATTTAGCTGTGATTATTGTTGTTGTTATTCTGTTATAGAAAACATTCTTTTTCAAAAAATCTTTATGTAACAAACCTAAAAATTGGACTCACAGAACAGCCTACTAATGAGATGATTATTTCTAAAGTCTCATATTTTATTTATATAAGCTAAAAATGTATTCAAAGAAGTTACAAAGTCCCTTTTTCTTATAAGCGGGGCTTTCAGGAAACGCCTCTTTTCCTTAAGCTCCAATTTAGTCCTAAACAAATACATTTAATTGGAGAAAATCATTCCTAGTTAAACAAAGTCAAGCAATAAGATACTATAAGCCTGAAACAATAAGGAAATATCACATTTTATTTACATTTGTTAAATATGTATTTTCTTAAATAAGGACATACCTTTGAAAGATGAAAGGAAACACATAAATTTTACCTTGAAGGCAAAAATTTGTATATCTTTTTGAAAAGGGTTATATATGTGTGTAAGTGTGTGTGTGTGTGTGTGTATACATATCTTTGAACGTGTACTTTTGATCCTAACTCTGTGTCTTTGTCCTAAAGGAATAAATTTTAAAAAAGAAAAAGCCTTAGACATAAAAATGTTCATCTAAACATATCTGTAGTATTACCAATTGATAATAATTTGAATGTTCAAAAATGGGATAATGAATAATAATTCATAAGATTATTATTCATAATAGTAATGAATAATACAAATACACTTTTGGGAATTGAAGAGCTATTAAAAATTAAATGCACAAAGTTGTTTAGTACACAGAAAAGTCACTAATTAAGAATTCAGGATATCAATTTATATGAATAAGATAATCCCAAATATTAAGGGAAAAATAAAATATACATCACTTATGCTGTACATAGGTATCTAAAACCACATTCCCAGAGTTGGCAAAATTCTTTCTCTGCCTGTTGTAACTGAACATTTCATTTTTATGGCTCATGTGTTTATAACTAGACAAAAAATGTCTATCAAATTTATAGTAAAATTGTTCATCAAAAGTCAAAGTTAGAAAAACTCAGTTCTAACACAACCAGAGTAGTTTATCTGGAAGAAGCCACACTTACATGAAAGGATGTGGTATTTCTTGCTAAGCCTCAGAAATGATATCAGATATGAAGGACACAAGTGAATGCTTTCTGTGGAATGGTCCACAATTCTTGTTAAGTATGGGTGTATGATGAAAAATGATTTGAAAGATGCTTGGGACTTATACAAATGCAAAGTGCTTATGAGAGAGAAGAATGGTCTACTGGGATAGATTAAGAAATGTGTGCTTGGCAAATAGTTTCCAAAATGCCTCAGCTTTATTTCCACTGAGAGGGAACCGACAACTGTGACAGAGAAACACAAAAATGAACTCATATCTCTTCAATAAGTTAAGAAACAACTTCCAGGAAACAACAATAATAGATTTCATAGTAATGAAATCATGAAATCTTTGTATAAAGCTTGGAAAAATACATTTGTAGAGGGCAAAAGAGAGCTCTCAAAGATCAAGAAATGTGCTTGCATAGAGAAAAAGCTACTGCCTCAGTGAACAGTGAGCAATGGAATTACCAAAAAATAACTAGATATCATTCCTCCTAATATATTATTAGTATTTGACAACCCATGGGACCTCACCTGTTTCTCCAAACACAATATATATATTCACTGCAATAATAACAACACAGATCACTTTTTCTCAAGAGCTTTACTTAAGTACCCCATTTGTCTTTCACCTGCCAGAAAGAGTTGCACCTTGTGTATCATTCCCTGTTTTCTTAGACCACAACCCTTTGGTTATAAGCACCAATCCACCTGAGCTTGTACCTCTCAGCACCCACTTGGTTGGTTACAATGTGAACCCTTATAATGACAGGGTTATAACCCATTGCCGATGTCCTCCAGAGTAAAAACCTGGCAACTCAGCTTGTCGGTTATTACATTCACTGCTGTTAAAAACCTTAGCTCGTTCTTCACTCTACTCCAAATATAAGTTATTATGCTGGAATATAAGATGTTGATCTTTATAGACATTTAAGAAAGAGTTAATTGTTTGGGGCGTACATCTTAGTACATAGTAGGTAATAACTGCCAATGTCTACTGAATGCCTTAATGTTGATAGGAAATAATTCCTTTCATTGTCTACTAGCCATATTTTACAAAGAAACTGAGGTAAAAAGAATCAATGCAATTTGCCAAGGTCACCCAGTCAGTTTCAATGGCAGAGCTGAGAATGTGAATTGGAACTGCCTGATGCCAGGGCGGAAGCTGTCAACCCCATTCTATATTGTTTTCTAATTAATGCCTTCCTGATTATAAAATTCTTTATTTCTTTTAAATCAGAAGTTGGTTGCCACCCCTCACTAAAAAGCGCTATACTCTTCTTACTCCCTCTGCCAGGTTACCTGTCTAATAAAATTATTCTCACAAATCAAGACTGTCAAGGGGCCTCCCCTGGTGGCACAGTGGTGCCCGCAGCCTCTGCAGCACCGGTTCACACCCCCTGCTCCCCTCAGCAGTGTATTTCATCAGTCTGCCTGTTCTGTTCCCCTCTCTGGCTCTGGTGAATTCTCTCACCCTCCCACGCTTCTGACTGTACCCAGTGCTTGCATAAATAAATGAATGAATCTTAAAAAAAAAGACTGTCAAGGAATTTCAGGAGGCAGAAATAGGGAAAAACCCAATATCTCCATGAAAGGAGTCCAGGATTTTCAACATGGACACAGCAATTCTGAAAACTGGACACTTAGATTATGTTTGATGAGAAATGGGGTTTTAAGGTATGTATAAGCAACTAATTATGGGATTTAAAAGATTATCTCCAGGAGGGAGCATTTGAATCAAGCATGAGGACAGAAAGAGCTGGTGAATTCAGCTGAAGAGAGAAGAGAGGGCAAGAAGGAGGAGGAGGCTGTGGAAAGGCTGTGGGGAAATAAAGTCCCATATATCTTTGTGACCCATACTGTGTCATGTTAACCGTCTATTTAATAGGTAAGGTTTAATCTAGAAGAAAATGCTTTTACAGAGAAAAGTCTAAGAGCCCAGATCTTAATTGTTCCCACTACAGAAAAATTAAAAAAAAAAAATGTGATGTGATAGAGGTGTTAGCTGTTGCGACAATGGCAGCCTATTGCAGTACGTAAACACATCAAATCAACATGCTACACACCTTAAACTTACATGATGGTATATGTAAAACAAATTTTAATACACATTTATAATTAACTATAAATATAAAATAATGGAAGATCTCATTAAATAAGGAGTGAGCAAATGGAAATCGAAAGACTAAAAATGGGCATTAGGGTTCTAAGAAGAAAGTTCAGATACTACATATCAATAAAAGGAACCTCTAAAGGAAATAAGTTTAACATTTTTCCTTCATTTATCTACTTATTCACTCATTTATTTATTTATTCAAAAGTGAAGTGTCTTCTATATTAGTATTTCAAACTCTACTATGTATAAGATCTCTCCGAGAGTTGATTTAGGAATCTTACACATGTAACAAGAGCCTAGTGATGTTGACTGCTGATGGAACACACCCTGAGTGGTAAAATCTGTATAAAGGCATGAGAAAACCCCCAGACCCACACATCCTGGAAGGAAAAACAAGGCACTTCTACAACGAGAAGGGGGCGCAGGCAATGGAAGGAGCTCCACAGTTGCCCCAGATAAGACACAGGACTCTGTTAAGCATTTCTCTCAACTGTTCCAATCCTTCTACACTTTATTACAATGCTATAAAAAAGGGCTACTAGCAGGGCCTCCCTGGTGGCACAAGGGCTTGAGCACAGCACTATGAAGCAGTCCTCGGCCTCTGCAGCACAAGTTCAAACCCCTGGCCAGCCAGGGAGCAACCCACATGGTGCAGCAGACCTCTCCTGCCTCACCCACTGCTCCCCTCAGCAGTGTATTTCAGTCAGCCTGTCTGTTCTGTTCTCCACTCTGTCTCTAGTGAATCCTCTCATTCCTCAAACCTCTGGCCTGTACCCTGGCTCTTGTATGCAGAAAGAAATGAAAAGAAAGGGAAGGGAAGGGAAGGGAAGGGAAGGGAAGGGAAGGGAAGGGAAGGGAAGGGAAGGGAAGGGAAGGGAAGGGAAGGGAAGGGAAGGGAAGGGAAGGGAAGGGAAGGGAAGGGAAGGGAAGGGAAGGGAAGGGAAGGGAAGGGAAGGGAAGGGAAGGGAAGGGAAGGGAAGGGAAGGGAAGGGAAGGGAAGGGAAGGGAAGGGAAGGGAAGGGAAGGGAAGGGAAGGGAAGGGAAGGGAAGGGAAGGGAAGGGAAGGGAAGGGAAGGGAAGGGAAGGGAAGGGAAGGGAAGGGAAGGGAAGGGAAGGGAAGGGAAGGGAAGGGAAAGGAAGGGAAAGGAAAGGAAAGGAAAGGAAAGGAAAGAAAAGAAAAGAAAAGAAAAGAAAAGGAAAGAAAAGAAAAGAAAAGAAAAGAAAAGAAAAGAAAAGAAAAGAAAAGAAAAGAAAAGAAAAGAAAAGAAAAGAAAAGAAAAGAAAAGAAAAGAAAAGAAAAGAAAAGAAAAGAAAGGGCTACTAGCAAATGCAGCAGAGCTCCTTATATGGTGGCAAAATAGATGCTTAAATTGATTTTCCATTTTTTTTAAACTTTATAAAACTTTTATCTGTTTGCAATTTATCTTTTTATTTAGTAAAAGATATTATGATTCCAAAAAGAAAGTTGGTTTTCATGCATATAAGATAAACATACATATGTAAGTTACCTGTGTAAATTTATAATTATATATCCTGTATAATAGATGTAATGCATTTAAATAAACAATTAAAAATAGATGATATGCATAGTGAATTTATATATTGCATATGTAATATATGGTCAAATTTCATTGTTCTGACTTCAAGGAGAGGTCAGCAAATTACTTGCTGTTCTTGCATCTCAGATTCAAGCCATTACCTTTATCCCAGACCTTCTTAATATGAGAGAGGGAGGAACCAACTATGCCAGGTAGATGCAAATAGACTCAAATATGGCTATTGTCATCTGCAATGTCCTTCCACTTGCTAGGGTCCCACTGAGTAGAAACTCCCCTTTTATGTTTTATTTTCCCAGATTAAGAGAACAATACAGTCAATCACAAGTTCATTTTTTAAAATTCAATTTAGAGTTAGGTCAAGCCCTCAAGTGATCTCATCTCATTTATACATGACCTTTGGTATAAATATCTTTTCATTTTCTTCACATGGTGAAGTCTTTTCCTTTTCTTAATTTTATTGCTTTGGTTCACATGTGTTTTTCTATAAGCTTCCTTGAATCCTTTTGGAAATAGATAGAAAATACATTAAAACTGATCATTTGTTGATTCACCAAGTTGCTGAGAGTCTAAGTGGTAGGTACTAGAATTAGAGGGGAAGAGAGACCCTGATCATGAAGATGTAAACATGAATACATGCAGAGTGTGGTGGTCTAAGGTCTCAATATCCTCAATATGAGTCTGAATTAATAGATCATGTAAATAGATCTAATTAATAGAACATATAAGAAATGTAGCTTAGTATTTCCTGGGAAGACATAGTTTAGTTTTTTCATCAAAAAGGTAGTCTTAAAAACTGAACTACTCAGAAATTTCCTATGGCTTTGTGATTTTATTGAAATGTAGAATCATAATTAGTCATCCATCACCAGGAATAAGTATCAGGAACTGTTCACGTTAAATAAAAACAAGCCTCCTTCGAGAAGGGTGTCTTTAAGGAACAGGACATCACATTGGGTACATGACCACCTGGAAAAATTAAGACTGTGCTTTTTTTCTGCTAATAGTACCAAAAATGAAGAAAATATAAAAAAGGAAAAGCAACAATTTCTATGCCTGCCATGAAAAGGAGACAAGGAGAGAACGTGACTAACCCTGCTAACCCTGCTATTGCCAGGCTTGTGTCATGTGTTTGCAAGCAATTCATTCAGGCCTGCATCAGGGAAGTTAAGTCATTTTCAAAAATCACAAAGAATTAATGGAGCCACAATTCCAGCCCTTCTACTTCTTGCTCAAATTGGTTGGGTATCCAGTACTAGGTAAGCACCCAAGATCCAGGCTCATAGAAAAATAGCTATTGTGCTCACAGAGTTTTTTTTTTTTTTTAAAAAAAAAAAAAAACCTGCAAACCTGCCTGGTGGCACAGGGGTTAAAGTCTCATCGCTATCAAGCTGTTGCCAGCTACTGTGGCCTGAGTTGGGTCCCTGGCCAGAAAGCTGGGGGATATGGAATGTCGGACCTCTTCTGTCTTGCCCACTGCTCCCCTTAGCATTGTCTTTCATTAGATCCACCTGTTCTGATCCCCACTCTTGTCTCTGGTGAATCCTCTCACCCCCCCACACCTCTGGCCTACACCCCAGTTCTTATATACATGAATAAATAAAAAATAAATCTTAAAAAATACTTCAATAATTTTAATCATTTTAGTTACCTGGAAGTTTCAATAGTTCTATAAAATGTTCACAGGAAAATGTCATTTTGCTTTCTGTATTTGGACCCCAAGCTAGCTGATCTAGGAGGAAATCACTTACACAGCACTATTGGTAGATTGATTTCACATAGCAAACATTACTTGAGAATACAGATGTTGTTTATGATATATACAGTTTATAAATAACTATCAGATTGAAGGATATTGCCTTAATGTGTCACGTGGACATTTTATTAACCAAAATAAAAGGGGGTTGAGGGGTGGGAGAGAATACTTCACCTCAAAGATTCAGATTAAAAAGAGGTGGTAAAGAATCAAAGTCAGAACATGGTAACTTATCTTAGGGAAGAAATATATATGCACTAAACATTTTATAGAAGAGTATTATAGTCCTTCATGTACTCAAGAATTTTTAACTGGTTGTTTCTATGCTCAAGCTATGAGATAATCTCTTGCACATACATGCTGTTTCATAATGTTACATCAGCAGTTTCTTTTAGATGTGTCCCTACCCCAGGTGGTTTTGTTAACCATTGCCTCCTAGAAATGTGTTTCTAAACAGACTGATTTATTGTTTATTATGTATATCCTCAGAAGTCTAAGCCTTTAAGAATAAAGTTCGTAAAAAGACAATAATTATCCACCTCTCATCAAAAACTACCTTTGGGTAGGATTTACATTATATTGCAATTTATTGGGAATTCTTCACTTCTTCCCACTATGTTTTGAATATCAGGCTACACTCAAATACAGGAGACTCCACAGACGACAACTGTGCTAAAATACACCAAAATAGCCAAATAAAGGTAGACTTCAAGTAAGAACGTTTTTGGAACTGAAGTCAAACATTTTCTGGGAAGACCTTCTTTTATCTATCTTCATTGGCATGATAGATCATGAATTAGTACTAGTTTTGTAAAGTGTATGAGAAATAAATATTATTATTATGATTTTTATGATTTCCTTCCCCTCTTAGTCAATAAACTTCAAAATGCTGCCTTGTGGAGAAAAAGATTAAATTATCTTTTTTTTGTCCAGTTTCCCAAAGGATAGATGTAAAGTAATACATTTCAAGGATTTGTAATTTGTTTTTTAGGTTGCCTTGAGGAGACTTGAACAATGCTAAAATAATTTTTGGTTGCTTTCTTTGCTATGTGATTTCACCATTGGCTTCATAAGTAAGGCTAACATCAAAAAACCCTTAGAAAGTGACTAGTTATCTGGCTCTCATTCTTCTACCAGGATCCTATACATTTGATTTGGATTTGTACTCTGGTGAATTGTCCACGCACTTCTGCCTGTGAGTTCTGTGGGGTTGAAAATGGCTTGAAGACTAGGAATCGACTTTTCCTTGACTTACTATTTGTCTTATTCATTGGACGAAGGAATCAATAAGTAAATCACCAAGTTTTGCTCAGCATTCATTCACTGCCAATCTAGGAGGAAGAGGTTCTGTGTGGTGGCCATAGAGTGACATCCTGAGCACAGTTGTCTCCTCTGGTATTACTTGTTGAAAAGGAGCCCCTCAGTGATGTTTATGCACATTATAAAGGGTTAGCTCCTGAATCTGAATTAATTTTTTCATGAATTCCTGGTAAGAAGAAACCCTTGCCTTAGCAGAAGGATTATACACCTGGCCTGTGTTCCAGACCCATCAGCTACATAAGGGCTGAAAACTCTGTGTACAGTGGGGTGGGGAACTGAACACTCTGGCCCTTTGTTGCCACCTCAGCCCAGAACCTTCATAGTACCCGCTATACAGCTGATCAGATTTGGAGATCTGATCTAACCCCACTCTCCCCTGGCTCTAGATGGTCCTCTTCGGAAGACCCATCAGCATCTTAAGAAAACAGATTCCTCAGAGATCCTTGAGGGAGACTATATCTAGAACAGATAAGCAAAGTGATTTTAGAACAGTCATTCCATCCACTGTGATTCCAAAACAACCAGTGGAAAAGTGATAAAAGTGAAAATTCATTTTCATGCAACTGGTTTGATTGCTTTAGGGAATTGACTATATTTGGTCTAGAACTGACTTTTCTCATTGTATGAGCCAACATTCCCAAGGAGAATTTAAATTAGCTATATCATCACAGCATGGGAATGGCTGAGCACTGCACCAAGGTCTATTTTCACTTGATTAGATGTGTATTTGTTATATAAAAATAGAGCAAAAATATGACTCTGCCAGAAGCCGCTCCTACATCATAGTGTAAGAATTAGATAGAATTTCTTTAAATTGAAAAACTGCATGCTTATTTTGTTTTCACAGCTGTCAGCTTTTTTAATGTTTATTTTTTCCCAGTTGGTTGTTATTTATTTTGCTTATTATTTAGGAGAATTTACTGGTAGCAAAATGTGCTTGTTGGCAACCCTAAAAGAGGAAGTCCTCTATTCTGTTAATTTGTGGTGGATAGAGATGGATATGTTCAGATAAAATGAAAACTGCAAAGTTTACTCCAAACACAGGCCAGATTTCCTCATATTTAAATGGATAGATTTTCTTCCCTTGGTCACAGACTTCTACAAGACCTGCTTTCTTCTGGGACCAGAATATATATATGCAGTATTAAAATTCCTCATGAAAGGACAGTTTTGAAAGTCATCCAACTTAAAAAAATCTCTTTAGGAACCATATTTTCTACTTCAAGCCATGTGAAACAAAATTTCAAAACCTACTATCCCTTCACAGATTGCACACATATGCAGAAATAGGGATAGAAACACATTATCCCCACTGTAGCAACTGCAAACCAGAAGGTACTTCTCAGAGGAAAAGAATGTCCAGGTTATATGAATGGAATGAAGCCACTTAAGAAAATGGTCAATTATGGAATGTTCTGTGCATAAGTATGTCCATTAATTAAGAAATGAACTGAAATTACTAATGGATTTCATAATGGCCACCAACCAGCTGCCAGTTGGCCGTAGCTTGGTGACAGATGGTAGTCACTGATCTGGACTAGATTTGACCTAGAGATAGTTCATCATTTATTAAATTGCAGTCCAAATAAAATTCCATGCATTGCAGCATTTCACCATTATGTCTCACAGTGAGATGCACTGATAGCTTTCCTTATCTGTCACCCCTGCTGCAGACAGCAAACTCTTCAAAGGCCTTAAACATAACACTCAGTAAAGAAAGTCCATAATACCTTGCAAGAGAAGGAGGGAGGAGCAACTTGAAAGAACACCACTTGAATGAGGCATAAGGTAAAATGGGAACTCTGTTTTGTACTAATCTGGTTTGTTACCTCCCAGAGGAGATATTTACTTCTCCCCCACACACACCCCTTTATTTAATCACGTTCCTCATTTACACAGCAACTGACACGTAGTGATTCTGGGGTTCTGCTTTAATCCATCAATATATCTCCAGTATCCTCAGAGCTGAAGAGAGCTGCTAAAGACTGACCACAGAACCTGCCTACATAGGGCTGTTGCATAAAAAGTCACTGGAGAGGGCACAATAGCAGTTCCAACTATTATCACCACACACATAGCTTGAGTGTTTGGGAAAATTAACCTTAGCAGTGCTTTGGGAGGAGAAGGTTCATAAAGACTGGAGGGTAGAGAGAAAGGTGGGAATCCTACAGTTAAAAATTCATGTAGAACCTAGAAATTCATAGAGATGACATAAGGATATAAGTCTGTTCAAAACTCCTTCATGTAATATGCAGTAGATCATTGTCAAAACTCTTTGTAGCTTCCTGTCCTATTCAATGATATCTACAGGATGTGCTTTAATACAAGATGTATACAGTCAAGAAGCAAAATTATGATATTGGTAAGTGATATTTGGCCATTGTAAGGCTATTTTACTTATTTCAAAAAAGCAGAATATTTACACATATTTAACACATTATGCTAACCTTTGTATTTTAAAAAAAAAGACTTCTTGTTGGGCCTCCCTGGTGGCGCAGCAGTTGAGTGCTGGGTTGTGAAGCTGCCTGCAGCCTCTGCAGCACCGGTTTGATCTCCAGCCGCAGGGCAAGGATCCCACATGGCTCTGGCTCACAGACCTCTCCTGCTGCGCCCGCTGCTCCCTCAGCAGTGTCCCTCTGCCTGTTCTGCTCCCTGCTCTGGCTCTGGTGAATACTCTCATCCTCCTGTGCTTCTGACTGTTCCCAGTGCTTGTATGAATAAATAAATCTTTAAAAAAAAAAAGACTTCTTGTTTTAGCTGGAGCAGTGTGCTTCTCATCCATGTCCACTGAAAGCCCATAAAATGTAGAGTGGATTGAGGAGGGATTCATCAGAGATTTGGGGGGAAGGCCAACAGAGGCCTGACCAGGGTAAAATTTCTTTGTACTCTCATGCTTCATGCTAAAGCTGATTTCCAATTTTGCATTTGAGTGCAGAGAAAATCCATTTTTCTATGGATTGAAAGAATGATTAAGATTGTTCCACTATATAAAATGAATTCTGAAAAAAGATGTGTCATTATTATCATACAATTTTGTGAACCTCTCTGGATATTTCTGTACCAAACTTTGACAAATACAGGTCTAATCCAAATTGCTTAGTTAATACTTACAAACACTTTGGCCCAAAGAGTTTAAGAGTGTAACTTGCCAGGACATATCCTCTGAACTAACTGTGTCCTACTATTCTACACCTGTCTGTTTCATTCAGTCTTACTGCTTCGTGCCTCATCTTCTCATTTCTCATGTTTAGTCTAATTCTCCTTCTATGTTCTTCCAATTCACAACCTCATTCTGCTTTTGAGTTTTCTGTTGTAGACTTTGGTAACTCTTTGCCTGACCCAGTTTTCAACTTTACTGTTCTTGAATCGTAGCTTGCAGGGGACTCACCACATTTTGAGATCCCCTAGCAGGTATCTATTCAGGACTTTAGGACCGGCTGGTTACAGCTGAGTATGTAACTGTGTGTGAGTCGGCAATGGAGAACCAGACCAACAGCAGAAGCCAGACAGCTGAGCAGTGGGACAATTAATAAAAAGAATGAAAATAATGACAATGGGACTGGGACAAAACACAAAACAGATTGGAATGCAGAGACCCAATGAACAAGGAAAGGAAAAGAGGCCAGGACAGTTTGAGAAAGCCCAGCATAAGCAAAGGCCCACTCCCCAGAGAGCAGGGGGAAAGCATATGCCCAAAAGAGGCACAGCCTAGAGCAAGTTAGATTGGGGAGGGGTCAGTAGGGAAAGAAACTATGTTGAGGGACTTGTATAATGAAGTATAATGAAGTTGTACTAAGTATAATGAAGTTGTACTAAAAAGTTGAAACATGGGGTAACACGATGAAATATGTTATTTTATGCTGCATAGGAAAGCTTCAAATTGACCTTAATAGCTGAAGGAACTATATTCTATCTATGGCTTTTTATTTTTTATATTTTACAGCCTTGGGGAAGAAAGACTGTAAATATTTTTGTAGTCTCTGATATTATAAGAACTTGTTCCCAGAGTTTGTGGCAATAGGGTGGACACTGGCTTGGACACAAGTATGTGGAATCCATTTCAATAAGTATTATTTAAAATACTCAAAGTTCTTTTGCTGAAAAAACATGCCACTGCAGAATCACTTAAAAATATTTACATATAGACCTAAACTCCAAACTGCTGATGGCAATTTTAAATGGAAAGCTGAAAGCTGTTTCTCTCCCTTTTTATTGGACTATTATTAACCAGTCAGAAAGCCTAGCAGTTCATTTATCAGAGAAAAAAGAATGTATATAAATGCCTGACAGATGAAGGCTATAGCCACAATGTTATGACTTTATTTGAGTTACATTATATAGACAAAGCATGCTGATCCATGGGCCTGGAGAGTTACTGCCCTGTTACCTACGGTAACAGTCAGATATTTTCCTCATTACTTAATAATACCAGATCTCAAATAAGCATCACAACATGAAAAACAGATGTTAAAATGTGACACTCAAGGTCAGGTTACACCAAATACTTCTTAATTTTTAAGTGCCTGGTTACTCCTCAAAAATTGTCTTGAAATTTTTCACAAGATTTTGTTGGCTTTGGTTGCAGGTTTTAGAGTTTTAATACATGAGACATAAATAGGAACTTGACTTGTTATTAATCAAAGTGGCAATAAAATAGGGACAAACTGGTTTTTATACTAGAATGCTCATTACTTTACAGGAAATGTGATTTTATGCAAATGACCAAAAGCAAAAGCATGGTTTATATATTTACTTCAATAATTTTATTTGCATTTTCCTCTTAATATATCAAATAGTCTTTTATATTTATTTAAGACATGACTTTCATTGTAAATAGAAAACTTTTTATGAGTGTGCCATTAAAGATTATATATTTTAAAGAAAACTGAAATGTATGAATAAAAAGAGAAGAAAATAAAATTTTCATCATGGCACCACTCAGTAATCACCTCTAACAAAAATTTAGTTGTAGCTTTTTTCCTGTTTATTCATATCTATATATCTGTAATTACACAGAGATTTTTTTCCTTCGAAAATAGAATCAAAACATGCAGTAAAGATCTCCCCATGACAATTATTCTTTCTCTATACCATTTTTATGTTATGACCGAAGACAGTTCCCTTATGTGGATATACTATGATTTGTTTAACTAATAACTGATTTCTGAACATTGAAATTATTCTCAATGTCTTGGTTTCATAAATATTATGGCAATGAACAAATGTGTAGCTTAATATATCTAGACATTCTCAATTATTTCCTCAGTATAAATTCCAAGAAGTGAAATTTGTGGGTCAAAAGGATGCATGCTTTAAAAGCTTTGGTTATAACTGCTAAACTGCTTCCAGAAAGATGGTATATATTGCTATTATATTGTTATATTCCCACCAGAGGTGAGTAGATGACATTTTTTCGTTATATTGTTTCTAGTTTGCACCCCTACTTCCTTGATCTTGAGACACTCTCCCCCACCACACACACATTTTAACAGTCTTAAAATCAACCTTGTTTTATAATGGATGGACTAGCATAGTATAAGTGGTGCTTTTTTTTTTCATTTTTTAGGGATTATATATATATATATATATATATATAGTTGCATCATATAATTAATGTCTAAAATACCATAAAGTATGGTATTTTCTTTTATATGTTATTGTTGTCTTTAGCACAGATTTTAGTTTCATATAGCCAAATGGCCTTTTCTTTGGCTGTCAGGCTCATGATAATCTTAAGTAATAAATATTCACCTATGTTTTCTCTTATTATATATATAATTTTTAATATATAAAAAATACTTTTTCACAAATGAATTAGCCATTATTTATTTGTAAATAATTTTATTTTGCTTATCTATCATGCTTAAAGTTTATTTGATTCAAATATTTGTCATGTTTACTATTTCACTATTCTAAGCACATGAAGAATTTAATAGACTTTTGTTGATTGATTCATAAAATTTGTAGAAGCATGATGTAGATTTTGACTTGACTTAAGTGGAAGTCACAGTTTAGGGCTTCTGAAGAGATTATAGTTAGAGTCAAAACACTACTCAGCCATCTTTGCTCTTTGACTTATCACTTCTCCAATCCTATAATAGATAATAGAACCCAGCAAACTAAGAACTACTGTTTCTCTTGCTGGTGACCATTCTTCTGGCCTGGAATCAGGGGCGAGGAGTTATTGTGCAGAACTAGAAAGTCACTCTGTTTTCAGTTCTCAACAAAATTCCACAGAAGTATTGATAGCCGACCAGGGCAACCTGCTAAACTCAGAAACACAGTCTTCACCCAGCTCAGCAGCTTGAGTTCACAAGTTCATCTTTTATAATGGCCACGTCCAGTCAAAGCACTCAACTAAAACACTTGATAAGCAGCTGATCTGTGCCTAGCACTAATGACAAACAGATGGGTACAAACATGTTTCTCCCTTCAGATAACCAAGCAGTGAGAAAAAAGATAAGTCAATAAAAAGTGTTATAAAATTCAATCTTTAGTTTACCCGTGTATAGTGGGAGAACACTAGAAGAACAAAGAAGTAAACAATGATCCAAGAAGAAGGAAGGGGGGCAAACACACACACACACACGCACACACACACATGGAGGAATAACCTGAAGAATCCAGGGAATCTGAAGATGCAGTTGAGAACAACCTAACAAGCTGAGGGGTATATACCACTACGATGTTTTTGAGGAAACTACAAACAGACCAGTGGTCAAACTCATTGAAATGAGAGCGAGGCTTTCAGTTTCTGAGAACACTGAAAAGGTATGAGAAGATACAGTTAGAATGTGGAATTAGGATTGACAACTGATTGAACGTGGAGAGGGAGGATCAGGGAAAAGTTTGAGCAGATTATCATTTTGAAGCTTGTGGCCCTGACAGTATGCTTGTGCCCATATGTAGGTGTAGAGGCAGGAACAGACACAGTGCAGGTTTTCTATGATCCAACAGACTGGGTAAAGGAGGAGTCAGAGCCCTCAGTGGCTTTTTGCAGGCTTTTATTGGGGTTTACCAGGGACACAGCAGGCAGGGGTACTGGGGGGCCGGGAGGCTGGCAGGCATCCCAGCAAGTCTTCACTCTATCTGGGCTCTCAGGCCTTTTCTCTCTCTCTCGGCTTCTGCTTCTCCTAGCTTCTTTCTCGGCTTCTGCTGGCATCCACATGACGCTGCCCTTAAAAGCTGAGTCTTAGCCCAGGTGAATCCCATCTACCTATGCCCACTCCCTACTCCAGGTGCCCGCCATCAGGCATGCATTCAGGACCTCAAGGATCCATCATCTACCCTGATGACGGGAGGGCAGAAAAGCCTGGCATTTTTCCTTAGGTAAAAGTATCAGGCTTTTCTGCCCTCCTGCCATCAGGATAGATGAGGGAACCCTGTGGTCCTGAATGCATGCCTGATGGCGAGCACCTGAAGTGGGTACACCTGGGCTGAGAGATTGAGTTTATAATGGCGGCATCACGGGGATGCCAGCAGAAGCTGAGAGAGAAGCAGAACCATGAGAAGAGCAGAGAGAATGTGAGAGAAGGCCGGAGAGCCCAGAGTGAAGGCTTGCTGGGGCCTGGGAGGCCTGTCAGCTTTCCGGCCCCCCAGCACCCCTGCATGCCGTGTACCTGGTAATCCCAATAAAAGCCTGCAAAAGCCACTGAGGACTCCAGGAATCTGACTCCTCCCTTACCCCGTCTGCTGGGATCATAGAAAACCTGCACTGTGTCCTTCTTGCCCCTACACCATACATTTGCAACAGTGTGATATAGGTTACAGGTTTCCTGTCCCACCGTAGGCAGGGTGGTATTGGGCAGGGAGGAGAGGCTAGAAAAGACTGGGGGAAAGAAAGGACTGGGAAGGAGCTGTGCTTACTTCTTGGCCTTGGGCTATATCACAGGGACTTGGAGGACATAGAAAGAGACACTTGAATGAGACAGAGACATAGGTGATACCTATGGGGAAGCTGACAGTGGCAGGCTTTATCTTGACTTGTATTTTGATTTTGCTCTTTTTCTTCCAGACTTGCCTGGCCCCTTCTTCCCCTTTCCTGTGGTTCTCCATCAGAAGGTGCCTTAGACTTGTTGCAAACTTTTGAGCCTCAGTGGCCCTTCTTTGGGCCAACCCCATTTGGCTGGGTATTTACCCACAAGGGGATGTGTAACTTCGTTTGTTTCATAGGGAAACTATTTTAACTGCCCTTTTTTTTTTTTCCTCTAATATACACTGGTTGTATTAAATATCTTTTCCAGGGAAGGTTTTACACACTAGGGTATGTTTTTATGTGGTGGATGGCAGAATGCATTTAAAGCAGGCAGATCTGTGGGGCCTGGGTTGCCTCTCATCCCCTCCACTACAAGATTGGGATAAAAAGACACAAGAGGATGGACAAAGCTAAATTCAATTTTAGATATGTTGAGCTTGAACTGCTGTAGGATATTCTGAGTATATAGCTGAATATATACAAATCTGAAGTTCAGGGGATAGCGAGTCACATCCAACTGTAAATCACTTTGCTCATTTTTTCCCTAGTGAAAGCACCCTGGCTGAAGAATAAGAGTTGCACTTTTCATTTATTTTTTTGCTTGTTTGCTTGTTATGTAGGGGGGATAAGTGTTCATGGATGGAGCATGCTATAGGGTGACATTGCTTTCATCTTGAAGTCAAAGACACTGGGTTCCTAAAAGGCAGGAAAGAGATGCCAGGAAATAGGAGAAGGGGCTTTAAGAAGGCAGCAAAAGCAGGCCAGATGTTCTTTGCAATTGCAAATATTAGGTCACATGGCAAAATATCCCCATCCAAGCTTCTATATCACCAATTCCGTTGTTTGCTTCACTGCCATAAATGATTCATCCTTTGCTACACAAATTGAATGAATTAACTGTACTAGGCTGTTTAAGTCAAGAATGACTTAACTGTACTAGGCTGGTCTGCTTTTACAACAAAGGAGAGATTTTATTTTTAAAAAAACTAGTGTTTCGTTAGAATTAAAAGTGTGATATTCATAATCCAACTCATATCCTTACACTTCTTCTTTCCCAAACAATCTTAAATCCTGGCAGGTGGGAGAAGGAGGAAACAGCTTCACAGTTCACTTGGTGGGTAGTCCTGTGATTTGTTCCCAATTTCTGGACTGGGGTGACATAACTGCAGTGTGAATTAGACTTTTCCACCATTACACCAGGTCAAAAGTAACATTATCCAAGGTGGGAGTTTAAATTGATAAATTGCCTTTGTGAAAGGAGGAAATAACGGATGGGCACTACACAAGTATTATTTCACATACATATTATTTTTATGTATTATCCTGTAGAGTTTGACTTTTAAAAATTCAAGCAGTTTTTAACTTCCTCCAGGGTATAACAATAGACTTTAAACAGGTCCAAAGTCAAATTTGCTTCTGAGAACAAGTGTTTGTGTTAATGTGACTTAATTGATAACAGCCAATGTAAACCCCATTATTTAAGACCTATGCATTACTAAACAATTTTATTAAATAATGGAGAAGAACTTAAAAAAAAAAGGAACCCACATAGCACATGGTTTTCATTTGGGGAGTAAGAGCTGGAGAGAGACTATGCTCTGAGGTTGACTTCATGGCTTCAGGCAAAACTGGGAGATTAAACAGAAACTATAGCAGAACCATAGTTCTCTGTTTTTTAGAGACACTGAACTCAGTATATGAAAAATCTCAGGAAATCTTTTGAGTATTTTGGGAAGGGATTTTGGGGAAGAGAGAGTGATTAGTAAGCAGTTATATTTCTTATGTTTAGGGATTTTTTTTTCAATCTTTAATAGCTGATATTAACCATATAATATCATGGAAAGTAAAGTTTAATATATTAAGTGTATTAATTTGGCTGGTTTTCTACGTGGCAAAAGAGAGGTCATGACAAATGATATCTCCTGATATGGTCAAAATGTGTCCTTTAAAAGGGTAGAAGAATATGAAGAAAAGTGTAAAACACGATGCAAGGATGTGGGACTGGGGATGGGAGTTGGAGGTCAGGGACTGGAGTTTAAAGGAATAATTATTTGAAGAAATAATTCAAACAACTTATATTTTACAGACAAATGCTCACATTGGCCACTGCTAGGTGCCTAAATGCATAGCAGGATTTACATGTGCCACAGGCTATTAAAATAGAATTACTTCCATCTTCAATTACTTTTCATTAAGCCCCAAAAGTTAAACACAAAATAACTTGATATGATTCTAGACCATCTCTGTAGGATTTCTGAGGTGGTGGTAAAAATTGGTTTGCAATCCTTAACTCAACATCCACCTCTTGATTACAAAGAGAATGGTGATTTTTATTATAATAACAACCTTCAATCATGTAATAATCTTTCATCCCTCAAACTTAGTGAGGCCTGAAGAAGACAACTAAGAAAAGAATGGATGATTATTATACTTACAGGATGCAGAGTCTGAGGCTGAATAAAAGCTGACAAGCCTGTTGATCTTTATTTTTACTTTATTATAATTAGTCTTTTTCCTGGTCCCTTATTTAGGTTTTCTAAATTCCTGCTATGAGGGGGAGGGGAGGAAGGATTGGAGGTCAAAATGGGGGGGGGATTGTATGGGGAATATAAACAAGATGAAAATGCACACATTCTGCAAAAATGAAAAATGATGTAAAATATATAAAATAAAATAAAATATAAAAAAAAAACCTGACAAGCCAGCTGCAGATGAGGCACTACTGAACCAAGTTTCCTGCAGTTGGGTTTTCTGAGCAGAAGACACTCAGAATAACCCGTGAAAGCATGTCCACTTTGAGCAGTATCCAAACTTAGAAAGAGTCTATACCAGATCACCCAACACCAGTCAGATAAGACTTTTCTCTGTCCTACTCTCTTGGGTTCCTCTCCCAGAGGGGAGTTGGGGTGAGGGGTGGGGCACAAATGACACATAAGGAAATGGATCAGAATCCAACGTTACATCCTTTATCTGACCCGACCGTACAGCAGACTTCTGAATTGAAGTGGGTCTGAACTGGGGAAAATAGGAGATTTCTTATGAAAAAAAGTTCAGGGATTTTATTAATCTACTGTAATGGCCAATATGAATTACATTTCAGATGAATCTTGTCATTGAAAGTGATGTGGGAGACTCTTTATTATCAGATCACTGAAAAAGCTATGGGTCTTCCCAGCAGTAGGAAAAATCCCAGGGCTTAAAATAATAAAGATGTGTCAATATCCTCTATGTCTGCTTCTAACTTTAACATTAGGGAGATGTAAGGTCTCTATTTGCCATCTGAGCAAGAGCTTGCAACCCGTGAGGAATATTAAGGAGCTGAGCAGTGAAAAATGTATGATCCACCATCTTTTCTTCCCAGGATAACATATAACCAGTAGTCCTACTAAATATAGCAAGTAAATATGTTTCCATTTCATATGGCCTGCATTTCTTTGCAAGTAAGTTGCATACTCAAAGCAAGTCTTACATGGTCCTGTAGGATAAGTGATTATCAGGCTTTTTTGCCCTCACGCCATTAGGATTAATGATGGATCCCAGTGGGCCTAAATGCATGCCTGATGGTGGCACTTGGAGTAGGGTGTGGGCATGCATAGATGGGCACACCTAGGCAGAGATGGAGCTAATAAGGGCAATGTCACGGGGACGCCAACAGAACAAGTGAAGAACGAAAATGAGCAGAGAAAGAGTAGCAGAAGCATGAGAGAACACCAGAGAGCCCAGAAAAAGTGAAGACTCGCTGGGGCTGGGAGGCCTGCCAGCCTCCTGGCCCCCCAGTACCCCTGTCTGCCTTGTACCTGGTAAAAGATCATTAAAAGCCTGAAAAAGCCACTGAGGGCTCCAGGACTTTCCTTTACCGTTCTGCTCGGATCATAGAGATCCTGCTCTGTGTTCTTCCTGGCACTACAATCCTAACTTCTCTTTTTCTCTACAGAGCCAATTGGCAGTTTCCCTTCCACATATATTATGCTATTGGAGATTGATGCAACAACCTATACAATTTTTTTTAAGTTTGTTTTTTTTTATTATTTATACAGGAACTGGGGTACAGTCAGAAGCATGGGAGGGTGAGAATTCACCAGAGACAGAGCAGGAAACAGAACAGGCAGACAGAGTGAAGACACTGCTGAGGGGAGCAGCAGGCAAGGCAGGAGAGGTCTGCTGCACTATGTGGGTTTCTCCCTGGCCAGCGGGGAATCGAACTGGTGCTGCAGAGGCTGCGGACACCTTCGCAGCGAGGCCCTCAACCGCTGCGCCACTAGGGAGGCCCACAATTTTTTTTTAAATCAACTTACTTTTCCAATATAATGTGAAATATACACTGGTTTTTATATCTACTGGTGAAACACAGTATGCTTTATATGGCTAGCAAGTGCAGTTGCTCTGTTCTGATAAATTTGTATATGTTGGCGAGGATGTGGAGAAAAAGGAACTCTCCTGCACTGCTGGTAGGAGTGCAAACTGGTCCAACCACTATGGAGAGCTGTGTGGAGATTCCTCAGCCTACTAAAGATAGAGATTTCATATGATCCAGCAATACCACTCCTAGGGATTTACCCAAAGGACACAGAAACATTAATTAAAAAGGGCACCTGCACCCCTATGTCTATAGCAGCACTATTTACACTAGCTAAGCTTTGGAAACAACCCAAATGCCCAAAAATAGATGACTGGATCAAGAAGATGTGGTATGTATACACAATGGAATATTACTCAGCAATCAAAAAAGATAAACTCATGCAATTTGAAGCAACATGGATGGAGCTGGAAGGGATCATGCTCAGCGAAATAAGCCAGAAAGGAAAAGAAAAATACCGGATGGTCTCACTCATAGCAGAAATCTAGAAAACCTAAATAAGAGACCAGGAAAAAGAGTAACTATAATAAAGAAAAAATCAAAATCAACAAGGAACTATAATCCAGAGACACACTATGGAGGGGACGGGGAGAGGAGGGATTGGAGTCAAAATAAGGGGGGTGCAATTGTATGAGAAATATAAAAAAAAAACTTTAAAAAAATGAAAAAAAATTGTGGTTAAAAAGATGTAGGTATACTTTTTATCAACTTATTTCCCTCTTTCTCCATTAGTAGTCCCTATTTTAAAAAAAGCATGTCCTCAAAGTCACAAAATGATTAACAATTTGTATAAAATAATCTGAATGCTCAATTATTGCTTCATCATTCAAAATCCCTGTTGTAGGGTAAGGTAAAAAACATCAGGCTTTTCTTCCCTCCCGCCATTAGGCTTGATGATAGAACCCTGTGGTCCTTAATGCATGCCTCATCGTGGGCACCTGGAGTAGGGTGTGGGCATGCATCAGTGGATACACCTGTGCTGAGAGTCTGGCCTAATAAGGGCAGCATCACGGGACACCAGCAGAACCATGAGAGGAGCAGAGAACAAGGCCACAAGAGAACGCTAGAGAGCCCAGAGTGAAGACTTGCTGAGGGCTGGGAGGCCTGCCAGCCTCCTGTCCCCCCAGTACCTCTGCCTGACATGTGCTTGGTAAGTCCCAATAAAAGCCTGAAAAAGCCACCAAGGGCTCTAGGACTCTCTCCTTTACCCCTTCTGCATGAATCATAGAGATCCTGCTCTGTGTCCTTCTGCCATTACATTTGGCGTAAGTCGGCAAGATAATCTGAAGCAGGCAGGTATGGAGCCCTCCGAAGACCTCTGAAGGGACTGAGGAGTATCAGACTGAGAGCCTGTGACAATGCTGGAGGCGCCATGGCAGCATAGGAAGTGGACAAGGTCTGGGAGCTGCAGGAGGAGACCTCACCTGGAGCAGGAGACAGACAGCCTATGGGGACCAGCCCATGACTCCTGAGGCAGCAGAATCATTGGGGAAGAAAGGACCATGATTCGGAGTTCATTAGTGCTGATGCAGGGCAAGGCCAATGGACTTGGACTGACAATCCCGCCAGAAGGCGGAGGAACCTTGGCAGGTTGATGTGTTTTGGGGACCCTGGGGGTGGATGGTTTCATTTGCAAACCCCAGGAGTTAAAAATCAAGGCATGGCCGGTGGGCCTTGGTAGAAGAGCCCACAGTTGGTTGAGGGAGGAAGCCCTTGCCAAGTTCTCTGCAGCTAGGCAGAGAAAAAGCCAACTTAGAAAAGCAAAAGCTGATGCTATGGGCTTCCCCTGGTGGTGCGGGCTGTTGAGCACCATGCTGTGAAGCTGTCCACAGCCTCTGCAGCACCAGTTCAATCCCAGCCAGCTGGCAAGGGTCCCACATGGCGCGCAGACCACTCCTGTCTGGCCCGCTGCTCCTTTCAGCAGTGTATTTTGTCAGTCTGCCTGTTCTGTTCCCCTCTCTGTCTCTAGTGAATCCTGTCACCCTCCCGCACATCTGGCCTGTACCCCGGTTCTTGTATAAAATAAATATTAAAAAAAAAAAAAAAAGCTGGTGCTAAGATTGAGAAGCCCTGAGTGGATGTTAGGCAGCCTAAGTATGCTGAAGAAGGCCAGTGAGTCTTTTAAAATCACCTGTAGGTGATGCCCTGCTCATTGTTGAGGGAGGGTGAGGAGCTGAGGAACCCGTCCCTGGGGGATGGGTGGGGAACGTGGCTTGTGATGGAGCTCACAGCCGAAGAGGGGACCCAAGAGAGGTCACATGTGGAGTCTACATCCACGGATCCCCAACCCATGTGCTTGTGCAGTGGGTTGGCCTGGGTGCAGGGGTCTGCGTGTCGCATTGGTAGCTATGAAAGCCGACTGTTGCAGCGAACGCAGACAAACCCTGAGGGTTGGGCGATTACAAATCCCCAACAGTATAGAATCACCAATCCAAGAGTGAGTGCATCCTGGGGGTGGATGCAGTGTATGGTGTAGGGAAAGGTAAAAAGTATTAGGCTTTTCTGCCCTCCTGCCATTAGGATAGATGACAGAACCCTGTGGTCCTGAATGCATGCCTGATGGCGGGCACCTGGAGTAGGGTGTGGGCATATGTAGATGGGATTCACCTGGGTTAAGACTGGGCTTATAAGAGCGGCGTCATGGAGATGCCGGCAGAAGCAGAACCATGAGAAGAAAAGATGCAGAGAGAATGCCAGAGAGCCCAGATAGAGTGAAGACTTGCAGGGGGCTAGGAAGCCTGCCAGCCTCCCGGCACCCCAACACCCCTGCCTGCTGTGTGCCTGGTAAACTCCAATAAAAGCTTGCAAAAGCCACCGAGGGCTCCAGGACTCCTCCTTTACCCTGTCTGCATAGAATCATAGAGAACCTGCACTGTACCCATTCCTGCCCTTATAATGCTTGTGGCAGAGACCACAGCCAGAGAAGGCCATCAGGCTTCCTGGCCATGTGATAGCAGATGCCTGAGTGGTTCCCCCCTCACATGAGCCGTGCCAGGCCCCCCAGTACCTCTCCCTACCATGTACCTGGTAAATCCCTATAAAAGCCACCGAGGGGGTCTCCCCTGGTGGTGCAGTGGTTGAGCGCTGGGCTGCAAAGCTGCCCGCAGCCTCTGCAGCGCCAGTTCAATCCCTGTCTGGCCGGCGAGGGTCCCACATGGCGCGCAGACCTCTCCTGCCCAGCCCGCTGCACACCTCAGCAGTGTTTATTTCATCGGTCTGCCTGTCCTGTTCCCTGCTCTGGCTCTGGTGAATTCTCTCACCCTCCCGCACTTCTGACTGTACCCAGTGCTTGTATAAAAAAATAAATAAATCTTAAAAAAAAAAAAAGGCCACTGAGGGCTCCAGGACTCTCTCCTTTTACCCTGTCTGCTCGAATCATAGAAATCCTGCTCTGTGTCCTGCCATTACACCTGTCTACAAAGCACAGAACTGGCAGTTTATATAATTGTTATAGACTGAATGTGTCCTCCACCAAGATTCATATATTGAAATCCTAGTGTCCAATGTAATAGTATTAAGGCCTGTGGAAAGTAATTAAGTGTAGAGTAAGAAATTATCAGGTTGTTCTGCCCTCCCGCCGTTGGCATTGATGATGGATCCCTGTGGCCCTGAACGTGTGCCTGAATGCAGGCACTGGGAGTGGGGTGTGGGCATAAGTTGGTGGGTACACCTAGGCAGAAACAGGGCTTATAAAGGCAGCGTCACAGGGAACCAGGAGAAGAATGAGAGAGAAGCAGAAGAGAGGCGAGATTACGAGAACTCCAGAGAACCGAGAAAAAGTGAAGACTTGCTGGGGGCTGGGAGGCCTGCCAGCCTCCTGGCCCCCCGCCACCCCTGCCTGCCGTGTATATGGTAAACTCAATAAAAGCCTGAAAAAGCCACTGAGGGCTCCAGGACTCTCCTTTGACCGTCTGCATAGGGTCATAGAGATCCTGCTCTGGGCCCATCCCACCCCTACATTAGATCATAAGGGTAGAGCCCTCACGAATAGCATTAATATCCTTATAAGAAAAGACTCAAGAGATGCTTCCTGTCTTCTCTCTCTGACATGTGTGGTTGATAAGAATACAACTTTCTGTAAACTAGGGAGTAGATCTCAGTAGGCAATGGATCTGCCAGCCCCTTGATCTTAGGCTTCTAGCCTCCAGAACTGTGAGAAGTTTAGGCCACCCAGTCTGTGGTATTTTAGTTATAGCAGCCTGAAGTGACTAAGACTGTCATCTAAAGGGCAACAATTTTTTTTCAACTTCAAGTGCCAGCTCCTTCCCTATGATAGGGCTTCCTTGTAAGTCAGGTGGGCTGGCTGAGCCTCCATTTCTACATCTTCCATGTGGTCCCCATTTAAAGGGCGATGGTAAGAACCTAAATGAAAGTGAAAATGCAAAGTCTCTGTCATATGGTGAGTACTACCTAACTGTAGACATTGCAAACTAGTGACCCTCTTATAAACACAAGGGTTTAATCTGAGTGCCACTGTAGGGTAAATGAAGAATCTTAGGTTTCACGCTGTTGACCTCTGTGGCTATCACCTATGCTGTGATTGCAGGAAGCACTTGTGAGTGTGGGCTTGGGGGCACATGTGCCCCACTGTGGACATCTGGAGTATGGTTTCGGCATGCGTAAGCGGGCACACCTGAGCCTGGAGGCTTAGCATGTAAGGGCGGCATCACAGAGAACCAGAGGACAGGGCAGCAGAGGGTGGCAGAAAGGATGAGAGTAAGAGACCATGAGAGAACACCAGAGTGAGCCCAAAGAGAAGGCATAAAGATTAGCTGGGGGCTAGATCTGCCAGCCTCCGGGCCCTCTGGGCCCCCTGCCTGCCCTGCACCTGGTTGCCTCACTACAAATGGTGTAGAAAGATCATTAAAAGCCTGAAAAGCCACCGAGGACTTCAGGATTCTCTTAACCGTCTGCTCAGATCCATACAGAACCTGCCCTGTGCCTGGCTTCCACTACAGCTACCATCCCCAGGTCCCTGCAGCGGTCTCCATTCTGCAGCTCCTATACCTTTGAACTGTGCTTACTGGCCTGGATAAGCATTTGTGATTGCTAATCTCTGATTGAGACTTTTCATTGATCTTGTTAAACAGTGATCCTAACCTCAGTGTCAGCCTACTCAGGCAGGATACCTCTTATTCCTTTATTCCCCACATTCCACTGGCAAGAACTTAACTTTTAGCGCTGAGAGAGCTGTGCCTACACTTGAATACAGAAACTACAGGAAAACCTGGAATTTTTTTTAGACAGTGTCTTTTCAAATAAAAACACTGGAAGGAAATTTTCTTAATATCAGAGCCCAGTGAAAAAATTAATCAAGCAATAATAAAATCACTGGGAACTGGGATGATTTTCAATAAATTAATGTTTATTTCTCCACCCAATTACAATATTCTAGTTTCACTATTTTTTCTTTCTTTCCCCCAACAAGTTTTTAATGTGTGCAGAAAGTTTTTTCTCATCTCTTTTTTTCTTAGGTATGTGTAAGGGCAGGACAGGCCAGAGAGCAGGTTTTCTATGATCCCGCAGACCAGGTGAAGGAGGAGTCAGAGTCCTCAGTGGTTTTTTGCAGGCTTTTATTGGGATTTACCCGGTACACAGAGGCAAGGGTGCTGGGGGGCCGGGAGGCTGGCAGTCTTCCCAGCCCCCAGCAAATCCTCACTCTATCTGGGCTCTCTGGAGTTGGTTCTACTGCTTCTCGGCTTCTCTTTTGGCTCTGCTGGCATCCCCATGATGCCGCCCTTAAAAGCCCAGTCTCAGCCCAGGTGAATCCCATCTACCTATGCCCACACCCTACTCCAGGTGGCTGCCATCAGGCATGCATTCAGGACCGCAGGGTTCCGTCATCTATTCTGATGGCAGGAGGGCAGAAAAGCCTGATACCTTTTACCTAACCTTACAGCATGTTTTAGATTTATCTCTCTCTCTTATCTCTCTCTCTCTCTCTCTCTCTCTCTCTCTCTCTCTCTCTCTCTCTCTCTTGCTCTCTCTCTCACTCTCTGGCTCTCTCTTTCTTTCAACGCATACACATCTTAATCCCTAAAAACATTCCTTGAATCAAGTTCTAGAGGAACGAATATGGAAGAGAAAAAGGATCAGAAAAATCCTCCAAAGATAAGGCCTCTGGGGTGACAAGTTTAAAATCCTCACCCACCCTTGTTGCCCTCTACTCATCATCTGTAAAACAGAAGCTGGACTGGATCTAATCTGTATTCTTTCAATAAACTTTGAGATTAATCACAAATAATTAGCTCCTAAAAACAGAAATGTACGAATGACTTGTTTCTGTGTAAATAAAAGAAAATGGGCCTCCCCTGGTGGCTCAGTGGTTGTGCTCTGTGCTGCGAAGCTGCCCACAGCCTCTGCAGTGCCGGTTCGATCCCTGTCCACCGGCGAGGGTCCCATATGGCACGCAGACCTCTCCTGGCACCCACTGCTCCCCTCAGCAGTGTACTTCAGTCCTTCTGCCTGTTCTGTTCCCTGCTCTGGCTCTGGTGAATTCTTTCACCCTCCGGTGCTTCTGACTACCAAGTGCTTGTACAAATAAATAAATAATAAATAAATAAATAAATAAATACATCTTTAAAAAAAAAGAAAGAAAATGCAAGGATTATTTGTAGTATTATTGCCTTGCATTCCACAACACATTTTGAAATATAATAAGGTGTTCATCTACCAGTCTTCATACAGAGAATGTTTTAGACACCAGGGAGAGGTGGTAGTTACATTGAGGAGTGCAACTTTACAGAGAGGAAAAGTACCTAAAGATGACTTCTTAGAAAGTTTCCTAAGTAAGATTTGTGCTTCTTTTTTCCTGAGAATGATGCCAATGAAGTCTTCAGTATAATACAAACCAGTAATTCTCAAAGTTGTCTTTCCCATCCCTCACTAGCATCAGTACCATCTGGGAACTTGTTAGGTTAAATGTATAAGCCCCAGCCCAGATATCTTAGAAATCCTGAAGGTGAGGACCAGCAACATAAATTTTAAATAGCCCTCCAAGTTATTCTGATGAATGCGGAAGTTGATAATTACTATGTTTTCCTACATAACCATGAAGGTTCCACTACTAAAACTACTATTATAAAGGGAGTAGCCATCATGGAAAAACCATCTACAGGAGGAGCAGCTAGTGCCCATCCATTCAGACCCCCTTAACCAGCCAATGCTACCATCCTCTGGTTGCTTTGAATAATAAAGCTGAGGGTTTATTCGTGTGCTTTCTCCAGTGACTTATTGTTGGTTAGCAGAACAAAGAGAGAAGTTTGGACTGACTGACATGTGGTACTTAAGTCTAGACTCCTTGAAGGGCAGGGCAACTTTGCCCAGTGATCCCCTGCATCAGGCCAAGGCTGGACTTTACCTAAGACCACATTCTGGGGGACTCCTTTTACTTTCCTATCTTGCTTCGCTCACTCTTTATCTTTTTCCTGCAGACTACTCCTACGTTAAGCACGTGCACCCAAATCCATTTCTCTCCTTTTTCTGGGAAAACAGACTAAGACATTTTAATTGTAGTAAAGATTATAAATGATTGCAAAGTTTTTATTAGAGCAGTGGCAAGTGGGAATGGTTATTGTTTGGTGAAGAAAGCAGTTCCCAAATATGGGAATATCTACAAGAGTCCTCTCCAAAGTGTATCAGACTAGACGGTGTTTCTTGTAAACACAGTAAAAATGAAGGTTGAACACTGATGAACCAGATAAGTCCAATGACCATCCAAATTCTAAAAGGTGCATGTCACAACAATCCCTGTACTGTATAAGAGATGTACACTTTTCTTTGTGTTGAATTACAGAAAGAGAAAAGCCAAGAAGTCCCAAAAGGGTAGATGTTCAACTTGAGGGAGACAGGCATCATGCAGGTGAAAAGTCTGAAATATTATGAAGAAAGTAAAGCCAGGGGAGGATATAGAGAGTGCTAACTCAGAGAGTAGGGAATTTACCATGGAGATGAATTTTAGCAGACACTTAAATGCAGTAAGCAAAATTATAGGGATCTCTACAGTGTTCTAGACATAAGCACCCACAAGTGTAAAGACCCTGGGCAGGAACTTGCTTGATGAGGGAGACAGTGGCAGGAGATGAGTTCAGGAGGTATCGAGGGCCCTGGCCATGCAGGGGCTTGCAGGTCATACTGCAAGTTTGATGTGATGAAAAAGAAAGACTTTAAAGTTTCTGAGCATGATTGGAATTCAGCTTCAAAGTCTATCCTTATAGGGAATAGTTGGCAGGTGGAGGCACAAGAATCTGAGACCAAAGATAAGAAGATATGGTAGTAGACTAGATATGGTAGTAGACTAGTCAGGCAAGAAAAAGACTGAAGGCCTACAGGAAAGTTTACTTAACTACTCCTTTACTTCTTTAATGATATCTCTGAATGGTCCTATATGATGTGCACACATATATGCAATTTTTCTCCCCTCTTTGCTTCATCACAAGTTGTAAAGGGAAGAAGGATTTAAAAGCATTTCCACTCAGATATCCAAACTGAGTCCAGTGCAGGATACACAGAGCATCCAGGAAATACTTCAATCCTGGTACCTGATTGTGACGTTGTTACTATTATATTTCGAGAAATCTCTCTCTGCTTCCTGTCATTTTATACAGCACTGTGGAGATGTGAGAAGTTTTAAGTTCTATTCTCTACAGTCACAATGTGAGGAATAATTTATTTCCATTTCATTTTATTCAAAGTGCATAAATGTGTTGTTAAACAATACCATAAAAGAAGACATTTGATATCATTTCTGCTAACAATTGATTTTTTTTTGCTCCCAATAAAATCTATTCTTTGCAAACCTTTTATTGTCAGTAAGTTTGTAAATGCATGGAAAAAAGATTTCAATTACAATTTATAACCCAAGCAAATTTTAACATAGGAAGTCCATTCTCTTGAAAGGAACAAAAGCCCACCAGAGCTTACTTAGAAACAGTATTTGAGGCTTAAATCTGTGGAGATTTCTAATACTCCTTTTCTAAGTGGAATTCAATTTTCCTATTTGTAAGTTTCCTGATGTTGGTGGTTGCAGAGAAAGTGCCTGTGGTCAGCTGGCTTAGGGGGAATGGAGAGAATGAAGGTGCTGGTTTTAAAATTAAGCCTGAATCTTTCACAAGTCCTAAGGATCCTGTCCAAAAAGAAATTGCTTTTCTCAGGACTAAAGGTACTATCTCACCATTCAAATGCAAAGGACAGATTTCATTTATAACTTTTCCATAATTTTCTTCCCAGATTTAGCTTTCTACAAGTATTTCCTTCAGGAAAACATTCACTTTTCCTCTCTTGTCCCGTTTCCTGCAAGAGTGCTTCTCTAGGAAATGGTAATCATAGCATTATTCTTACATTCTTATATTCTATAGTTATAGGCAAAATGTTCATAAATACAAACACAAAAGACCTCTCCAAATTGAGGATGAAGCAGAGAAAAGAGAGTAAAGAAACCCAGTTCTTGCATGCATAAATAAATAAATCTTTAAAAAAAAAAAAAAGAAAAGAAATGTCTCCTTTTCCCAAACTGCTGCTCCTTATTTAAATTAGTTGCATTTGGGTCTCCCTAGTGGCATAGGGGTTAAGTCTCAGAGCTATCAGCCAGGGAGCTAAACCATATGGTGCAGCAGACCTCTCCTGTCTCACCCACTGCTCCCCTCAACAGTGTATTTCAGTAGATCCACCTGTTCTGCTCCCCTCTCTGTCTCTAGTGAATCATCTTACCCCCTGTACCTCTGGCCTACACTCCAGTTCTTGAATGCATAAATAAATAAAAATAATTATTTTTTTTAAAAGTTTACGGCTTTAAAAAATAATAAAATAAATTAGTTGTTGTTGCATTATCTTCCTAGCTTACACTAGGATTTCAAATTTATACCCCTTATTTAAATAGGCATTTCTTCCCTTTAGTCTTAGATATAGATTGAAGCAACCTGAGTCACTATTAGGATTTAGTTCAAAATATCAAAGTTCTACCTTACGCAATGGTAGGCTACCTGGGTTGGTGGTTGAAACACGCACGCAGAGCTGTTTCTGAGTTCCAAGTGAAGGTGGGTGACAAGGGTTAGTCTTCTAATTGTCAGAGCTATGCCATGATCACAACCTTTGTGATGACTCCTTTAAGGGATAGGACAGTTCACCTAACCCAAGCAAGGATTTCTGAGGCTGCCTCCACTAGAAAAGAGAGTAGCTGGGCTACGCAGCATAGCTTTCTGAGCATACAAAGCCATCTTGTAAGCCCTTGGCAATGCTGTGATTTCCTCCAGATTAAAACTCAGCCAGGACCTTAGTGACAGCTGCCCCTTGGAGGTGGGCCTGGGAGCACAAGGTTAGTTATCGCCTTTCCCCCCCCAAATCTAGAAAGTTGCTGAATGGATATTGCTGCCAACAGAAGAGGCCACTGCAATGAAAACCACTCCACAAGGAGGAAGGGGACTATTTCCACTTGTTGAGTGCTACACACTAAGTGTGTCCACCCTGAAATCCATATGTTGAAACCTAATTCCCAATGTAATGGTGCTTGGAGGCGGGGCCTTTGAAAGGTCATCGGATCGTGAGGGTGGCCCTCACGAGTTAATATCCTTTATAAGAAACACTAAAGAACAACTTCTCCCCTTCCACCCTGTGAAAGGCAGCAAAAGACTGTGGTCTATGAACCAAGACGTGCACCCTCACCTGCACTGAAACTGCTGGCACCCTGATCTTGGACTTTAGATTTCAAACCTATCAAACATAAATTTCTCTTGCTTATAAGTCAGGTAATTTATGGTATTTTGTTATAGCAGCCTGAACAGACCAAACAAATATCCTCAATTTCATACTCAAATCTCAAAATGACATATTTTCTCAACTTTAAAACTCTATTATTGATTGAAGGTACATATCAATATAAGTAAATAAAAAGATATTTCCCAAAGAATGAAGGAAATATGTTATTAGATATGATAATGAAATAAGATATAAAAATTAAAAATACATATAATAAAATATAAAAAAGAAAAAAGAAATGAAAATGATCATTAAAATACTAGGTTATGTTGAGTTTTTCTTAGCCTATATATTTAAATTATTTATCAAACCTTCTGGAGTAGATTGCTTTTTCTCAATTTACACATGAGGAAAATAAGGTTGAAGAAAAATTAAGGAAATTAAGAAAACTAATGGAACCTAGAGTTTTGTGAATCTAAACTCATGCCCAGGCCCCTCTGAGTTTCTGAGATGTGCCACCCTGGAAAGGACCAGAGGGTGCAGCAGATGGTCCAAACTTCCCTGCTGTCCCAATCAGATCCAAAAATAAATTTCAAGAGAAAAAAAAAAAGGCAATATATTCACACCATCAGCACAATTAAGTGACCCAAAACCCTGATGCAAGCTCTGATGTTTCTGATGGCATAAAAATCAAATTCCACTTCTGCTATGACCCAAATTTCAGGAGGTAATGTGGTAAATCAAAAGGAATGATGACTCAAGTCTGAAAGATCTGGGTTTAGTGCTGCTGGAACAGAAGGGTGGAATTTCTAATTAGTGTCAAAACGATAATTTGCGAAATAAATGGTCCTAAGAAAATTGGAAATTAAAGATAAATTCCTTATTTTCAATAATTCCAAAATAAATTCCAGATGAACCAACACATTTTGAATAATAAAGATAAAGCATAAAGATTTTTGTGGCAATGGATTAATTCTGTATCTTAACGAACGACAAAGATCATTATATAAATCTATGCACATGATAAAATGGCATAGCATTATACAAACACACATTTTACCAAGGTCAGTTTCTTGATTTTGATAGTATACTGTAAATATGTAAGCTGTAACCATGGGGGTAGCAATTCTTGAAAAAGCAGAGATGGTCTACATTTCTGTTTGAGAAGCTCTTGTGTATACAAATGACCACCTGGGACTATGAGTATGGAAACCTGAGTATCAGTTACCCTGGGGCCAAGGGGAAGAAGACTATTTGCTTTATTGTTTGCTCTTGGAGCCAAAACCAGAATTTCTTGAAGTCATTATGCAGTGCAAAACTTTGGGCAAGTGATTAAACTTTATAGGACTTCTTTTCCCCCATGGTGAAAATATTTATCACTTTTCAGGATATCAACTCTACAATATCACACCTCCGATTCTTCCAAATCACCAAAAGAAACTAAGTATCTTCAGAGAGAAAAGGAAAGGTAGAAAGATGAGAGAGCTGAAAACAAAATAACAAAACAAAATGAAAAAACACACTCTGCTGGAATGTTATGAATTAATGCATTTACTCACCTGTGCTGAGCTTTCCAGGGCAAATCCACTGGGAAAAACCTATCAATTGGGCCAGGCAACAGCCACCACCCATTAAAAAGAGACACACACACACACACACACAAACACACATTCTCATGCATTCTCTGTCTCTGTCTGCCTCTCCCTGTCTCTGTTTCTATCTCTGTGTGTGTCTCTCTCTCACACACACAGAATGCATATTTCCCTTATTATAATACTCTATGTGGAGATTATTCAGATACTTTTCCTTGAAACAACAAAAGTGTGTGGGGCAGGGGTGGTAGAATGGCTCTGTCATGCATACCAAAAGGAACCACCTTTAGTTAAATATTTGTGAGCAGAATGTGGGTTGATTTGAGAATAGCATTGGGTTTTATGTTTTTGGTTTTTTGTTTTACTAAAAAAGAGTGTCATATTTAGCTCTGGTTTATATGTGAAGGCCCCACAGGATAAGAACTAGTCCAGAAAATGCATTTCAGTGATCTTTTATTGAGTTGGAAATCCCACACTAGTGCTTCCAGGGCATTAACAAGAACACCTTGTTTCACAGTTTTCACAACCTGAGAAACAAGGAGCAGACTCATGTTGATACAGTAGGTTGACCCCTAAAGTAGAAAAGTTTAAAGTGAGGTGGACCCAGTGCTTTTAAAATACCCATAAATCTAATGCACCAGGACCATATGCTCCACATGTCATGCTGAGAGCACCGGGGAGAAAAAGGCAGACAGATGCCCACAGTCAAAGACACTGAGGAGGTGACTGGTGACTCTTAGAGGTAATGGTTTTCTTGACTTTGATAAGTTTACATAAAAAGTCACATGACAATACATTGTTTCCACTTTATTTTCCTCATCTGAAATAGTGCCAAGTTTCTTTCACATTAGGAAAAATATCTCAATAGAATGAAAGGTTAGAAACTGTACTTTAAAGTTCTAAACTTGTTCTAGCAGCCTGCCTGCCCCTCCACTACAGACAGTGAGGTGCTAAAGAGTTGTGGTCACTGATATTCATCTCTCTATTGCCTCCTAATCAGAGGACAACCTGGCTGCCTTCCGATAGCACTACCTCCAGTGGAAAGCTCAGGCTTTGATGACTTTGAGGGTTATTTTGGGAAGTTGTCCTTGGCTGGGCTTACAGAAAGGTCACAAGGTGAGAGTTGCAGCTGTGATGATGTCACTCAGGTGGATCTCACACAAATCTTTGTGTTTCTTATCCATTTCTGTTTTACCTTGGTGAAGGGGTCATAACTGTGTCCCAGGGGTACAGCAGGGACTCCAAACCTGAGAGATTTTTTTGGGGAATGTATCGCCCATTAACGTACTATCTAAATCCAGTTTACACATAAATTCATTCTGTAATTCAGTTTTCTTGGTAGGAAGGTAAGGGGACCCTCCTCCCCCCCACACACACACTTAGCCACTTCACAGAGTACTTACTGGAATTTTAACAAAATTGAGATGATAGAACATGTGACAGTTTTAGAATTTTTTGAGAATCTCAACAGCAAAAATACACTAGCTACAAAATTTGGTACAAAGGAGATCTGGAAATTCACCTTGTTTGGTGCCCACATGGCTTATGGACTTTGAACAATCCTTTTAAAAAAAAAAAAGATTTATTTATACAAGAACCGGGGTACAGACGAGATGCACGGGAGGGTGAGAGGATTCACCAGAGACAGAGCGAGGAACAGAACAGGCAGACTGACAAAATATACTGCTGAGAGGAGCAGCGGGCGCAACAGGAGAGGTCTGCTCTGCCATGTGGGACCCTTGCTGGCCTGCCGGAATCAAACCAGCGCTGCAGAGGCTGCGAACAGCTTCACAGCTCTGCGCTCAACTGCCTGTACCACCAGGGGAGGCCTCTTTGAACAATCCTTTTAACTACTTTGAATTTGTTTACTTCCTTATGTGAATTTTATCATTTCCCAGATAATTATCTGGAAAATACTATAATAGCCAACACAATCATTGTTTCTCAAGACACCTGCCTTTTAGAAGGCATAAGCAACAACTGCCGGAAAAAAAAACCCAGTTTTCATTTTAGGAGTAGCCAACCTGCCCCACAGAGGTAGCCTTGTGCCCTCTGGCCACCCAGGGCTGTACCCAGATGTCCCACATCCGCAGGCACTCTGAACACTGGAGTGATTACGGATGAGCTGAGCTTTCAGAAGTGGCTGGAGGGCCGAGATAGGAGTGCTCTGCCACACTCACTTCCTAAAAACAAGTTCAGCCAAAGCCACATTAAAGATGGCTGCTTGATGTTGGCAGAACTTTCCAGGAGGCAACAAATGAGGGTGTGTGGGTGGGGGAGTGGGCAACAGTGTCACAAAATGACAAAGCAAACAAATGTTTCCTGTCCTTGCATTTAAAATCTCCCACGGGGGTGGTAGCAAGCCTCAAAGGCCTGGGGCTTTCCTGAAGAAACTGTGAAAAGAAAGAATGATAAAAGCAGCCAGCATTTTAGCAGGAGCACTACCAACCAAACCAAAGAAAGGAAAAAGATGATTCTCACTCAACAACAATTCTTGCTTGTAATTATCAGGCTGTGTTTGCTTCAGAAGGCTCCTCAGAAGGGATGTGAGTTTTGGTTTTGTTTCTCTGGTGGTGATTTTCTTCAATGACCATAGGTCATGTCTCACCTTCTTATGCCACCACTATAGATCTACATCTAAGATGTTAAACAAGAATCAGTGGCTTCTTTGTGCATCGCACACCTCCTAGTGGTTTCCAACAAAATGTACTACTTGCTCAGAAACATCCCTTGCTATCTGAATTCTTGCTGAAAGAAGGAAAATAATCTATTCAAACAGGGGTCATAATTTAAATGTAAAACCATTAACATAGCCAATAAATGTTTCTTTAGTGTGATTCCCAGGACAAAGTAAGTCATGTAGCATTCCTTTTGACATCAGTCAATTTTCAGTCACAACAAAAACATGAACAATTGATGTGAAGCTGAATAAACAGAAAATAGTTCAAAATGCTCAGCTAGCATGCTTGGCCTATTTCCAGTTATTCAAAGAACAGTATATTGAAGAGTGATTAAGTGCTTAGATCTCTCATTTCATGATCACTTAAATCCTATAATGTAAGATCCCACTTAAGCAAGGAGTGAAATTCCCATTTCTTGAGAAAAGGTGAAGTTCTGAATACTTCAAGAATCTCCAGTCCAAAAGTTTAGACTAGAAATGTGAGAGCAGACCCACTTAGCTAAATTATGCACACTATACTATTTAAAACACAGTGTGTAAGACAGTGTTTCAAGAAGTTCCAAGCATCTTCAGAGTCCCAGGAATTGTATTTGACTCATAAAATTCAGAATTTCCAACCCACACTTATCAATGTCATCTTCTTCCTTGTCCTTGTTCCACCCTCCTCTATAAATCAAGAGACATGCAGCTGCCTACAGCAACCACAAAGATTTTCCCAATAAAACAAATTCCAGCAAGAAGGAAAAAATAATTTGACTCACAGTTTAGTGGGTGGTTCGGGGGTTTAATCAATTAGGTTGATTTAGGTTCCAATTCTGATTCTACTAACAATTAAATAATGAAGAACTTTGAAACATCCTTTATATATTTCAAGTTCTTTAACATTAAGAAACTCATTTGACCTTCATAATAAACCTCTGAGCAAGAAGGGAGACTTTGTCATCCCTAATTAACACATGAGCAAGCCAATTCAGGTCTGCATAATTTGCCAAAATTGACATTTCTACCCTGGCAGATCTAGTGTCACCCACAGCCTTCTTGCTCAGCGTCCATCAGCCTCCACCCCCACCCCACGACCTGAGCTCCCTCTCTCCCCATGCCACTTCCCCCACCATCTGTACACGCATACCTACTCACTCTCCACCCTCATCACACAATGAGCTGTCAGTTATGTGTATATTTATCTTAGTGTTTCTGAAGTTTTGAAAGCTTACTGAGGGCAAGAGCATGCAAGACCCACCTTTAGTGGCTTGAGGATATGGCACGACCTGCCACAAATGCTCCATAAATACGTGGCAAATTGAACCCAACTGAAACGATCTGATGAAATTGTAAAACAGGTAAATTTGGGGCATCCCCCACCCTGTAACCTCTTGTTTTCAACCTTAATTCCCAGTTATCAAAACCAGATCTTTCAGCACATAAAAAGCTGTATGACTGATAGGAACTTAAAATGTTATACATCACTATGGGTAATAAACTTGAATCTAAATGGATGTGACACTAATTTCAGGAATAACCTAAGAGTCTGGGATGACTTGGGAGTGTCAGGACCTTCCCAGCAGGCCAGAAATCACATTTAGAACTCAGAAGCACTTCAGTCTGTACTAAAATTGCAGGCATCCAACAGTCACCTACCTTGGTTTTTCTCATCTATGAGTTGAAAATTATGACTCATAAACTGTTGGAAGTATTTTTTTAACTCACTAATTATTGGCTAGTAAAATGCAATGTTTCAACCTTCACTGAATGCTAAGGCCAATCTTAGCAACCAATTAGGCAAAGTTGACTTTGAAATCAAAGTAAAGTCCAAGAAAAAAGAGTAAGCTATTTAAAAAGATTATGCTGATATCCTAAAATGTGTAACTCAAAGCATCTGTGAATTTTCCATGCAAATAATGGAGTGCAATCACTTCTTCCTCTTTGATGCTGACCATGTGAGGAGGCCTAGCCCTAAAAGAAGCAGCATCATGAACTCCCCCTCAGTCTTGAACTTGCAAACCAGTCACATGGAATGCAAGTTATACACGCTAAGTCATTTGCATTCCATTCTTGATTACTGAGCCTCAGATAAAGAGTGAGCATCAGCCCCACACCCCAAAACCCTACCCAGCCTCAGTCTTTTTGGTTTCTCTTAGAAACACCAAGTTCTGACCCTGTCTCCTCCTCCCTGGCAGGCCTAACAGCCTAGGCTCAGGCTGCCTAAAGCTGAACGAGTCTTTCCTTCCCCAACAGTTTAAGCCACAGCCATCCCTGTCCTGGTCATGCCCACCTCTGGCAGGTTTTCACTCACAACCCTCTCTCCATTTTCAGGACTAGCCTGTGCTGTACTTTTCCTCAAATGCCACTTGGGAAACACCCACTCCTCCTTTAAGGCTCAATTTACAAAGCTGAGAAAGTCTTTATTGGTTCTACCAGGCTGGGTTAGAATCTTCTGCTGTTTCCAAAAAATCCTGAACAGATATCAAGCACAGCATCCACAACACCAAATAGCAATTCCTAGTAACTTTTCTACCTTACGCCCTTAGCAGTCCCACAAATGTCCAGTGCATTCTAAGCACAGAGGAAAAAAAAAAACCCATTGCTTGGCAAACAGGCTGAATGAATTGACTGCAGTAAGAGACGGTCATATCTATCACTTCGGAACACTTAGAAGAAAAAGTGCAAAGTTCTCTGAGATGCTCCTATTCCTCAGTATCTAACATAGCGTGGGGGCATGATGCCAATCACTTCAATGAAATCAAATTATTGCCTTGACCAATCCTTATTTATTTCACTGTTGGTTATCATCTACCATATGCATGTGTATGGAAACAGCAACTAGGAAAACAAAGAGATCTGAGTGAACGTTGTCTTCTTTGTAAGGAAGATAAGGAAGATTTAGCCAGGGAGATGAATTTTGTGCCAGATCATAAATAGTGAGTGTTATGGAAGGAAATATATGCTTTTTTTGAGCCTTTTGCTATGTGTGTAAGACAGTGTTTGGAATATATGTTACTACTAATCACAAAATATCCTTTATGTAAATGTTAATTACATATTAATTACACACTATAATCTAAACCTTCTCTTGGGTTTCTTCTGCCAATACAAAGTCCTTTTGCATGTCTCTAGCATTTTAGCTGTTCTTCAAATGGCAGTTGCTTTAACATTTCACAGACCCTGGTTTACTGGCCCTGAACTGCTTCTTCTGGAGTCCTGTTAATCTCTCACGTTTATTATAATTTTTTTCAGCTGCAGTCACTATGAGCAGTAGTATTTTTTTTCCCTCACAGTGATAAATATGCATACATTTCTGAATTAATGAAGAGTTAATGTTCTCAAACTTGAGGAGTTAATGTCAATGGTCAGGATCAAAGAAATCATATTAAATCTATTGATATCCTCACACTTTTCCAGAAGTTCAATTGCTTCAGACACAAGGCTGAAATATGGAGTTTGGAAGTTTTGATAATGATCATGGGATGAACAGAAAAACAAAGATGCAATTGGCTAGTAATAGATCTGGGTGTGTTTTCTATTTCACAATAGCATGTGGGTGGGTGAGAAGCAATTTGGAGTCTTTTCACATTATTTAATTTATAACATGGATACTGGGTTTGTCCAACTATCCCAAAGATAAGATATATCCTAGGCAGTCATAATCCAAGTCCCATTAGGAAATGGGGGTCTACCTGCAAGGGGATTTCTAGTTTGTACTCATCCCAATGCCTCTGACCTCTGATCTCCACTCAAATACACCTACTGGCTCAGAGACAGCTACTGTAGTGCTACAACTACTGTACGTTTCCTTTGCAATGTAAGTTTCCTGTCTGATGGTGTCTAAGGATTGATGCCAAGCTAGTTTGAGTGCCTTGAAATATTTGCTGGACACGGGTGTATGCAGGTGTGCACACGTAATTAAGGAAATGCCTATTTGGCATATAATATCTGAAAAGAGAAAGGATGGTCAGATATAGTAATGGTTTAGGGGAGCAGATATGCAGTTGATACTCAGAAAAGTTTTACAGTTCTAGTTCTGCCACTTACTATCTGTATAACCTTAAAAAAGCTACTCAACTTCTCCAGGCTTTCCTTTCATCATCTCCTTCATGCAGTGGTTCTTATCTAGGGACAATTTTGTGTAAGATATTTGTATCCAGATAGCAATTTTAATCTCCTTTAGTAATATTATGTAAGTAGTCATCTTATGTACAATACTGACCTTGATCTTTCCTGAAACCAGGACTTAGATCATAAAACCAAGACTGGGCAGCACAAATGTGTCTGATTTTGAGGCCAGAGCTACTAGAACTGGCCAAGTGACTCAAGTAGCCTTGAGCTACCTAATTCTCCAAAATGTTACTAGGTATGTGGTCCAGATTCATCTGCTACTTCTTGAGGCAAGGTGTTAATTTTGTCTCAGAAAGTACAGTGCCATTTGCTAGGCAGTGATATTGTCTAAAAGAAGAGATCTGGCCACTGATAGCAGCAATTGTTTTATGTCTTATTTGGTTTGTTTGTTTAACAAGACTAAAAGAGAACAAGTTCCTATCTTACTTGGTGATTTAACCAAGGGCAGTGTTCTATTTAGAGACCAGCAAGAACAGTGTGGAAATTGTTCACTAACAATGTGAATCATTTTCAGACAATCCCCAGAAAATCTGGGATAAGTTAGGTGGAAAAGAGACAGATGACAGTATGTGGAAAACTTTATTTATGAATGTTAATAAAATTTCAGATGCAAAGGAAATACTAGAGACAAAACTGAAAAGCCCTACATTGAGAATGAAGCCTACTCCAGCCTCACTCTGAGACAAAAACAAGCTAAGGACCAATTCATTAAATGCCAAGTTCAAGAGAGGGATGGCAGGCTAGACCTACAACTGGAGAAGTTCCCCTCCTTAAGATTTTGCCAAGAGCCTGATCACATGCTTTGCAAACCATGATAGATATATTAGGGCAGACCTGACATCCTTGCTTAATTTTCCATGTCAACTTTTTGCAAGATGGGGAAAAGGTTGGTAGGTTTGGACTAAAGGTAATCGTCCTCATTCACATTTGGGCCCTTGACAGAAACTTTCAAAATGGAAATGAAAATGGCAGCCAGTCAAAATCAAGGTTTTAATTTTTACATCTGGAGAACCTTTTTGAGGACAATGGCCCAGAAAACCAGAACAGACTTGAGCTTATGTGACAATGAACATGAGAAATATCCAGATGCACATTGGGTTATAAAATTGATATTGACATTTTTAATGTGTTTTAGCTGGGGAACATTTTCCAAGAATACTGTGAGAACATGGCAGGACAATGTTTTTATGAGGATTTGATATGCTGCCTTCTATTTTCCACCAGTTAGAATAAAATTGTTTTGAAATAGTGACTGAAGGAAGCACCACTTTTTAGAATGCCCCGGGTCATGAAAACAGTAAATATTTTAACTGTGCACATGAAACTGGGATTTGTAAAGAATTAAATATCAGATAAAGTATCGAGGTCATATGGCAGATCCATTTCTAGTGTTCTGAAGATATTCCACACAGTCTTCCATAGTGACTGACCAATTTACGTTCCCATTCTAACTATCCAAAGAACACAAAATTTAAAAGGAAACACTAATTCAAAAGGAAACCTTCACTCCTGTGTTTATTGCAGCACTACTTACAATAGCCAAGATATGGAAACAAACCAAATGCCCCAAAATAGATGTGGTAAATATACACAATGGGATACTACACAGCTATCAAAAATGATAAAGTCATGACATTTGCAGCAATATGGACAGGGCTGTTAGGGATTATGCTAAGTGAAATAAATCAGAAGAAAAAAGATAAATATCAGATAGTTTCACTTATATGTGGAATATAGAAAAACAAAACAAAAGTCAGGCAAAGGCAAAACTTTAAACCTAACCATAAATTTGAGGAATTTCTAGCAGAGAAGTGGGAGAGGTGAAAACAGGAGGTGGAAGAGCACATTCAATTATGACTAAGGCCACCAGAAGGGAGTCATGACGGGGTGGGAACAACGGGGAGAGGGTGGCTAGTGGAGGTTTACTGGAGTTTTGGTAATGGGTATAGTGAAATAACATACAAATTTAGAGGTTTATTTATTTAAACCTATACCCCTAAGACATATAGTGTGATGTAAATCAATATTACCTCAAAAAATATAAGTTAAAATAAAATTAAAAATAAAAATACTTAGTAACAATACTGAAAAAGAATAAATTTTTGTTCCTCCAAGAAAGAAGGTATTATCAAGATGAGGTGAGAATTTCAAAATTCTAATACTGAGGAATATATTGAACATGAGGCTCAAGTAAAAACCCATTGTCTCTTTAACTAACTAATCTTGGGGTCTCCCTGGTGGCACAATGGGTTAAGATGCAGCACTATGAAGCTATCTGCAGCCACTGCAACAAGAGTTCAATCCCCAGCCAGGGAGGTGACCCACATGGCGCAGCAGACCTCTCCTGACTTGCCTGCTGCTCCCCTCAGCAGTGTATTTCAGTAGATCTACCTGTTCTGCTCCCCACTCTGTCTCTGATGTATCCTAACACCTCCCACACCTCTAGTCTGTACCCCATTTCTTGTATGCATAAATAAATAAATCTTTAAAAAATGATATTTAATAAATTAATTAATTAATTTCATTCCATGATTATATTTTACAGAAAATGCTCTCTTTGAGTGTCAGTATAAAACAGTGTGACCTGAAATCTGAAGGTCTGGGCTCAAATCCTAGCTTGCATATTTGTGGGATTTGGGGAAACTTGTTGAGTTTCTCTATTCCTCCTCTTCCTATCTGTGCAATGGAGATAATAATTGTATCTGCCTTACAAAGTCAATGTTTTAAAATTTAAATGAGCAAATGCTACGAAACGTGGGAAAAGAATAACAACAAAAAACAGTACCTGCTGCATTAGAAGTGTCCTGTCATTTCTAGCTCTCCCTATCTAATTTCACTTTTGTACACACTTTGCAGCTCTTGTGAGGTCAGTACTATCTACCCTTCCCATGATGAGGAAGTGAGGCTCTGGGTTATTTAACTTGTCCAAGATCAGACAGCTCAGAAATGATGGAGCCAGTATTTAAAATTTCTCTTTCCATTCCAAACCCCAAATCTCTCACTATCTAATGTATTTGGGGAAATGATTGTGAAGAGGGCGAATTCTGCTAGGGCAGAAATTAGGCACATTCAGAGTCTAGGAAGTAGCATTACAAACTTTCCTCTCTCCAAAGCACTGATAGTAAGAGTAAAGGGGAATGACTGAAAAAATACCGTATCAAAACAATTCTTCCCTTAATTTAATCAGGCCACTTTCTTTACCCTTACCACAAAGCACAAATATCTGAAAGCCATTCTTCTTGCCTGTCCCCAAAAATTTCCACAAGATTGTGCCTCGCATCAGAGAAGAAATACTCTCTTCTGTGGAATTTTGCTGACTGTGAGTCCATTTCAGCTGACTTCTGGGTGAAAGCAGAGGCCTAGTTAGATCTTGCAGATTTTTTAATGAAAGTTAGTGTTGGTGCCTGAATGCTACTTGTTTTTCTTCTGAAACCTTCTCTCCTCTTCCACTATCCCTGTCACTCCATAAAGCAAGGCTCTACAAATTTCCTTGGGTTAGTGAAAGTATGAATTGTAATAATGGATTTATCATTTCAACAATAGTACAGATCCACTTTTCTATACAGGTTTCCTTAAGTGAATATTCCCATTCTTTTTAGGACAAATTAAAAGATGCCCTTTAATTAGCATTTTCAGTGACTATACAGTGAAAGTCCATAAAATCAGTACTTTTAGGCTCTTCCATTTTTGCTTTGTTACTCTTAATCCATAGACTTGAAATACCTTCACTTTTCCCTATGTTATCCTTCACCCCTTTGCCCTCTTAATTGGACAAATTCTCACCCCGTACATGAAGAAGACTTAAATGCCCCAATTATACAGTGGTTTTTCTAGGATTTATCATATGAACATCTGTGTCACCTGCAAAGGCAAATGGCCCAAATATAATCTTTTCTTAAAAAAAAATATTTATTTTTACATAGAACTGCAGTACAAGCCAGAGGAGGAGGGGTTAGAAGATTCACCAGAGACAGAGTGGGGAGCAGAACAGGCAGATCTACTGAAACACACTGCTAAGGGGAGCAGCAGGCGAGACAGGAGAGGTCTGCTGTGCCATGTGGGTTAGCTCCTTGGTGTGGGCTCAAACTCAGGCCTTCATGGTGATAGCACTGAGACTTAACCCCTATGCCACCAGGGAGGTCCAAGTATAATTAATCTTGAAAGACTCCTGCCTGAGCCACTGGAGAAGAGAACTTGTAATGGCTTTCAGTCATAATCTTTAGGTTTTCTTAAAGATTCTCTCTTATATGTTCATATGAACGAATGTCTCTTTCAAGTCCATTAATGTAACTTATTGCAAAATGTAGCTTTTCAATAAATAATATATATCTTCATTAGCCAGGGGAAAGTAATCAGAGCTTAAGAAAGATAATCATATTTGATTTATAGAGCACATATAAAGGTAAGTAAGTAAAGGTAATGGTGCAACATTTTCTTGTTTTAAACTCCTTTGAGTATTCAACTCATGTCACAAAAACGTTCTTGTCCATGCATATAATGATATTGGAAATACAAGTTTTAAAAGAGCTTTAAGGCAATAGTCATTGACAATCAAATTGTAACCACTATGTTTACCATCTTGGCTCATGTTACAAGTTTCACATGGCTTTAGCATAATTTTTTTGACTCAGCAATTAGGACACAGATACAAATATTCCATTTTTGTTACTATTCTAAATGAGTAAGAGAACAAATCCATTTCTCTAATATGAATTTGAAACCCTTTGGAGTATGGTGACCATATGTATCACTCCTTAGAAAGTGAAAGCAAAATATTAATTTCCCTTTCTTTTGGAACACTTTAGATTTCTGACATGAGGAACCGATCCTATTAAGTGGTAATTTACAGTGGCTAGTTACTGCCTAAATGTGGAAAATCCACAGGGGTAGATCATGGGAATTAAGGAAGAGAGTGCCCTGAGTAAAATAATATGTACAGTTAATCCTCATCATTTACTCTGTATTCTTCTCCCCCCTTCACTTCCCCACCCACTTCCTAACTTTGTAATCCATCCACCCCAAACTCCGGCTACTCAATTAAATTAGAAAGGCCTGGCAGAATTTGCCACAGGAATTTATGTTGCAGCAAATACACACACACATACACACATTTATAAGAAATGAGTCTTGTGCTGTGTTTCATCTCATTCATACTCATTCTACTCTATGATGCCTTTCATACAATAAGAAAATATAGATCAAGGAACAGTACTGTCTTTATGAAAGACCTTATGGAGTTTTGTTAAGGTTGCTAAATTTTCTAAATGGGAAATTGCTCATGATAATCTTCCTTTTCCTTTGAGAATGACATTCTAAACAAATTGTAGTGTTCATTTTGCCTTGAAATCCATGCTTTTATAAAATCAAGTATAAAAACAGAAAGGATATTTTCTTTTCACTATTTATTGTACCCAGAACAGAGAGGTTCATCAGTTGCCATCAACTTTTTCCAGAACAATAAGAGGTCCGCTCTACTGAAGCCTGCTTTTTCAATTACTTGCTAGGCTTAAAATGAGTAAACAAAAAGGGGAAAATACAGGGTAGTGTGAACTGGAACACATACTGCTTTGTGACTTTCTAAGTATGTTTTGTTTATGACTATGATAGGTTTTCAAGGAAAGTGAATGTTGGGTATTTGCTCACAGAATTACATAAGGGTCTGCTCTTCCTTCCCTCACTGACAAACTATACAAGAAGGAGTAAATGTATAAAATTCCCACTCCCACCATACAGTTCCATAAGTTATCCTTTAAATACATCCTTTCCAGGCCTCCCTGGTGGCGCAAGGGGTTAAGCACCACACTATAAAGCAATCCACAGCCTCTACAGCACAAGCTCGATCCCCAGCCAGGGAGCAATCCACATGGGAGGCAGACCTCTCCTGCCTCACCTGCTGCTCCCCTTAGCAGTGTATCTCAATCAGTCTGCCTGTTCTGTTCTCCATTATGTCTCTGGTGAATTCTCTCACCCCCTTGCATCTCTGGCCTGTACCCCCACTCTTGTATGCATAAATACATCTTTAAAAACAAATAAATACATAAATACATCCTTTCCATTTCACAAATCTATAGTGACACTTGAGAATGTTTACTCCCCCAAAGGAAGTGTCTTTAAAATATGAATATAAAATTTAAATATTTAATCACATCCAACAATATGTCAATTTTAATTAAATTTAGTTATTTCTATTATATGACCATAACTCAAAAACATAACATCTTATAATTTGGAAGATGCAGAAAAAAAATTGAAAGGGGAACAGTTACCCACAATCTTAGATACCATTATATTAATATTTCCTTCCAAGCTTTTATATGATTGTGATAACTATGATCAAAGTATTCTAGAAAATTGCATTTTGTTATCTCTTCTGAACTGTTACACACATTTCAATGATCATTGTGGTAATAATCTGAAATTTAAATACAACTCTTTGGGGATTGCTATAAATGTTTTTTATTATTTAATGATATCTTGGAAACAAATGCAAGACCTGATTTTTAATTTCTTGGGGAAAACAGAAACTCAGAAAAGCACAAGTATCAATAAAATTAAAAGCATCTCATTTTATCTCTGCCAATGGATATATGCTTTGGATTCTGTAGAATTCAGTTGGAATTTTGGTAAAAGAGTATGACTGGGTCTCTAATGGCATCCATTGCAACATGGCCATGAGGAAGTAGACTATTGGACCAAAATTTCATTATGCTGTGGGAATCCAAAGGTGTATGAACTTACATAGCATTGATATTTACTAATCACAGCATTAAGAATACTACTAAGATTTTACAATTTCATAGCACCATCAGGTTAAATCTTAACATGTTGACAATTCAATAAACTTTATTAAAAGATGCATAGCCCTCTTTTACCATACTGCTTGCATAATAGGTTAGTAAGATGATGGTCAAAGAAATTTTCTGGGCCTATAATCCAGATACACATACATTAAAAAAAAATAGACAAGGATAACTTATCTCTACCATTTTACTATTTGAGGCTTGCTAGCTTGAAGATCCTCTAGGACCACCCTTAGAGGAATCTCATGAGAGAATTCCTATGGGAATTGACACAAGCTTTGTGAGCATTCTGGTGGCAGAAACAACTGAAAGTAGAGACCTCTGCTAGCTTCTCTAAGGATCATTGAAGAAAGGAGGTCTGTTGCAGCAGTCAAGTTCAGCAGAGCATCAAGCAGCTATAATATATCACAGTGTTTCTGGGATCTAAAAGTGTGGGCACCTCATTCCATTTCCCTATGGACATGTGTAATTGTGGAAGAGAAACCTTGTTGTTCCTGAGCTTCTCAAGAAGGAAAACAGAAATTAGAAGAGGTGTGAGAGATGTGGGGCTTCTAGGTGGACACCAGAAAAAGTTAGAAGGCAGTACAGGTAGAAAATGGATTGGCCATCAACTACTGGTGTAACTCAAGGGAAATTAATCAGAGAGGAAGCTTGGGTAAAGTTGAAAACCACCCAAAGAAAGCACAATTGTTCTCTCAGCAGAGTCTACAAATATCAGAGAAAATTAGACAGAACCCAAAACAAGAATACTTTCTCATGACCAATATGTTTCCAGTGATGTCAGATCCCTGCTTCCTCATCACTCCTCTTGCTGTGGGATCAGGACTTGGATAAAGAGGGAAAATTAGACAAGATAGCTTCAACATAGTGCTTATTATTACTCTCTTTTAATTAACCACAAAAATGACAATGATGGCAATTCTATAAAGGATAAACCTAGAAGGAAGAATATAGGAGAGCAAGTTACAGAAGATAAGATATGGTAGTAGCATTTTACAAGTTGAAAATATGGTGGATGAGAAGTCATTATCTTAGACATAGAAAAAAGCTGAAACAGTGGATTGAAAGGTGAGAAATCAGTCTATTTCAGCTGAAAAATCCTGGAACTGACCTGTATAATTGACTGGTGTCTGCACCTACCCCCTGTTTCTGGACTGATTGAATACCATCTGTAGCTGAGATGCATTTTATTCCATGTAGGAAAGAGGAAAATTAAGTGAAAATCTGGCTAGAAATCACGAGATTACCAGTCCTTCTTTTTCATGTTGGGTACTACAGTACAGACAACCAGGCTATACCCCACAGACAGTGATTTATAGGATTTTTCTCTAAAAAATTGAACAAATAGGGCCTCCCCGGTGGCACAGCGGTTGAGCACTGGGCTGTGAAGCTGCTCACAGCCTCTGCAGCACCGTTTTGATCCCTGGCCTCTGTGGAGTGTCCCACATGGCACGCAGACCTCTCCTGCCATGCCACGTCTGTTGTTCCCCTCAGCAGCACTTTGTCAGTCTGCCTGTTCTGTTCCCTGCTCTGGCTCTGGTGATTTTTTTTCTTTTTGTTTTATGTTTTGAACACTTTATTGTATTTTGTTAATTTAAATTTTATTTCTATATTCCCCTTACAATTATAACCTCCTTATTTTGACCCCAACTCCTCCTTTCCCCGCCCCCGGCTTCCCATTGAGTGTCTCTGGTTCATAGTTGTTTGTTGATTTTGATATTTTCTTTCTTATAGTTATTCTTTTTCCTGGTCCCTTATTTAAGTTTTCTAAATTCCTGCTATGAGTGAGACCATCTGGTATTTTTCTTTTTCTTTCTGGCTTATTTCGCTGAGTATGATCCCTTCCAGCTCCATCCATGTTGCTGCAAATTGCATGTGTTTATCTTTTTTGAATGTTGAGTAATATTCCATGGTGTATGTGTACCACATCTTCTTGATCCAGTCATCTATTTTTGGGCATTTGGGTTGTTTCCAACGCTTAGCTATTGTAAATAGTGCTGCTATAAATATACGGGTGCAGGTACTTTTTGGAATTGATGTTCCTGTGTCCTTTTGGTAAATACCTAGGTGTGGAATTGCTGGATCATATGGAAGCTCTATGCTTAGTAGGTTGAGGAATCTCCACACAACTTTCCATAGTGGACCAGTTTGCACTCCCACCAGCAGTGCAGGAGAGTTCCTTTTTTTCCACATCCTTGCCAACATTTGTTGTTGCTAGTTTTTTAAATATGTGTCATTCTCACTGGTGTAAGATGATATCTCATTGTAGTTTTGATTTGCATTTCCCTGATTACAAGTGATGCTGAACATTTTTTCATATGCCTGGTGGCCATTTGCATTTCCTCTTCAGAGAAGTTTCTTTTTAGCTCTTCTGCCCATTTTTTGACTGGATTATTTTCTTTGTTTTTGTTGAGTCTCATCAGCTCTTTGTAGAGTTATGTGATCAGTCCTTTATCATTAGTGTTGTATGCAAAAATGTTCTCCCAGTAGGTGGGGTTTCTCTTTGTTTTTATTATTGTCTCTTTTGCTGTGCAGAAGCTCTTTAATTTGATATAGTCCCAGCTGTTTATCTTTGCCTTCACTATCACTGCTTTAGGTGATGTGTCTGTAAAGATGTCTTTGATGTGCATATCATGTAGTGTTTCACCTATATTTCCTTCTATGTATTTTATGGTTTCAGATCTTATGTACAGTTCTTTATTCCATTTTGAGTTGGTTTTTGTGTATGGTGTGAGGTAGTAGTCAAGCTTCATTCTTTTGCATGTAGCGACCCAGTTTTCCCAGCACCATTTACTGAACAAACTTTCTTTACTCCAATGCATATTCTTTGATCCTTTGTCAAAGATTAGTTGACTAAAAATCTGTGGGTTTATTTCTGGATTTTCTATTCAATTCCACTGATCTGTGTATCTGTTCTTGTTCGAGTACCATGCAGTTTTGATGATTATGGCTTTGTAGTATAGTTTGAAGTCTGGGAGTGTGATGCCTCCATTACCTTCTTTTTTTTCAGGAGAGCTTTGGCTATTTGGGGTTTTTGGTGATCCCATATGAATTTCATCAATAATTGTTCTATTTCTTTGAAGAATGACATTGAAATTTTTATTGGAATAGCATTGAATCCGTATATTGCTTTTGGTAGGATGGCCATTTTAATAATGTTTATTCTTCCAATCCATGAGCAGGGGATGTCTTTCCATTTCTTTGTGTCTTCTTCTATTTCTTTTAACAGTGTTTTATAGTTTTCTTTGTATAGGTCTTTTACCTCTTTTGTTAGATTTATTCCCAAGTATTTGATTTTTTTTGTTTCGATAATAAAAGGGATGGATTTTTTGATTTCTTCTTCAGATTTATTGTTTGTGTATAGGAAGGCTACTGACTTTTGCGTGTTGATTTTGTATCCTGCCACTTTACTGAACTTATTGATAAGTTGAATTAGTTTTTCTGTGGAATTTTTGGGGTTCTCTATGTATATTATCATATCATCTGCAAATAGTAATGTGTTTTCTCTGATGTCTGTTTTCAAAGATGATAATAGTTGTCTGATATATATTTTGGTGCTCCTTCATTTGGTGAATATATGTTAATGAGTATTATTTCTTCTTGAATTATTGTCCCCTTGATCATAATGTAGTGATCGTTGGTGTCTCTTTTTACCTTTTTGAGCTTGAAATCTGTTTTATCTGATATAAGTATAGCTGTTCCTGCTTTCTTTTTTGGTCCATTTGCTTGTAGGATTGTTCTCCATCCTTTAACTTTGAGTTAATTTTTACTTTTGTAGCTAAATGTGTTTCCTGGAGGCAGCAAAAGGTTGGGTTTTGTTTCTTAATCCAGCCTGCGACTCTGTGTCTTTTATTGTCCAATTACATTTAGAGTTAATATTGATATATTAGCATCTGTATTTGCCATTGTGTTTGACTTCCTTTGATTTTATTATTTATTCTTTCAATAACTTTTTTTCTTTTTTTGGCCTTCTTTCATTGTTATTCGTCCTTCTGAAGTTCTGGCTTTAGTACTCCTTGTAGTATTTTTGGGAGTAGGGATTTAGTTGTAATGAAATTCCAGAGTTTCTGTCTGTCTGGGAAGGTCCTTATTCTTTCTTCATAGAGGAAGGAGAGCTTTGCGGGATAGAGTATTCTTTGTTGGCATCTGTTTTCTTGGAGTCTGTTGACTATGTCCCTCTACTCTCTCCTTGCCCGTAGTGTTTCTCTGGAGAAGTCTGATGTCAGTCTGATTGGTTGTCCTTTGAATGTTTTGTTTCTTCCCTCCTATCAGCTTCATTACTTTTTCCTTGTCTTGGATTCTTGGGAGCTTTCTATTATGTGTCTTGCTGTGTTTTTCCTTTTGTCATGGAAGTTTGGTGTTCTTCTTGCTTCTTGCATATCAAGTTTCAGCTCCTTCTTCACATTTGGGAAGTTCTCTTCAATTATCTCCTGGAATATTTTCTCTGTTCCTACATCTCTCTCCTCTCCTTCTAGGATTCCTATAACTCTTATATTTCCTTTCCTCATGGAGTCAGATAGTTCCCAAATCTTTCTTCTGTCTTTTTCCTTTGTACTTCTCTTTCCTTTTCTTTTTTGGTTCTTTTTATTTCTGTGTCTTCAAGAGTACTTATTTATTATTCCATTTCATCTATTCTGCTTTCATTGCTTTCCCCAGAGTTCTTTAGCCCCTCCATTAATTCTTTGATCTCCTGCATTTCTTTTACTTCCCTCTTTAAGGACTCAATTTCATTCTTCGGAGAGTTGTTTTCCTTAATGACTTCCATCAGTTTTTTCATCATGGCAATTTTAAATTCTTTTCCTGGAAGGCTCAGAAGTTCTTCCAAGTCACCATAGTTGCAAGCCGGTGGGTGTGTTGGTTTTTGTTTTTTTTTTTTTTTTTTGGTGTGTCTTTTTTCTGAGGCATCATTTCTTTGCTTGTAGTTTTTCTTTTCCCTGCTGCCTGTCTTCTAATTTGCCTTATGCTTTGGGACACTGTGCCACTGGTACTGGCTAGCATCTTTTTGGTGTGTTCTTTCAGGAGTTTCAGAAACTGGCAATCCAAACAAGTCAAAAACTGTTATGCCAAAAGTCTAGTGAGGCAGTGGTACTTTGAGTATGTTAATGGTCACTGTCACAGAATCTCTCCTCATTTGTGCGTATTGAAGTCCCACAGACTTCCCTGGAGGTGGGGCAGCTGGATTGCACTCTGGGTTCCAAATCTCTGGATTCTCCTCTGGGCTCCAACTTCCTGCCAGGTGGGAACAGGTTTGTGGGGGCCTTCTGCTCACCTCTGACTGTGCAGGGAACCTTCTCCCTCTGGCTCTACAGGGAGCCTTCTGCCAGATTCAAGCAGTCTTTATTAAGAAAGGTCCCTGTTCTAAAACGTTGCTTTGGAGACAGGCACACTCTTCTGCATGCCTGGTCTGCCCTGGCTGTCGGTGCTCACTCCCCCTCTGGGTTCAGACTGCTGGCCTGAAGGGGCCTGGTGTGGGCAAACATCCCAGCTCACCTCTGGCTCCTCCGGGAGCCTTCTGCCAGTTTCAAGCAGTCTTTATTGAAGAAAGGTCCCTATTCTAAAATGGCGACTCGGAGACAGGCACACTCTCCCACACGCTGGATCTGCCCCGGCCATGGGTGCCCATTCCCCCTCTGGGATCGGACTGCTGGTCAGAAGGGGCCTGGCTTGGGAGAACTCCCAGCTCACCTCTGACTCCTCTGGGAGCCTTCTGCAGGTTTCAAGCAGTCTTTACTAAAGAAAGGTCCCTATTCTAAAATGGTGATTTGGATACAGGAACACTCTTCCACGCGCCCGGTCTGCCCAGGCCCTGGGTGCCCGCTCCCCCCTGGGTTCAGACTGCTGGCCAGAAGGGGCGTGGCCTGAGCGAACTTCCCAGCACACCTCTGGCTCCTCCAGTAACCTTCTGCAGGTTTCAAGCAGTCTTTACTGGAGAAAGATCCCTGTTCTAAAAAGGTGATGTGGGTACACACTCCCCTGCATGCCCGGTCTGCCCGGGCCTCGGGTGCCTGCTCCCCTCTGGGCTTGGACTGCTGGCCAGAAGGGGCTTGGCGTGGGCAAACTTCCCAGCTCACCTCTGGCTCCACCGGGAGCCTTCTCCTGGTTTCAAGCAGTCTTTATTGAAGAATGGTTCCTATTCTAAAATGGCGATTCAGAGACAGGCACAATATTTGCACGGCCGGTGTGCCCCGGTCGTGGGTGCCCGCTCCCACTCTGGGCTCAGACTGCTGGTCAGAAGGGGCCTGGCTTGGGAGAACTTCCAAGCTCACCTCTGACTCCTCTGGGAGCCTTCTGCAGGTTTCAAGCAGTCTTTAGTGAAGAAAGGTCCCTATTCTATGGGGTGTTGGTGATTTTTTTCTGGTCGCTAGGTGGCACCAGAGATCTCTCCTAGTGTCCTTGGGGAGCTGTTTTTTTTTTTTTTTTTTTTTAACCCCGTGGGACAGGGGAACAGAGTGGGAGTGGTAGGGAAAGCCTCAACGGCTTTGGGGTGCTGTGTCTGCCTTGTGCTCCACCGTCATGGGGATCCCATGCCCCGGATTTCGTGCCCCGCGTCTCAGTTCCAAAGCCCTCAGGTCCAGGACACAGGCTGTAGCCCAGTTCAGTGTCCACAGAAATGGAGGCTTTTGCACCCTGCCCCCGTGTCTGGGTGCCTGGTTTCTGATAACTCAGTGAGGGACATTCACCTCAGTGAGGGCCCCCGTGCATCTCCGCACAAGCCTAGGTCTCAGGCGCGGGGACCTGTGCAGCCAAGACCTGCGTATCCTTTTCAAGCACGCAGCTTTTCCGCACAAGCTTACCGGCCCGCCTGGGGCTGCTTGTAAGACTCAGGGAGTCTTTGTTTTTCTCTAATGGCACCTGGAGTAGTTTGCTCACCTCCACAGCGAATCCTGCAGGGTTCCCCACAGCTCCAGTTCACGGGGTATGGCGGCTGAAATAGTTCCTTTCCACCCACAGTCCCGCTTGATGCGTAGTTTGTTCTTGTTGGTTGTTTTAGTTTTATTGTTTTTTCCTCCTTTCTGTTGGTCAGAGAGTGCCAACTTTGTGGGTGTGGGAGGGTAGCAGGGTTCTGAGTTTTCCTCCCTTCTAGTCCTCTTTTATAGCAACTTTCTTCTTCGGGTAGTTTGCTGAAGTTGCCCATTTATCTTCCGTGTCCCAGTTCTCACTGGGACCTGCCGCTTTTCCTCCTTATTAACTTTTTTTTAATGGGAGTATCCTACTCGCAGCATTTCCTCACCGCCATGTTGATCTACCCTCTGGCTCTGGTGAATTCTCTCACCCTCCAGTGCTTCTGACTGTACCCAGTGTTTGTATAAATAAATAAATCTTTTAAAAAAGAAAAAATAAATTGAACAGATCAAGAAAATAGAATTTTAGATGCCAATACTAGGGTTCCACAATGGGAAACAAACAAACAAAAAAAAACGTTATTAGGAAAATATCAGTTAACAAGTCCCACCTATATAAACAAGTTTCCATTAGCTTTTTAATGTCACATTCTTCAGTAGTAATAGCTAACCAATGCTATCTTTCCATGTGCCAAGCATCATTCCAAATACATTTTAAGTTTTACACAAAGTAACTCTTTAATCCTACACATATTAATGCTTTCTACATATATACACATTTATTTAACCAGTATAACAATTTTATAAAACGAGCATCATTATTATCCTTATTTTGCAGTAAGGAAACTGAAGTACAATAAAGATTAAGTAGTTTGCCCAAGATCACAAGCTACAAAGTAATATGGCCAGTTTCACAATCTTTTAGTTTAGATCCAGAGCTCATGCATCTAATATCTATGTCTGCCTCAGAATGAAAATAGAAACAAAGTTTTTAAAAAGGGAAACAATGCAAAGACAACCAAGGATCATAAGGTAAGACTACATCAACTCTAACTGATTTATTCAAATTACTCATTACATCTTAAAAAAAAAGACATTTTCTCATTAATGCTACTCAAAAATATGGGAGCAGTATATTCAACTGATGATTTATAAAACAGAATGGTAAAACTTAAAGGCAAAATTAGATAAACCAAGATGATTTACCTAGAAAAAAATTCTAAGAAATAACACAAGATTCCCACATTTTATGATTCCAAAAATATCCAACTAATATAATGAGCTATCTAAAAATATGAAGGATACATGTTAAGATGTATGAATGATAAATATTCAGTCACCAGATATTAAAAAAAAATTATTCTGAAACTACAATGAATATACCCAATCAGAAGATGACAAATTAGAATGACATTAGGCAACTCAAAAGCAATTTTAGAAAATAGGAAACAAAGAGTAGTAGTTAGTCAAATATTAATTGGAAATGAAAATAAGAGCTCTTCTGATATTTATGGTCTAAAAAGAGTATGACCCATGTGTCTTTTTACAATTGGAAGGCAGCATTCTAAAAAAAAAAAAAAAAAAGCACCAAGTTGAGGATGAAGGGTTGCTTCAGGGAAACATTTTATTTTATTTTTTAAAGAGATCTAGGGTACAAGCCAGAGTTGTAGGGGGTGAAAGGATTCACCAGAGACAGAGTGGGCAACAGAACAGGCACATTGACTGCAATACACTGCTGAGGGGAGCAGTGGGTGAGTCCGGAGAGGTCTGCTGTGCCATGTGAGTATCTCCCTGGCCAGGGATCAAACTCGTGCTGCAATGGCTGTGGCTAGCTTCATAGATTGTGTCTTAAACCCTTATGCCACCAGGGAGGCCCTCAGGGAAACAGTTTAATGCAGGATTGTAGAGAATTAATCCAAATGAGAGCAATAGCATAAAAAGGGTGTTAGGAGGCATATTTTTAGGTAAATATTGATAGGTAACCTAATTTGTATAATCGAGTTTCAGATGCCCTTACAGAATGTATATATGAATTACTACTACAAACAGAAAAATAAGGAATGGATAAAGACGATTATTAAGTTCAGAAAAAACAAATACTCACAAAACGTGTCTTGGGTGTAAGAAATACTGTGAATTGTGTTGGAAGTGATTTCAGACAGCTAAATAAATCCTTGTAGTCTTTAGGGCAGAATAAATAGATAATGTCAAAATTTATTTAAAAAAAATAGGAAATAGTATCAATTGTGTTATTTAGAAATATGGAAGTAATCAGTAGAAGAAAAATAACTATTAACTATCAGAAACAAGACGATGGTAGCAACCATGAAGAAAGTGATACATACTGTTTTTAATTCTTATTTTATAGATGAGAAAACTGAAAGAGGCAAAGCTGTAATATAAATAAACATTGGCAGCTAGTCTCTGTGTGAAGCAATGTGGGTAATGTGTGAGAATGAAGAGGGGATGTCAAGAAGAGCCCCATCTCTGGAGTCCATGTGACATGGATGGAGCCTCCCATGCAAGTGATGGAGGAACATGAAGATTCAGTCAGGCCCATGCCAAGACCCTCAGAGACTGGCCCTTCAAAGATCAATAACTGGCAAAAGGGGCAGCAGACTGCCCTAAGTCTATCCTGACCCAGAATCCCACCCACTGGGGGAATAAGGGAAGAGTGGCCAATAGGGTGGAAACTGTGGTCCATACCCACACCCAGGGAGGGCAAAAATGATTGCTCTGGATCTGAAGCTATAAGGCATTTAGTATCAAATCTGAAAACAGACATTGGATAAACCAATGGCCAAATCAACCAGACAGAAAATAAATAAGGACACAATAGCCTTAAATAAAGAATTATACCTAATAGACATTTATAAGACACTGCATCCCCCCAAAAGATGACCACACATTGTTCTCAAGTATATATGGAATATTCTCCAGGATAGACCATCTATTGGGTCAAAAACAAGTATCAGCAAATTCACAAAGATTGAAATAACAAGCATCATCTCAGACCCAATGGTATCAAAAGATACAAAAAAAAACACTAATTCAAAGGAAATTATGCACTCCTATGTTCATTGCAGCTCTATTGACAATAGTCCAGCTATGGAAATCACCTCAGTGCCCAAAAAAAGATGAGTGAATCAGGGACATGTAATTGATACACACACATACACACACACACACACAAAGGAATTCTAGTCATATATGAAAAAAAATAAAACTTGCCATTTCCAACAACATGAAAGGAGCTGGAGGAGATGATGCTAAGCAAACTAAGTCAGAAAGAGAAAGTCATATATTGATAGTCTCATATATCTGTGAGATATAGAGAAACAGAACAATGGGTCAGATAAAGCCTAATTAATAGCATACCCTAAAATGTTATTATAGAACTGAGGTTACCAGGAGGGAAAGTAAGGGGTAAGAACAGAGTAGGGGGGAGCACAATGGACTATGGATGTTTAGTGATAGTCATGGTATAGGCATAGCTATTTTGTCTATAGGTATAGGCATAGCTATTTTGTCTATAGAGACCACTCAAACAGAAACAACATCATAAACCAATGTTACCTCAACAAAAATTAATTAAATAAATAAACATTGGTATTCTGAAGGGGAAAAAGGAGCTTTCAGAAATAAGAGAGTAGATGGATGAGGTAAGAGATTCTTTTCATTATAAACTTATGAGTATCATTTGGTTCTTCAAGCCATGTATATGTATTACTTTGATAAAATGATTTATTTTAAATTGCAAGGATTTTAAAAGGATGAGGTAGAGTCTCATAACTAGACCCCAAATAAAAGGTAATTCATCTTTGCATCCCTATCCCCCAAACATACTGAGACTATGTGTGTGGCAGGTAGACTAATAGGTCTCCAAGGGCGCCATGCCCTAATCTCTGGAACCTATGGTGTTCCCTTACATGGGAAGCATGTAGATGCAATTAAGTTTATAAACCTTCATATGGGGAGATTTAATCGCATGAGGCCTTAGAAGTGGGGAGCACTTACTGACTCCATTAGGAGAAATGAAACATGAGAAGGGACAACCTGCCTTTTTGGGCTTTGAAGATGAAGGAAGTGTCCCTGACTCAAGTAATGCAGCAGATTGTACAGGCTGACAACAGTCCTCGGCCAACAGGGACCTCAATCATATAAGCACCAGGCACTGAATTCTTTCAGCAACCCAAATAAGAAAGGAAATGGGTTGTCTTGAAAAGTCTCCACAGAGGAATGTAGATTACTGATCTTGTTATTTTAGGCTGGTGAAACCCATGTCAGATTCCCTGACATAGCGAATTGTAAGACATACATTTACGTTGTTCAAAGGTGCTATATTTGTGGTAATTCATTATGACAATAAAAAACTAATAAATACTGTCGACTCCTAATGCAATTCATGCAGTTAATATCCATAAAAGAGTCTTATATGACAAAGTCTGAGAGTGAATGTGGACATTCAATAGGCTTGCTAAAGACATAAATTTAGTAACTATATAAATTCACAGAGATAAGACATAAATTTAGTAACTATATAAATTCACAGAGATTATCTTATTTTCTCAGTACCATTGACATGAGTCAACTGCTAATGGAGCAATGAAGGAGCAATTTATTCATTACACACTGATCAGTAGTCTTAAGCATGAACAAGGTCTCAGACTGGGAAACGGAACTTCAAACATCAGTTTATTTTTATATTCTACTACAGCCATTCTTATCAAATGTATTCAAGTCAGCTGTATGTTTTCATGATGAGATACAAATATTTCTAAACACCCAAAATAAAAGCACAGACTAAGATTTCATAACTAAACCTATCAAAAACAGCTGATATCTTAAGTAGAGGTGAGAATATGACAAAGCTGAGCAGCTTAAACAACCATCTATGCAGGTATATAAGCAGGAATTTCAGGGCTAAAAATGTAGTCTAAACAAAGGTGAGATCCGCCCTTTACTTCAACCAGACATTAAAAAAATGAGGAAAATAGCTTTGATCTCTTTCATGTTTTATGTGGGTCACTTTTCAAAATTGAGATATAAAGACTTACAACATTATGTAAATTTAAAGTGTACAATCTGCAAAGATGACACATCTATATTGAAAAATGACTGCCATAGCATCGCTAGCTAATACCTCCACCATGTCACATAATTATCATTTCTTTTTTGTGGTGAGAATTTGAAGATCTAGTCTCTTGTCACTTTGAAGTATATAATACAGTATTGTTGCCTATAATTACAATGCTGTGTATTAGATCTCCAAATCTTATTCATTCTTTTTGTTTTTTTGTTTCATTACTGTTTTTTCCATCTAATGAAGTTATTTTTATTTTTACAATTATATTTTCATTTGACGTAATATTGGTTGACAACACTGTACATGAATTAGAGATACAGGATCACAGCCTTCAGATGTAAGTACCATGCCACACCTACCACAAAGGCACCCATGGTCATCCACCATGGTCCAGTGTAGCTCCCTTCCTACTTTCCTTGTTTCTCTCCTTTATCCTCTGTTGATGGATACTTAGATTGCTTCTATATCTTGCCTATAAAGAATAATGCCACAATATACATAGCAATACCAATATCCTTTCAATATCCTGTTTCCATTACTTTTGGATATATAGCCAGAAGTGGGATTTTTGTATACTGTTTCCTATAGCAGTTCTATTCAATCAACAGTGCACAAGATTCCGTTTTCTCCACATCCTCACCAACACCTGTTATCTCTTGCCATTTTTATGATAGCCAATTTAACGAGCGTGGGGTGACAGCTAATTGTGGATTTGATTTGCATTTCCGTGTTGATAATGACATTCAGAATCTTTTTGTGATTTCTTTTTAAATATAACACTAATACCATTTGGAATTGACACAGTATAATTGGAGAATTGCTTTGATTAAAATTCTATGTATGGAAAAATCTAGGTTTTTTTGAAACATAAAAGCCATCTACAGTAAATGTAAAAAAACAACTTAGTGATATAAAGCAAGGGAAGTAAATTGACAAACTACAAAATAGAAAGGAATTCTATTTCCCCTATTGACAGCCTGTGATAACCAAAACCATTGAGTGAAGAACAAGAATAGAAATGGAATCAACCCCTTCAGTTTTTGTATTAAATACTAATTTTTTTTTGTTTGTTTTCTAATCCTTTCCTTCTGGAGACATCAAAAAATTGGAATAGAATAAAAGATGAGTATAATTTAGAACAAAGAATAGACTATTTTCAAATAAGTTAAAAATAAACAAAATAATGGTTTCCCTCTCTCTTTCCAGGGAGATTAAGAGAGCTTACTTGTCTTTAGCCTCAGGATTCTATGTATCTGACTGAGGGATCTCAGTAGATAAGGTATATTTTCAAAAGAGAGTAGGTGTTTTGAGATTAATGTCCCATAGAAAGTCTTCAGTTGTCCTTTGCCAGTGGAAAGTTGTGTGCACTTAAAGTTTTGATTATATTTAAAGAAGATTCATAAACTTCCCTAAGGTTAACATGGATGTTATTTGATATTGAATGGGTCATGGCTATAAAAACAGGACACGGTGCTTCAATTCATTACTCATTACATTGCTGAAGTGTCACTGACTGTACTTCTAATTTAGTAGATTGCCATCCCCAGTTAGAAAGACAATGGCTACACTAGTCATGCATCCCACATTTAGATATGGGATCTGAGGTCCCTATAACCAAGGAGAGCATAGATAATGTAGATTTTCTTTGTGACTTCTGGTTGTAAAGATTGTCAAAATTCCTTTCAGAAATGTGATGTAAAATATGAATTTTTTTACCCATGTGAAATATAAATATGATATTTTTTTTCCTCCTCTAAAATCTCATGAAATGAGTAGTTATGTCACTGTTTGGGGGGTTAGAGAATAAGTTACCTTTGACAATCATATGTATCCTGCAGCTTTCAAACAAAATTAATAGATCTTTTCTTTTTGTTTTACCTCTTTTGTAAGTGTCCAATCCTTTCTTAAACATTTGGTCTACATATGGATAGACCTGTGATTTTAAATGGCCTAATGAGTCTCAGACAGACTTCGAAGTAACACTCATGAATAAGCCAAAGAGAGAAATTCTCAGATGATAACATTTACTGTACTAAGAATTTTTTTTTCTGTTTGCTGATTTCTCCCCTTTTAAAAAGTTAACACTTATTGAGTATAATACATCCTGAATCTTTTGCAGGTGTTAAACAGCTGACTTTAATTTTTAAAGAACCAAATCCATATATTATCAAACGAAAATAAAATGTTCTATCTATTTAGGTTATTTGACAGTAAATCCTTCCTTTCTATTATCTTCTAGGAAAAGGATTACATTTCTCTATAAAAATAAACTTCCTGTAAAGATTAAAACATGACCTAATCAGACTTGCTCCTTAAAAAGATGAAGGGACCAAAATGTGACATTATATTTTCTTTTATTCTAATCCTTTAATTTAGGAATGAGGGATGCTTATTATGAATATTTGCTTTAAAATTAAAAATATATATCTTGGCCCTCCCCGGTGGCGCAGTGGTTGAGTGCTGGGTTGCAAAGGTGGCCACAGCCTCTGCAGCGCCAGTTCGATCCCCGGACACTGGCGAGGGTCCCACATCGCGCGCAGACCTCTCCTGCCGCCCGCTGCTCCCCTCAACAGTGTACTTCGGTCCTTCTGCCTGTTCTGCTCCCCACTCTGGCTCTGGTGAATTCTCTCACCCTCCCTCGCTTCTGACTGTATCCAGTGCTTGTATAAAATAAATAAATAAATCTTAAAAAAAAGATCAAAAAAAGAATATATTTTATTGTCTGTGACAAAAAGAAATCACTGGAAGGCCTCCCTGGTGGTGCAAGGGGTTAAGCTCAGCTCTGTGAAGCTGTCTGTAGCCTCTGAGCATAAGTCCTATCCCGGGTCAGCCAAGGAGCTACCCACATGGCACAGTAGACCTCTGCTGTCTCAACCACTGCTCCCTTCAGTTGTGTGTTTCAGTCAATCTGCCTGGTCTGTTCCTCACTGTCTCTGGTGAATTATTTCACCCTCCACACTTCTAGCCTGTACCCCAGTTCTTGTATGCATAAATAAATAAATCTTTCAAAAAAGAAAAATAAAAGAAAGAAATCATTGGAAAGGCAATAGTAACCATGATAATCCTGTACAGGTTTAAAGTTTATTATGCACTTTATTTATCTAATCTTTACAATTACTCTATAGGTTTTAACATTTCCTTTGCCAATGAGAACACTGTGGATGCTTATAAAGTAAGCAGAGATTTTTCTCCTATCATTATTCTCTAATGGTTCCTAATGTTTCTGTACTGTTAATTATATATTTTGTGTATACCTCAGTATTGTCTAGTTCTCTCATGTGATAGACCTCTGCCTCCCCCTTGGCCTCCCTGGCTCTCATCCAATCTGACTGCAGCCACAGAGATCTTTCTCAAGTCTATACTTGTTCATGCTTATACATCGTGTTTAAAGAATTAATTCAAAATCCTTGACTGCTGAGTTCTGTGTCACTCACCATTACTTGCTCCCAGCCTCAAATCTCAGTGTCCTCTCTGATTTGACACATCTCTCTATATTTTAACTCTCACTGCTCTTTCTTCATCCTGTTTACTGGATTTTTCCCATCCTCTTATGCTTCTACAGCCCCAAACCTTTGTAATCCATGATCCTTCTGCCTGGAGCACTTTCTCCAACTCTTTTGGCTTAGTTAACGTCCACATTTTTTCATCTTAGATATCACCTCTAAAGCAACTTGCTTCTATAAATTCTACTCCATGAGTGAGAACTTCTCATCTTTGTCTACTAAATCATTTGATTTTCCTATGTCCTTATGAGTATTGTCCTATGTCCTTTGTATTTTCCTATGTCCATATGAATATTTCAATAGAAAATAAGGGAAGGTCATATCTGAAATGTGAATATGACACCGTTATGAATGAAAGGTCCTACCTGTCCTTTAAAGAACTTTTCCTTCTGTTTAGGAGGCATTAACCAGCTCTATTTCCTGGAAGATGAGGTAGCAGACTGAGAAGGAAGCTCGCATAGCAAGGCAAATGAAGATTCCACATACTATATCTTGTATTAAAAGTCTCCACTTTATGCAGTCATTCCTAATAGGAAACCAATTCATCCCAGGAAGATGGTATTTAATATTCTAATGACAAACTGGTTTAAAAAAAAAAAGTAAGAACAGTACCACATTTTAAGCCTCTTACCTTTCTTTTCTTAATAATATAGTTTAATCTTCACCCATTCTTCTTCACCCTAATTTCAGTAGAACTTGTAAATGTTTAAAATCTATGACTTCTGATTTTCATTATTATTGTTTGTGGCGCTTGTTATTGTTTTAAGTAACATTGGCAAGAAATGAGTTTGGGGTATAAAAAGCATATCTAGGAAGTTACTTACAGCATCTTTTAAGGTTGCAAAAACTTGCAAAATTGAGGGAGGAATTATATATCACCAATAGGATAAATAACTTGACAGTGCATGTGTATTTTTTTTTTTTAACCACAAATTATAAAACTGGTTCCATGGCACAGGAAATTTTGTCTCCAAAGTTGGTTTTACAAAGATAACATGAAAAAATGAACTACTGTCAATTCCTTCATATTTATTAAGTTATAGGTAACTATAAAAGAAGTGTACAAATCATACTTATTCATCAGTCTTTTATACAGCAACACAGACATTTTATGGGTGACTATAAAGTACTCTTCAGCTTTATGTGGTTCCCTTAAATAGAACCATGAAACTCTTCATTGTGAGTTTCATTCACAAACAAAAAGGAAAAATGAGCTTAAATAGAGAAATTGACTCAGTGGGTCAGGAGGAAGATTGGCAAAGATGGAACAGCATCCAAGAAGAAGAACTAAATTGTGAAAGGCCATGAAAAGTTAGAATTAGAACAAAGACATGACTGACATGGCTTTCAATAGTTTTCAAGAAATACTTAAGAACACAGTAGAATTCCAATGCAAATCAAATTGGTGGCAATTAAAAAAAAAAAAAGTCAAGTCACCGTAGAAAATCAGTCACTGATAGGAGAAAAATATGAGAAGTTCTCTAATCACATATAGGAAAGAAACAAAGAAATGAAAATTATAAGAGAAGGAAGATAACAGATATCGGGCCTCCCCTGGTGGCACAGGCAGTTGAGTGTTGCATTGTGAAGCTGTCTGCTGCCTCTGCAGCGCCAGTCTGATCCCTGCAGGCCAGCAAGGGTCCCACATGGCGCAGCAGACCTCTCCTGTCTTGCCTGCTGCTCCCCTCAGCAGTGTATTTCATCAGTCTGCCTGTTCTGTTCCTCACTCTGTCTCTGGTGAATCCTCTCACCTTCCCATGCATCTGGCCTGTACCCCGGTTCTTGCATTAAATAAATAAATAAATCTTAAAAAAAGAAGATTACATATCAAGGATGGAAATTTTAAATTTTAATCTAACAAGGACAGAATTTTCAAGACAAGAAATGAAAACATATGGAACAGAATCAGTTGACAGTTACTGAAGAAAATATTAATTTGAAGAGACCTGAATGCATAGGTTAAAAGAAAATACTGAAATTGCAGAAAAATCAAATTAATTTTCAGTGACAAAAAGCAGTCAGTGGTTGCAATGATAAGGGAGGAAGAAGATGACCAACAAAGGGGCATCAGAAAACTTCTTGGGGTAATGAAAATGATTTATATTTGATTGAGGCAGTGGTTATATAGATTGTGGTGGTAGGTATATATATATATATAGAGAGAGGTGTATACATTTATCAAAATGCATCAAATTGTATACATACAAGTAAATTTTATTGTATACAAATCATATTTATATAAAATTTATTTTTATTAAAATTTTGATTTTAAGAGCATTGTAGACATACATGTAATTGTAAGAAATAATGCAGTGAAGTCCTATGTGTCCTTTACTTAAGGGTAACATCTTGTGAAGAGACACTACCCTATCATAACCAGGAAACCAACATTGACAAGGACAAAACACACTCCATCACTAAGTTTTCATCACAAGACATATTGTAAACACACTCCATCACAAGACAACCACAAAGTTGTCTTGTATTTTCCACTAATAACCACACCCACTTCCTTCTTACTCTCATTTTTTCCTAAAGCCCTGGTAACCACTAATCTTGTCTTCATTTCTATAATTTTGTTATTTCAAGAAATGATATAATACATAAATTTCTAGAATTGGCTTTTTTTGCTCAGCCTAATTCCCCAAATATCCATATGGAGATGCATAGGAGTTATTACAAGTAGTAATAGTTTGTTGTTGCGGTTGTTTTAATAGTGGTAAAAATCATATAACATAAAATTTACAGTCTTGACCATTTTAAGCACATAATACAATAGTATTAACTATATGTATGTTGCTGTATAATAAAACTGTTGTGGAAATTTTTCATTTTGCAAAACTATTCATTCACATTTAGAAATTTATAACTGCTTTATTTCCTCATCTATACTTACTGTTATCAGATTTTTAAATGTTAATTACTTGTAGGGTACATAATGCTATATTTCACTATGGTTTTAATATTCATTCCTCTTATAATGACTCTCAGCATCTTTTTTTTAAATTATTTTAATTTATATAATTCTTACATCTTTTTTCATTTTTGCACAATGTATGCATTTTCATTTTGGTTATATTCTCTATACAATTCCCACCCCCCCTTATTTCGATCCTAATCCCTCTTCTCCTCCCCCCGCCCCCTCACTGTAGTGTGTCTCTGGTCTATAGTTGCTTGTTGATTTTGATTTTTACTTTATTATAATTAGTCTTTTTCCTGGATCCTTAATTAGGTTTTCTAAATTCCTGCTATGAGTGAGACCATCCATTATTTTTTTTTTTCTTTCTGGCTTATTTTGCTGAGCCTGATCCCTTCCAGCTCCATCCATGTTGCTGCAAATGGCATGAGTTTATCTTTTTTGATTGCTGAGTATATGTTTACTTGGGCATTTGAATGTTCTCTTTTGTCAAGTTTCTGCTCAATTTCTTATCCATTTTTCTATTGAGTTACCATCCTTCTTATGTTTATTTGGAGGTGTTTCAAAAAATATGTTCTGTATACAAATCTCTTACTAGTTATTTATATATATATATAAAAATATATGTGATATAAATATATAAATATCTATTCTATATAAATATATAAATAATATATATAATATATAATATAAATATATATATAAAGTTACTGGTTATGGCTATGGCATGGATTAACTTAAGAACACATGTACAAGAAAGCACCCTGCTCACAATGGTGGTACAGAGAGACTGGGAGACTGGTGAGGTTGAGGAATGTTAAGTAATCAAACATACATATGTATTACACTAAAAAGTCACATGTAGAATTTTTAATAGCTTTAAAAGAAATTCTTTCACAGAACAGTTTTTTAATTGTCCAGTTTTTAATTGTCCATTTTAAATATATATATATATATATTACAAGAAAAAATGTTATTTTGGAAAGAATTACCTTTTATTAATATTTAATAAACAAAATCAATAAAACTGACTATCTTCATGAAAGAAGCAAAAAATCTTGCTTTACAGTCTGGAGCAGATACATTAGGAAAAAAATAGCTTTCAGTTTTACCTGTTAGTTTTGAGATACCTATTCAGAATCTAAATGGAAGTGTCAGTAAAGCAGTTTAATTAAGAGACCTTATCTCAGGAAAACACAAGGATATAAATATGGAATCATATATGCACAAATGGTATCAAAAAATTAGAGTGGAATCAGATGACCTGAGGAAAGAGTATGATAGAGGAACCAACATTTAAAGACATGGTAGCAAAAACTAAGAAGGAAAAAAATCAAAGAGAACTTTGTGCTGTAGACACCTGTCAACTAGAATTATAAGGGAACTTTGATAGTCTCGATAAAGTCTGCTATAATGGAGCTCTGAAAATCAAATCCCAAATTTAGTAAGTAAAAAAAAAAAAAAAAAGAAAAGCAAGAAGTGAAAACTTGAGGGGAGTGAAGGTAGATATTGTATCATATGTGTGTGCATGTATGTTTGTGTGCGTGTGTGTAAAAGAACCAAGAAGTTAGGTAGCTCCTGAAAGGATATGTAATATCAAGGGAGTCATTTTTTCTTTCAAGATGGATGATAGTTCAGTATGTTAGTTTGCCAATGGGGATTATATGGTAGAGAAGGAAAACTAATGATACAAGAACTAAAGAGAATTATGGTAGAAAACAAATCCTTAAAAGGTGCAAGGAGAAGAGAAGAGTAAAAAAAAAGTAAAAAAGGTTTGATGAACAGAAATTGTCTTCCACTGTAACAAGCTTGGTGGGAAGCTAAAATAATTCCTGACTAATTTAGTCAATTATCTCTAAGAATAGTACATTTAGGTCATCAGTTGAAAATATGGAAGAAGAGTAGTTAGAAAACTAAAGCAAAAGAAGAAAGTATTAGATGAATGTGTTGTACAAAAGACTGTGAATCTTCTAGGGCATTTTAGTGGGATAATCTGGCAATGTGAAATACCCATTTTAGATTTAAATCATAAATTGGGAGTGAATATAGTCAATAAAGTTGTACATTTTTTTCATACCAATGGTCAACTGCACAGATAAAGTTATGGCATAAGTAGATTGTTGGTTTAAGTAGATTCAGGGATTTTGTAGTCAAACATAATAAAAGGAGAGTGGAGCAAGGAACATGAGATTGCAATGAAGATTTTAATACTGGACAATGGAACTTCCCAGTAGGCAGGGGAGTGAGCACAAGAAGAATGATGAGTAGTTGAAAAGAGACGTGGCTAAATATTAGTGGGAGAGTTCTTGAAGAAGTAGAACCAGAATAAGTGCATTAGAAATATAAGAGACAGGGCCTCGGGTGGTGCAGGCGGTTGAGCTCTGCGCTGTGAAGCTGTCCACAGCTTCTGCAGCGCCGGTTCGATCCCAGCTAGCTGGCAAGGGTCCCACTTGGCGCAGCAGACCTCTCCTGTCGCGCCCGCCGCTCCCCTTAGCAGTGTATTTCATCAGTCTGCCTGTTCTGTTCCCCACTCTGTCTCTGGTGAATCCTCTCACCCTCCCGCGCATCTGGCCTATACCGCAGTTCTTGTACAAAATAAATAAATTAATTAAAAAAAAAAAGAAATATAGGAGACACTGGTCATTCTGGGTTGTTTTCATTGAACAAAATTTTCTAAGGTGGCATGAGTGTCAGTGATTGCATCACTTACATGCTTCTGCCTCGGGGAGTTGTCAAAGTATGGAGGTAGAAAAGATCATCAAAATCAAAGAGATCAGAGAACCTATAATCCTGGGTATGGTTTGAATTATTTGCTTGAATGGGCAAACTGCTAATAATGAAAGGAAAAGCAGTCGGGAGTGAGGCAATGACCTAAATGATGACATCCTTAATAAATGAGAGAGCCTGGGAGGTCAGACTAGACAGATGACAACATGAAGGGCTATGGTTAGTAAGTGATATCTACTTGGCTTTCTATACCTGAGATATATGAAGTAGGAAGAAAACAGGTATCATTTGAGAAGACTAGAGGAGATTCAGTCTTCTCAGAAGAGAGTCAGGTTGGGCTAGAGTTAAAGCAAGAAAGTAAAGGAACTTTCCAAGGAAAGGTTGAATTGTAATGAAGCTGATGAGGAGAGATCATGATGAGGTTTAGAATGTGAGGGTCTTCAGTCTGGCAAATGGAATATGATTGAGACAGTATGATGCATTAGGAAAAGTAGAAGGAGGGGACCTCTAGAAGAAACTGATGACATGAGGACTGATGAGATCAGTCTTGAGTTTGTACACACAGTCACTGCATGCTCAGGCCTTGGGGTTGCTGAGGGATTAAATCCTATGGAATAGGGTGAAATACTGCCAGGAGGATAGATGTCTTTCATAATGTATAACTCACTTGAAGAGCAATTGGCTATATGCTTCCCTCATGTATATCCTGCTTCAAATGTATGCCAGATTGCATTTGACAATACCATTCTGTAACAGAAACGGCTAGCTGAATCTTTGTTCATACCATCCCTTTCTTAGTGCAGAATGAGAAGCAACTGCTCAAAATTTTTCAGCCACCTCACCAACCTTCACTCTGTGAAATTAGGAGTAGGCATGAGTTAGGTGTGACTATGTTTTGGTCAATGAAATGTGAACAGGAGAGATGAATGCCACTTCAGGTCCGACCCACAAACATGCTTTCTGTCTTACTCTTTTTACTGGCTGAATGTCAAGGTCACGGTGATACTGCAGACCTGAAATGAAGTTTCTGTTAGCCTAAATGAAGATACATAGCAACTCTCTTGGTTAGGAGACTTTATATGGGAAAAAATAAAAAAAAATATTTTGAGCTAGCCACTAAAGTTTCAGCATTTATTTATTACAGCAACTAACACATCATTAACCAGAATACATCTCTCATATCTCATAATTGAAGCCAGAGACATATTCACAAAATCACTAGTATATTACTCACAAGTGATGACCTTTGTCAATAATCCCCATCTGATATAGGAGAGGACCAAGAAGAGATGAAAAGAGAATTGTTGGCTTCACGACAGTACAGTGTATCTATGAAGGAGGGAGTGGTAAGGCCCTTCATCTGAAGGCAACTGAGAACAAAGGTAAAGATGTGAGGTGATGCCCAAAGCAGTGATAGTGAAGGCAAAGATCAACAGCTGGGACTACATCAAATTAAAGATCTTCTGCACAGCAAAAGAGATAATAACCAAAACAAAGAAAAACCCCACCGACTGGGAGAAAATTTTTGCACACAAGACTAATGATAAAGGACTGATCACAAAAATCTACAAAGAGCTGATGAGACTCAACAAAAACAAAGAAAATAATCAAGTCAAAAAATGGGCAGAAGAGCTAAACAGAAACTTCTCTGAAGAGGAAATGCAAATGGCCACCAGACATATGAAACAATGTTCAACATTACCTGCAATCAGGGAAATGCAAATCAAAACTACAATGAGATACCCTCTCACACCAGTGAAAATGGCACATATTAAAAAAACTAGCAACAACAAATGTTGGCGAGGATGTGGAGAAAAAGGAACTTTCCTGCACTGCTGGTAGGAGTGCAAACTGGTCCAACCACTATGGAAAGCTGTGTGGAGATTCCTCAACCTACTAAACATAGAGCTTCCATATGATTCAGCAATTCCACTCCTAGGTATTTACCCAGAGGACACAGAAACATTAATTCCAAAGAGCACCTGCACCCCTATTTTTATAGCAGCACAATTTACAATAGCTAAACTTTGGAAACAACCCAAATGCTCAAAAATAGATGACTGGATCAAGAAGATGTGGTGCATATGCACAATGGAATATTACTTAGCATTCAAAAAAGATAAACACATGCAATTTGCAGCAACATGGATGGAGCTGGAAGGGATCATGCTCAGCGAAATAAGCCAGAGAGAAAAACAAAAATACCGGATGGTCTCACTCATAACAGGAATCTTGAAAACCTAAATATGGACCAGGAAAAAGAATAACTATAAGAAAGAAAAAAATCAAAATCAACAAACAACTATGAACCAGAGAACTCTTTGCAGGGGGTGGGGGGAAGATGGATTGGGGTCAAAACGGGGTTGCAATTGTATGGGGAATGTAAAAATAAAAATAAAAAATTAAAAATGAGAACATCAAATAGCATATGAAAGAGCCGTAACCTATTGTTATGGATGAATATTTGTGCCCTCTAAAAACTGATATATTAAAGCCTTTTCCTTTCATTAAAAAAAAATGGTGTGAGATGATGTATGTTAATTCACTAGATGGAAATCTTTCACAATGTGCAATCACATCAACTCCTCACATCACATACTGTGAATATACTATAATATTTATCAATTAAACATTAATAAAACAAAAAATGAATATATGTGCCTCTGCACTCTCTCCCCCCTGACTCCAGTAGATTAGATATTATACTTCACATAATCTTTCTGACTTGTAACTATTCAGAGGTTAATAACAGAAATGCCATATAGCAGAAATACCTAGAAAATACAGATATAAATGAATAGGTTAACGAAAGACTTGAGAAGGATGATGTGTTTATCACTGGGGCTGTTGAGTTTTTATTAGTGGTGCTATTATAAAGTAGATCACAGAATTTGGTATCAATAAGCTGAGGATCTCCAGCTCTATCATTTAAAAGCTACAATAATTTCACTATTTACTTATCTACTTAGCTGTAGATACTTCCTTTGGAAAAATGGGGATCAGGAAATTTACTTCAGGAGATTACTAATTAAACGTAATGGTTTAATTGAATGAGCAGTTGGTAAAAAATATGCTCTACTGAAAAGTACATAAAGTAGAACCTGGTAACTATAGTTTTTATAGAAGGTAGACTAAGTTTTATTCTGACCTTGTTGTCAATGTCAATACAACATAGATATGGTGCTGATATATAACTACCACAAGCAAATTATACCTGGGTTGACAACAACAAAGGAAATCATTTCTTCTTGACTTATCCACCATGAACCCCAAATTAAAAAAATACATATATATATATATATATATATTACACATAAGCAAAATCTATAACAGTTATATCTATATAACTGTTTTTCATGGAATTTTGATTTATAGCTTTAGAGAAAAAATATCCTCAAAACCATATAACCCCTAATGTATCCTTTCCCTAAAGCCATAAACACACCTCTAGCTATCCTGTCCAACAAAAATATACCACAGCAGGTGGAGTCACAAAAAAAAGTAAATGGTTTCAATCTTTTCATTCATTTTAGTCTATTCCCTCAACAAAAACTTCAAACTGCAGGTGCATGCAGCATACTTCTGCTATGACAATAGCAGTGTATCTTTGTAACTGGGACTTCACCTAATGATGTGTGAACTAAATGTTAACTGCAGCAAAATGACTCCAAGCCAAGAAAGCCCCAGTTGAAGGTCTTGTCTGGAAGAGAGGCTAAGCCACAGGAAAACACCAGAGTGGGGCTGGATCGTTGGGAGATCCTTCCTTCCTCCAACTTCTAATGTTTCAAGTACAGTGTGCAAACTAAATTGGAATTTTCAATTTTAAGATAGTGTTCACCTTAGGGTCCAAATTTGATTTCAATCTGGAAATTAGTATCTAAATCAGTTTGAGAGAGGAATAAGTTTTAAGAAAGGTAAAAATCAGTCAAAGTAAAAATAAATGTAGGGAAGCAGTTTCACATCTGGAATTGGTTACATGTGCAACAGAAGGAAGAGTTTTCTTAGGATAGTTGATTTAATTACATTTTTAAAACAAGAAGAGTAACCATGGAAGTCCAGCTAATCTCAAATGCAAACAGGCCACCTCTAACTAGCAAATATATTATTAGTACTATAGATGTAAGCAGTTTCTGGTTAAATGCTGGTAATCAGCTGTTGGTTAACTGAGGCACATTTTCTAATGTATCTTTGAACTGCATATTCTGCCTAGGAATTTTTGTGTGTTAGGGTCAAATCTAGGTGTTCAGACATCTTGCCTGTTTAAAAAAAGAAAAAAGAAATGATGGGAGAAAAAAAAATAGTTTTGGCATTAGATTGACCTATATTTTAATTTACTAGCTGTGTGACTTTGGGAATGTTACTTAATCTTTCTTTATCTTCTCCTTATCTGGGAAATGGGAATAATTCTTATCCTGAAGAGATCTGTGTTGTGATTATTATATTAAATTATATAGCATATGTGAAATTCCTAAGGATTGGAAGTCTATGTGACTATATGTTCCACAGATGTTAACTCTCTCACCTCTCCCTTTCTTAACTTTATTCTTTCTTAAAAACTTATTTTTTTTTTCCTAAAGGCAATGTATTTGGGGCAAATATGAGACAGGAAGCTGTATGTACTCTACAACCTAAAATATCACTAATATAACAGAATACTAGAAATTAACACATAGATGGATTTGAAAGTATTCACATTTGGATAGCTCAGAAAACTGTATCACTGTAGTTAAACTGTATTACTGTTGTTAATATATATTTATTACAGCAAATTGTGTACCTTATGATTTCACCACGATCCCCCTACTTGCTATTCTCCTCCAAAATGATGGTTGTATATTTTAATGACCTTGATTCACTAAAATCAGGTCAATAACAGGCCTTGAGGTTAATGATACTGAATCAGTATGCGTCATCATCTTTGTAACTGAGCTCTTTCTAACAATCAGGTTACCAGTGGATATATTTGCAAACTAATACTTTTCCCAGAGTATAGGAGAGAATTCTGCTTTGCAATGAACAAGCTTAGTATAGCTATGAATGATGCTAAAAGTAACATTTTACTCCCAAGGAGCAGGTTATGACCTTTCAAATGCAAGTCAGCCAGAGTATTTATATCACATTATCACCAACAAATGGAATAAAGAGAAAGAGGTGGATATAATTGTATTTTGGAAGGCACCATGACCTTGATTGTTTGTATTGTCTTTCCCTTAAGTTGTTCTGAGATTTGTAATATGTTTCATGAAATTAATAGTTATATTGAATCCCCTCTATTTTTCCCAGTTGAGTGCTGGAGTAGGAGTTTAATCTGTGAAGATAGGTTAGGGGACCGAGAGTGACATAGTGCTGTTACTCGGACCAAGGAGATCATGGTGATATTTAAAGATGATTTTAAAAACACCAGATTATAGACCCATGGCAGTGCATAAGTGGTAGTATTATCAAAAGTAAATAGAGGGCTTCCTTGGTGGCGCAGCAGGTTGAGCACAGTGCTGTGAAGCTGTCCACAGCGTGAGATCAATTCCCAACTGGCCAGAAAGATTCCCACATGGCACAGCAGACCTCTCCTGTCACGGCCACTGCTTCCCTCAGCAGTACTTTTGGTCTGTCTGCCTGTTCTGCTCCCCACTCTGTCTCTGGTGAATCCTCTCATCCTCCTGCACCTCTGGCCTGTGCCCCAGCTATTGTATAAATAAAAAATAAATCTTTAAAAAAAAAAAGTAAATAGAGTTGCTTGTCCACATTTTTGAACCCCTAGGGACAGTTTTCAGGCACTTAGTTGGAGTCTTTGTGTGTGTGAAGCACAAAGTGCAGGACAAAATGAAGTCGATATTTAAATGCGATGCTAAGACAAGTGAGCTGCTTGATGTGGTTGAGCATTTGCTCTCTTTACACTCTGTTCTGTTTATAAACATTCCAGCTGTGTGAATAATAAAAAGCCAAGCACAAGCCTTTGTCATTCCACCATGATCTTTCTGGTACTGGAGGGGCTTAGGAGGAGGTGTTGAGTTTTTGTGTGCTAAAGCTTGTCAAGGGCACATCAAAATGTAATAACGAAATCAACTACCAGACAGATTGGATAGCAGATTTTGGCAGTTAACAAGGAGCTTTCTCATTATAGGATGTGCAAGCTTGTGGGTTGTACTGCAATTAGAAATGATTTTATTTTATTTTTTGCCCTAGCTCTTCTTATACTTTTCATTCTCATTAGTGACAACAACAAAAAACTACTTCTCATTCCCTAATGCACCCTATTCATTTCCCTGCTGCTAAAGTAACTTGTGTCTTTATTTAACGTGAAATTTTTAAAAATCACGTCAATGCTGTTCAGTGTTTATGAGATATTGGTACTTGGGAAAATCAGTGACACAAGTAATTTTTTTTTATATATTTTCTCTGTGTGTACAAAATATTCTTTTAGTACTTTTTAAATTGTTGTTGTTGTGGTTTTAACCATATGTCTTCAGTAGGAAAGTAAGAGCTTTGTTTCTTAACAGCTGATGTGTACTTGCTACTGTGTCACACAGGAGTCCATAATGCTGTTAGCAACAACTAAATCATTTCCACAAAAACTAATTTTAGCTTTCAGGAAGGGAAAAGCAACACCACTTTCCTGCCACTTGATAGATTTTATGTGAACCAACCCAGTGCACCAGGTCAACCTGTTTTTCAGAGGTTAAAGTTGAGGCATCCAAAAGAATAAATGGTTTCCTCAGAGATTTACAGCATATCTGGACCAGCACTATAACTTCATACAACTGACCCGGCAACTTTCAGACCATTCTGGTTGTTGAAATCATAAACAATACTAAAGGGAGTAGAGTAGGAACTGAAAGAGAGGGTGGCTTAACCCAGCTTTTTAAATACACTCAGGGATGTCCACTCAAGAGTTAGAGACCATCCTATACCACTGATTCTAATGGGATTCAAGTACCTAAGTACCACAGAGTGGAGGTAATGAACAACAATGTTACTATGCAGATTATGTTGTTTTGTTTTCTTAAACGTCAATTTTGGTCAACCATAGCACTTCAAGAATTGGATTGTAAATCCTTAAGACATAAGAGAAATTAAAATGATGTACTAGGCTCCATATTTATCATATTTCTTATTTTACTGGGAGTAAGAGAAAATGTACTTATGCATGAACTTTTCTTTGAATCAGTAACTGATTTGTTAAATGCATTTAATATATATCAGGCATTGTATCAACTCCTGGGAATACAGAACTAAACTTGAAACCAACTCTTCTTAGTTATGGTTGAATAAAAGAAATAAAGATACTGAGACTACCCCTAACATGGGCTTGATAGAGACACAAAGACTGAATCATCAAGTCTCCTCTTCATAGAGATGAAGCTGGAACTGAGTCTTGAACAAGCATTTCCAAGTTAAATTGAATACCACTATTCAAAGCACACATGGTATACAATGTGAGGGGTGAAGCTGGAGATACAGGTAGACACGGAGACTTTGAAGGTAAAATAGTCTATGAAAATGAGTTTGGATAGGAAGAATATCCACAGGCTTTAAGAAGCAGATGACATGATCTGTGACTTTTGCAAAGATCTTTAGATAGCACCGTAGCCAAAAATTGGACAGGGAAGGTACTATTATATCAATAACAATTTTTCTTTCAAAACATGAGGTAGGTAAAATCCACCAGGACAATTACCCCAACTTCTTGCTAATATTCACAAAAACAGAAAAAATGAAACACACATAAAATCAAAATCTAAACCTAAGAAAATGGTCAATAATTATAAGATACGAGAAAATGGAAAAAGATACACCTATTTCCTTAGCCACTTTCCTGCACTTTATTTATAGCTAGAAACTAAAAACCAGAAAGTCAGAGGGCTGTGAATAAAGGGGTAGAGGTTCCTAGAGATAGAATAGTACAGTTTGGAACATGGGTATAGATATAACCCTGGGATCACAAGTGGTCTATATTTTTATATATTCAATCAATTCATCAAACCAGAGAAATAAGAAGTCAGGGGAAAAATCAAGTTGTGCCTTCAATAGAATAGAGGTATACTACAACTATGTCTATTATGAAATAGGATATAAATGCATAAACCTGTCCTCCACGTGCATGACCAAGAAAACAGTTTAGACTCACTATATACTACCAAACACACCATCTAGTAAAGTCCCTCTGAGATCTTGGAGGAGGCTGTATATAGTTCAGGAGCTTATATGGAAAAGTATCACCAAGAGGAGCTATGAATACCCTAAACTGTTACTTTTGTTGATTCAGATCTTTACAAAAGGGTGAATAATTATTACCAGGATGGTTCAACTTGAGAAAAGGAGATAAACTAATGATAAACTAATTGCCCAGGGCAATTTCTAGCACTATTACTTGAATAAGTTATCTTTCTGTCTCTCTTTTCCAGAAGAGACTAATAAACAAAGATAATGTAGTCCTGGCCATACATGAGAAAGGGGTGGTGAAGGGGATGTTCCTATACCAGAAAGGTAAAACCTATTTGGCTACTGAAGACAGGCAATTCTGTTGAATAATATGAAATGAAGTTATATGAAATGAAAACATTGAATCAGATATTTTTATAATTCACAAATGGCCAAATCTCGGTTCTTTTACACGTTTCAACCTGTATTTCACTGGCTTTTATCCTCAAGTGGATGAGAGCTTCCAGTATTCTATCGAGTATGTCTATGGACCAGACATTGGTCCATAATAATCCGTGATTCTGCTTTTTAATTTAGGACAGGGACCAAAAAATGGTGTGACCTTTGACGTTAGGTTATTTTTATTCTACCAAGGGCAACTAAGATTATCCCAGAAATTATCTCATACTCTTCTTCTTCCTCATGCTGGTTCCTGCTCATTCCCTTCCCCTACCTTCAGTTCACTCCCACACACCCACATCATGCAGGGACTCCACTGAGACCGCCAAATGATTTCATACTGATTTTTGAATACTTATCATATAGAACAGCTCTCACTGCAGGAAGAGGTCACAGGAGAGCTAGGAACCAGATTTTAGTATTTCTGTATTTGATCACTTACCCTTCCCAAGAACATTGTCAAAAGTATGTAAGAACATACTTATTTCTATTATCCCTCTCATAATTAAGTCCAAAGTATAATCCCTGCAAAGTACATGCATGGTTTAAAAAGCCACTTTGTGAGTGTCAGGGGAAATCATATCATCACATGTTGACAAGTCAGAATATCACTATTACTAAACTTACTTTCAAAAATAAAGGGGGGTGGATAAACCAAGGCAAGGGAAATTCAACATCAAACAGGATTGATGGGCTTATCATCATTGTGCTACATTACGGGGTGACCTCTGCAGACTGGAAATTGGGTTACATCAACAAACCTTTCACTTTAAAGTGTGAGATGAAAGAGTGCCTCCCCTAACACTTTGCAGTATTACTGGCTCAGGTTTAAAGAAAGTATGCAGCCAGGTACCCGTGTCACATTTCAACCTGTGATACTGACATAGATGTGAAAACTCAAGTCTTTGAAACTGAGACTTTCATATATTGAACAAAAACCTAAAATGCACTCTGCAGCAAAGACCTGAAGGAGAGACAAGGTAAGATGATAAAGGGGAAACCTTTACACAGGGACCATTTCTGAATTCTCCTGCCATGGGGTGTAACTCAAGTCTGCTAAAGTAGAGCTTATTCAGATAATTGACATTGGTTTGTTTGGTTTTCCTCAATATCAAGGCTTACCTGGCTTGTAAAGATTCCAAAAAGTCAGTGATGTGTTGCCAAAGTAAGGAAAATTATTTATTTAACAGAACCATTCTTCTTGAAGAGCAATTCAATTATAAAGTCACCGCACCCAATAGCACTGTGTTATTTATTAGTTAAACTGGTTTCTCTGTTGCTTCAGCAAACTCCCAAGCTAACAGTGAAGAGATCAAATATTTGTTGTAAGTTTATTAACCCTCTGCAAGTGATCTTTGTAATTTTTTCTACAATATTCCAAAAAGAAAGTGTATCTGTCTTGCACTTTATGTTTTCACTCTTGTTATTTTCAACCTAAAACAGATACCAAGCCAAATAGCTCATCCTATGGTTTAATGAGTAAGTACATATATGGAAAGTGGAGGGACTACAGACAGGATTTTTCAACATACCACCAATCATTTTAAACAAGGTCTTCCAATTCTGCCCATCTGTGATTTTCAGGTTAAAATACAAAAAGAATTACATCACAAAGGACATTTGAGTTCCTTGTAAACAGGAATAGAAGACAATCTGCTAATATCTGATGAAGCAAATACAAATCTCCAATAGTAGAACTTAATATGCCCTACTATTTTTAAAGTATTGAAAACATCTCCAGCCGCAGGTCCTTCCTTGGCACCTAGCCAGGCCTTGGTCCCTTTACCAGGAACAGACCCCCAGGATACATTACCCTTCCTAATTCTTCATAGTCGGCATCGTTTGGCAAAAGACCTAAGCCTAACCACAACAGTTGAAAAGAAAGACTTACATTCTGCTATAAAATATACAAATCATGAAATGTATACAACTAACAAAAACAGTTTCAGTACTACTTGATGAAAAGAATTTTGTGGTTGTTTTTTTTTTTTTTTAATTCAGCATTCCTGTAATGTGAAACCACTGTTTAAGGTAGAAAATCATTTTTCAATCTCAGGAAACATCGTTACTAGCTGCCAAAAGTCGATCCATATAATAAGAACTATTTGCTAATGCTGAACACCTGCACTTTTATAGATAGCCTCTCAGGACAGCTGTAGCTGAGTCTTCAAGTCTACTGATACAGCAGCCAAGCAAAAACACAACGTTTTAGATAAGAATGCTTGCAGAATTACCATGCATGTATCCACACTAAGTCTAGTATATTTATTAGTGGACTCTGATACTCATTAGCTATAATAAAGAACAAACAAAATACGTCTCGGATAAGGTTCCCAGCTGCTAGAAGCTTACATATTGAGGTGGTAGGAGACAAAAATCAAAACATACTAAAGGTATAAACATATATCATGCTTATGGAAGCCATATGTAAATATTTATTCCAGTTCCCATAGTTAGTCTAAGCATTTTTGGTTTCATTGTTTAATTTTCCTGACTAATTGAATTTTCAAAAAGGCAGCCACCAGAAGTTTGAAGGAATATTCATTAAGAAGGTGCAAGCATTGTTTTAGATTCTTCTGAAATGAAGAGTTTCTATCCAGCATCCTAAGGATGGTTTACATATTCTCACATACATATTCAAACACAGTGATGGTGAATTTCATACCTTTGTACTGCAGTGTTCTCCTCTTAATGAACAAAACAAGAACCATAGAAAAATGACTGTAATATTAGAATTCCAAATAATAGAAAGTATTTTGAGTACCAACAAAGAGCCAGCAACGTCTTTCTAGTTCATATATTATGCTCATTTTGCAGTAAAAAAAAACAAAAACTAAAAATTAAAAAAAAAAAAAACTTAAGTAATGTGACTTACTTAAGTTAGGTAACTGGTAAGTAAATGATAGAACTAGAATTCAAATCCAGGTTCATTTGGTTTGAGATGTTCTGGTCATTCCTCTGTATTGTATTTCCTCCTTAGTCAACATCTAGTTAACACGAGTTTTTGCTACGCACTATACTAGGAGAAGGACGGTAATATTTCATGAAGTAAATATAATTTTCCATGCACAGTTTACAATCTAGTCAGGAAAGCATACAAAAAGCAGTAATAAATGAAACTATTATTAATAGACATAACTCAAACCTAGCCAAATGGTATAAATTCTGAAGATTGCACAAAAAACAAGGATATATAGTAGTTGATTAATCACACTCACCCCCAAAATTTAAGACATCCTATTATGTACTCAATTTAACCTTGTTATCTTGATATTTCTATTTTAATCAGTTGCCTCTGGTTGTCTGTGATTTCAACAGAGACAGATAGACTAAGATGTCCTGGAAGGGGCCTCCCTCGTGGTGCAGGAGTTAAAGTCAGTGCTAACAAGCTACTGCCAGCCACTGCAGGATGAGTTTGATCCCTGACCAGGGAGTTAAACAACATGGCACAGCAGACCTTTCCTATCTCGCCTGCTACTCCCCTCAGCAGTGTATTTCAGTAGATCCACCTGATCTGCTCTCTACTCCATCTCTAGTAAATCCTCTCGGCCCCCACACATCTGGCCTACACCCCAGTTATTGTATGCATAAACACATAAAAATATCTTTTAAAAAAAGTCCTAGAAGAGTTCTGAAATGCGAAGAAAAGAATGACAACATTTTCTTTTCTTATAGCTCAAGGTTTTATAAAGCCCTCCTCTTAAACAACTGGCCTACCTGTATCTCTGAAGCAATCTATTATTCCCTCTCCCTTTTTCTCTTTATCTCCATTACACTTCTCCAAGATTCTTTTACATCACAGGCATGTATCCCTATGCCATCCTTTCCTAAAGCGATCACATTCTCTCCTCCAACCTCAACCTCCACAGCACCTTTGCATACTACAATCGAACAAATCCCTAAAGTTGGAAAGGACTAATTCTTATCATTCTTGGGTACCAGTGCCTTTCCTCACTTTAAGCAAAAAAGCAGAATTTTTTCTGGAAGCAGTTGAGTGCACATCTCATATTAGGACATGTGCACAATAGTATTGGTCTTGAGGTTTTTCAAAAGCAGCTTAAGCAAAGTGGCAAGATTAACACAAAGTACCAGATTAACCAAAATTCTTCAATATACACATGAAGGATGAGTTTTGACTGCTGCAGACACTCCCACAATGGGATCCAATCATAGTTCCCCCTGCCATTTCCATCACAATCACATTTTGGAATACAAGTGAGATTTATGTTAATGGTAAACACTTAAATCTGCTTTTTTTCAAATAAAATACTTAAAATTCCACTTGACTAGCAATATGCAATCATCTGTGTTTCACAACATACCTCACCACCAAGGTACCACGGTTACAAACCTGCCACCAAAAATCACTGCAAGATAATCAAAGATGATGGCTAGTAACCTTACCTTTTAAAGGCAACTGACCCTCACCTTGGAAGCAAATTACTGCTCACTAGAGGTAAGGCACAGAAACAGATATCCATACATGCTTTTCTGTGGTATATAATCTGTTCCCAAGTAGGTATGATAAAATTCATGATATATATGCATTTACCACATTACATTTTCTGAAAAGTTCAATCAATTATTACCACAAATAATAATGTTATCAAGTACTTCTGAATTCCCCATAAAAATAAGAAATGATAGCAAGTCAAAAATTTTCCTTCCACATTAGGTGATTACGTAAAGTTGTACACCTACAAAACCTTTCCTTTTAAAGAATCTTCCAACAGCCAACTTATATCCCCAAAGGAGTACAATCTTTCTGTTAGTATGGTAATAAATTAGTTAGTATGGGATATTATCACTGTTCAAAGCCTAAGAATCCACACAGGTAAATACATTAGAATACTTTAGTCCTCAGTGAGAAGCCGGACATGAAGAGGCCAATTTTCACATTCCTAAAAGAAGAGTCATCACACTGATGTGGGGATAGCCAGTTCTCTAGGGCTAGTGAACTGTGGGCTCTGGTGGCTTACTAAGTTCTATGCTAAAGAAGTAATAACAAATTTACCAGAAGACATTTCTACTCATGGGATCATCCCCCACCCTGCACAAGGGTCTGTTGCTCTACAAAAATGATTCCAGCGCTGGGTGCCCCCATTCACTATTAAACACTTCTACCTTTCAGAGATTCAAATTTCTATGCCTCAGACACACTTCTCCTTAATACCAAATACTGAGTTCAGATGTTTTAGTAGAGGAGCTAGGTGTGACAAGACCACAAAATTTCTGGGCCTTCAGTCCACTAGGTGGTTAGTCACACTTCTTCACCAAGTCCCAGTGAAACTCTGAGTCATTGAGAATATATGATTTTTCCTGTCCTTGATGAATAGAAAGAGGAAGCTAGGCTTAGAAGCTGAAAATCTCCATTACAACTTCCCTTTCTGTGAGTTTTCCCTGAAGTGAAACAAAATTATGAATTTGCCAAACAAATGGAAAATGTGCAATTCATCAGTCATCTACACATATTAAACATATCTCCCCTGTCGTGTTGCTCACCAAATAAAATTGGTACTAACTTATTCCAAACTTTTCTAGATCTTATCACCCTAGGAGCACATACCAACAAAAGTCACCACTCCTTTCTTTAGTATTTTCTAATTTTGTGAAATCCTTGACAGGATAGGGAGAAGCTAGGAGTCCCTTGCTTTTTTATGAATATTTTGGGGTCATACATGTATCCAAAAGGAATATTTAAAATATTTTAAGACCAAAATAGTGAGGCACTGATTAATTAGAATGGATTCATCTTATGTGATTTTTTTTTGCTATGGCAAAATACATGTAACCAAAATTTAGCTTTTTAGCCATTTTATTAATTGCACAATTCAGGAGCATGAAGTACAACCATACATATGTATGTATAATGTCAATTTTGGGCCTCCCCGGTGGCGCAGTGGTTGCGCGCTGGGTTGCGAAGCTGCCCGCAGCCTCTGCAGCACCAGTTCAATCCCCGGCGGCTCTCCGGCCACTGGAAGAGAGTCCCACATGGCACGCAGACCTCTCCTGCCACCCGCTGCTCCCCTCAGCAATGCACTTCGGTCCCTCTGCCTGCTCTGCTCCCTGCTCTGCTCTGGTGAATTCTCTCACCCTCCCGCACTTCTCTCTGTACCCAGTGCTTATATAAATAAATAAATAAATATATCTTTAAAATATAAATATATATATATATCAATTTCTAGTACTATTTCATCACTTAGAAACTCTATAGCCATTAATAAATGTTTATCATTTATTATATCAACCCTTGATAACTTCTATTTTATTTTATGTCTCCATGAATTAGTCTATTTTATGTACTTCATGTAAAGACTAAACTGGCTCTAATGTCTGATATTCTTTGATTCTCCTACTCATCAAAGTGAATCAAATTTCTCTTTCCTTCAGTATCATTTACCTTAGTGACTTATTTATAATGACTAGAAGGAGGTAAAATTAGCCCTGTGTGACTTCAAGCCTGAACAAGACAAGACAAGAGAAGACAAAGACAGCACAGCTTCCACCTGACTTCCTTTCTCTCAGTCTTGGAACCCAGCCACCATATTCTGAGGAATTCAAGTAGCCACACGAAAAACTCAAGTGTAGGTTTCCTGGCCCCAGCCCCAGTTGAAATCCCAGCCAATAACCAGGATCAACCACCAGACATGTGAGCAAGTCTTTAGGTAATTCCAGGCCCCAGCTCTGAAACCATCCCAGCTGACAGAATGAAACAGAGACAAGCTGATTTCATCAAGTCCTCCCAAAATTTCTGATTAATGACCAAAGTAAATGTTGTCACTAAATTTTGAGGTACTTTGTTACAGAGAAATATAAACCAGAATATAAACCAATCAGGATAAATGCTGCTCAATACATCACAAAGATATACATCAGCTGAATATGAGCCTTCTATGTATTCATAAAACAGGTCAAGCAAATAAATCAGAGATCCACTCCAGGGAATCCAGGGAATCTAGGAAACAGGATGCCTTTGGAATATTGAATTAAATAAGCTCATAGTAACTAGACAAAGTTAAGTCAGAAAGAAATCTGCAGTCTTGGATCAACTAGTGATACCTGAGTATCTGTACAATAGCAAGTAATATTCATATTTTGGGAAAAATTAGAAAATATTTAATTAGATATTACATATGTAAATAATATTGATGAATATATGTAAGGGCAATTATGAGAGAAAACGTGCCAGATTCACTGACACAACCAAAGTATATTTCTCCTCAGTAAGAATGCAAAATCCAGATTTTGTCTATTTTAATAGCCCCTTCACTTCATAAATGTTGGTGACACAGAACAGGTTAATAAGTACTCATGATGGTTGAGGAAGAGACAATAATGTAGACATATACTGCCCTGGCAACAATAAGACTAAAAAAAACAAAAGAAATAATGTTTCAAAATATTATCTTAATTTAAAGCATCAATAAAATGTGTTTACAAAGCAGATTTCTTGTTATTTTGTGTTAATTCATCCTGATCGGCAGTGTGTGCTTTCTCTGGTTTTCTTTCATTCTAGAAAGTTACTATCATTTGTTGTACATTGTCTTTTCTCCATTATGTGCTTCTGTATCTCCTATTAGAAATATATTTCAATGTCTCAATTGGCACTGACTTATATTTACCACCTATTTCATTCTACACATTTTGTGTAATTTATTCATTTATATTTATCATTTCATGAACTACTGCTTCAACCACACCCAACCTATTATGCACTCTCATTATTAGGTTTTTTCCCCAATTTTTAACCTACGTGAAAAACATTTACAAGACATTTAATGGACTCAGCCACATTCATCTATGCTAGTTTCAAATTTTTTTATTCATAATCTTCTATTACTATTTATTTTGATTATTAGTTCCTTTTTAATCTTTTCTAAGATTTTTATAAGTCTTGAATTTCCTCATATTTTTAAATTTGGGCTTGTGCCATTTGCAATGACATGAATGGAATGTGAGGTAATTATGCTATGTGAAATAAGTCAGGAAGAGAAAGATAAATGCTGTCTGATTTTATTCATGTGGAATATAAAGAAATGAAGCAAGCAAACAAAATAATATAGACTCTGACAAACAATCCCTCAAATGCTGACAATAAAATGGTCATCACCAGGAGGAGAATCCATAGTGGTGGTGGGCGGGGGGAAATAGAGGGCTGTTATTTGCATAGTGGTGGGTCATAACTTTGGTGGTTGGAATGGTGTGATAGATGCATTTATCAGAGTGCTAAGCTACATATCTGAAACTTGTATAATACTGTAAACCAATTTTTAAAAATAGGGGTGTGCATTCCTCCTGCCAAGGAATTTTGTTTATGTGTGTTGCTTCTTTGTTTTCATTTCTTCCTAAACTCCCCTTTACATAGTGGGCAGTTTCACAGTTGTCTCAGCCTGATCTGGGAGTCCACAGCTCAGAACTAGGTGTTATATTAGAGTCTGGGACCCTGTCCTGTGGAAAACCACGGTCCCAATCCCCATGATGGTAAAAAAGAGGCATTACTGGAAAATTCAGTGGAATGTTAAAGTAGGTCTGCTTCCTCGCTTGGCTAGGTCATTTCTAACACAGCCCCTGACAGCACCTGGGGCATGTGACTCACCATGGTGGGTACATAGAGTCCCTCCTGGAGCTGGGACAATGGGACCTGTCCCAGCTTTTCTAGTCTCAGCACCCTGCTTACTTCAGTTCTGGCTTGCAATGTGGATTTTCGCTCTGTTTTTACTCATCAGAGATTTTTATTTTAATTTCTGCTGCTTTTAGCGAAACTCTCACGTATTTTTTTTTTCAGTTTTCTGTGTTCTGAATGAACAGGGAGTCTCTCTCCACTTTGCACCCTACGTCTATACTTTCTGCCATCTTAACTACATAGAAAAACACTAGAAAAAAATACACTTTTCCTCAATTTGGCATGAAAATCCTCGTAATTTTCATAGTTAGAAACTTCATATTTATCTTGACAGAGAAAGTAAGTTAAGTCTGCCATTGCATAAAATGACATTTTTGCTGTAATAGAGCCCTGAAAATAATACTATGAAACAAGCGATATTAGGTTATGCAGTAGGTTGAATGAATAGTTGATTTAGTGCTTGCACTACCAAAAGAACACAACTGTTAAGTATATGTATTTGATTTGGAGTCTAGCAAGAGGGCTTGCCTCCTCCATACACTCACAACTACAACTGAGGCTGCCAGAGGGGGAACAGGGAGGGGAAGATGAACTAGGGGACAGAACACAATGGACTATCACAGAGTACTGTGGGTGCTGAATGATGGGTTTGGTGTGGTGACAACACCTGGAGGGGGAAAGCCTATACCTCTAAAGCATATACCATGTCATAAATCAATATTGCAGGATTAAATAAATAAAACCACAAAATCAGAAATCAGTACAGACATATTTGATTTCTGAAAAAAAAATGAACAACACTAAAATGACAACCACAACACACACTAGGAACTTTGGCAGCAAGGGGTAGGATAAACTTTAATTGAACGGTGTTTCAGTGATGCCAGGCACTACAACCCACAAGAGGAAAGTTGCTCTGAAGAACCTCCCATAGTTACTCACTCAGAGGTACAAGCCAACACTGGGAACTCTTGACACCTGGCACTGCACTGGATAAGGGGGCATGTAGAGTTGGCACCCAGAACAGAGAGCAGGGGTGGAGAGAGGATTACTGGCTTGAGCCTGAGGCTCTCAAATGGAATAGTCGGAACCAGACTCCACAAACGTCAACACAGGTTAACTCACCTGTGTCTTCTCATAGATGAGGCTTTCCTGGAAGCTGAGGCTGGGATAGTAAATATTTGTGTATATTTATACACAAACAGAACATACATAGAAAATCATGTTAATTCCTCATCTGGGAAATGAACCATTTGCAGATATCCACAACTCTATTTAGGAACTTTTTAATCATTTGAATTACTGAATTTTGCTTCAGTGTCCATAGTATAAATAAGCTCCTAGTTAAGCAAGAACTGGTCCTTCAGCTTCTCTGATTGTCAAAGAGAAGTTCTGATAGCTTGATTTTTCCACCAAGCACCTGTTAAAAGGTATCATTTTCCCCACTAAAGGGGGAGGCTACTTGACATTTGCAATGACAGCAGATATTTTCATGTAAACAGCTGTCTATATATCAGCTTATTATGAGAAAAATTTAATATGTTCATGATCCCTAAGCTGGGTTAACCCATTTCAGTGTAGGTAGATCCTTCTGCAGAGGGATTCATTTCTGCATATGGGATGTATCATTTATAAAAAAATATCTAAAAAGGAAGAGGTGTTCTTTCAATTCTTAATATTGGGTTAAATGGATTTAAAAAGAAAAGCAGTACAAACATATTTGATTTCTGACTCACAGGCAAAGTTACTGAGTACCTTCAACAGATGATACAAAGAATGTGTAAGACATAACAAACTTGCTCCTCTAAGTCAATTTTATAAGATTTATAATAACCTTGATTTATGATATATGATGAAACCTTTCTAAATCAGTGTCTTTCTGTTTCTACAGTGGGGTATGTGTGTGTGTGTGTGTGTGTGTGTGCAGATGAGATTATAAGAGATTTCCTCCCTCTTCTGCAATGGTTTTGAAAAGGTTCCCTTAGGGATATATATTTTTTAATGATTGAGAGAAAACTCTCTTTATAATGTAGTCTATTAATCAGACTTAGAAATAAGCATATTACTACAGGTAAATTTAGTAGCATTTGGAAATACTATTTTCCTTAAACTTCAAGTAAGCTTGTAAAATAGTCATTATTGTTTAATATTTCTGCATGGGAGATTCTAAATATCTCTTTTTTGAAAATTCAGACAAAAATAGATCATATTTTTAAAAATTGGTGTAACTGACTGACATATAGTTGTCAACACTGGTTAAATATCTTTTGAGTGAATGTTATTACACAATCTGTAAGGAACCAGCTCTTTAACATATTTTTCTCCTTGCTTAGGCATAGAAGGACAAGAAAGGAAATAGTGGGATGGCTCTATTCTTTTTCCTGTCTATCTAGTTTATCATCATTCTGAGGAAGGTTGACTAGGAAATGAAAGTTAAGTACATAAGGACAGTTGCCTGAATAGCAACAACATGGCAATCACAAACCATTTAAGAGGAGAGTCAGGGAGAATTTCAGATGAGACAGTTTGGCATTCACTAGCCATAAGTTTTATGACAGGCTCAGTATAAAAAGGCATAATTCTCATCTTCCAGAAAGACAAGCAAAGGAGAATACCAAGGATTCACTGATGGACATTTTTCAAAAAATGTCATTAAAATGGCCAACAGGTACATGAAAAATTACTCAACATCCCTAAATATTAGAGATATGCCAATCAAAAATATAATGAGTTATCATCTCATGCCTTCCCAGGCTTTTGAGATGGAATTGGTCTTATCATTCAGAAGAAATGAGCAATTACAGGAAGGATTAGATATTAGAAATTATTGTATTACCTCCTTATTATAAAAAGAAAAAGTCTAAAATTCTATGGTTTCAACCCTACCATAGTTATCCACATAGTCCAAACACAGTGTTTCAGATCACAAAAGGGCTCTTTTTCAACTTGCAGGACAACCACTGATTGAATTTTTCAATGAGTAAAAACAACCTTTGAATGTTGAATGTGTAAAACCAAATCTCTGCAATTGGTGTCAGGGACAATAAATGTCACATGGTAATCTTAATTCTTGTCCAGTGTGCCTATTGTGTTCAAAAATCCATAACCAGACATAGAAAGTCAAAGTTAGGAAGAAAAGGTGTTATTAAGCATAAATCAGATTTATATGTTGAAAGTTAAGTGTTTTCTTATTGCATAGAAATAATGCTGGAAGAAGCCCAGAATCATCCAAAATTGTCCAATCCATCTATTTTACAATGGGGTGCTTGTGATAAGAAATACTCTGTCCTGTTTTTAAACCAGTTGTTATTTTCTATCATTCTAGAATGCGGGGTAATGGACACAGGAAGCAATGAGTGAAATAAAACATTGTTGGACTTTGGAGTCAGAAAAATTTAGGTGTGAATATCAAAATTAAACCACTTTCTTGATGATCTGGGTCACGCTATAGAACTACTCTGAGCCACAATGTTGTAGTCTATAAAACAGAAATATTAGTAACTATGTTACAGAATTTTCATGTGAGCCAAACTAGATGCTTTCTTTCTCCTATACACTCTCTCTCTCTCTCTCTCTCTCACACACACACACACACACACACACACACACACCATGAGACCAGTTAATGCCCATTAGCTCAGAATCTTGTGTGTACTCTATAATAAACCTTTGTAAATATTTGTTATAAATTTATATTCTTTACTAAACTGAGCATGTTTTAGGGCCAGAACATGTATCTTACTATCTTTCAGTCATGAGGATTCAGAAAGTTCTTGGCATAGAGTAAGTACTCAGAAAAAAAGTTCTTTTTTTGTCTTTGTTTTTCTAACATTTACTGTGTTCATGTCACAGGATTTCGCTTCTCCATTTAGGATGAGAAATGAGAACAAGAGGAAGATAGCACCTAAGTTCCAATATGACAATTGTCTACATGCAAAATCTTTTTACCAGAAATGAGTAGTCTGTTATTTCTAATTTTTGCTTATCCTTGGTGGTTGTTCGCTCCTAAAACAAAACAAAACAAAACAGTATCTTGTGTCATTGGTGAAGGAAACTCTATGGGGACTACACCTGAGGGGGGAAGCAAATATTGTTTAAAAGTGAACAATTATGGGCCTCCAGGGTGGTGCAGTGGTTGAGTGCTGGGCTGTGAAGCTGCCTCTGCAGCATGGATTCGATCCCCGGCCACTGGAAAGGGTCCCACATGGCGCGCAGACCTTTCCTGCCATGCCCACTGCTCCCCTCAGCAGTGCACTTTGTCAGTCTGCCTGTTCTGCTCCCGCTCTGGCTCTGGTGAATTATCTCACCCTCCCGCACTTCTGACTGTACCCAGTGCTTGTATAAATAAATAAATAAATAAATAAATAAATAAATAAATAAATAAATAAATAAATAAATCAATCTTTAAAAAAATTCAAAAAATAAAAATGAACAATTATGTAAAAAATAAGTAAAAAAAGAAAAAATACCCCCAAAAAATGTATCTTGGTCTTCTGATATTGAATCAAACAGTTGTGGGTCAATAACAGGTACTTTATAGCATGAGCTGAACAAGCAGCAAATATAGAGGAAAAATATCTACTTTCCTACTTCTGAGAGCCAGCAAAGAATAGGACAAGGGGCTTTCTCACTCCATGTGACTTGATATCTAGCTGGGATTAGAGCACTCCAGTTGGGGTGGAGGAAAGGACACCCAAGGGGCAAAGGGGCACAGCAAATGAAGTGAGGAAACTTTTGACAGAGACAGTGGCTTCCTCACAGCACAGGAGAAGGTGGAGAGGTTTGAAGCACAAGTGATCTGGCTAAAGAGGAGAAAGGGGTATTCTGTGCCTAAATGTAGATTTAAATCAAGCAGTAGCTTCATTTTGTGAAGCTCTTCTTTTGGGTTGACAGATTTTTTTACAGGACCCTCTTTTGATATTCCACATATAATATCAATTTTATACATACACAAAATATATAATACAAATTCAATTACTATTTCACGACACTTGACCTGACAGATGAGCTGATCTTTATCACTGATTACTAAATCTGTAAATTTTCTCGCCCATTCTCAAATAAAATTACTAAGTTCTCAACTCAGCGAATAACAGCCTATGTGATCTTGGACATCATACTCTGCCTCTCAAGTTCATTTCAATGACCACCTCATTCTATCATACTCTCATCTCTAGTTACAGTCCCATAAAATTGCTGGAGGTTAACAAATATCATTTTCATATCTATAGCAAGAAAGTCCCTCTGCCTCTTATCTCACAAGTCCAGAGTATAACTTCAAAGCTGTCTTCAAAGGTCTTCCTCTGTGAAACTCTACCTGATCGCTACAATGGTCAGGTAGAGAGACTTGGTTTATTACTTACTCGTTATGTAAGAGATTCTCTTATCAAATAATTGACTCAATTGTTTAGATCTTACAAATTCTGAAATGTGGCACACACTTTTTTTTTTCTGTCTAGGTGACTATATAGCTCACTTGTTTAAGCTACATAAATTATGCTTATTGTCAGTTTTTGTATGTGGCTGGCTTATGCAGAGGTTAAAAAGTCTAGTTCTTGTCTTATGAAGATGACAGCTTATCAGACGATGAGTAAACAGATGAGTACATGCAAAAATATAATATGATGAGACAAGTTCTATGCTAGAGAGAAGGAAAAGATGCTAAAAAAAAAAAGTGAAATGGAAGAAGCATATCCTAAGCAGATGGACCAGGAAGGAACGAGGAAGTTGTTCCTGAACAGTGTCTTCAAGGTGAGGACACCTGTGGCAGAGAGGGCAGTGAGCTGGCAATCAGTGAAAAGTGGATGGAGAGGCACACGCTTGGCCTAGATGCTATTCAATGTGAACTCAATACAGACATCAAGACAGAGCTGATCACTCACGGTGGAGAAAGATGAGGGCTTTGGGTTTTGTTCTGAAAAACTGAAAGCAGGTGATACCATCCCAACCATACCTGAATATTGATGGAGACAATGGGAATTGGAGAGACCTCTTAAAATAATGCAGTTATGACATGCATGAGAAATAATAGTCAAAATAAGTCTATGGTAGCAAAGGTGAAGAAGAGAAGATAGATTCAAACAAACTACTTAGACATTCTTTCTGCAAAATTTAATGATAGGTTGACTATGGGGGTTAGGAGAGATACAGACCAAGGGTGACCTCATGGTATCTTACTTGAGTGGCTGTTAGTGTTGAGATAAATGAGGAAAGGTAGATAGAGAATTCAGGGTGGTGAGAGAAGGAAGAGATTGTGAATTTTAGTTTGGGACATATTGGAGACTCTTTGAGAAATCCAGGGAAGCAATCCCAGATGACAGATGTATGTGTCTAGCATATAATAGAGCTAACTGGACGAGAATATTGGAAAAGTTGTCTTACATGTAGTAGCTGAGTTCTTTTTAGAAGGATATAGAAGATGAGTAGATCTCTTAAATTACAAATATGATGGGAATTTATTTATTGTTTAAATATTTATTTATGTATGCATCCAAGAACTGGGGTATAGGCCAGAAGTGTGGGGGTTGGTGAGAGAGTGGGGAACAGAACAGGCAGATTGACTGAAATACACTGCTAAGGGGAGCAGCAGGTAAGACAGGAAATGTCTGTTACGTCATGTGGGTCAGCTCCCTGGCCTGGGATCAAACTCATGTTGCAGTGGCTGCCGATAGATAGCTTCATAGTGCTGAGACTTAACCCCTTGCACCACCAAATAAATGAGAATTTATTAAGAGATATTAAGAAAAAAAAATTCTAATTTTTTTCTTGGCACAGAATTCCAAGCTCCACCTTTTACCCTCAAAGTCCCACCACAAATTCTCCAAATACATGTTAGAGGTCAAGAATTAAGAAAAGGTCAAAATGGGCCTCCCTGGTGGGCCAGGGGGTTAAGACGTAACCTATGAAGCTATCTGCAGCCTCTGCAACATGAGTTCGATCCCCAGCAGGCCAGGGAGCAACCCATATGGCGCAACAGACCTCTCCTGACTCACCCGCTGCTCCCTTTAGCAGTGTACTTTGGTCAATCTGCCTGTTCTGCTCCCCATTCTGTCTCTGGTGAATCCTCTCACCGCCCCCAATATCCCAGCTCTTGATACATAAATAAATAAATCTTAAAAAAAAAAAAGAACAGGTCAAAGTATATGCTTCACCACTATAACACTTCAACATTGTAGAGAATCCTTTGGTGAGATAGACAGGACCACAAATGTTTTAATACCAGAGACAGACATATAGCACTTAGAGTATGCTAAGAAGGCTGCTTGTTGGCAGTCCTACGTATATGGCAACTTGGTCAAGGAAAACTGTCAGATAGGCAAAATAGAAGTGAAAAAAAAGGACAAAGCAGGAGTTTCTCCCTATGGTACAGAGTAGACACCGACTACTCCAGGCAACAGGGTATTCTCCAGATAAGGTACTTCCGTGGCAGTAATGTCTCCGAATCTAATTACTCTCAGTTTCATGGGTGGAAGAGAGAATTAAATAAGGATAATAATCAAGTGATAAATAGATAAAATTCCTTGCACCTGAGTCTAATAAATAGCATCACTCTTGGTCCCACTTAATCATCACTTCTCCCTAGAAATAAAGTTAGGAGTAGGGAGATACTTAGAGTTGCCAAAAGCTTCCCATCACACTGAAAGACCAAATGCAGGACCCTAATATATATCTAAATTTTAGGTACTGAAAAAGAAAAAGAAACTTTTAGGGAGGTGACTGAGAAGGAAGATTAAAGGGAAACCTAGGACAAAGTGTACATTTCTAGAAGTCATGGCAGGGGGGGAGTAGAAATTAAAAAAGGGCTAGTCAAATGTATAAAATTCTACTGTATATAACTACTAAAAGAATCATAAGTGTCCTCAGTAAAAATGGTGTTCAGTGGAGTCATACAGAATCTGAACTTCTGGTGATGGCCACAGAAGCGCACACAAATCTTTTTTTTTTTTAAAGATTTATTTATTTATTTGTTTGTTTGTTTATTTATTTATTTATACAAGCACTGGGTATAGTCAGAAGTGCAGGAGGGTGAGAGAATTCACCTGAGCCAGAGCGGGAAGCAGAACAGGCAGACTGACGAAGTACACTGCTGAAGGGAGCAGTGGGCACAGCAGGAGAGGTCTGCGCACCATGTGGGACCCTCACCAGCGGATCGAACCAGCGCTGCAGAGACTGCAGGCAACTTCGCAGCCCAGAACTCAACTGCTGTGCCACGGGGGAGGCCCAATGCAGACAAATCTCATGTATGATAAGATTTGCAAGGGCTGGAGTACAAAGTGAGAATTCCACATTTTGATGACAGCTAAATAGCAGCCCTTAGGACTGATTAATGGTCAAGTTATAACAGAATTTTCAACTAAGTGAAAAGGTGTATCAATAACACAGTCTTGCTTAGTTAGTGCCTAGACGGCTCACGTGAGTTTCTGAGCACCAGCTGAAGTATCACAAGTTTTCTATTTTTTGATGAACTGTGAACCTGTCCATTCTTTTTCCCTGCTTACCATTTGGACAAACATGGGTTAGTGTTTCTGGAGTTGTAGATTAATTAATTTGTTATCTTAAATTTCATCCAAAACAAAGATAAGAAGATAAAAAAGTCCCTTAGGAGCTCTAACTCAACATATCCAAGAGTGAATTCACATACATAACACACACAACACCAAAGAGGCAGAAAAAGCAGAGAAAGAACAAATTACACCATTTAGTATAATATTAAAATAAAATTACCTATACTAAAGTTACAATAATATTAATTTTGTTGGATTAAGTACTGGCTATACCACTTATTCACTATTTGGTAAACTATTTGGTAAAATGGGATGTTAATGACACCTAACTCATAAAAATGTAAGAAATTAAATATAAGAACTCATACAGCATGATTCCTGGTGCAAAGTAAATACTCAATAAATGTTGTCTACCATAATTATTATGGCACTTCAGAATCTGACAGAGTCTTAGTTGATCATTATAACCCTCAATAATAATTACAGTAAGAACCTCCCCGGTGGCGCAGTGGGTGAGCGCTGGGTTGTGAAGCTGCCCGCAGCCTCTGCAGGGCCGGTTTGATCCCTGGCTTCTCCCCGGCCACCGGAAGAGGGTCCCACATGGCACGCAGACCTCTCCTGCCGCCCGCTGCTGCCCTCAGCAGTGTACTTCGGTCCTTCTGCCTGCTCTGCTCCCCGCTCTGGCTCTGGTGAATTCTCTCACCCTCCCATGCTTCTGACTGTACCCAGTGCTTGTATAAATAAATAAATAATTAAAAAAAGAAAAAAGAAAATGAACTTTAAAAAAAATTACAGTAAGACTTATTTCAAGACAATTTGTCTTATTTCAAGAACACACACATATACACATATAGCTACCTATACATATGCATAGATAAATAGATGACAGCTCCTCAAAGAGGCAGTCTTTTTATTGTAAAAAAAAAAAAAACCACTTCAATTTAAGAATATATTGATAAGAATGTCCTATGCTCTTGGAAATATTTTCCTCCTCCTTTTTTTTTTTAAGATTTATTCATTTTTTTTTTATACAAGAACGGGGGTACAGGTCAGATGCGCAGGAGAGTGAGAGGATTCGCCAGAGACAGAGCTGGGAAGAGAACTGGAAGACTGATGAAATACACTGCGGAGGGGAGCAGCCGGCAAGACAGGAGAGGTCTGCTGCGCCATGTGGGATTCTTTCCCGCCGGCTGGCAGTGATTAAACCCGCGCTGCAGAGGTTGAGGACAGCTTCACAGTGCGGCACTCAACTGCCTGCGCCACCAGCGAGGCCCATTTTCCTCCTTCTTGAAACAGAAAGTATTCATAGAATTCTAGGACCTAAATTGACTTTGAAATGATGGCACTTCAGATAAATGGAATGAAGCGAAAATATTCAGGTAACCAGAGAATTTGTGATTGCTAAGCATATATTGGTCCAAGATATGTTCAAGCTTCCGTCTAGCTGCAGAGGAAACAAGACTTGGTTTCTGCTAATCAGATGAACTTAGATGAAATTTTGAATAGTGAATCCCAAGGAGAGAGAAACAGAATGTGGAACATCCCACTTTCTGGCAGAAACTATAGTTTCTTAGGTTCTTCCTAACTTAGCCACTGTTAACTTTCCCCAGGGCAGAAGAAGCAGAAAGAACTCTGGTAGCTCTTTTATCCACAGATACCTGGAAGTTTTTCTGCTTGAGCACAGAAAAGTCTCTGGGATGCCATTATCTATTAAACCAGCTATAACCAATAGTGCTGTCTGTTTTGCATCCTTCCCTGGCCAACATAGACATATAGAATAAATGCAACCTTGGACAGGGGATCAGGTTTGCTCAGGCAAATCAAACTATCTGAGATCCTGCATGAGTGATCTATGTGAATTACTATTGTTTGAACTTCTTCTTCTACTTCACAGTCCACAGAAACCCAAGGATATTTAAAAAAGAACTGCCTATGAAGAAACAACATGGGTCTGTGGGGAGAGGAGAAGAGAATAAGGAGAAGGTGGAATGACAGAGATGTTTCAGAGGTAGAAATGAGCAGAAGCAGCTATTTGTATGTATTGGTTGTCTGGAATGTAGCTATTTCAAAGAAACACTATCTGCACTGTTCTTGTACAACATCCACCAAGTTTTTGAAGTTAACATTCCTGGACCCCAGCCCAAGTTAACTGAATCATACCTATGAGGGGTGGCAACTGGCACCTGGCAGTCGTGATGGGTAGCAAGTTTTGCTTAAGCAGAGAATATTTCAAAGTTTTTACTTCTATTCATTTATAGAAGTAATTTAGAACCTGGAAGGATATAATCACTTTATCCTGGACACAAGTTTCTTTTAGCTTGTAGTCGGTAGTGAAGGAGTAAAGCTCATTATCAGATGAAATCTCTACATTCAAGAAGACAGGAATTTTTGTGTGAGCTTCAAATCAAGCCAGAGAGCCTAATATAGATATCTCACTGGACAAAAACACCAATTTAAGGGGAAATTAAGTAGCATACTCTGATGTTTCTAGACAAGTACAGTGTGGCTATTCTGTGCCTATGGTGATTGAGAGAAGATACCTGTCAAATCATTGGGTTATTGCTAAACATCCAACCTAGCTGAGGTGAGTACCTTGCACTCAAAAGAACCCATTTAATCAACAAATCATTTAGGGTTAATTTGAATATACAATCTTTCAGAATAGCAAATGTTGATAACAGAAGAATCCAAAAGTCAGTAAGCTGCTATTTTCAAATGGACACAAGCCACATGTTTCAATTTGAGGATGCAAAGACCATACTCTGCTTCCTCATGCATTTAAAGAACTGTCCTGCCACCAAGACCTGGCAAAGAAGTTTCATGTCATGGGTCTTGAATCTTCTTTTGCTTCTTTGCCTACATATCTTTCAATTTTCACCAAAAGTAGGAGCTGGATAACGTGCCTCTTCTTACTGGAATTCTGAAATACCTCTATTTTCTTTCTTTTTTAGAAAATATTTTATTTATGCATACAAGAACTGGGGTGTAGGCCAGAAGTGTGTGTGTGGGGGTGGGAAGAGGATTCACCAGACAGAATGGGGAGCAGAACAGGCGGATGGACTGTAATACACTGCTGAGGGGAGCAGCAGGCGAGACAGGAGAGGTCTGCTGTGCCATGTGATTATCTCCTTGGCCAGGGATCGAATTCATGTTGCAGTGGCTGCTGACAGCTTGATAGCACTGAGATTTAACCCCTGCATCACCAGGGAGGCCTTATTTTATTTATTTATAAGACAAATGCATATAAAAATTAAATAAAGCTGGATGAAAAGAACATATCACTTCCTTTAAGTCCCAATACTGAAACCCTAGTTATTTTGAGTAAATATGCTCATAAATATTTCCATTGAAATATAATGGGAAAGACTGGGCCTCCCTGGTGGTGCAGTGGTTAAGCACTGGGTTGCGAAGCTGCCTGCAACGTCTGCAGTGCTGGTTCGATCCCTGTCTGCTCCCCAGCCACCGGAGGAGGGTCCCACATGGCACGCAGACCTCTCCTGCCGCCCGCTGCTCCCCTCAGCAGTGTACTTCGGTCCTTCTGCCTGCTCTGCTCCCCGCTCTGGCTCTGGTGAATTCTCTCACCCTCCCGTGCTTCTGACTATGCCCAGTGCTTGTATGAATAAATATATAAATCTTTAAAATGAATAAATAAATAAAGGCAGTATTTCCCATTTAAAAATATTTTAAAAAAATAAAAAAAAAGAAATATAGTGGGAAAGAGACTACTTATTGAGTATTTTCTGTGTCCCAAATTTTGCTAAAGAAGTAGAGGCTCAGGAAAGATAAACAACTTGGTACAGGACACATAAGATGTGGCAGCAGGATTTAGGCTCATGACTGGCCCTTTCCACACAAGCTTCTTGTTACTGTTAAAAAGAAAAATAAAGTGTTTACTTAGCACATTTCATTTTGAAATACAGAAATCTGAATATACAGTTAACATGACTTACAGATTAAGCTCAGTTCTTTGCTGTATACTAGAAAAAGCACATATGCCCAGAGGGAGCTGAAAATAGTCATATCCCTCAAATTTCATGAGAGTCTCTCAGGAGGCAGGAAAATGATGTAGAGTTCAAGGCACTTCCCAAAGGGAGCAAGAGATGCTAGAAGGTGTACAGGAACATTTAGGAAAAGTATCCTTTTGACCACTAGGTGGTTGAATAGTATAGTAGTTAAATGCAGGGAGTGTCAGTGCAGGGTCTAGAGATCACTGCACTATATAATTCTGTGGTTTTTGGACAAGTTGCTTAACCTCTTTCATTAATTAAAAGAAAACACAAATGTGAAATTTCAACTGAATAAAACATATGAAGTGCTGAGCATATTGCTTGATGCTGAGCATCTGCTTAAAAAATGTGGGTTTTTATATTATCACTTATAGTATTAATTGTTCACAGAAAAAAACAAATTTTTCACCAGCTCTCCACAGGCACCCCCTGACTGTTTCCCAGCAAGAGTTGAAGTTAGCTTCCGGATTGAACTTGCTAATCACCCTGGGCTGTCACTGGGAGAAAAACACATCTTACTAGATTTATGTCACCGTTTCTTCTGCAAAGAAAACCCTTCATTTAGAAAAAAAATATAGCATAATGTGTTGCTTGGGATAGAAAAGGTGATGTTCTGGGAGACAAGGTTAAGAAGGCAGCAAACCAAGACTAAAATGCAAAGGGATTTTGAGGTGAGGGATAGCAAATTAGGAAAGGGGGAAGAAGAAGTGAGGAAGAAGGGAAAGAAGGAGAGGAGGGAAGAAGAGGAAGTGAAAACAGGGGGATGGAGGGAGAAGGCAGAAAGAGAGAATGAGGAGGAGGAAGAGAAAGCAGTGACAGGTGAGAGTGCAGGAGAGGAGCTGTCAGAGTGTGAGAGGGCCTGGACCTGGTATGGCAGAGGAATGCAGTCAATAAGAACTTCCTAATGGCAAAGCACCATAAGAGGTTTTTTTTTGTTTGTTTGTTTGTTTTTTTAAGAAATAGGATGCCTAATACTCTATTTAAATGCTCTCCTGATATAAACTCTCCCTATTGCCAGCAGGTTTCATTATGTTCACTATGGAACAGTTCCTTATGGGGGTGAACTGAGGATGGGGGAGTGGTACAAGTTAAGAAAAAAGGACTGAGTTTCCCTCAAGGTCAGTATGGAGCACAGAGGAAAAGCCAGCTGTGGGAGGGAAGATACAATGAGGTTAAGAGTTTACCAGGACAACTGCCCATGAGCATGAGAATAGGTTCGAGAATGTGCAGTCTCTGGGGGATGGCATTGGAACCTTCCAGGAGATATGAAATGGGGGTTGAGACAATTTTATTTGAATCTCAAAGGACAGGGTGACCTTAAGGACGAGGGTGATCTCAGCTAACATCTGAGTTACATTAGTATTTTGAGATTGGGGGTGGGAGAGGAGATAAGAATGCACTATGATAAGTGGGATTGCAGAAAGCAGCAATTTTCAAAGCGTGTTTGTTTTTTACAGAGAAACTTCATATGAAACATTACTTGGAAGTCCAGTGTGAAAACAGATAAAAACAATTTCTGCTCAGCTTGGTATGTGTGCACGTGAGTGTAGGGTGTATGTGAGAGGGAGACGAGGGGGATGAGAAGGAAAAGAGAATCCTCTCTTTTGCTTCCTCCCTCTACTCCCAATTTTCCTCATCCCTTGAGCAATTTTGCCTGTGATGAGGGTCTAAGAGTCACAGTTTTAAAACCACATATATAGGTACATGTGGCTGTTTTACAAAGAGGGAACACATTAGTAAAGCACACAAGATCTCATACCAGATTGCCTGAACTCAGTGTGTGAGTCTATACAAATGAACTTAACACTCTTGTTCTTCATCTCTATAGAGGGTAATAAGATTAAAAGTCTTCACAGGATTATTGTGATGATAAAATGCCAAATTATAAGTATTGTAAAAATTGCTAGCATAGAGTAAATAACAAATGTTAAATATTATGCTACTTAACTGTACTCTTTTATTTCATTAAATTTTAATTTTTTTTACATTGCTGCTCATTTTTGTACAGTATTGTATTTCTCTCCTCAGGTGCGGTCCCTGTAAATATCCCACCACCACATCACCTGTGAACGATCACCACGGTCCCTTGTGATCTTCCTACACCTGTTTTGATCCCCTTCCCTCCTCCTCCCCTGCTTTAAGCCTCAGATCCATAGTTGCCGAAAAGTTTTGTCTATTTTTTTTTTGGCCCTTTGTTCTGTTTCCCTATGTTCCTCCTATAAGTGATATCATCCAATATTTTTCTTTTTTCCTCGGACTTATTTCACTGAGCATAATCCCTTCCAGCTCCATCTACGTTGCTGCAAATGGCATGAGTTTTTTTTTTTTTTCTGATTGCTGAATAGTATTCCATTGTGTATATATACCACATCTTCTTAATCCAGTCATCCGCTTTTGGGAAAATACTTCTTTTGCAAGGAATAATATGCAGGTAATAGACTATTAAACAATATCTAATAGGGCAAGACCCAAAAGAGGTCTTGGTAGAGAGAGAAAAGAGGATGGTCTACAGCAGCAAGCAGTGACCAGGAGACATTCCGGGGATGTGGGAGGGAGCTCTGGAGCAGCTTCAGATTATTGAGACAACAGTTAGGGAGGCACCAAGATTAATAAGCACAGACACCACTCCATGTCAGAGGATGTCCCACTTAAGCAATGTAGAACCAAACTAATTGCTTAACTGAAGTCTATTTGATTGTATTTTGCACCAAGGACCCTAAATAAAGAAGCAAAAACATCAAGCTATCACCAACCACTGCAGCACAAGTCCGATCCCTGGCCAGCCAGGGGGCTTCCCACATGGCTCAGCAGACCTCTCCAGCCTCGCCCGCAGGTCCCCCCAGCAGTGTATTTCAGTACAAATGCCTGTTCTGCTCCCTACTCTGTCTCTGGTGAATCCTCTTACCCCCCACATTTCTGGCTTATACCCCAGTTCTTGTACATATAAATAAATGAATCTTAAAAAAAAGCAAAAATATCAAAAACAAATGTCCAGAGGAACATAGTATCTTGAGGCAGAAGGTAGCCCAAAAAAAATTAATAAGAAAAATATATTCACATCTATACTGCTCCAACCTTATTCTAAAGTGATAATCTAAAAGATACAAGACTTTATCATCTGCCATCCCCCAAATGATTACATACTAGGATATGTGTGCATGTTCCCAAAACTTGAAAGACATATTATCTATGTGAATAATCTTCTAACAAAGTCCAAAAGCTGAAATAGTGCATATTTCCTACGAAAAAAAAAATCTTGGAATTATATTGCTTTTAATAAAATTTATTAACTTAATCATTTTCTATAAAATCAGATGTTAAATTTAGAAGGAGTATAAAAATGATTTGTGGAGGCTCATAAAACAATAAACTGTATTATGTAGAAAGCAGAAAAATGAGGGAGGAATTTAGCTCCCTCCTATTTACAGTAGCCATGAGAAACACAGGACAGAGCCCAGTTCTACCCAACTTACCTCGTTTCAAAGCTGTCTAGGCAATTTAGTTCTGTGAGATATGTATTTGGGAACAAAGTTGGGGATCTGGTGGTGGGCTGAAATGGAGTAGCATTGCTGGAGCATTTTTGGAAAGAAAAGAAGGCATTTTCAAGACTTAAGAAAATAGTCACAGTAAGACCCTGGAATCCCTGGGATGGGGAGATGGGCAAATGGAGAAAGAATGTTAAAAGCCCAGAAGATAATGAAGTGTAGCCTTCCCTGTGGAACAAGGAGTGGTTCCATATGCCTTTATTGGCAGGGCGATTTCTAGAAAATCCTGTTATCAAGCATCAGAGAGTTTGGAAAGAGATCAAATGAATTGCCCAAGGTCACACACTGTGTCGGGGCAGACCCAGTGTTAGAACTCATAGCACTGAAGTTTCCAATCTATTATTGCTTGGCTCCCTAAACCACAAATGCTTGTCAAGGAAAAAGTCTCCTCAGAGCTGAGGCAATACAGCTGGAGAATATTAAGTCAAAGCTTAAAACAGACAGGATTTCACTGGATCACAGATCCAGAACCAGTTTTGATGGATACTTAGGGAAAGATGAAGGGCAGCAGGTGGGGGGCTTGCTGGATAAACAGAATAGTTTAATTAAGTGATCAGATCTTCCTACCCCAACAGGCCACCACCCTTCAAACCACACACACACATACACACACACACACGCACGCACATCTATTAAACACTTGCTGACAAAGCTGAAAATACTTGTTGAAGAGTCACTGTTTTAAAATAAATCCTGGTAGGTATGTGTGTATGCATGTATGTGTTTCCCTTAAGCCAGGAATAGAAAATCCTATTAGATTAGTAATTAGTTCTGAGAAGATGAAAAATAAGATAAAGAAGATGAAAAATAAGTTCTGAGAAGATAAAAAATAAGATAAATCTAATGACATTTTAAAAAATTCCTTCCATTGCTTCCCTGGTGGCGCAAGGGGTTAAGACACAGCCTATGAAGCAATCTGCAGCCACTGCAGCATGAATTCAATCCCCGGCCACGGCCACGGAGCTACTCACATGGTGCTGCAGACCTCTCCTGACTTGCCCGCTGCTCCCCTCAGCAACATATTTCAGTCAATCCGCCTGTTCTGTTCCTCACTCTGTCTCTGGTGAATCCTCTCACTCCCCACATCTCTGGCCTATACCCCAGTTCTTGTATGTATAAATAAATAAATCTTTAAAATAAAATAAAAATTACCTTCCATATTATGGATGATTTCATTGTATACTTGCCCTTTAATCCTTGGGTTTGTAAACTTTCTTGGCCACTCACTCCACTGAGAACTTGATTAAAGCTATGGTCCTCTATCGGGAATTGCTTATGGATCCATGCACACAAATGTTTATTAAAATCCCAGAAGTTCAAAAATTTCATAATTCAAAGGACCCCCCCACCCATATGAGATGTCCTGTTAGAGACATTGCAATGCTCAGAGGAAGGTGTGACTGGCTTTGATTGGCTTACTGACTTGTACATGAAACAGCTGCCTATGATCATAAGGCACACTTGTCAAAAATACAGATATATCAGTATCTTTTGAACCCTATTTAATCTGAATTTGGGAGACTATAGGAGATGCCATAGGAACCAGTATTATAACAAATGTCCCAGATGATTCTGGTACACAGTCAGGTTTGGAAGACACTGCTTTGGGCAATTGCTTAATGATGTTATTAAGTACTTAGAAATTGCATATGATAAAGGTGAAAGAAGTTGGGGGAGGGATAAAAGAACACTGTTGTAGAGCAACCCCGATACAAAACGGGGTGCCTGACTGTGGGTCCTCACTCGTACACTTAAAAGGACTTATCAATGCTCTACTGCAGGCACACGCGAAAGGTTAATAAAAGGTTTATTTACAAGGGAAGGGGAAATGAGGAAATGTACAGCTCAGGGAGAAAAGTGGGAGACAAAGTTTTAAATGAGTCCTACCCGATCCGCTGATCTGGAATCCCAAATGGCGCTCTGAGAGCTGGCTGCAAGCTAGGAGCCATGAAGCCAGGAGGCAAGCGACAGCGAGCCACCCCAAGGCCCACATGTTTGGTTTTTATACCCAACCTGGCTGCTTAACTCCACCCTCAGGTCCCAGCCACCTTCCCTTTGGTGGTGATGGGATTTGTCTTTCCCAATGTCTTGATGGCTTTAGTCTGGACTGGGAGTGGAGTCCACAAAGCCTGTATGGGATTAGCTCAGGACAGCATTTCTCCCTAACAAGACCAATGGTCCAACAATAGCCAATATATATGAAATTTGGCCCATCCTAAGAAATGTGGGACATATGGTCATCATGATATAAGATGAAAAATGTCTGAGAAATCACTGCTTTAAAGATAAGATGACCAGATGGTCTACATTAAGACAGAAAGTTCTATCATTTGATTTCACATCCTGCATCTCCAATTTTCTCTTGCCTATTACTTTCTCTTCATGCTATCAAAACGCCCTTCTTCCTTTTATTAATAGTTTTCTCCAGTTGTTCCACACATTAGGAAACCTCACTCTGATTCCTCTGATCAATCTCAGAGATGATACAGAGACTGAGATCAAACCCCCTCACTGTCCTTCGCTTTATAGACAAAAACCCCAGATATCAAACCACATCCCTTCTCAGGTGGCCACAATCACTCACTCTTCCCTTGAGATTCTCTTCTCAAACTACAAGCCAGGGAGGAAAATGTGGCTCAGCAGCCCCAGCTGATTCTAAGAGTTCACACGTTTTTATCTCTGACCATTAAAACAAGAAGAAGAAAGACAAGAAAAAACAAAATAACAAACACGGAAAAGCTCTCTAGTTCACAGTGTTCTGATTGTTGTAATCTCTGGGCTCTATCTGGTCACTTCCTTAGGCAGCTTCAATTCTTTCCTTAAATCCTCAACCTGCCACAATAATATATGCATAATTATGAAAAGATATGTAGCATGTAGCATGTATGTCATACATAAATAAATATTATAAAAATATATTAAAAGATAGAATGAATAAAAACACTTGATAAATTATTTGTGCTTAATCTATAACTGTTTCATTGATTCCTGCATTAGTAGAAAAAGGACATAAATTACTGGCATTTAATCTAGCACAGTTTTACTTGCTGTGCAGAAGTAGAGAAAGGAAACAGGCTGAAAAATATAAAACAACACTCCTCAAACTGCAAATAGTTGCTGAATTAAATAGAGAAGTTAAAAGACTGGTAAAAGTTCAACAACAACAAAAAAGTCCACTTCAAAAAAAGTTTTCCCAGTGTTTTGCACCCTTGTTCTGTCTTGCTCAGTAGTTAACAGTGAGTAAAACATTTCTGTAAATTAATGCTAACAATTTGTGTTTGAAATGATTATTTTTATCATTATCATTACATTCATTCATTGTTATATTAAGTGTTGTCATAATCAGTGTTATCTCATTTAATTTTTTCAGAAACTTTATAAAGAAGGTATTAGCTTCCCACATTTAACAGAGATAGAAAACAAGATTTAGAGAAATGAAGTAACTTGAGGAAATTCACACAAATAAAATGAACTTGAACCAGCATTATGCCAGAAAACATATACCAACCACCCCTTCTTAGGGAAGGGAAGAGTTCTAATTTGTAATCCTTGCTAATTCCCATAGTGTAAATGCTCCCAGTATTTCAGGCTAACCAGGTGATAACACTGAATATCGAGTTGGGAAAAGACATGCACAATTAAGCCTTGCCAACTAAGGCCCCAGTTCCCACACACATTGACTTGAATCTCAGCCAGCCTTATTTGAAAGGGGGATATTAATCCATTCCAGCATTCTGGCAGTCAGATGAGTATGAAAATTGACACTGGTCATATCTCTATTCTGGCCAGATCAAACTATTTGTTAAAATGAACTTTTTTTCATTCATTGAAAGGGTAAATATAGAGGAAAACTACCAATTATCCTGTTGTTAACTATATAAAGTCAAAAGTGAAAGCTCTGTGGACAATTTTGAATGTTGAATTGGAAGCAATTTACCTAAGAAATATCATATAAAGCCTGATAACTATTCATGGAAAATATCAGCACTCTTTCGACACAGGGCCTTGCTTAAGATTTTTGTTCAAAACAAAAGATTATAATCCAATTAAGAAAAGTCATACTGGGCCTCCCTGGTGGTGCAGGCAGTTGAGTGCAGTGCTGTGAAGCTGTCCACAGCCTCTGCAGCATGGGTTTGATCCCGGCCAGCTGGGGAGCTACACACATGGTGCGGCGGACATCTCCTGTTTTGCCCTCTGCTCCCCTCAGCAGCATATTTCAGTCAATCTGCCTGTTCTGTACCCCACTCTGACTGTGGGTGAAGCCTCTCACCCTCTAGCACATCTGGCCAGTTCTTGTATGCATGAATAAATAAATTTAAAAAAAAAAGTCATACTACCCAGTCCTCAACTATAACACACAGGGAGCTGTTTTCTTCCTTTCTTTCATCTGTACACACTACATTTTGATCTTCATGTATATGTGATTTTCATGATTTTGATCTTCATGTATCTGTTGATGTTTGTCTTGTGGCCCAGTATGTGATCGATTCTGGAGAATGATCCATGCGCACTTGAGAAAAATGTATACTCAGATTTTTTTGGGTGCTGTGTCCATAGATGTCTGTTAAATCCATGAGTTCTATGTCTTTATTTAAGGCTCTAGTGTCTTTGTTTATTTTTTGTCACGTTGATCTGTCCATTAGTGAGAATGGGGTGTTGAAGTCTCCCACTATACATGTATTTTCTTTAATGTCTGTTTTCAGAGCTGATAATAATTGTCTAATATATTTTGGTGCCCCTTAATTTGGTGAGTATATGTTGATGAGTGTTATATCATCCCGATGTATTGTCCCCTTGATCATAATGTACTGTCCATCTATGTTTCTTTTTACAATTTTTAATTTGAAGTTTATTTCATCTGATATAAGTAAAGCTATTCCTGCCTTCATTTTTGGTCCATTTGCTTGTAGGATTGTTTTCCAATCTTTTACATACAGTATATGTTTATCTTTTGTGGTTAAATGTGTTTCCTGGAGACAGCAGAAGGTTGGATTTTGTTTTTAATCCAGCCTGCTACTCTGTGTCTTTTTATTGATGAGTTTAATCCATTTACATTTAGAGTTAATATTGATATGTTGGCATCTGTATTTGCCTTTTTTTGTCTTTTTTGTGATTTTATTCCTTGCTTTATTCTGTTTTTCTTGTTCATTCCTTTGTTGGTTTTGGCTTTAGGACTCCTTGTAGACTTTTTTTTTGGAGTTGGGGTTTAGTTGTAATGAATTTCTGGAGTTTCTGTTTGTCTGAGAAGGTCCATATTATTTCTTCGTAGAGGAAGGAGAGCTATGCAGGGTAAAGTGCTCTTGGTTGGCATTTGCTGTGTTGAAGTTTGCTGAATATGTTACTCCATTCTCTTCTAGCCCGCAATGTTTGGAGAAGTCTGAAGTTAACCTGATTGGTTTTCCCTTATAAGTTATCTATTTCTTCCCCCTTGCCAGTTTTATTATTTTTTTCCTTGTCTTGGACTCTTGAAAGCTTTACTATTATGGTATCTTGCTGTAGTTTTCTTTTCATTGTGGTAATTGGGAGTTCTTCTTGCTTCCTGTATGTCTATATTTGTCTCCTTTTTCATGCTTGGGAAATTTTCTTCAATTATCTCCTTGAATAATTTCTCAGTTCCTTTGTCTCTCTCCTCACCTTCTGGAATGCCTATAACTCTTACATTTCCTCTCTTCATAGAGTCTGATAATTGTTTAAGAGTATCCTCATACTTCTTCATTTGCACTTCCCTCTCCTTTACTCTTTTGGCTCTTTTTATTTCTGTAACTTTGATAGTAATGATCCATTCTTCCATTTCATCGATTCTGTTTTCATTGCTTTTCCCAGAGTTCTTTATCTCCTCTAATAATCTTTTAATCCCCTGTTTTTCTTTTCTTTCCTTTCTTAAGGTCTAATTCCATTCTTCAGTGCAGTGATTATTGGTCTCAAATCATTTTTTTTCCTTTTCATTTTCTTTCTGCTTCTTAATCATGACCATCATTAATTCTCTGTCTGATAGGCCAAGAAGAGCTTTGGTGACTGTATTTCTTTTTGTGGTGTGTCCTTCTCCTGCAGGCTTGCTTGGTTATTCATATTTTTTCTTCTCCCTGTTGTTTGCTTTCTAATTAGTTCTATGCATTGGGACATTGTGCCACTAGTGTTGGCGGGCATCTCTTTGGAGTGCTCCTTTAGGGGTGTCAGAAACTGTTTACCAGACTGAGACCAGCACTGGTAGGCTAAAACTCCACCAGGTTTGATGCTGTGTTGCTGGGCACTGTCCCTTAGAGTTCCCTCCCTCTGTATTTACTCAGTTCCAACAGGAGATCAGCTAGTTGGTGATTTTGTTCTGGTCACAAGGTGGTGCCAGAGACCAGTACTTGCTGACCCTTGATTTTTCCTGTGGTTCTCTGAGAAATGGAGGGGGGATGCAGAGGGGAGCACCTCAACACAGGTGCTCTTATTCAAGCTGGGTGCTATATCTGCCTCGTGTTCACCCAGTGCTGTGCCTGCAGCTGTATGGATCCCACACTCTAGGTCTCAGTTCCAGGGCTATCAGTTCCAAAATGCTGGCTGTCACCCTGTGCAATGCCTGCTTCTATGGTGTGTCCCACACCCTGGATCCTGCGCCTGGCTCGAGTTCCAAAATGGTGTCTTGCTCCATGCCTTATTTCCCTTCTTACCCCCATTTGCATGGCCCATCTTGTCTCAGAGCCTGAGGGTGTTTTTGGGATCCCTGGTTTCCAACTGTCAGGATGTTGGTGATTTTGTTCTGGTCACTAGGTGGCGCCAGAGATCTTTCCTAGTGTCCTTCCAAAACAGTTTTTTTCTCCCTTGGTTGGGGGAACAGAGTGGGGGTGGCGTGGAACACCTCAACAGCATGGTGTGCTGTGTTTGCCCTGTGCCCCACCATCGTGGGGATTCCATGCCCCAAATTTCATGCCCCAGGTCTCAGTTCCAAAACCTTCAGATACAGGACATGGGCTGTACCCCATTGCAGTGTCCACAGAAATGGTGTCTTTTGCACCCTGCTCCCATGTCCGGGTGCCTGGTTTCTGATTACTCAGTTGTTGCAGAAATAAATTCTAGCCTCTTACCCAGGCAAGGAAAGAACAAGCGGTACTTCAGGAATGGTGAGGTCAGGAGAAGCTTTATTACTCATGCATGAGGTCCCAGACCTGGGTAGCCCCTTAAGGTCTGATCACCCATCTAGAGAAAAAGAGTTTATTTTAAACATAACCATTTTCATTGATAATATTGGTTAGTTAGCATACAAATTCTGGAGACAGGAAAAGGGAAAGGATGCAGATCTTTGAGACTGGCCTGGGAGAAAAACCAGTCTAGCAGGCTGCCAGGCTTTGTTTAGATATTCTTATTACATTTCCATGTCTATGGCTCTTTAACAGGGAAAGATTTCCTTTTCTTAGCAGTTCCCTTTTTCTTAACAGTTCCCTTTCATTTCCATAACAATTTCCTTTCCTTAACAGTTCCCTTTTCCTTAACAATTCCCTTTCAAGTGAGAGACATTCACCTCAGTGATGGCTCCTGCACATCTCCCCACAAACCTAGGTCACAGTTGTGGGGACCTGGGCAGCCATGAACCGTGTATGCTTTTCTAGCATGCTCACTTTCCCACACAAGCTTACCGGCTGGCCTTGGGCTATTTGTAGGTCTCTGTGAGGAGTCCTTGTTTTCCTTTAATGGCGCCTGGAGCCATTTGCTCACCTCCATGAGGATTCCTGCAAGGTTCTCCACAGTTCTCGGTAAATAGTTCCTTTCTACTCAGTGTCCCACTTGATCTGTAGCTTGCTCTTGTTGGCTGTATTTTTTTTTTTTTCCTTTCCTTTCTGTTGGTCGGAGAGTGCGGACTTTGTGGGTGAAGGAGGGTAGCAGGGTTCTGACCTTTTCTCTCTTCTTGTCCTCTTTTTTTTTTAAGATTTATTTATATAAGAACTGGGGTACAAGTCAGAGTCAGAGGGGTGGGAGGGTGAGAGAATTCACCAGAGCCAGAACAGGGAGCAGAACAGGCAGACAGACCAAAGACACTGCTGAGGGGAGCAGCGGGTGAGGCAGGAGAGATCTGCTGCGCCATGTGTGTTTCTCCCTGGCAGGCGGGGAATCGAACCGGTGCTGCAGAGGCAGCAGACAGCTTCACAGCACAGCGCTCAACCACTGTGCCACCTGGGAGGCCCCTCTTCTCGTCCTCTTTTATGGCAACTTTCCTCTTAGGGCAGTTTGCCAGAGTTGCCACATTTATCTCCCGTGTCCCAGTTCTCGCAGGGACCTGCCACTATTCCTCCCTATTAACTTTTTATGGGAGGACTTACTCGCAGCTTTTCCCCATCGCCTTACTGATCCCACAAGTTATGTTTTTTAGAGGAATATTTTTATTTGATTTCTGTTGTTATGTCAAAATTAATATTTTCTATTTGCATATAAATAAACTATTTGCATATAAAATATATTTGTATATAAATAATCTGTTCAATAAATGCTTCCATTTCAAATATGAAAATGGATCATTAGTGGATTAAAAGTTAAGAATAGTGGGCCTCCCTGGTGGCACCAGGGGTGAAGTACTGCACTATGAAGGTATCAGCAGCCTCTGCAGCACAAGGTTGATCCCCGGCCGGCCAGGGAGCAATCCACATGGCGCAGCAGACCTCTCCTGACTCGCCCACTGTTCCCCTCAGCAGCAGTGCACTTCGGTCAATCTGCCTGTTCTGTTCCCCACTCTGTCTCTGGTGAATCTTCTCACCCCCCCACACCTCTGGCCTGTATCCAGCTTTTGTGTGCACAAATAAATAAATCTCTAAAAAAAAAATAAAGAAGTGGGCCTCCCCGGTGGCGCAGTGGTTGAGCGCTGGATTGCGAAGCTGCCCGCGGCCTCTGCAGTGCCGGTTCGATCCCCGCCTCTCCCCGGCCACCAGAGGAGGGTCCCACATGGCGCGCAGACCTCTCCTGCAGCCTGCTGCTCCCCTCAGCAGTGTACTTCGGTCCTTCTGCCTGCTCTGCTCCCCGCTCTGGCTCTGGTGAATTCTCTCACCCTCCAGCGCTTCTGACTGTACCCAGTGCATGCATAAACAAAACAAACAAACAAACAAACCAGCAAACAAATAAATAAAGCATGCCTCTATAAAAAAAATAAATAAAAAAAATAAAGAAGTTAGGAATAGTTATAACATTTTTCATACCATACTACAAGGCAAATGAATATTATGGCCTTTTTCAAAACTCATACTTTACATTGCAACATTTTTTCATTTTTTGCTTAAGATTTTTTTTCCTTAATATTTAAAATAAAAATTATACTGTACTACAGTGGTAGGTTATGTGTGTTTTGACGTTGGGTGTGGTATATTAACAAACATTTGAAAAGGTGTGATCTTATACCTCTAAATGATCTACAGTGTTGTAAACCAATGTTACCTTAATAAAATATAATACAATAATAAATAAAAAATAAAAACACAAAGATATTTGCCTCTACTCACTATTTTGAATAAATCATTTCTAAAGACACAAATTACAAATTATGACTTCAAAAGATGTATGAATACCAGTTTAAATGTCCAGACAAACATCATTGTTACTGGGGGTTAAATGAATGCTCTTAAATAATTAAGGTTAGGTGAAAGCATGAAAGGTCACCTAGTCCTATGCTTTGAATATTATTGCAAGGTTTCTATCAAGCTTTATACTTTTATACTATCTGAACCTTGCCCCCAAATTGTGTGATTTTTTACATATTTTTCAAAGAAGACATTTTTATTTTCACAGTAAAAGAGCTCAAATGTCCAGGAAAATACTGATATGAATTGAACTGATTAGATTTTTAAAATTTATTTATTTTTATATTCCCCATACAATTGTACCCCCCTTATTTTGACCCCAGTCCCTCGCCCCCCCCCCCCACAGTGTGTCTCTGGTTTATAATTGTTTGTTGATTTTGGGCTTTTTAAAATTAATGTTATTAACTAACCCACACTTGAAGGGAAAATATATTACCTACATAAAAAGGTCACTGTACCCAACCTCAGTAATGATGCCATATATAAAAGTAACGAGGTGAAATTAAAGATTTCCCTGATTAACATAGATGTAAAAATCATCAACAAAAATCTTACCAAATGAAATTCAACAATGTATTGAATAGATCATACACCATGATCACGTGGAATTTATCCCAGAGGCACAAGGATGGTTCAACATTGGAAAATTAACCAACATTATACACCACGTCAAAAAAAAAGGGAAACATAAAAATCACATGATCATATCAGTAAATGCAGAGGTAGCATTTTATCAGATTTGACATCCATTTATGATACAAGCCTTCAAAATGGGGATAAATGAAACACATCTCAACATAATAAAGGCCGTATAAGAAAAACACAAAGCTAACATCATTCTCAATGGTGAAAAATTGAAAGTTTTTCCTCTAAAATACATTATAAGACAAGATTGCCAACTTTTTTTTTTTAGAATGTTAGTATTTTTTTTAAATATTTATTTATTTATTTATTTATTTATGCAAGCAGTGGGTACAGTCAGAAGTGTGGGAAGGTGAGAGAATTCACCAGAGCCAGAGCAGGGAACAGAACAGGCAGGCCAACGAAATACACTGCTGAGGGGAGCAGCGGGCGTGGCAGAAGAGGTCTGCACACCATGTGGGACCCTCGCTTGTGGCCAGGGATCGAACTGGTGCTGCAGAGGCTGCGGGCAGCTTCTCAGCCCAGCGTTCAACCACTGTGCCACCAGGGGAGGCCCAGGATTGCCAACTTTTACCACTATTATTCAATGTAGTATTGAAAGTCCTACCTGGAGCAATTAGGCAAGAAAAAGATACAAAAAAGCATTCAAGTTAGTAAAGAAGTTAAACAATGACTATTTGCAGATGGCATGATAATATACAAAAAAAAAAAGACACACAAAAAATAATTTAAAAATAAATACAGTAAGGGACTAATTACAAAATCAGTTTACAAAAATCTGTTGTGCTCCTTTATGCAAACAATATGCTGGAAGAGGAAGATATCAAGAAAAAAAATTCCATTTATAATCACATCAAAAAGAATTAAATACCTAAGAGTAAACATAACAAAGTGAAGGACCGGGCCTCCCCTGGTGGCGCAGTGGTTTTTGCAGTGCCTATGTGGAGCCCATACTTCTGTGGGTTCCTAATACTAATTTATGATTTGCCAGAAGGGTATATAAAGCATTCCACAAGTAGAGGAGAAGGTCAGCCCTTCAAAATTCAGTGTATCCTATTAAAATAATTTCCTTTGTTTAATATAGCATAATTACAACACCACCAAAAGAAGGAAGGGAACATATAACCTCGTGAAAAAAATTGGCAAAAGAGCTAAATAGACATTTCTTCAAAGAAAGCATATAGTTAGCCAACATGCACATAAAAAAATGCATATCATCACTTATCATAAGGGAAAAGCAAATCAAAACCACAATGAGATAGATCTCACACCTGTGAGAATGGCCCATATTAAAACGACCAGAAACAAAGTGTTGGCAAGGATATGCAGTAAAAAGAACCCTCATACACTGTTGGTCCAGTTCCTATGGAAAATACCTTGGAGCTTTTTAAAATATTAAAAATTGATATACTATATGATCCAGCAATTCCACTCCTAGGTATCTAACCAAAGAATGCAAAAACAGTAATTCATAGGAACATAACATATCCAAAACTATGTTTATTGATGCACTCTTTACCATAGCCAGGTTATGGAAGCAACCTGAGTGTCCAGTGACAGATGACTAGATCAGGAAGACGTCACATATACATATATATGACATGCATGCAATGGAATACAATTTAGCTAAAAACAAGATAAAGTCTTACCATTTGTGAAAGATGGAACTGCAGGAGTGAGTGGGGGTAATACTGAGCAAAATAAGCTAGAAAGTAAAATACTAGATGGTTTCACTTATATGCGGAATATAGAGAAACAAAACAAAGGGTTCGACAAAACCAAATCAATAACAAATCCTAGAACTCTGACTGCAGAACTGAGGGGGAGAGGAAAGAGAAAAGCATGTAAGAGGTCCAATGGACTTTAATGAAGGACTATGGGTGCTCTGGTTGTGAGTGTGGTATGGTGACATACATCTGAAGAGCTGTGATCGTATACCTCTAAATCCTGTGCAGTATTGCAACCCTCTGTTACCTCAAAAAAAAAAAATAATAATAAAATGGAAACTATTTTTAAAAGTTCAGAAGAAGTGAATCAGATTTCATAACCCTCAGACTTTGCCTATAAGTTGATTCTAAAACCAGTAACTACACATATATTTTTGAGTTGAGAATTGACTACATTTTCGTCTTGATTTCAATAACCTGGCCATTATGCCAAATAAATTCTCATTTCTTACATTGTGCCAGGTGTTCAAAATTATGTCTTATTTAAGGTATTTTATATTTACTCCATCAAACTTTCTAAAATAACATTTTCTTCCTGTTGTTAGTTGCTTTTTTATCTATACTTGAAAGAAAAGTATATATTTTTATTGCACTTAAACTGTGCTCCTTAATCATACTGTGTGTTTTTGTAATCTTTCATTCTTTTTTATATAAAATGTTCTACCTGAATATTGATACTGATTTTCAGTTATAATTTTGACGAGTTATTTTTCAGACCTGTTGCAAAGTTAACATCCTCAGAATTATTTTCAAAATGTCAAGTTGTTTTTAACATTCTACAACACTGATATCTTTCTTTTTCAGTTTCTCATTTGTATTTTGTTAGACCTCTACTTGGACGTGTAATAAACATCTCAAGCCTAATTGATTGTCCCACTAGACCTGTCTGCCCACAGTCTTCCTCATTTTTATTAACGGCAACTCCATCTTTTCAATTGCACAGGCCAAAAATCTTAAAACCACACTTGACTCTTTTTCTCACATTCCATATATGATCCAACAGGAAATGCTATAACTTTACTGCCAAAATACATCAGAATCTAACCAGACTGCTACTGAAACCATATGTATCATTGAAATGGTAGTCATACTACTGTCTTGGGATTGTGCATGACCAAAGAACTTAGTTATCCTTACCAAACTGGGACATTTTCCAGGTGACAGAAAGGCTAGTAGCATGTCTTGATACATTCCTTTTGAACATGAATTTTTCCCCCCTCAAAGAACTTGATGACTTTTGGTAGCTATTTTCAACTCATTTTGGTATTATCGAATAGATGGAAATAGTAAGAGGTAATAGTTATATTTTATATTATCTATTGTTTGTATAACTATTTATAGTTTCTAAGTTACTTTAGTTAATTATTTCATTTGCTCTTCGTAATCTATCTTGTAGCCACATTTGTCACTGTTTTACAGAAGAAGGGACTGAGGCTCAGAATCTAAATGATTTGACCTAGTCTTGCTAATGGTAATGATATCAGAATTTAAATCTAATTTTTCTGATTCTTATGCTATTTTCAGTGCTTTTCTTCTGTCTTCAAGGAGACATAATTAGGAACTGTAGTCTGAAGTTATTGACAGAGGTTCTTATTGAGCAAAGATCATTAGACCTGTCCAACATTATACTATGCCCCACATGACTCACACCTCCCATGCCCTTTGAACCCCTGCTGCTGCTCCCATTCTGGTCCTACAAATGGGAGTCCCACATTGGATAGGTGGCTCTTCAGGATGTCTTCCTCATATCCTTTTCAGAAATAAGGCTATATTATCTCAGGTCCTTTGAAATGTCAGCTTATGTAAGCATCTTATACTGTCATTTATGTAAGCATTGCAATTTATGTAAGCAGCTTATGTAAGCATCTTGCATTGTCATTTTAATCGAGCTACTTTTTATGAAATTATTGGAACTGCATTGGAGAAAGGATGGTTTCTTCAGCATATGGTGTTCACCATATGCAAAAGAATGAAACTACACCGCTACCTCACACCATACACAAAATTAACTTAAAATGGATTAAAGACTGGTATGTAAGACCTGAAACCATGAAATGCATAGAAGAAAACATAGGCAAAACACTATCACTTTGGGTTCAGTGACATATTTTGGGGACTCAATTCTAACAGCAAGGGAAATAAAAGCAAGTAAACAAATGGCACCTCATCGATTTCCGCACAGCAAAACAATCATTAAAATGAAATTTTAGGGGCCTCCCCAGTGGTGCAGCGGTTGAGCACTGGGTTGTGAAGCTGCCCGCAGCCTCTGCAGCACCGGTTCCATCCCTGGCTGCTCCCCAGCCACCGGAGGAGGGTCCCACATGGCGCGCAGACCTCTCCTGCCGCCCGCTGCTCCCCTCAGCAGTGTACTTCGGTCCTTCTGCCTGCTCTGCTCCCCGCTCTGGCTCTGGTGAATTCTCTCACCCTCCCGCGCTTCTGACTGTACCCAGTGCTTGTATAAATAAAAATAAATAAATCTTTAAAAAAAATGAAATTTTAATATCTGCTCACCAGAAACAGAGAGGGGAACAGAACAGGCAGATTGACTGAAATACACTGCTGAGGGGAGCAGGGGCGAGTCAGGAGAGATCTTGCGCCATGTGGGTTAGCTCCCTGGCCAGGAATCAAACTTGTGCTGCAGTGGCTGCGGATAGTTTCATAGTGCTGCGTCTAAACCTCTTGCGCCACCAGGAAGACACACAGCTGCAATATTTACAACGACTATTCCATTTATGGAAAAAACATGAGGGTCCAATGACAGGTGAGTGGATTACGAAAATGTGGGATACATACACAAAGGAGTATTACTCAGTGATAATAAAAATAAAATGAACTCTTGCACTTGGATCACATGGATGGAACTGGAGGTGATTATGCTAAGCAAAATAAGCCAGAAGGAGAAAGACAAATACCAGATGGTTTCATTTATATGTGGAATATAGACAAACAAAACAAAGGGTCAGACAAAACCAAAAACAAACACTAAAAATATGAACATAAAATTGAGAATACCAAAGGGGAGGGGGAAAGTAGAGAGAGCAAAAGGGGAAAAGAGCCCAAAGTACTATGGTGGAGGAGCTTGGTAGTAGGTGTGGTGTGGTGACATACATCTGAAAGAGGTGTGAACCTATACCTCTGAGGCACATACAATATTGCCTATCAAGTTAACTCTAAACAAAATTGAAAGGCAATAATTTTTTTTTCTAATTTCCCCCCCAAAAAACCAATTAGTGTTTTAAAGAAGTTATAGTTTGCTCTTTCTTTAATCTTTAAAAAAAAAAAAACAGCACAATTACCATAAAACTATGGTACTTTCCATATTTCCATCTATAAAAATGACGACTCTATAAGCTAGCATTTCCTAAAATGTGACGCTCAAACACTAAAGCACTGCAAGAAATATAGATGCCACAGTCAAATAAACCTAGCTTATGACAGTCTTCTCTTGGACACTAATGCTTAAATTGTGTTACTAAACTCTACAGTCCAGCAGAAAAGAAGCCTAATTATTATAGGACAGTGTTTCCCAAACTAATGTAAAACAGAATTTCTTTTGCAGAGCATCAATTAACATCCTCTGTACAGAACAGACTGGGGAAGTAGGCTGTAGCCAGATGGGAATGAGTTGTCTTCTTGAATGCAGAACACAACAAAATTCAGGGAAAGCAAGGAAAATGAAGCAACATCCCTCAGTGTCAACTGGGTAATGAAGTAGTTTTTGAAACAAATACTGCCGTAGGTTTGTTTAGGGTGTTTTGCTTATTCCCTCCATTCCAAAGGTTATTCCTTGAAGGAAACTATAAGTGTTCAAAGAACAGGACTGCAAAAATCTTAGGTATATAAATTAGCACTGCTAAGACATACAAAACCCAATCAAAACAAGTGAAAATAAAATTTTTATTAAATTAAAAAAAAAAAACTATAGCATTCATAGTGTGCTATTTAGAATATGGGTGCATGTTTAAGACGGAAGAAACAGCAACTATGCCAGCTGGCAGTTACAAGAAAGTTACTCAGTTGATTTATATTCTAAGAATTAAAGAAACAAAGATTAAGAAGTCACAATGTTAAGAAGTCATTTAGTGTGTTCTCTGCCTCTCTTTTCTCCGTCTATCAGGTTTTCATTACAGTCATGATCAAGTGAAGTGAATTCTGACTCCACATATAAATGGAGAATAACTGTCTAAAGACAGGTTTTAAGTACTCAAAATAAGTGTGGGTTATTCTGGAATTTATGCCCCCATTAGCTACTCCTGCTGTGTGAGTGGTCTCATTATGCTCCCATAAAGCCCTGTTACAATAGTTCACAATCTTTCAGTGTAAGATGGTTCATACACACAAACTTTCAGAGGGAGTCTGGTACAGTTTATAGGAACATTTATTGAATTTGGTTCCCAGGATATAATCTGTGACTGTAAAATTGAAAGTATACTTGTAAAATGCAAATATATTTTTATTTTTAATAAGCATAATAATGTTAAACTTATTTGAATGCTACCAATATGCCAGACCATATTCTAATAGCTATAGATAGGGTTTTTTCCACTTAATCCTCATACTAACAAGGTGAGTTATAATGATCTCGATTGTACAGGTGAGAAACACAAAGTATAGAAAATTTAGGTATATTTCCAAGTTTGCATAGCTATCAAGGGATGAGAAAGGTATTCCAATCAAAGCAGGCTGACTCCAGATTTCATCTTCCTGATCCTAATACCATACTGTTTCTCACACAAAAACAAAATCTTCAGGTCCATTTGTCAATCAAAGCAAGTAAAAACAAAAGTATAATTTATATATGACCTGATTTTTCTTGCTTGTTTGGTGGTTGAATTTGGGCTCTGGAGTATGACTGCATTGGTTCAAAGCTTTGCTTTGCCTCGAAACAACTGTTTACCTGTGAGAAAGTCTATCTCCTCACATGTAACATAAGGATAATAACTAACATTTATTGAGCATTTCTTATACACCATACTTTCCAAACACTTCATATGTATATATATATATATATATATATATATATATATATATATATACACTATAATTCTATGAAGAAGGTGCTGTTATTATCCTAATGATACCTGAATAATTGTGTAATTAAGGGTTTTAAAGCATGTAAAGAACTTTGAACAATCTATGATGTAGCATATCAATAAAAGTTATCTGGCAGACACATCATGCATACACTTAAACTTCATAGCATTTTATGATTACAATCATAAAAATGGCACTAGAGGGATGCTACTACAAAGCAGTGGCATATTATTTAAAAGAAGGGAGAAGCCTAGATTTCTAACAATGCTTTAATCAATGTAAACACATAAAATAATAGCAATAAAAATTAACAAAGCAACTCTGTAACAGTGGTTAAAGCAGCTCATCATACAGCTGCCCAGATTAGAAGATAGGTTTTTACCAACTTAATGGCTGTGTTACCTTGAGCAAATACTTTCCCCTATTTGTGCCTCAGTTTCTTGGATAAACAAATGTTTGTCCCTTGAGGTTGTAACATGGAGATACTAATAATGTGTACCTTACAGAAGTATGAGGTTCAAATGAGACAACATACATAATGTACTTTAAAAAAAAAAAAACAAAAACCTTAGTAGACAGTCAAAAAATATTAGTAAAAGTTTGTTACTACAACTGCTACCACGATTACTGCCACTACCAAAATGATAGCTACTGTGTAATTCTACTACATAACTCAGTATACTATCTTGTGACATTTTTTCCTCATAGAATTACTGTCCCAAGAAAAACAATGGAACATGAACACATGGAATGTAGGGATAATATTTGTTATAAAATAAAATCAACACTCCACCTGAAGGTCCAATAACTCCTATGTCCTAAATGTCCTAAAGGACATCCAGTCTGCTATGGTGCTCTTTGATAACATCTCACCATCAGTGATCCAAAATGAAATATAAATAGGGTATTATTTTTAATAAGTTATTACTAACCATCATGATACAGATAGGGACACAAATGGCACTCTAAAGAAAATTGAACTTACTGATAAATTATGTTAACTTATTTTATTTGAAGTAGGGAATGACTGTTCACAGATTCACAGCCTAATAGTTATTTCATTTTGAATGTTGGAAAAGGAATTTTATCTCAAAGCGCATGATCATGGTGGAGTTGTATTACTGTATCCGATGTACTCTGACTATAAAAATGGAAGAGTCAAAAAGGATAAATGAAAAGGATCCACTTATACTGTTTATACTGGGAAGTCTGGCCTTTGTACTGCCAGAACCAGAGTGATCAGGGAGAATGTCTAAAATGTATGCCCTTCCCCAATGTCCAGTTCCTTCCCCACTCTCCCCTGTCATGAGTTCTGCATCAGAGGCAAAGTGTCAACCCAGATGGAAAAACTCTGACATGCACTTGGTTGCTTTGAGAATTACCATAATTAATCTTAAACTGACATGAGGCAACATGGAGGTTCATGATGGAATTTGAAGTCATAAGCACAAATAAATCCCCCTGGGCCAATGTAGAGTCACACATCATAAGCTGTTAAAAATCAGGATTATTGTTCAAACCAGCATTCTGATCCCAACGGGACCACAGAATCATGGGGATTTGCTGTTTTTTGTTTTTTTTTTTTTCCCTAATAATATCCCATTTGCAAACACTCAATTTGAAGTTTGCCAAAACAAATGTATTTTCCAAGAGGGAACAGATGAAGTGTAAGTTGATCCATGTTTTTTTTACCCACTACAAGTCAAATGTCTGGCTTATTTAGGAACTACCTCTCTTCAAGCAAAATATTTAACCAGATTATTTTCTTACCTATTTATTAATTTCTTTTTTTTAAAGATTTATTTATTTATGCATACAAGAACTGGGGTACAGTTCAGAGGTGTGGATGGTGAGAGGATTCACCAGAGACAGAGTGGGGAATAGAACAGGAGATTGACTGAAATACACTGCTGAGGGGAACAGCGGGCTAGTCAGGAAAGGTCTGCTGCGCCATGTGGGCTGCTCCCTTGATGGCCGGAGGATCAAACTCGTGCTGCAGTGGCTGCAGATTGCTTCATAGGTTGTGTCTTAACCCCTTGCACCACCAGGGAGAACCTATTTATTCATTTCTTTATTTGATTTCTTATTTACTTATTTATTATATTAATAGTCCCCCTTATCGCTTCTAACAAAAGGCTTAACAAGATTATTTTCTTATTTATTTATCTACTTATTTATCACATTAATACTCCTCCTTATTCAACAAAGTTTATGAGATCACTGGCAGTGACAAATTGTAAAAATCAGGACCAACAAAAATAACATCCAAACTAAAGTATCACAAGGTGAATATGATTGAGTCAGAGATTTTAATTTAATTTTAAACTTACTGATTGTCAAAAGAAGGATAGAAAAGATCTGCAGGAATTAAGTTAAATGGACTGAGCCTATCCAGCCAGATTTAAGTTTTAATACCAAAATTACAGGTCAGACAAATTCAATGAATTTGTCGACCTAAGACTCACAGACTGATGCTCCAAAAATCTCACCATCACACATCTCTTTCAGAGTGAATTCCTTCTGCCATTTCCCTTGAAAGACCTCTACACTTTCCAGAATAAAGGTCTTTACAGACAATATTTCAGTTTTGAAAATATGGTCAATTGGCTATTTTAAACCAAGCAATTAGATTATTGCTAAGTAGCAGCTGTTATATTGCTATAATGCATTCTTATTTTGCTAAAATAAAACAAAAATAAAAAACCAATGCCTTGATTTGAAACTTATGCCTTGATTGTGAACTTACCAAGAACTCAGAAATCAGCCTCATTATGAGTCCCAATGTAGTATGTAGAGTCAAAACTCAGTAAGTGTGCTGGTTCAAATTAGGCCCAATTCTTCAGGTGTCACATACACAATCACAGTCTACAGTCATTTGTTTCATGTTATTTTTAAAGATTTTTATGTGCCATTTTAGAAGTAGTCATATATAAATAAATGAAAATTTAAAAGTACTGGAATTAATAAAATGATAATAACACATATATTACAAGGAAGAAGAGAAAGAATTTAGCATAAGGTGGGAAAGTACCTTGTATTCTGTTCTGGTCTCTGACACTTAAATACATTACCTAATTTACCCCCACAGAAATCCTATCATATAGACATGACCACTATCATGTTATATAGATGAAAAAGATTTGATAATATACTCAAACTCACAGAGCCAGCAAAAGAATACGATCCCATATGCATGTAATTGTGACACATAAATTATTCCTAACATACTTTCACACAGCAAAGCAGATGATCATAGACCCATTTTCTATGTCAGAAAACCAAAATATCAGAACGTCAAACTGACTATGCTAGAGCCAGAACTATAACTTTGGAGCTTTTCTAGCACATAATAGTTGGCATGATCTAAACAGAATAATTTGCAATATAGGTTTCATTGATAGAAATTCTGAAATTCTGAGACATTCAAAAAATAGAGCTTAAATTAATAAGTAAAAATAATGCATTTTCTTTCTTTCTTTTTTTTTTTTTAACTCATTTTGGTTCACTGGTAAATAGACTTTGCAAGTATACTTGTGAATTCAACTATTGTACTAAAAGTACAAAGGGAAATAATTGAGATAAACTAGAAACATAATAAATGGCCTAAAAATATACCATTTTCACAAGGGAAACCACAGTTTTCTAGGCTGCATTCCCTAGAGCTAGAGAATATACTTCTAATGAGCTTTGAGTAATCACATAAATTGAAAACCTAACCTTGTAATGCCTGATAGTGATCTAAACTACTTAGCTATGTTTTGTATTATACCACAAAACAGTGGTTTGTTCATGAAATGTAACAAAATATCATGTGTTACTCATACTTTGGCCTTAGGCTTACATGTGTTGAAACCATAATCCCCAACATATTTCAGAGTATGTTTGGACAACCAAAGTTACTCTATGAAAATAACCCAAAAGGAAAACCCTATTCCATTAAAAACACAAATTGCTAAGAGTTAAATGTTTAAGTATTGCCTACAGTATATGAAGAAGATTTAAAATACAGTACTCATTTTTCCCACTTAAAAAAAAAAGAAAAAGGGACATTCAGGAACCAAACAGAAAGTTGTAAATTAGCTATATCCTGTTCCACTTCATCTATGTTGCATTATGTAATGTGGAAGGAACAAGATATTACATCCCAACAAAAGGGTGCTTGATACCAAGAGTTTTAGATTCAGAGAGAAAGGGACTACCATAGTTGCTAAATGAGGAAAACTAGTCAAGATGATGCCAAAGTAGTGTAAGGGGTTAACACCAGGCAATAGTGGTTGAAGATTCTCAAGTCAAAATACCTGAAGCCCATTTGAAATGCCCATGGATATTTAGGCTGTAAATCCTCCAAAGACAGTAGTACGGTAGTTAAGAATATGAACAGTGGGATCAGATAAAAACATTTGAATTCCAGTTCTACAATTCACCAAGTTCATTTCCTTAGGAAAGTTACTTCACCTCTCTGAGCTGTAATTTCCTCATCTCTAAAATGGAAATTAGTACTTTCTTCTTTTTCAGGGTTGAGAGAATTAAATTAAGTGGTATATATAAAATACTTAGTAAATTTCTTAACATTTGGTAAGCACTCAACATTTAGTTACTATTATTACTGTTATTGTTATTTTGTGAATAATCACTGTGCCCTTAGTATCTGTGGATTTCCCAGCCCCCTTGTTCTCAGGATATTGTCTTGGTGCCTAGAGTTCCTGCTGGTCAATCTAAAATGTAGGGGACCTCTCACCAGGACAAAAGTCTTGGTATAAGGAATATACTGGGAAACTAGTGTTTGCTGAAAACAGCAGACACACATTATGGCCAGATTAGCATACCCAACTAAATTACCTTAACAGTAAATTATGTGAGAACAGGAACTAGAGATAGGATGCTTTGCTCAGCAGGAACAATGGATACCCCAGGCAACAGTCCCTATTCACTCCCCCCAGCTTGTGCCAGACATTAATGCATCCCCACTACACATCCCCACTACATACATTCTTCCATGTATTTACCCAACTTCCCTGAACTTGAGCCCCAATAAATATGAGACTGCCCTTGAAAAGGGGCTGCATTTCCAGAGGCACAAGGCCCCTCTAGGTTTCTCACTCTCTACTTAAAGTAGAGCCATCCCACACCACTCCAAATGCTGCCACCCCATGAGGCAGAAAGTATATAACACAGTGCCGGTAAATAATAATCCATAAATGTTTGCCAACTGAAATGAGCTTTAAGGGTCTTAGTTTGAGATTTTACATTGTTCTACTTATTTATACAGGGATCATTTTAAGTACCATTATTTAAACTCTAGGATATATTGAGCAATGTGGGGAAGACAGGGACATCTATATTAAATAAAATGAGCATTTTCATTTCTGCAGAACTTCTCAGAGCCTTTAATGTGACAATGTGAATTATAAATCTAAAAAAGAAAGGCATAAGAGATAGTCTGCAGGGTTTCTTAATTTTATCGTGCAGTTTCCTCCTTTATAAAACATAAAATTTTAAAGCATGATTACTAAATTACTCCCTTCTTAAAAGTTTAGATTTCTATGCATTTTTCAAAACGAATTATGTATCTGAATATAGATAAAAATGAACGTTGATTCCCCACTGGAATCAGAACAAATCAGGATATTTTCCATTTTCCCATTCCAAAGCCTACCCAAAAAGAATATTTCATGCTTTATCATGTACATAGTTTAATCTTGGTTTTAACTTGAATAGATCAAGTTCATCAAGTGTGTATTTTTTAAAATAGTTTATTCTTAAATCACTTTTAATTTAAAATATTTTCTGAAAACACAGGTTGACATTAAATCCAACATGTTAAAGTTAATAGGTTCCAAAATGAAAACTTAATCATATAGAATTAAAATATTTTTTGAAAAAGTTACTTTTGAATAGGTTTCTCATTAAACATCCTGACAAAATTTAAAAGTCAAGTAATGAAATTGTCACTTTACTAAATAACAGAGAACTATGACACTTTGTGTTTTTTCTGTCTCCTCTCTATCCACTAAATCCTTAGATTCCAGTTGGTGGATCCCTTATCTTTCCTTTCAGTCATTTACTCTCTCTGCACTGAAAACTCACATTCCCTTCTGTTTAGTGGGTATCCTTTTTTGCAATCACCTTTAATTCAACATATCCAAAGTGAAACTCACAATTGCTTCACCAAATATCTGTCTGCTCACCCTGATATGATCATGATCCAGCCGTTGAGTCTTTCAGCATTCTTCCCTGCTCCTATTCCTCCACATTCAGTGAGTTTCCACCTAATAATCAGTTTTACAGTTTAGTCTGTTTTTAAGATCCCAATTCTCATTCATTTTTTTAACATCAATTTTCTTCTCTTGTCAATATTTTGAGATTCTCTACCATATATCTAGTCTCTACCTTTCTAATATATTTCTAAGATAAAAAGTTGGGGAAGGAAATACACAACAGTTGTCCCTGAAACCTCAGTGAGCCACAGTATGTGACCTGGAAGCAGACCCATTACAATAGGCTCTGGAAGACTCCAACAAGCTCAGAACTGGATCCTGAAAGGAACACTTCTGGTCGTAGGTCCCCTGCAGACCAGAGTAAGCCCCAGGGTGGGTCCTGTAAGGAAAATTCACCATGGCAGGCTGGAAGATACAAAGAAACCCAGACACAGTATTTGGAAGCAGATATACTGATGTAGGTCTGCACAGACTTCAACAAAGTTGACCCTGCGAAGATTCACACTACATCGAATAGGAGGATGAAGAGAGGAACCTCTCCTGACTTGCCCACTGCTCCCCTCAGCAGTGTATTTTAGTCAATCTGCCTGTTCTCTTCCCCACTCTGTCTCTGGTGAATCCTCTCACCCTCCATACCTCTGGCCTGTACCCCAGTTCTTGTATGCATCAGTAAATAAATCTTTTTAAAAGAGAAAAGAAACTGACAAATTATTAGGACTATACAACCTTCCAAGACTGAACTAGGTGGAAGAAGAGGAAAAAATGAGATGTAAAAAAAATAATTATAATTGTAAAGGTAATTCAAGAACTACCTGACACCCAAAAAGCAAGCCAACAAAAGAATAATAGGTATCCCAGAAAGGGATAGACCAATTACAGGAAATTGGGATATACCAAAAAAGGATAGACCAAATAAAGGAAACTGAAGCAGTAATCAAAAGTCTCCCCAAAATGGGCCTCCCTGGTGGCACAGTGGTTGAGCGCTGGGTTGCGAAGCTGCTTCCAGCCTCTGCAGCACCGGTTTGATCCCCGGCCGCAGGGCAAGGATCCCACATGGTGCGCAGACCTCTCCTGCCGCCCGCTGCTCCCCTCAACAGTGTATTTCGTCAGTCTGCCTGTTCTGTTCCCCGCTCTGGCTCTAGTGAATCCTCTCACCCTCCCGCACTTCTGACTGTACCCAGTGCTTGTATAAATAAATAAATAAATAAATAAATAAATAAATAAATAAATAAATAAATCTTTTTTAAAAAAGTCTCCCCCAAATCAAAAGCTCAAAACATTTTTACTATGAAACTCTTCTAAAAATTGAGGGAAACAGAATGCTCCCAGAAACATTTTTATGAGACCAACATTACACTTATTCCAAAATCAAACAAGGATATCACACATAAAGAAAATTTCAAACCAATATCCCTGATGAATACAGATGCAAAAATCCTCAAAAAAATCTCAGCAAACCAAACATTATCAATGATACACTAAAAATATAAATAAAAAATAAAAATATAAAAAAATGACAAAGTAGGATTTAATTCTGGGGCATAGGGATGCATTGGCATACAGAAATCAATCAATGTAATTCACTATATTATCATAAGAAAAGGGCCTCCCCTGGTGGCACAGTGGTTGAGCCCTGGACCTGCCACCTGCGAGGGTCCCACATGATGCAACAGACATTTCCTGCCATGCCCGCTGCTCCCCTCAGCAGTATATTTCATCAGTCTGCCTGTTCTGTTCCCCACTCTTGCTCTGGTGAATTCTCTCACCCTTCCGCACTTCTAACTGTACCCAGTGCTTGTATAAACAAATAAATAAATCTTAAAAAAAAAAAGGAAAGACAAAACTCATGATCATTTCAATAAATGCCAAGAATGTATTTGACAAGATTCAACATCTATTTATGATCAAAATTCTTAGTAAAATAGGATAGAAGGCATATACCTCAACATAATAAAGGCCATATATGCCAAACCCACAACTAGCATCATATTCAATGGTGAGACTGAAAACTTTCCTCTAAGATCAGATACAGAACACAAATAAAAACTCTCACCACTATTGCTCAAAGCAATATTGGAATTCTAGTTAGAGCAATCAGGCAAAAGAAGATATAACAGAATGCAAACTGGAAACAAAGCAGTTTGTTTTACAGATGACATAATGTACATAGAAAACCTTAAAAACTTCATTAAAATATTACTAGAAGTAATAAATCAGTATAATAATAATCAAGTGAAAGCTTGCAAAATGAATATACAAAAGTCTATTTATTACATTCTTGCATGCAAATAATGAACTAGAAGAGAAAGAAATCAAGAAACAATCCCATTTTCTGAAGATCAAAACATATTTAATACTGAGGACTATGCTAACAAAAAGGGTGAAAGACCTATTCAGGGCCTCCCCTGCTGGCGCAGGCAGTTGAACACAGTGCTATGAAGCTGTCCACAGCCCCTGCAGCACCAGTTCAATCCCGGCGGGCTGGCGAGGGTCCCACAAGGCACAGCAGCCCTCTCCTGTCTCACCCGCTGCTCCCCTCAGCAGTGTATTTCTTCAGTCTGCCTGTTCTGTTCCCCACTCTGTCTCTGGTGAATCCTCTCACCCTCCCATGCATTGGCCTACATCCCGGTTCTAGTATAAATAAATCAATAAATCTTAAAAAAAGACCTATTCAACAACAAAATCTATAAGACAACGCTAAAAGAAATAAAAGACAAAGGAAAATAGAAAGATGCTGGGTGCTCATGGACTGAAAGAATTAGCACTGTAAATGGCCATCTTACCCAAAGCAATATATAGAATCAATGCAATCCCTATCAGTTTCAATGGAATTCTTTGATGAAATAGAGCAAATAATACTGAAATTTATATTGAAACACAAACCACCCCAAATAGCAAATGAAATCTTGACCAAAAAAAAAAAAAAGGCGGTATCATGATCACAGATTTGAAATACACTACAAAGCTTTAGTAATCAAAATAATATGGTATAAGACTTAAAATAGACACAGACAAATGGAAACGAACTGAGAACCCAGAAATACACCCACACTTGTCTGATCAGTTAATCTATAACAAATGAGCCAAGGCTAAACAATGGAGAAAGGAAAGTCTGTTCAACAAATGGTGCTTGGGAAAGCTAGACATTTTCAAGCAGAAAAGTTAAAATAGGCCGCTCTCTCACACCATATACAAATTTAACTCAAAATGTATTAAAGTCTTGGGTGCAAAACTAGAAATCATAAAATACATTGAAGAAAATATGCAAAGAGTTCACAACAATGGTTTCAGTAATGTCTTTGGGGACTCAAGTCCAAAAAAAAGGAAACAAAAGCAAAAATAAGCAAATGGGACTACATCAAATGAAAAAGTTTCAAACAGTGAAAAAACTGTCATGAAAAGAAAAAGCAAGACCTCCCTGGTGGCACAAGGGGTTAAGACACAACCTATGAAGCAGCTTCTGCAGCACAAATTTGATCCCCAGCCGGCCAGGGATCAGCAGACCTCTCCCCTCAGCAGTGTACTTTGGTCAGTCTGCCTGTTCTGTTCCCCACTCTGTCTCTGCTGAATCCTCTCACCACCCCCCCCCACACCTCTGGCCTATACCCCAGCTCTTGTATGCTTAAATAAATAAATAAATCTTTTAAAAAAAGAGAGAAAAAGAAAAGAAAAAGCACCCTACTTACTGGATGGGAGAAAGTACTGTTAAATCAGCTATCTGAAAGGGGCTGATATCTGAGATCAACAAAGAACACATACAAGTTAATAAAAAGAAAACAACACAATCAAAAAATGGGCAGATGAACTAAATAGACACTTCTCCAAAGAAGATGGACAGGTGGCTAAGTGGCACAGGAAAATATGCTTAAAATCCCATATCATCATGGAAATGGAAATGAAACCACCTACCACCTCATTCCCATAAGAATGGCCTATATGTTGAATAAAGTGTGGAGAAAATGGAACCCTCATATTTAGTTTTGGGGAATACAGATTGGTCTAAACCCTAAGGGAAAGAGTATAGATGTTTTTCAAAATATTAAATATATATATTAGATATATATGTGTGTGTATACACACGCACACACACATACACACACACGTGTGTATCAATCATATGACCCAGCAATTCTATTCCTAGGCAAAAATTAACCAAATAATGCAGTGATATTAATTCAATTAATGCTAAGAGTTATATACACGCCTGTGTTCATTGTAGCACTATTTACAATAGCCAAATTTTGGAAACAACCTAACTGTCAATGACAAAGTAAAGGATAAAGAAGATGTGGTGTATATACACAATGGAATACTACTTATGTATAAAAAAAGAACTATTGCCATTTGTCACAAAATGGATGGGACAGGAGGGCATTTTATATTAAGTGAAATAATTCAGAAGAAATGAAGCAAATACCAAATGATTTCACTCATGTGGTATATAGAGGAACAAAACAAAGTTACTGACAAATTTAAAGCTGAACAAACCCTGTAAACCTGACTGCAGAATTGAGACTTCTTGGGGAGTGATGGTGAGGATGGGAACAAAATGTGGAGGGGCCCAGCAGTTTAGGATAAAGGGCGTTAGATATTTTGGTGGTGGGGATGGTGTGGTACCATATATCTGTGGAGGTGTGAACCTATTTCCCTAAATCATATATAGTATTGTAAGCCAGTGAAAAACGTACATAAATAAAATGAAATGAAAAATAGTTATTCCACCCTTCTGGCTATAGTACCTTCATGACTTCCCATTTCTAGATATTTTCTAATCTCTTTAGTAAATTAGAGAAGGCCCTTCCTAAGCTGGTTCTAAACTACCTCTCCAGTCTCACATCTCACCATACTCCACTTTTTGGACTTTACTGTCTCTAGTGTCTCTGCCTTTTTTTTGAGACACATAAATATCATTTCTACTCTCTGACATCTACTATCTGCCATGTCCCACTTACCTAACTGTCACACACACACACACCACACACACACACACACACACTTTTGTTACTTAGCTCTCTCATCCTTTAAGCTTATCCTCATATTTGCTCCTTTGTAGTGTTATTATTCCAAACTCTGTTTCCAAAATGACTTTTTTCTTTTTCATTGATGTCTTATTATGTTGCTAATCAAAAAGTCCCTCTTTAGACTGAGGTTTTCAAGATTTTTGATATTTCTTTTCTTCTCCATCTCTTAGTATTCCACACAACCCCACAGAATGCCTGGCATAAGTAGCTGTTCATTAATATCTCTCGAATGGCTGAGAAAAATAAATGAATTTATGAAATTCAAATAAAATTTTAAGCCCTGAAATTGAATATTAATGTTAGAACTATGCTAAAGTGAAAGAAAATCACTTCCCTATCTTCCACTCCTCTCAAAATGATATATGTTAAAAGAAAATGTGAGTAGGTAGGTTCTTCTTCCTGTGATTCTGCTTTACTCTGCACTCAAAGACATACATTTGGGTATATTGTGCCATTGAATTGTATATCACCAGAACAAGATTAAAGCCACATTCTGCCCAGAGGGGATATGAATAGATATGGAATATGTCCAGTTAAAACATAAAATTATTTCTTGTTTGTTTTTCAGATTAGTCTTAAAAATTGCCCTAAACAACTCAAGGCTCTTTTTTTTTTATGACCACCACCTTAAACCTGCAGAGCATAACCTCAGGAGAAAATCTGCCTTGATGATAGCAAAAGTTTGAAATTCATTAGGTCAAAAGCAGTGGGGTGGCCGTGTGTATTGCTCTGCCCAGCAGAGGGCGCACAGTCCCCAACACCTTGCAGAGAAATTGGAAGAGCTGGGTGAAGTTGTTCAACAAACTAAAGCCTCCAAATCCGGGTCACTGCTCTGACGTCCTGTCCTTGCCTACTCTCTGGCACACTGCTCTGTTCTTCCTGCTCACAATGAGGTGTTAGCGAATTTCCAGATCTCAGCCACACTAGTTTTGGAGCAAATGGGGAGAGGGTAAAGGAGAGCCTGTTCACCTAAAAGTATGAAAATTTCTTGGGAAAAGAAACTTTAATTCATTGCTACTTAGCATTATAGCTACAGAAAGCATACTAAGCTGCTTATTTCCTATATCATTATGTAGAGGCATTCAAACTGCCCCTTCCCCAAATTGAAGGAAAATAAGTTTCCACTCTTAGCAATTTGGTTTAAATGTTTTAGACATCAGAAATGTAACAGTAAGGTCATCGGGCTCATAAAATACTATATGGGGGTAACAGTCTTCCCTTAAATACATATTTATATTTTTATTTATATTATTTTTTTTAAGAACGGGGTACAGGCCATATGTGCGGGAGGGTGAGAGGATTCACCAGAGACAGATTGGGGAGCAGAACAGGCAGACCGACCGAAATACACTGCTGAAGGGAGCAGCAGGCGAGACAGCAGAGGTCTGCTCACCATGGGAGTATCTCCTCAGCTGGCGGCGACTGAACCGGCACTGCGGAGGCTGTGGACAGCTCCACAGCTCTGCGCTCAACTGCCTGTGCCACCAGGGAGAACTTTTTTTTATTTTTTTAAAAAGATTTATTTATTTATGCATACAAGAACTGGGGTACATGGGCTTCCCCGGTGGCGCAGCGGTTGAGCACTGGGTTGCGAAGCTGCCCACAGCCTCTGCAGCGCCAGTTCGATCCCCAGCTGCCCGGCGAGGGCCCCACATGGCACGCAGACCTCTCCTGCTGCCCGCTGCTCCCCTCAGCAGTGTACTTTGGTCCTTCTGCCTGCTCTGCTCCCCGCTCTGGCTCTGGTGGATTCTCTCACCCTCCTGCACTTCTGACTACCCAGTGCTTGTATAAATAAATAAATAATCTTAAGAAAAATTTTAAAAAAAAGAACTGGGGTACAGGCCAGAGGTGTGGGGGGTGAGGGGATTCACCAAAGACAGAGTGGGGAACACAACAGGCAGACTGAACTAAGCACACTGCTGAGGGGAGCAGCGGGCGAGTCAGGAGGTCTGCTGCGCCATGTGGGTTGCTCTCTGGCCAGCCGGGGATCAAACTACTGCTGCAGAAGCTGTGGACAGCTTCATAGGTTGTGTCTTAACCCACTGCGCTACCTGGAAGGCCCCTAAATATATATTTATATTTTTATAAGACATAAATAGTAAAGAGGAAAGAAATTATAATATTTATCTCATTCATAAAACAGATGCTTTCGTTTTACAATTTAAGAGTAAACATCATTGATCAAGAAAGACAATATAAAAAATAAACCAACGGGGTACATGTAGCTCTCAAAGAATGCAAGTTCCTTGTCTATATTTTGTTTGAGGAGAGCAAGGGAACATCACAGTCCTTACAAAGATTGCTTGCTCTGTTAAGCCTAGAATCTGCTGAGAGTGAGGAAATAACAAGGGCCTCTTGTTAACACTCAGAAAGAGCACACAAATTATTGTCTCTTTCACTTACAATATGCCACAGGCAGAGATGAGAAGTCTGTGTGGAATTTTACCCCTATATTGAGGAACCTCCATCCCCTCCCAAGCAAGGATCTAGAAGCAGAATGGGGAATGGTGACTGGAAAGCTGCCAGTGCTTCCAGCTGCATGGAGAACAAGGTGCGGAGCTGCGGAGTAGTGACAGATAAAGTGTAGCTCACTGTAAATGATGCTAAGGGATATGATTTTACTCTGAGGTCATAAGAATGCACTGAAGAATTTTTAAAAAGGAGTAATATAATCAGATCTGCATATTGAGAAGACCACTCTTGAAAACAGTGGGACAATCTTATGCATATCAAGAATGAAGTGCTAAATTAATTTCATGCTTACTATGATAAGACATAACAAGATCATGACTTTACTTTTGAAAAACAGACCAAATAAGAGTAAGGAGCTTTTTCCAATCTTAGCCTATTTGCCTTACTCCAGACTTAGAGCCCCATGCCCTACGCAACCCTTAGGGCCACCATTTATGTAGACAAACCACAAAGCCTAGAACCAGCTAAACCCAGAATAAAGTCTCATGTGACCTGACTTGAATTCAACTTTCTGATCATAAAAGAATTTTATCATAAAGAAATTAGTATAATTTTACAAATACTTTTGGAGCATATATTATGTTGAAAGTAGATTCTGTTATACTAGACTGTTGGGATTAGTAAAATCAATCTTCGTCTTTTAGATGCTCAAAACTATTTCATATCAAATAAAGAAGAAAATATTTTAATGAGGAAGCTTGGGCAAATAAAGATACCAATCAAAACACTTTTTGTTATCACTTTGCATTGGGAATATATGTATCAACACCATTTTATTCTGTATCACATAATTTTCCAAGTATACACATAGAGTTTGAATTCAGGAAAATCAAATTATACCAACACTTTAATCAATATTCTTAGGTTTTATTTTTCTTAAAAAATGGAGGCTAGATATTCTAAAAACACATTAGCACTAGGTTAGAGAATAACTATAAATGAAAAATTATCACATTCTCCTAGAATTTATGATCCCCAAAAACTCAGCTGAAAGCTCTGTTCACTTGGACTGTGTTTAAAATAAATATGCCATCTCACTTGTTCCAAAATCCCTTCATTACTACAAACTTCAAGTGTTAGGGAGATTCCTGCTAATTCCAGAGATCAAGTGGAAAAATCCTAAGGACATTCTGTTGAGAGTGATGCTGGGGCTACTACAAATAATGCCTAGGATGGGATTTGCTGCTCCCATGGAAGGGAGCAAGAGTGCACCTAGAAATAATTGAAGTATGTGACAAAAAGACTGGATGATCCTGAAGGGAATAAACAGTTCTGGTAGGTTCTTATGAGGCCACAATTACTTCCTACAACTTCAATAACTCATGTATTGAGATTTGTTTTTCCCTTCCGTAGCCATAACTTAGAATAGACCTACAATCTGATCCTATAACAGACAAGATTAGAAGAGGAAGAAAATCTATTTCACTCAGCAAGGTTGAGCTGAGATTATTGAATGTAAAACATAAGAATTATCCTAAATATTGGTTTGTGAATATTAAATTCTTACATAATGATATATGAAAGGGTCTTCCAAATAATGACATGAATTAACATTTTAGTTTCACTACAAAATTGAAATAGTATGTCTATAAAAAGCCAAGGAACTATTTCTAATTGGATATGTTGGATACTTTAAAATGAAAACTTGCAACAAAGGACAATTCTGAATTTTTGAACGTTTTTCACTATGGCCATGTGAAAGTTTACAACTTATTTCGTGTTATATTTTATAAGCTTGGGCTTGCTGCAGCAGGGGTGCTGTCGTCCAATACTGAAAGGGAGAAAGTGAATTTATTGTGATACTCCATATCATGGAATACATTTTAATGAACCACAAAATGAAGACAGGGTATTGTGTGGTTCACATAATTATTTCTCTAGCAAACTCAAAACCTTCAGAAATGCTTCTAAGCGGCACTTATCACTCAGAAATCTATGACACTAGAACCACCTGGATTTGTTGCAGAGACATGTGGTTGGTGGTTATGGTCCACAAGGGACCTGGTGTCTGCAGGTCCATGATATCCCCCTTTAGTTCCTGATCAAATGAGCTATGTCAACACAAAAAGACATAAACTTGACTAACAAGGAACTTTTACAGTGTTCATCTCTCAATAGTACTTATTTCATATATATCATTATGTAAGAATTTAATATTCACAAACAAATATTTAGAATAATTCTTATGTTTTACATTCAATAATCTCAGCTCAACCTTGCTGAGTGAAATAGATTTTCTTCCTCTTCTAATCTTGTCTGTTATAGGATCAGATTTAGGTCTATTCTAAGTTATGGCTATGTAAGGGAAAAACAAATCTCAATATGTGGGTTATTGAAGTTGTAGGAAGTCATAGTGGCCTCATAAGAACCTACCAGAACTGTTTTATTCCCTTCAGGATCATCCAGTCTTTTTGTAATATACTACATATTTTCAATTTGTACAATTATTACCCTGACAAATAAGTTCTTTTCATATCAACTGTGTGTAGAATAGAACACATGGCTTGGGTCTGTAGTTTCCCTACAACCATGAGAAGGTCTGAGTTTCATGAAAATATGTGAACTGAAAAATTTGACTTGCCTGGTGGCACAAGGGTTAAGTCTCAGCCTCATTACGCTATCCCCGCTATGGCCTGAATTTGATCCCAGATCACTGGCAAGGGAGCTGGCCCACATGGCGCAGCAAACCACTTCTTTCTCTCCTGCTGCTACCCTTAGCAGTGTATCTCAGTAGATCCACCTGTTCTGCTCCCCATTCTCTCTCTGGTGAATTTTTTCATTCCCCCATACCTCTGGCCTACACCCCAGTTCTTGTATGCATAAATAAATTTTTAAAAAAATTTAAAAATATAGCCTCTTTCTTTTTAGAAATGTCATTGGATTCATAGACTTTCATTTATGTTGTTATATTAGAATGAGAATGACAGATGTCATGTTTCAACAACAAAAAAAAAATTGGAGAAAAATATTTGAATGTAGGTACCTAAACATATGATTGAATACCACACATGTCAACATATAAATTGCAAAATACCAAGAGAAAACAGGAAACTGTCTTTAGTTAGAATCCTCACCCTATGAACATATCTGCTCCTTTTATACACAATTAATATTCAATTAAATCTAATCCATAAGACTTATGAGGGGAAAATCTCCAACTTGATTCTTTTTTTTTCTTTAAGAAGTGGGTACAGGCCAGAGTCGCAGTGGGTAAAAAGAGTCACCAGAGAGAATGGGGAGCTGAACAGGCAGATGTACCAAAACACACTGCTGAGGGAAGCAGCGGGCGAGACAGGAGAGGTCTGCTCTGCCATGTGGGTTGCTCTCCAGTGAACTCGCACCACAAAGGCCTCAGACAGCCTCACAGTGCTGTGCTTAACCCACTGCACCACCAGGGAGGAGGCCCAATTCTTTTTTTTGAAGATTTATTTATTTATGCATATCAGAACTGGGGTACAGGCTAAAGGTGTGGGGATTGATAAGATTCATCAGAGGCAGTGGGAAGCAGAACAGGCAGATCTACTGAAATACATTGCTGAGGGGAGCAGTGGGCGAGTCAGGAGAGGTCTGCTGTGCCATATGTGTCACCTCCTTGGCCGGGTATCAAACTTGTGCTGCAGTGGCCGTGGATAGCTTCATAGTGCTACATCTTAAACCCTTGCGCCACCAGGGAGACCCCTCTACCTTGATTTCTTAGAAAGTATAAATCTGGGTGTACCCTTGACCAAGAAAAGTGGTTTACTTTGATTTCAATGGACTCCATTCTTCAACAAAGTATATAAGACTTGATTGCTCTTAATCATACGGGAAGTCAAGTATTAAATTTCCTGTGACTCCCACCACAGGAATAGGAATTGTTTTAACTTTAACCCCTTCGCTGACTTGTAAATCCTGGGGATTAGTTGACAATCAAATTGTGACATTCACAACATTAGTCATGATTTACATTCTGCAGCTTATGTAGTAAGAGTCAGTCTTGATAACACTTTCATCAAGCAATAATGATATACTGGATTCTGGGGGATGAATTTTCAGAACATATTCTTCAAAGAGTGGTCAAGAAACAACTTACATGAAGTAACTTTTCTTAGATGTACAAGGATCCAGACTGAATCTAAATTGGCATTTTACAGACACCTGATGAATGAATGGTTAATAACTTGCTTTTATGCTTTTGTTGTTGAAATGTTTTGATTAATTTGTTTTGAAGGTGAGTTTATGACAGTGGATAATAAAAGGGTTCTGCATATATATATATATATTTATATATATATATATATAGAGAGAGACAGAGAGAGAGAGAGAGAGAGAGAGAAAGAGAGAGAAAGAGAGAGATACTGGGCAAAACAGTCTGCAGTCTGCTGCAGGAGGAGGACTGTGGGTGAAGCTATGGAGTACTTTCTTTATAATCCCAAGTAATATCTCTCTTGGCCCATTAGAGTACTATGACTCTTAAGAGGAAGAAAGGCAGGGTGTCCCTGGCAGCCTGGGGGTTAAAATTAAGTCTCAATGCTCTCACCTCTAAGGCCTGAGTTTAATTCCAGCCTTGGAGCTAACCCACTTATGGCGCAGCAGAACTCTCCTGTCTCACCTGCTGCTTTCCATAGCAGTGTATTTCAGTAAATCTACCTGCTCTGTTCCCCACTCTGTCTCTGGTGAATCCTCTCACCCCCCCCTCACCTCTGGTCTACACCCCAATTCTTCTACGCAAAAATTAAGAAAAAAAAGAGGAAAAGGGGAATTCTTCATTTTGTGGAATCCAGTGTCATTTCCCCATATGAGATATGCAAGGATACAGGGAATCTAGAACCATATGAGCATCTTAGAAAGAGCTCAGAGAGCACTGGTGCCAGCTCATTTGATGCAAACACTTATATACTAATCGTTGATTCTGGCAGCCATGTAAGAAACTGCTCCTAATTGACTTCCTGAGATTTGGACCCCAGCAAGGGTGTTAGGGACTAGAGTGAGGAGAATAAAAAAGGACTGCTTGTGAATGGCACTAGAAACCCAGAATTATACCAGTAAGTGGAGATGATAGTACAATTGATTACATGTATTACCCACAGCTGGTTAATATAGGGACACTTGGTTTAGAAATCAAAAACAATTGGGCTTTAAGCTTGTTTCTAGGGGTATGAATAATTTTTTCTTACATCATTGTTGATTTTTGTACATCAAGTGGTTTTTCCCTCAGGTGTAGTCCCCATAGTTCTGCTACCACCATATCGCCCATGAGCCATCTCCATATTCCCTTGTGTCTTCCTCCCCTATTCTAACCCCTATTCCTCCCACTTCCTTGGGTATGCCTCATATCTGTGGTCATCTTGTAAGTTTTGTGATCTTCTTGACCTTTTGTTTGGTTTCTCTATATTCTACATATAGGAGAATGAGTCTTAATGAAGAAAAACAGATGGGCCATTGAGGAGGAGAGAAAGACGACTTGTAATCAATAAGATTACTCATATTATTCAGAATCACACTCATACAGGACATCTTGTAAAACAAACCCAACTCTAGTAGAACTAAATCACCTTTGAGGGACTTGTTTTGGTGAAGTTAATATGACCCCAAAGCAAAAACAAGTAAACCACTGCAATTTGGTGTAAAAAACATAGCTATGATCTAACCTCCCACGCTTCATTTCCTCAACTTTAAATAAAGAATTCCTAACTGTGCAATTTATAGCCAACAATCTAATTTCCTAATTAATGAGAATGTACAAGCTACCCACAAACTTCTCAGAAAACTCTCCCAATGCTGTGGTATCCTGTGTTAAGGATAACAGCGGGTGGCAAGCGAATCTCAAGCACAAGCTTCTGAGGCTTCCCTTAAAGTGTTGGTTTCAAATTCTTTGTTTTGCATCTGACCACAAAGCAGAACTGCTTCCTGTGGCATCTGAAATGGGAAGAAGGAATAAGAACAGCATTTTGTTCAGAAGGAAGTGAAGAGGCAAGTGAGCCATGTTAGGTTTTCCTTGAAGTTTCATCTCTATAGCCATTATCATGTTCAGAATTGTGGATGGAAAAATATGTGGTCTTGGAGATGATGGAGATGATCTCTTTAGGAATCACTATTCCTTTGTCAATATTTTGAAAGACCAGTATGTTTACCCTCTCCAGCTCAGTTAAAAGAGAACACTTGCAATTTTAGAAATCATGGGTCACATGAGAGAGGTTTAAAAATCGCCACTCTTTGTGCAAAGATGTATGTTTGAATAATGGCTGCCATTCACTGGTGAAATTTATCATATTTACATCATATTCTTTATCACCTGAGTACCTGAAATGATATCCTACAGTCACTTCCCACACAACACAACAAACCGCTCTCCAGATCTGTTCCAACCACTCTCGATCCACAAATTCCTTAAGTATTGAATGTCTGCATGAAGAATCCCTCTTCCTTTAGTATTTTTCTCCAGTTTTTTAATCGAAAAAAATTCATATACACCAAGGCTCAAATAAATTATCACTTTGGGGCCTACCTGGTGGTGTAGGGGTTAAGTCTCAGCCTTATCATGCCATCACTGCTACGGCCTGAGTTCAATCCCTGATGGCCAGGGACCTAACCCACAAATGGCATAGCAGACCTCTCCTGTCTTGCCTCCTACCGCTCCCCTTAGCAGTGTATATCAGTAAATCCAGCTGTTCTGCTCCCCACTCTGTCTCTGGTAAATACTCTTACCACCTGCACCCCTGGCCTATACCCCAGTTCTTCTATGTAAAAGTAAATAAAATCTTAAAAATAAATAATCACTTCTATGAAGCCTCTCTCCACTCACCTTTGAAAAACACCTCTACAATAATGAAGCAAAATGCTAATATTAGAATTGATTATGTACATATCGGTCTCCCTGAATAAGGATCAAGCAATGGATTTCTTCCCTTTTAGTGACCAAGATTATTAGAATATCTCTGATGAATCATGGCTCTAACTATAATCAGGCTAGGCAATCAAGTACCCAGATAGGGACCCACCATGGCACAGTACATAGGAAAGAGGTACAGTGAGTACTACGGTCCAGTTACCCTTTCACACTGCTGCACTTTGGGTAAACGCGAAGAATATAAGTGTGGATTTAAACAGCTGATAGCACGACACATAATACTCTATAGACCCAGGAGGAGAACTGGAACTGGAATTGCAAGAACACACTTGTCTGAGATTAAGTCAGCCAGAGCTGAAGAGAAAGCAATAGTAGGTGAACTTTTGGTCTTTTATTGGCTCATTTGGTCATTCTTTTTTTTTTTTTTTTTTTTGTATAGAGGCATGCTTTATTTATTTGTTTGCTGGTCTGTTTGTTTGTTTTGTTTATACATGCACTGGGTACAGTCAGAAGCGCGGGAGGGTGAGAGAATTCACCAGAGCCAGAGCGGGGAGCAGAGCAGGCAGAAGGACCGAAGTACACTGCTGAGGGGAGCAGCGGGCGGCAGGAGAGGTCTGCGCGCCATGTGGGACCCTCCTCCGGTGGCCGGGGAGCAGCCGGGGATCGAACCGGCGCCGCAGAGGCCGCGGGCAGCTTCGCAACCCAGCGCTCAACCGCTGCGCCACCGGGGAGGCCCTGGTCATTCTTTTTTTTAATATATTTTATTTTATAAATTTTTACATCATTTTTCATTTTTGCACAAAGTATGCTTTTTCATCTTGATTATAGTCCCCATACAATTCCCACTCTCCTTATTTGTAATCCCTCCTACCTCCCCCCACCCATGCCGTAGTTTGTCTCTGGCTTATAGTTGCTTGTTGATTTTGATTTTTACTTTATTATAATTAGTCTTTTTCCTGGTCCCTTATTTAGGTTTTCTAAATTCCTGCTATGAGTGAGACCATCAGTATTTGTCTTTTTCTTTCTGGCTTATTTTGCTAAGCATGATCCCTTCCAGCTCCATCCATGTTGCTGCAAATTGCATGAGTTTATCTTTTTTGATTGCTGAGTAGTATTCCATTGTGTATATGTACCACATCTTCTTGATCCAGTCATCTATTTGTGGGCATTTGGGTTGTTTCCAGAGCTTACCTATTGTAAATAGTGCTGCTATAAACAGAGGGGAGCCAGTGCACTTTTGAATTAATGATTCTGTCCTTTGTGTATATACCTGGGAGTATATACACATAGGAAGCTCCATCTTTAGCAGGTTAAGGAATTTCCACACAGCTTTCCATAGTGGTTGGACCAGTTTGCACTCCCACAAGCAATTCGGGAGAGTTCCTATTTCTCCATAACCTCGCCAACATTTGTTGTTGCTAGTTTTTTTTTAATATGTGCCATTCTTACTGGTATAAGATGGTACCTCATTGTAGTTTTGATTTGCATTTCCCTGATTGCAAGTGATACTGAACATTTTTTGATATGCCTGTTGACTGTTCGCATTTCCTCTTTGAAGAAGTTCCTTTTTAGCTGTTCTGCCCATTTTTTGACTGGATTATTTATTTTGTTTTTGTTGAGACTCTTCAGCTCTTTGTAGATTTTTGTGATCAGTCCTTTATCATCAGCGTTATGTGCAAAAACTTTCTCCCAGTAGGTGGGGTGTCTGATTGTTTTGGTTACTCTCTCTATTTTGCTGATTTTGCTGTACAGAAGTTCTTTAATTTGATATGTTCCCAGCTGTTTATCTTTGCCTTTGATATCACTGCTTTGGGTGATGAGTCTTTAAAGATGTTACTGAGGTGTATGTCATGCAGTGTTTCACCCTTATTTCCTTCTATATATTTTATAGCTTCAGGTCTTATGTCTAGTTCTTCAATCCATTTTGAGTTGGTTTTTGTGCATGGTGTAAGTAGTAGTTAAGCTTCATTCTTTTGCATGTAGCAACCCAGTTTTCCCAGCACCATTTATTGAACAAACTTTCTTTGTTCCATTGTATATTCTTTGTTCCTTTGTCAAAGATTAGTTGACTGTAAATCTGGGTTTATTTCTGGCTTTTCCATGTGTCTGTTCTTAGTCCAATACCATGCAGTCTTGATGATTATGGCTTTGTAGTATAGTTTGAAGTCTGAAAGTGTGATGCCTTCATTCCCTTCTCTCTCTCTTTTTTTTTTTTTTCAGGAGAGCTTGGGTTATTTGGGGTTTTGGGTGGCTCCATATGAATTTCATCAATATTCGTTCTATGTCTTTGAAGAATGTCATTGAAATTTTTATTGGAATAGCAAATTGCTTTTGGTAGGATGGCCATTTTGATAATGTTAATTCTTCCAATCCATGAGCAGGGGATGTCTTTCCATTTCTTTGTGTCTTCTTCTATTTCTTTTAATAGTGTTTTATAGTTTTCCTTCTACAGGCCCTTTACCTCTTTTGTTAGGTTTATTCCCAAATATTTGATTTTTTTTTTTTGCTTCAATAATAAAAGGGATGGTTTTCTTGATTTCATCTTCTTCAGATTTATTGTTTGTGTATAGGAAGGCTATTGATTTTTGTGTGTTGATTTTGTATTCTGCCACTTTACTAAACTGATTAGTTCAATTAGTTTTTCTGTGGAGTTTTTGGGGTTCTCTATGTATAATATCATATCATCCATGAATAGTGATAGTTTGACTTCTTCCTTCCCTATTTGGATTCCTTGTATATCTTTCCCTTTTCTTATTGCTCTGCCTAGAACTTCCGGTCTTATATTGACAAACAGTGGTGACAGTGGACATCCTTGTCTTGTTCCAGATCTTAATGGAAATGCTTTCCACTTTTCACCATTGAGAATGATATTGGCTATGAGCTGGTCACATATGGCCTTTATGATGTTGAGTTATGTTCCTTGTTCCCGAGGATTTCAAGGGCCTTTATCATAAATGGGCGCTGTATTTTGTCAAAAGTTTTCTCAGCATCTATTGATGTTATCATATGGTTTTTATATTTCTTTTTGTTGATGTGTTGGATAACATTGATTGATTTTTGGATGTTGAACCATCCTTGTGTCCCTGGAATAAATCCTACTTGGTTGTGGTGAATTATCTTATGGATACATTGTTGGATTCTGATAGCTAAAATTTTATTGAGTATTTTTACATCAGTGTTCATTAGAGAGACTGGCCTGTAGTTTTCTTTTTTTGTGTTGTCCTTGTTTGGTTTTGGTATTAATGTAATGTTAGCTTCGTAGAACATGTTTGGTATTATCCCTTTCGTCTCAATTTTTTTGAAAGAGTTTATGAAGGATAGGCACTAATCACTTTCTCAATGCTTGATAGAATTCATTTGTAAATCCATCTGGTCCTGGGCTTTTGTTTTCGGGGAGGGTTTTGATGACCATTTCAATTTCACTGCTTGTAATTGGTCTGTTTAGGTGTTCTATTTCTTCTTCATCCAGTTTTGGGTGATTGTAAAGTTGTAACAATGTGTCCATCTCTTCTACATTGTTGAGCATGTTTGCTTATCACTCTTCATAGTAGTTTCTGATTATTCTTTTGATTTCTGCTGTGTCTGTTGGGATTTCTCCTTTCACTTGTGATCCTATTTATTTGTGCTTTCTCCCATTTTTCCTTTGTGATCCTGGCTAGGGGGTTGTCTATTTTATTTATTTTTTTGAAGAACCAACTTTTGGTTTCATTGATCTTTTGGATTTTTTTTTAATTTTGATTTCATTTATTTCTGCTTTGATTTTTATTATTTCCTTTATTCTACTGGTTTTGGGTTTTGTTGTTGTTCTTGTTCTTGTTCTCATTCTTTAAGATGTGAGATTAGGGTGTTTCTTTGAGTTCTTTCTTGTTTCTTGATGTGAGCCTGTTTTGCTATATGTTTTCCCCTTATTACTGCTTTTGCTGTGTCCCATATATTTAGGAATTGGTGTAGTCCTTGTCATTCAACTCAAAGTAATTTTTTATTTCTTCTTTGATCTCCTCATTAATCCAGTGGTCTTCCAGTAGTGTGGGTTTCAATCTCTATGAGGTGGGAGGGTTCCTTGCCTTCTTTTTGTGATTTAATTCTAGCTTGATGCTTTCATGGTGAGAGAAGATGGTTGGTATGATTTCAATCTTGGTGTATCTGTTCATTTTTTTTCTTGTGTCCCAGTATATGATCAATCCTGGAAAATGATCCATATGCACTTGAGAAAAATGTGCACTCAGCGTTTTTTGGGTGTAGTGATCTATAGATGCCTGTTAAGCCCATGAGGTCTAGATCCTTATTTAGACCTTTATTGTCCTTACCTATTTTTTGTTTCATGGATCTATCCATTGTTGATAGTGGTGTGTGGAAGTATCCTACTACGTATATGTTTTCTCAGATGTCAGTTTTCAGAGATGATAATAGTTGTCTGATATATTTTGGTTCTCTTTCATTTGGTGAGTGTATGTTAATGTGTGTTATTTCTGCTTGAAGTATTTTCCGCTTGATCATAATGTAGTGACTGTCTGGGTCTCTTTTGACCTTTCTGAGTTTGAAATCTGTTTTATCTGATATAAGTATAGCTGCTCCTGCCTTCTTCTTTGGTCCATTTGCTTGTAGGATTGTTTTCCATCCTTTTACTTTCAGTCTATTTTTATCTTTGGTAGTTCAGTGAATTTCTTGGAGAACTGAAAAAAGTTGGGTTTTGTTTCTTACTCCAGCCTGCGACTCTGTCTTTTTATTGAACAGGTTATGCCATTTACATTTAGAGTTAATATTGATTTGTTAGCGTCTATATTTGCCATTTTGTTTGTCTTTTCTCTGGTTTTATTTATTTATTTATTTATTTATATTTTTTTGTCTTGTTTCTTCCTTATTCATCCTTCTGTTGGTTCTGGCTTTAGGACTCCCTGTAGTATTTTTTAGAGTGGGGGTTTAGTCGTAATGAAATTCCGGAGTTTCTGTTTGTCTGAGAAGGTCCTTATTCTTTCTTCATAGGGGAAGGAAAGCTTTGCAGAATAGAGTATTCTTGGTTGGCATTTGTTGTCTTGGAGTCTCTTGACTATGTCCATCCACTCTCTCCTTGCCCGTAGTGTTTCTTCAAAGAAGTCTGATGTCAGCCTGATTGGTTTTCCTTTGTATGTTATCGGTTTCTTCCCTCTTGTCAGCTTCATTATTTTTTCCTTGTCTTGGATTCTTGGGAGCTTTACTATTATGTGTCTTGCTGTGTTTTTCCTCTCATCATGGAAGTTTGGTGTTCTTCTTGCTTCTTGTATGTCTATTTTCAGCTTCTCCTTCATGTTTGGGAAGTTCTCTTCAATTATTTCCTTGAATATTTTCTCTGTTCCTATATCTCTCTCCTCTCCTTCTGGGATTCCTATAACTCTTATATTTCCTTTCCTCATGGAGTCAGATAGTTCCCAAAGTCTTTCTTTGGTCTTTTTCCTTCGTACTTCTCTTTCCTTTTCTGTTTTGGTTCTTTTTATTCTATGTCTCTGAGAGTACTTATTCATTCTTCCATTTCATCTATTCTGCTTTCACTGCTTTTCCCAGTGTTCTTTAGCTCCTCCATTAATCCTTTGATCTCCTGCATTTCTTTCACTTCCCTTTTTAGGGACACAATTTCAATCTCTGACCATTGATTATTTTCCCCTTATCATTGTTTTCCTTTATGATTTCTGTCAGTTTTTTAATCACGGCAATTTTAAATTCTCTTTCTGGAAGGCTCAGAAGTTCTTCTATGTCACTGTTGTTACAATCTGGTGAGTGATTTTCTTTTTTTGGTATGTCTATTCCCTGAGGACTTGCTTGGTTGCTTGTACTTTTTCTTCTCCCTGCTGCTTGTTTTCTAATTTGTCCTATGCATTGAGACACTGTGTTACTGGTACTGGCCAACATCTTTTTGGTGTGCTTTTTTTGGGATGTCAGAAACTGGTGGTACAATCGAGTCAAATACTGTTATGCCAGAAGTCCAGTTGGGCAGTGGTACTATGAATATATTAACGGTCACTGTCACAGAATATCTTCTCCTTCTGTATTTGTTTAATTCTAATGGTGTGTCTTGATGTCCCACAGACTGCCCTGCAGGTGGTGTGGCTGGATTGCTCGCTGGGCTCCAAATCGCTGGATTCCCCCCCACCCGCCCCCGCCCCGGGCTCCAACTCCCTGCCAAAGGGGGTCTGGCGTGTGAGGGCTTTTCAGTTCACCTCTGGCTGTGTGGACAGCCCTTTCCCAGTTCCAAGCAGTCTCGGCGCAAAGATCCCTATTCTAAAATGGTGAGTTGGAAGGGCACTTCCCTGTGCCCGCGATCTGCCCTAGTGGCAGCCAGATCCCCCTCTGGGCTCTGACTGATGGCTAGAAGTGGCCTGGCATGTGGGGGCTTTTCAGCTCACCTCTGGCTCTGTTTTTTTTTTTTTTTAAGATTTACTTTATTTATTTATACAAGCACTGGGTACAGTCAAAAGCGCGGGAGGGTGAAAGAATTCACCAGAGCCAAAGTGGAGAGCAGAACAGGCAGACTGACGAAGTACACTGCTGTCACCTCTGGCTCTCTTATTGACTTTTTTGGATAAAATAAGACACTAGATTTTGGGGTCAAGTTTATGGAGAAGCAGATGATAATCTTTGAGTATTTCAAGAGAAATATTACCTGTGTCAGTCAGGATAGGCTAGATGTCATTATGCTATATAACGACAACCTCAAGTCTCAATGGATAAAACAAGAAAGATTAATTTCTTTTCTGTGCTATAGGACAACTTTGGGTCTCTACTCCTTTTAATCATTCAGGGACCCATGCAGATGGAGAAGCCACCATGTCAAGTATTTACCAGTCCACCTTGCCAAAAAGGATGAGAACTCTGTAGGGTCTCAGACCGGATATTAAATACTGTGGCCTGAAAATGACATACACCCTCTGTACACAATGCTTTGGCCAGATCTAGTTACATAGTTCTATCCTACTATAAGAAAGCCAAGTAGTGCAATCCTACTATGTTGCCAGAAGGCAGAAAGCTGGAAATATTTGGTAAACAGCACTGATGACTACCACATGACCTTATTTGTACCCCAAGCTTGTAAAGTAGATCACACATGTTACAATGAATTAAATTGTGTTTTACTGAGACAGGTTTCCCTGTTGGTTTAGTTTAAATGAATACAATGTACAGTGTTCTTTGGTGTTATGAGAGCCACTGTGTCAACTCTAAAAGGTTCTAGAAAAATTTATTTGAACATAAAGTAGCACAACAGCTATAAAATTATATCACTTAGAGTTTTTTATAAAGAAGTCAGGATAGACCAGTCCCTTGTTTGATAACTATATTAGAAAATTTAAGTATCAAAAATCATATTTTTGTAAGGTAAGAACTTCCTTTTAAGGATGCAGAGTCTGGTGGAAAACAGAGATTGATTAGAAACAGCAAAAAGATAAACGATCTAGTACTCCCCCTTCGACCTATTTGCTATTTAACTTGAAGAATTAAGAACTCATGCACTTCTGATTTTCTGTCCAGAAAATGAATAACATTATTTCATCCAATTGTCAAATATTCATTTAGCACCCATTGATACGACTTTTGGTTGCATTAGCAATACAAATATTAAGGAGAAAATGCATGATCTTTAGCTCCCTTCATATGGTTACTAAGACTTTCACTAATCTGTTAAATGCACTGATATATGAGACCCTAAAGTGGGGGTGGGGGGGCAATAGAAAAGACATGTGACAGGGCGGCAAGGAATACAAGAGGCAAACAAACATGTTAATACCTAAATATAATAGCTGAAAGATCTCCATCCGTCTCCAACTACTGAATCCCCAACATGCAATGCATGAAACATAAGTATTAAAAGATATGTAAAGTCAAACCTGGCCAGAAAAAAAAAATAGTAATGTCAGTGTGTGGCCCATTCATGGAGATGAAGTGTCATGTCTTATTGGCTCATAGGGCCTGAAAAGGTTCTCCTTTGACTTTCTAGGTAATTAGCTTAGGAGAATTTTTGCCTATTTAAATAATGCAAGTTTCTAAATGACATAAAATCTTACATTGCAGCAGAAACATTATCAAAACGCAGCGATACATTCACAAAAGCAACTCTACGTTTCCGTCTGTGCCTCTGCTATCCCTTTCATATTGGTAGTGCCAGTGTGGTTTCCAAGGACATGGAGTACTCCCGATGCCTATTGTAGTTTTATTTTTTAGCTGTTTTTATTGGAAGGGATGCTTAAACTATTAAAATACAAAGAAAATGTGCAAAATGCAATGAAAAGGATAAGAAATGATTTATAAATTGAACAGTTTGTTTTATTATTAACAACAACAATAAAGTAAGTCACACAGCCCATAAGTCTTCCCAGATGAAACATCTGCAGGATTCTTGGGTCTGAAAAGAACATCAGCTTATAAACACGTCAGACATGTTCTAAATAAAATGAAGATTTCGCACTACATGGGATTATGGCTATTTGTTCTTCAGCATGTCCAAAATTTAGTGTTATTTTAAGATGCTTTTCCTTCCAATTAAATAGGACACTTTTTCCATCAACTTTAGTTGAGGCAAAGGTACCAATAAATGTTTTTGCTGGCTACAGTTTGGGTAAATACTAAGTTTGAGATCACAGGCTTTCAACCACTGATACAAATTCTTAATCCTACCCAGCTCAAGGTGTAAATAGTCTATGATATATTTTAGTAAAATTTTTGCTTGTTAGCAAAACCATCTTCATATTCTGGTTACATTTGACCTTTAAACAAGTAGTGATAGTTGAAAAAAAAGAATGGCAATACTCTCTAGCTAGTTCCTAACCTTACATTTAAACTGTATTATATTATTTTTATGGCCAAAAAAAAAGGAAAAGGGAAAGAATAGGTAATAACTAGTAACCCACTGAAATAAACAACATGAAGGGATTTGCTTAAAGTTCCTGAATTTTCTATTTTCCCATGCCCCTGTACAAGAAGTAAATGAGAAGACTTTCCCTCTGCCTCTAAACTGCTGTCAGTCTTTCAACTTCAGCCTGCCAGTCAGCTGCTCCTAGCTCTCGATGAAATGTTTTTCAAAGTTCCCTGGCTCTACTCCACTCACTTATCTGCTCTAGATATTAATGGATCATAATAACATATTAGAGCAACAATTAAAGTAGCACAATATATTTCTTGAGGATTCCACAGTTGGAAAGGGGGGATGGAAAGAATGTGGCCCTTAGTGAGATACAGATCCATCCCTTTATAACATTATTAGCAAGATCAAATAACTGCACCTTTTCTAGACACCCATTTTTATCAACTATAACATAAAGGATGAAAGTTGTATCACAGAGTTGTGGCAGATAACATGTATGTCAATATATTTAAAAGCACCTGGCACATTTTAAGATTAAACATTTTTTGGTTTCTTTCTTAGAATATAAAGTAAATGGAGACTAGCTTTTTTGATGACTGATAAAAAATTCCTTTTTCCCCCCATTATCAGTGTCAGCTTCTTCTCTAAAGTGAAAATGAGTCAATGGTGATACAGGAAAAGTAGAGTGCCAAAGAACTGCTAGATGAGAAATGACTTAAAGAAGTGATTTTCATTCTAACCTTAGAAAAATGGCCTGATTGCTTGTCAAGGTGAGCTGAGAAGGCCCACTCAGATGAGGCATGGGTTTCTCACCTTCCTCAACCAAAGACAATGAACTTTATTCTGTTATATATTGACTATGTATAAAGGTAGGATTTGGGAAATGTACCACTGACAGCCTGCTTGTAAGTTCCTCTTTACTGCCACATGGGCCCTGGCTGTAATCCTCCGAAGAAAGCAGTCTCCCCAGAAAGGGACAGCTGCTCTCACTGCGCGTGACTCTGGGAGAGTTTGATAGTAGGGCACAAAATCTGGGCCAAGGTTTGGCCTAGACTCCCGGTCTGAAGGCCCGACTGGCTTCAGTGGAGGACAAGCTGTCCTTGTCACAATGGCAGGGGTGCAAAAGGAGGGCAGCTGACCTAAAGAGAGTTTGGTTAAATCTGGACTTGTGCTACTATTTAGAGATATTCCCTGTGTTCTTTTCTCCCTCATTCATCCCCAAATTTTATATATGTCTTATATAAAGTGATAAGGCAGACTCAGGTAGATTGCGGTGATTTAGCCAAGAACCATATTTGGAGAAAAGTAATAAAATGTCCTTTGGAAGCTAAGGAGTGGAGTGTCAGTCACTATCACTGAGGAGGCATCTAGCACTGCATACTCTCCCCAGGCAATCATTTGGCAACTTAAAGAGTCTCAGCTAGAACAAACAAGGAATGGAGGAGAAAGAGGTACTTACTCTTGGAAGTACATGAGATAGAAACAGAATATAGCATAGTAAGTTGGCACAAATGTAAGAGTATGTGCCAGTCACCAAGTCCTTTTCAAATATATACTTATTTAATATTTATCATAATTCTAAGTAGGTGTTATCCCCATTTTACACAGAAGGAAAATGAGAGTAAGGAGGTTGTAGCAACTTGCTCAAGTTGGCTAATTAGATCATACGAAAACATTTTGAAATGAGTTAATTCCCAACAATTTGGCAAATGAAGTCTTCTGCCATAATAATTACATATGGAAAGGAATTATTTTATAATTATGGCAGGGTGACTGGGCAGGGATGCAATAAATTGGGTGTAATATAATTATCTAACATATTATTTGAAAAAATTGCACTGAGTTTTTTTAACTCAAAAACTTTCTCCTAAAGATTGTTTATTAATATTTTAGAATAGTTTTTTCAAACATTCTTATCCATGAAACACCAGATTGTGGGGGTAACAAATCTGCTCACTCCCTTTTGTTCATTTTTCTGTCACCATCAGCACTGAGGGTTAATACACTTTGTCCTTACCTTTCTGCACTAGTTTGCCAGGTAAGTGGGAAAGTGTAGGACTGGAGAAGTAGGGGAATTAAATGGTCAAACCAAAAGAAAAAGAAAGAGGGGCTCCTGCTAGAATCCCACAATTCTAGGACTAAAGAACAATGGGATGGCTCATTCAGCTCCTTCCACGGTCTGGACTCCAGTGCAATTTCAGTCCGAAGGGCCTGAATTACTAATAGTCCCATAGGCATTCTGCCTTCTTATCTGATCATGCCCTTCACAAGCATTAATTTTTCTGTTTTTTTTTTTTTTTAAGGTTTTCTTGTCTTTTTTTTTTTTTTAAAGATTTATTTATTTATCTATTCATTTATACAAGCACTGGGCACAGTCAGAAGAGCAGGAGGGTGAGAGGATTCACCAGAGCCAGAGCGGGGAGCAGAGCAGGCAGAAGGACCGAAGCACACTGCTGAGGGGAGCAGTGGGCGGCAGCAGAGGTCTGCGCACCATGTAGGACCCTCCTCTGGTGGCCGGGGAGCAGCCGGGGATCAAATCAGCCCCGCAGAGGCCGCGGGCAGCTTCGCAACCCAGTGCTCAACCACTGGGCCACTGGGGAGGCCCCGATTTTTCTTTGTTTTTTTCCTCTTCCTGCAACTCATTCACTTAGAGTCTGGCCCAGAGCTATATATACTTTTCTGACAGGCTCAGATCTAGGATGATCATTTGACTCTAGAGAGCTTTTTAGATATAAATGTGACAAAGTGGAAAAATCACTGCTTATTACTGTGAAATATAGAACTAACATCTCTGAACTTCATTTGCCATTCTCAATTGCCTTTCTTTAGTTTGGTACACATCAAAATATTTCAGTCAAGCCTGACTCAAGGCCAGCCCCTCCCCACAAAATCTAAAATCAATCTGGAAAGGCCCAGAAGCTCACTTTCTTCTAAGTCTACCACACTTTTATCAAATATCACAGTCCCCATTTCATCTACATGTCAGTAGATTAGCAATCTCACATTTTATAATGCACAAAGCACCCCACCTCCAACCCTTACCATCCCATTGCCATTAGCCTTCCACAGGCAGCTCTCTGCCTACCAGTCCTGTGTCTAAGCCTTGCAGAGGCTGACACCCTAAGTAAGATGATGCAGCCTCTCTTCCAAATAACCAGTGACTGTCAAACGTCTCATTTCATAGCCTACAAATGCAGTAGCATTGTTTTATTCGAATCTCTGCACAAGGAAATGAGGAAGATAATAGGACATAAACTGATTGTAAAGATTAGCAATCCACAGGAGTGAAAGTGATCTTAATGAAAATCTAATCTCATTTTCAGCAAGTTTTTTTTTAAGATTTATTTATTTATGCATACAAGAACTGGAGTGTAGGCCAGAGGTGCTGGGGGTAAGAGGATTCACCAGGGACAGAGTGGGGAGCAGAACAAGCAGGTCTACTGAAATACCCTGCTGAGGGGAGCAGTGGGTGAGACAGAAGAGGTCTGCTGCGCCATGTAGGTCAACACCCTGGCCAGGGATGGAACTTGTGCTGCAGTGGCTAGCGACAGCTTGATAGCACTGTGTCTTTAATCCTAGGGCCACCAGGGAGGTCCAGCAGCAATTTTTTTTTAAAAGATTTATTTATTTATTTTACACAAGAACTGGAGTACAGGCCAGATGTGTGGGAGGGTGAGATGATTCACCAGAGACAGAGTGGGGAACAGAACAGGCAGACTGACAGAATATACTACTGAGGGGAGCAGCGGGCATGACAGGAGAGTTTTGCCATGCCAGCATTTTTTTAAAGTTATTTTTTTATTTATTTACGCATAAAAGAGAGCTGGGGTGCAGGCCACAGGAGGATGGTGAGAACTCACCACAGAGTGGGGAGCCGAACAGACAGACTGATTGAAATACACTGCTGAGGTGAGCAGTCAGCAAGACAGGAGAGGTCTGCTGTGCCATGTGGGTCAGCAACCTGGCAGGGGATCAAACTCATGCTGAAGTGGCTGCCATAGGTTCATAGTGCTTAGACTTAACCCCTTGTACCACCAGGACAGCCCAGATTTTCAGCAAGTTTTTAAGCCTGTTCTTCAATATTACCAGAGTTATCTTTAAGTGTAAATTTAAGCCTTCCTGCCACACTGCTAAACAATTCTGTGCTTTTGCAATTTTTCTGTATTTTGTGAAAATAAGTATTTAGAAATGGACAAAAGGCAAGATATTTGAAATACATTAGAAGATCTAAAGAAAAATAAAGCCAAGCTATTACTATTTTGTTCTTTGGTTTCAAATTTTCATTAAGTGTTGAAAGAAATATATTTATAGAGATAATAACATTGTTTAATATAATTAAGAGCTAGTAAATTCTCTGATCCTACTTAAGTATAGCTAATATCTAGATTAGATGACAGGTATATATTGATAGATAACAGATAGATATTAACAGATGATAAATAGATATCGACAGATGATATCTTTAAAGTGAAACTACAAGAAGAAAAATAAAATGGGTAAACATGGAAATGCCTAGGATCACAGTCTTATGGATATACAAACACATACACATCATATTTACTTAGACCACTCTTTGAAACTTTACTATATATATATAAATATATATATGTAATTATAAATTTATTCACAACAGAATTATTTCCTAGCTAGCAAAAATATCAGGTATCAGTTCTTTGCAAATGCAGGCATTATACTACTCAGAATTTTAGGAAAAACAGCAAGTAAATGACTGAAAGTTTAAATCAAAGGGGAAAAATAGCATTTGTACAGTACAATATTTTCATATTCATTACTTCAAATTCCACATTAGCAAATGCTATCTATTTACACAATAACATATCCTACAATTTAAATTTTCCCTTAATAAGGCTATTTTAAAATTAACTAGGATTATTAAAGCAGTATTATATACAATGTTAATAAAGCTTTAACACAGATAAATGCTTAAAGTAGAAATCCAAGAAAATGCTTAAATCATAATTTTTCTTATATATCTCTATCAAGATTATTCACTTTTTGAGCCTAAAACCCTAAGCATTAGAAATGTGACCCTGGGAAAGTTATTTAGTTAATTTGTTACCTCTTCAGTTACAAAACAGAGGTAACCTTTTATCTGCTCAGAGACAAGAGAATTGGCCAGAAAATATCTTTGATGTCCACTCTGTATAAAAATTGGTAAATCTATGGTCTTATAAATATTTGACAATTTTCTTGGGAATATGAAAGGAAAATTCAAGAGATGCAAAAAGATATCCATTGTACTTTTGTCTCATATAAGTGGTTTATTGTAAAACAGGAATTTCATTCTGCATTGGGAAATTTTAAAGGAATCTTTCTAAGGGACTGCTGACCTCACATGGTAGTTATTTTTCACTTAAAGAAATGAAAGGAAAATGGGTAAGTCATGTGACATCTTACCATTCAGGTTTAATTAAAATATCTCTTCCTTTTCCACCTCCACACTCTTTCCCATGCAAATGAAAAATAAACATCAAGCTGAACAAACATTTACTGTGTCAACTCATATTAAATATAAATTTAAATATTTAGACAAACACATCTTTTAAGATTCTTCAATTCCTACATCATTTTTCTGTAACATGTATATATCTATCATAAATATGAAGATAAGTTTAGGCATAAAAATTTAGAATTATTTATTTTTCAAAATAGCCTTAGTTAAAATAACTAAAAAGATCCCCACCTTTGTGAAAATAAGCTTGGGTCTACTTGTAAGTCCTCTTTTTCAGTCAAGTTTACTGAAGTATTGAAGTGCAATTTCCATATAGTAAAGTTTGCCCTAAATCTCTTTAGTTCACAGTTCTGTGAGTTTGGACAAGTGCATAATAATGTAACCATCATGATAATCAAAGCAGAATATTTTCATCACCCCTCCCCCCTCCGAATTCTCTTATTTCTCTATAGTCAAACCTTGCCCTTTATCCCTCTGCTCTTGGAAGCTATTTATCTGTTTTCTGTCACTATAATTTTACCTTTTCTAGAATGTCATATTAATGGAATCATACAGCATGTAGCTTTTTATAGCTGGCCTCGATCACTTTCATGCTGCATTTGAGATTCAACCATGTTGTCACATTTCATTGTAGTTCTGTTACTTTTTATATTGCTAAGTAGTATTCCATCGGTTGAATGTTTTATTTACCATTTACCAGATGAGGAATGTTTGGATTATTTTCTACTTATAAATTTTAACATTTCAGCTCATAAAACAGCATAGTATAGTGGATAAGAGCTTAGATTTTTAAATTAGGGATACATTATTTTAAATCCCTGATCTGTCATATATTAGTATACTTGGGCAAATTATATTTTCTGAGTCATGGTTTTATAAAGATTAAATTAGTATGTTACTTGTAATATCAATAAATGGTTAGATTAAATAATGTAGTATCAATAAATAAATGGTTTCTAGTTATCAAACTTTTTTTAATCACCTGGCTTTCTGCTATATCTGTTTATTTACCACCCATTCTTTTTGCTTTCCATATTCAAGACTGAAGTTAATCTTTCTTCTTGAGGACTTTCCAAATTTAAAGTCCACATTTTATCTTTCCACTTTCCACATTCTTGTAGCATGTATAATCCAATCTTGTAGTTACTAGCCTCATGTGGTTTTTAAATTAAAAATAATTATAGTTAAATAAAATTAAAACCAGTTCCTCTGTTACAATAGCCATATTTCAAGCATTCAACAGGATAATATGATTAGAGACTGCCATGTTGAGCAAAGAAGATACATAATATTTTGATCATCACAGAAATTGAACAGCACTAATAATTAAAATTATATATTCCCTCTAAGAACTAGGTTATATGATATAGTCATGTTCTCAGTTTTTCTGTGCACAGACTTATTATATTCCATACAAAACTAATAATTAACAGACACTGACCAAGTATCTATTCTGCAAGGGACCAAGGTTCTAAATACCTGCCTCCCAAATTAGGTTATCACGACACAAATCCTAATCAGCATCTTTCATTATAGCTCCATGAGCAATAAATACCAAAAGAATTTAAAAGAAGTAAATACCAAGATCTCGCTGATAAGGAAGTAGGTCATTAAAATTTTAGGACACATGTGTAGGTAAAAAAATGGTACAATTCTATGTTATATATTTTTATTTTCCTCCCATCATAGCCAACACAGTGCTGGGTTACAGAGTCATAACTACCACCACACTAAGACATGGAAGAACCAATGACCAGGATTATAGTAATATGACATAGGAGTGATATGTGGTAAGGATTCAAAAAAAGAGATTCTTAAAGTTAATCAAACTGAGTGTAAATTGGCAAAAGTAAGTAGAGAACAAATTCAGATATGGAAGAAGATAAGAAAAGTCAAGGTGAAAAAAAATGAGATGAATTAAAAAAAGGGCAATTAAACTGATACTGAGATAAACATAGGCTCAAGGAAGAAGGTAGTGTCCAAATATTAGTATAACACAGCCAGAAATAACTCATCACCAGAGGACTGAAGGATGAGACAACTTGTGCCCGCAGAGGAGGCCAGACTGGGAAATGCAGTCATTTTGGAAACATCATTCCAGCCATGCTTTATCCCTGATATTTCCACCTGGGATGGCTTTTCTTTCTGTCTCAAATGCTCAAATGACATATGGAAGTCATAACCTTTTGGATTGGCTGTGTTTACTGGCTAAAAGCAAAATAACTGAATTCTCCACATTAATATTTTACCTTTACCTTTAAGCATAAAGGTAAAATATGCGCAAAAAATATATAGAAATATAAGGTAAAATGTAACATGGCTAAAATTATTGGTTTTCCTAGCTACCCTAATGGTGCCCTCCATTTTTCCATTGCCTAAATTGGCTTTTATTTCACTTAAAATGACCTACCTGCTCTAACACTGGTTTCAGAAGACATGTTTTCAATTGCTTATTGTTGGGATCTACCATGTTTTGCCAAAAGATTGACTGTCATCAAACAATGTTTTCCCTAGTTTTGTCTAAAGCTAAATGAATATCAAGGAAAATATGAATGTTTTTAAGTTCAAACTTTGAATGAGAAATAAAATGTGTATTCAGAGAAAAAGGTAAAGCAACAATAACAAATCTTGATAGCAGTAGCAAAGTCACTTCTGAACAATCTGTGTTAAAGAGACCATATATGTCCCCAGAACCAATCTAGGTATTAAATTACCCACCGTGGGGCAAAAGGCTATTACTCACTGTCTTAAACCACAATGATCATAGACTCTTCAGAGGTTCTAAGATAACCATACTTGGTTCAAGTCAACACTGGACAGGAAGCTCACTAAGAATTTCCTATTTCTCCCACTAGTCTTTTATCATGAGAAGCTTCCTACAACCACCAAAGCTGATTCCCTAACCATTCTGACCATTTTCTCAGGGATGATTCTGAGAACAGCTGGAGGGTGACTTGAAGGCAAACCTTCCAATGCAGTTTAAATGTTGCAAAAGAAGTAAACCATGGTATTATAATTTGCAATGCACTTACATTCTATAGCAGTAGAAGAAAAGTATCTGATAGTGTAAATGACTTGCCATAGGCTCATGGTACTATAAATAGCACACCATGTTTAGCTCAAGATCCATAGACAAATCCCAGCTCTATCAATTTCAAATTGAGTAACTTTTCTTAATCCCTTAATTTTTCCTGTCATCAGTTTATTCATCTGTAAAATGGGATGACACATTCTGTGACTACTTTGGTGAGTTGTTGTGAAAATCATATGAGATAATGGCAGGGAAAAAATTTGTAATCTGTAGATTACCACGCACATGGGAGCTATTATCTGATCTTTTTCCCTAAAATACTGTTCCTTGGAGCTCACTGAGCCTGGAGTTTTCCAACTGCACATCTAAAAGAAAATTTTTGGAGCTACTCAAATGAATACTTACACAAAATAATGAGTATCTGTTTTCTGCTTCTTTTTCTCTGATCCAAGGAACTTGCTTCCTTTCACAGATTTAGCTCTTTATGTCATTAACTAAATTTAAATCATGCCTAAAGACTTACTAGTTTGGCAGCACAATTTCATATCCTGTTTGGTTTAATTTTTTAAATTCTTTTGTAAAGCACTCCAAGATGTTTGCATGAAGATCACTCAACAAACGGAAGCCTCTCTTGAATACACACAAGAACACACCCACATCAATGGGAAGAAACATAATACAGACTTTTGTGAACGTAGTAAAACAAGTCTATAGAAAACAGTGCCTAAAATTACATTTACTGCCACACTGTATGTCCATTTCTTGACTCGGCAATTCTTAACCACCTCAAAATCAGCAGGAAGCCTAATCGGATCTTCAAGATGCAAGTCTACCAGATCATACAGAGAAGATTAAAGTGTATATAGTTCAACATAGACACAATATTTTCCATGATGCAGGCATCCTGGCAGGAAAAAATTCCCTAGTGTTTCACCATCTATCAAGAGACTAACCATCAGATCCTGAACTGAGTTACATAAGCACAATACCCTTATTGTTAGCAGCTGTTTATTGGTCAGCATTGCACAACTGACCAGGTGCATGGCAGGATGGAGTTTTGTCTTCATCCAAAGATTTAGGGTAAATGGGCTCAGGACTTGTTCTATGATGGCAAACATTTGTTTCAAGCAATCAGGATTATATAGCCTATAAGGGCCTTTGCCAATTTACCCATATGTGATAGAAATAAAGCTTTGTATACAAAAAGAGCCAATGGTATAATTGAGGAACATTATTTTAAATGTTGCATGTTTTAGGGGGCCTCCCTTGTGGTGCAAGGGGTTAAGAATTCAACCTGTGAAGCTATCCGTAGCCACTGAAGCACAAGTTTGATCCCCGGCCAGAGGTGTCCCACATGGCACAGCAGACCTCCCCTGACTCGCCCGCTGCTCCCCTCAGCAGTGTATTTCATTCAGTCTGCCTGTTGTGTTCCCCGCTCTAACTCTGGTGAATCCTCTCACCTCCCACACCTCTGGCCTATACCCCAGTTCTTGTATAAATAAAACAATTAAAAATCTTTAAAAAAAGAAATTTTGCATGTTTTAGAATTCATCTTAAGCTTAATTCCCAAGATGTAAAGGTCAAATCACTGTCTTAATATCAATAAAGATCATCAGATATTTGCAGTGAAGATACATTTTGGAAGATACTTTGAAGGCTAAGAGGCAGGAATATTTTAATTTCAATGGTCACTTTATTTTCAGATACATAATGTTAAGAATGTATTTGTTAGGACAACCAAAAAAGATCAATCCATTTAGGATGGGAGAGATTATAAATTATACCAAAAAAAAGTTCCCCTTTTATTATAGTCAAGAAAAAGAACTTATTTTGATTAAAATTAGCCATGAAGATTCAGACTTTTATGTTGTCTTAAGATAGGAAAAAAGCTGTGTTTTTTGTTTTTTTTTCACCTTGGCTGTGTTTATCACTTTAAGTTTTTCAAGCTTTATCTTCCTTTATTGATGCACCTTCCCAGGCAATAAGTTAGTTGTTTTCCAAGCTTCAGATAAGTAGTTAGTTGTTACTAAAAGATAGCATGTAATAAAGAACATTACTTAATTCCCAATTAGTGTGTTTAATACATTGTATTTTTATAGTGAGTCAGTTTTTTGAAATTATGTTGGTTGAGTTTTTAAGGAAGGTATAGCCATGTATCAAATAGAGCCTAGTCTAAGGTACTTTGTGAAAAAAAGACACTATCTAGAAAATATTAATAATCTCAGAATTATTATTATTATTATTGTTGTTTCAGAAAATGCCAACATTTCTTTTTTTTTTTAAGATTTATTTAGGCATATAAGAACTAGGGTACAGGCCAGAGGTGTGGGGAGTGAGGATTCACCAGAGACAGAGTGGGGAACAGAACAGGCAGACTGACTGAAATACACTGCTGAGGGGAGCAGCAAGAGAGTCAGGACAGGTCTGCTGTCCCATGTGGGTAGCTCCTTGGCCAGGGATCAAACTCATGCTGCAGTGGTTACGGGTAGCTTCATAGGTTGCATCCTAACCATTGTGCCACCAGGGAGACCCAAATGCCAACATTTCAACATTAAACCATTGTTTTCCTAACATTTTTAGATACAGAGATAATATAAACTGAACATGCACCGATCATAGACATGAAACGAAGGGCTTGCCAAATGTGGGAACTATTATTAGTTTCTCAAATGTATGGATGAGGAAATAGAATAAAGGTAACTAGAGAAATCCAGAGTAATCTGATCTCAAAGCACTTGCTCCCACCCAGCAACCTAATGACTTTTTATAGAAATATCTGGCAGAGGAAGAGCAGACTTTCAATAAAAGAACATCATCATAGAAGTATAAGTGAGCTCTAGGTCAGTATTTGGGCTACAGTGTATCTTCAGGACAGGTAAAGATTAGTACCCGCTCTCCCCCCCCCAAAAAAAAAAGGCTATCAAATACACAAATTGTATGCTATGTTTCTAACACCTTTATTAATGAAAAGCACTAGTGTTCATATGTCTTGATTACAATTTTTAGCATCAAATGGTAAATGAATTTTAGTTTTGGTTGTAAAATATAATGAAAGGATTCAAAATCATCATTGATGAAAGACCCTAAAGCCATACAATTTGTTAATATATCCTCAATTACAAAATGACATACAAAGAATATAAGAAAAGGGTGTACTTCACAATCCTGCAAGTATGGTCAATTTGAAGGTGATGATGCTATTTTCAGATTCAATTATACCTATAGATTTGTAATCTGAGATGACCCTATTTCCACATTACATAAATAGGGATGCACTGTTTCTAGAAGCAATTTCTCATAGTGACTTGCTTTGTTATTCTTCATAAAGAATGGTATAAGGCCTCCGTTGGTAGCACAGGGGTTAAGGTCTCAGAGCTCAAGCTATCAAGCTAGCACCAGCTACTGCAGCATGAGTTCGATCCCCCACCAGGGAGCTAACCTACATGGCACAGCAGACCACTCCTGTCTCCCCTAATGCTCTCCTTGGTAGTGTATTTCGGTAGATCTGCCTGTTCTGCTCCCCACTCTGGTGTCTCTGGTGAATCCTCTCACCTCCACCACACCTCTGGCCTACACCCCAGTTCTTGTATGAAAAATAAATAAAAATAATCTTTAAAAAAAAAGAATGGTTTAAGCTTGCCCAGCATCAGGGTTTATAGTGGGTTCTGTGAGAGGTTACCTGCATCCCTGTTCAATATTTTTATCAACAAAATACAAAGAAGGAAGATCATTTCCTGAGTTTTATTTACCCAGCTTAGTCAAACAAGAAGAGGGACATTTACCTCTGTGCCAATGGTCTTTTGTTTTTAGCTTCAGAGTAACATTTACAAACATGGAGGTGATTTGGGACTTTTTGCGATACTCTCCGCTTACTTTCCAGGTAGATTTTCCTTCCCCTGATGTAAATAGCAGGCAGAACAGAACCTAAATTAGATCTTATTTGTACTACATCTTGCAGAAATTATTCAAATATTTTAGCCTGTGGGTGTTCCTATTTCTTATTTCCTGCACAAATACAGTTTTGTGTTTTTTTTTTTTTTACCTGATTTATATCAGGGAAAAGATTATACATACACATACATACACATCTTTTTGGGGGTGGAGTATTAAATATGTGGGATAAAATCACAATCTTGATACAAAAATAAAGTAGTCCATTTTTAGGCTTCCTCCACAATTACCATATATTAGGGGAATTTTAATTTTCATATCTTTCTCCATAAATACAATAAAAACTAAAACAAGATACTGTCCCTCTTCTTTGTTTTGAAAGTAAACATAAACTACATTAAGTGTGCATATTTTCTGTAAAGACTGAATATACACTTTGGCTGGCTGACCACTTTCTAAGCTTAAATTGTCACTTAGCTGCCCACCCCATTTAAATAATATCTGCCACACCAGCTCTCCTAGCAACTTTTTCATTCAATAACATACCTGTAAAAAGTTGTTAAAGTTGTTAGAGTAAAATAAAAAGTGTATTAAGTCCACTTAATTGTAAACTTTGTTAAAATGTTAACCATTATATACCCACTGACAATAGAACCTGGCATATAATAGACACTCAATAGTATGTTTTGAATTAATGATTAAGTAAATAGCTTAGTGAAATAAATCAGAAGGAAAAGAAAAATACCGGATGGTTTCACTTGCAGAAGGAATATAGGGGAACTAAATAAGGCATCCGTGTAAAAAAATAATAACAATACAAAACACAACAAAGCAAAAACAGACCATTATAAATCAGAGACATACTGCAGGGGAGGAGGAGGGAGAGGGAGCAGAGGGAGGGAGGGAGGAACACAGGGGACTGAGGAGATCGTGCACAGGTGCATTGGGGAAAGAAACTCTATGGGGACTACACCTGAGGGTGTGGGGCAGGGGAAGCAAACATTCTTTAGAAATGAACAATGATGTAAAAAATTAAAAAATAAAGCTGGAAAAATTTTTGTTTAAAAAAAAATCAAAATAAGAGTCACCAGGGCAGTCATCCTAAAAAAAAAAAAAAAAAAAAAATAGAAGACTGACCCCAAAACAATATATGATTACCTTTGCAACAACAACAAAAAAGTAGGTAACAGTTTTTTTTTTAAAGAAACTGTTTAAAGAAGTAAAATAGTGTCATGAAGTATTTGAACTGTGGTTTGATAATGTAAATATGTTTTTATACAAATCTACCATTACAAATTACTGAAGAATTGGCATGTTTTCATCCTTACCCACCAATTTTGAACACACCTTTTCTTTGTGGCATCATGGTAGGCTATTTTGTACTTAAGTTAAAAGGAAAATTCAGGACAGATTAGATACACCTCCTGGAATGTTCTGGAATTCGAGTTTGTTCTTTGGCCATCACAGCAATTTAAGACAGGGTAAAGTAGGTAGATGTTATATGCCTGAACAAGGTGAGTCATATACTGTTTTATTAAACTTTCTTCACTAAGAACATAAATATTTTAAATTTGAATAGGACACATTATTTTTTTTATTTTTTAAAAATATTTATTTATTTTTATACAAGAGCTAGGGTACAGGCCAGAGGCGTGGGAGGTTGAGAGGATTCACCAGAGACAGAGTGGGGAGCAGAACAGGCAGATTACCGAAATACACTGCTGAAGGGAGCAGCGGGTGCTATAGCAGAGGTCTGCCATGCCAGTGGATATCTCCCTGGGCAGGAATCAAATCCGCGCTGCAGAGGCTGCAGATAGCTTCACAGCACTGCACTCAATCTGCTGCACCACCGGGGAGGCCCAGGACATATTTTAAACATATTTTCTAAGTAGAACAGTCACTGCCTTTTATCAAACCAAGAATTTGTCATTTCTGGTATTTTTCTTCTTCTGGCTCACTTCACTTAGAATAATATCTCCAGTTCGATCCATGTTGCCACAGATGACATGGGTTTATCTTTTTTTTTTTTAATGTTTTTTCCATTGTTCTTTTTTTTTAAGATTTATTTATTTATACAAGAACTGGGGTACAGCCCAGAGGTACGGGAGGGTGAGAGAATTCACCAGTGTCAGAGTGGGGAGCAGATCAGGCAGATGGACTGAAGACCCTGCTAAGGGGAGCAGTGGGTGATGCAGGAGAGGTCTGCCATACCATGTGAGTTTCTCCCTGACCAGCCGGGAATCAAACCCGCACTGCCGAGGCTGCGAGCAGCTACACAGCGTGGTGCTCAACCCACTGCACCACTGGGGAGACCAGATTTATCTTTTTTGATCACTTAGTATTCCATTGTGGCTATGTACCACATCTTCTTGATCCACTTCTCTGTTATGGGGCACTTAGATTGTTTCCATATTTTGGCTATTGAAGAGTGCTACTATAAACACAGGAGTACAGGTTTCCTTTTGGATTAGTAATTTTGTGTTCTCTGGATAGATACGTAGGAGTAGAATTGCGGGGTGATATAGTAAATTCATTTTTAGTCTAATGAGGACTCTCCACACTTTTTTCCACGGGGGCTGGACCAGTCTACAGTCCCATCAAAAGTGTAATAGGGGCCTCCCTGGTAGTGCAGTGGGTTAAGCACACGTTGTGGAGCTGCCCGCAGCCTCTGCAGTGTGGGTTCTATTCCTGGCAGGCCAGGGAGAAACTCATATGGCTGGCAGAACTCTCCTGCCTCGACTGCTGCTCCCCTCAGCAGTGTCTTTAGTCCCTCTGCCTGCTCTGCTTTCCACTCTCTCTGGTAAATTCTCTCAACCTCCCACACCTCTGACCTGTACCCCGGTTCTTGTATAAATAAATAAATCTTTAAAAAAAAGTGTAATAGGGCTCCTTTTTCTCCACAGCTTTCCTATCACTTATTTGTGTTTATGGGCCATTCTAACAGGTGTGAGGTGGTAACTCATTGTGCTTTTGATTTGCATTTCTCTGGTGATAAGTGATGATGAGCATTTTCTCTATATTGGCCACCTGCATATCTTCTTTGGAGAAGTGCCTATTTAACTCTTCTGCCTGGTTTTTTCATTGGGTTGTTTATTTTCTTTCTGTTGAGTTGTATAAGCACTTTGTAGATCTTTGATATCGATTCCTTATCAGTTATAGGGTATGCAAATGTTTTCTCCCATTCAGTTGAGTGTCTCTATGTTTTGGCCATTGTCTCTTTCATTGTACAGAAATGTCTTAGTTTTGATATAGTCCCTATTGTTTATTTCCTCCCTTATTTTCCTTGCTGCTGGAGATGATTCCACAAATGTTTCTGAGGTTTATATCAATGAGTGTTTTGCATGCTTTTTCTAAGTATTTTATGATTTCTGCTCTTACAGAAATCCTTTATTCATTTTAAGTTGATTTTAACATTTGGTGTGATATAATCCTCTAGTTTCATTCTTTTGCATGAGGCAGTTCAAATTTCCTAGCACCAAGTATTAAAGAGACTTTCCTTGTTCCAGTGTATATTACTTGCTTCTTTGTCATACATTAGTTGTTCATAAATGTGTGGCTTTATTTCTGTGCTCTCAATTCTATTCCTTTGGTCTGTGTATCTGCTTTTGTTCCAATATCATGCTGTTTTAATTATCAAGACTTTATAATATAGTTTAAAGTCCAAAAGTGTGATACCTCTATTTTCCCCCTTTTCAGTCTGTAAATCTTTGCTTGTTCAGGGAGTTTTGGGGTTCCATATGAATTTCAGTAATATTTGTTGTACTTCTGTGGAGAATCCTATTGGAATTTGGCCAATGCAAGAGATGATGGTGAGAAAATTATAGCCATCACATCTATATTGGAAAAGGAAAAATATCAAAACCAGTATACTGAGTTTCCACCATAAGAAAATGGAAAAAAGGTGCAAACTAGTAGACTGTAAAGTTAAGATTATAAGTCACTGAAACTGAAAATAAACAGCATAAAAACTCAAGCCTTAATAGATTAAATTTTTTAATAAAATGCTGTGATGGTTTCAAACATGTCCATTGATTGCTTGATGGTATCTTCAGAAGGTGGTGTCTAAATTTCCTGCTCTAAGTGTGAGCTAGATTTAGTGGCTTGACAGCAGTGAATAGAAAGAAGCAGAAGGCTAGGGCCTCCCCTTGTGGTGCAGGCGGTTAAGTGCCTCTCTGTGAAGCTGTCTGCTGCCTCTGCAGCGCCGGTTGGATCCCGGCTGGCCAGTGAGGGTCCCACATGGCGCAGCAGACCTCTCCTGTCGTGCCTGCTGCTCCCCTCAGCAGTGCATTTTGTCAGTCTGCCTGTTCTGTCCCCGCTCTGTCTCTAGTGAATCCTCTCACCCTCCTGCGCATCTGGCCTGTACCCCGGTTCTTGTATAAAATAAATAAATAAATCTTAAAAAAAAAAGAAAGAAGCAGAAGTCTAGTATGTCACTTCCAAGAGTAGATCATAAAAGACAATAAGACTTCTGTATTTGTCACTGGGATAACTTGATTTGGTCAAAACTATATGTGATATTGAGAGGGCACTTAAGTAGCTTACAGCAAATTCACATAGCAAGGAACTGAATCTTTTGGCTAGTAGTAAAGTGAATAAACCATCTTAGAGTTGGATCACCCATCTCCAGTGAAATCTTCATATGCCTGAAGCACCAGCCAGCATCCAGAATGCAATATCATGAAGGATCCTGTATCAAAACCACCCAGCAACTAACTTGCTCCCAAATTCCTGGCCCACAGAAACTGAGATAATAAACATTGTTGTTTTGAGCCACTAAAAAAAAGAGAGAGAGAGATTTTTGTCAGCCTATTCAGCAAATAGATCAACAAACACATACACATGTAATGTACACATAATGTTATATACATGTGCATGTACATATTTGTTTTATGAAACAGGAAAATATACCTGTTTGCATTCATGTTTCAAACAAATAATAGATTTTTTTTATAACTTTTCATTGTAAAATCAGAGCTCTAGATAAAGAATTTCCTTTTTTTTTCAATGATTTATTTTATTTATTTATGCATATAAGAACTGGTGTACAGGCCAGTGGTGCAGGAGGTGAGAGGATTCACCAGAGACAGAGTGTGGAGCAGAACAGGCAGACTGACTGAAATACAATGCTAAGGGGAGCAGCAGGCGAGACAGGAGAGGTCTGCAGCACCAAGTTGGTTAGCTCCCTGTCTGGGGATTGAACACATGCTGCAGTGGCTGGTGATAGCCTGTGGTTGGCAATAGCTTAATAGCACTGAGACTTAATCCCTATGCCACCAGGAAGGTCTTGAGATAAAGTATTTCTAATGGCTAACTAAAGAAGAAATATAAATATAATTTGGTAAAAGTTGAGCATTCTAGAGAAAGTTGAGAATTCTTTCTATATTGGCTATGTAAATGTTTTTCAAGTGACTGAAAAAGTTGCTTTAAAATTATCCCTTTGGTCCTACAATAAACCTGACCAGATTAGTTAATTAATACAAAGGAAACACATCATGAAAAAATGCTGACTCTACCTAATTCTTAAATCATTCTGATACAGCCCAAGCAGAGGTCCCTGGAATCAACGAAGGGACTATTTGTTTTCACCTCACATGTGGTGCTTAACTATAGCTTCATACACTTTGCAAATGTATTTACTTGGCTTGCAATGCTCTAGTCCTGGTTTCCCCTATTGAGTTACCCCTTCATTGAAATTTCTGTTATTGGGATTTAGTCACTGACTCCTGACTAAACCTTCTAGAATCTAGAGAGGACATGCTCAATTGCACCCCACATCATTTATGTATTTTTCCATAAAAAGGGATGAGTGTACACTTGTTTATGTATTTTCTCTGTGTGTGTTCTCGAACATTTTCATGTGTCTGTCTGGCTGAACTGAGGGACTGCAGAGTACTTCCTGCAGCCCAACCACAGCAGGAAGGCTCAGCCTTGGTCTTGGACCACCAGGAGGGTCCTGCCAAGGACCTGATGTGTGTTGGGGGAAGGGATCTTTACTTTCTCACAGATTCTGGATAGCACTAAACTGCAATGGAAGGCAGAATAAATCACAGTGTGCTGAAACCATAGCTTAGGATGAAATTTCATTTCAGTTTATGTAAATCTCTGAGTCTAGATAACCATGTAAATGCATTGGTAGTAACTACAATAAAAAGAAAAGATGCTGGTGGTAGTGTTTAAGTGGTGAAACAATTCCCTTTATCTGTTTAGCCATTTATTTTTCCGGGGTCCTAACAAAATAGCATAGAATTATTTAAAGAAAAAAAAAAAATAACCCACTAGAGATTACAAGCTCTAAAAAGGCATAGAGCACTACTACTTTTTATCTATTTTTGTTATGTTCACTCATTATTATACTATCCATGGGGTCTAGCACAGTATTTAACACATTGTAGGCATGATTTAATATTTATTCATAGTCATATATATTGTTTATATTGCAGTTTATATATTTTATACATATTGTAGATAATGTTCTGTGATCTGGGGGGTAAAGATAAAGAAGACAAAGCTCCTGCTTTTAAGAAGTTTTCATTCTATTTGAGAAGAGGAAGAAAAAAATAGTTAAAGAAAAGGGAAATATCTAGAAATAGGTATTTTTCAATTTTTCACTGGGCCTTTTTTACTATACTTTTCAGTTGTGGCTACCCATGAAAACCTCTTTGGGAGTTAAGGAATCAAAGACTGATTTCACTAGGCTTAGGTGGGGGCACCTGGGCATTGGTATGATTTAAACATTTCCCAGACAATTTTAGTGGACAGTCAAAAATTGGAACCACTAGAGAAGAACATTCCCAGCAAAGAAATAGAGCTATACTATAGGAGAGAGAATTTCATTAGAGCAATGGTTAATAAAACTCTGATTAGAATTATCTAGGGAGTTTTTAAACCCATGATAATTAAGACTGCAGAGCAGGTCAGGCCAAGCATCTGTATTTTGGAAAACTTCTCTCTGGAGATACCAGTGTGCAGCTAAATATGTTAGACTTGGTGACCAGTCATCCTGGTTTAACCAGGAGAGAAGCATTATTAAGGACTTGGGAATTTTAGTGCTAAAATTAGAGCTGTCCCTGGCAAACCAGACCATTAATTACCCTAGTTAAATAAGTGTTTCTCAAAGAATGGTTGTTAGACAAACTCTACGAAGAATGCATACAACACAACAAAAACCCAGTAACTCAAACAAAAAATAAAAGGGCAGAAGTCCTAAAGAGGCAATTCTCCAAAGAAGATATACAGATAGCCAACAGGCATAGGGAAAAAAAAATGTTCATTGTCACCTATTGTTAGGGGAAAAAAATAAAAACAAAAATGAGATGTCATGTCACACCTATGAGAATGTTTAAAATATATCCAAAAAACAGCACATCAAAAAACTAGCAATAGCTTAGCTATTATAAATAGTGCTACTATAAACATAGGGGTGCAGATGGCCTTTTGAATTAATGTTTCTGTGTCCTTTGGTTAAATACCTAGGAGTGAATTTGCTGGATCATATGGAAGCTCCATCTTTAGCAGGCTGAGGAATCTCCTATGGAAACAACCCAAATGCCCAAAAATAGATGACGGGATCAAGAACATGTGGTACATAGACACCATGGAATATTACTCAGCAATCAAAAAAGATAAACTCATGCAATTTGCAGCAACATGGATGGAGCTGGAAGGGGTCATGTTCAGTGAAATAAGCCAGAAAGATGAAGAAAAATACTGGTTGGTCTCACTCATAGCAGGAATTTTGGAAACCTAAATAAGGGACCAGGAAAAAGACTAATTATAATAAAGTAAAAATCAAAATCAACAAGCAGCTATAAACCAGAGACACACTACAGAGAGAGAGGAGGGAGTAAGATCAAAAGAAGGGGGGTGGGAATTGTATGGGGACTATAACCAAGATGAAAACGCATACATTGTGCAAAAATGAAAAATGATGTAAAAATATATAAAATTAAAAAAAATAATAATAAAAAAATAATTTAAAAAACTAGCAATAGGGCCTCCCTGGTGGTGCAGGGGATTGGGAAGCAACCTATGGGGCTATGTGCAGCCAATGCAGCGTGGGTTCGATCCCCAGCTGGGGAGCTGCAACAGATCTCTCCTGACTTGCCCACTGCTCCCCTGAGCAGTGTATTTCAGTCAATCAGCTTGTTCTGTTCTCCACTCTGTCTCTGGTGAATCCTCTCACCGCCCCCACACCTCAAACCTGTACCCTAGTTCTTGCATGCATAAATAAATAAATCTTAAGAAAAAACTAGCAATAATTATTGGTGAGATTGTGAAAAAAAAAAAGGAACCCTTGTACATATTGGTGGGAATGTAGACTAGTTTAACTATAGAAAATGTCACAGATTTACCTCAAAAAATGATAAATAAAATTACCATGATTCAGCAATCCCATATTTGGGTCTCTATCCCAAGAAAATTAGACCATTAATTGGATCAGTACATTCATCACAATGTTTAATGCAATATTATATATAATAGCTAAGATAAGGAAACAACCCAAATGTCCATGATGGATAATAAACACACACACACACACACACACTTATTCTATATAAACATGGAATACTATTAAGCTATAAAAATGTTATATTTTTCCATTTGTAGAAAATGGAAGGAAGCTGAGGTAATTATGCAAAGTAAAATTAATCAAGGAAGACAAAGACTATATGATTTCACCTATGTGTACAATATAGGGAAACAAAATAGAACATATGAACAGACGCAAACAGATGAACGGGCAAAACAAAATAAAAATCAATTAGTGTACATCAATAATAGACTTTTGGTTTCCAGAGGGGAATGGAGGGTAAAAGCAAGGGTAGTGGGTGTGAAATGGAAGATGATGGGTATTTTGATGTTGTTGCTTTTAATAAATTTTAAAAAACAAAGAAATGCATTAAGGCCAGAGTTTCACTTACCTTCAAAACCAGGTAATTCCAGTGTTACTGAAACTTTTCCATGCCTTCAAAATGTTACTGATTTTATTTTGAAACATCAGCATGATTTTTATTTTAAAAATGATATTAGGCACCGAAAAGGCAATTACTAACAAATCTCACTGAAGCATATATAAGTAAAATTCTAAGATATTTTTAAGCCAAGTTTAAAATTATGATAAACAAAGATTTTCACATCTTACGAAGTGATAGGTAAGGACAGAAAGAGACTTTTTAACAATCCTGTCTGAGATAAGCCTGAAAACAAAGGCTTTCCATCAATGCCTATCAATTTATACTTAGGTCTTTCCAACTAAAGGAAAAGCTATGCAACAATAGGATCAAGTAGAATTTTTTAAAAAAAATCAAAAACAATTATAGTAATTGTATTATTTCTTATATAAGATTTATTTATTTATGCATACAAAAGCTGGGGTACAAGCCAAGATGAGGTGGGTAAGAGGATTAACCAGTGACAGAGCGGGGAACAGAACAGGCAGACTGACTGAAATACACTGCTGAGGGGAGCTCGGGCAAGACAGGAGAGGTCTGTTTCACCATATGGGTTTCTCTCTGGCAGGCTGGGGATCAAACTTGTGCAGCAGAGGCTGCCGATTGCTTCATAGTGCGGTGCTTAACCCCTTGCGCCACCAGGGAGGCCCCGGTAATTATATTAATATTAAAGAGCCTTTCCTAGCCCTCAGGAATTGTAGTACCAAAAACTACTGAAAAATGAGAAATAGTTCTGATAATAGTTGTTGATATGTCCACACTCACTCAGGTAAGTGCAAACATGCATGATTAGGTAAAAGTGTCTGAATCATCTTAACTGCTTCTTGGCAGACATATTTTCTTCCTTAAACACCTAAAATTTACTTTAGCTTCATCTCTATCAAACCTACAACTCATATGCTACCAATCAATTATACACTGACTGGCTATTTTTCCAAAGCTATTTGGATTTCAATCTTTTGGGAAAAAAATTAAAAATAAATATAAAGTAAAATAAAAAAGAAAGCTACAAAGTATATCAGTGGTCAAATAAAATGTGAATAACAATGATTTCTCTATTTAAAAAAGTGATTCATGGATCAGATTTTGGAAGTTAAAACAAAGAAATATAGATTAAATGTAAATAAATAAGAAGAGTAGAAGGCAAATGTTAATAAACTAAGATAAAAATACTAATATATTCGTGTAAAAATAAGGTGAAATTTGAGAATAAAACACTAAAAGATTAAAGAGAAATGTGATACAAAGAAAAAATAAACAAAAACAATTCAGCAAATAAAAGTAATCACAGCCATGAAAGGAAGATAAAATTCCCATAGAACTTGAGAGCGAGTGACTGAAGAACCAGAAGACAGAATTCAAGGGAACTACAATTACTAGAAAGTAAAGTTGGAATTCAGAAAGGAAAGAATCAGAAAGAAGTCTACAAACTGCCCAAACTATGGTGGATCTCTGACTGCACATAAAAGTGACAGCTAAGGCTAAGAGAACCAAACCAAAATTTGAAAAATAAAGGAAAGAGACTTTGCAGTTTGTATTAATCAAATTTCAGTGCCTGTCTTTAAAAAAAAAAAAAAAAAGAAACAAAAAAAAAAGAGCACTTTTCAGAGAAGGATAACAAAATACAGAGTCTACAACAAATCATTCACAATGACAGGAAAAATAATGCAAGTTTACTCAACATATTCCTCCCCTGACAACCATCACCCCCCAAAAGAAAACACTGGAAAATATAACATTTTCAAGAGAAAAAAGAATGAATGTAAATGACCCAAATAATAGTATTAGCACTCTGAGATGCTTCCAGTCAACTTTCCTCCTCACACAACTTCACTCAGAGAAGACCTGCCTTGAATTTTGGCAGATTTCCCAGCCTTTCCTTTTTTCCCCTCACAGGTGTTTCCATTACTAGAAACCTTGGCAGTTCAATCTCATCTGCTTCTCTGGGGACCTAATTGTACAACTGTCTGAGAAATCAAAAGTCCAAACCAATGATCTAGTATTAGCCCTTACTCTTTAGTGGTCTTGACGTTTGGCAGATCTTGTTAGAACACAGATTAGGACACATCCAAGAGATATTGATACTGAATTTGCTTGTCTAACAAGTTCCCAGATGACCCTGAAACAACTGGCCTGGGGCTACACTTTGAGAATCAATAATCTGATTTACACTCAAATTGGCTTCAGGACAATAGGATGGTTGATAAGGAATCTCACCAATCACATATCCAAACATGATAATATGATTCCAAACTGTGTCTTGAGGAAATCAGATGTGTGAGAGTCCACCATAGGCAGAGGAATGAAACTTAGGAGGCAGGGGTCCAGATCCTCTCCTTCACTCCTCACTTCAACCAAAGCAACTTTGCTATTATCAGTTTTATATATTGATATTTCATTTGATAATAATGCAAATGATGAGAAACATACTATGAAACAATGGCCCTAACAAAACTCAGCCAAACCTTTCTGTATAAAATTAAGAATGATACTGAAAACTTCTTTCTTTCTAATCTGGTTAACCATGTGAACTATACTGCCCAGTAAATATTTTGAACAGTAACGGTAACCAGTAACTATTGTTTACCTGATTTCATTCTAACTTTCACATACTAGGTCTGCAATTACAGCAGATTCAAATACTCTTACGTATTCTCTACTCTCAATAGCCTGCGGAGATTTTTTTGATGGGCTAAGGGGCTTCGATAACTTCTTTAAAAGCTATAAACAATATATATAAGAAGCATGTTTCTCTTCTGAGGGCCAATCCCCTTCTCTATCTTATTTCTTTCTTTCCTTTCTAAAACCTACTGCCCTTATTTGAGAGCTGCAAGGCAGAAGACAAAACAGAATAAGACGACAAAGTTGCAGATAATATCTAACCTTCGAGCTGCTGTTCCAAAAACAGATAAACACATTTCACTACCTTTAATTATTTTAAACATATTCTGCACTGCCACTAGAGCCAAGATGCTAAAAAAGTTAAATAAGCTATATGAGCTTTATTTCTAATTTTTATGTAAATAAAAGGGTCCATCTTCTACTTTTCAGTATTTATTGACAAATACCTAAGGTGAGCAACAGGGAATTATAAAAGATTGATTTGTCACAACTCAGCAATATTGTTTAGTCTTCATAACACAGGACGAGTGTTATTCATATACAGGTGATTCACTTTTAGGAAATCTAAGAGATTTTTAATATGTATTCCCCTTTACCATTCCGTATACACCCACTTAAAGAACTAACAGGACTTCTGCAACTAAAAGATGATGAAAAAAATAGTTGAAGTTTACATATGATATTGTCTAGAACTTTTGAAAAAAAAATGGTGGCAGGAAGCTACTAGACAATGTTTATGTTCCAAATCAACTAGTAATTTAAATGTCATCCTCTCTTCCCCATTATCCTTACATAATTAGGAGCTATATTTTGTTTCCCCAAAACAAATTTGCATTGTTCAGTTAGAATACTGAACTCATTGCTAAGAAAGTATAATCACCAATGCTAAGAAATTAAGTGAGACAAGTTAGAAAGATAAGTGAAGGCAATAAATAACAAAAAAAAAAAAAATTGAGGAAGGCTTAGTCTCCTTCTTTCAAATGTCTAACACTTTAGACATTGATGGTTGTGATTTTTTCAGTGGATACATATGAAGCAGAATATCCAAAGTATTTACTCTCAAATATCCAAAACTTCTCCCAACATACCCCCACAACCACTCATGTTGCAGGATAGGTATTCTAAAGAAAGTGTTTAGCAAGATAATCATTGATATCATGGGGGGGGGACTTAGAATTTTAGATTCATCCACTCATTAGAACTTGCATAAGATGTGTACTCTCTGTCATTAAGTTTTTATATTTTTATATCCAAATATTAGGTATGACAACTCTCCAGGAATTGCTGTGAGGATTTATGGGATGATGTCTATATAAGCATGGTTACTTGTAATACCAGTTGCTCAATAACTGTCAGTTAATTGAAAGTGAGAATTGAATCACCAACAATCTGCAGGGATATTGAACTAAGAAGAACGCCTTAAAGATGTTCAAAAATGAAATTAGAAATAAAGATCAAAGAGATGGGCATCCCCGGTGGCGCAGCGGTTGAGCACTGGGTTGCGAAGCTGCCCGCAGCCTCTGCAGGGCCGATTCGATCCCTGGCTGCTCCCTGGCCACCGGAGGAGGGTCCCACATGGTGCGCAGACCTCTCCTGCCGCCCGCTGCTCCCCTCAGCAGTGTACTTCGGTCCTTCTGCCTGCTCTGCTCCCCGCTCTGGCTCTGGTGAATTCTCTCACCCTCCTGCGCTTCTGACTGTACCCAGTGCATGTATAAATAAATATATAAATAAATCTTTAAAAAAAAAGGAAGGAAGATCAAAGACATTTTAAATTATTTACAGTTTTATTCTATAAAAAATTCTATATTATGTGAAAGTGGTTAAAAGTATCCATTATCTCTGAAAACTCTAGGATATGATGAAAATTAAAGCTGTACTTTTACATATCTATTACTAAGCAGTCAGTAAAAACTACTCTTGAAAACCCACTGTGTGTGTGTGTGTATGGGGGTGTAGCGTGTGTATGTGTGTTACTTACAGCTTATTACTTAGGGGAAAATAGAATGGATTAAGTCACACCTGGTGAAAATGTAAGGGGAAGGAGAAAAGAGGGGAAAAAAGGGAATTTAAAATGTCTGCAGAGATCATTAATGCCCTGATACCAAATGATTCAAGGACATCTTTGGCTTTGATTCAAACAGTTGTTCAGTTTTGAATATCATGACGACAATCTAAAGAGCCACAGCTGGACTCTGGAAAATCTTGTCTGATTCTACTGTTATAAAAGTAACAAATCTGCTGTAAGGTTGGATGACACAGAACCCCTTCAGAATGAATCCTGTCGAAGCCAGGGACCCAGAGGAGTTGCTTTATGCAGTTTTGCTAAAAGACATGATTTGTTTTTAAGTTGCTCTAGTATTAAGAAAAGCTGAACAAGCAGTTTTGAGAGGTCATGGCTCAAGTTAAAACAAAAAGTCAACATTTGTGATCAAGCATTGTGATAGAAAGCATTATTTTTGCTCTAACCTCTTCCCTCATTTCCTGAGTTTCTCAGCTCACTCTCCAAAGAAGACAGAGGACAGATCTCTTTATCAAGATGAATCACTTACCCACATGGCTTATCTCCTGTCCCCTCTTGTTCTACAGAAGTTTGATGCTACAGTGAATGCTACTAGTAACACCATTTGATTTAGAAATAAGGAGACATGCCAGGTCTTTCTCAGACACATTCTACATTCTTCATTAATCACAGCACCACAAAATCTTAAGCCAGCAGGGACTTCACACATCATCAATTTAGCTACTTATTTTTAAAGAAAAGTTGATACTTTAAACACCACAGTAATATAATGAGATTAAAATTCTATATTTCTTCTATTTCTTCCAGAAATGTTAAGGTTTCCCCAGAAGACTTTTTCTACTACCACTCTTTAAAAATAATTACCATTAAGTTAGGCAGAGATTAGTTCAATAAATAATTTCCACTGATTCCTCATGATACTCAAGAATTATTTGACACACATTTACCTGCCATCCTTATAAGACCCTCCACCCCGGCTTTTCATCTTTTTTTTCTCAACTTCCACAAAGTTCTCTAGAATCATCTGACCACAAATGAATGAACTCTAAGAGAACCCAAAATAATTCTATGTATAAATTTACCTCTTTTAGAATATAAACTGTATGCCCTATGGAATTTTTTTGAGAGCAAAATAAATACTTTCCCTGTAGACAAACCAATAAATTTTCTTTTCCTACTCCCTACCCTGAATTTTCAGAGGCCATTTTCTAGATTAAAATATGCATCCAGGGTGTAAGTTTTCAGGGGCTTTCTTCCTGGAAAGTTGATTTCTTATACACCTTCCAACAATCACTGACCACATCCTGACCAAAGCTAAGCACTCTGTAATGCTAAGCAGATCTGGGCCTGCTACATTCAGGACAGCTGTCAACACTTGTCCAGCACCCTACCTTCTACTCATCCCTCCCCTGCAATTAGCCAGGAGTGAAGTTTGAAGGTAAGTGGACAGCTTCTGAGACCAAAAACAAAGAAAAAATGTCTCTTGACTGTGTTTTACAAACACTTTACTGAGGTTAACCACTGTCTGAAACTATTTTATTTCTTTTAGTGTTACCCTTTTCTCCTGAGACAGTTAACTATGATCTCACACATTCCCACATAATCCCAGAGAATTCTAGAATTCCACATATTCACACTTTATTTTAAGAAAGTGAAATCTGACAAAAGCTTTTCTAAAGACTGAAAAGTATCTGGGCAATGACTCCTGATACTTAGCAAAGGTCTCAATCAGATTCAAGCCAAATGATTTTATTTATTCATGCGTTCTTTCAATAAACATTTTCTTGAGCATCTATTTTGCTTAAAATACTGTGAGAAATGCTGTAGATGAAATAAAAACAGAAGATACAACTTCTCCCCTCATTAGTTTAATAGTTATGTATCTATGAACAACTGTGAACTCCTGTGTGTACTGAAACATTAGGGTCTAAAACTTTGGAATAGAAAAATAATTACTTGCATTTCCAATGCAGCAATCATTAGATATGGAAACCCAAACTGTAATTTTCACTCAAGTTCACATTTTCTCATAATGTATTTTGTATTCAGATGAAGAAAATTGTAACAGAATTGATGCATTATAATTAATTGTTGATCCTCATTTATACAGTTAATTGCTACACTTTGATTTCTTTTTAGTTTTTCTTAGTCAGTATTACTGCATTTGGGGTACTGCTATTTAAAGAAGTAGTGAACACTTCCAGATAATTAAGATGTGGCAAGTTTACTACAGAAAGCACAATAAAATGCACTTATTTTTTAAAGTTCCTTCATAAAACCATTGTAGGTCAAATTACAAACTGAAAGGCACTTACATGGTGTTTTGATCACTGGTCAGCTTTTATAGATGAGAAAACTTAGGTCTAGAAGTAATATGGCCTATTTTTCAAAGAAAAGTGTCTCTACTGTAGATTCATGCTTGTTCGCTCTCACTTTAGACATATTTTGGTTATCCAATTCTTTAATCCCCAAAAAGAAAAGAAAATTACTACACACAGATGCAATAACTGCTGCAGAATCAAAATATTTACAGTAGAAAGGAAACAGCAGCAGAAACATCACAAAATAAAGACATCATATACATCACAAAATGTATAGCAGTTGGGTGACTTAAATGAAGAGAGCTCTGTTAGCATGAATAGTCTTGCATGGTTTAACTGCAGCCCAGTCTATATTTTTGAATCTCTTGGTTCAGCCTCCTCTGCTAAACTCTAAGCACACTGTTCTCTGGTTCTGCACATTTATAAGTTCTTCCCCACCGTCAGGCTTTGCTTGCACTGTTCTAGCTGCTTGAGACCCTTCTGTCCCCATTCTATACATAGCTGTATTCTCTTTTCAGTTTTACAGTATCTTTCACTGTGTCTGCAGTCAGTAAATATTTTTTGGATAAATAAATTAAAGAATAAATATAATGTTAATCCTTTCAAGAAAAAAATTAGTATATTCTACCTAGAAAGCAAAGAGAGAAATACATACATGTCCACCAAAAATTCTGAAATGATTATCTCAAAAATAAAAGCTGAAGCCCAATAAAGTTATTACTGAATTAATGCCCTCATGCAGACATTTTTCTTGAAACTCATATTTTCCTTACTTAATACAAGTAGGGTTTGATAACAATGTGACTATGCAGACTTCATTTTTTATGGAAGAAAGCTACACATAATGATCTCTATATACCATGTTTCACATATTGATGGGAAAAAAACCACATAAATTTCTGCCTATTCATTTTTCCAGTAAGTAAATGAAAAATAATATCTGCTTCATGATTTAGGTATGCTATATGATCTATGTATGCTATATATATATGTATGTTGTATATAAACATATTTCATTATGTCCATATACAGCAATACAATATCATGTATATGTACAAGCATTTTTTTCATTGAGCACATAGGCAGTTTCCATAACTATTGTAAGCATTGGAGGTTTAATAAGCTTAAAAGATTTTTAATGCATTTTTATATTCAGGATAGATCACTGGTCAAAGGGTTCAGACACTTTGCTTATATTTAAAATGTAACACTCAAGTAGCAACAAATTAATTCAAGTTCATTTTTAAATAATCCTTCAACATTCAAATAATTGAGAACTTACAACAGAAATTCATAGCCACATTTGAATCTTCTCAATGATTTGTCAATCCAAGTTACACAGTTCACAAGTCTAAAGAAGATTCCTTTTTGGCCCAGCTGTGCCAACTCAACCTGGAATGGGAAACATTGAGTTCTGACACCCTTAAAAGCTACCAAGATTTTGTGATAGAAATGAAGCTGACAGTTCTGTCAGGGATGTGAGAAGCAAAATCAGATCCAGCTAATTCCTGCAGAGATGTGCTGGCTCTATAGTGTCGTTGGTAAAATGAGCAGATATAAGTGCAAGAAAAAAGGAAATAGATATTGAGCAAAAGGATAACACTTCAGACATTACTTATAGGGTGCCAAAGTTCAACAACCACTGAAGGAAAGGAAGGGATTAAGTGTCTCCTTGGGAATCTGCTGTTCCTCACATACTAAAGAGCATGTCCTCATGTGATTTCTTTGGTACTTCCGGTAATGGAGTTATGGGTTCTTGGCACTATATAATGTCCTGCTATGAGTTTTTTTTAAAAAAATTTAAATTGAGATAACATTGGTTTACAATACTGTATATGATTTAGGGGTAAAGGTTTACAATTCCTCAGATGTAAATTCATACTGCATCCAACAACCAAAGCTCCCAGAGTCCTTTACCATAGACCATTGGGACGCTCCCCACTTTGTTCCCACCTTTACCTTCCACCCCCCTCCTTAATTTTGCAGTCATGTTATAGGGTTTGTTTGGTTATGCTTGGTCAGTTCTTTTAGTATTTGGCTTTCTTCTTCTGGCTTACTTCACTAGTATAATCCCTTCCTGTTCCATCCATGTTAAAGCAAATGGCAAGATCTCATGTTTATGTGTGTGTATGCTATATGTATATGTGTGTTGTATATAGACATATTCCATCATGTCTATATACAACAATATAATATCATGTATATGTACAACCATTTTTTCATTGAGCACATAGGCAGTTTCCATAACTACTGTAAATAATGCTGTAATGAACACAAGAGTGCATCTATTCAATTTTGAGTTAATTTTTGTGCATGGTGTAAGAGGCTGGTCTAGTTCCATTTTTCTGCATGTGGTTATCCAGTTTTCACAGCACTATTTCTTGAAAAGAACTTCCATTTTCAGGTATGTACTCTTGTTTCCTATGTCACAGATTAATTTTCCATGTAAATGTGACTATTTTGTGCTCTCAATTATATTCCATTGGTCTATGTGTGTTTTCTTATTCCAATATAATACTACTTTGATTATTATGGACTTTGTATTATCCTTCTGGAAATGTGATAATTTCGTTCCTCTTATTTTTTTTATCAAAATCACATTGGCTGTTTAGGATCTTTACTGTTCTATAGAGATTTCAGTGTTTGTTCTAGTTTTTTCAATGTTTTCTATAGAATTTGAAAGGGATTGCATTGAATCTATATATTTTTTACTTTGGAAAAAAGTAAAGATTTTGATTTTGTTAATTCTTCTAGCCCATGAGCATAGAACATCTTCCCATGTCCTTGTGTCTCCTATTTGTTTTACCTGTGTCTTGCAGTTTTCACTGAGTAGGTCTTTCAGATCCTTTGCTAAGATTAGTCTTAAGTATTTAATACGTTTTGATGCTACTGTAAATGGAATTGATTTCTTTCCTTTCAAATTCAGTATCTGTGTATAAGAATGGCACAGACTTTTGAAGTATTGATAGCATTAATTCTTTGTGTTCTTGTCCAATTTGAATTCCATTTAACTTCTCTTGCCCAACTGCCCAATGTTATGTTGCATAGCAGTGGTAAGAGGGGACATCCTGGTCATGTGCCCAATCTTAGAGGAAAATCTTTCAGGTTTCTCACCACTGAATATGATTTTAGTTATGTGCTTGCCAAATATGGAATTTATTACATTGAAATGTCTTCTTTCTACCCCAAGAAAATTAAAAGTTTTGATGATAAATGGATGCAGAATCTTGTCAATGCCTTCTCTGCATCAATGATATGAACCATATGAATTTTGTCTTTCCTTTTGTTAATATGATGAATTACATTGATTCATGTGTATATATTAATTCACACTTGCTTCCCTGAAATAAATCCACACTTGATCATTATGTATGATCATTTAATTGTATTTCTGAATTCAGTTTGCTAGGATTTTGCTGAGGATTTTTGCATTTATGTTCATCGGGATATTGGCCTTAAGTATTCTTTTTGTGTGTTGTCTGTCTTCTTTTGGTATCAGAATGTTGACCTGATAAAATGTGTTTTGGACTATTCCTTCTTCCTCAACTTTTTGGAAGAGTTGTAAAAGGACAGTTATTATTTCCTCTTTGAAGCTACAGTATAACACACTAATAAACCATCTGGTCTTGTTTTGGGGAGTTTTTTTAGTATATTTCAGTTTCCTTGGTTGTAATTGGTCTGTTCAGATTTTCTATTTCTTTCTGATTCAGTCTTGGAAGGTTGTATGTTTCTATGACTGGTCCATTTTCCCATATTTTCCAATTTATTGTTATAAAGACATTAATTATGGTCTCAATCCTCTGACTCTGAGACATCTGTTATAATTTCTCCTTTTTCATTTCTGATTCTACTTATTGGTGTGTTCTCCCTTTTCATCTTTGTAGTCTAGCCAGAGGTTGGCCTATGTTGACTATTTTTTCAAATTCAAATTTCATTGTTCTTTTAAGCTGCCTTGGTTACTTCCATGTCATACAATTCTGCCATATTTTTTATTATTTTCTTCATTCTCTTGATGCTTGTTTTTTTTACCACCCCCCCGCCAGATCCTTAAGGTTTAATTATTTTATCATATGGGCTATATTGCTACATATTTCCCTCTTTGAACTGCTTTTGCTGCATCCCCAAGGTTCTGGTAGGTAGTGTATTCACTTGTGCTTGTGCTATTTATTTTTTAACTTCTTTGATTTCTTCGTTAATCCAATAGCCATTCAGGTGTATAGCATTCAATCTCCACATATTAGTTCTTTTTCTAACTTTATTTAGTGATTGATTTGTAGTTTGAAACTATTCTGATCAGACAAGATACTTTATATGATTTTATACTTCATGAATTCATTGATTCTTGTTTTGTGATCCACGTATGGTCTATCTGGAGAAATGTCCCATGTGCACTTGAGAAGAATGTGTACTCAGCTTTTTTAGGGTGTGATGCCCCCTAAGTGTCTAGTAGATGCATCTAGTTTAATTTCTCACTTAAGGCTATTATTTCCTTGTTGATTTTCTGTCTGCTCAATCCATTTATTGATGTAAGCAGGGTGTTGAAGTCCCATACTAGTATTATGTTGCAGCCACATAGTATTGTGTTGTCTGCTTTTAGATTTGTTAATAGTTGTCACACATATTTTGATTTTCATTTGCTTGTTACATAGATATTGACAAGTTCTATATTTTTCTGATCTAGTTATTAACTATTATATAATATCCATTCTTGAATTATGTTACCATTTTTAAGTGAAAGTAATTTTATCTGATACAAGTATCACTGTATCTGTATTTCCTTTTTTCCCCCATCTCTTTGTAGGTTTATGTTCCGACAAATCATTTTGAGCCTGTGTTCCTCTTTAGAGTTCAGAAGGGTGTCCTGGAGGCAACGAAAATTTGGATTTTGTTTTCTGATCCAAAAGTCACTCTGGGGGTCTCCTTGGTGGCACAGGGGGTTGATACAACACTATGAAGCTATCCACAACCACTGTAGCATGAGTGTGATCCCTGGCCAGGGAGGAGACCCACATGGCACAGCAGACCTCTCCTATCTCACCCGCTGCTGCCCTTGGCAGTGTATTTCAGTACATCTCTCTGTTCTGCTTTCCACACTGTCTCTGGTGAATCCTCTCACCCTTTGCATTACTGGCCTCAACCCCAGCTCTTGTATGCATAAATAAATAAACCTTTAAAAAAAGTCACTCTGTATCTTTTGACTAGTAGGTTCAGCCCATTTACAATTAGAGTGATTATTGATATACGAACATTTGCTATTGCCACTTGTGTTTAAGTCTGTTCTATGAATTTATTTCTTTATTAATTTCTTGTGATTTTTCTTCACTTTAAGTAGGAATGATGCTTTTAAAGTTCTTGTAGGTAAGGTCTGATGTTTGTATACTCCTTGAGCTTCTGTTTATTTTAGAAGTCCTTTATTTCGCATTCATATCAGCAGATGAGTCTTGCAGCATATAGTATGCTTGGCTGGCTTGGTTTTAATCTTTGAGTATTTTGAATACATTATTTCATTATCTCCTTCCCTATAGGATTTTCTCAGAGAAGTCACATGTAAGCCTAATAGAGCTATCTTTATAGGTTATCTGCTTTCCACCCCTCCCTTACCAACTTACACATACATACATTCCTGCTTGAATCTTGACAGTTTCACTACTATGTATCTTGCTATAGGCCTCATTAAATGCATTCTTTTAGTTTCATGAACTTGCATATTTAATTCCTTCCCAAGGTTAGGGGGATTTTCCTCTATTATTTCCTTGAAAGACTCTGTTCCACTCTTCCCCTTTTTCCCTTCCGAAGCACCCATTATTCTTTTTTTTTTAAAAGATTTATTTATTTATTTGTTTGTTTATACAAGCACTGGGTACAGTCAGAAGCGTGGGAGGGTGAGAGAATTCACCAGAGCCAGAGCGGGGAGCAGAGCAGGCAGAAGGACCGAAGTACACTGCTGAGGGGAGCAGCGGGTGGCAGGAGAGGTCTGAGCACCATGTGGGACCCTCACCCAGTGGCCGGGAATCAAACTGGCACTGTAGAGGCTGCAGGCAGCCTTGCAACCCAGCACTAAATCGCTGCGCCACTGGGGAGGCACTGCACCCATTATTCTTATGTGGTTTTCTTAGTGGTGTTGGATGGTTCTCAGATTACTTCTTCATTTTATTTATATCTCATCACACTCTTCTTACACAAGAGTTATTAGTATATTACTATCTTTGTAATCACTAATGTGCTTCTCTATTTGTCTATTATACTTCCCTAGCTTTCTCTTGCATTCATGACCTCATTCATTGTGTACTTTATCCCCTAAATTTCTGTTATTTTCTTATTTAACATGTTGATTTTGATCTTCTGTTCATTGGTTTTATATCTGTGCTCATTAAATTATTTTCCTGAATTTTGATTTTTACTTATTTGATTAGTTTTTCTGAGTTTTTTTTTTTTATTTGACTTGTCTAACCTGAGTTTTCTTCTGTCACTTTGAGTTTTTCATTATAGTATTATTGAACTTTCTATCTGATAGGGTAACAAAGCTTTCTGCCTTTGGAGTCTGGATAGTTGTTCTCACATTGCCATTTTATGTTCTCTTGAGATATCATATTTCCATATTTCCACTTGTCATAATTTTTTCTGCCCATTGTGCTGATTGAGGTCTCCCTATATTATTATTATTATTATTAATATCTTCAGCATAATTTAAGAGGTTAAGCTATTTTAATTTTCACAAATTCATAGAATGTTCTATGGATTTGTTTGATTTTCTTTATTTTGGCCTTTTCTGGATATGTACTAGGATCTGTTTTTTAGTTTCTGAGTCAGCAGAGAGGGGGAGTTGGAAGGATTTGATATTAGTATGGATGAGTTGGGATACAGCCAGCTCCTGTTTGTGGCACCCCCAATATTCCTCCTGGAATGAAAGACTCAGCAGCCCCTTTGTTTTCAGTGTGCTCTGAAAAGTAAACAACAGATCCAAGAGGTAGAAAAGGGAAGTGGAGCCTCCCTAGTGGCTTAGGGGTTAAGTCTCAGAACTACCACCTCAATGGCCCTCTGGCAGCAAAGAAGCCTAAATTTGATCCCTGGCTAGGAAGCTAACCCACATGGCACAGCAGAGCTCTCCCATTTAATCCACTGCTCCCCTTAGCAGTGCATTTCAGTGTATCTGCCTGTTCTACTCCCCACTCTGTCTCTGGTGAATCCTCTCACCCCACCCCACACACCTCTGGCCTTCACCCTAGTTATTTACACAAAAATAAATAAAATAAAAATCTTACAATAATGGAATAATTCTTTAAAAAGAGAAAAAAAAGAAAGAGGAAGTGTAGTTCAAAATGCCTGTTGTATTATCTCTCCCAGAACCTAGCCTATGTGGAGAGCTCCAGTCCCTCCAAAGAGATTTTCCCCTCTTTCAAGAGTGTGCCTCTATATAAGTTCTGCTCTTCTTTCCCCAGGTGCCCTTACTGAACAAAGAGCCATGCCACCATTTTCCTCTAATACAGACCCCCTACCCATAAGTTCCTCTCTCTACCCACCTTCTGTCGAACGTGGCATGAGTCTCCTCAGTTTTTATCCTGTTGATTTCTTCACTGGTCCCTGCTGTCCAAGGGATAATCAATCCCACTCCTATCCCTCTGGCTCACTGCTCCAAGAGCTACAGCCAGTGAGTGCTAGAGACTATTAGTGGAGTCTCCCATGATTGGAGGTTGGGCTGTCACAGCTGATAATTGGGGGCCAGGAGTGGTCAAGCTATATGTCCTGGGTTTTCCAAGAGTCATAATGTATCTATAATGCCATTTTCCAAACAGAAATCTCAACAAGACTGGCCTCACATTTATGCTCTACAAAGGTGAGAAAGTCTGCAATGGCTGCTCTGCCCTGGGAAGATTTGGAAGCTCTGTTCTAGTAAAGCAGTCAATAATCAACAATTAGGAACTAATAAGCAAATTCCCTTTAAAGTGGTTTTTACAGCAATCACAGAAATATATTTTTATTTTCTATTATCTTTTGCTCAAAAAAAAAAAAAAAGATTGTTAAGAGTGTACACTTGGGGCCTCCCTGGTAGCACAGTGGTTGATCGCTGGGCTGTGAAGCTGCCTGCAGCCTCTGCAGCACTGGTTCGATCCCCGGCCACAAGTGAGGGTCCCACATAGCACACAGACCTCTCCTGCCGCACCCGCTGCTCCCCTCAGCAGTGTATTTAGTCAGTCTGTCTGTTCTGCTGCCTGCTCTGGCTCTGGTGAATTCTCTCACCTTCCTGTGCTTCTGACTGTACCCAGTGCTTGTATAAATAAATAAATAAATCTTTTTTTTTTTTTTTTTAAAAAGACACAACCTATGAAGCTATCCACAGCCACTGCAGCACAAGTTCGATCCCTGCTCAGGGAGCTACCCACATGGCAAGGTAGACCTCTCCTGATATGTTCACTGCTCCCCACAGCACTGTATTTCAGTCAATCTGCCTGTTCTGTTCCCCACTCTGTCTCTGGTGAATTCTCTCACCCCCCATCTCTGGCCTGTACCCCAGTTCTTGTATGCATAAAGTAAATAAATCTTTATAAATAAATAAATAAATAAATAAATTTGGGAATCACTTTTGCCACAGGAGTTATTAAGATGACAATTCTGGTGTGAAGGCTCAAATAATTTTTAGAAGCCTACTTGCAGTTTGAGTGGCTGCCCAGTTCCTACACAGTGAGAAACTGCCCTTGTTTTATGTTATAATGTTAACCAAGAAAGAAGAGAGATACAGATAAATTTGAAATCAAGACAGATTTAAATTGGATTGATGTTCTCTAAGTTTCTTCCTTCAGAGCCCTCATGTTAAGGTCAGTTGCACAAAAATCCTGAGAACTAGGAGAAAGAAGTATGATGTCTATATTTAAATACCCAGAGTGCAAGAGGAAAACCCTATTCATGTTGTATTAATATTTTCAGTAACTTTTCAGATAATATCTAGGCCTATAATGATTACAGTGTGGTTAGGAAATGAGCAGTAATGAACAGTGTTGAATCATTTCATCTTCTAAGAAAAAAATCAAGAACAAAGTCTAATGATTATCCCTAGCAAGTAAAATATTGCAGACCACAAAATGGTTTGCCATTCTAATCCATTTCAAGCATAAACAAACACATACTTGTATGCACACACATACCCCTACATGGAAACCATAGTCAAAAGCTGAAGGAGTTAATTTTGGCCTTGGAGAAAACCCGGTTTAAGCACTGGTTCAAAAGCTCTTAAATAGCAGAAAAATCAATACACTTTTATCAGACTTCAGTGTTTATAGAAGCAATACAAAACAGGATTTTGTTAAATGTATATATTACGCCAGATCAAACTGTAAGTTAAAACATCTGTGTCCAAGTTAATCTCAGATATAGCATGGAGATTATTTGAATTGTGTGTTTCCTTTAGTGACCTTTTTAGATGTGGCTTTGGGCAGGGGGACAGGCGGGGGAATAATTTTCTTAAGCTTTTAGTTGCTTGCAACAGTGCCAACAGTTGAACATAACAGCAATATTTTTTTAAGTTACCCAGATGAATAGCAAAAAGAGAAAGAAAGCCCCTTTAGTTATTTCAAGATAGTGTTGTATAGAAAATCTTAAAAAATAAATTATAGAGACAGAAATATAGGTATGTGGATCTAAGATTGCTGTAGGCTATCTATGACTTAAAATTTTCAATTAAAACCACTTTTATGAGCAATAATCACATTCTAGAAAGGCATACACAACTTGCTAGTGAATTATACTACTTCCTTGATGAAATGAACCTTAAAGCATAAGCAAATATAACGTACTTAGTTTAGTTTAACATGCACTGATGTTTTTTAAGACAATAAAGTGTTACAGAAAATGTCTTATAGAAAGTCCTTAGTTCTTGTTTGGAGGAGACAAGAAAACAAGAACTGAAGTTGATGGAAGCTTTCTTTTTTTAGATATGTTTTTAAGGGATCAGACATCTGTAAATCAAATCCATTTTGATTGAAACAATAAATTTGATTCAATTCTGAAATTTCATTTCAAAAGTGTAAGAGAGAAATTCATGGGACACCTCAAAGTAAATGACAAGCCTGGTCTCTGAAATATGTCAGGAACACATTAACACCATGTAAAAATAACAGCAGAGCCAAACCAAAGTCACAACGGCCAAATGTCCTGAAAACAGGGCTCTAGAAAAGAAATTCGTTGATCTAATATTAGTTGAATCTTTGGTAAGTAACAGACACTTCATACTATTAAATTCCCTTAATATTTTTGGTGTAGCAATGCTATTCTTTCTTTGCTTAATTGATTATATTCTGGGCAAGAGATATGGACCCAAGATTAGGAAAATTTAATCATAGATGCTACAAGTAAAACAGAAACATTCAACTATCTTCAAATAGTAATTGAATACATTGTGGCCAGGTTCTGTTCTAAGGACTAGAAATAAAACCACAAGCAAAATAAAACACCTGACTTTATGGAGTCTATTTTCCATGGAGAGACAGGATACACACACACACACACACACTCACACCATACACACACACTCACACTCACACATCAATACATGTATAAAATATCTGTAAATGTTTCATATATTATATATGTGTGTATACAATATATATGCATATATATGTGTGCTATGAAGCTAGGAAAAACTCTGTTGAGGTGACATTTGAGTAGAGACCTAAATAAAAGGAATAAAAGGAGGAAGAAAGTCAAATGGATGCCAGTAGAAAGAATATTATTCCACACATAAAACACAAGACCATTGAAGCATGAGCTTGCTTAGTTTTGCTTGAGGAACTTCAAAGGGATTCATAGGGCTGGAGGAGAATGACAAAGTTGGGTAGAGGAAATAATTAAGGTGAGTGAGGTAACTCAGATCAGATCTATTCAGCCTTGGGTATTCTGCTGATAATGATGAAAAGCTATTGGAAGGTCTCAGCAGCCTAGCGTGTAATAAAGGTTCAATAAAGATTTACTGAATGAATGAAAGGATGGATGAATATATGATATCATGATGACAGTCTATTCTCCAATAAAAACATATTCACCATTAAAGCTTTATCCCTTTAATTAAAACCCTTTTACTTTGAAAAATTAATGTCAGCCATAGCATAATTTTGTCACTTTAAGTTATCAATGTGTTTCATGAATTAGGTGACTAAAAGACTCCCCAATAAGCAGAAATCAGTTTTCATAAATGTCTGGATAAAAAGAGCTCTAGGGGGCAAGATAACTAAAATCTTAAGAGTGGAGGAGTAATAATAGAGAATTGGGAGAATACTACTAAAAAGGAAAGTGGGAAGACAATAATGATGAATTCTGCCTATATTGACCCCCCAAAGGCCAGTCCATGATGATACCTATCCACACCTGCAACATATTTTTAGTGCCCACTCTACATCAGAATCCAGTTTTCCTAGATTAAGAGCTCGGTTATCTGCTCTATATTACTGTTATTGTCTGGTTACAGAAAATTGGTTATGGTTCCACTTCTAAAATGTAATATTACAAAAAAGTGAGTGCTTTTTATTTAGACCTGGCTAATATTGGGACTTTGGAGGTTGGAAAATAGTCTTAAATTTCAGTATATGAAAAGTTTGTTCTGAATTAATAAACATCTCTTGGACTGTCCAGTTCACTAGCAAAAAGGAAAGGATCTCACTAGGGAGATGTGATTCTTTTTCATCTTTTAGAACAGGAAGTCAGCTCAATCCTTTCTATGACAGGTCATGTTAGCAGAACCTTTGTCACAGGACTTAATAATATTAAGTTCATTTTATAATTTGCAATAATCTTCTTCATTCTCAAGATGTTAAATGGTAGTTTAAAGATATCTCTATCAGGAAATGAAACTGAATTTCAATTCATGACTTAAGGCAAGTAAACAGAATAAATTGAAATTAATTCTTATGTGGAACAATTCAAAAACACTCATTTCCCCTAGCATACATATATTATTGTTCTTCTATTTTAAAATAATTTTGGTTGACTATTCAAATTACACAGACTTATTTTTGAGAGTACATATTTTCATGACTAAATTGCCTATATTCAACAATTAAAATATTAGAAATAATATTTAATATGGGGCCGCCCTGGTGGCACAGGTGATTGAGCACAGCACTGTGAAGCTGTCCACAACATTTGCAGTGCCAGTTCGATCCCCACCAGCCATGGAGATACCCACATGGCGAGGCAGACCTCTCTGGCCTCACCCACTACTCCCCTCAGCAATGTATTTCAGTCAGTCTGGCTGTTCTGTTCCCCACTCTGTCTCTGGTGAATCCTCTCTCCCTCCCGCACATCTAGCCTGGACCCTGGTTCTTGTATAAATAAAAGAAATCTTTAAATATATATATTTAATGTTATCTTCCAGTTATATTTTATCTCTTGATTGATTAATTGATATATTATATCAATGTATAGTTATTTGTCTGTTCATTGATCTTCTGCCTTGTTCTACATAGGATTTGGAAGGGACACTTCTTACTGCTTTTAAATGTCATGTATAGCAGAGTGGAATCCATGTCTCATAAGCAAGTATTCTTATACATTACTTTAAGCTATGCCTATTTTCAATGAGTATCTACGCTAAACTCTGTGATATAGATTGCCATTGGCCAAAATGGAGATGTGGTATGCCCTATTTTCAGTACCAACCCTCTAATTCAGAGGGTAGCAAACTCTGAATTATAGCCCTGGGATCAAATCCAGCTACCACCTGTTTTTGCAAAGAAAGTTTTACCAGAACACAGCCACACCCATTTGTTTTTATATTGTCTACAGCTGCCTTTGTTCTACAAGAGTAAAGTTGCAACACAATGATTACAACAGAGATTATATGACTTGAAAACTTAAAATATTTACAATCTGGTCCTTTACAGAAAAAGTCTGCTGACAACTCCCCAGCCCTCTCCCTCATTTAAATCAAAAAAGAAAAATACCATATATGTGTACAAATATCCTCTCTTCTACCTTTATCTTGGCTTGGTTAGGATGTTAATTGTCATAGTATGAGTTTCCAAATCAGTAAGTCCATAATAAGTTATTAGGTGTTTATGAACATACTACTGTTTTGTTTAGTGTTGCTTTTTGTTTTATGTATCCTCATTTACAGGTATATCGTCAAGGCACTGAGGTAAGAGAGACATGAAGTAAAAGCAGTCAAGTAAAAATAGTTATGATTTGGACAATAATCTAGAAGCACCAATAAGATGTACCCAAGCTCCTGCTGTGAAATTTTGAGGAGTTAAAGCTCCAAGTACATCTCTTTCAGTGTCCTCAAATGACCACTTCTTATTTGCTATAACTTCTTGATATCAACTCTCCACAAGTCTGTTTTTCAGATCATATTCTAAAATAATTGAGTGCTTTCAGCATCACAATTGATTCTATGGAGTGAGTACAGCTTTCATTAGAATGCAGTTACAAGTGGTCCTTTCCTTAACAATGAGAGAAATCATAGTAGTTTACCAACAATGACTTTCCTTGAATACATCCTAGAGCTAAAATAGCAAGACATACAAGTATACCAAATTCTAAAGAAGTGATAAGACTTTAGGAGGAGAACTGAGAGGCTATTTCATATTTTCCATAGTGTAGGATGAAGATGTGACTGCTTATACACAGCTAAGAAAAAAATAGCTAAAATTTTAACAAGTCTTTGAAGTCTGATGGTGAGATAGCATGACAGAATAACTGGAACCCAGATAAGAGGAGAGTCTTCACTGACAAGCAAGCTCTTCCACATTCGGGTCCACTCAGTGTTCACGAGAATGAGAAAGACAGGACAGAGGATAGGAGAGACCCCCTTCACTGATACATGCATGCAACAAGTGGTAATCACCTGCTACCTGGAAAACAAGCATTAAACCTTACTCCCTTCCCTGCATCCTTCACTAAAAATCAAAGGCCTTAAATCACTCAGAGGGATAGGAAATGCTTCAGCTTTAAGAACCAAGGCAAAGATCGATCCTTCCAATATACCTCCACTGGAATCTCAAATTCACTGTGTCCAAAATGCACCCAGCTACTTCTTCACAAAACCTCTACTATATTCCCTAACAATGAATGGTGCTATGATCCACTTATCATGAATCATCTCTTCATTCCTTAAGGTGAAATTGTTTATTCTCCCTAAGTATCTCTCAGACATAAAGAGGGGAGCCTTCATTCTCTGTTATCTTCTCCAAGATTATTCCAGCAGTTTCCCAATTAATACCAGTGTTCAGTCCCTTCACTTTCCCCTCAAACAATATTTATCAATTTCTGTTGCTTCTTAAAATGTTTCAATCTCTCCATATCATATAAGATGATGTCCAAATTCCTCAGTGTGGCAAAAAATACACCGACCCATCTTTCCAAATGCATTTCCCCCAGGGCTCATCCAGAACCCTATGTGCCAATCACACAGAATGAATTACTATCCGAACCTGCAACCTTTTACACCCCAATGCCTTAGGTCAGTTACACATCCTGGAATGTTCTTTCCTGCTTTTTCTACCTGAAATACCTGCAGTCACAATTTAAGATTCAGCTGACATGTCTCCTCTGTGAAATCTTCCCTGAGCATTTCTCCCTAACCCTGGAATGCTACATTTTATCTTCCCTGCTTAAGCTGTTGACACCTTGGGATTTGTGTCTATTAGTAACTTCAACCAATTTCACAATAGATGTATTGAACATGATAAATGTCCAAATTGTTTGTTGACTAAATTTAAGTCTGAAATGAAGGTTCAAACATGAAACCATTTTTCTCCACATCTCACCTTCAATAAGTGATTAAATGCTAAAATGACTAGTACTACCAATGGGACTCAGCACAATTCTCCAATTTCTCTTGAACTACATTCTTTTATTTTTATTTAAAAGCTCTAAATATGGCACATATTAAAAAAAAAAAAAACTAGCAACAACAAATGTTGGCGAGGTTGTGGAGAAAAAGGAACTCTCCTGCACTGTTGGTGGGAGTGCAAACTGGTCCAACCACTATGGAGAGCTGTGTGGAGATATCTGGACCTACTAAACATAGAGCTTCCATATGGTCCAGCAATTCCACTCCTAGGTATTTACCCAAATGACACAGAAACATCAACTCCAAAGGGCACCTGTACCCCTATGTTTATAACAGCACTATTTACAATAGCTAAGCTTTGTAATCAACCCAAATGCCCAAAAATAGATGACTGGATCAAGAAGATGTGGTCCATATACACCATGGAATATTACTCAGCATTCAAAAAAGATAAACACATGCAATTTGCAGCAACATGGATGGCGCTGGAAGGGATCATGCTCAGCGAAATAAGCCAGAAAGAAAAAGAAAAATATCGGATGGTCTCACTCATAGCAGGAATCTAGAAAACTTAAATAAGGGACCGGGAAAATGAATATCTATAAGAAAGTGAAAATCATAATCAACAAACAACTATGAACTAGAGACACTTTATGAGGGGTGAGGGGCGGGGGTGAGGGATTGGGGTCAAAATAAATGGGTTGCAATTGTTTGGGATATATAAAAATAAAATTAAAAAAAAAGCTCTAAATGAGACTTTAGGAAAGTGGGATGAAGTCTTCCATTCCATTTACAGAGGAGAAGAGAAATCCCTGACAAAGGCTTTTGCAATATTTTATTTTGCAAATCCAGCCTTGGATATGTAGATGTGTTCCATCATAGTATCAGGGCATTGCTAGAATTATGTAACAAGCTGCTTTTACCTACCTAGGTAAAGGTTTTGTATCATGAAGTCTCATGCATTTGTGAGTAATTTCTGAAGGGTATTGTATTCAGTGATAGTATTCCTGAGCCCAAACAAAGTAAGTGATTTTTGAGAAAGAACAATGTGGTAATAATCACCATTTAATTTCAAATGTTGCATATTTGTTTCAACAAATTTCAAAACATTTTCCAAGGGATGTTAAAGAAAGTCACCAAGTATGTTTAACAAAACAACATATGGAATGCTAATTTTGTTGTGATGCTATACGCTAATACAGCAAGAAACAGATTTTTTGTAAAATCAGCAGATTTGCAAACACTAATTAAGAAACATTGAGAACTATCAAGGTCAACTTAAAAATCCATTTGAAAACAAATATTACTTGTCTTGTTAGTTCTAGTAATTTCTCACTAGGGATTTAATGTGCGTCAGCAAACTTCCGCTATATAACTTCTGCAGTGAAGGTAAATAGATAAAGGTTTACTTTTAATTTTCAATACCAAGTCAAAAAGTGAGGTTTGTAGGGCTGGGTAAAAATAGCTGATTTGCCTCTGTCAGTATAATCTCTACTCAGGAATCTAAATTCCTTGTAGTTTAGGATTACCACTTATGCTCTATCATCCTTAGACTTTACAGGAGTTCTGTGTTTGCCATGAGGGATAGTCTCTGAGACTTAACTCTGTGTGATACAGATTCTCTGCCCAAAAAGAGTAAGTAGCCCAAAGAAAGTAGTTTTATAAGATACACATCAATACTTCCCTTAGCCCTGTGGTCATTTCTTTTTCTGCCTATCGACTATCATTGTTTGCAATATCCTTCCACCTAAAAAGTGGGGAAATATATCTATGAAATATGTATGCATGCATGTATTAAACCCAAGTAGTCTGATTCCACAGTCCATAACACTATACTCCTTTTTAAGTATTCATTCATTCATTCAATAATCATTTACACAACACTTGCCAATTCCTCAGAAGAGACCTATGAGACAAAAGTTCATGTGCAAGTTGTTGATTAAGGAAGTGCCCTGAGAGGAAAAAAATTAAAGGAGTTAGGAAAAGTAAGATAGAGAAGGGGAAGAAGATAAACATGGGTGTGTTTAATGTCAGGTGTCCCGGGCTGTGAGAGCTAGTGGAGTTAGTATATTCAGATCAAGGCAAAGGAATTGGGATTTCCTGCACCATTCACTAGCTGCACTCTGCTAGGGCTGTAAATTTGCATGTCAAATGAAGAGGTTCTAGTAGTTCTAATTTACTAGTTTCTAGTAAAATTGAAAGTTTAGCTCTCTGAAGAAAGTTACAATTTCAAGCTGGTAGAGACTAGTGTATAGAAGCAGGGGATGGATATACAGAATGGTAAAATGGGTTCAAGGTGATTTGAGTAGAGCACCAGCAGAATCTACTGTGTGTAAAACAATAAAATGAGCACTTTAAGAAGAGAAGTAAATAAGACTAATATATTTTTCTTCAAAGAGTTTATAGTAAAACCCAGGTGTGTGTAATTTCTATAGAATAGATTGTGATAAACACTATAAGAGAGTATTAGTATTAGAGAGTATCTTACCAATAAATTGCTAAGAAATTGGGAAGAAGAGAACATCCATACAAATATTCTTTTATGCCCTGGCTGAGGGAACCATCAAAAATAATTAAACAAGTAACATTTGACATGGGTGTTGTATGAGTGGCAAAATTTGGGGAAAGTCTTTAGTGCAATAAACCTATATGGGCAATCACCAGAGGTTTGATGGTACAAGGCATTTTCATAATCAGATCATGCTCACCAACATTGTGCATCTGAATATAATGGGATTCAAGAGAGTTTTAAAAATGCATATCTTCAGGACCCATCCCAGACCCACTGAGCCATGTACCCCAGGGATGGGGTCCAGAAGTCGATGTTTATCAAGGTGTAAAGGTGACTCAGAGGTATATTCAAGATGAAAGGACATTTGCTCACCACCACCTGGTCTCAAGTTTGCTGCATATGTTCTAAGCCACCTGTGAACCTGCTTCTGTCCAGCGCCACACTTTCCTACTCCCTCACTTGAATGAGTATCAGCAAGGTATGAAAGAGGAGTGTGGACAAGAAAGGGGACAATCATGCTGGACAGCAGCCTTTTGTAACCAACAAGCTTGAGGCTCAGGTTATACACAGTTTCATGAGGCATATTCATTGAGAAAAAAATGACTGAGGAAATATTTCATTAACTAGAAGGGAGGACCTGGACCACTATGGAGGCCATCCTTGTACCTATTTCTAGAAATTTCTAGAAGCTCTTGATTTATTCCTTCTTCCTTGCTGACATTGCCAGCTCCAGGGAGCTCTCAAATACCCACATTGCCTCAGAAAAATGATATGCTAATCATTTATGCCAATAGAGGATGAGGATAGGCAGCACCTCTTTAGTTTGTTCTATTTTAAAGATTTATTTATTTATGCATACCAGAACTAGGGTACAAGCTAGAGGTATGGGGGGTAAGAAGATTGACCAGAGACAGGGTAGGGAACAAAAAAGGCAGACTGACTGAAGTACACTGCTGAGGGGAACAGCAGGCAAGTCAGGAGAGGTCTGCTGCGCCATATGGGAAGTTTGCATCTTAACCCTTTGTGCCACCAGGGAGGCCCAGCACCCCTATAGTTTCAAAATCAAATATGAAATTCTGAATGATTCAGAAGTGACCATGAATATATATAAAAGTATGCTTTATGAAAGAATAGTATAGTTTAAGGTGGGCAAGATAGGCAGAGAGGAGCATGGAAGTATGACTTTGGAGACAAGCATCCTAGGTCAGGCAAGAAACCATTAGGCCTGGGAGTGAAATAAACACAGCCTGAGATTTAGGTAAGTGTCTCTGGCAGGTACACAAAATAAACTAGAGAGAAGGCATTATGGAAAAAGAAATCTCTAACTACTCAGAAACAGAACTATGGAATGATAGAAAAATATAGAAGAAATTTTGGAGATAAAACAGACAAATATTTGGCTAAGTAAATATAAGGAACATTTTTCTTAAGACTGTAGCCATCAACAACAAATGTGATAAACCTCTTCTCAAAAGCATTTTTTTAGCTGAACCAGAAAATTCACTTTTTTTTTAAAGATTATTTATTTATACAAGCACTGGGTACAGTCAGAAGCGCAGGAGGGTGAGAAAATTCACAAAAGTCAGAGTGGAGAGCAGAGCAGGCAGACTGACTAAGTACACTGCTGAGCAACGGGAGCAGTGGGAGGCAGGAGAGGTCTGGGGCCATGTGGGACCCTCGCCCAGCGGCCGGGGATCAAACTGGCACCGCAGAGGCTGCGGGCAGCTTCTCAACCCAGCGCTCAACTGCTGCGCCACAGGGAGGCCCAAAAAATTCATTCTTATCCTCAAAACAAGGGTCATTAAAATTATCCACACAGCAAAACACACTATGTAGAAATTGCAATCATCCAAATGTTGTTTAATCAAGAAAGGAATTTTCAGCTGAAAAAATAAATACATTAATAAATAAAATAAATACATTTAAATAAAGTTTTATTTAAAATAATTAAAATCAGGTAAAAATTTTTAATTAAAACAATGATGCTTAATTCTCAAATTTATAATAGAAAAGTACTGAAACATGGACTAGTTAAATGATTCCAAGACTTTAAGATAAGTACATGTAATCACAAGTATACTTAGCCCCTCACAAAATTAGCAGTTTATAAATTAACATAGTATTAATAGACATGCCACTAAATTATTTAGCTCTGTTGTTAGGTTTAGAGAAACAATTAACTGTAAGCGTCAGACAACTTATGACTGGCTCATCATTTATAAAAAGTATCTGCATAGTTTTTATAATTTAATAAGAATAAATATTCATTGAGTGCTTACTATGTAATAAGCATTATTCTCTTTACATGCTTTCTATCATTTATTGCTGAGGTACAGCAAATTAAATGAATTTTCCAATGTTACATAGCTTATAGGTATCAGTCAGGATTCAAATCCATATCTGCCAATTCCAGAGCTAGAGTTCAAAGTACTAAGAAAGTCTCTTCTTACACTGCTTTTAAATTTACTCTTCTTAAAAATTATTTGTGGCAGCCATTATTATCACCATTTTACAGCTGGTAACACAAGACCCAGAAAAGTTAAGTATCAAGTCCAGCAAGAGCCTATCAGGAAGAGCTAACCTGAGTTATCTGAGTCCCAGGGAAGTTCTGTTCTACCACCTGCACAAGGGTTCTTCTCATTGGGGGCATCCTTAGTATTTCCAAAACATACCAATACTTTCTAGGAAAGAAAGAACTTTTGAAACATAGCCTACTAGATAGCATGATATGTGCACATGCGCATATACGCAAGTACACACACACACACACAAATAATGTGGAAGCTTACTAAACATGACAGTTCCACTTCTAGTTAATGATATATTAACCTCTGTGTGTGTGTCTACATATATATAGATATGTATAGATACATGTTTCAGAAAGAACTGAGAGTAACCATCTGAACTCGTTGTGATTTCTGGAAATCCACAGAGGAATTATCATGTGTAGGGTAAAGAAAATATCAGGCTTTTCTGCCCTTCCGCCATCAGGATAGATGATGGATCCTTGTCCTGAATGCATGACTGATGGCGGGCACCTGGAATAGGGTGTGGGCATAGGTAGATGGGATTCAGCTGAGCTAAGACTGTGCTTTTAAGGGCGGCGTCACGGGGGGACGCCAGCAGCAGTAGCAGCAGCAGCAGAACCAGAACCTGAAGGAGAAGCCGAAGCAGAAGCAGAGACCACCAGAGAGCCCAGATAGAGTGAAGACTTGCTGGGGGCTGGGAGGTCTGCCAGTCTCCCAGCCCCCCAGCCAGCACCCCTGCCTGCCATATGCCTGGTGAACCCCAAATAAAAAACCTGCAAAACTACTGAGGACTCAGACTCCTCCTTTACCCGGTCTGCATGGGATCAGAAAACCTGCACTGTGTCCGTCCTACCTTACATCATGTTATTACAAAACTTAATCATCTTAATAAAGAACACATTAAACATTTATGATGTTATTAAAAAAGGGCTGCATTGTTCAATTTTGACTTCTCAGGTCTATTTTACACTAGGCAATATCTCAGAGACAACATCAATCTAGAGAACAATTATATGGATTTTTCTAACTAGAGGCCTTTTGTGTTATTCGAATGTTATTTTTCTAAAAGATGTATTCCTTAGTTAATTCATAGTTGTTCCCTAACTTATGGCTGTACTTCCAATTCATCTCTTTCATTAAGGTGCCAGTCTCATTTTGGTTTTTTTGTTTGTTTTTTAAAGATTTCTTTATGCATGCATTCAAGAACCAGGGTACAGGCCAGATGTGCGGGAGGGTGAGAGGATTCACCAGAAACAGAGCAGGGAACAGAACAGGCAGACTGACTGAAATACACTGATGAGAGGAGCAGCGGGCCAGACAGGAGAGGTCTGCTGGGCCATGTGGGATTCTCACCAGCTGGCCAGGATTGAACTGGTGCTGCAGAGTCTGCGGACAGCTTCACAGAGCTGCACTCAAGTGCCTGCGCCACCAGGGGAGGAGGCCCAGCCCTCATTTTGAAGAGACAATGTATAGCATGAAAAAAGGTAAACCCAGAAACATTGCAAAGATTTTTTTTTCCCTAGCAGCAATTTTTATTTATTTATATATATAGTTCACCCGTGAACTATCACCATAGTTCTTTGTACTTTTCCTTAGCCTCTTTTGATCCCTCTCCCTCCCCCTCCCTTAACACTGCAAGGAATTTTATAAAATCTGGAACACAAACACAAAGGTAATTATTATCTATGTGATTACTTCCATAAAATATTGTTGCAAGTTTATAAACATTGTTTGTAGATATTTTTTAATGCATTTTGGAAGTAAATTAGCACAGATAATTCATTCCCACTCTTCAGGAGAACTGCCAGAACCATCTCAAATCTGGATATGGAATGACAAATGTGAGCTCAGCTAGGTGCAAAGTTTGCAATCAGTCACAGCCACAGCTTCATAGAAACAGAAATCAGCATTTCCCAAATCCTGTGATTAGGTCAGTAATTGTCAAGTCCCTGAACCAACTGGTGAATATAACTATGATGGATTCAGGAAGAGAGGAGGTGGGAAGTGGTGTGAGAAAGGCTATACTTAAACATAATTTTCCCTTTTCCTTCTGTGCCTTTGGGGAAAGTGTGATGGAAGACATTGCTGAGATAGTAGCCTCTGTGTTTGGGCAAAGTTCTAGGTTATCATTTATGTATCCTTTTTGCACTTTGATCTTAGTCATGCCGATAAAGAAAATGAGAGCAACTCAGGCAAACAGGCAACGCATGGTAATCGTGACAGCTGAACATGGGGTTGAACAGTTCCATCTGGCCTCGCAGGCCATCACCAGACCCTGTGTGATCTATTAGCAATCTGAGCCCAGGTGCAAAGGCCTCGGCTCACCAAGACAGCCCCAGCCATTAACTGATTTAAGTATTGGGTAACTTATGAAAAAGCATGCAGCATGAACATCAGTCAGGAAATGGTTACAAATTAGAAAAAGAAAGAGGAATCAAGGGCAGAGAGGCCTCTTATGCCACAGTAATAAAAGCCAACTTCCTCTTTTCCCTAATTTCAGAACCACAGAGTAGAATTCTCAACATATGAAATTCCTTACAAGTCACAGGCTGCACTAAACCACTGCCTGTCCCCTTCAATGTACTCATAGTACAGTCACACAGAAACAGATGTTACCGCTCTGCTATCATGCTATTAAGGGAAAGTGTCAGTGTGACATAGGAAATGGTGACCTATGACCTCTCAAGCACAATTCTCAAGCACCTCATTGATGCTTTTGTTCTCTAGACAATCTGAATCCTTAACATTTGATAAAGCTCTCCATGAGCTCATGTAGCTCATGTTGATCATGTAACTAAAATTTAATGATTCTGGTAAATTTTATATGAGCTGAAAGTGGTCTCACAGCTTGCAGACCAGGTGTAATGCTGACCTGAGAATCCTCACTCATTTCATTCTTTCCCAGACTGGCTAACTAAGCACCACTGTACAGCAACTTCCTGGGCTAGGTTAGAATTACTCACCCTCTTATCTGTGTTCTTTAGATTATTTTTACACATCTCTATTACACCATTCATCCTACCAGTAACCATCCCTATTTATACTTGCCTTTCCAACCAGACTATTATTACAGACAGAGATTATGTCTTTTGCTACTTCATATCTACCAAACTTAGTACGTATGTTGCTCCACTGGTGAAAATTCAGTGAATGAACGAATATACTTATCAGTATTTATTATTACCTAGCACACTATATATTTATTTCTGTTTTAGAGTATATGCTTCCTCATGATTTAATGAAACCATTTCTGATTACAAATATTGAGAGCAAGAACTTTAATATGTTTTAAATTCTTACGTAAGTATAGGTTGAATATATTTATAGAGGTGATTGTATTCAGCCTAGAAGTCAATTCTTTCACTCCAATGAGATAGCATATTCTGAGGGAAAACAAGTAACATTTTATTTTAACATAACAAATTGTCTGTTATGCCAGAAAGCAGCATTTCAACACAAAGGCCAGAACCCTCACTAAGGATTTAACCAAAGAAAGTAGAGGGTGAATTGAGGGGAACTGTGGGGGTGGGAAATAGGAGAACAATCCATAAAAACAAAAGTGACCCAAAAGCAGCCCTAGAGAACAATCAGAAGAGGGTCCCAGGAGGATCTATTAGCCAACGAGTGTGCCCGTTTGAATTGAGAGAGTTTAGTGAGGCACGGAACAGGTCATATAGGAGGGAAAAAAAAAAAAAAACACAGAAGGGACAAGAAAAGGAAACAGACAAAATCAAAATTAGCAAAAGAGAAATTAAGTAGAAAGGAGAGTGAATCAAAAAGAATTTGTTGCCTGATTAACAGAAAACTAGTAATGTAATAAATGAGTTCCAAGGAAAAAAAGGTGAAATGTGTGTGAATCTGGCAAAACATCTAGAGCACACCCTGTAAGACAGCAACAGAGCATGAAAATTATGGAAAAAGGAAAAAGAACAATGACTATGCTGGCTAGGGAGAACTTTCTAAGTAAATTGAAAATGGAAGCCAAAAAAAATACTAGTATACTTGAATTTGTATGTCATGTTAAAATAACTATTAGCAAATTTTTCTCCACAACATATGGTCACATGGTTCTCAAATAAGTCTTTATTAATTTTAAGTCTTAGGATAAGACCCCTGTATGGGCATTGTTATTATAATAAATGCCACAACCTAAGGTAAAAGGCAGCTATCCTGCATCCAGTAACAATAAACAGTTTTTCATTGACAATGTCTCTGTTCCTGCCTTTCTGTTCAAGAAAAGAAGAGATAGATGGAGCAGAATCTATCCCTGAATGCAAATACAGCCCCCTAAAAGACTAATGATTGAAGAGAAGATGTAATGTGATTATTGATGAAAAGATGAAATCTGGAAACCAACTATGATAGGAATATTTAGTACCATTAGCAACTCCTATGACAAGACAAACCCTCCTCATAGAAAAACAAACAACCAATACCAGAAGAGAATATGTAAGATAATGATATCCGATAAAAGGTATGGAAAGACTCAAAGGCACAGATAAAATCCAAGATGATTTAAATTCAATTATTGGCTAGTAGGGCCACTATGATAAAAACCAAGTTTTGATTGTGGACAGTCATCCTGAACTATTGTTTGTAAACACTCCCAACTGTTCTCTCATCTTCAGTGCCTAGCCTTTGCAATTTCACTTTGACAACAAAGTCAGAGTAGTTATTATCCTAACAAATCAACCAAATTGGGTTATCACCTGCTTAAAATATTTAGTAGTACTCCAAATCCTATAGGAGAAGTCTAGACTTCTAGAATGGCAATGAAAATTTCTCTGTATCAGACCCCAATTTACTTTTCCAATGTTATCTTCCACTACTTTCCTCCTACCTCATCATTTTTACCAGTATGCTAGACTCTTCAACATTTCAGGAAAAAACATGTATGTTCTGACATTCATACTGCCTCTTCAGGCTATTCCCAAACCTACAATTCACTTTCCACAACTCACACACCAAAATCACACTTATCTTTCAAGGTTATGCTCAAATATCTTTTATTTAAATGGAACTTTCCTTGACTCACAATGCTTGTTCTTGCTTATGCCTTTGTATCATTCTATTAATGCCTAATTGCACCGCCACTGGAAACTTACAATGAGTTATGTGTGTACAAATTTACAATTGAATAATAAACTCTTTGGGAAGAGGTACACTGTCTTATCATTTGGGTGTTTTCCTTAAGGGAAAGTTACAACCAGATGCTTGCATTTCTTTAATATTTAAATTTAAAGTTAGTGTTCATTCCAAGGCTAAGTAGTGTTTGTTCTTAATTATTACAAAGATTTCTATTTTCAGAATGGAATAACATGTTCTATTCATAATTTATTAATCAAGTCTATAGAATGTCAGATCACCAGACCAAATATCAAGTAACAATCCAAACAGGAAAGTAATACTGAATGTCATATTCACAACAGGCAGCATGGATGTTAGTAATTTAAAATAACAATTTCTTCACAGAATGCAATTCCAGGGCAAGAAAAAGAGTGCCCAAAATAATTTGGTATCTATTATATATGACTGGAATTGTTATAGAAATATGAGTCTCTTCTGTTTCAAGGCGGTCTCAAATATGACCATGGCAATAATCTACACAAAGAGAATTGAGTTGGTGGAAAGATTGAGAAACCTAATATTTACATTTAACTTGTCTTGTGAATTACCAAATTTTCAAAATTGATAGAAATTAAACAAGATAGGGCCTCCCTGGTGATACATGCGGTTGAGCGCAGAGCTGTGAAGCTGTCCGCATCCTCTGCAGTGCCAGTTCAATTCCCCGCCGACCAGGGAGATACTCCCATGGCGCAGTAGACCTCTCCTGTTTCGCCCGCTGCTCCCCTCAGCAGTGTGTTTCAGTCAGTCTGCCTGTTCTGTTCCCCACTCTGTCTCTGGTGAATCCTCTTACCCTCCTGCATCTCTGGCCTGTACCCCAGTTCTTATATAAATAAATAAATCTTAAAAAAAAAGAAATTAAACAAGATCATTTCTTTAGGTTTTAGAGTAGTGGACTAATAGAGTCTAAGAACCCACAGTTTTATTAACAACTCATCCATATTATTTTATATTTGTGTAGATCGACACACAAATCATAAAATATGATTCTTCCCTTCAAGAAGTTCAGAGTATATATAGAGTAGTAGAATTAGCACATGTGAAAGAGTAAATTATTAAACAGTATGAAACTGAGGTGACTAAATTAGATTCACTCTACAAGTTGTAGAAAACAAGAACAAAAGGTGAAAATGAGGCAAAATAATTAAACATTGAGGTAACACAGATAATAAAAAGTTTACCTGTAAGAGTTTTTCCTAAAAGAATAATCATATGTGCACAAAGTTGCATATACAAAGCTATATGTTAGCATAAAATGGAAATGATCTTGGCCCAATACAGCTTTAGTTAACAAGTTATGCAACAGCCACAAATAAAATATTATAAAATGATTGAAAACAATCCTTTCATAAGTATATATGTGCGTGAATGAAAAATGATAACAGAATGTGTAGAATATTTTATAAAACTAATTATGAACATAAAAATGTAAAATTTTAGAGTTTACCTCTAATCTTTGAATTAAGGAAAACATTTCCTTCTTTTCTTTTCTTTATTTCTATGTACATTTTTATGAAAACATGTATTTTTGTGATAATAAAAATAAACACTAAAAGATTTTCTTAGTACTTCAGAGCAATCTGGCACTCAAAGTCAAAATTCCCTCTCTCTCTCTGTATCAAAAGAAGATCTAATAAGATTAAGTGTCCTTGAAAGAGTTTTCAAATAAATAAAATGCTCTGTTAAAAAGAAAAACATAAAAGACACAGCCATCACAACTTCTTTCAAAAGGTACAATAGTTCATTTTGTGTCAATTTTCCTAGGCCACAGGTGCCCAGATGTATGGTAAGCATTAAACTGAATGTATCTGTGAGGATGTTTCTGGATTATATTAATATTTGAATATATAGGCTGAATACAGCATTTTCACCTCCCTAATGTGGGTAACACTCTTCTAGTCAATTAGGGACCTGACTAGAACAAAAATTCTAAGTCAGAGGGAATTTCACCTACTTGACTGTTTGAGCTGGGACATTGGGCCTCTCCTATCTTTAGACTAGAACTTATACCGCTGGTGTTTCTAGGTCTTCATTTTGTTGTCAATTGCAGATCTTGGAACTTCTCAGTCTCTATAATTCTGTACACCAATTCTTCATTTTATATTATATATATGCAGTATATACATATCTATAGATAGGTGGTAGACAGATGATTTAGACAGAAGATAGATAGATATTCTATAGCCTACTAGTTCTATTTCTCTGTAGAACCATGACTAATACAGAAGGAACTTTTAAAAAATATGTTTAAAGAAAGTTAATCTCATAGTGATATAGGATAAACTTAAGCTGCAGTTGGGAAAGGCTAGAAGTTAAGACTCCAACCAGAAGGATGCTATAGAAAGTGAAACAAATGAATGGGAGGATGGCCTGTGGTGGAGTCAGTGGTAAAGGGCAGCTGATGGTGGTCAGAGAATCAATAGGATGGAGTTTTACAGTGCCTTGGAAGAAGTTACTTCTCCTTTCTCTCTCTCTCTCTCTTTTTAGAGATTTATTTATTTATTTTTACAAGAACTGGGGTAGAGGCCAGATTCGCAGGAGGGTGAGAATATTCACCAAAGGCAGACTGGGGAACAGAACATGCAGACTGACGAAATACACTGCTGAGGGGAGCAGCAGGAAAGATAGGAGAGGTCTGCCGTGCTATGTGGGACCCTCGCCGGCCTTCTGGGATCAAACTGGCACTGAAGAGGCTTCACAATGCAGTGCTCAACCAGTTGCCTGTGCCACCAGGGGACGCCCGACTTCTCCTTTCTAAGCTTCTGACTCTTCATCTGCAAATGAGTTGTATAGACCAGAAATGCTCCCCAGTTATTTTCTGCTCTATAAACCTAAGATTCTATTATCAATAGGAACAATAACAAAATGTTTTTATTCAAACTGTGAATACTTTGGCTTAGCTTTGTCCTTATACTACACTGAATATTCCATCAGTGCTCAATAAATAATACATTAAGCAAGCTCTTTTGGACATCATGGTTTAATTGTAAGGCCTGAAAAAGTCCTGACTTTTGGCAAAGTCTTGCAATATCAATTACTTTATTAATTTTGCAAACATATAATGGAAAAAATAAGCACATTACTTTGAAGTAGGCCTGTTTTAATCTAATTCTCTTTCTTAATCATGGAAAAAGTCAATTTATGAGAATAACACATTTCATATCAGATAATTTATTTATAATGAAACATTAAGTAACTTCAGCAATTGATGCAATTTGAGGATATTGCACAGGGGTTAAATGAGGTTCCAGTAGACCAGACAGCCATGCCAACTGACATTGTTCAGTCCCTTCCCATAGGGTCTACATAATGGTAAAATATATGGTTACTTATGTTGAGGCTAAGCTAACCTAGGGGGAAAGAGTCTTGCTAACTTCACTCCAAACAGAAATCTCATGTCAAAGTCCAGAGACACTTGAGAGCTATCCTTTAAGATTAATTTTCTGCGTGTTGAAATTCATACATTTTATGGCTACACCCATTTGATAAAATTAGGACAATCTTACAAACACACTAAAGAGAGTAAGCCCACATACAGTGTATTGCCTCACCCATATTTACTTATGTTATCTTCATTTTAATCAAACATTTCTCTGGGTATTTCCCAAGTCAGAAGCTTAAAAGAACATACCTATGAATCTTCTGTAGCTGATACACTTATTTTTCTCTGTATGCCTGTAAAAACCCATAGGAAAAAAGAGAAAGAAAAAAAGGACAGTGCACTAAATCTCTTTTCAGTCTGTTGTCTGATCTCTTAGAGCCTAGACACATGGACCAGCTTTTACTTTCATAAATTCCTTTCCTTCCTTTGTCTTGGGTTCTTTTTACAACTGAACCTGGATCTAACAGCAGTTAATGTCTTAATGCTTTCAGGTAAGGCCATATTTTATATCATATTTTGTTTCTGGTCTTGGCAGTAAACTTGGACTTAGCTATTAAGTCAGGATTTCTCATCTAGTCAACTCCAGGAAAAAGTACAATAGAGAAAGGAAAAAAGAGCCAGAGACTTTGACCAACAGGAACTATATTAAACTTTATATTAAGAAATATATTCCACTTGTGCTCCAATAGGAAAGAAAAAAGAGAGGTTCAGCATTCCCACCATCAAATGAGGACTCTATGGTAAACCTCTCACTCACTTTTTATTTTATTTTTTATTTTATTATTTTTACATCATTTTTCATTTTTACACAATGCATGCATTTTCATCTTGGTTATAGTCCCCATACAATTCCCACTCCCCTGGTTTTGATCCTGCTCCCTCCTCCCCACCTTGTAGTGTGTCTCTGGTTTATAGTTGCTTGTTGATTTTGATTTTTACTTTATTATAATTAGTCTTTTTCCTGGTCCCTTATTTAGGTTTTCTAAATTCCTGCTATGAGTGAGACCATCCAGTATTTTTCTTTTTCTTTCTGGCTTATTTCACTGAGCATGATCCCTTCCAGCTCCATCCATGTCACTTTTACCCGGGAATATTGATTGACTCCTTTCAATCCTACTACCTCAGTCCATGCTGTTGATTGGGGTTTATGAAACTTAGCCTATTATTTCCAAAGGGGGAGAAAAAAGAAGAATTTGTTCCAAAAATATCTGGTTCTCCATCCCCACCTGCCTTCATTTATAAAACAAGCCATCTAAATCTCTTAGGCTATTTTTCCACAGGCTTGTTTATAATGTGGTAATGATTATGCTAATACCACCTGGGAATTCATCTATATGGACATGTTGTGTGAGTGTGTTGGGGTGAGGGAGGGCTATATAAGAGCATGAGGAGAACTATTCAATAAAATTATAGTACATGTGTAGTCCTCTTTCTGTATTTACTAGTTTGTTGTAAGCTCATTCTCAAATGGGAAATAGACCATGTTTCCTTTGCAGAGGGATAGTTATTGAATAACGAAGACCATGTGTTCTGCTATGTCTTATTTGTGCGAGTGTTTTGCAGTTATTTTCTAAACCAAATTAATAACAGTATACTAAGCTTATTTCCCCAGTGAAAACGTCTAGCTACTAACAGTGTCTGTACACACACTACATTGTACCCAAACACAGGTAATCACTATGTAACCAAGCCCACTATGGCATCCAAGCAAGGAGGATGCAGCTTTCACAGTATACAAGGGAAAATGGACATCCTCTAATTAAATGATAGTTTACACAAGCAACAGAATATTACATCACTTTCCCTACGAAGAGAAGCAAATGTGAAATTTCAGAAAAGACAGATAGCTATTTAATGTGTAACTTGTCACCACGGTCAGCTTCAGTATAATAAAACGCACATGGAAAATCCCTTGCAGAAAGCCCTTTGCAGAGCAGATTCTTCCTTCGTCTGGGTCACAGGGTGTGTATGTCTCTGAAAGAAATAATATCTCTCCCTCTCTTACACACCCTCTTGCTACTCTGTGAGCTTCAAACAGCATTTCTGGGATGTGTCTGCTGATGCTAGGGGCACAGAGGCAAGAGGTTGGCAGCAAGCCTCCTGTGTGGTTAGGAAGAAGGAAGTATCTCCTTCTTACAGATTAAGGAAATACATATCTACATGACAGCTAAACACAGGAGAACCTAGTATATACAGAAACTGCTCTTTTTTATTTTTACCCCCAGAGCTAAATAAATTCTAAACAAAGAAAATGCCATCCTGGTAGCAAAGTGATCTCAAACAAGATCTTTAATTTTTCTACCACTATATTCCAAACTACAGTACTGCCTTATCAAGTCAGATTTTTTGCCACATCTATATAAGGGCATTTTTCAGTATCCATACTTGCCAGCAAATAGACTCCTGTTCTCTCAACAAAACTTCCAATGAATGTTGTCAGTGATGGATATTTGTAACATACTCATATTTCAAATGCTAGGCTTTGCTTCCAATCAAGTATATAGGCATATATGTTTATTATTAAAAAGCACTCTGTAAAATCCCTAAAATTGGGGGAATTTTAGTTTCATTTGGACATCACAACTAAAACATACAATTCATTCCACAGCATGTTAACTCTCTTCAAGTGAAAATTCTTTCTGGTGTTTCTGATGTAAGCTTAAAATGTTAATTACAATTCACACATGAAAAACTCTTTTAACAGTTGGAATCAGAAGTAGCAAGAGTTAACGGTCCAGTCCAGCAGATAAACTTTTGCAGGTTTCCATCTGAAAGTCATAACATAACATTTTATTCTGTGTGTCATTGGTACAGAGGTTTTTCAAGGCAGAGCTCTTCAAACTGCAAGATGTTAAACAGATGTACTATCGAGTCTTCCAGGTCTAAACTATGAAGAGTCTGTTTTCAGTCTGTGTGTTGAATTCTTCATTTGTTTTATTCTTTTATCAAGATCTTCAGGATTGGGTATTTCCTTGTTAAAGTTATTTTATTGTTGTTATTGTTTTTAAGGCACATATTTGTTTAAAAACAGATTTTAAAACATATTGTTTTTAGACCAAATAGGGCTATTAATTTAAATTTTGCCATTTAAAAGTACGTTTTCTACAGGAAGATCTCTGCTTCCTATAGCAGGTGCTAGAAGTCCAAACCCAGATGTTTTGATGTGTAAATAGCAGGGAAAGAACTTGAGAAATGGGTAGAGATGCAAGAAAGGAAGGCATAAATAAAAAACAGACTTGTTGAATCTTCATTTCACATATGTCTATTTCTAAAAACCCTGTCTAAACATTGTGGCTTTTGTTTTCTATTGGTGGGCTTCTATACTTAACCATTTCTCACACTGCAAATATCACTTTCCAAAACATGGAAAAGGCCATAGTCATTGGCCTAAATGCCCACATGGCTATTCATTTCCAATTAACCACTTTTTTTTTCCAGTATTGACAAGAACACTATGTCCTACACTGCTGTTCAGTATGCTGAGACTCAGAAGTGATCATTTTCCCCACCTTTAACTTCCTAGAAGCTTGCAATTTAACTGAATCAAGATAACATGATAAATAGGGCTCTCCAAAGCTTAAACCTCAGTCTTTGTAGTTGAAAGGCCAGTTTTACCCTTTTTGTTCTTACCCATTTGTTACTTGAAGGGATTTCAAAATGCATAGCTCTAACAGGGTTAAAGGGGTGCTTATAAATGCTTTCTCCTTATTTAGCTTGATGTTGGCAGAGCCCCTCCATCATTTCAATGAGAGACACATGAGCAGAAAGGCCTTTATAATATACACAGGTCTTTATAATATGGGCAGTTTCCTTCTTGAATATCCTTTTGCTATCAAACTAATCAGTTGAAAGGGATAATTAAAGCCATACATAGCATAGTTCTGTTTTGACTACTTTAACCACTTCACCACCAGACCCTTTTGCACTGACAGAGGAAGTGAGCATGGCCTTATAAGGGAGTGGCTAGGAGACTGACTGGTTTTTGGAGTCAGATATACCTGATTTTCTTCATGATTCTAGCATTTAGAAGATTTGTAGCTGAAAGCTACTTATCTCTTCCAAACATGATCCCCCCACTATGTACAGTGGATGATGATAACAATGATGATGATGATTAGATTATCAATGTCATATTCACATAGTAAGAATTAATTAAATAAGGTACATAAGAGGACTCTGTACAGAACCTGACAGTTGGTGCTAAATGTTACTTATTATATTGCCCCAGAAATACCCTCTGATTCAAACAAAGTAAACCCCTAGCTCTGCATGAATTCTTGCCTCTTGCCACTGGGTTACCAAGAATTTGCTGATCCTGACCCTTTCCCCTGGAAGGCCCTCTCCATATAACACAATATCTACAACTTATATTCTTCCCAATGTCTCCAATCTCTGTTCAAAATTATACCCAGCTTTCAAAACACAAGTGTCAGCAACTCCATGACATATTTCTTAAATTCTTAAAGCTGTGACCTCTAACTTAACAGAGGAGCTAAAGAACTCTGGGAAAAGCAACAAAAACAGAATTGATGAAATGGAAGAAAGAATCAGTAATCTCAAAGATACAGATATAAAAAGACACAAAAAAGAAAAGGAAAGAGAAGTATGAAGGATAAAGAATGAACAAACACTTCAAGAACTATCTGACACCATGAGGAAAGGAAATATAAGTTTTATAGGAATCCCAGAAGGAGAGGAGAGAGATCAAGGAACCAAAAAACTATTCAAGGAGATAATTGAATAGAACTTCCCAAGCATGAAGAAGGAGATGAATATAGGCATACAGGAAGCCAGAAGAACATCAAATTATCACAATGAAAGGAAAACTACAGCAAGATACATAATAGTAAATCTTCCAAGAGTACAAGACAAGGAAAAAATAATGAAGCAGATCAGTGGGGAGAAACAAATAACCTCCAAAGGAAAACCAATCAGGCTGACATCAGACTAAACTGAAGAAACACCATGGGCAAGAAGAGAATGAAGTGACATATTCAACAAACTCCAAGTCAACAAATGCCAATCAAGAATACCCCACAAAGCACTCCTTCCTCTATGAAGGAAAAATAAGGACCTTTACAGACACAAGAATCTCCAGAAATTCATTACTGATAAATTCACACCCCCAAAAATACTACAAGAATCCTAAAGCCAAAATCAACAGAGGAATGAATGAGAACAGAATAAAGGAAGGAATAAAATCACAAAAAGACAAACAAAATGGCAAATACAGATGCCAATCTAACAATATTAACTCTAAATGTTAATGGACTAAACTCATCAATAAAAAGACACAGAGTATCACGCTGGATTAAAAAACAAAATCCAACCTTTTGCTGTCTCCAGGGAACACATTTAACTACAAAAGTTAAACATACACTGAAAGTAAAAGGTTGGAAAACAATCCTACAAGGGAATGGACCAAAAAAGAAGGCAGGAACTGCTATATATACGTCAGATGAAATAGACATCAAAATAAAAAAGATAAAAAGAGACATAGATGGATACTACATTATTAAGGGGACAATACATCCATTAGGAAGATACAACACTCATCAACATATAATCACCAAATGAAGGAGAGCCAAAATATATAGGGAAATTATTATTAGCTCTGAAAACAGACATTAGAGAAAGTACATATATAGTAGACTTCAACACCCCACTCTCACCAATGGACAGATCACAGAGATAAAAAATAAGAAAGTACACTAGAACCCTAAGTAAAGGCTTAGACCTCATGGGCTTAACAGACATCTATAGGACACTGCACCCAAAAAAATCTGAGTACACATTTTTGTCAAGTACGCACAGATCATTCTCCAGAATCGATCACATATTGGGCCATAAGATAAACATCAACAGAAACATTAAGATCAAAATCATTCCAACCATCCTCTCTGATTGTAAAGGCATCAAATAGAAATAATTCATGAAAAGAAAGCAAGGAACCTCCAACTTCATGGAGATTGAAACCCACACTACTGGAAGACCACTGGACTAATGAGGAGATCAAAGAAGGAATTAAAAAAATAATTTGAGTCAAACAATAATGAGGACACCTATGGGACACAACAAAAGCAGAAACAAGAAGAAAGTGTATAGCAATACAGGCTCACAACAAGAACAAGAAAGAACTCAAAGAAACAACATAATCTCCTAGAAAAAGAACAACATAAAAACCCAAAAACAAGAAGAAAAAAATCAAAATAAAAATTTAAAAAATAATCTAAAAGATCAGCTAAAGGGAAAGTTGATACTTCAGAAAAATAAACAAAATAGACAAGCCTCTAGCTAGGCTAATGAAGAAAACAATGAGAGAAAACACAAATAAATAGGATCATAAATGAAAGAGGGGAAATTATAAGACTCCGTATAAATTTAAAAAATAATCAGGGATTACTATGAACATTTATATGCAAACAAGTTGAATAATCTTGAAGAGATGGATAAATTCCTAGAATGATATAATCATCAAAGCTAGATAAACAAGAAATAGAACACCTAAACAGACCAATTACAAGCAGTGAAATTGAAACAGCAATCAAAACACTCCCCAAAAACAAAAGCCCATGACCAGGTGACTTCACAAATAAATTCTACCAAACATTCAGAAATGAATTAGTGCCTATACTACACAAACTCTTTCAAAAAATTGAGAAAGAAGGAATACTATCAAATACATTTTATGAAGCCAACATTATACTAATATCAAAAATAAAGAGCGGACACAGGAAAAGAAAACTACAAGGCCAATCTCCCTAATGAACACTGTGCAAAAATCTCAATAAAATCCTCACCAATATAATCCAACTATGCATCAAAAGGATAATACACCACAACCAAGTGGGATTTATTCCAGGGGCACAAGGACACTTCAACATCCAAAAATCAATTAATGTAAACCAACACATCAACAAAAAGAAAAATAAAAAACATATGATCATATCAATAGATGCTGAGAAAGCATGTGACAAAGTTCAAAATCTGTTTATGATGAAGGTCCTCGAACTTCTCGGGATAGAAGGAACATACCTTAACATGATAAAAGCCATATACGACAAACACACAGCTGAAATCCTTCTCTTTAAGATCAGGTACAAGACAAAGATGTCCATTCTAGCCACTGTTTTTCAATATAAAACTAGAAGTCCTAGCCAGAGCAATAAGACAAGAGAAAGACATACAAAGAATCCAAATAGGGAAAGAAAAAGTAAAACTATCAACATTTGCAGACAATATAATATATAGAGAGAATCTTAAAAACTCCACAGAAAAACTAATCAAAATTAAAAAAAAAAAAAACAGTTTAGTAAAGTAGCAGGATACAAAATCAATACAAAAAATCAGTCGCCTTCTTATATGCAAACAATCAAGCTGAAGAAAAGAAATCAAGAGACTATTGTTGATAATTTTTTTGGAGGGCAGATCAACATGGCGGCGAGGAAACACTGCAAGTAAGATCTCCCATTAAAAAAAAAGTTAATAGGGAGGAAAAACAGCAGTCCCCAGTGAAAACTGGGACACGGAAGATAAACGGGCGACTCCAGCAAAGAAGAAAGTTGCCATAAAAGAGGACTAGAAGGGAGGAAAGCTCAGAACCCTGCTACCCTCCCCCACCCACAAAGTCGGCACTCTCCGACCAACAGAAAGGAGGAAAAAACAAAAAAAAAAACTAAACAACCAACAAGAACAAACTACGCATCAAGTGGGACTGCGAGTGGAAAGGAACTATTTCAGCCACCACACCCCATGAACTGGAGCTGTGGAGAACCCTGCAGGATTCGCGTGGAGGTAAGCGAACAGCTCTGGGTGCCATTAGAGAAGAAAAACAAAGACTCCTTGAGACCTACAAACAGCCCCAGGCCAGCCGGTAAGCTTGTGCGGAGAAGTGTCCCACTTGAAAAGGATACGCAGATCGCGGCTGTCCAGGTCCCAGCAACTGCGACCTAGGCTTGCAGGGAGATGTGCAGGGGGGCCCTCACTGAGGTGAATGTCCCTCACTGAGTAATCAGAAACCAGGTGCCTGGATACGGGAGCAGGGTGCAAAAGGCACCATTTCTACAGACACTGAACTGGGCTACAGCCTGAGTCACGGACCTGAGGGCTTTGGAACTGAGACCCAGGGCATGAAATTTGGGGTGTGGGATCCCCATGACGGTGGGGCACACGGTAGACACAGCACCTCAAAGCCGTTGAGGCTTTCCCCACCACTCCCACTCTGTTCTCCTGTCCCACTGGGTAAAAAATAACAGCTCCCCAAGGCCACTAGGAGAGATCTCTGGCGCCACCTAGCAACTAGGAAAAAAATCACCAACACCCCATAGAATAGGGACCTTTCTTCAGTAAAGACTGCTTGAAACCTGTAGAAGGCTCCCAGAGGAGTCAGAGGTGAGCTGGGAATTTCGCCCAAGCCAGGCCCCTTCTAATCAGCAGTCCGAGCCCAGAGGGGTAGCGGCCACCCACGGCCACAGCCAGGGCAGATCCAGCGTGCAGGAGAGTGTGCCTGTCTCCGAATCGCCATTTTAGAATAGGGACCTTTCTTCAATAAAGACTGCTTGAAACCAGCAGAAGGCTCCCAGAGGAACCAGAGTGAGTTGGGAAGTTCACCGGGCCCCTTATGGCCAGCAGTTGGAACCCAAAGGGGGAGCGGGCACCCAAGTCTGGGGCAGACCAGGCGGGCAGGGGAGTGCGTACCCACATCACCTTTTAAGAACAGGAACCTTTCTATAATAAAGACTGCTTGAAACCAGCAGAAGGCTCCCAGAGGAGCCAGAGGTGAGCTGGGAAGTTCACTCATGCCAGGTCCCTTCTGGCCAGCAGTCTGAGCCCATAGAGGGAGTGGGCACCCACGGCCAGGGCCAACTGGGCGCATGGGAGAGTGCATCTGTCTCCGAATCGCCATTTTAGAATAAGGACATTTCTTCAATAAAGACTGCTTAAAAACAGCAGAAGGCTCCTGGAGGAGCCAGAGGTGAGCTGGGAAGTTTGCCCAGGCCAGGCCCCTTCTGGAGAGCATCCGAACCCAGAGGGGGAGCGGGCACCCAGGGCTGGGGCAGACCAGGCACGCGGAAGAGTGTGCCTGTATCTGAATCACCATTTTAGAATAGAGACCTTTCTTCAGTAAAGACTGCTTGAATCTGGCAGAAGGCTCCCGGAGGAGTCAGAGGTAAGCTGGGAAGTTTGCCCAAGCCAGGCTCCTTATGACCAGCAGTCCAAGCCCAGAGGGGTAGCGGGCACCCACGGACAGGGCAGATCCAGTGTGCAGGAGAGTGTGCCTGTCTCCGAATCACCATTTTAGAATAGGGACCTTTCTTCAATAAAGACTGCTTGAAACCAGCAGAAGGCTCCCAGAGGAGTCAGAGGTGAGCTGGGAAGTTTGCCCATGCCAGACCCCTTCCGGCCAGCAGTCAGAACCCAGAGGGGGAGCGGGCACCCATGGCTGGGGCAGATTGGGCACGTGGAAGAGTGTGCCTGTCTCCAAAACACCATTTTAGAACAGGGACCTTTCTTCAGTAAAGACTGCTTGAATCTGGCAGAAGGCTCCCCATGGAGCCAGAGGGAGAAGGTTCCATGCGCAGTCAGAGGTGACCTGAAGGCCCCCAAAAGCCCAGTCCCACCTGGCAGGAAGTCGGAGCCCAGAGGAGGATCCAGAGATTTGGAACCCAGATTGCAATCCAGCTGCCCCACCTCCAGGGAAGTCTGTGGGACTTCAAGACACACATTTGTCACTAAACACAGAAGAAGGAGAGATTCTGTGACAGTGACCATTAACATACTCAAAGAACCACTGCCTCACTAGACTTCTGGCATAACAGTTTTTGACTCGTTCGGATTGCCAGTTTCTGAAACTCCCAAAAGAACACACCAAAAATATGCCAGCCAGTACCAGCGGCACAGTGTCCCAACACATAAGGCAAATTAGAAGACAGGCAGCAGGGAAAAGAAAAACTACAAGCAAGGAAGCGACGCCTCAGAAAAAAGACACACCAAAAAAAAAAAAAAAACCAAAACAAACAAACAAACAAAAAAAAACACCCATCAGCTTGCAACCATGGTGACTTGGAAGAAATTCTGAGCCTTCCAGAAAAAGAATTTAAAATTGCCGTGATGAAAAAACTGATGGAAGGCATTAAGGAAAACAATGCTCAGAAGAATGAAATTGAGTCCCTAAAGAGGGAAGTAAAAGAAATGCAGGAGATCAAAGAATTAATGGAGGCGCTAAAGAAATCTGGGAAAAGCAATGAAAGCAGAATAGATGAAATGGAAGAACGAATAAGTACTCTTGAAGACACAGAAATAAAAAGATCCAAAACAGAAAAGGAAAGAGAGTTCAAAGGAAAAAGACAGAAGAAAGAATTTGGGAACTATCTGACTCCATGAGGAAAGGAAATATAAGAGTTATAGGAATCCCAAAAGGAGAGGAGAGAGATGTAGGAACAGAGAAAATATTCAAGGAAATAATTGAAGAGAACTCCCCAAACATGAAGGAGAAGCTGAAAATAGACATACAAGAGGCAAGAAGAACACCAAACTGCCATGACAAAAGGAAAAATACAGCAAGACACATAATAGTAAAGCTCCCAAGTATCCAAGACAAGGAAAAAATAATGAAGCTGACAAGAGGGAAGAAACAGATAACATTCAAAGGAAAGCCAATCAGATTGACATCAGACTTCTCCAAAGAAACGCTATGGGCAAGGAGAGAGTGGAGGGACATAGTCAACAGACTCCAAGAAAACAGATGCCAACCAAGAATACTCCATCCCGCAAAGCTCTCCTTCCTCTATGAAGAAAGAATAAGGACCTTCCCAGACAAACAGAAACTCTGGAATTTCATTAAGACTAAACCCCCACTCCAAAAAATACTACAAGGAGTCCTAAAGCCAGAACATCAGAGGGATGTATAGCAACGAAAGAAGGCCAAAAAAAAAAGTTATTAAAAGAATAAATAAATAAAATCAAATGAAAGACAAACATAATGGCAAATACAGATGCTAATATAACAATATTAACTCTAAATGTAAATGGACTAAACTCTTCAATACAAAGAACAGAGCCGCAGGCTGGATTAAGAAACAAAACCCAACCTTTTGCTGTCTCCAGGAAACACCATTTAGCTACAAAAGATAAAAATAGAATCAAAGTTAAAGGATGGAAAACAATCCTACAAGCAAAAGGACCAAAAAAGAAAGCAGGAACAGCTATACTTATATCAGATAAAACTGATTTCAAACTCAAAAAGGTAAAAAGAAACCCCAATGGTCACTACATTATGATCAAGGAGACAATACTTCAAGAAGAAATAACACTCATTAACATATATTCACCAAAAGAAGGAGCAGCAAAATATATCAGACAACTGTTGTCCTCTCTGAAAACAGACATCAGAGAAAACACATATGTAGTGGGAGACTTCAACACACCACTATCAACAATGGTTATATCAACGAGAAAAAAATAAGTAAAGACACTAAAGCTCTAAATAAGGATATAGAGCACTTGGGCTTAACAGACATCTATAGAACACTAAACCCCCAAAAATCTGAGTACACATTTTTCTCAAAAGCACAAGGATCATTCTCCAGGATCGTTCACATACTGGGACCCAAGACAAACATCTACAGATACACCAAGATTGAAATCATACCAACCATCTTTTCTGACCATGAAGGCATCAAACTAGAAATAAACCGTAAAAAGAAGGCAAGGAAGTCTCCTACCTCATGGAGATTGAAAACAACACTACTGGAAGACCACTGGACTAATGAGGAGATCAAAGAAGAAATTAAAATATTATTTGAATTGAATGACAAGGAGGACACCAGTTTCCTAAATGTATGGGATGCAGCAAAAGCAGTCATAAGAGGAAAATATATAACAATAGAAGCTCACATCAAGAAACAAGAAAAAACTTAAGAAACAACCTAATCTTGAAGCTCAAAGATCTAGAAAAAGAACAACAAAAAAAATCCAAAAACAGTAGAAGAAAAGAAATAATAAAAACCAAAGCAGAAATAAATGAATTGAAATGATCAAAGAAACCAAGAGCTGGTTCTCCGAAAAAATAAATAAAATAGACAAACCCCTAGCCAGGTTCAGAAAGGAATAAAGGGAGAAAGCACAAATAAACAGAATCATAAATGAAAGAGGAGAAATCACAACGGACACAGCAGAAATCAAAAGAATAATCAGAAGCTACTATGAACAGTTATATGGAAACAAGTTCAACAATCTAGAAGAGATGGACAAATTCCTACAACTGCATAATCACCCAAAGGTAAAGAAGAAATAGAACACCTAAACAGACCATTACAAGCAGTGAAATTGAAATGGTAATAAAAACATCCCCAAAACCAAAAGCCCAGGACCTGATGGATTTACAAATGAATTCTACCAAACATTCAGAGATGAATTAGTGCCTATCCTTCACAAACTCTTCCAAAAAATTGAGAAGGAAGGGATAATACCAAACATGTTCTACGAACCCAACATTACACTAGTACCAAAACTGAACAAGGACAACATAAAAAAAGAAAACTACAGGCCAATGTCCCTAATGAACACTGATGCAAAAATCCTCAATAAAATTTTAGCTATCAGAATCCGACAATGTATCCATAAGATAATTCACCACGACCAAGTAGGATTCATTCCAGGAACACAAGGATGGTTCAACATCCGAAAATCAATCAACATTATCCAACACATCAACAAAAAGAAATATAAAAACCATATGACAATATCAATAGATGCCAAGAAAGCTTTCGACAAAGTGCAACACCCATTCATGATAAAAGTCCTGGAAATTCTTGGGATACAAGGAACATACCTCAACATTATGAAGGCCATATATTACAAGCCAACAGCCAGTATCATTCTCAATGGTGAAAAGCTGAAAGCATTCCCATTAAGATCTGGAACAAGACAAGGATATCCACTCTCACCAGTGCTTTTCAATATAATACTGGAAGTCCTAGCCAGAGCAATAAGACAAGAGAAAGACATACAAGGAATCCAAATAGGAAAAGAAGAAGTCAAACTATCACTATTTGCAGATGATATGATAATATACATATAGAACCCCAAAAACTCCACAGAAAAACTAATTCAACTCATCAATCAGTTCAGTAAAGTGGCAGGATACAAAATCAACACACAAAAATCAGTAGCCTTCCTATACACAAACAATAAATCTGAAGAAGAAGAAATCAAAAAAACCATCCCTTTTATTATCAAAACAAAAAAAATCAAATACTTGGGAATAAATCTAACAAAAGAGGTAAAGGACCTATACAAAGAAAACTATAAAACACTGTTAAAAGAAATAGAAGAAGACACTAAGAAATGGAAAGATACCCCCTGTTCATGGATTAGAAGAATAAACATTAAAATGGTCATCCTACCAAAAGCAATATACAGATTCAATGCGATTCCAATAAAAATTTCAATGTCATTCTTCAAAGAAATAGAACAATTATTGATGAAATTCATATGGAATCACCAAAAACCCCAAATAGCCAAAGCTCTCCTGAAAAGAAAAAAAAAAGAAGAGAATGGAGGCATCACACTCCCAGACTTCAAACTACACTACAAAGCCATAATCATCAAAACTGCACTGTACTGGCACAAGAACAGACACACAGACCAATGGAATCGAATAGAAAATCCAGAAATAAACCCACAGATTTGTGGTCAACTAATTTTTGACATAGGAGCAAAGAATATACATTGGAGCAAAGAAAATTTGTTCAATAAATGGTGCTGGGAAAACTGGGTCACTACATGCAAAAGAATGAAGCTTGACTACTACCTAACACCATGCACAAAAACGAACTCAAAATTGATTGAAGAACTAGACATAAGACCTGAAACCATAAAATACATAGAAGGAAATATAGGCGAAACACTACATGATATGCATATCAAAGACATCTTTACAGACACATCACCCAAAGCAGTGATAGTGAAGGCAAAGATAAACAGCTGGGACTACATCAAATTAAAGATCTTCTGCACATCAAAAGAGACAATAACAAAAACAAAGAGAAACCCCACTGACTGGGAGAACATTTTTGCACACAACACTAATGATAAAGGATGGATCACAAAAATCTGCAAAGAGCTGATGAGACTCAACAAAATCAAAGAAAATAATCCAGTCAAAAAATGGGCAGAAGAGCTAAAAAGAAACTTCTCTGAAGAGGAAATGCAAATGGCCAACAGGCATATGAAAAAATGTTCAACATAACTTGTAATCAGGGAAATGCAAATCAAAACTGCAATGAGATACCATCTTACACCAGAGAGAATGGCACATATTTAAAAAAAAAAACAAAAAACAAAAAACTAGCAACAACAAATGTTGGTGAGGATGTGGAGAAAAAGGAACTCTCCTGCACTGTTGGTGGGAGTGCAAACTGGTCCAACCACTATGGATTGCTATGTGGAGATTTCTTGACCTGCTAAACATAGAGCCTCCATATGATCCAGCAATTCCACTCCTAGGTGTTTACCAAAAGGACACAGAAACATCACTTTCAAAGAGCACCTGCACTCCTATGTTTATAGCAGCACTATTTACAATAGCTAAGCTTTGGAAACAAACCAAATGCCCAAAAATAGATGACTTATCAAGAAGATGTGGTCCATATACACCACGGAATATTACTCAGCATTCAGAAAAGATAAACACATGCAATTTGCAGCAACATGAATGTAGCTAGAAGCAATCATGCTCAGCGAAATAAGGCAAAAAGAAACAGAAAAAGTACTGGATGGTCTCACTCATAGCAGGAATCTAGAAAACTTAAATAAGGGACCAGGAAAAAGAACAACTATAAGAAAGAAAATATCAAAATCAACAAACAACTATGAACCAGAGACACTATGGGGATTGGGGGATTGGGAGGTGGGGAAAGGAGGTCTTGGGGTCAAAATAAGGGGGTTATTTAAATAAAAAATTAAAAAATTAAAAAGCACTATTTTTATATGACTTTCAAAATAAATAAAAAAATCAAGAAATCCACCCCTTTTATAACTGCAAAAAAAAAATCAAATACTTGTGAATAAAGCTAACAAAAGTGGTGAAAGACCTATACAATTATAAATCATTGTTAAAAGAAATAAGAGACACTAAGAAATAGAAAAACATCCCCTGCTCATGGTTTGGAAGAATTAACATTATCAAAATGGCCATCCTACCAAAAGCAATTTATAGATTCAACATTATTCCAATAAAAGTTTCAATGACATTCTTCAAAGACATAGGACAAATATGGATGAAATTCATATAGAACCAAAAAAAAAAAAAACCAAAACCTCAAATAGCCAAAGCTCTCCTGACCAAAATGAAGGCAACTGGAGGTATCACACTCCCAGACTTCAAAGTATACTACAAAGCCATAATAATTAAAACTGTAGGCACTGAAACAAAAATAGACACAAGCCAATGCAATCTAACAGAAAACCCAGAAATAAAGCTACACATATATGGACAACTGATCACTGACAAAGGTGCAAAGAATATGCAATAGAACAGGATAGTTTGTTCAATAAATGATGCTGGTGCTGGGAAAATGAACCTAGACTATAACTTCACACTATGCACAAAACCCAACTCAAAATGTATAAAGACTTGGACATAAAACCTGAAACTATAAAATATATAGAAGAAAATATAAGCAAAACACTACATGACATACATTGCAGTAACATCTTTGAAGACACATCCCCAGAACAAACAAAGTAAAGGAAAAGATAAACAGCTGGGACTTCATCAAATAAAAAAGCTTGTTTACAGCAAAAGAGACATTAACCAAAATAAGAGACACCCTACTGATTGGGAAAAAAATTTTGCACACAATACTACTGATAAGGGACTGATCACAAAGATCTGCAAAGATCTGACTTGACTCAACAAAAACAAAGAAAACAATCCAGTCAGAAAAATGGGCAGAAGAGCTGAAAAGATATTTCTCCAAAGAGGAATTGCAAATGGCCAACATGTATATTAAAAAATGTTCAACAATACTTGTAATCAGGAAAATGCAAATCAAAACCACAATGAAATACCACCTTATACCAGTGAGAATGCCACATATTAAAAAAACAAGAAACAACAAATGTTGGCGAGGCTATAGAGAAAAAGAACTCTCCTACACTGCTGGTGGGAATGCAAACTGGCCAAGCACTATGGAAAGCTGTGTGGAGATTCCTCAAACTACTAAAGATAGAGCTTCCATATGATACAGCAATTCCACTCATAGGAATATATCCAAAGGACACAAAAATATAAATTCAAAAGGATATCTTCACCCCTATGTTTATTGCAGCACTGTTTATAATAAGTAAGCTATGGAAACAACACAAATGCCCAAAGGAGATAACTTGATCAAGAAGATGTGGCATATATACATAGTGGAATACTATTCAGCAATCAAAAAATATAAACTCATGTCATTTGCAGCAACATGGATGGAACTGGAAGAGATAATGCTTAGTGAAATAAGCTAGAAAGAAAAAGAAATAGGGCCTCCCCTGGTGGTGCAGTGGTTGAGCACTGGGCTACGAAGCTGCTGCAGCCTCTGCAGCACTGGTTCGATCCCTGGCCACCCGCGAGGGTCCCACATGGCGCGCAGACCTCTCCTGCTGCCCACTGCTCTCCTAAGCAGTGTACTTTAGTCCTTCTGCCTGTTCTGTTCCCCGCTCTGGCTCTGGTGAATCCTCTCACCCTCCTGCACTTCTGACTGTACCCAGTGCTTGTATAAATAAATCAATAAATCTTTGGGAAAAAAAAAAGAAATATATCAGATGGTTTCACTTATGGGAAGATTGTAGGGAGGTAAACCAATTAAGGGATCAGAGAAAAAATAATTATAATACATTAAAAAACAAAATTAACAGGTATAAAATTAAACAGAGACACTCTGCAGGTGAAGTTGAGGAAGAGGGATCAAAACAGGGGAGGAGAGAACACAAGGGACTAGGGTGATGGTGCACAGGTGATTTGGTGGTGGGAATTTTACAGGCTCTACACCTGAGAGTAGAAAGCATGCATTGTACAAAAAGGAAGACTGATACAAAACATATATAATAATAATAAAATTTTAAAAATGAAAAATAAGACTTGTGGTTTGTAGATAAAGCAAAACTTGACAGAAATATAAAGATTGAATTGCTTATACTTAAAAATAAGAAAAGGTGCAGATTAATGAGCGATGCATCTATTTTGGAAACACATGTTCCCTGCTCTGTCACTAGTGAATCCTTTCACCCTCCCACATCTCTGGCCTGTACCCCAGCTTGTGTATGCATAAATAAATAAATAAAATATATCTTAAAAAAAAAAAAACTTCATTATGGGATCTCCTTAACTTTGAAATACACTTCCCCCTTAATAGAGCTCTTGAAGGTTGTGAATTGTATGAACTCCAAATAACTATTTTTTTAATTTTTTAAAAAAAATTATTTATAAAAGAACTGGAATATAGGGAGACCCCATAATGAAGCTTATGAATTTGCTGGGTTAAGGAGACCCCATAATGAAGTTTCTTTTTTAAAGAAAAAATTTAAAAGGTAACAAAGTAAAAAAAAAAAAAATAAAGAAACTATTTTGAAGATCTCCTTGGTCATTATTCTAACAATAAAAAAGAGCATAGAAATTCAAATAAATGCAACTGGACACACTAAAATGATTTGCGATGATTAGTTACATAAAACAAATACACATTTTTTACCAAAACTGACATCCCCTTGCTCCTGATGCAGTTAAATAATTCAACCTTATAGTACTATTTTTGGCTGTTCTGCTCATCATGTAGAAATATTAAATTTTTATTATCTTATAAATTTCTGTCTGCATTAAATATTATTAGGAAAAGTTCTTGATAGTTATTTGGAGAATAGGCCTCCCCGGTGGCACAGCAGGTTGAGTGCAGCGCTGTGAAGCTGTCCACAGTGCCTGCATCACAGGTTAGATTCCCAGCTGGCCAGGGAGAAACCCACATGGCGCAGCAGACCTCTCCTGTTGCGCCTGCTGCTCCCCTCAGCAGTGTTTTCAGTCAGTCTGCCTGTACTGCTCCCCGCTCTGTCTCTGGTGAATTCTCTCACCCTCTCATGCCTCTGGCCTGTACCCCAGTTCTTGTGTAAATAAGTTTTTTTTTTAATTAAAAAAAATAGTTATTTGGAGTACATACAATTCACAACCTTCAAGATCTCTATTAAGGGGGAAGTATATTTCAAAGTTAAGGAGACCCCATAATGAAGTTTTTTTTAAAGATGTATGTATTTTTTTATTTATTTATATAAGAGCTGGGGTACAGGCCAGAGATGGGCGGGTGAGAGGATTCACCAGCAACAGAGTAGGGAAGAGAACAGGCAGACTAACTGAAATACACTGCTGAGGGGAGCAGCGGGCGAGAGAGGAGAGGTCTGCCTCACCATGTGGGTTGCTCTCTGGCCAGGGATAGAACTTGTGCTACAGAGGCTGTGGATTGCTTCATAGTGCAGTGCTTAATCCCTTATGCCACCAGGGAGGCCCCGATAATGAAGATTTTATAATGCTTTATCTATTAGAAATAATAACCTTAATAACCACAAAATAAATTATTTCTTAAACAAGCATTTATGATTTAGTCCACATCTACAATAAGAGTCTAATATATATTTCTACTTCTACTATTTAAATTACAGTAAACACCAGAATTGCACATGCTATGTTTTCAGAATTATATTGAAAAAATTAGTAGCTACTTTGTTAATAAAGATGAAACTTTCAGAATTAACAAATAAAGCCTTAAAAATTACAACTAATCCATAGAAAAAATTCATAAGCTTTAATTGTAGATTTTTTAGTTTTATCGCAAATGTGAATAAAAATGTAGATATTCTAGGGAATGCAGCTTCCCTACATTTGGAACTGAAGGGTCTACCACAATGCTTGAGCAAAAGAGAAATGCTTTTCCCAATGAGAAGTACATAGGTGAATAGAAGTGACTCCCAGACTTATTCAATGGTGTGAATTTATGGTTTTATTTCCCCCCTTTAATCCACTTTGAAATGGATTTGGGTCACCAACAATTGAAAAAGTATGACTAAGATGTTGGTATTTCTATATTTTAGATTTTGTGATTTATTTTCTATAGTTCTCTAAGATTTCATTTAGTGTACAACTTAGACCTTTATAATATTCTGCTGTTAATTTGCTTGAAAACTAAATAATCTTGTTTGAAAATGCAAAAATTAAAAATAATTAGATACTTTTTAAGGGTCAAATAAGATTTCCTTTACGCACAAAATGAATATATTAGCCACTCTCTTTAACCCAAGGTAAGAAAACCCTCTTCTCAGCTCCATAGCAATACCCATAGGGTAACTAGTGATTTACATGTCTGTCAACGCTTTGGGGACCAGGACCACTTAGCCTTCTGTCTGTTTCTGCAGAGCTTAACTAGTAGTGTGTCTTCAGGAAACACTTATTAAACTAATGGGTCTCAGCATCACCTAACCAACTATTTGCCTGGCCCTAGTTAGTTAGCTCAACTCCGGTTTTGAGAACTGCCATTCTAAAACCTTCATTGTCACCACTATCTTGCCTTCTCTTACCATTTTCAAGCAGTACTTAATTGATAAAGTAAACAATGCATAAACTGCCACTTCTTCCTGTCTCTTCACATTCAGTCCACCTCTCCTTCCTCTACTTCTTGCCAGTCTCAGAGGATAAGGTACCATTTCTCTTGGGTTCTTAATTTATTCCTTCCCATTTTTTGCATGTCCAAGATCTTATTTCATTTGTTTTGATTCTTCTTCCCTAAAATGTGCAACCTCCTCCTCCCTGCTGTTAGTCTCTTCTTGAAAGTTTGCAAGTCTCTAACATCCTAATGCAATAGCCCTCTTCAATGATCTCACTGACCATCCTCTCACTGTCAATCTTCAGGAAAGGTTGATCCAACTGTTTTTCTGACTCCTGCAAACACTAAAACCTAATTCTTACCAGGGCTCTACATCACACATTCCACAAAAATCTCTCTGCACAAATAATACTTGTCAATACTGCAAAACTTTACAAGCGTATCTCCTCCAATAATTGAACATCTGGTCAATGATTTGGAACTCTTTTTTTTTACTAATAGTAAATTGACAATAATGTCAAAATAAAAATGAATGCTGCAAAGAGATGAAGAACAATGAAAATTATATTATTAAAAATAGAAGACACAATGAAATGGAAAGATACTCCCTGATCACAGATTGCCAAGACTGAACATGTTAAAATGTCCATCTTTCCCAATGCAATATTCAAATTGAATGCAGTCCATATCAATTTTAAGTTACAGTCTGCATAGTAATAGAAAAAGTGTTACTGAAATTAATATGGAATAACAAAAGTCTAAGTAACCAAGTAATACTGACTCCCCCCCCCAAAAAAAATGGAGATATCACAGTCCTAGATTCCAAACTACTACTAGTTTATAGTAATCAAAACAGTATAGCACTGGAATGAAAACAGACACACAGAGCACAGAATAGAATCAAGAGTTCAGAAATTAAGACACACTTACATGGACAGTTAATCTATGACACAGAAGCCAAGAGATACAATGGAGAAAGAAAAGTCTGTTCAACAATAGTATTGGGAATAATAGACTGCCATATGCAAAAAAAAAAAACTAGGCCACTGACACACCATTGTCAAAAAATATCTCAAAATGAATTAATATCTTGTATGTAAGAACTAAAATTATAAAATACATGAACATTACTAAAACATTCCTTGATATTGGCTTTAAGGATTCCACTCCAGTGAAAAGATAAACAAATGCCACTACATAAATGTAAAAAGCTTCTGCACAGCAAGAGAAACTGTCATGAAAAGACACCCTACCTAATGGGAGAAAATTTTGCACATCGTACATCTGACAAGATGCTCATAAGGGCCTCCTTGGTGGCACAAGGCGTTAAGATGCAACACTATGGAGCTATCTGCAGCCACTACAGCACATATTCGATCCCTGGCCAGGGAGGTGACCCACATGGCGCAGCACACTTCTCCTGTCTCACCTGCTGATCCTCTCAGCAGTGTATTTCAGTAGATCTGCTTGTTCTGCTCCCCACTCTCTCTGGTGAATTCTCTTACCCCCCACATGTCTGGACTGCAACCCAGCTCTTTCATGCATAAATAAATATTCAAATAAAAATGATGCTCATATCCAAGATCTACAAGGAACTCATAGCTCAACAAAAAGAAAACAAATAACCCAATCAAAAAATGAGCAGAAGAGCTAGAGACATGACTGAAAAAGAGGAAATACAGATGGCAAACAGTAAAATGGAAAAAAAAAATCTAATCATCAATTATCATCATGGAAATGCAAACCAAAATAATAATGAGATACACTTATGAGAATGGCTTATATCAAAAAGACCAGAAATGGGGGCCTCCCTGGTGGCACAAGGGGTTAAGCACAGTACTTTGAAGCACAGCCTCTGCAGCACAAATTCCATCCCTGATCAGCCAAGGAGCAACCCACATGGCACAGCAGACCTTCCTGTCTTGTCTGCTGCTCCCCTCAGCATGTATTTCAGTCAATCTGCCTGTTCTGTTCCCCACTCTGTCTCTGGTGAATCCTCTCACCACCAGCACCCCTGACCTGTACCCCATTTCTTGTATGCATAAATAAATTTTAAAAATCTTAAAAAAAAAAAGACCAGAAACAACAAGTGCTATTGAGGGTATAAAGGAAAAAGAAATCTTAGTACACTATTGGTGGGAATGTCCACTGATTAGGTCCCTGTGGAAAATAATATTGATGGTTCTTAAAAATTAAAAAAAAAAAAAGATCTGCCATAAGTTCCAGAAATTCGACTCCTAAGTATCTAACTGAATAATGAAAAAAAAAAAGACAAAAAAAAAAAAAAAACACTAATTTAAAGGGCTAGGTACACTCCTATGTTCATGGCAGCACTCTTTACAATAGTCAAGCTATGGAAAAAAACCTGAGTTTAGGAGAGATGACTGTCTAAAGAAGAAATGATAAGTACACACAATGGAATACTATTCAACTATATAAAAACATGAACTCTTGTCCTTTGTAATAACACAGATGGAACTGGAGGGGATTATGCTAAACAAAATAAGTCTGAAGGAGAAAGACAAATACTGGAATATTTCACACATATTTGGGATATAGAGAAACAAACAAAGGAACACACAGAATTAAAACAAAACAAACCCTATAAATATGACTGTGCTATTGAGACTACCAGAGTGGAGGGAGAGGAGAGGGAGCAATATGGTGAGGATACCCAGTGGATGATGGTGAAGGATTATGGGTTCATTGGTGACAGGTGTGGTGTGGTATACACCTGAAGAGGTGTAAACCAATACCTCTGAATCATATCTGTGTTGTAAACTGATGTACCTCAATTTAAAAATATACAATAAAAAGAAGCACATTAGGGCCTCCCTGGTGGCAAAGGCGGCGGGCACAGCGCTGTGAAGCTCTCCACAGCCTCTGCAGCGTGGGTTCGATCCCTGCCTGCTGGGGAGCTACCCACATGGACCGGTGGACATTTCCTGTCTCACCTGCTGCTCTCCTCAGCAGTGTATTTCAGTAGGTCTGTTTGTTCTGTTCCCCATTCTGTCTCTGGTGAATCCCCTCACCCTTCCGCACATCTGGCCTCTACCCCAGTTCTTGTATACATGAATAAATAAATCTTTTTAAAAAAAGAAGCACATTATTAGTTCTAAAAATTGATTCATAAAGTTAAGGCAATATCAATGTTAAAATAAAAATTCCATTGAGAGTAGTAAATATTAAACTATAATTAGTTGCTGATAAATGTATGTTTGCCCAATCTTATATTTCATATCATCACATTAAAAAACGAAATTAAAGAAATGTAGAAATACAGAAGATTTGAGTTAGTGCCATTTTTAAAGTGATATAAGAATTATTTCTTTTTCTTTTGGAATAGCCTTGGAAGTCAGACTGACTCAGAAAACAAGTGGACATATATGAAAAGAATACACTTGGTGTCATTGTCTATCTTTATCCAAAAGGGAGTTTGAAAAGCAAAGGTTAGGGCCTCCCAGGTGGCGCAGCGGTTGAGCGCTGGGTTGCGAAGCTGCCCGCAGCCTCCGTGGTGCCGGTTCCATCCCCGGCTGCTCCCCGGCCACCGGAGGAGGGTCCCACATGGCGCGCAGACCTCTCCTGCCGCCCGCTGCTCCCCTTAGCAGTGTACCTTGGTCCTTCTGCCTGCTCTGCTCCCCGCTCTGGCTCTGGTGAATTCTCTCACCCTCCCGCGCTTCTGACTGTACCCAGTGCATGTATAACCAACCTACCAACCAACCAACCAAATAAAAAAAAAAAAAAAAAGAAAGAAAAGCAAAGGTTAGAAGCAGCAAGGGGATGGATCACAGGAAATGGAGAAGGATGATTACCTGAAGTGTTCTTTCCAAATTTTACACATAGCAAATCAATCAAAGAATCATCTCAAATGATAGCTCTTTCTGAAAGCTTCTTTATTTTCATGTTAAAACTAATTATTCCAGTGTAAAGTCAAGAGGAATAATAGGGTAAGGACCCTGAAATATACCTATCCAAACTAAGAATAAAATCCTAAAATAAAAATTCTGAATATCCTGTCAAAAGATTTTCAAATATCCATTACAATGTTTCAACAAAAAATGGGAAAGTCAGGCCAAGTGTTAATCACTATGTACACCTATCAATGAATTCATAGAAATCACCATATTAAGTCTCTTTCTGCATATGGTATGAAAGTCATAAAAATAAGAAATACTATATACAAAAATTCATCTCCAAATTAAAAAATGCTAAGACAAAATATATTTTAAAACATCCTAATATCTAGATAAATGATAATTAACATACTTAAATAGATACAAATATGTTCTGTCATTAAAAATACAACCTGTAAGCAAAATTCACCCACAAGACATTGAAAAATATATACAAATAAATATATTTAAATTTATTGTAGTTTGGAGTGAACCTCTCTGTGATCAATGACACCAAAAATTATAAAAATATATTAGTAAAAACAAATGTAGGTGAAACTTATGGTTGAAAACATCTTATTTCATGAAAACATGTTTATCATTAATCTGTTAGTTTTCAGTGGCAATTAAGATATTTTGTAAATTATTGGAAATCAGGATGAAAGATAAAACAATTTTAAATTAAAAATTATTCTTACAAATATGCTCAAGAGCCTCCCTCGTGATGCAGGCAGTTGAAGGCCATGCTGTGAAGCAGTCTGCAGCCTTTGCAGAGCGGGTTCCATCCTGGCCAGCCAAGGAGAAACCCACATGGTACGGCAGAACACTCCTGTCTCACCCGCTGCTCCCCTTAGCAGTGTATTTCCTCAGTCTGCCTGTTCTGTTCCCCGCTCTGTCTCTGGTGAACCCTCTCTCCCTCCCACACATCTGGCCTGTACCCCGATTTTTGTATAAATAAATAAATCTTAAAAAAAGAAAAGAAAAGTGTCATTTGTTTAAAAAAAAAAAAAACAACACAGGGGCCTCCCTGGTGGCGCAGGTGGTTGAGTGCAGCACTATGAAGCTGTCCGCAGCCTCTGCAGCGTGGGTTCAATCCCGGCTGGCCAGTGAGAATCCCACATGGCCCAGCAGACCTCTCCTGTCTGGCCCGCTGCTCCCCTCAGCAGTGTATTTCATCAGTCTGCCTGTTCTGTTACCCGCTCTGTCTCTGCTGAATCCTCTCACCCTTCCATGCATCTGGTCTGTACCCCAGTTCTTGTATAAATAAATAAATCTTTAAAAACAAAAACCAATATGCTCAAACTCAGTGTGAAATCATTGCATAATAAAGATAAAATTCTTTTATTATTGAGTTGACGTTTGTAACACTGTATCATGCATACATCATAACACATCCATCAACAGAGTACCTATATCTTTTTACCATATATCACTGGAACCATCCCACCAAATTACACCTCCATAGTGTACTCACCACCAAAGCACCTGTGGCCTACCACCCTAATCCACTGTGCTCCCTCCCCACCTTGCTCTCACCCTTCAACTTCCTCTCCTCTTCTGGATTCTAATATCAATTTTCCAGAGTAAGTTTTTAAGCTTGGTTTTATCTATTCCTTTGTTTAGTTCACTACCTTCCACTTATAAGTGACATTATTCAGTCTTTATCTTATTCTTCTAACTTATTTAGTTTATCATAATCCCTTACAGGTCCATCCATGTTGCTATGAATTTTCTAACACTGTCTCTTGATTTTTGAGTGGTGGTCCATTATGCATAAGTACCATGTCATCTTGGTCCACTCATTCAAATTTAGGCATTTGGGCTGTTTCCATATTTTTACTATTGTAAATGGTGCTACTATAAAAATGGGAGTGCATAGGGCCTCTCCCCTGGTGGCGCAGCGGTTGAGCGCTGGGCTGCGAGGCTGCCCTCAGCCTCTGTAACGCCGGTTCGTTCCCAGGCCACCAGGGAGGGTCCCACAAAAAAAAAGAAAAAAAAGAAAAAATGGGAGTACATAATTTCTAAAAATACGTTGGACTTGCATCGTATTGCACACAATTGGTTGTGACTGAAATGTTCCAAAAGTCATTAAAATATTTTATGTTATAGAAAATGATTTTTCAATCAAACAAATGAGTGGATGATAAATCAAGATATTTGGGATGACTGTTCTTTAAATGTGAATTCTTTTTTATTTAAAATTTCTTTATCATATGCTAAATGATGGTTATTCTTTTTTAAGTGCTTAAATATAGTTATTATTGCTTTGTAAAATTTTCTTACATTACTGTAGTCCCCATAATTCTCCTGCCACCATAGCACCTATGAAACATCACTATATTTCCTGTGTTCTTTCCTCCTCTGTTTTGACTCTTTTTTGCTCCTCCTCTCTTGCTATATGCCTCAGAGTCTCAAGAACACCTTTGAAATTTTGCTCCAGAAGCAGGGAAAACAAAGGAGAAGATAAACAGCTGTAACTACACCAAACTAAAAAGTTTCCATTTTGTACAGCAAAAATAGAATGTCAAAAGAAAGAGGCATCCTACTGAATGAGAGAAAATATTGTACCCAACACTGCACAACAGATAAAGGATATCAAAGATCGAAAGAGCTTACACAACTCAACAAAAAAGCAAAGTACCCAATCAAAAAATGGGCAGAAGAACTAAAAAGATGGGCCTCTCTAGTGGCTTAAAGTGTTAAATCTCAGTGCTATAAACTGTTATCGCTGCATGACCTGAGTTTGAACCTGGCTAGGAAGTTAACCCACATATGGCACAGCAGAACCCTCCTGTCTCACTCACTGCTCTCCTTAGCAGTGTATTTCAGTAAATCTGTCTGCTCTGCTCCCTACTCTGTCTCTGATGAATCCTCTTACCTCCATACACCCCCCTCCATACACACACCTCTGGCCTACACCCCAGGTATTCTCTGCAAAAAAAAAGGGCCTCTCTGGTGGTGCAAGGGGTAAAGATGCAACCTATGAAGCTATATGCAACCTATGAAGCTACCCACAGCTTCTGCAGCACTAGTACAATCCCCAGCCAACCAGGGAGCTACCCACATGGCATAGCAGACCTCTCCTGTCTCGACTGCTGCTCCCCTCAGCAGCGTACTTTGGTCAATCCTCCTATTCTGTTCTCCACTCTGTCTCTGGTAAATCCACTCATCCCCATACCTCTGGCCTGTACCCCAGTTCTTGTATGCATAAATAAATAACTTTTTAAAAAAATGAAATGGAGTATTAAAAAAAAAAGAAATTTCTCCAAAGAAGAAATGCAAATGGCCAATAGGCATATGAAAAAATATTCAACATCACTAATTATCAGGGAAATGCAAATCAAAACCACAATGAAATACCATTTCACTCCAGTGAGAATGGCACATATTAAAAAAACTAGAAACAACAAATGTGGGAGAGGATGTACAGACAAAAGATTTATAGCCTTATTACCTTCAAAGGTAATATGGTTCTTCAAAGGTAGATATGGTTCTTCAGCTAAATTGCAAAATATATTTGTGCAAGTGGAAAACATTAAAATATTCTCTGAATGCATAAATACCAACAAAACTGCAGAGAATAAAAATATATAAGATTATGTTTATATATATATATTTCTTCATAGTTCTAATAAAAAGGAAATATTAATATTAATTTATTATCCTAAAATATTTATTGCTTGGATAAGATAAAATATTTTAAACCTAAATTTATGTTTTGAGGTCAATAATTTGAGCAAGATGAAAGCAACTTCAGAGCTACACTTTAAAGAAATAAACACTTGAGCAACTAAGGACTACAAAATTTTATAGATGATGCAAACATAATTCCCAAATTTTAATTTTATTGATCAAAACAAAGTTAATTTTTAATGAATGAATCACATTTATACACTCTAGTTGTTTATTTAATATAAGCATAATAATGTTCTTTGCATTTAATGCTGTTATTACATAGAGTATTACTTTAGTTGTACAGTTATTATAGTAACTCACATATTTTGCTCTGAATTATTTGAAAATTCTTTTGGGGTGGAAGAGTAGGTTATCTTAAGATTTAAGTGCCTCCCAAAAATTTGAAAAGCAGATATTATTGACCAACTCAAATGAACTTAAAGACTCAAATTTGTTCATTCATATGAGCTGAGAAACTAACATGTGGTATTGATTAGTTTTATCATCGCAAAATATTTTACTTACAAATTTACATAGAAATATAGATCCAGAAATTTTAGTATTGAGGAAAATAATGTTGACAATATTGTTTGGGTGAAATAATGGAATCAGTATGTTACTTTATTAAAATCCTCTTTCAATACTTATAAAAACCTTTTTTATCAAATGTTTTGTTAATTGTAACATGATATGTCATATTAGATCTTTTACAAAGTTACTTAAGATCAACTTTAGTGAATACGACACTACAGAGTAAAAATGATCTGAATCAACCCAGAAATATGTATAAACCCATATGCACATGCACACATATTCAGATTAAAGTGTTACATTTGTAATGCTTGTTAATCTTTTATGCTTTATTCGGTCTCCTAAAAAATATAATGAATTCTATGGGCTTACTCCTCCATTCCTCAAAAATGAGACACATACAAATACCTATCTAAAATCTAACACAGGAACTCTCCTTGGGAGAATGGGACCCTTTTAATAAATTTTCCCTTAAAAAGTTACTATTTTCCCTCTTTGGCCCTACAAAGGGCATAAAATCTGCTGAAATTTTGTTTTGTTTGAATATTTCTAAAATAAATTCTTTTAATGTTTCTGCTGTTGTAATTACTCTCAGTTACCAGTAGTGTTGGATCTTTATTCCTCAAGAAATCATATAATGATTTTTGCTATCCTCGTAAAAGTCCACATAAGGGCACCCATCCAGTCTGTTCCCTCACTTAGGTATGTTCCCTCAATGTTTGATCTCATCTTCCCAGCTATTGGGCAGGTGTATATTCAGAAATTCTGAAATAAAAACTCTCCCACACACGTAGTAGAGATAGTTGAAAAACGTCTCATGCTCAGTACAAATTAGGATCATCTGGCTGTAATAATAAGAGCAGGGGCTATTATTAGTAGTAGTACATTTTAGTAGCTTAACTATCTAAATAGTAGTGTTCATAACCATAACACAATTTCAATTCTACACTTATTTTATGACTGATCACATTGTTAAAAAAATAAATCACCATTAAGAGTCTAAAAATCCAGTAACTGGAGCCTTCCTGTGGCACAGGGGTTAAGACGAAACCTATGAAGCTATCCGCAGCCACTGCAACACGAGTTTGATCCCCATCCAGGGAGCTACACACATGGTGCAGCAGACCTCTCCTGCTATGCCCACTGCTACCCTCGGCAGTGTATTTCAATCAATCCGCCTGTTTTGTACCCCACTCTGTCTCTGGTGAATCCTCTCACCCTCCACACCTCTGGCCTGTACCCCACTTCTTGTATGCATAAATAAATAAACCTTTAAAAAATTAAAATCCAGTAACTTTTTTGCTATGGTATGGAGAGGAGCACTGGATTTAGTCAGACGACCAAACTCTGCTGCTTACTGTATGGCCACAACATATTTGAGCTCTTCTGTTTCTTCATCTGTGAAACAGACATAATACTATTTACTTTATGGGCTCTTGAAAGGCTTAAATTAGATTGTGCATGATTTGGAGTCCATCCTACTTTTCAATGCTTATATTTAGCCACTTTCTTTCACAGGCATCTTATGTTCTAGTCACACCTTAATGTTCTCTAAAAGTCTCAAGTTTGTTTTCCCTTTTGTTTTGAATGTCTTCTTCCTGCGTTTACTTGGATAATATGGATTAACCCAACAACACTCATGGAAGGAAGACTTCCCTGACAAACTCCAAGTTGAATCAACCCATCCTCTAGTCTCCATGTTCAACCTGTACAAATCTTTATCCTAATATTTACCTGCTTATCAGTCAAACTCCCTGACCATATTCTATAATCCTTGAATTCCTAAATATGCCATCCATCTCCTCTGTCCAATTATGTGTGCCAGAATATGCCTAAGCCATGGTAGAAAAAAAAAAGGATGATTAAATGAATGCATAACATGCACAAAAGCAGTGAGCTTAGTTATTTTGTGATATAGTAGGGATTCAGTTTAAGTTAGCTGAATTTGAAATTTAAATCTTTAGTCGCTGGATCCTATGTTCACTATGGTATCACTTCATTTTATGATTAAACTTCTGAACAATAACTGCTAGTAGTATTGAGATATGTCTTATAAAGAAAATGAAAGACATCATCAAATGAATCCCACATATGGTCAGCATACTCTGTTAAGAATATTTTATCTTGTTTTTATTAAGTTAGCATCAAGGTCTTTCAGCTTACAAATCCCATGAAACAGCAAGCTGACATACAAGACTTTAATATACCACAAAGCTAAATTGTAAGCATGCTTTTCTCAAGTTTCACTGTGGTCATTTAATTCGATTGCTTAGCAGTGATATTTGAATAGTTATACACACTTCCTGCTGTTGGTTAGCTTGGTTCTGTATTAAAACAATTATATTATCATAACCAAAAAGTATATATTTTGAATAATAGCAAAGGCATAGAAAGAAAATTGTCACGTTTTGCAGCTAAAACTTACAGAACTACTCCTAACTTGCTGAAAGTTATAATTAAAATTGCTCAAAAGGAACAAAAATTAGCAATAAAGCAAGAAACAATAAAACCTGAAAAGTGAATCATTGTACTTCTAGGTATAAACAAATGTATCATTGAGGTTCTACTTAGGGAAGTACTTGACAAAAGAGGCAGACTGCAGGCAGATAATTATGTGGGTAGAAATATGCAGGATAGAATTTAAAGGAAAGAAATTGGAGTCAGGTGAGTAATTAGGTTAAAAATCTCCAGACACTGGGACTCCGAGGGCGTGTGGTCCACTGTGGGGCTGAATGATCTGTGTTTATACTGCCACATTTCCAGAATTTGGAAAACTCAACCTTTTAGGGACGTTAGAACAGAGAATAAATATCTTAACTAATACCTTCTGCAGTGGGGATGAAATTTATATTCTACAACTAACTTTAATTTTTATCACTGATACTATCCTTATAGGTCTCATTCTTACGGATGGCAAAGCAAACAAATAAAAAACTTAATTTTCAAGTACTCCAGTACTTGAACATTTGGTCCACTGGTACTTCCAGAATGGGAAGAGTGTAGAAAGTAAGGTGAAGAGGCCTTCAGCTTCTGTCTCTGCTGTGCAGTGCAGTAGGCAGGACTCCATCCAGGTATGTTTATCTTCCCTCATTAGCATGGGTCCTCCACTCTTGCAATGTCATGTCAGACAATTTGCAATGATAAAGGATCTGCAACTTCCCCAGATTTTTCCCAAATAAATGGAGTATCAACTTTCTATGTTCTCAAATTCAGAAAAATCTTTTATTATTTTATTTTTCCACTTCAGATTCAAAATTCCACTTTGACAGGATGTGGAAAGTGAAGATATTCTCTTAGCTTTCTTGAACTTCTATTTCAGCGATCCTCTTCCATCCTGGGAGATCTGTTCCTGCCCAAGTTATGGGAACTCCCCATATGTGCTGACTTATTCTCTTTCTTACTCTGCTTCATGATCACCACTCCAATTTCTGGTTTGTAATAGAACCATAACACACCTTTTATTCTTTCTCAAAAAAAAGAAAAAAAAATGCTTGCTTCAAGACTCTCATCTTGCTACAGATGTTACAAATTCTATTTGAAAGTTCAAAACTAAATGATGACTTTCTTTTTTTCCATCTAGGTATGACATTCCCAAGAAGTAATGTATATTATTGATTTAATAAATTGGAATAATCAAGGGACAATTAGAAACTTGGGATTACAAGAATTTAGATACATTATTTTAATATCTACAAAACATCTCCTACATCTTAAGTCTATATATAAACAATTCAGGAGAACTCATTTCTAGGAAATAACATTTAACTTGAGCCATGTGTAAAGGTTTCAATATAATTATGAAAAAATAATGTAATATTTATAAATGTTTCATTCATCAAAGAAAACAGAACAGAAATAAAAATCACAAATACTTTTGCCCTAAACAAAAGAATCCCAAAGCTAAAAGCTTAAAAGAATTTTCTATTGTTGATTTATGGGGAAATTACTGTAATAGAGTATGGTCTCATATGTAGGGATATAACCCATGACAAAAATATCACATATTCAATACTCATAAAGATGAAATTTATTATATTTAAGCCATTTTAAGTATGAAAAAATCTGAAAGAATATCCTAGGTAGCAGCTTATAGTCTTCCCATTCTAAGGGAAATCATCAAACTAGGAAACCAGTCAAAGAAAATAATAAAAGTTAATATGGATTCAGTGCTTCTATTATATGTGACGAATTATTTTACATGTTTAAACAGACATTAAAACTTCATTTAATTTTAAGTGTCATCTTTCGAGGTAAGTATAATGGTTATCTTCATTTTGCAAACTAAGAAAATGATGAACAGAAAGGCTAAGTAGCTTTTTCAGTGAATATGTACTAGAGCTAGAATTTGAACCCAGGCAAACTCACACATAGTCTTTACATTCAAACATTATGCTGTGCTGCTCACAGATAAAGGAAATGTGAGGGCATTGAATTTAAAATGTAAGAGAAAAAAAAAAACAGTCACAAAAGACTTTACTATCTTTATAAGGACAAAAGAAAGGACTGAGATTCCATATTTAGAGTTGGCATGCATAATAATTCCCAGAACCATATGTTTCAAATGACCCAATCATTGGGTCTTTCATTTCTGATCATTTGACATTTTTAAGCATGAATCATCTAATGAAAAAATTACAAGGCTTTCTTTTGAACACACTGTTTATTTGTCACCAAAAGATCTCAGATATACTTTAAACAAATTCTTTCTATAAAGAAAAGACTACATACCCTCATGAATGGCATAATCCAAAAATAGAAATTATTTAAAACAGCTCTAACACCTTTTCTAAATTTCCTACATTGTGAAATGACAGCAGTGTCTCCCTTTCAACACTGCCTTCTAGTCAATGTAAAAAGAAATAAACCATCCCCACATGCTCATATTTGGTGTTTACTTTTCCATCAGTCATCTAAAATGGGACACAGGGAAAGGGATGTGTCTGTCTCTGTTAGACAGAGAAGAAAAGTGAAGGAAAGAAAATCTAATGCAACAAGAGAGTTGCCAGATTTGGAACTGATTGAAAGAGGTTTATGTCACCAAACATTTTTCAAAGACCTATCAATCTGCAACTCTTTTTATAAACCAACCTGTAATGACTGGTGTTTCCACACATTTTCTTCACACAGTTGCTTCTGAGTTTGGCAGTGCCTTTGATTTGAAAAAGAATTTCAAACTTTAGATGATCACACAGAACCTTTTGGCATCAAGGAAAAGAATATTTAGATCATAAAGACTTAAAGGAATGTAAGCCACAGTTCCAAGTAGTTTAAACTTTCATTACAAAGATGCTGAAAGCCACATTGCAGTGCTTACAAGTATGTTTATAAGTGATGCCATTTGCAACTCTAATTAAATGAATTAAGATTCTGTGAAAATAAAAACATGGATTAGAATTAATATTAAATGAAAACTATAAAATATATGATATATCGAATAGCAAGATAGACCCAAGCATCTTCATAGTGTTCCTATTCAGGCCTTCTGGTATCAAGGAAAAGCAAACTTGGAAAAAACAAAAAAATCCCTAAAATAACAAAAAAGCACCAGCACTAACAGTGTTATACTTAGTAATCCCTGGGAAAATTCAAAGAGAGTAGCATAATGAAATATGTCACCTGCTGACTAGGTTTTGCTGCTTATAGAAAACAAAGAGCACAGAATAATAGGGTTCAGAATGTACAGCCAGAAGAGACTAGGATTCCCAACTACAAAGTACCTAACTCCATTGTGAATACAAATCTCATTCTCAGCTCTTCACCACCAAACCAGTTTCTCAAAGTTTAGCACCCAACTAACAACAACAACATCATTTGGGACTGTGTTAGTGACACAATTCTCAGGACCCAGTTAAGATTAACTGAATCAAAAATTCTAGAGACAGGCCCAGCAAGCCATGTTTTAATAAACTCTATAGAATATCAGGATCAGTTTCTCTCCAAGAACCTACATAATGATCAAGAATGGGAGCTGAATTGAGCCCAGCTAGAAATGCATTGAGTACTTTTGGTATATAAGTGAAATGGCAGATACTACAATCAGATTATCCTCAAGTCTGACCAGCACATGGTTTAAACACAATCTTTTCCATTCTTGCTTCTGCCCCCCAAAAGTGTTCTATAATCAACGGGTGTTCTTTATGTCAGTGAACAAATAGTATAAAAGAAGATATATAAGATATAAAGCATGACGTTGTCTAGGTTATTTTATTATAGATGAAAAAAAGCGGCAGTCTCTATTTTCTCCCCTTATTTTTTTCTTTTTTTTATTTTATTTTATATATTTTTACATCATTTTTCATTTTTGTACAATGTATGCATTTTCACCTTGGTTATAGTCCCCATATAATTCCCACCCCCCTTGTTTTGATCCTACACCCTTCTCCGACCCCCCCACCCCAATACTGTGTCTCTGGTTTATAGTTGCTTGTTGATTTTGATTTTTACTTCATTATAATTAGCCTTTTTCCTGGTTCCTTATTTGGGTTTTCTAAATCACTGCTTTGAGTGAGACCATACAGTATTTTTCTTTTTCTTTCTGGCTTATTTCGCTGAGCATGATCCCTTCCATCTCCAGCCACGTTGCTGCAAATTGCATGAGTTTATCTTTTTTGATTGTTGAGTAATATTCCATTGTGTATATGTACCACATCTTCTTGATCCAGTCATTTATTTTTGGGCATTTGGGTTGTTTCCACATCTTAGCTGGAATTAATGTTGAATTAATGTTTCTGTGTCCTTTGGGTAAATACCTAGAAATGGAATTGCTGGATCAAACCGAAGCTCCATCTTTAGCAGATTGAGGAATCTCCACACAGCTCTCCATAGTGATTGGACCAGTTTGCACTCCCACCAGTCCTCATTTATTCCTCTTTTCGAGTAACCCAAGCCTGAAATCTTGATATCTTCTTGAGCATTCCTCTTTCTTCACTTTCATCCAAGAAATCATCAATGTCCAAAATTACTTTGTTCACTTTTCTATATGTCACTTTATTTCAATCCCAATTGCCTCTACTCCATCTCTGACAATTTCTTACCCTAGACTACTTCAATGGTCTTTAAATCTCCTTCTTTACTGTAGTTATCATGAAGACCACTGTCAACTAAGTCATTTTTTGTTATGATGCTTCCATACTCAAAACCCATCAAAAATATTCCACTACTGACAGGGTGAAGTTCATATTCCTTGTAAATATAAACATCTTCACAGCTTGAGTCTAGCTTTATCTCCAACTATTTCCTTATGTGAATCCTAATCTCAAATCACAGTTCTATATTCACTGTCTCCAAAACATGTCATGAATGTTCCAGCAACTCTTCTTCATTCCTTTCCACAGCTTCAGATAAAAGGTGATAGATATAAAATGCCAAAGTGAGAATAGGCATTAAAGCAGAGAATAAATTAAAGTGTGTTTACTACTTAGGATTTATTTATAGATGAGTGCTTCCAATTTCATAATTCTGCTATACTGAATTTACAACAGTTGGGAGAAAATAATAAATGTTTCAAAGTTAACATAAGTCTTTGGTTAGCCTATCTTGCAGTATTTAAATAGAATATTAATCTAGTGCTATTCCAGATGCCAAGGACAAACATATTTATAAGGGAAAAGGATTTATGCTCCAGGGATTCACATCTTGAGGTGAAGCAGGTTCCTGTTTACTCTCTAAAAACATCTTCCCTGGAATCAAGGTTTCTGGGATTGACCAAATTCATTGCTAAAAGAACGGGAACTATATTTGTAATTATAAGACACTCCAACTACCAAAATCATTCACTGAGTCTTTAAATATAACAATTAAAAAGCTAAGAATGATATTTTCTCCATTTTGATAAGGTGCCTTTTCATTTTAATGTTAGTTTGACATGTTTCTTTGTTGTGCAGAAGCTTTTTAATTTGATGTAGTCCCATTTGCTTATTTTTGCTTTTGTATCTCTTGCTGTTGGAATTGAGTCCCCGAAGGCATCTTTAAAGCCAATATGATGGAATATTTTACTTTTGTTTTCATGTATTTTATAATTTCAGATTTTACATCCAAGCCTTCAATTCATTTTGAGTTAATTTTTGTGCATGGCATGAGATAGTGATCTCGTTTCATTCTTTTGCATATGGCTACCTATTCACAAAACTATTTGTTGAAGAGACTTTCCTTTCTCCATGGTGTACTCTTGACTCCATTGTCATTGGTGGACTGTCCATATAAGTGTAGGTTTATTTTGGGTTTTCAGTTCTATTTCATTGGCCTGTGTGTCTGTTTTTACTACAGTACCATACCCATACCACATCTGACAGAATTACTATTCAAGATCCACAAAGGATTCCTACAACTAAACAAAAAGAAAATAGAACCCAATGAAAAAGGGGCTAGAGAGCAAAAGAGACACATCTCCAAAGAAGACATACAGACATATGAAGAAAGTTCATCATCACCTATTATCAGGGAAATACGAATTAGAACCACAATTAGATACCTATTAAAATGACCCATATCAAAAAGACTAGACACTGTAAGTATTGGCTAAAATGTGGAGGAAAAAGTAACACTTGTGTACTGCTGGTGGAAACGTAGAGTGGTCCAGCCCCTGTGGATAACAGTATAAAGGTTTTGCAAAAAAGAAATAGTTTAAGGTCTCCCTTGTGGTCTAGGGGTTAAAGTCTCAGTACTATCACCATGAGGGTCAAAGCACACTGAGTTCAATCCCTGGCCAGGGAACTAACCCACATGGTGCAGCAGACCTCTCTTATCTGGCTTGCTCTCCCCTTAGCAGTGTATTTCAGTGGATCCACCTGTTCTGCTCCCCACGCTGCCTCTTGTGAATCCTCTCACCCACAACACCTCTGGACTATACCCCAGTTTGTCTATGCAAAAAAAAAATAAATAAAAATCTTATAATAAAGGAATAATTATTAAAAAAAAAGTTCACATGATCCAGCAATTCCACTCCTTATCTACCCAAATAATGAAAAAACACTAATACAAATGGATACACATTTTGTTCATGGTAACACTATTTACAATAACCAAGTTACCAAGTTATGTAAACAATCTAAGTACCCAAGGACAGATGAGTGCATTAAGAAGAAGTTGTATATATATATATATATATATATATATATATATATATATATATATATAATGCAATACTACTTAGCTATAAAAAAGATATCTTGTCATTTGCAATAACTCAAATGAAACTAGAAGAGCTTATTCTAAGTGAAATATGTCAGACAGAGAAGACAAATACCAAATGATTTCACTCATGTGAAATATAGAGAAATAATAATGGAACAGAAAAATCTAAACCAAAGAAAACATTAGAAACCTGACTGTGGAACTGAGGTTACTAGAGAGGTTAGGTGGGAGTGAGGAACAAAGTGGTGGACTATGGGTATTTTGCTGATGGGTGTGCTGTGGTAACATATATCTGAAGCGGTATGGATTTGTATCTCTCAATTATATACAGTGTTTTAATCCAAAGTTACCTCATTAGACAATAATACAATTAAAAAACTAGAAAAAATACCAATATTTAAGGGAAAGGGAGTGATAAAAATGTTCAAAATAGAAACTAAGAAACAGGAATTTCTGAAAGGATTTTTTAAGTATTAAAATCAACAAGACAAAAGAAACCACTGTGTTCTGTTATAAAAAAATAATTGAGAAATAATAGGAAGAAGAAAGATATAGAGAAGAAGGAATTCAAAAAGGAGGAAAGATAGAAATAATCAGTATTTTTGGAAAATAAAAACATAATGGAAATAAAACAAATCAACAGATGTGAAAATAGTAAGATAAATATGAATAAAAAGTTAGTGATTTGAGTAACGATAAGAAATCTAGAGTATTGTAAAAAAGAATAGAAATTTGATCTTAGTAACTATACTAAGGGTCAAAAAAAGCCATCAAGCATAAAGGGTAAGAAACAAAATAAACATTCTTTACCAACAATATGATGTCCAGTGAATTTTTTAGAAAATTATTAAATGAATGCAAGTTAACTAAGCCAGATGGAAATAGTGACATAAAATCAATCATAAATTGATTTTGATTATTGGCAATAACAAATTAGAACATGAAACCAGGGATATGTAGACTGGGTATGTAGGGGCAGGAAAAGGACACTGAGCAAGTTTTCTAGGATCCCATGCAGACCGGGTAAAGGAGGAGTCAGAGTCCTCAGTGGCTTTTGCAGGTCTTTTATTTAGATTTGCCAGGCATATGGCAGGCAGAGTTGCTGGGGGGCCGGGAAGCTGGCAGGCCTCCCAGCCCCCAGCAAATCCTCACTCTATCTGGGCTCTCTCTGGCGTTCTCTCTGCTTCTCTTCTTTTCTCGGCTTCAGTTCGTTCTTGGCTTCTGCTGGCGTCCCCATAACGCTGCCCTTATAAACTCACTCTCTCAGCCCAGGTGTACCCACTTCAGGTGCCCGCCATCAGGCAGGCATTCAGGACCACAGGGTTCCCTCATCTATCCTAATGGCGGGAGGGCAGAAAAGCCTGACACTTTTTACCTTACCCTACAGGGTAATAAACAGAATAGAAAATATTTATGATTCAGTGAAATTTATCATGATAATGGCAATATTTCAAAACAATGTGGAAAGAAAGTACAACAATAAATGTCATTGGGATATTGAGGTTTTCACCAGTTTAAAAAAAAAAACACTAAGTTTTTATCTCCTATCAAGATAAAAATTCTTGACATGACTAAAAATAAAGCTATGAAAGTATCTGTAGGGTAAATGAAGATTGCTCAAATTTTTACACCGTTGACCTCTTTGTCTATCACCCGTGGCCTTGAATGCAGGAGCAGCTTGGGAGCGTGGGCTCAGGGCATGCATGCCTGATGGCAGACACCGGGCATGTGTTAAGTGGGCACACCTGAGTCTGGAGGCTGAGCATATAAGGGCAGAAGAGTGGGGTGGAGATAGGCTATAGAGGAAGAGATCATGACACTATGTCAGAGAGAGCCCGAAGAAAGAGTAAAGATTTGGTGGGGCTGGGAGGCCTGCCACCCTTCCATCTTGCCACCGCACAGACTTGTCCCACAACAACTGTCATAGAAAGAGCATTAAAAGTCTGAAAAGGGGCCTCCCTGGTGGTGCAAGGGGTTAAGCACTGAACTATGAAGCAATCCACAGCCTCTGCAGCACAAATTCGATTGCAGGCCTGCCAGAGAGAAACCCACATGGTGCAGCAAACCTCTCCTGTCTTGCCCGCTGCTCCCCTCAGCAGTGTATTTCAGTCAGTCTGCCTTTTCTGTTCCCCACTCGGTCTCTGGTGAATCCTCTCACCGTCCCCCGCATCTCTGGCCTGTACCCCAGCTCTTGTATGCATAAATAAATAAATCTTAAAAAAAAAAAGTCTGAAAAGCCACTGGGGGCTCCAGAACTGCCTTTACTGGTCAGCCCTGATCCATAGAGAACCTGCCGCATGCCTTACTGGCCTTACAGTATCAAAGGTATCAGGTAAATTTTATAAATTGGGGGAGGGTAAGTTTTCTTAAGCAAGATACAAAGCCCAGTGTAAGGTCAGGACTGGCCATGGTGCAGGTTTTCTAGGATCCAGCAGACCGGGTAAAGGAGGAGTCAGAGTCCTCAGTGGTTTTTTTGCAGGTCTTTTATTGGGGTTCACCAGGCATATGACAGGCAGGGGTGCTGGCTGGGAGGCTGGCAGGCCTCCCAGCCCCTAGCAAGTCTTCACTCTATCTGAGCTCTCTGGCGTTCGTTCTGCTGCTTCTCGGCTTCTCCTTCGGCTTCGGCTTCGGCTTCTCCTCGGCTTTCTGCTGGCATCCCCGTGACGCCACCCTTAAAAAGCACAGTCTTAGCCCAGGTGAATCCCATCTACCTATGCCCACACCCTATTCCAGGTGCCCGCCATCAGGCATGCATTCAGGACCGCAAGGATCCATCATCTATCCTGATGGCGGGAGGGCAGAAAAGCCTGACATTTTTCCTTACCCTACACCCAGGCACTATACTGGAAAACTCTGACACACTTGACTATATTAAAAAGTAAAATATTCTATTTGGCAAAATAAATAAGTAAAAATACAAATCATAAAAAGAGTAAATAAAATTAAAAGACAAACAACACTGGGAGGAGGTTTACTGTTTAAAAATTAAAAAGGATTAAAATACATAATATATAAAAGTAAAAACTTCCTAATACCCAACAGAATATAGGCAAATAATTTTCAGAGTTAAAATAAATATAAAAAATGTCTAATTCTCAGTTTTAATCCAAAAAAGTAAAGTGTTAGTGTTTATGAAATGCATATGCTACATCTTTTTGCCAATCACATTAGTGAAATTAGCAAAGACTGATAATATCTAGTATTGCTTGGTATGGGAAAACAAGCTTTCCCAATTAAGATTTTATTGGAGTATAAATTAACACAGACTTTTGAAATGCATATTATTTGTTATATTGTGCTTACCCATTCAACCAGAAATAATTATTCAAGGAATCAATTCTAGAAATTGCACAAGTAAGCGAAGATAAATATGAAGGTATTCATTGTCTCTATACAGTTATTCATTAAACATTTCAAGCCCCATATATATCATCTAAAAAATGTATTTCCAAACACCACTGTGCATTCTTTTAAGTAATTAAATATTTAAAATATTAATTAGTATGCCATAATTATTAATAAATAATTAATGAGTAATTGATGATTTTTTACTTATTAAAATAATACCACAGCATTGCCTAACAAGGCACAGTACCCTTAATCATTGAAAAATAAATACTTACATAGAAATTGTTTGTCCGCATTTTTAAGTACAAAGTACAATTTTATCATGTCCATTGAGTGAACAAAGCTTGTGTTATCTTAAGTAGCAAAGGAGACTTTCTAAGGGTGATTAAGTCAAGGAGGTTGAGACGGGAAATAAGTGGGTTCAATGTAATCATCAAGGGTCCTTGTCAGAGTAAAGGGAAGGCATTGCCATTTCAAGGCAATGCCATTTGAAAAAGATTCAACTCACTTTGCTGATACAAAATACGGAAGGGAGCCATGAGTTCAGGCATGGTTTCCGCAAGGAAATGGATTCTCCCTTAGAGGCTGTAATAGAACCTTAAACTGAAATATTGATTTTAGCCAACTGTCACCTCACACTTCATACCTCCATAACTGTAAGATAATAAATTTGTACTGTTTTATCAACATTTGTATGTATTGTTTAAGACAAAATATAGAAATTTGTTTTAGCGTTATAAAAATGTAATACAATCAGACACTGTATTAAGTTATAAAAATATAAAATATCAGGGCCTCCCTGGTGGCACAGGGGTTAAGTCACAGTGCTATCAAGTTATTAACTCAGGCTGTAAAATATTACAGCCTGAGTTCCATCCTGGGCCAGGGAGCTAATCCACATGGCGCAGCAGACCTCTACTGTCTCACTAGCTGCTCCCCTCAGCAGTGTATTTCAGTGGATCTGAATGGTCTTCTCCCCATTCTGTCTGTCCCTGGTGAATCTTCTCACCCCCCACACCGCTGGCCTACACCCCAATTCTTGTATGCATAAATAAATCTTTCAAATATATATATGTATATATATATATATATATATATATAAAATATCCTTTTATCTTTGAGATCATAGTCCTTCCAGGAAAAGAAATAGATACAAATTAGAACTCTTAAGACAGATAGTAAACGTCAATGTATAAGACTTTCTGATTTTTTCTAATTAATACATAATTTTATTATACCTGATGATATTTTCAATTTATTTTTTTATTTTTTATTTTTTTATATTTCAATTTTCTCCATTTTCTCTCTTTTTTTATTTTTATATTCCCCATACAAATGCAACCCCCTGATTTTGTCCCCAAACCCTCCTTTCCCCTCCCCCCTCCCAGTGTGTCTCTGGTTCATAGTTGTTTGTTGATTTTAATTTTTTTCTTTCTTTTAGTTATTCTTTTTCCTGGTCCGTTATTTAGGTTTTCTAGATTTCTGTTATGAGTGAGACCATCTGGTATTTTTCTTTTTCTTTCTGGCTTATTTCGCTGAGCATGATCCCTTCCAGCCCCATCCATGTTGCTGCAAATTGCATGTGTTCATCTTTTTTGAATGCTGAGTAATATCCCATTGTGTATATGTACCACATCTTCTTCATCCAGTCATCTATTTTGGGGCATTTGTGTTGTTTCCAAAGAATAGCTATTGTAAATTGTGCTGCTATAAACAGAGGGGTGCAGGTGCTCTTTTGGAATTACTGTTTCTGTGTCCTTTGGGTAAATACCTAGGAGTGGAATTGCTGGATTATATGGAAGCTCTATCTTTACTATGTTGAGGAATCTCCACACAGCTTTCCATAGTGGTTGGACTAGTTTGCACTCCCATCAGAGTTCAGGAGAATTCCTTTCTCTCCACATCCTTGCCAACATTTATTGTTGCTAGTTTTTTTTAATATGTAACATTCTCACTGGTGTGAGATGGTATCTCATTGTAGTTTTGATTTGCATTTCCCTTATTGCAAGTGACATTGAACATTTTTTCATATGCCTGGTGGCCATTTGCCCTCAAAGACATTTTTACAGACACATCACCCAAAGCAGTGATAGTGAAAGCAAAGATCAACAGCTGGGACTACATCAAATTAAAGAGCTTCTGCACAGCAAAAGAGACAATAACCAAAACAAAGAGAAACCCCACCAACTGGGAGAAAATTTTTGTACCCAACACTAATGATAAAGGACTGATCACAAAACTCTACAATGAGCTGATGAAACTGAACAAAAACAAAGTAAATGATCCAGTCAAAAAATGGGCAGAAGAGCTAAAAAGAAACTTCTCCAAAGAGGAGATATTTTCACTTTAAAAGTGTGTAAATGTTCTTTATGTATGCATGTCAGATAAAAATTATTTTGGAAGTTTTGATATTATTGATAGAATAAAATAAAACATACAACTTTTTCCTTAGTATTTCTACATTAGATATTCTTCATATCTTTCTTAATTCTATAATGTTGTAAGGTTATTTGTTATTAAAATAAGGGTTAATAGAAAAATTCACTTTCCATATTTCATCTACTCATTTGTAATATTGAGCATTTAGAAGACAAATAAAACATTTACTTATGATGGAGTTTCTTAAATGGAACTTAATAAATAAAATATATGGGAATTAACTGGAGTGGAGAAAATTTTTGGTATCACCCACAGGTTCCAGGAGCTTTACCCTCAATAGTAGAGTAGAGAGAGTAGAGAGAGGAAACACAGTAGAGAGAGGAAATGACTTGAAAATATGAGAAAAATGAGAATAGTTTTTAGCTTGTAATTTGGATTTCCTCTTTCTATAACAAATTCAGGTAGGTCTACTCATCACCCAAAATTAAGAGGAAAAGAGCAATTTAGTCTAGTTACTCCTTTGATAGAAAATTTCAAATATTTATGAAATGTTTTCCTTTTGGTAGCATATTTTTATATTTCCCAAACAAAAGTTTCTCCAAATTAAATTGTTCCCTGACACTTTCAGTATCAGTCAGGGTCAAGTCAATAGATACTACTCTTTTTTCTTTTAACTCTTTTATTTTATATAATTCTTACATCATTTTTCATTTTTGCACAATGTATGCATTTTCATTTTGGTGATATCCCCCATACAATTCCTTCCCCTCTTATTTTGGCCCTAATCCCTTATCTACCCCCCCCCCATAGTGTGTCTCTGGTTTATAGTTGCTTATTGATTTTGAATTTTACTTTATTATAATTTAGTCTTTTTCCTGGTCCCTTAATTTACGTTTTCAAAATCCCTGCTATAATCGAGACCATCCAGTATTTTTCTTTTTCTTTCTGGCTTATTTCGCTGAGCATGATCCCTTCCAGCTCCAGCCATATTGCTGCAAATTGCATGAGTTTATCTTTTTTGATTGTTGAGTAATATTCCATTGTGTATATGTACCACATCTTCTTCATCCAGTCATCTGTTTTTGGGCATTTGGGTTGTTTCCACAGCTCAGCTATTATAAATACTGCTGCTATAAACATAGAGGTGCAGGTGCCCTTTTGAATTAATGTTTGTGTACTTCGGGTAAATACCTAGGAGTGGAATTGCTGGATCATATGGAAGCTCTATGATTAGTAGGTCCAGAAATCTCCACACAGCTTTCCATAGTGGTTGGACCATTTTGCACTCCCACCAGCAGTGCAGGAGAGTTCCTTTTCCTCCACATCCTCACCAACATTTGTTGATGCTAGTTTTATTAATATGTTCCATTCTCACTGGTAGACATTACTCTTTAAATAAAAATAATTTTTGCTTGAAGTGGTTAGCTATGTAGCACAAAGGATAAAGAGAACTCTAAGGTGTTAACAAAGGTAGCAACTACAGGAAGCAGCTATGGCTCCCAAGTCTTGGGAGAACAATGGAGATCGTTAGAGTTATTAGAAGCTTAGAGGAAGGCATTGTGGAGGTAAAACTCAGATCTCTGAAGAGAAGCTGTGGCTAGTTACATTGTTTTCTCTAAGATAGGACATTTTATTTTATTTTTTTAAAGAGGGAACACTTCTTTTTTTTATTTAAAGATTTATTTATTTATACAAGCACTGGGTACAGTCAGAAGCATGGGAGGGTGAGAGAATTCACCAGAGCCAGAGAGGAGAGCAGAACAGGCAGACTGACGAAGTACACTGCTGAGGGGAGCAGCGGGTGGCAGGAGTCTGCGCACCATGTGGGACCCTCGCCCCGTGGCCAGGGATCGAACTGGCACTGCAGAGGCTGCAGGCAGCTTTGCAGCCCAGCACTCAACCGCTGTGCCACCAGGGAGGCCCTAAGATAGGACATTTTAAAGCTAATTCTTCAAATACTGGAAAAACTTCAAATTTGATTCAGCTGCTGCCACATGAAATGACCGCTGCCAGGAAGAAGAGTTGCTGGAGTGATGGTCACAGGAACCACAAGTGAACTGGACTCTATGGGAAGAAAGAAGAAAAAGAAAAAACTGTCTTTTCCTCCTATTCCCACCTTGCTAACTCCCTCTGGTGCCTCCTCTGTGTAGAATTCAAGCAGGAAGTCAGGTGCAAAGCAGAAACGTAGCTTAGAATCCCAGTCCCAATATCACAAAGCAGAGTATAAAAGGATTGATATGCAGCTGAATAAAAATTCAGTAATTCGTTCACCTTTTTGTGATAACTCATATTCATGTATATCTTTTTATAAACAGCAAAGTTGTTTCCACCTAACATGATGCAATTATTCTTAATACAAATAAAGATACCGTCACTTCAAAATGAGTAGAGACAAAATCTCAACAATTATGGTTGAGAGTTGTGGTTCCCCAAATTCAGTCATATTCCCATTTGAATTTTCTTACCTAGTACTAAATGGAAAATTAATCTTTAAAAAGCTATTAAAAAGGACAGGAGATAGCAGGAAAAAGTTCATATATTTGTGTATATTCATAAAAACAAAGTAAACAAAGAATAAAATATATATAGCTGCTTTAGTCTTTATGTAACTTCTCATGATGTAAATAACTTTAATCTTTCACCATCTATTTCCTTTTCCCTCTGCCAAGTTTAAAGTATGTTAATCCATCATTTTGCAGCATCTGAATGCTGTTTTGGAAGTACTAAGAAGTTCCCAAGAGAATACCCTGGATTCCAGACACGGTCCTCCCTGGCACCATAGTGTAGCGCCAACACCATAGTGTAGCACCATAGTGTAACTACAACCATAGTGTAGCACCAACCCTATTATCCTTCATAATTAAGCTCAATTAACCCAGTCAGCTTGTTGCTACTGCTTAAGTGGCATGAGAATCCCCAAATAGTCAGATGGTAGTCTCTTCGATTCAGATGATGAATCTTCAATTCAATGATTCCCCTGAATCACCTGGTAGAGGCATTCTTTCCCTAGAAAAGTCTGCCAAACTAACAGAGCATAAATTTGTGGAGAAAGAAGCAAACATTCTGAGAATAGATTATTAAGTTTTAAAGTAAAAGAAGCCATTCCAAGCTCCTTCATTTCTAGACTCATGTACAGTCATGTATTAGGACAATATGTTCCAAGAAATGTGTCATTAAAAAAAGCCATTTAATTATTGTGCAAACATCACTGAGTATTTGTTATTCTCCTAACAGTACTTCTGCATTTCATTGCATAGCAATTCAGGAGGTACTGGTGTCTTAGAAGAAGAGCTGAGTCATCTATGAAGTCTTACTACTCCTGTGGCACATGAGGAGTATGTGCTATTGATACCACTTGGCAATAGGAATTTTGGGGCCACTGCTATATATGTGGTCCATCATTGATATATTATACAGTGCATGACTGTGTTTTCACATTAGGAGAGACAGCATCATATTTGTGACTCTGATTCAAAGCATATCCTGCATCCTGTAAGACAGAACCCCATCCTTCCAGGGTGTTGGAATGGAGAATTCCTTCTGTCCAATATATATGCTGCTTTTAGATAATGGGATACATGTAATACTAGTTAATTTAATACTGATGAACTCATTACCGTACATTTTATCGAGCTGATTTCCTTGATTGGAATCAATGTTAAACAAAATATTGTGGGGCCTCCCTGGTGGTGCAGGCAGTTGAGCGCCACATTGTGAAGCTGTTAGCAGCCTCTGCAGCACGGGTTCGATCCCAGCTGGCCTGGCGAGAATCCCACATGACTTGGCAGACCTCTCCTGTCTCGCCTACTGCTCCCCTCAGCAGTGTGTTTTGTCAGTCTGCCTGTTTTGTTCCCTGCTTTGTCTCTGGTGAATCCTCTCACCTTCCCGTGCATCCTGTACCCCAGCACTTGTATATATAAAAATAAATCTTAAAAAAATAAAAGAAACAGAATATTGTGAAAATCCAGTTGTGGATGGTGGTGTTGATAAAATATTATGGGCAGGGTAGGCATATTCACATCAGGATTAAGTCTGATTCCAAGGTGGACAAAAGGTGCACACTCTGTGATGGCAGGGGCTCATTGTAATCAGCCTACTACCTAAGTGACTGACTGGTGCCTCCAGGTAATGGATCCATATGAATGGCTCAGGATTAATATCTGTTGTTGGTAGGGTAGGCACTAAACTGTAGTAGCAGCCAGATCAGTAAGATCTGGATGAGCCATCCATCTTCTATAGCCTTGCACCATGACTACTTTGTATATGAACTCATTGAGCAGATACTAGGGTGTTAGAAGAAAAAAAAAGCTTACTAATTTTTTTTGAAATGTGTGCTACCAGTATCCTCTAAATGTAAATTAATTTAGACGTCAACCTTCATTTGGACTTTTCTTTTTCTTCCTAAGCTCAATAAAAAAATTCATACTATCTCCTTTTGATTATTTTTTCTTTCTGTATTAAGTCGATTTCCCATTGTTTAGTTCCATAGTCTTCCAAAGTTTAAAACTAGAAATTATTCAGCACTTTTTCTGACAGTCCAAATTCTAAAACATCATATAATATGATCACATACTACTGATAACCCAGTCATTTACTCAGCATCTGAAGTGAATGAGTAATTGAAATGAGTTTTTCAACAAAATTGAAGTTTGTTGCACACCTTCATAAATTATCTTAATTCTGTGATAGAGTTTCATTAAATTCATACCCAATCTACCTTGTCAGTATTGCCCCTACTGGAAAGAAAATCCACATATGTCCATTGGAAGATAACTTTATTTGCCAATATAAATCAATAAAACTTATCAATAACTTGTCTTACATTTTATGAGTTGAACCACTACAATCTTTTTCATTACAATGTCTACTCTTCTGGTAACTTACTTTAGCAACTGAATTCAGATATATGCTGTCAAGATTTTCCTTAAGTCATTTCCAGTTTTCAGATCAAGAATTTTTTTGTATCTATTGTACATATAACATCTTTCAACATCTCTAATACAATATTGTTTTGAAGTATTTTTTATTACTGAAATTATTTATTTTGAAATAATTTCAGGTATAGAGAGGAGCTCAAAAAAAAATAGTTACAAAGCTTTTCTGCATAGGGCCTCCGTGGTGGTGCAAGGGGTTAAGCACCACACTATGAAGCGGTCCGCAGCCTCTGCAGCATGAGTTCGAGCTCCATCCAGCTGGCCAGGGAGCAACCCACATGGCAAAGTAGACCTCTCCTGTCTCGCCTGTTGCTTCCCCTCAGCAGTGTATTTCAGTCAGTCTGCCTGTTCTGTTCCCCACTCTGTCTCTAGTGAATCCTCTCACCAACCCCTGCATCTCTGGCCTGTACTCCAGCTCTTGTAAGCATAAATAAATAAATCTTAAAAAAAAAAAAAGACAAAGAGTTTCTACATATTCTTTACCTAGCTTCTCCTAATGCCAGTCTCTTACATACCATGGCATAGAAGTGAAAAGTAGGAAACTAATATTGGTACAGTGTTATACTAAGCTATAAACTTTATTTAGATTTCACCGGCTTTTATACTAAAATCCTTTTCCTATAACAAGGTTTACTTCAGACTTGCTCTTGGAACTTAGTCATCAAGTCACATCCAATCTGAGATAGTTCCTCAGTATTAACTTGTCTTTCATCATTATGACACTGTTGACAAATGTATTTCTTTTGTGTTTGTTTGATGTTTACTCATGATTACATTGATGCTATGGACTTTGGGGAACAATACTAAAGATCTGGTACATACATGCGTCATAGAATATTCAATCAAGGAGAACATTATACTGATGTCTTATTGTTGTGATGTTACAATATTTTTATTTGTCCAGCTCTAACATACATTTGAAGGAGTTTCAGAATTGCTAAAACACATCCTTGTGAAAAACAAATTTACAAAATACAACACATTGTTTTGGTTTGGTAATTTTTGTTTTATTCTTATTATATCTACTAAAAAAACTGTTTTCCAAAGTTATTTAGGTTACTCATCTTCTCTAACCCTTTCAGTGTAATTATGCCATTCATTTCTCACAGTATAGATTACATATTGGGTTTCTTGACACTCTGGTTGACATTTATTAATTTACATACCCTTTATAGTACAGAATTGTATGGGCTTTGACATATGTATAAAATTATGTATCTACTCCCATAGTACCATATGAAAAAATTCAGCCATGCCCCAAATTCCCTTGTGTTGCTACTTTGTAATTAATCTCTACCTCTACTCTTAGCCAAAGTCAACTAAAGATGTTTTCTGTCTATTTTGCTTTTCCCAAATGTTATATAAATGAAAAGATATAATATGCACTCTTTTCTGCCTGGTTTATTTCACAAAGTAAAATACACTTAAACTTTACCTGGTTTGTGTTGGGGAGTGGAAGGAGATGTATTGGTGGTTTCCAGAATGATGACATGAGGTACTCCACAGATCCACTCCTCAATGGTGAAACAACCAGAATTGGTGAAAATCATTATTAAAAACATTTAAAATTTTTAAATTTCTGTAAACAATCCAAAGGGCATATTGCAAAGGAAGAAATATTTATTCAGTAAAACCCACTAAGCATTAAGTAAGAACAGCAAAAGTCTGTTACTATAGTTTCAACCTATTCCCCTGAACAAGCCCCTCTCTTAGACCCTGAGATTAGTGAGATAGAAGCTCTATTCTGGGTGGGAGAATACAAGAAAAAAAGGGATCCTGAAACTTAATTTTTTCTGACTCAAATAAGATGGCAGCAGAGGGAGGACACTAGCTAACTTTCTCCTTATACTCTTGGACCAAAGCATCAGGACAAAGTCAATAACTCCTGAAGGGAAGATAGAGTGTTGCTGGGGGGAGCAATATCCATAGGACGGGTCCCTAGTCCAGCTGTCAGCCTTGCTAGGAGCCCTACTATCTTCCCAGCTACTGAAGGCTGGCAGGCAGTCAGCAGTTGCAAGAGGGAGAGACAGACCATTCCAGTATCCAGTGATCAGCCATAGGAATCTAGTTTCTAGTTGTCAACTATGGGACATTAGGCCCCAGTTGCCAGTAGTGAGGGATGGACTGCCCCTGGAGTCCAATACAAACCACAAGTAGTAAGAGTTGGACTGCCTCCAGCATCCATTACCAACACAGGAGCCCAGCCTCCAGGTGCCAGCTGTCAGCAGGATTTGCACCATTCCCCATCAACTGCCACCAGCCAGGAGAGGCCAGCCTTGCTTCCCCAGCTATAACCTTTCTGAATAAGAGTTTGGCTGCTCCTGTCCCCATTGTGGCAGCTGATGAGAGCCCAGTCATTTGTCACCAGCTGCCAGCCACCAGCAAGCTGGACTTCTAATATCGAGCAACCAGCTACAGAAGGCCAGATACCAGCTACTTCTGGCCTCCAACCACCAGGTGTGGGAATACAACCATCAGCCAGTGAGACAACAGAAGGGCCTAGGCCACACTTGTTGTGGCTTACATTAGACTTACATTTGACTTCTCTGAGGAAACATTAATGAGGAAGGAGAGAATGGAATGATTTATTCAAAATATTTAAAGCTAGAAACTGCCAACCAAGGATATGATATCCTGTAAGACTCTCTATCAGATATCAGATATAAGGGAGAAATTATTGCCTCTGCAGACAAATAGAAGCTAAAGGAGTTTGCAAATGCCAGCTCTCCCTTACAACAAATGTTGAAAGGAGCACTCCAAAATAAATCAAAGTTAAAAAAAAAATTAGGACAGGCCTCCCTGGTGGCGCAAGGGGTTAAGCACCACATTATGAGGCAATCTGCAGCCTCTGCAGCATGGGTTCAATCCCCAGCCAGCCAGGAAGCTACCCACATGGCGCAGCAGACTTATCCTGTCTCGCCCACTGATCCCGTCAGCAGTGTATTTCAGTCAGTCTGCCTGTTCTGTTCCCCACTCTGTCTCTGATGAATCTTCTCACCCCCCTCATCTCTGGCCTGTACCCCAGTTCGTGTTTGCATGAATAAATAAATCATAAATAAATAAAAAATAAACAAACAAATAAATAAATGTAAACACACTGAACTCACCAAAGGTACAGAGTTCTAAGTTAAATCAGTAAACAAAACCCAGCTTTCTGTTGCCTCCAGGAAACCCATCTGAGTTTCAACAGTAAATACAGGCTTGAAGTGAATTACTAGAAAGCAATCCTGAAAGCAAATAGAACCCAAAGAAAGGCAAGGACAGTCACACTTATTTCAGATAAAATGAACTTCCAGTTAAGAGAGATGCATAGATGGATATTATATAATAATAAAGGGATATTGGTTGCAATGCAATAACAGAGGATTTCAACACCACACTTACATCAATGGACATATCAACCAGAAAAAAAATATCAACAAGGAAACACTCTTAAATGAAAATTACCAGATAGGCCTACTTGATATTTATAAGGCACTAAATTCTTCTCAAGTACACATGGTACATTCTCGAGGAGAGACCACATATTAGGTGGGTCACAAAACAAATATTAATAAATTCTGAAGACTAAGATCATACCAAGTATTTTCTCTGATCACAATGGTATCAAACTAGTAATCACAAAAAGAAAGCAGGAAAACCCTCTAATTATCTAGAAGCTGAAAAACACACTATTTAATGAGCAATTCAACAAAAAATTAAAAACTACCTGGAGACAATTGAAAATGAAGATACAATCTATACCAGAAGCCCTAGGACACAGCAAAAGTAGTTCTAAGAGTGAAGTATATTGCAAGGCAGGTCCACATCAAGAAACAAGAAAGAACTTAAAACAAATAATCTTTTCTCTTACCGTAAAAGATAAAACAGAACTTAAAAGATTATATCAATGCATGCAGAGAAGGCATTTGGCCAGATTAAGCAAAAATTTATGATTAAAAACTCTGCATAAACTAGAGTTTGAAGGAACATAACTCTACATAATAAAAGTCATATGCGATAAACCCACAACTAGCATCAGGCTCAATGGTGAGAAAATGAAATTTTTCCTATAAGATGGTAGAGGACAGCATGTCCACTCTCACCACTACTTTTCAACATATTATTGGGGAAGACCTTGCTAGGGCAATTGGGCAAGAAAAAGATATGAAAGGAATTCAAATTGGAAAATATAAAGCCCTAAAGACTTTATTAAAAAAAAATTATGAACAATAAATCAATATAGTAAAGTGGTGGGCTACAAAATCAATATGCAAAATACTGTTTTATTCTATATACGAATAATGACTAGAAAAGAAAGAAACCAAGAAAACAATTACATTTAATTAGCATTAAAAAGCATTAAATTCTTAGGAATAAACTTAAGAAGGAGGTGAAACACCCATTCAATGAAAACTGTAAACCTTTGCTAAAAGAAATAGAAGACAACAAAAGAAAATGGGAAGATATTCTGAGCTCACGGATTAGAAGAAATAGCATAATCAAAATGTCCAATTTGCCCAAGACAAATTATAGATTCAATGCAATCTTTATAAAAACTCCAATATGGGCCTCCCCGGTGGTGCAGCGGTTGAGCCCTGGGTTGCGAAGCTGCCCGCAGCCTCTGCAGGGCCGGTTCGATCCGCGGCACATGGTGCACAGACCTCTCCTGCTGCCCGCTGCTCCCCTCAGCAGTGTACTTCGGTCCTTCTGCCTACTCTGCTCCCCGCTCTGGCTCTGGTGAATTCTCTCACCCTCCCACACTTCTGACTGTACCCAGTGCTTGTATAAATAAATAAATAAATAAATAAATAAATAAATAAATAAATAAATAAATAAAATATTAAAAAAAATTCCAGTAGATTTCTTCAAAAAAAATAGAGAAAACATTATTGAAATTTATATGGTCCCCCAAAAGACCCAAATAATGAAAGTAATTTTGTCAACAAAGAAGGGGAATTGTGGTATCACATTTCCAGATGTCAAACTATGTTACAAGTCCATAGTAATATAAATAGTATGATGCTGGAATAAAAAACTGAGACCCTGACAAGTGAAATAGATTTGACATCCAAGATATAAACCAGGAAGCCCAGCCCACCAAGCTGGCCAACATCTTCCAGCCCAGACTGGGTCCCAGCCCAGAAACCCCAGCATCTACCATATATCTGGAATGCCTTGGATACCCCAAAATGAGCAACTGAGACCTCAGCACCAGCTGCCAGCTCCACAGAGCAGAAGGAACTTTATTTTTTTGTTTTTTCCAGAAATACACCCATTTTACATGGATAGCTAATCTATGACAAAAGAGCCAATAATATATAATGGAGAAAGGAAAGTCTCTTAACAAGTGGTGCTGGAAAGACTGCACAGCCATGTGGAGAAAAATGAAACTAAACCTATCTCTCATACCATAAATAAAAATCAACTCAGAATGGATTAAAGACTTAAATATAAAACAAGAATCCATTAAATACATAGAAGAAAAAAAAAGGCCAAATACAACATTAGCTTCAGGGATGTCTTTGGGGAATAATTCTAATGGTGAGGAAAATAGAAGCAAAGATAAATACAGGGGACAACATCAAACTGAAAAGCTTCTATAACAGTAAAAGAAACTATCCATGAAACAAAAAGATACCCGACTGAATGGAAGAAAATATCTATACATCTTATATTCAACAAAGGGCTGATATTCAAAATGCACAAAAAGTTCATGCAATTCAATAAAATAAAAACAAAGAACCCAATCAAAATACAATACGGGCAGCAGACATTTTTCCAAAGAAGACATATAGATGGAAACAAGCATATGAAAAAAAAAAAAAGATCAACATTTATCATCAGAGAAATGCAAATCAAAACTAGTATGATACACTATCTAGCAACTATAAGAAGGCCCAAATCATGGAGTCACAAAAAAACCTTGAACAGCCAAAGCTCTCCTGACTAAAAAGGAGAATGAAGGTATCACATTCCTAGACCACAAGCTGCACTACAAAGCCACAATAATTAAAACAGCATGGTGGTGGAACAAAAAAAAAAAAAAAAAAAAACACCCAGACCAATGGAATGAAATAGAAAACCCCAAAATAAAACCCAAAATAAAATATATGTACAACTGATCTATGACAAAGGAGCAAAGAACAAGGACAGTTGTTCAATAAATGGTGCTGGGAAAACTGGACCACCACAAGCAAAATAATGAAACTAGATGACTATATCACACCATGCATAAAAAGCAACTCAAAATGGATAAAAGAATTGAACATAAGACCTGAAACAATAAAATATATAAAAGAAAACACTACGTGAGACACATTGCAGTAACATCTTTAAGACTCACACTCCAAAGCAAAGCAAGTAAAGGAAAAGATAAACAGCTGGGATTACATCAAACTATCAAGCTTCTGTACAGCAAAAGACACATTAACCAAAACAAAGAGACACCCTATAGACTGGGAGGAAAAAATTGCACTCCATACAACTGATAAGGGACTAATCACAAAGATCTACAAAGAGCTCACATGACTCAACAAAAACAAAGTAAACAATCCAGTCAAAAAATGGGCAGAAAAGCTAAAAAGATACTTCTCCAAAGAGGGATTGCAAATGGACAAGAGGTATGTGAAAAAATGTTTAATAACACTTGTAATCAAGGAAATGCAAATCAAAACCACAATGAGATACTACCTTACACCAGTGAGAATGCCACATAGTAAAAAAACAAGAAACAACAAATGCCGGCTAGTATGTGGAGGAAAGGAACTCTCCTACACTGCTGGTGGGAATGCAAACTGGTCCAAACACTATGGAAGTTCCTCAAACTACTAAAAATGAGTTACCATATGACCCAGTTCCACTCATAGGAATCTACCCGAAGAACACAAAAACATTAATTCAAAAGGATACCAGTACCCCTGTGTTTACTGCAGCACTCTTTACAATAGCCAAGCTATGGAAACAACCTAAATGACCAAAAAGAGATGACTGGATTAAAAAAAAAAATGTGGTATACATGCACAATGGGATATGATTCATCAATCAAAAAAAAGATAAACTCATGCCATTTGCAGCAACACGGATGGAGCTGGAAGGGATTATGCTTAGAGACAAAAATCAGAAGGAAAAGGAAAAATATCAAGATGAGTGGATTAAAAAGCTGTGGCATTTATACACAGTGGAATATTACTCAACTATAAAGATGAAATCTTGCCATTTGCAACATGAATGAAACTGAAGGTGATTATGTTGAGTTAAATAAACCAGAAGTATAAAGATAAACACTGGATGGTTTCAGTAATGTGTGAAATATAATCAAAACAAAGGGACAAAACTAAATCAAAACAAACCCAAATTAATCTGCAGATTCAACACAATCCCATCAGAATGCAAACTGACTTAAGAGCTGAAATTTATAAGCTACTTCTAAAATGTATTTGGAAATACAGGAACCTGAACAAGCCTAAACAATCTTGAAAAATAAAGGCAAAAATGGAATACACACATCTTCCTCTCTAAACTTCCACAAAGCTACATTAATCACAATAGGGTGGTACTAGCAAAAGTACAGACTATAGATCGGTGAATTAGAAATAAACATTTACTATTTCTGTGTAATGAATTTCAACATAGGTGCCAAAAATTAAATAGGGAAATAGTTTCAACTATTGATGCTGTGTCACTGGTTACCCATATACAAAGGAATAAAGTCAGACTCCAACCATACACTGTATGCAAAAATTAACTCAAAATTGATCAGAGACTTGGGCTTCCCCGGTGGAGCAGCTGTTGAGCGCTGGGTTGTGAAGCTGCCTGCAGCGTCTGCAGTGCCAGTTTGATCCCTGGCCTCCAGGTGAGGGTCCCACATGGCGCTCAGACCTCTCCTGCCGCCTGCTGCTCCCCTCAGCAGTGTATCATCAGTCGGCCTGTTCTGTTACCCGCTCTGGCTCTGGTGAATTCTCTCACTCTCCCGTACTTCTGACTGTACCCAGTGCTTGTATAAATAAATAAATAAATCTTTTAAAAAAATTGATTGGAGACTTAAATTTAAAGCTATCAAACTCTTATAAGAAAACAATCAAAAATCTTCATAGTCTTTAAGCATGGTTTCTTGGACACAGTAACAAAAATATAAGTAACAAAAGAAAATATACATAAATGTGACTTCATGAAAATTAAAAAGTTTGGGTTTCAAAATACACCATCAATACAATAAAATAACATCCCACTTAATGGGATAAAATATTTGCAAGTCATATATTTCATCAGGGATTTTTATCCAGAAAATCTAGGAACTCATCACTCAATAACAAATAATCCAATTATCCTATTATCACTTTAGAAGATTTTCAAGATCATTGTCATTAGTTTAATGCAAACCAACCCACCATGAGATACCACTTCATACCACTAATATGGTATGAAAAAAGAATGAAGGGTTCAGAGAGGGAGGAGGGACAGAGAAAGGAAATAAGGGGAAAAGGGAAGCAGAAAAGGAGGGAAGGAGGAAGGAAAGGAAGAAAAGAGGGACTAAGGAAAAGTAGTATGTGTTGGCAAGAATGTGGCAAAATTAGAACCCTCACATTTTGCTCATAAAGTTGTAAAATGATGAGTCACCTGGGAAAAAGCTAAACAGAGTTACCATATAACCCCGCAATTCTACCACTGGGTAACTGAATAGCCATAAATGCTTACGACTATATAAAGACTGTGCATTAATTTATATCAATGTTGTATCCATAATAGCCAAAATAAGAATTAATTTAAATGTCCATAAACTTATCAATGGTTAAGTAATATGTGATGTTTCCATACAATAGAATAGTATGCAGCCATATAAAGATATAAAATGCTTATGCATAGTACATCATGGAAGAATGTTGAAAACATGCTGAGGGAAAGAAGTTGCTCATAAACGGACACATATCAGATGATTCCATTGAAATGAAATGCACTAAAAAGACAAATTCTTAGAAACAGAAAGTATATTATCAGGAGCAAGAGGGAGGAGAAATGGGGAGTGCATGCTAAGGAGTTTCTTGAAAGAGGTATGAAAATATTCTGAAATTAGTGGTGATGATTTCACAGTTCTGTGAGTGTACCAAAAACCATATATTTTAAAGGGGTAATTTTATGATATCTGAGTAATCTGTCAATAAAACTAAAGTTTTTTTTTTAAATGACCTATGATTCCATTTTATATAACATCCTTGAAATGATAAAATTATAGCAATGGAAGACAAATTGATGATTGCTATGGATTTGGGATGGGGCAGGAATGGATGTCATTATAAATGGGAAACAGAAGGGGGACCTGTTTAAATCTTTGAGTTATAGATTGTGGTGATGGTTATACAAATCTATACATGTAAAAAAGGCATAGAACTATATACAAACATGGCACCAATGTCAGATACCTGTTTTGCTATCATATCATAATTATGTAACATGTAATCATTGAGTGAGGACATTTCTGTACCATTTCTAATTCCTTATGAATTTAATTAGTTCAAAATAAATATATATTTAAAAATTTAAAAACCTAATGGTCTTTAATTCTCATCTTTATTAACAATGTCCTGATTACTGATTTGATTCCCATGAGTTCCTTAATACCTGAAGGGTACACCATATATACTTGCCATGGTAAATATATATATATATATATATATATATATATATATACTGTATTACAGGTTTTAACACAAATACATCTCAATACAAAGAAATAATCTAGTACTACTGTTTGTTACTATCTCTTATTTGCATAGAAAGAGTGGGCAAATGTCATTCTTTCTCCTCCTTTGTACACAGTTGACACTCATAAAATATTTGATAATGAATGAATTCTGAATCTTGGAGTTTTGGGAAATAAGCTGAGTTCCATTTCAGTACTGTGAAGTTTAACACAGTAACATCAACTTCTATTTAGGTATCTCATCTCTCTTTTATTCATATTTAAAGACTTGAAATTTTTACACTTTTAGTTTTACAGCAAAATTGATAGGAAGGTGTAAAGAGTTCTTACATGCTACCAGTCTCTCCCACTATCAACATCCCCACCACTTACATAGCTACAATTAAAGAATTTACAATAGCATCATAATCACTCAAGGAATCTTCTCTCCCATTTGCAAATTTCTCAGTCTCTGAAAAAATACAATCCTAATATAATTGTACTTCTAGTGGAGTGTGCATAAATCCTCTTTTCTGAACCTAAAGGCCATGCACTCACCACAATCTACTGATAATCTCCTAATTTGATAATTACCACAATTTTAGTTTATTAGAGTTTCAGGCCCAGAGTTCTAGATGACAGGGTATAAAACAAAAATGAATATCCACATTGATTAATTTACCAATAACTCTCAGAATGCATGTTTTTTGCTAGGTTGGCTTAGACCTAAGGACTTCTGAATTTCTACCATGGGGCTGATAGGTTCTGTATACATCATACATAGTTATATATAAAAATACTCATATCCTTCATGTTCCTAGGCCTCACTACTACCCAGGATACATTGCTACTGGTATGTAAACATGTGCTCCAATTCAGAGCTGGCATCACACTACATGGAGTCTCAGTTTGGGAAATGATCAAACTCTTCAGGACAGTACACGTGTTCCATGAACTGACTTTTGGGTTCTACACTTTCGTCTTTTACGATCTTTCACTGACACTCTATACCTCAGCCCTAACCTGAGTTTTTCATATTTCTCCAGGCAGTTTCATATCTCTTATTTCTTTTTGCATGGGCACCGCCTGAAATACTTTTCATTCATCATCACATTTTCCAGAAAATAGCTAATGATCTTAAAAACTTATGAAATAAAATGCCATCATTTTGAGTACTTCATATGTACTAATTTACTGAAATAATGTTTTAAAACAATGAGGTAGAGATCATTAAAATATCCATTACAGAGGAGGAAATTCAGGTAGGGGAAGGTTGAGTAATAAATTATCCAGTGAGAAAGTGACAGATTCCAAATTAAAGCCAGCTCTGTCTGACTATAAAGACTATGTTGATAGCCACAACATTCTCCTTTCTCCAGAGCATTCTACAGTTCCACAACAGAATTCTTGGAGAATCTTCTAAGTATCCTTAATTCCCATTAGAATTGTATTATCAGAATCTGTGTTGGAGCTTCAAAATTTATATTTTTGAAAAGTTCCCTAGGTAACTCTATTGTACATCCTGTTTAAGAACCACTGTCTGATCATACAGAAAGACTTACAACTATTGACAATCCCATGTTATAGTAAGAAGACATCAGAACACAATTTTGTAAATTTAACTATTTTTTAGAAAACTTAAATGAGACATCTATTGTGCAGAAATGAGAATCTGTAGAGAAGTATTTCCAAGAGAAACTGCATTCTGGTAACATTTTAATTACATTTTATAAATTAGCAAAAATCTGTTTTGTAAAGAAAAATGAATTTAAATTCTTTTTCATTTAAATTCTTGACAGAGTATCAACTACAATTGTGTGGGGAAGATTTGAACATTTGATTGAGTATGTGACTGTCTTAGTAGTCCTCAGACTTCAGAGATAAATTTTACTTATGATACAGAAATATTAATAATACTTCCAGTTTCCTACAATTCAGTGTTTCATTTTCCATAAATAGCACAAAGAGTTATTACAACCAGTCAGTTACAAATGTGAGGGGAGAAATGGCATTTGGGGTCTTCTGATACTTTGATAAGCAATGCTTTTAAATGATGGAAATATGTAAGAAAGACAATGAAATCTGAAATTTTATCTTGCCTGTTATATAGCGGGCTCCTTTTGCAACTTTATACTTTAAATGGTTTTCTTAATGCAAGGCTCTTTGTCCTTGTGTTTATATAATATGGGGTATTTAAATTAAATTATTTGTTTTATCTTTCTTTTAATTTTTTTTAAAGATTTATTTATTTATACAAGAACTGGGGTTTAGGCCAGAGGTGCGGGGGATCGGGGGGAGAGAACTCCCCAGAGACAGAGTGGGGAACAGAACAGGCAGACTGACTGAAAACACTGCTGAGGGGAGCAGCGGGCGAGACAGGAGAGGTCTGTCTCGCCATGATGGTATCTCCCTGGCAGGCTGGGAATTGAACCCACGCTGCAAAGACTGTGGACAGCTTCAAAGTACTGTGCTCAACAATTGTGCCACTGAGGAGGTCCCATTTCTTTTGATTTTGAAATAAAATTAGACACAGAAAAATTGCAAAGTTGCAAAAGTTGTCATATATCCTGTCCCCAGTTTCTACTATTAACATCTTGCCTAACTATAGTACAAGTAAAGAAACCAAAGTACTTATACAATATTACTAGCTAAACTAAAGATCTTACTTGAATTTTGACAATTACCATACTAAAGTCCTTTTCTCTGGACCAGGATATAATCTAGGATCCTATAATGCTTAAAATGGGCATACTAGAAAGCTAGCACTCTCCAATATAGGACAGTTTCTCATCTTTTTCTTGCATGATTTTCACACTTTTGGAAGTGTTGGTTAGGTATTTTTTTTAATTTTTCAATTTGAGTTGGTTGCATGTTTCAGTGATGTAAAGTTATGCATTTGGGGCAAGTGATGTTATATCAAACGGTTCATGTTGGTGATACTCACTACTATAAAGTAATTACTCTTTCCTTTGTAATTAAGAAGGTAGAGAGATACCTTGAGTTTTTATAAATATCTTCTTTTTATCATAATTTAGCTTAAATCAATAGTTCTTTCCTGCAACAATTACTACTGTGATGTTTACATGAGGATGATTTATTTTTCCACAAATCCATCTATGTTTATTAAGTGAAATTCTACAACATAAAGAACTCTTTCCATCCTTCCACATTTTTATTGATTCAATTATTTATATTAATATGACCTTATGGATATATATTTATTTATGGATTATTGTCTATCCCTGTAATTATATTTATTTTGTTACTAAATTGTCCCACTTTGGCCACTGGGAACTCTGAAATTGGCCCCTTTGTATTTTTGCCATGTTCCCATTATTCTGCGAGCTTTATCTCATTTACTGGCACCACAAGATGTTCTAGGTTTATATTATAATTGCTGTGAAAATTTGGATGAATGATTTAATATTGCTCAGAAACAAAAACATATATATATATATACTTTGTGTTTTTGCTCAGTCTCCTTTACGATTGCTGGTTCTGATACCTTCATTCTCTTTCTGAGAATTCAATTTTCCTTATACTCCCAAAATACAGAATTTGAAAGAGAATGCTGTATAAGTACAAGATAATTATCAGATGCCTGACATGGTAAACTGATAATTAAGGAATTATTCATTCCTGTGGGTCATGCGATTTTATTTCTTTTTAATATAACACAATATATTTTAATAAAAAAGGAAATAAAAACCCCAATATATAAAGCATTCTAAATCAACAGAGTATAATATATTAATAAGTGTTGAAAACAATAGTATTTCCTGACTCTAACATCACGAAAAAAAATTGGGGGTTTATATTCTAGTTCCAGTTATTTATTAATTCCTTTATTCAGCATATTTTTACATTTAGTTTGGATTACTATTTCATGAAAATTTTAATTTGGAGAATAATTAATTGCAAAGCATATGAAATTTTTGAGCAATTCAACTTAATAGCAATGTCAGGATTCTAGTCAAGGAAAATAATCTACAAACTTTTTTAAAAAATTACAGATTCAGTGGGCCTCCCCGGTGGCGCAGCGGTTGAGCGCTGGGTTGCGAAGCTGCCCGCGGCCTCTGCGGCGCCGGTTTGATCCCCGGCTGCTTCCCGGCCACCGGAGGAGGGTCCCACATGGCGCGCAGACCTCTCCTGCCGCCCGCTGCTCCCCTCAGCAGTGTACCTCGGTCCTTCTGCCTGCTCTGCTCCCCGCTCTGGCTCTGGTGAATTCTCTCACCCTCCCGCGCTTCTGACTGTACCCAGTGCATGTATAAACAAAACAAACAAACAAACAAATAAAGAAAGAAAGAAAACATGCCTCTATAAAAAAAAAAAATTACAGATTCAGTGCAATCCCATAAGAATCTCACTGGTATTCTTCAAAGAAATGGAACAAATACTACTGAAATTCATATGGAACCATTAAAGACCCCAAATAGCCAAAGTTTTCTTTACAAAAAAATAGAAGGGGGGAAATGGTGGTATTACCCTTTCAAATTTCAAGTTATACTATAATAATAATTTTATAAGTATTTTACAAAAAGAATTTTAATTATAAATAAAATTAAAATAGCATGACACTAGAATAAAAGCAGACACACAGACAAATGGAATAGAATTGAGAGTCCAGAAATAAAACTGCACATATATGGATAGCTAATCTATAACAAAGAGGTGAAGTATATACACTGGAATAAGAAAAGCCTCTTTAATAAAGAATGTTGAAAAAATTGGAGTACCACATGCAAATCAATGAAACTAAATCATTATTTCATATCATACTAGAGAACCAACTCAAAATGAATAATAGACTTGGATTAAGTCCTGAAAACATAAAAGACATTGAAGAAAATATTGGCAAAACACTCCATGACATTGCTTCAGATATATCTTTCAGATTTGTCCCCAGCAGCAAGGAAAACAAAAGAGAATATAAACAATTGGGGCCACATCAAACTAAAAAGCTTCTGCAGTGCAAAAGAGACTAACCAAAACAAGAAGGCATCTTATTGAAAGGAAGAACAAAGAACCCTCTTATACTGTTGGTAGGAATATTGACTGGCCTAGCACCTATGGAAGTTCCTCAAAAGAATAAAAATTGGTCTGCTGTATGACCCAGCAATTCCATTCCTACAAAATACCCAGAACACAAAAACACTAAATTGAAACTGCTACTTCTATGCTTATTGCAGCACTATTTAAAATAGCCAAGATATGGAAACAACCTAAATGCCCAAAAACAGATGACAGCATCAAGAAGATATGGTTTATATGAACAATGAAATACTACTCAGTGATCAAAAAAGATAAACTCACTCCTTTTGCTACAACATGAATGAAGTTGGAAGGGAATTAGTTTAAACAAAATAAGCCAGAAGGAGAAGATAAATACTTATATGTGGAATACAGAGGAACCAAACAAAGATCCAGAAAGAGATAAAAATTAAAGTCAACCCTTAAAAGCTGACTATAGATTTGAGGTGTCTGGGATGGGAGAGAAAATGGGGAGGGATGAGAATGGAAGGGGCAGCGGGGCTAGAGCACAATTAACTATGATGGATTGACTATGGGTAATTTGGTAGTGGAGCATAATGATGACCACACCTGAGGGTACAAATCCTATACTATTAAAATAATAACAAGGATGTAAACCAATGGTACTTCATTAAAATAACAAATACATTATAAGAAATTTTTGCTTTGAAGTTGAAATATTCAGATTTTGAGTACTACAGATACTTGATCCTATCTTCCAAGGAATGCAGCTATAAAATCAGGATGGAATACATGGAGCAGTTATTTAAGGATTCAAAAGTAAATAACAGCAGATGGATTGGGAAGAAAAACAAAATTCAAATATCACCATAAAAACAGTGTTTACCAAATTTTTTACTGCTGTATCCTCTGGTCTAAATTAATCACATACAAAACAAAAGTGAGCATCGGGTACTGCTAAAGGGTGAATATTTGTGCCTGTCTCCCCCATATTTGTATGTTGAAACTTAGACCTCAGAATGATAGTAGTTGGAGGTGGAACCTTGGGGAGGTGAAGGAGTCACAAGGGTGAAGTCCTTGTGACAGGACTAACAATAACACCCTTATAAATAAGACAATGAAGAGGTCAGAGGTCCATCACCCTTTCCACCATAAAAAGATACAGCAAAATAAACAAAAAAACCTAGACATCTATGAACCATATAAGTGAGTGCTTACCTGTGAAAAGTGCTGTTGGGTTCCACAGCATCCAGAAATGTGATAAATAGTATTTTATTGCTTATCAGTCACCCAGTCTATGGTATTTTTGTTACAGTATCCTGAGGAGAGTAAGACAGATACAAACAGAAAGCTATAGGAGGGGCCTAGTTCCAGCTCAAGGAATATGAAAGAAATGTATTACATTTAAAGAGACTAAAAATCCCTCCTTCTTCTCTTTCTGTTATCCAATCCCCTACTTCAAGCTCTCAAATAATCCTGTGATGATAGTCGTAGCTACAGCTTCAACAATCAGAGACAGTGGGGGTCAGCAAAAGCCAAAATTCTAAAGAGAAATGTTTCTCTCAATTTCATGGAACTGCAAATTCAAAAGGGTAGGCTCAAATGTGAGTGCTTTTAGGAAAAGTAAATCCACAGTATTCTGGCACCCAGGAAACTGGAAATTACTAAGGAGATGGTGAGAAAGAAACATGAAAATATAATTGCATAAAGTTTCTTATGAACTCCTGGGCATATGTACATATCAAATTTAACAAACCAGACAGTGAGAACTGAACTAACAGACACAACACCAACCAGATCCAAACTGGTTACTAGGTGGCACATACACATTTCTATAATGGTTGATTTGGATAGCTATACAATGTTTGGAAAATTGAATTGACATTAGAACCATGATCCACAGAAAGCTAGCCATAACCTGTGACTTTTTAATGTGATTTGTATCTCTTTTTTCCTTGACCCATTATTATTATTCAGGCATTTAACTCCTAGTGCCTAACCTAATCATTCAGCCATATAATCTTCACATTGATCTTTAACACCAGGTTTCTATGAGAGCTTCTTTCCTATGATATCAAAATCACCCCTCAAATCATTTTGCATCTAAATTATTATTCCCCACATATAAATTTCTTGGTATAAATGGTCATGTTAGAAAAGTCTTCACATTTTTATCAATGTTTATATCAGGATGACAATCTTTAGAATTTTAGAGGGTGATAACATTTCAAAATTTAGGGACAAATTCTGTCTTTTTTCCTTTTGACATCAGGGAAGGGAGTACAGAAAAGTAATTAGGAGAGGCAATCATATTAAAAGTAACTCCCTACACTCATGACCTAGTTTATAAACTCATTTAGATTCCTGAAATATCTTTTAAGTTTTTATTTGAAAGAGAAATAAACAGAAATTTATGCTTTAAAATCTTTGATGGGAAGGGTAAATGAGGTAATCGTGAGCTGATGGGCAGTGAGAGTCAGAGTCAGAAAAATGAAAAACAATGAAATAAATATAAAAAATGAGGACCCTAAGTCCTTCATGAGTGGGTAAATGACATTAAGTGCCTGGGATGGAGGGGGAAGAAAAGTGAGAGGACATGAAAGACACTTATTCCTTTGTTTGTTTGTTTGTTTGTTTGTTTTTTGGTCTAAAATCATTCTGACCCCACTGACAGAAACCTAAGGGCATTTCTGTTTTTCATTACTTTTAGCTCATAGGGAAAATCGAAATCCTTTGTTGTAAGATTTGAGATGCTTCAAAAATTATGGGTCCAAGTAACATGTGCAACTTAATCATCTAGCATCCTCTGAAATGGTACTCAAAACACAGTTTGTACATGAAAAATTCTGAGAAATCTACATTTTCTAATTTCTGAGCTTCATCCAAAGTCAGTGGAAATCATAGGGCATCGTTAGACTCAGAAGTATTAATTTTGAAAAGGCCCTTAGTTAATTCTCACCAGGCATTCTTTTGGAAACACTTTGAGAGCATTACCATAAAATGTTTACATGTATCTTTCAGAGGTAGTGTAAAAAAGTAACAAATGAAATACCAAACCTAGCAGAGAAAGGACAAGGAAACTGTTCAGGACACAATCAGGCCTTCTTAAGGGCAAATAAAAGTGGAAAGAAGGTGATTACCAAGCGCGCGCGCACACACACACACACACACACAAATAAATTTAGCACATAGACATTCTTGAGGGTAAAGATAACTTCAGGGTGTCCTGCAAAGAAATAAGCTAGCTAGGTCAGGTAAGGGAAGGTCAGCAGACCGGTTTCCTAGCAAAAAAGCTATTTGCCTGATGCATATAACTCTTAAAAAACATTTGAAGTCCCTGGAAATTATCAAAAAGGTATACAACAAATGAAGAAACATTGTCTCAAAAATGTCTACTTAATCTCAGAAAGAAAAGCTAGAGTCCATTGCATTAAAGCTCACTTCACATCAACCATCACTACAGCAAACTCCACATTTCCATGTTTGAAAAGTTTGAACCCAGGCACTCTACTTCCAAGTAAAAGGGGCAAAATAAAGGGAGCCACCTCTCTGCCCAACTCCCACTCTAGGACTATAGTTTCATGCCATGAAAGACAGGGTGAACATGGGATATTTTCAAGAACAGACCAGGTCTTGGGACAGAAGTCAACTGTCAGTAAAACCACAAAGATTGAGATCATACTTAGTACTGTCTTCTACCATAATGACAAAAAAAAAAAAAAAGGAATAAACTATAAGGAGAAAAGAAAAAAACCCTGTGGCTACACAGAGACTAGACAATATGCTGCTTAAGAGAACTTGGAAAAAAGAGGAAATCAAAGCAGAAATTAACTGGCTTATTTTTTAATTAGTTTTTCTGAGGAGTTTTTGAGGGTTCTCTCTATTATCATATCATTTGCAAATAGTGATGGTTTTACTTCTTCTTTCCCTATTTGGATTCCTTATATATATTTTTCTTGCCTAATTAGTCTAGGTAGGACTTCCAGTATTATGCTGAAGAGCAGTTGTGAAAGTGGACATCCTTGTCTTGCTCTAGATCTTAAAGGGAAGGCTTTCAGTTTTTCACCATTAAGGATGATATTAGCTGTGGATTTGTCATATATGGCTTTTATTATGTTAAGTATGTTCCTCATATCCCAATAATTTCTAGGGCCTTCATCACAAATAGATATTGAACTTTATCAAATGCTTTCTTCAGCTATTGATATGATCATATTTTTTTTTCTTTTTGTTGATGTGGTAGATTATATTAATTGATTTTCAGATATTGAACTATCCTGTGACCCTGGAATAAATTCCTCTCGGTCACAGAGTATTATCCATTTGATGCATTGTTGGATTAAATATCAAAATGTTCTTAAGGGGCCTCCCCTGGTGGCGCAGCAGTTGAGCCCTGGGCTGCAAGACTGCCCGCAGCCTCGGCAGCGCTGGTTCATTCCCCGGCCATTGGCAAGGGTCCCACAAAAAAAAAAAAAAAAAAAAAAAAAAAAAGTTCTTAGGGAGGAAGATAATTGTAGCCATAATTAAGCAAGAAAAATCACAAATGAAAAATCTAATAAGACATTTAAAACAATTTGAAAAAGAGGAATAAATAAAGGCCTCCCTTGTGGTACAGGCAGTTGAGTGCTGCACTGTGAAGCTGTCCACAGCCTCTGCAGCATGGGTTCGATCCTGGCAAGCAGGCAAGAATCCCACATGGTGCAGCAGACCTCTCCTGTCTCGTCCGCTGCTCCCCTCAGCAGTGTATTTCGTCAATCTGCCTGTCCTGTTCCCCACTCTGTCTCTGTCTCTGGTGAATCCTCTCACCCTCCCACGCATCTGGCCTGTACCCCGGTTCTTGTATAAAAAAAAATAAACCTTTTAGAAAAAGAAGGAACAATTAAGACCCAAATTTAGTAGAGGAAGGAAATAATAAAAAATGAGTGGAAACAGATAGATATCAAAAAGACTATAGGAAAAAACTGGTTCTTTGAGAAGATAAACAAAATAGATAAAACTCTAGCTAGAATAACACAAACAAGAAGAGAGAAAACATTAGTAAACAGAATCAAAAATGAAGGAGGAATAAAAGAGAGCACAGGAATAAAAGAGAGCACAGAAACACAAAAGATTATAAGAGACTACTATGAACAACTATATGCCTTGAACCTATGGATAAATGTCTAGGTAAAAAAATGTCTACCAAGACTAACCCAGTAAGAAATAGAAGAATTGAACAAATCAATCACAAGCATGGAGATTGAAATAGCACCTCGAAGACATCTTTACAGACACATCGCCCAAAGCAGTGATAGTGAAAGCAAAGATCAACAGCGGTGACTACTTCAAATTAAAGAGCTTCCACACGGCAAAAGAGACAATAACCAAAACAAAGAGAAACCCCACCAACTGGGAGAAAAATTTGCACACAACACTAATGATAAAGGACTGATCACAAAAATCAACAAAGGACTGATCACAAAAATCAACAAAGAGCTGATGAGACTCAACAAAAACAAAGAAAATAACCCAGCCCAAAAATGGACAGAAGAGCCAAAAAGAAACTTCACCAAAGAGGAAATGCAAATGGCCAACAGGCATATGAAAAAATGTTCAACATCACTTGTAATCAGGGAAATGCAAATCAAAACTACAATGAGATACCATCTTACGCCAGTGAGAATGGCACATATTAAAAAAACTAGCAACAACAAATGTTGGCAAGGTTGTGGAGAGAAAGGAACTCTCCTGCACTGCTGGTGGGAGTACAAACTGGTCCAACCACTATAGAGAGCTGTATGGAGATTTCTTGACCTACTAAACATAGAGCTTCCATATGATCCAACAATTCCACTCCTAGGTATTTACCCAAAGGACACAGAAACAGTAATTCCAAAGGGCATCTGCACCCCTATGTTTATAGCAGCACTATTTACAATAGCTAAGCTATGGAAACAACCCAAATGCCCAAAAATAGATGACTGGATGAAGACGATGTGGTACATATACACAATGGAATATTACTCAGCAATCAAAAAAAGATAAACACATGCAGTTTGCAGCAACATGGATGGAGCTAGAAGGGATCATGCTCAGCAAAATAATCAGAAAGAAAAAGAAAAATACTGGATGGTCTCACTCATAGCAGGAATTTAGAAAACTTAAAGAAGACACCAGGAAAAAGACTAATCAATACAAAGTAAAAATCAAAATCAACAAGCAACTATAAACCAGAGACACACTGGGGGTGGGGGTGAGGGTGGGAGGGGCTGGGAGAGGAAGGACTAGAGTCAAAATAAGAGGGGGGTGCAATTGTATGGGGAATATAACCATAATTTAAATGCATACATTGTGCAAAGATGAAAAATAATGTAAGAATTATACGAAATAAAATTTTTAAAAAAGAAATAGCAACAAAAAAATTCCAAAAAACAAAAGCCCATGAGCATATGGCTTTACAAATAAATGTTATATATAAAACCTTTAATGGAGAACTAATGTCCACTGTGTTCCAAATACTTTTAAAAACACAGGTTCATTTTATGATGTCAACATTACCCTAATATAAAACCAGACAGAGAGCACAAAAAAAGAAAATTATAAACCAATAACCTGATATCAATCCAAAAATCTTGAACAAAATACTAGCAAATCATATATAAAAGTATATCACAAGGATTGTATACCATGATCATGTGGGATTTACCCCAGGGATGCAAGAATTGTTCAATATATAAAAAATTAATTACTGTACTACATCTTATCAAAAAAGTAAAGAAAAAAATCATATGGTAATTTTTTTTTTACTAAGCCTAGATGGTGGGCTTAGGAAAAACAATAATTTAAAGCAGATATTATAAATATGGTAAGAGAACCAAAGGAAACCATGCCTACAGAATTGAAGGGAATATTAAGAAAATGTCTTGACCAAAGAGATAACAGCAATGAAGAGACAGAAATATTAAAATTTTTAATAGGAACAAGTAGAAATCTGGAATGAAAAAGAAAAGCTGAGATTAAAAAGTCACTAGAGAAGATCAGGAAATGTGAAGACAGTTAAATAGAGATTATACAATCTGAAGAACAGAAAGAAAAATGAAGAAAAATTAGCAAAATCTCAAATAAAAGTGAGCCGCTGTGAAGAGCACAAACATACACATAATGAAAGTACCACAGGGAGATACAGGAAAGAGATAAAAAGAAAAAGACATAATGACTAAAAACTTCATCAATTTCTTGAAATACATTAATCTACACATCTAAGGAGCTCAACTCTAAGTAGGATGCATGTACAGTACTCCACACATTCCCAGATATATCATACAACAAATGTTCAAAGACAAAAAGAAAATTCTGAAAGTAGCAAAAGTATACAAGAGCAAAAAATATATTGGAGTAAGGAAAATGAATCAGATCCAACTCAAATCTATAGTTTAAATCTATAGGAAGAAAATAAGGGAACAAGATAGCATAAGTAAGATTGATATTTTAAAATTCTATAAATATAGACTTGGTCTCATTTCTTTCATCAGTTCCCTTGAAAGAAAACATTATATAACATTATAGAGTAATAAAACAGCACATTAAATATGCATAATACATTTACACACACAAATATCTATCCAATTATAAAGCTTACATATTGTATTTTGTCTAAGCCCGTATAAAGCTGAGGTGAATTCTCACAAATTAAGATTTATACTGTCAACCATAATAGAAGAAAAGCTGCAAAGCAAGACAAAGCTTTACTCAGAGTTTCAGGGACTGCAATTTGAAAACACAATTCCAAGATGGTCTTGGAATCTATCTCAGGGATCCAGGGAAATGTGTATGTTTTATACAGACAAGAAACACCAGGGATTTTTCACATGTATAAGTTACTTATAAAAATATATCACTGGTTACTAAGTTAGTTTCTAAGCAGAAAAGTCTATTGTAAACCACTGACAGGCTCTTCCAGGTTGGTAGTGTTTTTTTCTCAGTAAGTATTCTCTTAAAAGTTTTCAGTTATTTTTCCTATCTCTTGGGGTAAGGAAGTCCAAAAGCTGTACCTCCCTAATAATTCCTGGTTCTATCAGCATCAAAATAGATAAACTCATGTAATTTGCAGCAACATGGATGGAGCTGGAAGGGTTCATGCTCAGTGAAATAAGCCAGAAAGAAAAAGAAAAATACTGGATGGTCTCACTCATAGCAGAAATTTAGAAAACCTAAATAAGGGACCAGGAAAGAGACTAATTATAATAAAGAAAAAATCAAGGTCAACAAGCAACTATAAACCAGAGACACAGAGGGGTGGGAGAGGAGGGATTAGGGTCAAAATAAGGGGGCTGGGAATTGTATGGGGAATATAACCAAAACGAAAATGCATACATCGTGCAAAAATGAGAAATGACTTAAGAATTATATAAAATAAAATATAAAATAAAAAGCACTCCTGTCACTATAGCTCTATGTTAGAAGCTTTCCTTAACAATATTATAGGACCTAAAGACACGGACAAGACAATTACTTAAAAGTGTCACTAAGAAAATTAAAATGAAAAATGAAAACACCTACTTAATGCAAAAGAAAGGAATAAGGAGGGATAAAGAAATAAAAAAGATGAGATATATGGAAAACAAAAATAAAATGTCACATGTAAAATCAACCATATCAATAATAACACTGAGTGTGAATTAGACAAATTTAATAAAAATTGGATACAAAAAAATCAAATTCAACTGTATCTGTCTGCATAGAAAATACTTTAGATTCAAACATGCAAATAGGCTAAAAATTAAAAGATGGAAAGAGGTACACAATGTAAACAACCACCAAAATAACAATAGGGTTTTATACTAAAAATTAGAAGACAGATATTAAAACAAAAACTAGAAGAGGAACATTTTTAAGGATGAAAAAGAGAAAGGGAAAATCCATCATGAAAATATGTTGGTGATAATTTTATATGCACATAACAACAAAACCCAAAAATACATAAAGCATAAACTCAATGACAGGCAATTTAATAGTAATAGTTGGTGATTTCAACTTACAAATTTCAAAAATGATTATAATAACTACTCAGAAGGCACAGAAGAAAATATTAGAGTTAAGCAATGGTATAAACAAACAAGATCAAATTAACATGTCTATCAAATACTCCAATAGAATATATATTCTTCGTAAGGACACATGGAAATTTCTGCAGAACATATCTATGCTAGGACAAATGAGTCTCTGAATAAATCTGAAGGAGCTAAAATCACACAGAGTGTTTTTCAAACACAAAGAATGAAAATAGGAATCAGCATGAGAAAGTCTGAGAAATATATACATTAATGGTCAATTGATTTTTAATGGGAAAAGGACTTGAACAGACTTTAAAAAAAAAAAAAAAGACATAAAAATGGTCAGTAAGTATATGAAAAAGTTCCTGACATCATTGATCATCAGGGAAAGGCAAATGAAAACCACAATGAGACATGATTGTACACCTGTTAGGATTTCTTTAATTAAAAAGATAGGAGATAAATATTGCCCACAATGTGAAAAAAGGTAACCCTTGTACATCTTGGTAGAAATGTAAATTGGTGCAGTCACCATGGAAAATGGCTTGGAGGATTCTCATTGTGGTTTTGATTTGCACTTCCCTGAGATTACCTTGTCTTCATTTTTCATTTTTGTTACCTATTAAAAAAGTATGTCCTTGGTTTTAAAGTTCAACACTTGGGGGAAAGTCAATGATTATACTATGAATCTCTACTTAGAAATTTTCTTGAAATTTAGTAAAACATGGGATATATATGTGCAATTTGATAAACAGGCTGTGTGAGAGAGAGACAGACAGTGAGAATAACTTCACAAAAAAATTGTAGAGTTTTAGGTCACATTCTCAGGTCACAAATTATATCAAAATCTCTGAATAAACAGTAAAAGTTAAAATTCTCCATTAAATTCCCCTTTATCACTGAAGAGTTTATTAGTAATATGATGAACTAATCACAAAAAATTATTTAAAAGGATAAAGAGAACTTTGTCAAGTTTCAAGATTAAGACATTTAGAAATTCTTTGTCAGATTTTAAGTTTTTGTTAATTCATTAAATAGAAAAATCTCATAATGTATAATTCCCATTATATCTTATTATGAAAAATAACAAGAGCATTTATGTGTAACTCTTCTGTGACACTGAACACTGTCCATCTTGAATTGGACTGTACATCTCTTTCAACAGCTTCACCTTTGTTCTATTGATTCATTGTTTTTCATCATCCATACTCCTTACCAAATAATTAGTATCAGACCATATATATTAGGGTAGGCCATCAATTAATTTTTCCTAATGAATAAGTGAATGACTGACACAAAAAGTGAATATGGTCACTTTTGCCCTGAACCATGCCTTTACGCCTTTTCATGAAATGATCAAAAGTAATGGAATTTTACATTTATGGAATTTTTTAAATTTTATAATCTGTTAAAATCAATATCAATCATGAAATAGCCAACATACACTGGTTATATATCTAAATGTGTGTGTGTTTATAAGAGAAAGAGAGAGAGAGAGTTAAAAGAAATTGGTGCATGCAAACCTCTAGGTATATAGGAATTAAGAAATCAAATGTGAGAGTAATACTATATACTAAGTCTTTTTTTTTTTTTAAGATTTATTTAGTTATACAAGCACTGGGTACAGTCAAGCGCGGGAGGGTGAGAGAATTCACCAGAGCCAGAGCGGAGGGCAGAACAGGCAGACTGATGAAATGCACTGCTGAGGGGAGCAGCAGGCAACAGGAGAGATCTGTGCACCATGTGGGACCCTCGCCAGGCGGCCGGGGATCGAACCTGCGCTGAGAGGCTGCAGGCAGCTTCGCAACCCAGCGTTCAACCACTGGGCCACCGGGGAGGCCCTATACTAAGTCTTTTTCATTTGACACTTCAGTGGGTTTCCTCCATTATAATAACACAGGCTTCTACATGCAGATTCTTCTCAACTTAACAAAACAGAATTGGTTTAAACTCTTAGTCTGATTTAATTTAATCACATGTTAAAAAAAAAAAAACATTTCTTTAAAAACTGAAAACAGGGCCTCCCCTGGTGGCGCAGCGGTTGAGCGCTGGGCTGCGAAGCTGCCCGCAGCCTCTGCAGCACCGGTTTGATCCCTGGCCACCGGCGAGGTCCCACATGGCGCGACAGACCCCTCCCGCCGCGCCCACGGCTCCCCTCAGCAGTGTATTTCGTCATTCTGCCTGTTCTGTTCCCCGCTCTGGTTCTGGTGAATTCTCTCACCCTCCTGCGCTTCTGAGTGTACCCAGTGCTTGTATAAATAAATAAAAATCTTTAAAAAAAATTAAAAAACTGAAAACATTACACTTAGGTATCATAAAACAAACACACACATATATGAACTTGTTCATCATCTAAAATGTGTCATGTACATTCAGAAATTCATGTATATTTAATTTTTTCTTCTTTGCCTCCTGGGAACTATTTCCAGTCATATTGGTTTATCTCCGACCTTTATGAAATGTTTCCCAGTTGCAGGGAGCACAGTATGTAGTATTGCCCAGCAGTATTAGAAGCAAGGGTATTATTTTGCTTGACTTGTATAGCGCTCCCAAAGCTATGAAACTGCACTTCTATAAATTTAGTTAACATTATTGAAAAGACAATCTTTAAATGCATCAATAGTGTGCTTATATGTGTGTGCATGCATGCATATACACTGGAAGGCATTTGTGTATGGCAGAAAGGGCTAGAAAAAAGTTATGTACTTTGGGGTGCTTCTAACACTTACTATATGAATATTGAAGGTTTTTTTTCCCAGATGCTCAGATATTTTGCCAAAATGTGCCGAAACAAAATCAGAGAATATGAGCTAGTTAGAGAATATGAGCTAGCCTAGAGATTAATATGAGCTAGCCTAGAGATTAATAAAACCTCCAACTTCACAGACTTCCACAAATGATGATTTGAAAACAACAGATAATTTTAAGCTATCAAATATTTCAATACTTCACTCTGTTTGTTCCTATGACATTTTTATCCCATACGAAAGATTTGCTAAAAGGAGTTGTAATGGCCTTCTGGGACAGGAAGAATAAGGTTTCTGTAGAAAATGTTAAATTAATTTTGACGGTGATGCAAAGTTAAGGAAGGGATGTTAAGAGATGGCTTGTTGCCACAGGGTGGAGTTTTGTTTTGGTATCCTTTTAGAGGCTGCAGGTGTTTGGCACCAGTTAAAATCGGGGCCAGCTGTGATATTTCAGTTCTGATATTTTCCTCCCAATAGTTCTCAGAAGTGATGCTTCAGAGTGATGTCTTACACCTGATGTATTCAATGTGTGTGGTATAAATGTGAAGATTCTGTTAAATAACACTAGTTTTGTGACACCCTTTGCCTTCTCTTCCCCACCCACAGGTCATGGCATGAAGAAGGAAGAAAAACATTAATCAGAAATTCAGTCATTCATGTATTTTTTTAATTGAGCCATTCATTCAACGATGGTAATAGACTAGAATCACCAAATGCACAGTCTTCAGCAAAATACAAAAAGTAGTACAACACATTCTCTTTTGATTCTCATGGTAGATAATGATGCTTTTAAACCCTCTCAGTGGTGAGATCCATACCTATTTTTGCAGGAATTTGTATAGTTTCTATTAAAAGCTGTATTTTCTTTTAAGTTTGTTTGGGTTGGAAAACCTCAAACCACAATGTATTTCATGCACATGTTCCCAAGGGTATGTTAAATAGGACCATACTGAGGTCATCTAGTAAGTTTTTTAAACTTTTTAAGAATCCCTTTAATGTATTTGCACAATCTTGGCCTGATTAAAAATAGATATTTTAAGAAAGGACTTGGAAAAATGACTACTAAAATCTATATGCAGATAATCTGTATTATACTTCTATATTGTGCAATTTTCCACAGATAATTTATCATTGAGAGAGAAAAACAATAAAGCTTCCTCTAAAAGGGTTTTGGATCAAAACGTCCCAGACCTATCAGTAAATTCAGTTCAAAACCCCCATGGTATTCTTAACTGACTTTACAGTGTATGACAGTAGGAGCATTGTAACTGTGCAAGTCTCAGCACATAATCAGAGGATAAAAGGCAAACAACCTTACATCTATCGAGGAAAAAGAAATCATCTGTTGTTTCAATTCACTCAAAAATCAAGTTTTTTTGGAACATGGGACATGATGAGATTAGGTTAAAAATGGTTTCTACCATGAGGCCTCTATGGTGGTGCAAGGGGTTGAGCGTCAGCACTATGAAGCTATCCACAACTACTGCAGCACGAGTTTGATCCCGGGCAGAGGAGGTGACTTACATGGTGCAGCAGACCTCTCCTGTCTCGCCCGCTGCTCCCCGCAGCAGTGTATTTCAGTAGATCTGCCTGTTCTGCTCCCCACTCTGTCTCTGGAGCATCCTCTCACTCCCACACTTCTAGTCTGTACCCCAGTTCTTATATGCATAAATAAATAAATCTTTTTTAAAAAATGGTTCCTACCATCACATAAATTTTTGCTTGGCAAGTACAAACCACAGATGAAATGTAAATAGCCTACTTAACAAGCAAGCTCACAGAAAATTTTCTTCTGCAATTTGATGTTTCTGACCTTTTTTTCATTAGATGTAACCCTTTTCACTACATCAAAGTCTCACTTCCTGTGTCACATTCCAGGCCTGTACTTTCCCCATATCAATTTTCAGTTGTACTAGCAGCTGTGTTGGCACAGCATATACAAAGGATAACCAGGCCATGGGCACCAGTGGGGCAGCCCCACAACTGAACAGAAGTGGCCAGTTCCCTATACACAGGGCCAAGAAACTCCACAACACACCACAAGAAAAATAAGAAAGGACACCTTAAACAAAAATCACACACTTACGGAAAATGAAAAAAGAAAAGAATTTTCAGTAATCAGAAGTGATAAAAGGTTAAGAACTTCTTAGCACAGAGTTTTCTGATGCATTATCATAAAAGAACATAGAGGTCAGTTTTAAGCTAATGACTCCCATGGCAGCAACAATGGATTTGAGTTTATGCACTAAGCAAAAGTAGGTAAAGGACGGTAAAGTAGGTAAAGGGCAACACCATAACCAGAGCAACAAAGATTCATTGAGCAATTGCCATCTGGCAATCCCTACAATGGGTCCTTGATAAACATTATCTTATTTAACACTTAAAACAACAGAGAGAAACAAATATATGTCACCACTTTTCTGTGAGGAAACAAAAGCATAAAATCTAGTTTATAAAACCGCCAGATGATTTTGACACCATTGTCTTCACTATTATGTTTAGTCCCCTGAGCTTTCGAACCTAAGATTTTTCAACCAGTTTTACAAATAAAGCTTGTCAACTCCATTTAGAGGTGCACAGTAGTCACTTTATCATTTGGAAAACCTATATTTTGCAGGGTAAACCAGATAATTCATTTTTTGACTTATGCATCAACATATACATATAGCGTATCTAATTTGTTATTTTTCAGAAAGGAAGAAAATTACAAATTCATGCAAAATGACTAGCGCTTTGGTATATACAATAAAGGTTTGTTGAACGAGAAATTTCTAGTAGTTATTTTGTATATCTTCTTAATTTATGTTCTATTTTAATAATTTATTTTATACAGATTAAAATAAAATTCCCTGAGTTTCCACATTTTATATTTCTTTCAAAATTCAAATTTTTGTGGAATTCTTTCTAAAAGAGTCAAAGATTTCCATGCATAAGGGGATGGCACTTTCCTTGCCATTTGTGGGAAAACCCTATTTGCAATTGACAGTCATCTTTGCTTATTTTTAAAATGTAATGGTACTAGATTTTTTTCTTCATCTTTCTAAAAATACAAATACACTTTATAAATACATGTTGATAATTAAATTTCAAAGGATTAAATTATATATAAAAAGTAACCAACACTACTCTTAAAACTGGGGCTCAATTATCAATAACTATGACTATATGATTATCAAATTTTAATTTTGAATTATAATAATTGGAATCTACATTTTGGTTGGTAAGAAGGTGGATTTCAGAGACTTTTAGGGTACTAGGAAAAATTGGTATCCCGGCTGAGGTAATAATAATCTTCTCCATTTGGAAAATGGGCTAAGTACTAAAGATATACCATAGACCAATAACAGAAACTTCTTACTGGTCCAAAAGAATTGAGATAAATAAATTAAATGGCACTATACAAAGGGGAGTTGGGAATGAAAAGACCAATAATCTTATATTCACCTGAACCAGTGAATAAAGTTATCAATTTTAAGATGGTGGATAGGGTCTTAAATCCGTGTTCATCAAAATTTAACTAAAATCTAGGTAACATTAGAATATACCTAGTGGTTTTAAAATAACATTATTTTCTTTGGTGCCCTGATCAAGCACAGGTAAAGTAATATAAATGATGATGGGAAGTGTCTCAGGAAATAGTTCCTGACAAATGAGTTAAACACAAAGTCCTGTACACCTTAGCACCACTTTTACGCAGGAAAGCAACAGTAACTCCCTCCCATTTCCCCATGATAACTTAGAATCAAAGTTTTCCCAAATATGAAATAAGAAAACTGGCTGTCTTATCTACTACATTTAGAGCATATTCACTGCTACCTCATCACAAGGAATTTCCAGGCATCAATCCATTGAGGTGGGGGACCCTTTCACAAAAACACAGTACATATCAAGTGGGCCCCCTCAACTCAAATCCTCGCTAAGTATTGTTTTATTATGGACAAAGCCTTGCCATCCTCACAGTCATGGAAGAAAAACAGCACAAAACAGAATTCCTGAGCACATTCACTTTTTTCTCCAATATATATTGTAAACATTAAATGCATTTTAAACATATTAATGTAAGATAAAAATACCAAAGTTAGGTCAGTTTCCAACAAAGCTCTCTTCCCTTACAAAAAGGGTACTTAATTTTCAATAACTCATTTTAAAGAAAAATCTGCTACTATATAAATAAAAACAAATTTTAAAACCCCTCTAATTCTGAAATGTTGAAAACCATCAAGATATATGAATAAAAATAGTGAAAGTTTCACAGAAAATTTGAGTTCATCTATCTGTGGAGATTAATAAATGTGTCTGAGAAAAGATTAATTATTTGCTTGCAGTAATATTGACTAAAGCAATAAAACCAAACTTATTATTTTAACATTTCAACATCATCTAAAAATAATCATAGTATCATAGAAATTTATTTTTAGGTGATATCATTCCTGGACCTAAATAGGAATTTGTAAGCAATACACAGCAAGAATATCTACTTAAATACAATTTATTCTTTGAGTGCATGTGTTAATAATGCACATTAATCAAAGCCTATAAAAGCTTCTCATTTGCACAATTAACTATGACTTGCTTTGTATATTTTTAGACAGCCATATAATAAGAGTTGGACTATAATTGTGGAAGTTCTCGTATTTCTTTCTCTGCTGAGAGTGATTTCCAAGTGTCTAACCCTAACCTCTCAATTGTATGCATGTCTATTTTTTAGGAAAAGCAAATTTTCCTGACCTTGGAAATCTTACTTCATAACTGCTGAAAAATTATGTTAGATCTGATAGACACAAAAGTATGATTGCAGACAGCCACTTCTAAATTCTCATTCTATTTTTAGTTTAACATAACAGTAAATACAAAAAAGGTTTGTGAATTGAATTCAAGAGTAGTGATTATTTAATCTAGGTAGAAAAGAGAGACAAGTTCTTGTGTTTTTAACCACAATATACTAAAAATTTAAAAGAAACAAACCTGAGGTTCTGCAAATACAGTCTTCATGTTGTTGATTGGGCCATAAGGTACCCCACTGCCTTCAAAGAGACATAACCACTTGCTGGTCACTTCTTTTTCAAACCTAGGCACAGACCAAAGGAACACACTTCATTCACTAAAGAATAAAACTTTTTTTTTTTTTCTTGCATGATCCTGTTACAATGCAACCAATAATGACAAAAATGTTTTTAGTCTCTCTTTGCTCCTGGTTTTGAGAAAATGTTTTTTATATGAAATCTTGAGTTGTTCTGTAATGGTAAGAATAGCCAACCAGGTTCCTTTGAAAATCCACCATTAAAAATATAATTCCTTCTATTTCTGTTCATATGTACTTTTTTGAAAGAGAGTCTCTTGAAGAAGAGAGATTATGGGGGGAAATGCATTGAGTTTCAAATATGTTTTTGCGTAGTCTATAGATACAATAATGTTAAAATAGCATTGCAATTTTGAACATGATATTATTGAACAAAATATTTTTAGTTATCTTGCATAGTATATCAGGTTAAGGTACACAAGGACATCTAAATTATTCCTCAAAAAATTAGTAATGTTTTAAACTATATGTTTTACCACTATTATAATTAAAATGACTTAGAATTATCAACCACTACAATTTGTCTAAAAATCACTTTAGCTACTTATTTATTTGCACTGGGATTTACTAATAAAAACAAACCTAGACATCTAAAGTACTGATATTTCAATTTAGCCAAAACAATCCCATCTAACCAACTCCTTTGTCTCACTTGTTCTAATATAACTAAAATTGGACTTCAGAGTCATAAAAGCTTATTTAATTTCTTTTATTTTCTCTATTAGGTCTCTAGGAAAGAGAGCAAAATTCATAAATGATAGTTACTCTTTTATATTGCTTCTCTGTGAATCCAAACAAAATCCTTTCTCTGTAGAGAAAACTCAACATAGTTTGTAATATATGAAGAAGTTTAGAAATTGCTAATTGTTAAAATAGCAAACCATTTTTGACTAAGTAATTATCAAATTGAATAGTTTTTTTAAGCACTTTAAATAAAATAGATTTTTGACAGCAAGTAAAATGGTTCACTAACATGGATGATCTAGTGGAAATACAGTAGAGATATTTAGTATTATAGACTTCAGCTCCCTTTATATATATCTAGACTTAATCTCAGATCTGCAGATTCCATGGGAAATATACTAGAGGGCCTCCCTGGTGGAGCAGGCTGTTGAGCACAGTGCTGTGAATCTGTCTGCAGCCTCTGAAGTGCAGGTTCGATCCCAGCAACCAAGGGAGATACCCACATGGCATGGCAGACCTCTTCTGCCTCATCCGCTGCTCCCCTAGCAGTGTGTTTCAGTCCATCTGCCTGTTCTGCTCCCCACTCTGTCTCTGGTGAATCCCCTCACCCTCCTGCACATCTGGCCTGTACACCGGTTCTTGTATAAATAAATAAATCTTTACAAAAATATATACTAGAGAAATGCACTTTTCCACAATTTTTTAAAAAATGTAAAACAGTATCAATACTTTAAGTATCAATACTTTTCTTATTATACTCTAATAGAAGAAATTTGCTTTAATGTATTTACTAAAAGATTGACTACTATATGAACAATAATAACATTTAACTATATAAATTTTTTATATAAGGAGTTTACAAAATTTTTTAAAGTTTGAATTACATTTCAGTAGCAATGTAATTAGTCCTAATCATGCAACCATTTACTCTACAACCAACTAGAGAGTGCCTACTATACACCAGCATTGACTGTTATCTTTAAATATAATGCCTACCTTTCCTCTCCATTATGATGAATAAAAGTTTTTCATTATACCTCTTAATTATGGCTCAATAACTATCTCATTTAGTAAACAATAAAATACTTCATTTGTAAATATCAAAAATATTATTTTGTGGTAACACAATCATAAAAGTTTAAATTTCTTCCATTAATCAATTCTTTATATCATATTTTCTTTTCAGTGACTGTTAAAGTCATCTCCTGGCCAAGCATTCCTAAGGTATACATAGATGTATATCACCAGAATGCTATATGAGAGAATAAAAGAGATACTTTTGAGCTTGGAAACTTTTCAATCAGGGTGTCAATTATTTCAGTTTTTATAAACAGAGTGTTAAAATGGTTATTCTGATAAAATTTTCAACACAAGTGAATTTATCACCATTGGATTCACCCAAGTGGCCCAAAAGATCTGTAGAGAGAATACATGTCAGTATTCAAACAAATCCAGGGCTGCAAGCTCAACAAGAGAAAAGTCAGGGGAATAGTTGAAGTTTTAGTATTTATGTAAGCTTTTCACCACTGGGCAAAAGAGAGGAATTTATGTTATGGAAAACAATGGATGCGATTTAGAAATGAGACTGGAAAGAGAAGCAAGGTCTGGAGTTGCATTTGTGACCACTGTTTGTGCATTTGCGTGGGTGTGGGTGTGGAAGTGTTCATAAATGCCTCAAACTAAATCAGTTAGAGACAGAACATTGCTGCATTCCGCTGCTCCCAGTGGACACATTCATCATTTTCTTCTGAAAATTTATCACTTGATCTAACTCTGATGTTGAATCCTTTCTTTTATCTATGCAAAAAAGCTGTAAGCACATGTTTTTATTAACCACAAAAATTCTGCTAAAAAAAGAAAAGAGCTGATCTGAATCACTCAGGATTAGGAGATGTTGAAGGTAAGAAAGAAGGGTGTCCTTATATCCAATTTAGTGAGTCTAGAAGCCAGAGACTCCCCTGGGAAATTACATGGAGACACAAAAAGTTGAAATTTAATTGTAATTTTATTAAATCTACCCATTTATTTAATTCCATACTTTTACTGAATTCACTTGATGGCAGAATAAATATTGCTACTCAAATAGAATCATTTAGATAGAGGAAACATAGCTGCATAAAGATGGATTTGAACTTTAAATTTTCTAGCATCAAAATTTAACTTAAAAAAATAAACAAAAAGGGCCTCCCTGGTGGCAGAAGGGGTTAAGTCTCAGCACTATGAAGCTGTGTGCAGCCACTGCAGCATGAGTTTGATACCAGGCCAGGGAGCTAACTCACATGGTGCAGCAGACCTCTCCTGTCTCTCCCGCGGCCCATTCAGCAGTGTTTTAGTCAGTCTGCCTGTTCTGTGTTTCATTCTGTCTCTGGTGAATCCTCTCACCTCTCCATAGCTCTGGCCTACACACCAGCTCTTGAATACATAAATAAAGAAATCTTTAAAAATAAAATAGAATAAACAAAAAATTTTCCTTTGTATCAAATGGATTAAAGCTGTAGCCAAATCCAAGTTAAGAGAGAATCCCATGAAATGTGTGCCATGAAGGTGGGAGTCAGGAGTAATCATAACATGATGATAATTAAATACTGGTTATTGAATTGTTTAGTCTATATTTTGAAGTTTTTATCCTTATAAGCATGCTATTAAAGTAAGTTTTCATTTCATTTCCACCAAGTGGAAATTCTATTTGGAGAAATTAACTTACACAAATTAATATAGCTATTTTCCCAACATTTTGAGGGTATTATAATTGACAAAAAATGTATATGCTTAGGTTGTACAGATTGTACAGCATGACTTTTTAAGGTGTGTCTATAGTGAGATAATTACTACAATCAAGTTAACTGACACACCCATAACCTCAAAGTTACCATTTTTTAATGTGATAAAAACAGCTAAGATTTACTCTCTTAGCAAATTTTAAATACACAGAGGCCTCCTTTTTGGTGCAAGGGATTGTCTCAGCACTATGAAGATATCAGCAGCCACTGCAGCATGAGATCTATCACTGACTAGGGAGCTGACCCACATGGTGCAGCAGACTTCTCCTGTCTCACCCACTGCTCCCCTCAGCAGTGGATTTAGTAGATCCACGTGTTCTGCTCCCTACTCTGTCTATGGTGAATCCTCTCACTCCCTCCCCCAGACCTCTGGCCTGCACCCCAGCTCTTGTGTGCATAAATAAATAAATCTTAAAATATATGATGACTGGTATTACCTATTATTCCATGCTATTTATCTTATACTTGAAATTTTGTACGCTTTCACTGATAGCTCCCCATTTTCCTTTCCTCTTCCCTCCTGCACCAGTCATTGGCACCTATGATTCTATACTCTGGTCCTATGAGTTCCATATTTTTTTATATTCTATAGCACAGCAAATTTCCTGCCCCAACCTAAGGAAAGGAAGAGTTGGGCAGAGAGGTGAAGATTAAAAAAAACTATGAAAAGGAAAAAAAAAGGAAAAGGAAGAAGTGGACAGAGATAGAAAAACAAGACTGGAGGAGGCACATGGAGCAGAGTGACTTGTGAAGAAGTTACAATGCTTCTCAAGTCACTCTGCTTGGGATACATGGAAGGAAACACTTGAAAGAGATACATGTAGATGAGAGACTCACAGCAGTCTTCATCTAGATTTTGATTTTGCTCTTTTCCTTCCAAACCTGCCTGGTCCCTTCTGCCCCTTTCCTATGTGTTCCCACCAGAAGCTGCCTGAAATCTATAGCAAGCTTTTGTGCTTCAGCTGCCCTGTTTTGGACCAAATATATTTGGCTGGGCCATTACCCATGAGGGAATAGATAATTTAGGGTTTTAAATGGAAACTATACCAGAAAGATGCTGGCCAATACTGGTGACACAGTGTCCCAAAGCATAGGGCAAATTGGAAAACAAGCAGCAGGAGAAAAAAAACTACATGCAACCTAGTAACTCCTCAGGAAAAAGACACACCACAAAAAGAAAATCACCCACCAGATTGCAACGACAGTGACTTGGAAGAACTTCTGAGCCTTCCAGAAAGAAAATTTAAAATTGCCGTGATGAAAATACTGACAGAACTCATTATGGAAAACAACACACAGAAGAATGAAATTGAGTCCCTAAAGAGGGAAGTGAAGGAAATACACGAGATCAAAGGATTAACGGAAGAGCTAAAGAACGCTGGGAAAAGCAGTGATAACAGAATAGATGAAATGGAAGAACAAATAAGCACTCTCCAAGACACATAAATAAAAAAGAATCAAAACAGAAAATGAAAGAGAAGTACAAATGAAAAAGACTAAAGAAAGACTTCGGGAATTATCTGATTCCATGAGGAAAGGAAATATAAGAGTTATAGGAATCCCAGAAGGAAAGGAGAGAGACCTAGGATGAGAGAAAATATACAAGGAAATAATTGAAGAGAACTTCCCAAACGTGAAGGAGCTGAAAATAGATATACAAGAAGTAAGAAGAACACCAAACTTCCATGATGAAAGGAAAAATACAGCAAGACACATAATAGTAAAGCTCCCAAGTATCCAAGACAAGTAAAATATAATGAAGCTGACAAGAGGGAAGAAACAGATAACATTCAAAGGAAAACCAATTGGACTGACACCAGACTTCTCCAAAGAAACACTATGGGCAAGGAGAGAGTGGAGGGATATAGTCAACAGACTCCAAGACAACAAATGCCAAGCAAGAATACTCTATACTGCAAAGCTTTCCTTCCTCTATGAAGAAAGAATAAGGACCTTCCAGATAAATAGAAACTCTGGAATTTCATTACGGCTAATCCTCCATTCCAAAAAATACTACAAGGAGTCCTAAAGCCAGAACCAATAGAGGGATGAATAACAACGAAAGAAAGCAAAAAAAAAAAGTTATTAAAAGAATAAATAAAATCAGAGGAAAGAAAAACACAATGGCAAATACAGATGCTAACATATCAATATTACTTTAAGTGTAAGTGGACTAAACTCTTCAATAAAAAGACAAAGAGTCACAGACTGGATTAAGAAACAAAACCCAACTTTTTGTTGTCTCCAGGAAGCACACTTAACTACAAAAGATAACAATAGACTCAATGTTGGGCCTCCCTGGTGGCAGAGTGGTTGATGGCTGAGTGGCCAAGCTACCCGCAGCCTCTGCAGCACCTGTACAATCCCTGGCTGACGGGCAAAGGTCCCAAATGGCATGCAGACCTCTCCTGTCGCCCGCTGCTCCCCTCAACAGTGTACTTTGTAGTCTGCCTGTTCTGCTCTCCACCCTGGCTCTGGTGGATTCTCTCACCCTCTCATGCTTCTGACTGTACCCCCAGTACTTGTGTAAATAAATAAATAAATCTTTAAAAAAAAAAGACTCAATGTTAAAGGATGGAAAACAATTACAAGTAAATGGACCAAAAAAGAAGGCAGGAACAGCTATACTGATACAGATAAAACAAATTTCAAACTCAAAAAGGTAAAAAGAGGGCCTCCCCGGTGGCACAGCAGTTGAGTTCTGGGCTGTGAAGCTGCCCGCAGCCTCTGCAGCACCGGTTCATTCCCCTGCTGCCAGGCAAGGGTCCCACATGGCGCGTAGAACTCTCTTGCCACCTGCTGCTCCCCTCAGCAGTGTATTTTGTCGGTCTGCCTGTTCTGCTCCCTGCTCTGGCTCTGGTGAATCCTCTCAGCCTCCCGCGCTTCTGACTGTACGCAGTGCTTGTATGAATAAATAAATAAATCTAAAAACAAAACAAAAAAAAAAGGTAAAAAGAGACCCCAGCGATCACTACATTATGATCAAGGGGACACTACTTCAAGAAGAAATAATACTCATTAACATATACTCACCAAATGAAGGAGCACCAAAATATATCAGACAACTATTATCATCTCTGAAAACAGACATCAGAGAAAACACATATGTAGTAGGAGACTTCAACACACCACTATCAACAATGGATAGACCAACAAGACAAAAACTAAGTAAGGACACTAACGCCCTAAATAAGGATCTAGAGCTCATGGGCATAACAGATATCTATAGAACACTAAATCCAAAAAAAATCTGAGTACACATTTTTCTCAAGGGCACACAGATCATTCTCCAGGATCATTCACATACTGGGACACAAGACAAACATCAACAGGTACACCAAGATTGAAATCATACCAACCATCCTCTCTGACCATGAAGGCATCAAACTAGAAATAAACCATAAAAAGAAGGCAAGGAACTCTCCTACCTCATGGAGATTGAAACCCACACTACTGGAAGACCACTGGACTAATGAGGAGATCAAAGAAAAAATAAAAAAATATTTTGAGTTGAATGACAAAGAGGACACCAATATCCTAAGTGTGTGGACCACAGTGAAAGCAGTAATAAGAGGAAAATATATAGCAATAGAGGCTCACATCAAGAAACAAGAAAGAACTCAAAGAAACAGCCTAATCTCAAAGCTCAAAGAACTAGAAAAAAGAAAAACAACAACAACAAAAAAAAACCAGTAGAAGAAAAGAAATAATAAAAGTCAAAGCAGAAATAAATGAAATAGAAACTAAAAAAAACAATCCAAAAGATCAATAAAACCAAAAGTCAGTTGTTCAAAAAAAATAAATAAAATAGACAAACCCCTAGACAGGCTCACAAAGGAAAAATGGGAGAAAGCACAAATAAATAGGATCACAAATTAAAGAGAAGAAATTGCAACAGACACAGCAGAAATCAAAAGAATAATCAGAAACTACTATGAACAGTTATATGCAAACAAGTTCAACAATCTAGAAGAGATGGACAAATTCATACAACTCTACAATCACCCAAAGTTAGATAAAGAAGAAATAGAACACCTAAACAGACCAATTACAAGCAGCGAAATTGAAATGGTAATCAAAAACCTCCCAAAAACAAAAGCCCAGGAACTGATGAATTTACAAAAGAATTCTACCAAACATTTAGAAACGAATTAGTGCCTATATTTCACAAACCGTTTCAAAAAATTGAGAAGGAAGGGATAATACCAAACACATTCTATGAAGCCTACATTATGTTAATACCAAAACTAAACAAGGACAACACAAAAAAAAAGAAATTTACAGTTCAATCTCTCTATGGAACACTGATGCAAAAATCCTCAATAAAATTTTAGCTATCAAAATCCATCAGTGTATCCATAAGATAATTCACCACAATCAAGTAGGATTTATTCCAGGGACAAAAGGATGGTTCAACATCCAAAAATCAATCAATGTAATCCAACACATCAACAAAAAGAAATATAAAAACCAAATGATAATATCAATAGATCCTAAGAAAGCTTTTGACAAAGTGCAACACCCATTCATGATAAAAAAAAAAAAAAACCTAGAAATTCTTGGGATACAAGGAATATACCTCAAAGTCATAAAGGCCATATATGATAAGCCCATAGCCAGTATCATTCTCAATGTTGAAAAGCTGAAAACATATCCATTAAGATCTGGAACAAGACAAGGATATCCACCCTCACCACTGCTTTTCAATGTAATTCTGGAAGTCCTAGCCAGAGCAATAAGACAAGTGAAAGACATACAAGGAATCCAAATAGGAAAGAAGAACTTCAAGTATCACTATTTGCAGATGATATGATAATATACATAGAGAACCCCAAAAACGCCACTGGAAACTAATTAAACAAATCAATCAGTTTAGTAAAGTGGCAGGATAAAAAAATCAACACACGAAAATCAGTAGCCTTCCTATACACAAACAATAAATCTGAAGAAGAAGAAATAAAAAAAAATCCCTTTTATTATTGAAACAAAAAAAAAATCAAATACTTGGGAATAAATCTAACAAAAGAGGTAAATGACCTATACAAAGAAAACTATAAAACACTGTTAAAAGAAATAGAAGAAGACACAAAGAAATGGAAAGATAGCCCCTGCTCATGGATTGGAAGAGTTAACATTATTAAAATGGCTATCCTACCAAAAGCAATATATGAATTCAATGCTATTCCAATAAAAATTTCAATGACATTCTTTAAAGAAATAGAACAATTATTGATGAAATTCATATGGAATCGCCAAAAACCCCAAATAGCCAAAGCGCACCTGAAAAAAAAAAAAAGAATGTAATGGAGGCATCACACTCCCAGACTTCAAACTATAGTGCAAAGTCATAATCATCAAAACAGCATGGTATTGGAACAAGAACAGATACACCAACCAATGGAACTGAAAAGAAAATCCAGAAATAAACCCACAGATTTATGGTCAACTAATCTTTGACAAAGGAGCAAAGACTATGCACTGGAGCAAAGAAAGTTTGTTCAATAAATGGTGCTTGGAAAAAGGGTCGCTATATGCAAAAGAATGAAGCTTGACTACTACCTCACACCATGTACAAAAACCAACTCAAAATGGATTAAAGAACGAGACATAAGACCTGAAACCATAAAAAAAAATAGAGGGAAATATAGGCAAAACCCTATATGACATGCACCTCAAAGACATCTTTACAGACACATCACCCAAAGCAGTGATAGTGAAGGAAAAGATAAACAGCTGGGACTACATCAAATTAAAGAGTTTCTGCATAACCAAAACAAAGAGAAACCCCACTGACTGGGAGAAAATTTTTGCACACAACACTAATGATAAAGGGCTGATCACAAAAATCTACAAAGAGCTGATGAGACTCAACAAAAACAAGGAAAATAATCCAGTCCAACAATGGGCAGAAGAGCTAAAAAGAAAAACTTCTCCAAAGAGGAAATGCAAATGGCTAACAGGCATATGAAAAAATGTTCAACATCACTGTAATCAGCAAAATGCAAATCAAAACTACAATGAGATACCATCTTACACCAGTGAAATGGCACATATTAAAAAAACTAGCAACAACAAATGTTGGCAAGGTTGTGGAGAGAAAGGAACTCTCCTGAATTGCTGGTGGGAGTGAAAATTGGTCCAGCCACTATGGTGAGCAATGTGGAGATTTCTTGACCTACTAAAGATAGGGTTTCCATATGATCCAGCAATTCCACTCCTAAGTATTTACCCAAATGACACAGAAACAGTAATTCCAAAGGGCACATGCATGCCTATGTTTATAGCAGCACTATTTACAATAACTAAACTGTGGAAACAACCCAAATGCCCCCAAATAGTGGATGAGTGGATCAAGAAGATGTGGTACATATGCACAATGGAATATTACTCAGCAATCAAAAAAGATAAACACATGCAGTTTGCAGCAACATGGATGGAGCTAGAAGAGATCATGCTCAGCAAAATAAGTCAGAAAGAAAAAGAAAAATTTGGATGGTCTCACTCATAGCAGGAATTTAGAAAACCTAAATAAGGGACCAGGAAAAAGACCAATTAATACTAAGTAAATATCAAAATCAACAAGCAACTATAAACCAGAGACACACTATGGGGTGGGGAGGGACAGGGAGAGGAAGGGCTAGGGTCAAAATAAGTGGGGTGTGCAATTCTATGGTGAATATAACCAAAATGAAAATGCATACATTGTGCAAAAATGAGAAATGATGTAAGAATTACATAAAATAAAATATTTTTAAAAATAAAATGGAAACTATTTTTCTCTTCTCTACAGTAAACTATTTTTTCTCTTCTCTATTGCACACTAATTGTGTTAAAGTTCATTTCTATTGAAAGTATGTTTTGTCTTTATGCAGTGGATGGCAGAATACATCTAGAGTAGGCAGGTTTGGGATTCTGGGGCCCTCATTCTGCCTGTTTACAATTTCACATGTAAGTGATATCAGTACATATTTGTATTTCTGTGTCCAACTTATTTCACTTAGCCCAAAGGTACCTCTTCACTTCCATTCTATGTATCTCTTGCTGCTTTTAGCAAGAGTTTGCTTTGTGCCAATCATCAAGACAATAAAAATGAAAGTCTCTAAATTCAGAAATTATACACTCTAATGGAGAACGTGACCATGAAAATTGATAGTGTACAATGAGATAGCCAAGATAAACACATGAATGGATAACTTACTTTGAAGTACGAAAAAAAAAAAAAACAGAAAGAAAGGATTCAAAGATGAGATGACATTTGAGCCAGGTGTTGAAAGATTAGTTAGAATATTTTATATGAAAGATGGAAAATAACTTCCAAGCAGAGAGAGCAATGTGTATAAAAACCCAATCTGAAAAAAATCTGAAATCACCTGTTCCCTAAGCAGCAACATATGAAATGGGAAAGTGAAGTTATTATATGAGCATGACGTATCTTGTCTGCTATGCTAAGGATATTGGATCTTTACAGTAATGAGGAATGCAGAGAGGTATTTCAGCAGGGGGCTGTCACAATCAGCACAGAACTAAAGAAAGGAAGGATAAAGATAAGACTGGAGATACTGACAGAAGACAACATAATCTCTCCCTCTGATGCATCTTAAATCTACCATTCTATCAGCATCTTTCATTTTATTGTCAATCATAAGCAAGATTTTATCTTGGAAAAAAAGTTTTTTTTGGTATTCTTATCCCTTCAGTTACCATCCTATTTCTCTTTTCCCAATCCTATCAAAACTGCTTGAGCCTCTAAAATATCTTGTCCTCAATGCCTCTCTACACAATCTCCAAGGGTCACCTGTGCCAATGTATAAATTCAAAATTCTTTTCATAGTCCTGATTTTATGTGCTCTTGGGTAGCACTTGACATTATTGACTCTCCCATTTTAGGTCCTATGACACTACATCTTAGAATTTTTATACTTCTTTGGACATTTCTGGGGGGAAGGGTATTAAGCATTTTACCTTTTCACCACTTATAATTATATTTTCTCTATTATTGTTGATTTATAATAATCAAGTAATCATGCCATATTGATGCAGATGACACCCAAATCCGTATTTCTAGCCCTGATCTTTCCCGGTTCCTTTTTTTCCCATTACCAGAGGATATTTACACTGAGGTGCACTAATGATCCCATAAACACAACATGCTTATTGATGACTTCATTTCCATTTCCTACATAAATCTAACATTTCTCCCTTGCCTTAACTCACACCCTTAGCTAAATGTGGAACCCCTTCTTTTATCATACATTATAAATTATACATAATTCTTCTGCATAATCAACTTTTAAAAGTTAAGGTTTTTTTTCTCTATTCTCACTGTTAATATCACAGTTCAGATCCTTGATTCTTCACATTTGGACTATGGCAATAATTGATTAAAAGCTTATTATCTTCAATTTCTGTTCTGTTAATAAATCACAAGTATTAGATATGTATCAAATCTGCCAAACTATTGTCCTTCCACAGGATCATTATTTCCTCTCACACTGGAAAAGCAGACTGTTTCTTGAACATCACATCCCCAGAACTTAAAACATAGTTGGCATTTGGGAGGAATAAGAGGATCTCAATCACATTAGCTTAAATTAATAGGGTGGATTATTTTTTCCTAAAATCTTGCTGAGGTTAGGTTTATTTAAGTTTTGAGTTTGAGAAAAGGAAGACAAGTTGAGGCTCTAAGATTTATATTACAACATGTCCTCTCATTTCTTTTTCTAAACTTGTCTCTAAGTTCTGTAGAGAAGTATGTCTTATAGAAAATAAAATTTACGTTTACAAAAACTAACCTAAAATAAAATGCTTAACACATAATGCTTCAATTTAGGGACTGCCTATGTAATCCAGAGAATCATAAGATCTCACCAATTCAAAAGACCTTAACATTCATCTATTGTTTTCAATAATTCTACATGATCATCATACTCTGTTCACTGGAAATATTTCTAGTAATAGGGAACATACTCATAGATTACTGTAAGTATTCAGATACAGGAAGTGTCCTACAATAGGTAAGGCAGATGTGGTTGGATTTGGGCTTGAGTCACTGCCCCAAAACCGTAATAAAAAAGTCAAAGAATAACAATTTTTCCAGTCAGAACAACCATTTTTTAAACATGGTACAAGGTTCCGTGCTAAGCAATTTACATGCATTATTTCATTTAATTCTCTCTAAAATAACTTGAAGTGTGTATCATCATAATGTTCATTTTAAAGACAAGCAAACCAAGATTTTGTGAGCTTAAGCTAACTTTAAATTCATTATCAACATTAAGTAGCCAAGCTGTAAGCATATCCTGGGTTCAAAGTCCATGGATTAACCACCATTTTCTACTGCATGACTCTCATCAGTGAAGTCTGGGAGAGTGGACCAGGCATAACTCTAAGTGTTTTGCTGCAGAAGACAAGCCACACAGAGTCTTCAAGTTCAACATATTCTTATATGTTGACCGAGATCATTTTATGTACTAGGTACCACAAGAAATACTTTGCATATTATTTTTAGTCCTGATTATCCTATTAGGTGAGTTTTATAATACCCATGATTGAGGAAACTAAGGCACACAAAAGTCAAATGGGGGAAGCCTCAAAGGCTCAAGTCAATCAGTTGGTGAAATCTTGAACTCATCTTTCTCCATGTTCATTCAGAAGTATAGACTGCTATATGTCAGCATCAAGTCACTCAAATCTAGCACACAATGCCACCATTGACATTAAGCTACTGGTTAACCCCCAGAGTTAGAAGGCAGGGACACCAATGTAAGGAATCACAGTTGGCCTTCATTCTACTTGGAGATACCATAATAAGGAGTGACAATGCAGAGATTATAAACTACACGGGGAGCAGTTAAAAGGACACAATTTATCAGGCTGGCAAGCAGCATAGTTGAGACAATTTAAAGAGGCACCAACATCAATATAGCTTGTAGAGAGGTAATAGTGGTTAATGATTTTGTCGTTTTGTTTCATCCTGTTGTTTAAGAGAATGATCAAGTCTCAGTTCCTGTCAGTGATGAAAGACAATACCTATGGGGATTATGTAATGTCCACATCTGGACTAACCTTCATTTTCCAAGAGTTTGGGATGCCCCTGGACAAAATCCAAGGACTTAAAGACTGACAGAAACTGGGAGCAAATGAAATGTTTCCTTTACCTATCTCCTGCTAGACTATGTGAGACACTCTAAGATCTTTCTTCCATTATTTTCAGACTTCTCTTGAACAGAGAATAGGACAATGCTTGTGGTAAGAGTGAATTAGATTCCATTTTATTTGATAAATGTATTTCACTTTGAGGTCAGAAAAGACAGCATTTCAAGAATAAACTGTATATGGGGATTCGGTAACAAGAAAAAAATCTTTGAATCCTCTGTACTTTGCCACATAAAAATGCAGGGTGTAATATGGCTTCAGAGGAGGTTCCCTGCTTTGCTCCAAAAATGGTCCGGAGGGGAACTGGACTGAAAGGATTCCATGCCTTGGGACAAAACTATGCAAAGGTTAGGGGAGTGTCATGGAGGAGAGAGTTGCTTGGTGTGAACCTAATCATGGTAGATACATACAAAATGCCTGGAGTGTGCCAACTGGGAAGGGACCCCAGCTAAAGGGAACAGCAGAAGTATGCTGCCCTTTCCCCAACCTCCTTCAGGACTTTCTCAGGGAGGAAGTACTGAGAGCTTGTCACATAGGCTGCAAGGACATGGGTCTGGAAACCCATAGAGAAAAATTATCAGTGGTACCAGAGGTATGAGCCACACACACACACACACCACTTTCACTAGAGATTGGGCCCACCAGGGCCCTCCCTATGTCCCAGAAGAGGCACTCCCTGATAGATTAGCACTCCCTGACCATACAGCATAATCTACTGCAAAAGTGGAAAGCACACTTCAGACACTTGAATACACAACAAAGCACAAATGTAATAACGGAATGTGGAAAAATATAACACATAGCACCTTGACTCCTTCAGAAATAATTCACCACAAAGAACAAATATCCAGAAACACAAAGTCAAGAAAGATATTTTCTTCCTATCAGTTACCAGGTTCAAAATTGTCATGATAAAAAAAATTCAAAGAAATGAAAGAAAATACAGCGAGGCTGATCAAATATAAACATGAAACCTGAGAAAAACAAATGAATGTCCTGAGAAATAAAATTAATAAAGAGAATATGTAGGAAGGGGCGGAGCAACATGGCGGCGAGGAGACGCTGCAAGTAAGATCTCCCATTAAAAAAAGTTAATAGGGAGGAAAAGCGGCAGGTCCCAGTGAGAACTGGGACACGGAAGATAAACGGACGACTCCAGCAAACTGCCCGAAGAAGAAAGTTGCCATAAAAGAGGACCAGAAGGGAGGGAAGCGCAGAACCCTGCTCCCCTCCCCCGCCCACAGAGGCGGCACTCTCCGACCGGCAGAGACGAGGGAAACAACAAACCAAAACGCCCAACAAGAAAAAACGGACGCAGCAAGTGGGACTGTGAGTGGAAAGGAACTATTTCAGCCACCACACCCCGTGAACGGGAGCTGAGGCAAACCCTGCAGGATCCGCCGCGGAGGTGAGCTCCAGGCGCCATTAAAGAGAGCCCCGCCCCCCAGGAGGAGACCAGCACCAGCACACAGCCCCTGCCGCCCGGTAAGCTTGCGCGAAAGCGGCGCTCGGATTGCAGCTGCCCAGGTCCCCGCGCCTGCGACCTAGGCTTGCGGGGAGAAGGCGGAGGCCCTCCCTGAGTGAGCAGGAACAAGGTGCCCAGGCAGGGGAGCGGGATTCAAAAGGCGCCATTCCCGCGCCACTGATCTGGGCTACAGCCCGCGTCCTGGAACTGAGGGCTTTGGAACTGAGACCCGGGGCACGAAATTAGGGGCGTGGGTTCCCCACGACGGTGGGGCACAAGGCAGACACAGCACCCCAAAGCCGTTGAGGTGTACCCTACCATCCCCGCTCTGCTCCCTGTCCCACGGGGTGGAAAATCAGCTCCCCAAGGGCTCTAGGAGAGATCTCTGGCGCCACCTAGTGACTTGACCCCAGCACAGGCTACTGAAGGAGCTAGTGGCCAGCTGGGGAGTTAGCCCACACCGGGCCCCTTCCGAACAAGTAGTCTGAGCCCACAGGGAGAGCGAGCACCCACAGCCGGGGCAGACCAGGCGCGCAGAAGAGTGTGCCTGAGACCTGAAGCGTAGGGAGTGTGTCCCACATCACCATTTTAGAACAGGGACATTTCTTCAGTAAAGACTACCTGCAGAAGGCTTCCTCAGGAGCCAGAGGTGAGCGGGGGAAGTTCGCCCACGCCAGACCCCCTCTGGCCTGCAGTCCAAGCCCAGAGGGGAGCAGGAACCCACCGCCGGGGCAGACCAGGCGCACAGGGGAGTGTGTCCCCACATCGGCATTTTAGAACAGGGACCTTTCTCCAGTAAAGGCTGCTTGAAACTGACAGATGACTCCTGGAAGAACCAGAGGGGAACAGAGAAGCCCACCCAAGATGCCGGCCAGTCCCAACAACACAGTGTCCCAATGCATACGGCAAATTAGAAAACAGACAGTAGGGAGGAGAAGAACCACACGCAACCTAGCAACTCTCCAGAGAAAAAGCACACCACAAAAAGAAAGCCATCCCCCAGATTGCAACGACAATAACTTGGAAGAATTTCTGAGCCTTCCAGAAAGAGAATTTAAAATTGCCGTGATTAAAAAACTGACAGAAGTCATAAAGGAAAACAATGATAAGGGAAAAATAATCAACGATCAGAAGAATGAAATTGAGTCCCTAGAGAGGGAAAACAATGGTCAGAAGAAAGAAATTGAGTCCCTAAAGAGGGAAGTAAAAGAAATGCAGGAGATCAAAGAATTAATGGAAGAACTAAAGAATTCTGGGAAAAGCAATGAAAGCAGAATAGATGAAATGGAAGAACGAATAAGTAATCTTGAAGACACAGAAATAAAAAGAACCAAAACAGAAAAGGAAAGAGAAGTACGAAGGAAAAAGAACGAAGAAAGACTTCGGGAACTATCTGACTCCATGAGGAAAGGAAATATAAGAGTTATAGGAATACCAGAAGGAGAGGAGAGAGATGTAGGAACAGAGAAAATATTCAAAGAGATAATTGAAGAGAACTTCCCAAATGTGAAGAAGGAGCTGAAAATTGATATACAAGAAGCAAGAAGAACACCAAACTTCCACGACGAAAGGAAAAATACAGCAAGACACATAATAGTAAAGCTCCCAAGAATCCAGGACAAGGAAAAAATAATGAAGCTGGCAAGAGGGAAGAAACAGATAACATTCAAAGGAAAACCAATCAGGCTGACATCAGACTTCTCCGAAGAAACACTACGGGCAAGGAGAGAGTGGAGGGACATAGTCAACAGACTCCAAGAAAACAGATGCCAACCAAGAATACTCTATCCCACAAAGCTCTCCTTCCTCTTTGAAGAAAGAATATGGACCTTCCCAGACAAACAGAAACTCCGGAATTTCATTGCAACTAAACCCCCACTCCAAAAAATACTACAAGGAGTCCTAAAGCCAGAACCTCAGAGGGACGAATAACAATGAAAGAAGGCCAAAAAAAAAAAAAAGTTATTAAAAGAATAAATAAATAAAATCAAAGGAAAGACAAACACAATGGCAAATACAGATGTTAACATATCAATATTAACTCTAAATGTAAATGGACTAAACTCTTCAATAAAAAGACTCAGAGTTGCAGCCTGGATTAAGAAACAAAACCCAACCTTTTGCTGTCTCCGGGAAACACATTTAGCTACAAAAGATAAAAATAGGCTCAAATTTAAAGGATGGAAAACAATCCTACAAGCAAATGGACCAAAAAAGGAAGCAGGAACAGCTATAATTATATCAGATAAAACAGATTTCAAACTCAAAAAGATAAAAAGAGACCCCAATGGTCACTACATTATGATCAAGGGGACAATACTTCAAGAAGAAATAACACTCATTAACATATACTCACCAAACGAAGGAGCACCAAAATATATCAGACAACTGTTGTCCTCTCTGAAAACAGACATCAGAGAAAACACATACGTAGTGGGAGACTTCAACACACCACTATCAACAATGGATAGATCAACAAGACAAAAAATAAGTAAAGAAACCAAAGCTCTAAATAAAGACCTAGAGCAATTGGGCTTAACAGACATCAATAGAACACTAAACCCCAAAAAAACGGAGTACACATTTTTCTCAAGTGCACACGGATCATTCTCCAGGATCGATCACATACTGGGGCACAAGACAAACATCAACAGATACACCAAGATTGAAATCATATCAACCATCTTTTCTGACCATGAAGGCATCAAACTAGAAATAAACCATAAAAAGAAGGCAAGGAACTTTCCTACCTCATGGAGATTAAAAACCACACTACTGGAAGACCATTGGACTAATGAGGAGATCAAAGAAGAAATTAAAAAATTTTTTGAATTGAACGACAAGGAGGACACCAATATCCTAAATATATGGGATGCAGCAAAAGCAGTAATAAGAGGAAAATATATAGCAATAGAAGCTCACATCAAGAAACAAGAAAGAACGCAAAGAAACAACCTCATCTCGAAGCTCAAAGATCTAGAAAAAGAACAACAAAAAAAACCCAAAACCAGTAGAAGAAAAGAAATAATAAAAACCAAAGCAGAAATAAATGAAATTGAAACTAAAAAAACAATCCAAAAGATCAATGAAACCAAGAGCTGGTTCTTTGAAAAAATCAATAAAATAGACAAACCCTTAGCCAGGCTCACAAAGGAAAAAAGGGAGAAAGCAAAAATAAACAGGATCATCAATGAAAGAGGAGAAATCACAACGGACACAGCAGAAATCAAAAGAATAATCAGTAACTACTATGAACAGTTATATGGAAACAAGTTTAACAATCTAGAGGAGATGGACAAATTCCTACAACTCTACAATCACCCAAAGCTAGATAAAGAAGAAATAGAACACCTAAACAGACCAATTACAATTAGCGAAATTGAAATGGTAATCAAAAACCTCCCCAAAAACAAAAGCCCAGGACCTGATGAATTTACAAATGAATTCTACCAAACATTCAGAGACGAATTAGTGCCTATCCTTCACAAACTCTTCCAAAAAATTGAGAAGGAAGGGACAATACCAAACACGTTCTATGAAGCCAACATTACACTAATACCAAAACCGAACAAGGACAACACAAAAAAGGAAAACTACAGGCCAATCTCCCTAATGAACACTGATGCAAAAATCCTCAATAAAATTTTAGCTATCAGAATCCAACAATGTATCCATAAGATAATTCACCACGACCAAGTTGGATTCATTCCAGGGGCACAAGGATGGTTTAACATCCGAAAATCAATCAACGTTATCCAACACATCAACAAAAAGAAATATAAAAACCATATGATAATATCAATAGATGCTGAGAAAGCTTTCAACAAAGTGCAACACCCATTCATGATAAAAGCCCTTGAAATTCTTGGGATACAAGGCACATACCTCAACATCATAAAGGCCATCTATGACAAGCCAACAGCCAGTATCATTCTCAATGGTGAAAAGCTGAAAGCAATTCCATTAAGATCTGGAACAAGACAAGGATGTCCACTCTCACCATTGCTTTTCAATATAATACTGGAAGTCCTAGCCAGGGCAATAAGACAAGAGAAAGACATCCAAGGAATCCAAATAGGAAAAGAAGAAGTCAAACTATCACTATTTGCAGACGATATGATATTATACATAGAGAACCCCAAAAACTCCACAGAAAAGCTAATTCAACTCATCAATCAGTTCAGTAAAGTGGCAGGATACAAAATCAACACGCAAAAGTCAGTAGCCTTCCTATACACAAACAATAAATCTGAAGAAGAAGAAATCAAAAAGACCATCCCTTTTGTTATTGAAACAAAAAAAATCAAATATTTGGGAATAAATCTAACAAAAGAGGTAAAGGACCTATACAAAGAAAACTATAAAACACTGTTAAAGGAAATAGAAGAAGACACAAAGAAATGGAGAGACATCCCCTGCTCATGAATTGGGAGAATAAACATTATTAAAATGGCCATCCTTCCAAAAGCAATATACAGATTCAATGCTATTCCAATCAAAATTTCAATGTCATTCTTCAAAGAAATAGAACAATTATTGATGAAATTCATATGGAATCACAAAAAACCCCGAACAGCCAAAGCTCTCCTGAAAAAAAAAGAAGGGAATGGAGGCATCAGACTCCCAGACTTCAAACTATACTACAAAGCCATAATCATCAAAACTGCATGGTATTGGAACAAGAACAGACATACAGACCAATGGAATCGAATAGAAAATCCAGAAATAAACCCACAGATTTATGGTCAACTAATCTTTGACAAAGGAGCAAAGAATATGCATTGGAGCAAAGAAAGTTTGTTCAATAAATGGTGCTGGGAAAACTGGGTCACTACATGCAAAAGAATGAAGCTTGACCACCACCTCACACCATACACAAAAATCAACTCAAAATGGATTAAAGAACTAGACATAAGACCTGAAACCATAAAATATATAGAAGGAAATATAGGCGAAACACTACGTGATTTGCACATCAAAGACATCTTTACAGACACATCACCCAAAGCAGTGATAGTGAAGGCAAAGATAAACAGCTGGGACTACATCAAATTAAAAAGCTTTTGCACAGCAAAAGAGACAATAACAAAAACAAAGAGAAACCCCACCAACTGGGAGAACATTTTTGCACCCAACACTAATGATAAAGGACTGATCACAAAAATCTGCAAAGAGCTGATGAGACTCAACAACAACAAAGAAAATAATCCAGTCAAAAAATGGGCAGAAGAGCTTAAAAGAAACTTCTCTGAAGAGGAAATGCAAATGGCCAACAGGCATATGAAAAAATGTTCAACATCACTTGTCATCAGGGAAATGCAAATCAAAACTACCATGAGATACCATCTTACACCAGTGAGAATGGCACATATTAAAAAAACTAGCAACAACAAATGTTGGCGAGGGTGTGGAGAAAAAGGAACTCTTCTGTACTGTTGGTGGGAGTGCAAACTGGTCCAACCACTGTGGAAAGCTGTGTGGAGATTTCTGGACCTACTAAACATAGAGCTTCCATATGATCCAGCAATTCCACTCCTAGGTATTTACCCAAAGGACACAGAAACATCAATTCCAAAGAACACCTGCACCCCTATGTTTATAGCAGCACTGTTTACAATAGCTAAGCTTTGGAAACAACCCAAATGCCCAAAAATAGATGACTGGATCAAGAAGATGTGGTACATATATACCATGGAATATTACTCAGCATTCAAAAAAGATAAACACATGCAATTTGCTGCAACATGGATGGCGCTGGAAGGGATCATGCTCAGTGAAATAAGCCAAAAAGAAAAAGAAAAATACCGGATGGTCTCACTCATAGCAGGAATCTAGAAAACTTAAATAAGGGACCAGGAAAATGAATAACTATAAGAAAGTGAAAATCAAAATCAACAAAAAACTATGAACCAGAGACACTTTTAGGGGGGCGGGGGCGGGAGGGGAGGGATTGGGGTCAGAATGGGGGGCTGCAATTGTATGGGGAATATAACAATAAAATTTATAAAAAAAAAAAAAAAGAGAATATGTAAGTTGAAGCTTTAAATAAGACAATAACAGAGATGCAGATTGTAAAAAGATCAATAGAGAAGTCAAAAATTATAGAGAAAGCTATGGAAGTAGAATATATTACTCAGCAATCAAAAAAGATAAACTCATGTCATTTGCAGCAACATGGATGGAGCTGGAAGGGATCATACTTAGTGAAATAAGCCAGAAAGGAGAAGAAAAATATCACATAGTCTCACTTATAGGAGGAATATAGAGGATATGAATAAGAGATCAGGAAAAAAAAAGTAACTATAATAAGGTAAAAATCAAAATCAACAGATAACGATAAACCAGAGACATTCTGCAGTGGGGGAGAAGGGTGTAGGATCAAAACAGGGGTGGGAAAAGCACAAGGGGCCATGGTGGTGGTAAATGAGTGGTGGGGATTTTATGGGGACTATAACTGAGATGAAAATGCATGCATTGTATAAAAATGAAAAATGATGTAAAATATATAAAACAATAATTTTGAAAAAGAAAGCTATGGAAGTAGAATAGACTAAATAGAAAACTCAATCAGTGATCTTGAAGATGACAGTGCACAAAGAATAAAAGTGGAAGATAAATATCAAGACAAAATGAAAAAATATAGTTCAATAAGTAGCCAAGTCCACGAGGAATAAATTCCATTTGAACGGAGAAATATATAAGGGTCCATTGAAGTATTGGGTGTGATAAAAGGAATTGGAAACAAGGGATCAATAGTAGGAGAAAAGATAATTGTGGAATATTCACACAGGAATGTGTTAAATGGATAAACTCGGTGAGCTTTATCTACATGTATGAATATGTGTAGATCTTGAAATTAAAATATTCTTGTTGAATATAGGAAAAGCAAGTTGCAATGTTACATTTAAAAACACAACACTATATTTAAAATGCTTATGCATTCATCCAAACGTACACATCTATGCAATAAAAATACAATAACATAAAAAGTCGTGTGAATTTTAGCATGGTGATTACTTCTGAGATGAGAAGGGGGAATAATCTTGAGAGGTACTGAAGGGACTTTTTCCATGTACCATTTTGTTACTTAGAGATATGAAGAAAATATTCTAAGCTATTAACATTTTAACAATGTAAAAAATACGAGGGGCATAAGTATTTGCATAGTTTTCTTTTCTATGGAATTTTTGAAATATTTCACAACAGTAAAATAAAAAATAAGTTTAATCATTCAAAGAATAAATCTATGTAGTAATATTCTGGAATTCCTTAAGTATATGGGAAACATTTCTACAGTATTGTGACAAGTTCTTACAAAAGTTTTAAGTTATATGTACAGTATGTCTAGTCAATATTTACATTCAGTTCTAACTTGTTTACAGAGTAATGTATTTTGTAATTCCCCATTGTTTTTGTTAAGATTATACAAGATATTTCTTTGGCTTTTGGGTTTTCCACAAAATTATTTGGAGTTTTAAGGCATAGTTTTCTGCACCCAATCTTCGGTATACGAAGAAGGTAGTGTGTTAAGAGATCTTTGATTACTTGAATCTTTTCATAAGCTTAAAGGCTATTAATTTCTCCTTTTGTGTCTTTTCATTTTGGATATTTGCCCATTTTCCAGTTGTACTGTTTTCCTTTAATTGCTCATTTATAGGAATATTTACATAGTGTAGATACAAATCATTCATTAGTTACATACACTTCAAATTTCTTCTAGACTACTGTCTTTTAGCTTTTACTTTTTATAAGCTGTTACTAACTTACATATAGACAAATAATTAGTCTTTAAGCTTTTTGCTTTTCATTTTCATTTAAGAAATAGTATCTAGTTCGTAAGCTTATTATGAGGAATTAAAGTAATACTTTGAAGATGTTTAGAACAGTGTCTAGTACAAGTAAATGTTACATATGTATCAAATAAATAAAACTACACTACCATTTTGGGGATGCTGAATATTGGCAGAAGGTAGAACAGAATAAAGTTTGGAAAGAAAACTTCTTTGGTATAGGGCAGAATTCCATAAATGTATTGTCCATAGGAGATGTCTCTGTAGACTAATCTTAGTAAATCCAAACCAAACCAATGGGATTCCATAAGATCCAGACTAGAGTCTACAATGTAGTAACTATAAACAGGCCTGTGACACTTCTATAACCCACAGAGAAACAGCTGGAATTTGTTGGTTGGTGCTTCTACCGTAAACAGAATCACAAATTTAATATTTCCTGTAATTTCCTTAGACCTTATTTCCTCTTAGGAATTTATCTCTACATATTACTGATAATTTATGGTTAAAATTATCTTCTTTCCCCCTAGCATTCACTAGCTTGCTTCTTTGTTTGCATGTCAATTTACAGGCCACACAAAAGATGGAATAAGAGTCCATCTAGGGAATCCAGTACTACCTTCTAGTTCATAGTCACTCAAGACTTTTCAGATAACTTACTCACAAAAACATCAGGCATTTACTAGGCTGAGTAACCACAATGTCTGAGATTCACACTAATTATTACCACACCAATAACTCTGTCTATACTAATGATCATCCACAGTTCAGAAATATTTTGCTTTAATCACATTTTAAATGAAATGTGGGTCGTATATTGTAATGGTTTAATTTGATTAGCATTTCTGTAATTGTCCATACAGCCTAAGTAACATCACTGCAAACATGATATGGGTAAGTTGTATACATTGCCAAGGTTCAGTGAGGCCTTACACTAGGGCTACTCATAACACAAAATAAGTCTCTTAAATTGAGATCACTTTTTGAAGAACTATAATTCACATTTATTGCACAAAAATATTTAAATATCAATAGGCACAAAGAATACAATCAACTTGCCACTCAGAAATAGTTTTTATTTATGGGTATCCTTTGACACTTCAGTCTGAATACATACTTCTTAAAATTTTAAAAGGGGCCACAATGGTTTTCATTTCTTTTTGTGGTGTAAATTACAGTAACATAAAATTTACCACCTTAGTCATTTTTAAGGGTACAATTAAGCATTATTACCTTTCATATTTACATTGTTTTGCAGCCATCATAATATCCCATCCCTACAAGTCTACTTACCTTGTAAAACTAAAGCTCTATATCTATTAAACAATAACTCCCAATTCTCAACTTCCCTCCAAGCCCTGGCAACCATTATACTTTTTAATCTCTAGGATTTTGACAACTCAAAGTATGTCATGTAAGTGGACTCTCATAAAGTATTTATGTCTTTGTGACTGGTTTATCTCATTTAACAGAATGTCTTCAAGTTCCACGTATGTTGTAGCATATTGCAGAATTTCTTTCCCTTTTATTTTTTTTAAAGATTTATTTTTTTATTTATACAAGCACTGGGTACAGTCAGAAGCGCAGGAGGGTGAGAGAATTCACAAGAGCCAGAGCAGGGAACAGAACAGGCAGACTGACGAAATACACTGCTGAGGGGAGTAGCGGGCATGGCAGGAGAGGTCTGTCGCACAATGTGGGACCCTCGCTGGTGGCTGGGGATCGAACCAGTGCTGCAGAGGTTGTGGGCAGCTTCGCAGCCCAGCGCTTAACCTCTGCGCCACCAGGGGAGGCCCTCTTTCCCTTTTAAAGCTGAATAAAATTTATGTAATATTGCTAAAAGAAATTAAAGACATAAGTAAATAGAAACATATACCATATTCATTGTTTGGAAGACAATATTGTTAAATGTCAATATTATTCAAAGCCATTATCCAAAATTAAGGGATTCAATGTAATCATTACTGAAATCCTAATGGTGTTTTCACTGATACAGAAAAACTCATTCTAAAATTCATATGTATTCTCTTGGAATCCCAGATAGCCAAAACAATCCTGCAAAGGAAGAGAAAAATAAGGACTCATATTTCCTCACTTCAAAACTTACTACAAAGCTATAGTAATTCAAAACAGTGTGGTATTGACAATAAAAAAGACATAGACCATGACTAGAATAGAGACCTCAAAAATAAAACCTTAAATTTATAGTCCAATGATTTCTGACAAGATTGCCAAAACCACTAAATGGGAGGAGGGAAATCTTTTCAACAAATTGTAATGGGAAAACGGAATATCCATATGAGAAGGAATGAGGTAGGATTCTTACCTAACACCATATATAAAAATTAACTAATGGAAATAATGCAATAAATGTAACTAAATGAACTTAACTGCAATATACATAAAACACTTAGGAAAAAACATAGGACAGAAGCTTCTCAACATTTGATATGACAATGATTTCTTATACAACATTTAAGGTATAGGTAAGAAAAGGAAAAATATACAAATTGTACCTCATGAAACTTATTAAATTTTATAGATTAAAAAAACACTATCCAAGGAGTAAAAAGGTAATGCACAGAAAAAGGGGGAAATATTTGCAATTCATATATTTATAAGGTATTAAAGAGAAAATAAAGAGAACTCCTACAACTCAACAATGAAAAAATGGGCAATGGATTTGATTAGACATTTCTACAAAGATGATCTAACAATGACAAAGAAAGACATGAAAAGGGGCTCAACATTATTAATTCTTAGGGAAATGCAATTTAAAATTATAGTGAGATACCACCTTACACTAGTTAGGATAGCTACTATTAAAAAGAGAGAGAGAGAGAAAATGGGGAAAATGGGTGACGCAAGGATGTGCACTATTGGTGGAAATTTAAAATGGTACATTCACAGAAAGAAACAGTACGGGGATTCCTCAAAATACTGAAGTTGGAACTACCATACCCTAAGTTGGACCCAGTAATTTCACTTCTGGGTATATGCCCCCAAAGATTTTAAATGAGAGTCTGTAAGACATACTTGTGCATCCATGTTCATAGCAGCATTATTCAGAACAGTTAAAAATGTTGAAGCAACCCAACTGAACAACAATGTTATGTAACTATTTTGAATTTGATAACCAAATGTCCATGGGAAGAAATAATTAGCCATTAAGGCAGTTAGATGTGTATATTTCCCCAAGATATATAAATATTGCTGTAATAAACATATTTGCTGCTAAATCTCTATGCACAAATGTATTCCCTAGGATTCATTCCTAGATATGGAAATTCTTTAAATATGCATAATTTAAAAATATTTTATGTTGATTCATTGAGTTCCTATTTATACATAATTTTATATAATTTATTGAGCCCCCACTAACTGCTAGGTAAGCACCATCTAGGATTTACAGTAGTGAATAAAACAGACATATGTGCTGATCTTCACAGAGCTTGCTTAGGATGGGGTTAGGAGAGAAATGAATAAATTCTGCATTGTTTGTAGAAATAATATAGAAGGAAAAATTAAATGGAAAAACGAAGCCCTACCATAAGGAATTTTGCATAATAACAAAAGGAGAGGGGTTACCACTTTCCTTTTAATAGGGTGACTTAAGAAGATCTCAGTGAGAAAAATAAATGATCAATGTGTTGTATAAGTGTCACAGAAACTGATTACTACTTTTATCATTTGACTTTATTTTTTCCAATTTGGTAATCAGAAAAGGAATCTCACCAATTACTAATTTTCAGTTATTTGTACAAAGATGCCTGATTATATTCTTTCAAAACTATTCTTCTGATTTTCCTCTATCTTATTAATACAGAAATAACAGACTACTTTTGTGTTTACCTTAAACTATTATTTATGATGGCTTTTTAATGCATAGAATTTTTAGAATAATTCTTATTCTCAATGTGGTGATAAAGGTAGAAAACCCCAGGGGCCTCCCTGGTGGTGCAAGGGGTTAAGTCACTGCATTATGAAGCTATCCACAGCCACTGCAGCTTGAGTTTGATCCCCAGTCAGGGAGCTACCCACATGGCACAGCAGACCTCTTCTGTCTCGCCTGCCGCTCCCCTGAGTAACGTATTTCAGTCAGTCTTCCTAGTCTGTTCTCCACCCTGTCTCTGGTGGATCCTCTCACCCCCCAACCACACCTCTGGTGTGTACCCCAGTTCTTGTATGCATAAATAAATCAATCTTTTAAAAAAAAACTAGAATACCCCATAATGACTCAATAGCCTTATCCTTCATCACATACACAATAATCTCAGAATGTCTTATTTCTGCCATAAGTAATTCTGATTTTTTAAATTTTTATTATGCTGTCCAATTCTAACCCCATGTTTTTTTTTTATATCTATGCATCCACATAGCTATCAATGTAGCATAGGCTATATAACTTGCATATTATTCACTTTCACTAATTTAGTCATAGTATATACATATCTATAACTATATCATCTATCTATAAATGAGGATCACCACTAGTCTTTAGGTCATTATCTCTCCAGGCACTTTTGCTACCTACAGCTCATTCCATAGTATATCACTAATGCATTAAATTACACATTTGTGTACTTTATACTTGAAGGTCAGGTTTGGCAGATATAAACTGTGCTTGGTTTTCTGTCTTTGACTTCTTAAAACTGTTACTCCTCTTTTTCTGGCAAAAAAATAATGCTCCTGAAAAAAATTCTTTTCCTTACAAGTTATGTGTTCTTGTAAGAGAGAGAAATTTTAGATTTTCTTTGAAGGATATTTTCTCTTTAAAGTTGAATTTTATGGCCTCCTCTGGTGGCGCAGTGGTTGAGCGCTGGGCTGCGAAGTTGCCCGCAGCCTCTGCAGCACTGGTTCAATCCCTGGCTGCCAGCGAGGGTCCCACATGGCGCACAGACCTCTCCTGCTATGCCCACTGCTCCCCTCAGCAGTGTATTTCATCTGTCTGTCTGTTCTGTTCCCTACTGTCTCTGATGAATCCTCTCCCCCCACATACACCTCTGGTCTGTACACAAAAATATGTCAGCAAATGCAAAACAGAACTCTAGACTGGATGTACATATAATTATATCTAATTATTCATATGTATTAATAAAATTTCAAAAACAATTTGGCAAGATATAAATAGAGCCAACTGCTCATCATATTCTTTTCTTCAAATATTTTCAAATCTTTTACAAAATGAGCATATAATCAAAGCAGCCCTATGGTTCATAGATAAGATGCTGATCCCCACTATCACTAACTCTAGGGAAAGAAGTGAGTCTGACTTGTTCCTTTTTGTACACTTATACAAATGTTCCCTTTTAATAGTTGACTTTTATCTGGCAGGCACATAATGTGTGCCAGACACTTGTTTTAAGCATGTCACATAGATTGCACATTTAATTCTCATAGTCTTATACCATAAATACTATTATCATCCCCATCTGATAGATGAGAGCCTGAAGGATAGAAGGGTTTAAGTGACTTGCCAAGGTCACAGTTACTAAGAGATAGATAGAGTCAAGATTAGAACCTTGATAGTAAGAAGTGCAGAATCGATGCTCTTCCCTCCTCTTCCCACGCCCATGCTCAATAAAGGAGGTCAGCAATAAATGGTGGTTGAATGCATGTGTATCTGAATGAGTGAGTGTTTAGATGGATGGAAAGCTAGATCAATCAACTGATGAAGTATTTGAGTTTACTTTCTCTGGAACATGGAAAAGGAAACAAATATATTGACTGCCTACTCTCTGGCTCTGTGCTAGATGTTTTCATATTTTATCTCATTAAGTTTAGTAAGAACTTTGCAATCATGCATTACTATTGCCCATTTTTTAAAATAAAGAAACTGAATTTTTTAGTAATTCAGCAAATTACCCATGGTCTAACACTATAGTTCATCACGCTTCCTTTCTACTCCCTTCTCTCCTGGATGCCTCGGTTCTATAAACTGGACTTTGTTCATTTGATATTGAATCTTGAAAAAGTAACTTTGGAACTCAAAATAATACTTAGTAAAGTAGACGCTCAATATAAATGTGTGAAATGAAGGACTTTAAAGTATATTTTTAATATTTAGAAAATATTACTACTTCGAAGTAGTAGTCAATATGGTTTTCTTAGAGGCAAATAATACCAAGCCAATCTCTTTTTCTTTTTTAATTAGATTCTAAAAAGTATGTGTGGGAAATACTATGGGTAAAGTGTTAATGGATTTTACAAAAGCTACTAACAAAATCATTCAAAATATCTTTGTGGATAAGATGGCGAAATGTAGTTTGCATAATGATATAATTATGTGAATTTGAAGTCAAAGACACCCAGAGACATCAGTTTGTTTGTTGTTGTGAGAATAGTTTCTGTTGTGGGACTTACATTAGCACTTGGATGGTGTCATGTTGATTAGAATTTTGAATGACACAAAGCTTGTAGAGACAGAAGAAAAGCTGGTATAGATAGAGCCAATTAATTAAAAATGTATTTAAGACCAAAAAATAACAAATATATAGATATATAAGGCCAGGTTACAGTCAAGGTTTTTTTTTTTTCTTTTTAAGAATTTTTAAGATACTATTTTACGCTGATTCAGAGTCATTCTTAAATTTTTAATAACTTTAAACAATAACAATTTCTCAATTTAATTAGTTTAAGAATTTAAATAATTCTATCTTTCTAAGCATAACTATGGCATGTCTAAGTATAACATAGACAGGTCTTGATTATTTTAATCTATGAACTAAACTATAGCATGAATTAGGGGGAAATAAAAGAGATTAGCATGATTTTTCTCCAAACTACTGACCATCTCAATAGTAGTTCAGAAAGAAAGGGAAGAGAAAGTGGCAAAATAATAGAAGAGAAAGACAGGAATTTTTAACATAATGTCTGTAATAAGTAAAATTTAGGTCTTTAACCAACCAATCACTCATGAACTCCCAGCATAAAACTATAAAATTGTCTCCTTCTGAAGACTATTTCTGAGAAGGGTGAGCTCCTAAACTCATTTTCTTTCTGGGATATGCTCAAAAGGACTTATCGGTATTTAGAAACAGAAATCAAAACATTCTGACAAACTGGTGCTCATTCTTCATCCTTGATTCCTTGATTAAATTGCACCACCATTTGTTACTGCCTTTGCAGATCACAGTCATACTCTCCTCATTCCAGAAATACTTCCAGGAGTTGGTAAAAAATGCAATGGATAAGTTAATAATGTTGGTATGCTACTATCTTATAGAATGAACAATTCAGGCTTAGAAATACTTCAGGAATGGGAAAAACAAAAACTACAGAAGAAAATATCCTAAATCTGATCTTACTTTTTAGCTATTTATTACATTCAGAAACAATATTTTAATTATCAGATGTCCTTGTCAACTGCTGTTGTGTGCATAAAGTGATATGATTATTAAAAATAAGGTAACCGACTATCATAAACGGATTAATATTTCTCAAATATATAGCTTTTCATATACATATTGCTTTAAGATGCTTCATATAGTTACTGTTAAAATAAGTATGTAAGTTTTATTGAACAATGAAGTAAACAACTACCAAAAAAAATGCACAAATCATTAATAGATTCTGTTATTTAGGGTAGAATTCATTTGTGGACTGTGTTTCATGAAAGGAATCTTTAATTTTGTGTTCAAAGTCAATTTAAGAATAGGAGCTAAGTGGCAGGAGGTATTCTGGTAAGTAGCATTATATTCATACCATTATTTTCACCTCTATGTCTGCTATTCTTGATTCCAAATGACCAAGGACTTTTAATAAAATTGCTATGTTTAACAAGTAGGTCAGAGAACAGAATTTTTTGTTTTTTCATTGCTTTTTGGCATTTTGTTGCTTGCTCTCTTAAAAATGGGTGTTTGTTGCAAAGTTATATTAGTTTTATCAGCATTGTGATTACTAAAATTCTCATATTAGAAAATTTAGAAAAGAGAGAAAAATATAAAGAAGTGAAAACAAATCTTAAGTAAGTTTCTATACAGAGATAACCACAGCCAATATTAGCTATACTTCTTCCTTTGGTTCCATTAGTTGTGTTGCTGTAGTTAATGGAATTTGTAATTTCAGCTTTTTGCATTCACATTATATCATGAACACTTTTATTTCCATGAAAAGTTATCAGTAAACTTGGTTATAAAAATAGATGAAATCTTGCTATTTACTACAACATGAATAGAACTGGAGGGGACTATGCTAAGTGAAATAAGTCAGGATAAAGATACACGTGGATGATTTCACTTATGTATAGAATATAAAAAACAAGGCAAGTCTGTTCTCTAAAGGAACAGACAAAATCAAATCAAAACAAATATCTGATATATGAAAATAGAATAGGGGCTACCATAAGGGAGAGGGGGTGAGCCCAAGGGTGGGGGAAGAAAGAGGAGGAATGAAACAAAGTGGGGAGGAGGCGCAGTAGACTATGGTGAAAGATTGCTACTTTGCTGTGGGTGTGGTATGATTCCATACCTTTGTAGAGATTAAATTGATGTGAATGTATACCCCATATATACTGTTGTAAATCAACATTATCTCAATGAACATAATATGTTTAAAGCTAAAGAGTCAGAAATTATCATTAAATTTTGTTGAATGCACAGTATTCCAGAGTATTTACTTATTTCCCTAAAGCTGGATATTTATGAACTTTGGGCTATTTCATTTTATTAAATAACTCTGTATGTGTCTTTATCTTCATTTGAGAAGACATATATTAGATCATGAATATTCTGAAATAGAATTATGGGATCATTAAGAATGGACACTTAAAATCTCTATCTAGTCTTATTGTTTCCTCTCCAGAAGAATATGAACATATATAGCATTGTGATACACAAGTTATTAAAATTTAATAAATAATTGAATGTTTAAAAAGATTTTAAAACATTTGAACCATTTTATTTACACAAATTTAATTACTATTAACACCAATATTTTTCAAATATTAATTTGACTTTAGGGTTTCATATTTTATGAATTACTGATATTTTTCCAGCTAATCTATTGAAGTAGTTGTGGTTTTTTTTCTGATCTATTTGACAGTTCTCTTTGTAAAATGGCTACCATTATCTGCATTGCTAGAAATATTTTCTCCATTTTGTTATTGAATCAATTAATGTATGGATTTCTTGTATAAATAGTAGGGGTTGTCATCTCCATACTTCAAAAAATTTACATAGTCTATTTATTCTTGAAGATAAACTTTAGAATATATTAAATTCCAAAAATAACCCTGCTAAAATGGTGCTCGGAATTTTGTTAAACTATTAGTAATGAGAAAAAATGACAACAAAATTTCATAGTTTTTTTTTTTTAAATGTAAGTGATACATATCTTGTCACCACTATCCCTAGGTATTTTGTAATTAATGTTGCTGCTGTTAACCATGTATGGAATCCTTCCTTCATTACATTTCAGATCATACAAGAAAATACTGTTCTCTATACATTGGTTTTATACTTGGGCACATAATTCCAGTTTTTGCAAATTTTTCTTAAAAGTATTGGTCTTTGAATAAATATAGGCAGTATTGTTTCAGTACTTTTTTTAGTCTCACAAATGTATCATTTTCATGAATAATCTATACCAATTTTATTCCCTCTTTTAACTTTCAAGTCACTCTCTCCATTAAGTAATTTTTATACCTGAATTAAATCTTGGGATGATCACAGAGCCTTTTGAATCCATTCTAAGTAATGAATGCATAGAGCTTTGTTGTAGTATTAATATAATTCAGTGCAGTCGAAGAACTAAATAATTTGATTCCAGTGTGATATTACAGTATAATTCAGACCTCCTCTGGAGGTTCAAGTTCTAGGTTACCTATCACTCTGATAGCTGAGAAAATCTCTGCTTAATTGCACTGATTTATTTTTTAATACAACTATTGGCCAATATTTTAATATCTATTTTCTTAATTATATTACATAAGCATTCTTATTTCCCAAACTATATTCCAAAGCCAATTACTGTTCCTTGAAATGTTCATAGGAGTTTGAAAATCAATGCTTGCTATATTCATACAGATTCACAATACACATTAGCAGATTAAGGTTATAAGAAATTATCTTAAAATATGAACTCTTTGTCTTCAATTTGAGCCTGGGCTGTCTCCATGACTCATTTTCACTAACAGAATGTGAGTGATAGAAGAGACATTATACAAGTACTACAGCCTACTACAGCTCAAGTACCTCAAGAGCCCTTGTAACTTATTCCACTGCCCTTTAAACTACCTTTCAAAGACAAATCTGTAAGAAAACCTCACTAGCTTGAAAGACAAAAAAGATGGGGAGGAGAACTAAGTCAATTTATGCAGCCAATCACCAACCAGACACATGAATGAAGCCACCTTAGTCTTTCAAGCCCAGATAACAACCAAGCTGAAGAAACCAGAAAAGTGTGCACCCCCTCCAAATTCAGAAGCAGCCAACCAACCCTAGGAATCATGAAAAATAATAAATCAGTGTTTCAATAGAAGGACTCAAAAGCTATGGCCCATGAATCATGTTTCTATACAGCCCTTAAGCTAAAATTGGATCTTGCATTTTTAAAAGTTTGAAAGAATACAAACAAAGGACATTACCTCACAACACATGAAAACTGTATAAAGCTCAAATCCCAGTGTCCATAAATAAAGGTCTGTGGGAATATAGTCATATGCATTCACTTAAATGTCTTAGGTTGCTATTTCGCTACAATGGTAAAGTTAACTAGCTGTGATGGTGACCAGATATTCTGCAAAGCCTAAAATATTTAGTATCTGACCCTTTATAGAAAAGCTTGCCAACTTGTTTTAAAGCAATAAATTTTAGGATGGTGTAAGGTAAAAAAGTATCAGGCTTTTCTGCCCTCCCGCCATTAAGATTGATGATGGATCTGCGGTCCTGAATGCACGCCTGTTAGCGGACACCTGGAGTAGGGTGTGGGCATGCGTAGATGGGGCTTATAAGGGTGGCGTCAGGGGGATGCCAGCAGAGCAAAAGCAAATTGCAGAGCGAAAGGGAAGAGAGAGAAGCAGAGGCCACGAGAGAATGCCAGAAACACCAGAAAGAGTGAAAATTTGCTGAGGGCTAGGAGGCCTCCCAGCCTCCTGCCCCCCGCCCCTGACACCCCTGCCTGCTATGTACCTGGTAAATTCCAATAAAAGCCTGCAAAAAACCACCCAGGGCTCCAGGACTCCTCCTTCACCTGTCTGCTTGGGTCTTAGAGAACCTGCCCTGTGGCCTTCCTGCCACTACAAACGGCTTCCTGCACCAAGAATAGTTAATTAAGATTCTAAAAATTTCAAGCTTTCTTAATTTTCCTGCTTATGGCTCTGTGTTTTATAGTTACATCTATGCTTGTGTATTTAAATTTGTTATTAATTTCTAGAACATTCCATTCATTGTAGCTTGTTTTTCTTTTTTGAAGCTTACTAAGATTTTCTTTCTAACCTAATCTGTAATTAGTATTTATAACTTTAACTTTTCAATAGACATTAGAAAAGACAATATATGTACTCTGTTAGTAAGACATGCAGTGCTATATTTAGTTACTACCTCCATCTCATTAAATGTACTGAATAACTACTCATTATTTTCTTTTCTTAAAAGATTTATTTATGCATACAAGAGCTGGGGTACAGACCAGAGATGCGGGGGTTAAGAGGAGTCACCAGAAACAGGGTAGGGAACAGTACAGGCAGACTGACTGAAATACACTGCTGAGGGGAGCAGCGGGCGAGACAGGATTGGTCTGCTGCGCCATGTGGGTCTCTCCCTGGCCGGCTGGGGATCAAACTCATGCTGCAGAGGCTGTGGACTGCTTCATCGTGCGGTGCCCAACCCCTTGCGACTCCAGGGAGGCCCTACTCATTATTTTCTTTATCTATTTTTTAAAAATAGTTATCTAAATTATTATAAAACAATGTTTGTCAAAATTTCTCTAGCTTTCTTATGGTTCTAGATTTCTATATTTTAGAATACATTTCTATATTTTAACATGTTTAAAAATAACATGGAGCCATCAATTACTCTTATTTTCCAAATACAATATATATTAACAGCAATCAAAGAAAGCAATGCTAGAATGTGATGTTCAGACCAGCAATCTGATTTTTCTTTTTTATTTCCCTTTATTAAGTTGAACAGCATACCGAGACTTAAATAAACTCAGACATTCCAATGTCTGGACTTTTCTCTTCCCAACATTAGCAAATAAAAACAGACAAACGATTCATGATAGGAGAAAGAAAATCATTAAGAAAGGAAAGTGTACATTTATAAATTGAAAGATTAAAATTGTGAATATATATGCACATAGTCATCTATCTAGGAATACATAAGCACATGTGAGAGAGAGAAGCAAGGAAGAGGCACCGACATTCATTTATTTTCTTTCCCTAGCCAGGACTATTGTATTCACAAAATTTCTAATTAGAGAAAAGGAAAATAAGCAACTATTCTGATTTCTGTGGAAAAGGCATTGATAAGAAGGAGATTCCAATTTGAGCCTTGCCCATAAGCTGTGTGATGCTGAGAAAAATATATTAAGGTAGAACTGAGGTAGGTTAGTCTGTATTCAAAGCACTGAGTAGCTTGCCAAAAATACCATCGATTGTCTATGTGAAGGCAGTCAGGAACAGCTGATCACCAGAGTATGCACCAGGATGCCAGACAGCTGGTGGAAATCAAAACTCAGCAGGGATGTTAGCTGTCAGCACTGGAAGAGAGGTGGAGTCAACTCTTACTAGAAACATCAGTTGATAAAGATCAAAGACCCAAGGAAAGCCTGTGCTGGAAAGCCAAAGCTAAGAGGAGATAAGAACCTCTGTGTGGGCAAAGCAGTTGCAGAACAGAACTGAGTCTGAGTCAAAGGCAGGCAGGAAACTGGGCACAGAGGGAATGAGTCTGGGAGAGTCTGAGGAGCAAGTCAGAATGTCAGAAGACCAAATGAAACTCCAGATTCTCTAACTAATTCAAAAGTCAAGAACAAAACAAGGTCAGCCAGAAAACCTGAAGAGCTGTACCTATACCCTTTCAAAAGGAATGCCTTCAGAGTTGTCTTTGTGGAGTCACTCACCAGACTTGAAGGGGGCTCTGATACTGGTCATGATGCTGTTAAATTCTAAGTTCTTAAACTTAAAAAGGGGTTAAGTTCAATGCTATTCCAAGTTCTTCCAGATCCCCAAGTGTTTAGGACTCTAACATTCTATAAATCTAAAAATATACATTCAGTTCCAATGAAGAAATGAGAGTATTAGATGTTTTACACAGGAAAACAGAATTTACAGGATTCCCTCCCACCACCATTAAATCCCTCCTCCTTTCACATATGTATAAATGCCCCACCACTACCATCTAATTCTTTCTACTAAAAGGCAGTGTGGAATGGTTTATAGGCCTCCTGGAAGAAAAAAAAAAAAAGCGTGGGGGGAGGGGTCTGCCAGGTCAGACAGAGTGGGAAGACATTCCATTCCATCCTGACTCACTTAAAGACATCATTTGAGTCTCAGTCACAAAGAATTCTCTTAACAGGTTGGAAAGAACCCTGGCTATGAGGAGCTTGTTTGGAGTTGCAGTGGCTCCCTTTGCCTGGTGGGCATGGTGCCCTCTATAAGCCAAAAGGATGCACTCTCAGGCTGTATTTCTTTGATTCTTTCCTCCTCTCGGCTGATTTTATAGTAACAATACTTAGCCAATTAAATCTATCTTCAAATAACCAACATTCAGAAAATGTACCACATAAAATATAGACATTTTACAAGGGACTATCTATTAGCTGATAATGGCAGAGCTGCCATGGAATGCCTAAGAAAACAAATGTAACCCTCACCAAATGTCAGATTCATTTATCCAAATCATTCCTCTGCAGTGGAAGCCAGATAAACCCATAATGATATGATTCAAAGCACTATGAGAGGCTAGAGAAAGGTTACAATAAACTAAAAATGTATGTTAAGAATATATATAAATCATATGAACTGCAGTCTCATAAGATACTAATAGGAGTCAGGGAAAAAAAAAAAAGGCTGGCAGAAGAGAATATTAAACCAACAAAAAAGTTTCAGAGGGAGAAAACAATAAGTTTCTCTATGTCTATTAAAAACATGAAGACATGGGAAAGTCAATGGTTGCCAGGTTTAGAGAGGGGAGGAATTAATCAGAGTTAAAAGAGACCTCCATAGTCTCTGAGTTGTGGCAAAGTGTGAGTAAGAGGAATTTAACTTCTGTGGTTCCTGACTGCTAGAAACCCTTCATAATGTTCTTCAACCACCTTAGGCAGTCAGTTTTGATTATTTCTCCATATTAATATCTAGTCTGAGAAAAAGGTCTGGCCGGGAAAGCTTACATTAAGGAATAAGATTCACGGCTTAACTTCACTGTGCTGTTTGAAACTTTAAAATGGACAAACTTAAACCACCAAAAAATAAAACAAAAAAAAACCTCTAATTGCATAATATCTAAAATCAGCAAACCATGTGAAAGAAAGGATTATAGTTCATCAAATAAAGGTTTATTCTACTCCCTTCTAAATGATATCATTAAGTGGTCACTGATCAGTCCTATCCATTCTCTAAGCAAATCTTTGGTTCACTGATACCTTCATAGAAGTAAGTGAAGCCCAATAGGGAGGCAGTACATAATATCCACTGACAATTTAACTTTAAAACAGTTCAAATTTTAAAAGATCAGATAAAAATAGGGATATGGAGCCAAGGAAGGAAGTGGTAGGAGGACTGAAATGGGGATTTAGGAAAGACAAAGGACAAGAGAGAGATGGTAGTATGAAATTAAATGTCATTACTTTTCTACTGAAAAAAAAAATAAGGAATTTATTTAACAGAAAAGTAAAGTCAACAGTTTCAGGAAAGCCAGCAATACCCATTAAAACTTTAACCATAAAAATGACACAGGAGAACTCATGGGTGTACTTTATTTAAGAGTTCAAAGACCCTGGCTAAAGCTTTTCATTGAGGCTATTAACACAGCATAGCAACTAAGGACACACAAGAAAAGTGTTTCATTCTTTATGAGGGTACAGCTATAAATGCAAGGAATAACTTAAGTGGAGTGTTCAGAAATTTCAAATTCAGTGCACACTGAGATACAAGTGTCTCTTGAAAAGAAATAGAATATAAACTACTAAGTTCCACTTCTGGTTTTAAAAAAATAAGAACTATTAATAGCCTTTATTAAGAACACACTACAAAGTTAAGTGTATCCCTAAGTCTTGTGTTCTATTTTTATTTTTTTAAAAAAATTGAACAAAAAAATAAAAAAATGAACAGAAATCAATCATTTATTTAGCTGCAACAAGACCACACAGGGCAACTAGAATGCCATGCTTTATTTTTACTAAGATGAAATCAAATCAGTACAATAACACTAGTTATATCATCCTAATCAGAAATTTATTGACAGTTACAAGAACCTGATTAAATAAAAATTATGCAAGTTAATTCATATAATGACTACAGTTTGGGAGAGAAGTATCTCAAAAACATGGGGTTAAGAATTTAAAAATAGGGACTCCCTGGTGGTGCAGCGGGTTGAGCACAGCACTGGGAAGCTGTCTGCAGCCTCTGCAGTGCGGGTTCGATTCCTGGCCAGCCAGGGAGATTCCCACATGACGCAGCAGACCTCTCCTGTCTCACCCGCTGCTCCCCTCAGCAGTGTATTTCGGTCATCTGCCTGTTCTGCACCCTGCTCTGTCTTTGGTGAATCCTCTTGCCCTCCCACGCCTCTGGCCTATACACCAGTTCTTGTATAAAAATAAATAAATCTTTAAAAAAAAAAAGAATTTAAAAATAATATAGGAGAACTTCAATAGTTAAAAAAGATGGAAACTATAACTTACGATTCTCTAGGATTGAGATTCTCCTAATAAATACTTGTCAGAGGAGTCCCCAAGCCACAGTTCCTGTATCAAGGATGTAGTAGGGTGTGACTGGCTCCTCTGCAGGGTCCCCCTGTGCCCAACATGACACCAGGCACCAACCAGGTCCAATATTGACCCCAGTATGAGCCGGTGGGAGAGAGGATGGATGCGCACCAGGGTCCCTGATCATAGCATGCAGTCCACAGATAGCCAGCCTGGCAGGTTCTGAAAATCAGTGGCAGTGCCCACCCCAGAAGTGTCAGTCTGGGCTACACCAAGGCAACCCACGCTCTGGTCACTTGGACTCTCCCCACAGCTCTGCTGTGGGGCCCGTTGCTAATGTGAGACCACCCCATCTCAGTGTAGGTTGAATCTGTATATGCTGGTGGGGTGTGTTGTTGCACACCAGGTTTGAAAATGGACATTTTCAAGCTTGAACCAGCACCAATCAATTGATTTTGTAAATGGACCAATCAAGCTTGAAAGGCAGGTTCCCTGAAGGAGATAGAAGTCAAGGTTTCAGATGACTCCAGACAGACTTACCTGACTCTGCTAGAAAGCCCTTCAAGACTTTTGCAGACCTCCAAGACCTCTAAGACCTTCATATCTGATTTCTGCTTCAAACCACAGCCTGACTGTTGCCCTGGCCTCCAGTTCCGCCTCCAACATCATCTGCTGACTGGCACCATTTGCCTGTGCCCAATGTCCCTGAAAGTGCTATACAGTGGGGTATCTGGTTCCTTGGCACTGCATTTAAAAGAACTGTCTGCTGGGCCTCCCCTGGTGGCACAGTGGTTGAGCGCTGGGCTGCAAGGCTGCCCACAGCCTCTGCAGCGCCGGTTTGTTCCCCGGCCACCGGTGAGGGCCCCACAAAATAAATAAATAAATAAATAAATAAATAAATAAATAAATAAATAAATAAATAAATAAATAAATAAACTGTCTGCTGCCAGTCTATGCCTGATGTCTCTAAAAGAGCTGTAACACTGGTGCCTAATCCACATTGCCTCCTGCTCTGGTGCTGACAGTGCTGACTTGTATCCAGCCATTTCTAAGAGCTGTCTACTGCTTCTGCTCCAGACCTTACCTGCCCACTTTCCCTGCTTCCAGTATGTCTAGCACAACCTTCTGTTGCTGTTATGTTCAGCACTGAGCAGTCTGGCCTTTTGAGCACTGCTACTGGCTGCTGTGGTGCTGACCCAGCAATATAATCTGTGACTATCTCCAGCTGCCACCATGAGCTAGGTCCTGTTCCACCACTTACTGGTATGCCACCAACTCTGGGCTCTTGATTAAGGGACAACACCATCTTGCACAAGCAGCCTTTGATTTGTGCTGCTGGATACTATGGACACTATCTAGAGTAGGACAGCTGGTCATGTGTGGCCTTAGAAATTCCTTTCTTTTTTCCCCAATTTCTCCATTGTTGTTGCACTCTGAGAAGGCTGAACCATGTCTTGCAGTTGTAAGCACACATGTGAGGACCTATGAACTAAGACAGCTCCCAGGTTTTCATGGTTTCATTCTGAACATTGTGGCATGCTGAGCACTGTGGTAGCAACTTTCATGATACAGGTATTGTTTTGCACACCTTATATATGAGAAATACAGGCTCCAAGCAGTGAAGGAATATATTTAAGACCATTTAGTCAGTGGAAAACTCTGTTCTCAAATTTAGGTTTTTTACATGCTATGATCACAATAAAAGCTACCTACCATTTCAAAGTTCTACTAGTTCACTACTAGTTTCTCTTCTTTTTATCCTGACTTAGCACTAGGGGATTTTCCTTCTTTCCATTTTTTGGCTACTTCTGCCAAACTTCAATAGTGTTATCCCACATTAGTGTATGCATTCGCTAACTGAAATAACATTCAGAACAAATAGGCACTAGTATTTTATGATGTATCAATGCAGGCTCATTGATTCCAACAAATGCAGCACCTGGAGTGGATACTGATATTGGAGGAGGTTATGCATGTATAGGGGTACACAAGGAAGAGCTGGCAACTTTCTGTACCTTCCTCTCAATTTTGCTGTGAACCTACAATGGCTCATAAAAAAAAAAGTCTAAAAAAAAAAAGTAAAAAAGTAATACTTTTTGCCCTAAGAAGTCCACTGTCCTGTCAAGGAGGAGGACAAGTAAACATAGGTCACAATTGAACGCAACAGATGCTTGGATGCAGCAGTACAGGGGTGTTCACTTCAAATAGACCAGGGAGGCAAGAAAAGCTTCCAAACCTGTGCTATTTAAAAGGACTGGAAGTGGCCAATGAAGCTAAGAAGTTTCATTATTTTAAGAAAAAGTAATAACATGTGGGAAGACAGAAGGATAAAAAGACCAAGCCACATTATAAGGAGTTGCAAGCAATTCTAAGGTAACAAGGTGTGACATGCAATTGCATATTTTAAGGTAAATAGTTTAAACTTCTCCTAAAAGCTATGGAAATACCTAGTGCAATGACCAAATTTACCTGATGGTACCAAAGTGTCAGATTAATTATTATATCTAAGCACCTTTGAATTTATAATCCTTCCATTAATAATACAAAAATGTTCCAACTCTCCAATATTCAGCTCCAACTCTCCAATATTCTGCACAAGTTTATTAAATTTTTTAATTTTAATTTTGGAAATGATTAAATGAAGTTTTTAAATAAGAACTTAATTCAATATTTGCTTAGCAAGTCTAGTTAGAAGAACCTGAACTAAGTCATTTAATATTGTATTATTTTAACATAGTAAAGTCTGGAAATACGTTTTCAATTATTCATCAGAAACTTTAAGAAAAAATTAGATCACTCCAAGCAAGTAAAAATTATTTTACTTAAGGAATTGCCATGGTACTTTAAAGGATAAATTTATCTAAAGCTATCAGTTTTATTTATGACAATGTAATGTAATCCAAGTCATTTGAGAAATGACTTCACTAGAAATACACTCATCTACACTTGCTTATTAACATATCTAGCCTTTTTTTACAAAGCAATTTAAATATTATAATTTTCTTTCCAACCTACATTTTCCTGTTTTTATGGCTTATTTCTCTTCCTATAAAATTACCAGAATTCAATATGTCCTCCTTCGAACTATCTTTCTTAGTCATCTGCCTTTTTCCACTTGTCCTGCAAGAGTCATCTCAGGTGGCACCACCTACTGGAACCCTTCACTTACTTGCCCAAATTAGAGATAGTAACCTCTTCTCTGGGATCCTGGCACCTGTGCATCTTTTTTTTACCCCAACCTGTACACATTACTTAAATTATTGCTTTGCTTATTTATTTTCCTAAGACATTGTTGGGGCAGTAATGGGCACAGTGCAGGTTCTCTATGGCCTGAGTAGACGAGGTAAAGGAGGAGAGAGTTCTGGGCCCTAGGTGACTTTTGCAGGCTTTTATTGGGATTTACCAGGTACACAGCAGGTAGAGGTGCCAGGGGGCTGCCAGCCTCCTAGACCCCAGCAAGTCTTCACATTTTCTGGGCTCTCCGGCATTCTCTCCTGGCCTCTGCTTCTACACTCCTTTCGCTCTGCTATTCCTTTCTCTTCTCTCTTCTGTTCTGCTCTTCCGTTCATTCTGCTGGAGTCCCCGAGACACTGCCCTTAAAAACCCAGTCTCTCAGCCCAGGTGAATCCCATCTACATATACCCACACCCTATTCCAGGTGCCCGCCATCAGGCACGCATTCAGGACCGCAAGGATCGATCATCAATCCTAATGGTGGGAAGGCAGAAAAGCCTGATACTTTTTCACTTACCCTACAACCACACACTATTCAAGAATGAAGAACTTGTAGGGGCAGGATGGACCCCAGGGCAGGTTCTCTATGACCCAAGCAGATGGGTGACGGAGGGATCCTGTTGCCCTTGGTGGTTTATTGCAGGCTTTTATTGGGATTTACCAGGTAGGTACACAGTAGGCAGGAGTTCTGGGGGCCGGGAGGCTGGCAGGCTTCCCAGCCCCCTGCAAGTCTTCACTCTTTCTGGGCTCTCTAGTGTTCTCTTGTGGCCTTGTTTTCTATCTTCTCGTCTGTAGGGTAAGGGGAAGATGTCAGGCTTTTCTGCCCTCCCACCATCAGGTTAGATGATGGATCCTTGGGGTCCTGAATGCATGCCTGATGGTGGGCACATGGAGTAGGGTGTGGGCATAGGTAGATGGGATTCACCTGGGCTAAGACTGGGCTTTTAAGCTTGGCGTCACCGGGATGTCAGCAGAAGCCGAGAACGAACGGAAGCTGAAAGGAGAAGCAGAGAGAACGCCAGAGAGCCCAGATAGAGTGAAGATTTGTTGGGGGCTGGGATGATTGGCAGCCTCCCAGCCCCCCTGCCTGCCATGTACCCATTAAATCCCAATAAAAGAGCTGCAAAAAACCACTGAGGACTCTGACTCTTCCTTTACCTGGTCTGCGGGATCATAGAAAACCTGCACTGTGTACATTCCTGACCCTACACTGTCTCTTTCGCTCTGCTGGCATCTCCGTGACACCCCATTATAAGCTCAGTCTCTCAGCCCAGGTGTACCCACCTACGTATGCCCACACCCTACTCCAGGTGCCCACCATCAGGCATGCATTCAGGACCATAGGGATCCATTGTCAATCCTAATGGCGGAAGAGCAGAAAAGTCTGATACTTTTTTACCTTACCCTATAGAACTCATCTGTCAATTCTGTATTTACAGAACCAGGATACACAGTCAGTGTAGGAATAAAGAATGGACTTCTATATTCTCCATTTCTCTTTTTCTCCATCCTCATTTCATGTCTTTGTATTGTAACTGGATACCTGCAAGCTCTGGGTGCCATTGGGTAATACAGTATAAGGGCAGGACTGGACACAGGGCAGGTTTTCTGATCCCATGCAGACCGGGTAAAGGAGGGATCAGAGTCCCTAGTGGCTTTTGCAGGTCTTTTATTGGGATTACCAGGTACAATGCAGGCAGGGGTGCTGGGGGTCTGGGAGGCTGGCAGGCCTCCCAGCCCCCAGCAAGTCTTCACTCTATCTGGGCTCTCCGGCGTTCTCTGCTTCTCTCTCGGCTTCTGCTACTTCTTTTTCGGCTTCTCTTTCAGCTTCTGCTGCTGTCCCCGTGACACCGCCCTTAAAAGCACAGTCTTAGCACAGGTGTACCCACTTCAGGTGCCCGCCATCAGGCATGCATTCAGGATCACAGGGTTCCCTCATCTATCCTGATGGCGGGAGGGCAGAAAAGCCTGATACCTTTTACCTTACCCTACATACAGCTTTCTGGGGGCTGAGGCATGTGGAGATTCCCCTTCCCCCAGCCCCAACAAGGATGGCTCCACACATGGTTCCCTAGAGCCAACAGGCCCAGCATGCTTCCCTGACCACAATATGGCATCTGGCAGTAGGATTCAAAAGTGGCCCAATTTGGTACAAGCTAAATGGACCAATCAGGTTCAAACCCACTTCATTAGTTAACTATTCAGATTAAAACATGGAAAATGGGGTGACTGCTGCAAAATGACACTTAGGATTGAAAATGGTCCAATCTGGCTTGTATAGTGGGGAATCTGAAACAGGTATAAGGCAGAGCAACAAGAGTCAGCTTGATTCATCCTGTTCCTGACCTCTGAAGAGAAAAGAAGGATTCATTCTGCTGCTGGGCTTTGGAGAGGAAGCATACATCAGACCACCTTTAAAGAAGAATTCTACTCCCAGGCTCCAAAGAGAAACACACTGAGAAGTTGACCTCCATGGGATTCACCAGACATTCATAGACTTCATAGATTTTGTAGTCCTCTAGACCTTCACACCTCCATAGAACTTTAGAGACTCAGTCACTGCACCTGCCTCTGGCCCTGCCTCTGATATCCCCTGCAAAGGAGCACTGTCAGACTTGGCCCAGTGTCTCAAAGAGCTGACTACAGTCTCTGGCTTTCCAGCATCACCTCATGGTGCTGTTGAGTCTATCATTGTCTGGTTTGACCTTCAGACTGTTGTTGTGGGCTTGTTCTGCAACCATCCCAGGCCAGGTAGATTCATCATAGGTTCAAGCAGCTTGAAAGAGAAACTTAGAGGGCCTCCCTGGTGGCGCAAGAGGCTAAACACAGCACTGTGAGGCTATTCACAGCCTCTGCAGCACAAGTTCAATTCCAGCCCACCAGGGAGCAACCCACATGGTGCAGCAGACCTCTCCTGTCTCACCCTCTGCTCCCCTCAGCAGTACATTTCAGTCAGTCTGCCTGGTCTATTCCCCACTCTGTCTCTGATGAATCTGCCTATACCCCAGTTCTTGTATGCATAAATAAATCTTTAAAAAAAAGAGAGCTCTGGAGTCCTTGGCATCATCCCCACAGGTTAGCGGAAACAAGCCAGCAGGGAGACAGCAACTTGGGACCCCCTGTGAATCTCTATGCGCTCTTTCTTCTCTTAGCCATTCTCTGACGCTCTCCACTGCACTCTGCACATGGTCTTCTGCCACTGTCACCCCCTCCCCTGGCTTCTACTGCTACCCTTATATGCTCAGCCTCTTGGCTCAGGTGCTCACACTTACACACGCCTACACTACACTCCAGGTGCAGCTGTCAGGCATGCATATAAACCACAGGTGTCAATCATAGATACTAATGGCAGAAGGGCAGAAAAAGCCTGATAACTTCCATTTACACTGCAGGGCTGCTGTAGTTTAACCTCATCTTACATGAGTGGCTTTTGTATGGGATTTCTTGATACTGTGGACACTAGGAAGAGACAGCTTGTCACTTGTGGCCTCAAAAACTCTTTCCTTTTTCCAAATCTCCTGCTTGTTAAACAAACCCTGTGGTTGGGCCCTGAACCTGAGGGCTATTGAGTAGTCTTGCAATTGTGCACACAGGTCACTGACTGGCAGTGACCTGTCACCCACCTTGGGCACTGTCCTGTTAGCACTGTTCAGTACTCTTTGGCATCTCTGAGCACTGTTTCAGTACTGTTTCACTATTATTTCTCCCCAACTACTAATATATCATTTCCATCCGCCTCTTCTTAGTTTCAATACACATCATGATTTTCAATGTCTCTCTAGAGGTCTTAACTATCGCAAAAATGCTGATCCAGTATGTGAGTAGCACAGGTTTAGGAGTATGTTGCTCCTAGGCCTTGCAAATAAAGGGGTTGTTTCAACAAACTGGGTTAGCCTCTATTTTATCTCCCCTTCTGTGTTTCAGCTGGGGACTTTTAAACATGCTTTAGCTTTGCCTAGTTTTCAGTCTTAGCAGCTGGGTAAACAGACTTTTCTGCAACACCCGGGATAAAATGGCACGCTCAAGAGGAAAGTCTTCCACCTCTAAATTAAGAGGAAAAAAACTTGCTGATGGCCATGGTTGGGGAATAGTAACACCTGAGAGCACTTGAGGGGAATTGTGTGTGTGCTGGCTGTGTAAAATTCAGCTGATGGCAAAAACATGCAATTGCCTTCCTGCGCAAGACTGACTGCTCTCCGAGAGTCATATCAAATTGTATTTTGCAAGAATAACAGAAGAGAGGTGAGTGACATTTCTGGTAGGTGTTCTCAAAAGAGTCTATGAATTTCATAGAAGAATGCAAGAGGAGTCACCTGATTCTAATAAACTTAAGTGAATGTTTACAATAAGCAAGGAAGTTACTTTGGGAAGTTACTCAGAAAGTTACTCAAAAATTACTTAGGAAAAATACCTTTGAAGGATGATTTTGAAACATAAGAGAAAACTTTTATGTGAATTTAGGAGACTAGATTTTATAAAACTCCAGAAATTGCTTCTTTTTTCACCTTCAGATATCAAATTGGATGAAATGAATGAGAATGTTTTATTTAGAAAAGGAAAAAAACAGGCCTTCCTTGGTGGTGCAAAGGGTTGGAACACAGCCTGTGGAGCTGTCCGCAGCCTCTGTAGCACAAGTTTGATCCCCTGGCAGGCCAGGAACAGCCCACAGCAGACCTCTCCTGACTTGCCCACTGCTCCCCTCAGCAGTGTGCTTCGGTCAGTCTGCCTGTTCTGTTCCCCACTCTGTCTCTGGTGATCCTCTCACCCCCTACACCTCTGGCCTGTACCCCAGCTCTTGTGTGCATGGGTAAGTAAATCTTTAAAAAATAAAATAAAAATAGGAAAAACACTATGATTAGTAGTCCTTCATCCTCAGAGCATGTTTGTAAGGTTATCAGCAGTATATTCACTCTCATAAATACCACTACTATTTTTTAATATTTATTTATTTATTTATTTATTTATTTATTTATTTATTTATTTATTTATTTATTTATACAAGCACTGGGTACAGTCAGAAGCATGGGAGGGTGAGAGAATTCACCAGAGCCAGAGCAGGGAACAGAACAGGCAGACTGATGAAATACACTGCTGAGGGGAGCAGCAGGCGCGGCAGGAGAGGTCTATCGCACCATGTGGGACCCTCGCCAGCGACCAGGGATTGAACTGGCACTGCAGAGTCTGCGGGCAGCTTCACAGCCTAGAGCTCAACCACTGCGCCACCAGGGGATGCCCTCGCTATTTTTTTTTACATATTTTAAAGATTGTGTAAAATAAAAAATATAGGTTGAAGAAAGTGTCTATGAGTATTAGAGGACATTATGCTGTAATATTTAATAGCAGATAACAGGCAAAAACATGGCATAGGGTAAGGTAAAAGTATCAGGATTTTCTGCCCTCCCGCCATTAGGATAGATGAGGAAACCCTGAGGTCCTGAATGCATGCCTGATGGCAGGCACCTGGAACAGGGTGTAGGCATAGGTAGATGGGATTCACCTGGGCCATACTGTGCTTTTAAGGGCAGCATCACGGGGACGCCAGAGAGAAGCAGAGCCATGAGAAGAGCAGAGAGAACGTGAGAGAAGGCTGGAGAGCCCAGAGTGAAGACTTGCTGGGGGCTGGGAGGACTGCTAGCCTCCTGGTCCCCCAGAACCCTTGCCTGCTGTGTACCTGGTAATCCCAATAAAAGCCTAAAAACCCCGGAGGGCTCCAGGACTCTGACTCCTCCCTTACCCCATCTGTTGGGATCATGAAAAACCTGCCCAGTGCCCATTCCTTCCCCCCACACATGGTAAACTCATTGTTTACCATACTATAGAAACGATTGGGAAAACACATTTTAAAAAATGTTAGTATGTATGTCAACCTGTTTAACCTATTAAAAATAAGACAAAAGAACAACAAACTATTAACAAGGACAATCTATTACTATAATGGTGTTGTAAAACAAATATGTAAATGAAAAAGTAATTTCTTAAGCATATCAAAATAAACGTTTTCATGGAAAAATTCTTAAAAGAAAAAAACTTTTCTAGAAAGTCTGTGAGAATAATGAACGTCTAGGAGGACAGGGGTTTATGTCATTTTGTTTTTTAATGCTGTATTCCTAGCTCTCAAAACAGTCACTGACACATAGATGTTCAATAAATATTTGTTGGATAAATGGGTGGAGACTGAATAAATAAGAATATACCACTGAAACTCCTGAATCCCTCAAATCTCTCCAAGAGAGGAAAGAACTTTTACTGATTCAATGTTGCTAGAAAAGATGGAACTCTATCAGTGTAGTCCTTCAAGACATCTCTTCAGAGAGGGGAACTCCCAGTTAAAAGATGAATAAGTTCTGGCAATATAACATGTGGCATGATGTCTAATTAACAACACTGCAATTTATGTATGACAATTGCTAAGACAGTAGATATTAAAAATTTTCATTACAAGAAAAAAATTGTTATAATTATATGAAGTAATAGATCTTAACTAAACTTATTGTGGTAATCATTTCACAATATAGGCATGTGCTGTGTAACTATGTTTGAGTCAATGTCAGACCTCATATAAGAAGGTGGTCCCAAAATTCCTATTGCCGATTGACGTCTTAAGAGTTTTGTGCAGGCCACAGCCTCATACATTTCCCCTTGTGCTTAATTTAATCATGTGTATTTTGTTCATCATGGCTCCTAAGAATACAAAATCCACAGTGTGTGTTGGGTTCGCACAGTGATAAAACCACCTAATCACAGATGATCAGAATGTATCACTATTGTTAAGTAAGAATGACTATATAACATATCAAACGGAGTTATGGTATAGACCTTAAAGTAACATTCAATCATTAGTTATATGCCAATTGTATGTGATCATCACATATGTGTGTCTCTTTGGGTTAGATAATAAACAGAAGCTGCTGAGGGCCTCCCCAGTGGCTCAGCAGTTGAGCACTGGGCTGCCAAGCTGCCCACAGCCTCTGCAGTGCCAGTTTGATCCCAGCTGGCTGGCGAGTGTCCCACATAGCACCCAGACCTCTCCAGTCACGCCCGCTGCTCCCATCAGCAGAGTACTTCATCAGTCTGCCTGTTCTGCTCCCCGCTCTGGCTCTGGTGAATTCTCTCACCCTCCTGCACTTCTGACTGTACCCAGTGCTTGTATAAATAAATAAATAAATATTTTTAAAAAATAAAAATAAATAGAAGATGCTGATAAGCAAATTCACTTTATGATCCCCCAAAATACCTTTATTTTTACAAGTTTAAGAAACCACTTTAGCATAAAGAATCAGAATTTTCACATGATTTGCCTGCCACCTACCCCTACTCTCCCTGGCCCTATTTCCCCTTCTCTTCCTCTTGTTCTTAAAGCTCCGTGTACACTGTCCTCTTTGCCACTCCTCAAACTCCCAAACATGTACCTGCTTCCTAGAAAGTTTCTTCCAAGTTAACTGTTATCTTTCTCTCTCATTTCTTCAGGACTATGCTCAAGTGTCACTTTACCAGACAGGCCCTCCATGACGAGTCAAAATGAAGTAACTGGACTCACACCAACTTTTGGCACTCCTCATTTTCCCTTCCCTGAATCATTTTTCTCCAATTTACTTTGTTTCATTCACTTCTCTAACCCACACACTCATTTTGAGCGAATAAATAATCACAGATATAGAAATATCACAGGTGCCATTTCAGGGAGGCAATATGGTATCTGGAAAGGTACAACATATTGAATCCCATTTCTAGCTGTTCATTATATGTCTAACCTTGCGATTAACCTCCGCACACTTCGGAACTGTCTTCTGTAAAGTAGGAATAATAATACTTACTGGTAAGTACTTGGCATCTAAAAAATGTGGAGTCCCCTCCTTCCTTTCTCTCTGTCTCATTTTTGTAGTTGGAAAATGGATGTGGCCATGTTATTAGGAAACAAGCTGAAAGCAATTCACAAGTTCTGAGATCTTTGTGAAATGAAAGGAACAGTGTGTTGAGCAGGCCTTTAGTAATATTGTTCCAGGCAACAACTAATGTTGATTCTGTTTGTGTTTGGTAGGTTGGATACTAAGCACAAAATATACACCTCCCTTCCTCTGTCCTCTGACTGGGGACCAAAATAGAAATGTTCAAGGATGAGTTCATGAAGATGTAGAACTGACTTCTTTAAAGTACAACTGTATTTAAAGGTAATGTTGTATCTGGAAACATTCCAGAGAGGGAGAAGATAAAACCAATTGAGAATGCAATGAGAGGAGGGACCTTATATTGAGAAAAGGTGGGAAGAAAAAGTCACATCAGATTATGAAAGACAATGGCGTCTAAAGACCAGATTTAATCCTATAATTAATACTCATGAAAAGTTTTAATATTGGAAAAACAGGCTCATAACAAAAATGATAAATGTTAAATGCTTGCAGAGACTTTTAAAAGCAAGCCATTAAACAGTGAATGAATCCAGTGACATTTGTTCAGAAAAACAAATGAAGGTTGCAAATGAATAATACTTTGCTCTTCCCTGGTCATCAGTGTTTGATCCACCATGGAGAAGAAACTTGAGCTGGAAGAGACTGAGGAACTCCATCACACAAGAGAGCACCAAAACATGTCAACACACTAGCACAAGAAAACATGAAACATGGCCTCTGGGCCATGAAGGGCTCTTTCTGTGGTCTTTATTTTAACAGCAGGAGCTATGATGATGTGAACACCCCTATTAAATTTTCTCACTTAAGACTGTCCTACTGGGCCTCCCTGGTGGCGCGGGTGGTTGAGCGCCGCACTGTGAAGCTGTCCGCAGCCTCTGCAGTACGGGTTCGATCCCAGGAGCCAGCAAGAAACCCACATGGCAAAGCAGACCTCTCCAGTCTCACCCGCTGCTCCCCTCAGCAGCGTATTTCTTCAGTCTGCCTGTTCTATTCCCTGCTCTGTCTCTGGTGAATCCTCTCACCCACCCATACATCTGGCCTGTACCCCGGTTCTTGTATAAATAAATAAATCTTTAAGAGAAAAAAAAAAGACTGCCCTACTGTCTTCTTGTATATTGATTCCATATTCCTTATTAAGTTTGAATAAAGACCTAGGAAATTTATAGTTTTCAAAATGCTGAAATTCTCACTTTTGTGTCCAATAAGTAGAAAGAAAAGGTGACATATTATTTCATTAATCCCAAAGAAAGAAAATGGAAGTGAATATGTAACAGATGCTACTAAAATTGTTTCCAAAGAAGAAATCTTTAACAGAATTCAGCAAGGAATAAAAGTGCTAGGACATCAGAAACCAATAATTTAACATTGTGATTCCTGAGATTATAAAAGTGCTGGCAATTAAATAACAAGGTGACATTTGTATCTGCCCAGGTTTTATATTTTTCTTGGGATTCACTCTTCTTGCAGCATGGCTGTGATTTATTTGGACTATCAAAGAGCTTTTGATAAGGTTCTCACAAGTGCCTATTATTGAGATTTGGTAACCATGGTATGAAAGGAAAAAGCCCTATCAATGAATGAAATGAATTAAAACTGCTTGAGAGGCAAAGAGGCAAAAAACAGAAATAAATGGCCAATTCTCATGAGGAGAAAGGTTAATGACAGAGGGCTCCTGGACTTTGCTGTAGAATCAGTTATATTTAACTAATGCCCAGGAAAGGAGAGCCCAATTCTCATTTCCCTGTTCTCTGCACATCAGTCCCACACAGAGCCCCCATTGACTGAAGAACATTTGGAAGATGGTGGAGATACAAGCAAAGTACAGAAGTGCTTGAAGTCCATGAATGAGTAAATAGGTAAAGAATATGAACTCATGTAGAAATCCCCAAATTAAAAAGAATAGAAGTAAAAATTATATTAACAAAATAGGCTTTTTGAAAAGACAAGATATGGCATTTGATAAAGTACTTCATTCATTGGCATGATGAGAACATTTTTTCTATAATGAAGAATAGCTCAGGTGGACATTTATCTGAGAAAACCACAAAGCCCATTTCCCTAAATAGGGAAGTATAGACATAGACCAAAATAAAACTGATAGGAAAGAGTAAATTATTTTTCTGGAATGCACTTGAAAAATTGGTATGTTTTAACATAAGTGTTACCTGACATGAATGGGGTAATTTAGGAGTAAAATACTCTTAACTCATTCACATCAGTCCTTTATGGCCCACGACTCAGTGTAGCATTTTCAAAACATCATCAACAAACCACACAGGCGGAGCTCAGAAAAGCCAACAAACTCAACCTTCCTGTATCTCAGTTTCCTTATCTAAAATGGGAATACTACAGCTGGGACTACATCAAATTAAAGAGCTTCTGCACAGCAAAAGAGACAATAACAAAAACAAAGAGAAACCCCACCAAGTGGGAGAATATTTTTGCACACAACACTAATGATAAAGGACTGATCACAAAAATCTACAAAGAGCTGATGAGACTCAACAAAAACAAAGAAAATAATACAGTCAAAAAATGGGCAGAAGAGCTAAAAAGAAACTTCTCGGAAGAGGAAATGCAAATGGCCAACAGGCATATGAAAAAATGTTCAACATCACTTGTAATCAGGGAAATGCAAATCAAAACTACAATGAGATACCATCTTACACCAATGAGAATGGCACATATTAAAAAAAAAAAACAGCAACAACAAATGCTGGCAAGGATGTGGAGAAAAAGGAACTCTCCTGCACTGTTGGTGGGAGTGCAAACTGGTCCAACCACTATGGAGAGCTGTGTGGAGATTTCTGGACCTACTAAACATAGAGCTGCCATATGATCCAGCAATTCCACTCCTAGGTATTTACCCAAAGGACACAGAAACATCAATTCCAAAGAGCACCTGCACCCCTATGTTTATAGCAGCACTATTTACAATAGCTAAGCTTTGGAAACAACCCAAATGCCCAAAAATAGATGACTGGATCAAGAAGATGGGGTACATATACACCCAGGAATATTACTCAGCATTGAAAAAAGATGAACACATGTAATTTGCAGCAACATGGATGGAGCTGGAAGGGATCATGTTCAGCGAAATAAGCCAGAAAGAAAAAGAAAAACACTGGATGGTCTCACTCATAGCAGGAATCTAGGAAACTTAAATAAGGGACCAGGAAAAAGAATAACTGTAAGAAAGAAAATATCAAAATCAACAAACAACTATGAACCAGAGACACTCTATGGGGGCTGGGGGGTGGGGAAAGGAGGGCTTGGGGTCAAAATAAGAGGGTTGTAATTGTATGGGGAATATAAAGATAAAATTTAAATAAAAAATAAAATAAAATAAAAATAAAATGGGAATACTAGATTTTTATCTCACAAGGTTAAGTAAGACCATGTATGTAGAACATTTATTATAGTAAAGGTAAATAAAATTAAAGTATTATTGTTAGTAGTAGTATGTATAATTTATGGAAGCCAAATGTATACCACAGATAAAGGACTTAATTTAAATTTTTGTTAGTTTCATATTTATGTGACTGTTATGACTCTTAAAGAACATAGAGGTGCTTTCAAATAAAGAAAAAACATAGCTTTGAAATGTCTTTACAATACCCAAAATTTGTAAAATGGAAGAGAATTATAAGTTAATCTAAATATGCCAGAAAAAAACACCACAAAACACCAAATAAATACTAATGACATAATTCTTAAATATACAAATAATAAACCCAAACTTACCGTGAAGATAGTATTTTAATAAGCCCTTTTCTATTCTGTACCCGAAGGTGATTATTTTTATACTTGGAGTCATCAATCAGTTCAGGCAAATTCAAGATCTAAAAGAGAAAAATAAATTATAAGTCTTTCATCAATCTGTTTATGGATGCTAGTATTCAGGGTCTGCCATTCCCTCACTAAGGTCCTTTCTCACTGGTCTTCAAACTTCTCAATAAAGGGATCTTGGGCCTCCCTGGTGGCACAGCGGTTGAATGCTGGGTTCTGAAGCTGCCCACAGTCTCTGCAGCGCCGGTTAGATCCCCAGCCAGTGGGCGAGGGTCCCACATGGCGCGCAGACCTCTCCTGCCGCCTGCTGCTCCCCTCAGCAGTGTACTTCGTCACTCTGCCTATTCTACTCTCCGCTCTCGCTCTGGTGAATTCTCTCACCCTCCCGTGCCTCTGACTGTACCCAGTGCTTGTATAAATAAATAAATAAATATTTTTTAAAAATTAAAATTAAAAAAATAAAGGGATCTTGAGGGAAGGGTCATGCACTTAGGATGGGTCATGCTGGTGAGTGGATGTCATTTATAAGAACTTCCTACCACACTTAAACAGGTGCCTACATGTGGAAGCACAGAAAAGGAATTATCAGCCCCTCATAGTGTGTCTTGTACCCATAAACAAAAATATAGGAAAGGAGTTATCAGATTCCCACAGTAAGTCTGTCCAGAGGGAGTAGGGAGAGGGAGAAAATCAGGTAAAGCTGGCCTAGTTCTGAGAACCAATATTGCAAGTGCACAACTGCACTTCTATGAAGCCCATAATCAACATATATCTTGTGGGTACCTTCACTTATTTGTTCCACATGTAAATAAAATAATATTATCTATCCCAGTAGTCCTATCCAGGATGTTGTACTAGGTGCTAAAATAAAGGAAAAGCATATACATTTGCACAAAATGCTTACCATTAAAACAATGTCAAATTAAAAGATATTCTTCCTACAGAATTGTCACTATTTTTCTTTAGTATGTCTCCCTAAAGGCATAACAAATAGAAAAGCTTTTATATACTTCCTCTTTTGCTCCTCCTCAGTAAAGGGAAAATCTATCTTGCAAATCCCTCTGGACATCTTGCAATTTTAACAAGACCATAATGAAAGTACCAAGTGAATTTGGAATGGGAAAAAACTTTCAGAAGGAATGTGTGGAGGCAGTGCTTGGCAGTTGTGTTGGAAAATCAGAAGGAGCATTTATGGGTTGGAGCAGACCATGTGGCCTACAGAAAGCTTCACTACCTCTATTAATGTATTTGCTTTAAATATAAACATTTAATGGTTTCATTTGTTTCCCACAGTTTAAATAAAATCAACCCATTAATCATCTTACAAAGAAGAGAAAAGTGAAGAAGATTCCCTGGAGTAAAGAGACCATCTCAGTAGTATAATTTCTCTTTCATATGTTTCACTTATTCATTTCCTTTAGGAATAATAAAGACAGCATTACTCTCCCAGATTTTAAAAAGCAACACCACATATAGTTCTCTTTCTAAAAACCTCCCTGTCACCACACCTGATCCCAGAATTGGCCTCACAGCTTGTTCAGGAATCAAAACCTCCCTAAGAGGGAATAAGTCATTTCGAGAAAAGGCATGTGCCTTCGCTAAATCACAGATTAAATTTATAAATCTAGCTTTACCCAAATTACACTATAAACCGCATAAAAAAGTCTCAGTGATTGCACTAAAGGGTAACTAGGTTGCCCTCATCTGTCTTTCTCTGAATTTGATTGGCTTTCTTTTCTCTTTGATAGTTGGTGAGAAACAATGGGTCAAAGTTTCATCATTCCATCTTTAGCTGTGCTAGCATTCAAAATGTTTCTAAAGAGACAGTTTCAGCTACTGTTACCATAACCATTCTTTAAGTGCTTGAAAAAGAAGCTACCTGAGATAAAATGAAACAATGCAAGTGAAAGTGTTTGACAAATTAAACACAAAATAAATGTGAAGTATTAGGACTAGGTACAAGAAACTATTCCCTCAAATAACAACAACAACAACAACAAATAACGCATGTGTTTGTTCAACAAATGAAAGATGGGGAAAAGGGAAGGAAGGAGGGAGGGAGGAAGTCTTTACCTAACCTTCCTTTCTTACAGATATATCTACTGGATACAGAATTCAGGTGAACAGTTCTTTCAGTCCTTTCAACATGTTGTTCCACTTCACTCAGGGTTCTGTAGTTTCTGACAAGAAATCTGCAGTCAGTTGAGCTGTTGTTCCCACTTAGATAATACATCACTTTTCTCTGGATACTTGCAAAATTTCTTTCTTTAGTATTCACTAGTAATATTTTAGTGTTTTGGGACATGATCTTATTTGGGTTTATTCTATTTAGGGTTTGCTGAAATTACTAAATATGTAGATCTTTAATTTTTAACAAAGTTTCAGTCATTATTACTTCGAAGACTTTTTGCAACATGTGCCCTTTCTTTTCTCCTTCTGGGACTACAGTGACATAAATGTTAGATTTGGGAGTATTGTCCTTCATGAACCTGAAAGTGTTTTATGTGAGGGGGAGGGGAGGGCGGCTATCCTTTTTTTCCTCTCTGTTATTAAGAATGAAATAATTTCTATTTATATATCTTAAAGTTCATTGACTATTTCCTCTGTTGTCACCTTTGTGCTTGTATTTGTTTTATTATTTGTTGTATTCAGTTCTAAAATTTCCATTTGGTTCTTCAGTTTCTTTACTGGACATTTCTACTGTCCCATTTGTTCCAACTGTGCTTATGATGCTCGTCGGAGCATTTTTGTAATAACTGTTTTAAAGTCTTTGTGAGTTAATTCCAATACCTATGTCATCCTGGCATTGTCATTTATTGATTTCCTATTCTCACACAAGTTGTGATTCTTCATAGGCTGACTAATTTCAGTTTGTAACTTAGGCACTTTGGATATTATGTTATGAGCCTCTGGGTCTTGTTTAACGTAGTTCATCTGCTGGGTCCACATTTCAAATCCCAATCCATATTCTGTTGTGTTGGTTCTCACATTGGTTCAGTTTTCAAAGCCTTTACAGTACAATTTGAATCTATCCCACCTATGCCCCACTTAATGGTCATGCTGAAACCTGGGCAGATGTCTATTGCTACCTTTGTTTTCAACTTCTTTGGTGTGCTTATTAGAGCCCTATCAGTGTATGTGTAGCTCAGGGGATGAGTACAGGAGTTCACCAACAACTTCAAGGATCCCTTTCCAAAGCTCTTCCTTCTCTTCACTTTCTTTCCAGTTGCCTGGGGCTTCCCTTTAGTTAGTCTACTCCCCTGTACACTTTGAGGGCAGAGTCCAAGCAGTAAGAGATTAGAAAAAAGCAAAAAGGTTTCACCCCTCTCTTGTGATCACAGCTAAACAATAAAGAATAAAATTCCCTTCCTCAGAGTTTTGTTTCCTGCTCATCTGTTGCTGTCACCACAGGATTGCTTGGGAACTGGGACATGAGAAAATGAAAAGTAGTTAAAGGAGGTTTTCCACACTGTCTCTGACATTAGAGCTCACTTTCATGTTCCTCCTGTCAGGAAAAAGGATATCCATCTCCTGCAGCTCAGCTCTGCTCCATGGTGCCCACTTCCAGATTTCAGGATCCATTAACTTCATGAAAGAATATTTGTAGGACAAAACTGGTAACCTTATTACCCATTTGGAGATACGAAATGGGTATTTGAACTCTGGTGTTCTTTCCTCAGTTCTCCTGCTACTATTTGCTTTACAGAGCCCTCTACAGATGATCCAAGAATTTTTGTCCAGGTTTTATCACTGTGCTCAGTGAATGACATAGGTAGATGTGTGTTTACTTCATCTTACCCAGAACCTGAATCTCAACACTTACATTTTATAGAGTGCACATTGTGATCCAGCACTATACTGTTTTTTTTATCTAATTTAGTGCTTACAATCCCCAAATTTATGTAGTAAGTTATGTATTATAATCTTCACTTTATCATGCAGACATAGATATTTAGAGAAGATTAAGTACCTTGCCAGAGGTCTAGCTGGTTACAAAACTCACTGTATGCTTAAGAATTATACTATAAAGTCCTCAGACCACCTTCTACAAAATCAGCTACAGTGCTTATTCAAATTAAAGTTTCCTATGTCCTACCTCAGACATTCCAATTCAACAAATTTGGGAAGGAGCTCAAGGAAATTTCTTACACATACTAAAGTGGAGAATCAATACACATTGCCTCCAAAGAAAAAAAAAATTTCGGTCTAAATGATTTTAAAAAAAGATATCAATGTACTTAAAATAGGAATATCTATCAGTGTTGGCACCAATCAACTTAAAATATCTTACATATGCTCATTTTTCCTACTTTTCTGTATCATGTTAAGGGACATAAAATGGAATTTGTTAGATGTCAAGGTTTACTTTATATGCAGGAAGATTTTTTGAACCCAAAGCCTTGAACACAATTTTCTTATTCCCGTTCTAACCCCTCACAATAAGAGCTCCCTAGTAGGGTCCCTCACCAAGAAGTGTTAGTCAAACAGTATATCAAATTCTATTTTCAAAAGAGATTAGGCAGAAGTGAATTCCATTCATTCATCATATACAATAGTGCTACATTTCTACTCAGGGTATACAGCTGCCCGATCTTTCATGATTTATCTTACTTAGAAAAAGGACATTTTTGATGGGCTCACTATCAAAAACTAGGAAGGGCCTCCCTCGTGGCACAAGGGGTTAAGACACAACCTATGAAGCTATATGCAGTCACTGCAGCACAAGTTTGATCCCTGGCCAGGGAGCTACCCACATGGTGCAGCAGACCTCTCCTGACTCATCAGCTGCTCCCCTCAGCAGTGTATTTCAGTCAATCCACCTGTTCTGTTCCCCACTCTGTTTCTGGTAAATCCTCTCACCTCACACACCTCTGGCCTGTACCCCAGTTCTTGTATGCATAAATAAATCAATCTTTAAAAAAAAAACTAGGGATCTCATCTTCCACAATGTCAGTTTGAATGAAACGTTCCTCAGAAATAGATAAATCTGACTAAAAATATGTAGAACACACTCACTATATATGGGATGGGATGAGAACCTTAACTTAAAATAAGGAAGTAAGATTTTTCTTAAGTGAAAAAGTTTTAGAACAATTATCATGTAATGAAGACTGAAAAAATTCAATCATTGTAACATTCTTTGGGATGCCTATTAAATGATGTAATAACACTACAATCCCATATACACAAAATTTTTCTCTAAGGATCTCAAAGAGTTTTTCAGACACTTCCTTAATGACTCATAACAGGGACTGTCATTCCTATCTCACATATGGAAAAAACAATGGCAAGCATGCCATTCTAGAAGGCTTCTTATTGTCTCCCTTTTAAAAAATGTGTAATGACACTCCATAGATATGTCATATTTTAGTACTAAAACATGGCAAATATTATGCTTTGATATAAAAAATACTTTTCAAAAAATGTTCTTGTAGACATTTATGAGGAAGTTTAACAGTTTCAAACTTATCAGCAGTAATGATCAAAAATAAAAAAGTTCAATACAGTCATTTTCAACAGTGAAGAATATCTCAACCAGTAATTTCAGCCCCACCCCACCCCCAACACACACACACTTTCTGGAGAGAGAAAACTCTAAAACATATGGCCCAGGAAGAAAATCTGTATTCGTTTATAGCAATGAACTGGCTTTTACATCTCTGCAGCTAGAGTACGCAAATGACTTCACAGACAACAGCTTCCGTATGTTTCATATTTTTAACATTGACCGTTCATAATAAAGATTCTTTGATCCCAGATCAAATGTTTGATTCAATTTTCTCTACACTTACTCAGAGTCACCATTATAAAAGTTCCCCTCTTTCCCACCTCAGATGTTCCAGCCCTTCTTGCAATCGGAACTATCTCCATTTGTCACCTTCTTCGTGGTACTTCCCACCCCTTTGCTGTGGTTTTAGTTCTGCTCGTTAACCTCTCATACAAAAGAGGCACAGTAATAAATAATTTTTGTACATAATAAGTTAAATGCAATAAATAAGGTTCCTCTAAGGAATTCACAGGCATCTTTAATAAAACTGAAAGTTCATGGTAGAATGGTTAGTACAAAAATAAATAAATAAGTAAACAAATAAACTCTCCCAATCAGAAAAAAATAATTCTTTTTTTTAAAATCTTAATTCATCTTTTGAAAAATATATTCTTGGGATTAGAATTAAGAAAACTGAATTGAAATTGGAGTCCTTAAATTAAAACAAAAGACCAAAAGTCTAGATAAATATTAAAAACATTAAATTAAAAAAATGTCTAAGCAATTGTAAAAACTTAGAGAATCATCAATGTAAAGTTTTAAATGACTCCTAGACCTTTTTAAAGATGTTTTCAGGAGTAACATTTACTTGATTTAATTTAATTGACATAGCCCTAACCATGAATTTTACAGAAAATCCTTAAACAAAGTTTAAAAAAATCTAAGTTTCTAGTTGTAAATAAATTTGATAATAATTTAACTATATCTGAGCCTATTTAAATATATTGTTAATAAAGAAGGGCAGAAGGGAAAAGGAGGGAAAGAAAGAGAAGAACAAATAACAGTGAGATAGAGAGGGAGAAAGGAAGGGAGGGTGGGGAGAAAGAAAGCAAGGAGAGAGAAAGAAGAAAGAAAAACAAAATATTCTAGTGTTAAAAATCCCTTTAAAATTATTAATTTTTTTTGTTTTTGCTTTTCTTTTGTTTGGACTGATAGACAAATCAAGTTTTAGCATACTTATTTCAAAATATAGCCCATGTATATATAATTATATATATATATATTAATTTCAAAACGTAGCCCATATATATAATTTTATATATATATATTAATTACCACTCTATAATAATAGAGTTAAAAAATAATAGAGTGGTAATTAATTCCCTGTCTTGGGCTAATGCTGGAAATCTTGAATTGGTTTAGACTTAACATTATTCTAGGCAAAACTGACTTTTCCTGGCTTTTCACAAAATGCACTGTTGCATATATCACAACTACTGCAATAATTACAGATTACCTTGCATACGGTAGCAAACTGTTGGTTATTTCCTGCTCCAACTACAAGATAGCCATCCTTGGTTTTAAAAGCCTAAAATAAAGAAATAAACCAATGAATAGATATATAAACATGTACATGCATAAATAAATAAGCTTATATGTTTAGAACACCACAAAGGTTGACTAAAACTTACTATATATTTTGGTTATATTCCCCATACAATTGCACCCCCTCCTTATTTTGACCCTAGTCCTTCCTCTGCCTGCCCAAAATGAAAATGCATACATTGTGCAAAAACGAAAATTATGTAAGAATTATATAAAATAGAATATTAATTAAAAATAAAAAATAAAAAATACCAATCAAAAGGAAAAAAAAAAGAATAAAAGGTTACCAAAAGAAGGACTTATTCTCTTAAAAAAAAAAAAAAAACTTATTGTATAGAAAGCTTGGTCTAATATTCACACGATAATTAAATCAATATTAACTAGATTATTTTTCTCTTGTATTTGCATAGAGAGGGAGGGCAGGAAGGAGGATAACACGATAGGAGGGTGGGAGAGATCATGAATCAGGTGATGATGCTAACCTTCTTCTTTGAAGCTCTCACAAGTTAATTTTGGGGCCATTTTTTCCTTTTTAGTTAAATGAGAATTGACACATCAGGCTTTCTTGATCACATGTGGCTTTTTGTGCTTGAAAGTATCCCTTTTAGGAGACAAATTCATTTCAACAGGAACAAACCTATAAGTATTTGACAGTCCAAGATCCTTTAACTAGCTCCCGTAAAGAACTTTTCAACATTCCCTTCTCCATGGTTGATCATAGTGAAGACTGGAAAAACCAAATATTACAATCAGAAGGCTTTGTTAAGTAAATGAGTTACCTTAACTTCCTTCCTTTTTATTAAAAATATTGCTTTTGTACCTTCAAGTACATTTTCTTCACTTTCTCCTGCATCTGAGAAAAATGACATCTATCTTCCTTAGCAGGGCTTATTGCTATGTTAATGACTTCAGGAACCCTACTCAATCATCTTTAATCATCATTTCCACTGGATCTTTCTCTATTACCTACATGTACGCTCATGCCTACACCAAAATTAATACAAAAAAAACAAATTTCCATAAATTCTGACAACTTTCTCAAACTATCTTGAAACTTTTCCCCTTCCCTCCAACTCTAAATGATAAAAAGAAGCAGGACCTGCCTACATTTCTTTTTTTTCTTTTTTTTTTTTTAATGCTTAGCCATACTTTTTTTTTTTTAAATAGAGGCATGTTTTATTTATTTATTTATTTGCTTGTTTGTTTTCGTTTTATACATGCTTAGCCATACTTTTTTTTTTTTTTAAATAGAGGCATGTTTTATTTATTTATTTATTTGTTTGTTTGTTTTCATTTTATACATGCACTGGGTACAGTCAGAAGCGCGGGAGGGTGAGAGAATTCACCAGAGCCAGAGCGGGGAGCAGAGCAGGCAGAAGGACCAAGGTACACTGCTAAGGGGAGCAGCGGGCGGCAGGAGAGGTCTGCGCGCCAGGTGGGACCCTCCTCCGGTGGCCGGGGAGCAGCCAGGGATCGAACTGGTGCCGCAGAGGCCGCAGGCAGCTTTGCAACCCAGCGCTCAACCGCTGCGCCACCATTTCTTCACCAACTACAACAATCCAGTGCCAAGATTTTGTCACCAGGATTCTTACTCTATCATTACACTGAAACTATTATTTCTTTAAACTTTCTGTATTATTTGGTGCTATTATCCAGCCCTTCCTTCAAGAACCTATCATGTCTGGGCTCTGTTGGGACTCATGTTCCATCTCTTTGACCTGTTTTCCACATTCCTTTTTTGCAAGATTATCTTCTCTTCTCTTCAACCTTCAGCAGTCCTTAAGCATCTGTGTTTCACCTTTTATTTAATTTCCTTATTATGGTAGCCCTAGCCACAGGTGATTATTAAATTTACATAAACTAAAAGTAGTCAATCACAAAAGATCATATATTGTGATTACATTTACATGAAACATCCCAAATAGACAAAATCAATGGAAATAGATAAAAGATTTGTGGCTATTAGCAAAACAGGGACCCCACAGTACCTAGAAACCATGAGGAATCACTGGCTTTTGCCTATGTACCCAAGCCAACAAAAGGCATGGGTGAGAGGCCCACAACATGCCAAGCCTAAGGACAAGGTAGATTGTGGGGCCTCACCTCAGTATTCATGATTGAAGTTGGCCTCTAGCGTAAGGACCACTGTTGGGTTCCAAAAGTGGTGGCAGAGGGCAGCAGTGGTTTCCCCACCCTGCCATCCCAGTGCAAGCAGCCCCAGTGGGGCTCAGGGAGCTGGTTTGGCAGCTGGCCTCAGGGCATGCAGCCTTTGAGCAGCCACCAGGCTGCTCCTGATACAGTGGTGGTGACAGTGGTGGTTGCCTAGCGCAGAGCAGGCCAGCCCTGGGGCTCTAGCAGGAAAGGTTCCTAAAGCCCTCAACTCCTGGTTTGAGTCCACTGAAAGGAATGTTGGGTCCACTGAAAGCATGTTTCGTACTGTGGCTTTAGGAGGCCTGGGAGAGAAGTCGGCGGCACATAGGACAAACATGGCAGGCTTGCAGGAGCAGTGTGCCCTGCGTCACTACACCTAGTCCTGCTAAAAGGTACTAGGTGTGGCGTGCCTATGCCACACTGAAGTTTGCGCCTGCTAAGTCTACCCTGAGCCCCTTGAGCCCACAGTAGCAGAGGAGTCTGCTCTGGCCTCAGTGCAGGTCAGGTTCGGGTAGGTTTCCCTTTTGAATAGGGCTCCAGCACTGAAAATTAATCAATCAAGTTTAAGTTCAATGGACCCATCAGGTTCCAGATCTCCAGTCCCACTCAAGCTTTTAAGTCCTCTAAAGAATCAAAAATTAGTAAGCTGATTGGTGCTTAAACAGCACTAATAAAACAGCTAGGATTGAAAACATCCAATTAGGTTTGTAAGATCAGGGACCCTGAAAATGATATAAGCAGGGCAGCAGCCAGCTTCAATTCATTCAGCAGACAGCTTCAGAAGATTCAGATGACTTCATAAGAGAAGCATTCAGCAGACAACCTCAGTGAAAGTCAGCAGAATATCAGGACTTCCAAACCTTTGTAGTCATTTGTAGACTTTCAGACCTCCATGGACTTTCAGGCATATACAGACTTTGTCTGGCCACACTGCCTGCCTCCAGCCCTGTCTCTGATATAGCCTGAAAAGAGCACCATCAGCTAGGGCCTGGTGTTTGTAAAAGAGCTCTTTGCTGTTGGCTGTATTCCAACAAGTCACATAGAGCTATAAAAATCGTTTCTCTGGCCCTGCCTTCTGGTGACCAGTGCTGACCAACACTGCTGAACAGTGTCAGGTCACCTCTGAGAGTTGTCCATCGCTTTCTCCTGGTGTGTTTGCTTTCACTGCTGTCCAGCCTGGCCTTGAGATAGCTGCTGTGGACTGCTGTGCAGTTTTCACAGCTGCCACGGTAAGTTTGATCTTCATCCACTGCTTACCAGTGTGCCACCAGCTCCAGGCTCTCATCAAAAGGACAGCGTCATCTTGCACAAGCAGACTTTGTTTTGGACTACTGGACCCTGTGGGCACTATCTAGGTTGAGAGAGCCAACCACTTGTGGACTTAGAATCTCTTTCCTTCTTCCCAATCTCCCCTTTATCAATAAACACCAATTTTATTGCACACTAAGACTGAGTGATATCTTGCAATCGTGAGCACACAGGTGAGAACCCACAGTGACTCTCCCCCACCTTTGGACTGCTGCACTAGGGCTAAGAAATCTAGAGAGTGACTGCTAACAATTACCATATTTCTTGTCAGGGTATGAAATGTTCTAAAATTGATTGTGATGGGCCTCCCTGGAGTTGCAAGGGGCTAAGCACAGCATTATGAAGCTATCCACAGCCTCTGCAGCATGAGTTTGAACCCTGGACAACCAGGTTGCTACCCACATGGCTCAGCAGACCTCTCCTGTCTCGCCCACTGCTCCTCTCAGCAGTGTATTTCCGTCAGTCTGCCTGTTCTGTTCCCCATTCTGTCTCTGGTGAATCCTCTCACCTCCCCACACGTCTGGTCTGTACCCCAGTTCTTGTATGCATAAATAAATATATCTTTAAAAAATTAAAAAAATAAAATTGTGGTAATGTCTGCACAGCTCTGAATATACTAGAAACCATTGAATTATACACTTTAAATGGGCAAAATGTATGGGGTGTGAATTACTTCTCCATAAAGCTATTATTTAAAAAATTAACAGTTCAGTCCCAAAGCATTCATAGCCAATTGCAACTATTATCTGCAATGTGAGGTAATGCAAATAGCGAGGATTTCCATCATCACAGACAGTTCTTTTGTACATTCCTGGTAGACTGAAGCAGGTCAATTATAGTTTTCCTTCTTATTCTCCCTACTAGTTTAGATATAATATCTGAAGACTATTAGACAGTTAATAAATTGTCCTTAATGAATTAATCAAATGATCGCACACTTATAATAGAGTTGAAACTAAAACTGTATCTCAAAAACATTGTAACAGCATTTTATTTTATTTATATTTTTGTTTGATTTGGTAATAAATGTCAATAAGAAGATATCACATCAAAAAGATGGCATATATATACAATGGAATACTACTCAGCAATCAAAAAAGATAAACTCATGCCATTTTGCAGCAACATGGGTGGTACTGGAAGGGATTAGGCTAACTGAATACATCAGAAAGAGGAAGATAAATAATACCACATGGTATCACTTATATTTGTGATATAGAAAAACAAAACTGAAGGTCAGAAAAAGAAAAAATTTAAAACCAATCTTTGAAAATTTACTATGTGGCTTGATATCTACTAGACCCATGGCTTTTGGCAGGGTAGTGAGGGATGAAGGTGAGGGGCACAGGGAGAACACATGGACTTTGTTAAAGGACCATGGGTGTTTCACTGGTGAGAGTACTACTGTATCACATGATCTATTTTAACCTTGAACACAATTTATTGTTATTTTTCAGGGCAATGGTGAGTTGGGAATAGATAAATAATATGAACTAGCAATGTACTGCCAAGCATAATGTAAAGAAAGATCTTCAAATTTTGGATCAGTGTCGTTCACAAAATTTAATTATACATGGGATAGGGGGGTATGTTCATTTTTTAAAAATGTTAAACAAATGCCTGTTTTTTCCATAAAATCATACCAAGAAATATACCTTTGATGACTTTTTTTTTATTTTTAGCAGCGATAACTAGATAATGATCATAGGAAAGGAAAGACTGAACAAGAAGCTGAGTCACTAGAACACAATGAATTTAAAGAGCACCAAAGAGAGGTATAAAGAAGGTAAGATTACAAGTTCTTTAAAGATGTGTTTGTTCCCTATAATTATTGCTAATATTTAATTAATAAGCATAGTTTAAATAAAAAATTTAGGGCCTCCCCTGGTGGCACAAGCGGTTGAGCGCCGCACCGTGAAGTTGTCCGCAGCCTCTCAGCGTGGATTCGATTCCGGCCACCAGCAAGAATCCCACATGGCACAGCAGACCTCTCCTGCCGCGCCCGCTGCTCCCCTCAGCAGTGTATTTCGTCAGTCTGCCTGTTCTGTTCCCCGCTCTGTCTCTGGTGAATCCTCTCACCCTCCTGGCCTGTATGTACCCCATTTCTTAAATAAATAAATAAATAAATAAATAAATAAATTTTAAAAATACCACCTTATGCTATAGGCTGAAAATGTGTTCCCCCAAATTCATACTTTGAAATCCTAACCCCAATGTAATGGGAATAAGATTCAGAACACAGTTGTCTATGAAACAGAAAGGTGTTCCTCACCAGACACCAGACTTGCCAGGACCTTGACCCTGAACTTCAAGGAAGATGAGAAATAAATACTGTTTGACACCCAATATAGGGCATTCTTTCATAGCAGCCCAAATGGACTCATAACTTGGTGCTGAGAAGTGGAGTACTATTGGTGCTGCTGTAATAAATGCCTGAAAATATAGAAGGATGTTTAGAACTGGATAACAGAAATTGGAAAAGTTTTGAGGTATGTTATAAAAAAATCTACATCAGCATGAATGGATTTTAAAGGCATTTCTGGTAAGAGCACAGACACCAAAGAGTTTTGCTGCAGAGTAAGAATCAATCTTCTTGGAGAATAGCTAAATAATCCTAAATAGAATGTTGACAACAAAGCCTGACGAAGTGGAACATACATGGGATTAGTTGAACATACAAGGTAGAAGAAAAGAAGACTAAGGACAGCCAAAATGTAAAATGCTTCATTCAGTGACTGTTGAAGCAAAGCAGATGCTGGGTGACGTGAGAGTCAGTGTGAGGTACTCAGAAGAGTTGCAAATTAAAAGTAGAAGCTCAATAAATATTATTATTAAATAGTTACTAGTATACTGAGTCCTTTATTAAAAGAACACCCGAGAGCATTCTAAGTTCTTTGATCCTGATCCCTAGGCACTTATCTACAAAACACTTCTCTCTCTTTCTCATTCCCTTGGTTGCCTTAATATCCAAACTAGGCAAGTAAAGTGGCAACATAAGATTGCAGGCTTACTCTCACAGAGAAAACACAAATGAAAAACATGAAATTGGTCCTCCAATCCTTACGGTGGGTGCTTTTCTCTTGTCAAGAATACAAGTTTCAGGAGGATTAAAATAATTGCTTCTGCATGAAATGAAGGATAAGAGGGTAGCACTGGCAAGGGTCTATAGTTTTAAATGGACAAGGCCCAACCCAAGTCTTTTCTGATAGGAGACCAGGTTTTATTATTCCTGGGGAAAGAAATGCTTCTTATTGTGTACTCTACTTATTCAAGGGTGACAAATTTCACTGGTAGTCAGAATACACAGAAATTGCTTTTTTTCCTTCAAATTCTAGTCATGATAAAACTCATATCCTAGAAAGGGAGGTGTTTTTCAGACTGAGAACATATTAATGGGTCAAGGAATTAGATGCCCCAAAGAAACTGTACAACTAATAAGCAAATCAGGAGACATGAAAAGGTAAAAGGACATGGGAACCCGTTCCTCTACTTAGAGCAGTTTCAGATGTAAAATGTGAACATGAACACATCTAACAAACTGAGGGGAAGAGATGTCAAATGCAGGAGTCAACCTAAAAACAAAATAATGAGAGGATCTATCTGGAATTCCCATTGCTCTTGGAAGTATCTATTGCTACCCAAATATCCTACTTTCTGAGCAGTCAGAAATTGTAATCTGGACTGATGATATCCTGATTATTAAGTTGACTAAGGATAAAACTACAGAATGACCTCTACAAGTTCTGCATCAACTCAATATATCATATTATCAAATGGAAAAAAGGAAAATTATAATTTCCTGCGTCATTCTCTTAAGCTACCATATCGATACATCCAGTATTTTCCCTGGTCTAAATAAAGTGCAGACAATTGGTAATGTGCTATGTCAAAACAAAGAACATGAACTTCAAGTCTTCCTATAGCTACTTAATTTTTAATAAGATTTTCTTCCAAAAAAGGTAATCGTTGCTAAACAACTTCATCATTTACTGGGAAAAAAAGACATTCCATGAAGTTTAACTCACTGCCATGAAAATGTTTTCTGGAATGTCAAGCAGTTACTGACTTTGGGTCTGTGCTAGTACATCGTGACAAATATAGAGCACTATTTCCTACCACTAACAGTTCAGTTCACCTTATGGTGCTGAAGCTGGCTGAACCAGATGGCACTAAAGCACAAACTGCTTACAACCCAAGAACAGTGTCATCTATGGGATGAAACTATGCAACAAGTGGTAAATGAACCCAGTAGTCCCTAATTTTACCTACTACCTATTTGGCTTTGTCTCCACATTGTTCATTTTGATATCACTTCAAGGATACATTTCTGAATACAAACCCTTCCCTTGAATTCTAATACAGCCTTAAAGAGCAATTTAAGCCTTAAATAGCTATACCCATTTCCTGCCACTCCAGATCCAGAGCAGGTCTTGCCAACTCCCTAGGAAGCTCGAATGGCCAAATAGATTCTTGAGGTCCTTCAAATTAATTAAGTCTCATTTCAAATAAAACATGGCTAAGATTTTCAATCACTCTGTTTCTTATACTGGACAAGGGGTAGTGGCAAGAAAGGTAATGGAAACTGCCTTAAATTATTTATATTCTTTGCAAATTGTCACAGATATTATTTTTCCTATAAAAGAAGTCCTTTGTGAAGAAAGTTTGCTATCATTCAAGAAGGTTGTCATCATGTATCTTGGACCTGATGTAAAATACACATGGAGTTACTTTTCCCGAAAAGTACAGGCCGGAGCCTAGTTTTAATGGTGCTGCATTGATTGTATTATAAGGAATCTTAAGCCACATTATTCAGAATAACCTGGCAAAAAAACTTATTGAATGGAAAGTAACCACAATATTCTGCTCAAGAGATCATACTGATTTTTCAGAATCACTTCAAGGTAAAACTTTCTTGGCTGTGTTAAGCATTTTTAAGTTTTCTTCATTTCACTTTGAATGTGTTACTATAATCACAGTTGCACGTTATTTTTATGTTGATCTATGAAAATACCATACTGACAATAAGCCTTCATTTATCTTAAACTAGTTAGGCATTCATAGATCAGAATTTTATACAAATTATCATCACAACATTTCACCTTCAAGGAAGGAATCAAACTAGAAAAGAAAATTAATTATGGTTATAGTAAGAACTTTCTAAAGTAAATTATAGAGTAGATTGCCAGTAAGGTCTTCCAAACATATCTTATTTCTATTATACTTTAAGATTTAGCAATAACAAAACATGTGGCATACACAGCAAGACCAGATTAACAGGTTACCCTGACATTAGACCTGCCAATTAGACCTGAAAAGATATTGGAATATAGGCCCAGCTGAGAACACTGTATGAAAGGATTGAATAAACATGATTTGGAAAAACAGTAAAGAAGATAAAGTATCAGAGTATGGAAAAGAAATGGGCTGAGTTTTGATTACAAAAAAATAATAGTAATAATATTTAAAAGTCCTCAGGCCTCCCTGGTGGCTCAAGGGTTAAGATGAAACCTATGAAGCTATATGCAGCCACTGCAACACGAGTTCGATTTCCGGCCAGCCAGCGAGAAACCCACGTGGCGCAGCAGACCTCTCCTGACTCACCAGCTGCTCCCCTCAGTGGTGTACTTTGGTCAATCTGCCTGTTCAGTCCCCCACTCTGTCTCTGGTGAATCCTCTCACCCCTTGTGCCTCTGGCCTGCACCCCAGCTCTTGTATGCATAAATAAATAAATCTTTAAAAAAAATAAAGTCAATGCAAACAAACAAACAAAATATTTGAAAGTCCTATAGTAGAAAGTTGGCCCCTAAGACATATTGATATAGGCTGAAGGTCTCAGTTACGGGAATGAGGCTCAGAGGAAAAAAAAGAAGGTAAAGGGTGGTGGGACAGTACTAAGCAGTCAACTAGATAAAGAGATCCCAGAATACAGTCAAAAATAGAAGCACACTCCTTTGGAAAAAAGGCATATGAAGCAAGGAGAGTGAGCGAGCTCTGGAGTCTGCCACACAGCACACTAGCCTTATGTAATCAATAGTTACCTCAAACATCTAGGGCAATAGCTGGCATAATACGACTTTTAAAACATTTTTTTTAAATCAAGGCCAAGGTCTGAGTGCCGGGTCACGGTACGCTCACCAATTTAAGAAATATTAAAAACTCTATAAAAGACTGGGTGGCAAAACTTGGAAGCACAGAGTAGAGGAAGTATCAGGGGCCCAAAGTTGAGGACCCACTGATACGGCAAACATACTAAAAATCAAGTATCACAATAACCTTCCCTCTTCACATCTATGTTTAAGAGTAAAGACAAGTTTAAGGGAAGATGGAAATATAATTTCAGTAGGAGTTCCAAGTATGTCTTGTTATTGGAACAATGGAGACTCTGTCGACATAATTAACTATTTCTCATTCTTCTTACCAAGGTCAAAATTTGTTCTATTCACAAACCAGAAATCTTGTTAGTCAGGTGTTCTGAGCATAGAATGATTTTACAAAGCCAAGGAATTAAAATTTTTTTCACATGTTGCTAAATTAAAATTCAGTTTTTAATTATATAACTATATATAAGTTTTCTTGCTTCTCAGATAATATCCCCTTATGCTTCCATTTGCCTCCTATTCACTTATTTCTTTCTTTCCTCCTTGTACTATTGCTTCTACCCCAAGACCCCCCAAAAGAGCTACTCTAAATCACAATATCGTTTTCTCAAAGTCCTCACCTTTATTGATCTCCTTGTTTCCAATAACCAACCTTTCCTGTATTTCCCTGGGAAGAGATTACACTAGCTCTCTTCCTTCCTTCCAATACCAATTCATTCTACTTGGTGGGATTTCCTGAGCTTTTCAACAGAGCACTCTTTTTTCATATCTTTTGTTCCTATGACCGCACCCATTCTCAGAGATTTGCAAGCATAACTTAGAGTCAACAGAGATTAACAGTAACTCTTTGTAACACTGGCCTATTTACAAACTCTTGTACAAATTCTTCAAAGTTGGTAATCAAAACCTGAACAAATTAATTACCTGTAAACCAGGACTGGGAGAAGTTGGGAAACTGCAACCAGAGAACACCCTGATAAAGCTGGAGCGCATAATAGGCTATTCTACTAGCGAAAGTGTAAATGAGAAGGATCCACTCAACAGAAAATGTGAAAGAAGAAAGAAATCCCCTGAATAATCTTAATCATAGCCTTTCTTTAATTTCTAGCTTCACACCATTGTGATCAGAGAAGATGCTAGATATAATTTCTAATTTTATATATATATTTTTGAGATATGATTTTTGCCCTAGCATATGATCTATCTTCAAAAATGTTCTCTGATGACTTGGGAAAAATGTGTATTCTTTTCTTTTGGGGTAGAAGACTCTATACTGTCTATTAAGTTTATCCGATTCAATGTTTCATTTAAGGTCATAACTTTCTGTCTGGGTGATCAATCACTTTGGAAGGTATGTGTTGAAATCTTCAACTATTTTGTTGTTGTTGTTGCTATCAGTGTGTTGCTTTTGGTCTGTTAATAGTTCTTTTATATAATTAAATGCCCCTGTGTGTCAGGTGCATAAATATTAATAACAATGATAGCTCAATGATAAATTGCTCCCTTGATCACTACAGAGTGTCCATCTTTGTTCCTCATGACCTTTTTTGTCTGAAAGTCTAATTTATCAGATATGAGAATGGAAGCTTCTGTTTTTTTCTCTGTGTTACTGGCTTGATCCAAAGACTATCATTTAAACAGGCAATATAAACCTTAAAAGCAATTATTGAAGTTAGGTAATAATGCTGATACAATAGCTATCGACATAGAATGTTCTATCTAACTAAAGTGCTCTTAGAGGATAGCATTGAAATAAAAGCGTTTTCATACTGATAGAGTATGAGGATTTAACATCACCAGATCCTTTCCAACGCAACTTCTAAGGAATATACTTTAGAAAGAAAGAAATTAAACCTGGAAGGGATGGGAATGGTGAGAAAATTAAATAATTTACATATAAATGAATCTAACTAAGGAAACATTAATGTGCAAGAATGATGATGATGATGATGATGACAATGATAAAGAAAAAGGAAGAGGAGGAGGCAGCAGTAAGATCTCCTTCGAGAAAGAACCTGATGTGTGGTTACATCAGCAAGATGGCAAAATAAGAAACCACAGACCCTCCTTTTGTCCCTGGGGAACACAGATTCAATACATAGTTTAATTCCCTTTGTGAGAAATCCAAGGAAAGGATAAGAGACTCCTATATCCCAGGTGACCCAGGTAAACATGAAACTAGTCCCATAAAAGCCATTAAGAAAATTTTTTGCACTCACTTGCCATAATCCCTCCCTCTCCCTGAGAGAAAAGCCCCAGCTCCGGCTTCACCCTGAGAAGAACAAAACATATGTCCATTGTGCAGACTTTATGAGAGGCTCCTTGAAGGGCTGGTTTCTGTCTTGCCAGATTTTAAGTACTAACAACAACAACAAAAGAAAGGTTTCAGACTGTGGACTGCTAAGAACAAAGGTGAGAACTGGATTAACATACACTGACTCACCATAGTCTTTCTCCCTGGTTCACTGCAGAACTCAGGGGAGAAAACCCCTAATTCCTTGCTTCTCTCTGGGAGGGGGAGAGAGGAGAGAAAGAGAATGGGTACTGTTTTCCAGATTTTCAGGGGTCTGACCAAAGAATTGGTTTCTGTCTCTCTGTTTCAGAGCTGTTAGAGGACCGAACATGCTCTAGATGCCTGAGGGCACTGAAAACAAAAGAGAACTGGACATCATGCCACTATCCCAGAGGATCCACCATAGAGGAATTGGCCTCTCACACAGGGAAAGAGAAGGGTGGAGCATGTATCCAATGCTCTGCTCTACAGGAAGCTGCTCAGGGGTCTAGTTTCTGTCTCTAAGTACTGACATGCTACAACAATCACTGAAAGTCTAGGGGCACCGGAGAGCAAAAGGGAGGTTAAGTTTGCAGTACCTCTGGAAAACTTACAGTACTTCAGATAGACACCAGAGGGAGCAAGAGATTATGCACTCCTGAAAAAAGAAACTGGCAAATTCCTGTTTCGTTTCCCCTCAACTCCTGAGAGGATGCAACCACCAAAACATTTGAGAGGCCCCTAGCATCTATAGCCAAGATGATTGGTACAAAGATCTTTCCCTATAGGAAGCCACACCATTAAGCGTGGGAAAGGTGACTGTTTGAAATTCATGGATTCCAACACAAAGTTACAGGCACATGAAGAAACAGGGAAGCATGGTCCAATCAAAGGAACAAAATTCATCTTCAGAAACTAACTGCAACCAAAATCAAGGTGGTTTTTTGCATTGGTGGGGCATCCAAGGTCAGAAGGCAAAAGCAGAGGCAGCAACTTGTCCCCCCTGCTTAGCCTCCTCCTGACCTTCACTGGTTGCTCCTTTGCCCTGCACTTTCTGTAAACATGACTACTCTTTACTGGGCTCTGCTGAGGGGATGGTGGCAGAACGAACCTCTGAGTCAGTACTTTGGGCCATGGCTGGGCATTTGCTGTGATGTGTTGATTTGATGCGGGAGCGGGGGGAGGGCGGGGGGAGAGGGAATGTGCTGCTACCTGCTTTCCATTATTTTTGACAAACAGGTGCTATCTCCTATTCTCCTGATCAAGTGAACCTGCTACAGAGGAAACTGGGGGAGAACAGAAACACCTTGGTTTTGTTTTTCATCCAGTTTATGAAACTTTTCTTTATGACATCAGACTGGGTCTGGAACCTTTCTCTTGCAAGATTTTAAACATTTTGAATATTCCCATTGTGCATGTATTCTCTGCTTTTATCAATTTGATCCCAAACAATTTTATCTGTGTGCAGACAGACTCCATCCTCTCAAACCTTACTTCTCGAAGCTGCCTTTAAACTATTGGTGATTGCCCCTGTAGCTTTAGTTCCAGGAACCCTCATTAAAAAGTTTAGCCATAAAAACCTGCATATGAATAAAACAAGCAACACTAATCACTATCAGAAAGGAAAAGTGATCTGCATTTTGTGATTGCCATTTTTCTGTGATGGATTTAGCTTCTGTATTTCCTTATTTTTTTTTAATTATCAAAGGTAATTTGGAAACAGTTCATTTGTATGTACTATCTTCTCAAATTAATACTCAGTACTCTAGGAGGTGAAATCAGTCCATTCAACCTGTCCTAATTTCATAAGAAAATATGTGAAATGGATGTCCTCCTAGAAAATCCTAATTATATTTCATTGAATAACAAGGAACTCAGGATAATCTATTATATTTGCTTCTTGTCAACCCTGAAATGCCTTGGGAGAAGATTTTGTCCTTGTCCACAGTGCTGTTTCTGAAAAGTAATAGAACTTTGTCTTTTCCTGTCAAGTCTCTGGGAGATGCCGTTAATATAAATGATGACAGATGAGCCTACATCACTGACATCACTCTTCTGTAGTATCTTGAAGTGTTTCTTCTATACTATTTTTGACGATGATCTATCTCTTCCATGGGAAACATGCTGATGAACTGCACAGAACTTTCAAACACAGCCCAAATGTGCAATGATTTCTGTAATGCACTATGCATTCAGAGACACTGATGTTATCAAATCTGTCAGATCTCTTGGTTGTGACAATTAAGCTGATTGCAAACTATTAAATATGGATAGAGCAAAGATCTGTTTTGGAGAAATTCTTGCCCATTCTTATTACATAGCACCCTTTACTACCCTGAACCATGCGACTTTCAACACATTTTTCTAATATATCTGTTCTGTACGGAAATCCTTTTTTCATTCTCCTGATAAGAGAATGGATAAAGTCTATCAGGTGGTGTACTCTCTAACTGCTTTTCATTTTGTCATTTGCGAAATAAGTGAGGAATAATTCTACCTTATCTTTTTTAATTTAAAGAGGAAGACTTGGTTTTAGATTAATTTGTTGTATTGTGTTTTAATTATCTGAAGCTTTCATTACTTCCTCAACTGTAGTATTAAATTGTCAACAGATGTGAGTTAATGCATGCAAGACATTTAAAATGACCGGCTCTGGGATCCTTTTCCCTAAAGGAATAAGTTGTCATTTCTTACCATAACTGTTGCCCTTGGACATCATATGCTGGACTTTTCATTTGGCTTGGCTACGATTTTAATGTAGGCCACTTCTACATGAATTTTTGTAAATACTTGTGTTCAGAACAAAGAATAAATTCCAAAGCAGTGCTTTTGAGATATACGTGGATCCAAAAGAATACAACAAAGGCTAATTTTAAAAGTTCTGTTGCTTTAAAAGAAACTTGATAAATAGGGTAGGAGTGAGGAAACCAAGTGGAATTTGAAATTCATGGTTTCTTGTGCTCTGCAATAGTAGGAGGAAAGGAAAAACAAAGAAGTTTTCCACACCATCACAAGAGTGTGCCCTTCTCCCTTTATCAGAATCCTTATATCTATCTCTCACCTTGTGATTTTGCAACAATGAGTCTGATCAATATGCATTAAGGCAAAGCAATTACCAAAAAAATGAATATAAATATTTTCAAAACAAGAAATTACTTGAGAAAGAATTCTAAACAAGCACCATGAAAATGATCCATGAGCTCAGAGAAACTATGAAGGTATTGAATGAGAATATCAACAACGACACAATATAAAGAAGAACCAAGCAGAAATATTGGGAGTAAAGTATATAATAACTGAACTGTAAAATTCACTAGAGTGGTTCAAAAACAGACTTGCTCAGATAAATCAATGAACTCAAAAACAGATCATTTTGAATTATCTAGTAAGAGGAACAAAAGGAAAAAGAATGAAGAAAACAAAAGTGACTTATGAAAATAAATCAAGGGCACTAGTATATACTTAGGAGTCTCAGAAGGAAAATAGAGAGAGAATACAAGGGTGAAACATGAAGAAAGAATGGCTAAAAACTTACCAAATCTGTAGGAAGAAATGGGCATCCAGATTCAAAAAAAAGTCTAACTAGAATTAACCCATAGCTGTCTCCACCCAGACACGTTATAATTAAAATGTCAAAATCTAAGACAAAGGAAAACTTAAAAGCATCATACAAAGGGGCCTCTATAAGACTCTGAATGTACAAAGGGGCCTCTATAAGACTATGAACATATTTCTTAGCAGTACCTTGCAGACCAGAAGGGAATGGGATGCTATATTAAAAGTGATTGGGGGGGGGCACCAAGAATGCAATATCTGACAAGGGGATATAAAGAATTTCCCAAATAAACAAAAATTAAGGAAGCTCATCACACCAAGACCTGCCTTTTAAGAAATGATAAAGTGAGCTCTTCAAGTTGAAACAAAAGAACACAAAAGAAAACATTATGAAAGAATAAAGCTTACTGATAAATATACAGAGAAATAAAGGACACTGTAATATTATTATAGTAGTGTATAAAACACTTTGAACACTAATATTTAATTTAAAAAACAAAAGTATATAAAATAACAAAAACTATAAAACCATAAAAATATGCTAATGTATAAATAACATGGAAACACATAATTTGTGACATCAAGAACATAAAGTATGGTGGGTAAAATTAAAGAGTAGAAAGTTTGTACACAACTGAAGCTATGTATTTATCAGCTTAAAATAGATTGTTTTAACTATCTAAGACATTGTATGTAAGTCCTATAGTAACAACACAGAGAAAATACTAATAGAAGATAGAATAAAAGAAAAACAAATCAATACATGTCAAAAAATCAAGCAAACATAAGGGAAGAGAGGGAGGAAAAGGAGAAGAGACAAGAAAATCTAGAAGACATACAGAAAACAACAAAATGGCAATAGTGAGTCCCTTCCAATCAGTAATTAAACTTAAATGAATTAAATGCACCCAATCAAATACAAAGTGAATAATAAAATACTGTCTACAATGGACTCCATTTAGAATTAAATGCACACATATGCTAATATAGAAAGATGGAAAATGTTATTTCATGTAAATGGTAACCAAAAGAGAACATGAGTTACTGTACTTGTATCAGACAAAATAGATTTAAATCAAAGTCACAAGAGAAAAAGAAAGATATTATACAATGATGAAAGGATCATTCACCAGGGAGATACAACAATTATAAACATATGTGCACTGAACATCAAAACACACAAACAATTGAATATTGACAGAACTGAAGGGAGAAATAGAAAATCCACACAATAATAATAGATTTTAACAATGCAATTTCAGTAATGGGTAGAACAACCAACTAGAAGATCAATAAGGCAAAATGACTTAACAAACACAGACACTCCATTCAACAGTAACAGAATAGACACTCTCAATTCACATGGAACATTCTCCAGGATAGATCACATATTTGGTCATAAAATAAGACTTGTAAATTTAAGAAGTTTGAAATCATCTAAAGCATGGCAAGGAAAACAGACAAATGACTATCAGGTATATAAAAGTATGTTCATCATCACTAATCATTAGGGAAATGCATATTAAAGCAACAATGAGATACCACTAACCATGTTAGAAAGGTCAATAGCAAAAACACTGACAATACCAAATGCTCATAAAGATATGCAGCAACACCAACTCTTATACATTGCTGGTGAGAATGCAAGAGGTACAGATATTTTGGAAGACAATTTGGTGATTATGTATAAAACTAAATGCACTCTTGTCATCACATACCTTTCTATTTATCCAAAAATGTTAAAAACTTACATCTATACAAAAACCTGCACATGATGAGACTCAACAACAACAAAGAAAATAATCCAGTCAAAAAATGGGCAGAAGAGCTAAAAAGAAACTTCTCTGAAGAGGAAATGCAAATGGCCAACAGGCATATGAAAAAATGTTCAACATCACTTGTCATCAGGGAAATGCAAATCAAAACTACCATGAGATACCATCTTACACCAGTGAGAATGGCACATATTAAAAAAACTAGCAACAACAAATGTTGGCGAGGATGTGGAGAAAAAGGAACTCTTCTGCACTGTTGGTGGGAGTGCAAACTGGTCCAACCACTATGGAGAGCTGTGTGGAGATTCCTCAACCTACTAAACATAGAGCTTCCATATGATCCAGCAATTCCATTCCTAGGTATTTACCCAAAGGACACAGAAACATCAATTCCAAAGAACACCTGCACCCCTATGTTTATAGCAGCACTGTTTACAATAGCTAAGCTTTGGAAACAGCCCAAATGCGCAAAAATAGATGACTGGATCAAGAAGATGTGGTACATATATACCATGGAATATTACTCAGCATTCAAAAAAGATAAACACATGCAATTTGCAGCAACATGGATGGCGCTGGAAGGGATCACGCTCAGTGAAATAAGCCAGAAAGAGAAAGAAAAATACCGGATGGTCTCACTCATAGCAGGAATCTAGAAAACTTAAATAAGGGACCAGGAAAATGAATAACTATAAGAAAGTGAAAATCAAAATCAACAAAAAAACTATGAACCAGAGACACTCTATGGGGGATGGGGGCCGGGGAGGGGAGGGATCGGGGTCAAAACAAGGGGGTTGCAATTGTATGGGGAATATAAAAATAAAATTTATTTAAAAAAATAAATAAATAAATTGAATAAATCTAAGAAAATTTAAGATATAATGAAGAAGTGGGCGGAGCAACATGGCGGCGAGGAGACGCTGTGAGTAAGATCTCCCATTAAAAAAAGTTAATAGGGAGGAAAAGCGGCAGGTCCCAGTGAGAACTGGGACACGGAAGATAAACGGATGACTCCAGCAAACTGCCCAAAGAAGAAAGTTGCCATAAAAGAGGACCAGAAGGGAGGGAAGCGCAGACCTGCTCCCCTCCCCCACCCACAAAGTCGGCACTCTCCAACCAGCAGAGAGGAGGGAAAAAACAAACCAAAATGGCCAACAAGAACAAAGGACGCAGCAAGCGGGGCTGTGAGTGGAAAGGAACTATTGCAGCCACCACACCCCGTGAACGGGAGCTGTTGAGAACCCTGCAGGATCCCCACAGAGGTGAGCTCCAGGCGCCATTAAAGAGAGCCCCGCCCCCCAGGAGGAGGCCAGCACCAGCACACAGCCCAGGCCCCCCGGTTAGCTTGCACAGAAAGCGGTGCGCTGGAAAACCAGACACGGATCGGGATTGCGCGGAAAAGCGGCGCGGTTGAAAAGCAAACGCGGATCCGGATCGGATCGCAGCTGCCCAGGTCCCCGTGCCTGCGACCTAGGCTTGCAGGGAGACCGCGGAGGCCCTCCCTGAGTGAGCAGGAACCAGGCGCCCAGGCAGGGGAGCGGGATTCAAAAGGCGCCATTCCCGCGCCACTGATCTGGGCTACAGCCCTCATCCTGGAACTGAGGGCTTTGGAACTGAGACCCGAGGCACGAAATTAGGGGCATGGGTACCCCACGACGGTGGGGCACAAGGCAGACACAGCACCCCAAAGCCGTTGAGGTGTACCCTACCATCCCCACTCTGCTCCCTGTCCCACTGGGTGGAAAATCAGCTCCCCAAGGGCTCTAGGAGAGATCTCTGGCGCCACCTAGCGACTTGAAGCCAGCACAGGCTCCTGAAGGAGCTAGTGGCCAGCTGGGGAGTTAGCCCACACCGGGCCCCTTCCGAACAAGTAGTCTGAGCCCACAGGGAGAGCAAGCACCCACAGCCGGGGCAGACCAGGCGCGCAGAAGAGTGTGCCTGAGACCGGACGCGCAGGGAGTGTGTCCCACATCACCATTATAGAACAGGGACATTTCTTCAGTAAAGACTACCTGCAGAAGGCTTCCTCAGGAGCCAGAGGTGAGCGGGGGAAGTTCGCCCACGCCAGACCCCCTCTGGCCTGCAGTCCAAGCCCAGAGGGGGAGCAGGAACCCACCGCCGGGGCAGACCAGGCGCACAGGGGAGTGTGTCCCCACATCGGCATTTTAGAACAGGGACCTTTCTCCAGTAAAGACTGCTTGAAACTGACAGATGACTCCTGGAGGAACCAGAGGGGAGCAGAGAAACCCACCCAAGATGCCGGCCAGTCCCAACAACACAGTGTCCCAACGCATACGGCAAATTAGAAAACAGACAGTAGGGAGGAGAAGAACCACATACAACCTAGCAACTCTCCAGAGAAAAAGCACACCACAAAAAGAAAACCAGCCCCCAGATTGCAACGACAGTAACTTGGAAGAACTTCTGAGCCTTCCAGAAAGAGAATTTAAAATTGCCATGATTAAAAAACTGACAGAAGTCATAAAGGAAAACAATGATAAGGGAAAAATAATCAACGATCAGAAGAATGAAATCGAGTCCCTAAAGAGGGAAGTAAAAGAAATGCAGGAGATCAAAGAATTAATGGAAGAACTAAAGAATTCTGGGAAAAGCAATGAAAGCAGAATTAATGAAATGGAAGAACGAATAAGTACTCTTGAAGACACAGAAATAAAAAGAACCAAAACAGAAAAGGAAAGAGAAGTACGAAGGAAAAAGAATGAAGAAAGACTTCGGGAACTATCTGACTCCATGAGGAAAGGAAATATAAGAGTTATAGGAATACCAGAAGAAGAGGAGAGAGAAGTAGGAACAGAGAAAATATTCAAAGAGATAATTGAAGAGAACTTCCCAAATGTGAAGGAGCTGAAAATTGATATACAAGAAGCAAGAAGAACACCAAACTTCCACGACGAAAGGAAAAATACAGCAAGACACATAATAGTAAAGCTCCCAAGAATCCAGGACAAGGAAAAAATAATGAAGCTGGCAAGAGGGAAGAAACAGATAACATTCAAAGGAAAGCCAATCAGGTTGACATCAGACTTCTCCAAAGAAACACTACGGGCAAGGAGAGAGTAGAGGGACATAGTCAACAGACTCCAAGAAAACAGATGCCAACCAAGAATACTCTATCCTGCAAAGCTCTCCTTCCTCTTTGAAGAAAGAATATGGACCTTCCCAGACAAAGAGAAACTCCGGAATTTCATTGCAACTAAACCCCCACTCCAAAAAATACTACAAGGAGTCCTAAAGCCAGAACCTCAGAGGGACGAATAACAATGAAAGAAGGCCAAAAAAAAAAAAAGTTATTAAAAGAATAAATAAATAAAATCAAAGGAAAGACAAACACAATGGCAAATACAGATGTTAACATATCAATATTAATTCTAAATGTAAATGGACTAAACTCTTCAATAAAAAGACACAGAGTTGCAGTCTGGAATAAGAAACAAAACCCAAACTTTTGCTGTCTCCAGGAAACACATTTAGCTACAAAAGATAAAAATAGGCTCAAATTTAAAGGATGGAAAACAATCCTACAAGCAAATGGACCAAAAAAGGAAGCAGGAACAGCTATACTTATATCAGATAAAACAGATTTCAAACTCAAAAAGATAAAAAGAGACCCCAATGGTTACTACATTATGATCAAGGGGACAATGCTTCAAGAAGAAATAACACTCATTAACATATACTCACCAAATGAAGGAGCACCAAAATATATCAGACAACTGTTGTCCTCTCTGAAAACAGACATCAGAGAAAACACATACGTAGTGGGAGACTTCAACACACCACTATCAACAATGGATAGATCAACAAGACAAAAAATAAGTAAAGAAACCAAAGCTCTAATTAAGGACCTAGAGCAATTGGGCTTAACAGACATCTATAGAACACTAAACCCCAAAAAAACGGAGTACACATTTTTCTCAAGTGCACACGGATCATTCTCCAGGATCGATCACATACTGGGGCACAAGACAAACATCAACAGATACACCAAGATTGAAATCATATCAACCATCTTTTCTGACCATGAAGGCATCAAACTAGAAATAAACCATAAAAAGAAGGCAAGGAACTTTCCTACCTCATGGAGATTAAAAACCACACTACTGGAAGACCACTGGACAAATGAGGAGATCAAAGAAGAAATTAAAAATTTTTTTGAATTGAACGACAAGGAAGACACCAATATCCTAAATGTATGGGATGCAGCAAAAGCAGTAATAAGAGGAAAATATATAGCAATAGAAGCTCACATCAAGAAACAAGAAAGAACTCAAAGAAACAACCTAATCTCGAAGCTCAAAGATCTAGAAAAAGAACAACAAAAAAACCCCAAAACCAGTAGAAGAAAAGAAATAATAAAAACCAAAGCAGAAATAAATGAAATTGAAACTAAAAAAACAATCCAAAAGATCAATGAAACCAAGAGCTGGTTCTTTGAAAAAATCAATAAAATAGACAAACCCCTAGCCAGGCTAACAAAGGAAAAAAGGGAGAAAGCACAAATAAACAGGATCATCAATGAAAGAGGAGAAATCACAACGGACACAGCAGAAATCAAAAGAATAATCAGTAACTACTATGAACAGTTATATGGAAACAAGTTTAACAATCTAGAGGAGATGGACATATTACTACAACTCTACAATCACCCAAAGCTAGATAAAGAAGAAATAGAACACCTAAACAGACCAATTACAATTAGCGAAATTGAAATGGTAATCAAAAACCTCCCCAAAAACAAAAGCCCAGGACCTGATGGATTTACAAATGAATTCTACCAAACATTCAGAGACGAATTAGTGCCTATCCTTCACAAACTCTTCCAAAAAATTGAGAAGGAAGGGACAATACCAAACACGTTTTATGAAGCCAACATTACACTAATACCAAAACCGAACAAGGACAACACAAAAAAGGAAAACTACAGGCCAATCTCCCTAATGAACACTGATGCAAAAATCCTCAATAAAATTTTAGCCATCAGAATCCAACAATGTATCCATAAGATAATTCACCACGACCAAGTAGGATTCATTCCAGGGACACAAGGATGGTTTAACATCCGAAAATCAATCAACGTTATCCAACACATCAACAAAAAGAAATATAAAAACCATATGATAATATCAATAGATGCTGAGAAAGCTTTCGACAAAGTGCAACACCCATTCATGATAAAAGCCCTTGAAATTCTTGGGATACAAGGAACATACCTTAACATCATAAAGGCCATGTATGACAAGCCAACAGCCAGTATCATTCTCAATGGTGAAAAGCTGAAAGCATTCCCATTAAGATCTGGAACAAGACAAGGATGTCCACTCTCACCACTGCTTTTCAATATAATACTGGAAGTCCTAGCCAGGGCAATAAGACAAGAGAAAGACATCCAAGGAATCCAAATAGGAAAAGAAGAAGTCAAACTATCACTATTTGCAGACGATATGATATTATACATAGAGAACCCCAAAAACTCCACAGAAAAGCTAATTCAACTAATCAATCAGTTCAGTAAAGTGGCAGGATACAAAATCAACACGCAAAAGTCAGTAGCCTTCCTACACACAAACAATAAATCTGAAGAAGAAGAAATCAAAAAACCCATCCCTTTCTTTATTGAAACAAAAAAAAATCAAATATTTGGGAATAAATCTAACAAAAGAGGTAAAGGACCTATACAAAGAAAACTATAAAACACTGTTAAAAGAAATAGAAGAAGACACAAAGAAATGGAGAGACATCCCCTGCTCATGGATTGGAAGAATAAACATTATTAAAATGGCCATCCTTCCAAAAGCAATATACAGATTCAATGCTATTCCAATCAAAATTTCAATGTCATTCTTCAAAGAAATAGAACAATTATTGATGAAATTCATATGGAATCACAAAAAACCCCGAATAGCCAAAGCTCTCCTGAAAAAAAAAGAAGGGAATGGAGGCATCACACTCCCAGACTTCAAACTCTACTACAAAGCCATAATCATCAAAACTGCATGGTATTGGAACAAGAACAGACATACAGACCAATGGAATCGAATAGAAAATCCAGAAATAAACCCACAGATTTATGGTCAACTAATCTTTGACAAAGGAGCAAAGACTATGCATTGGAGCAAAGAAAGTTTGTTCAATAAATGGTGCTGGGAAAACTAGGTCGCTACATGCAAAAGAATGAAGCTTGACCACTACCTCACACCATACACAAAAATCAACTCAAAATGGATTAAAGAACTAGACATAAGACCTGAAACCATAAAATACATAGAAGGAAATATAGGCGAAACACTACGTGATTTGCACATCAAAGACATCTTTACAGACACATCACCCAAAGCAGTGATAGTGAAGGCAAAGATAAACAGCTGGGACTACATCAAATTAAAGAGCTTCTGCACAGCAAAAGAGACAATAACAAAAACAAAGAGAAACCCCACCAACTGGGAGAACATTTTTGCACACAACACTAATGATAAAGGACTGATCACAAAAATCTGCAAAGAGCTGATGAGACTCAACAACAACAAAGAAAATAATCCAGTCAAAAAATGGGCAGAAGAGCTAAAAAGAAACTTCTCTGAAGAGGAAATGCAAATGGCCAACAGGCATATGAAAAAATGTTCAACATCACTTGTCATCAGGGAAATGCAAATCAAAACTACCATGAGATACCATCTTACACCAGTGAGAATGGCACATATTAAAAAAACTAGCAACAACAAATGTTGGCGAGGGTGTGGAGAAAAAGGAACTCTCCTGCACTGTTGGTGGGAGTGCAAACTGGTCCAACCACTGTGGAAAGCTGTGTGGAGATTTCTGGACCTACTAAACATAGAGCTTCCATATGATCCAGCAATTCCACTCCTAGGTATTTACGCAAAGAACACAGAAACATCAATTCCAAAGAACACCTGCACCCCTATGTTTATAGCAGCACTGTTTACAATAGCTAAGCTTTGGAAACAACCCAAATGCCCAAAAATAGATGACTGGATCAAGAAGATGTGGTACATATATACCATGGAATATTACTCAGCATTCAAAAAAGATAAACACATGCAATTTGCAGCAACATGGATGGCGCTGGAAGGGATCATGCTCAGTGAAATAAGCCAAAAAGAAAAAGAAAAATACCGGATGGTCTCACTCATAGCAGGAATCTAGAAAACTTAAATAAGGGACCAGGAAAATGAATAACTATAAGAAAGTGAAAATCAAAATCAACAAAAAACTATGAACCAGAGACACTTTTAGGGGGGCGGGGGCGGGAGGGGAGGGATTGGGGTCAGAATGGGGGGGCTGCAATTGTATGGGGAATATAACAATAAAATTTATTATCTAATAAAAAAAAGTTTCAGCTCTTGAATTGGTAAGAGTGGGGAGATATACTCAGATAATATTCGTTATTATTATCATCACTTTTTATCTATCAAATAAATTCTGAATCCTCAATAATCATTTATAATGTCTCACAATTTAATCTCAGTCTACCTGTCCAATCCCACTGCTCACAGTTCCTATAATTATATCAATGTGATTCAATCAAAATTTAAACTGTGGCTTTCTCTAAAGAAAACATGTACTTTCATCCTTCCATACCTTGTTCTCATACTTTAGTACCTATTCTTTCCATAAACCTTTACTAATCATAACCCAGATATTCCTCAGTGTTACAAAACCTTAAGGGCTTGAGATCCAATTCCAGAACCACAATGGTGATGCAGAAGTCAGCATCAGTTAAGTAATCAAATCCTTAAACAGGTATTTCTACCCATTAATAAACTTTATTTTTAACCCAAATAAGTTTCTCTGTAGCTTGTTCTTCCTGGAATAGTTTTTAATTGCTTAAAGTCATAAAGAACAAGTTTAATATTTTATATGACGGTCTATTAAATATCCAAACAAGTAAGAGCAGAATCAGAAGTTTCAATTTTTATAATACATTCCTGGTACTGCTTAGACGCTCTAAACTTCAAGATTCTCCTTTCTAATTTGCACCTCTTGGTGTGTTTCTCCAGAATTGATCACAGTACCTAAATCCCCTGGCTTTAAATGCATAATCCTGGGTCAAGTGATTTCATCATTCTCTTTCACCCCTATAAATCATAACCTCCTTGAAGTGTATAATAATAAAGAATTACAGGTTTGTTGAGCATTTTAATCATCTGCTCTTCACCCCATAAGTGAAGGAGGGAACCCCTGGCCTAGAGTTAGGGGGATGGTCAAACACACAATAACCGAAACTAAGATAGACAGCGGTTTATTAATCACATGTACTCACAAGCCAGGAGAAGAGGACACTACATACCATACACGGTCACAAGGAGTAGAGGGTGGAGGAGACCACAGGGAAACATAGTGAACAACTAGGGGGCTGTGGGGAGCAGGCATTGTAGTATCACGAGGGAAGGGTGTGCACTCTGGTTCCTATAGAATAATGTGACTGGTGTAGTTGGATAATTCCATGTGCTGGCAGGGAACTCACACACACTACTCAGGATAAGTAGAGGCTGTAATTGGTCCATTTGATAATGAGAATTATTTGGCTTAGGACCTGATCTATCAGAGCAGAGAAATGAACTTGAAATTAGGCCATTTGAGACTCTCCTATCTTTTTTATATATATAATCTTTACATCATTTTTCATTTTTATACAATGTATGCATTTTCATCTTGGTTATATTCGCCATACAATTCCCATCCCCCCAATTTTTCCCTAAGCCCTTCTACCCCCACCCCTGTAGTGTTTCTCTGGTTTATAGTTGCTTGTTGATTTTGATTTTTACTTTATTATAATTAGTCTTTTTCCTGGTCACTTATTTAGGTTTTCTAAATTTCCTCTATAAGTAAGACCATCCAGTATTTGTCTTTTTCTTTCTGGCTTATTTCACTGAGCATGATCCCTTCCAGCTCCATCCATGTTGCTGCAAACTGCATGTGTTTATCTTTTTTGATTACTGAGTAATATTCCATTATGTATATGTTACACATCTTCTTGATCCAGTCATCTATTTTTGGACATTTGGGTTATTTCCATAGCTTAGCTATTGTAAATAGTGCTGCTATAAACATAGGGGTGCAGGTGCTCGTTTGAATTAATGTTTCTGTGTCCTTTGGATAAATACCTAGGAGTGGAATTGCTGGATCAAACGGAAGCTCCATCTTTAGCAGGTTGAGGAATCTCCACACAGCTTCCCACGAGACCCTCCTATCCATTTAGGCATTTTAAACATAGTAACAATTGTCTCTTGGTTTCCATGATTCTCTTTATTAATTATTCATAATTCTTTCTATTGCCCCTTCAGAGGTGACACATCTTTTATTCCTTATGACTTCATTTAATGAATGAAGAATTCATTAGATTCTTGTGTTTCTAAGATTTTCAGTTATTTGAGAATCTTGAATCTGTGGGGTGATATACTTCATAATTTTAAGAAAATTCTCAGCCATGATTTCTTCAAATATTGATAATTCCATTGATATATTGATAATCTCCCTATGAGATTACAATTACATGTCTTAAAGTTTTCAGTATGATTTGTAACTTTCATTTTTTTTCTGCTTACATTCTTAAACTTCAGGCTGGCTATTTTTTATTGACTTTATAAATTCAGTAATTTTGCCTGACTGTGGCCAAATACATCTGAATTCTAATATCAGATGGCCAAATATAATCTGTGGCCTGACTGTGGCCAAATATAATCTGTGGCCAAATACATCTGAATTCTAATATCAGATATCTTCTAACATTCTTTAATGTCCATTTAATGTATTTAATATTTCTGTTGAAATCTTATCTTTTAATCATCATTAATGTGTCCATCTTTGCCTCTGATTTAAAATGATTATTTTTAAGTCCTCACATATAAACTCCAATATCTAGATCATCTCTCTGTTTTTTTTTTTTTATTTATTTTATTTATTTTTGCATACAAGAGCTGGGGCGTAGGGCAGAGGTGTGGGCAGGTGAGGAAGGATTCACAGATACAGAGTGGGGAGCAGAACAGGAAGATTAACTGAAATACACTGCTGAGGGAAGCAGTGGGTGAGACAGGAGAGGCCTGCTGTGCCATATTGGGTCTGCTCCCTGGCTGGTAATCCAACTCATGCTGCGGAGGCTGCAGATAGCTTCACAATGCTGAAAAAGCCTTGTACCGCTAGGAAGGCCTCCCATTGATGTTTTTAATCTCTCAATCACTTGTTCTAAATTTTTCACATGCCTACAAAGTTTCAATTGTGTGTTAAACGTTATAAAGGATTAATTGCAAAGGCTCTGAATTATGTTAACTTCCTATAAAAACCAGATGCCTATGTATTTTTCTGGCAGAAAAGCATGTTGAACTACCTTGATTTTATCAAAAACTGGTTTTTGTGTTTGCTAGGGTTGATCAAGCTCAGTATTTTCTTTACTCCCAAACATTGGTACTTACTCAGATTGTGGATTTTCCAGATTCTCAAAATTAATACAAGCCTAATATAAGCACAGCATCTTACAATTTGTAAAAATTGTCATGTATAGTATCTGATCTAACATACAAGTTCTCTTACTAAAAAAAACTAAAAAAGTATAGTCAATACAAAACATACAAAATTTCTCAAACTTAATCTGATATTCCTTGCCTCAGGAATATTTAAACAAGTCATTCATTTGATACATATTTATTGTGTACCTAGCATATATTTTTCTGAGCATTATATTAAGCACTGGGAATATAAATATGAATAATATATTATGAAGAAGGTAAAAATTTATGATCAAATGTATAAAGGGAGAAGTGAGAAGACTAATAAAAACAATTTTTTTCTGTATCAACATTTTCTGATATTTATTTTGGCTTTAATTTTCAATAGTTACATCTACATTCCAAGAAGACTCTGGGAAGGCCTAAAGTAATAACAAATGTACAAATAAATGTTTCTTGATTTTTTTTAAATTTATTTATGTCCCTTCTATTCACCTTCAGTGCACAGGCTCAACATACATCATACTGTCATGATTTACTGACTCAACCTGCTTCTGGTTATACAGATATCCCATGAAAACACCATGATCAAAAGATAAAAATCAATCCATTAAAGAGCTAAGACATACCAGAATAGATCATGCTTCTTGGAATACATCAGGAATTTGTGCATGGGGAAAGAAATTTGTTGTTTAGTTCTTTGAGGTGTAAATGAATATCTAAATGGCCTTACTAAAACCTGAAGGAACATTTTAGAACTTAAGCCTTATATACAACTGTATCCAGTCATCATAAGTGCTAACTCATTTTGCAGCAGCAGCAGAAGCCAAAAAAAAAAAAAAAAAAAAAAAAACTATAGAAAATACCATATCTAAAAGAAGATGTTCAAAGTAGCTAGTTATAATAGATATTAACATGAGGTTACTTAAAAGTTATCTTTCTAAAAGTGTTTGGGAAGGAAGCCCATCAATGATCTTTGAGTCAAGTCTAGATAAGGTTATTAAAAATTGTATTATTAGGGCCTCCCCAGTGGTGCAGTAGGTTGAGCACCGCGCTGTGAAGCTGTTCACAGCCTCTGCAGTGTGGGTTCGATCCCAGCCAGCTGGCGAGAATTCCACATGTTGAGGCAGACCTCTCCTGTTGCGCCGACTGCTCCCCTCAGCAGTATATTTCTGTCGTCTACCTGTTCCGCTCCCTTCTCTGTCTCTGGTGAATCCTCTCACCCTCCACACCCCTGGCCTGTACCCTAGCTCTTGTATAAAAATAAATAAATCAAAAAAATTTATTATTAGACTCAGAGCCTTTTAAGTCCTAGATACATTTAGCTAACTTAAATATGCTGGGAAGCAGAGTATTTCCTATGTTGCACTCCTTAAGAATACTAAGTATTCATCTGTTGATCAGCTCAAAGAATGGGCTTCTGCCTCAGTTTTTCTAATAACTACTGCTAGTTGTTCAGACTGGAATACTATCCTAAATTGTGGGTGATTTTGCCAGGATTTTGAGAACTTAGTTCAGTCTTCTAAGTTACTTACTCAAGGGATAGAATTCATCTCCCTTCCCATAACAAAGAGACCAGTAACTTGGAATTATAGTGACAGTCATTATTTATTAAGAGGTTACTATAAATGCCAGGGACTATGCTAATTTCAATTCATTTTCATGAATTGCTTTGCTTGATTATCAACACAATAAGTATTAATATTATAAATTTACTACTTATGAAACCAAAGCACTGAAAATAAGCAACTTCCTCAAGCTACTAGTTAGCAGAGCTTCCCTGGTGCTAAATGCTATAGCTTTTCTGTCTTTGAATCTATGACTCCACTACTTGGACATCTACCTGGTTCTTGTCTTTCTGGTTCAACCAGACATCCTTAGTTGTTATCTGAATGTAATTGAACATAATTTTCAATATCCTTAATAAATGGGGTCTCCTGTATAAATGGCTCCTTTCAGATAATTTTACAAAGCCAGTCTTCTACTACCCAGTAAGAGTCCCCAGCACCAGCCTCATCAAATCTTTTTTTCAATTATATGCTTTATATCATACATATGTATGCTGAAGGCTACTATGGAGGAAGATCCCAATGCCACCATTGCTAGGTTATAAAAGCTTCAATGCTGTCTGGATCCAGTTATCATTTTTCTTTCCTAAATGATCTGACTTGTAGAGGAGAGACTAGGATTCTTACAATAACGATATTGCCTTAGGCAAATCACTTAAACTTACCAAGTCACAGTTTCTTCACTTATAAACTTAGGGTGCTAGATTGGCCCTTTCCAACAATAAAATTCTATTATTTTAAGATCAAACATGAAATCCTGATAGGAGGATTGTAATAAAATAGTGAAAAAGAAAGAAAATGGTCTGGTCTAAAGGATCTTGCTTATTTTATTATAAGTGTTTGGGGCTATTTTATGCATGTTTACATGCACTTAGAGACATTTAAAGTGGGGAATTTTACAGGGTAAGAAACAAGAAAGCCTTCACACACATGATATTTAAAATGTGGCTCCAGAGTTCACAACACCCTCATCATGTATAAATAGAACATAGCATTTACAACCACTTACTCTGTAATATATTTCTTTTGGCTGGCTGAGAGGTAATGTTCAGCTACAGAAGTTTCTGAGAACACTGACCTTTGTTCTTCATGTTGTTGAATAAAGAAATGCTATTTTGTAAAGACATGGTGTCCGTAGGTACTCAGCGCAATTATTATTGTGGGTTTTTTAAAAATAATTATAATAGCTGCCATTCATTAAACATACACTATTGGGTCTGACTCTATGCGTAGAAACATGCACACATAATCTTCCAGAGTGTCTGCATAATGTGTATCATTCTCCTACTTTATTAATAAGGAAATCAAGTCTCAGATAATACAATAACTTAGTGGAACACTATTAAATAAAAAAACCAAGATGAGAATCCATGTCTGTCAAACTGCTCACCATTCTGCTTCAAAATAACTGAAATAAACCTTCTTACTACTTAAATAATAATAGTAATATTTTTGGATCCATATTATATAATAATCCTTTTAAGCCTCCCAACAACCTTATTAACTAGATACTATTTCCATTTTAAAAGTATGGAAAATGAAACTCAGAGAAATGAACTAATTTTTCCAGAGTTACACATTTAAAAACTTCTGATGCTTTCAAACCCCTTCCCCAAAGCATCAACCATGTGTTTGAAGTTTTAAGTCTAGAGAAAAAATACTCATTTCTTCTCGTTTCACAAAATGATAAGTAGAATGATTAATTTGATAAGGTAATGATTATAAAGTCTCAAGTAAATCATGAAGTTCTTTGCTTCTGCTATTTTCTACACATCTATCAAGAAAATATGAAAAGAAAGAACTTCCAGGCTTATACATATTCCCACATTCCTGTCACCATCTTCATTGCTTCAATTTCCACACCTTGCTTCCTTTCTTTCTCAAAACTATATATGTTACTTTCTCCACCCGTAGCAGTGAGGTAAAAAATGGTGATAATGATGATGATTTCAAATTATTATTTGACTTCTCTATTTTTATCATTGACACACTCTCTAACTATGGTAGAGAATGCTTTAAATTTTACATGTGAAAAAAATAATTTAAAGCGAAAATGTGATTGATAACTTTAAAATCCTAAGTTTGGCTAATTTCTTCTTGAAAATTGAGTATAAATAGTCTTTTACCAGTCTAAAGAAAGACACAAGTATTTTGTCAAAGAAGTAAGAGAAATTTGAATATGGGGAACATAAATAATATATAGTCAGTTGTAAAATATGTTTTAAACATCATAAAGTTTAAGATAAACTTTAATTCCAAACAAACCCCTTGAAGTTGTGTAAACAAACACTGTGCTAGAGTGTTTAAAAATATATACATAGAATCAAATTCTCCATTGCAACATTAATTTTCCATTACCTTTTCAATAGAATCCTATGAAAACACACACATGTAGAAGATGGATACTTTATGATAGCAACACATTGGAGCCAGTGTAATTAGGTTTATGTCAATGTTTCCATTTAAGCTACATTTTTTTTAAAGTTGGTAAATGACTAGACCATAAAAATGCAATTAAGTGAAATCTGGCATGTATGTTCCTGTAAGCAAAATTTTTAAAATGTGAAAAGAAAATAAAAGCAACTGTTGACCACTTGGAAGAAATTTATTTTTTCAAGTATTCTGAAGAACAGGTACTATAAAGTTAAGTCAGACAAAAGTTTTAGAAGTTAGATTTATAAATATATTTTAGAATTGCTTCCAAGTAAATTTAGTTCTATCTTTTTCTACAAAATAATCTTTGATTTCAGACACTTTGACATGTACCTTCTTACCGGAAATCACAGGCATCAGTAGTAACAATATTTTTCTATTACCAGTCACAGTATTTGGTGTTTCCAAAATGGTACTATGCCAAAGAGTAATATAGAAAAGAACTTGAAATGAAATTCGACTTAAAATTATAACTTTAAGGACTGTTGACAGAGTTGGGAATATGGGTCAGGCGTTGAAGACAAAAGGTGAAAGTATCAGCTCTGCCACTTGCTACTTTCACTGACAGGCAAACTAACTTTTTTATGACTAAGGCATCCCATTTTTAACCTGATAATAATAACAGTACCTATCAAATAGAATCCTTTCATAGAAAAATTGAGAACCTACTGGGGCAAACAGACCTCCTGGTATGTGCTTTATTTAAACATAATACAAGGTGTTGTTAAATCATGGAACTTTATCAAAATGAATTATTACTTATTCTTACGGATTATATGTCTTAGAGAATATATTTAACAGTTGGCTATTTCTCTAAAATGTCAGAGATGAAGAATAGCAGATCATCTTAAAACATTAATTATCTGGTAATTACTGAATATTTACTTTTTTAATTATATAAATTAGCAGAAATATCCAAAACACTTGATGTTTAACACAACAAATTTTGTTGATCATCAACTTTTTAAAGTAAGGTGCCAAACATCACATCCAGTAGGATGTCTTAAAGATGTAAGAACTGCAAGTGTGGATTTTTTTATGTAAGAGAAAAATTGCATTCTAGGTGAAAGGAACAGAAACATATAAAGTGCAGCAGATAAGGAGGAAATAAGATAGGAGGAAATAAGTTCAGCTAAGGAAATATAAACCAATTGTTAATTGCTCAAGAAAATATTATATATAACAGTGTAATATGTGTTGACAGATATTCCAAGGGGATATCCAACCATATTCCAATTCTGTTTTTTGTTACTTTTCCCAGAGTTCTTTAGCTCCTCCATTAATTTTTTTTAAAGATTTATTTATTTATGTATACAAGAACTGGGGTACAGGCCAGAGGTGTGGGTGGTGAGAGGATTCACCAGAGACAGAGTGGGGAACAAAACGGTCAGATTGACTGAAATACACTGATGAGTGGAACAGCGGGTGAGACAGGAGACGTCTTCTGCACCGTGTGGGTAGTAGCTCTGTGGCTGGGGATTGAACTCGTGCTGCAGTGGCTGAAGATAGCTTCATAGGTTGCGTCTTAACCCCTTGTGCCACCAGGAGGCCCTCCTCCATTAATCTTTTAATCTCCTTCATTTCCTTCTTTAAAGGCTTAATTTCATTTTTCAGCTCATTAATTATATTTCTCATATCATTCTTTTTCTTTTCATCATTTTTATGTTCGGCAATTCTAAATTCTCTGTCCCGCAGTGATGTTCTTCCATGTCACTGTTGTCGAGTTCTGGTGGCTGATTTTCTTTTTGTAGGTGTCTTTTCCCTAAGGGCTTGCTTGTTATTTGCATTTTTCCATCCCCCTGATATTTGTTTTGGAATTTGTTCTGTGCACTGGGCCACTGTGCCACTGGTACTGGTGGGCATCTCTTTGGGTTTCTCCTACTGGGACATTGAGGACTGGTGGCTAAGCTGAGTCCGGCACTGTCACACCAGACTTCACAAGGACTGTGATGCTCTGGATGTAATGGGCACCTATCCTTGAAGATCACCAAGTGTCTGTATGCTGCTGGTCTCTTCCCCTACATGCATGTCTTAACCTACAATGCTTGATATGCTCTGCTCATGTGGCAGGGGTTCACGAAGACTCTAATGCTCTGCGTGGATCAAAAGGCACTCTCCCAAATGGCTGCTGCTCCCCATGGGGGTTGGACCTTCCTTATAAGCCTTCCTGGTTTTATCGCTGTTCCAGAAGGGGTGCACAGGGGTTGTGGCTTCCCACAGCCGTCTGCTGGCAGGAGGGTGCTATCCTGGATATCACTGCTCACCTTTGTTTTCTGGGGTCTCCCTCTGCCTTCACTTGGTTCCAAAAGGGGTACTCAGGGGTCGCTGGCTCAATAGCCCTGTGTGCCAACAGGTACTTCCTTGAGACTGGCTGCCCACCTTTGTTTGTGGGGCCATCCCTCTGCCTTTACTCAGTTCCAGAAGGGGTGCTCATGGGGGTCAACAGTCTCCAATAGCCTTGTAGGCAGGCCTGTGCTTTCCTGGGACTGGCTGTTCACCTTTGTTTGCGGAGCCCTCCCTCTCTCTGCCTTTACTCAATTCCAGAAGAGGTGCTCAGGGGCATCAACAGTTTTCAACAGCCTTGCAGGTAGGCCTGCAATTTCCTGGGACAAGCTGCTCACCTTTATTTTTATAGCAACCTTTAGCACAGTACCTGGCATGTACTAACCACTCAGAAAATCTAGTCAATACATAACTTATTTATTAAAAATTTAATTATACCCCATTCTAAATACTAGCAAAATGTTGCCAACATAAACACATAGCCACATAATATAGTCTTATCACGTAGTTTTTCCCACCATAATGTATGTATATCATTAATTTAAGAATTCCAGGGATTGAAAGCAAGGCACAAAAAATGGCATGACGTACCTAAACCTGACCTTGATCTGGGAGCAAATGACAAAAATGGTAGATAATGGAATTAAAATGTTAAATGCTAGATCTCCCAATGTGTTATAATATCTAAGGCAGAGGGGTGGGGCAAGATAAGGGTTCAAGGCTGGAAGATCAGAGCCCTTCTCTAACAGCTGTTCAAAAAGACATATCAGGAATGAGTTAAAAGCATCTATTACAGCTCCCTACTTGGCAGGATATGATGGATTTTACAGATCCAAAGATGTGGGAGACTAAAGAAGGGGAATTCAGTAAAAGAGTACAGGGTGGAAATATGAACAAATGGATTTGATAAGAACACAGGGTGGGTGAAGGAAATACAGTTGGAAAAATGGGTTGGAATATTAATAGATCCCATGTTAAGAGATGAATTTTAGTCAATAAAGCTTAGAGAACCTATATGAGTTTGTGAGCTGGGACGAGACCTAATCAAAGCTCTGCTTTCAGGTTCAACCTGGTATATATTAGGAAAAAGAGAAAAGCAGGTGAGTGAAAATGAGACAATATGGGTTGTGCAGGTTATATACATGGAAATGGAGATGCTAATCACAGCAGCACAAAGAGCCAACAAGAGATTCTCCCCCATAGCACTTTGAAACTTCAATTAAATATGCAGATATAAAATGCTTAAACTGACTCCTTCCAACTTCTATACCTTTGTTTCCCATTACCATTTTCAAGAAATTTTAAGTGCAGCTAGCAGCAAAAACATACTACATATAGTTGCCCACCAGAGAACGTCATAGAATGCTATTCCTTGTGATCAGAATGTCTCTTTTTCACCTTCATCATTTATCAATACTTTCTCATGCTTCAAAATTTACCTGAACAAGTGAGTTTTCTAAAATTCTCACATCTCCCTTCAGTCTCTTTACAGCAGGCTTCCATCACTCTATTTGTACTTATCACACACTCAATGTTGATTTAGATTATCTGTTCCCTCTCCTTAAAACTTTAACTAGTCACAGGAAGAGGAAGTCAAATGCAGAGGTTAGGAACACAGGCTCCTTTTCCTGCAGTTCACCAATTTATATTACATCCTTGGGCACTATACACTTCTGTAAAATGCAGATAATATCTACCTTACAAGGGCGACTGCAAGAATTATGTGAGGACTCTGCCATCAAGGTAAACTGTGGGTACCAGGAAAGTGCAGCCCTTGTACCATTTTCTGAAGCCAGAAGCCCCATGATTCCCTCCTGGCAATGAGTATAGAGAGGGATGGCTCCACCACCAAGGTGAACTGTAGGTACCAGGAAAGTGCTGCCTCTGGGTCACTGTAGGAAGCTAGCAACCCAGTGGTCCCCTACTGGAATTGAGTAGAGATAGGGAGGACTCTGCAAACAAAGGTGAGAGGAAAACGTGGGCCAGAGCAAGGCTGCTGGAGACCCTGTGCTCCCCTTTCAGAACTGAATAGAGAGGATGGCTCCTCCATCAAGGTGAACTGTGGGTCCCAGGAAAGTGCAGGCTTGCGCATGGGGCTGTTGGAAGCCAATGGCCTCAGGATTCCCTTCTAGAACTAAGTAAATACAGAGAGAGGGGATCTTCAGTGACAGCACCCATCAACATATCCACAGCATCACTACATTTGTGTGGAGTCTGGCTTAACAGTGCCAGACTAGATCTGACCACCAGTTCCTGACATCCAAGAAGGAGCACCTCAAAGAGATGCCTGCCAGTAGAGTTGCACAGTGGCCCAACACATAGAATAAATTAGAAAACAAACAACACGGAGAAAGAAAACCATAAATAATCAAGCAAGCCCACAGGGGAAGGACACACCACAAAAAGAAAATCAGTCACCAGAACTCAACAACAATGATATGGAAGAACTTCTCTGCCTGCCACATAGAGAATTTTAAATTGTCATGATTAAAAATAAATAAAGAAGATGAAAAGGAAAAGAATAATATCAGAAATATAATTAATGAACTGAAGAATGAAATTGAGTACTTAAAGAAGGAAATGAAGGAAATGCAAGACATTAAAAGATTAATGGAGGAGCTAAAGAACTCTGGGAAAAGCAACAAAAACAGAATTGACATAATGGAAGAATCAAGTAGTACTCTCGAAGATACAGATATAAAAAGAAACAAAAAAGAAAAGGAAAGAGAAGAGAAGTACAAAGGAAAAAACATGAAGAAACACATTGAAAACTATCTGACACTTTGAAAAAGGTAATATAAGAATTATAGGATTCCCAGAAGATGAGGAGAAAGATAAAGGAACCAAGAAACTATTTCAGGTGACAATTGAAGAGAACTTCCCAATCATGAAGAAAGGGATGAAAATAGACATACAGGAAGAACATCAAAATACCACAGTGAAAGGAAAACTACAGCAAGACATATAATAGAAAAGCTTCCAAAAGCCCAAGACAAGGAAAAAATAATGAAGCTGACAAGGGGGAAGAAACAGATAACCTATAAAGGAAACACCAGCTGACGTCGGACTTCTCCAAAGAAACACTACAGGCAATAAGAGAATGAAGTGATATATTCGACAAACTTCAAATCAACAAATTCCAGCCAAGAATACTTTACCCTTCAAAGAAAAATCTCCTTCTCTATAAAGGAAAAATAAGGACCTTCACAGACAAATAGAATCTCCAGAAATTCAACACTGGTAAAACTCCACTCCAAAAAATATATGTCCTAAAGCCAAAATCAACAGAGGAATGAATAAATAGAACAGAATAAGGCAAGGAATAAAATCACAACAAGACAAACAAAATGACAAATACAAACGGCAAGATAAATATAAACGGACTAAAATCATCAATAAAAAGACACAAAGACAGGGCCTCCCTGGTGATTCAAGGGGTTAAGCACTGCACTATGGGGCAGTCCACAGCCTCTGCAGCATGAGTTCAATCCCTGGCCAGCCAGGAAGAAACCCACATGGCAAGGCAGACCTCTCCTGTCTCACCTGCTTCTCCTTTCAGCAGTGTGTTTCAGTCAGTCAGCCTGTTCTGTTCCCCACTCTGTCTCTGGTGGATCCTCTCACCACCCCCGCATCTCTGGCCTGTACCCCAGCTCTTGTATGCATAAATAAATAAATCTTAAAAAAAAAAGGCACAAAGACGACATTCTGTTGGCTCCAGGAATCACATTTAACTACAAAAGACAAACACAGGCCAAAAAAAAAAAAAGGGTTGGAAAATATTCCTACAAGCAAATGGACCAAAAAAGAAGGCAGAAACAGCTATACTTATATCAGATGAAATAGAATTCAAACTAAAAAAAGGCAAAAAGAGCCATAGATAGACACTACATTATGATAAAGGGGACAATACATCAGGAAGATATAACACTCATCAGCATATACTCACCAAATGAAGGAGGACCAAAATACATCAGGCAATTATTACCAGCTCTGAAAACAGATATTACAGAAAGTACATATATAGTAGGAGACTTAAAAACTCCACTCTCACCACTGGTGAGATCAACGAGACAAAAAATAAAAGAAGGACAATAGAGTCATAAATGGGCTTAATATCTATATATATAGGACACTGCACCCAAAAAAATCCAAGTACATATTTTTCTCAAGTGCACATGGATCACTCTCCAGAATCGATCACATATTGGCCCAAGACAAACATCAACAGATACATTAAGATCAACATCATTCCAACTATATTTCTGATCTTAAAGGCATCCAACTAGAATTAACCATGAAAAGAAAGCAAAGAACACTCCCACACTACTCCCACACTACTCCCACACTACCCAGAGACCATTGGATTAAAAAGGAGATCAACGAAGAAATTAAAAACTGCTTTGAGTCAAACAACAATGAGGACACCACTTTCCAGAATGTATGGGATGCAGCCAAAGCAGTAATAAGGGGAAAGTATACAGCAATACAGGCTCACATCAAGAAACAAGAAAGAACTCAAAGAAACAACCTAAGACTCATTTCAAAGAACTAGAAAAAGAACAATGAAAAAAAAAAAAAAACCCAAACCAGTAGAAGAAAGCAAATAATAAAAATCAAAACAGAAATAAACAAAATAGAAATTTTAAAAAATCCAAAAGATCAATGAAACCAAAAGTTGGTTCTTTGAGAAAGTAAACAAAATAGACACATCTCCAGTTAAGGTCATGAAGGAAAAATGAGAGAAAAAACAAATAAATAGGATCATGAACAAAAGAGGAGAAATTACAACAGACTCAGTAGAAATTAAAAGAATAATCAAAGATTACTATGAACATTTATATACAAACAAGTTCAACAATCTGGAAGAGAATGGACAAGTTCCTACAACAATGTAATCATTCAATGCTACATAAAAAGAAATAGAATACCTAAACAGACCAATTACAAGCACTGAAATTGAAACAGTAATCAAACCACTCCCCCAAAACAAAATCTCAGGACCAAACAACTTCACAACTCAATTCTACCAAGCATTCAGAAATGAATTAGTGCCTATCCTATTCACCAAAACAAAGTCTTTCAAAAAAATGAGAAATAAGGAATACTACCAAATATGTTCTATGAAGCCAACATTACACTAATATGAAAACAAACAAAGACAACACACACAAAAAGAAAATTACAGGCCAATCTCCTAGTGAACACTCTGCAAAAATCCTAAATAAAATCCTCGCCAAAAGAATCCAGCAATGCAACCAAAGGATAATACACCACAACCAAGTGGGATTTATTCCAGGGGCACAAAGATGGTTCAACATCTGAGTATCAATTAATGTAACTCAACACATCAACAAAAACAAATATAAAAACCATATGATCATATCAATAGATGATGAGAAAACATTTCACAAAGTTCAACATCCATTTATGATGAAGGCCCTCGAAATTCTTGGGATAGAAGGAACATAACAAGATAAAAGCAATATATGACAAACGCACAGCCAATATTATTCTCAATGATGAAAAGCTGAAGGCATTTCCTTAAAGATCAGGTACAAGACAAGGCTGTCCATGCTCGCCACTGCTTTTCAATATAATACAAAAGTCCTAGCCAGAGCAAGAAGACAGAAGAAAGACATACAAGGAATCCAAGTAGGGAAAGAAGAAATAAAACTATCACTATTTGCAGATGATGTGATAATATACATAGACAACCCTAAAATCTCTACAGAAGAACTAATCAAAATAATCAACCAGTTATTAAAGTGGAAGGATATAAAATCAACACAAAAAAAAAATCAGTAGCCTTCCCATATGCAAACAAACAATCTAAAAAAGAAGACAAGAGATCATCCCTTTTATAATTGAAACAAAAAAAAATCAAATACTTTTGGATAAACCTAACAAAAGAGTTGAAGCACCTATACAAATAAAATTATTTAAAAAAATGTTAAAAGAAATAGAAGAAGAGGGCCTGCCTGGTGGTGCAGGCGGTTGATCGCGGTACTGTGAAGCTGTCTGCAGCCTCTGCAGTACCGGTTGGATCCCGGCCGGCCAGTGAGAATCCCACATGGTGCAGCAGACCTCTCTTGCCTTGCCCGCTGCTCCCCTCAGCAGAGTATTTCGTCAGTCTGCCTGTTCTGTTCCTTGCTCTGTCTCTGGTGAATCTTCTCACCCTCCCACGCATCTGGCCTGTACCCTGGTTCTTGTATAAAAATAAATAAATCTTAAAAAAGAAAGAAAGAAAGAAAGAAAGAAATAGAAGAAGACACAAAGAAATGGAAAGACAAACCCTGCTCATGGATTGGAAGAATAACATTATCAAATTGGCCATCCTACCAAAAGCAATTTACAGATCCAATGCTATTCCAAGAAAAATCCCAATGACAGTGCCTCCCTGGCGGCGAAACTGGTTGAGCACCATGATATGAAGCTGTCCACAGCCTCTGCAGCACGGGTTCGATTCCCAGCTGGCCAGGGAGAAACCCACATGGCATGGCAGACCTCTCCTGCCTCGCCCGCTATTCCCCTCAGCAGTGTCTTCAGTCCGACTGCCTGTTCTCCTCCCCGCTCTCTCTAGTGAATTCTTTCACCCTCCCACACCTCTGACCTGTACCCCAGTTCTTATATAAATAAATAAATCTTTAAAAAAATCTCAATGACATTCTTCAAAGACACAGAACAAATGTTGAAGATATTCATATGGAGCCATCAAAAAACCTCAAATATACAAAGCTCTCCTGACTAAAACAAAGGAGATAGAGGTATCACATTCCCTGACTTCAAACTATACTACAAAGTCATATAATTAAAACTGTATGCTACAAAAACAGACACACAGACCAATGGAACCAAATAGAAAGCCCAGAAATAAACCCACACATGTAAGGACAACTAATCTTTGACAAAGGATCAAAGAATCTTCAATGGAATAAAGACAGTTTGTTCAATGAATGGTGCTGGGAAAACTGGACCACCACATGCAAAAGAATGAAACTAGAGCACTACCTTACACCATGCACAAAAATCAAATCTAAATGGATAAAAGAATTGCACATAAGAACTGAAACCATAAAATATATAGAAGATAATATATGTAAAACACTACATGACATATATCTCAGTAACACCTTTAAAGACTCATCACCCACACCAAAGAAAGTGTAATAAAAGATAAACAGTTGGGAACACATCAAATTGAAAAGCTTTTTGTACAGCAAAAGAGATATTAACCAAAACAAAGAGACACCCTACTGATTGGGAGAAAATGTCTGGACTCCATACAACTGATAAGCTGATGATCACAAAGATATACAAAGAACTCACACAACTCAATGAAAACAAAGTAAACAATCCAGTCAAAAAATGGGCAGAAGAGTTAAAAAGACAATTCTCCAAAGAGGAAATGCAAATGGCCAACATGTACATGAAAAATTGTTTAACATCTCTCATAATCAGGGAAATGCAAATCAAAACCACAATGAGATACCAACTTACACCAGTAAGAATGGCACCTACTAAAAAAAATAGTGACAAGTGTTGGCAAGAATGTGGTGAAAAAGGAAGTCTCCGACACTTCTGATGGGAATGCAAATTGGTCCAAGCACTATGGAAAGCTGTGTGGAGGTTCTTCAATTTACTAAAAATAGAGCTACCATATGACCCAGCAATTCCACTGCTGTGGATTGGAACTACTACCCAAAGAACACGAAAACAGTAATTCAAAAGGATACCTGCTTTCCTATGTTTACTGCAAGCACTGTTGATAATAGATAATATTGGGAAACAATCCAAATGCCCAAAAATAGATGACTCGATCAAGAAGATGTTGTATATATACACAATGGAATACTATTCAGCAATCAAAAAAGATAAACTCATGTCATTCACAGCAATCCATGTGAATGACATAACTTTATCTTTTTTGATTATAAGCTCAGCAAAAAAAAAAGTCAGAAGGAAAAAGAAAAAAATATCGGATGGTGTCACTGATAGGAGGAATATAGGGGAACCAATTAAGGGATCAGAGAAAAAATAATAACAATAAAAACAAAACAAAACAACATTATTGTTTATTATTGCAGGCAACTATAAATTGGAGACATTCTTCAGGGTTGGGGGAAAGAGAAGGATCAAAAGAAAGGTGGGAAGAGCACAAGGGAATATGGTGATGGTGGACGGGTGAATTAGCGGTGGAAATTCTATTGGTACTACACCTGAGAAAAGAAAGCAAAGATTACACAAAAATGAACAATGATGTAAAATATATATAAATTATTTTAAAAAAGAATTATGTGAGACAACAATGGAAATTATTAATACCGTGACTAGCCTAGCAGAAACACTGAATAATACAGATCTTCCATTAACCATCCTTGTGACATTGCAAATTAAACAATGAAGTTAAATCAGGCTACTTGCGGGAGGCAATCACCAAAGGCAATGACTTGAACCAGACTTTTTACCAAGGTCTCCAAGTCTCTGGAGGATCTGCTTTGCATGCAGATATGCATGTTGACCTGGATTGTAAATTCACGAAGAGATCCAAGGTCTTGAATAAATTCCTTATTTCTTCCCACAAATATCAGAGAAGGGAAATATGAACAGAGAACAATCAAAAATACAAACTGGCCAGAAAAAGGTTTAAGGGAAAGGAGGTTTTTACTAATAATTATAATTCTTCTCCTTCTAGTTCAAGTCATCTTTTTTCTTTCAGTAATGAATCAAGTGATTGATGAGTATATTGGGGATTTTGTCTAGATTTAGAGTTGGCTAGCAACATACAAAAGTGGATATGGTTAAGTAAAAGAAAACCATTAAATTCCTACCATCAGAGCTCTCTTTCCACTACTTTTTAGTACCTTTGTCATCAGCTAAAGGAATTCAATCAATAAAAATACAAATAACCATCCATTTACAATATTCATGTACATTATGTAAACATGAACTTTACCATTTTTTCCCCATGCAATAGGAACTCACTGCAACATAAATGAACACATTTCTTCATGGCTCTTGTGTATCTCATTACCAAAAAAGCACTTTACACTGATGTTTTTCTTTATAATTACATTCCTGTCATAACAACTTCCAAATACATTTACAGCAATCTCCTGGTAGGCATAGAGAAATGAAAAAAGATAAAGCATCATTTCAGGATGCTGACAAATATTAAAATTCTCATTAAAAATATACTACAATTTATGGATTCGGATGCTTAATAGGCATTTTAATTTCTTTTTGCTGTGTCAGAATTAAGTTTTCTAACACTCGGGGCAAACAGAAAAACGTCCTCTCTTCTGATTTACAAGTAAGAAAAGGTTAGAAGAAAAAAAAAGAAGATGGTGCATTCCATTTAAATAAATTCAATTCTTGGAACTCCTTTGGACAGATTATACAAGTAAAGTTTTCTCTGCCTACCCAGACCACTTATAAACCCCTATACCCTTATAAGACCCAGCTTTCTGCCACAGGACTCCACTCTTACCATAGTTGGTTGGAGGTAAGCCAGGAAACCTGACTGGTGCCTTTTCATCCACAGGCCAGCTAGTGGTCTGTGCTGGATTAAAACTTTGAAAAGGTTCAATCTAAGTCCCAAATATTTGAAAATGGGAAAGGAGAAACTAGGTTATTTGAATGTGAAGCTGGTAGTAAAAAATATATTATGACCGTGTATCTAAGACATGGAAAAGCAACTACATATGCACCTCAAAAACAATGAGGAAGCATAAGAAATATTAAGCAGCTATAAGGAAGCCAATGAGTGGAAATCACAGCATCATATAAGGAGAAGAAAATAGGGCAAAGAGACCAGTTCCCTCAGAAGACATAATCCCTGCTATTTCCAATTGGTGAATCCTTACAACAGACTTCGTTTTACCAAGTGACTCTCCTTGCAATCAGAAACACAGTGACTTCTCACAGTACCTACTGGATAATTAGTGTAGTTATTTCAGAATTAAGGAAAAAAAGTATCACAGAAATGTAAAATTCATAAAAATAAGGACGATTTCTCCTATTTAAACATAGAAACTTATCTACAAAGTTAGGTTTATATTCACAAAAAATACATACCAGTCGTAAACATCAAGTCCATACATTATAGTTAAGATGTCAATATCCCATTAGTTATTAAGTATGTTAGTTGTTACCAAAAAAATTCTGCAAGAAAATTTGAAAAGTAAAAAATAGAAGTATATAATCACTTATATATTTCTTTGAGAGGCACTGCCAAACATGATTGCAAAGGTCAAAGTAATGTAAATGCATTCAATCTTATTACAATATCAGATAGTATCTATTTCTGTGAATTTAAGAGTTACAAAATTAAAGTTTTTAAGTTACATACTTTAGTTACTATTAAGGGTAAAATGTCCTCTCCATATTTACATAAAGATTGCATGTTATTAATGTAACTGGTATTCTATAATTACATTTTTGTCAATATTATACATTTTTGCTTTTTAATCCATAAGAGCTCACTATTTAATATAGGTCTAAACTAACTGAAAATAATATTACCTAACACAGTTTTTATTTTTTACTGCATTCTACACTAAAGTATGTTAAAATTTAATAGCTTAATTTCTTGATTATTTCTACTAATTCACCTTGTTTCACTTCCTGGAGAATCACCTAGGTTAACCAGGAGAATACTGCATCCCAGTATTCTGGCTTTAGGCAAACCGAGAATACCCCTTGGACATCAGGGACCAGGTAGACTGTACAAAGGAGATTCATTCTTCAGTAAACAAGAGGTTGGTGAAGAAAAATGCTTGAACTGTGGTCCAGGGAAGGAGGCTGCCATACAAACCACAGCACTGACACTCAAGGGAGCTCTGAGGAGGGGAAAGCTGAATTATATGGATACACAGACATTTGACTGATAGAAATACATGGAGAGAAGTTGTGGTACTCTCAGCAGGCCAGGACTCTGGTAAAAGGAACAGGGACAGTACTGTACCAAGTGAGATTTACTCCAGGGACACAAGGAGCACTCAGTATCTGAAAATCAATCAATGCAATTAACCACATCAACAAAGATAAAAACCAAATGATCATATTACTAAATACCAAGAAAGCATCTGATAAGATTCAATACCCATTTATAATAAAAACCTTTAAAAAACTGGTGAAACACGAACCATACTTCTAAATATTAAAGGTAATATTTGATAAATTCACCACTAACATCATTCTGAATAGTGAAAAACAGAAAGCTTTTCCCTAAGATACGATCCAAGACAAAGAGACACACTTTTACCACACTACTATTCAACAAAATGTTGGAAGTTCTAACTATGGTGATTAGGCAAGAGATGGCTATAAAAGTAATTCAAATTAGAAAACAAGAGCAGACAACATGACATTATACATACAAAAGCCTAAAAGTGTCACTAAAAGAACTTCAAATAATCAGTTCAGCATCATGACAGGTTAACAAATCAATAATAAAAAATAATCAGTTTCCTTCTGTAAGGAAAATGAGTTATGATCAGGCTATTTTTCACTTCCACAAAACTAATAGCTCATACCTTGAAATGCTATGTTCTCCACCATGCAGGCATCTAGCAAATAAGAGATGGGCTTTGCATTTGCAGCATATCACACAAACACGTTGCATATATACACAAAATATGTTGCATTTGTAACATATCACATAATATCTCAGTTGTGTGACTTTGGGCACTTAACAGTGTAAAGGGGGTAAGTAGTGGAGTTTCTGCCTTTCACAGTGTTGGAGTCTTGCTCTGCTTACCTGTGTATACAGTTCCCTATTTCAGCAATAAAGGCTTGCAAAATCCACAAAAATTAACTCAAAATGAACAAAAGACTTAGGTGTAAGTTTCCAAAATTTTCTTCTTCTCTGTGAAAACTGAGAATGAACCTATCCAGCTCAGAATGGTTGCGCAACACCTTCTGTATGCAAACAATGAGCCAGAAGAGAGAGAAATGAAGAAAAAAATCACACTTATAGTGGTATCAAAAAGAATCAAATACCAAAGAGTAAATATAAAAAAAGGAAGTGAAGGACCAATACAAAAAATTATAAGATATTGTGGAAAAAAACAGAAGACAAAAAGAAATGGAAAGCTATTCCCTACTATTGGATCAGAATAATTAGCATTACTAAAATAGCCATCTTACCAAAGCAATATTCAGATTTAATAGAATGCTCACGAAAATTTCAATAGCATTCTTCAAAGAAGTATAGAACAAACACTGCCTAAATTTCTATAGAATCTCAACACTCCAAATATCAAGGGAATATATATGAACAAAAAGGAAAAAGACTGGTTGTAGCAAACTCCCAAACATCAAGCAATAACGACCAAAACATTTAGATATTAAAACAAAAACAGACACAAATGCTAATGGAATAAAATTGAGGACCCAGAAATAAAACAAAACATATATAGACAGTAAATTTATAACGAAGGTAGTAAATGTATACATTGGAGAAAAGGAGAGCCTATTCCATGTATGGTATTGGGAAAATTTGACAACCATATGCAAAAATATGAAACTAGACTACTATCTCACATCACAAACAAAAAATTAAGTCAAAATAGACAAGAGAATTGGATGTAAGACCTGTAAGCATAAAAAACAAAACACTGTATGACAAAGGTTTCAACTATGTCTTTGTGTATTCACCTCCCACAGCAAGAAAAACAAAAGAATATAAACAAATGGGATTACATGAAAATAAAAAGTTACTATGACTAAAAGAAAAATATATTCTACTTGAATTGTAGAATATATTTTTCAGATGAAAAGGGGCTGATATCTAAGACCTACAAAGAATTCACACATCTCAACAAAAAAATGAATAAATAATCCAATCCCAAAAAAATGGGCAGAAGAGCAAAATATACTATGGAGAACTATGAGTGTTCTGGTGATGGGTATGGTGTTGCAATAGCTGAAGAGGGAAATACTATACATCTAAATTATATGTAGCATGTAAATCCTAAACCAATGCTGCTTCAATAAAAATTGAAAACACAGCACCATGTACTAGGATGGTAGAAGTAATTTAAACCTCTAAGATCTGAAAGAGCAAAATGGTCAGATCAAAAAAAAAAAAAAAAAACAGATGACAATTGAGAACTCAAGTAAATATCACAATGCAAGAAGATAACTCTTCAGAATCCAACCACAAATATAAGGAGATTTTATCTTCCTATAAAGTTCAAAACTGTCATGATAAAACAATTCAGAGAAATAGAAGTAAATTTAGAACACTAAGGCAAAGGGATACGAGAGAATTCTGAAAAGTCAGTCTGAGAGATAAAGCAAAATCCAGAAAAACAAATGAATGGCATTAACAATAAAGTTAGTGAATATAAATTGAAGATTTAAATAAGAAAATAAGGGCAGAACAAAAAAATAGAAGAAATAAAAAATCCATAGAAAGCTATGGAAGCACACCAAAATAAACTGGTGATTGAATGAGTGACCCTGAAGATAATAATGCACAAATGACACAGGTGGAAGAAGAAAGAAAATTTGAAGGTAAAAGAAAAGGAAAAAAAAAAACTGTAAGAACTATTTGAATCCCTTAGGAGAGGCAACATAAAGGTAATGGGTATCCCAGAAGTGGGGAGACAGAAAGAAGGGAGCAAAGACTTATTCAAAGAAATACTATATGACCAGATCCTAAACATGGGGAAGGAAGAACACACATAAATCCATGAATTTAAAAGAAATCTGGTTATCTAAATGCACTGAGGTCTACGCCAAGACTCATTGTTGTGAAAATACAACAAAGAAAAAGATATTAAAAGTGTCTAGGGGAAGAAAGAAAATAACCTATAAAGTTTCTTCCATCAGGCTTATATCAAATCTCACTGTGGAAAAACTATGAGAACACAGAGAATGGCATGATGCATTCATAACCTCCAGTTATGAGGGTTATATAAAGCACTTCCCAGAGAACAGAAACTGAAGAAGTTTGCAAAAACTAGACCTCACGAAATGTTAAAATGAGCTCTCACATCTAATTAAAGAGAACACATTTCACAGTAAAACTAAAGAAGAAAATATGGACATTGGAGAAAGGAAAGCATTAAAGCAGAAAAATAAAGACAAAATGGCAGTCGCAAATCCTCAAATATTACACTCATAAATGTAAATGGACTAAACTTACAAATCAAAATGCACAGAGTAGCCTAGTTGGATCAGATTTTTTTAAAAATTCTGCTGTCTTCTGGAGACCTATCTGAGCTCCAGAAACAAATGTTTGGAAAACAATCCTACGTGTGTGTGGGCAGGGGTAAGAAGAAGGAGGGAGGATGGATAGCTATAAAAGAACAACCAGGGGCCTCGCTGCTGGCCCAGCGGTTGAGCACTGAGTTGCGAAGCTGCCCGCAGCCTCTGGAAGAGGGTCCGACATGGCACGCAGACCTCTCCTGCCACCTGCTGCTCCCCTCAGCAGTGTACTTCGGTCCTTCTGCCTGTTCTGCTCCCTGCTCTGGCTCTGGTGAATTCTCTCACCCTCCCGCACTTCTGACTGTACCCAGTGCTTGTATAAATAAATAAATAAATCTTAAAAAAAAAAAGAAGAAGAACCAAAAGCCAGTAGTAGGAAGAAAAGAACAAAAAATAGACCACAAATAAATGAAATAGAAAAAAAAAAGACAGTCCAAAAGATCAATGAAACCAAAAGCTAGTTCTTTGAAAAATATGCAAACCTCCAACTAAGCTAACAAAGAGAAAAAGGAAAGAAAATAACAAATATAATCACAAATAAAAGTTACAGACATCTCAGAAATAAGGAGGATTATGAGATTACTATGAACATGTCATGTCAGTAAGTTGAATGAAGTAGAAAAAAATCAACAAATTCTTTAAAACATACAAAAATATACAAACTTCTGAGGCTGAATCATGACTAGAACCTGAACCTGAACAGACCAATTATAAGCATAAAAATTGAAACATTGATCAAGTTTCAAAACAAGAAAAGCCCATAAACGGACAGCATTACTAATGACTTATACTAAACCATCAAGAACTAATACCTATCCCTCTCAAACTTGTCCAAAAAATTGAGAGAGAATGCTTCCAAACATATTTTATAAAGTCAACATCACCCTAATACTAAAAGCAGGCAAAAATATTACAAAAAGAAAATTACATATCAATATCCCTAATAAACATAGATGCAAAAATCAATAATCTCAGTAAAACAAATTCAACAATGAATTAAAAGGATTATGCATTGTGATGAAATGGGATTTATTCTAGGAATGCAAGGATGATCTAACATCCCAAAATCAATCAATGTAATTCAACACATCAATAAAATGAAAGATAAAAATCAAATGATAACATCAATTGATCAATTGAGAAAGAATGTGGTGAGATTCAATATCCACTTATGATAAATCAAAAATGGATAAAGATGGAACATACCTCAACAGATATAGATCATATTATGACCTTCTACAGCTAACATCTTGGAAAGTTATGAAAAACATAAAGGTATTCCTCTAAGATCTGGAACAATCAAGGATGTACACTTTCATCACTATTATTCAACATAGTATTAGAGGTCCTATTTAAATCAGTGAGGCAAGAGAGACTATAAAAGGAATTCAAACTGAAAAAAAAATAAAACTATCACTACTTGCAGAGATTATGGCAATACACATAGAAAATCCCAAAGATGCTAACAAAAATCTAAAACAATAAATCAGTAAAGTGGCAAATTACAAAACCAATTAATAAAATCATGGCATTCCTATCTGCAAACGAGATATAAGATAAATAAATCTAGAAAACAATCCCATTTATAATACATAACAGAGGAGGTTTGGAATAAATGTACAATGGAAACTATAAGATACTGGGTCTTCCTGGTGGCGCATGGGGTTAAGCACAGCACTGTGAAGCTATCAGCAGCCTCTACAACACTAACTCGATCCCCAGCTGGCCAGAGAGCTACCCATCTGCCTAGCCCACTGCTCCCCTCAGCAGCATATTTCAGTTAGCCTGCTTGTTCTGCTTCCTGCTCTGTCTCTGGTGAATCCTCTCACTGCTCCCCGCCCCGCACCTCTGGCCTGTACCCCAGTCCTTGTATGCATAAATAAATAAATCTTAAAAAAAAAGAAACTATAAGATATTGTTCAAAGAAATAGAAGACACAAAATAATGGAAAGATATACCAGCTCATGGATTGGAATAATTAAAATTGTCAACATGATCATCTTATCCAGAGCAATGAAATCCCTATAAAAGTTTCAAAAGCATTCTTCAAAGAAATAGAACAAACACAAATTCATATGGAAACACAAAAGACCCCAATAGCTAAAGCCATCCTACAAAAAAAGAAGGTGCAGAGTTATCACACTCCCAGACTTCAAACCATACTACAAAGCTATAGCAATCAAAACAGAATAAAAATAGATATACATAGCAATGGAATAGAATTGAGAGTCCAGAGATAAACTGGCAATTGTATGGATAATTAGTTTATGACAACAGAGCCAAGAATATGCATTTGAAAAATGAAAGTGTTTTCAATAACTTATGTTGACAAAACAAAATAACCAAATGGAAAAGAATGAATTAGACCACTTTCTCAGACCAGTATTGATTATCGAAAACACTATCTTTTATTCATAAAAGTGTCTTAGATTGCACACACTTTAACATACCACACAGAAAAATTAGTTCCAAGTGAATTAAAGATTTGGAATTAAGATGATAAACCAGAGCCTCCCCAGTGGCGCAGCGGTTGAGCGCTGGGTTGCGAAGCTGCCCGCAGCCTCTGCAGCGCCGGTTCAATCCCCGGCAGCTCCCTGGCCACCTGAGGAGGGTCCCACATGGCGCGCAGACCTCTCCTGCCGCCCGCTGCTCCCCGCAGCAGTGTACTTCGGTCCTTCTGCCTGCTCTGCTCCCCGCTCTGGCTCTGGTGAATTCTCTCACCCTCCCGCGCTTCTGACTGTACCCAGTGCTTGTATAAATAAAATAAATAAATAAATAAATAAATAGATAAATAGATAAATAAATAAATAAATAAGATTATTTTAAAAAATGCAATTAATTTAAAAAAAAAGATGATAAACCATACAATAAATTAAAAAAAAAAAGGCAAAACTCTCCATGACATTGGCTTCAGGACAACATCAAATTAAAAATTGACACAGCAAAAGAAATTATCAGTAAAATAAGGGCATGCAACTGAGTGGAAGAAAATATTTGCACACCACACATCTGCAAAGGCCTGATACCCAAATTTTACAAATTCATACAACTCAACAAAATAAAACAAATAACTCAATTTTAAAAATGGACAGAAGAGTTAAAGAAGTGGGCCTCCCGGGTGGTGCAAGTGGTTAAGTTTCAGCACTGTGAAGCTATCTCCAGCCAGTGTGGCCTGAATTTGATCCCTGGCAGACCTCTTCTGTCCCACCTGCTGCTCCCCTCAGCAGTGTATTTCAGTAGATCTGCCTGTTCTGCTTCCCACTCTGTCTCTGATGAATCCTCTCACCACTACCCCCACCTCTACCTACACCCCAACTCTTGTGTGCATAAATAAATTTTTAAAAAATTAAAAACAAAGTTGGGAGTCCCTGGTTGCCCACGGGATTAAGTCATAGCACTATGAAGCTATCCACAGCCACTACAGCACGAGTTCACTCCCTATCCAGGAAGCTACCCGCATGGCACAGTAGACTTCTCCTTACTCGCCCGCTGCTCCTCTCAGCAGTGTATTTCAGTCAATCTGCCTATTCTGTTCCCCGCTCTGTCTCAGATGAATCCTCTCACCACACCCCCCACCTCTGGCCTGTACCCCAGTTCTTGTATGCATAAATAAATAAATAAATCTTTAAAAAAAAAAGTTAAACAGGCACGTCTCCAAAGAACATGCAAATGTCTAATAGGTACATGAAAAAATTCTCATCATCACTTTTTCAGCATGGAAATGCAAATCAAAACCACAATAAGATACCATCTCAAACCATTCAGCACAACCCCTAGTGCTGAACAAGAGCTGGTGAGAATTTGGGGAAAAAATATGTTGGTGGGGATTTAGTCTTACACAGTACTTAAGGAAAACAGCTTGGAGATTTCTCAAAATATATAAAAGAGATCATCATATGATATAGCAATCCCTTGAAGTCTACCTGAAGTATTCAAAAATAATAATTTGAAGGAATATATGTGAATATCCACTCCTATGTTCACTGCAGCACTATTTACAATAGCTATGTTATGGAATCAACATAAATGTATAAGGATAAATGGCTGGATTAGGAAGAGATGGTATATATATATATATATATATATATATATATATATATATATACAATGGAATACTATTTAGCTATAAAAAATAAACTCTTGCCATAAACAGTATCATGGAATGAACTAGAGGGGATAATGCTAAGCAAAATAAGTCAGAGGGAGAAAGACCAATATGAAATTGTACCTCCTAAGTTTTTGCTCCAAGGGAGATCTTCAAAAAGAATGAAAAAATGCACCATCACCACAGTCCCCTGTGCTCCTCTCCTCCCTCCTCCTCTTCTGATCCCTTTCCCTCCTCTTCCTCTGCAGTATGTCTCCGGTTTGTAATTGTCCTTGTTTTGTTTTGTTGTATTGTGTATTGTTATTATTTTTCCCCTGATGTCTTATTTGATTTCCCTATATTCCAGCTTTAAGTGAAACCATCCAATATTTTTCTTTTACCTTCTGACTTATTTCACTGAGGCATAATTCATTCTAGCTCCATCCACATTGCTGCAAATGGCATGACTGCTGAATAATATTCCATTGAATATATATACCATGTATTCTTGATGCAGTCATCCATTTTTGGGTATTTGAGTTGTTTCCAGGTTTTACCTATTGTAAATAGTGCTGCAATAAACATAGGGGTACATGGTACACAGGTGCATTGGTGAAGGAATTCTATGGGGACTACACTGAGGGCAAGGGGAGAAGCAAATATCATTTAAAAATGAACAATGATGTAAAAAATAAAAAATTAAAAATAAATTCAGTAAAATAATTTGTGCATGAACTAAAAATTTCACTTACCCAACAAAAACACTATAATTTGCATTTTGCTTTGATTCATTAATATTTTAATTGGATTAACACTGTATGTATTTCACCTTATTTTAGTACAAATAAAAATTCCACTGATCACATGAAAAAAAAAGAATGAAAAATGGACTACAGAGTTGAAGGAAATATTTCCAAACTACAGATATCACAAGGGATTAGTATCTAAAATATATAAATCATATTAACCCAAAAGTAAAAAATCATCATACACTAGAAAGAGAAAACAGGCAAAAATATGAAAAGATATTTAACTAAGGAACATCTGCAGGTATCAAATAAGCATATAAGATGTTCAACATCATTAGTGACTACAGAAATTCAAATTATGGAAAATATGTTTTCTTATGAAATGAAGTATGCAATTACCATATAACTCAATATTCTTGGATTCCACAGAAATGAATTAAGGTTCACACAGAAATAATATATGTGAATGTTCTTAGTGGCTCTGATCATAATAGACATCTGTCCACAACCCAGATGTTCTTAGATGGGGGAATGGTTAAAAGAAAAATAGTATACTCAATCATTGAGTACTACTCAGAAATAAAAAGGAAAAAAATTAATGGTAGATGAAATAACTAGAATGAGTCTCCAGGGAATTACGCTAAGTGAAAAAAAATCAATTGTGAAAGTTACATACTGAATGATTATAACTATAAATAATGCTTTAAATGACAAATTCATGAAAATAGAGAATAAGATTTGAGAGTGGAGTCAGGGACTTGGGAGAGGGAGCTAAAAGGGAAGGAAATGGGTACCATCATAAGGGAGAAAACAGATCAGCTTGGGAGGACAGAGTAGAATTAGTTACTTGCCTTGATAGAATACTAAAGAAATATGTTTATTTTTTATTTATTTATTCGTTTTCTATGTTGTTTTGCATAGAAGAATTGTGTTGTAGGCCAGAGGTGCGGGGGGTTAGAGGATTCACCAGACAAAAGAACAGACAAATTTACTAAAATACACTGCTAAGGGGAGCAGCAGGCGAGACATGAGAGGTCTGCTGCACCATATGTGGGTTAGTTCCCTGGCCCAGGGTCAAACCCAGGCAGTAGTAGTGATAGTGCTGAGACTTAACCCCTAGGGCACCAGGGAGGCCCTGTAAATGGTAACATTTAATCTCTCCTGATGGCTAAACAGTATTGCATTTTGTGGATACACCACATATGAATGATTCGATACTCTGACAGTGGATACTTAGGTTGTTCTCATGTCCAAGCTATTGTAAATGCTGCTGCAATAAACACTGTAGAGCACATAACTTTTTGAGTTAGTGATTTTTAATGTTCCTCACATAAATGCCCCAAACTGGAATTGCTAGGTCATATCGTAATAATCCCTGCAGCCGCCATAGGCTTATGGGCAGTAAATGTTATTTGGTGCTGAGTCATGCCAGCCTCAGCCCACCAATTGTGCATGTTCCCCACCTATCCCACAACCACCTCCTCCCAGCCCCAGCAAGGCCAACTCTGGACATGGCTCCTGGAGCCAACAAACCTACCGGCTTGCCGTCACCTGAATATAGGCCAGGCTGAGCTTTTCCCTCTTTTATATCTGTGCCAGAATTCAAAAATGAATCAGTCAGGTGTGAGCAAAATGGACTAATCAGGAGCAAACTAAATGAACCAATCAAGTGTGAGCTAAACATTGTTTTACAACATTAAACCAGTCAGGTTCAAGCTCAGTTTATTAGTTATATATTCTGATTAAAAAACTGCAAATGAGCTGATTGGTACTAAGTGGTCCAATCATATATTTTAGATTGAAAATGGTGCAATCAGGCTTGTAGATTGGGGACCCTGAAGGAGATGAAGAGCAGAGCACGAGCCAGCTTGAGTCACTCTGCCACCAGCCTCTGTAGAGAAAAAAGATTAATTTGACCAGTGTCAAGCCAGCAGCCAGCCTTCAAAGAGGAAGCATTCATCAAACCACCTTCTGATCCCAGCATCTGAAGAGACGCATTGAGCAGTTGACCTCTGTGGGATTCACCAGACCGTCATAGACCTTCGAAGACTTCAGAGACACTTTTGTAGACTTTGTATACTTCTAGACCTCCAAACCTCCACAGACCTTTAGGGAGACTCAGATGCTGCCCCTGCCACCAGTCCTGCTTCTGACATCACTCGCAAGGAGCACCCTCAGGTTTGGCTCAGTTTCTCAAGGAGCTGACCACAGCCTCCAGTTCTCTGAGACCACTTCCTGGAACTGTTGAGTCCATGACTGTCTATTTTGGTATCTGCCTAGCCTTCAGACTGCTATTACTGGCTGCTGCAGTGTCACCTCATCTTCCATGATCAGCCTTTGTTTGGACTTCTGGACCCTTCAGACACTCTCTGTGGTGAGATATAGCCAGCCACTTACGGGCTCCAAAATTTTTCTTTTCCCAGTCTTGTTTGTTAAATGAACCTTATTGTTGTTGGACCCTGACCTTGAGTGGTCTTGCAATTATGCATGTGAAAGAAAGCCCTATTCCTCTACCCCTGTAAGAGTCTTTTTCCCTTTTTAGTATGGTTTCAATATGATATTTTTAGGTGGTTTTTTTTTTTTTTTGAGTAAATCCAAATTTCTTTCCAAGATGAGTACACCAGTTCACATTCTCACCAACCATGTCTTAGGGCTCCTATTTTTCCACATGATCTCCAGTACTTCTGTTAGGGGGTCCTTCTAATATGTGCAATACACATGGGTCTGAAATGATATCTCATTGTGGCTATGACTTGCATCACCTTTATCAAAAGTAATGTAGAACATTTATTCACATGTCTGCTGGAATTCAGCATATCCTCTGGTGAATTGTCTGTTCAGATCTGTTATCCATTTATTTATTTGTTTGATTTTTGTTAAATTGAATAAATTTTTTGTGTATCTTATATATTAACCCATTGTCAGTTGTGTAATGTGTGAATATTTTGTCCCATTCAGTAGAATATCTTTTTAATCTACTTATATTTTCTTACACTATCTAAAGGCTTTTTCATTTATTTATTGTTATGGGAAATTTTGTATTGAGGTAACATTGGTTTACAACATTGTGTTTCAGAAGTATAGGATCTTCCCCTTCAGGTGTTACTACATAACACACACCACCAAAGCACTGATAATCATAATTGTTTATTATTGTTTTTATTTTCCTTGCCATAAAGGTAGCGTCTCCAAACATCTTTATCACTCATGTCATGAAAAGTTCCACATGTTTTCTTCTATATATCTTTTATTGAAAGTCTATGTCTAAATCTTTAATGCACTTTGAAATTATTTTTGTACACAGATTTAGAAAGTAATTCAACCTCATTCGCTTATTACATTTTCCTTTTTTTGCCGGCATGATTTATTACAGAAGATTCTCCTTCCAGTGTATGAACACGGCTCCTTAATCATAAATTAAGTATCAATATAAAAATGGATTTATTCTAGGCTTTTCATTCTGTTCCATTGATCCATACAACTATTTTTCCCAGTATTTTATTGTTTTCATTACTGTTACTTTATAATATAAAATCGGGTACAATAATATCTCCATTTCTCTCAAGGTTAATTTAGATATTGAAGACCTGTTATGATCTTATTTAAATTTTTAAATTTTTGTTCTATTGCCTTGGAGAATGCAACAATATTTTAGTAAAGATTGCATTAAATCTATTGCTTTTTATAGAATAGTTCTTTTGACTATGTGGATTAGCTCCACCCATGTTTCCACTTCTTGGTCCTGTTCTTATATCCTTTAGTAGCGTCCCATAGTTTTCATTATATAAGTTCTTTGCCTCCTTAATTCTTTAATTCCTAGGTTTTTGATTTTTTTGATGCAATTGTAACTAAAACTATTCTAATTCCCTTTTTCCCTCACTCATTATTTGATATAAAAATACAACAGATTTTTGTATGTTGATTTTATATTTTGCTACTCCGGTATATACATTTACTATTTCTAACAGCTTTTTGATGTATTCTTTAGGATTTTCTATATATAGTATCATTATCTGAAAATAATGATAGTTTCACTTCTTTTCCTATCTGGATTACTTTTATTTCCTTTTGCTTTCTGATAGCTCTAGTTTAAATCTCTTAATACTAAACCAAACAAAATTAGGGGCCATGGGCATCCTTGTCTTGGTCCTGAACTTAGGAAAATTGTCAGTTTTCAGTGTTTTATTGAATGTAGGTAATGATTATTATGCTGAGGTAGATCCCTTTTATTTCCACCTTCTTTAGAATTTTATCATGAATGGGTACAGAATTTTTTCAAATGATTTCTTGGCATCTACTGATATTATCATATGATTTTTGTCCTTTTGTTGATGTAATACATGACATTAATTGATTTAGATATGTTGAATGAAACTTGCATCACTGGAATAAATCTCACTTTGTACTGTACTGCTGAATTTGATTTGTTAATAGTTTGTTTAGAATTTTTGCATCAATATTCATCAGAAATATTGGTCTGTAGTTTTCTTGTGCATTATTTGTCTGTTTTGGGGATTAAAGTAACAAAATTCAGAATATAAAATATATTTTATGGTCTATATTTGTGCAATTTTAGAAATAATTTATGCAAGATGGGTAAAAATTGTTTTTTTTAAATATTTTATTTTATATAATTCTTACATAATTTTTCATCTTTGCACAATGTATGCATTTTAATTATGGTTATATTCCCCATACAATTGCATCCCCCCCTTATTTTGACTTCAGTCCTTCCTCTCCCTGTTTTAAAGGTTTGATAGAATTCACTTGTAAAGCCATCTGGCCCTGGACTTTAGTTTGGGGGGAGACTCTTTGATTACTCTTTCAATTTCAATGATTATGATTAAGGAATTCTTCTATTTATTCCTGTCTTAGTCTAGTATACTGTATTATTCTAGAAATTTATTCATTTCTTCAAGGTTATCAAATTTATTGGGATATAGTTGTTCATGGTAATCTCTTTTTTAAATTGTATATAAATACATATATATATATACCTATATACATTTTATTTTTTTTAAAGATTTACTTATTTTTATTTTTTTTTCCCAAACAACAACAGGGTTTATTTAACAATCAGTAGATTGGGAAAAGGAAACAGTCTCTAAGGCCACAGGTGGCTGCCTGTCTTACCTCAGATAGTGTCTATAATGTCCAGTAATCCCCCCAAAAGGACACATGTGCCAGATAGTGCTGTCCTGTCAGTGAGGGCCAGGAACTGGTGACACCACAGCAGCCCACAGCAACAATCTGAAGGCTGACTGGACAGTACCAGGTGCCGAACCAAATAGCAATGGACTTAACAGCACCAGAGGTGGTGCTGGAGTCCAGAGTTAGTCAACAGCTCTGAAATGCGGCTGGACCGAGTGCCAGATCTGTAGTGCTGGTCAACACCTGTCATCAGGAGGCAGTTCAGAGACACCAGTGCTACAGCTTTTTGTGAACTATTGGTATGAACCAATAGCTAACAGCTCTTTGAGACACTAGGCTGAGGTTAACGGTGCTCCTTGCAGGTGATATCAGAGGTAGGAACAGAGGAGGTGCAGCAGTTGGGGGTCTGGAAATGTGGAAGTCTACAGGGATCTGCAAGGTCTGCTAAATCCCACAGAGATTGTCTGCTGAATTTTGCTTCTTTAGAGGCTGCCTGCTGTTTTTTTGGAGGCTGGCTGCTGAGTGAGTCAAGCTGGTTCTTGTTCTGCCTTATATCCTCTTCAGGGTCCCCCACCCTATGAGCCTGATTGGATCATTTTTCAATCCTAAACATCTGTTTGGTCCAGTTAGCACCAATCAGCTTCCTTCCATTTTCAATCTGGATAATTAACTTGAGGCTTGAGTGACAGCTGGAGAGCTTGATAACATAAAAAGGGAAAATGGTGAAGGCAGAGATTAAGAGGGTGTAAAGAAGTAAAGGTGGGTAAGTAAAACTGCTTCATTATCTTAGGTTCTTCAATTAATGTATAGATGGTTGAAACCGCTCCCCAAATGTCCAGGAAGCTTGCTCTTTAGGATCTTTAGGTGCTTACTCACCATACCATCCAGGGAATGACACCCCATGCAAAGGGTGCTAGAAGGTACTAGAAGGTGCTGGAAGGTAGAAATAGCCCTTGGTGCCTGCAAGAGACCAAGAGTTTCTAGAAAACCTTCAAGCTTTTCCCTTCCCATATTATGATCCCACTTACTGAGTTACCCCAAACTGAAAGAAATACCAGTGGCAGCTACCCTCCAGTCATTGGAACCCATGTCCCAGCACTACTGTAGGACCCTCCAAATTGTCAAACCCTGCCCCAGGGAAGTACAGTGTGCTTCTGGCCTCGGCCATGCTTCTTTGGAGGCCTTTGTCCCACAAGCCTGCCCTGACCTGAGTGCAGACTAGTCTAGGCAGGTGCCAGGCTTTTCCTCTCTGTATCAGGCTCCAGGATCATAAAGGGACAAATTGGGTTCAAGATTTATTTATTTTTATACGAGAGCTGGAATACAGGCCAGAGGCACGGGAGGGTGAGAGGATTCACCAGAGACGCAGCAGGGAACATAACAGGCAGACTGATGAAATACACTGCTGAGGGGAGCAGCAAGCACAACAGGAGAGGTCTGCTGTGCCATGTGGGATTCTTGCCAGCCGGCGGGGATCAAAACAGCACTGCAGAGACTGTGGACAGCTTCACAGAGTGGCACTCAACCCTCCGTGCCACCAGGGAAGCCCCAAATTGTTCATAGTAATCTCTTTAAAGTCTTTGAATTTCTATGTAATGTGTGGTAATTTCTACTATTTTATTTCTATCTCTATTAATGTTTTCTCTCTTTTTTCACCAGGCAAGTTAGGTATTTCTTTTGTGATTTTTCAGCTGTCAATTATAATCTAATGTCCATAACTATCTCTTATTACCTTTTTCAATTGGAAATCTATTTTATCTGTTATTGCTGTTCCTGATGTTTTTTGACCGCCATTTATTTTCCAATTTTTAATTCTAAGTCTGTGCTTGTCTTTGGTAGTAAGATGAGTTTCCTGTAACCAAAACATCAGGCTTTGTTTTGAAGTTCATTCAGCCATTCTAACCTCGTAATCGGTGAATTCAACCCATTTACATTTAAGGTGATTATTGAGGCTTAGCTGTTTATAGGCATTTTATTTTTCGGTTTGTCTTTTATTTTTGGCATCTTCCTTTTATGTTTTGTTTAGGTTCCATTTTCATTGTCTTATATGTTTCTTCTATTATTTTTGGTTGAAGTTTATACTATGGCTTGTGTATGATAATCTGTACTTGTGACCTATTGGACAGTTTGACTTCAAACTTGTTCTGACAGGTCACAGTTTCACTCTCCTCCACCATACTGCATAGTTTAGGTGTCTGATGCGTCTAGATATGTTTTATCGTTGCTTTATAATAGCCTACTTAGTACTTCTTTCAAGTCTGACTTGATATTGATATATTATTTTAATTTTTTCAGGAGTGAAGATCCTTACTCTTCCTTTGCCTTGAATGATAGTCTGGAAGGATAAGGTATTCTAAAGTATTCCATCTTTCACTTTGCATATTTTAAATATCTCCTGTCATTACCTTCTTGCCTATAAGATCTCCACTGAGAAGCCCACAGACCATCTAATGGGTTCATTCAGTACTTTTAATATTCTCTCCTTGTCATTAGCTTCCAGCAGTTTAAGTAGTATGTCTTGAGTGTGCAGATGAAGTATTATTTTGTTTGGAACTCTTTGGCCTCTAATATAATGGCTGTCTGATTCATTTTCCATATTGAGGTGGTTTATAGCAAATTTTTTCTATGTGTGTGTGTTCTCTGCCACTGTGGATTTAAGTTCATAGAGTCTCTCCATTTACATGTGTTTGTCTAATGTTGAGGCACTCTCTTTTTGTTTTTTTTTTTAGTTATTATATTTGTTAGATCCATTAATTTTATTTGTAGCCATCTCATTTTTTTTCTGTCTTTATTGTGTTCCTATTTTTGAACATCAATTACTTTTCCTTAATTAGACAATTCAGGGGACAAATGTCACAGGCCAGGCAGGTCCATTGTTGAGTTGGGCAAGAGGAAAAGAATCTTGGAGCATTAGATAGATTTGACAGGCTTTAATGCTGAAGTAGGGGACCAGGTACACAAGGCAGACCAGCAGGCAAGCAGGCAGAGAGGCTGGGAGGCTGGCAGCAACAGAGCCTCCCAGGCCCTGTGATCTCAGCTCTTTTGCTTCTCTCTGGCCTCTCTCCTCTCTTGCTCAATCTCACCCAGGTGTCTGCATTTATATATGTACACGCCTCATGCTCACTAGCTACTTGGTCTGGGTGTCCATAATCATGTGTGCTCATGCTCCCAAGTGCTTTTGCAATGTTACCATGTATGGACAATAAAACCTGGGAGGAAACAAAGCCACAGGTGGTAGCCATAGAGGCCAGCAATGAAAAGTGAAAAAGATCCTGAGTAACTCCATTTTCCTTACAGACAAGCATGGTTATTAATGTTGCTTTAAATTCCTTATCGTGCCTCCCTGGTGGTGCAAGGGGGTAAGTACACAGCACTATGAAGCTATCTGCAGCCTCCCCAGCACAAGTTCAATCCCCGGCTGGCCAGGGAGCTACCCACATGGCACAGCAGACCTCTCCTGTCTCTCCCGCTGCTCCCCACAGCAGTGTATTTCAATCTGCCTGTTCTGTTCCCCACTCTGTCTCTGGTGAATCCTCTCACCCCCCTGCATCTCTGGCCTGTACCCCAGTTCTTGTGTGCATAAATCAAAAATAATAAATCTTTTAAAAATAAATAAAATAAACATATCAGACATGTTATATAATTCTGCTGAACTGAGACTTCTCTCATGATTTCTTTTCACTTTGGTATTTGTGTAATGTTTTTGTGTCTCATTTTTGGTTTTTCTGGGTTGTAATGAGCAGCTCCCTTGTCCTTCCTTTCCTACACCTTCCAACCTGTCTTGATAAATTACTGGGTTGTTGGAAAAGTCACAACACATTTTTGCTTGAAAAACATAGAAAAATACATCATGACTTTTCCAACAACCCAATAGCTTCATCTGCCACATACAAGTAGCTTAAGTAGAGCTTAAGTAACTTAGTTAAACTGATACAGGTGAATAAGTTGCACACCCAAGATAAAACCCAAGCAGCCTGTTCTACAGCACGATTTTGATCCCTAGATTGCACTTGCTCAGACATGAATGCTACACTCTCTTAGAACCTACAGATCTACAATGTCTGTTTCTTTCATTTCTGGATAAACTTGTACCAAACAAAAATGTCATTTTACAAATAAGTATTAGAGAATTCAAGGAAAAATGTTGAATAAAAAACAATAATATAAGATACCAGATAAAATGTGGCCAGTTATGAGTCATAAGTAACATAAGAAGTTAATGAGAAAATATCCTTCAAGACCATGTAAAATATCTAGGAATAAACAATGGGTAGGGGGAACCTATAACTAATATACAATCTATAAAACTTGATTGAATAACATACTGTAAGGTTGATTAGTGCTATGTTCCTTAATGAGGAGACTCAATTATGGTAAACTGGTAAACTCTAATCAAGTTCCTTTTTATCTTTAACTCCAATCAAAATATGAAATATTTTTAACTTTACATTTTGACTCAAAAAATACAAGAAATTATTTTCTAGGGCAATAATAGGCAAGAAAAATTGAAATAGAAGAATGCTAAAGAGCTTATTAAAATAGATATTCAAAGTTTATATAAAGCAAAAATAATGGTAAAAGACTAACCAAGACACTAAGAGACAATGGAACAGAGCTTTAAGTCTGTAACTATGTGGTTCTGTGTATATATGTTAATTAAATAAGTTCATATTACTGATGGATTATTAACAAATTGTTATAAGTAACAGAATAATGATTTGAAAGATCACACACCAAAAAAAAAACTAACTGCATATGCAGTAAAATTTAAAATAAGTTTTATTTTGTTTGTCTTAGTATTGTGATATTTTTCTGAGCCCTCCAAAATCTTAACATTGAGAATGTTTTAATTCTGTAATTAGAAAAACATAATTATTAAATGTGTGGATACAATTAATGTAGTAATCAAGAAAAGAAAAATATTTAACTCTAAAAATTTGAGATTCATTCCACAACTAAGGACAAAATAAGGGAAAAACTGCTTTAGTGGCAAACGATAACCTAGATGAACTGTGAAAGAGGAAAAGAGTAAAACAACTTCAGAGATGGTACTAGCTGGGAAAAGCAGGACTTGGTGAGAGACTGTTGTGGGGAACTAAGTGGGAAATTTATGTCATGAAGTCACCTTCTGCAAACAGAAGAGAAATAATCCTAGGAAGGACAGGAATAATCAAAGTCAAGCTTTTTCAGTTTTCATAAGTCTATTTCTTTTTTTTTTTAATTGAGATTTTTTTGCCTGTTTTTTTTTTTTAAAGATTTTTATTTTTATTTATTTATTTATACAAGCACTGGGTACAGTCAGAAGCGCGGGAGGGTGAGAGAAATCACCAGAGCCAGAGTGGGGAGCAGAGCAGGCAGAAGGACGAAGTACACTGCTGAGGGGAGCAGCGGGCTGCAGGAGAGGTCTGCACGCCATGTGGGACCCTCCTCCAGTGGCCAGGGAGCAGCCAGGGATGGAACCCGCGCTGCAGAGGCCGCGGGCAGCTTCGCAACCCAGTGCTCAACCGCTGTGCCACCGGGAAGGCCCAACCTAAGTCTATTTCTTTTTTTTTTTTTTTTTTTTAAAGATTTATTTATTTATTTATACAAGTAGTAGGTATAGTCAGAGCGCGGGAGGGTGAGAGAATTCACCAGAGCGGGGAGCAGAGCAGGCAGAAGGACCGAAGGACACTGCTGAGGGGAGCAGCGGGCGGCAGGAGAGGTCTGCGCGCCATGTGGGACCCTCCTCCAGTGGCCGGGGAGCAGCCGGGGATCGAACCAGCGCTGCAGAGGCCGCGGGCAGCTTCGCAACCCAGCGCTCAACCGCTGCGCCACCGGGGAGGCCCCCTAAGTCTATTTCTAATATGGTTTCTGGAACAAAAAAGTTCAAATAAAAGTAACTGTTTTTTCTAAATTGCTACTAATGAAACTGAGCATATGTTCTCAATAGTAGTTCTAACATGTGACAAAAAATGCAAGAACATGCAATATACATTAATAACCAGAAGGATTTGTCATTTTAAAAAAAGAAATATTTGTAAAGAAAACTGAAAGTCACTTTCAAGTTTAAGGAATGTTGGGGCCTCTCCTGTGGCTCAGCAGTTGAGCGCTGGGTTGCGAAGCTGCCCGCAGCCTCTGCAGCGCCAGTTCGATCCCCGGCTGCTCCCCGGCCACCGGAGGAGGGTCCCACATGGCGTGCAGACCTCTCCTGCCGCCCGCCGCTCCCCTCAGCAGTGTACTTCGGTCCTTCTGCCCGCTCTGCTCCCCGCTCTGGCTCTGGTGAATTCTCTCACCCTCCCACGCTTCTGACTGTACCCAGTGCTTGTATAAATAAATAAATAAATAAATCTTTAAAAAAAAAAAAAGAAGTTTAAGGAATGTTCTGGGAATACTATCACTTAAAAAAGAAAGGTATCATCGTCAATTTACCTGTTTTTCTACATAATTACTAAAAGATTACAGAAGAGTACAGTTGGTCTGAATGAACTGGAAAAGCTTACTGGCATCAAAGGTAGTAAACCATAATGTCCTTCTAAAATAAAAGAAATAGTTAAAAAAAAAGAAATAGTTAAAACAAGACTAAAGAAAACATCTCACTCAGGGGTAGGTAAATGAGTTAATGGCAACAGAAAATTATCCCAGTCTCACTAAAAAAAAAAATGAATCAGAAAAATAATACTCCTACAACCTATATTCCTTAAAAAATCTTCTAAAAATGCAGACCCACCAAATCCTTTTGATGAGGATTACCAAAATTCAATGAAGAAAGATCAAAAGTATTGTCAGTATTCATTTTTCAATAGCTAAGAATATAACCTTTTTAATTCCCTTTTTTTCATAATCTTAAGTCCTAAAACTATTTTTATCCTTTGATGATTTATATTTAACCACTTTTAAAATATATGTCTATATGGGCCTCCCCGGTGGCGCAGCGGTTGAGCGCTGGGTTGCGAAGCTGCCTGGAGCCTCTGCCGTGTCGGTTCGATCCGTCCCACATGGCGCGCAGACCTCTCCTGCCGCCCGCTGCTCCCCTCAGCAGTGTACTTCGGTCCTTCTGCCTGCTCTGCTCCCCGCTCTGGCTCTGGTGAATTTTTCATCCTCCCGCGCTTCTGACTGTACCCAGTACCCAGTTCGGGAGGGAGGGAAGGAGGGAAGGAGGGAAGGAGGGAAGGAGGGAAGGAGGGAAGGAGGGAAGGAGGGAAGGAGGGAAGGAGGGAAGGAGGGAAGGAGGGAAGGAAGGATATATGCCTATATATTTGAAATATATACATATATATCAGATGACACTCATTTTTAAACACATTTGCCACTTTTAATATACACAAAACTTTGTCTTGGTCAACTTAAAAGATAATATATGATTAAATGAATGTTTGCCTTAAGTTTAGATAATATTGAAACAAATACTTGGGACTTTTATTGTTTTAAAAAAACATAAATAAATGGAATTGTTCTTAAACATTAAAAACCATTCCATACAGCTATTGAAATATCATATAACTAATTTATTACATTTTTATTCAGAGTCAAGTAAGAAAAATAATTGTCTTGAATCAACAAAGAGATGTTGACTGAAAAATTCTGCCTTATAAAAATAAGATAAATTGAAGTGTTTTTTATTATGAGTTTGTGCATTTTCATACATATTTTATTTTCTTTGTTGCAGTCTTCTAAGAGAAGTCTTTAAAGCTCTGCTAATCTTGTAATAAATATTTTTTTACAATTTCTAATTTTCTTTTTTAAATTTTTAAAATTTTTTTAATTGAGGTCAATGTTGGGTCTCCCCATCAGGTGTTACCACCACAGTGCACCCACCACCCATTCCCCCATCTTCCAGCACCACAGACCATTGTTTCCTTCCCTCTTTGTTCTTGCCGCTCAAGTATCTCCTGCCCAATGAGTGCTTCAGTTCTGTAGTCAGCTATTGAGGATTAATTTTTAAGCTTGACCTTATTTGACTATTAGTTTAGTTACTTTACATTCCACATATTAGTGACACCATCCAGTGCCCCTCAGCGAAATAGTTAAAACAAGACTAAAGAAAACATTCAATCAGGGGTAGGTAATTGAGTTAATGGCAATAGAAAATTACCTCAGTCTCACTAAAGAATGAATCAGATGGCTCTAATTATTTTTCTAATTGTTTTTTTTCATTTTTACTTAATTTTATTTTCTTTTGGAAAATAAGTATGAGGAAATATTGGGATACCCCTATCATATTACCACCATAGTGCATCTACCAAATTATCCAATTTAGTGTTCTTAAATCACTTATCTTTCTCTGGTAAATTTTAATTTTTGAAAGTAGATTTTATTTTAACATCTATTTTAAGCCAAGAACCCAGACTATTATATTTGCCAGTTTTATGTCCACATATATAATTTACAAAAATAGTGATATAGGAAGATCTTTAATGTCTACTGCCAAGCCAAGTGGTCACTGTAAAATTTCAGAATTCTCTCTGTCAGTACACTTTGCAGTATTATTTACTCTTTAAAAACTCAAAAGACCAGGACAGATTTTTGGCATATTTATGCCTGCCTTGTATTTTTATGACTAAATTACACTTTTTTAATAAAAGAGGTTCACATAAATAACTGAGCAACTCTTAATCGGAGATTAGCTCTCTGTTTAACCTAAATAAACTACTTTCCTAGTAACATCATGATGACAAAAATTTGCTGTTAGAGCATTATAGGTTTTCTTATATTCAAAGGGATATTTCCTGTTAAAAAATGTTTATTTTATTTTATAAGTTTTTTCTATAATAAGAAACATTAGTTTATAAAAAGCAGAGTAAATGTGTTTTGTAAAATTAAATGATTGCATATTCAAATGCTAATTGTAAAGCAGGAAACATATCTTCTAAAGGGTAGGGGGGAAAGAACAGGTATTGTCCTCATTACAGAAATGGATAAATTCAGTTCCATGTTTATGTAACACATCTATCACACTGATATTTCCAATCACTTTAAAGTCGGCATAAGGGCCTCCCCGGTGGCGCAGCGGTTGAGCGCTGGGTTGCGAAGCTGCCCGCAGCCTCTGTGGCGCCAGTTCGATCCCCGGCTGCTCCCCGGCCACCGGAGGAGGGTCCCACATGGGGCGCAGACCTCTCCTGCCGCCCGCTGCTCCCCTCAGCAGTGTACTTCGGTCCTTCTGCCTGCTCTGCTCCCCGCTCTGGCGCTGGTGAATTCTCTCACCCTCCCACGCTTCTGACTGTACCCAGTGCTTGTATAAACAAAACAAACAAACAAACAAACAAATGAATAAATAAAACATGCCTCTATTAAAAAAATTTAAATAAATAAATAAAATAAAGTCGGCATAAAATTCTGAGAGTGTTGTGTTCACTGGTGGATAAGGTTACTGGATCTTCATGACTGGGACTTTCTTACGCTTTCCAGTCATTTAACTAGATAGCAATAAACTGACAACACAGTCTTAAATACACAGTTCTATTTAAACTCTTTTGTTGCTCTGGGGCATGTGCTAAGGGGCTCTTAACTTCTGATTTCCTATGCAACTTTCAGTAAGGCGGTGAAGTTTAATTCTGGGTTTTAGGCAATAAAGAGGACTAAAACTTAAATCACATACCCCAGGTCACAGGAGAATTTTGCTATAGTATTTCAAGTAATCCAGAAAGATACCAAAATTAGTAATACTTCAAGCACTGTTAGGTCATATTTTTCTTTTAGCAGCACCTGGCAGAACAGGGATCATACTGAAGAGCTTTTGTTGGTCTGGGTAGTATTTTCCTCTACAAGAAGCTAAATTACCAAATACTAGAACACCAGAATCTTTCCTCTGTGTGAAAAGATAGAGCAAAAATTAGACTAAAAGACTGCTCTGAAGGAATATCTTCCTCAGACCAAGAAATAAAAAGCAGAACAAATGTCCAGGCCATAGTACCCACTTATATGCAACATATGTGAGGGTGAGGGGGAGGGAGGAGCGAGAGGGAGGGAGGAGCAAGAGGATGCCTTATGTACCTTCATGAGTAAGACCAACATCACTTTCTCTCTTCTACTTAGGATTATAGGACACTAACACTGTAAAGAATGTAATTGGCTCTAATTTTTCACTTCTCTAATGAGAAGTTCAGTGGAATTCAGCAACAGACCCAAAGTTAGCAATTAGAAGTGAAGGTTCCTGAGATGCAGCCATACATAGCACAATTCTCCCTTATCTGCGTCAGTTCCTAAGTGACATTTATCTATGACTGCATTCATTCCTGACCCCGCCTTATTTCCTCCTGTGTTGCTAAAACCTGAAAAAAGAAAACCCTAAAAGAAAAGAAGTAAATGATTAAGTCTGAAACGAATGGTTCCATGTAGACTGCTTATATTTCATTAGCCGGTAAGTTGTCAAAAAGAATACCCAGAAGTAGATGCTGCTTCCAAAATTAATCTTCAAAGAAATTAAAAGGGCATATTCGCACTGAAAACTCAACCTGCTTGCCATATAGACAATGAAAACATGTTTGCCATCAAAATGCATCAAATTAGTTCCATTCTCCTATAAAAACATTGAGTAGGATCAAGTTATGAATCATCTAACTACATATAACCAAAGACAAGGGTAGCCACAGAGGTTAAACATTCTAATTCAATCTTTGTTTAGGGTACAGTGACCTATTTAGGTTATGTAAACATTCCTCCTGAATTTTAGAAAGATTCATCCATTTTTAAGCCTGTGTAACTTTCCCTTTTTGCCTAATCTAATAGCTTAAAAGATAGCTATTATTCCTTCTTTGAAAATGCTATTCCTCAGTCCCTCTACAGTTATACTATACTGCTCAGAGTATCTCTAGTAAAAGTTAGTGTTCCTATATTATTATCTCTGTTTTTAACACAATGAGATAAGTAAATCATAATATATTCAAGTCTGTGGTAGATAACACTCTCTAGATTAATTCAACATAAATTTTGTTTTATTCATTAGTGAGTAAAATTTGCATGGAATTCATTTATTCACAGAAGGATTGTTATATTATCTGGCTTCTCCATTTTCTTGTTTCCTACCAGGTCAGCAGCAAGAGCACCTATAATTTTGTACAAAACTGAATAAAATTATGGGAAATGAAAACAAAAGGAAAATTATTGTATTTAACTTAATATATAATAATCTAGTTCCCAAAGACAAAAGAAGGAAAATATTATTTAAAAAGAAAAACATTTGTCATGAAGAATAAGATTACTATTTAAAATACAATATAAGGGGCCTCCCCGGTGGCGCAGCAGTTGAGCACTGGGTTGTGAAGCTGCCCGCGGCCTCTGCGGTGCCGGTTCGATCCCCGGCTGCTCCCCGGCCACCGGAGGAGGGTCCCACATGGCCCGCAGACCTCTCCTGCCGCCCGCTGCTCCCCTCAGCAGTGTACTTCGGTCCTTCTGCCTGCTCTGCTCCCCGCTCTGGCTCTGGTGAATTCTCTCACCCTCCCGCGCTTCTGACTGTACCCAGTGCTTGTATAAACAAAACAAACAAACAAATAAAATAAATAAAACATGCCTCTATTAAAAAAAATTGTTAATAAATAAATAAATAAATAAATAAATAAATAAATAAATAAATAAATAAAATACAATATAAGGGCCTCCCCGGTGGCATAGCGGTTGAGCGCTGGGTTGCGAAACTGCCCTGTTCGATCCCCGGCTGCTCCCGGCCACTGGAGGAGGGTTCCACGTGGCATGCAGACCTGCCCACTGCTCCCCTCAGCAGTGTACTTCGGTCCTTCTGCCTGCTCTGCTCCCTGCTCTGGCTCTGGTGAATTCTCTCACCCTCCCGCGCTTCTGACTGTACCCAGTGCTTGTATAAATAAATAAATAAATCTTTAAAAAATAATAATAATAAATAAAATAAAATACAATAGAAGTTACACATAGACAGAGAATAGATAATAGCCCTGCGGATAATCATGTATTGGGTTGCCTCCAATCTATTAGAAATTAAGTAAAGTACAAGAGGTTTCCAGTAAAAACTCTCTGGTGTTCTCACCTAAATCTGTGGAAGACAGCAGTCTTCATCATGAAAACCACACATAAATCAGCTAGCTGTCAGCAATTGTTCTGGAGAGTACAAGTCTTATGCTATTTGGAGACTGAACTTCCTCTCACCCTAAAGAGCACAGAGCTTATGAGATCAGGATAAAGCAATGAGAGAGGAATTTCTAAAAGTTAAAAGGAGAGATTATTTTCAAAACCACTTAATGTAGCTCTTAATAATCTGCATAGATGACTCCCAGCACATTTAGGGGAAAAATTAATAAAACACAGAAAAGCACACAGCACAGCACATTTAGGAGGAAAAAAAAACAGAAAAGCTAGACATATTTTCCTAACTGGATTTTAAAGAAAATACAATGAATGTACTATAGATAAATATTAACTGCAAAACATATAATTTTCATTCCTTGTATTAGTATATAGTTAATGGGCTTAGTTTTCTATCTTGCCATAAGTTTTACTTCATAGAAATTTTTAAAAAGACTATATTTGCTTGTTATAACACAACTGCCCTTAATTAATTGAAGCACTTAAATTTTTGGCCATCTGATGTCAGAAAGCACATTAAGCCATAAACAAGCTCCCATAACCTTCTCTATACATTTATCTTAAAAACGAAAACAGTGCCTCCCCGGTGGCGCAGCAGTTGAGCGCTGAGTTGCGAAGCTGCCCACAGCCTCTGCAGCGCTGGTTCAATCCCAGGCCGCTGGGCGAGGGTATCACAAGGCACGCAGACCTCTCCTGCCGCCCGCTGCTCCCCTCAGCAGTGTACTTCGTCAGTCTGCCTGTTCTGCTTTCCGCTCTGGCTCTGGTGAATTCTCTCACCCTCCCATCAAATATGGCAGATTTATGTAATGTAGATGCATAAACCGTTTAATTTATACTGTGTGACCCAATTCATTAGGAAATATGAGAAACATACAACATACATTGCATTGTCCAATATGAAAGCTCAATACAATTGCTTTCATCTACAACTCCAAATTAGTACTATATAAACCCATCCTTTGTTCATTAACAAATTCTTTCCAGACCCTTCCAAAAATTCTCCAAAATGATGTTATTTAAACCATATTTTCCCACTGTGATCACCCTGTGTTTGCTTTATATGTCATTATAGCATTTTAATATGAAGATTGGACCTCATAATTGTAGTAATTTATTCTTTACTAAGACCTCAGATCTACTTGATCAGAATGATTTAGATGGACCAACCCAATAGAATACCTTATTTGTTATATATTCTAGGAAACATAAGTTAGGGAGAAATATAAGTGAAACTGGGGAGGGAGAAAAGCCAAATGAACTAGGTAAGATTGTGGCCAGTGGAGGCCAATTCCACTGGAATATCAAATGTAATGTCGGGCTGTCAGAAAATTCATGACATATTTTTTTCTGTTTTCTATGTTAAAATGCATGATGACTTTTCCAACAACCCAATATATCTCAGAATTGCCTCATGAAAGAACACAGACTGTGGAATATTAAACCACTGACTGTGATCCCTCTCTGGTAGAGCATTGCCCATGTGGCATGAACTCCCTGGCATTTCTAAGATATCCTATGTGGATTAAACAACCAATTATGATAGGATGGAAACCCTCAGGCAGGGAATTAAAGAAACAGAAATACTTGACACAGGAAAATGTGAGTGACTACAGGAATGGTCCACCACATTGTAGGAAAATTCAGAAGTAGATGCAAATGACATGTAGTAGGACATCAACATTAGTTACACAGTAGAACCGTGCTTTCAAGTTATCTCATCCTTGTGATTACAAGCATACCAACAATTTTCAATCTCCTCCTCATTATCACATGGACTTCTCCAAGGTCTACACTCTCCTTCAGTCATCTACTTCACATTATATTTCTATTTCTAAAATAGATATTATGCCCTTATTAAATATAATATGTGGTCCTTTGATTACCATTATCCAAAAGACATATTTTATATAACCTCTCCCTTTTCTGAACAGTATGTCTTTAGTCTACTCAAGAATGATTTTTCTTGAGGAAACAGAAAGGTTAACTTTCAAAAGTTTCAGGAATAAAGAAGACATAGTCCCTGCTCTCCAGCAGCCTAGCAGAGGAAAGAAGTCAAGGTTACAAATAACTAAAACATAAGTCAGAATGAGCTAAGTGCCATAAGAGAGGTACATACAAAGTGCTTTGAGAGCTCAGTGGAGATAAATATCACAGCCAGTTGTCAGAATCAGGAAGGATATATGAACAAGGGGGCTGGAAAGCTGAGCTTTAAAGGTACGATGTAATTTTGTCAGGAAAAGGTGGCCAGAGGATTTTCTAAATATGGAGATTATAAGCAAAGTCCTAACCACAGAAAAATGCATGCTTCTTTGAGAAACAGTCTGATATGGCTGGAGAATAATTTATACGACACAGAGTTACACCGGGAGATATGAGTAGAAAAGACCACTTATTAGGAATTTTAAACATTTTGATAACCTATCATCAAACATTTAAACTCTTAAAAGTGGCATGGCATCAATGCCTCTCTATATAAGGTCTATCAGCTACATATTATTTTTAATAGCAGATTAGCACCCATAATTTAAAATTTCTGCAAAACCAAAATTGTTGAAAGGGAATATAAGAAGTAAGAAGGGGGGTCATTTCCTTGATCATATGAGGATAGCATAAAAGTTTAAGAGTCTATGATATATTTTGTCTTTGTTTATCCAAATACTGCTTACAGAAAGAAGTGACAGTTTGTATTTTACATGAAAAGAAAAAGGAGGTAATAAAAAAAGATGAATGAAGAAAATAAGTCAACAATTAATCTTTCAACAGGTGCCTGAATCTACATATACATGTGCATTTAAAAGAAAATTAGCCAATGTAAATAATGAGGGAAATCAATGTGAAACACATTTGCATGCATGTGGTTTTCCTCCACATCCTGGGGGAATTAACATTTTAGTCTTGCTACAGTTCCATTATTAATCTTATTCATACCAGAGTTAAATGGGAAGTAAATCTGCTAAAGTATAATAACTAAAGCTACAAAGAAATTGTTCTTTTCTTACAGAATAAATACTTCAGTTCAGCTTGAGGACTCTTTTAGATAGTCTTACAGTTGTTTATCTACCCACAAATACAATCTTCATCTAGCTCCTATAAACACACATAGTGTTTAATCTATATCTAAATATTAATTATTACATTGCAAATCAATGCAAATTTAACGTTTAGAAATTTCTGGAAAGAACACTGAGCAAAAAACCATTATTTATTATCCTCATTTCATATATTAAAAGAAACAAGGTTCAAAAAAAGTTCACTAGCTTCCCCATGTCAAAGTTGTGATATGGTGTTTTGAGTGCCACTTTAATGTTCTTTAAAAGTGACCTGAAATTACTATCTTAAACAAGCAAATATTATATGCTAAACAATGCTTTTTTTTAGTTTTATTTTTTTATTTATTTTTTTAATTAATAAATTTTATTTTTATATTCCCCATACAATTGCAATCCCCCCATTCTGACCCCAATCCCTCCCCTCCCGCCCCCCACCCCCCCAAAAGTGTCTCTGGTTCATAGTTTTTGTTGATTTTGATTTTCACTTTCTTATAGTTATTCATTTTCCTGGTCCCTTATTTAAGTTTTCTAGATCCCTGCTATGAGTGAGACCATCCGGTATTTTTCTTTTTCTTTTTGGCTTATTTCACTGAGCATGATCCCTTCCAGCGTCATCCATGTTGCTGCAAATTGCATGTGTTTATCTTTTTTGAATGCTGAGTAATATTCCATGGTATATATGTACCACATCTTCTTGATCCAGTCATCTATTTTTGGGCATTTGGGCTGTTTCCAAAGCTTAGCTATTGTAAACAGTGCTGCTATAAACATAGGGGTGCAGGTGTTCTTTGGAATTGATGTTTCTGTGTTCTTTGGGTAAATACCTAGGAGTGGAATTGCTGGATCCTGTGGAAGCTCTATGTTTAGTAGGTCCAGAAATCTCCACACAGCTCTCCATAGTGGTTGGACCAGTTTGCACTCCCACCAACAGTGCAGAAGAGTTCCTTTTTTTTAATATGTGCCATTCTCACTGGTGTAAGATGGTATCTCATGGTAGTTTTGATTTGCATTTCCCTGATTACAAGTGATGTTGAACATTTTTTCATATGCCTGTTGGCCATTCGCATTTCCTCTTCCTCTTTTTAGTTCCTCTGTCCATTTTTTGACTGGATTATTTTCTTTGTTGTTGTTGAGTCTCATCAGCTCTTTGCAGATTTTTGTGATCAGTCCTTTATCATTAGTGTTGTGTGCAAAAATGTTCTCCCAGTTGGTGGGGTTTCTCTTTGTTTTTGTTATTGTCTCTTTTGCTGTGCAGAAGCTCTTTAATTTGATGTAGTCCCAGCTGTTGATCTTTGCCTTCACTATCACTGCTTTGGGTGATGTGTCTGTAAAGATGTCTTTGATATGCAAATCACGTAGTGTTTCGCCTATATTTCCTTCTATGTATTTTATGGTTTCAGGTCTTATGTCTAGTTCTTTAATCCATTTTGAGTTGATTTTTGTGTATGGTGTGAGGTAGTGGTCAAGCTTCATTCTTTTGCATGTAGCGACCCAGTTTTCCCAGCACCATTTATTGAACAAACTTTCTTTGCTCCAATGCATAGTCTTTGCTCCTTTGTCAAAGATTAGTTGACCATAAATCTGTGGGTTTATTTCTGGATTTTCTATTCGATTCCATTGGTCTGTATGTCTGTTCTTGTTTCAATACCATGTAGTTTTGATGATTATGGCTTTGTAGTAGAGTTTGAAGTCTGGGAGTGTGATGCCTCCATTCCCTTCTTTTTTTTTCAGGAGAGCTTTGGCTATTCGGGGTTTTTTGTGATCCCATATGAATTTCATCAATAATTGTTCTATTTCTTTGAAGAATGACATTGAAATTTTGATTGGAATAGCATTGAATCTGTATATTGCTTTTGGTAGGAGGGCCATTTTAATAATGTTTATTCTCCCAATCCATGAGCAGGGGATGTCTTTCCATTTCTTTGTGTCTTCTTCTATTTCTTTTAACAGTGTTTTATAGTTTTCTTTGTATAGGTCCTTTACCTCTTTTGTTAGATTTATTCCCAAATATTTGATTTTTTTTGTTTCAATAATAAAAGGGATGTTTTTTTTGATTTCTTCTTCTTCAGATTTATTGTTTGTATATAGGAAGGCTACTGACTTTTGCGTGTTGATTTTGTATCCTGCCACTTTACTGAACTGATTGATGAGTTGAATTAGTTTTTCTGTGGAGTTTTTGGGGTTCTCTATGTATATTATCATATCATCTGCAAAGAGTGATAAACAATGCATTTTTTAAAAAACTGTGCAGTGCACATAAAATGGGAGTCACTTCTTTCAGTAATGGTCTCACTGTGAATGTAATAAGCTGTTTTTTTAAATATTTAATGTCCTTCCCTGATTTCCATGATTTTCCTCCCACAATTAGGCTAAGATGATCAATTACATGGTCATGGCTCTAGTTCTCTGAAGTCTCAAAAGAAGTCCTTGTTCGAAGATGCTCAATAAATTCAAGGTGCTTCTTAAAGAAAAGTTGGTCCTGCCTCCAGAAACCACAGTATCCCTGTTCTGAATAAAGACAGACCCTCTATATGATCTAGAATACAAATAAAACTCATTCTCATAATGGAACATTAACTTTCCACTTGTATTTCTAAGACCTAAAGACAGAATAGCTGAATTGTTGAACAATTCATAACATCTAGATGACAGATTCTTACCACAGAGTTTTTCCTTAAATGCTCTGCTTTCACTTAAAGGTCACTGAAATAATTGAAGTAATGAAGAGGCTTCCATAGCAGATTAATAATCCTCAAACTTGAATCTGCATACAAATCTCTTGAGAATCTTGTTAAAAGATTCTGATTCAATAAAGCTGGGTAGAGGCTCTAAATTCTGCATTTCTAACTATATCCCCACTTAATGCCAGTGCTTAGTTAAGGACCGCATGTGAAACAGTAATGCTTTAGAGCAGAGGTCTGCAAAGTGTCATCTAGGTCTGTGTGAACCATGAGATAATGGATTTTATATTTTTAAATAATCGGGGACATAATCAAAAGAAGAATACTATTTTGTGACATGTGAAAATTATATGAAAATCACATTTTAGTTTCCATGAAGAAAATTGTATGATGGCATAGACTGCTCATTTATGTACTTATTATTTACAACTTATTTTGTGCAGTGGATTGACTAGCTGCAACAGAGAATGCATAGCCTACAAGTCTAAAATATCTCCTATATAACCCGTTAGAGAAACCATGTGTTGACCATTGGTCTAGAGCAATGGTTCTCAACTCTCTGTACCACACAAAATTAATGTAGAAGATGAAAAAGTGACCATACCATCATATTGCTTGTTGTATTTTTTGAGGTAATAGTGGTTTAAAACATTGTATGTAATTTTATGAGGCTGATATTTCTTTTTTTTTTTTTTATAGAGGCATGTTTTTTATTTATTTATTTTGTTTGTTTGTTTTGTTTATACATGCACTGGGTACAGTCAGAAGCGCGGGAGGGTGAGAGAATTCACCAGAGTCAGAGCGGGGAGCAGAGCAGGCAGAAGGACCGAGTACACTGCTGAGGGGAGCAGCGGGCGGCAGGAGAGGTCTGCGCGCCATGTGGGACCCTCCTCTGGTGGCCGGGGAGCAGCCGGGGATTGAACCGGCGCTGCAGCCGCGGGCAGCTTCGCAACCCAGCGCTCAACCTCTGCGCCACCGGGGAGGCCCGAGGCTGATATTTCTTAATTCTAAAACCAAAAAACAGCATAGAAAAAGAAAACTTAGTTGGCTAGATCTCTGATGAACATACATGTAAAAATCCTCAGCAAATTTGTTGCAAATTGAATCCAGCACTTTATATATTAAGGGAATCATCTATCATGGCCAAATAGGTTGCATTTCAAGGAGTAAAGATTGGTTCAATAAATTCAAGTTAATCAATGTTATTCACTATATCAATACAACAATAAATTGCTTGCAAGGAGAGGAGAGACAGAGAGAGAGAGAGAAAGAGAGAGATACTACTGAGAGAACCTGGTCAAAATGAAATAATCTTTTCTGGCTTTTTTTTTTTCCTGAATGTTATAGTATATATAGTGAAAGCAACTAAGAAAAAAAGAAATGTTCATGTCTTTTGAGTTGTGACTATTTAATTCTGTGCCATTAATTATAAAAGTCCCTGCGCAAGCCATACAACTTCCTGGGCATCACTTTATCCATTAAAATAATAATAATAATAATATCATTTTACATTATGTTACTAATATTTGTGACTATTTAATTCTGTGCCATTAATTATAAAAGTCCCTGGACAAGTCACACAACTTCCTGAGCATCACTTTATCCATTAAAATAATAATAATAATATCATTTTACATCATGTTACTGATAATTAAAATGAGAGCTTAATACATCATAGGTGCTCAACAAATTAACATTAAGTGTGTTATTAAATTTAAAGGACATAACACATTTTTGTACAAATACAAATTTTTGCTGAGGCACTCCACTAAAATACTTTCTCATTGAAAATTTTTATATATAAAATTTGTAGAAATATCTAGAAAACACAGGGAAGCAAAGAGAATAAATGAAAATCATCCCAAATGTGAAAATCAAGAACAACTGCAGTTAATATTTAAGTCATTTCATCTATTTCTAGTTCTTCTCTCTCCATCTCTATTACACTGGTTTTCTTCCCTTTCTCCCCTCTCCTTTTTTCTCCCTCTCCTTCTCTCTCCCCTTTCACTTGTCCCCCTACTCCTCCTAAGCTTTGTGGAAAGAACCATAAAGTTTGGTTCTTCCTGTGGTCCCCGCTACATTTCAAGCAACTTTATATGGTGAGAGTAAGCAATTATACCACATTATATGGATCAGTTCAGCTGATCCTTCAAGTTCAGCAAAGTTAGGAAAATATGCATGTGAGGAGGAACAGCTATTTTTCAGAATCCTATAAATCTCCTCATGAAGACTCATTTTCCCCCCAGTGAATTCTCACAAGTTAATCATCACAACCATGCCATGCAGATCCCAGAAGCATAACTCTGTATGGCTTTGTAGCCTGGGTTTTTTTTCCCATGATAATTTATTCTTTAAAGTTAGCATTTACATAAGAAGAATAACTATAAATTTACCTAGAATGAGAAGAAAGTTTGCATGACATAACATGTACAAAAGCAGAGAGACCTGGGAAAGGGTGGCATTTTCCAGATAATAAATATGCAATATATGGTGTTTGCAAATATGCCACTGAAACAAAAGGTTAGAAGGGAGGCAGGGCCAGATAGTTAGGAAGTTCATTTCTATCTTCCATGCTAAGGCTTTTAGATCACAGAGCCTAATGAACAGGGGAATTAACTTTCATATCAAACTACTCTGACTTTAGGAAACTTTCTTATATAACATACTTGACTTTAGGAAAATTTCTTAATTTTCCAAAGCTCCAATCCCCTTATTTGTAAAACAAGGACAATAGGCATATGTGTAAGAATTAATTGACTCAATATACAGTTAATTCTTGTTATTTTCAGTTGTTACAGTCTATAAAATCACAGTGAGCAATGAATTAACAAACACTGAACTGTTCTGTGAAACACAGGTCTATGTCCTGAGAGCCTCTGGTCACATGTTCATCAACCCTTCAAAACATAGTGCTGTTTTATGTGTTTATGTTTAAACACACCTTATTAATTTATATTATTGATTCATTAACATTGAACTCATAGCCAGTAGCACTATAACTCATGCATGAATGAAGTTTACCTAATACACTTACTTTCTGCATAAGACACAACACAACAATCTCCTTGCACTTAGGAACACCAGACCACTTCAGCACCATACTTGGAGTTAATGTAAAAAGCAAAATCAAAACTATGAACCAGAGACACTTTTTGGGGGGTGGGGGGCGGGAGGGGAGGGATTAGGGTCAGAATGGGGGGATTGCAATTGTATGGGGAATATAAAAATAAAATTTATTAATTAAAAAAAGCAAAATCACAAGAAAAATCATAAAAAAGAGAAATTAAGGGTATTAAATAAACCACAAAAAGGACACTAGTTTATAATATGAACTTTGAAAGAAAAAGGCAGACCATCACCTTGTTCTACCACCAACTGGACACATGTATAACAAGTGAAACTGCTGCTCTACACAAAACTACAAATGATCATGAAAGCAGACAAGTATTGACTGCGGGATTATATATAAATTTTAGCAAGTAGGCAAGTTCATAATACAGTGTGTGAATAATGAGGATCCACTATACATAGAAACACTGAAAATTATTCAATAAGCATTTAACTTATTTATCATCAAGAATCACTAAGACTCCTGAGTTGGATGGTGACACTCAGATTTTTAGTATAGAAAGAAATTTTGAGGAGGCATTGGAGAAAGGAGAATGGAGCAGACAGAACAGCTGAGGGGAGAAGAAGAAAGATTTCAGAGATATTTGGGAGGTAATTAATGTCATATAAATATGGGGAAATGGAAGAGGAGAATTCAAGATTGATCACAAAGTTGTACTTGGGGAAAATGGGTGATCAGAGTAAAGAATGCAGGGAAAGTACCAAAAGACAGGAAACCAGTTCTTCCTTAAAACTGACCCCTCCCTGGTTTCTACAGAAGTTACTTTTATTTTCTTTCTTCTTTCCATCTACCATTTTAAATGTTTTTTACAAATGAAGGTGAGGGAAAAGGGAGGCAGATTTGATGAGATAGCTTTCTACTATTCAGTTCTGGATTGTCAGTGAGAAACCCCATCCTACTAGCTCAGAAACCCCATCCTACTAGTGGGTAGATTTGGATATTTATATACACCCCAAAATCCTTATCCAACATGCTCAGGGTGGTTCACCTTCCCCTCCTACAATTTAGCAACAATATTATGTGCTTCATGTACCATGTGCTCCCAAACTGAATTTCTGTCATCTCTCTAGCGTCATAGCCAGCTCCCCTGTGATACTACTGCCTAGCCATGGACCTCACTTAATCTAACCATTGTGTGGAATGCAAGTTGATGTAATCAGTTTCTTCTCTCATTTCCACAACCTTCTCTCATGACCAACATAAATATGCATACAACCCATAGAAGTTCTGTTGAACTGACCCTGAAGATTATAATCCTCAAATCTACTTGATTCCCTGTGGCCTCCATCCAATGGTTCTCCTCCATCTAGTGCCATTTCTGTTCATGATAACTTGAATCTCAGATATTAAACACAGAATGGATTCAACTTTTCTATGCCTCTTAGATAATATGACTAGGATTAATGTCTGCCCATCCCCCTTCTTAGGGATCAGAGCTGTTACCATGTTATTCTTTCACAAAACCCTATCTCACTTCAACTTCCTTCCTTCAAAGGCACATTGTAACATCCTATTAGTGAATAGATGCAAATGTATATAAGATTATACCACACCTTATTGTATAACACTACTCAAAAGCTATATACCAAGCTATTGCTATATATACATGGGCAATCAGGATTACAATATTTTGATGGCATTAAAAAGGAAGAAATGATAGAGAAATTGTTATAGGCATAATTGAAATTTATTTTCTTAAGAAAGAACTCAATTTAGAAGTTATTTTCTTCCCAGAAGTCAAATAAATATATATAATAATCTCCTCCCTCCCCATCACCAAACTGCCACCAACACAAAGAAGGAAGACAGTTACTAGTATTTTGTCAATTTTTCAAGTACCCTGCAGTTCAGTACTCATCTTACTAATGTAAATCATCTGGAGAACTTACTAAAATAGACAAACTCAGGCCCCAACCACAAGTTCTAAATCAGTAAGCCTCAAGTCCAGTGATTTCAAAAGGTATCCAGATGATTTTGAATATCAGCCAAATTGGGAAAGCAGTAAACTGTAGGATAATGGTCTTTCTTCAATTTCATGATTCTGAGTAGTGCTAAATTATAATTGGTACTAGCTTCAGCTTTGTATATTCTGTGAAAATATTCTGTGCTTAAAGATTGAATGAGGCAACTTCAGTCAAAAGGTGACAACCCTGTGGAATCATCACGCAGCCTCAGTATAACAAACATTCCAGTCAGGATAAGACAAGAAAGAATACAGAAGTAATACCACCAATCAAGGACAAAGGACCCATTTATTTACTCATTCAGTTTTTCTTCAAGAAATTATATAGGTAGAAGCTATTATGTGCCAGATAATGTGTTATATGTGGGGAACACAAGAATAAGCAAAACAAAGCCAAGCTTGTTCTTATTGAATTTTGAGCTACTGAAGTAGATAATAAACAATAAACATGTAATTGCAGAAAGAAACCTACATATAGACTAAAGTTTATAATGGAAGATTTGTCTAAGTAGGGAAAAGCAGACAACATGGGATGTGGTCAGGCAAGACTTCCTTGGGAAGTGACACTACAGACAAAATCTAAAGGATAGTAAGAAGTTTAGTTAATGAAGAGAGGAGGCAGAGAGTGTTCCAAGAAGATAAAAGAACGGCAGGAACAAAGGCTTTGTGTCTGAAATCAGAGTGACTTGTCTGAAGATACAAAAGGAAACAGTTTACTTGTAGTACAGTAAAGGAGGAGGAGAATAATAAGGGATGAGAATGAGCAAGGATACAAAATCAAGGATTATGCTTACTGGCCCCTTGCAAGGGTCTGCCCTTGCATAGTCACCATGCGGCACTTTACCCCATGAAAAAACCAAAACATTTAATATCCCAGTGAGCACATCTTGTTGCAGTTGTTGTTCCATTGTAGGTCCAATCTTTTGCAGATGCTGATGCTTCTCAAAAGGTGGAATTTCAGCCAGATTCAGCTGAAGGAAACCCTGCCCCTAATCATGTCCTTGCATTGCTCCTAATCACCCCTCACCTCTGCCTCTTTTGTTTTAAAAGTAGTTCTCTCTCCCTGTCCCAGTGAAAAACACAAGTTCTTTTGTTCCTTGGTTGTAGGTATGGTGTGGTGACATACATCTGAAGAGGTATGATCTGAATCACGTGCAGTGATGTAAGCTTCAAGTAGCCCCTTGTCAAAAAAAAAAAAAGTTCTTACTCTGCTTTCCCAAACCTGGCGATTGTATTAATTGAGTGAGAATCCCCAGATGGCAGATACTCTTAGGGTTAGTGACAAGTCTTTAATAATTGGGAGGCAAAAGTGGAAGCGGGAAGAAAAGTAACTGCTTCAGTATTCTTAAGCTAGAGATGATAGGCCAGAGTAGGGGCTGCACTGATGGAGGAAAGTGGGCATAGGAGGAGAAAGCTGAAAGATATTAAGGATAAATATTTTTCATAGGTAAATCTTGCATTAGTAATTTCCATTATGTTGTTTTGTGAGTTCATGTACTTTTAGCAATTTTTTTAATGGGTTGATATTTGGGGTGTTTTATTTTGTTTTGGGGTTTTTTTGGCATTTTTGTTTCATAATTTTTAAAACTACATTATTACTTGTAAGATAAGCGAAACAGACTTTATGCCACTGGCCTCTGTGGCCATCACCTGTGGCCTTGAATGCAGGAGCCACTTGGAAGTATGGGCATAGGGCACCCAAGCCTGATGATGGACACCAGGAGTATGGTGCAGGTATGCGTCAGTGGGCACACCTGAGCTGAGAGACTGAGGCTATAAAGGCAGCATCACCAGGATGGTGTGTGGATGGCTGCAAGAGGAAGAGACCATGAGAGAATGTCAGAGCAAGCCCAGAGACAGTAAAGATTCAATGGCCACTCGCCTGCCCTGCACCTGGTTGCCTCACTACAAGTGGTGTAGAAAGATCGTTAAAAGCCTGGAAAACCCACTGCTCCAGGACTCTCCTTGCCCATCTCCCAAATTAATAGAGAACCTGCCTCGTGCCTTGTTGCACTACATTAGTCTAAGTCATATTTTATAGGTATAATGACAAAAGAATAGCGATAGTTATACAACCTTGTAAATACACTAAAAATTACTGAACTGTACATCTTAAAAGTATGAAGTTATACAACATGTGAATTACATCTCAATTTTTAAAAAAACTTTATTACTCCTAAACATGAGACTTCATTTTCAACTTTCCTCCTATATTGGATATATTCTTATTAATACAGCAAATAGTACAATAGATGAAAATAACACACACACTCAACACACACAAACTGAGGGAAAACACAATATGAATTAATTTCCCACTCTCCTTTCACTTGCATGTAGACTTAGTAACAAAATCTTTGACCCTTAGTATCAAAACCTGACCCTTAAATGTTGTGATTCTACATTTTCTTTACTGGATCTCTTCTCACTCAAGGCCAGTGCTTGTTAAATCTGGCACCATGACACCTTAAAGCAAGTCAATCTCTAGAGTTAGTCCTGAAGCAACAGGATTTCTTATTTAAACTTCCTAAGTGGGGCTTCCCCAGTGGCACAGCGGGTTGAGCACAGCGCATCCTCTGCAGTGCGGGTTCGATCCTGGCCGGCCAGCAAATATCCCATATGGCGCGGCAGACCTCTCCTGTCCCGTCTGCTGCTCCCCTCAGCAATGTATTTTGGTCGCCTGCCTGTTCTGCTCCCTGCTCTGTCTCTGGTGAATCCTCTCACACTCCTGCGTCTTTGGCCTATACCCCAGCTCTTGTATAAAAATAAATAAATCTTTAAAAAATAAATAAATAGATAGATAGATAAATAAATAAATAAATAAATAAATAAACTTTCTAAGTGATTCCAAAGAGCAGCCAGGAAAGAAAATTTAAGCAAAGCTAAAGCTCGAGAATAACACTGTTTCATTCAGAACTGGTCTGGATTTCTTTTATTTTTTTATCAACGTTATGATAAAGTGACATTACAGAAATGGGCATCATTATGCTTAATGTGGTGGTGTCCATAAACCTACTGAGGGCATTAAGTGAAGGATTATTGTACTGCAATTTATTCCTTACCTAGATAACTTCATCCACTGCAATTATCATCTTTATTCCAGAGACTACCAAATCTGTATCTTTAGTCTCTACTACCATCATCCTTCACAATATAGCAATGCTAAACCACAAAATAAAATTTTACTTTTGAAAATGACACAAACTGAAAAAGGATGTTGAAATTTAATTACTTCTTTCCAGGATGTTCTAATTTTTCTCTATTTTTTGAAAGGTGAGGTGCCTGTTGGTAACAAAAAAAAAGAAGACTACTTAGAATGCCTAGTGGGAAATCAAATACATGCTAGGATGTCTTTCCTGAATTACAGACATTTATTGGAAACTCCACCTTAAAGTGCTAAAAAAAAATTCCCCTTAGTGCTAAAAAAAAATCAATGTGGCTAAAACAAGTAACAATTTCACCATATCTCCAGACATCCCTATCACATTTTCTATTCAGTGAATGGCACTAGCATACACCAAGAGGCTCAAGTAAAACACTTGGGAATGATGATTTAATCTTCTATCATTACATCCTCACCCTCAATTATTGGCCAATTCTAACTCTACTAGATCTTAAATCTGTTTCTTTTTTCCACCATAGCCACAATATTCTTTCAACTGGAGAACTGCAGTATTGGTGGTATAATGCTAAGCGTTGATGTCTTTAACTGGAGTCCTACAGTAGCTTCTTAACTGATATCCTTGTGCACAATCTTTACTTGCTCTACACAACTACCAAAATTTTATTTCTAAATACAAATGTTTTAGCGTAAGAGTAAACTTTCAGAGACACACTCCTTCCCTTAGGATGGTGTCTGCATTTCATATGATGGTTTATGAGATCCTTAAAAATGTCCTGCTTGGAGTGACATCATTGACACAGCCGCAAAGAGATGCTGGGATCAAATTCTGCCATAAAAACAACTGATAGGGAGAAATAGCAGTGAGTTCCTGGCAGGAACCGGACACATTAGATGCTGATGATTCTCCCAGACAGAGGAAAGTTGGAACGACAGGGAAAGGGAAAAGAGAACCCTTCTCCCCTCCCCACCTGCAAATCTGGCCTACACTGTCTAGCAGAAGAGGAAAAGCTTGGAGACCAAGACACCTAGAGACACCTGAGACATCTGACAGGTCCAGAGAGAGACCAGTGGGCAAAAGGCGTCAGTGCAGGCAAACAGTGCCGGGTGTGCGTCCCTTTGTTGTGGTGCTTCTCTCTCCTCTCCCCTCCTGGAAGCCATCAGGACCATTTAACTAGTAGCACTTACCAGCCAGAGGACATCAGAGGGAGTGTCATAGGCCTGGTCCCTACTTCAGGGCATCTTGGTACCCCAAGCCCTCAGGTGGAAGGAGGCCTCAGGAGCCCCAACACCCACCCAACTACCTCACAGGCCCAGAAAGAATGCCAATCCTTCCACACCCAGAGATGCAGTACAATCAGTACCCTTTTGTGCTCCTTTTTTTTTTTGGGGGGGGGGGTTTGTTTGTTTTTGTTGTCTGTGTGTGTGTGTGCATGTGTGTGTTTTAAATCCTCTCTCAACAGGCTACAAAGGAGATAACAGGCCCTGGAAAGACTATCCTACTCAGCCTTACAATGCTCCCCAGAGGACCAGACTAAAACAGCAACCTCTAGCTCACTGGCAACCATCAGGGTCCTGAGAAGCAATTCTCCCCACATCTGTTTGTGTGTTTGTTGGTTTACTGGTCAGTTGGTTGTGTGCTGTTCCTCTCTGTGTCTCCTATTTCTGTTTTCTGATCCTTCTTTCTTCCTCCTCCCCTTTAACATTGCCATCATTACTATGCCTTTTCTTTCTGTTACACTCCCTCTTTTTGCTCTCTTTCCTCTTCCCCCATCTAGCCCCATTCTTTCTTCTCTCACCTTCATTCCTTCAAATCTCCATATCATCCTCTTCTTTCCTCTTATCCTTTCTTTCTCTCCATATTCTCTTTCAATCCCAGTATTCTTCTGAGACAAGCCTAGAGGGACCTAGCAATTCAACAGAGAAGGATATCCCACCCAGCCTGCAGGACCCTCCCAGTGGACATGGCCTTAGCATGTATCTGGAGGTGCTGAAGGCTAAGAAAGGGAAGAAAGAAAAATAAAAATGATCAAGCAGGACCATCTGGGAACAATACACCACAGAAAGAAAGTCAACCTCCAGAACCCAATAATATGAACATGGAAGATATCGTCACCTAGCAGATAGAGAATTCAAAAAGGTCACAATGAATACAACTAAAGAGTTAAGAGAAAATGCAGAAAGATAAAAGAAAATCAATGAACTCAAGAATGAGAAGGAAAGCCTAAAGAAGAAAGTGAAGGAACTGAAAGATATCCAGAGATTTATAAATGAAAAAGAAAGAGAAACCTTCAAGAACTATCTGACACTATGAATTAAGTAAATATAAGAGTTACAGGAATCCCAGAAGGTGAGGAGAGAGACCAAGGAAATGAAAAACTATTCAAAGAGAAAATCAAAGAGAACTTTCCAAGCATAAAGAAGAAAATGATGAAAATGGATACACAGGAAGCCAGAAGAATACCAAATTACCACAGTGAAAGGAAAACCACAACAAAACACATAATAGTAAAGTTTCCAAGGGCCCAAGACAAGGAAAAAATAATGAAGCTGATGATGGGGGAAGAAACAGATAATCCATAAATGAAAACCAAACAGGCTGACATCAGACTTCTCTGAAGAAACACTACAGGCAAAAACAGAATGGAGTGACATGTAACAAACTCCAAGTCTGAAAAGGCCAACCAAGAATACTCTACCCCACAAAGCTCTCCTTCTTATATGAGGGAAAAATAAGGGCCTTCGCAGACAAACAGAAACTCTAGAAATTCATCACGACTAAACCCCCACTCCAAAAAACACTACAAGAAGCCCTAAAGCAAAACCCAACAGTGGAATGAATAGGAAGAACAAAATAAGATAAGGAATAGAATCACAACAAGGCAAACAAAACGGCAAAATATGGATACCAGTGTATCGATATAAACTGCTATGCAAATGGACTAAACTCACCAATAAAAAGAAGAAGAGTCGCAGGCTGGATTAAAAAAAAAAAAAAAAACCTTTTATGTCTCCAGGAAATAGATTTAACTACAAAAAACAAACAGATTGAAAGCAAAAGGTTGGAAAACAATCCTACAAGAAAATGCACCAAAAGAGAAGGCAGGAACAGCTATCAGATAAAATAGACTTCAAAATAAGAAAGGTAAAAAGAGATATAGAGGGCCTCCCAGGTGGTGCAGCGGTTGAGTGCTGGGTTGCGAAGCTGCCTGCAGCCTCTGCACCGCCAGTTCGATCCCCAGACGCTGGGCGAGGTTCCCACATGGTGTGCAGATCTCTCTTGCTGCCCTGGTCCCCTCAGCTGCTCCCCTCAGACTTCTGTCAGTCTGCCTGCTCTGCTCCCCGCTCTGGCTCTGGTGAATTCTCTCACCCTCCCGTGCTTCTGACTGTACCCAGTGCTTATATAAATAAATAAATAAATAAATAAATAAATAAATAAATAAATAAATAAATAAATAAATCTAAAAAAAAAAAGGAAAGAAATTCTAACATTTAAAAAAAAGGGGGGTATAGGTGGTCACTACATTTTGATCAAGGGAACAATATATCAAGAAGACATAACTCTCATCAACATACACTCACCAAATGAAGGAGCACCAAAATATATCAGACAGTTATTATCATCTCTGAAAACAAACGTTAGAAAAAATACATATGCAATAGGAGACTTCAACACACCAATCTCACCAATGGATAGATCAGTGAGACAAAAAATAAGTAAGGACACTAGAGCTCTAAATAAGGACCTAGACCACATGGGTTTAACAGACATCTATAGGACACTAGACCCCAAAAAATCTGAGTGCACACTTTTATCAAATGTGCATGGGTCATCCTCCAGAATTGATCACATACCGGGACACAAGACAAACATCAACAGATACACTAAGATCAGAATAATAGCAACTGTCTTCTCTGACTATAAAGACATCAAACTAGGAAAAAAAAAAAAGCAAGGAATCCTCCTACTTCCTGGAGATTGAAACCCACACTACCAGAAGACCATTGGCTCAATGAGAAGATCACTGCTGCATATTGCAACTGCTTAGCACATGGCAAGAACTCAATAATTGTTCAAATAAACAATGAACAAATAAATAAATGATTGAATAATATACCTAATATTCCTACTCACAGATCTCATTAGTAAAACTTGCATTAACTTTTTCAAACAAAGTTAGAATACAATAAAAAGAGTAGTTTTAAAACAACCTTGCACAAACATGGACAGCAGATCCATGGGCTAACCTACTGATATCAAAAGACTGAATTCATTCATCCAACATTTGCTAGTAGTTACTTTTAACTCTGTCCATAATGAATGTGTATTATGCAGTAGCAACAGTCACCTATTCATCTCAAATAAATATCAAAGTATGAAATCTGTCATTTAATATAAGACATATCTACCATTACCTTTCTCCAAGCACTGTTCTCATTAGTTGATACATTGTCTAATTAAATCTCTACAATCATGCTCTCAAATAGTTCATATTCTCTGAAAAAGAAAACAAAACTCAGTAAGATGTAAGATAACAATACATGATGTGAAATATCCAGTGAGCAAACCTTTCTCCAACATAACATTAAAGAGAAAAATAAACCCAACATGAAACTTGTACTTACATTGCCATGGCTAGTCCAATCCTGCTCTATGAAACATTAACGTTGTTGGAGAGAGAAATGTCTCTAAATAGTTAAAATAGTACATATTCATGGAATAGATAGTCCCATGCCAAAGGTGATGCTTAAAACCTTACTGAGTTCTTTATTTGCTTGTGATCAAAACAAGTTTGAAAATGTAGAATGAAATGTTTGTCCAACAATTTTATGTCACACAGTAACCAATATTCTAGAAACAAACCAGATTCCTGACAGTGAACATTAATTTGGGAGTGAGGACTGTGAATATTCTAGCAGGCCTCCCTGGTGGCGCAAGGGGTTAAGACACAATCTATGAAGCTATCCACGGCCACTGCAGCACAAGTTCGATCCCTGGCCAGGGAGCTACCCACATGGTGCAGAAGACCTCTCCTGACTCACCCGCTGCTCCCCTCAGCAGTGTATTTCAGTACATTCGCCTATACTGTTCCCCTTTTTGTCTCTGGTGAATCCTCTCACCCCTCACACCTCAGGCCTGTACCCCGTTCTTGTATGCATAAATAAATAAATATTTAAAATAAATAAATAGTCTAGCATATTACATAGTCATAATATCTTAACACTGAGATCACTCTCCTGAAAAAGACTATTAGCAACTAGTTTCTTTAGTTTGAAATTCTTTCCTATTGAAGATCCTTTCATGTTCTCCGTATAACTTTTTTTTAAGAAATTTAATTATGAGTCTCCCCAGTGGTGCAGTGGGTTGAGCGCAGTGCTATGAAGCTGTCCACAACCCCTTCAATGCAGGTTCGATTCCCAGCCAGCCAAGGAGCTACCCACATGGCACAGCAGACCTCTCCTGTCTCGCCCACTGCTCCCCTCAGCAGTATTTTCAGTCGTCTGCCTGTTCTGCTACTCACTCTGTCTCTGGTGAATTCTTTCACCCTCCTATGCCTCTGGCCTGTACCCCAGTTCTTGTATAAATAAATAAATCTTTAAAAATAAGAATATTACTCAGCATTCAAAAAAGATAAACACATGCAATTTGCAGCAACATGGATGGCGCTGGAAGGGATCATGCTCAGTGAAATAAGCCAAAAAGAAAAAGAAAAATACCAGATGGTCTCACTCATAGCAGGAATCTAGAATACTTAAATAAGGGACCAGGAAAATGAATAACTATAAGAAAGTGAAAATCAAAATCAACAAAAACTATGAACCAGAGACACATTTTGGGGGGTGGGGGGCGGGAGGGGAGGGATTGGGGTCAGAAAAAAAAATAAAAATGAACAATGATGTAAAAAAAAAAATTTAAAAAAATAAATAAATAAATAAACAAAATTTAAAAAAAAATAAGAAATTAAAAAAAGAAATTTAAATATAAAGTCTAGGGCCTCCCCGGTGGTGCAGTGGTTGAGCGCTGGGTGCGAAGCTGCCCACAGCCTCTGCAGCACCGGTTCAATCCCTGGCTGCTCCCCGGCCACTGGAGGAGGGTCCCACATGGCATACAGACTTCTCCTGCCGCCCGCTGCTCCCCTCAGCAGTGTACTTTGGTCCTTCTGCCTGCTCTGCTCCCAGCTCTGGCTCTGGTAAATTCGCTCACCCTCCCGCGCTTCTGACAGTACCCATATAAATAAATAAATAAATATTAAAAAAAATAAAATAAAATATATAAAGTCTGACTGTAAAGAGTCTATTGAAATTGCCTACTGGATTCCTACAGTAAAGACCCCAGACTCCAGACCCCCAGGCCCAGCCAAAGGGCCAAGTACCCACAGAATACAACCAACTCCTAGGCCCACTAATCAGAACCCATACAACAAGTGCAGTATATGGCAAGTAGTGCAAGCCCTAGGCAAGTCCCCAAGGCTACATGAGGCACCAGTGACCTCTGGCCCCACCAAAAAGGACTCTGGATCTCTGACCCAGTGTGTGGGACACAGAGCAAGCCTCAGAAATTGCTCCAAGGCTGTGCCAGGCACTATCTACTGCAGAACCAAAAGAACCCTAGTGCAATATGGGTATTGGAACAATACCTAGCGAAGGCTCCACACACAGCAGCATTGTCCTGAGGTAGAGAGAAAAGCACAACAAACTGCCACATGAGTATTCAGGGGAATATTATACCATAGAAAGGGAGCAAATATCCAGAAACCAATTACAAAATCATATAAGGTCTGTTCTTCCTATCAGATACAGAATGCAAATTTAACATGATAAATTAGAAGAAACTGGAAAACTCAGAAAAATAAATGAAAGTCCTGAGAAACAAAATTAACAAACAGATCAACAGTGATACTCTAAATAAGAAAATTACAAAATTACAGGATATAATAAGATCATGGAGGCACTGAAAAATACTGTAGAAAGTTATAAACAGGATAAATCAAATGGAAGAGTGAATCAGTGAACTTCAAGATGTGAATACAAAAAGAAGCAAGACGGAAGAAAAAAAGAAATGAATCAAAGTTTAAAAAAAGAAGAAGAATCACTTAGAGAACTATAATAGAGGGAAACTTACTGAACCTGGAGAAGGAACTAGATATACAAATCCACACACATGTAAGAACACCAAAATACCTTAAAAAAATGAGACCTACACCCAGATATAGAGTAGTGAAACTTCCAAATTTCAAGACAGAACTTCTGCAAGACCCCAGTGGTCTTCACCCAGACGAGTAGAAGTCTTGCAAAATCTGTGAGACCCAACAGCATCCACCAGACCAGTGGGAGCCAGACAAAGTCAGGGAGGAAATCAGAACAGCTATAGGCCTTGTAACCTATCAGGAGACACCACAGGTGCCTGCCTAGACCAGCAGAGGTCTTGTGACCTTCTGGAAAACCCTGCCATCCCCCACCCAGACCAGTAGACAACTCAAGAACTTCTGCAAGATGCCCCAGGCAACTCCCAGAGTAGCAGAAGCATTGTAACCTCCTACAAAACTACTGGTGAGACACCAAACTGACATCAGTGAGAGTATCAGAGTGACCAGAGATCTGACAAACTTCTGCAAAACCCCATTAATCTCTGTCCAGATAAAGAGAGGGCTCACAACCTTCTAAAAGACCCTGCCAGAGCCCACTCATACTGACACAGGATTTGCAATTTTCTATGAGACCTCAGCAGTGCCCACCCAGGACAGTGAGAGCCCAGACCCAACTTAGGGAGGTTGCCAGAGTGACCAGAGGCCTCACGAGATACCACCAGACCATGCTCAGGTCAGAAGAGACCTTGTGACCACCCACAAAATGAAGCCAGTAGCTGCTTGGGCTGTTAGAGGTCTTGTGACCTTTTGTGGGACCCCAACAGTATTGTCCCAGACCTACAGAGGTTTTGTTATTTCCCACAAGATCTCTGTCAGCACCCACAAAGACTGGTGATATGACACCATAACCATATCAAAGAGAGAGCCAGAATGACCAGAGGTCTCATGATTACCCATGAGATCCTGCCACTGCTTATCCAGATAGGTTAGAGCCCTGACCTGTGATGGGGAGGAGCAATACCCAGAGGAAACCCACACCAAGGGGGCTAAAAGTGACAAAAAAATTCATGACAGAAAAATATATAAAATTCAATTTGTGTCCATAAATAAAGTTTCATTAGAACACAGTCACAGTCATCTGTTTATATCTATGGCTGAGTTTGCACTACAACAGCAGAGTTGAGTGGCTGTGACAGAGACCACATATGACATTCTCACCCTCATTGATTTGCACAACAGCTTTGTGCACTACAAATCAGTTATAACACAACAATATTTCAAATGCTATGTATTACCTCACCAAAAGTTTTGCATTACCATTGCACACACATCACATCAAAACAAAGAAGAAAACAACTAGATTTCAAATGTCATAATTTTAGCAGACACTGGAAGATGGACTATTCTGTTATTGAAATAGATGGCAATGCATTTTGGTTTTCAATGACTTTTTATCTGTGCTAATAGAATACAACATATGCCAGATCAAACGTTCATCACAATTTTCCCAATACACAGGAAAACAGTAGCCAGGAACATTACAAAATTTAAAACACAATATCTACATAAAAATGAAAATGGGACTACAACCAAAGTGAGGTTCTGCATGACTCATTTGTTAGCCAAACAAGAAAAACCATTTACCAATGGTGGATTAATTAAGTCATGTTTGATTGTAGCAGCCAAACAATGTACCCAGAGAAAATAAGCTTTTAAGGACTATTAGTCTTTTGGTAAGAACAGTTGTTCAAAGACTTGAGGACATTGGGAGGAATATCAATAATCAATTTTAAAAAGAGGGAAATTTATTTTTAATGGTTTTCCTTGGCTTTGATGAGTTGACAAACGTTATAGATAGATATCAGTTGTTCTTTATACAAGGAGCCAATGACAATTTAGAAGTGACTGAAGATTAGCCTCTATAAATAGGCTGCATGGAACAATTACAAACAAGACTATTTCCGAAGATACTGAAAAAATATTAATTCAATACAAGTGGAATCTGCTATGCTAAGATACATAACTCCGCTAAGAAGTTATAAGTAAGCGTGGTTAAAATTATGTGAGAAGCAAAAAAAGACTTAGTTGGACACATTTATAGAACTTGTAAAAATCTAACATGCTTAAAGCCTATGGTTGTTCACTGTGTTATTCATCAACAAGTATGTTAAAGAAAATATTTTAATCATGTGACATTAAACCAGTATTGCTAATGGTGATTTCCATTTGCTCAGATAGTTTTAAACATTTTTAGTTCCATGAAGTCTTCTCAAAAAGTAGCAACTAAATATCCTGGCTTACTCGGCCACAGACTTTTTTTTTTTCCTTTTCTTCAAACTGGATTTAATTTTTTTTATTTCTAAATAATAAATTTTATTTTTATATTCCCCCATACAACTTTAAGGGTGGTAAAATTTTACTGTGATATTTTTAAAGCTCAGGGTCAAGAAAGATCATTCTACATAAGAAGAACAACCACTATCATTGAATATTTAATAGCTTTGGCAGTTATATTTTCCTGTGGATTTGAAAAAATGTTTTTTTTTAATGTTTTCAACCTAAAATTACAAGGTAAAACAGAACTTACATGCAAAACTTTTACAGCAATAAAGACATTTCAGTGACAACTAATGTTGTTTGAATCATAAGTCATGTCAAGCTGCTTTATATACTTCTCATGCTGTCAAGAGTTAAAACAAAATGTGCGATTTCCTTTCCCACACACATTTGCAGCAGATATATTTTCTGAGCTCAAACCACAGCAATACATTAGACTTTGATGCAAGTGTAAAGGAAATTTCCAATAACTCAAAATTCATTTTACTGTGCAATTGAGGAGTTTCTACTTAATTTTCAATTGTAAGGGAGTAATCTGAAATATGACATCAAAGAAAAATATGAGAAAAAAATCTAATAAATTCTATAAATGTCTTCCTGTGTTCAATTAAAATCAGATGCTTTTGAATTGATATTACTATTTGTTTCATACCTTTCTCTGTAAAAAGATTTTCAAAAATGAAATATGTAGATTTTTATTACAGATCAACACAAAGAGACAAACATTTGCAACCAATTTTCTGCACCTCCAATTAAGTGAAATGCTATCTGCCCAAACAATAATTCCATTCTTCTTATTAACAAATTACTATTGCCAAACAATTGTATATAATTGCTATTTTTTAATATTGAGAGTTTCTAAGCCACTTTACCTTTTAAAAAATATATATATATATTTATTTATTTATACAAGCACTGGGTACAGTCAGAAGGGCGGGAGGGTGAGAGAATTCACCAGACAGAGCAGGGAACAGAACAGGCAGACCAACGAAGTACACTGCTGAGGGGAGCAGCGGGAGCGGCAGGAGAGGTCAGCACGTGCCATGTGGGACTCTCGCCAGCGGTCGGGTATTGAACCAGCTCTGCAAAGGCTGCGGGCAGCTTCGCAGCCCAGCGCTCAACCGCTGCACCACCAGGGGAGGCCCCACTTTACCTTTTGACCCCCCTTCACCTCTTCCCACACTACACTAATAAAATTAGTGTATTGACATTTTTAGATAAATACACAGAAGTGGAATTGCTACAACAAATCGTGGTTCTATTTTTTTTTTCTTGAGGAATCTCCATAGAGAGTTCCATAATGGCTATAATATTTTACTTCAATTAATCAAAACTATTTAGAAAAAATGTATTTTCTCTATTTATTGTATGACTATTTATATAATATTCTCAGTTTTGCCTCTTGGTCTATAAATCATGAATTATTTACTATCTGGTCTCTTACCAAAAACATTTACCAAATCTTGTAAAAGAGGGTTAGTAATAAGATGGAACATGTCCCAATCTCCAAGAAGCATGAACTATTCTACTTCCCAAAAGAACAGGTTACAAAAGTATAAAATTTTAAAAATTGTCATAGGTTATGATTACTATAAATTTAAAACTCTAAATAAAACCTTTTCTGAAATAGGGACAAGAACATATACCTGCTAAGACTTTTACCAAAAGATTTTGACACAAACTATGACACTAACAATGAAGAAAGAAAGAAAGAACAATGGGCCTCCCCTGGTGGCACAGGGGGTTGAACACTGCACTGTGAAGCTTTCCATAGCCTCTACAGTGCTGGTTCGATCCTGGCAGGCCGGCCGGCGAGGATCCCACATGGTGCAGCAGACCTCTCCTGTCATGCCTGCTGCTCCCCTCAGCAGTGTATTTCATCAGTCTGCCTGTTCTGTTCCCCACTCTGTCTCTGGTGAATCCTCTCACCCTCCACGCATCTGGCCTATACCCTGGTTCTTATGTAAATGAATAAATGAATCTTAAAAAAATAAAGAAGGAATGAACAAGAAGAACAGAATAAAGCAAGGAATAAAATCACAAAAAAGACAAACAAAATGGCAAACACAGAAGCCAACAAATCAATATTAACTCTAAATGTAAATGGATTAAACTCATCAATAAAAAAACACAGAGTAACAGGCTGGATTAAAAAATAAAATCTAACCATCTGCTGTCTCCAGGAAACACATTTAACCACAAAAGATAAACAGACTGAAAGTAAAAGGTTGGAAAACAATCCTACAAGCAAATGGACCAAAAAAGAAGACAGGAAGAGCCATACTGATATCAGATGAAATAGACTTCAAATTAAGAAAAGTAAAAAGAGACATAGATGGACACTACATTATGATCAAGGGGACAATACATCAGGAAGATATAACACTCATCAACATATACTCACCAAACAACGGGGCACCAAAATATATTAGACAATTATTATCAGCACTGAAAACAGACATTAAAAAAAACATATAAAGTGGGAGACTTCAACACCCCACTCTCACCAATGGAAAGATCAATGAGACAAAAAATAAACTAGAGCCCTAAATAAAGACATAGAACTCATGGACTTAACAGACATCTATAGGACACTGCACCCAAAAGATCCAAGTACACATTTTTCTCAAGTGCGCATGGATCATTCTCCAGAATTGATCATATACTGGGCCACAAGACAAACACCAACAGATACATGAAGATCAAAATCATTCCAACTATCTTCTCCGATCATAAAGGCATCAACCTAGTAATAAATTATGAAGAGAAAACAAGGAATCCTCCCACTTCATGGAGATTGAAATCCACAACTGGAAGACCACTGGAATAATGAGGAGATCAAAGAAGAAATTAAAAAATACTTTGAGTTTAACAACAAGGAGGACACCACTTTCCAGAATGTATGGGATGCAGCGAAAGCAGTAATAAGAGGAAAATATATAGCAATACAGGCTCACATCAACAAACATCAAAGAAACAACCTAATCTCGCATCTCAAAGAGCTAGAAAAAGAACAACAAAAAAACCCTAAAGCCAGTAGAAGAAAGGAAATAATAAAAATCAAAGCAGAAATAAACAAATTGGAAATTAAAAAAACAATCCAAAAGATCAATGAAACCAGAAGTCGGTTCTTTGAAAAATAAACAAAATAGACAAACCTCTAGCCAGGCTCACAAAGAACAAACAGGAGAAAACACATATAAATAGGATTATAAATGAAAGAGGAGAAATCACAACAGACTCAGTAGAAATCAAAAGAATAATCAGAGATTACTATGAACACTTATATGTAAACAAATTCAACAACCTGAAAAAATGGACCAATTCCTAGAATGATATAATCATCCAAAGCTGGACAAAGAAGAAATAGAACAACTAAACAGACCAATTACAAGCAGCAAAATTGAGGCGGTAATCAAAGCAACTCCCCAAAAACAAAAGCCCAGGTCCAGATGGCTTCACAAATGAATTCTACCAAACTTCAGCAGTGAATTAGTGCCCATCCTACACAAACTCTTTCAAAATATTGAAAAAGAGGGAGTACTACCAAATACATTATATGAAGCCAACATTACACTAATAACAAAACCAAACAAAGACAGCACAAAAAAAGAAAAATACAGGTCAATCTCCCTCATGAACACTGATGCAAAAATCCTCAATAAAATCCTTGCCAACAGAATTCAACAATACCTCAAAGGGATAGTACACCACGATCAAGTGGGATTCATCCCAGGGGCACAAAGATGGTTCAACATACGAAAATCAATAAGTATAATCCAACACATCAACAAAAAGAAAAATAAAAACCATATGGTCATATCAATAGATGCTGAGAAAGCATTTGACAAAGTCCAACATCCATTTATGATGAAAGCCCTTGAAATTCTTGGAATAAAAGAAACATACCTTAACATGATAAAAGCCATAATGACAAACCCACTGCCAACATTATTCTCAATGGCAAAAAGCTGAAGGCCTTTCCTTTAAGATCAGGATCAAGACAAGGTTGTCCTCTCTCACCACTGCCCTTCAATATAATACTGGAGGTCCTAGCCAGGGCAATAAGACAAGAGAAAGACATACAAGGAATAAAATAGGGAAAGAAGAAGTAAAACTATCACTATTTGCAGATGATATGACAATATACATAGAGAACACTAAAAACTCCACAGAAAAACTACTCAAAATAATCTACCAATTCAGTAAAGTAGCAGGATACAAAATCAATACAAAAAATCAGTAGCCTTCCTATATACAATCAATCAGAAGAAGAAATCAAGAACACCATCCCTTTTATAACTGAAACCAAAAAAATCAAATACTTGGGAATAAACCTAACAAAAGAGGTGAAAGACCTATACAAAGAAAATTAAAAAACACTGTTAAAAGAAATTGAAGAAGACAGAAAGAAATGGAAAAACATCCCCTGCTCATGGATTGGAAGAATCAACATTATTAAAATGGCCATCCTCCCAAAAGCAATATACAGATTCAGTGTTATTCCAATAAAAATCCCAATGACATTCTTCAAAGAAATAGAACAAATACTGATGAAATTCATATGGAGCCACAAAAAAACCACAAATTTCCAAACTTCAAGCTATACTACAAAGCCATAATAATTAAAACAGTTTGGTATTGGAACAAAAACAGACACACAGACCAATGGAACCGAACAGAGAGCCCAGAAATAATGCCACACTTATATGAACGACTAATCTTTAACAAAGGAGCAAAGAATATGCAATGGAACACGGACAGTTTGTTCAATAAACAGTGCTGGGAAAACTGGACCTCCACGTGCAAAAAAAAAGAAACTAGACCACTACCTCTCACCATGCACAAAAATCAACTCAAAATGGATAAAAGAACTGGACATAAGACCTGAAACCATAAAATATAGAGAGGAAAATATAGGGAAAACATTACAAGACATACATCTCAGAAACATCTTTAAAGACTCATCACCCAAAGCAGTGATAGTGAAGGCAAAGATAAACACCTGGGATTACATCAAACTGAAATGCTTCTGTACAGCAAAAGAGACACTAACCAAAACAGAAAGACACCCCACTGATGGGTAAAAAATCTTTGCACTCCAACTGATAAGGGACTGATCACAAAGATACACAAAGAACTCACTCGGCTCAACAAAAACAAAATAAACAATCCAGTCAAGAAATGGGCAGAAGAACTTAAAAGACATTTCTCCAAGGAGGAAATGCAAATGGCCAACAGGCATATGAAAAAATGTTCAACATTCCTTATCATCAGGGAAATGCAAATCAAACCCACACTGAGGTACCACTTTACACCAGTAAGAATGGCACATATCAAAAAAAAAAAAACACAAGCAACAACAAATGTTGGCGAGGATGCAGTGAAAAAGGAACTCTCCTACATTGCTGATGGGAGTGCAAACTGGTCCAACCACTGTGGAAAGCTGTCTGGAGTTCTTCAGTCTGCTAAAAATGGAGCTACCATATGATCTGGCAATTCCACTACTAGGGATCTACCCAAAGGACACAAAAACAGTGATTCAAAAGAGCATCTGTACACCTATGTTTATTGCAGCACTATTTACAATAGGTTAAACCTGAAAACAACCCAAATCCCCCAAAATAGATAACTGGATCAAGAAGATGCGGTATAGGGCCTCCCCGGTGGCGCAGCGGTTGAGCGCTGGGTTGCGAAGCTGCCCGCGGCCTCTGCAGTGCCGGTTCGATCCCCAGCTGCTCCCCGGCCACCTGAGGAGGGTCCCACGTGGCGCGCAGACCTCTCCTGCCACCCGCTGCTCCCCTCAGCAGTGTGCTTCGGTCCTTCTGCCTGCTCTGCTCCCCGCTCTGGCTCTGGTGAATTCTCTCACCCTCCGTCGCTTCTGACTGTACCCAGTGCATGCATAAACAAAACAAACAAACAAATAAAAAATAAATAAAACATGCCTCTATTAAAAAAAAAATTCATAAAAAAAAAAAAGAAGATGCGGTATATATACACAATGGAATATTATTCAGCAATCAAAAAAGATAAACTAATGCCCTTCGCAGCAATGTAGATGGAGCTGTAAGGAATTATGCTCAATGAAATAAGCCAGAAGGAAAAAGAAAAATACTGGATGGTTTCACTTATAATGGGAATATAGGGGAACCAAATAAGACATCAGTGTAAAAAAAATAATACAGTACAAAACACAACAAAGCAAAAACAGACAATTATAAACCAGAGACATACTGCAGGGGACGAGGAGGGAGAATGATCAGAGGGAGAGAGGGAGGAGCACAGGGGATTTTGGTGATGGTGCATGGGTGCCTTGGGGAAGGATTCTATGGGGACTCAATATGAGGGGGTGGGGTGAAGCAAATATTGTCTAAAATTTTTTTTTAAATGATAAATGTTAAACTAAGAAAAAAATTTAAAAATTTTTAAAAAAGAATGAAGAAAGAATCTACAAAGAAAGTGGAAACCCATCTGGGGATTGCAGCCTCTACAAATGTGCCAGTGTCAAATCCATAGTGGAGAATTCAAAGTGTCAAGTAGCCAACAGGCAGTAAACACAATAAAATGGTCTGGAAATTAGGGTCCTCATTTATCTGGGCACTAATGAAATCTCCTAGATTTATATGTAACTCAGTGGAGAAGGCAGGCACCAAAATAATGACTGAGATACAATTTCCCAAGATGGGGTAAAGGTTCAGAGACAAATCTAAGTCATTTTTTAATAAAAAAATTGTATAACAGTTATGCACAAGAGTCAGAATTGCTACATTAGGAGAACAACCTCATGACCATGTGAGGATTAAATGGAATAGATTATATATTTAGTCCAATGCCTCACACTGAAGTTACTAGCTGTTATTATTACTTATCATCTTCGGCTACTACTCTTTTTTCATATCCCCTGCCTCCTGTGTTTCTTGCTATTTGCCAGAGTTGCCAATATCTTGAATTTTATGAATAGGACAAAATGCTCCTTCTTCCATGTTGCCATTTCTCCCTTCTCTCTTTCATTATTTTATTTTATCCCATATCCATTTTCAGCCTGTTCTGTCTTACTCTGCGTTTCTGACACTCATCCTATGGGTTGCATTATGCAGTTTCCTTGCCAGCTGCTTTTATATTGAGAGTGGGAGTTGCCAACAGAAAGAGAAAAAAAATCAAATGATTTGTAAACAGTTCCCTCCCAGCTTCAGCCCGATATCTCTAAAAGTAGCCTGTTGTTTCCACACTACAACTTCCAACAGGTGGCCCTTCCACAGTTTTGGTTCTCATTGAGCTCCAGGAACTACACTTCCTTTTATCCCTTTGACAATATGGAAAGGTAATATTGTTCTTTTCTTGCCTCTCAGTTCCCTCTTTGCCTGTGTCAATACTGTGTTATACAGTACTATTGTAAGTAGTGCAGGTTTCTTTTTACATTAATGTTCTTGTGTCGTGTCCTTTGGATAGATTCCTAGGAGTGGAACCGCTGGGTCATATGGTAAATCCATTTTTAGTAATTTGAAAGTCCTCCACACAGCTTTCCATAGTGGTTCTATCAGTTTGCATTCCCACCAGCATTGCAAGAGGGTTCATTTTTCTCCACATCCTCACCAGCATTTGTTGTTGCCATTTTTTTTTTTAATATGGGCCATTCTCACTGGATTGAGGCAATAGTTCATTGTGTTTTTGATTTGTATTTCCCTGATTATAAGTAATGTTGAGCATTTTTTCATATACTTGTTAGCTATTTGCATTGCCTCTTCATAGAAGTGTCTTTTCAGCTTTTCTGCAATTGGTTTGTTTACTTTGTTTTTGTTGAGTTGTGTACGCTCTTTCTAGATCTTTGAGTTTAATACTTCATCAGTTGTATACAGTGCAAATATTTTCTCCAAATTTGTAGGGTGACTCTTCCTTTGGCTATTGTCTCTTTCATGGTAGAGAAGCTTTTTAGTTTGATGTAGTCCCAATTGTTTATTTGTCCTTCATTTTCTTTGCTTCTGGGGAAGGGTCCTCAAAGATATTTCTGACTTGGAGTGTTTTGCCTATGTTAACTTCTATGTATTTTATGGTTTCAGGTCTCACATTCAAGTTTTTTTTTTCACCTTTTTAAAAAGATTTATTTATTTATGCATATAAGAACTGGGGTACAGGCCAGAGGTGCAGAGGGTGAGAAGATTCACCAGAGACAGAGTGGGGAACAGAACAGGCAGACTGACTGAAATACAGTGCTGAGGGGAGCAGCGGGTGAGTCAGGAGAGGTCTGCTGTGCCATGTGGGTAGCTCCCTGGCTGGGAATCAAACTTGTGCTGCAGTGGCTGCAGACAGCTTCATAGGTTACGTCTTAACCCGTTGCGCCACCAGGGAGGCCCTGTAAGATGCATTTTTATGTACCACAAAGAAAAAAAGTTGGCAATTGAACTAGATTCTGTGCTTTTAAGAATGATTTAGAATGTTTATCATATGCTTATTGAAAGAGCTCTTTTAAATTCATTTAGTCATGGATTCTATCATGTATCCTGTTTGCATACATTAAAGGGAAAATATCAGTGAAATATATTGGTGAAGGTATTCGCCAAAACTTCTCCACATTCAGAACTCAATTTCTCTGGATCATATTTTGACTCAGGCATCAATGTATTTTCCCTCATGATCTTGTCCTGTGTGCTACCAAGAGGGTTCATGATGTAGTGGTTCTGGAAACAGTGCTCTCCACTTTTGCTTCCAGTACTTCCCCTAAGCGGCCCATTCTGCAAATTTTGACACTGGAATTTTTAGTATTTACCAGGAGGTGTCAAGGGAAGATTTGCAGACAACTGCAGCAGCCTTGCTCAAATGACTATGTTTCTCCAGAGGAACAGAAATATGTGTGTGTGTGTGTGTGTGTGTGTGTGTGTAACGTGTGTATGTGTGTATTTGACTCATGATTATGGAGGCCAAGAAGTCCCACAACTCCTTTGCACTGGAAATTCAGTCTAAGTCTGAAGGCCTGAAATTGGGGAAGGGGCTTATGGTCCAAGTCCAGGTCTGAGTCCAAAGACCCAAGAACCAGGAGCACCATGTCCAAGGGCAGGGGAAGACGATGTCCCTGCTAAGGCAGAGAGAGTAAATTCATCTTCCACCTTTTTGTTCCATCCAGCTGATTGGATGATCCCCATCCACTTTGAAGAGGGTGATTTGCTCTACTCATTCAAGTGCTGATATATTCCAGAGACACCCTAGCAGACACATCCAGAAATAATGTTATACCTGCTAGTGGGGCATCCCTCAGCCTAGTCAAAATTACTACAGATGGTGAAGTCTGTAAGTAGTTTGTTGATTGAAATGTGGCACTTGGTTTTGTGCACCACGATCCCAGCCAACTTGAGCTGTATAGCCACAACTGTGTCCTGGTGCTTGCCTGGCGTAGTGATAGACATGGCCAGACACATCCACATTTGCATGTCTGGAAGGTATGTCTGGAATTAATCAAATATGGTAGATATAAAACATTTGGCAGTGAGTCTGGCACACATGAATGGAGAAGAAATGAACATTTGCTGTTTGTCCACTTTGTATCAGGCTGTATTAGTTAGCTCATGCTACTATAACAAAATGTCACAGACTGGGTAATTTAAACAACAGAAACTTATTTTATCAGAGTCCTGGAGACTGGAAGTCTGAGGTCAAGGTGTCAGTAGGGTTGGCGCCTTCTGAGGCTCTTTTGAGCCTTCGTTTTAACCTAATCACCTCTTTAAAACCCTACATCCAGTCACATTCTGAGGAATGGGGACTTAGGACTTCAACTTAGGGATACTGGGGAGAGATGCACCTCAGTCCCTAACACAGACCTAATGTGGGAGCGTTGTGAACAGGAGTTCCTTTCAGCTGTGCAGTGATCATGCTGGGTGGGCAGCTTTATCTACATGTTACTCATTAGAAAACCAAAACTCCAAGAGGTTATCTGTCAAAGATCACATAGCTAGTAGGGTAAGAGCTGAATTTCAAATGCAGGAGAGGGCAAAGCCTGCTAATTTCTCATACCAGGCTATGCTTTATGCAGTCTGTGGGGAAGTCAGAATTCCTTCTCTCTCCCTTCACATTCAAGTTTTTTATCCATTTTTGGTTGGTGTTTGTGTATGCTGTGAGGTAGTGTCAGGTTTCATTCTTTTGAATGTAGCAGTCCAGTTTTCCCATAACCATTCATTAAAGAGACTATCCTTGTTCCAGTGCATATTTTTTTCTCCTTTGTCAGAGACTTGTCGATCATATATATATGTGGCTTTATTTCTGGGTTTTCAATTTTATTCCATTGGTCTGTGTGTCTGATTTTGTTCCAGTGCCATGCTGTTTCAATTATTATGGTTTTTCAGTGTAGTTTGAAGCCTGGGAGTGTAAGACCTCCATTATTCCTCTTTTTAATCAGGAGACCTGTAGCTATTCCAGGTTTTTTGTGATTCCATATGAATTTCAGCAATATTTGTTCTATTTCCTTGAAGAATGCCATTGAGATTTCTATTGGAATTGCATTGAATCCTTAAATTACTTTTGGTAGGCTGCCACTTTTATAATGTTAATTCTTCTGATCTGTGAACAGGGAATGTCTTTTCATATCTTGGTGTCCTTTTCTATTTCTTTTATCAATGCTTTGTAATTTTCTTTCTATAGGTCTTTTGCCTCCTTTGTTACATTTACAACCAGGTATTTCATTTTTGTTTATACAATTGTAAATGGGGTGGCTTTCTTAATTTTTTTTCTTCAGATAGATTGTTTATATATAAGAAGACTACCGATTTTCATGTGTTGATTTTGTAATCTGCTACTTTACTGAACTGGTTTATTGTATTAATTAGCTTTTCTATGGAGTTTTTAGGGTTATATAATCACATCTTGTGCAAATAGTTTTACTTTGTCTTTCCCTACTTCGATTCCTTATATGTCTTTCTCTTGCCTAATTGCTCTAGCAAGGACTGCCAGTATTCTATTGAAAAGCAGTGGTGTGAGTGGACATCTTTGTCTTGTTCTTAAATGGAAGGCTTTTATTTTCTCACCATTAAGAATGATATTGGCTGCAGGTGTGTCATATATGATTCTGGTTATGTTAAGGGATGTTCCTTCTAACTCAAGAATTTCAAGGGCCTTCATCACAAATGGATGTTGAACTTTATCAAATGCTTTCTCAGCATCTATTGATATGATCATATGGTTTTTATTTTCTTTTGAGTTGATGTGGTAAATTACATTAATTGATTTTCAGATGCTGAACCATCCTTGTACCCCTAGAATGAATGCCTTTTGGTCATGGTGTATTATCCTTTTCATGCATTACTGGATACAGTTTGCTAGGATTTTGTTGAGTATTTTTGCATCTGTGTTTATTAAGGAGATTGGTCTGTAGTTTTCTATTTGTGCATCTTTGCTCAGTTTGGTATTAATGTAATGTTGGCTTTGTAAAATGTATTTGATAGTATTCCTTCTTGATTTTTTTGAAAGTTTCTGTGGGATAGGCATTAGTTCATCTTTGAATGTTTGGCAGAACTCATTTGTGAAATCATCTGGCCCTGGGCTTTTGTTTTGAGGGAGAGTTTTGTTACTAGTTCAATTTCACTGCATTTTATTGGTTTGAGATTTGCCTGTTTTATTTCTTCAAAGAAGCAACTTTTGGTTTCATTGATCTTTCAGATTGTCTTTTTTAAAATTCTATTTCATTTATTTATGCTTGAATTTTTATTATTTCCTTTCTTCAGCTGGCTTTTGGTTCTTTTTGTTTTTCTTTTTCTAGTTCTTTCAGATGGAAAATTGATTTTTTTTTTTTGGCTCTTTCTTGTTTCTTGATATGGACCTATATTGCTATATACTTTCTTCTTATTACTTCCTTTGCTGTGTCCCATACATTCTGGAAAGTTGTGTGCTCCTTGTCATTTGTCTCTATTATTTACTTTCTTCCTTGATTTCCTTATTAATCCAGTAGTCTTTCAGTAGCATGTTCTTCAGTCTCCATGTAATGGGATCAGGTGGGGTTCTTTGTTTTCTTTTCATAGTTGATTTCTAGGCTGATGCCTTTATAGTTTGAGAGTATAACTGGTATGATTTCAGAAATCATGGATTTGTTGATGTTTGTCTTGTGTCCCAGTATATGGTCTACCCTGGAGAATGATCCATGTGCACTTGAAAAAAATGTGCATTCAGGGTTTTTTGGGTGCAGCATCCTATAGATGGCTGTTAGGTTCATGCATTAGGTCTATGTTTAGGGCTATTGTGTCCTTGTTGGTTTTCTGTCTTGTTGATCTGTCCATTGGTGATGTGGTGTTGAAGACTTCTACCACATTTGTACTTTTTCCAATATCTGTTTTCAGATTCGAAAGTAATTGTCTAACTACTTTCGATATTTTGATGTTCCTTTATTTGGCTCATATATACTAGTAAGTTTAATAACTTCCTGGTGTACTGTTCCCTTGATTATTATATAGTGTTCATTGGTCTCCTGTCATGTGTTTTAATTTGAGGTCTGTTTTATCTGATATAAATATGGCCGCCCCTGCCTTCTTTTGGGGGCCATCTGCTTGTAGAACTGCTTTCCAGCCCTTTACTTTTAATCTATGTTTATCTTTGGCACTTAGGTATGTTTCTTGGAGACAGCAGAAGGTTGGGTTCCTTTTTTTTTTTTAAGTTTTATTTATTTATTTATAAAAGCACTGGGTACAGTCAGAAGCACAGGAGGGTGAGAAAATTCACCAAAGCCAGAGTGAGGAACAGAACAGGCAGACTGATGAAATATACTGCTGAGGGGAGCAGTGGGCACGGCAGGAGAGGTCTGTGGCACCATGTGGGACCCTCACCAGCAGCTGGGGATCGAACCGGCGCTGCAGAGGCTGCGGGCAGCCTCACAGTTCAGCGCTCAACCGCTGTGCCACCAGGGGAGGCCCTGGGTTCTGTTTTCTTATCCAACAGGTTACAATGTGTCTTTTTATTGGTGAATTTAGCCCATTTACAATTGGGGTGATTATTGATACATGGGAATCTGTATTTGGCATTTCATTTATCATTTTGTGTTCTATTCATTACTTTGTTCAGTTCATCCTGTTCATTCCTCTGTCGGTTAAGTCTTAAGGCTTAGCAAATTTCTGAAGATTTTATTTGTCTGAGAAGGTCCTTTTTCTGCCTCATATATGAAGGAGAGTTTTGGAGGATAATTATTCTTGGTTGGCAATTTTTGTCTTTGAATTTTTTGAATATGTTGCTCCATTCTCTTCTTGCCCATAGTGTTTCTTCAAAGAAGTCTGATGTCAGCCTAATTGTTTTTTCTTTACAGTTTATCTGTTTATTCTCCCTCATCAGCTTCATTATTTTTTCTTTGTCTTGGTCTCTTGGAAACTTTACTATTATGAGTCTTGCTGTAGGTCTCCTTTCATTATGGTAATTTGGTGTTCTTTTAGCTTCCTTTATATCTATTTTCATTTCCTTCTTCTTCATGTTTGAAAAGTTCTCTTTGATTATTTCCCTGAGTAGTTTCACAGTTCCTTTCTCTCTCTCCCTTCACCTTCTGGAATTCCTGTGACTTTTATATTTCCTTTCCTCATGGTGTCAGATAGTTCTCTAAGTGTTTCTTCATTCTTTTTCCTTTGACACTCTCTTTTCTTTTCTTCTTTGGCTCTTTTTATGTCTGTATCTTTGAGAATACTGATTTGTTCTTCAATTTCATCTATTCTGTTTTTGTTGCTTTTCCCAGAACTCTATAGTTCCTTTATTGATATTTTAACATCTTGCAGTTCCTTATTTTCTTACATTAAGATTTATTCTCATATCAACCTTTTCCTTCTCTTCATCTTTAAGTTTTTATAATTATGGTGATTGTGAATTCTTATCTGTCAGGCAGAAAAATTGTTCCATGCCAGTGTTGTTGGGTCCTGGGAGCTAATTTTCTTTTTGTAATGTGTTATTCCCTGAGGGCTTGCTTGTCCATTTTTATTTTTCTCTCTCCCTGCTTTTTGCTTTCAGATTTGTTCTTTGTGCAGGGCCATCATGCCACTGGTGCTGGTGAGCATGACTTCGGGTGTTCCTATAAGGGCTTTGGGGCTAAAGGGCCAGACCATGACTTGTGCAGTTTCCCCAGGCTTCACAAGGACTTTGGTGCTGCAAATAAGAACATGGGCATTCACCTCAGATGTTGCTTTGTCTCTGTGTGCTATTGGTTGAGTGAGGGTTTTCTTAAACCCCATTTATCAGTTATGCTTCAACCTCAGTGTGTGCACAAACTACCTGCATTTCTCTAAGCACCCAGGTAAACTTATGCTGCTGATGTTTTAATATACTTTGAGTAGTTTGAAAAAACCTTTATTTAAAAAATTATCTGTTCCTGTTCTGAGAGTTTCATTTTCAAAATGATTCTCACACCATAGTTGTATCATAAATCTTATGGAGCCTTGAAAAAACAAAGATTCTTGTATCATATTTTCATTGTGATAGTACTGTACATGTCATAAAATTATGTAGAGCTAAATGTACACACAATTACATATTAAGCTAGTAAAATAGGACCTCTGTATTATTTCTTCTAATTACATGTAAACCTACAATGATAGCATCACAACACACACACACACACACACACACACACACACAATCTAGGCACTATCTTCAGAGTTTCTGATTAAAAGACCTGGTATGTAGTTTCATAATTCACATTTCTGACAAGTTCCCAGGTGAGGCAGCAAGTCTGGGGACCACAGTTTTGAAAACCACTGATGTCAAATAATTATTTTCTACTCTTGTTATGCATTAGACTCACCTAGAGAGATTTTGAAGGACTCTTACTAATACCCAGTCCCCCACATAACAATTAAATTATAATTTCTGGGGGAGAAGAGTTATAACATTAATACTGTTATAAAAAGTCTCAGATAATTCTGTGAAATCAAGATTAAGAACCATTCATCTATAATTTTAAACCTGCTTTTTCTATCATCATCCATCTTATGTCACTTAAGAAAACTGTATAACAGTAGCCAATTTTCCACAGATTAAAAATTGAAGTGAGAAAACACAACATAAATTGGCAAAGCTGCCATTAAATAAAACTACAAAGACTGCTTACAAATGTTTTCTTAACAAAATTAAGCCTTATTGTTCTAGAGATTTTCTAAAAACAGCATGTAGAACTCTGATCACAGTTATTACCTAGCCCACATGGGTGTCTTGTGAATTAATGAGATAATGTTTGTAGTCTTGGATGGGTGGTGAAAAAAATACAACTCCACTATTATTCGTGACAACACTATGATAAATCTCAAAATATGTCTAGTAGTCCATTCAACAAAAAGGAACTTTTTTTTTTAAAGGAACATATTTTTTTAAAGAAAGAAAAAATATTTTAATGTTAGGTCACAAAAAATTGACCAAATGGGATCAATTATTGCCATACTTCATGATAAAAACATATTTTTATTTTTAAACATAACCTTGCACCTCCCTAGTGGCACAAGGGGTTAAGCACAGCACTTTGAAGCTATCCCCAGTCTCTGAAGCAGGAGTTCGATCCCGGGTGGGCCAGGGAGATAGCCACATGGTACAGCAGACCTCTCCTGTCTCGCCTGCTGCTTCCCTCAGCAGTGTATTTCAGCAAATCTGCCTGTTCTGTTCCCCACTCTGTCTCTGGTGAATCATTTCACCCCCCGCACCTCTGGCTGTACCCCAGTTCTTGTATGCATAAACTAATAAATCTTTAAAAAAAATAAACATGATCTTAATAAAAGAAGTCAACAAAGGAAAATTATCAAGTTAAATAAGTTAATGTAGTATTTCATAAGTAAATGTAATATTTAATATTCCATTTAAAAATGGAAGTAAAATTAAAGGGCAAAATGAGAAAAAGCAGTAAACTGATAAGATGGACCAATTTGGACAATCTTTCAAGAGCTCAAAAGACTAACATCACAACAGAAAAAGAATACAAATAGATAATACATTACATATTTAATAAAAACAATTCAAAATCATTAATAACAAAAATAAAATGATGGTGAATATGATTCACCTATCAAGTAAAGAAAAATTCTGACAATGTGTAACTGAGAAGTGGACATGAAAAGTATTATCTATTACTCATACTAGATTAATTTAAAAGGATTTATTTATCCACATTAAAATTATTTTAATTTTTTTAAATTTTTTTAAAAGATTTTATTTTTATTTATTTTATACAAGAACCGGAGTACAGGTCAGATGTGTGGGAGAGTGAGAGGATTCACCAGAGACAGAGCAGGGAACAGAACAGGTAGACTGACTGAAATACACTGCTGAGGGGAGCAGCGGGCGAGACAGGAGAGGTATGTCGTACCATGTGGGACCCTCGCTGACCTGCCGGAATCGAACAGATGCTGCAGAGACTGCAGACAGCTTCACAGTGTGGCACTCAACCGCCTGCGCCACCAGGGGAGACCCTATTTTAATTTTTTAACATCTATTTTAATTTTTTAACATCTAAGGTAAAGAATACAGGAACAGAAACGTTGAAGCTATTCTACTATGCATATTCTAAATAAAATCACCAGGGATCCACTAATACCACCTAATTGAAAAACAACATTAAAAATAATAAGACCTTCTGGGAGGAATGAAATGAAAATACAGCAGGTGGGGGAAAGTGGAATGGCCTCAGCTTTGCAAGTGAGAATAAGCCATGTATGAAAGCAGGGATCTGGGAGGCCACTAAAATCTGTTTACTCATAACACCAAATGGAAAGCAGAATGACCAGGGATAGACTTCAATATTCCAGATAGGATACCCATTTTATATTTGGAAAGAAGGGCTATTATAATGTCAGCTATAGAAAGTTAGTCAATTGAACAACAGCTAAATAAAATGTACAGAAAGAAAAGGATATGATATCATTTTCTTGATGACACTGCCCTTTCCTGTAATGCATTTTGAATCTAAATTTATGTCAATGACAGTTTCACATTATATGGGGAATATAAGGAGACAAGAAAATAAAAAAAGAAAAATAAAGCAAAATAAACTCTGAAAATCTGAATTTAGAATAGAGGTTACCAAAGGGAAAGGGTAGGATATAGGGGAAAAGCAGGAAGGGGGACCAATGCACTTTTGGGGAGGAATATTGGTGCTTTGATAGTGGGCATGATGGGATAACATATTTAAAGAGGTGTGAACTTATGCCTACAAATCATATATAGTATTGTAGAGCAATGCTACCACATGAATAAAAAATTTTAAGTGTCAAAAGAAGCAGTTTGAACAACAACCAGTGATGAATAGTAAGCAAAGCCCCCTGTTTGCCAGCAAACCATACAATAAGATATAAGAACCCATTCAGTGAAGAGTATATAGAGAAGGGTAGGAGAGGATCTACAAAATACTCTACAAAATAAAAGAAAAGAAAATATAGTACTCCAGAGACAAAAAGACAAGAATTTCAAAGCCATTTATGTAGGGGGAAAAAGTAAACTATAGAAAACATATTCTTGACCCAGTCAATAAAATTCAAGCATATGTGGCCTTCCTGAAATACAACTAAAACAGGAGATTTTGAGACCACATCACTAGTTTAGAAAACAGAAGAAATTACAGTGGAGGCAGGTAAGAATTCTTCGGCACAAATGTGTAAGAGCAAAATTCAATACTGCCAAATTAGAGTAGATTACATGGAGGACAAACCTGAAAACATATTTCAGAACAAAGAAGAAAAGTTAACAAGAATGCAATTGAAGAGAAATTAAGCATGAAGGACACATAGAGATCTAAAAAAAAATAATCTGATATTTCTGAAGAAAAGACAAAAAATGGAAGTACAGCTTCCTAATTTAAATATGACATGTTTATGAATTTAAAAGACTCAAAAAATTACTAAATGAGAGCTCAACATAAAAATATGCTACAAGGGCCTCCCCGGTGGCACAGCGGTTGAGCGCTGGGTTGCGAAGCTGCCCACAGCCTCTGCAGCGCTGGTTTGATCCCCGGTTGCTCACCGGCCACCGGAGGAGGGTCCCACGTGGCGCGCAGACCTCTCCTGCCGCCCGCTGCTCCCCTCAGCAGTGTACTTCGGTCCTTCTGCCTGCTCTGCTCCCCGCTCTGGCTCTGGTGAATTCTCTCACCCTCCCGTGCTTCTGACTGTACCCAGTGCTTGTATAAATAAATATATCTTAAAAAAAATGCTACAAGTTTCAGTTTCAAAAAAAAGAAACAGCCATCTTGATAAATCAAAGATGAGATTCTTCATAAAAATACAAAAATTAAATGAGCTAATTGAAGAACAAGAGGCTCAATATTCCAACACAAACTTAGAAAGTAACCTAGTAACAGAGGTGCTTAATAAAACTGTGAGATAATATTATATAATTTAGAGCAATGAACATAAATTCAGCTGAACAAATAACTATTATATAATAAAAATCACAACCCCAAAAGACACTGGAAACAAGTGAAATTTTAGAAATCTTTTTAATTTAAAAATCAAAGAAAAAATACTTCTCATGTTACATAAAAGAACTCATTATCAAAGTTGCTGTGGGACTAATTCTGAAATGTTCTCATAAAAAAAATGATAATTATGTGCTATGATCAAGGTATTAGCTATCCCTAGGGTAATCATATTGCAACATATAAAAATATCAAACAAGCACCTTCAACATCTTAAATTTACATAATTTCATGTTAATTATAACTCAATAATTTAAAAAATAACATAAAATTGTTCAAAGCTTAACAAAAATGGAAAACTTTCAAACTTGATCACTATGCTGAGCTATGACCTCATACGAGAACCGAAAGCACAAAAAAACTAATGTCTCAACAAACTTAGAAAAACAGATGTAAAATTTTTTAGTAAAATAATACCAAATTAGGTTAGCAGCATATAAAAAGAAAATACTATGATTGAAGACTATTGTTTAAATCACTCAATAAGACTCAATGAAATACCTGAATAACTCAATATTAATAAAGTAATCAGTAAGGGAAAAGGAAAATTCCTGCCAACTAATTCTTAGTAAAACTTCAAAGGGATTTTTTAAGTTGGAAAAAATAACTTTACCTAATTTGAAAGAAATTACCAAAAAAATCTAAACAAATGATAAAAAGGAAAAATAAGAGAGGGGAGATGTTCACCATAGACTATTAGAACTTATTATATAGTCACAGTGTAACACAGGTTTGAGAGGAGAATAGGTAAAATAAACAAAAACTGGAGTCAGGAACCAACCAAAATGTAACTTAATGTATCACAAAAGTAATACTTTAAACAGTGGCTAAAGAATGAGCTGTTTAATCAAATGTTGAGGTATAAAGAGAATACTATTTAAAGGGAAAATTGTTTCAAATTACTTCATATTACATATCAAGATAAAGGATAGATAAATTTAAAATTCAAAAAGTAGAAAAGCAGAATTATAAAAGTAACTGGAAAAAATATTACTCCAAAAATTTAAATCCTGAAGGAAAGACTAATAGATTTTATTATATTTTTAAAAGATAATATTCTACATAAATAAAACCACCACATAAAAAACTCAGGGAAAAATAACAACCAAAAAAAAAAAAAACACAACAAAATATCAAAAGATTACTATCTTCAATATATCAATAAGACAGTAACTCAAAAACAGTTAACTGAACAAAAAGAAACAAACTCAGTTGCCAATAGAAATAGGGCAATGCAGGAAGAGGAAGCAGGGCATGTAAACCTCTGGGAATGAGCTAAGAGTATAGCACAATAACTGTAAGTGCTGATGATAGTCGGAGAAATGTGACAATATGCTAAGAATTGAAACAGGAAAGATAAGGAGATGGATCAAATAAGGGACAGATCACTTATGTGACATGTTAGGGAGTTCAGATTTTAAGCGCAAGTGACAATGATGTGCCATTGATGCTTTTGAGATAAATGACAATAATCAACCACAATATACCAAAGCCATACAAATCTTAGGAAAATCAATGAGGTGAGTTTCATCTTTCTTTTCCTAAAACTCTTTGGTAAAGAAATGGAAAGACATCCCCTGCTCATGGATTGGAAGAATTAACGTTATTAAAATGGCCATGGGCCTCCCCTGGTGGCACAGTGGTTGAGCACTGGGCTGCAAAGCTGCCCGCAGCCTCTGTAGCGCTGGTTCGATCTCCGGCCGGCCCGCGAGGGTCCTACATGGACACAGACCTCTCCTATCGCTCCCGCTGCTCCCATCAGCACCGTGCTTCATCAGTCTGCCTGTTCTGCTCCCCACTCTGGCTCTGGTGAATTCTCTCACCCTTCTGCGCTTCTGACTGTACCCAGTGCTTGTATAAAATAAATAAATAAATCTTTAAAAAAAAAAAAAAGGCCATCCTACAAAAAGCTATATACAGATTTGACGCTGTTCCAATAAAAATTTCAATGACATTCTTCAAAGAAATAGAACAAATACTAGTGAAATTATGGAAAGACATCCCCTGCTCATGGACTGTAAGAATTAACATTATTAAAATGGCCATCCTACCAAAAGCAATATACAGATTTAACACTAGTCCAATAAAAATCTCAATGACATTCTTCATCAAAGAAATAGAACAAATACTGATGAAATTCATATAGAAGCACAAAAAAACCACAAATACCCAAAGCCCTATTGATGAAAACAGAGGAGAAAGGAGGTATCACACTTCCAAACTTCAAGCTATACTACAAAGCCATAATTAAAAGAGTTTGGTATTGGAACAAAAACAGACATGCAGACCAATGGAACCAAATAGAGAGCCCAGAAATAAAGCCACACTTATATGGACAACTGATCTTTGACAAAGTAGCAAAGAATATGCAATGGAACAGGGACAGTTTGTTCAACAAACAGTGCTGAGAAAACTGGACCACCAGGTGCAAAAAAAAAAAAAAAAATGAAACTAGACCACTACCTCCCACCATGCACAAAAAGCAACTCAAAATGGATAAAAGAACTGGACATAAGAACTGCAACCATAAAATATATAGAAGAAAATATAGGTAAAACACTACAAGACATACATGTCAAAAATATATTTAAAGACTCATCACCCAAAGCAAAAAAAGTCAAGGAAAAGATAAACACCTGGGATTACAACAAACTGAAAAGTGTCCGTACAGCAAAAGAGACATTAACCAAAACAAAGAGACATTAACCAAAACAAAGAGACACCCCACTGACTGGGAAAAAAATCTCTGCACTCCATACAACTGATAAGGGACTGATCACAAAGATATACAAAGAACTCACATGACTCAACAAAAACAAAGTAAACAATGCAGTCAAGAAATGGGCAGAAGAACTTAAAAGATATTTCTCCAAAGAGGAAATGCAAATGGCCAACAGGCATACGAAAAATGTTCAACATCCCTTATCATCAGGGAAATGCAAATCAAAACTACATTGAGATATCACCTTACACCAGTAAGAATGGCACATATCAAAAGAACAAGCAACAACAGATGTTGGCGAGGATGTGGTGAAAAAGGAACTCTCCTACATTGCTGGTGGAGTGCAAACTGGTCCAACCACTATGGAAAGCTGTCTGGAGTCAACTAAAAATGGAGCTACCATATGACCTGGCAATTCCATTCCGCGGGATCTACCCAAAGGGCACAAAAACAATGATTCAAAAGAACACCTGTAGGGTCTCCCCGGTGGCGCAGTGGGTTGAGCACAGCACTGTAAAGCTGTTCACAGCTTTTGGGCACCAGTTCGATTCCCAGCCGGCCAGACAGATTCCCACATAGCATGGCAGACCTCTCCTGTCTCGCCCACTGCTCCCTTAAGCAGTGTATTTCACTCGGTCTGCCTGTTCTGCTCCCTATTCTGTCTCTGGTGAATCCTCTTACCCTCCCGCATCTCTGGCCTGTACCCCAGCTCTTATATAACAATTAATAAATCTTTTAAAAAATTATTTAAAAAAAGAACACCTGTACCCCTATGTTTATTGCAGCATTATTTACAATAGGTAAAAACTGGAAACAACCCAAATGCCTAAAAATAGATGACTGGATCAAGAAGATGTGGTACATATACACCATGGAATATTATTCAGCAATCAGAAAAGGTAAACTCATGTCATTCACAGCAACGTGGATGGAGTTAGAAGGAATTATGCTCAGTGAAATAATCCAGAAGAAAAAAGAAAAATATCAGATGGTTTCACTTATAGCAGGAATATAGGGAAACCAAGTAAGACATCAGTGTAAAAAAAATAATAACAGTACAAAACACAACAAAGCAAAAACAGACAATTATAAATCAGAGACATCCTGCAGGGGAGGAGGAAGGAGAGGGGTCAGGGAGGGAGGGAGGAGCACAGGGGACTGAGGTGATGGTGCCCGGGTGCATTGGTGAAGGAAACTCTATGGAGAGTACACCTGAGTGGGTGGGGAGAAGCAAATATTGTTTAAAATTGAACAATGATGTAAAAAATAAAAAATAAATTAAAAAATAAATAAAATTTTTAAAATACTGTCAATAAAGACAAATGGGAAAATAAAAAAAAATAATAAAACTCCAGAGCTATATACATTCCTATTCATTATGGCATCATTTATAATCTGTTTGACATTAAAAATCATGTTTTTCAAAGGATATGTAACAATATTACAGATAGTTTGGATAAAGAAAAATTGGAGGTGTAGATCTGTACCCATATATGCATATATATTGCATACACTGAGAAAGAACTGACTGGGAAAAAATGCACACAAGATTTAACAGTAATTATATTATCTCTAAGATGGTGTATTTTTGCTAATTTTTTCTTCTTTACATATACATAGTTTTATTGTCTTTAAAAAATCATTATTGTTGCGGGCCTCCCCTAGTGGCGCAGCGGTTGAGCGCTGGGTTGCGAGGCTGCCCGCAGCCTCTGCTGCGCCAGTTGGATCCCCAGCCACAGGCGAGGGTCCCACAAAAAAAAATAATAATAATTATTGTTGCTATCTCAAAATTTAGTTTGTTATTCATACAACTCAAGTCAACATATTCTCAGTTAATACACAATATTAGCTCCATAAATTTCTTTTTTTACCTAGTTAATTTCAATTGCTAATGTTATAGAATTTCCATTTTTTATTTCCAATGACTTCTGATTAACTGCAATTTACTGAACATTTCTTTTTTGGAAATAACTATATTTCACATGTAAATTTGGAAACATTCAAGCTTATATTGGAGGATTATCTATAAGCAAAACCACACAGGGTCAAGTTTAGACAGAAATAAGCAGGATAACTTCATACTCTAAACACTACCTATACCATAAGATAAGATACAATAAACAAATCAAGAATCCATCCAATCCAACTTTCTATGTAGAATAGTAACATTATTGTACTTACTGATTTAGGTAAATTTAATCAACATTCAAGAGAATGAGTAAGCCAAAATGGGCTCCAAAATGGGCAAGACAAAATGAGAATATCCATATTCATTTTTAAAGATTTATTTATTTATGCATATAAGAGCTGGGGTGTAGGCCAGAGGTGCAGGGGGTGAGAGATGGTGTGGGGAGCAGAGGATCTACTGAAATACACCGCTGAGGGAGGTAGCAGGCAAAACAGGAGGGGTCTGCTGCACCGTGGTAGGTCACCTCCCTGGCCACGGATTGAACTCGTGCTGCAGTGGCTGTGAATAATTTCATAGTGCTGAGACTTAACCCCTTGTGCCACCAGGGAGGCCCCTCCATATCTTAATATAGTAATCAATGTAACTTTTTATATAAATTAAAGTACTTCTTTAAGGCAGCTTATTCATCCTTCAATAAATATCTCATACATAGATGAAAAGCAGAGAATATAACTATTCCTAAGCAAAGAAGATGTGGGTCTAAGGGATTCAAGCAAAGACCAGCAAAGAATGTAAAAGTCAGTCATCAAAGACAAGCAAGAACAGCCACAATTAAAGTACAAATGACATTCAAGAAATGCAGAAATTTAAGGATATGTCACAAATCATTAAGATGGAAAGCACAACAGTAAAATTGCTTAATGATAAAAACAAGTAAAGCATAAAGTAAGACTAAAATGTGGATAAAAAAACCTTATCTTAACTTGAGATTAAGTAAATAATTAGCATAAATAATTAATTAGCACAAAAATGCAATGCCATTTTTGAGCTATACAATAGACAAATATTTTTTAAATAGTATCTAGTATTTCTGGCAGTAGTGAGGAAAAAATACTTTCATATATTGTTCATCATAGCTATACTTTTTAAACTTTTTATTAAAGTAGGATCTCCCTACTTCAGGTTTTGTTGCCACAAATCTATCACCACCAATGTCCACTACCACCACCATAGTCCATTGTGATCCCCTCTCAATGTGTTCTCACCCTTGCCATTTCGCCTTTGGATTCTTTAGTTCTATAGTTTTCAAGGGACAGTGTTTAAGGTTGATTTCTGTGGCTCTTAGTTTGGTTTTTCTATATTCCATATAAAAGTGATGTCAGTCAGTATTGGTCTTTCTCCTTCTGACTCATTTCATTAAGCATTCTCTCTTCCCACTTTGCTACTCCATCCATACTGCTTCTAATAGCATGTGTTTACCTTTCTCTTACATAATTGTTCTAGCCATGACTTGTATATATGTTATCCAATATTAGCTATTCTTCTGCCTGATCTTAGAGGAAAAACTTTCAATTTTTCACCTTGATTATTATGTTCCTTGTGGTTCTGTCATATGGTCTTTATTATGTGAGGTTATGTTCACTCTGTCCCTATTTTTTTTTTACTATTTATATAAAAGTAAGTTGAATCTTATCAAATGCACTCTCTGAATCTATTCAAATGATCATATGATTTATAAATTTCCTTTTTTGATGCGGTGAATTGCATTCACTAATTTGCAGATGTAGAAACTTCCTTATGTCCCTGGAAATGATATACAATGCTTTGAATGCATTGTTAAATTTGGTTTGTTGAAGACTTATACATCTAGGTTTTCAGGTTATTGTCTGTAGATGTACTTCATGATTTCATTTGCATTTGATATCAGATTATTTTTTGGCCTCATAAAATGTGTTTGGAAGCATTCCCTCTTCCTCCATTTTTTTTGAAGAGTATAAGAAGGGTATGCCTTAATTTCTTTTTGAAGGTTTGGTAGAATTCACTAGTGAAATCATCTGTTGCTAGGATGTTGCTTTTTGGTGGGATCTTTGATTCCTTTCTCAATTTCCATATTTATTAATAACATGTTCAGATTTTCAATTTCATTCTGATTCTGCCTCAGAAAGTTTGTGCTTCTAAGATTGTCCATTTCTTCTAAATCATATAATTTACTGTCATAGTGGTGTTCACAGAAGTCTCTTATGATCCTCTATTTCTGAGATGTTTGTTGTTATATCTTTCATTCTATTTTATTGAGTTTATGATTCTATTTTATTGAGTTTTTCCCTTTCTTTCTTTCTAGCTCAAGCTTGTCTATTTTGCTTATTTTTTCAAAGAAACGGTTTTTGCTTTCATTTATCTTTTGGACAGTGTTTTCTGTTTCATTTATTTCTGCTCTAATTTTTGTATTTTCTTCCTTCTACTGACTTTTGATTTTGCTTGTTCTTTTATTTCCTTAAGGTATAAAATTAGATTACTTATTTGGGAGACGTCTTGCTTCATGGTGTGTGCTTTTATTGCAAGTCACATCTTTCTTAATACTCCTTTTTGCTGCCTCCCATAGTTCTGGTAGTTCATGTCTTCATTTTTAATTCTTTCCAAGTTTTTTTTTTTTAATTTCTCCTAACTTCTTTATTAACTCAGTAGTGATTCAGTATTATTTTGTTCAGTCTCCACATTCAGAGGATTTTCTGCATTCTTTTTGAAATTGATGCCTAGTTTGATACCGCCATGGTCAGATGCTTAATATGATTTCAATATTCATTAATTATTTACACTAGTCATTAATTTATTTACACTTGTTTTCTGACCCAACATGTGGTCTAGACTAGATAATGTTTCATGGGTACTTGAGAAAAATGCACATTCACCTTTGTGGGAGGGGAGTATGTAGTGCCTTATAAATAATTATTAAGCCCATGTGATTCAATCCTTCATTTACTATTTTCTGCTTCCACAGCTTTGTCTAGAGTTTTTAATCTATTGATTGTTTTGCATACTGAAACTCTGTGATTTTCTTATTTAACATATCAATTTCTAGGGGCCTCAGGGTTAAGAAGCAACCTATGAAGCTATCCACAGCCACTGCAGCACAATCACAATCCCTAGCCAGGGAGTTACCCACATGGCGCAGCAGATCTTTCCTAACTTGGCCACTGCTCCCCTCAGCAGTGTATTTCAGTAGATCTGCCTGTTCTGTTCCCCACTCTGTCTCTGGTGAATCCTCTCATCCCCCACCCCTCTGGCTTGTACCCCAGTTCCTGCATACATAAATAAATAAATCTTTAAAAAATATCAATTTCTATATTCTGCACATTAATTTTATTTATCAGCTCATTTTTTGTTTTTTTTCTAATAACTCTTTGTTCAGTTTTTGGCATTTTATTCTATCACTTTGATTTTCTTTATATCCATGCAATGTAATTACTATTCAGGTATAAGGAAAAGTGAAATGTTACTATTTACCAGAAAATGAAAGGCGTTAAACGGAAGTATGTATAGCAAAGTAAATCAGAAAGATAAAGACAAATTAGGATGAAAATCAATGAACTAATAAAGCAAAATAATTATGAACTACTAGATATTGTTAACCGAAAAGAGGTTCTTAGGATTTAGAGGTTGGGATAAAGGAAAAGGGGCCAAATAAGGTGGTAAAATAATCCAACTTTATAAAAAAAAATAATTAAAACTAAAGAGATATATATCTTATTTGTGGGGTCACTTCAAGAAGAGTTTTTAAGGGCCTCCCCTGGTGGCTCAGTGGTTGAGCGCTGGGCTGCGAGGCTGCCCACAGCCTCTGCAGCGCTGGTTCGTTCCCCCGCCGCCGGCGAGGGTCCCACAAAAAAAAAAAAAAAAAAAAAGAAGAGTTTTTAATACTAGAAATGTTTATGGGGAAAGAAGAAGCTGAAGGTCATGGGAAGGGAAAAAATATTTTCATGTTTGAGGATCAGCTGAAGAGTATCACATATAAGTATCTATGGTTCCTTTTCATTCCCTTTTTTTTTTTTTTTTCATAAAAGACTCCACGACTGAAACATGAGGCACAGTTTTAAAGAGCTTTCTAAATCCTCAGCTTTGGAAATATCTGGACTCAAGTCCCAAGTCTGTTTTATTTACTCTATAACTTAGGTCATTGCATTCCATGAGATAGATGTTGGTTAATTATTATAAATCAATACCATTAATTATTATGACACAAATTAATGATATGCAAGTAATTATAATAACTATGAGTTCAAACTAATGGTAATTTCTAATAATATAACAATAATAACTTAGGAATGAGTAGTTGAATTCAGATAAAATTTTTAGATACACTGGAGAATGAAAGGCTGATGCAGATGTGTACTGGAGTGTAGCTATGGAATTAACTACATAGTTTACCCTTGAGACTTACCAAGTAAACACATAAAGATATTTATCAACAGTCATTATTTCACATCTGAAGTTTCCTATAATGCCATACCTTTTTTTGTTTTTTTTTTATTTTTTTTTATTTTAACATTTATCATTTTTTACATTTTTTAGACAATATTTGCTTCCCCCTATAATGCCACACTTTTAAGAATAGCAAGATAGGGGTCTCCCTGGTGGCACAGGGATTAAAGACAGTGCTAAATCAAGCTATCCCCAGCTACTGCACCATGAGTTCAGTCCCCAGTCGGCCAGGGAGCAACCCACATGGAGCAGCAGACATCTCCTGTCTTGCCTGCTGCTCCCCTTAGCAGCGTATTTCAGCAGATCTGCCTGTTCTGTTCACACTGTTTCTAGTGATTCCTCTCACCCCCCGCACCTCTGGCTTACACCCCAGTTCATGTATGCATAAATAAATAAATCTTCAAAAAAAAAAAAGAATAGCAATATATTTCAAACTAGATCCCTAAATGACTGAAGGAGAACAACTGTTAAGATATTGGAATATTAGGCCTCCCTGGTGGCACAGCAGTTGAGCGCTGGGCTGAGAAGCTGCCCACAGCCCTGCAGCATCAGTTTGATCCCCAGCCACCGTCGAGGGTCCCACATGGTGCACAGACATTTCCTGCTGCTCCCCTCAGCAGTGCATTTCGTCAGTGCCTGTTCTGGTCCTAGCTCTGGCTCTGGTGGATTCTCTTACCCTCCCACGCTTCTGACTGTACCCAGTGCTTGTATAAATAAATAAATAAATCTTAAAAAAAATATATTGGAATATTCGATTAAGTTCTAATACACTGTTATTCAGAAGTTATTATGGGAAACAGATTTCCCAGATCTTTTTTTAACTCTCAAAAATGGAATTGCAAATATTCTATACAATTTCTATAGAGCCCAACACTCTGAGTAAGAAAAAAAAATTATAAACTAGTAACTAAATGAAGTATAGGTTTGTGTATAGGAAACTTTTAATTGGTTTTTAAAACTAAGAGTTATTTTTGGTTGCTAAAATTGGTTGTTAAAATAAGAGTTAAAAATGTATCTCTTATTTGCTTTCCTGAGATTTGTTTTCATCTAGGTATTCCTCATGCTTATCTATAAAGTAAAAGGTTTTGTCTGGGTCATCTCTCAGATTCCTTTTCTTCTTTGATATTTTTGTTCCATAAATTACAGAAATGTAGATTTCAACTAAATATAAAATATTTAATAACAATTTAAGCTGTTCAAAAATGAAATAATCTCCCTTGGAGAAAGTGAATTCCTTGTAGCTAAGTAAGAATAACTTGGATCTGAAGTTTGATAGATTTTTCCAGAGAGATCAAAGTATTTATTCCAAGAAATACTTGGAAGAGTCTAATTTCATCATGCCCCCTCTAAAACTCTGCATTTAATGCTTGCCAGGGACCACTATACCAGGCAACTTCACATATATTTAATTTGGTCCTTGCAACAAATCTCAGAAGATTAAGTAAGGATATGAAACCATGTCTTTCTCATTCCCTTTTTGAGAGATGACAATCAAAAGCAAAAGAATGCACAGGCACAGTAGTTATGCATCAAGTCTGTCTTTGTTTTCAGCAACTTCCAATATTCTACCAATCTATTCAGTAGAATACAACTGTAATAACTCCAATTTCCTTTTCTGGTTCCTAAATGAAACAATGTTCCTAAATAATTCAAAGCCCAAATGATACTATAGTCTCCCTGACATGTGTCATCCACTTATATGATCTTTCAAAAGCTTATTTCTGTTGATTTATAATTTCCACCAAAATTTTTTTGTCCTGGGCCTCCTCGATGGCGCAGCAGTTGAGCGCTGGGTTGAGAAGCTGCCCGCAGCCTCTACAGCGCCAGTTCAATCCCCAGCCACCGGGCAAGGGTCCCACATGGCGCACAGACCTCTCCTGCCATGCCTGCTGCTCCTCTCAGCAGTGTACTTCGTCAGTCTGCCTGTTCTGCTCTCCACTCTGGCTCTGGTGAATTCTCTCACCCTCCTGCACTTCTGACTGTACTCAGTGCTTGTATAAATAAATGAATAAATCTTAATTTTTTTGTCCTAAGAAACTTCACTATATACTTAGTCTTCCAAATTATCTATGAATATATTTAATAAAGAAGTCAAGTAGAAATTCCTGGAGGAGCCCAACTATTTACAGGTCTCATCTATAGCAGGCTCACAAATCCTTCTTTCTGTTTCCTCTATTAATACCTACATGTGATGAAATATTCCTCCTAAATACCATGGTAACATAATTTGGAATTAGCTTTGTTGTGAAACTTTGTGACTCCATAAAAATCTAAGCAAATTACACTGCTTCCTTTCTTCCTGGACTTTATTTATCTCTGCAAATAATCAAAGCATGTTATAGAAAACAGAATCATCTTCCTCATTCATTATACTGGTGGCCAACAATCTTAATACTTTAGAGACTCACCAAGATGAATGAGAGTCACCAGTCAGTAAATTGTGGGAACTCCTCAGAGGATTTCATTAGAATGGAAATAAGAGTAGAATGCACTAACAGTGAAGAGTAGATATAATAACTCATTTTGCATTTTAGTCAGTTTATTCCCTTGAGTTCCTTCAGACTCTTATAATTGAGGCTGTAAAGTTTCAATAATTTACTTATATCTAGTATGCCAATCAGGTAGAACATCCTGTTCCCTTAGCACTATTTGATCTAACACTACATCTCTTGCCTCTTTACTTCAAAAGACATGATGACAGTGAACATTTTTATGTTTCTACAAAGACCAAAGCAAAGAATTCATTGAGCCTCCAGATCTCCTTTCTTCCCCGTGAGCACATCTTTTGCACCCTGATCATCAAGCAGTCCCATTGATTCTCCTGTTGACCTTCTGCCTTTCATGTATAAAAAAGCTTTCATTTCTGGATTGCAGTCCTTTTAGTGCTGTTTCTTAAATTCCTTTACAGTCTGACTTGCTTCTTATTTACACCTGACCTGTCACACTTTGAGTTCTTCCTGGCTCTCATTTGAACAATCTTTTGCCTACTTCTTCCCTACCCCCCACCCCCACTTTTGCTTCTTTTACTTTATGAGATGGATGCAAAAGTTTTTATATGAACTACTAATCTTTGGAATGTGACATATTCTCCTGCCCTTCCATTAATGTGTTTAAAGCATTTCCAGGCTTCCTACAAGCTACATATTTTTTAAAATATTACTTTCAATTTTAACTTAATGCACACATTGATTTGATCATGATTCCTTTATCTAAACCAGAGTAATAAAGTGATAGGATTTTTTTTTGTCTTTCACTCCTCTTTAAAAGGTTGAATGTAATTGACTTGTGAGCATTATTATAAGAGTCAAACCTGCATCAATCCCTGTCTAAACATAGGCCCAACTCTAATATAATTCTACCCCTTAATTCTAAAACTTGAAGTAGACATTTGAGTGAGACCCCCTTTTAGTCTCAATATGTTATTTCTGTCATAACTACTATTTGTCTTCTTTTCCAATGTTAGCAAGAGAATTTCAAAAGATGCTATTCAGTTGGTCTTTGGTAGATATTCTTATCCTAGAGTCTAGGATGGGTTCTAGGAGGCGTAGGAAATTTCTGGAATCATAAATAAAATCACTCACTTATATGGGTATGCATAGTTTTCTGAGGAGAAAAAAATCATTTATTAGTTTCTCAAATGAACTGTGAACCAAAAAATAATGTTTAAGAGCCATGGGGCCATACTGTCTCTAATAACATTTTTACTACTGACCACGAATTTCTCATCCACTGAAAATTTATTTTTCCAACATAATTTTGTACATTTTTATTAACTATTTTTATTATATCATTCTGTTTTAAGCATTTCTTTGTCTAAACTAATTCCATCAGTTCATACATTCCTAACATTGCAATAGATTTCCTAGGCCTACAGTACCACTTTTCACTAGTTACTACCAATTTATTCCTACTAACAAGCTCATGAAAAGAAAATGGAATAGGTATCCTTACTTCCTACCAATAATTTTAGCCACTTTTTATTTTTTGGTATTGTTAAAACTTTATACATCCAGTACGAATTTAAATACTTAGGTGTTGTGACAGGAGCTTTGTTGCTGCTTTGCAGTGGGAATGCAATGAGGGACACAACAGTCATGGAGCAGGTTTGCAAGGCAAGACTCTGCTACTTGAGCAGAAGTTCTTGTGCCATTTATTGAAATCATACAGGCTAGTAGAAGCTGATCATGTTACAATGGTATGAGGAATAAGGTCAGGAGTGTGGGAGAGGAATGGGGGACAAATGTTTACAAGGGACAGGGAAAGGGGCATTGTGACAATATGTCAAGAAATATTTGCATAGCAAATTATTTGATGTTATCACAGGCAGTTATCCCGAGACCACCATGGAAAGAGTCATGTAATCAGGTCAACAGAAGCCTAGGTATCCCCAGGCCTGCCTCATGATAGGGCTATACTGCATAGGTCATCAAAGAATGCTCTTCTGTTATTTGTATGGTCACAGTTGCCCATGAGTGCCCAGCTAGTGGCCTGTTAATAGGAGCCCACATTTAGGGTTTTGCTTTTTCTATAACTGTCAATTTTTTGTTAATATGGATGGATAATTTTACTATATTCATCTTTTACCAATATATTACAGAATTCCCCTCTATTTATCATCTTCCACACCTCACCACTATTAGCCTATCTAGGTCTGTGTCATATTGGCTCTCATACTTCTGAACTTATCAACTTTCTCCCAATTTTAAGGTTAACTCCAAATTGCCACTTAATAGATTTGCTACACACAGAGTTCATTTTCTAACCCTCCACATTAACACAACACCTCAATGCACCATTATATTTGCTGAACAAACCTCAGATTATTTTTCATTCTACACAATAACACCATTATAAGTTTTGTTCCCTAGCCCCCAGCTTCTTTGAACTAGAACCACTTACTGATTTGATGAATTCCTTGCAACAGAAACAAGCATGACATAGTAAGGGGAAAAGAATGATCCATACACTGTTTAGGTTTTTTTCATAATGCATTTTAAACAATTAAATGTAAATACATTAAAATTAACTATGTAAAGACAAAAAATCCAATGTATATTCCAAAAGTTTTGCAAGGAAAACGAGGTTATATTTTAAGATATATATAATAAGCATTATTCCTTACTATTTATATCCCTTTCCATTCAATGCAGTATACAAATACAGTTGCTGTTACATCAAAATTTCCATCATTACAAATGAAACCATAGGACTCCTTATGAGTAAAGTGTAAAAAGACTCATATAAGAATATTTTCAAGATAAAAGATATCAGCAAACATCTCCACAGTAGTTTCTGAGGTTGCTGCTAACCAGGTAATGTTCCAGTGACCCTAAAGTATAAGTTTCAGTACTTGAAAGAACTTGAAAGAAAATACAGGGGACACATTACAGGACATCTACCACAAAGATGTATTTGGGAATACAATCCTAACAGCAATGGAAACAAAAGCAAAACATAAACAAGTGGGACTACATAAAACTTAAAAGCTTTTGTACCTCAAAAGAAACCATTACAAAAATAAAAAAATCCTACAGAATAAGAAAAAATATTTGTATGCCATATATCTGACAAGGGGTTAATCTTCAATTTCCCAAAGTACTTACACAATACAACAAAAAAAGAAATAAACAAAGGACCTCAACAGACATTTCTCTAGAGAAGACATTAAGATGGCCTATAAATATGTGAAAAAATGTTTAAAACCACCTATTATTAGATAAAACCAAATTAAAACCACAGTGACATACCCTCTCACCACTGTGAAAATGGCCCATATCAAAAAGAATAGAATTAACAAATGTTGGGAAGCTGCAGTAAAAAAGAAACTGTCATCCACTGTTGGTGGGAATGCAAGCTGGTACAGTACCTGGAGAAAATGGTATGGAGATTTCTCAAGAAAATAAAAATGGAAATTCCATTTGCTCCAGCAATACTGCCATTAGGTATTTACCCAAATAACATGAAAAATCCAATACAAAAAAAAAATCTATTTATACCTATGTACATAGCAACTCTATTTACAATTGCCGAATCATGGAACCAACCCAAGTGCCTTCCAAGAGATGGATACAGAAACTGTGGACCATATATTCGATGGAATATTACACAACTGTGAAGAAAGAAGAAACTGTGTGGCATTTCGAACAAAATAGATGGACTTTGACATGATCACATTGAGTGAAATCAGTCAATAAGTTCAAGACAGATTTGAGATGGTTTCACTCATTGGTGGAATACAGCTAAACTATATAAGAAATAAAAGTTGAATTCAGCAAAAACAACAACAACAAAAAAGATAAGGTTACAAGAAGGATTAATAGGCTGGGAGGTTGGGGAAGGGAGGAGATAGGATATGAACACAGTTTGTTTAGTGGAGGGGATGAAAAAAAAAATGGCAGTTCTCCCCAAATTGATACATAGCACTTTTCAATGGTGGATTGAGAGACAGTGATAACAGCTACCCTGTGTGAATTTATACTATGTGCCAGGTTCTAGACTACATAATTTTACATGCAATATCTTGACAAATCTCCAACACCTATGAAGCAAGTAGTAGTATCCCTACTGTACAAATGAAGAAGCTGAGGATTAATAAAATGAAGAAATTTGTGCAAGGTCTCTCTGACCCTAAAATTTATGGTTTTAAATAATATATCTCAGTATGTTGATGTATCTGGTAGCAGCTGTAGTTACAGCAGCAATAGTTAAAAAAAAAAAAAAAAAAAAAGAAGGGAAGGGAATCCAACATTAAAGGAAAGACTGGTATAAATTCCTTTCTCTCCAGAAATAGAAATTTAGACTATGGCTGGATGGAAGTGAGCACTTTAAGCTTGTTTTCCATTTAAAAAATGAAATTGATTTTCAGTAAAACACTTTAAAATTAATTCTTCCCCTGCCATCAGGAATTGCATCATAACAAATGATACAGCAAAAATAGCTCCACAGCTTAGAAGCAAACACCTTAATTATTTTGAACAAAAACAAAATCAAAAAATCACATTTAAATTAAAACATTATCACATCAATAAGAATATTTACTTGACTAAAATCAATCAAAGTAAACATTTTTTCATTCATTTAGTGGTATTATAAATTAAATTCCTCTCCCACACAGCAAGAAGAGGAAATATACATGAAACACACATACCAAGTACACACACATACACCACTGCTACTTTATGACTTGTTCACTACCCTTGTTAACTGAAACAAATGAAAAGCCACATCAGACATAGAGGGAGGAGGATTTTGTAAAAGGCTGATTTATTTCAAGACCTAGCTTTTATCAAACTGGGCATATTTCAGAAAACAATAGGATATTCTAAAGCATAGAAAATTTTCACCCCTCTTTCCAATATGCAAACCTAACTAGTTGTTAACAGAACTTTTCCTTGTGGCCACAGATGATGAAGGGCATCAGCTCCCTCTGGATCTTACTTTACCTGTAAATGTCCCTCATACACATATTCAAGGCTAAAACTAATGCCATACAAGATCATACTTGGAACATTTCTTTCCAAGTAGAAGCGAGATCAGTCTTTTTTGTTAAATTATCCTAGAAAATTCAGAAAGGTCAGCATTTTCTCCAGCAATCACATGGAGGTCGACACTTATTTCAGGATACAGCCTTGTGTCCTTTCTGCTCTCTTTATCTGCAGAGAGCAACCCTGTTCTTTCGTTCTGTATCATTGTGCTAAGCAACCCAGGATGCTCTTCTCTCAGAGTCAGAGCATCTGCAGCATATTTTGTGGTAAGGTTATATAATGACAGACAAACTCAAACAACTGGGGGCTTGAAGGAAGGGAAGACTTAACAAAATGAAAATCATTCACAGGAATCTCTCTTCAGCACTTTGAGCCAGAGAAAAAAGGTTTTTGGTTTTTTTTTTTCTTTTTTTCCTTTAAATAACAATGTGTACATCAGTAGCTCTAAGGAAGGGGAGGAAATCATCTAATAATGTCCCCTTCTTCTAAGTCCCTATTGAAACATGTAGTTCCATTACCAGGTTACAAGAGTGACATCTAGTGGAATTTTAAGACAATGACCAAGAGGATTTCATATGTTCTTTAGAGCAGGGCTTATCAAACTCTAACCTAAAAATAAAACTGATGGGGATCTTGTAAAATGCAGATTCTGGTGCAGTAGAATACAGTGGTGTCTACTATTTCCAACAGTATTCCAGGTTATTCAGGTTTTATTAATAGTAGTGAGGACCTAGACCATTTTGTACCTGCTTTTATCCTCAGAAGGAAAAGAGGGAAGAAATATCCAAGAATCATTTCCAGGTTAAAATTGGGTATCAACATGATTTTTTAAAATATTCCTAGTTCACTAACCCCTTCAATATTCACATTTACTATCTCATGTCTAATGAGAGTCCCTGCACACCAGTACTCCCTTTTCCTTAAGTGCAGAAAGAAAACAACATACTTCACAGTCACATTTCTGGACATGATTTCCTCAAGTTTCCAGTACAGGTTACTTCTGAACTTAACATCATAGGCTTTCTTTTACTGTTATTTTTTTACCCAATATTTAATTATATTATAATGGTAATTTGTACCATGTCAGAACTCAGTGATTTTTTCCCCCAAGTAACCTGCACCTGAACAAGGGGCCATCAGGGTATTGTCTAAGTGCTAAGCACACCTACTCAGAATTTCAACAACATCTGCCCTGGGAACCACTAAGAAGAGAACAGGATGTGCGCCTACATCCAAAGCTAACTGTTTGCAGAATCTATTCCTATGTGATTTATCTAGGCCAAAGAAACTTGACCTCCATGCAGGGCCAGATATTACTAGATATGGCTGTAAAGGAAGGTGTGTCTCCTCCACAGAGAAGCCCTGCCTGGCCCTACACAAACTCTTTCTGTCAAGGCCTCCATCTCAGCTAGATTGGAACCCTTTGTTTGGTTCTAGGGCATAGTTATAGGAGCCACCAACATTGAGGAAAATCAGTCTCTCCTCCCAAACATGCATAAACAAGCACAAAACCTGCTTTCTAATTCAGGAGAATCCTTCAATACAAGTTAAATTTATCTAGGGAAAATAATCACTTTTAAACAACAGAACCACTATTTGAAACACACAAACCAAAAAATGGAGCCATTTTGGTATGAATGGGCTTAGAATACTTAGAGATCTGGTGACTTAGCTTCTCCCCATACTGTTCTCCAGGGCCCCTAAACACTCCTCAGGCCCTAAGTAGTACCTACCCCAACTCTTGCCCCAGTCTATTAACCTCACAGAAATACAATTTGAAAACCAGAAACTACAAATCTCACAATAGCGAAACCATCCCCAAGTGTCTAGCACTATATTGCTCAAGGACAGTATTGTTCTCATTACATAGATGGTGCTTGAGATAGCAATTTCACTATAACTTGACTTAATTATGATTCTAATACAATTTTAGCATATGCAATCAAAGGATTTATTCAAAAGATGTACAACCTGATTTCCTGAAGGAAATTTGCTTTTAAGTCATAATTAAGGATCTCTGTAATGAGTAAACAACAGAATTGTTTATACCTCTCCAATTGCTCTTGGCAGTTCTAAAGGGGAAATTATGTAGAGGAAAATATCAAATAATTCTTCCTCAAAAGTGGGATGAAGACAGAAAATGAAACTAACCATGCCAGTTTGAGTAAATAGCATTGCATCATCTGCCTATATAATATAGTTTCCCTGCCTCAGTTAGAATCTTAACTATACCACTTACATAATACCTTAGACAGGTTAACATTTGTATGCCTCAGTTTCCTCATCTGAAAGTGAGCAAAATAAATCTAGCTATCTCGTGGGATCATTGTGGAGACTGTATATAAAGTATGTAATAAATGACACACTGTAATTATTCAGTGTTACCTCTAATGATGATTATAATTATTATTAATATAATTCTAATAAGTGTAATAATTAATATACTTATTTAACTGAATATTCAAAATTACACAATTTTGAATCTACTAAATTTTAACCATAAATGATATACAGTCCCATCAATTCTAGAGAATATTGAGAGTGCAAGAGAAGCTAATTAAGATCCTAAAGGAATTCCTAATTTATCCCTCAAAATATATTTCTTTTTCTTGTGTCTATTTTTTGCCTCTTAATGAAATACATTTTTTAAAGACTATATTTGTCAATTGGAGGCAATTCTGAGCTTTTAAAAATCACAATAGTTTTTGAACAATTATGTTTATTCTTAGTGCAATACACTCCACTTAAACATCATATTGTCTAACTTATTTTAAAGTTAAGAATTTTCTTTTAAATCAAAGAAATTAGAACCTTTGCTAAGGAAAAGTCCAGAGAACGGCAGTTATTTTGCCAGTAGCTATTACATCTATCCTAATTGTAACTGACTGTCAGAATTTCTAACTACCTATATTCATAGGACTATGATAAAGTCTTGGCCTATACGTTTCAAAGTAAGGAGGATCTTTAAATGAAAGATTTTTTTAACTTTTTTTTTTACATCATTGTTCATTTTTAAACAATATTTACTTCCCCCATCCCCATTAGGTGTAGTCCCCATAGAGTTTCCTTCACCAATACACCTGTGTACTATGACCTCAGGCCCTTGTGCTCCTCCCTCATTCCTTCTGATCCCTCTCCCTCCTCCTTCCCTGAAGTATGTCTCTGATTTATAATTGTCCATTTTTACTTTGCTGTGTTTTGTACTATTATTATTTTTTTATACTGATGTCTTATTTGGTTCCCCTATATTCCTGCTATAAGTGAAACCATGCAATATTTTTCTTTTTCCTTCTGGCTTATTTCACTGAGCATAATTCCTTCTAGTTCCATTCACATTGGTGAAAATGGCATGAGTGTATCTTTTTTGATTGCTGAATAATATTATAAATGAATTTTTTTGTGTGTTGTTTAAACAAGAATCCTAAATTTGTAAGAATCAAGGCATAAACAAGCTTTAAGGCAAATATTCAGAAGTAACCTGGCCAAAACCATGACAACAAAAGGATTGCAGGAAATTAAAAACACTTACACCTTAATTTACTAAAACAAACTAACAATTAAAAAAAATAACACAACTGGGCCTCCCCAGTGGCACAGAGGGTTGAGCACAGTGCTGTGAAGCTGTCCACAGCCTCTGCGGTGCAGGTTCGATTTCTGGCCAGCCAGGGAGATACCTACATGGTGTGGCAGACCTCTCCTGTCTCACCCGCTGCTCCCGTCAGCAGTGTTTTCAGTCATCTGCCTATTCTGCTCCCAGCTCTGTCTATGGCCTGTACCCCAGTTATTGTATAAATAAATAAATCTTAAAAAAAAATAACTTTTGAATATTCTAACTTGTCAATGCTAACCAATCCAAAAGTTTGCAGAAATTTCTAAAATGTAATCTAGTATATTATCACTTATGTTTTTATGTAATAAACTTATGTTTTTGTTTGTAACAAATATCTAGATAATTTTTACTGGATAAACATTATAACAGTTGTTTGTAATCTTAAGGTTGTAAAAATAGTTGTTTAAAATATCCTGTAATTCTCTCACTTTTAAAAACTGAGGGAGAAATCTCCACCCCTGGGCTCTTATAGGGAAAGTATGTATCTTTTAGAGATAGGTTCCCATCTTGCAGGCTTCTGAGACATTACTGCTGAAAATCATTTTTCTCAAGTTTTGTTTGTTAAATATGATTTTATACTAAATCTCAATTGACTAGACATTTTTGTAAACTAGAATTCCTATTCTGTTTGACAGAATGGTGTTACGTGATTCTCTTCAAACTGCATTTTGTTCAATAATGCTACATTTGAGTAGTGTCTCAGTCATACAATTTGTGAGAAATATCTGAGAACAGTTTTTAAAACAGAAAAGTACAAAACATTGCCCTCCTTTGTGTCTTTGAAAAGGATATTTAGGTAGAAATGTCATTAAAAAATAAAACTATGTAGGGCCTCCCCAGTGGCGCAGCAGTTGAGCGCTGGATTGCAAAGCTGCCCGCCGCTTCTGCAGCGCCGGTTGGATCCCCGGCCGCTGGCGAGGGTCCCACATGGCGCGCAGACCTCTCCTGCCGTGCCTGCTGCTCCCCTCAGCAGTGTACTTCGTCAGTCAACCTGTTCTGCTCCCCGTTCTGGCTCTGGTGAATTCTCTCATCCTCCCGCGCTTCTGACTGTACCCAGTGCTTGTGTAAATAAATAAATAAATAAATAAATAAATAAATCTATGTATCTTTACTTGCTTAGTTACTAAACTGCCATTGACAATGTTCATAGAGATTAGTTCATAGTTTCATAGATGCTACTTTACGAAATTATAACTATAGTTCAGTTACAGAAATAATAGGAGTCACATTTTATTGAGTGAATACTAGAGTCAGGTACCGTATAAAACACTTAGCATACACTGTCTCATTCAATTCCTTCAATAAACATGGAAACTACTATCACTATCACCTTTCTGCATGGGAAGAAACTAGTACATGGATATTAAAAGACTTGTCAAAAATTTCACAGCCAATGAGGGGAAGAGCCAAGTTACAAACCCAAGTTTGTGTCACTCCCAAGTTGCGTGCCATGTGGGGCCCTCCCCAGGGACCGGGGATCCAACCGGCACTGCAGAGGCTGCGGACAGCTTCGCAGCCCAGCGCTCAACCGCTGCACCACCAGGGGAAACCCTCACTCCTACATTTAAAAACTCCAAGTCATGCCTGCTCTATTTTTGAATTCCTTGAAAGCGAAGGCTCACATCTTCTTTATCTGAAAGTCTTTAGTAACTAAAATAGTGCTCCTCCACAGGGGCTCAAGATAGTCTTGTTTATATGATTTGCCAAGAATCCTGATTTATGAAGCATGAATTCAAAACACAGTAGAGGGAAACCTATAATTACTTCAATTATTAGGTTTGTTACCTTCTGGAATCATACTAAATGGGTAATTTGCCAAAAAAAAGTATAGAAACAGATCAGGAAAATTCTACCATCTGCCAAAGAAACTAAAAGATAAGCATCCACATGTATAAAGCTCCAAAATAACTATTAGTTTGTATAAAGTGAGAAAAGAAACAAGGTCTTGTTATGGTCATTGGAAAATTTCTCAATTTGCTAGGTCTCCACCTTCCATCAATATGAAATGAGAGAAAGAATTTATTTCCAGTTGCACAGTACACACTCAATTGAAGGTAGCAATATTATCATCATTATTATTATTACTTTTATTACTAATACAAACATTAAATTAAATATGCAATGCCATTATATGCCTGTTTAGAATCTACTCTCAAGACTTAGTGAGTGCCTTAGCATGACTATGGTATTAAAAAAAGTCACAATAAGAGATAAATGTGTATCATTCACATTTTGACATTTAAGAATATCCCTAATACAAATTTAAACAAAAAAAAAAATCCCAAGGTTATCTAGTCTGCTATGATTTAACAGAATTTTGATGTTTTTCTAAGGAATGATAGCAAAGTACTGCATCTCTTCAAACTTGGAATTTACTGCCTGTCTCAAGTCTCTGTGTGTGCCAAATTAAATATACAATATAATGTCCCTACCAGAAATAACATAGCACATCTTTCTGCACTACTACTTGGTTGAGTGAATCCAAACTGAAGAGAGACATGATTTTATTTAATCATCTGATCGTCAATCTCTTAAATTAGAAGCTATTTCAGAAAAAAAAATAGCTGAAAAGAAAGCACCACATTTAAAGGAAAGATTCCCTTTGAAGGCCCTACATTTGAAAGGCTGGAGAAAAACAAAAAGTATTCTTATTAATGAACTGCTCAGAAAGTCAACTTCTCCTAGCTATGTCATAGCACTCAAACTCCTAAGGCTTCAGAGTACTATAAAATCTCTGCCTATGAGGCATAATTGGAATTGTAGAATAGATGATGTAGTGCTTCCTTCCAGCAGACATCACCCAAAATGCTCTTGAAAAGCTTTGTAAGAGAGTGGGGAAATGGGATGGTAGATAGAAAAAGACATATTCTAGAGATCCTAGACATATCCTAGAGGAATGTTGCTGGGCTATTTAAGATAAAGAGCGTGATCAAATATTTAACCTTCACTTGATAATACAGGTGATACAGGTGATAAAAGACTTAAAATACAGGAGCAATGACTTTAAGTAGGCAAAATGTGGAAAGGGAAAATTCATCCCTTGTGTTAGGAAGGAATGGAGTGAATTATATATGTGGGTACTAGTGTAGGCCTTTGGGAGGTATGGTAGAGAAAAGATGAAGCAGTGCTCTTCTGATTCCATCAAAAGAAATTCCAATTTCTAAATTTACTAAATTCCAATTTACTAAAATTCCCATTTTAGTAAAATGAGACAACTTGTCTTTAGCTAAGGATAAAGAGAAAGGGGCAAGATTTGAGGAAAGAAATGTTAAACAGGCATTACAGAGAGATAAAATACATATTGTAAGCATGGCAGGGTTGCTATATAAGACTGAAGGACCACTTGAGAGAGCCATCAATATTGATATGGTCAACCTGGCAGTTCTATTTTCTTCTAGCCACATTCCCTGATTCAGGCATGAAAGAGATGGACTATTACATTTAATCAACATTGGAATTTGCCAGGTGAATACAAAGGAGGTGGTGTAGTCATAGATAATAATAAAATCTAGATCTAGAATCTTATTACACATGTGCAGTATCAACGTCACCTGCAAAAAGAATCTGCATCATATTAAGGTCTCTAAAACATTCATGTGCACATCACAGTGTGAGAAATACATGAGTGAAAACAGTGTCAGTAAGTGAGAACAGATTATTAAAAACAATAGGAGGTTAAAAAAATAAAGACAGCAGGCTGTTGCTTTCGTCCTCGTTGTGGATTTCAGAGTCACCAAGATTGATGACATAATAAATAGATGTATAAAAGGAAGAGATGGACAGAGTTATATAGGAATAATTGTCTAAGTAATAATAGATGGCCTAGAAGACTTGAAGACCTGGTGTTGGATTGAGGGAAATACGTCAGGAATGATAGGATTGTTCTGACAGTGTTTTAGGTTATGGTTGTAGTCTCCATCTCTGGATTAGCCTCTTAAGCTGTTTATACTGATCACTGTAGATGAAGAAGTTATAGTTTTAAAAGGAATCCCCACAAGCAAGTTCCCTTCTGCTGTAAGTAATATGGACTGGAAGAGAGATGATCTCATGAGGAACAGTGAGAAAACTTGGTAGGCACACTAGTATTCCCTGAAGGAGGAGACTCTCTTTATATAATCAATAAATAGTAAAGCATTTGGCTAATAACCACCCAAAGATGTGCTTCTGCTCAAAAGTGTGAAAACTCTTTGCACACAAAAAGAATTTGTTGCTCTTGAAAAGAAGAAAAGACAAAAAAGATAATGACAGAAGGGAAAAGAAGATAAAAAGAGTTGTTTTATTTTAGACAGTGAAACGGTCAAAGGAAATGGTAAGAAAGGTGAACTCTCATATTGTATTTTGTGTATATTTCATATATTAAAATTACTTCATTATTCTTCAAAATATTCAAGATAGTATCCATTCTAAAGACTGTATCTGTGTATGGATTCTGTATAGTATTGGAGAGTGGCAGGGGTCAATGGAGGTCACAAGCCCAGAGCGCAAAGGAGGAAATGCAAGTATAGACTAAGATGTTGAAGAAATTTTGAAGAGAGTTTGGATATACACAGGTTAGAAAAATAGGGGAATTATAATGTTAACTATGTAATATTTAAAGGGCAGTGGCCCCACTGACTATGTTACACAATAAATTAAATTCCTTTTGAAGACCAGTTAACTGCTTTCTCTGCATTTCCCTCTCCCATTCCTAACACCCTCCTGCCTTTACAAACATAAATGTTTGAAGGGTTGAAAAACATTGAACATAATAATGATTTTTTTAATATTAACATAAACAATGATAATGAGAATCATAAAAGCAATGAAATCCACAAATTCTCTTCAAACATCTGAATTCTTAGAAAATCATCTATCAATATGTTTAACAAGTAGCAAAATGATTAAATCAATTGTCTTCTTTTGTTTAGTTTCCTCATTCTCAAAAAGTTTGCAGCCAAGGAATAGGGAGAAAAGAGTACAAGTGGATAATAAACTTAAGAAGTTAGGAATCACATCTATATAAAATAAGACACAAATCAAGGATCACTACTTTTCAGTAATTTACATTCTCTGCATTCAATGTCTATGATCTTTCAGATAGGGTTCAACAAAATTGAGAAGAATAAGCTGGGTACCTTAACTAATTCCTGAGACCATCAGGGTCTTCCATTATAGACTTTCAACTCAAACCTCAGACCACTCAAATTAGATGCAAAGCTGTAATTATTATAGAAAACTGAATTATAATTATCCTGGCATTCACCCATAAAAATATTTCCCAAATCTATTTTTAAAATTGAAAACAGACAAGGGTCTATAAGCATATCTGGGACCCATCTTGGTATGCTAGTTTCATTCAAGCTAAATTTGCATTTGCTTCTTAATCACAGTGCTGAACCAGTTCTCTACCAAGAGGAAACAAATTAATTCTGGGCTCCTGAGGAAAGTACCTAGTAGATCTTCTCTTATTTCCTACAGATTATGAATCTGCAATCAACAAGAATCAAATAAACACAGTATCCATTTTATAGCACTGGAGCAATTCAAGCAAGAAAAGTACATTTCTTTGTTCAAAGAATAAAAATATACAATTGCCTATACATGCACATATGCAGTTTCCCATATATTTCACCTACAAGATTTTCAATTTCTTTTCACTTCACAGTAAAATAATAGATACCCAAGATGCCAAAGCTCTAGATGCAAACACCTAAGAGGGATAGCTTAGGTCTAGGCAGCACATTTAAAAACACATTCTATTTTTTAAAAATAAAAAATAAACTATGAATTTTATACTTGAACATAGTATAGTATACACTTCCATATGTCATATATTTTGGAAATACACGGTAGAATTTTGCAACTCACAAATGTCTTCTCTATACACATGAAAAATGGAAGCCTGAACTTCCATTATTTGAGATAAATCCCCATGAGTTCCAACACTGTCTTCCTTTAAAATGCCCTACCAAGGCCTCCCTGGTGGCGCAAGGGGTTAAGCACTGCACTATGAAGCAATCTGAAGCCCCTGCAGCATGAGTTCAATCCCCGGACAGCCAGGGAGCAACCTACATGGTGAAGCTGACCACTCCTGTCTCGCCCGCTGCTCCCCTCAGCAGTGTATTTTGTTTAGTCTGCCTGTTCTGTTCCCCACTCTGTCTCTGGTGAATCCTCTCACCCCCCCACACCTCTGCCCTGCAGCCCAGCTCTTGTATGCATAAATAAATAAATCTTTAAAAATAAATATTTAAAAAAAAATAAAATAAAATGTCCTACCAAAGGATTTCCATTATCAGTGATACATACAATTCAGTTGAAAAGCTAAGAGCAAGTTTAATGAGGAGGGTGTGGGTAGAATCCAAAAAGGGAACTGAAATTACAGAAATCTTCTATTAAAGGTAGCAGGATCTGAAAGAATATTCAGCAAGAAAACAGAAGAGAAGAGTTGGAGTCCATCTATCCAACACAGGTCTCAGATTTCTTATCCGAAAAATAAGAAGGCTGAATTTGATGTCCTCAAACTAGCTCAAAAAAAAAACCAAACAATTAAAAAAAAACCAACAACTTTGGTGAAGCAAGGTAAGGAAAATATCACAATAATAATGGTTACTAATCTTCCCAGAGAAAAGAGGGAAGGCACTTAAGAAAAGTCTCTACAACTTAATTGTGTCAAAAAATTAACCAAATGTGTTCAAAAGCAGTTCTACAAAAACTCATAGTAATGCCTCTGGGTATAGGGACCATAAATAGACATAGAGAGAGAATTATTAGTTCACATTAGGTCATTACTTTCCTCAAATTTGTATTTTAAAAAATGGGGGAAAAAATGAGTTTTGCCCAAGGAAATAATGTTCTTAAAACTAAAAGGATGATTAGCAATGTTGGTAGATTTCCTGGAATAGAAAGTGAGGATTTTTTCATGTACTGTCAAAGAGTACTTGCACTGAAAGGACTACAGTAAAATTCACTGCTTTACTCAACAGATATTTATATAGTGCTTAGGATGTGCTTCTACTGAGTATAAAAAAATTATAAAATGATTTTAAAAAGAGACACTCATGCTCTTAAACTTATATTACAGTAGACCTTACAAATACATTAGTAAATACAAAGATGCAGCTGGACTAAGCAAAGGTTAAGCATATGAAAGAAGACTTAGAGATTTTGTTTTTGTTTTTATATTTGAAAGATCACAGTTCTTCACATATCCATTCCCACTAGCCAAAGTTAAGAATTGGGGGCAAGTTTAGACACTTTATAAAGAACAGCAGCTCCTGAACCATCTGCTTTGCTCAAAAAATGAAGATCCATCACACGCAAATTTCACTTTACTCCAACCCTGCAAGAATATTATTGTCAGTCTGGGTAGATAACATTTGGTTTATAATTGACATGGTGAACAAACCATGCTTTATAAAATGACAACAACCAGTGCCTCTGTGGGATGGAAAAAAAAAATCAAACTGTCATATGAGTCCAAAAATCACTCACTTTCAGCAAGTTCTTTTGATCCATTTAAGTGTCCTGTTACTAATCTTCTTTAGATGAATAAATGTACAAAATACAGAACTTAAAATGAACAACAGAACCTTGTCAGACAAATATATGACAGAATAACCTGAAGGATTTTTTTTTTAAAGAACATTATTTCCCAAACCAATATCATGTAAAACTGTAGTGACATAGCCTTTATTATGGTATTCTTACCTGGTAAGGAACAATACTGCCATGAGCAGTGCCCCAACGTTCTGCTTCCTTTTGGGCAATAAGATAATTAGCAGCTACATGGGTCAAACACGCTACCTACAAAAATAAATAAATAAATAAACAGTGGTTGTTTATGTACACTAATAAATATGCAGAAGATTATAATATGAATATTCTCATTTTATTTCATTTCATGTCACTGTAGAAGGTAAAAGAAAGATAAAAGCGTCCAAACAGGTTAGAAAATGTGCAAATACCCACACTTTTGTCATACAAACAACAAAAAAATAAAGAGCAGTATTATATTACTCCTTGTGATTAAGTACTGATTAATGGTCAACTGAGAAATGAATACAGAAATATTCAGTTCCTGAAAAGATCATATGAAGACAGAGGTTGACTAAGTCCTTACCATCAAAGCCATAACAATACATCAGCAACTAGTACATTCCTTTCCCTTAATGCTGGTCATCACTGAATGGATGAACAAAAGTCAAGGGTTACATTCCCCTAAACATCTTATTACATGAAACAATAATAATAAAACTCTATTTTGTTTAAATCAGTTTAGTCAATTTTGTTACTTCCTGCCAAAAGTATCCTAGCGCACACAGAGGATCAAGATTTGACATTTTTTATTCACTAGTGATTCATCCTCCCTTAAATAAAAGTTATTGTACCTTATCCCAACTTGATCCAAGCCTCATACTGTCATGATTACACTTGTTTCAGTTGTTAAGAATCATAAACAGGGCCTCCCCGGTGGCGCAGCGGTTGAGCACTGGGTTGTGAAGCTGCCAGCAGCCTCTGCAGTGCCGGTTCGATCCCCAACTGCTCTCCAGCCACCAGAGGAGGGTCCCACATGGCGTGCAGACCTCTCCTGCCGCCCGCTGCTCCCCTCAGCAGTGTACTTAGGACCTTCTGCCTGCTCTGCTCCCTGCTCTGGCTCTGGTGAATTCTCTCACCCTCCCGCGCTTCTGACTGTACCCAGTGCTTGTATAAATAAATGATTAGATCTTTAAAAAAAAAAAAAAGCTTAAAAAAAAATCATAAACATGGGCCTCCCCCGTGGCACAGCGGGTTGAGCGCAGCACTGTGAAGCTATCTGCAGCCTCTGCAGCGCGGGTTTGATTCCCGGCCTGCTAGGAGATTCCCACATGGCGCCACAGACCTCTCCTGTCTCTCCTGCTGCTCACCTCAGCAGTGTACTTCTATCCTTCTGCCTGTTCTGCTCCCTTCTCTGTTTTTGATGAATTCTCTCACCCTCCCGCACCTCTGACCTGTACCCCAGCGCTTGTATAAATAAATAAATCTTTAAAAAATAAAATAAATTTAAAAAAGAATGATAAACTTATTAAAAAGGTCATCTAAAACTTAAGTCTTCTAAATCTATTAAAGAAGTCATCTGAAAGTGACTCCCACCCTGTTTCACAAAGAGATCTCAAAAATCTATAATAATTAAATTCTACATGAGGATAATGAATTAATTTCTAGAGGATAATGAATTAATTTCCACCACACAGAGAACGGATTCCAAAGACTGCTTCCAAGGGCCCAGAACTGTGGGAAAGGAATGATATAATAACAACTTTCCATAGATTCCAGGAAAAAATGCATCCAGCCTGGTAAGATAAGGATGATATTTCATACTTACATTTCACATTCTAGACCATCCAGTATGATTGAGAATCTACCAAACCAGCAATCTGAACATACCCCAAATTGTATTGGCTCCTGGGATATCTCAAAGGGTACTTTTTTCAGGGTTCAGTATTGCAACCTGTTATTGCCTTCTTCTTGGTGTGACAGCTGTGCCCACTACAAGGTCTATCAGTTGGGCTCAGCATGTCTTGCTTGTTGCCCTTCTTTATGTTATTTTTGGGATTTAAACTCCCTTTCATGTTCATTTACTTCTCTGCTGAAATTGGAACTGCCTTATGGCAGCTGGTTTGGCTGTATTGCCCACGTGGCCAAACTAATACACTTTGAGTTATCCACTTCTGGACCTCCATCTGGTCTTGAGTATTTGAACCACACAGCATTCCAGGGTTGCCTGGGGCTACCTAGTGCTAATCACCATCCACTTCTGTGTCTTTCAAAATGAAAAATTAAATTAACACTTTATGTTAGAAGTGCACTACATGGTAAGTCAAGATTCATGGTTTCTAATTTCTATCAACCTCTCAGTAGTTTACAATTGTAAGTATATAATTTAACTTCTTTGACTTTCAGATACATTTTTCATAAAATACTGGTGATCTGAGATTATCCTGCAATGCTTAAATTGATCTGAGATGATTTCCAGAGCTAGGTATGAGCTGAATACTAGTTCGTAGATCAGCCTAGTTACCTCATTTCTTGCCCAGTATTGCATTTTTTCCCACTTTTGTTTTGTAGGAAGCGCACTAGATGGTAAGTGCTCCTGACCCTGCCTTGAATAACTATATTTGACAACTATTTAATAAAAATAATCCTGCCCTTAAAGAGAGTTTGAACCACTTTGTGATTGAGCTCAGTTGGTTAGAGCATAACGATAATAAGTTTGAATGAAGAGTCAGAACTCATCTTGCAGCCCATTTCTGAATGGAATACCATATCCATTCCTTCCACATAATGATAACTCATGAACACAAAAAGAATTTCAGAACTAGCAAGCTCCCACTGGGCAAAAAGGTTAAAAATTATTTTAAACCACTGACAAGCAAAAAATAAAGTATGATTTGTCTGTAACTACTAAGAGGCCTAGTTGGGGCAGGGGTAGGGGGGACTTGTCTTTATAAAAAGAGAGCAAAAGGGATAAACTTAGCAACTCAATGTTTAAAGGGGCATGGCATTACAGATCTAAAACTAATCTACTATTTACAAGAATGTAATTTAAGGCAGGAAAAGGGAGAGAAAGTCAACAGCTCTGAAGTGATTATATATGAAAAATCAGAGGCGTCCTGGCAAGTAATGACAAATTTTCCACAAATTGAAAGAATGCAGTAGTATGTGACTTTTAGGTTAATAACTACATACTGTAGATCCATTCTAAATATTGCATTAGATCATCCCCTAAACTTAGGCTCATTATTTCATCATGTGGATGCTATATAATTTACTCAGAGGGTTCCTTTATATGGTTTCATCTACACACACATACACACAGAAGTCAGCTTTGGTTTAATAATAATCATTTTGCTAGCAAAACTATTATTTTAGATAATATAGTGGGTCCTGATATTTTTTGTATCTAAAGAGAAAACCAATGAGGTGGTCAAAGTGGATCTCAAAAGGCATAGCTCAAAAAGTTTGAGGATGAATACACCCAATTATTTCCCAAAGGAGCTCCACAGTGTCTATCACCACACTTCACTTCTACCAAATGAGCACCGAAAAACAATAACAGAATCTTTCATGTACAGAATGATAACCAACTATGACAGCTAAAGTCGGAAAACAAAACAAACTATGATTCACTGCCACAAAACTGATATTTTCCCCTCCTTCTCCCTTCTTATATTCTGACCTCCAATTAAGCTGGACTAAACTGTAATCATGCCTCACTTCTACACCTCCCTGTATCCCCAACTAGTCTTCAAAATCCATTTCAAAATTATCATTTATATTATATTAGATCCCTTATTGACCCAAACAAAATATATTTTCCGTGCCTCTGAAAAAAATACAACTTAGTTTGCCCGACTCCTGCTGTACTTTCACAGTCTGTACCACAATTAGAATCATAACATGGTAAGTCTAGAAGACATAGAACAATTGTCTCTAAACCTGACTATGTATCACAATCAACTGGGGAATTTCTGGACCCCACCTTAGATCTACTGAATCAGAATTTCCAGGGATAGATCCTGGGAAAAAAATAGTCAAGGCACCATTAATCGAACATCAGATTTGAAAACTAAAGTCTTTGGAAAATATAACAAAACCCTTAATATTATAGATGGATAAATAAACAAATTGAAAAGTAAAATAATTTACTTGAGGTCACACAGTGTTCTCCATGCTACAGTATTATTCTATCTTATCCTATATTGGGAACTATTTCACAGTAAAAGTTGTTTATTATAAGCCTTTCATATTTTCCCATAGCACCAAAAATAGAGTTGCACACTAATTTTTAATATATGAATAAAACAGTAATTAACATTTTATTTTATACAGTATTTCATTCAACAAATGTTCTCTTTTGGCAAAATACCAGATACACACACACACACACACACACACAAGTAAATGAAAAGATGTAGCCCTACTCCTTAAAATAGTTGGAAAAAAAACTAAACAGTTATAGAAAATATAGGAACAGGGCTTATCATAGGAGCTCTCCTATTGGAGACTGGGTAGAATTTTAAAAACAAATAGAATAACTTATGAAAACCCTAAGGCAGAGAAGAGACTGACACATTGCGGGAGGGAGAATGAAAATACATACTGTAACTGAAACTAGGCAAGACAGACAGGAAATGAAATTGGAGAGGTTGACAGAGACTATATTATGCCAGCCCTTGCAGGTCCTGGTAAGAAGTGATTTTTTTGCCCACCTTTCAGAATAATCAATTTAAAACCACAAATCATATCATATATCCTTCTACTTCAGACTCAAAGACTTTCTACTGCATTTGTTATTAAATCCAAAGAGTGAACTGAGAAATCATACCAATTATTTTCTCTGATCACAGTAGTATCAAACTAGAAATCAACCACAAAAAGAAAGCAATAAAAACCTCCAGTGTGTGGAGAATGAACTACATGCTACTAAATGACTATTGGAATAATTGAGAATTCAAATAAGAAATAAAAAAATACCTGGAGACGAAATAAAATGGGGACACAATCTAGCATAATCTATGGCACAGAGAAAACGGTGTACTAAGGGGGAAGTATACAGCAATACAGGCCAACATCAAGAAACAAGAAAGATCTCAAACAAATAAGCTTATCGCTACGCTTAAGGAATTAGAAAATGATAAGCAAAATCAAAAGCCAGTAGAAGGAAGGAAATAAAAAAATTAGAGCATAAATAAATTAAATAGAAATTAAAAATTCTAAAAGATAACTGAAACCAAAAGCTGATTCTTTGAAAAATAAGCAAGAGACAAACGACTAGCAAGGTTCACAAAGAAAAAAAAAAGGATTAAATAGCATTAGAAATAAAGGGATGTTACAACAGACATCTAAGAAATTCACTATGAACATATGATGCTAGTAGTTGAATAACCTAGGAGAGATGGACAAATTGTTACTAATGTATACCATCTAAGGCTGAATCAAGAAGAAATAGAAGGGGCATCCCTGGTGGCACAAGGGGTTAAGACACAACCTGTGAAGCTTACCACAGCCACTGGAGCATAAGTTCGATCCCCGGACAGGGAGCAACCCACACAGTGCTGCAGACCTCTCCTGACTCACCCGCTGCTCCCCTCAGCAGTATACTTCAGTCAATCTGCCTGTTCTGTTCCCCACTCTGTCTCTGGTGAATCCTCTCATCCCACGCACCTCTGGCCTGTACCCCCATTCTAGTATGCATAAATAAAAAAATCTAAAATAAATAAATAAATAAATAAAGGATGGGTATTTGTATTAATATAGATTTATTATTAAAAAAAGAAAGCTTGAATACACAATTTGGAAAGAAGGAAATTGAAAAATAATCAAAGAACTCCCAAATAACAAAAGTTCAAGAGCAGATGGTTTTACTATTTCATTCTACCAAACTTTCAAAGATGAAATAATATCTACTCTTCTCGAACTTCCCAAAATTTGAAATAATGGGAATACTTCCAAACACATTTTATGAGTGCAATATCACTCTGATACCAAACCAGACAAAGACACAACAAATAAAGTAATGACCAATTTCCCTGATGAAAATAAATGCAAAATTCTCAACAAAATCTTAGCAAACTGAATTCAACAATGCACTAAAAGGATCATACACCAAAACCAAGTGGGATATAATACAAGGAACAGGAAATTTCACCATCTGAAAATCAGCATAATTCACCACATCAGCAAGAAAGGTAAAAGTCACAGGATATCAATAGATGCCAAAAAAAGCATTTAATAAGATTTAGCATTCTGCAAGTGTTGACTTTTTCCTGATCCTTTGTTTGGTTTCCCTATATTCCTCCTATAAGTGAGAACATCTGAGTCATACAGCAGGGGAGAAGGAGAGAGAGGGGCCAAAACAGGGGAAGGAAGAGTACAAGGAACCATGGTGATGGCCATGGGTACTATGGTGTTGGGAGAATTATGGGGGCTATACAAAAGGGAAGAAATAAAACATTGTACAAAAATGAACAGCAATGCAAGAAAATAGAAAAATCAATTAATTTTTTTAAAAAGATGCAACATCCATTTATGTAAAACAAACATCTGTGGAAAAATGAAACATACTTCTACATAATAATGGACATACATGACAAACCCAGAACTAACTTCATTTTCAATATTGAATGACTGAAAGCTTTTCCATTATGATCTTGTATAAGACAAGGAGTATTACACAACCTAACTAGAATAATTAGGCAAGAGAAGTATATAAAAGGAAACCACATTGGGAAAGAATAATGAAAACTATCATTATATGCAGATGACATGAGATTATAAATAGAAAACCCTAGCAAATGTCACAAAAAAACTAACTGAAACTATCAGTTCAGCAAAGTGGCAGGTTACAAAATAAATATACAAAAACAGCTGCCTTCCTATATGTAAAAAAAAAAAATGAGCTATGAGAGGAAGAAATTAAGAAAACTATGCCGGGGGGGTGGGGGGGGGTGGGGGGTGGAGCAACATGGCAGCGAGGAGATGCTGCCAGTAAGATCTCCCATTAAAAAAAGTTAATAGGGAGGAAAAGCAGCAGGTCCCAGTGAGAACTGGGACACGGAAGATAAACCGGTGACTCCAGCAAACTACCCGAAGAAGAAAGTGGCCATAAAAGAGGACTAGAAGGGAGGGAAGCGCAGAACCCTGCTCCCCTCCCCCGCCCACAGAGGCAGCACTCTCCGACCTGCAGAGAGGAGGAAAACAACAAACCAAAACGGCCACCAAGAACAAAGGACGCAGCAAGCGGGGGACTGAGTGGAAAGGAACTATTGCAGCCACCACACCCCTTGAACGGGAGCTGAGGCGAACCCTGCAGGATTCGCCGCAGCGGTGAGCGAACGGCTCCGGGCGCCATTAGAGAAGAACAAAGACCCCCGGAGACACGCACACAGCCCGGGCTGCCGATGACTCCTGGAGGAACCAGAGGGGAGAAGAGAAGCCCACACAAGATGCCGGCCAGTCCCAACAACACAGTGTCCCAACGCATACGGCAAATTAGAAAACAGACAGTAGGGAGGAGAAGAACCACACACAACCTAGCAACTCTCCAGAGAAAAAGCACACCACAAAAAGAAAACCAGCCCCCAGATAGCAACGACAGTAACTTGGAAGAACTTCTGAGCCTTCCAGAAAGAGAATTTAAAATTGCCGTGATTAAAAAACTGACAGAAGTCATAAAGGAAAACAATGATAAGGGAAAAATAATCAACGATCAGAAGAATGAAATTGAGTCCCTAAAGAGGGAAGTAAAAGAAATGCAGGAGATCAAAGAATTAGTGGAAGAACTAAAGAATTCTGGGAAAAGCAATGAAAGCAGAATAGATGAAATGGAAGAACGAATAAGTGCTCTTGAAGACACAGAAATAAAAAGAACCAAAACAGAAAAAGAAAGAGAAGTACGAAGGAAAAAGAATGAAGAAAGACTTCGGGAACTATCTGACTCCATGAGGAAAGGAAATATAAGAGTTATAGGAATACCAGAAGGAGAGGAGAGAGAAGTAGGAAGAGAGAAAATATACAAAGAGATAATTGAAGAGAACTTCCCAAATGTGAAGAAGGAGCTGAAAATTGATATACAAGAAGCAAGAAGAACACCAAACTTCCACGACGAAAGAAAAAATACAGCAAGACACATAATAGTAAAGCTCCCAAGAATCCAGGACAAGGAAAAAATAATGAAGCTGGCAAGAGGGAAGAAACAGATAACATTCAAAGGAAAGCCAATCAGGCTGACATCAGACTTCTCCGAAGAAACACTACGGGCAAGGAGAGAGTGGAGGGACATAGTCAACAGACTCCAAGAAAACAGATGCCAACCAAGAATACTCTATCCCGCAAAGCTCTCCTTCCTCTTTGAAGAAAGAATATGGACCTTCCCAGACAAACAGAAAATCCGGAATTTCATTGCAACTAAACCCCCACTCCAAAAAATACTACAAGGAGTCCTAAAGCCAGAACCTCACAGGGACGAATAACAATGAAAGAAGGCCAAAAAAAAAAAAGTTATTAAAAGAATAAATAAATAAAATCAAAGGAAAGACAAACACATGGCAAATACAGATGTTAACATATCAATATTAACTCTAAATGTAAATGGACTAAACTCTTCAATAAAAAGACACAGAGTTGTAGCCTGGATTAAGAAACAAAACCCAACCTTTTGCTGTCTCCAGGAAACACATTTAGCTACAAAAGATAAAAATAGGCTCAAAGTTAAAGGATGGAAAACAATCCTACAAGCAAATGGACCAAAAAAGAAAGCAGGAACAGCTATACTTATATCAGATAAAACAGATTTCAAACTCAAAAAGATAAAAAGAGACCTCAATGGTCACTATATTATGATCAAGGGGACAATACTTCAAGAAGAAATAACACTCATTAACATATACTCACCAAACGAAGGAGCACCAAAATATATCAGACAAATGTTGTCCTCTCTGAAAACAGACATCAGAGAAAACACATACGTAGTGGGAGACTTCAACACACCACTATCAACAATGGATAGATCAACAAGACAAAAAATAAGTAAAGAAACTAAAGCTCTAAATAAGGACCTAGAGCAATTGGGCTTAACAGACATCTATAGAACACTAAACCCCAAAAAAACGGAGTACACATTTTTCTCAAGCGCACACAGATCATTCTCCAGGATCGATCACATACTGGGGCACAAGACAAACATCAACAGATACACCAAGATTGAAATCATATCAACCATCTTTTCTGACCATGAAGGCATCAAACTAGAAATAAACCATAAAAAGAAGGCAAGGAACTTTCCTACCTCATGGAGATTAAAAACCACACTACTGGAAGACCACTGGACTAATGAGGAGATCAAAGAAGAAATTAAAAAATTTTTTGAATTGAACGACAAGGAGGACACCAATATTCTAAATGTATGGGATGCAGCAAAAGCAGTAATAAGAGGAAAATATATAGCAATAGAAGCTCACATCAAGAAACAAGAAAGAACTCAAAGAAACAACCGAATCTCGAAGCTCAAAGATCTAGAAAAAGAACAACAAAAAAAACCCAAAACCAGTAGAAGAAAAGAAATAATAAAAAGCAAAGCAGAAATAAATGAAATTGAAACTAAAAAAACAATCCAAAAGATCAATGAAACCAAGAGCTGGTTCTTTGAAAAAATCAATAAAATAGACAAACCCCTAGCCAGGCTCACAAAGGAAAAAAGGGAGAAAGCACAAATAAACAGGATCATCAATGAAAGAGGAGAAATCACAACTGACACAGCAGAAATCAAAAGAATAATCAGTAACTACTATGAACAGTTATATGGAAACAAGTTTAATAATCTAGAGGAGATGGACAAATTCCTACAACTCTACAATCACCCAAAGCTAGATAAAGAAGAAATAGAACACCTAAACAGACCAATTACAAGCAGCAAAATTGAAATGGTAATCAAAAACCTCCCCAAAAAAAAAAGCCCAGGACCTGATGGATTTACAAATGAATTCTAGCAAACATTCAGAGACGAATTAGTGCCTATCCTTCACAAACTCTTCCAAAAAATTGAGAAGGAAGGGACAATACCAAACACGTTCTATGAAGCCAACATTACACTAATACCAAAACCGAACAAGGACAACACAAAAAAGGAAAACTACAGGCCAATCTCCCTAATGAACACTGATGCAAAAATCCTCAATAAAATTTTAGCCATCAGAATCCAACAATGTATCCATAAGATAATTCACCACGACCAAGTAGGATTCATTCCAGGGGCACAAGGATGGTTTAACATCCGAAAATCAATCAACATTATCCAACACATCAACAAAAAGAAATATAAAAACCATATGATAATATCAATAGATGCTGAGAAAGCTTTCGACAAAGTGCAACACCCATTCATGATAAAAGCCCTTGAAATTCTTGGGATACAAGGAACATACCTCAACATCATAAAGGCCATCTATGACAAGCCAACAGCCAGTATCATTCTCAATGGTGAAAAGCTGAAAGCAATTCCTTTAAGATCTGGAACAAGACAAGGATGTCCACTCTCACCACTGCTTTTCAATATAATACTGGAAGTCCTAGCCAGGACAATAAGACAAGAGAAAGACATCCAAGGAATCCAAATAGGAAAAGAAGAAGTCAAACTATCACTATTTGCAGATGATATGATATTATACATAGAGAACCCCAAAAACTCCACAGAAAAGCTAATTCAACTAATCAATCAGTTCAGTAAAGTGGCAGGATGCAAAATCAACATGCAAAAGTCAGTAGCCTTCCTATACACAAACAATAAATCTGAAGAAGAAGAAATCAAAAAAAACATCCCTTTTGTTATTGAAACAAAAAAAATCAAATATTTGGGAATAAATCTAACAAAAGAGGTAAAGGACCTATACAAAGAAAACTATAAAACACTGTTAAAAGAAATAGAAGAAGACACAAAGAAATGGAGAGACATCCCCTGCTCGTGGATTGGAAGAATAAACATTATTAAAATGGCCATCCTTCCAAAAGCAATATACAGATTCAATGCTATTCCAATCAAAATTTCAATGTCATTCTTCAAAGAAATAGAACAATTATTGATGAAATTCATATGGAATCACAAAAAACCCCGAATAGCCAAAGCTCTCCTGAAAAAAAAAAAGAAGGGAATGGAGGCATTACACTCCCAGACTTCAAACTATACTACAAAGCCATAATCATCAAAACTGCATGGTATTGGAACAAGAACAGACATACAGACCAATGGAATCGAATAGAAAATCCAGAAATAAACCCACAGATTTATGGTCAACTAATCTTTGACAAAGGAGCAAAGACTATGCATTGGAGCAAAGAAAGTTTGTTCAATAAATGGTGCTGGGAAAACTGGGTCGCTACATGCAAAAGAATGAAGCTTGACCACCACCTCACACCATACACAAAAATCAACTCAAAATGGATTAAAGAACTAGACATAAGACCTGAAACCATAAAATATATAGAAGGAAATATAGGCGAAACACTACGTGATTTGCACATCAAAGACATCTTTACAGACACATCACCCAAAGCAGTGATAGTGAAAGCAAAGATAAACAGCTGGGACTATATCAAATTAAAGAGCTTTTGCACAGCAAAAGAGACAATAACAAAAACAAAGAGAAACCCCACCAACTGGGAGAACATTTTTGCACCCAACACTAATGATAAAGGACTGATCACAAAAATCTGCAAAGAGCTGATGAGACTCAACAACAACAAAGAAAATAATCCAGTCAAAAAATGGGCAGAAGAGCTTAAAAGAAACTTCTCTGAAGAGGAAATGCAAATGGCCAACAGGCATATGAAAAAATGTTCAACATCACTTGTCATCAGGGAAATGCAAATCAAAACTACCATGAGATACCATCTTACACCAGTGAGAATGGCACATATTAAAAAAACTAGCAACAACAAATGTTGGCGAGGGTGTGGAGAAAAAGGAACTCTTCTGCACTGTTGGTGGGAGTGCAAACTGGTTCAACCACTGTGGAAAGCTGTGTGGAGATTTCTGGACCTACTAAACATAGAGCTTCCATATGATCCAGCAATTCCACTCCTAGGTATTTACCCAAAGGACACAGAAACATCAATTCCAAAGAACACCTGCACCCCTATGTTTATAGCAGCACTGTTTACAATAGCTAAGCTTTGGAAACAACCCAAATGCCCAAAAATAGATGACTGGATCAAGAAGATGTGGTACATATATACCATGGAATATTACTCAGCATTCAAAAAAGATAAACACATGCAATTTGCTGCAACATGGATGGCGCTGGAAGGGATCATGCTCAGCGAAATAAGCCAAAAAGAAAAAGAAAAATACCGGATGGTCTCACTCATAGCAGGAATCTAGAAAACTTAAATAATGGACCAGGAAAATGAATAACTATAAGAAAGTGAAAATCAAAATCAACAAAAAACTATGAACCAGAGACACTTTTAGGTGGGCGGGGGCGGGAGGGGAGGGATTGGGGTCAGAATGGGGGGCTGCAATTGTATGGGGAATATAACAATAAAATTTATAAAAAAAAAAATAAAAATAAATGGTGCTGGGAAAACTGGGTCGCTACATGCAAAAGAATGAAGCTTGACCACAACCTCACACCATACACAAAAATCAACTCAAAATGGATTAAAGAACTAGACATAAGACCTGAAACCATAAAATATATAGAAGGAAATATAGGCGAAACACTACGTGATCTGCACATCAAAGACATCTTTACAGACACATCACCCAAAGCAGTGATAGTGAAGGCAAAGATAAACAGCTGGGACTACATCAAATTAAAGAGCTTCTGCACAACAAAAGAGACAATAACAAAAACAAAGAGAAACCCCACCAACTGGGAGAACATTTTTGCACCCAACACTAATGATAAAGGACTGATCACAAAAATCTGCAAAGAGCTGATGAGACTCAACAACAACAAAGAAAATAATCCAGTCAAAAAATGGGCAGAAGAGCTAAAAAGAAACTTCTCTGAAGAGGAAATGCAAATGGCCAACAGGCATATGAAAAAATGTTCAACTTCACTTGCCATCAGGGAAATGCAAATCAAAACTACCATGAGATACCATCTTACACCAGTGAGAATGGCACATATTAAAAAAACTAGCAACAACAAATGCTGGCGAGGGTGTGGAGAAAAAGGAACTCTTCTGCACTGTTGGTGGGAGTGCAAACTGGTCCAACCACTGTGGAGAGCTGTGTGGAGATTTCTGGACCTACTAAACATAGAGCTTCCATATGATCCAGCAATTCCACTCCTAGGTATTTACCCAAAGGACACAGAAACATCAATTCCAAAGAACACCTGCACCCCTACGTTTATAGCAGCACTGTTTACAATAGCTAAGCTTTGGAAACAACCCATATGCCCAAAAATAGATGACTGGATCAAGAAGATGTGGTCCATATACACCATGGAATATTACTCAGCATTCAAAAAAGATAAACACATGCAATTTGCAGCAACATGGATGGCGCTGGAAGGGATCATGCTCAGCGAAATAAGCCAAAAAGAAAAAGAAAAATACCGGATGGTCTCACTCATAGCAGGAATCTAGAAAACTTAAATAAGGGACCAGGAAAATGAATAACTATAAGAAAGTGAAAATCAAAATCAACAAAAAACTATGAACCAGAGACACTTTTAGGCGGGCGGGGGCGGGAGGGGAGGGATTGGGGTCAGAATGGGGGGGCTGCAATTGTATGGGGAATATAACAATAAAATTTATTAAAAAAAAAAAAAGAAAACTATGCCATTTACAATCGCATCAAAAAGAATAAAATACCTGGGAATGAACTTAAGAAAGGAAATGAAGACCTATACAATTAAAATCAACAGACATTACTAAAAGAAATAGAAGAGGCAATTCCTTAGTGGAGCAAGGGGTTAAGACGCAACCTATAAAGCTATCCACAGCGTCTGCAGTAGGAGTTCTATCTCTGGCCCGCCAGAGAGCTACATACATGGCACAGCAGTCCTCACCTATCTCACCCACTGCTCCCCTCAGCAGTGTATTTCAGTCAGTCTGCCTGTTCTGTTCCCCACTCTGTCTCTAGTTAATCCTCTCCTCTCCCGTACTGCTGGCCTATACCCAGTTCTTGCATGCATAAATAAATAAATCTTAAAAAAAAAGAAATAGAAGACACAAAGAAATGTCAAGATATTGTCTTTTTATGGATCAGAAGAATTAACACTGTCACCCAAAGCAGCATACAAATTCAATGGAATCCATCTCTGTTTCAGCAACATTCTTCAAAGAAAGAGAACAAACATAACTGAAAATCATATGAAACCACAAAAGACATCCAAGAAGTCAAAGCAATCCTAAAAATAAAGAGGGAAAGTGGCAGTACCATATTTCCAGACTTCAAACTATACTATAAAACCGTAACAATTAAAACATGGTGCTGGAATAAAAAACGGATACACAAACCAGTGTAATAGAACTGAAAACCCAGAAATAAACCTACATCTGTATGGACAATCTATTACAAAAGTGTTAACATACCAGTCAGATTTCACCACTACACATTGGTGAAAAGAATGCCTCTGCAATAATAGTGTTGGTAAAACTGGATAGATACATGCAAAAGAATAAAGTGAAATGGCTATCTCACACCTAACATAAAAATTAACTCAAAATGAATGAGAGATTTGTATGTAAGATCTGAAACCATAAAATGCATAGAATAAAACATAGACAAAAAAACTCCACAACATAGACTTCAGTGATATTTGCATGTATTCATCTCCAACAGTAAGAAAAACAAAAGCAAATATAAACAATTAGGACTATATTAAACTAAAAAGATTCTGCCCAGAAAAAGAACTATCACTAAAAAAAAAAGAATCCTTGCTCAATGAGAGAGATGATTAGCACTCCATACATCTGACAAAGGGCTGCTATCCAAGAATTCAAGCAACTCAACAAGAAAAATAATTCAAACAAAAAATGGGTAGAAGAGCAAAATAGGTACTTGTCCAAAGAAGATATACAGATGGCCAACAGGTCACATGAAAAAATGCTCAGCATCACTTATCATCAGAGAAATAAAAATCAAAACCACAATGAGATAACACTCCAATGAGAATGGCCCATATATTAAAAATAGAAAAAGAAAAATAAACAGTAATTGTGTCAAAGCTGTCAACGATTTGGAGAAAAAGGAAACCTGTACACTGTTGGTAGGAATGTATGCTGGTCCAGCCCCTATGGGAAAAGGTATGAAGAGTTCTCAAAATATTAAACATGGATCTAGCATTACTATCCAGCAATTCCACTCCTAGGTAGCTACCCATGCAATACAAAAACACTAATTCAAAAGAATATATGCACTCCTATGTTCACTGCAGCACTACTGACAATACCAAACTATAGAAACAACCTAAGAACCCAAAGACAGATGAGTTGATCAAGAAGATAAGGTATTTATACATAATGGAAACTACTCAGCCACAAAAAAAGATGAACTCTTGCTATTTGCATCAACATGGATGGAACTAGAAGGGATTATGCTAAGTAGAAATAACTCAGAGGGAAAAAAAATTACCAGGTGTCACAATGTGGAATACAGAGAAACAAAACAAAGGGTCAGGTGAAGCCAAACCACTAACAAACCCTAGAAATCTGACTGTAGAATTGAGGCTACCAAGAGGAAGTGAGAGGGGAGAGATTAAATAGGGAGGGAGTACAATGGACTATAGTGGAAGGCTATGGGTATCTTGGTATTGGGCATGATATGCTAACAACAACTGAAGGTTTGATCCTATACTTCTAAATCATATGCAAGTGGTAAACCAATGTTACCTCAAATTTAAAAAATGAGCTGAAAAGAAACAAGAGTTAAGATACAATTTTGGATATTGCAAGAAATCCAACATAAGTTGATGATAACGCAGACTAAGTAGCAGTGGAAATGGAAATAATAATGGATATATGATCCATTTTTAGGAACAGAATGGACAGAATATGTAAAAGATTATCATGGAAGGAGATAGCAGATAAAATGATAAGGAAGAGGTAAGAACCAAACAACTCCCAGATTTCTGGCAAAACAGTTGGATAAGCTATGAACTATGAAGGCATTAACATAAATAAGGTCATCTGAGTGAGGAATAACTTAAAGAGGGAAGAAAGTAAGAGTTCAAACTTTGGGCCTCCCCTGGTGGCACAGCGCTGGAGCGCTGGGCTGCGAAGCTGCCCACAGCCTCTTCAGCCCCAGTTCAATCCCCCCGGCCACAGGGTGAGGGTCCCACATGGCGTGACAGACCTCTCCTGCCATGCCCCCTGCCCCCCTCAGCAGTGTACTTTGGTCCTTCTGCCTGTTCTACTCCCCGCTCTGGTTCTGGTGAATTCTCTCACCCTCCCATGCTTCTGACTGTACCCAGTGCTTGTATAAATAAATAAATCTTTAAAGAAAAAAAAAAAAGAGTTCAACCTTCAATTTCTTGAATTTGAGATACCTATGAGAAAAGTCATCAGCATATAAAATGTATTTAAAGTTATCTACCAAAGGGAAATGTAGAGATAAAAGTAAGAAAAAAATCAGAAATAAGATAAAATAAAAGAAGCACATCTCTAACTACAGGTATGTTCAGTGATGTAGTACAAACTACTAGTACCAATTTAAATATCAAAAACAGTGGGTAGAAAAAAAGGAAATGGATAGTATATGGTATCAACATTTAATAGAAGACAAGTAAACATTTAAAATGATATAACAGAAGAATACAACATTATATGTGAAAAGTTCACAAATTTTCTAATCTTTCTATTTTAGATGTTTTAGATTTACAGAAAAATTACCAAGATAGTAGCTCTATACTCCACACCCAGTTGCCCCATTATTGCTATCTTACTTCAGTGTGGTACATATTTTATAATTAAAGAGTCAATATTGATATATTAGTAATTTAGGTTCAAATCCTCAGATTTCCTTAGTTTTTACTTAATGTCCTTTTCCAAGGTCCCATCCAGGCTACCTGTCTCATTATATTTAGTCATATTTAGTACCTTCTTAGACTCCACTTGAATATAATCATTTATCATAAATTCCTTGTTTTGCATAACCTAGACAATGTTGAGTCAGACCAGGTATTTTGTATAATCTTAGACTGGGATTATGGATTTTTTTTGGAAGATCACAAAAGTATATTGCCTGTTCAACACATCATGTGAAAGGTACATTACATCAGCATTATTTATTACTGTTGATATTGACTTTGATCATCTGGCTGAGGTACTGTTTATCAGTTGTCTCCATGTGATTGTAAAATCACTCTTTTAAAAAAATTGTCTCTTTTTTATTGAGGTAACACTGATATTCAGCACCATATATGATTCAGAGGTACAGTCTCACAATTCTTCGGATGTATTTTACCACACCATGTCCATCACCAAGACACCAATACTCCTCCACCATAGTCCATTGCACCCCCTTACATTCTGTTCCCTACCCTATAAAATTATTCTTTTTATGTTTTGCTTTTTTAATACCTAGTGTAAAATGCAGTCAGAAAGAAGGAAAGAGTAAAATATCAATAAATGATAAGTGAAATGAAACAGAATCACAGAAAGAGCTCTTCTAGACTAGCAGGTTATAAAGGTCTCTTCTGAGGATGCTACATTTAATCTGAGATCTGAACAGGCATGTGAAAATGTAGGTGAAGTCTTTTTAAGCAACAAGTTTTATCAATTAAAAAAATGTATCATTGGTAAAAAGCTGACTGTATTTAGGACTAGAAAAAAGTTAACAGTAGTTGGGATGTAATAAATAAAAGAGGCACTCATACAAGGTGAGGTAAGCATATGGCTAATGTAGGCTTGGATAAGGATCTGGGATATTATTCTAAGTGTCATGAAAAGCCAGCAATTTATGTAATTAGATCACTTGAATATTATATGGAGTATAAAAAATCAGAAAGGAGGGAGTGAATGTAAGCAAATTAAATCATAAAAGGTAGGTATTACAAGTTCCATTTAACAGATGAACAAACTAACCAAAGGGATATTAAGTATCTTATCTAGATCTGTCAGTTGGTAAATGGCAAAAGCATAACTGATATTCATTCAGGTCACACTACTCTCCAAGCCAGCCCTTCAGTAATGCCTCCTCTCTGTTCAATTTCTTTGTTCTGAGCCCTCTCACCCTAGTACTACTTGACTTCGTGTTTATATCCTTGGTTTCACATGTTATATTCTCTACACAGACCCCCACACACAAACATTTGAATAGACTAGAAGGCTTCTGCACTCATTCAGTTTTCTTGTGAATTTGCTTAGAAAGCACATCAACTGAATTGATATTTCCTCTCATATTCTTCTGCTCAACCTCACTCATTTATTAAACTGTAAAACTTTTTCTGGCAAAAATACATTAAAATAGTAGTGGAAAGAATGGAAGTCACAGAGAATATACCTTTCAAGAAAGAAAATTTATCTTTTCATTATAACTTTTTGAGATCCTAATACACATTACTAGGCATGTCAAACATGCTATTCATTTAGTATGTTTCACTCTTTCCGTCAAACCTTAAGGTAAACTAATTCAGAACACCTAAAATTGAAAAAGAGAAACAGTCAGGAATAGAGAAGGTATTTTGTATATTCCATGTGGAAAGAAGAATAAGACTTCTATCTATTCATATTATATTTTAAGTTTCTTCTTAACTTATATTTTAAGTACTGCTATCAAGTTAATCCTTATTAAAAAACTTGCTGTGCATTATTCTACACATTTTATGTGAATTACCTCATTTAATCTTCATTGCAACTACATGAGATGCTATGAGTCTATTTTACAATAAGAAAACATAGGTAGGGCCTCCCCTGGTGGCACAGCGGTTGAGCGCTGGGCTGCGAAGCTGCCCACAGCCTCTGCAGCGCTGGTTCAATCCCTGGCCGCCGGGGAGGGTCCCACATGGCACGCAGACCTCTCCTGCTGTGCCCGCTGCTCCCCTCAGCAGTGTATTTCGTCAATCTGCCTGTTTTGTTCTCCGCTCTGGCTCTGGTGAATTCTCTCACCATCCCGCGATTCTGACTGTACCCAGTGTGTGTATGGATAAATAAATAAATATTAAAAAAAGAAGAAGAAGAAAGAAAACATAGGTACAGAGCAGTTTAGTAAACTGCCCAAGGAAATATACTTAATAAATAGACAAGCCAGAACCTGAACTTAGCTAGTCTTGGTTGGCATTCCATACTAAATTACAGGCAGAAGCAGACTCCTTAAAGTTTCTGAGTGGCCTTGATCATAAAAAAGTTTTATTGACAATTCCTATTTGGTAAAGAAAAAATTGTGATTAAGCAAACTTTTCAATTAGATAAACCGCTATAGGTAAATTTGACCTGAATCATCACATAATATATTATTTATTCAAAGTATTCCTCCAATGTAATTAGACATATGTCAATCTATAAACATCTCTACCAGAAAACTCAAAAAATATATATAATTTTAAAGCACTACTTTCATTACTTAAAGAGGAAAAAAATTAAATCTTTCTCTTCATGGCAATTTTTTAATTTAATGGAATGCACATATACATTCCACATTCCTCTGAATAATCATAGCTACAGTAAAATTATATTGATGTTTATTTTATATACTGAACTCAAAAGAAAAACATATTTGCATTATACTCAGAATAATTTTGCCAATCTATCTGAATCAAAATCAGACTTATGAGGAAACTGGATATCAAATGCCAGAAGGTAAGACCAGACAGCAAAGAGAGACAGAATTTCAAAAGCATGTTTAGGATAATACATCAAACATATTTCTTACCATGAACCACTGACCCAGTCAATCATTTTACTAAAACAGTGGATATAAGCAACTAAAAAAGATGTGATGAGCAAGTGGAAGTGTACAAAAGTAACATTTGAAGACAGTATACACTTATCCATTGCTGGCATGTTTTCAGTTTCAAATATCTTCAGCAAATATGGTTTTATATTTTAAATAACTTTCTTCATTAAAGTGTTCCTTTTTTAGAATAAAAGAATACGTTGTTATGCAATGCCAGTTATAAAAAGTTCTCAGAATGAAATTTAAGTTACTTTTATTCTTTGTTTCATTTATACACTTAACAGGTATTTAATAAGAACATATGCAAAGCACACTTGCAGGCACAATGTTGATCACAAAATCAGTAAAACGGTTTCATCTCTCAAGAATGTTAGTGACACAAGCGACTTTTTAAAAAATCAAGTAGGCATAAAAAGTGATGTTTGGGGGCCTCCCCAGTGGCACAGCAGGTTGAGCGCAGTGCTGTGAAGCTGTCTGCAGCATCTGCAGTGCAGGTTCGATTCCCGGCCAGCCAGGGAGATTACCACATGGCGCAGCAGACCTCTCCTGTCTCACCCACTGCTCCCCTCAGCAGTGCTTTCCGTCTGCCTGTTCTGCTCCCAGCTCTGTCTCTGGTGAATTCTCTAACCTTCCCGTGCCTCTGGCCTGTACCCCATTTCTGGTATAAATAAAAATAAATCTTTAAAAAAAAGTGATGTTTGGGTTAAACTTGTAATAAGTAGAACTTAGTCATGCAAAACAAGTGAAGAGGACGTCCATGTAAAATAAAATAAATAGCAGAGATGTGACAGTATCAGGTCATTGTTAGTTAATTAATTAAAATTACAAACTAAAGTCAGGAATTAAATTTGGTGATCAGGAGAGCATTAAGATGCATATCAAAAGAGCAGTTGGGACAAAAAAGGGTTAATGAATCAAAGAAAAGAGCCACAGGCATATTTACAGACTGAAAAGGAGGAATGAAGCAGATGAGCGAGAAGAGAAAGGTTACAGTTTTGAGGATGGGGGAAAAAAAACTTTAAGTTTATTTGAAAACACAAGGAAGAGAGTAACTGAAGGAATGAAGTCATAAATAAATGGAAGAGGATAAGAAAAGTATAGATGAAAGGGCTATAGATAAAAATGTCATCTCAGGTTTCCAAACAAGATGGTGACAGAGAAGTCTTCTTTCCTTGCTTCCAAGAGGATCATCTGAAGAGTTTACTGGAGGGATACTATACCCAGAGAGTCCTGTGCCTTGGGCAAAATTAGAATATCCCTTAGACATCAGACACCAACACAGAAGACAAAACGGAAGAACAATTATGTTTCATGAATGGTAAGTGGGTAGAGAGAAATCACGGGAAGCTCCAGTACAGGGCAGAGCATAAAGACTGCGGGTCAGCCAGGTCAGTCAGGGGTCCCAGAGTAGAATAAAATCCTGTGGATACACATAAGCATGACTGAGGATAAATGTGTGGAGAAACTGGGGTACCCCCCACATACCCGGTCTTGGTAAAAAGACGGGGCAATTGACTCCATCTCTCTCACATCTTGGGACTGGTACTGGCATGTGAACTTCACTGACAGTGCATAAACTGTACATCTGAAATCTGGAACCCCAGAGCGGAGGGATATCAATAATACAACAAAAACAAGGTAGCCCTCTCACCCTCCCACTACATTTGTATCAACAGATGGATACAGATGGGGCCTCTCCAGGCCCCTCCCATATCCTGCTGACTTATCAACTGCAATAACATGTCTCAGTACCTGTGGAGGGCCGCAAACAGCAAAATTTAAAATCAAATAATAAAACCGCAACAAACTCTGCAGGAAAAGTTAAAGTACTTCAACTCTCTAAGATTCTTCTACATTTTTTTTTTAAATAGGGATTTTAATACACACATAGCAACTTGAGACTGCAAATGAATATGACATCACAAGGAGAGAGCAACTCCAGAATCTAACCACAAAGACATGTAAGATTATATCTCCGTATCAGATACAGAGCTCAAAATCGCTATGATAGAGTATATCAAAGAGCTAGAAGAAAACACAAAGGTAAATAAAATAGAAGAAACATCAGAAAAGCATCAGTAACACAGAAAAATTAAGAAAAACAAATGATCGCAGAAATAAAATTAATGAACATAAAATAGAAGGGGAAGCTTTAAATAAGAAAATAACAGAATCAAGATACAAAGGGTATGGTAGAAGAATAAAATATTCTGAAGATAGCTATAGAAGGAGATTAGAGAAATGTAGGATAAAATCAATGACTTCAAATATGCAATGCATAAAGGAGCCAGGTGGAAGAAGAGATGGAAGTGAGATACTACTTTACAAAAGAAAAAACAGGGCCTCCCTGGTGGCGCAGCGGTTGAGCACTGGGCTGCGAAGCTGCCCGCAGCCTCTGCAGCACCTGTTCGGCTCCCCGCTCTGGCTCTGGTGAATTCTCTCACCCTCCCGTGCTTCTGACTGTACCCAGTGCTTATAGAAAGAAAGAAAGGGGGAGGGGAGGGGAGGGGAGAGGAGGAGGGGAGGGGAGGGGGGGAGAGGAGGAGGGGAGGGGAGGGGGGAGAGGAGGAGGGGAGGGGAGGGGGGGAGGGGAGGGGAGGGGAGGGGGGGAGGGGAGGGGGGAGGAGGGGAGGGGAGAGGGGAGGGGGGAGGGGAGAGGGGAGGGAGGAGGGGGAGGGAGGAGGGGGAGGGAGGAGGGGGAGGGGAGGGGGAGGGGGAGGGGGGAGGGGAGGGGGGAGGGGGAGGGGAGGGGGAGGGATAGGGGGGAGGGGAGGGGAAGGGGGAGGGATGGGGGGAGGGGAGGGGAAGGGGGAGGGATGGGGGAGGGGGAGGGATAGGGGGGAGGGGAGGGGGAGGGGGAGGGGGGAGGGGAGGGGGAGGGGGAGGGGAGGGGGGAGGGGAGGGGGAGGGGGAGGGGAGGGGGGAGGGGAGGGGGGAGGGGGGAGAAAAATCATAAAGACATTTCAAGAGCTACCTAATTCCATTAGGAAAGGCAACACAGGGAGAGAGAAACAAAACTTATTCAAAGAAGTGATAAAGGAAACATCACAAACCTATTGAATGAACTAAATATACAGATGAAAAACACCTGGTTATCTAAAAGCAATGAGTTCTACACCAGTACACACAGTAGTAAAACTGCAAAAATTTTTAAACAAGGAATATTAAAGGCAGAAAGAGGAAAAAGGCAGGTAACCTATAAAAGTACTGTCATCGGGCTTATAAAATAAAAACAACACAAACCTAAAGCTATGCTCAAAATGAAGAAACAGGGGCAAAACTCTAATAAAAAGAAAAATAAATGAAAGAATTTACAACAAATCTCAGGAATAGAGAGGCTCATTAGAATCAACTATGGGGCCTCCCACTGGCACAACGGGTTGAGCGTAGTGCTGTTAACCTGTCCCCAGCCTCTGCAGCGCAGGTTCCATTTCCAGCCAGGCAAGGAGATTCCCACATGGTGCAACAGGTCTCTCCTGTATGCCCACTGCTCCCCTTAGCAGTGCTTTCAGTCTGTCTGCCTATTTTGCTCACTACTCTGTCTCTGGTGAATCCTCTCACCCTCCCTAGTCTCTGGCCTGGACCCCAACTATTGTATAAATAAAAAATAAATCTTTAAAAAAAAATCCTTTAAAAAAAAGAGTCAACTATGAACATTTACATACCAGTAAAATAACTAAAAAAATTGACTAAATTGACTAAGAAATTATGTTTAGCAAAATAAATCAGAAGGATAACAACAAATACTGGATGATTTCAGATAATATGTGGAATATAGGGAAACAAACTAAGGAACAGAGAAATCAAACCAAAACAAACCCTAGAAATCTGGCTGGAAAATTGAGGGAAGAAGAAAAGAAGGATCAGGGATGGGGAGCATGTTGGGGGTGGGGTTCAATGTACTATTGTTGGGGATTATGGGTGTGGTGTAGTAACATATCTGAAGTGGTATGGAACTGCACTACTAAATCGTATATAGTGTTACAAACCAACAAACCTCATAAAAATAATAAAATTAACAATTATTTAAAAATAAAATGTTCTTTCTCAGTGTAGTCTTCCTTATTTCACTCAATGTCATTTGGAAAGAACTTGTCTAATTTGTTTGCTGCTCTATCCTCAGGAACACTACAGATATGCTGTAGGTACTCAGAATTTATTAAACTAGTGAATAAATAAACAAATACTACAGTTTTCTCTTGAGAGTAAACTCTCAATGAAGAAAAAAATACTTCAAGTAAAAATATTTAATTGTTCAATCCAGTTCCCACAAAAAAGCAGAACAAAGTATCTTCATAGAATGAAATTTGCCTTTCTCGCTCTATATTCTGACACTTCCCACGGAGTCAAACATTCTTTTACCATATACCAAATAGTTAAATATAGAAGCTGAGTTACAAAGCAATGTCAGGGCTGAGGACTCATATTCAGGCTGACAAAAGCAACAAAGGTGATTAAAAACAACAAGGGAATCTCCAGGGGTCACTGGGCTAAAAGTGAGTATATGATGATGCAAAAAAATTCATGTGTGTGTAGAGAGATGAAATAACAACTCTTAAGTCAGAATTGGCCTAAGAATGAGGGTAAAGTGAATCTGTATATTGGCAGATCAACAAGTTTTAGGAGGGAATGGTTAAGATGTTGAAAAGGCTAAAAAAGACGCCCACTGACCTCTGTCACTCCCTTGGATGTCACTCCCATGATTAAGTTTGATTAAGTTGATTGGATGTCACTCCCTTGGATAAGTTAATAATCAGTTGATTAAAAGGGGAAGCCTGATGTAATCAGAGGGGCCTTTATAAGAAGGCCTTTAGAGGGCCTATAAGAGGGCCTTTAGAGAGAGATTATCATGCTAGCTTTGAAAACAGAGCCTCCATAAGCTCTACAGCCACAAGGAACTATATTCTGCCAGCTACGTAAATGAGTCTGGAAGGGAACTCCATATCAAGTGAAAACTGCAACTCAACAAATACCTGGATTGCAGCTTTTTTAATAACTGAGCACAGGGCCTCCCTGGTGGCACAGCGGGTTGATCGCAGCGCTGTGAAGCTGTCCGCAGCCTCTACAGTAAGGGTTTGATCCTGTCCAGCTGAGCAAAAAGACCTCTTCAGCACCCGCTGCTCTCCTCAGCAGTGTATTTCCGTCATCTGCCTATTCTGCTCCCCGCTCTGTCTCTGGTGAATCCTCTCACCCTCCCGCGCCTCTAACCTGTATGCCAGCTCTTGTATAAAAATAAATAAATCCTAAAAAAAAAAAAAAAAAATAAACAACTGAGCACAGGGCCTTCCTGGTGGCACAGGGGTTAAAGACAGCGCGGTGAAGCTCTCACCAGCCACTGCATCACAAGTTTGATCCCCAACCCTAATGGCTCAGTAGACCTCTCCTGGCTCCCTGCTGCTCCCCTCAGCAATGTATTTCAGTGGATCTGCCTGTTCTGCTCCCCACTCTATCTCTGGTGAATCCTCTCACACCCCCGTGCCTCTGGCCTACACCCCAATATAAATAAATAAATAAACAAGCAAACAAACAAATAAATAAAGCTTTTAAAAAAAAGGAACTGAGCACAGGATCGAACCTTTCTGGACTCATTACACATGAAAACTATAAAATAATACCTTTATGTTATTTAAATTTATAATGTACTTATGGAAAACTAACACAAGGCCAAAATCATTGAAGCAGATGACTAGACTGCTAGGTAATTAAAATGAAAGCTGAACATAAGAACAGGGCACTGGAAATCAACAAAAGAGGGGAGAAAAAGAATAGATTGTAAAGGTAGGAAAAATGAAAGAAAGGTGTAGTAGCTGGAGGCCAGAGGATTTTGTTAGAGGAAATGTTGCATATATGTCAAATAGCCAAGCAAGATCAAGGAAGATGATAGTGAGAATCTCAGACTCTACAAAAGGAATTCAGCCTTTAAAGGCAATGCCAGTAGAGGAATTTTCGTGGACATAATGCATTAAGGAAAAGTAGACAGAAAGCAGAAACCTCAAATATAAATAATATATTAAGTTTGACAGTGAAGGGAGGAAAGAGATAAAGCAACAGTTGGAATGTATAGCCAAATCACCAAAAAATGATGTCAAGTGAACACTGTTCATAATCTTACCTTTCCAGGATTTGCAGACTTTAACAGAAAATTAATCAAGACCCCAAATCCTGTGCACTAAAGAAAAGAATCTCACTTGGTATTTTCCCAAGTTGATGGAAGAAATATTTATATTGAGTCATTTTCCTAGAATTTTTGTTACTGAACTATAGAAGACAAACCTAAATATAACAACAGCTTATATACCAAGCCCTAACATGAGAACAAAATATATTATTAGCTCACACATTCTGTCTACCTCTGATCATTCTGACTGACTAGAATTCAAGAATGTAAAAGTGAATCTAATGATGATTTTTGTCTGGCCATGTCACATTGCATTGCTCTACTGAGTTTCTGTGGAATGAGTCCCAGAATAACAAGGGACTCACTAGAATTCAGTACGTGATGAAGTTCTTTAGTGGTGACTCTTCTTAAGAGTTACCTCAAGAGAGTTCTGGGGAAAGGCGCAAAGCCAGGTGTCAATTAGGACAACAAAGCATTATGTCAGTGACCAATGACTTAGCAGGTAAAATATGTGTTATGTCATTATACTTCAAGCAAAAATTCCTGCAATGAATACAAGCACACAGTGCCAAAAACTGCCATGTTAATTAAAAAAAGCTACCTCAGTGATGAAAAAAACAACCCTCAAAACACCAGGAGAAGAAACACATTCTTGCTTTCTGTATTTTTTTTTTCATTCACCGAACATTTATTAAGTGACTATTTTCTTCAGGCAGTGTGTTAAGTCTGGGCATACAGTGGTGAAGAAAGGTGAATTCTCTGCCTACATGGAATATAGTCTAGTTAGAAAATACAGATTAAACATGAAAATGTTCAATGACCTGAGTTGTTTAAGGGCAGTAATCTGACTACAAACAGGGAATCTAGCTCAAAGTTGAGTCTGCAAGACAATCAAGTTCTTTTTGCACTTCTCTGCCCACTCTCCATGCCAAAACACACAAAATATTGTTGGTAAATATAACTGTCATATTATGACCATCTTTGGTAATTTAGGAGTCATTTTACAGGAGCAGAAACAATGAGAATATATACAAATGTCTGGCCAGTTTCTCTTCTATTCTTACTTATACATCTCACCAAAGATTAAAATCAAGGAAAACGATTTCTAAACCTCACTAATTTATCAGTCAGAAATCGTCAACAGCAGGCCATATGACACAATATGTATGACTTTTAAGATCTAGGTTGCAAATTATAGACATGTTTGGGCTTTTCAACATCACTTCTAAGAAATCTCAAAGGTACACTGACATAATCAGCCTTTGATGACACACAGTATCATGTAGCCTTATTCTTGTATGTCTGTAATACAGCACATTTGCATATGATCTGCATTTTAACATATCCACAAATATGTTTTTATATGCTAGAAGACTGTAACATGATAGAACCCTTAAAGAGCCACTCTGCTTTGCTGTGTCAATTCTCATATTCATCAGACAAGGATCATTCTCTTAGCCACATCCTCCACCTACTCCCTAACCACAATTGGAGGGCTAGACAGTCCCAAAAAGGGCATAGTCTTTGAATCTTTATTTATATGCTTAGCAATTTGGTTGAAAAGAAATTTGGATCCTGAGTCAATAAGCCTGAGTTCTCGCCACTGTTCAACCCCTCATGTGCTCCCTTGGATAGCAAAGTCATTTTGCAAACCTCAGTCATTTATAAAACATCACTAAGTTCCTCACAGCCCTGTTCATATGACTTCATAATAACATCATGGAAGGGGTTTGAAAAATATTCAAAAGTGTGAATAATGAAAAAATATCATTTTAAGAAACATACATAAAGCTATCTGTTGAATGAAAAGAAAAAATTCATACAATATATAACTGACAAGGGGTTAATAGTCAAGGTATGTTTAAAAAATGTATACTATTTAACAGTAGGAAAAAAGCAACCACATTAATAAATACACAGCATATCCAAACACCCAGTTCATTAAAGAGGTAACCAAGAGGCCAACAGACACATGGAAAAATATTTATCATTGCTTAGTAAGGGAGATGCAGGTTAAACTACAATGAGATATCATCTCATACCTGTAAGAATGGCACATATTAAAAGACCCACAACAACAAAAAAAATGGGGGAAAGGATGCAGAGAATGAGGAACCCTATCATAAGCGGATAGGACTATAAACTAGTACAAGTATTATGGAAAGTAACTTGGATTCATCTTTAAAAATCTAAAAACTGAGAGCCTCCCTGGTGACGCAAGGGGTTAAGCACTGCACCATGAAGCAAGCTGCAGCCTCTGCAGCACGAGTTTAATCCCTCACCAGGGAGCAACCCACATGGCACAGCAGACCTCTCCTGACTCACCAGCTGCTCCCCTTAGCAGTGTATTTCAGTCAATCTGCCTGTTCTGTTTCCCACTCTGTCTCTGGTGAATCCTCTCACTCCTCACATCTCCGGCCTGTGCCCCAGCTCTTGTATGCATAAATAAATAAATCTTTAAAAAAAATCTAAAAACTGAAATATGTTCAACTTAGCAACCCCACCCTTTGGCATTTATCCAAAGAATATTAAACTATTAATGAAAAAGCCAATGAAAAAGCCATATGCTCCACAATGTTTACTGCAGCACTATTTGTAAACCTAGGATATGGAAGTAGCCTAAATACTCAGCCATAAATAAGACTGGATCAAGAATATGTGGCATACTATTCGGTCATAAGGAAAGATGAAATCAGCTATTTACAGTAATTTGGGGGAAGTTTCAGAGAACTATGTGCATAAAGTAAGTCAGAATGAAGAAAATACTGGACATTAACATTTCTATGTGATGAAGTAAAATACAAGAACTAGCAGATGAGGGAATGTGGACTCTAGTTAGAGGAAGGGGCACAGGACAGATGACAAGGAGACATAGGGATGGTGGTGAGGGAGACAAAAATAGAAAAATAAAGCTAAGAAACATAAAATGTATACTATCCAAGCAAAGACAGAACACAGATAACATAAGGTTTTTGGTATACAAATTACTATTTATTTTTTCCCCCTAACAACCTACATTATAAGGATGAGGAAAAGTCTATAGATATTCTCTTATTTTTACTGAGGAACATCGGTTTCAAGTGTTACAGACATATATAAAAAAAAAGATACCTCTATATACATTACGTTTGCCACCAGAAACGTATGTTTCTTTGCTTCAATCACCATATTTGCTTCAATCACCATATTGTTGATTGTCTTTGCCCAATTTATCCATTACCCCATAGCTACTGTTTAGTTATTTTACTTTGTGCATTCATTTGCCTTTTCTTTATCTGCCATATATGAGTAAGATCATATGGTGTTAGTTTTTCTCCAGCTGACTTAATTTCACTAAAGATAAAATCCTCTAGTTCCATCTATGTTGTAACAAATATGAGGCTTTCATCTTTTTATTTCTGAGTGTGTGTGTGGATGTGTGTGTGTATTACATCTTCTTTGTCATGGGCACTTAGGTTGTTTCCAAATCTTGATTATTCTGAGTAATGCTGTGATGAACTAGGGGTACACATATCTCTTTGAATTAATGTTTTCATGTTCTTCAGGTAAATACTCAGAAGTGGAATACCTACATCATCTGCATTTCCATCTTTAATTTTTTGAGTAATTTCCATACTGCTGTCCTTAAAGGCTGCACCAATTTACATTTCCACCAACAGTTTACTAAGCAATCACTTTTCCCACATCCTTGCCAATACTTGGCACTTCCTGCATTTTTGATTATTGCTTCTCTTACAGGTGTGACGTGATAGTTCCTTGTTGTTTTGATTTACATTTCCCTAATAAAAAGAGGTGATGAATATATTTTCATGTGCTTGCTTTCCATGTGTCTACTCTTCTTTTTCAAAAGAGCACCAGTAGAGCATAAAACCAAGTATGGAGTATTCAAAGAACAGGCCCTGGGTTATTGCACACATCATTTTCCCATAAAGCCAGCCCTGCAGCTCCTTAACACACATCCCCCCAGCAACACATGATGTCTACTAGGCTTGGCGATTTTCATTTCCTTTCAGTACTGCCTTTGATTTTTTCCCACCACTATCCCAAACACCTCTTTCACCTTTTATCCCTGTAGGGTAAATGATTTTCAGGCTTTTCTGCCCTCCCACCATTAGGATTGCATGCCTGCACCTGCATTTGTTACATTGTTATAAGTTGTCTTTACTTCTGTGAGCCTTCGCAGCAGTATTGATATATTCACCAAAAGAAGAGAGAGAGAAGGCCAGAGTATAGACTTGCCAGGGGCTTGGAGGCCTTCCGGCCTCCTGGCCCCACCCCTGCGCCCCTGCCTACCCTGTACCTGGTTGCTGCACTACATGTGAAAGCTCAATAAAAGCCTGAGAAAGCCACGGAGGGCTCCAGGACTCTGCTTTACCTGGTCTGCTCGGATCATAGATAGCCTGCTCTGTGGCCTTCCTGCCACTACAATCCCTCTTCTCTCCCTCTTCATTTACACTGTCTACTAATTTTATAAGTATTTTTCTTTGTTGATTCATCTGTTATGATGTTGTTTAAGTCATATATATGTAACATACAGTATTTATTTTTTGTCTTTCTGACTTGCTCTACTACACATAACCCCCTCAAACTCCTTCCATTTTGCTGTAAATGTTAATCTTTTACCTTTCCTGTAGCTGAATAGTATTCCATTGTGTGGATGTACCGCATGTAAATCCAATCCTCTATCAGTGGGAACTGCAATTTAGCGATTTCTGTGAGTTAGATATGTGTTTCCTTTCACTGATACAAATTTTCCATCTAGGAAAAACAACCCCCAGATGACAAACCAGATTAGTTAAGCTTTAGAAATTACTGATACGCTTTTTATTAATCAAAAAAGATTTCTGAACTGCAAATTTTTATCATTTACAATATGAAACACACTTAAAAATGCTGTCAATTCAGAAAATACCAGTGGAACAACTGATCACATCTGCAGTTGATGATAAAGTAGCAAAAACTATTTCTGATAAGATTTCTAAGGTAAGTATTATCAGTTAACCTCCGGGACTGGAAAATGAGCATGATTCAGTTCACTGATGTTTTGTTTGGCCTATGTAGTATATTAAAAATTGAAAAATTTTACATTAGCAATTCAGATTTCTTACTTTAAAAAATTTATGGCTCCACTAGGCAAGTGGTGTGGTGGAGCTAGCTAACACTTGCTCGGGAAAGTTAGTTATTAATACCTCTGCAACCATTTTAAGTAACAGTAACATTAAAAGCTTGAAATTATCTGCCTAAAACTATTTACCCCAATGGCAAATGTTGTAAATCATAGCTTTTTTATCCTTTTAAAAAAAGTGGGATAAACATTTACAAGCATACCACTTGGGACCACTCTCAATTGGCAGCAATTGGCTCAAGTGAGTAGTAACTGCCCTCAGAGAGGATGTGAACTTCTCAATCTTATTCTACTTCCTATTGTCTTTTTCTGACTCAGCCCACTCTTTAAATTAACTGCCTGGCACATTTAATTGTTTGATTTTGAAAATTCTAATATATACTTATACTCTATTCATAAAACTCTTGGGTGATAACAATAAGAAAAAAACCAAGCCACAGTGCTTGTTTGACAAAAATAAAGTTGAGGCTGAAATTCAAAACTCTTGGACAAATTGAAATACCATCGATTTCAAGTCATAAACTGACCAGTTAACAAAATGGACTTTGAAGAGGAAAGAATATTATTTAATTATATACTCTTGAGAAACCAAACATGAAAAAAATGTAAATTTTTATTTCTGGGAGAAAAAAATCATTGCTTCTCAAAACTATAAAGATTGAGCCTCCCCTGGTGGCGCAGGTGGTTGAGCACCACGCTATGAAGCTGTCTGCAGTCTCTGCAGCACCAGTTCGATCCTGGCCAGCCAACGAGGGTCCCACATGGCACGGCAGACCTCGCGCCCGCTGCTCCCCTCAGCAGTGTATTTCGTCAGTCTGCCTATTCTGTTCTCCACTCTCTCTCTGGTGAATCCTCTCACCCTCCCACACATCTGGCCTGTACTCCAGTTCTTGTGTAAAATAAATAAATAAATCTTTAAAAAAAAAAAAAAAACCTATGAAGACTATTACTTAGCTGAAGACCTTATATGATATTTGATGGAAATCTCGAAAACCTGGGTAGAAAAATTCCTATGCAAGATAAATGACTAATATCAGTAAGAATGTCTGAACATGAAACCAGATATGATAATGGCAAGGAAAACTCCCTTATAAGTCACATCGCTTGGGTTCATAAAGAAATGACTATTGCTTAGCCTCCCTTACTACATAGGTCTGTGCCTCCAAAGACATTGTTTTCATTTATCACTCCCCTTGGGGCATGAGCTTCGTTCTACTACCCACTAGAAGAAAAACATTTCCAGAAACCACTTTCAAGATCCCAAGAACAAAGGACAAAATATGAAAAAGAATACAGACCAATAAAGCTTCTCCAACAGTTTGCATAAATGAGTTGTACATTTATGAATACTGTCCTAGCAGTCATCACTACCACCATAAAGAAAGGCAATATGAACATTTCAGGTATCTCTATCTCAATGCACCATTTTTAAAATTCTATCTTCCTTCCACTACCATTCACAATTGGTTTTTAGTCTCACACTTACTTTAGAATGATTACTGGCCTTTTCTTTTTTTTGGAAGGATACTCAAAAATTATAAGTATTTGGAATTCCATTCTATTCCAAAAGTTGTAATAAGGTCAATTTTACTGTAGCAAAAAGCAAAATTTAAAAAGTAGGAAATAAGGGGGGAAAGAAAGGGGAAAATGAAGGGAGCAGGGGAAAAAGGAATAAAGAAAGGACAAAATGCATATTTTGAGATAACATGAGAGAAAGGGACCATGTTTTTAAAAGAGAAGGAGAAAAACAACTGTCCTTTTAGAATGCCTTATATTTACTATTATTTTTTATCAGATCTATTTATTTTCTACATCGTTGTTAATTTTTGACTAGTATTTGATTTTTCTCCTTAGGTATAGTACTGTAGTTCTCTACCACCATAGCACCCATGACCAATCACCATAGTCCCTTGGTTCTTCCCACCTCTATTTTGACCTCTCTTCCTCCCCTCACCTGCAGGATACCTCGGATCTGGCAAGTTTTGTCTTTCCTGATCCTTTATTCAGTTTCTCTATATTCCACATGTAAGTGAAACCATCAGTATTTATCTTTTTCCTTCTGACTTATTTTACTTAGCATAATCCCTTCCATCTATCCAAAGAATACAAAAACAATAATTCAAAAGGAAATCTGCACTCCTGTGTTTATTACAGCACTATTTACAATTGCTAAGATACGGAAACAACCCAAATGCCCCAAAACAGATGAATGGATCAAGAAAATGTGATATATACACACAATAGACCACTACTCAGTGGAAAAAAAAAAAAAGAATACTCAATGTAAGTTTTTGGAATAGGGTAGAATCCAAATACTGTTATAACTGATTATCCTGAAAAACAAATTTGAGTCTAATTTTAATTATACATGGGACATTATTCAATGTAGACAGGAAATCTTGGGAGATGATCCAACTAGAATCCAGAGTTGTTTATTGAGAGTGCCAAAATCAAAAGCAGAATAAACAAAGAAAATCATTAATAAAAAGAACGCATTTTACCTGTATTCAGTAATATGTACTAGCTACATTAAATGATGTCAAGCTTTCTTTCAATGTGTTGATTTTTCCAATTTGTTGCTAAGTATGTGGACTTCAGTAACCTGAAAGTAATTGAACTCTTTAGTAAAAGAACTCAAGATAACCCAGAGTAGTACTGTTCTCAGATCTCTCCTTTGGCCAACTAGCAAAGAAGTTTTCCTGGACTTTCAATAAGTTATATCAGTTCTCTAGCTAGTCTAAGCAGCAGTCAGCATCCATATGTATATTTAAAATAAGAAATATATCATTAGTATTTTTAAGTTAACTTTGACAGACATTTAAATGTACACATTCATGGGGGGGGGGAAGGAAACAGGACCAAAGTAAGACTTACTTTTTTTTTTAATTTAAATAATAAATTTTATTTTTATATTCCCCCATACAATTGCAAACGCCCCATTCTGACCCCAATCCCTCCCCTCCCGCCCCTCACCCCCCAAAAAGTGTCTTACTTTTTAGTGTTCATATTCTAAATAATTGTAAGACTTCATCAAAAATAAAGGCTTTGACTAAGTAATTAGTCTGCTACAAAAAAAGGGAGAAAGGAATGTAGAGATAATGGTAATAATAACATAAAAACATAACATTTATAGCACTGCTATAAGCACTTTAGATATGCTAACTCATTTTAATCTTCATGGCAATCTTAAGAGGCAAACACTGTTATTATTCCTCTTTAATAAATGAGGAAACTGAGGCACAGAACCATTTCATGGCTTGCTCAAGAGCCTCCAAGGAGTTAAAAGTCTTGAAAGTCTGGCTCAAAAGTCCATACTCCTAACTTCTACGCCATAGACCTAAATGGAAAGGTTGCTGAATGGAAAGAAGTTAAGACAATAAGCTTGAAATTAAGTTTTATTTTAACTGAGGTTTTACCTTATAGGGAAAAAACATATTTTGCAGGCAGATTAAAAATGCTGTACTTAATAAACACAATATAAATTTTAATGGGTACTTGGTAGAAAATAACAAGTGGAATTATAACATTACAAATGAACTTTAAAAACCAGAGCTTATTTTTAGTGCAGCTCATGAGCCCACAGTGCCATCCAGTGATAATATAAGGTAAATCACATATGCACTCTCTTCAGCAAGTTATTGTAATCTTTCTATAACTAGACTATTCACATAAAAAAGAAAGATAACAGTAACAACCTATCTTTTATTTTACTATAACTTTTGTTATCCTTACTTTAAAATTTTGTACCACCATTTCTAAATGAAACATGACTGACAAGACCAACCAAAACTATTAACTTGAGTAAGAAATGTTGATAATTCAGTAGCGAATGTCACTTTTTCCAACAAACTATTTATTAACATAATATTGTCACCAATGTAGGGTAATTCAGTGCTACCTAAATCTTCATTTAGAGGATTATGATGTTCAACAACAATTAATAAGAAAGTCTCAAACAACTGCTCCAAACAGCAAAGCTAATTCTGAGTAGATCCCCAGTCAGCTGTACCTGCACCAAGGAACTTCCAAAAGGAAACTGACACAGCAATTAATCACACAGTAGAGGAGGGACATAGGAGTATAGGAAAAGGAGCTGGGCAAGCATCAAACAAGGCAAAATTTATCTATAGACCTAAGTAGAAAGGTGATCACTTTTTAAAAATTCTCATATAGGGAATGTACATTATGACTTAACTAAATTCTAAAGACTAGTCCTTATGCAAAACCATGATATTACAGTTAATTATATCACTAAGACAAAAAATCATTCATGTTCTTGGAAGGAAATCAAGACATGTTCATTAGTGGGTTCTTTTAATACAATTTTTTTTTAAATACCCACCAAACATTTAATAGTAGTTATTGTTAACAAATGGAATCACAAAAAAAAATTGCATATTTTTGGCATTTATTTACAAACATGTATTTCTTTTGTCAAAATTATATAAGAAGAGATGGTGGCAACACTGTAGACTCACAAAATGCTGGAGTTGTCTCTTTACCCACAGGCATAGCATATCTATACCTGTATTGGAGAAACTGCATTTAACAGTACAAAACACAACAAAGCAAAAACAGACAATTATAAACCAGAGATATACTGCAGGGGAGGAGGAGGGTGAGGGATCGGAGGCGGGCGGGGAGGAGCATAGAGGACTTTGGTGATGTTGCACGGGTGCCTTGGAAAGGAAATTCTATGGGGATTTAATCTGAGGGGGTGGGGGAAGCAAATATTGTCTAAAAAAATGTAAAAAATGGTAAATGTTAGGCTTCCACAGTGGCACAGCAGTTGCGTGCTGGGTTGCGAAGTTGCCCCCAGCCTCTGCAGCACCGGTTTGATCCCCGGCCACCCAGCAAGGGTCCCACGTGGCACGTAGACCTCTCCTGCTGCTGACTGCTCCCTTCAGCAGTGTACTTCATCGGTCTGCCTGTTCTGTTCCCTGCTCTGTCTCTGGTGAATCTTCTCACCCTCCCGTGCATTTGGCCTGTACCCCGGTTCTTGTATAAATAAATAAGTCTTAAAAAATAATAATAATAAAATAAAAGTGAGGACTCACAAAATAGGCATCCCCAAAGTGAGGAGAGACAGAAACCATTAGAAAGGGTAGTTCAGTCTAACGCGCAGTCCTGCTGGGAACTATCAGGACGCTGTGAGAAAAACCTGCCCCTCCCCGGCCCGAATCCCTCTGGCTTCCCAAGAACCTCACTAGTCTACTGTATCACAGCAAGTGCATCTCTCAGGCAGAATTCTTCAGGGAACCAAAGGCAGGAGCAACTAAGGTTGCTTTGGACCAGCTTCAGCAGTCGTGAAAAATTACCAATAATTCTTTGGCTGGGCTAGACAGGCTTCTGGACAGCCTATCTACTTCAAAGACTGTGACTTCCTACAGTGCGTGCATGTAGCTCAAACCCACAGATCCTGTTCACTTTGCTCTTGCCTGAACTGCAAGGAAAAAGCTCTGAATGCAAAAACTGCTAAAATTAGAACTAGATAGTAGCTGAAAGGTAAGATATAGTCTGAATCTTGTAGAATACCACCAGTGGAGTCTGCCTTGAACTGATGTTAACTGAACATCCCTCCCTAAGCCAAAGCAGCTGCAACACCCACAGGGACTTATGCATTCTACACCAACCACCTCCTTCCCTCCCACCTTCCCAGCTCCCACCCTATAGGCTAGGTTCCTATATTATTTAGTCTTTATTTTAAAGATTTATTAATTTATGCATACAAGAGCTGGGGTACAGGCCAGAGATGTGGGAGTGGGGAGCAGAACAGGAAGATTGACGGAAATACACTGCTGAGGGGAGCAGCGGACAAGTCAGGAGAGGTCTGCTGCACCATGTGGGTAGCTCCCTGGCCAGCCAGGTATTGAACTCATGCTGCAGTGGCTGTGAACTGCTTCATTGGTTGTATCTTAACCCCTTGTGCCACCAGGGAGGCCCCTGTATAGTCCTTTTTTTTTTTTTGAGGTAAAATTGGCTTATACATATGTATATAATGCAAAGGTATAGATTCAGACCACACCCATCACGAGGGTACCTATAATCCTCCATCATAGGAACATCCTGCACCCCTTTGCTCACCACCTCCCTCAGTTCTACATTACTATTTCAAAGGTTTATTTGGGTTTGAATTTGTCTGTTGCTTTGTAGTCTTTCTCTATTTTCCACATGTGAGTGAAACCTGATATTTGTCTTTCTTCATCTGACTTATTTCACTAAGCATCATCCCCTTCAGTTCCATCCACACTGTTGCAAACACAAACATTTCATCTTAGTTATTGATTTATATATTCTTTTGTGTATATATACCACATCTTATTTGTCCATTCATCTACTATTGGAAACAGATTGTTCCCAAGCTTGGTTATTATAGTGTTGCAATGAAAATAAGCATGAATATATCTCTTTGAATTAGTTTTTGCATTCTTTAGGTAGATAACTGTAAATATAATTGCTAGATCATATGGTATATCTATTTTTACTCTTTTGAGAAACCTCCTTACTATTTCCATAGGGGCTGGAACAGTGTACATTCCCATAGAGTCTTACAAAGTTTCCTTTTTCAACAACTCTAACAATTGTTTCTGGTCTATTTGATATAGGTCCTTCTCACAGGGGTAAGGGGATTTCTCATAGCAGTTTTTATTTGCATTTCCCTGATGATAAGTGATGATGAGCATCTTTTCTGTTGGTCATGTGTATACCTTCACTGGCGAAGATTCTATTTAGCACTTCTACCCAATTTTTGTTATTCGCTTTCTTTATGTTCATTTATTAGTTTTGTACATAATGGATATGTGAGATGTATGATGTGCAAATAATTTCTCCCATTAATAGGCACCTTTCCATTTTTATAGTCATTTTGTTCACTCTGAGGAAACTTTATTACTTCCATTCCCCCGCTATTAGAATAGAGTCCCAAAAGATATCCATGTTGTGGAAGGTTTTGCCCACGTTTCTTCTATGTAGGCTATGGTTTCTGGTCTCACATCCAAGCCTTTAATACATTTTTGAGTCATTCTTTGTATATGCTGTGAGATAACATCCATTTTTTCCCAGAACTATTTCTTGACAAGACTTTGCTCCTACAAGGTATACTCTTAACTCCTTTGTTGTAGATTAACTGTCCACATAAGTGCAGGTTTATTTCTGGACTTTAGGTTCTCAATTCTATTCCATTGGTCTGTGTGCCTATTTTTATTCCTGTACCATACATTTTGATTACTATAGCTTTGTAGTATAGTTTGAAGTCCAGGACTGTAATATCTCCATTCTTTCTATTTATCAGAACTGCATTGGCTGTTGGAGCTTTTTGTGGTTCCATATAAATTTCAGTATTGCTTGTTCTATTTCTTTTTTAAAAAATATTTACTTATCTATGCATACAAGAACTGGGGTGTATGTCAGACATGTGGTGAGGTGGGAGGATTCACCACAGTCAGGGTGGGGAGCAGAACAGGCAGATCTACTGAAATACACTACTGAGGGGAACAGTGGGAGAGACAGGAGAGGTCTGCTGCACCATGTGGGTTAGCTCCCTAGGCAGGGATTGAACTTGGTGCTGCAGTGGCAGGCAGTAGCTTGTGCTGTATCTTTAACACCTGTGCCATCAGGGAGGCCCCTGTTTGTTCTATTTCTTTAAAGAATGCCACGGGACAGACACAGCACCCCAAAGCTGTTGAGGTGTACCCTACCATTCCTGCTCTGTTCCCTGTCCCACGGGGTGGGGGGAGGCGAAAAACAGCCCCCCAAGGACAATAGGAGAGATCTCTGGCGCCACCTAGCGACCAGGAAAAAAAAGTCACTAACACCCCATAGAACAGGAAATTTCTTAAGACTGCTTGAAAAGGGCAGAAGGCTTCTGGAGGACCCAGTGGCCAGCCGGGAAGTTATTCCACGCCAGGCCCCTTCCGACCAGCAGTCTGAGCCCACAGAGGGAGCAGGCACCCACGTCCGGGGCAGACCGGGTGCGCAGAAGAGTGTGCCTGAAACCGGAGGCGCAGGGACTGCATCCCGCTTCGCCATTTGAGAACAGGGACATTTCTTCAGTAAAAACTGCCTAAAACCAGCAGAAAGCTCCCCCAGAAGACAGAGATGGCTCCTGGAAGAGCCAGAGGGGAGCAGAGAAGTTCACCCAAGATGCCAGTCAGTCCGAGCAACACAGTGTCCCAACACATACGACAAATTAGAAAACAGACAGTAGGGAGTAGAAGAACCACACGCAACCTAACAACTCCTCAGGAAAGAAGCACACCACAAAAAGAAAACCACTCCCCAGATTGCAACGACAGCAACTTGGAAGAACTTCTGAGCCTTCCAGAAAGAGAATTTAAAATTGCCATGATTAAAAAAGTGATAGATCAGAAGAAGGAAATTGAGTCCCTAAAGAGGGAAAACAATGGTCAGAAGAATGAAATTGAGTCCCTAAAGAGGGAAGTAAAAGAAATGCAGGAGATCAAAGAATTAATGGAGGAACTAAAGAACTCCGGGAAAAGCAAGGAAAGCAGAATAGATGAAATGGAAGAACGAATAAGTTCTCTTGAAGACACAGAAATAAAAAGAATCAAAACAGAAAAGGAAAGAGAAGTACGAAGGAAAAAGAATGAAGAAAGACTTCGGGAACTATCTGACTCCATGAGGAAAGGAAATATAAGAGTTATAGGAATTCCAGAAGGAGAGGAGAGAGATGTAGGAACAGAGAAAATATTCCAGGAGATAATTGAAGAGAACTTCCCAAATGCGAAGAAGGAGCTGAAAATTGATATACAAGAAGCAAGAAGAACACCAAACTTCCACGACGAAAGGAAAAATACAGCAAGACACATAATAGTAAAGCTCCCAAGAATCCAGGACAAGGAAAAAATAATGAAGCTGACAAGAGGGAAGAAACAGATAACATTCAAAGGAAAACCAATCAGGCTGACATCAGACTTCTCTGAAGAAACACTACGGGCAAGGAGAGAGTGGAGGGACATAGTCAACAGACTCCAAGAAAACAGATGCCAACCAAGAATACTCTATCCCGCAAAGCTCTCTTTCCTCCATGAAGAAAGAATATGGACCTTCCCAGACAAAGAGAAACTCCGGAATTTCATTACGAATAAACCCCCACTCCAAAAAATACTACAAGGAATCCTAAAGCCAGAACCTCAGAGGGACGAATAACAACGAAAGAAGACCAAAAAAAAAAAAAAGTTATTAAAAGAATAAATAAAATCAAAGGAAAGACAAACATAATGGCAAATACAGATGCTAACATATCAATATTAACTCTAAATGTAAATGGACTAAACTCTTCAATAAAAAGACACAGAGTTGCAGCCTTGATAAAGAAACAAAACCCAACCTTTTGCTGTCTCCAGGAAACACATTTAGCTACAAAAGATAAAAATAGGCTCAAAGTCAAAGGATGGAAAACAATCCTACAAGCAAATGGGCCAAAAAAGAAAGCAGGAACAGCTATACTTATATCAGATAAAACAGACTTCAAACTCAAAAAGATAAAAAGAGACCCCAATGGTCACTACATTATGATTAAGGGGACAATACTTCAAGAAGAAATAACACTCATTAACATATACTCACCAAACGAAAGAGCACCAAAATATATCAGACAACTGTTGTCCTCTCTGAAAACAGACATCAGAGAAAACACATACGTAGTGGGAGACTTCAACACACCACTATCAACAATGGATAGATCAACAAGACAAAAAATAAGTAAAGAAACTAAAGCTCTAAATAAGGACCTAGAGCATTTGGGCTTAACAGACATCTATAGAACACTAAACCCAAAAAAAACGGAGTACACATTTTTCTCAAGCGCACACGGATCATTCTCCAGGATCGATCACATACTGGGGCACAAGACAAACATCAACAGATACACCAAGATTGAAATCATACCAACCATCTTTTCTGACCACGAAGGCATCAAACTAGAAATAAATCATAAAAAGAAGGCAAGGAACTACCCTACCTCATGGAGATTAAAAGCCACACTACTGGAAGACCACTGGACTAACGAGGAGATCAAAGAAGAAATTAAAAAATTCTTTGAATTGAATGACAAGGAGGATACCAATATCCTAAATGTATGGGATGCAGCAAAAGCAGTAATAAGAGGAAAATATATAGCAATAGAAGCTCACATCAAAAAACAAGAAAGAACTCAAAGAAACAACATAATCTCGAAGCTCAAAGATCTAGAAAAAGAACAACAAAAAAAACCCAAAACCAGTAGAAGAAAAGAAATAATAAAAACCAAAGCAGAAATAAATGAAATTGAAACTAAAAAAACAATCCAAAAGATCAATGAAACCAAGAGCTGGTTCTTTGAAAAAATAAATAAAATAGACAAACCCCTAGCCAGGCTCACAAAGGAAAAAAGGAAGAAAGCACAAATACACAGGATCATAAATGAAAGAGGAGAAATCACAACGGACACAGCAGAAATCAAAAGAATAATCAGTAACTACTATGAACAGTTATATGGAAACAAGTTCAACAATCTAGAGGAGATGGACAAATTCCTACAACTCTACAATCACCCAAAGCTAGATAAAGAAGAAATAGAACACCTAAACAGACCAATTACAAGCAGCAAAATTGAAATGGTAATCAAAAACCTCCCCAAAAACAAAAGCCCAGGACCTGATGGATTTACAAATGAATTCTACCAAACATTCAGAGACGAATTAGTGCCTATCCTTCACAAACTCTTCCAAAAATTTGAGAAGGAAGGGACAATACCAAACACGTTCTATGAAGCCAATATTACACTAATACCAAAACCAAATAAGGACAACACAAAAAAGGAAAACTATAGGCCAATCTCCCTAATGAACACTGATGCAAAAATCCTCAATAAAATTTTAGCTATCAGAATCCAACAATGTATCCATAAGATAATTCACCACGACCAAGTTGGATTCATTCCAGGGGCACAAGGATTGTTTAACATCCGAAAATCAATCAACGTTATCCAACACATCAACAAAAAGAAATAAAAAACCATATGATAATATCAATAGATGCTGAGAAAGCTTTCGACAAAGTGCAACACCCATTCATGATAAAAGCCCTTGAAATTCTTGGGATACAAGGAACATACCTCAACATCATAAAGGCCATCTATGACAAGCCAACAGCCAGTATCATTCTCAATGGTGAAAAGCTGAAAGCAATTCCATTAAGATCTGGAACAAGACAAGGATGTCCACTCTCACCACTGCTTTTCAATATAATACTGGAAGTCCTAGCCAGGGCAATAAGACAAGAGAAAGACATCCAAGGAATCCAAATAGGAAAAGAAGAAGTCAAACTATCACTATTTGCAGATGATATGATAATATACATAGAGAACCCCAAAATCTCCACAGAAAAACTAATTCAACTCATCAATCAATTCAGTAAAGTGGCAGGATACAAAATCAACATGCAAAAGTCAGTAGCCTTCCTATACACAAAGAATAAATCTGAAGAAGAAGAAATCAAAAAAACCACCCCTTTTATTATCGAAACAAACAAAATCAAATATTTGGGAATAAATCTAACAAAAGAGGTAAAGGACCTATACAAAGAAAACTATAAAACACTGTTAAAAGAAATAGAAGAAGACACAAAGAAATGGAAAGACATCCCCTGCTCATGGATTGGAAGAATAAACATTATTAAAATGGCCATCCTACCAAAAGCAATCTACAGATTCAATGCTATTCCAATCAAAATCTCAATGGCATTCTTCAAAGAAATAGAACAATTATTGATGAAATTCATATGGAATCACCAAAAACCCCAAATAGCCAAAGCTCTCCTGAAAAAAAAAGAAGGAAATGGAGGCATCACACTCCCAGACTTCAAACTATACTACAAAGCCATAATCATCAAAACTGCATGGTATTGGAACAAGAACAGACATACAGACCAATGGAATCGAATAGAAAATCCAGAAATAAACCCACAGATTTATGGTCAACTAACCTTTGACAAAGGAGCAAAGACTATGCATTGGAGCAAAGAAAGTTTGTTCAATAAATGGTGCTGGGAAAACTGGGTCGCTACATGCAAAAGAATGAAGCTTGACCACTACCTCACACCATACACAAAAATCAACTCAAAATGGATTAAAGAACTAGACATAAGACCTGAAACCATAAAATACATAGAAGGAAATATAGGCGAAACACTACGGGATTTGCACATCAAAGACATCTTTACAGACACATCACCCAAAGCAGTGATAGTGAAGACAAAGATAAACAGCTGGGACTACATCAAATTAAAGAGCTTCTGCACAGCAAAAGAGACAATAACAAAAACAAAGAGAAACCCCAACAACTGGGAGAACATTTTTGCACCCAACACTAATGATAAAGGACTGATCACAAAAATCTGCAAAGAGCTGATGAGACTCAGCAACAACAAAGAAAATAATCCAGTCAGAAAATGGGCAGAAGAGCTAAAAAGAAACTTCTCTGAAGAGGAAATGCAAATGGCCAACAGACATATGAAAAAATGTTCAACATCACTTGTAATCAGGGAAATGCGAATCAAAACTACCATGAGAAACCATCTCACACCAGTGAGAATGGCACATATTAAAAAAACTAGCAACAACAAATGTTGACGAGGGTGTGGAGAAAAAGGAACTCTTCTGCACTGTTGGTGGGAGTGCAAACTGGTCCAACCACTATGGAGAGCTGTGTGGAGATTTCTGGACCTACTAAACATAGAGCTTCCATATGATCCAGCAATTCCACTCCTAGGTATTTACCCAAAGGACACAGAAACATCAATTCCAAAGGGCACCTGCACCCCTATGTTTATAGCAGCTCTATTTACAATAGCTAAGCTTTGGAAACAACCCAAATGCCCAAAAATAGATGACTGGATCAAGAAGATGTGGTCCATATACACCATGGAATATTACTCAGCATTCAATAAAGATAAACACATGCAATTTGCAGCAACATGGATGGCGCTGGAAGGGATCATGCTCAGCGAAATAAGCCAAAAAGAAAAAGAAAAATACCGGATGGTCTCACTCATAGCAGGAATCTAGAAAACTTAAATAAGGGACCAGGAAAATGAATATAAGAAAGTGAAAATCAAAATCAACAAAAAACTATGAACCAGAGACACTTTTTGGGGGGTGGGGGGCGGGAGGGGAAGGATTGGGGTCAGAATGGGGCATTTGCAATTGTATGGGGGAATATAAAAATAAAATTTAATATTTAAAAAAAATAAAAATAAAGAATGCCACGGGAGACTCAGTAGGGATTACATTAAATCTATATATTGCTTTGGGTAAAATGGTCATTTTAACAAGGATAATTCTTCCAATCCATGAGAAGGGACTACTTTTCCATTTCTTTGTGTCTTCTATAGCTTTCTCTTCTTCTTCTATTTCTTTTAAACTTTTTTTTTTAATAGAGGCATGTTTTATTTATTTATTTGTTTGTTTGTTTGTTCTGTTTTATACATGCACTGGGTACAGTCAGAAGCGCGGGATGGTGAGAGAATTCCCAGAGCCAGAGCGGGGAGCAGAGCAGGCAGAAGGACCGAAGTACACTGCTGAGGGGAGCAGTGGGCAGCAGGAGAGGTCTTCGAGCCATGAGGGACCCTCCTCTGGTGGCCGGGGAGCAGCCGGGGATCGAACCGGTGCCGCAGAGGCCGCAGTCAGCATCGCAACCCAGTGCTCAACCGCTGCGCCACCCGGGAGGCCCTTCTTCTATTTCTTTTAATAATGTCTTATTGTTTGCATTACACAGGTCCTTCACCACTTTTGTTAAGCTTATTCCTAGGTAGAAAATTCTCTTTGATATAGTAGTAAATGGAATTGTTTTCTTAATCTCTTTCTCTTCTAATCTGTTGTTTGCATATAGGACAACTGATTTTTGTAAATTGATGTAATAGCTTCCTATTTTACTGTACTGATTTACTATTTAATAGTTTCTTGTGGAGATTTAGAAGGTTCTATGTATATTATCCTGTCATCTACAAATTGGTGATAGTTTTATTTCTTTTACAATTGGAGTTACTTTTTTTATCTTTCTCTTGCCTTGTTGTTCTACACAGAACTTCCAGTGATATGTTGAACAGACTCTTCATGACAATGAGAACTCAGTCAATGTAAAGTCTCAGACTTGTTCACCTGTATCCTCAATGCCATACCACTCTGCCAGACATGAGGCTGCAACAGGTAAAAATGGCAACCTGGACATGATTATATATCTAGGCTAGTCTGTTGTTTCTTAAGTCCCAGGATGATAAGCAATGAGTTACAATCTAAGAAATAATTGGATATGATACAAACTCCAGAGAAAGTGGCAGATAATATCTTGGAGTTCAAAGTTCTAGGGTCTAAAGAAAGATCCAACCTGGGCTATACCAAGAATACCAGCAGCAAAAACACCTGTACATGCTGTGATGACTTCAGGAGGAAAGCACTTTATTTTCTGTTTTCTAAAAATGGGAGAGTAAACCCCTTTTGAGTGATATCTGAAGAGAAAAGTTACAGTCATGATTTGGTTTTGTTTTTTTTTTTCAATACATGGGAGACCTATGCTGATGCATAATTAGAAGAAACTGTTGCTTCTGGGATTTTATGGTCATAGCTCACATCCTTGTTAGACATATTTGGTCCTCTACATAAAGGGTATAGACAAGTATTCACAACCACACATACCATAAATCACCAATCCTAGTAAAGCTGGGTTGATTCTTGTTTACTGATTTTGTAAAGTCCTGTCAATTTTTCCAATTTCTATAAGTGAATGCCTACCTACCCATTGAGTGGTCCAAAGACTGTAAGGTTATCAATGTCAAGGTGCATGGTAATTAGCAAGATAACAAAACTTGACTATAACTATATAGAGAGAAATATATTAAAAAAAAAATTGTGGATAACACAAATGCCTGTTCTACATGATACATGTTGATTCTCATCAGCTCTTTGTAGATTTTTGTGATCAGCCCTTTATAATTAGTGTTGTGTGCAAAAAATTTCTCGCAATCAGTGGGTTTCTCTTCGTTTTGGTTATTGTCTCTTTTGCTGTACAAAAGCTCTTTAATTTGATGTCATCCCAGCTATTTATCTTTGCCTTCACTATCACTGCTTTAGGTGATGTGTCTGTAAAGATGTCTTCAGGTGCATGTCATGTAGTGTTTCACCTATATTTCCTTCTATATATTTTATAGTTTCAGGTCTGATGTCTAGTGCTTTAATCCATTTTGAGCTGGTTTTTGTGCATGGTGTGAGGTAGTAGTCAAATTTCTTTCTTTTGCATGTAGTGACCCGGTTTTCCCAGCACTATTTATTGAACAAACTTTCTTTGCTCCAGTGCATATTCTTTGCTCCTTTGTCAAAGATTAGTTGACCATAAGTCTGTGGGTTTATTTCTGGATTTTCTATTCAGTTCCAGTGGGCCGTGTGTCTGTTCTTGTTCCAAAACCATGTAATTTTGATTATTATGGCTTTGTAGTATAGTTTGAAATCTGGGAGAGTGATGCTTCCATTCCCTTCTTTTTTTTATTCAGGAGAGCCTTGGCTATTCAGGGTTTTTGGTGGCTCCATATGAATTTCATCAATATTTCTTCTATTTCTTTGAAGAATGTCATTGAAATTTTTATTGGAATAGCACTAAATCTGTAAATTGCTTTTGTTAGGATGGCCATTTTGATAATGTTAATTCTTCCATCCATGAGCAGGGGATGGCTTTCCATTTCTTTGTGTCTTCTTCAATTTCTTTTAATAGTGTATTATAGTGTCCTTTGTATAGGTCCTTTACCTCTTTTGTTAGGTTTATTCCCAAATATTTGATTTTTTTTTGTTTCAATAATAAAAGGGATTTTTTTTTATTTCTTCTTCTTCAGACTTATTGTTTGTGTATAGGAAGGCTACTGATTTTTGGGTGTTGATTTTGTATTCTGCCACTTTACTAAACTGATTAGTTCAATTAGTTTTTCTGTGGAGTTTTTGGGGTTCTTGATGTATATTATCATATCATCCGTGAATAGTGATAGTTTGACTTCTTCCTTGCCTATTTGGATTCCTTGTATGTCTTTCTCTTGCCTTATTGCTCTGGCTAGGTTTTCCAGTATTATATTGAAAAGCAATGGTGAGAGTGGACATCCTTGTCTTGTTTCAGATCTTAATAGAAATGCTTTCAACTTTTCACCATTGAGAATGATATTGGCTATGGGCTGTTATATATGGCCTTTATGATGTTGAGGTATGTTCTTTGTATCCCAAGAATTTCAAGGACCTTTATCATAAATGGATGCTGTACTTTGTCAAAAGCTTTCTCAGCATCTATTGATATTATGTTATGTTTTTTATATTTCTTTCTGTTGATGTGTTGGATTACATTGATTGATTTTTGGATGTTGAACCATCCTTGTGTCCCTGGAATAAATCCTACTTGGTCGTGGTGAATTATCTTATGGATACATTGTTGGATTCTTATAGCTAAAATTTTATTTAGGATTTTTGCATCAGTGTTCATTAGAGACATTGGTATGTAGTTTTCTTCTTTTGTGTTGTCCTTGTTCAGTTTTGGTATTAGCATAATGTTGGCTTCATAGAACATCTATGGTATTATCCCTTCCTTCTCAATTTTTTGAAAGAGTTTGTGAAGGATACGCACTAATTTGTTTCTGAATGTTTGGTAGAATTCATTTATAAATCCATCAGGTCCTGGGCTTTTGTTTTTGGGGAGGGTTTTGATGACCATTTCAATTTCTATACATGTAATTGTTCTGTTTTGGTGTTCTATTTCTTCTTTATCTAGCTTTGGGTGATTGTAGAGTTGCAGGAATTTATCCATCTCTTCTTGATTATTGAGCTTGTTTGCAAATAATTGTTCATAGTAGTTTCTGATTATTCTTTTGATTTCTGCTGTGTCTGTTGTGATTTCTCTTCTTTCATTTATGATTCTATTTATTTGTGCTTTCTCCCATTTTTTCTTTGTGAGCCTGGCTAAGGATTTGTCAATTTTAGTTATTTTTTCAAAGAACCAACTTTTGGTTTCATTGCTCTTTTGGATTGTTTTTTTAGTTTTGATTTCATTTATTTTTGCTTTTATTTTTATTATTTCTTTACTTTTACTGGTTTTAGAGATTTTTTGTTGTTCTTTTATTAGTCCTTTCATGTGAGATTAGGTTGTTTCTTTGAGTTCTTTCTTGTTTCTCTTTTTTTAAAAAATATTTATTTTATTTATTTTTATACAAGAAACGGGGTAGAGGCTAGATGCACAGGAAGGTGAGAGGATTCACTAGAGACAGAGCAGGGAGCAGAACAGGCAAACTGACAAAAATACATTGCTGAGGGGAGCAGCGGGCGCAACAGGAGAGGTCTGCTGTGCCATGTGGGACACTCGCCAGCCAGCAGGGATCTAACCGGCGCTGCAGAGGCTAGGGACAGCTTCATAGTGCAGCGCTCAATTGCCTGTGTGGTGCTCAACAAGAAAGTGAGGCCCTCTTTCTTGTTTCTTGATGTGAGCCTGTATTGCTATATATTTTCCTTTTATTGCTGCTTTCACTGAAGTCCACACACTTAGGATATTGATGTCCTCCTTGTCATTCAAATTAAAGTGTTTTTTAATTTCTTCTTTGATCTCCTCATTAGTCCAGTGGACATCCAGTAGTGTGGGTTTCAATCTCCATGAGGTAGGAGAGCTCCTTGCCTTCTTTTTATGGCTTATTTCTAGTTTGATGCCTTCATGGTCAGAGAAGATGGTTGGTATGATTTCAATCTTGGTGTACCTGTTGATGTCTGTCTTGTGTCCCAGTATGTGATTGATCCTGGAGAATGATCCGTGTGTGACTGAGAAAAAGGTGTACTCAGATTTTGGGGGGGTTAGTGTTCTATAGATGTTTGTTATGCCTACGAGATCTAGATCCTTATTTAGAGCTTTAGTGCCCTTACTTATTTTTTGTCTTGTTGATCTATCCATTGCTGATAGTGGTATGTTGAAGTCTCCTACTACATATGTGTTTTCTCTGATGTCTGTTTTCAGAGATGATAATAGTTATCTGATATATTTTGGTGCTCCTTCATTTGGTGACTATATGTTAACGATTGTTATTTCTTCTTGAAGTATAGTCCCCTTGATCATAATGTAGTGACCGTCTGGGTGTCTTTTTACCTTTTTGAGTTTGACGTCTGTTTTATCTGATATAAGTATAGCTGTTCCTGCCTTCTTTTTTGGTCCATTTGCTTGTAGGATTGTTTCCCATCCTTTTACTTTCAGTCTATTTTTATCTTTTGCAGTTAAGTGAGTTTCCTGTAGACCGCAAAAGGTTGAGTTTTATTTCTTAATCCAGCCTGTGACTCTGTGTCTTTTTATTGAAGAGTTTAGTCCATATACATTTAGAGTAAATATTGATATGATACCATCTATATTTGCCATTGTGTTTGTCTTTTCTCTGGTTTTATTTATTCATTCTTTTAATGACTCTTTTTTTTTTTTTTGGTCTTGTTTTGTTCTTATTCATCCCTCTGTTGGTTCTGGCTTTAGGACTCCTTGTAGTATCTTTTGGAATGGGAGTTTAGTCATAATGAAATTCTGGAGTTTCTGTTTGTCTGGGAAGGTCCTTATTCTTATTCTTTCTTTTTTTTTTTTTTTTAATAGAGGCATGTTTATTTATTTGTTTGTTTGTTTGGTTGGTTTGTTTATACATGCACTGGGTATAGTCAGAAGCGCGGGAGGGTGAGAGAATTCACCAGAGCCAGAGTGGGAAGCAGAGCAGGCAGAAGGACCGAAGTACACTGCTGAGGGGAGCAGCGGGCGGCAGGAGAGGTCTGCGTGCCATGTGGGACCCTCCTCCTGTGGCCGGGGAACAGTCGGGGATTGAACTGGTGCCGCAGAGGCCGCGGGCAGCTTCCCAACCCAGTGCTCAACCGCTGTGCCACCCGGGAGGTCCCTTATTCTTTCTTCTTAGAGGAAGGAAAGCTTTGTGGGATAGAGTATTCTTGGTTGGCATTTGTTGTCTTGGGGTCTGTTGATTATGTCCCTCCACTCTCTTTGCCCATAGTGTTTCTTTGGAGAAGTCTGAGTTCAGCCTGATTGGTTTTCCTTTGTATGTTATGTTTCTTCCCTCTTGCCATCTTCATTATTTTTCCTTGTCTTGGATTCTTGGGAGGTTTAGTATTATGTGTCTTGCTGTATTTTTCCTTTCATCATGGAAGTTTGGTGTTCTTCTTGCTTCTTGTATGTCTATTTTCAGCTCCTTCTTCATGTTTGGGAAGTTCTCTTCAATTGTTTCCTTGAATATTTTCTCTGTTCCTATGTCTCTTTCCTCTCCTTCTGGGATTCTATAACTCTTATATTTCCTCTCCTCATGGAGTCAGATAGTTACCAAAGTCTTTCGTCATTGTCTTTCCTTCATACTTCACTTTCTTTTTCTTTTTACTTTGGTTCTTTTTACTTCTATGTCTCTGAGAATACTTATTCATTCTTCCATTTCATCTATTCTGTTTTCACTACTTTTCCCAGAGTTCTTAAGCTCCTCCATTAATCCTTGGATCTCCTGCATTTCATTCACTTTCCTCTTTAGGGACACAATTTCATTCTTCTGATTGTTGATTATCTTTCCCATGATATTTTTTACTTCTTTCAGTTTTTTAATCATGGCAATTTTAAATTCTCTTTCTGTCAGGCTCATAAGTTCTTCCAAGTCACTGTTGTTGCATGTTAGTGAGAGTGAAAACACCCTAGTCCCTAATGTTCTTCCCTTCCCTGTTTTTATTGTTTTAAATATTTATTTATTTATGTATACAAGAGCTGGGGTGTAGGCCAGAGGTGCAGGGACTGAGAGAATTCACCAGAGACAGAGTGGGGAACAGAACAAGTGGATTGGCTGAAATACACTGCTGAGGGGAGCAGTGGGCAAGACAAGAGAAGTCTGCTGTGCCACGTGGGTCACCTCCCTGGCAGTGGATCGAACTCAGTGCTGCAGTAGCTGCAGATAGCTTCAGAGTGCTGACACTTAACCCCTTCCCTTGCACCACCAGGGAGGCCCTTCCCATCTCTGTTTTGATCTCACTCCCTACCCTCCTCTGCAGAATGTCTCTGTTAATTTTGTTTTTTTAATTTATTTTTTTTCCTGATCCCTTATTTGGTACCCCTATATTCCGCCTATAAGTTAAAATATCCGATATTTTTCTTTTTCCTTCTGGCTTATTTCACTGAGAATAATCCCTTCCAGCTCCATCCAAGTTGCTGCAAATGGCATGAGTTTATCTTTTTTGATTTCTGAGTAGTATTCTATTGTGTATATATACCACATCTTCTTGATATACTCATCTATTTTTGGGCATTTGGGTTGTGTTCGTTGGGTAGATTCCTAGGAGTGGAATTGCTGGGTCATATGGTAGCTCTATTTTTAGTAGTCTGAGGAACCTCCACACAGCTTTCCAGAGTGCATGGACCAGTTTGCATTCCCACCAGCAATGTAGGAGAGTTCTTTTTTCTCCATATCCTCACCAACATTTGTTGTTGCTAGTTTGTTTGTTTTTTTTTTTTTTAATATGTGCCATTCTCACTGGTGTAAGGTGATATCTCATTGTGGTTTTGATTTTCATTTTCCTGATTATAAGTGATGTTGAACATTTTTCCATGTACCTGGTTAGCCATTTGCATTTCCTTTTTGGAGAAGTATCTTTTTAGCTCTCCTGCCCATTTTTTGACGGGATTGTCTACTTAGTTTTTGTTGAGTCTGTGAGCTAAGAAGAGGGAGGTCTTAAGGAGACTGCTAGTTGAAGAATGAATTTTTGACTAGGAGAAAAATTAGAGACAAGTAACTAAGTAAGGATTTTCATGCTGAAGGCATGGAACATTCTCCAGGGTAGATCATATGTTAGGCCACAAGCAAGACTTAATGCATTTAAGAAGACTGAAACCATATCAAGCATCTTTTAAGACTACAATGGTATGAAGCTAGAAATAATTTATAAGAAGAAAACTGGAAAGAGAGGAGACTGAACAACATGTTCCTGAAACATGAGTGCCTCAACAAGGGAATCAAAAAATACCTTGAGACAAATGGAAATACAAGTACAACATGGAAAAACTTACTGGATGCATCAAAACTAGTTCTGTGAGGGAAGTTCATAGTAATAACTGCCTTTCTCCAGAAACAAGAAAAATCTTAAATAAACAGTCTAACTTTACCTCTAAAGGAACTAAAAAAGAACAAAGAAATCCCAAAGTGAGTAAAAGGAAGGAAATAACAAAGACTGGAGCATAAATAAATGAATGAGATTAAAAAGAAAACAGAAAATATCAATGAAACTAGATCTGTCTTTGAAAAGAAAAACAAAATTGATAAACCCTTAAGCTAAGCTCACAAGAAAAAAAGAGAAGTCAAATAAATATAATCAGAAATGAACAAAGAATTGTTTACTAATACCATAGAAATACAAAGAATCATAAGAAACTATTATGAACAACTACACCCCAACAAACTGTACAACCTATAAGAAATGGATAAAACCTCAAAATCTTCCCAAAAAACACAAAAGGAAGTATCATCCCAAAATCATCATAAAAGGTCAACAATATCCTAATACAAAGACCAGATAAGGATGAAACAAATGAAAATTATAGGCTAATATTTCTGATTAATATGAATGCAAAAGCCTTGAAAAATATTAGAAAACTGAATTCAGTAATACATTAAAAGGATTACACACCATCATCAGTGGGATTTATTACAGAGATGCAAGGATGGTACAATATAACAAAATGAGAAATGAAAATTATATTATCATATCAATAGTTCAAACAGCACTAAACAAAGTTTTAATACCCATTTGTGATTTTAAAATATTAACAAGGGCCTCCCGGTGGCGCAGCGGTTGAGCGCTGGGTTGCGAAGCTGCCCACGGCCTCTGCGGCGCCGGTTTGATCCCCGGCTGCTCCCCGGCTGCTCCCCGGCCACCGGAGGAGGGTCCCACATGGCGCGCAGACCTCTCCTGCCGCCCGCTGCTCCCCTCAGCAGTGTACTTTGGTCCTTCTGCCTGCTCTGCTCCCCGCTCTGGCTCTGGTGAATTCTCTCACCCTCCCGTGCTTCTGACTGTACCCAGTGCATGTATAAACAAAAACAAACAAACAAACAAATAAATAAATAAATGAATAAAATGTGTGCCTCTTTAAAAAAATAAATAAATAAATAAAAATAAAATATTAACAAGTAGATAAAGAGGTAATATGATAATATAATAAAGGCCATATGACAAGCTGCAGCAAACATACTACCCAGCAGTGAAAAGCTTAAAGCTTTCCCTCAAAGATCATAAACATGATAAGGATATCCACTCTCACTACTTTTATTCCACACTGTAATCGAAGACCTATAGATGATTTAGGCCCAATAAAGGAAGAAAGGAAGCACATACAAACTGGAAAGGAAGAAATAAAACTTTCACTAATTGCAGGTGACATTACATACATAGAAAACCCTAAAAACATGCAAAAAGACATTTAAAAAAACAAAATATGTAAAGTTTCAGGACAGAAAATCAATATGCCAAAATCTGTTTGTTTTCTATATACCAATAACAAACTATCAGAAAGAGAAATTAACAAAACAATCTCGTTTACTATTGTATCTAAGAGAATAAAATACCTAGTAATAAATACAATCTTAGAGGTACAAGACCTATAAAACACTAAAAACTATAATACATTGATAAGATAAATTGAAAAAGACACAAATTAATGGAAAGGTATTAAAGGCTCATGGATTGGAAGAATCAGTATTGTTAAAATGCCCATACTATGCAAAGTAATCTACAGATAATTGTAATCCCTATCAAAATTCCAATACATTTATCACAGAAACAGAAAATGCAAGTCTAAGATATATGTGGAAGCAAAAAATGTGATTAATAGACAAAGTAGTCTGGAGAAAGAACAAAGTGGGAAGAAATAAACTGTCTGATTTCAAATGCTATCGCAGCTATAGTCATCAAAATAGTAAGTTATTCACATAAAAAAAAAAAAACCAGGCCCAACGATAAATGGAACAGAATGGCAAGTCCAAAAGTAAACCCACAAACATATATTGACTACTAGATTACAACAAATTAGCTAAGAACATACAATTGGGAAATGATAGTCTCTTCAATAAATAGTGTTATGAAGACTGGATATCCACATGTAAAAGAATGAATCTAGACCAGTATCTCAATCAAACAACACATGAAAATTAAGTTAAAATGGATTAAAGGCTTGAATTTAAAACCAACAATCATAAAAATTCTAGAAGAAAACATAGGCAATAAGCTTCTAGATATATGTCTTTGTGGTAATATTTTGCATTTAATACCAAAAGCAAAGGCAACAGTCCTCAGACCAAAATGGTGTCAGAGGATATTCCTTGCTTTGCTCCCCAGAGGATCATCTAGGCTACTTAGAGGAACAATACAACCAGAGAGCCCTGTACTTTTCAACAGAACTGAAACACTTTAGACATCAGAGAACAGGCTGCACTAATTGGGACACAGAAGAGATTCATTGTTCATTCAACAAAATGTAGGTAGAGAGAGAAACCTAGACCCTATGGTCCAGAAGAGGGAGGCTGTGGTACAAAGTATAGTGCTCCCACTTTGCTGGAGAAGTCTAGAAAATGGAAGAGGTAAAAGAGGTAAATGCTATGGAGAAACATACCCATGACTGAAGAGTAATATACGCAAAAGAGTTTTAGTGCTCCCTAACAGCCATACCAGGTCCCCGGTGAAAATAAGGACAGGGCACTGGACTGCACTTCCCCTCCACTTCCCACTGGGCTGGCATTAACATCAATAATTGCACTAACATATCTTAAACTGAACAGTCTCAGGTCTATAATCCCAGTATGAAAGGCTATTGGCAGTGCACAAATATAAGCCAATTTCTCCAACTACAACATTTATACCAGTATACCAGCAACTGAACCCTCAAGGTCTCTCTCTTGATTCAGCAATTAAAAGATAAGGTATCTGGACATACAAAAAACAACAAAGGTCAAAAAAATTAAATCACTTAAAACCATAGAGCAAGCTGTTGGAAAGTACAATAGTGCAGTATCTATGTTAATGCTACACATAATGTAAAAATATAGGGACGTCTAAACAGCAAAATGAGCAGATAAAACACATAACAACTTGAGACCTGAAGGGGACATGTTTTCCAAGGGGAAAACAATTCCCTAGAATACAATGTAAAGACGGAATATTTCATGTTCCTAGATACAGAATTCAAAATTGCCATAATAAAGAAGATAGAAGAAAACACAGAAAAGCAAGTCAAAGTTATACAACAGAACTAGAAAAGTTAACATAGATACAATGAAACTCAGAAAAACAATTCAATAGCACAAGAAAAACTAATGAACAGAAAATGAACTTAAACTACTAATAAAAGTAACAGATGCAAGATATAGAAAGATCAATAAAGGATATAAAAAGTTTCTGCACAAGGCTATGAAGGACCAAATGGAGGGTCAAAATAAGTGACATTGATGATAATAACAGACAAAGAACACTGGTGGAAGAAGAAAGACATACACAAAGAAAAAAATAACAAACACTTTGTGGGGCCTCTCCTGGTGGCACAAGCGGTTGAGCGCGGTGCTGTGAAGCTGTCCGCAGCCTCTGCAGGGCCAGTTAGATCCTGGTTGTCTGGCAAGGGTCCCACATGTCACAGCAGACCTCTCCTGTCGCGCCCACTGCTCCCTTCAGCAGTGTATTTCATCAGTCTGCCTGTTCTGTTCCCCGCTCTGTCTCTGGTGAATCCTCTCATCCTCCCGCACATCTGGCCTGTACCCCGATTCTTGTATATATAAATAAATAAATAAATAAAACACTTTGTGAACTACTCAGCTCCATTAGGAAAGGCAACAAAAGTATAATGAGTATTCCAGATGGGTAAAAGAGGGAAGAAGAAAACTTCCTGAACATGGGGACTGAAAAAAATATACAAGCTTATGAAGATAAAATAACATGAGGTTAAATAAATGTAAAGAGACCTACACAAAGACACATATTATTGAACTACCAAGAAATCAGGGTAAAGAAAAAAATATTGAAGGTGGCTGGAGGAAAAAATCAGGTAACCTATAAAGTTACTCCTATCAATGTTTCATCAGATTTCTCAGAAGGCACCATACAAACAAGCAGAGAATGGAGATGTGTATTTCAAAATACTTAAATATAAAATCTTTCAATCAAACATAATATAACCTAAAAGACTCTCCATCATATATGAAGTAGAAATAGACATCCCCAGAAAAACAAAAGCTGAGTCTGCAAACACTACACTACTCCTACCAGAAATGTTGAAAGCTTTCCTATCTAAAATCAAAGCAAACAAGTTTTTAAAAATGAACAAGGAAATAAAACCAGAAAACTAAAGACAAAGAGGCATCATCAAAACCTCAAATTTCAATAATCAACCAAAATTAAATGGGGTGGAGGGATAAGATGGATGGCAGACAGAATCCTTGAATCATCACTTCCTTTAGAAATACCAAGGATAAGTGCAGTGTGTGTGTGTGGTGGAGGGTGGGGGGTAATAAATCACATCTAGACCTAAAGAAGTAGGATAAGCATCTCATAAAAGAGAGCCAAAAATCATTTGAAAGGGAAGGAAATACTGAGAAACAATAAGCCAGAAACCATGCCAGTTTACTCGAAGGGCTATTGGATCTTCCCCCAAATGTCCCCCAGGCTCTCCCACTGGCCTGAGAAGGTTAGAGGATAAATCACTGGGAGTGCACAGTGAGAACCTGATAAACAACAAGGGACCTGTTGACTAGTGTCTGAGTTTACAGTCACACAGTTGTCCCCAGAATAGCCTCTGGGCTCCCAGGAGTGTATGTAACTGTCCAGGACATACAGTCAGAAACTAAAGATAACAACAATGAACAGAAGCTGCAAACAGAGGGTTTCCTAGTGGCTAGTAACCAGGGTAGGGTATAAGGAGTGGAACTTGTCTACTGCCCTCAATTTTATATCTTGAGTTTCCTATAAAACTTGCAATTTGCCAATGCTGGATAGCACAAAAATTGCAGGGGAAATGATGTAACACAACAAAATCAGCAAAAAAAAAAAAAAAAAAAAAAAAATACAATGCAAGCCAACAGACCTCAAGGGAATATATTACCATAAGGAGGGAATAAACTTCCAGAACACAATGCAAAAGATATGGAAAACCTTATCTTCCCATCAGACAGAGAGTTCAAAATTGCCATTATAAAGAAATTTAAAAATATGGAAGAAAATGTAACAAGTTCACAAAAAATGAGAATTACAACTAATAAACAAATTAGAAATTAAAGATTTTACACAGAAATAAGAAAATTTCAGGATACAAAAAGATTACTTAAAAAATTACCGGACCTAGGGGCCTCCCTGGTGGGGGAGCGGGTTGAGCACAGAGCTATGAAGCTGTCCTCTGCAGGGCGGGTTCTATTCCCGGCTGGCCAGGGAGAAACCCACATGGTGCAGCAGACCTCTCTGTCTCACCCGCTGCTCCCTTCAGCAGTATATTTCAGTCAATCTGCCTGTTCTGCTCCCAACTCTGTCTCTGGTGAATCCTCTCACCCTCCTGCGCCTCTGGCCTGTACTCCAGTTCTTGTATGAATAAATAAATCTTTAACAAAAAAAAAAAAAATACAAGGTCTAAAAATAAAAACCTACAGGAAGCTATGGAAGCAGAGTAGAGCAAATAGAGGACCAAATTACTGGCCTTGAAGATTATAACACAGGGAGGGTTTATGTGGAAGAAGGAAAGGAAGTACCAAGAAAAAAGAATGAAGAAACAGTCAAAGACATATCTGACTCAATTATAAAAAGAAACACAAAGATAATGGGTATCCAGAAGAGAGAGATAAGAAGACAGAGAATTCTTTTACATAAATAATAGAGAAACTTGTGGAAGGAAATAAATATACAAGTTCATGAAACTAAACAAATACCTGGTTCCATAAATGCAATCAGTTGTAATAAAGACACATAGTCATGAAACTACTAAGAATTCAAGGCAAAAAATATATTGAATGTGACTAGGGGGAGAAAGTAGAAATCATGTAGAGGAAATCCCAGTTCACTGAAAGCACACTTCTCAGAAGAAATAGGATGGGCAAGAAAAGAATGGAATGACATATTCAAAATACTCGATGAGGGAAAAGGCAATCTATGAATACTATATCCTGAAAGACTCTCCTTCAATTACACAGGAAAAGAAACAAAGATTTCACAAACAGACTGAGGGCATTTGAAAACACCAGGATTCCCTCACAAGTAATATTAAAATTGGCTCTCTTAAATAAAAGAGAGGTAACTTGACCAAAAAAATGAATAAGGAACTAGACAGAACCAGGAAGCTAAAAACAAAAGGGCAATAACAATCCTCATATATCAAAAATCACCCTGAATGTGAATGTATTGACTTTATAAATCAAAAGGAACACAGTGGTCAATTGAAGCAAAAAACAAATCCAACTTTCTGTTGTTTCCAGGAGATTCACATGAACTACAAAGATAAACACAGATTCAAAGTAAAAGCGTAGAATATAATCCTACAAACAAATCAGGCACAAAAATGAAGGGGCAATCACACTTACATTAACTAAGATACACTTCCAGCTAAAAAAAGGTAATAGGAGGTATTCAGCGATAGATGCTATAAAATGATAAGGGATTACTACATCAGAAAAACATTAACAATCATCAATATACATGCGCCAAAAGAGGGGACATTAAAATAAATAAGTTGCTATCAAATCTGAAACCAGACATTAACAGCAATGCAATAAATGCTGGGGACCCCAACACCCCAATTTCACCAAAGGACAGATTAAACATACAGAAAATAAACGAGAAAAAAATAACTTTAAATGAAAACATAGGCCTATGGGCTAATTGACATGTAAAGAACACTACACCTCCCAAAAAGCTGAACACACATTCTTCTCAAGTGCAAATGGAATATTCCCTCCAAGATAGACTGTATGTTGAATCAAACTAAAAAAACCAATAAATCCATGAAGATTGAAATCATATCTTCTGTGATCACTGTGATATCAAGCAAGAGATCATCCACAAAAATGAAGCAGAAAATAACTCAAAAAAACTAGATACCTCCAGAAACTGAAAACACAATTCTGAATAATCCTTAGACATATGAAGAAATCAAAGAAGAAATTTAAAAATACCTGGATATAAATGAAAATAAAGACACAACCTATAAAAAGTTATGGCACTCAGCAAAGCAAAACTAAGAGGAAAGCATATAGTAATTCAGGCCCACATCAAGAAACAAGAAAGAGCTCAAATAAACAATCTTATCTCTCACATCAAGATATAAGACAAAGAAGAACAAATGAAATCAAAAGCCAGTTTAAGGAAGAAAATGAAACTTAGATCAGAAATGAATGAAATGGAAGCAAAAAAAAAATGAAATTCCAAAGGATCAATGAAATCAAAAGCTGGTTATTTGAAAAAATCAACAAAGTACACAAACTTTTAGTTAGACTCAGTAAGAAAAAAGAGAAATAAAATAGAATCAGAAACAAAAGAAGAGAAATCACAGCAGACATTGCAGAAATACAGAAGATGATTAGAGATTACTATGATCATCTACATGCCACAGGTTGATAAAATGGGGAAATTCTTAGTAAACTACAACCCTTTGAGACTGAGCCAGGAAAAAAGAGGTATCCTGAATAGACAAATAACAAACAAGGTAATTGAAACAGTAATCAAAAGTCAAAAGAAAAAAGTCCAGGCACAGATACTTTCACTTGTGAGTTCCACTAGGTAAACCTTCAAAGATGAACTAACATCTATACTTCTTAAACTCTTGAAAAAATTGGACAAAATCTGTCAAACACATTTTATGAGGACAACATCCCTGGGATAACTAAACCTGATAAAGACGTTACCAAAAAGAGAACTGCAGAACAATTTATCTGATGAACATAGATGCAAAAATCCTCAAAAAATTTTTAGCAAACTGAATCTAGCTGATCCAGTGTGGTTTATTCCAAAGACACAGGGATAGATGACTCAATCCAAAATAGACGTGAAGAAAACATTCGATGGGATTCAATATCCACTTACAATTAGAAAAATTCAAAAAAACTGGGGATAAATAGAACATTCCTCAAAATCATAAAGGCCATATACAATAAACACAACTAACATTACACTCAAAGGTGAAAACTGAAAGCTTTTCCACTAGGATTTGGTACAATAAAGATGCCCACTTTCACCATTACTATTCAGCATAGCATTAGAAGCTCCAGCTACAGCAATCAGCCAAGAGAAAAATTAAAAGGAATACAAATTAGGAAAGAAGTAAAATTTACATTATTTGCAGATCACATGATAATATACATGAAAAAGCCTAAGGACACCACAACTAATTGAAATAATAAATCAATTCAGTAACATAACACATCATAAAATCAATCTGAAAAAAAGTGTTTGTATAAGAAAACTAGTTTGAAAAGAAATAAATCCAGACAACATATCATTCACAATTGCAACAAAAAGTATCAAATATCTAGGAGAAAATTTCACCAAAGAGGTAAGGGAACTATACAATGAAAACTAAAAGACAATGTTAAGAGAATTCTAAGATACAAGGAAGTGAAAAGATATTGGAAGAATAAACATTGTTAAGATGGTTATCCCAACAAAAGATACAATGCAATCTCTATCAATGCTATCAATGTAATGGCATTCTTTAATGAGTTAGATCAAACAATACTGAAATTCATATAGAATCACAAAAAAAACCATAAAAGCAAAAGATATCCTGACCAATAAAAAGAGGAAGAGTGGCAGTATCACACTCCCAGACTTCAAACTATACTACAGAACTATAGTAATTAAAACAATGTCACTTAAACAAACAAAAAAAAAATTCAAAGATCAAAGGAATAGAATGGACAGCCCAGAAATAAGCTACACATTTTTAGACAGTTAATCCATGGTTAAGGAGCCAAGAGTATATACTGGGAATGGGAGGATCTCTTCAACAAATAGTGTTGGGAAAACTCAGCAACCACATACAAAAGAATGAAACTACCACCACCTCACATCAACAAAAAATTAACTGAAAGGAGACTAAAGATACAAGATATAAGACCTGACTACAAAACACACTGAAGAAAAAATTAGGTCAAAACCACCACAACATTGGCTTCAGTGATATCTTTGTAGACCAATATTATAGACAAATGGGATTTTATCAATTTTTTAAAATTCTGCAATGTGAAAAATCATTGGTAGGGCCTCCCCTGGTGGCGCAGCGGTTGAGCACTGGGCTGCAAAGCTGCCTGCAGCCTCTGCAGCGCCAGTTCGATCCCCGGCTGCCGGCGAGGGTCCCACATGGCGCGCAGACCTCTCCTGCCATGCCCGCTGCTCCCCTCAGCAGTGTATTTCATCACTCTGCCTGTTCTGCTCCCCACTCTGGCTCTGGTGAATTCTCTCATCCTCCCGCGCTTCTGACTGTACCCCAGTGCTTGTATAAATAAATAAACAAATAAATAAATAATAAATCTTAAAAAAAAAAAATCATTGGTAAAACCAAAGACACCTTACTGAATGGGAGAAAATATTTCCACACCATAATCTGACAAAGAGCTGAAAGTCAAAATATATAAAAAACTCATATAACTCAACAAAAGGAAACAATTAACCCAACTTTAAAAAAAAAAAAGGGTAGAAGAGCTAAATAGGCACTTCTCCAAAGAAGATATAAAGATGGCCAGTAAGGACATGAATAAATGCTCATCATCAGTTATCATTAGGGGAATACAAGTCAAAACAATAATAAGATACCATTTCATACCTGTGAGAATAGTCCACATCAAAGAGACCAAAAACAAGTGTTGGCAAAAATGTGGAGAAAAAGGAACCCTCATACACTATCAGTGGGAATGTACTCTGGTCCAACACCTACGTTAAAAAGTATGGAGGTTTCTCAAAATATCAAAATTGGATTTACTATATAAACCAGCAATTTCACTTATAAATATCTGTGCAAGGAAATAAAAAACATACACTTGAAATGATACATATACGCCTATGTTCACTGCAGCCCTATTTACAATGCCAATTATGGAAACAGCCTATGTGTCCAATAAAAGAAAAGTGGATCACAAAAATGTGGTATTAATATATGTGCAATAGATTAGTATTTAGCTATAAAGAATGAACTCCTGCTATTTATTTGCATGAAACTAAGAAAAATAAGGCAGAAAGGTAAAAATGAACATAAAAAATCAAAAGACAGAGTCATTGGTTGGATCAGAAAACACACCAAACTTGCTTCTGTATTCAGAGCTTGAAAGATAAACAAAGGCTCTCACATATATGTTGGGAAAACAACCTTACAAGCACATGGGACCAAAAAATAGTAGGGGCACTCATTCTTCTATCAAATAAAATGAGCTTCCATATATGAAAGGTAACAAGATACAAGGATGAACAGTATATATAAATCACTATAGATACGGAAGATATAATACTAATATGTGTGTGTGCATATGCCAAAGGAAGAAATGTCAAATATATAAAATACCTATTAAAAAATCTGAAAACAGATGTTGGAAGTAATGCAAAAGTAGTATTCCATAAAACACCCACTTACATCAATGGACATATCAATCAAACAGAAAAACAAAGAAACAACAGCTTAAGTGAGGAATAACACTACATGGGCATAATAGTCCTTTATAGGACACTGCATCTATAAGGACAAAAAGACTAAGTACAAATTCTTTTCAAACACACATGGAACATTATCCAGGATGATCCACAATGTTGGGACACAAAACAATAATCAATAAATTCATTAAGACTGAAATCATAGCGAGTATCTTCTCTGATCACAGGGTATCAAAAGAGAAATCAATGACAAAAATAAGGTGGAAAAATCTCAGATCCATGTCGAGACAGAATAACATACTATTATAATGATACATCTACTCTGATAACGGGAATATCCAAGGATAACTTAAAATTCTTAGAGGAAAATGAAAACTATGACACAAACTTCCTAAACCTATGGGATTGAGCAAAACAGTACTCAGCAAAAAAAAAAAAAAAAGTATGTAGCAATATAAGCCAAAATCAAGAAACATGAAATAGCTCAAATAAATTACTTCCCACCTTAAGGAACTAGAAGAAAAAAGAGAATAAATATAACACAAAGCCAGTAGAAGGGTAGAAACTGTCCTTTTCTAAAGGATAATTCTAAAATTAGAGCAGAAAAATAAGTATCCAAAGATACTCCAAAGGATCAATGAAACCAAATCTGGTACTTTGAAAAAAATGAACAAAATAGATAAACCTCTGGCCAGATTCAAATGAAAAAATGGAACATACTCTAATAAATAGAATCATAAATGATAGAGGAGAAATTACAACAGACATCTTAGATATACAGAGGACATAAGGGACTGCTTTGAACATCTCTTGTCAATCAGTAGAACCTTTACATGTTCTACTAGAAAAAAGAAAGGACATATTCTTAAAAGCATACAAGCTTCTGGTAAATGAATCACACATAAACATGAAAGTTAAATAAGCCAACTACAAGCAAGGGAACTCAAACCGTAACCAAAATTTTCCCCAAAAAGCAAAATCCCAGGACCAGAAGATTTTGCTAGCCAGTACTAAATAAACTAAGACATTCCTCTCAAGCTCTTCCCAAAATATAGAGGATGAGGGAATTCTTCCAAACACATTTGGGAAGGTAATATTACTCTGACACTAAAAGCAGAAAGAAAATGCTGATCAATATCCTTGATTGACAGATGAAAAAATACTAAGCAAATTCAATAATAAATCAAAAGGATTATATTTACTATTGCATCAAAAAGAAATATATATCTACAAATAAATTTCATAAAGGAGGTGAAAGACATGTACAATGAAAATTATATGACATTGACAAGAGAAATAGAAGACACAAGTGCAGGGATCCACTTGACAACAGCTACATTCCACCACCTTCAAGAAATTGCCCCTGACCCTAGGACCACACAACAGCATCTCCAGAATAAGCAGATACCACAGTCCAGCATGTGCAGGAGACCAGATGACAGCAGTAACTCACAGCCACCCTCCACTGAGCACCCTGACCCCGTGTGTGAGGGTTGGAGACACATGTAGCAGAGGCCAAACCCACAATGGTGAGGTCCTGAAACCAATGAGGAAGAAACAGATAGCCTATAGAGGAACAGAGATCAGGCTAATATCATATTTCTCAAAAGAAACAGTGTAGGCAAGCAGAGAATAGAAAGACATGCTTGAAAAACTTAGACAAATACTGCCGGGGGCCACCCTGGTGAAGCAAGGGGTTACCCACATGGTGCAGCAGACCTCTCCTGTCCCACCCACTGTCTTACCCACAGCAGTGTATTTCAGTCAATCTGCCTGTTCTACTTCCCACTCTGTCTCTGGTGAATCTGCTCACCCCACCCCACCCCCACCTCTGGCCTATACCCCAGCTCTTGTATGCATAAATAAATAAATAAATATTTTTTAGAAAAAGACAAACACTGCCAACCAAGAATACTATATTCTCCAAGTCTCTCCCTTTAGATATGATGGAGAAATAAAGACTTTCTCAGAAAAAAAAAAGGAAAGAATGTGCAAAACCTAGACCCCCACCCCGGTTCAAGAAATATTGAAGGAACTTTTGTATGACTTAAAAGAAATCAAGATAGCCATCTCATATACAATCACACCCCCAAAAAAATAAATACCCAAGAATAATCCCCAAAACAATGAGGTGAAGGACATTCACAATAAGATATGATTGGATGGTCTTTATCTAAAAAGAAACAGCAAGTGTTGAAGAGTATGTAGAGAAAAAAGGAACCCTTATACACTCTTGGTGGGAACAGACAGTGGTCCAGTCCCTGTGGAAAACAGTACAGCGGTTTCTCAAAATATTAAAAATGAATCTACCATGTGATCCAGTGCCTCATATCTGCCCAAAGAATATATAAACACTAATTTGAAGGGATATGTGCATTCCAATGTTAATTGCAGTGCACTCCAATGTCCTTAACTTCACTACTGTCAAGTTAAGGAATAACCTAAATGCAGATAAGAGAACAAAGAGTATGTGGTATACATAGAGGCATCAAACTAGAAGTAAACCATGAAAATAAAGCTGGAGACTGCCCATAATATGGAGAGTGAACAACATGCTACTGAGAGACCAATGGGTTAATGAGGAAATCAAAGACGTAATTAAAAATACTTTAAGACAAATGACAACTTTCCAAAATGTATGAGACTCAGCAAAAGCGATACTAAGAGGAAAATATATGGTAATACAGGCCCATATCACAAAGCAAGAAGCAATCCAAAGAAACAATCTAATGTCTCATCTTGAGGAACTAGAAAAGGACAACAACAACAAAAAAAATCCAAATGCCAGGAGAATAAAGGAAATAATAAAAATTAAAGCAGAAATAAATGAAATAGAAATAAAAAAGATAATCCAAAAAATCAATGAAACCAAAAGCTGTTTTTTCAAAAAAAATAGACAAACCCCTAGCAAGGCTCACAAAGGAAAAAAGGGAGAAAACACATATAAATAGGATCATAAATGAAAGAGGAGAGATTCCAAGAGAGGCAGCAGAAATCCAGAGGATAATTAGAGATTATTATGAACATTTATATGTAAACAAGTTCAACAATCTAAATGAGATGGACAAATTCTTAGATCTATACAATCACCCAGAGCTGAACAAAGAAGAAATAGAATACTTCACAAATTACAAGCAGTGAAATTAAAGGAGTACTCAAAACTCTCCCCACCCAAAAAAAAAAAAACAAAAACAAAAACACACAAAAAAAGCGCAGGACCAGATGGTTTCACAAGCAAGTTCTATCAAACATTCAAAGATGAACTGGTACCTATCGTACAAAAACTCTTTCAAAAAATCAAAAAAGAAGGAAAACCACCAAATACATTTTCACATTTTCACAAGGTCACTATCACATTAATACCAAAACCAACCAAACACAACACACAAAAAAAAAAAAAGACACCTACAGACCAATCTCCCTAATGAACACAGATGCAAAAATCCTGAATAAAATTTTAGCAAGCTGAATCCAACAATGCATCAAAAGGATTATATACCACAACCAATGGGATTTATTCCAGGGACACAAGGATGGTTCAATATCCAAAAATCAAAAATGTAATTCACCACATCAACAAGAAGAAAAATAAAAACCATATGATCATCAACAGATGCTGAGAAACCATGTGGTAAAGTCCAACATCCTTTTAATATGAAGGCCCTCAAAATCTCTGGATAAAAGGGACATATCTTAACATAATAAAAGCTGTATATGACAAACCTCAGAAAAACTGACAGACTTCCCACCAAGGTCTGGAACAAGACAAGGATGTCCACTCTCACCATGGCTTTTCAGTATGATACTGGAAGTTCTCAATAAGGCAATTAGGCAAGAGAAAGACATAAAACAAATCCAAATAGGGAAAGAAGAAGTGAAACTATCATTATATGCAGATGATATGATAATATAGAGAGAAAGAATTCTAAAAAATCCATAGAAAAACTAATAAAAACAATAAACCAGTGGGCCTCCCCTGGTCGCGCAGCGGTTGAGCGCTGGGCTGCGAGGCTGCCCGCAGCCTCTGCAGCGCTGGTTCGTTCCCCGGCCGCCAGCAAGGGTCCCATGGAAAAAAAAAAAAAAAAAAAAAAAAGCCAGCTTAGTAAACTAGCAGGATAAAAAATCGATACACAAAAATCAGTAGTCTTCCTATATGCAAACAATCAATCAAGAGGAAAAAATTAAGAAAACCATCCCATTTAGAATTATACCCCCCCCAAAAAAAAACCCTGGGAATAAACCTAACAACAAATACAAGGAAAACTACAAAACACTGTTAAAAGAAATAGAAGAAGACATAAAGAAGGAGAAGATATTCCATGCTCATGGATCAGAAGAATTAACATTATAAAAATGGCCATCCAACCAAAGGCAATTTGCAGATTTAATGCAATTCCAATAGAAATCTCACTGGCATTCTTCAAAGAAATAAAACAAATATGTTGAAATTCATATGGAACCACAAAAAAAAAACCCAAATAGTGAAAGCTCTCCTAACAAAAAGGGGCAAGAATGGAGACATTACACTCCCAGACTTCAAACAATACTGCAAAGTCATTATAATAAAAACAGCATGGTATTGGAACAAAAACAGACATACAGACCAATGGAATAGAATTGAAAGCCCAGAGATAAAACCACACATATATGGTCAACTAATCTACAACAAGGAGCAAAGAATACACACTGAAAGAAGGAAAGCATCTTCAATCAATGGTATTGGGAAATCGGACTGCAACATGCAAAAAAATGAAACTAGACTACTACCTCACACCATATACAAAAATCAACCCAAAATGGATAAAAGACTTGAATGTAAGACCTGACACCATAGCATATATAAAAGAAGACATGGACAAAACACTTCATGACATAAACTTCAGAAACATCTTGGAGGACTCTTCTTCAGAAGCAAGGAAAACAAAGGAGAAGAAAAAATCTGGGACTGCATCAAACCAAAAAGCTTCTATACAGCAAAAAAGACAATAATCAAGGGCCTCCCCTGGTGGCGCAGAGGTTGAGCGCTGGGCTGCGAGGCTGCCCGCAGCCTCTGCAGCACCGGTTCCATCCCCGGCTGCTCCCCGGCCACTGGAGGAGGGTCCTGCATGGAGCGCAGACCTCTCCTGCCACCCGCTGCTCCCCTCAGCAGTGTACCTCGGTCCTTCTGCCTGCTCTGCTCCCTGCTTTGGCTCTGGTGAATTCTCTCACCCTCCCGCGCTTCTGACTGTACCCAGTGCTTGTATAAATAAATTAATCAATTAATTTTAAAAAAAGAGAGAGACAATAATCAAAACAAAGAGACATCTGACTAAATGGAAGAAAATATTTGCACACCATATAACAGATAAGGAACTGACATTAAAGATCTGTAAAGAACTTACACAACTCAACAAAATCAAAGCAACCAACACAGCCAAAAAAATCGGCAGCAAAAGTAAAAAGAAATTTCTCCAAAGAAGAAATGCAAATGGCCAAGAGGCATATGAAAAAAATGTTCAAAATCACTTATGCTAAGCAAAATATAATCAATAATAGAAAGACCAAAAAAAAAAAGTTCAAAATCAGGGAAATGCAAATCAAAACCACAATGATATACCACTTCACTGCAGTAAGAATGATCCACATTAAAAAAAAACCAAAAAACAAAAACACACACAACAGAAACAACAAATGCTAGAGAGGATAAAGGAACCCTCTTACACTACTGATGGGAATGTAAACTGGCTCAACAATTTCAGAAAGCTCAGAACTCTAAAAATTGGATCTTCCATATGATCCAGCAGTTCCACTCCTAGGAATCTACCCAAAAGACACAAAAACACAAATTCAAAAGGAAACCTAAATTCCTGTTTATTGCATCCCTTTTTACAATAGCCAACATATGGAAACAACCCAAATGCCTGGAAAATAGACAAAGGGATCAAAAAGTTGTGGTATATTTACATAATAGAATATCACTCAGCAATCAAAAAAGACAAACCCACACCATTTGCAGCATCATGGATGGAGCTAGCCTTCCAGCTATTATGCCAGCTAAAATTAGAAGGAAAAAGATAAATACCAGGTGGAATATAGAGAAACCAAACAAAAGGTCAAGAAAAAGTCAAAACTAGCAAGCTGACCATAGAACTGAGACATATAGCAGAGGAGGGCAATAGAAGTAGGGCAAAACAGAGGAGGCATGAACACACAGGAAATTGGTGATGGTTCACGGGTGCTATGGTGATGGAAGAATTATGGGGACTACAGCAATGTAAGAAAAACTAATTAATTAATAGAAAAATAGGATATGTGGTATATATACACAATAGACTATGACTCAGCTATCTTAAAAAATGATGAGATTTTGCTATCCACAACATGGATGAAAATGAAGGCTATAATGATAAGCAAAATAGATCAATAGTAGAAAGACAAAAGCAAAACAGATAAATTTCAATCATACAGAATATAAGAAACAAAACAAAGGAATAGACAAAAACTGAACCAAAACACATCCTAGAAATATAACTGTAGGACCAAGGTTCCAAAGATGAGTAGGGAGTGGGTAGCAAGGGATGTAAGGAGGGGGCCCAATGGCTACGGTGGAGGAATATGTTCGTCTTGGTGGGTGGGGGTGGTGTGGTGACATACATCTGAAGAGGTGTAAAACTTTACTTCTAAAACACATACACTGTTAGGGGCTCCCATGGTGGAGCAGGCGGTTGAGCGCTGCTCTGTGAAGCTGTCCGCAGTCTCTACAGTGCCGGTTCGATCCTGGCAGGCCGGCAAGGGTCCCATATGGCGCAGCAGACCTCTCCTGTTGCGCCCGCTGCTCCCCTCAGAAGTATTTTTCGTCAGTCTGCCTGTTCTGTTCCCAGCAATGTCTCTGGTGAATTCTCTCACCCTCCCGTGCATCTGGCCTATACCCCAGTTTTGTATAAATAAATAAATAAATCTTTTTAAAAAAAGTCAAAAAACATACAGTGTTGTATACTGTGACTTCAATAAAAAATTTAATACATGTAAAAATTAAACCAGTAAATAATCAGACATTTTTTAAAAAAATGTCTAGATCCACAGAAGCCACAATTGCTCCTGAATTCATATGATCAGCCCAGTACTACATCTCTACCTATTCCAATCTAGCTTCATGCATAACACTCAAGATCAGAGGTGACTATTTATTTTAAAAGCTCACTTGTGCTAATGGTTACATAAAATTAACTAAAAATTATCATATTTACAAAAATTATTAAATTGTCACTTGAAATAATGTGAATTTTATGTTATATAAAATAAACCTACATAAAATATAACTATCTAAACATAGAATTAAAAAGAAAAGCAGAAATACAAGTGTATTTAAAGACACAAAAAGGTGTACTTCAGATTACTTGTTTGATATTCAAAAGTTTCTTCATAAAAGTGTGCTAAAATAATGAGAGTTAAAAGGTTATCTAACCAATAACCAATATGGAGAAAGAATGATCACATTAAAATGCCAAAACATTCTATATGTGAAAATAATTACGGAAGTTTGGTGCTAAAAAACTAACTTGTAGTAGTAATTAGGGAAGCCTGGTTGCAATTAAGTACAGGAAGGATATTAAAACTTCCAAAAGATATTTCTGTAAACCACAATAGAAGATTATGAGTAAAGAATAATTGGAACCACATCCAAACCCACTTCCTTTTTATTTACCAATATCATATAAAAATACTATTTAGATGCTGATGTTAGACAATTTTCAGATGACAGCTTCAAATCATATTAAGACCAAGAAAGAATCAAAGAATTTTATGACAGGGGTTAAAAGTTTACAGCCTTGAAACTACAAAAATTTGGTGCCCACTACAAACCACATCCTGGCAACTGTCATGTCTCTACAATGAAATGGTTTTGTTGTGGTTGAGGCAATCATTTCTGAGTTAATAATTAGCTACTATTCAAATCAAGTGTAATTTGTCTATTGTACACTTTTAGAGAGCACAAAATTTCATTTTTAGCAACTGATATTGAATCTTATGATCATTCATTTGTCATCCTATGTAATGCAATCAAAATGAATAGAAAAATCTCTTTTTACCACTGTATGTATGAAATCACAATCACTTTCCAGGCAGCTGAAATTAAGTTCAAATGCTATCTGCTTAATGCAGGTGAGCATTTATATATAAAAAAGAAAATGAATACATTTTTTAAAGGTGAAGTTTCCTATTATGTTATTTTGAAATGTATTTAAAAATAGTACTTCCATTTGCATAAAGCAGATTTTAATCATTTGTGGTTTGGTTTTGGAATCTAAAATGTATGAATGCTATCTTAAAAGACTAAGCGAAGTGAGTCAAGATTTCTCTATTATGAAAAGCTTAATTGTGATAAAATAATTATGTCAAATTTTTAATCTCAGCACATTTCTAACACTAATTTTTTTCAATAACCTAATAAAATTAATAGTAGTCATCAGTAGAATACTTTATAATTTACAAAGATTTTTTCACAGGCATTATTGTATCAGATCTTCAAAACAACTCAGTATGATAGTATAGTGAAAATTTGTTGATTGGCTCCCTGACACCCATTTCCCCTTCCTCTGGACAAAAATAACCATACCAATCTTTGAGAGAATAACTTCTCTCCAGTCTCAGCTGTAAAGCACAGGTTAAAATTAGCATTTTCCATTTTTCAGGCTTCATTAATTTGCTCAGGAATGATTATGTAACTAAGTGAAACCTAGCATGGTCCAATGATCTGAGACTTCTAGGAAAGAGAACTTCCACTTTCTCCATGGGATACTGAAACATTCTGATACTTTTTTGACTGGTATGATATAAATATGTAAGATCTGAAATCAGAACAGCTACAAATTTACTTCCACACATTGAAAAATAAAGAAAGGAGAGAAGAGGAGAATGGCAGAGAGCATAAAAATAGGATTTAATACAAGAAAGTAAATAAATAAATAAATGAGAAAGTGTCAGAGAAAGAGATGCCAAAGGCTAGAGAAGCTCACATGACAAAAAAAAGAGACTTCCAAGGCCGGAAATTATGCAGAGACAAAGAGTATGAAGAAACCAAAGCTTGGATCATAGTGGATTCAAAGAATGAAAATATCCTTGTACTTCATGTAGGCATCAACACAAATTATTATCTGTATCACTGTCCTATGAAACAGGCTAATCTGAATGCAACAGTTATAACAAATATCCATGGAGACATAGTTGATAAGATCATTACCTAACAAAAATTATAGAGAAACAGAAGCATTATGATGTTGGAACATTCATAGAGTGATGCATCCACAGTCTAGAAAAAAAAGAAAACTATATTCACAAGTCATACCCAGGATTGAAATTCAACCAATCACCATTTGACAAACTTTCCACCTGTCAGAAATGCACTGACTAAAAACCTGCTAGCTTCCTGCTAGTGACATATAAAGACCTTAATTATCTTGGCCCATGTCAGAGAATAACAGAATTATCTATTACCTCCAACTCTACCACACATCTTGGCTTCCTCTACAACTAAATCTTGAGAAGATGTGTCCCCTCTCACTCTAAGCCTAGCTAGCATGGAGCCTAGGGCACAGTAAATACTTAGTCATCCCATGACTCCAAATATTGTTTTACTTAGAACTGTCATATTTCCACAGAAACACTTGTCTATCAGCTTAAATTCCATAATAGTTTTCACTCACTAGCTCTAGATAGGATTAGATAATGGTCCAGAAGAGCCTGCTTTGTTAGTGTCTTATGGCTATTTGTATGCTGTTTTGGGGAAGGAGGAATATTGACCTGTTACTGAATGCATTTTGCTTCCTTCTGCTTCTTACTCAATTTGCACTCTCTCCTAAAGCTTCACTACAGGAAAGCTGAAGCTTGCCCTTCACTCGCTGGGAAAGCTTTTGTCTTCAATAAGCAGAGAGAGGAGAACGATTTGGATGTCAGAAAACAGGGTGCTTTCTGTGACTGTGTTTCTCAAGGATTTCAACATTTCTTAGCCTCAGTATCCTTGCAAATAAAATGGGAACAAAAATTCCTACCCTACCTACCTCAACTGATTATTATGAGGATGACTTAAAATAATAAATGTTGAAGTGCATAGCTCTAAAATAATGCATATGTTTATTTCTAAAAGGTAGTTATTTAGTCCTAAATACACTAATTATTTTACCAAACTTTATGTGGGCTAGCTCCAACATGATAGGCTAAAATCACTGCTATCATGTTTGTCAAAAATAAATAATCTAACCATTAGCGGGTATCAAGCACTTATCCTATATCATTGGTTTTTTACCTTGTTCTAATCTTTCCTAGCAAATGTAAGGGTTATGAGACATTTCCATTGGTAATGATAAAAAAAAAAAAAAAAAACATGGGGTCATGCAAAGTCTGGGTTTTAACCAACAGAGCCAGGAGGCTGTTGAGGGCCAGGTACCAGAGAAGTCCTGCATGTTGGAATATTCATGGAGCAATGCATCCACAGTCCAGAAGGAAAAGAAACTGTACTTCACAAGTCATACCCAGGATTGAAATTCAACCAATCACCATTTGACAAACTTTCCACCAGTCAGAAATGCACTGACTGAAAACCTCATTGGGATAAAACAGACCCACGTATTTCAAAAAAAAAAAAAAAAAAAAAATGGGAAGCCTGCTATTTGGCAAATACTGGACTGAGTTTTCAAGATACCACTGTAACCCAGAACAAACATATACACAGACACGGAAAATGACTGGCATGTATGTAAATTTGTGTATATGCATGAGTTCCCACTCACTATGCCCTCATTTTTGAAACAGTCCTATCAGTGACTCCATTCTACCCCACCCCAAACAACACACAACTTCACATCATAAATCATTTTATTATGCCAAAAGGGAATTAAATTCCACATCACAAAGAATTTTATCCAAAACGAATAACATATAAGTTAACCCTCAACATATAAGTAAGATCAGGTATAGATCAGGACACCTAACTAGAGTCCAAGCACAAGGATTGGCTACTATAAGTATTGTAATTGCTGGTGCAAAATAAAAAAGAAAAGAAAAAGTATTTAAAATATCAAGGCAGTTATAGAAGAGCATTTAAACTAAATCTATGATCCTCTGTGGCTACATAGGTCACACATTCATGAAACCCCTGGCTTCCATATTTATTAGCTGTGCAAGTTTTGGCAGTCAATTAGCCAACATCTGGTTACATAAAGTTATAAAATTAAGAAAGTAAGAAAAGTGCTATTTTCACCCAAAACTAACATTTACAGTTCTCTGTTAAGGAGCTCTAAACCACTCATTTCAAGAAAGCTCTCTTACCACTTTTGTATAACTAGTTAAATTCTGATTGTAACTCAAAACTGGGCCTCCCTGGTGGCGCAAAGGATTAAGACGCAACCTATGAAGCAATCCGCAGCCACTGCAGCAATCCCCAGCTAGGGAGGAACCCACATGGCCCAGCAGACTTCTATTCAGTCAATCTGTCTGTTCTGTTCCCCACTCTGTCTCTGGTGAATCCTCTCACCCCCCATGCCTCTGGCCTGTACCCGAGTTCTTGCATGCATAAATAAATAAATCTTTAAAAAAAATTCTGATTGTAACTCAAAACTACTATTAAAAACACAACTAAAGTGAGCCTCCCTGGTGGCGCCGCGGTTGAGCGCTGGGTGGCGAAGCTGCCCGCAGCCTCTTCGGTGAAGGTTTGCTCCCCGGCCACCACCGGAGGAGGGTCCCACATGGCGCGAAGACCTCTCCTGCTGCCCGCTGCTCCCCTCAGCAGTGTACTTCGGTCCTTCTGCCTGCTCTGCTCCCCGCTCTGACTCTGGTGAATTCTCTCACCCTCCCACGCTTCTGACTGTACTCAGTGCTTGTATAAATAAAATAAATAAATCTTTAAAAAAAAAAAAAAACCAACTAAAGTATTTCACCTTTTACCTCCATACACCTACTTAATTTTGCCTAAATGAAAAAACAATCTCCAAAACTTGGGAAAAAAAACAGTGATTCAAGTAATTTCCCATGTGTGTCACTAAAATCTGAAATTCCTAATAAAGATCTCGGTCTATAAAGTAACTTTCCCCACAGTAAAATGTCTCCTCTCACAAATTAGATATTTTCTTTTTCTATCCCTGATAAATTGTCTATTCAAATCAACTCCCATATATAATATAGCATATGGGTCTGACGGAGTAAAGAAATGTCAATTTGAAAAAGACTTTAAATAAAATTATTGAGTATTATTCCGCCAGTTTAGTATTTAATATAGCATAACTAATAGATATCTATTGTATAAACCAGGGGTTGTTAATCTGGAGTCCACTGACAGAATTCTGGAAACTAAATAAGCTGAATGGAAAAAAATTATTGTATTTTTATTTTATCAACCTCTAAAATTTTGTGTCTTCTATAATTATGAAACTAGGCAATAAACCAAAGTAGTACTAGCAGTATCTAACTTAATCATAAATAAATATTATACACATTTTCATGTTATATTTTAGTTATTGCAGATTAGTTATTGCAGGTTAAAAACAATCACTTATGCTCAATAATATCTCAAAATTGCAGTAGACTAAAGTTTAACATATAAGTAAAAGTGTTATTAGAATACAAAATTGCTTTTTACACTGAAATAATTATATTTAAATATATTTGAATTCCTTTGTAATCCTACATAACTCATTGTTGGTGCATTAACAGTATAATTCTTTAAAAAAAAACAACTACTTCACTAGATTACTCAAAAGGCCCAAGACATCCCAAATGCCCCAAGATAGATGACTGGATCAAGAAGATGTGGTATATATATACAATGGAATATTACTCAGCAATCAAAGATAAACTCATACAATTTGTAGCAACATGAATGCAGCTGGAAGGGATCATGCTCAGAAAAATAAGCCAGAAAGAAAAAGAAAAATACCGAATGGTCTCACTCATAGCAGAACTTTAGAAAACCTAAATAAGGGACCAGGAAAAAGGCTAATTATAATAAAGTAAAAATCAAAATCAACAAGCAACTATAAACCAGAGACACACTACTTGGGGGGAGTAGAATCAAAACAAGGTGGTGGGAATTGTATGGAGACTATAACCAAGATGAAAATGCATACATTGTGCAAAAATGAAAAATGATGTAAAAATATATAAAATAATAAAAAAATGGTGAAGAAACCCTGATCAAAAGAAGTTACAGGGTTCACATGACAATAAAACAGAAGCAACTGTACTTTTGCTTCACAAGTTATAATACAACTATTTTAGTATAAACAGACTTTAAGATTCTAGTTTAACAACATATATTTACATTATAATAAAATCTTCATGGTGCATTTTTTTAATATGACAGTAACTAAGCTCAATAAAACAATAACTTTTGCTGTTGTCATATAGGGGTTTTATCAGATGTTTGGGTTTTTTGTTTTTGCATAGGTCACTATAGGATTTGATCAGAAAAAGTAAATCTAGATACATATTTTTATACAACTATGTAAAATATTATTTGGATTAGTACCTGAGATGACAGTAGGTTACAATCAATGAACAGTCCTTTCCCGGTCTTATATCTTTGTATTAATCCAGCTATAATGGCTCCATATGTATATAGGCCAGTGGCAAGATCAGTCATGGCCACTCCTGGACGAACTGGATCTCCACCCTAATTTGAGGGTTGGGTTGAGAAAATAGAGAAAATTGAAAATCATAACCATCATAAGATTTTTCAAATATTCTAAGATCAAATACAAGGAAGAGTTATGTATGAGGTACACATATAAGAAATACAACAAACATCATTGTGAGTATCTGTTGGCAGTAAGAATATATTTATAGTTACCTTATTTCTTATCCAAAACTCTATAAACAGAACTATCCCAAGTCAAGTGAAATAGAACAATTTATAAACATGTCTAAAGGTTATGCTTAATATATTTTATTTTGTTTATACTACCAAAAATAAATAGTTGAATTTGAATTTAAACAAGTTAATCTTAAGGAGAGTTAAAGCAGTAATTTTTTTTTTTTTTCTCTGTTGGGTAGGAGGCTTTCCCTGAGGGAAAATGAGGTATCACCTCACACCTGTAAGAATGGCCCCTATTGAAAAAACCAGACACAGCAATTGCTAGCAAGGATATGGAGAAAAAGAACCCTCCAATAATACTGTTAGTGGGAATGAAGACTTGTCCAACCCTTATTGAAATCAGTGTCTCAAAATATTAAAAATGATCCCATGGACCCAATAAATCCACTCCTAGGAATCTACTGAAAAAAAAAAAAAATGCGGGCCTCCCCTGGTGGCACAGCACTGTGAAGCTGTCCGCAGCCTCTGCAGCACCAGTTCAATCCCTGCTGGCTGGCGAGGGTCCCACATGGTGCAGCAGACCTCCCCTGTTGTGCCCACTGCTCCCCTCAGCAGTGTATTTCATCAGTCTGCCTGTTCTGTTCCCCACTCTGTCTCTGGTGAATCCTCTCACCCTCTCACGCATGTGGCCTGTACCCCGGTTCTTATATAAAATAAATAAATCTTTAAAGAAAAAATGCTAGCTTGAAAGGAAATCATGTTTACTGCCATGTTTACTGCAACACTATTTACAACAGCCAAACTATGGAAACAATGTAAGTGTCCATAAATAGAAGGATGGATCAAGAAAAGGTGGTATATATACACAATGGAATATTACTCAACAATCAAAATACGAACTTGTGCCATTTGCAACAACATAGATGGAGCTGGAAAAGACAATACTAAGTGAAATAAGTCAGAAAAAAGATAAATGCCGGATGGTGTCACATATAAATGGAATATACAGAAACCATACTAAAGATAAGCCTAAAAACTAACCCTTGAAAGCTGACTATAGAACTGAAGCACCAGAGGGTGAGGGTGGTGGTGGGGGGGGTGAAAACAACGAGCAAAGGGAGCGAACTATATGGTAGACTATGGCTGATTTGGGGACAGGTGTACTACAGTAGTGATACTTGAGGAGAGATCCTATCCTTCCAAAATATGAACAATAATGTAAGCCAAATAAAAAAATTAACTAAAAATTTATAATAAATAAAGTTTATACTTATGAGACTAAAAAAATCACAAGTAAAAAAGTAGTTATACTTTAAAACACAAAGGGAATAGATGCAATTAATTTTAATAATACATTGTATTTGCCATAACATATCTAGAATATCATTCAAACATGTAAAAACCTTTTTAAGTTATTAATGATGATTTTTACATGATTTTGTTCATAAGTCTTTGAAATCCAATATATATGTTACACTTATAGGATATCTTTTTTTCACTTTCTTTATTTTTTTATTTTTATTTTTAAAAAAATATTTGCTTCCCCCCACCCACTCAGATTGAGTCCCCATAGAATTTCCTTCCCCAAGGCACCAGTGCACCATCACCACAGTCCCCTGTGCTCCTCACTCCCTTCCTCTGATCCCTCTCATTCCTCTTTCCCTGCAGGATGTCTCTGATTTACAATTGTCTGTTTTTGCTTTGTTGTGTTTTGTACTGTTATTTGTTTTTTACACTGATGTCTTATTTGGTTCCCATATATTGCTGTTATAAGTGAAACCATCTGATATTTTTCGTTTTCTTTCTGGCTTATTTCACTGAGCATAATTCCTTCTAGCTCAATCCACATTGCTGCAAATGGCATGATATTATATTTTTGATTGCTGAATAATATTCCATTGTGTATACATACCACATCTTCTTGATCCAGTCATCTATTTTGGGGCATTTGGGTTGTTTCCAGGTTTTACCTATTGTAAATAGTGCTGCAGTAAACATAGGGGTGCAGGTGTTCTTTTGAATCAATTTATTTGTGTCCTTTGGGTAGATGCCTAGTAGTGGAATGCTGGGTGGTATGGTAGCTCCATATTTAGTAGACTGAGGAACCTTCAAACTCTGCTTACTTGTAACATGTGACTGATGGCTGCAGTATTAGACATCATGATAAAATAAAAAGAACTATGAGATTTTAGAATAGGGACCTTCCCTTCAATAAAGACTGCTTGAAAACGGAGGAAGGCTCCCTGTGCAGCCAGAGGTGAGCTAGGAAGCACCCCCATGACAGGCCCTGCCTGGCCAGCAGTCCAAGCCCAGAGGGGAGCGGGCATCCACAGCTGGGGCAGACAGCATGCCCAGGAAAGTGCGTCTCCAACTCGCCATTTTAGAATAGAGACCTTCACTTCAATAAAGACTATTGAAACCTGGAGAAGGCTCCCCACGCAGCCAGAGGTGAGCTGTTAAGCAGCCTCATGCCAGGCCCTGTCTGGCCAGCAGTTCAAGCCAGAGTGGGGAGCGGGCATCCACAGCCAGGGCAGACCGCGGGTGCAGGAAAGTGAACTTCTGACTTGCCCTTTTAGAATAGGGACCTTTGCTTCAACCAAAGCTGCTTGGAAATGGGAGAATGTTGTCCCCGCAGTCAGAGGTGAGCTAAAGGCCCCCACAAGCCAAGTCCTGCCTGGCAGGAAGTTGGAGCCCAGAGGGGGATCCTGCGATTTGGAGCCCAGAGTGCAATCCAGCTACCCTACCTCCAGGGCAGTCTGTGGGACTTCAAGATACACCTTTGGAATTAAACAAACACAGAAGGAGGAGATATTCTGCAACAGCAACCATTAACATACTCATAGTACCACTGCCACTCTGGACTTCTGGCATAACAGTATTTGACTCCATTGCACCACCAGTTTCCGAAATTCCAGAAAGAGCACACCAAAAAGATGCCGGTCAGTACCAGCAACACAGTGTCCCAACGCATAGGGCAAATTAGAAAACAAGCAGCAGGGAGAAGAAAAATACATGCAACCAAGCAAGTTCTCAGAAAAAGACACACCACAAAAAGAAAACCACCCACCAGACTGCAACGACAGTGACTTGGAAGAACTTCTGAGCCTTCAAGAAAGAGAAATTAAAATTTCCATGATTAAAAAACTGACAGAAGTCATTAAGGAAAACAACGATCAGAAGAATGAAATTGTGTCCCTAAAGACGGAAGTGAAGGAAATGCAGGAGATCAAAGGATTAATGGAAGAGCTAAAGAACTCTGGGAAAAGCAGTGATAACAGAAGATGAAATGGAAGAAAGAATAAGCACTCTCAAAAACACAGAAATAATAAAGAACCAAAACAGAAAAGGAAAGAGAAGTATGAAGGAAAAAGAATGAAGACTTCACGCCAACAAATGCCAACCAAGAATACTCTATCCCACAAAGTTCTCCTTCCTCTATGAAGAAAGAATAAGGACCTTCCCAGACAAACAGAAACTCCGAAATTTCATTATGACTAAAACCTAACTCCAAAAGATACTACAAGGAATCCTAAAGCCAAAACCAAGAGAGGGATGAATAAGATAGAAGACCAAAAAAATAAATAAATAAATAAATTATTACTAAAAAAATAAATTAAAAAATCCTGAGAAAAGTCAAACAAAATGGCAAATACAGACACTAACATATCAATATTAACCCTAAAGGTAAATGGACTAAACTCTTCAATAAAAAGACACAGAGTCACAGGCTGGATTAAGAAACAAAACCCAACCTTTTGCTGTCTCCAGGAAACTCACTTAACTACAAAAGATAAAAATAGAATGAAAATAAAAGTATGGAAAATAATCCTACAAGCAAATGGACCAAAAAAAGAAGGCAGGAACAGCTATACTTATATCAGATAAAATAGACTTTAAACTCAAAAAGGTAAAAAGAGACTGAGACGGTCACTGCATTATGATCAAGGGGACAATACTTCAAGAAGAAAAAACACTTATTAACATATACTCACCAAATGAAGGAGCACCAAAATATATCAGACAACAATTATCATCTCTGAAAACAGACATCAGAGAAAACACATATGTAGTAGAAGACTTCAAGATATCACTTTCAACAATGGATAGATCAATAAGACAAAAACTAAGTAAGGATACTAAAGCTCTAAATAAGGAACTAAAGCTCATGGGCTTAACAGACATCTATACAACACTAAAACCAAAAAAATCTGAGTAAATATTTTTCTCAAGCACACACGGATCTTTCTCCCGGATTGATCACATACTGGGACACAAGACAGACATTAACAGCTACACCAAGATTGAAATCATACCAATCATCTTTTCTGACCATGAAGGCATCAAACTAGAAATAAATCATAAAAAGGCAAAGAACTCTCCTGCCTCATGGAGATTGAAACCCACACTACTGGAAGACCACTGGACTAATGAGGAGATCAAAGAAGAAATTAAAAAATACTTTGAGTTAAATGACAAGGAGGATACCAATTTCCTAAATGTATGGGATGCAGCAAAAGCATTAATTAGAGGAAAATATATAGCAATAGAGGATCACATCAAGAAACAAGAAAGAACTCAAAGAAACAACCTAATCTCAAAGATCAAAGACCTAGAAAAAGCACAACAAAACCCCAAAACCAATAGAAGAAAAGAAATAATAAAAATCAAAGCAGAAAAAAATGAAATAGAAACTAAAAAAAACAATCCAAAAGACCAATAAAACCAAAAGTCAGTTGTTCGAAAAAATAAATAAAATAGACAAACCCCTAGCCCGGCTCACAAAGGAAAATCAGGAGAAGACACACATAAACAAGATCACAAATGAAAAAGGAGAAATCACAATAGACACAGCAGAAATCAAAGGAATAATCAGAAACTACTATGAACAATTATATGCAAAAAAGCTCAATAATCTAGAAGAGATGGACAAATCCTAAAACTCTATAATCACCAAAAGCTAGATAAAGAAGACATAGAACACCTAAACAGACCAATTACAAGCAGTGAAATTGAAATGATAATCAAAACCATTCCCAAAAACAAAAGCCCAGGAACAGATGGATTTACAATTGAATTTCACCAAACATTCAGAAATGAATTAGTGCCTTTCCTTCACAAACTCTTTCAAAAAATTGAGAAGGAAGGGATAATACCAAACACATTCTATGAAGCCAACATTACACTAATACAAAAACCAAACAAGGACAACATAAAAAAAGAAAACTATAGGCCAATCTCTCCAAGGAACACTGATGCAAAAATCCTCAGTAAAATTTTAGCTATCAGAATCCAACAATGTATCCATAAGATAATTCACCATGACGAAGTAGGGTTTATTCCAAGGACACAAGGACGGTTCAACATCCGAAAATCAATCAATGTAATTCAACACATCAACAAAAAGAAATACAAAAAACATATGACAATATCAATAGATGCTGAGAAAGCTTTCAACAAAGTACAACACCCATTTATGATAAAGGCCCTTGAAATTCGCAGAATACAAGGAATATGCCTCAAATCATAAAGGCCACATATGACAAGCCCAGAGCCAGTATACTCTGTGGTGAAAAGTTGAAAGCATTTTCATTAAGATCTGGAATAAGACAAGGATGTCAACTCTCACCACTGCTTTTCAATATAATACTGGAAGTATTATATTGAAATGCTTTTCAATATAATACTGGAAGTATTATATTGAAATAAGCAATAAGACAAGAGAAAGACATACAAGGAATACAAATAGGCAAGAAAGAAGTCAAACTATCACTATTCGCAGATGATATGATATCATACATAGAGAACCCTAAAAACTCCACAGAACAACTAATTGAACTAATCAGTTTAGTAAAGTGGCAGAATACAAAATCAACACTCAAAAATCAGTAGCCTTCCTATACACAAACAATAAATCTGAAGAAGAAGAAATCAAAAAATCCATCCCTTTTATTATTGAAACAAAAAAGAAACCAAAATATTGGGGAATAAACCTAACAAAAGAAGTAAAGGACCTATACAAAGAAAACTATAAAACACTGTTAAAAGAAATAGAAGAAGACACAGGGCCTCCCCTGGTGGCGCAGCAGTTGAGCTCTGGGCAGCAAAGCTGCCCACAGCCTCTGTAGCGCCAATTAATCACAGGCCACGGGCGAGGGTCCCACATGGTGCGACAGACCTCTCCTGTCACGCCCGCTGCTCCCCTCAGCAGTATATTTTGTCAGTCTGCCAGTTCTGTTCCCTGGTCTGGCTCTGGTAAATTCTCTAACCCTCCCGCGCTTCTGACTGTACCCAGTGCTTGCATAAATAAGTAAACAAATCTATAAAAAAATAAAAAAATAAAAAATAAAAAGTAAAAAGCCTTTGTTAAAAAAAAAAAGAAAAAAAGAAATAGAAGAAGACACAAAGAAATGGAAAGACATCCCCTGCTCATGGATTGGAAGAATTAACATGATCAAAATGGTCATCCTACCAAAATCAATCTACAGATTCAATGCTATTCCAATAAAAATTTCAATGTCATTCTTCAAAGAAATAGAACAAATATTGATGAAATGCATAGGGAGCCACCAAAAACCCTGAATAGCCAAAACCCTCCTGAAAAAAAGAGACAGGAATGGAGGCATCACTCTCCCAGATTTCAAACTATACTACAAAGCCATAATAATCAAAACTGCATGGTATTGGAACAAGAACAGACACATGGACCAATGGAACTGAACAGAAAACCCAGAAATAAACCCACAGATTTATGGTTAACTAATCTGACAAAGGAGCAAAGAATATTCACTGGAGCAAAGAAAGTTTGTTCAATAAATGGTGCTGGGAAAACTGGGTCACTACATACGAAAGAATGAAGCTTGACTACTACCTCACACCATGCACAAAAACCAACTCAAAATGGATTAAAGAAGTAGACATCAGACCTGAAACTATAAAATATATAGAAGGAAATATAGGTGAAACACTACATGACATGCATCTCAAGACATCTTTACAGACACATCACCCAAAGCAGTGATAGTGTAGGCAAAGATAAACAGCTGGGACAACATCAAATTAAAGAGCTTCTGCACAGCAAAAGAGACAATAACCAAAACAAGGAGAAACACCACTGACTGGGAGGAAATTTTTGCCTACAACATTAATGATAAAGGACTGATCACAAAAATCTACAAAGAGCTGATGAGAATTAACAAAAACAAAGAAAATAATACAGTCAAAAAATGGGCAGAAGAACTAAAAAGAAACTTCTCCAAAGAGGATATGCAAACGGCCAACAGGCATATGAAAAAATGTTCAACATCACTTGTTATCAGGCAAATGCAAATCAAAACTACAATGAGATACCATCTTACATCAGTGAGAATGGCTCATATTAAAAAAACTAGCAACAACAAATGGTGGCGAGGATGTGGAGGAAAAAAGAACTTTCCTGCAATGCTAGTGGAACATAAAATGGTCCAACCACTATGGAAAGTTGTGTGGAGATTCCTCGACCTGCTAAAGATGGAACTTCCATATAATCCAGCAATTCCACTCCTAGGTATTTACCCAAAGGACACAGAAACATTAATTCAGAAGGGCACCCACATCCCTATGTTTATTGCAGCACTATTTACAATAGCTAAGCTTTGGAAACAACCCAAATGCCCAAAAATAGATGACCGGATCAAGAAGATGTGGTACATATACACCATGGAATATTACTCAGCAATCAAAAAACATAAATTCATGCAGTTTGCAGCAACATGGATGCAGCAGCTGGAAGGGATCATGCTCAGTGAAATAAGCCAGAAAGAAATAGAAAAACACCAGATGGTCTCACTCATAGCAGGAGTTTAGAAAACCTAAATAAGGGACCAGGAAAAAGAATAACTATAATAAAGAAAAAATCAAAATAAACAAGCAACTATAAACCGGAGGCACACTACAGGGAGGGGAGCAGGGAGAAGAGGGATTGGGGTCAAAATAAGGGGGTGCAATTGTATAGGGAATATAGCCAAGATGAAAATGCATACATTGTGCAAAAATGAAAAATAATGTAAGAAATATATAAAAAAGTAAAAAAAATTAATTAATTAAAAATAGAACTATGAAAAAAAGCACAGCTCTGAACACAATCATTGTTAATAACAGATGAATTGGACACAGAAAAGTAAAGAACAGATTTGTGAGAAGAAAGCCAATGTAGACTCATATTGTGGAAGACAGAAAGAAAAAAGAATATGAAGATAGTATAGAAAATACATCAAGTCATAAAAGTGAGAAAAGAAAGCAAAAGCATCTTCTATAGTTTCCAATTAAGAGGTCATTGGTAATCTTCACAAAATCAATTTCATTGATCAGGTAGCTGAGGAAACCAGAATGTAATGGACTGAGCAGTGAAAAAGAAATCACATGGTCTTCTTTCATAACGTATTAATAGTATCTCTTATTACTTAAACCAGTCATTCTAAAAAAGGTGGAAAATTAGAATCACTCTGAAGGATTTTCAAGAATAAAGACATATAACTCTCTCAAGTTTTTGCTTCATTATTTCTAAGAGAAGGAATTTATGTATTATATAAAGTTAAACAGGCAATTCTAAAGACTCCAGTATACCACAAAATGGGTGTCCTGAAAAATCCATATTAAATCAACCTCTGAAAGTCTCATAAGATTGCATCCCATGAATTGGCAATGGTCTCTCAAGTTCCCTTATTCCTCAGAACAGAAATTTTGATTTATTGGCACAAATATGAGTTTTTTTCAAGTTCAAAGTTCTTTTCCAGTGACTGTGACTGCAGGTCAAGTATTTAATATTTTGCACTTGTTTATCCTCAGTATATAAACTGAACATTACTTCTAGAGAAAACTAATATTAAATGCAATAAAGTATTGCATTTACACAGTTAAATATTATCTTCCTAATATATTAGAGGTTTTGATGTCAAAAGCGCAGGTGTCACACACATCCTCTTTGAACCTTCAATGAAAGATAAAAAACTAAACTATTTTCTCCAAAGTTAATGTAAAAATTGTACCTTAGTTACAACAAAATATGATTATAAACAGTCAGGGTAAAAATAGGTGAAAAGGATATGGTTCAGAACTAAGACTGAGCTAAACCTTATTTGCTTTTATTCCCTCATAGCTGCATGTTGCCTTTTAAGGAACCTGTAAATTCCTTCTTTATAGTCACTTTTCCTTGCTTCTACTTAGGTGAAGATATTGGAATACAGATTGTGATTGGCCCCTATCTCCTAGGGAAGATGCTAACTCAAAACTGAAGCTATCATTAACTTTCCATTCAAATTCCCTATGGTTCAAATAGCAATTCAAGACATTCTACATACTTATTTTTATAGTGTAGAATCACAGGTATAAATCAAATACTTCATCCTTGACAAAAGAACTTTTAAAAATCTATTTAATTACTTAGTTTCTAAAATAAAACAGTAAATAAAGATTCCTAAATCTGTGAAAGTACTCAAAGGGTCATATGGTCTGACTTTTGCTTCTGGGCAGGTAAACTTTCTTTTTTTTTTTTTTTAATTAATAAATTTTATTTTTATATTCCCCATACAATTGCAATCCCCCCATTCTGGGCAGGTAAACTTTCAAATCATCCAAAAGAGTTGTTTATCCCTCTCTCCTTAAAGGTCTTCAGAAGAAGGAAAGCAGTTATTGAGTACATTCCAAGCATGCACCAGAAAGGAAAAAGTAATTAGCATTATTTCCTAAGTGCTTTTCTACATTACCCCATTTGATCTGAGTAATACTGAATGTTCTCACTTTAAAAAATGAAAAAAACAAGGATCAGAGATTTTGAGTGGGAATACGATTACAAGTCAAAACTGTCAGAGACTGATGATCTTTCCACCCCACCATGATAAAAGAAACGGCATTACCAGTTTTTTTATGCACTGCCATGTTCAGTACACTAATGATCAAAATGATTTTGTTCCGACACATTATCTTCTCTGATGTGAACTAGTTCCCTCTATTCCTTGCTATGAACAATAAAATAACTGCCTCATATACTCCACCTAAAATATAGATGAGAACAGAAATCAAACCATTTCTTTGCCTCATCTGTGGCAAATAAACCCATTCCCTATAGGCTTTTATTGAAGAAACACTGTTATATTTCTGGAATAACTTAACCCATTCTTTTCAAAATCTTCTCTGATTATAACAAGTTTTCAAAGCACAGTAACTCAAAATGAATACAACCGTCTCAAAGGTAATCATTTACTGAAATAAAAAAACAGGGAGGTTATTTTTCATAAAATTAAGAAAGCAAAAACATCACTAAGAAAGTATTTAAATGTTTTTTAATCCTTTCATCAAGCTGAACACATTATCAAACATTCTGAGCATGAGATTTATAACTTTTACTGTATCCCATAATAATAGTTATTTTTGTTTTGTTTCACCCGTTTGTTTTGTTTGGTTATCTATATTCCACAAGTAAGAGATATCACACAGTAATTGTCTTTCACTTTCGAACTTATTTCAGTTAATATCCATCCATAGTGTATAATATTGTACCAAGAGTCACTTTTATCATTTTTAGTAGTTCTACTATATTTCCATAAGTATAGATAGGACAATTTCCTTATCCAGTCTTTTGCTTGTGGGCATCAATCTTGATTCCGTATATGGACTATTATGAATAATGCTGCCATGAGCATAGGGGAGCAATAATCTGTTCATAGTTGTGTTTTTCATATTCCTTGCACTGGATTGTTTTTGCTTCATTTGTGCTTTTCCTAGCTCCCTCAAATGTTAGGTTAGAATGAGACTTTTCTTGTTTATAGATGTTGGCCTTTATGGCCATGAACTTCCCTCTTAATATAACTTTTACTTTTAATATAACTTTTACATTTATAACTTTTACTGTATCCCATAGAATCTGGTAATTCATCCCTTCACTTTCTCCAGAGGGTCTCCAGATAAGTCTTTATTTGTCCTTTGATTTCTTTGATAACTCAAGAGTAATTCAGAGGCATTTTGTTTAGTCTCCACATGTGTGCAAGTTTTTGGGGTTTTTTTCAAGTTTCTTCTCATAGTTGATTTCTAGCTTCACACCAGAAGAGACAGAAAAAAAAATGAATGGTACGATTTTAATTTTTCATGTGCTTTTTTTTTCTTTCAGTTGATATGGTAAATTACGTTCATTGATTTTCAGATGTTGAACCATCTTTGTGTCCCTGGAAAAAATCTCATATTGTCATAAGCCTTTAGATGCAGTGTTGGATTCAATTTGTTAATATTTTATTCAGAATATTCTCAACCATGATCATTATTGGTCTGTAGTTTTCTTCCTTGTGTGTTGTCTTTGTTTGTCTTTGATTTTTGTGTGACGCTGGATTCATAAAATGTATTTGGTAATATCTTTTCCTTTCTCAATTTTTTGAGAGTTTTTGTAGTTTAGGCTTTAGTTTATCTTTGAATGTCTGGTACAACTCCCTTGTGAAACCATCTGGTCCTGGGCTTTTGTTTGGGGGGGAGAGTTTTGATTACTGTTTAAATTTCCTTTTTTTGATTTTTTTTAATTTTAAATGTTTTTTTCAAGTTTTCCATTTCTTCTTTGTTCAGTCTTGGATGGCTGTATGTATCTAATAATTTGTCCCCCATCATCTAGATTATTGAATTTGTTTGCATATAAATTTAAATGTTCATATTAATCTCTTACCATCCTCTGGATTTCTGCTCTGTCTCTTGGAATTTTTCCTCTTTCATTTACAATTCTATTTATTTTCGTTTTCTCCCCCTTTTTCTTTGTGAGTCTGCCAGAGGTTCATCTCGTTTATTTTTTCAAAGAACCAACTTTTAGCTTCATTGCTCTTTTAGACTGTATTTTTATTTCTATTTCATTTATTTCTGCTTTAATTTTTCTTATTTACTTTATTCTGGGATTTTTTTATTCTTCTTCTTCTAGTTCTGAAGATGAGGGATTAGGTTGTTTCATTGTTTTTTTGTTTGTTTTTTTTTTTTTTTTTTTTTTGTGGGACCTTTGCCAGAGGCCGCTGAGCCACCAGGGGAGGCCCTCCTGTTTTTTGAAGTGGGCCTGTATTGCTATATATTCCCTCTTAATACTACTCCTGGGGTATCCTATAAGTTCTGGGAGGTTTGTCTTCATTATCATTTGTCTCAAGGTATTTTTTTTATTTCTTTTTTGATATCCTCCTTAACTCAATAACCTTTCAGTAGCATGTTGTTCAGTCGCCATGTAATGGGGGATCTTCTTGTTTTCTTTTTGTAGTTTATTCCTAATTCAATATCTCTATTGTCAGAGAAGATAACTTGGAATGATTTCAATCTGCATGTACGTGTTGATGTTTGTTTTTTGACCCAGTCAATCCTGGAGAGTGATCCATGTGCACTTGAGAAAATGTATATTGATATATTTGTGGGTGCAGTGTCCTATAAATACCTATTCGGTCTATGTGCTCTAGATCTGTGTTTAGGGAAATTGTATCCCTGTTTATTTTCTGTCTTGTCGATCTGTCAATTAGTGAGAATGGTGTATTGAAGTCTCCTACCACCAATGCATTTTCTCCAATATCTCTCTAAAAAAATGACAGTTATTTTCTAACATATTTTGATGCTCCATCATTTGGTGAGTATATACTGATGAGTGGTATATTGTCCCCTAATCTTTTATAGTGTCCATCCAAGTCTCTTGTCACCTTGTTTTAGCTGGAAGTATATTTTATCTACTATATGTGTGGCTGCCCCTCCCTTCTTTTTTTTTTTTTTTGTGGGACCCTCGCCAGCGGCTGGGGAATGAACCTGCACTGCAGAGGCTGCGGGCGGCCTCGCAGCCCAGCGCTCAACTGCTGCGCCACCAGGGGAGGCCCTACCCCTACCTTCTTTTGGGCGCCATTAGATTACAGAATTGTTCTCTAACAATATTCCACATCCATTTATGATAAAAACTCAATATAATGAGGATAGAAGGAAAATATCTCAGTGTAAAAAAGCACACATAACAAATTCATCGATAACATCATAATCAATAGGGAAAAACTGAAATCTTTTCCTCTAAGAGCAGGTACAAAACAAGGAAATCTGTTTTCACTACTACTAGTCAATATAATATTGGAAGTCCAATTAGAGCAATTAGGCAAGAGAAAGCTATAAAAGGAATCCAAATTGGAAAAGAATTAAAATTATCACTTTTGCAAATGACATGAAAATATATATTAAGAAAAAAACTTCAAAGACTACTAGAAAAAGGTACATCAGTGCAGTGAATTGGCAGGCAACAAAATCAATACACAGTAATCTGTGGTTTCCCTATTCGCAAACAGCAAATTACAAGAGAAAGAAATCAAGAAAACAATCACATTTAAAATCACATAGAAAAGAATGAAATACCTAAGAATATATGTAACAAAGGAGGGGAAGGACCTGTACAATCAAAATAATAACACATTGTTAAAAAAAATAGAAGACACACAAATAAATGGGGAGATATTCCTTATGTACTGAATAGAAGATTTAACATTAAAAAAGGCCATCTTACCCAAAGTAATATACAGATTCAAGGCAATCCCTATCAGAGTTTCAATGGCCTTCCAAAAAATAGAGCAAACTTGCTAGACTTACAAAAGGCCCCATTACTCAAAGCAATGCAGACAAAAAAGAATGGAGGTCAAACCCCCAGACTTCAAACTATGATACAATGCTATAGTCATCTAAACAATATGATCTTGGAATAAAATAGACACACAGATAATGTAATAGAATTGAGAACCCAGAAATAAACCCACACTTATATGGTCAGTTAATTTATAACAAAGGAGCCAAGAACATACAATATAGAAAGGAAAATCTCTTCAACAAATGGTGTAGGGAAAACTAGCACCCCACACAAATTAATAAAACTAAACTGTAATCTCATACTATACACAAAAATTAACTCAAAATGGCATAAAAATCTGGATGTGAGACTTGAAATCATGAAATAAATAGAAGAAAACACAGGCAGAAGATTCCATGGCATTGGCTTCAGTGACATCTTTGGGGACTTGACTCCAATAGCAAAGGAAACAAAAGCAAAAATAAGTAAATGGGCCAACATCAAACTTAAAAGTTTCTATACAGTGAAAGAAACTACCTCTAACATAAAAGGACACTCTATTGAATGGGATAAAATACTTTCTCATTGTACATCCAACAAGGGGCTGATATCTAAGGTCTACACAGAGTTCATACAACTCTACAATAACAACAACAAAAATAAAAATAACCTGGTTTAAAAAAATGGGCAGAAGAGCTAAATAGACAATGAAGATATGAAGATGGCTAACAGACACATTCAAAAATGCATAACATCACTTATCATCAGGGAAATGCATATCAAAATGTCAAAACAACAATACATACCACCTCACATCTGTGAGAATGGACCACATCAAAAAGAGCAGAAACAAGTGTTGGTGGGGATGTGTAGAAAAGGGAACCACTGAAAACTGTTGGTGAGAATGTATACTAGTCTAGCCCTATGAAAAAAATATATAGGGTTTTTTTCTTGGAGTAAAATTTTTAAAAAGAGATCTACCTTAAGATCCAGCAATCACACTCAAAAGTAGCTTGGAGTGTGCAAGAACACAAATACAAATGAATATATGTACTCCTATGTTCACTGCACTACTATTTACAAAAGTGAAGTTATGGAAAAACCTAAGTACCAAAGAGAGATGATTGGATAGTGATGTACTACATATACACAATATAATATGTACACACACAATACTACTCATCTATTAATAAAAAAAGATGAAATCTTGCCATTTGAGACAATATGATTGGACTGGATGGGGATTATGCTAAGCAAAATAAGTCTGAAGGAAAAAGACAAATACTAGGTGACAAACAAAATACTGAGAAATGAAACGAAGAACAGACAAAACTAAACCAAAACAAATCCTAGAAATCTGATTGCAAAATTGAGGTTACTGGTGGGGGGCAGGGGGTGAAAACTGGTGGAGGGGGAACACAGTAACTATGGCGGAGGATTATTGGTGCTTTACTAGAGAGTATGGTGTGATAATATATCTCAAAAGATGTCAACCTATACCCCTAAATCATATACAGTACTGTTAAACAATTTTACCTCAATAAAAAATAATTTGTAATATTCAAGGAATAAAGTTTTCTGGTATTTATTAGTTTAACTTTTTAAAAAGAAACATTGTCTATTTGTTTAAAAACTAGAATTGTGAATGTTTTGTGCAACATGCATGTGTGTGGAACCTCTTATTAGGATCCTGTTTTAGAAAAGAGATTTTCGAGGAATATTAAGATTTTGCTTTACCATATTATCTTCACAGAAGACTTTCTTTGAGATGCCGTCCAGTCAAGGGTCAAAAGTGAGGGAAAAACAAAGTAAAACTAAATTTTTAAATAAATTCTATGATACTGCTAAAATATGAAATAAGTTTCAATAATAAATATTAGCAGTGTTAATGTCAGTCACTGCAACTGAATTTATACATACAATCATAGTTAAACAAATTAAACCAAGTAATCAATCCAGTACAAATTTGAGCAGATATATTAAAGCACAATTCGATCACTCCATTTCTTCTTTCCTCGTCATATTGCTTTTTGTTTTGTTTGTTTCACATAGTTCATACAAATTTGTCCTATTAACAACCAAGTAGGGATAGAGGGAAAATGTATAGCTCTGAAAGGCAGAGGTCAAGAAACGAAACTGAATATTGAGGTGCTGCCCATTATGGTACAGTTCTTCACTTCCCTTCCTTGTTCAGACACCACTGAGGAAAAATAGGTTAATTGACCAAATTCTCAGACTCCAGATCAAAAATCCCTCAGAGGAAGGAAGCATAATAAAAAGCTAAGTAACCAACACAGGGGAAAGTTAACAAAACGCTCTCATGAGTTGAGGCCACTCATGGATTTCTTAGACAGAAAAGGCGCTAACCATAAAAGAAAAAAAAATGATTAATAGGATTTCAAATATAAAACTTCTTATCCTGGGCCTCCCCTGGTGGCGCAATGGTTGAGCGCTGGGCTGCGAAGCTGCCCGCAGCCTCTGCAGCACCAGTTCTATCCCCGGCCGCTGGTGAGGGTCCCCCATGGTGTGCAGACCTCTCCTGCCGCCCGCTGCTCCCCTCAGTAGTGTACTTCGGTCCTTCTGCCTGTTCTGTTCCCCGCTTTGGCTCTGGTGAATTCTCTCACCCTCCTGCACTTCTGACTGTACCCAGTGCTTGTATAAATAAATAAATAAATCTTTAAAAAAAAAAAAAAAACTTCTTATCCAAATACATCATTATGATAGCAATAAGGCTAGCTATTGAGTGGGAGGAAATATCAGTAATACATGGCAAATACTATAGTATATGGCAAATAATATATCCAGAATACTAAAAGAAATCTTAGAAATCAATAAGAAAAAAAGACCAAATTCCAATAACACAACAGAAAGACTTGAACATATATTTCCAAAGATATCCAAATACAGACATTGCATATGAAAAAGATATACCTTATTATATATCAGGAAAATTAAAATTCAAATCACAATGAAAAACTACTGCATTTCTACCAAATGATTAATGATAAAAGAACTAATGATTGGAACATTGGCTAGTTCCAATTCTAGGCATATACCCAAGAAAAATGAGTATGTGCAACAAAAAAACATTCAAAAGAATGTTCAAATAAGTTGTATTTATAATTGGCAAAAACTGGGAAGAGCTTAACTGTGTATTAACAGACAATGGATAAATTGTTGTGTTCATGCAAGGGAATAACATACAAAAGTAAAAACCAACTGATAAATAAAATTGAAGAAACCTCAAAATCCTTACGTTGAGTGAAAGAAGCCAGGCATAAAAGAGTATGTACTATAAGTATTCTGTATTTAGAAGTTCAAGAAGCGGTAAAACTCGTTTATATAGTAAAAGTCAATGCTTACTTTGAAGAGATAGTAGTATTACCTTGGAATAAAATTTTCTGGATGATGTATATATTCTATATCTTGTACTGGGTGATATTTATCCAAGTGTACATACTTGTAAAACATCATTGAACTAAGATTTTGATCTTTATTGTATGTAAATTATATTCACTTGTATAGAATTTAAAAAACAATGAGAAAATATATCACTACTTTTTTAAAATCATAAGAGAGACTATTTTGCTTATTTTTAAATAGAATTTCTGAAAGAATGTAAAAGAAAAGTGACAGCATAGTCTCTGAGGAGGAGAAAGTGAAGTAGGGACACAAGAAAGAAGATTGACATTGCAGATTCTTAGATTAAAGTGACAAAAACAAGTCTGGTGGTTTATGCTCAATGTTATTATATAAAAAGCCCTCTTCAGGCCTCCCCGGTGGTGCAGTGATTGAGCGCTGGGCTGCGAAGCTGCCCACAGCCTCTGCAGCGCTGGTTCGATCCCTGGTCCCCGGGGAGGATCCCACATGGCCCGGCAGACCTCTCCTGCCACGCCTGCTGCTCCCTTCAGCATTGTATTCCATCAGTCTGTCTGTTCTGCTCCCTGCTCTGGCTCTAGTGAATTCTCTCACCCTCCCGTGCTTCTGACTGTGCCCAGTGCTTGTATAAATAAATAAATAAATATTTTTAAAAAATAAAAAGTCTTCTTTCATTCTTAAAAGAGTAGTGGTTTGGATAATAAATTGTATGATCAACATATGTATGTTTCTCATTGTACTGGTGAATGTATTATATCCAAAAATGGATAAATATAAACTACAATACAGTGCTTTTGAACATCAGTGTAACAGCATTTTTTCATTGTGTAATTATTTATGATTCCTAAGTTTTTAAAAGGGGAGATAAATATCTAAGAAGCATTGCTTATAAATTTGATTTAATCCATCCTATACATTTGGGCCAAATATTTGGGCCAAGCACAGCTTTTATCAAGTCACTCCCCTTCTTAAAAACCTCCCTAACTTCACCCCGAGCATATAACATCCCAACTTCTTTACTTGACCTTGAAGTTTTCCAAGTATATAGCTTCAACCAACTTCCCCCCAGTGCTCTGAAACCTTCACTCTCAGTTCTTCCATAACTGGCCTGTTGCTTTTCTACAGATAAGCTTGATTCCTTCCTGCTTCCCTGTCTTTGCTCACTTTGTGATCTCTACTAAGACTGCTTTAATCCATCCCAATTCTATCCGCCTTTCCAGGTATTGTTCAACTCTAATCCCGCCATTTCAAGTTTCACTGTGAATCACTTTTCTGTTTTACTTCTTCAAGTAATGATAAGGTCTCAACAACAAACTCTTTGTAAGCTATAATTAATACTTAGAATATTTTAGTAATTAACTTTTTTAAAACACATTTGAAGAACACCTGTTGTAACACCGTTTTCTTCTGTAACACAAGGGTGTTACAACTGGAATACTAGGACATAATACTGAATAAAAGATTGAATAACAGGTACCCCATCAGTGGAAGTTCTAACAGAAACAGCTGACACTGCCACCATACCAAATTGCCCTCACACATCTGATACTCTCGCTTGCAAGAACTGACCTCATTGTCAATATCACATATAGACATGCACACAAACATATACACACTCCTCAACCCCAGACCTCTAGGATCATATAACTTAAGAGTTTTCAAAAGTTGAAAAAAGTTAGAGATTCTCTATTGTGGTTCTCTTATATGCTACATAATGTTCCACTTAATTTAATGCACTTTTGTATTTTCTAATTTTCCTCAAGTATGTATCTGATCTAGACAACTAAATTATTATTTATGGAGCAACCTATTAAATTATAATATCTAATGCATACCATACACTCATGGTTAGTATATTGCTATTCATTACTTGATCAATATAATTCCTCTTGACATTTAAATGTAGCATAATTTATAGATGAATTTTTACATAGAACACATACTACATGTGTCTAAGTTGATTACTTTCCAGAAGCTCTCACATTCATTGATTTCATATCTCAACTCATTTTTGTAAATGAAATACAAATTAAAAAGAAAGTCAAAAGATCAACAAATCCAAAAGCTGTTTCTTTGAAAATAAAAATAGACAAACATCTAGCAAGGCTCAAAAGAAAATAAGGAAGAAATATCAAATACATAGAATTTTTAAAATGAAAGAAGAGAAATAACAACAAATGCAGAAATCGAGAGGATAATGAATGACAGGCTACTAATTATCGAGAGGATAATTACAGGCAACATCTATTGATATATGTGAACAAATTCAATAACCTAGAAGAGATGGAAAAATTCATAGATTTACACAATTGTCCAAAATTGAGTAGAGAAGAATAGAAAAAAATGAACAAACCAATCACAAGCAAGGAAATTGAAACAGTAAACAAAACTCTCCTAAAAAACAAAAGTCCAGTAACAGATGGCTTCATAAGTGAATTCTACCAAACCTTCAAAGGTAAACCAATGCCTATCTTGCTAAAAATCTTCCCAAAAAATGAAAAAGGGGGAATACTTTCAAACCTTTTTAAGAGGTGAACATTGTTCTAATGCCAAAACTAAACAAAGACAACACACAATAAAAGAAAATTACACACCAACACAAAATTCCTGAACTAAATACTAACCAATCAAATCCAACAATGCATTAACAGGATTATACACCATAATTAAATAGAATACATAGGTAGAATACAAGGATGGCTTAACTTCTGAAAATCAATCAATGTAATTAACTACGTCAACAGAAAGAAAGATAAAAACCATATGACCTTATCAATAGGTGTTAGGAAAGCATCCATTTATGCTGAAAATCCTTGAAAAGCTTGGGATAATTGGGAGATACCTTAGCATACTAAAAACCATTTACTGCAAACCAATATCTAATATCATTCTCAATGGTGAAAAACTGAAAACCTTTCTACTAAGTTCTGGCACAACACAAGGATGACCACTCTCACAACATAGTACTGGAAGGACTAGCTTGAGAAATTAAAAAATGATAAGCTTTATTTCTTCATTCCCAATTTTGATTCTTTTTTTTTTTTTTAATACGGGTACCAAATTGCTTTATTTGAAGGAATGGTACAAATGAAAGCTATACGTAGATGTTTTGGTACAACTTATAGAAAAGGTAAAGGTAACCCCAACATGCATGCACAGCCTTGGTGACCAGGAAAGTCAACCCCTGGCTATGAGAAGCCAGCCTAAGGCTTAGCTTAGCTCTTGTCACTGTCTCCCAGGGTGTGCTTGTCAAAGAGATACTCGGCCATGCCAGATTCAGGGGGCCCCCATCTTGCGCAAGTTGGTTAAATGGTCACCCAGTTCTTTGATGGATTTCACCTGCTCATCCAGGTAATGAGTCTCCAGGAAGTCACACAAATGGGGGTCGTTTTTGTCAGTAGCCAGTAGCCCATGCCTCCTGGAACCACTTTCCCTATCCTGCCTGTTATGTTTCCTGTGGCCCCAGTCCCTACCTGCCTATTCAGCTCCAGTAGTGACTGATTCACGCTCTTTTCCAAGTGTAAGGCGCACTCCACTGCATTCAGCCCGTTCTCCCAGTCATCGCGGTCGGGTTTCTTGATGTCCTGAAGGAAGATGCGGCCACCTTGTTGGTTCTGCAGCTTCATCAGTTTCTCAGCATTTTCCCTCTCCTCATGAGATTGGTGAAGAAAATATTTGGCAAAATTCTTCAAAGCCACATCACGGTCAAAGTAGTAAGACATGGACAGGTAGACGCAGGAGGAGTAGAGTTCCAGGTTGATCTGGCGGTTGATGGCGGCCTCCGAGTCCTGGTGGTAGTTCTGGCGCACCTGCGAGGGGGACGCGGTCGTCTGCGAGGGGGACGCGGTCGTCATAGCGGCGGCAGTGAGGGCTGGGGGCGATCGGACGGCGCTGTGGGCGGGAGCAGCGGGCGGGCGGGCGGGTGGCAGCGGGGGGGGGGGGGGGGGGCGGGGGGGGGCGGGGGGGGGGGACGAGCGCCGGGTTCAGTCCAAGCTCTGTTGAAGCAGGAAACCGCGGCGACTCTCCGCGAAGGCTGTCCCAATTTGGATTCTTTTTATACCTTTCTCTTTTCTAATTGCCCTAGCTAGGACTTCCAGTGCTATGTTGAATAGTAGTGGTGAGTACTGGATCTTAGCGGAAAGGCTTTCAGTTTTTTTCCCAAGTTTCTTAAAAACGGATGTTACAGGTGACATGATAATATGCAAAGAACCCCCTAAGAGTCCATTGAAACAATCAGTTTGGCAAAATGGCAGGATGTATGTAAAATTAACAACACAAAAATCAGTTGCCTTTCTATACATAAACAATGACATAGAAAAGGAGGAAATTTACAGTTACACAAAAAAAATAAATAAATAAACTAGGCATAACCCTAATAAAGGCGGTAGCAGATCTACACAAAGAAAATTAAAAGATACTGTGGAAAGAAACAGAAGAAGTCACAAAGAAAGGGAAAAATATTCCCTACTCATGAATTAGAATAATCAACATTGCCAAAATGGCCATTCTCCCCAAAACAATGTACGAATTCAATAAAATCCCAATAAAAAATATTAATGGCATATTTTAAAGACGCATAGCTAAACTACTGAAATTTCTATGGAATCACAAAAGACCCCAAATGTAAAAGCATCTAGACAGTGAAGAAAGAGAATGGAGGTATCACACTTCCAGACCTCAAACTGTATTATAAGCCACAATAATGAAAACAGCCTGGTACTGGAACAAAAACAGACACACGGAGCAATGAGATGGAATTGATTTTATAAGTGGGAAGAAACAGAAAACCGATAAAGGAACACCGATGAGGTTAACACAGATGAGGTTAACATAAAGACTTGTCTGAAGAAAAAAAAAACACTATGGACAAGAACAGAATGGAGTGACATATTCAAAATATTTCAAGACAAAAATGTCAGCCAAGAATACTTTATCCTAAAAAATCTTTCCTTCCTACATAAGGGAAAAATAAGGACCTATTAAGAAATATAAAATCTTGGAAATTTCAAACCACTAAACCCCAACTCCAAGAAATAAAAAAAAGGCTTTATGATTTAAGCCAAAGAGAAATATAAAAATAAATAAATAAACAAGGAATTAAATACAGCCACAATATTAACAAAATGGTAGTCAAAGATTCCACTGTCAGTTCTACAAGTAAACCATGCCCAAAGAAGGCCAGGACAGATATACTTATCATCAGATAAAATAGACTTCAAGCTAAAAAAGGTGACAAAAGACATGGATGGACCATATATAATGATCAAGAGTGTACACCAGGAAGACATAACACTCATCAATCTATACTCACTAAATGAAGAAGCCCAAAAGATATTTGACAATTACTGTCATATCTGAAAACAAATACTAAAGAAAATATATATGTGGTAGGAGACTGCAGCTCCCCAGTCTTATCAATGAAAAGATCAATGAGACAGAAAATAAACAAGGACACAACCCTAAACAAAGATTTGGACCCCATGGGCCTGTAAGATATTTATAGGACACAATACACATTAAAAAAAAAAAAACCCAAATACACATTTTTCTCAAGATGCAGACTGAAATCATACTGTGACACAACATGATAATCTGAACTAGGAATCCTGGACAGTGTAATAAAGATTTGAAACACTGCATGCACACAACAGCAGTAAGCAAGCCAAAGGAAGTTTATTTGAAGACAAAGACCAGCTCCTGGGAGCAAAACCACAAGGGTTAAATAAACAGGCTAGCTCCTGCCAGCAGTGAGCAGGCCTGAGGAGATTTATGTAAGGACAGATAAGAAGCGAAAACAGCTCCCACGCTCACAGGAGGCGTCCTGAATGGGTTGGTCCCTGTGAAGAAAACTTGGGGGTTTTTATAATTATGCTCATGTTTTGGGTCTCGGGGATGAGCCATGGTGATCATTCAGTTTCTTCACTGATCAATCTTGGCTGATGTCCTAACATAGATTAAGTGGTAATAGTGTCATGGGGTTTTGTTGTTATTGCTTTTCTCTCTTCTTATCCTGGGGTTCCCATGCCTCCTGGAACCACTTTCCCTATCCTGCCTGTTATGTCTCCTGTGGCCCCAGTCCCTACCTGCCTATCAATTTCTAACCCCTCATTACCAATATCTTCCTTAACCATAAAGGTATCAAACTAGAAATCAATTACAATAAGCAAACAAGGATATCTAAAATTATGTGGAGATTGAACAACATGCTACTTGAAGACCACTAGTTAATGAGGAAATCAAAGCAGAAATTAAAAAATAACTTCAGACAAATGATAGAGAAGACATAACCTCCCAGAATGTATGGAACACCCAAAAACAGTATAAAGAGGTAAGTATACAGTAATACAGGACCACATCAAGAAAGAACCCAAAGAAACAACCTAATCTTTCATCATTAGGAACTAGGAAAAGAAGAATAAAAAAACCCAAGAGTCAGTAGAATAAAGGAAATAATAAACATTAAACCAGAAATAAATTAAATAGAAATGAAAAAAAAAGAAAACCCAAAAGATGAATGAAGCAAAAGTTGGTTCGATGAAAAAAAATAAACAAAATAGACAAGCCTCTAGCAGGCTTACAAAGAAAAAGTGTGAGAAAACTCAAATAAATAGGATCATAAATGAAGAGGAGAAATTCCAAGAGACAGAGCAGAATTCAGAGGATGATAAGAGATTACTATGAACATTTATATGCAAACAAGTTCAACAAACTATATGCGATGGAAAAATTCTCAGAATTAGTCAATCATGCAGCTGATAAAAAAAGAAATAGAAAACTTGAGCAAACCAATTAAAACAAGGAACTTGAAACAGTAATCAAAACTCCTCCAAGAAACAAAAGACAGGGCCAACTGGTTCACAATCAGGTTTTACCAAATGTTCAAAGATGAACTAATAAGTACTCTGCCAAAATTCATTCAATAAATTGGTAAAGAAGGAATATTACCAAATACATTTTATGAAGTCAACATCACACTAAGATGAAAACCAAACAAAGAAAACACAAAAAGAGGAAACTATAGACTGATCTCCCTAATGAACACAGATACTAAAATCCTCAATAAAATCTTAACACTGACTCCAACAATGCATAAAAAGGACTATATGCCATGACCAAGTGGAATTTATTACAGGAACACATGGATGGTTCAATATCCAAAATTCAATTAACATAATTCACAATGTCAACAAAACAGAAAGAAAATATAATCATATCGATAGATGCTGAAAAGCAATTGATAAAGACCAACATCCATTTATGATAAAGGCCCTCAAAAAACTTGCGATAAAAGGGAATATATCTTAACAAAATAAAAGCCATATATGACAAACCCATAACTCACATGATTCTTTTTCATTTTTTTCTATTTTTTATATATTTTTACAACATTGTTAATTTTTAAACAATATTTGCTTCCCCCCCTCAGGTGTAGTCCCCATGGAATTAGTTTTACCAATGTACCCATGTACCATCACCACAGTCCCCTGTGTGCCTCCCTCCTTCCCTCCCTCTGATCCCCCTCCCTCCTCCTTCCCTGCAGGAAGTCTTGCATTTATAATTGTCTGTTTTGGTTTTGTTAGGTTTTGTATTATTATTTCCCCCCCCATGTCTTATTTGGTTCCCCTATATTCCTCCAATGAGTGAAACCATCCAATTTTTTTTCTTTTTCCTTCTGACTTATTTCACTGAGCATAACTTTCATGATTCTTAATGATGAAAAATGAAGACCTTGCCACTATGATCAGGAAAGACAAAAATGTCTACTCTCAAGACCACTGCTACTCAATATAATACTTAAGTCCTAGCTACAGCAATTAGGAAAGAGGAAGCCATAAAATGAATTCAAATTTGAAAAGAAGTATTAAAGGTATCACTATTTGCAAATAGTATGATAATATATAGAGAGAACCCCCCCAAAAAAATCCATGAAAAACTAATTAGAACAATGAACCAGTTCAGTAAAGTATCAAGTTCAAAACCAATGCTCAAAAATCAGCAGTCTTCCTATATGCAAACAATCAGTCTGCAGAGGAAGAAATTTAAAAACCATCCCATTTACAATAATACCAAAAAAAATTAAATACCTGGGAATAAACCTAGCAAAGGAAGTGAAAGACCTATACAAGGAAAATTATAAAACAGTGTTAAAAGAAACAGAAGAGGCCATCAGGGTGGAAAGATATTACTTGCTTATGGATCAGAACATTACCAAAATGGCCATCTTACCCAGAGAATCAAATGGCAAATAAAATAAAATAAATTCAAATTGGAGGAGGGGGCCTCCCTGGTGGCACAGGTGTTAAAGACAGCACTATTAAGATATAGCCAAATTGGGAGAGAAGTAAATCTATCATTGTTTTCAAAAACATAACTAACATGCATAGAGAATCCCAAATACTCCACTAAAACAACTAACTGAAACAATAAATCAGTTCAACAAAGAGTTGGGCTACAAAATCAATACAGAAAATGCAGGTGCTAGGGCCTCCCCTGGTGGCACAGCAGTTGAGCCCTGGGCTGCGAAGTTGCCTGCAGCCTCTGCAGCAACAGTTCGATCCCTGGCCGCTGGGCGAGGGTCCCACATGGCGCGCAGACCTCTCCTGCTGCCCGCAGCTCCCCTCAGTAGTGTACTTCGTCACTCTGTTCTGCTCTCCACTCTGGCTCTGGTGAATTCTCTCACCGTCCCGCACTCTGACTGTACCCAGTGGGTGTATAAATAAATAAATAAATAAATAAATAAACAAACAAACAAACAAACAAATAAACAAAAATCTTAAAAAAAAAAAAAGAAAGACAATGCAGGTGCCTTCCTATATGCAAATAATGAGTGAGAAAAGGGAGAATTTACCAAAATGATCCCATCTACAATCAGACCAAAAACAATAAAATACCTAGTAGTCAACCTAACAAAGGAGGTAATGGGCCTATACAAAGAAAACAATAGATTTTGTTAAAAGAAATAGAAAACACAAAGAAATAGAAAGATAGTCCCGGCTCATGTTTTGAAAGACTCAACATTGTCAAAATGGCCAATATAGAGATTCAATGCAATCCCCATAAATATTTCAGTGGAACAAAAACTATTAAAAGTCATATGAACCACAAAAGACCTTGAATAGCCAGAGGTCAGTATCTCTCACATCATTCAAAAAATCAGGGCTAAATGAATCAAAGACTTGGATATAAGTCCTGAAACCATAAAATACATAAAAGAAATCATAAAGAAAACTTTCATTACATAAGCTTCAGTGACGTCTTTGTGGATTTGTCACCAGCAGTAAGGAAAACAAAAGAGAATATAAACAAATGGGACTGCATCAAACTAGAAAGTTTCTTTACAGAGAAATAAACAAAAAATGTATCAGCCATAGACCCAGCAACTCCATTTCAGCATATCTATCTGGAGAATACAAAAAACACTAATTCAAAAGGAGCTTACACTCAAATGTTTTTGCAGCAATATTTACAAAAGTCAAACTTTTGTTTTGAGGAAAGAATTATAAATATTCTGGGCCTCTCCTGGTGGCGCAGCAGTTGAGTGCTGGGCTGCGAAGCTGCCCGCAGCCTCTGCAGTGCCGTTTAGATCCCTAGCCGACAGCTAGGGTCCCACATGGTGCGACAGACCTCTCCTTCCATGCCTGCTGCTCCCCTCAGCAGTGTATTTCTTCATCAGTCTGGCTGTTCTGTTCCCTGCTCTGGCTCTGATGAATTCTCTCATCCTCCCGCGCTTCTGACTATACCCAGTGCTTGTATAAATAAATAAATAAATCTTTAAAAAAAAAAAAAGATTTATAAATATTTCTGAAGATGGATACCCACCTCAGGCCCAGTAATGTGCATCAGGCCAGAAACAGCAGAAGCAACAGCATCATAGCCAGCTCTCTGAGATAGAGGACCTGTTTGACCATACCCTAAAACAATAAGAATAGATATATTCAGTACCATGCAGGGAGACCAATAGTACAATGTGTGCATCCAGAAATCTTGCAGGATTTTGCTAATGGAGGAGGCAATAACAATCAATTGCAATGTTACACTGTAATTTATGACTTTTCTTGAAAAATCAAAAAATAATTTCAAAAGACACACATTCTCATATAGCAGCAACAAATTATAATTAAGTAACATCTCTTATCTTTACACTGAACATAAATTATCCAATATGCCAGTCTCCATCATGCCTTATTTTTTTACACATCAGCCTAACTGACTCATTGAACTTACCTCCCAGATCTCAATATTTGCTATTCTTCCTCTATAGAAAACAATTTATAAAGTAAAATTAAACAATATCTCCCTGGGTTCTATTTATTTATTGTCTCAAGGATAAAAAAATACATAAATAATAATAAAACCACATCCTTCTGAAGCACACATGGAATATTCTTCAAGATAGATCATATATTGAGCCACAAGACAAATCTCTGTTTTGTCATCAGCAAAAATCAAAGGAGTTCAAAAAGTATTTTCTTCTGTTCTCTCAGTGCTGGTTTTTATTACTGAATAACAAAACTACTGAATATCAGGATCTATATGAAACTGTCTCCAAATCCCATGTACCATTCAGGCAGAGCCAGATGAAGAATAATTCCAAATGAACAGCTATTTACTGAAATTCCATGCATACTCTGATTTAAAAATATTAACAAGGGGTGCCTCAGGGTCTTTGCTTTCTTCTCTAGCCACCTGGAAAAATCTTCCTCCATTTCATTCCATATATCCACATTCCACACTCCCTTGCACACTCTAAATCTCCAGGCCTCCGTACCAGAGAGGGCTTCCCTGAGGAATTTTTTTTTAAAGTAATCCTCACTTCTCACATGTAACCTCCCTTACTTAATTACATTCATCTTTGTAGCCCTTATCATAACAAGATATTTTAAAACATAGTTATGTATATATGTATTTGTTTATTTTCTGTCTGTTCCTTATTAAAACATATTCATGCTCCAAAAAGAAAGGAATCGTCATACAATGTTTGTGGCAATGTAGATTAGTCCAGCCTTTATGAAAAAAACAGTATGGAAGTTCTCTATGATATGATACAGTGATCCCTCTCAAAGGTATCTACCCAAAGAATATAAAAATGTAATTCAGGGCCTCCCCAGTGGCGCAGCGGTTGAGTGCTGGGTTGCAAAGGTGCCCGCCGCCTCTACAGCACCAGTTCCACGAGGGTTCCACATGGCGCGCAGACCTTTCCTGCCACCCGCTGCTCCCCTTAGCAGTGTATTTTGCCCGTCTGCCTGTTCTGCTCCCTGCTCTGGCTCTGGTGAGTTCTCTCACCCTCCCACACTTCTGACTGTACCAGTGCTTGTATAAATAAATAAATAAATCTTTAAAAAAAAAGCTGATTTAAAAAAAAATGTAATTCAAAGAGATATATGCATTCCTATGTTCACTGCAGCACTATTTACAACAGTCAAATTATGGAAACAATCTAAATGCGCAATGATAGATGAGTGGACAAAGAAACAATTAACAAAATGGCAACGATAAGTTCATACCTATTAATAATTACTTTATTGTAAATAACCTGATCAAAATTCGCTGATCGAAAGGCGCAGGGTAACTGAATATTTAAAAAAAAAAAAAAATCTATGTGCTGACTATAAGAGATTCACTTCAATTTTAAATACCCACACTGAAAGTGAACAAATAGAAATAAGATATTCATTCAATACTTAGGTAAAGCAGACTTTCAGTCAAAGATTATAAGAGACAAATCTTTTCCATAATGATAAAATGGTTAATCCAACAAAAGGCTATGGTATTTTTAAATATGTATGCACCTAGTATAGAAATACTTAAATGTATAAACCAAATCTTACCAGACCTGAAAAGAGAAATCATAGCAATACAGTGACAGTATTCAATATATTACTTCCAACAAGGGATAGATCATCTAGACCAAAAACCAATAAGAAAACATTAGACATAGATGATAATTAAAACTAGATGGATTTAGAGGCTCCCCAGTGGCACTGTGGGTTGAGCTCAGTGCTGTGAAGCTGTCCGCAGCCTGGCAGCGCAGGTTCCATTCCTGGCTGGCCAGGGAGATTCCCACATGGCATGGCAGACCTCTCCTGTTGCATCCACTGCTCCCCTCAGCAGTGTATTTTGGTTGTCTGCCTGTTCTGCTCCCCACTCTGTCTCTGGTGAATCCTCTCACCCTTCAGTGCCTCTGGCCTGTACCCCAGCTCTTGTATAAAAATAAATAAATCTTAAAAAGAAATAAACAGGGCCTCCCCTGGTGGCCCAGGCAGTTGAGTGCTGCACTGTGAAGCTATCTGCAGCCTCTGCAGCGCCAGTTCAATCCCGGCCAGGCGGCAAGGGTCGCACATGGTGCAGCAAACCTCTCCTGTCACACCCACTGCTCCCCTCAGGAGTTTACTTCAGTTGTCTGCCTATTCTGTTCCTGCTCTGTCTCTGGTGAATCCTCTCACCCTCCTGAGCATCTGGCCTATACTGGTTCTTATATAAATAAATAAATAAATAAATCTTTAAAAAAAAAAAAAGATGGATTTAACATACATTCATAAAAAAAAAAAAATCTGTCCAATCACAACAAAATGCACATCATTCTGAAGCACACATGAAATAGTCTCCAAGATAGATAATATATACGTTAGTCCACAAGATAAATCTCAATAAATTTAAGACTGAAATCATATCAAAAATTTTCTGCAGTCACAAAGGTATAAAACTAGACATAAATTACAAGAAGAAAACTAGAAAATTTTAAAATACATGGAAATTAAACATGATCTGAACATGATTAAACATGTCTCTCAATAGCCAATGGATCAAAGAAGAAATAAAAATTAAAATTAAAAAATTCTGGTAAAAAATAAAAGTGGAAGTACACATACCAAAATATGGGGAATGCACCACAAAAAGGGTCTAAGAGGAAATATTGTGACAATACAAACTACATTATTAAGTAAGAAAGAACTCAAATAAACACCTAACTCAACAGTTCAAGGAACTAGATGGGGAAAAAACTAAACCCAAGATTGGTAGAAGAAAGGAAAAAACAAAGATCAGAATAGAAATAAATGAAACAGAATAAAAAGGCAATAGAAAAGATCAACAAAACTAAGAACTGCTTTTTAGAAAAGACAAAAAGACAAACTGTTACCAAGAATAACCAAGGAAAATAGAAAAAAACCTCAAAGAAATAGAAATGAAAGAGGAAACATTTGACCTGATATGACACATATACGAGAGATTATAAAGGAGTACCATGAACAATTATACACAAAGTAGACAACTTAGAAGAAATGTACTAATTTCTAGAAACATACAACCAACCAAGAGTGAATCATTCATCACTCAAGAAATAGAAAATCCAAACAGACCAATTACTATAAGATTCTAACAAGCAATACCTAAAAAGAAAAGTTCAAGATCAAATAGCTTCACTGCTAAACTCTACCAAACAATTAAATAAGAATAAAGTGATATTCAAATCTCAACAATGACATGGAAGAACTTCTCTGCCTGTCAGATAATTGATAATCCTCATGATTAAACCACATAAAAATAAACAAAAAGGAAAAAAAATGATATGAGACAAATAATCAATGAACTGAAGAACAAAAATGAGACCTTATGAAATGAAATAAAAGAAACTCAGGAGCTTAAAAGATTACTGCAGGAGATAAAGAACCCTGCTAAAAACAATGAAAACAATGAAATGGAAGAATGGATCAGTACTATCGAAGATACAGAAATGAATAACTATAAGAAAGTGAAAATCAAAATCAACAAACAGCTATGAACCAGAGACACTCTATGGGAGGTAGGGAGGGGGGAGGGGAGGAATTGGGGTCAAAATAAGGGGGTTGCAATTGTATGGGGAATATAAAAATAAAATTTATTATAAATTTTAAAAAAAGAAATAAGAGCTGAATGAGAAAAGGAGAGAAAAGTACAAAGGAAGAAGAATGAGGACACTTTTCAACAATTATCAGACTCCAGGATGAGAGAAAATATGAGCTATAGGCATTCCAGAGGGTGAGGAGAGAGACAAAGTAACTGAGAAATTATTCAAGGAGATAAATTAAGAAAACTTCCCAAGCATAAAAAAGGAGACGAATATAGACATACACGAAGCAAGAAGAATTCCCAATTACCTCAATGAAAAGAAAACTACAGCAAGACACATAATAGTAAAGCTTGCAAGAGTCCAAGACAAGGAAAAAATAATGAAACTGGCAAGGGGGAGAAAACAGATAACTTGTAAGGAAAAACCAATCAGGTTAACTTCAGACTCTCCAAAGAAACACTACAGGCAAGAAGAGAATGGAGTAACATATTCAACAAACTTCAACACAGCAAATGCCAACCAAGAATACTTTACCGTGCAAAGCTCTCCTTCCTGTAGGAAGAAAAAAATAAGGACCTTTTCAGACAAACAGAAACTCCAGAAAGTCATTACAAGTAAATCCCCACTCGGAAATATTCTACTACAGGAAGTCCAAAAGTCAAAACCAATAGATGAATGAATAAAAACAGAATAAAGCAAAGAATAAAATCACAAAAAAGACAAACAAAACAGCAAATACAGATGCCAAAATATCAATATTAACTCAAAATGTAAATGGACTAAACTCATCAATAAAAAGACACAGAGTAGCAGGCTGGATTAAAAAACAAATCCAACCTTCTGCTGTCTCCAAGAAATATATTTAACCACAAAAGATAAACACACTAAAAGCAAAAGGTTGGAAAACAAGCCTACAAGCAAATGGACCAAAAAAGAAAGCAGGAACAGCTATACTTATATCAGATGAAATAGACTTCAAATTAGAAAAGCTAAAAAGAGACATAGATAGACACTACATTATGATCAAGGGGACTATACATCAGGAAGATATAACATTCATCAACATACACTCACCAAATGAAGGAGCACGAAAATATATTGGATAATTATTATCAGCTCTGAAAGAAGACTTTGTTTTACACTTTTTTAAAGATTTATTTATTTATTTATTTATACAAGAACTGGGGTACAGGCCAGATGCACGGGAGGATGAGAGGATTCACCAGAGACAGACAGGGGAGCAGAACAGGCAGACTGACAAAATACACTGCTGAGGGGAGCAGCGGGTGCGACAGGAAAGGTCTGCTGTGCCATGTGGGACCCTTGCTGGCTGGCCAGGATCGAACTGGCACTGCAGAGGCTGTGGACAGCTTCACAGTGTGGCGCTCAACTGCCAAAGCCACCAGGGAAGGCCCTGAAAGAAGACTTTAAAGTAAATTCATATATAGTGGTAGACTTCAACACTCCACTCTCACCAATGGGTAGATCAATGAGACAGAAAATAAACAAAGACACTAGAGACCTAAATAAAGACATAAAACTCATGGACTTAACAGACATCTATAAGACACTGTACCCAAAATAATCCGAGTACACATTTTTCAAGAGCACACACAGATCATTCTCCAGAATTGATGACATACTGGACCACAAGACAAATATCAATGATACATTAAGATCAAAATCATTCCAACTATCTTCTCTGATCAGAAAGGCATCAAAGTAGAAATAAATCATGAATAGAAAACAAGAAACACTTCCACTTCATGGAGATTGAAATCCATGCTATTGGAAGACCACTGGACTAATGAGGAGATCAAGAAGAAATTAAAAAATACCTTGAATTGAACAACAAGGAAGACACCACTTTCCACAATGTATGGGATGTAGCAAAAGCAGTAATAAGAGGAAAATATATAGCAATACAGGCTGAAATCAAGAAACAAGAAAGAACTCTGAGAAACAACCTAAGCTCACATGTTAAAGAAGTAGAAAAAGAACAACCAAAGATCCCTAAAGCCAGTAGAAGAAAGGAAATAATAAAAATCAAAGCAGAAATAAAGAAATCAAAATTTTAAAAAAATCCAAAAAATCAATGAAACCAAATGTTTGTTCTTTGAAAAAACAAACAAATAGACAAGCCTCTAGCCCAGCTCACAAAGAACAAACAGGAGAAAACAAATATAAATAGGATTATAAATGAAAGAGGAAAGATTACAACAGACCCACTGAAATTAAAAGAATAATCAGAGATTACTATGAACACTTCTAGGCAAATAAATTCAACAATTGAGAAGAGATGGACAAATTCCTAGAAAGATATAATCATCCAAAGCTATATAAAGAAGAAATAGAACACCTAAAGTGACAAATTACAAGCAGTAAAACTGAAGCAGTGATCAAAACACACCCCAAAAACAAAAGCCCAGGCCAGACAGCTTCACAAATGAATTCTACCAACTGTTCAGCAATGAATAGTGCCTATCCTACACAAACTCTTTCAAAATATTGAAAAAGAGGGAATACTACCAAATACATTCTATGAAGCCAACATTACACTAATACCAAAACCAAACAAAGACAGCACAAAAAAAGAAAATTACAGGCCAATTTCCCTAATGAACACTGATGCAAAAATCCTCAACAAAATCCTTGCCAACAGAATCCAACAATGCATCAAAGGGACGGTACACCATGATCAAGTGGGATTCATCCCAGGGGCACAAGGATGGTTCAACATATGAAAATCAATCAGTGTAATCCAACACATCAACAAAAAGAAAAATAAAAACCATATGATCATATCAAAAGATGCTGAGAAAGCATTTGACAAAGTCCAACATCCATTTATGATGAAGGCCCTTGAAATTCTCAGGATAGAAGGAACATACCTTAACATGATAAAAGCCTTATACGACAAACCCACTACCATTATTATTCTCAATGGTGAAAAGCTGAAGGCCTTTCCTTTAAGATCAGGAAAAAGACAAGGATGTCCTCTCTCACCACTGCTCTTCAATATAATACTGGAGGTCCCAGCCAAAGCAATAAGACAAGAGCAAGAGAAAGACATACAAGGAATCCAGATAGGGAAAGAAGAAGTAAAAGTATCATGATTTGCAGATGATATGATAATATACATAGAGAACTCTAAACACTCCACAGAAAAACTACTCAAAATAATCAACCAGTTCAGTAAAGTAACAGGATACACAAACAACGTGCAAAAATCAGTAGCCTTCCTATACAGAGACAATCCCAATCTAAAGAAGAAGAAATCAAGAAAACCATCCCTTTCATAATTGAAACAAAAAAATCAAATATTTGGGAATAAACCTAACAAAAGAGATGAAAGACATATACAAAGAAAATTATGAAAAACTGTTAAAAGAAATTGAAGAAGACAGAAAGAAATGGAAAGATATCACTTGCTCATGGATTGGAAGAATCAACATTATTAAAATGGCCATCCTCCCAAAAGCAATATACAGATTCAATTCTATTCCAATAAAAATCTCAATGACATTCTTCAAAGAAATAAAATGAATACTGATGAAATTCACATGGAACCACAAAAAAAAAAACATGAATAGCCAAAGACCTACTGATGAAAACAAAGGAGAAAGGAAGTATCACACTTCCAAACTTCAAGCTATACTACAAAGCCATAATAATTGAACAGTTTGGTATTGGAACAAAAACAGACACACAGACCAATGGAACTGAATAGAGAGCCCAGAAATAAAGCCACACTCTTATAAACAACTAATCTTTGACAAAGGAGTAAAGACTATGCAATGGAACAAGGACAGTTTGTTCAATAAATGGTGCTGGGAAAACTGGACCCTCACATACAAAAAAATGAAACTAGTCTACTACTTCTCACCATGCACAAAAAATCATATCAAAATGGATAAAAGAACTGTACATAAGACCTGAAACCATAAAATATATAGAAGAAAATACAGGTAAAACACTGCAAGACATACACCTCAGAAGCATCTTTAAAGATTCCTCACCCAAAGCAGTGATAGTGAAGGCAAAGGTAAAAACTTGGGATTACATCAAACCAAAAAGCTTCTGTTTGGCAAAAGAGACATTAACCAAAACAGAGAGACATCCCACTGATTGGGAAAAAAACTTTGCACTCCATTCAACTGAAAAAGGACTGATCACAATATTACTCAGCATTCAAAAAAGATAAACACATGTAATTTGCAGCAACAAGGATGGAGCTGGAAGGGATCATGCTCAGCAAAATAAGCCAGAAAGAAAAAGAAAAATACCGGATGGTCTCACTCATAGCAGGAATCTAGAAAACTTAAATAAGGGACCAGGAAAAAGAATAACTATAAGAAAGAGAATATCAAAATCAACAAACAACTATGAATCAAAGACACTCTATAGGGGGTGGAAGATGGGGAAAGGAGGGATTGTGGTCAAAATAAGGGGGTTGTAATTGTATCGGGAATATAAAAATAAAATTAAAAAAAATAAATGATATACAAAGAACACACATAGTTCAGGCCTCCCATGGTGGCGCTGGGGTTGAACGCTGGGCTGTTAAGCTGCCCACACCCTCTGCGGCACTGTTTCCATCCCTGGCCAACAGCGAGGGTCCCACATGGCACGACAGACCTCTCCTGCCATGCCCACTGCTCGCCTCAGCAGTGTACTTCGTCAGTCTGCCTGTTCTGTTCCCTGCTCTGGCTCTGGTGAATTCTCTCACCATCCTGTGCTTCTGACTGTACCCAGTGCTTGTGTAAATAAATAAATAAATAAATCTTAAAAAAAAAAAATTCTTAAAAAAAAAAAACACACATGGCTCAACAAAAACAAAATACACAATCCAGTCAAGAAATGGGCAGAAGAACTTAAAAGACATTTCTCCAAAGAGGAGATGCAAATGGCTACCAGACATATGAAAAAATGTTCAACACCTTATCATCAGGGAAATGCAAATTAAAACCACAATGCGATACCACCTTATACCAGTATGAATGGCACATATCAAAAAAACAAGCAACAACAAATGTTGGCAAGGATGTGGTGAAAAAGGAACTCTCCTACATTGCTGGTGGGAGTGCAAACTAGTCCAACCACTATGGAAAGCTGTCTGGAGGTTCCTCAGTCTACTAAAAATGGAGCTACCATATGAGCCAGCAATTCCACTACTAGGGATCTACCCAAAGGACACAAAACCATTGATTCAGAAGAACACCTGCACCCCTATGTTTATTGCAGCACTATTTACAATAGGTAAAACCTGGAAACAACCCAAATGCCTAAAAATAGATGACTGGATCAAGAAGATGTAGTATATATACACAATGGAATATTATTCAGCAATCGAAAAAGATAACCTCATGCCCTTCACATCAATGTGGATGGAGCTAGAAGGAATTATGCTCAGTGAAATAAGCCAGAAGGAAAAAGAAAAATATTGTGTGGTTTCACTTATAAAAGAAATATAGGGAAACCAAATAAGACATCAGTGTAAAAAACAAATAACAGTACAAAGCACAACAATGCAAAAACAGACAATTATAAATCAAAGACATCCTGCAGGGGAGGAGGAGAAAGAGGGATCAGAGGTAGGGAGTGAGGAGCACAGGGGACTGTGGTGATGGTGCCCAGATGCCTTGGGGAAGGAAATTCTATGAGGACTCAGTCTGAGTGGGGTGGGGGAAGCAAATATTGTTTTTAAAAATAATAAAATTAGGGCCTCCCCTGGTGGCACAGCGGTTGAGTGGTGGGTTGCGAAGCTGCCCGCAGCCTCTGCAGCGCCAGTTCAATCCCCGGCTGCTCCCCAGCCACTCCCCGGCCACCCCACCAGAGGAGGGTCCCACATGACGCACAGACCTCTCCTGCCGCCTTCTGCTCCCCTCAGCAGTGTACTTCGTCATTCTGCCTGTACTGTCCCCTGCTCTGGCGCTGGTAAATTCTCTCACCCTCCCGCGTTTCTGACCGTACCCAGTGCTTGTATAAATAAATAAAATAAATCTTTTTTAAAAATTAAATTAAATTAGGGGCCTCCCCGGTGGCGCAGCGGTTGAGCGCTGGGTTGCGAAGCTGCCCGCAGCCTCTGCGGCGCCGGTTCGATCCCCGGCTGCTCCCCGGCCACCAGAGGAGGGTCCCACATGGTGTGCAGACCTCTCCTGCCGCCCGCTGCTCCCCTCAGCAGTGTACTTTGGTCCTTCTGCCTGCTCTGCTCCCCGCTCTGGCTCTGGTGAATTCTCTCACCCTCCCGCACTTCTGACTGTACCCAGTGCATGTATAAACAAAAAACAAAACAAACAAACAAATAAATAAATAAAAACATGCCTCTATTAAAAAAAAATTTAAAAAATTAAATTAAATTAAAATTTAAAAAAAGTACAAACTTCCAGTTTTAAGATGAAAAATTTCTGAAAATACAATGTACATTATGACAACTATAGTAAATAATACATTAGTATATACCTGAAATTTGCTGCAAGTTAATCTTTGGTGTTTTAACCAAAAAGCAAAAAACAAAAAAATTAACTATGTGAGATGATAGATATGTTCATTAACTTAATTGTGGTATATACTTTGCAATCAAATAATCCCATTGAGGGCCTTCCTGGTAGCACAGGTGGTTGAGCACAGCACTGTGAAGCAGTTCACAGCCTCCGCAGCACGGGTTCGATCCCGGCTGGCCAGCAAGAATCCCACATGGCGCAGCAGACCTCTCCTGTCTTGCCCACTGTTCCCCTCAGCAGTGTGTTTCATCAGTCTGCCTGTTCTGTTCCCTGCTCTGTCTCTGGTGAATTCTCTCACCCTCCCGTGCATCTGGCCTGTACCCCAGCACTTGTAGAAACAAGAAAAAAATAAAATCTTAAAAAAAAATGATATTGAACACTTTAAATATATACAATTTTGTCTCTCACTCCTCAATAAGCCTGAAAAAAATAGAAAAAGAAATGTGAGTATGCAAAAAAAAAACCCTCATATAAAAATACTTTTTAGTAACAAGAATAAATATGTATTATTGTTGATGATAGGAAAGGTATCAAAATGTGTTTATGTTCCCCTTTATGTTCTATGATGGAAAATTTTACACAAATAAAAGTAAAGGGAATTATATATTCAATTCATCACCCAACTTCAATACACATTTATTCATAGTTAATCTTCTTTCCACAATATTTGTTTTTCAACTAAAATAATGGAGGGAACAAAAGGGCCATTTGGTGCTGGGTATGGTCTGGTTATATACATCCTGAAGTGTTAAGATTCTATACCTCTGAATCATACACATATCAAAGTGACCTCAAACAAAAAGCTATTATATGAAGAAAAAAGTAAAATCACTTTTAAAAAATGTCTTGATTCAAGTAAAAACCAGTCATACACATTGCAGAGTAGGAGAGTTAGAAAAAGGAGTCATATAAATTTCTAAGCACTACCAGTTTGTTTCTCATGTTCAAAATTAAAATATATAAATATTGAATTATTACTTTGAAATCTTTGGAAAAAGCAAAAATGGACTAAAGGGAAATAAACTGTAAGAATATTCTTATGCAGAAATACAGAAATTAGTGGCGCAGCAGACCTCTCCTGTCTCGCCCGCTGCTCCCTTCAGCAGTGTATTTCGGTCAGTCTGTCTGTTCTTTTCCCTGCCCTGTCTCTGGTGAATCCTCTCACCCTCCCACACATCTGGCCTGTACCCCAGTTCTTGTATGCATGGATAAATAAATCTTTAAAAAAAAAAAAGAAAGTAATACAGAAATTAGTGCCAATCTTTAAAGCGAATTTATATTCCAGGACAGCAATTTACAAGTATAAAAGGGATCCTTAGACCAAGTTCTACTCTTGAATGCAGTGGTTTTTAAACCACTAATATCCCCAGCATGAAAAAAGGCCTACTAGAGGAAAGAAAAGTTCCACTGTGACAAGAACATTATGTTCTTTGTGAACCACCTGTTACCTCGAAGAGAAGGAATTAAGCTTTAGATTGTTCTAGGTTGGAAAATCAGGTGCTCAGGCTTCTGGCCAGTAGCCCAAATCCCTCATATGGGACAAAAGAAGGCCTCTCACCAGCAGCACAACTCCAAATGGAATCTAAATAAAGACCTACAGAAAAATATTCTCAGAGAAACAAACAGCTTGCAAAATAAAAGTGCACCATAATAGTTGCTTTGTGATAAAACAGCTTACAGCAAAGAGGAAGCACAAATGTCCTAATTGCTTTAAATTACAACTTCCAAGTATTTCTATTACAGAGAAATATGGTTACCATCATGGAGTCAGTGAATAAGAAAATATCTGTATTTAAATTATAGTTCTAGCAACTACTAAATCTTTGACAATTCATTTACTCTGAGCCACAATGTCCTCATCTGTAAAATGTAAATATTCACATTTATTGCATAGATATCTTATGTGAATTCTATTTGATAGGAAAGCAAATTTAAGTGTACTTTAAACTGAAAATTAAATACACCTAGCTAATAAATACGCATTAATCAATATAATAGCAGTGGTTTGTTCTTTTCATGAAATATTGAGAATAATAAAATGAAAACTGCCTTAAGGCATAGCAAAATGATGAGAATAAATATTCTAAGTTTGCAATCATGTTATTTAATAAACCATCAAAACCCAGGTTTTGTACATGGAACCTGTACTTCCTCATTTTAAAGAAGCTGAAAATAATCTATATGTTAGTATATATAATTAGAATCAAATATCATTCCCCCTTTTTACCACAGACTTAACTATTTGAATGGTGACTACCAGTACTCCCAACAAAAATGTGTGTCAGTAAATAGAAATTATCAAAATTACATTTTGCAAAGATTACGCTGTTGGTAATGTGAAGAATGAATTATTTATTATTAATCTGTCAAAGAGTTAAAAAAAATAGTAAGCATGAAATCCAGGTAATTCCTTTAATTTTATTTTTAGCAATATAACTTCAAAAACAACTATGATCAAAATCCAAATTAAAGAGGGAAAACTTAGTTATGTCATTTCTATTTTGTATTCAAAAGGTTAAGAAAAATTAAGGACAGGGAAATCTGAAACTCCCCGTGAGTGAGTGAGTGTGTGTGTGTGTGTGTGTGAGTGTGTGTGTGTGTGTGTGTGTGTGTGTCTATATCTGTCTCTCTCACTAACTTTAAGGAGCAATCTCGCCATCTTGTGGCTTTATATGAACATTCACTATAAAGCAAAACATACATTTCCACACTTTTAAGTAAAAATATGAGAGAGGAAACTAAACAGAAAAGATTTATTATGTTTTAATATTTCCCCTGAATTATCTGGCCTAACAGCTCCTGGTTTCACTAATTTTTCTTGTGTCTAACTTTGCTTTCCTTCTATCTTTAACTGATAAACTCCCTTCACTGCTTTTATTTTCTGTAACACCTATGACACCTCCCACAATATTCAACACAGTTTTCAAAAGCCTAACATTTAGCAATCACAAGTCCATTTGACAAACTGCTTATAAGCTATGAATTCTCACCCAAAAAAAGTAATTAAAATATTCTTAGAACACCACTCATGCACCCATCATCAAGAGGCAGAGTTAAACCCTAGGGAGGCAAGTGCCTTGGCAATCTACAACAGATATCACCTCACTTCATGCCTCCATAATCCCCACACAGCACCCACAATGTTCACCGCACATGACTTTAGGCTGGGTTTTCAGCTCCATGTATCCTGAAAGGTGATGAGGCTTCTACCTGTACAACAACAGAAATTTCAACATTCTAGGCCAATGTCCCTCATCTATACACTGCAAGCTTCAGTTCTTAATACTCTGGTTTCTCTTCAGATCGTATAAGTCTTTCGCCTCTTACACAAGTTTATTATATCAAGAGTGAGAAGGAAAGTGGTTTATCTCAATCCATATAAATAAATACAGAGTACCAAACAAAATAAGAAGACAGAGGCATTTGGTGATCAAAACAAATGCTAGGGGGAAAATCTTAATGTGAATGAACTAAGTAAAACACCTGAAAATGACTTCAAAGAAACAATTTCAATGATACTGAAATTAGGAGAATAAAATGAGAACTCAGCAAAGATAAGAAAATAAAGAAATTTCCAAAAAGAAATCACAGAGCAAAGGAAGATTATAGGAGCCTCAGTGGTGGGAGTGGTGTGGTGATATGCATCTAAAGGGGGTGTGATCTTATGGTTTTTAATCACATACTGTGTTGCAAATCAATTTTACATCATTAAAAAATACAATGGAGAGAAAAATAGATGACTGGATCAAGAAGATGTGGTACATATATACCATGGAATATTACTCAGCATTCAAAAAAGATAAACACATGCAATTTGCTGCAACATGGATGGCGCTGGAAGGGATCATGCTCAGCGAAATAAGCCAAAAAGAAAAAGAAAAATACCGGATGGTCTCACTCATAGCAGGAATCTAGAAAACTTAAATAATGGACCAGGAAAATGAATAACTATAAGAAAGTGAAAATCAAAATCAACAAAAAACTATGAACCAGAGACACTTTTAGGGGGGCGGGGGCGGGAGGGGAGGGATTGGGGTCAGAATGGGGGGCTGCAATTGTATGGGGAATATAACAATAAAATTTATAAAAAAAAAAAAAATACAATGGAGAGGCATAACAGTAGGCTAAATGAAGCAAAGGACAGAATTATCAAATCAGAAGATGGATTAGTGTAATATAGCCAAAAAAAAAAAAAGGAAAAAAATTGAATTTTTAAAAATGAAGATAACTTAAGAGGTTTATGGGGTAACATCAAAAGGAACAATATTCACAATATAGGCATTCCAAAAGGAGACGAGAAAATAAAAGGAGTAGCAAGTTCAAAGTTGAAGGCCCCCAACCAGTCATCCATTTAGCTATCACTCAGAATTGAAGAAACAATAAAGAGCTGTATAGACAGCCATAAAAAGGACTCCATCTCCACTAAACTAGCCTAGAAAGAAATATTAGAAGAACTTCCATTAAATGAAAGTAAACCCAACTACAAGCAGAAAAACACCAAAAACAAAAATAGGAGGGAAAGAGCAAAGCAAAAATATGGGCTGTAGCGGTGGCGTAGCGGTTGAGTGCTGGGCTGCAAGCTGCCCGCAGCCTCTGCAGCGCTGGTTCGATCCCTGGCCACTGGGGAGGGTCCCACATGGCACGCAGATCTCTCCTGCTGTGCCCGCTGCTCCCCTCAGCAGTGTATTTTGTCAGTCTGCCTGCTCTGTTCCCTGCTCTGGCTCTGGCAAATTTTCTCACTCTCCCACACTTCTGACTGTACCCAGTGCTTGTATAAATAAATAAATAAATAAATCTTAAAAAAAAAAAAAAGAATGTGTTCAATATTAACTTACATACAAATTAATATAGTTTATAAGCATATAATCTTACATGAAAACCTCAAAACAAAAATAATCATATAAGAAAACAAAAACTGCAATCAAAACATACCACAAAAGGTAGACAGCACAGTAAACAAGAAGAGAATAATTAAAAGAACAGAGACAAAAACAAAAACATCCAGAAAATACCGTAAATAGTAAAATGGCAATAAATATTAATATATCAATAATTCCCCTAACATCAATGGTCTGAAATGACCAATCAAAAGGTAGAAAGTGGTTGTACTGATAAAAACAAAACCCAATTATCGTTGCCTCTAGAAACTTATCTGAACTCAAACATAATTCCTCTACATGCAAATGCTAACCAAAAAGGACATGAATGGTCATATTACATAAAAGAGATTTCCTACTAAAATAGGTAAGAGGAGACACGGATAAACATTATATGATAATAAAGAAATCCATTGTCAAAAAAGACTTAACATTCACTAATAAATATTCATCACACAAAATATTATCAAAATATATAAGGCAATTATTAACAAACCTAGAGAGAGACATTGACAACAAACAAATAGTAAGAGAATCAGAAACAAAACACTTAAATGATGAATTACACCAGGTAGGTTTTAAGGTTTTAATAGTCATTTAAAGGGCATCCACACACACAAAAAAAAGTGAGTACAAATTCTTAAATATATATGGACCATTTCTGAGGACAAACCACATGATGGGACATAAATTAATTGTTGAAATCATATCAAGTAATTCTCTGATCATAACACACCAAAACTAGAAATCAAGTACAAAACGAAAACTGGAAAAATCTCCAATATGTGGAGACTAAACAAATGCTACTGCATAACTGTATGGTTAACAAGGAAAATAAGTGAGAAATAAAAAATATCAGAATACAAAATAACAGACATGGGCAGTCAGAACCTCTGTGATGCATCAAAAGCAGTAATGGGAGGGAAATTTATATCAATAAAGGCCTATATCAAGAAACAAAGAAATCTTAAGTCAACCTTGTAATCTTAAATCTAAAGGAACTAGAAAAGAATAGCAGATGAAACCAAAGATCTATAAAAGAAAGAAAATAATAAAAGGTAAAGTAGAGATAAACAATATAGAAATCAAAAAGACAATTAAAAAAATGAACAAAATCAGGCCTTCCCTGGTTGCACAGCGGTTGAGCGCTGGGCTGCGAAGCTGCCCGCAGCCTCTGCAGTGCCGGTTCGATCCCCGGCCACCAGAGAGGATCCCTCATGGTGTGACAGACCTCTCCTGTCTCACCCGCTGCTCCCCTCAGCAGTGTATTTCGCCAGTCTGCCTGTTCTGTTCCCCACTCTGGCTCTGGTGAATTCTCTCACCCTCCTGCACTTCTGACTGTGCCCAGTGCTTGTATAAATACATAAATCTTTAAAAAAAAAAAAATCAAGAGTTAGTTCTTTGAAAACTGCACCAAAAAGGATGAAATATCTGGGAATAAATTTAGCAAAGGAAGTGAAAGACCTATACATTAAAAACTCTAAGACCCTTCTTCAAGGAAATAAAAGCCACCCCCCACTCAAAAAAAAAGGAAAGATATTCCACAGATTAGAAGGAGAAACACTGTTAAATGACCATATTACCCAAAGCAATTTACAGATTAAACACAATACCTATCAAAATCCCAATGACATTATTCAAGAAAATACAACAATTCTAAAATTTGTATGGAAACACAAAAACCCAAAATTGACACACCAATCCTAAGAAAAAAAGAAGAAAAATGGAGGTATCACAGGCCCTGATTTCAAACTATACTATAAAGTGACAGTTATCAAAACAGTACTATATTGGTGGGGGTGGAGTAGGGAACAGAATAAAATAGAAAGCCCAGAAATAAACCCACAAAAATATGGTCAGAATATCTCTGATGAAAGAACCATGACTAAAAAATGGATTAAAAAAAGCCATTTAACAAATGGTTTTGAAAACTTGGACAGCCATATGCAAAAACAATGAAACTATATCCTTGCTTAAATCCATACAAAAACTAATTCAAAAAGGACTAAAGAGGTATGACCTCAAAAAATAAAATACACACAAGAAAACTCAGGTGATATACTTCTGGACATCAAACACACAAATGTATTTAGGGACACAACTCTATCAAAAGGGAAAAAAAAGCAAAAATAAATAAATAGAATGACATCAAACTAAAAAGCATTTGTCCCTTGAAAGAAACCACCACAAAAATAAAAGGGCAGCCTACGGACTGGAAGAAGATACTTACACATTACATGTTTGACAAAGGATTAATGAATAATTCACACAAGTCAACAATCAAAAGGAAAACCCCCCAAAATAAATGACTGGATCAAGAAATGTATACACACACACACACACACACACACATACACACAATGGAATACTAGTCAGCAAACAAAAAGATAAATTCATGCCATTCATAGCAACTGGGATGGAACACAAAGGGATTATGCTCAGTAAAATAAGTCAGAGGGAAACAAAAATATTGGATGGTTTCACTTATAGGAAAACTATAAGGAAAGCAAATAAGGGATCAGGAAAAATAAAAATAATAAATAAATAAAATTAACAGGCAACTATAAATCAGAGACATTCTGGGGGGGCAGGGATCAAAATAGGGCAGGGAAGAGCCCAAGGGACTACGGTGATGGTGTGCGGGTGAATTGGTGGTGGTAATTTTATGGGTACTGCACCTGAGAGAAGAAAGCAAATATTGTACAAAAATGAACAATGATGTAATATATATGTATATATACATATATATAAATTAATGTTTTTTTAGATTTATTTGTTTATTTATTTATACCAGCACTGGGTACAGTCAGAAGCGCGGGAGGGTGAGAGAATTCACCAGAGCCAGAGCAGGGAGCAGAGCAGGCAGAAGGACCGAAGTACACTGCTGAGGGTAGCAGTGGGCGGCAGGAAAGGTCTGCGCGCCATGCGGGACCCTCCTCCAGTGGCCGGGGAGCAGCCGGGGATTGAACCGGCGCTGCAGAGGCTGCGGGCAGCTTCGCAACCCAGCGCTCAACTGCTGCGCCACCGGGGAGGCCCTATATAAATTAATTTTTAAAAAAAAGAAAACTCAAAAAAAAATGTGCAAAGACCAAAGTAGACACTTCTCCAAATGCATTCAGATGACGTACAAGCACATGAAAAAAATTTCAACATCACTTACTATAAGGGAAATGCAAATCAAAACTACAATGAGCTATCCCCTCACCCTTATGAGACTGGTCTGTATCAAAATGACTAGAAACAACAAAATGCACATATGCAGGTGTGAAGTTGTACTTTCAAATGACCAATAAATTAAAGAAGTTTTACACTACATGACATGCACCTCAAAGACAGATAGTGAAGGCAAAGATAAACAGCTGGGACTACATCAAATTAAAGAGCTTCTGCACAGCAAAAGAGACAATAACCAAAACAAAGAGAAACCCCACCAACTGGGAGAACATTTTTGCACCCAACACTTATGATGAAGGATGATCACAAAAATCTACAAAGAGCTGATGAGACTCAACAAAAACAAAGAAAATAATCCAGTCAAAAAACAGGCAGACAGGCTAAAAAGAAACTTCTCCAAAGAGGAAATACAAATGGCCAACAGGCATATGAAAAAAATGTTCAACGTCACTTGCAATCAGGGAAATGCAAATAAAAACTACAATGAGATACCATCTCACACCAGTGAGAATGGCACATATTAAAAAACTAACAACAACAAATGTTGGCGAGGTTGTGGAGAAAAAGGAACTCTCCTGCACTGCTGGTGGGAGTGCAAACTGGTCCAACCACTATGGAAAGCTGCGTGGAGATTCCTCAACCTACCAAAGATAGAGCTTCCATATGATCCAGCAATTCCACTCCTAGGTATTTACCCAAAGGACACAGAAACAGTAATTCCAAAGAGCACCTGCACCCCTATGTTTATAGCAGCACTATTTACAATAGCTAAGCTTTGGAAACAACCCAAATGTCCAAAAATAGATGACTGAATGAAGAAGATGTGGTACATACACAATGGAATATTACTCAGCATTCAAAAAAGATGAACACATGTAATTTGCAGCAACATGGATGGAGCTGGAAGGGATCATGCTCAGCGAAATAAGTCAGAAAGAAAATGAAAAATACCGGATGGTCTCACTCATAACAGGAACTAGGAAAAAGAATAAGGGACTAGGAAAGGGACTAGGAAAAAGAATAACTATAAGAAAGAAAAAAATCAAAATCAACAAACAACTATGAACCAGAGACACATTTTGGAGGGGGCGGGGAAAGGAGGAAATGGGGTCAAAATCAGGGGGTTGCAATTGTATGGGGAATATAAAAATTTAAAAAAAGTTCAAAAAAAATAAAAAAAAAATTAAAGAAGTTTTAGAATAAATAATTCATGGAAAGCAGAATATGTAGGATTGTGGACAAAATAAAACTGGCTGCAAAATGATCAGTATTTATCTTGGCAATGAGTACCTCAAGAGATACTATACAGTCCCAGCTGTTTATCTTTGCCTTCACAATCATGCTTTGGGTGAGGTATCTGTAAAGATGTCTTTGAGGTGCATGTCATGTAGCGTTTCGCCTGTATTGCCTTCTATATATTTTATGGTTTCAGGTCTTATGTCTAGTTCTTTAATCCATTTTGAGTTGGTTTTTGTGCATGGTGTGAGGTAGTAGTCAAGTTTCATTCTTTTGAATGTAGTGACCCAGTTTTCCCAGCACCATTTATTGAACAAACTTTCTTTGCTCCAATGTATATTCTTTGCTCCTTTGTCAAAGATTAGTTGACCATAAATCTGTGGGTTTATTTCTGGGTTTCCTATTCGGTTCCATGGGTCCATGTGTCTGTTCTTGTTCCAATTCCATGCAGATGAGACTCAACAAAAACAAAGAAATAATCCAGTCAAAAAATGGGCAGAAGTGCTAAAAAGAAACTTCTCCAAAGAGGAAATGCAAATGGCCAACAGGCATATGAAAAAATGTTCAATATCACTTGTAATCAGGGAAATGCAAATCAAAACTACAATGAGATACCATCTTACACCAGTGAGAATGGCACATATTAAAAAAACTAGCAACAACAAATGTTGGCGAGGATGTGGAGAAAAAGAACTCCCCTGCACTGCTGGTGGGAGTGCAAACTGGTCCAACCACTATGGAAAGCTATGTGGAGATTCCTCAACCTACTAAAGATAGAGCTTCTATATGACCCAGCAATTCCACTCCTACATATTTGTTGGAGGACACCCCACGTAGTGAGCAGAAGGACCTTGACCCGAGTCCCTAACGCATGTGAAAACACATGCGTCTCGGAGGAAAACCTGAGTGACAGGACTTGGTGTTGAGAGACTGGAAGTGACCTGCATACATCTCCACAGTTTGAGAATAACAAAAATAATGAGCGAACTTCCCAGGCTCTGGCTAGGGGGCAATAAGATTATGTGCGTGAGAACTAACCACCTGGTACCCTACTGTCTGAAGTAAATAGATAATAGTAAGAAAATAGACTAATCACTCATATATGTTATCATTATATGGTATGCTTTGATGTTACACCTGCTGCAATTAAAATAGCATATAATGAGCACTAAGACAATAAAGATTGCCTGCATGCTAGACATGACAGTCCCCCATGTCTGATTTCCCTCACTGTCGTGTCCCAGGTCTCTGACTCACTAGAAGTCCACAAGTGGCGCCCAAATAAAGGGACCTGAAGCTGATACCTCCCACCAAGAGTGACGAGGTGACGGTGACAGTTTACATAAGGTGGTGAGTAAACAAGGGGAAAATAACAGAATGGGGCATTCTTCTTCTCGTCTTCCTACTTCTGCTTCTCTGTTGAAACATTTATTGGCTGAAAATGGGGCAAAAGTCCCACTCTCTCAAATTCTTGAATGTTTGAATGTTGTGACTGAATATAATCCTTGGTTTCCTGATACTGGTACTTTTGATCTTGGAACGTGGGACAGGGTCCGAGAGACAATGGTCCAGAAACACAAGCAGAGGGAGCCGATCCCTGTAAAGTTTTGGTCCACATGGGCTATACTTAGAGTAGCTATGTTAGCTATCGACGGAAAAATCCGTCCTGACGCAGCCATTTTGTTTCAAACAGCGCAGGAATCTTTACATAAGTATGACCTTGATGACACTCTGGCTAAGGCAGCTCAAGCTGTTCAGCAATCTCTAGAAGATTGTGATGATGATGTTCTTTTGTAAGAATCCAATAAGAGTGACCAAAGGGCTCAGCCTTTTGTTGTGGCTCCTGTTAATAATTCTGCCAAACCTTTCTCAAATATGTCACCAGAGGAGCGGTGTTCAATGTTGCAATCCCCCTTTAAACAGGGTCGTAGACAGTGCTCAGGTTTCAAACCAGCTGCAGAGAATTTATGAGAGTTTACTTTAGGGGGTTCAGCTTCCCATGGACTTCAAATCAGGCCTCCCGTCCCTCTTCACGAGGAGGAGGAAATGAAAACAGCAAGGTCTCATAAAATACGGCCTGAGGATGTGTCTTTACCTGACACTGGGAGGAGGAATCTGCATTATCAGAAAGTTCTGTTATCCTTATGGAAGATAATATTGCATTAGATCTTAAGGATAAAGGATGGGATGTAAAAAAGGAACAAAAAGAAAAAGGAGCAACAATAACAATTACAAAGAAAGCGGTCGATCCTGTTACAGACAGCAATCCGACCGACACCCAACTTGTCTATAAAAATTGCTCTCCCATGGAAAAGGCCATGAAGGGTACTCATGAATTTTACATGTCTTTTCCAGTAGTAATGGGTGATGATAATGTACCTGTATATGAAGGATTACCAATGTCAATTATGAGAGACTTTAAAAAGAGTGTTCACTTGTATGGGCCAACATCTCCAAATTGTGTGGAAATGCTTTCTAGCTGGTCTGACCAAGAGTACTGGATTGCCCATGATTGGCATTTGGTTTGTAAAACTACTCTTTCCCCAGCTCAATATATGCAATAGAAAATGTGGTTTGCTGAGGAGGCTCATGCTACTGCTCAAGACAATGCTAGAGATCCGCAAATGGCTCATATTAATATTGATATTTTAGCTGGAATATCAGCTGGATATATTTAGCTGGATATTTTAGCTGGAATTGACCTGCTGCGTCCATTGATTATCAAATTAATACTGCTTCACAATTGTCTCTTAAACAAACTCAGGATGCTGCTCTTTCAGCCTGGGCTCGAATTAGCTCTGGCCCAGCTGCACCTAGTTATACTAAAATACTGCAAAAGAATGATGAGTCATGCGCTGATTTTTCTCTCGTGTCTAGAAGGCACTCTTCAAAAGCAAGTTCGTGATCCTGATATACAAAATAGACTTTTAACACAGTTAGCATATGATAATGCTAACAAAGATTGCCAGGATGCCATACGCCCCATTCAGGACACTAATAACACCTTGGAATATTTACGTGTGTGCCCAGATGTGGGCAGCATAAAATATCAGGCACTTGTGGCAGCAATGGCTGCAGCATCCCTTCAACAGACAACTACTAAAAAATACTTTAATTGTGGAAAGACTGGTCATTTTAAAAGGGAGTGTTGACAGTCATCCACCATAAATTCTCAAAAGGGCTCCTCTGCTCAACCGCCTTTTCTTTGTCCCCGATGCCAAAAAGGGTTTCATTATGTGAGAGATTGTAGATCTAAATATCACAAAGATGGTATGCCATTGGGAAACGGGTTGAGGGGCCAGTCCCAGGCCCCAACAAATGTGGGACAGCGATTCCTATGGCAGTTCCACCAGCAGCAGTAGATTTAATTTCCACTGTTGATGTTACTTTGCTGCCCAATTATGGCCCTTACAGAATTCCTACTGGATGTTATGGTCCTTTACCACCCAAAACTGTGGGGCTTATTTTAGGTAAATCTAGTTTAAATATGAAAGGGCTAAATGTACTGCATTATAGATTCTGACTGCCAGGGAGAATTGCAAGTGGTGGCTGAGACTAAAATTCCCTGGGAAATTAAAAAAGGAGATTTAATTGCACAATTTCTCTTGTTTCCTCATGTGCCTATTGGTCATTCTAAAGTTGAAAGAAAAAGCGGTTTTAGCAGCACAGAGACTGCTGGAATTTATTGGTCAGAATTATTACAAAAAGCTGAACGTCCTATGATGCCTTTAATAATAGAAGGACAAACTTTTACAGGATTAGTTGATTCAGGTGCTGATGTTTCAGTAATTGGCAATGATGAATGGCCTGACAAGTGGCTGGTAAAGACTACTACTATTGATATGACTGGAATTGGCTCTGTGTCAGCTCATGCAATTCGTCAAAGTGCTAGGATGTTACAATGTCAGGGGCCTGAGGGTCAGCTAGCTACATTTCAACCTTACATTCTTTTGGTTCCTCTAAATTTATGGGGGAGAGATTTGCTACAGCAATGGGGTGCTCAGCTACAAATTCCTATAAATAATTCTGTGGTTCAAAATATGAGGTTTAAAATGGAATATATACCAGGCAAAGGTTTAGGAAAAAATTTACAAGGCAGTGCTCAGCCCATTGCATTGGACTTACAGTCATCTTTTCCGTAAGGGCCTTGGTTTCTCAATTACAGTATGTTCCTAAAATAGTATGGAAAATGCAAGAACCTATTTGGGTCGGCCAATGGCCCCTGTCTAAAGAAAAGACCCAGGCTCTCCATACTTTAATTGCAGAACATCTTCAAAAGGGCCACATAGAAATTTCTTTCTCCCCTTGGAATTCGCCTGTATTTGTAATTAAAAAGAAATCAGGCAAATGGCGTCTTTTAACAGATTTAAGACAAATAAACGCTGCTATGCAGCCTATGGGGGCACTTCAGTCTGGCATTTCTGCTATTGCAGCAATTCCTCAAAATTGGCCTATGACTATTATAGATCTCCAACATTTTTTTTTCACAATTCCTGTCCATCCTGAGGACGCTGTTCGATTTGCCTTTACGGTGCCCTCTTTAAATAATGAACAGCCTGCCCAGCGATATCAATGGAAGGTGCTGCCTCAGGGCATGGCAAATTCTCCTACTATGTGTCAGTTTTATGTTGACAAGGCTCTAGTTAGTTCACAGCAGCCATTTCCAGATGCTTGCATTTTACATTATACGGATGATATTTTAGTAGCTGCTGACAGTAACTCTGTCCTTTCTCAAGTTGAACAGTTTTTATTAATGGAACTTCCAAAGTTTGGTCTTTTAATAGCTCCCGAGAAAATTCAAACCTTATCACCTTTTAAATATCTCGGTAGCCTTACTGACCAGCACACTGTGCGGCCTCAGTGCATGGAACTACAACAAAAACATTTAAAAACCTTTAATGATTTTCAAAAGTTACTTGGGGATATTAACTGGTTACGCCCTACGTTGGGCATTCCTAATTATGCTTTAACCAGTTAATATGCTTTAACCCATCTTTTTCAAACACTAGAGGGCAATTCGGATTTACAAAGCCCTAGGCATTTAACCCCTGAGGCCCAAGTACAACTTTCTATTTAACCCCTGAGGCCCAAGTACAACTTCTACAAATTAAAAAACAGTTTGTTTATCAATATCAGCCTGATTTACCACTTAATTTATTAATCTTTGGCACTCCTGAAAGTCCTACAGCAATAATTGCACAACAGGACAAGACACTGGAATGGATATATGTTAAAAACTCAAATTCTCAAACGTAACTCCATATATTGAACTCATTGCTCAAATTATTGTTAAAGGAAGGCTCCGTGTTAAATCCATATGGGGCTTTGACCCCTGTTATTATTTTGCCATTTTCTTCCTCTTGGTTTCAACGGATTTTTCCCTCATCAGATATACTGCAGCTCGCATTGGCCGATTATCCTAATTGCATTGGATGTCACTGCCCTGCTGGAAAGTCATGGGATTTTCTCAAGTCTACAAAATGGATAATTTCTGATACTGTTGTTCTTGAGCCTATACCTGGAGCTCCTGTTTATTTTGTAGATGGCTCTTCTTCCGGTATTGCAGCTGCTGTGGAGCCACAGATTCAATTTTCAGTCCACACCTCATTCATCAGCTCAACAAATTGAATTATTTGCTATATTTCATCTTTTGCAGCAACTGCCTCCCGGCCCAGCTAACATTATTACTGACTCTTTATATGTTGCCCAATTGGTTCCTCGTCTTGTTATAGGTACTTTACATTCTAAACACCCTGTTCTTGCCTCCTTGTTACAGCAGCTTCAATCAGTGCTGCGATCTCATAATTATCCTCTCCATATTGCACATATTCGTGCACATTCCGGCCTCCCTGGACCTCTATCTCGAGGCAATGAAACAACTGATGCATTGACCAAACAAATTTTTCCTGTTTTCTTCCCCAGAAGAGGAGCATGCTGTTCTGCACTCCAATGCTTTTCGGTTACATTCTGCCTATCATATTCCTTTACATCAAGCTCATTGTACTCTCCAGAGATGTTCTGCCTGCGCACCATATCTATGCCGGACCTCTCCAGCTGGAAGTAACCCACGCGGTTTGTGCCCTAATCAGATTTGGCAGATGCATGTTACTCATTTCCCTGCTTTTCGCCCTTTATCATATTTACATGTTACTATTGATACATTTTCAGGTTTTTTGTGGGCCACTCAGGGGAAGCCTTTGTTCATGTTCAAAATCATTTATTTTCTTGCTTTGCTGTTATGCGCCTTCCCACGGAACTCAAAACAGACAATGATCCTTCTTACACTTCTCATCGTTTCTTTGATTTTTGCAGGGAATGGCAGATTCTTCATCTTATAGGTATTCCTTACAATCCTCGTGGCCAAGCCGTTGTTGAACATTCTCATCATATTTTAAAAACATTGCTTTCCTCTTTAATTATAAACAGAAAAGGGGGAGCACAGGGAGGACGACATCACTGGATACAAGAAACCCTGTTATCATCTCTTTTTACTTTAAATTTTATGAATTTACCACAGGGGGACTCTGTAACACGCAGCAGTGAGCATTTTGCCACTCAACCAGCATGCAGTGTACGAAAACCAGTATGGGTGAAGACCCCAGGAACAAATGTGTGGGAGACGGGGGTGATGATTTTAAAGGGAAAAGGCTATGCTTCTGTCATTTTAGATGGATCCTGTGAAACAATATGGACACCTCTTCGGCTTGTCCGACCCCGGATCCCGGCCCTCCAAGAGACCACCTCAGACTCTGGACGACAACACCAATGAGAGACCCTCCAGCAACTTCTCAGCCACTACTGTGGGAGACACAGAAGCCATTGATCCAAGGCATGGCCCGTCTTTCAATGAAAAGAAAAAAGGCCACTAATAGTCCTGTGGCACCCATTACATGGGGCAGTGTCAAGGCACTCAGCAACCATGGTGAACGAATTCTCCGCAACCAGGGAGCGCCAATTAACCCGGAAAATATGTTCCTTGCTATAGTGGCAGTCATCACATGTGCCTCTGCTGTAGGTGTCAACTATACATATGTATATTGGGCATACATTCCACATCCCCCATTGTTACAGGTGGTGGAATGGGCACACATTGGGCCTGTCGTCTTCACCAATGACACTCAACACATGCCTGGTCCATGGTCAAAAGAGGGACCTTCTCATCCTGATGAGGAAGGACGTAGCTTTAATTTTACCTTAGGATATGAATATCTCCCCTTGTGTGCTGGTATGACACCTTGTATACCCATTGCCCCTCAGACCTGGGTTAATATTGCTCCTCCTATTAAAATCAATGATCAATTTGGCTCACAAATTCGTACACTTATGGATATGTATGTTGCTCTTTCTTTTAATTTTACTGAAATAAATACAACATCTAAGGCATGCAGCAATAAGCCAGTTTATCAGCAAATTTCATATAAGAATTATACATATTCCCCTACTTTTGGGGAAAATTGTTAAAATCAGGAAAGTATGTTTTTGTTGATTGGGGACCTCATGGGAAGTTTTTGACTAACTGTTCTGATAACTATGGTCCTACAGTTTGTGATTATGTTACAAATGCAGTTTGGAATGTGTCAAAGAATGGGACTGTGAAAGATAGGAACCAATATGGACTCATGGCTTGGCATGATGGAGGCATGGCACCCCCGAGACCTCGTTTGTCACTTCCGGATGGTGGGGACCTGAACAATGGGACTTTTGGAAGCTAATAGTCACCACCACCCCTATGCAATTTTGGAAAGGCAACTTCTCAGGAACATCACATTCTATGTCTCATTATCACTTTGTACATAATACCAGTTTCTATATACAAGCTTGTGTTCAATTCCCTTTTGTAATAGCTATTGGCACTGTTTCCTTTGATGAAAAAGTTAAAACTGTAACATGTAATGACTGCTCTTTATATTCCTGTGTTAACTCATTGGCTAAGTTTAATATTAGCTGCCACTCTCTCATTGTTTTAAAAGCTAGAACACACTTGTGGCTGCCTGTAAACCTGACCCGACCCTGGGAGGAGTCTCCAGTGATTGGGACATTACTTAAGGTGATTGGGAAACTCCTCTGCCGCACTTGACGTTTTGTGGGATGGCTTGTGCTTGCCATACTTGGATTGATTGTGATCACAATCACAGCAGCGGTTGCAGGAGCGGCACTTCATACTGCAGTACAGACTCATGATTTTGTTGCTAATTGGTCTCATGAATCTCGACTCCTCTGGCAACAACAAGTCTGCATTGATGAAGATTTACAAGAGCGGGTGGGGGAGTTACAACAGACTGTTCAATGGTTGGGTGATCAATTTGTAGCTGTGCAAAAACAAATTATGTTACATTGTGATTGGAATGTTAGTACTTACTGTGTAACTCCTGTGCAGTTTAATAATGTTTCTACTTCCTGGCCTCAGATTCAACATCATCTTAACTGTGTTCATGGTAATTTGTCTTTAGATGTAAAGTCTTTACAAAATCAAGTACTTCAATACATTTCTAAAGAACTGCCTACAAATTCTATTGACGGATTAGCTGAGGGTATTGCCAATGCTTTACAGGGCATGGACCCTCGTTCATTTGCTCAAAGTCTGACTCATAGTACTGGTAGTGGAATTATAGCTATACTAATACGTGCTTTGTTGTTTGGAATAGGGTACTACTGCCTCCGACGACGGACAAGCCTCCGCTTCGACTCCGCTAAATTGATGCTTGAATTATTAAAGACAAAAGGGGGAGATTTTGGAGGACACCCCACGTAGTGAGCAGAAGGGCCTTGACCCGAGTCCCTAACGCATGTGAAAACACATGCGTCTTGGAGGAAAACCTCTGAGTGACAGGACTTGGTGTTGAGAGCCTGGAAGTGACCTGCGTACATCTCCACAGTTTGAGAATAACAAAAATAATGAGTGAACTTCCCAGGCTCTATCTAGGGGGCAATAAGATTATGTGCGTGAGAACTAACTACCTGGTACCCTACTGTCTGAAGTAAATAGATAATAGTAAGAAAATAGACTAATCACTCATACATTTATCATTATATGGTAGATACGCTTTGATGTTACACCTGCTGCAATTAAAATAGCATATAATGAGCACTAAGACAATAAAGATTGACTGCATGCTAGACATGACAGTGCCCCATGTCTGATTTCCCTCACTGTTGTGTCCCAGGTCTCGGACTCACTAGAAGTCCACAGGTATTTACCCAAAGGACACAGAAACTTTAATTCCAAAGGGCACCTGCATCCCTATGTTTATAGCAGCATTATTTACAATAATTAAGCTTTGGAAACAAGCCAAATGCCCAAAAATAGATGGCCGGATGAAGAAGATGTGGTATATACACACAATGGAATATTACTCAGCAATCAAAAAAGATAAACTCAGGTAATTTGCAGCAACATGAATGGAGCTGGAAGGGATCATGCTCAGCAAAATAAGCCAAAAAGAAAAAGAAAAATACCCAATGGTCTCACTCATAGCAGTAGTTTAGAAAACCTCAATAAGAGACCATCAAAAAGAATAACTATAATAAAGAAAAAAATAAAAATCAACAAGCAACTGTAAACCAGAGACACACTATGGAGGGAGGGAGGGAGGAGGGACTGGGGTCAAAATAAAGGGGGGTGCAATTGTATGGGGAATATAACCAAGATGAAAATGCATACGTTGTGCAAAAATGAAAAATGATGTAAAAAATATATAAAATAAAGTATTTTTAAAAATGATTGGAGGCTGGCTGAAAAAAAAACAGATACTATATAATTCACTCTACTTTATGTGACCTCAAATTTTCCACAATTTGAAAAAATAATTTTAATGTTATATAATCCTCATTTGTAGATCTAAAAGTTTAGTACCAATGACTATTAGAGCTGAATAATCTAAGGCAAAAATTTTTGCTTTACAAATGAAGTCTAGAGAAGTTAAATGACTTGTCCAAAGTCAATCAATAGCAAAATTACAATTAACACTCAAGTTTTCAGTTTTCCAATCTGATTCTCCTTCATCTGACAAGAGAATTCTGTTCTGTTCTAAAGACTATTTTTACCCATTCCTACTTTATAGAGTTAATTAGGAAACAAATTCAAGACCCTATTCTCCAATAAGTGTTTTTTGTGTTTTGTTTTTTTTTTTAACTTGTGTGCTTTGTTTTGTGGACATTTCCCTTATCTTACCTCTTTCCTCAACTGTGACAACTAACTAAGACATGTTAAGCAATTGGTCCAGTGTCATATTCTGGTGGTTTTTCACCTAACACTTTCTACTGTCATTATGAAAAATCCATCCTACTGGGCCTCGCCTGGTGGAGCAAGTGGTTGAGCAGCGCACTGTGAAGCTGTCCACAGCCTCTGCAACGCAGATTCGATCTTGGCCAGCCGGCCGGCGAGGCTCCCACATGACACTGCCAACCTCCCCTGTCACGTCTGCTGCTCCCCTCAGCAGTGCATTTCATCAGTCTGCCTGTTCTGTTCCCCACTCTGTCTCTGGTGAATCCTCTCACCCTCCTGTGCATCTAGCCTGTACCCCAGTTCCTGTGTAAATTAATAAATTAAAAAAAAAATTCAACTCTTCTCTTTTAAAAAAAAAAGAAAAGAAAAAGAAAAACCCATCCTACTACATTGAAAACTTCCCACAGTCATACCTGCCATTAATAGGGTTTAACTTTCTTTCATTTAAATTCTCACATTCACCACTCATTTTGGGTTTTTATGTTTGTTTGCTTCTTTTTCCTCAACATACAGATTTCTACCCTATAAATAAGTACCTTTCTACATGTGAGATTGTAAAACACTAATCATAGCAAGAGAAAGCCCTTCAAACCTGCAACCAATAAAACTAACACTTAACCCAAGGACCTTAAGTAATAAGTTAAAAATAATAAATAACAGTTAACTTATACAGAACACTTGTTACATTCTAGAACCATGCATTCTCATTTAAGTCTCAGAAGAACTAAATGAGGCAATTTGTACTCTCTTTTTTAATTACCATTGAGAAAAATGAGGTTTTGAGAGACTAAAGAAAGGGATTAGCCAAGGCCACACAACTATGTAATGTGATTCTATAAGTAATAATTGTGGGCTTCACTCATTAGTATGTGACTACATTTACAAAGTATGTCCATGAATATCAGCAGTTCATGAGTTGTTCAAAGACCAAAAAATGTGATTAATATGGTTTGCTATTCAAAAACTTTTGAAAATAAACTCCCCAATCTCTAACACAGAGAAGCAGCAAAATTTATTAATTGTATAGCACCTAAAACAACTGAAATATAATATTAGTAAGTATAAATTCCTAATCAGAAAAGGTTAATAAAATTACAGGTTAAACAGTATTAAGAAATGTAGCAAAAGCACACTAAACAAAAGGGATGTGTGTGTGTGTGTTTTCTTTGAAAATTGTTCCTATACATATGTTTCATTCACCCCAATTAGTTAACATAACATTGAGAAGATAAAAGAAATTTAATATACACGTGTCACCTGATGGGTGCATATTTTTGTAACTAATAGTATTTCATGAACATCTATGATATTCTTGGCATAAACTATCAAAGTAGATGTGTTTATAGAATTGACAGGAGTTAAGGATAATAAGTATCAAGTTAGGTTTATGATAAAGTAAAAAGTATCATATATACTTTTTAATGGGAAAGATTTTTTTTTTTTAATTCTTCAAAACTACCTCCATCCAAATGCGGTCTACAATTGCAAAGGTTTTAGTGATCACTGACAAAGCATCCTGCTAAAAGTGACTTTAACTATACCTACACCCATGTGAAAACAAACACTCACACATACTGACTCAATATACAAGGACCTAACTTTTTACCACCAGTCATCAGCCATACACAGGAAGTGCATCCCACTTAGCACCTAGCCACCAGAGCCTCAGGAGCAGACACAAACCCCAGTGTGGGCTTTGCAGGGTTTAACTTTTCACTGCAGACTCTTAGCTGTGCCTGGAAATGCATACCACTCAGCAATCAGCTAACAGTACTTTGAGAGAAGACTCAAGCCCCAGTATGGGCTGCATAGGGACACCCTCGACATCAGGGCCCTTCAGCAACCCTCTGTGTGTCCTGGCCACCAGAAATAGGCTCTGAACCACCACTTTTGAGGGAGGCAAGGTACCAGTGACTCAGCCTCTTGACCAAGCATCCTCCCTGCCCTCCCAAACACCGGAACAAGGCCCAGGAGTGCTTCAGTGGAAGATATAGAACCAACCCAAATCCCTTAAGACCCTAGTAGCTGTGTCCACCATCAAGTAAATGCCCAGAACAGTGGGGTAAAAGGACCCATACACAACAAAAATCTCAATTAAGTCAGACTAAACCCAAAGCAAACAATGGGGAGAAGGAATAACACAAATGGCCAGGCAAGCCCTCAGGGGAATAACACACCACAGGGAGAAAAGAAAACCCCAGACTCAAACCACAAAGACATGGAGGAGCTTCTTTACCTATCAGACATAGATTTTAAAATGACCACAATTAAGAAGCTAAAGATTGGAAGCAACACAAAGAAAATTCAGAAAATTACATCAATACTTTAAGAAATACAATCAACAAACATAAGATTGAAATTGCAGCTTTAAATAATGAAATAAGAGAATTAAAGGGGGAAGCAAAAAATTCAGGAGAAAGCCACTTTGAGTTAGTGATCTCTAAGATGAAAAAGGTAAGACAAAAGATACAAAAGGAAAGAAAGAAACAAAGGGAAAGAATGAAGAAATGTTTTGAGAATTATCTGACACCAACAAGAAAGGAAATATAGGAATCATAGGAATCCCCTAAAAAAGAAGAAAGAAGTAAACTAAAAATCTACTTAGGGAAATAGTAGAGGAGAATGTCACAAAGTTGAAGATGGAAATGAACATAAAAATAAAGAAAAAAAGAATACTTAGCTATCTAGATGAAAGGAAATTTACAGCAAGGCACATAATAGTAAAACCTCTAAGAGTCCAAGACAAAGGAAAAAAATAATGAAGCTGATAAAGGGAAAGAAACAGACAACCCATAAAGGAACACAGATTAGAGTAACATTAGCACTCTACAAAGAAACACTAAGGTCAAGAAGAAAATTGAATGACATTCAAAATACTCCAGAAAAAAAAGAAAATGACAGCCAAGTGTATTCTACCTTGCAAGGCTCTCCATCCTATACATTATAAAGATAAGGAACTTGTCAGACAAAGTAGATCTTAGAGAGTTTGCATCCACCAAACTCCCCCTCCAAGAAATATTAAAAGAAGATTTAGGATCTACACCAGAAGGTAGAATGAATGCAAAGAACTAAATAAAGAAATGAATGCAAAGAACTAAGTAAAGAAATAAACAGAGCCACAAAGCTGGGAACCAAATGATAGTGATAGACATTTACATCTCAATAATCACTAGTAACATGAATCATCTGAATTTACTAATTAAAAGACAGAGTGTATAGCTGGGTTAGGAAACAGAATCCAACCTACTGTTGGAAACACACCTATGTACCAAGGAGAAATATAGACTGAGAGTAAAGGAAAGGAATGGAAACAATCCTGCAAGCAAATAGCACCTAAAGGAAGGCAGGAACATCCATACATATACCAAGTATCTTCTCTGAACTAAAGGTCCTAAACTACAAGTCAACTATGAAAAGAAAACAAGGAAATACTTAAATACATGGAGACTAAACATTGGATCAATGGGTTAATGAGGAAATCACAGAATAAACTAAAAAAATACCTCAGGGCAAAGGATAATATGGACATAACCTTTCCAAACTAAGACAACACAAAGAAAACAACAGACCAAACTTCCTAGTGACAACAGAAGCAAAAATCCTCAATAAAATCTTGGCAAACCAAGTGGGATTTATACCAGGAACATAAGGATGGTTCAATATCCTAAAATCAATCAATGTAATACATTGCATCAATAAAAAGAAAAGAAAAAACCCACATGATTATAGCAGTAGATGCTGAGAAGGCATCTGATAAGATTCAGCATATATGAGATTTTAAAGCCATATAAAAGCCACATATGACAAACCCACATCTAGTATCACTCTCAGTGGGGAAAAACTAAAATCCTATTCACGAATATCTGTTATAAGACAAGGAGGTCCACTCTCACTACTACAATTCAATATAGTATCAGACATCTTAGTGAGAATAATTAGGCAAAGGAAAGACATAAAAGTAATCCAAATTGGGAAAGAAGAAGTAAAGCTATCATCATTTGCAGATGATAAGACAATATACATAGAGAATCCCAAACATTCCACAGAAAAGCTAACTGAAATAATAAACCAGTTCAGCACAGTGGCAGGATACAAAATCAATACACAAAGATCAGTTGCCTTCCGATATACAAATAATGAACTAGAAGAAGAAATTAAGAGATCTATCCCATTTACAATCTCACAAAAAAACAATTAAATACCTGGGAATAAACTTAACAAAGGAGGTAAAGGACCTTTACAAGGAAAACTAAAATACTGTTAAAAGAAATAGAAGACACAAAGAAATGGAAAGATATACCCTGCTCATGGATTATAAGAATCAACTTTTGAAAATGACCATCCTATCAACAGCAATTTATAGATTCAATTCTATCCCAATAAAAATTGCAATGGCTTTCTTAAAAGAAGTAGAAAAAAACCAAATAGCCAAAGCTCTCATGATGAAAAAAAATGAGGGTGTTGGGGGAGGGGGAAATAGAGGCATCACACTCCTGATTTCAAACTACACTACAAAACCAAAACAATTAAAATACCATGGTACTGGAACAAAAACATGCACAAAGACCAATGAAATCTAATTGAAAGCCCAAAAGTAAAATCACACATTTATGAACAAGGAACGTAAGGATGGTTCAATATCCTAAAATCAATCAATGTAAGACACTGCATCAATAAAAAGGAAAGAAACATAAGGATGGACAAAGGAGCAAAGTATAAACATTGGAACAAGGAAAGTCTCTTCAATAAATGGTGCTGGAGGGGCCTCCCTGGTGTTCCAGGGGTTAAAGACAGCAATATCAAGCTACCACCTGCCACTGCAGCACAAATTCACTTCCTGGCCAGCCAGAGAGCAACTCACATGGAGCATGCCTCACCCACTGCTCCCCTCAGCAGTGTATTTCATTAGATCTACCTGTTCTGCTCCCCACTCTCTCTGGTGAATCCTCTCACCCTCCAGCACCTCTGGATTACACCCCAGCTCTTGTATCATAAATAAATAAATCTTTAAGAAAAAAATGGTGCTGGAAAAATTGGACTGCCATACACAAAAGAATTAGATGAGACCATTATCTCACACCCCACAAAAAATCAACTCAAAATGGATAACAGACATGGATGAAAGGCATGAAAACCATAAAATACATAGACATATATAGCAGAAATATAAGAAAACCTAAGCAAAACACTCCATGGCATAAACCTCAGAAACACATTTGTGGGCTCATCTCCAGCAGTAAGGAAAATAAAGGATAAAATAAACAACTGTGACTATACCAAACTAAAAGGCTTTTTCACAGTGAAAGAGACAGTGACCAAAACAAAGAAACACCCTATTAAATGGAAAAAAATATTTTTACATACTATCTGACAAGGGATTGATACCTAAGAGCTATGAAATGCTTATAAAACTGAATAAAAAGAAAAACAAACCAATTAAAAAATGGGCAGAAGAGCATAACAGACACTTCTCCAAAGACAGGCAGGTGGCCAACAAATATGAAAAAATACTCATCATCACTTATCATGAGGGGAATGTAAATCAGAACCACAATGAGATACCACTCATACCTGTGAGAATGGCCTAGATCAAAAAAAAAAATCTACAAAACAAGTGCTGGCAAGGGTGCAAAGAAAAAGGAACCCTATTACACTGTTGATAGGAACGTAAACTGGTCCAGTTCCTATGGAAAGACGTGTGGAGATTCCTCAACAGACTAAAAATGAATTTATCAGATGACCCAACAATTCCATTCCGAGATATCTAGATATCTATAAAAAGAGCACAAAAATACTAACTCAAAAGGAAACCTGCACTCCTATTTTTATAGCAGCACTATTTACAACAGCCAAGATATGGAAACAACCCAAATTCCCCAGAAAAGATGAGTGGCTCAAGATGATGTGGTGTATAGATACACAATGGAATACTACTCAGCAATCAAAAAATATAAACTCATGCCATTTGTAGCAACATGGATGGTGCTGAAAGCGATTATTCTAAAGGAAGTGAGTCAGCAGGAGAAAGATAAATAACAGATGGTTTCATTAGATGTGGAATCTAGAGAAACTAAACATAGGATCACACAAAGACAAACAGTAAGACTGACCCTTGAAGGTAGACTATAGATTTGAGACATTCAGGAAGGGATGGAGAGAGGGAGAATAAAGAACAGTGGAGGAGAAAAGTGTAGTGGGCAGTGGTAGAGGATTGTTCGTTCTTTTCTGGTGGGAAAACTATGGAAAATCCTATATTTAGAAAAAATAAAAAAGGATGTTTTAAAAAATATTTTAAAAGATACAGGTTACAAGAGGGGATATAGGGTAAGGAGAAGGGGGGAAGGGAAGGTGAGAGAGCATGTACACTAGTAGTCTGGTGGAGGGAGAGTGAAGCACATACACCCATGAAGATGTATTCCCCAAATTACATAGTTATGTAAAAGATTTTCAAATTAATAAAATTTGAAAGAAAAAAAAATCATTGATACTAAACACTAAAACAAAAGTTATCCAGTTAGTGTGTCTTTGATACAAAAAAAATGTAGCTTTTTTCCAAAAACTTCATCATTATTTGAGCTAAAGTAATATTAACATAAATTTACATTTTCTTTCAATAATCCAAACAATGATAAAGGAAGGTGATTCAAAACATTTTGTGTTAAGGGAGTCAGTCCAAGGGTTCAAAATTTTTTTGTGGCTAACCTAACATAATTTAGAATTTGCCGTGCTAGAAAAAGAAACTAAAGTGAGGCTGGCATTATGTCACAGAAAATGGGTACTTCTATTTATTTGTGGAATTGTGCTGGGAGTAGAAAACCTCCCACTTTTTATGAGAAGCTATTGCATAAAGTTCCTAAGACAGCCCTATGTTAAATGAGTATAATGAAATCATAGAGACTTTGAGATTTTTGTCATCTCCAAATACAATTTAAATGTTTCTCCATTCTCACACAGGGACTATCACTGGGCCTGATGGCCTAATAGCCTAAAAGTACTTGGTAACAGACATTACATAGTCATGAAGCAATACCAAGACTTCTCCTAATATAGTCAAGTTCCAAAGCCAACTTTATGTTTTTGATTAACAAAAAACTCGTCACCAGATGCAAATAAGTATCTGGAAAACATTGGGAATATCATTAGTGCCAGATGAAACATGAGGGAATGTATCAAAAGTGATTCTTCTAATATCTAGGTTAATATGGCAGCAGATAGCCTATCAGTATGTTTTCTCTCAATATTTCATTAAAATACCTTTGAAGAGATCTGATAAAAATCAAAACTGGAAAAACAACTTTAAAGGAAAGATAACACCATCTTAGGTTGAGAATTTCCACTAAATCATCATTGGTAGAGAGGATTAGGAAGCAAATTCTTGAGAGATAAATTTAAATGTGTCCTATTCTGAACCAGTATCATAGAGACCTCCTTTTAATAACTAGAAAGGGAAATCTTTTCCACATGTTCCTATTCTAAGGAAAACATGTCATAGATTAGGGAATACTTTCTTATTTTACAAGGTCCTATTTAACAAATAGATACCTAAGGCAAAAAAAAAATTAGGTCAAAGGGATTTTTAACAAAGTCTATTTTAATATCTACATTAAGTTGTTTCAGTCCTTTGCTGATAAGGATTTTATATTTTTGTTTTATTTTGTCTGTTTTAAACACTCAAATGAAAGAGCCACCACTTTCACTACCAAGAAACCCAGTGGAGAGAAGTTCATCTGTGGAAAATCTTCACAGACAAGACTAGGTCACAACTTCTCAAAATAACAAAGTAAACTGAGGTTTATAACTGGGATGAATAATCATGATTTCATCCAATTACAACAATCTTTTTTCTCATTTGGAACACTAGAAGTCAGACTCCCTCTATTCTTTAATAAATTCTTTAATAAGTTACCATTCCAAAGTAGTAATTCCCAACAAAACAAAATATTTTACAGAGCATCACTTGCTTTCATCCCTTTCTTTTAAATTGTGCACATTACTTTCTTGGAATTGAACGCCCTAACCATGCAAAACCAACTCAGGGTACACAAGTGACCTTTTCTCAAACCCATCATTTCCAGATGGATTACTACATGACAAGTGGCCAAATGTCTCTGCCCACAAATGCAAGGTTTTCCAAGGGTACCCTGTCTTAGACATTAATTCTAGTATCCATAGAATTCATGTAAAAAAAAATACTGATAGCTTCCCAAAACCAGAATATGAGTCATCCATAAGCCTCGTTCACTTTTCTATTTCTACAGATATTTAGACTAAAATTTTCCTAGCACACAACAAAGGAGATATTAGATTAGTGTTGGAAAATGTGAATCAAAAGCTAGGTAGTTTTGATACATAAGGAAATGCACTGTGTAAGAAAAAAGGGAAATAAAATTAAATCATGGTGTGGTAGCTGAAAGGGGAGGGAGGCAGACTTCAAATGATATTTATGGCCCAAGCTTAACCATAGGATGACAGTTAAAGCAACTAACTGGAAACATAGGTGCAGCAAACATCTGCTAAATTCAGATACAAATTCTATAAACAATTTCCATTCAATCTAAGATTGAGAGAGAATATCAACATCCAAGTGGACAAAACAGACTGCACAACCACGAACATGTTTACATTGGTCTGAACATCATGACTGTCCCATACTCCTTTTTTTCCTCCTCACATGATGAAGGTACAAATAAATTACAACACACTTCTTAATCAAGTTTAGCCAGTAATATAATGTCCCCTCATGCTTTCTTGTAAGCTATTTGTATATCTGCACCAAGACAAAATGAGGATCCTTTATAAAACACCTCTGCTTCCCAAAACAAGTAAAGAAAGTGGAGCAGACTTTCTGTAGATGCAAGCTGTAACCAAATTTCATTTTTGATCAGAATCTCTGCCCTATAAAAGGTAACCATTGCCAGATATTTCCCAAAATGTCTGGACTGTGTACTACAGTCATCTACCTCTACTTAACAGTGGAGAGACATCAGTTCCAAAATACAGAGCCATTTATAGCAAAAAAGTACCAAACCCTAGGCATCTAAAGCAAATCCTATTTCTATTAGATAAGAAATAAATGATATATGAAACTCTTTGATTAATCATCAGGTTTTGATATCATTATGCATCATTTTTATTAAAAATATCAAAGCATAATATGGCCCAGAAAAAAATTAAAAGACTAATTCTGATAGACCCTACAATTCCACCCATGCTAGACACTTCTGGGACCTTTTTCAGTCTTTTACCTTATTCCCCACATCAAAACTATCCATTTCACCTCTGAATTATCTCATAGATATACATATTCCCTCCTTTCTATCAAGTTGTTCTACTCTAACAAAATCTCAGTGTAGAACCACAATACTGCTCACAAAAAAATACTACCATAACCCCAAATCCCTTCTCCCACCCCATACTATGACATATAAATACCGATAGCAACCCCATTTTAAAATTTCCAGTGGGCTTCCAGTAAATAACAGTAAGTTTATACATCACAATTTATGTTTCCCAATTATGACAAAAATAACCAAGGAAATATAAAAATAGGGGAAACCTACATGTTTCCTTCAAACATCTAAAGTTTAGGAATTTCTGCAGAAGACAATTGAAATGGCATTGGTTTGCACACTACCTGTCTTAGCCATGTCCACACGTAGTGTACATGTATTGTACATACAGGCATGTAGTATATGTATACTATGCATGCACATGGCTTAAACATGTAGTGTACACATGCAACTCACCTCCTGAAGTATCGTTTCCTCACAAGAGGACATACAGTACAGCATATGTAGTATATAATAAAGGCAGAACTAGTGAGACAACCTGTTTCAAAGTCTAGATCCACTGCTTACTATGAGAGCAACCTGGACAGGTGATAATTCTTTGTACTTCAATTTTCTTGCTCAGAAACTGTTAATGATGACAGAAGTTACCTCAGAAGGCTGTTGTAAAGATTATATCAATTAATACATGTAAAGTGATGAGCCATATCTAACATTTAATGTGTTCAACAATTATTATCATTAGTCCACTACAACATAGATTCCATAAGGACAAGGAATTTTTTCTGTTTTGTTCATTGCTGTATTTCCAGTGACAGAAGACACTGAAGGAGGGGAATGGGTTATGGGAATGTGTTTAAACTGTATCACTAAAGCTTTGGTTCAAAGAGCTGAGTTCCTATTTTGACTATGCCAATTACTATATGACTTAAGTTTCAAAAATTTGGAAACTGTAGATAATATCTATCTACCTTCACAAGGCTATCCTGGATACTCAATGAGATAATGTCTATATAAAAGCACATAGTTGTAGGGCTGAGGCAAGGAAAATACAAGATGAGCATGTCTTAGAGTGAAAAGTAAAGAAATGCTAAAAAAAAAAAAAAGGAGGAAGAAAAGCAAGGAGGAGGAGGAGAAAATAATCTAACATAAAAGAGCAACCGATGACCAAAGCTTAAGAAATTTTAGTAGCATAATAAATAACAATAGTACTGGGTTACAAGAATAAAATAAATACGCATGAGTCATACTGATAAAATATAAATAACAGAATAAACAAATGGAGACATAGAGATGAGGGGATAAATATTTCTTTCAAAATTACAAATATATGTAGACAATTCCAATCTAGGAAATGTAGCTTAATTCCCCATTACTGAAGAGTAAACTGGATTGAGTGACTAGGTTCCCAAGTAGTACAAAAACAGAAAAGTAGTGAATTTATCATGGAGAAAGATGACATACATCACCCTAACCAAGAGATAAGTTAACATCATTAGTGATGTCATGTTGACATCATGTGCCTCCTGACATGCAATAAGGGCTCTTCACGTCTGTAATATTTTTCCCAAAAGCCCATTCCACCAGTTTAATCATAACAAAACCATAAGACAAACCCAAAGTGAGGAACATTTTATAAAATATCTGATAAGCAATCTTTAAATCATCAAGGTCATAAAACAAGAGACTGAAAAACTGCTACAGATTGGAGAAATCTAAAGAAGCACAACAAGTAAACATGATGCAATATCCTATAATGTATCTTTATCTAATATGAATAAAATATGTGATTTTAAGAGGATTGCATCAATGTTAATTTCATAGTATTGAACACATTAAAGAATGTTGTGTGAAGAGTATACAGGAACTCTATACTACCTGCACACCTTTCCCCATCCATCTAAAATAACAACCATATATCAATAATCACCATATATGCAAATAAATTGAGCTAATCAATCAAAACGCACAGACTGCCAGATGGATTAGAACAAAACCCAGCTTTCTCCTAAAGGCCCATTTGAGCTCCAACAGTAAACATGGGCTCAATGTAAAAGGCTGGAAAACAATTCTACAATTGTTTTCTCTGCCAAAAAAAGTAGGGACAGATATATTTCCAACAGATAAAATGGATTTCCACCTAAAAAATGGTAACAAGAGAGAGAGTTGGACACAATACATTAGGGATTAAGGGATCAATACATTAGGATGACATAACATCCATCAATATATACTAAATGAAGGACCTTCAAAACATATAAGGCAACTCTTATTAACTCAAAAATCAGACTTTGGAAGCAACACAACAGCAATAGGAAACTTCACCACTTACACCACTTACACCATTGATTAACCAGACAGAAAATCAACAAGGAAACTATATTGCTAAACCATATTGTTCAATGAGAAATGGACTCAACAAACATTTATAGGCAATTGTGTCCCAAAGTAGCTGAGTACAGATTCTTTCAAAGTGCCCTTGGAACAGTATCCTGGGTCGATCAATTGTTGGATGACAAAACAAGGGACAACAAATTCATGACGATTGCAATCATATCAAGAATTTTCTCTGATCATAATGGTATCAAACTAGAAATAAGTCACAAAAAGAAAGCAGGAAAAGCCTCTCATACAACACATTAGGTTAACAAGGAAATCAAAGAAAAAATTAAAAATTACCTGGAAGAAAATGAAAATGAAAACATCCTTTCCAAAATTTATGGGACACAGCAAAAGCATCACCAGCAAGGATCTATGTAGCCATACAGGCCCACATGAAGAAAAAAGAAAGCTCTCAAATGAATACCCTACCTCTTACCTTAAAAATCTAGAAAAAGAAGAGCAAAACAAAAACCCAGTACAATGAAGGAAATAGTAAAATTTAGAGCAGAAATAAATGAAATAGAAATCAAAAACAGTCCAAAAGATCAGTGAAATCAAAAGCTGGTTTCCTTAGAAAAAATAACAAAATAACAAAACACTAGCTAGAGTCAGGGAGAAAGTTCTAAGAAATAGAATCAGAAATAAAAGAGAAATTAAAACAACTCAGAATCCAGTTGCATCCACTTTGCCACAAATGGCATGAATTTATTTTTTTTTTTGATCACTGAGTAGTATTCCATTGTGCATCTTCTTGACTCATTCATCTGTTTGGGAGCATTTAGGTTGTTTCCATATCTTGTCTATTGTAAATAGTACTGCAATAAGGTTGTGGTCTTTTTGGATTTGTGTTTTTGTGTTCTTTGGGTAGATTCCTAGGAATTAAATAACTGGATCAGGTAGCAGATCCATTTCTAGTGTTTTGAAGAACTTCAACACAGATTTCCCACAGTGGCTGGACCAATCTACATTCCCACCACCAATGTAAGAGTAATCCTTTTTCTCCATATCTTCACCAGCACTTTTTTCTGGTATTTGTAATACGGGCCATTTGCACTTGTGTGCGGTGCATTTCCCTGATAACAAGAAATAATGAACATTTTTTCATACATCTGTTGCCATTATCATTTCATCTTTGGAGAAGTGTATATTTAGCTCTTCTGCCAACTTTTGAATGGGTTGTATGACTGAATTAGAGATCTTTAATACCAGCCCTTTATCAGATGTATGGTGTGCAAATACTTTCTCCCATTCAGTGGGGTATCCCCTTATTTTGGTTACTGTCTCTTTTGCTGTACAGAAGCTTTATAGTTTTATGTAGTCCCTGCTATCTCTACTCTCTTTGTTTTCCTTGTTTCCTTGTTGTTTGTTGAAAACTTCCTTTGTGTGAGAGGCTTTTCCTGCTTTTTTCAACATAACCTTCAGAAACACCTTTTTGCTCCAATACCATTCTGTTTTTATTGTAATGTCTTTGTAATACAGTTTGAAATCCAGAAGTGTAATAGCCTCATTATTCCTCTTTTTAGTCAGGACAGCTTTGGCTAATCAGGATCATTTGTGATTCCATATAAGTTTCAGCAATATCTGTTCCATTTCTTTGAAGAACAACATTGATATTTTTGTTGGAATTGTGTTGAATTTGTAAATTTCTTTGGGTAGGATGGCCATTTTGATAATGTTAATTCTTCCATTCCATAAGCAGGGAATACCTTTCCATTTCTTTGTGTCTTCTATTCCTTTAACAATGTTTCATAATTATCCTTGTATAGGTCCTTCACCTCCTTTGTTGATTTCCAAGTATACAATTTTTTGATACAATTGTAAATGGGATGGTTTTCTTAATTTCTTCACTTCAGGCTAATTGTTTGCATATAAGAAGTAACTGATTTTTGCATACTGATTTGTATCCTGCTACTTTAATGACCTGGCTTATTCTTTTTTATTAATTTTCTGTAGATTTTTTTTAGGGTTTTCTATATATATTATCATCTGCAAATAATAGCTTTACTCCTTCTTTCCCATTTGGATTATTTTTGTGTCTTTCTCTCTCCTAATCACTGTAGCTAGGAATTCCAGTACTATGTTGAATAGTAGTGGTGAGTACTGGATCTTAGAGGAAAGGCTTTCAGTTGTTTTTTTTTTTTTTCCCAAGTGTCTCAGAAGTGGATGTTGAATTTTATCAAATGCTTTTTCAGCATCTATTGATATGATCATATGTTTTTTACCTTTCTTTTTGTTGATGTGGTGAATTATGTTGACGGGTCCTCAGATGTTGTACCCTTTGTGTCCCTGGAATAAATTCCACTTGGTCATAGGGTATCATGCTTTTTATGCATTGTTCAATTTGGCATGCTGAGATTTTATTGAGAATTTTAGCATCCATGGTCATTAGGGAGATTGTCCTGTAGTTTTCTCTTTTAGTGTTGTCTTTGTTTGGTTTCAGTATTAGTATTTGATATTGGCCTCATAGAATGTATTTGGAAGTATCCCTTCTTTCTCAAAGTTTTGAAAGAGTTTGAGCAGCAAAGGTATTAACTCGTTTTTGAAAGTTTGGTAGAACTCGCTTATAAAACCATCTGGTCATGATCTTGTTTTAATGAAAGAGTTTTGCTTGCTGTTTCAATTTCCTTACTTGTAATTGGTTTGCTCAAGTTTTTCTATTTCTTCTTTATTCAACTGTGGGTGATCACATAATTCTAAGAATTTTTCTGTCTCATCTAGAGTGTTAAAATTGTTTGCATATAAATGTTCATAGTAACCTTTGAATATCCTCTGGATTTCTGCTGTTTGTTACAATTTCTCCTCTTTCATTAATGATCCTATTTATTTGAGTTTTCCCCTTTTTTCTTTTGTTTATTTTTATTTATTTTTTCAAAGAATGAGGCTGATCCTGTTTGAGTTTTCCCCTTCTTCTTTATGAACCTAGGTAAGGGATTATCTATTTGTTTATTTTTTCAAAGAATCAGGCTTTGGTTTCATTGATCTTTTGGACTGTTTCTTTGATTTCTATTTCATTTGACTCTGCTTCAATTTTTCTTATTTCCTTTCTTCTGTTTGCTTTTGGCTCTTTTTGTCTTTTTCTAGTCCCTTGAGATGAGAGATTACATTGTTTCTTTGGGGGCTTGTATTGCTATATCCTTTCCTCTTAGTACTGCTTTTGTTATAACCCAAATATTTGAAAGGTTTTGTCCTTACTGTCATTTGTCTCAAGGTATTTTCTTATTTCTTCTTTGATTTCCTCATTAATCCAGTGGTCTTTTGATAGTACATTTTTCAGTATTCACATATTGGAAGATTTCCTTGACTTTTTTTGTACCTGATTTCTAGCTTGAAACCTTTATAGTCACGAAGATACTTTGTATGATTTCACTCTTGATGTATTTGTTAATATTTGTCTTGTGACCCAGTATGTGGACTGTCTGGAGAATGATACAAGTGTACTTGAGAAGAATGTACATTCAGTTTTGGGGGGTGCCGTGCCCTATAAATATCTGTTAAGTCCATGTTGTCTAGATCTTTGTGTAGGGCAACTGTGCCTCTTTATTTTCCCTCTCATTGATCTGTTCATTGGTAAGAGTGGGATGTTGAAGTCTTCAACTACATACATATTTTCTCCAATGTTTGTTTTCAGATTTAAAAGTAACTAATTATTTTGGTGCACCTTCATTTGGTAAGTATATATTGATGAGTGCTATGCCTTCCTGATGTACTGTCCCCTTAATCATTATATAGCACCTATCCCCTTTTGGAACTGGAAGTCTTATCTGCTGTAACTATGGCTGTTCCTGCATTTCTTTGGGTGCCATTTGCTTATTAATCATCTTCTACCCTTTACCTTTATCTATTGAGTTGTCAAAAAAAATCATGATGCAAGTTTTATGTTTTTCAAAGAAAAAATATCTCATGACTTTTCCAATAACCAATGCTTGTGTTTGAAAGTTAGGTACATTTCTTAGAGGCAGCAGAGTTTTAGATTCTGTTTACTAATCAAACATGTCTGTCTTTTCATTGGTGAGTTCAGTCCATTGAGTATTGTCAAACTTTTAAGTGCCTGTCCAACTCCTAGATTCAAAATGGATTAGTTTTGTTTTACTTTGCATTTGTCTAAAAGATATGTAACTTTTTACTGCCCTTTTCTGGAGCTTGTCTATTATTCTGCTAAATTGTTCCTCTTTTTTCAGTTTGATTTGAAGTATTTTTTTAATCTAGTCTCATCACCAATCCTTTGTCAGTCCTTCCAAGACTGTGATTTGTCTTCTTGCTTTACAATAGTGGCTTTTGATAGACCAAAATTTTAATGCTAGTAAGTAGTTATGTTTATCCATCATTTCCTTTTGTTTCTAGTTTCCATATGTTGTCTACAATATCTTCCCTAAGCCCTAAGTTCATAAAGACATGTTCTTATATTTTTTCTGATAGTTTTAAAGTTTTATGTTTTATAGTTAAGTGATAAGTACACCTAGAATAATTTAATGTATAAGATAAACTCTAAATTCAATTTTATCTTTCTCCATAGGGATAGCCAATTGTTCTACCATTGATTACCTCATAATCTATCCTTTAATAGTGTGTGGTAAAGCCAAAAGAAAAAAAGAAAAGAAAACATGTTTCCATACATATGCCAGTATGTTTCTAAGACTATTCTGTTCTATCTGTTGATCTATTTCTTTGTCCTTGTGCTAATACTACCTTGTCTACTATTACAGTTATATAATAAGTATTTATATCTAACAGGATAAACCTGCCCACATGTCCTTCCTTAAAATTCTCTTATCTATGTTTTCACATATGCTATTCCATCATTTTATAAAGTAGGATTTTCAGGCTTTTTCTATTTAAAACTAAAGGGTTGATCTAACTCTCTAATATTCTCCCTGAATTGAGTCCTGAGGTCCATCATGAGGCATTACAGAATCTTTCAATCTGTTCCTTACAAAAACAGAGATTAAGAAAATTCCATTGGGGGCTCATACAATACAAAAAAGGGACTTTTCTAAAAAAAATTAATAAAATTTTATTAAAGGGCACTCCCAATTTTCCTGCCACAAAATTAGGCTAGTTAATTTAAAAAAAAAATGTGTTTATTCAGGAAGAAAGCATAATGAAATTAACAAGAAGAAAAAAGAAATATTTTTAACTTAGGTAGAGAGGATTTTTACTGCTAAATTTTTATAATTAATAACAAGTTCAGAAGAGAAAAAGGAAAGAAGGTGCAATTTTAAATTGTTTAGGAAAATATCATACTTCTAAAAGTACAGTGAGATAGACAATGGTCACTTTAAAAATGGATTACTTAAAAAATATAAATACATCCTTTTACATATTCTCTCTGCTCATTTTCTACCCGGTTGATACACCAGAAACACTACAGTTGTCTCAAAAAATAATTTCTAATGAATTATAGCTTTTTAAACACTGCCCCCTAATGTTCATACTCAGTTTCCCATGAAATGATAAAAGAACCATGTTAATAAGAGTAATCAGGTCCTTCTTCACTTATCTAGCATTTTTGTCACATGGACTAGATTTCACAAACTGAGGCAATCTCAACCACACAAGTGCCAGAGTGGATTAAAGTAAATCCCCCAGGGCCTCCCCGGTGTAGCAGCAGATTGAGCGCCACACTGTGAAGCCGGCCACAAACTCTGCAGCGCGGGTTCGATTCCCAGCCAAGCAGGGAGATTCCCACATGCCGTGGCAGACCTCTCCTGCCTAGCCCACTGCTCCCCTCAGCAGTGTATTTCAATAGATCTGCCTGTGCTGCTCCCCACTCTGTCTCTGGTGAATCTTCTCACCCTCCTGTACCACTGACTGTACCCCAGTTCTTGTATAAATAAATAAATCTTTTTAAATATATATATAAATAATAAATAAAGTAAATCCCCCCAACTATCTAATATTACTCTCATCAGCAATCATGCCAATATCTAAGAACAGACTATTTGAATTTGGACAGCATGACAAGACAGTGATACTAGGGGTAATATCAGGGAAATCTTGGATCCAATTATAGCATGTGCAACTTTAGACAGATCTTATCAGCTAATTAAAAAATAAATAAAAATTGATTACCAAGAAAATCAAACTTCATAAAAAGAGATGATCCTTGTTGTATGTACATACAAACTCATGACTCATAAATGACCTCTGATTCCAAAAGAATCTGCTGAAATTTAAACTCCCCAAGGAGTAAGCTTATTCATGCCTTCCACCACTGCCAATATGATTAACAAAAATGAAAAAGAATAGCAAAACTGTATTTTCCAGTACAGCTGTTCAGTGCTTTATAATCACAACATCCATGTTATTACTTACCAAAGACATATGTCTAAATATGAAAAGCACAGAAGAACCTAATGTTTAGTCAAGAAGACTGAATTTTAAACCTGTCTGCCATTAAATAGCTAAGTGACCTTAGGTCCGTTAGTTACCCCAGATGTTTCCTTATCAGGAAATAAAAGAATGAACTTATGGATGTTTTTCTAATGATTGTCTGGAGGTGTGGATGAAGAGAATTTTAGAATTATGAGAGGTGTGTTTCAAGACTACACATACCTCTCCCTATCACTTCCGTATTCCCCTATCCCAATCATGGAAAAGTATATGATATCGTCTCTCTAGCTGAGAACAACTAAATTATAAAGTCTACACCAAGGTCCTTTGAACTAAAATGTCAATACAAGATCTGAGGACTAGAAGAAAATATAGAGACTGTCAAATCACAAGCCAAAAACCAGAAGAACTCTTGGATTTAACCATAGTTTGTTACAAATGTGTAGCTTTGGGAAATGTGAGGTTACAAGTTAACTTGGCAGCTATTAAAAACTCTTTAGTCAAATTCATTGATTCAACAGACTCGAGTTGAGTCCCTACTATTTGCTTTATATGATGTATCAAACTGGGAATAAAACAAAAGCTTGTGGGAAAATGGAGGAGACAAGCAAGAAAAGAGGAAATACAAAGTGTGATAGAGAACATCCAACTCGATTTGCAGGGATCAAGAGAGACTACACAGAAACAATAGCATCTGAGGTGTAATTTAAAGGACAGAGAATAACAGGTTATGGTAGAAGAATAGTGTTTCAAGCAATAAAAACATCAATGTGAGAAGAAGCATGGTGAATTAGGAAAGACAAGTAATTCGGGTACATATATATTGCATGTTTTATGACTTTATCATTAAAGTCTATATTTTTAAACTGAACTGTCCCTGTAAATAAATGTTTTTTCCCCTTGGCTTCCAGGAAGTTCTCCTGCTACCTCAATGACAATTCCTTAATAATTTCCTTCTCTGTGTCTGGCTCATTTTCCAAACAACTAGTGACTGGAGGGCATCGGTCTTAGCACATCAGATGCTCCTTTTTCTATCTTTACTCTCTTTTAAAATAATCTCTATCAGGCTTCATATGTCATCCATTTGCTCATAAGCATCAAATTTTACTTCTCTCCTAAACTTGTAATTCTTAGATGCAGTCTCTTATACTACATTGCTTGGGTATCTAATAGATATCTCAGGTTAGACATGTCCAAAATCTAACTCTTGACATTTTCCCTATCAAAAAATTCTATCCTTTGGGCCTCCCCCATGGCGCAGCGGTTGAGCGCTGGGTTGTGAGGCTGCCCACAGCCTCTGCAATGCTGGTTCGATCCCCGGCTGCTCCCCGGCCACCAGAGGAGGGTCCCGCATGGCGCGCAGACCTCTCCTGCCGCCCGCTGCTCCCCTCAGCAGTGTACTTCAGTCCTTCTGCCTGCTCTGCTCCCCGCTCTGGCTCTGGTGAATTCTCTCACCCTCCCGCGCTCTGACTGTACCCAGTGCTTGTATAAATAAATAAATAAATAAATCTTTAAAAAAAAATTCTATCCACATTCTTCTTCAACTCAGTACATAACAATTACATTCTTTTAATTTCTCAGACCAGACTTCACTTTTTCTCTAACCTATCTGTAACCTATTTGTAATTCTTATCTACCTTAACTTGAAAACAGTCATTCTTCAACTTCCTCTATCACTAGTGCACTAATTCAAGCCACCTCATCTCTAGCCTGGAATATTTTAACAGCTTCATTGTTATTCTTCTACTTGTACCAATGTATTCTACATTCTATTATCAACAAAAGAGCTGGAGTAATCTTTTTGAAAAATATGAGGTCATATCATCCTTCTGTTCAAAACTCTCCTTTCACTTATAATCTTACTCAAAGTAAAAGTTAAATTCCTTAAGAATAGCTCACAGCTCCTTCATAAGGTTTTACTAAACAATATCTCCCTGATTTTCCTCCTCTTAGAGTTCCCCTCATTCAGTTTGCCTCAGTTGTACTTGTACGTCTTCAAACATACCCAGCCTTAACACCTGCTGTTGCCCCTGCCTGAAACCCTTTGTCAAAATGTATGTGATTCACTCCTCCTTTATTCATTCAAGCCTCTACTCAAATGGCACCTTACCAAAAAAAGCTTCTCTAGTCGCACAGTATAAACTAGTTCTAGCCCATCCCAATGCATTTTACTTCTCTCTTTTGACTTCATCACTATCACATTCAATGACAACCCCCAAAAAAGTGCCTATTCATTTACTTCCTATCCCCTTCCCCTAGAATTTAAATCTCCTTGAGAGAATAAATAAGTATCATTCACTGTTGCATCACTGAGCCTTAGAATACTACCCTGCAGATTATAGGCCTGCAGTAAATATCTGGTGGAAAAATAAACAAAAACTAAAGATATGATGACAAAAAATAGCAATATAACTCTTTTTAAGAGCTACTATATTTTTAATAGTTGGAAGCTTATAAAATATGTAAAATAAATACAATGACTTTTTTCCTTTGGTCTAAACACACACACACACACACACACACACATTCACCAGCAAGGGCTGAATAATAGGGATGACTTTGTAGCACCTTTTACTCGGCTTAAGGCACTTTTGAAAACATTGAAGGGATATGCTGAATTCCTCTATAATCTAAAAGCTGATTAATAAGTCACCTAAAAAAACATGTATGTTAATAACAGTACTTTGTAAATGTTTGTAAAATATGAATAGAAGTATTGGTTAAAACTATAAGCAGACATTTCACAAAGGAGGTAAAAACAGTTGATAAATACATTTTAAAATGTCTATGTAAGCTAATTTTCTTTAATGGTTAATTTTCAGCAGCGTGAAATGACTGGAGGGAAGACAGAGTAGAATAACTTCAAGAAAACCAGCACTGTTCAAAGGATTAATATAGAGACAATAAACACAGAAATTGAAAACCAATTCACTGAGGTAGATGTGGAGTTGAAATACCTGTGATGGAACAATAAATGATGTGAGGAGCAATCATGTCTATATCTTCATATCCCAGGCCCATTGCAGACAGTTTACCAGGTACATAGTTTTCCACAAATACATCACAAACCATGGCAAGCTGAAGGGAAAAATGAAAACACGTCAAACTTTTAATTAATTGAATTTCAAAAAATCCCCAAATGAATTTCAGTGAACACAATCAATCATCACTTTGTAGTAGTCCAGAAAAACCACAAGAAAAACAGAACTACAAAGTAGAATTAAATAAACATAAAGGCTCTGGTCAAATACTTGAGTATTACAGTCAATAAAAAATAGCTATAAAAGTAGATTTTTTTTTAAAGATTTATTTATTTATTTATACAAGAACCAGGATACAGGCCAGATGAGCGGGAAGGTGAGAGGATTCACCACAGAGTGGGGAACAGAACAGGCAGACTGATGAAATACACTGCTTAGAGGAGCAGTGGGCGCGACAGGAGAGATCTGCCACTCTATGTGGGACCCTCACCGGCTGCCTGGAATTAAACTGGCCCTGCAGAGGCTGAGGGCAGCTTCACAGCACAGCGCTCAAATGTCTGTGCCACCAGGGGAGGCCCAAATTTGATTAAGAGGAAAGACCACATGAATAGGTAACAAGAAGGCAGGCAAAAGTAACCTAAGGAGAGAGACATAAAAAGAAACCTAATGATTAGTCTTGGGTGACTAGCCTTGAAAACTAAGAGTGGTGAAGAGTACAGCCCTGACAAAGCCACTCTTGGTCCTGCATACAGGGTGATTACATGCCCAAAGGAAACCTCACCCAAAGCAGTAAGAACCCAAAGCAAAAAAAAAAAAAAAAAAAAAAAAAAAATGAAGACAGAAAAACACAACAAACTGTAACAAAAATCCTCTGGGGAATACCACAATGCAGAAAGAGAACAAGGCTCCAGAACCTAATCACAAAAACATGGAAGATCTGTTCTTTCTATTAAAAACAGAATTCAAAATTACCCTAATAAAAAACCTCAAAGAAAAGAAAGGAAATTTAGAAAAATAAATCAATACACTGAAAAATAAAGTCAAAGAACAGATAATCAAAACTGAATCTTTAAAAAAGAAAACAATGCAGATTCAGGACATAACAAGAGCAGTAAAGGAGATGAAAAGTTCAGAAGAAAGCTATGGTATTATAACAGACCAAAGGTAAGAATGAATCCATGAACTTGAGATAGGGATGAGCAAATGAGTCAGGTAGAAAAAGAAAGCAACAATTGAAGGAAAAAATAATAAAAACAAAAATAAACGAACACTCCTGTAATTATCCTACTCCATAAGGAAAGGTACTATAAGAATGGGCATACCAGGGCTTCACTAGTGGCACAAAGGATTAAGTCTCAGCACTATCAAGCTATCATCAGCCAGTAAAGCACCAAGTTCAATCCCCAGCCAGGAGCTAACCCACATGGCGCAGCAGACCTCGCCTGTCTCACCTGCAGGTCCCCTCAGCAGTGGATTTCAGTAGATCTGCCTGTTCTGATCCCCACTCTGTCTGGTGAATCCTCTCACCCCCTGCACCTCTGGCTTACACTCCAGTTCTTGTAAGCATAAATAAATAAAATAAATCTTTAAAAAGAGAGAGAGAGAGACTGTGGGCACAGGTAAGTACTCTCCTGACTCGCCATTTTAGACCAGGTATCTTTGCGTCCAGAATCCACCTACACTGCATGAAGCTGGGAAAAAGCTGCCCCCACAGACATAGGTGAACTGAAAAGCCCTCACAAGTCACGCACAATCTGGCTGCCAGTTAGAGCCCAGAGCGGATCCAGTAATTTGGAGCCCAGTGGGCGATCCAGCCACAGCCAGGGCAGTCTGTGGGACCACAAGACCCTCCTAGGGAATTAAACAAATACAGAAGGAGATATTCTGTGACAGCTGCCACTAACATATTCACAGTACCACTGCCCTACTGGACTCTGGCATAACAGTATTTGACCCAATTGACCACCAGTTTCCGACATCCCAGAAAGAGCACGCCAAAAAGATGCCGGCCAGTACCAGCGACACAGTGTTCCAATGCATAGGACAAATTAGAAAACAAGCAGCAGGGAGAAGAAAAACTACAAGCAACCAAGCAAGTCCTCAAGGAAAAGACACACCACAAAAAGAAAATCACCCACCAGAATGCAATAACAGTGAGTTGGAAGAACTTCTGAGCTTCCCAATAGAGAATTTAAAATCACCATTGTGGACTTCTAGTGAGTCCGAGACCTGGGACACGACAGTGAGGGAAATCAGACATGGGGGACTGTCATGTCTAGCATGCAGTCAATCTTTATTGTCTTAGTGCTCATTATATACTATTTTAATTGCAGCAGGTGTAACATCAAAGCATACCATATAATGATAACATGTATGAGTGATTAGTCTAGTTTCTTACTATTATCTATTTACTTCAGACAGTAGGGTACCAGGTAGTTAGTTCTCACGCACATAATCTTATTGCCCCCTAGATAGAGCCTGGGAAGTTCGCTCATTATTTTTGTTATTCTCAAACGTGGAGGTGTATGCAGGTCACTTCCAGGCTCTCAACACCAAGTCCTGTCACCCAGAGGTTTTCCTCCAAGACGCATGTGTTTTCACATGCCTTAGGGACTCGGGTCAAGGCCCTTCTGCTCACTGTGCAGGGTCTCTCCATTTTGTTATTCTCAGACTGTGGAGATGTAGAAGCCTGACTCCACACAGGTCACTTTCCAGGCTCTCAACACCAAGTCCTGTCACTCAGAGGTTTTCCTCCAAGATGCATGTATTTTCACATGCCTTCGGGACTCAGGTCAAGGCCCTTCTGCTCACTACGCAGAGTGGCCGCCTCCAACACACCATGATAAAAAATTGAAAGAGGGCCTCTCCTGGTGGCGCAGGCAGTTGAGCACTGTGCTGCGAAGCTGTCCACAGCCTCTGCAGCCCCGGTTCGATCCCGGCTGGCCAGCAAGGGTCCCACATGGCACGTCAGACCTCTCCTGCCGAGCCCGCTGCTCCCCTCAGCAATGCATTTCGTCAGTCTGCCTTTTCTGCTCCCGGCTCTGTCTCTGGTGAATCCTCTCACCCTGCTGCGCATCTGGCCTGTACCCCAATTCTTGTAAAAAATAAATCAAATAAATCTTTAAAAAAAAACTGAAAGAAGTCAAAAATGACATGGGAAAAATAATCAATGATCAGAAGAATAAAATTGAGTACCTAAAGAGGGAAGTGAAAGAAACGCAGGAGATCAAAGGATTAATGGAGAGCTAAAGAATTCTGGGAAAAACAGTGAAAACAGACTAGATGAAATGGAAGAACAAATAAGCACTCTCCAAGACACAGAAATAAAAAAGAACCAAAACAGAAAAGGAAAGAGAAGTAAGAAGGAAAAAGAATGAAGACTTCGGGAACTATCTGACTCCATGAGGAAAGGAAGTATAAGAGTTATAGGAATCCCAGAAGGAGAGGAGAGAGACCTAGGAACAGAGAAAATATTCAAGGAAATAATTGAAGAGAATTTCCCAAACGTGAAGAAGGAGCTGAAAATAGACACACAAGAAGCAAGAAGAACACCAAACTTCCATGATGAAAGGAAAAATACAGCAGGACACATAATAGTAAAGCTCCCAAGAATCCAAGACAAGGAAAATATAATGAAGCTGACAAGAGGGAAGAAACGGATAACATACAAAGGAAAACCAATCAGGCTGACATCAGAATTCTCCAAAGAAACACAATGGGCAAGGAGAGTGTGGAGGGACATATTCAACAGAATCCAAGACAACAAATGCCAACCAAGAATACTCTATCCTGCAAAGCTTTCCTTCCCATATGAAGAACGAATAAGGACCTTCCCAGACAAACAGAAACTCCGGAATTTCATGTTGACTAAACCCCCTCTCCAAAAAATACTACAAGGAGTCTGAAAGCCACCACCAACAGAGGGGTGAATAAGAACAAAGGAAGACAAAAACAATTTAATTTTAAAATTAAATAAATAAAACCAGAGAAAAGACACAACAAAATGGCAAATACAGATGCTGACATAACTATATTAATTCTAAATGTAAACAGACTAAACTCTTCAATAAAAAGACACAGAGTAGCAGGCTGGATTAAGAAACAAAACCCAACCTTTTGCTCTCTCCAGGATACACATTTAACTACAAAGGATAAAAACAGACTGAAAGTAAAAGGATGGGAAACAATCCTACAAGCAAATGGACCAAAAAAGAAGGCAGGAACAGCTATACTTACATCAGATAAAACAGATTTCAAACTCTAAAAGGTAAAAAGAGACCAGACAGTCACTACATCATGATCAAGGGGACAATACTTCAAGAAGAAATAACACTCATTAACATATACTCACCAAATGAAGGGGCACCAAAATATATCAGACAACTATTATCATCTCTGAAAACAGACATCAGAGAAAACACATATGTAGTAGGAGACTTCAACACACCACTATCAATAATGGATAGATCAACAAAACAAAAAATAAGTAAGGACACTAAAGCTCTAAATAAAGATCTAGAGCTCATGGGCTTAACAGAAATATATACAACACTAAACCCAAAAAAAAATCTGAGTATACATTTTTTTCAAGCTCACATGGATCATTCTCCAGGATCGATCACATACTGGGACACAAGACAAACATGAACAGATACACCAAGACTGAAATCATACCAACCATCTTCTCTGACCATGAAGGTTTCAAAGTAGAAATAAACCATAAAGAGAAGGCAAGGAACTCTCCTACCTCATGGAGATGGAAACCCACACTACAGGATGACCACTGGACTAATGAGAAGATCAAAGAAGAAATTAAAAAATACTTTGAGTTAAACAAAAAGAAGGACACCAATTTCCTAAATGTATGGGATGCAGCAAAAGCAGTAATCAGAGGAAAATATATAGGAATACAGGCTCACATCAACAGACAAGAAAGAACTCATAGAAACAACCTAATCACACATCTCAAAGAACTAGAAAAAGAACAACAACAAAAAAAAAAATCTAAAACCAGTAGAAGATAGGAAATAATAAAAATCAAAGCAGAAATAAATGAAATCAAAACTAAAAAAACAATCCAAAAGGTCAATGAAACCAAAAGCTGGTTCGTCAAAAAAATAAAAAAAATACACAAACCTTTAGCCAGGTTCACAAAGGAAAAATGGGAGAAAGCACAAATAAATAGGATCACAAATGAAAAAGGAGAAATCACAACAGACACAGCAGGAATCAAAAGAATAATCAGAAACTACTATGAACAGTTATATGCAAACAAACTCAACAATCTAGAAGAGATGGGCAAATTCCTCCAACTCTACAATCACCCAAAGCTAGATAAAGAAGAAATAGAACACCTAAACAGACCAATTACAAGCAGTGAAATTGAAACGGTCATCAAAACCCTCCCCAAAAACAAAAGCCCAGGACCAGATGGATTTACAAATGAATTCTACCAAACATTCAGAAATGAATTAGTGCCTAGCCTTCATAAAATTGAGAAAGAAGGGATAATACCAAACACGTTCTATGAAACCAACATTATACACTAATACAAAACCAAACAAGGACAACACATAATAAGAAAACTTCAGGCCAATCTCTCTAATGAACACTGATGTAAAAATCCTTAAAATAAAATCTTAGCTATCAGAATCCAACATTATATCCATAAGATAATTAGCCACGAACAAGTAGGATTTATTCCAGGGACACAAGGATGGTTCAACATCTGAAAATCAATCAATATAATCCAACACATCAACAAAAAGAAATATAAAAACCATACGATAGTATCAATAGATGCTGAGAAAGCTTTCAACAAAGTACAACACCCATTTATGATAAAGGCCCATGAAATTCTTGGGATACAAAGAACATATCTCAATATCATAAAGGCCATATATGACAAGCCCATAGCCAATATCATCCTCAATGGTGAAAAGCTGAAAGCATTTCCATTAATATCTGGAGCAAGAAAAGGATGTTCACTCTCACCACTGCTTTTCAATATAATACTGAAAGTCCTAGCCAGAGCAATAAGATAAGAGAAAGACATACATCCAAATAGGGCAGTAAGAAGTCAAACTATCACTATTCACAGATGATATGATAATATACTTCACAGAAAAACTAATTAAACGAAACAATCAGTTTAGTAAAGTAGCAGGATACAAAATCAACACACAAAAATCAATAACCTTTCTATATACAATAAATTTGTAGAAGAAATCAAGAAAACCATCCCTTTTATTATTGAAACAAAAAAAATCAAATATTTGGGAATAAACCTAACAAAAGAGGTAAAGGACCTATACAAAGAAAACTATAAAGCACTGTTAAAAAAAATAGAAGAAGACACAAAAAATGGAAAGACATCCCCTGCTCATGGATTGGAAGAATTAATATTATCAAAATGGCCATTCTACCAAAAGCAATTTACAGATTCAATGCTATTGCAGTAAAAATTTCAATGACATTCTTCAAAGATAGAACAAATATTTATGAAATTCATTTGGAGCCATCAAAAACCCCAAATAGCCAAAGCTCTCCAGAAAAAGTAAGAAGGGAATGGAGACATCACACGCCCAGACTTCAAACTATACTACAAAGCCATAATAATCAAAACTGCATGGTATTGGAACAAGAGCAGACACACGGACCAATGGAGCCAAATAGAAAATCCAGAAATAAACCCACAGATTTACAGTCAACTAATCTTTGACAAAGAAGCAAAGAATATACACTGGAGCAAAGAAAGTTTGTTCAATAAATGGTGCTGGGAAAACTGGGTTGCTACATGCAAACCTCACACCATGCACAAAAACCAGCTCAAAATGGATTAAAGAACTAGACATAAGACCTGAAACCATAAAATATATAGAAGGAAATATAGGCAAAACACTACATGACATACAGCTCAGCAACATCTTTAAAGACTCATCAACCAAAGAAGTGATAGCAAAGGCAAAGATAAAGAGCTGGGACTACATCAAATTAAAGAGCTTCTGCACAGCAAAAGAAACAATAACCAAAACAAAGGGAGAAAATTTTTACACACAACACTAATGATAGAGGACTGATCACAAAAATCTACAGAGACTCAATGTAAACAAAATAAATAATCCAGTCAAAAAAGTGGGCAGAAGTGCTAAAAAAGGAACTTCTCCAAAGAGGAAATGCAAATGGCTACCAGGCATATGAAAAAATGTTCAGCATCACTTGTAATCAGGGAAATGCAAATCAAAACTACAATGAGATACCATCTTACACCAGTGAGAATGGCACATATTAAAAAACCAGCAACAACAAATGTTGGTGAGGATGTGGAGAAAAAGGAACTCTCCTGCACTGCTGGTGGGAGTGCAAACTGGTCCAACCACTATGGAAAGCTGTGTGGAGATTCCTCAACCTGCTAAAGATGGAGCTTCCATATGATCAGCAATTCCACTCCTAGGTATTTACCCAAATGACACAAAAACATTAATTCCAAAGAGCACCTGCACGCCTATGTTTATAGCAGCACTATTTACAATAGCCAAGCTATGGAAACAACCCAAATGTCCAAAAATAGATGACTGGATCAAGAAGATGTGGTACATATACACAATGGAATATTACTCAGCAATCAAAAAAGATAAACACATGCAGTTTGCAGCAACATGGATGGGGCTGGAAGGGATCATGCTCAGCAAAATAAGCCAGAAAGAAAAAGAAAAGTATTGGATGGTCTCACTCGTAGCAAGTATTTCGAAAACCTAAATAAGAGTCCTGGAAAAAGACTAATTATAATAAAGTAAAAATCAAAGTCAACAAGCAACTATTAACCAGAAACACACTATGGGGGCTTGGGGAGGAGGGGAGGAGGGATTAGGATCAAAATGGGGGGGGTGGGAATTCTATAGGGAATATAACCAAGATGTAATGCATACATTATGCAAAAATGAAAAATGTTGTAAAAAATATATAAAATAAAAAATTTTAAAAATTAAAAAAAAAAAAGAATGGGCATGCCAGAGAGGGAACAGAGCTAGTAAAGGTAACATATATAAGGAAATAGAGGCAAATTTTCCAAATGTGGAGAAGGAATTAAATGTGCAAATGCAGGACAGTAAAAGAACATCAGAGTAGACAAAGAAGCTGGAACCATACAAAGGGAAAGTTCAACTATCAGACACTAGCAATCAGAAACCAAGTACTTGAACTGGAAACAGACTCCCCCGTATTTCCAGCTACCCGTAGTGGGAACCCAAAGATACCCAGAAAAGCAAAAATTAGGTCCAGTGTCCATTGAGTGCAGCTCCTGTAGCAGCAAAAGGAGGAACACAGGTCTGAGGAACAATCCTGTAGATAGCAGTGCAAGTGTTTATCTTTGAACAGCAAAAACCAGAGCAACCTCAACAGGCTGGACACTGAAGTCATGAACAAAGACTTAATGAGTGAAGCATCACAACTGTTGACATCAATACCACCACACGAAACAAATAGCAGGGAGAAGAAATAAATAGCACAAATAGCAGGGAGAAGAAATAAACACAACAAATGGTATATCGTTCCAGGGGGACGATATACCACAGAGAAAAAACAAATCCCAGAAGTCAATTTCAAAAGCATTGAGGAGCTTCTCTTCCAATCAGAAACAGAATTCAAAGTAGCCATAAAAAATAAATTCAAGGAAATAGAAAACTCATAAAAACAAGTGAATGACTTAGAAACAAAATCAAACAGATAGAAAATGAATATTTTCAATAAGAAAAATGTAGGTCCAGAATATAAAAAATAATAAGAAAGTTATGAAAGCTAAATAGATTAAATGGAAGAATGAGACAGTATACCTGAAGACCTGAATAATCAAAGAATCCAGGCAGAAAAGGAAAGAGAGAAACAAGGTTAAAAAAAACACTCAGAATTATCTGAATCCATGAGGAAAGGAAACATAAGAATATTGAGAGTAGCAGAGAAAGAGGAAAGAAAAAAAGGGAGAAAACACATTTAAAGAGATAATGAAGGAAGATTTTCCAAATCTACAGACAAGAATAAACGCATAAATTCCGGAAGCTAAAAGAACTCCATGGTACCTAAATAAAATGAGATCCACACAAAGACATTTCGCAGTTAAACTTTCAAGAATTCAACACAGAGAAAGAATATTGAAGATGGTAAGGGAGAAAAAATAGGAATCAGGCAAAGGCATCCCAATCAGACTAACATGAAGTCTTTACTGAAGAAACACTACAGTCAAGGAGAGAATGAAACAGTATGTTCCAAATACTTAAAGATAAAAATGTCAGCAAAGAATACTCTATTCTGCAAAGCATTCCTTCACATATGAGCAAGAAATACAGGACTTTTTGGACAGAAACTCAAGGAGTTTGCAATCACTAAACCACTACTCCAAGAAATGAGAAAGAACTTCATGCATCCAAAACAAAAGAGGAATCCACACAACAAACAGAATAAAAGATCAGATTGAAGAGCAAAAATTATAAACACAATTGATACCTAACACCAGCCTTTGTTTCCCTCAGCCAATAAATGGAAACAGAGTTTGAGAAGGAAAGTAGTTTAATTTGTCCACAAACTGAGGAGGGCAGCAGACTCCCATCTGAAAGAACACAGTCCTGCACTCTGACAGCAGGGTTATTTATACAAAGGAATAAAACAAAAGGGAGGCGGGCAAGGGTCAGCATGTCCTTTGGATGCAGGCATCGGGAGATTTGATTTTGATTTCGGTGGGTGCCAGCTTGCTTTGTTAATAGCTGATGTTTAACTTCCTTAGATGTTTAACTTCCTTATTATCCTCTTAGAGCTATCCTTCCTTTTCCTTAGAATGTCTCCCAAGAAGACAAACTTGTTAAATGCAGCAGCTAGGAATGCTTATCTGATGGGGCAGGAAGAGAGGCCTGTCCTGCTTCACTGCATCACAATGGCAAAAAGAGACCTCCATGTATCAATAGTCACTCTAAACATAAATGAACTGAACTCATCAATAAAAAGATATGAATACTTGGTTGGATCAGGAAACAAAATGTGATAGTCTACTGCCTCTAGGAGATAAAACTAAACTCCAAAGACAAGCATAGGCTCAAAGTAAATGGCTGGAACAGTTTTACAAGCAAATGAGACACAAAGAAGGATGGGACAGCTATACGTGTATCAGACAAAACAGATTGCCAGTTTAAAAAATGGTAATAATCAGCTTGCTGGTGCCTCCACAAGACCAGGGTCCCAGCCTGGGCTTTACATAGGGATCTTCAACAAGTCCCAGGTGAGCACCTCTGCCTCCAGGCTCAGACGCCTAATCCTCAGAGCAGACAGAGGCCCGAGCCTGAATCTTGCAGGACCAAGCTTTCACTGTGGTCCCCAGGGCATCAGGACGTGTGTCCCACTCAGCTTGTTCGTACCTGCCAGCAGAGCTGGGCCCCATTCTGGGCCTCACAGAGCTTGGCTCTAAAATGGGGACCCTCAGTAACCCTCAGATGAGAACCCCTGCCTCCAGGCTGCCACCAGTCCCTCTGGAGAAGATTGAGGCCCAAGTTGCCACTTGCAGGACCTGGCTATTCACTAAGGGCTCCAAACCACACTGGGAAGTGCATCCCACTCAGCGCTCAGCCCCAATAGGCCTCCTTCTAAAATATATCAGGAATCTTCAGCAAATCTCAGCCCTACTGGCAACAAGAAACAAGCCCTGAAACACTACTCCTGGGTAGGGCGAGTCCCCATCAACTCAGCTTCTAGACTCAGCATTTCCCTGCTCACCCTGCAATCAGAAAAAGGCCTAAGCATGCTTCAGGGGATGTTGCAGCACCACTCCAGATCCTACAAGAACCCACTGTGGGACATCCTTGGTGGCGCAAGGGGTTAAGTCTCAGCTCTATGAAGCTATCTGGTAGCCACTACAGCACAAGTTCAATCCCCTACCAGGGAACTAAACAACATAGCACAGCAGACCTCTCCTATCTTGCCTTCTGCTCCCCTCAGCAGTGTATTTCAGTCAATCTGCTGGTGCTCCGTACTCTGTCTCTAGTGAATCCTCTCTCTCACACACACACACCCCCTGCTGCAACTCTGGCCTACACCTCAGCTCTTTCATGCATATATAAATCTCTAAAAAAAAAAAAAAAAAGGAACCACTGTCTTTACTCAATATCAAGTAAACACCAAAACAGTATGGGAGAAGAACTCATATACAAAAAAGCCCCACTACAGCAGAGCAAGCCCAAAGCAAACAATAGGAAGAAGGAAGCCCTGAGGGGAACAATATAATAATTCAGAGGAAAAAATCAAACTAAAGAACCCAGTAACACTGACACAGAAGAATTCTTCTCCCTGTCAGATCAAGACATGAAAATGCCATAATTAGAAAGTCAAAGCACTCGAACACCACAAAAAAAACCTCAGAAAAACAAAATGGATATAAGATGCAGAAAAGGAAAAGATTGCTATCAGAAACATAATCAACAAACAGAAAAACAAGATTGAAACTTTATTTTTTTAAAGGTAACTTGATTTTTTTTAAAGATTTAAAGAGGTACAGGGGGGTAGTGGTGAGAAGATTCACTAGAGTCAGAGTGGGGAGCAGAACAGGCAGATCTACTGAAATATACTGCTGAGGGGAGCAGCGGGCCAGACTGGAGAGATCTGCTGCGCCATGTGGGTCACCTCCCAGGCCGTGATAGAATTAGTGCTGCAGTGGCTACAGATAGCTTCATAGTGCTGAGACTTACTCCTTTGTACCACCAGGGAGGCCCCTATGATTGAAACTTTAAATAAGTTAGTGAGTTTGTTATCTAACATACACATTCTCTTGTTTTCAGATTTACCCATTTCAAGATAATGTATGTTACCATTGGCTTTTAAGTCATTCATAAAAATTCTAAACAGAATACCTCTGAAGTCAGAGCCATCATAAAACTCCATCTGAGCTATACTATAGCCACACTATCTACAAATAGTATACAAATCAACTGTTTCAGGAGAGATTAAATATTGACAGATTTCCTTAATACAATAATCTACTAAGAAATAAAGTAAGAAAAGAAAAAGACTTGTTCCCAGTTACTGATGATCACCTCTTCCTTGTCTAGGAGCTCACAAATGACTAATAATCTATTTTAGAATCTTACCCAGGATAAAAAGTAAGCACAACTTTGTATAAGTGAAAGAACCCATTACCTTCTCTTTCTGAAATGGAAAAAAAATCATTCCTTCTACTTACAGAGGAAATATGAACTAACATCAATTTGAAATCTAGAGTACCTAGTTCTAAGTTCTCTTCATTACATGTAAGTTAAGAAAAGACTGGATAAGCAAGTTAACAAAGAGAGGGGAAAGTGATGGTGATAATAATTTAACGACATTTACAAGTAAAGGAATCATAAAATAATGTTTTAAATAGCACGTCAAAGAATGTACTAGGAGATTCTAACTGATTTAAGGGCAAGGTTCAGGAGTTTTTCTACTTGCTTTCGAATAGTTCAAAATATACATAGAAATACACATATGAATGGATATATAAATAAGAAAATAAAGCAAAATGTTAAAAGTGTTACATGCAGGCACAGGGTAAATGAGAGTTCATTATATAATTCTTTCAATTTTCTGTACACTTATATTTTTCATAATAAATTGTTGTAGAAAAATAAAACCCACAATTGCTCCTGCACCATAATACATGTGCACAATACATGAATATTGCAACTATCAACTAATAAGTATAGACAATTATTTGAACATAGTTGATGTGTTATAAACGTGTCAAATTACATTGCTATGAAAATACCAAACTCTAGATAAAAGTTCTAATCAGTTTTTATTTTTACACAATCTCATTTCGGTTAGTCTGCTTAATGAAAAACTCATCTTTCTGGAGCTCTCACATATCCAGCTGATTGTTTTATATAATACTTAGGAACCCTCTCTATAAACTATTTATCATACTAGCAATCATAGCTACCAAGGCCTCAATGCAGATGTATTTTGCTACTCTTTCAGTACCAAAGGAGAATCCATGCCATAAAGAATAAAAAGATAAAGCAAAAATAATTTTTCCTCTAGCAATAATATACTTAACTTATGAGTGGTATAAGCAACTAAAAGCCACGGGTATCAGTAAGAGTCTGAGACAACACTAGTTGAAAATGCCTTATTGTTATCAATAAACATGAAGAAATATCAAGCCCATAATTAAAAATTTTAAGTTGTTACAATCTGGCAGAGAAGAATGACAGGATCTAAGATGAGTGAAAAGAAGTTACATCAATCCACTTACTTTATTCAGAACTATACATGTAGACTATAGGGTCAGGTATCAGGCTTTTCTGCCATGCCACCATTAGGATAGATGACGGAACCCTGCGGTCCTGAATGCATGCCTGATGGTGGGCACCTGGAGTAAGGTGTGGGCATAGGTAGATGGGATTTGACTGGGCTAAGACTGGGTTTTTAAGGGCGGCGTCATGGGGATACCAGCAGAAGTAGAGAAGCATGAAGAACCACGAGAGCAGCAGAGATCGCTGGAGAGCCCAGATAGAGTGAAGACTTGCTGGGGGCTGGGAGGCCTGCCAGGCTACTGGCCTCCCGGCACCCCTGCCTGCTGTGTGCCTGGTAAATCCCAATAAAAGCCTGCAAAAGCCACCGAGGGCTCCAGGACTCTCTCCTTTACCCTGTCTGCTTGGGTCATAGTAAACCTGCTCAGTACCCATCCTGCCCTTACGTAGACCTAAAATATTCAAGTGTTCACCAATGTCATTGTAGCAGGAATTATGAATTCCACCTAACACTGCATCATTGAGGAACACCAATCATACTGTATTTGTTGAATTAAATCTGAAACCTTGACAATTATGGATAATACATTGCAGGGTTTTCTGCCCTCCCGCCATTACGACTGGTGATGTATCCCAGTGGTCCTGAATGCATGCCTGCTGGTGGGCACCTGGAGTAGGGTGTGGGCATGCGTAGGATTCATGTGGGCTGAGACAGGGCTTATAAGGTGGCTTCACAGAATGGAACCACCAGAAGGAGAACAAGCAAGAGAACGGAACGGAACCAAAAGAAGAGAGAGAACGAGACCATGAGAGAATGCCAGAGAGCCCAGGAAGAGTGAAGATTCGCCAGGGGCTGGGAGGCCTGCCAGCCTCCTGGCGCCCCAGCACCCCTGCCTGCCGTGTACCTGGTATAATGGCAATAAAAGCCTGAAAAGTCACTCCAGGACTCTCTCCTTTACCCATCTGCATAGGATCATAGAGATCCTGCCCTGTGCCCATCCTGCTGTTACATATATCATAATGTTCTGAAATGGGAGAAGCAGTAACTATCAACATTGAAGACGGAAGTGAGAAAAACATAGACTAGAAAGAAAAGAGTTAAAGAGAGAACAATAAATCTCCCAGGTTAAAAGAGATAACAATAACTGCTTAAAGAAGATAAAAAGAAGGGCCTGAAAAATAGACAATGGAAGACAGGACAGCCTCTGCAAAAAACAGTAGGGGAAAAAAAAAAAGACAATTTAGTAAAATCAAGCTAAGTTTAAACCAAAAAAGGAAATAAGAAGTCTAAGCTATGCCATAGAAAAGATATATAAAAATTATTGAATTGTGGGTTCAAAATATATCTCATATTCAAAAATTCTCCTAAATTTTTTGTTTGAACCAAAACACTCAAAGTGGATGGCCACTGATTCTGATACATTTAAAAGAAATTATCTTTCAACCAGACAAACCAATAAGGAAATAGCAGCAGAAAAAAGACGTTAAAGTTAGTGCTTTGTTTTTAAACAACTTTTAGGATTTGTTTTTCTGACCAAGTAGACTTACATCCATTAGACTAGATTTTAAACTCTAACAAGAATGACAACAAATTTTATCTCAAATGATGAATCCAATTTCATGTACATCAGGAACAATAATAATTAATTAGTGATGATTATGACAGACATTTTTCTACACATAGTAACACAAATTCTAATAACACCCTGGGAGTAGATGCTATTTCATCCCCATTTTACTGAAAAGGAAACTGAGGCATAAAGATATTAAGTAATCTACCTTTAGTCACATTGCTAGTTAAGTGGAAAAGGTATGATTTGTTTATTTTTCAATTGTATATTTTTTATTTAGATAATATTGGTTTACACTGTATATGATTTAGCGGTATAAATTCACATCTCTTCAGATTTATGCTACCACACCATACCCACTATGAAAGCACCCATAATCCTCTACCAGAGTCCACTGGGACCGCTCCCCTTTTACTTCCCCTATATTGGCCTCAATTGTATAGCTGGATTTCTAGGATTTATTTTAGTTTTGTTTTGTCTGTTTTTTTTCTCATTTCTTTATATTTCATATCTGAGTGAAATGACCTGGTATTTGTCTTTCTCCTTCTGACTTATTTGATGTAGTATAATCCCCTCCAGTTGTATCCATGTTGTCACACTTGGCAAAACTTCAACATTTTTTAATAAATGAGTTGTATGGGACCTCCCTGGTGGCTCAGGGGTTAGGCTCAGCGCTATCACCACCAGAACCTGAGTTTGATCCTTGGCCAGGGAACTAACCCACATGGCACAGCAGACCTCTCCTGTCTCACCCGCTGCTTCCCTCAGCAGTGTATTTCAGTAGATCTGCCTGTTCTGCTCCACATTCTGTCTCTGATGAATCCTCTCACCCCCTGTACCTCTGGCCTACACCCTAGTTCTTATATGCATAAATAAATAAAAATAAATCTTTAAAAAAACTAATGAATGAATTGTATTCCATTATATATATACAGCATATCCACTCCTCTGTCATTGGGCACTTAGGTTGTTTCCATTAGCTAGCTACTATAAATACATCTTTGGGGACTCAACTACAACAACCAGGGAAACAAAAGCAAATATAAACAAATGGGACTATATCAAACAAAAAAAATTGTACAGAGAAAGAATATTATTAAAATGAAAGACACTGAACAGAAGAAAATATTTACACATCATACACCAAACAAGAGATTAACATCCAAGACCTACAAAGAACTCAGATAATACACACACACAAAAAAAAAAAATAACAGTAACGACACAATCAAAAAATAGGCAGAAGACCTAAATAGACACTTTTTAAAAGAAGACATATTGAAGGCTGAGAGGTACAAAAAAAAATTGCTCATCTTCATTACTCATCACAAAATTGCAAATCAAAACAATAAGGTCCCACTACCATCATCCCCATCACAGCCTAGGGCACCAAGTAAACATTCCCTGCCTGGCCTCAAAGGAGAAGGAAGATCCAGCTTCCACTTAGCACCATCCACTTACAACGCCACCCAGTGCATCAGGCCAGTAGGCCTGATATGAACTCAGACCAGCAGAGGAAGAGGAGTAAAAACCATACCCACAGCAGGGCAACACTGAAAACTAAAAATGGGGAGAAGAAAAAACACAACAAACTGCCATGTAAGTCCTCAGGGGAACAAAACATCACATGGAGAGAACAAATCTCCAGAACAAAACCACAAAGAAATATGAGATAGTTTTCCTAGCAAATGAGGAATTCAAAATTGCCATGATAGGGAAAGTAAGAAATTGAAAGATTACAAAGAAAACTTAGGAAAGACATGATGTCACCAACATAGTGGCAAAGGAACCCTAGGATTAAATTCACCCATAAAAACAACCTAGAAGGGAGAAACTGCAACAAGATCCTGGCAGGACCCAGGTGTTTTAGAAGCAGGGAGAAGGTGAGAGGAGCAATAGAGGAAGGGAGGAAATGGACATATCTACCGGACCCCTTCCTCCTTCCCCACCCAAAAACCCAGAACACTTTGCCCAGAAAAGGAGGAGATAAAGTTTGGAAGCAACAGAAAAACACTGAGTCATCTAACAATCTCAGAAGGTGAAACAAACAAAGGTCAGTAGGATAACGGGGGTGGAGAGGAACAGGGCTCCCACAGGTCCCAAATCTGTGATTTGGAACTGAACTGAGCCCCTCCCAGCCGGACAGGGACAGGAACCCAGGACACCAAAAGTGTGCAACACCTGCGCTACTGTGGGAAGCTAGGGACTGCACCACTCCCCTCTGAAATGGAGAGAGGGTTTGCCCCACAAATACAGTTCAGCAGGATAGCATGAGTGGAGGGGAGCAGGGCTTCAGCAGATCCCAAGCCCTCAATTTGGAATTGAACTGAGCCCTGCACACCAGCCGAGAAGGGGCAGGACCCACCTTCACAGAGAGTGCACGGCCCTTACACCACTGTGGGAAGCTAGGCCCCTGGAACTGAGGAAGTACAGAGGGAGGGGACCATCAGAACCAGGGCCCATCAACATATCCACAGCACCACCTCTCTTGTGGAGTTTGGATGCAATAGTGATGGACACCATCTAACTACCAGTTCCTGACATCCCATAAGGAGCACCCCAAAGAAATGGCCACCAGTACCAGCAGCACAGTGTCCCAACACATACAACACATTAGAAAACAACAAGGAGAAGGAAAAATATAAACAACCAAGCAAGCCCTCAAGGGGAAGGACACACCACAAAAAAAAAAAATCAGCCACCAGAACTCAACAAAGATGACAAGGAAGAATTCTCTGCCTGTGATATAGAGAATTTAAAATCATCATGATTAAAAAAGATAAGACAAAAACGAAAAAATTATGAGACAAATAATTAATGAATTGAATGAAACTAGACCTTAAGGAAGGAAATAAACGCAGGGGATTAAAAGATTAGCAAAGGAGCTATAAAACTCTGGGAAAAGCAACGAAAACAGAATAGATGAAATGTAAGAAAAATCAGTACTCTCGAAGATACAGAAATAAAAAGAACAGGGCCCCCCCGGTGGTGCAGCGGTTGAGCGCTGGGTTGCGAAGCTGCCTGCAGCCTCTGCAGCGCCGGTTCCATCCCCTGCGGCTGGGCGAGGGTCCCACATGGGTGCACAGACCTCTCCTGCCACCCGCTGCTCCCCTCAGCAGTGTACTTCATCACTCTGCCTGTTCTACTCTCCGCTCTGGCTCTGGTGAATTCTCTCACCCTCCCGCGCCTCTGACTGTACCCAGTGCTTGTATAAATAAATAAATAAATCTTTAAAAAAAAAAAAAAAAAAAAAGAACAAAAACAGAAAAGAAAAGAGAAGTATGAAGGAAAAAGAATGAAGAAGCACTTTGAGAACTATCTGACACCATGAGGAAAGGAAATATGAGTTATAGGAATCCCAGAAGGTGAAGAGAAAAACCAAGGAACCAAGAAAATATTCAAGGAGATTTAGAGGGAAGAGAATAGAAGAGAATAGAGGGACATACTCAACAAATTCCAAGACAACCAAGAATACTTTATCCTACAAAGCTCTCCTTCCACTATGAAGAAAAAATAAGGACCTTCTCAGAAAAACAGAAACTTCAGAAATTCATCATAACTAAACTCCCACTTCAAAAAAATACTACAAAATACTACAAAAATAATACAACCAAAACCAACAGAGGAATGAATAAGAACAGAATAAAGCAGGAATAAAATCACAAAAAAAAAAAGGACAAACAAAACAGCTAAATGTAAACAGACTAAATTCATTAATAAAAGGACACAGAGTTGCAGGCTGAATTAAAAAACAAAATCCAACCTTCTGCTGTCTCCAGGAAACACATTTAACCACAAAAGCTAAACATAGACTGAAAGTAAAAGGTTGGAAAACAATCCTACAAGCAAATGGACCAAAAAGATGGCAGGAACTGCTATATCAGATGAAATAGACTTCAAACTAAAAAAGGTAAAAAGAGACAAATTTGGACACTACACTATGATTAAGGGGACAGTACATCAGGAGGATATAACACTCCTCAACATATACTCACCAAATGAAGGTGCACCAAAATATATAAGACCATTATTATCAGCTCTGAAAATAAACATTAGAGAAAATACATATATAGTAGGAGACTTCTGTCTCTCTCTCCCTCTCTTTCCTTACTCTTGTAACCATTTCATTCTTATATTTCTTTTCCTCCTGGAGTCAGATTATTCTTGAAATGTTTCTTCATATGTTTTAGTTTGTTTCACACTTTCCTTTTCTGCACAGAATCTTTGTTCATTTGCATCTTACATAAAGGATAAGGAGAAAATGTAATAATATGATCTAATACCTAAAGATAAAAACTTCCTGGCAAGACTACTCTATCCTGCAAGACTTTCCTTCAAATAGGAGGGACAAATCAAGATCTTTGCAGACACAGATACTGAAGGATTTTGCAGACACTAGACTAACCCTTACAAAATATTGAAAGGGGAGCCTCCCTGGTGGTGCAAGGGGTTAAGATGCAGCACTATGAAGCTCTCTGCAGCCACTGCAGCACAAATTCGATCCCTGGCAAGGGAGGTGACCCACATGGCACAGCAGACCTCTCATGACTCGCCTGCTGCTCCCCTCAGCAGTGTATTTCAATCAATCCTCCTGTTCTGTTTCCCATTCTGTCTCTGGTGAATCCTCTCACCCCCACACCTAAGGCCTGTACCTGAGTTCTTCTATGCATAAATAAATAAATCTTTAAAAAAATATTGAAAGGACATTTTATATCTAAACTGAAGGAGGAACATACACAAAGAACTGAAAAAAGGAAATAGAACCACAAATTTAAGGACAAATAGAGAGCAACAAATTTTCATACATCAATATTACTTTAAACCTAAATATACTGAACTCTCCAAACTAAAAGGCACAGAGTATGTGGCTGGATCAAGAAATAAAATCCAACCTCTGCTGTCTCCAAGAAACACATCTAAACTCCAAATACAAACACAAATTCAAAGCAAAGCATTGGAAAACAATCCTACAAGCAAATGGGACACCACTGGAGGCAGAAACAGCCAGAAACAGTTTAGGCCTAAACTACCCTAAAATAAAGAATTAGACCTCATGGACTTCATAGACATATAAAGGGCACTGCACCCTCCAAAAGCAGAATACGCATTTTTCTGAAGTGCACATGACAAATTCTCAAATAGACCACTTTCTAGACACACACAAAAAAAAATCAACAAATTCACAAAGATTTAAATCATACCCAGCATCTTTTCAGACCATAAAAGTATCAGCCTAGAAATCAACTATCAAAAGAAAGTAGGAAAATCTTTTAATACAGGGAGACTGAACAACACACTACTGAAAAGCCAATGTGTTAAAGAGAAATTTTTTTTTTTTAATTTAAATACCTCCCTGGTGGTGCAAGGGGTTAAGCACCGCACCATGAAGCAATCCGCAGTTTCTGCATCACCAGTTTGATCCCTGGACAGCCAGGGAGCAACCAACATGGCGAGGACCTTTCCTGTCTCACACGCTGCTCCCCTCAGCACTGTATTTCAGTCAGTCTGTCTGTTCTGTTCCCCACTCTGTCTGTCTCACCCCCTGCATCTCTGGCCTGTACCCCAGCTCTTGTATGAATGAATAAATAAATCTTAAAAAAAATTTAAATATCTCAAGACAAATGAAAACAAGCACATAACCATCAAATTTTATGCAATGCAGCAAAAGCAACACTAAAAGGAAAATATATAGCAATAGAGGCCCACATCAAGAAAAAAGAATTCAAATATACAACCTTCCCTCTCAAATTGGGGATTAGAAAAAGAACAAACAAATCCTAACACCAGTAGAAGAATAGATAATAAAAGTCAAGGCAGAAGTAAATGAAATAGAAACTGAAAGTCCAAAAGATGAACAAAACCAAAATCTGGTTCTTTGAAAAAAATAAACAAAATAGAAAAAACTTTAGCAAATCTCACCTAGGAAATAAGGAAGAAATATCAAATAGAATAAAAAATAAAAGAGGAGCAATCACAACAGATGCTGCACTAATTCGGAGGATAATTAGAGACTACTATGAATGTCTATATGAGAATAAATTCAATAATCTAGAAGTGATAGACAAATTCTTAGAAGCATACAATCATCCAAGACTGAATAAAGAAGAAATAGAAACCTTGAACAAACTAATCATAAGCAAGGAAATTGAAATAGAAATCAAAACCATGCCAAAAAACAAGAATCCAAGAACAAGTAGCTTCACAACTGAATTCCACAATTACACCCCCCAAAAACAAAAACCTAGGAGTTCATGTAACAAAGGAGTACCTATATAAAGAAAATTATATGACACTGATGAAACAGAAGACACAAAAAAATTAAAGATACCTCATATTCATGGACTGGAAAAATCAGCCTTGTCAAAATGACCATTCTACCCAAAGCATTACATAGATTCACCTCAATCCCTATCAAAATTTGAATGGTATACAAGAAAATAGAACAAACTTTGCTGAAATTCATATGGAACCACAAAAGAATTCACATATCAAACCAATTCTCTCAAAAAAAAAAAAAAAAGAGGAACATTGGTGGTTTCACAAACTATACTACAAAGCCATAGTAATTAAAACAGCATTATAGTGGAACAAAAACAGACACACAGATGAATGGAATAGACTAGAGTTTCCAGAATTTAACCCATACCTATATGAACAGTAATTCTGTCACAAAGGAGCCAAGAATATACACTAGAGCAAGGAAAGACTCTTAGTAAGTGGTGCTGGGAAAACAGAGCAACCACATGCAAAAGAATAAAATAGATCACTGTCTCATACCTTACATAAAAATCAGTTCAAAATGGGTAAAATATTTGGGCATAAAATACATAGAAGAAACCATAAAATACATAGAAGAAAACATAGGCAAAACACTTCAAAACACATGTTAAGGAACATCTTTACAGATTCATCTCCAGCAGCAGGAAAGTAAAGGAGAACATAAATGGAACTACATATAAAACTAGAAAGCTTCTATGCAGCAAAAGAAACCTTAACCAAAACAAAAGGCACCCCACTGAATTGGAAAAAGTATTTTCTCAGCATACATCTGACAGGGGCTGATATCAAAGATCTATAAAGTACTCATACACCTCTACAAAAAGAAAACAAATAACGCAATTTAAAAATGGGCAGAACTAAAAGGACACTTCTCCAAAGAAGGTATGGCCAACAGGTACATGAACATCATCACTTATCATCAGAAAAGTACAAATCAAAACCAAAGTGAGAGACCATCACATACTTATATGAATGGCCCATATCAAAAAGTCCAGAAATAATAAATGCTGGTTAGGATATGGAGAATAGGGAACCCTAGGACACTGTTGGGGATGCAGACCGGTCCAGTACCTAAGAAAAATAGTATGATGCTTCTCAAATTATTAAAAATGGATTTACCACATGAAGTAGCAATTCCACTCTTAGATATATACCCAGGGAATACAAAAATACTCATTCAGGCTATAGCTGCTGCCTTCGGCATGACCCGCAGTAACCAGCGCAAGCTCGCCCGCCAGAATATGAAAAAGCAGAGCAACTCCGTTAAAGGAAAGAGCCAAGATGACGGGCTATCTGCTGCCGCCTACAAGCAGAGGGACTTGGAGATCATGCAGCAGAAGCAGAAAAAGGCAAACAAGAAGGAGGAGGAACCCAAGTAGCTTTGTGGCTTCATGTCCAATCCTCTTGCCCTTTGCCTGTGTGCCTGGAGCCAGTCCCATCACGCTGGCCTTTGCTCCTGTAGTGCTCACAGGCCCCACCTCCAATGGCATTCCCTTTGCTCTGAGTCTGCAGTGGGTCCCTTTTGTGCTTCCTTCCCCTCAGGTAGCCTCTCCCCGCCAGGGCAACTCCTGGGGGTGGGGGTGAAGGGGGGTTACACCCCTTCCCAGAGTTTTTTATTCCTGTGGGCTCACTCCTAAGTATTCAAAGTAGCTTTGCGATTCAAAAACAAAAATACTCATTCAAAAGGATATATTCACCCCTATGTTCACTGGCAAAGGCTGGGTTTGAATCTCAATGGCAGAATTACAGGGTGTGACACTACCCATTATGGAATCTTGCCCTTCAAGGAAAAGTGTTTTGTCAGGTCTGGGCACATTGACCATCTGCATAAGTATTAAAAAAAAGCTTGGACTCTCCAGTGATGTGACCCATGGTTGACATCTCAGCTCTTGCCTTTACTTCCTATGTGATCTTTGAAGCCTCACTTTTGTCCCATAAGACTAATTCCCCCATGTGAAAAAGAAGTTTCTAAAACTTTAGTTTTTACGGGGCAAACTCTTAGGAATCCAGGAGATAATGTAAGTAAAGTGCCCAAGCTAAAAATCTGAATATTCTCATAGTATGGAAAACATTATGTACAATATACAATCAATTATAAAGTCAATTATACCTACCAAAAAATGTCCTTTAATTCTTAATAACATTTACAGCCAAGTATAGATTGTCAATATACTTTTTAAAAATACTTTACTCTGATATTCAAATCCCCAATTACAACCTGTGGGGTCTGCTACTCCTAAGTAGCCTGTACGGCCACCATTTTGTCACATATAGTTCTAAATCCTAAGCAAGGTCAAAATGGCCTAGTCAAGTACAGGAGGCCAATCCTGCAAGGTGCTCTTCAAAACAAACAAAAGCACAAAGCTGGATCACGCTGGGAAGGCTATGTATCATGAGGTATGACTGGGAACACCTAGGGGGGCTGAGGACCAATGTATAACAAGGGACCCAGAAGCTGATCAGTGGAATGCCTTGTTGATAAGATTAAAACCACTGGACTAATGAGGAGATCAAAGAAGAAATTAAAAAATTCTTTAAGTTGAAAGACAAGGAGGACACCAATTTCCTAAATGTATGGGATGCAGCAAAAGCAGTAATAAGAGGAAAATATATAGCAATAGAGGCTCACATCAAGAAACAAGAAAGAACTCAAAGAAACAACCTAATCTCAAAGCTCAAAGAACTAGAAAAAGTACAACAAAAAAACCCTAAAACCAGTAGAAGAAAAGAAATAATAAAAACCAAAGCAGAAATAAATGAAATCGAAATTAAAAAAAAATGCAAATGATCAATGAAACCAAAAGCTGGTTCTTCGAAAAATAAATAAAATAGACAAACCCCTAGCCAGGCTCATAAAGGAAAAACGAGACAAAGCACAAATAAACAGGATCACAAATGAAAGCGGAGAAATCACAATGGACACAGCAGAAATCAAAACAATAATCAGAAACTGCTATGAACAGTTATATGGAAACAAGTTCAACAATCTAGAAGAGATGGACAAATTCCTACAACTCTACATTCACCCAAAGCTAGATAAAGAAGAAATAGAACACCTAAACAGACCAATTACATGCAGTAAAATTGAAATGGTCATCAAAAACATCGCCAAAAACAAAAGCCCAGGACCTGATGGATTTACAAATGAATGCTACCAAACATTCAGAGACAAATTAGTGCCCTCTAAAAATTGAGGAAGGGATAATACCAAACACGTTCTATGAAGCCAACATTACACTAATACCAAAACCGAACAAGGACAATGCAAAAAAAGAAAACTACAGGCCAATCTCTCTAATAAACACTGATGCAAAAATCCTTAATAAAATTTTAGCTATCAGAATCGAACAATATATCCATAAGATAATTCACCACAACCAAGTAGGATTCATTCCAGGGACACAAGGATAGTTCAACATCTGAAAATCAATCAACGTCATCCAACACATCAACAAAAAGAAATATAAAAACCATATGATAATATCAATAGATGCTGAGAAAGCTTTCGATAAAGTACAAAACCCATTCGTGATAAAAGCCCTTGAAATTCTTGGGATACAAAGAACATACCTCAACATCATAAAGGCCATATATGACAAGCCAACAGCCAGTATCATTCTCAATGGTGAAAAGCTAAAAGAAATCTTAAGATCTGGAACAAGACAAGGATGTACACTCTCACCACTGCTTTTCAATATAATACTTGAAGTCCTAGCCAGAGCGATAAGAAAAGAGAAAGACATATAAGGAATCCAAATAGGAAAGGAAGAAGTAAACTATCACTATTTGCAGATGATATGATAATATACATAGAGAACCCAAAACTCCACAGAACAACTAATTAAACTAATCAATCAGTTTAGTAAAGTGGCAGGATACAAAATCAATGCACAAAAATCAGTAGACTTCCTATACACAAACAATAAATCTGAAGAAGAAGAAATCAAAAAAAAATCCCTTTCATTATCAAATCAAAAAAAAATAAAATACTTGGGAATAAACCTAACTAAAGAGGTAAAGGACCTATACAAAGAAAACTATAAAACTCTGTTAAAAGAAATAGAAGAAGACACAAAGAAATGGAAAGACATCCCCTGCTCATGGATTGGAAGAATTAACATTATCAAAATGGCCATTCTACCAAAAGCAATATACAGATTCAATGTTATTCCAATAAAAATTTCAATGACATTCTTCAAAGAAATAGATCAATTATTGATGAAATTCATATGAAATCACCAAAAACTCTGAATCACCAAAGCTCTTCTGAGAAAAAAAAAAAAAGAAGGAAATGGAGGCATCACACTCCTAGACTTCAAATTATACTACAAAGCCATAATAATCAAAACTGCATGGTATTGGAACAAGAACAGACACACAGACAAATGGAATCGAATAGAAAATCCAGAAAATAAACCCACAGATTTATGGTCAACTAATATTTGACAAAGGAGCAAAGAATATGCACTGCAGCAAAGAAAGTTGTTCAATAAATGGTGCTAGGAAAACTGGGTCGCTACATGCAAAAGAATGAAGCTTGACCACTACCTCACACCATGCACAAAAACCAAGTCAAAATGGATTAAAGAACTAGACATAAGACCTGAAACCATAAAATACATAGAAGAAAATATACATGACATGCACATCAAAGACATCTTTACAGACACATCACCCAAAGCAGTGATAGTGAAGGCAAAGATAAACAGCTGGGACTACATCAAATTAAAGAGCTTCTGCACAGCAAAAGTGACAATAACAAAAACAAAGAGAAACCCCACCAACTGGGAGAACATTTTTGCACACAACACTAATGATAAAGAACTGATCACAAAAATCTGCAAAGAGCTGATGAGACTCAACAAAAACAAAGAAAATAATCCAGTCAAAAAATGGGCAGAAGAGCTAAAAAGAAACTTCTCTGAAGAGGAAATGCAAATGGCCAACAGGCATATGAAAAAATGTTCAACATCACTTGTAATCAGGGAAATGCAAATCAAAACTACAATGAGATACCATCTTACACCAGTGAGAATGGCACATATTAAAAAAACTAGCAACAACAAATGTTGGCGAGGTTGTGGAGAAAAAGAAATTCTCCTGCACTGCTGGTGGGAGTGCAAGCTGGTCCAACCACTATGGAGAGCTGTGTGGAGATTTCTTGAACTACTAAAGGTAGAGCTTCCATATGATCCAGCAATTCCACTCCTAGGTATTTACCCAAATGACACAGAAACAGTAATTCCAAAGGGCACCTGCACCCCTATTTTATAGCAGCACTATTTACAATAGCTAAGCTATGGAAGCAACCCAAATGCCCAAAAATAGATGACTGGATCAAGGAGATGTGGTACATATACACAATGGAATATTACTCAGCAATCAAAAAAGATAAACACATGCACTTTGCAGCAACATGGATGGAGTTAGAAGGGATCATGCTCAGCGCAATAAGTCAGAAATAAAAAGAAAAATACCAGATGGTCTCACTCATAGCAGGAATTTAGAAAACATAAATAAAAGACCAAGAAAAAGAGTAATCAATACAAAGTAAAAATCAAAGTCAACAAGCAACTATAAACCAGAGACACACTACGGGGGGGGAGGATGGGTGGGGTGGTGGGAGAGAGGGGCAGTGAAAGGAAGAACTAGAGTCAAAATAGGGGGGGGTGAAATTGTATGGGGAATATAACCAAAATGAAAATGCATACATTGTGCAAAGATGAAAAAAGATGTAAGAATTACATAAAATAAAATATTTAAATAAAAAATAAATAAATAAAACCAAGGCTGGGGGATTAGGGTATTATCTCAATGACAATACTGAGTCATTAAGCAGATGAGAAGTGCCTGGAGGGCAGACTCATAATCCCTGATCTTCTACATCCTTCCCCTTTCTTTAATCTCCTTCCCCTTAATCTCCTTCCCCTTTCCTTTTGCTCCTCCCCCTTACAACTGATGCTGTGTGTTAATAAAAAGGCCAGGATCTTGCTCTTCAGCAGCATCCTGCATTATGTAGCCTGCTCCACAACTCCCATTTCTTTATCGGTGTGGTGTTGCCCAAGGCAACAACATCCTAGACAGCCAAATGACTTCCCGAGTATACTGTACCTCTTTGATGATTTTCACACCTTTGGGATCCTTGATATTAACAGCTATGCTCTAAAAATTAAAAATATATATATTAAAATAGATTCATAAAAGTTTTTCTTATTACTAGCAGTTCAATCAGGGAGACATGCTTTAAAACAAATGTATTTTTCCTCATAAAGAAAATATTTAAGTCATCATTACAGAGTTTATTTTCAATTTAGAATGTTAGGAAAAGAGCAAGGATTATAACAAAAAAATTAATGATAATTATGAATGTTAATGAAATGGTAATCTCCAAAAGACTAACAAATACAAAGAATCAAATGATTTTTCTTTGATAAAATTATGTCCTTTATAAATTGTTAGAAATTCTCACAAAATGATTTAAGTTAGTAGAAAAGGAAGATGAGTGAAAAGCTCTGTTGTTTCTATTTGTTAACTGGTGCATGAATAAGATTTTATCTTATTTGAAATATTAGTTATATCTACAAAAAAAGGATAAAAACAAAAGGCCATGATAATATCAAAGTTTTGATGTTACAAAAAAATTATACAAAGTAAACAAAGGGATGGTACTCTTACTTTTTTATTTCGATTAACACTGAGAAAATAAACACTTTCTGTCCCCACAAAAGGTGGCCCCCAAGTTCGGGTATCATCACCAGCTCCTGCAAATAATAGTATGATCAATTAATCTTTAACTTTGAAACACTGTGAGATATTTCAAACCATCAGGCTCACTCCTATCATTCACAGAGGCCTGAGTAATATCAGTTCAATTGAGCAGAATTAACAATGTAGAGAGGGACACTAGAGCTTTTTAAAACTGTCCAAACTCTTACCTGCTCATCAAAATCACTAAATCCTTACATATTCTCTTTCATAAAATACATCCCAGGAAGTCAAAATCAAAATCTGACATATTTCAAATTTGAGGGAAAAAAATATTCCTCTCACTTTTGGCCAAATAAGTCAGTCAGTCCTTTCATGCTCTCTTAGTATTAAATGTGTGAAGAAAATGTGCCTGCAAAAGAATTTTGTTAAATATAATTTAAAAATCAGGACCTCCCTGGTGGCACAGGGGGTTGAGCGCAGCTCTGTGAAGCTGTCTGCAGCCTCTGCGGCATGGATTCGATCCCTGGCTGACCAGGGAGATACCCACATGGCACAGCAGACCTCTCCTGACTTGCCCACTGCTCCCCTCAGCAGTGTTTTTGGTCTGTCTGCCTGTTCTGCTCCTCACTCTGGTGAATCCTCTCACTCTCCCACACCTCTGGCCTCTACCCTAATTCTTGAATGCGTAAAATAAATAAATCTTTATATATATATATATATATAATTTAAAAATCAGAAAAATGGTCAGTGAATCTTTGTGATAGAAGTGGCATTTGGGCTTAAGTATGGAACAATGATAAATAAAAAATAGATTAAAAGATTTGTGCAGTGACAACAAATTCAAAAAAATAAAAGTTACCAACTAGTAAAAAACAGTGAAAAATATTGTTTTAGAAGAAAATTTTAGTTATCTATGTCTTGCCTTAAAATACAAATTTAAAACCATCAACGAATAGGGTATTTCATTCTGGACATCTACTGTCAGTGATTCTGAAATGTATTTGCATTTGATTCAAAGACACCACTACAGAGTTACAGAAAAAAATAGTTTTTTGCACAAGAAGCAACAAGCAAACAATTTAGGTAACACTTGGAAAATATGCCAACAATTAAATAACTGTAGTGCCAGCAAGGCACACAGCAGGATCTCTATGATCCAGGCAAATGGGTAAAGAAGAGTCCTGGAGCCCTCCGTGGCTTTTCAGGATTTTATTAAGCTTTTTACATCATTTATAGTGTGGCACCCAGGTACAGCAGGCAGGGGGGCCAGGGGGTTGGGAGGCTGCCAAGCCTCCCAGTCTCAGGCTAGTCTTCACTCTTTCTGGGCTCTCTGCGTTCCTTCCTGGCCTCTGTTTCTCTGCTACCACTTCTGCTGCCGTTGCAGTTGCTGTTTCTCTGGTTCTGCTCTCGTTCTACTACTGCTCTACTGGCATCCTCCTGACGCCATCTTTATAAGCCCAGTCTCTCAGCCCAGGTGTGCCCACCTATGCATGCCCAACCCTACTGCAGGTGCCCGCTAAGGACCGCAGGGATCTATCATTAATGCTAATTGCAGGAGAGAAGAAAATCCTGATAATTTTCATTTACCCTACAATAACACAAAACGATATCACTTAAATTGAGAATTTTATAAGTTCTAATTAAATATTGATATAAGAAACTAATCACTATGTAACTATAATTAAAATATTTATAACTCATTTCCCCCCAAAAAAGGCTGTGAATATGAGGTAAAGTTTAAACTTTAACTTCACTTAGATGATATAATTAATCTAATCTCCCATGAGACTTTACCCACTGAAATTGATTGAGAAAAAAAAACAGTATTTTGGAAATCCAAACAAAGACTAAAGATCAGATTTTTTTAATGATCTTTTTCTCACAAGAGAAAAAGGACACAGAATAATGAAAGAAAGAAGCATTAGTTCTAAAGGAAGATGAACTGATAGCACAATGCAGTAAACAGTGTAGGAATCAAGTAGAATGACATGCAAACTACAAGCGCCTGCAAACACAACCTCCCAGTAATAAACCAGGTAGAGGCTTCAAATCTGGATCTTCAGGATCAGACAGAAGCAATGACAGCCAAGAAAGCCCAGGTATTTTCATTTCATTGAAACTCCTAATACACTAAAAGTCTTTTTTGAAATAAAGCAAAGTCAAGAAAAGCCTAAAGTTAAATCATTTATTTTTAATTTTTGTATTCATTTACCCAGTGTAGAAAATGCCAGAAATCATCTAAATTGGAGACCTACACAAAGTTCCTACCTCACCTGTTTCTGTGTTACCAGGATTTTAGAGAGGCAGAGGGATGGTGCTGACGGCACATGACAGGAAATAAAGGTTAAAGCCATAAAATGGCAAAACTGATAGTTTGAGAAATAAGTTTTATTTGATTCACACACACTTGGCAGTTTTTAACTATCTTAATTTTTGGAAATTTCTATCCACTCATCTGTATTTGAACACATAGGTGGTTTCAATACCTTGCCTATTATGAACAGCGCTGCAAAGAACACAAGGAGTGCATGCTACCCTTCAATTTACTGTTGTTGTGTTCTTCAGCTAGATTCCTAAGCAGAGATTTGCTGGATTATATGGTAGACCCATTTTTAATATTTTGAGAAGCCTCCATACTGTTGCCCATAGGGATTGGACCAGTGTACATTCCTACCAACAAGTATAAGAAGGTTTCTTTTTCTCCACCTCCTTGCCAGCACTTGGTGTTTCTGTTCTTTTTTATATGTTCCATTCTCAAAGGTGTGAGATGATATCTCATTGTGGTTTTGATTCACATTCCATATAAAAATTTTGACTGCCTTTCTTAAATATTTCAAGGCATTCATTCTTTCAGCAAGATTTATTGAGCACCCACTGTAGGGTAAAGAAAATATCAGGCTTTTCTGCCCTTCCGCCATCAGGATAGATGATGGATCCTTGTCCTGAATGCATGCCTGATGGCGGGCACCTGGAATAGGGTGTGGGCATAGGTAGATGGGATTCAGCTGAGCTAAGACTGTGCTTTTAAGGGCGGCGTCACGGGGGGACGCCAGCAGCACCAGTAGCAGTAGCCGCAGTAGAAGCCGAAGCAGAAGCCGAGAAGCAGCAGAACGAACGCCAGAGAGTCCAGATAGAGTGAAGACTTGCTGGGGGCTGGGAGGCCTGCCAACCTCCCAGCCCCCCAGCCAGCACCCCTGCCTGCCATGTGCTTGGTGAACCCCAAATAAAAAACCTGCAAAACTACTGAGGACTCTGACTCCTCCTTTACCTGGTCTGCATGGGATCAGAAAACCTGCACTGTGCCCAGTCCTGCCCTTACAACCCACTTTATGACATAGTATTCAACAAGAGACCTATGTCCCTCCTCTCATACCCCTTCCGGTGGGGACAGTCCTGGAATATCAACAGCAACATTTGTTGCTACTTCAATCATTTAAGTTATCTGCCTGGCCAACAAGCATATAATTATACACTCACTAACAAGTTTTCAAGAAAAGAAGAAAAATAACTTTGATATGCTTTTTTATTATAAAAGTAAGTATAACCTAAGTTCTAAGGCAGAAAATTACAACCAAATTTTATTTAATTAAAGGACAAGAAGCAGAGAAAAAAGAGATTAGTTCTCCATTGAAATTTGAAAATACTGTCAAGTCCCTTTTAATGAGTGTAATACTAAGTCACTTTTATTCATATACATGCTGAATAACTATCTCAAAAACCCAGAACAATTAAAATATAACATGAACATTGAAATGCATGGGCAGGAAATAAGGAAAACAGAACAATCTGTCAAAAAAAGAGAAATGCACGCCTGCTAGTAGCAAAGTCTGATGCCAAGTGTATGGTCATGGGACATAATAAAGACCTAGAAAAAGGAAAGTGTCCCCTACCATACAAACTAGAAAGTACAAAGGAGAAATAGGCCAACATAAAAAGGGAGTAATGAATTCTAAAATTAATACAAGTATAAATATTTTAACCTAGTAATTAACTTACAAATGAAAAGAAATTTTCTCTTTGGTTGAAATCAAAAAGTGCTATGGTGTTGAAAACTGATAACATTGTGGAAATTGGAAAAGGGAGAAAAAAAGATGTTTAGCTGGAAAGCAAACATTCTTCAATATGATTCCAGAAATGAACTAAAGCAAAGAACGTCACTATCACAGGAAAGTAAGATTCAAACAAATCTACCACCTGGAGCCTGATAAATACAGAGTGATATAACTATAAAATAGAAATATATAATATTCCCTATGCTGATCAGAGAATCTTCTGTTACTGCTTTGGACTCCTAAGAAGATCTATTTAGAAGAAAGTTGAATGTTCCTGATCAAATATTTTACTTTATAGCATGTGGTTAATTAATAAATTGATGCAATTATAAACTAGTTTCATGGATTTTACATATATTCACTATGTATTCAAAACTAAACCATTTTCACTGATTTGGGAATTCTCTTCCAATTTCATAACTGTAACTGGGTCCCCATGATGCCCAAAAGCCTCAGGGTAAGCAGTGTTTTGGGGGTTGGGAGAGTGAAGATGGGGCAGCTAAGGCACACCAACTGTAGGGTAGGTAAAAGGTATCAGGCTTTTTTGCCCTCTTGCCATTAGGATAGATGAGGGAACCCTGTGGTCCTGAATGCATGCCTGATGGAGGGCACCTGGAATAGGCTGTGGGCATAGGTAGATGGGATTCACCTGGGCTAAGACTGTGCTTTTTAAGGGCGGCGTCACGGGGACGCCAGCAGAAGCTGAGAAAGAAGCAGGAGAAGCCAAGAGAGAAGCAAAGAAGCAGAAGCAGAGAACACCAGAGAGCCCAGAGAAAGTGCGGATTTGCTGGGGGCTGGGAGGACTGCCAGCCTCCCCGCCCCCCAGCACCCCTGCCTGCCACGTACCTGGTAATCCCAATAAAAGCCTGCAAAACCACTGAGGACTCTGACTCCTTTACCCGGTCTGCATGGGATCAGAAAACCTGCTCAGTTGTCATTCCTGACTTTACACCAACCTCAACCCATTTGTGGACTATTCCCTCCACCAGCCCCAGCAAGGCTATCTCCCAGCTATGGCTCCCTGGAGCAAAGAGGCCCACGAGCCAGTCCTGACCTGAGTGCAGGTCGCGTCTGATGAGGAACCAAGCTTTTTCCCTTTTTATATCTGGCGCTAGGATCCTAAATGGACCAATCAGATTCAAGCTCTCCAGCTGTCGCTTAATTTTGATTTAACGTATTTGGATTGAAAATGGAAAACAAGCTGATTGGTGATAGAAGGTTCAACCAGATACTTAAAATTGAAAACAGTCTTAGTAAGCTTGTTGTAGGGTAAGGAAAAATGTCAGGCTTTTCTGCCCTCCCGCCATCAGGATGGATGATGGATCCTTGCGGTCCTGAATGCATGCCTGATGGCGGGCACCTGGAATAGGCTGTGGGCATAGGTAGATGGGATTCACCTGGGCTGAGACTGTGCTTTTTAAGGGCGGCGTCACGGGGACTCCAGTAGAAGCCGAGAGAGAAGCCGAGAGAAAAGCCGAGAGAAAAGCCGAGAGAACGCCAGAGAGCCCAGATAGAGTGAAGATTTGCTGGGGGCTGGGAGGACTGCCAGCCTCCCGGCCCCCCAGCACTCCTGCCTGCCATGTACCCGCTAAATCCCAATAAAAGACCTGCAAAAAGCCACTGAGGACTCTGACTCCTCCTTTACCCGGTCTGCTGGATCCTAGAAAACCTGCACTGTGTCCTGTCCTGGCCCCTACACTTGTATGATAGGAGAACCCTAAAGATAATATAAGGCAGAGAAAGAGCCAACCTGAGTCAGTCAGCAGCTGGCCTTCAAAGAGGAAGCATTCATTAGACTACTTTGAAGGATTCTGTTCCCAGCCTCCGAAAGAGGTCAGTTAACAGACAGCCTTCAAAGAGAGAAGTGAGTTAGCAGTCAGCCTCCAGAGAAGATTCATTGTACCACCTCTGAAGAAGGACTCAACCGACGACCTCTGAAGAGAAGCATCAAGCAGTCAACCTCCATGGGATTCAGGGGACCTCCATAGACTTCTAGAACTCTAAACTGCCAGACCTCTGTAGATCTTTGTAGAGACAAGGCAACTTCCTGCCTGTGGTCCTGCCTCTGATATCACTTAAAGGGTCACCATCACCTTGCCCTGATGTCTCAAGGGGCTGCTAGTTGTTGGTGTATGACAACAGCTCACAAACAGCTGTCCTCACCCTCTGACAGCACCACTTCCTGGTGCCATTGAGTCCGTTGCTGTCTGGTCCAAGGACTGGCCCAGTCTTCAGACTGTGGCTATGATCTGGAGTGTCACCTCTTCTTCCATAGGTAGCCTTTGTTTGGAACTTCTGAATACTGTGGACACTTTCTGAGGTGAGACAGCCGGCCATCTGTGCCTTAAAAACTCTCCTATTCCCCAATCTCCTGTTTGTTAAATAAACCCTGTTGCTCTTGGATCGTGAGCCTTCATGGTCTTGCAATTATGCATGAAGAAAACCCTGACAGTGACCTGTTCCCACACCTTGGGCACTGTCTCTTAGTATTATTTAAGCTTTGTTTTAATTATCTTTAGCACTGTTTCATAAGGATTATATCTTGAGGAATAAATAATGAATTTTAAAACCTTCCAAAACAAGTAGTATATAGGATGATGTAGAGGACACAGAGAATGTGGACTCTACACTTTCAATTATTGTTAGAGAAAAAGGACATACAACATGACACTTTCCTAAGCAACTTTATCAAAAACAATATGAACTAAACACCAAAAGGCTAAGGCACCAAATAAAAATGGGAATCGCACAAACAAAATAGATTCGTTGGGCAAAGGAGGGAGAAAGAATGGGAAAGGTCTAAGATGAAAGAATTGATCTAACCTTAGGTGTTTTTCCCTCAAATTATTTAAAAATCATAAACCAGGAAAATGTTTCTTTTATTAGAAATTTTAAAAACTAGGTAAGCGTATTTGAGCTTTTTGAAGGATTTTGATTCCTTTTCCTTCTCTCCTTTTTCCTATGCCCTCTTACTTTCTTTTAACCTTCCCCTTTTTCTTGCTTTTCCTTCACCCCACAGTGACATTCCTATGGTATTCCTGTGGTCAGGAATACCCTAAAGCCTCAAGGGTAAGGCTTGTGTGAGACTCAGGGGAGCTGAGATCAGAGCTCAGGCCAGGACAGTCCCTATTAGCTTTATCTCGCTATGTCCCTGTTTTCTCACTAATAGAAATAATAACACCAACTCTTAGGATTATTATAAAAATTAAATAAAATAACAAAGTCAAAGGGCTTAGAACAGTGCCTGGCACAAGTGTTCTTAGCATCATTGTTACTACATGTTGCATCTCTGCTTCTACCAGAGGTTTTAGTTTCCTGTGAAGGACCTGGAGTAAGCCTCAACACTTGGCACCTACAAAGTAAAGAGATCATTAGTATTCAGAGGAAAATAAAGAATGGAAAAGAGAAAATAGCAATTTAATTTCAATTCTTTTCTCATCTCACATACAGATACATGGATATTTAAAGAACTACTACAAATATTTATTTATGTGTTGGTTTGAAAGGGAGCAATAGCTCTCTTTACCTGGTCTCTCCACTTTTATAACTTCTGCTCCAAGATCTCCCAAATTCATAGTAGCAAAAGGTCCCGCCAGTACTCTACACGAATAATGATAAACGAATTACCATTTGAAGATTTTTATATTAATTATTTTCTTAATAGTCCATTAATATAGATAAGCTCATACAGTATTAATAAAGAAAAAAATTATTAAAACTGTTCTAAAAAGTAATTTTCCCTTACGTACCAAAGAATTTAAAAAGTATACTGCCACAATTAAAATGCCTACTGATAGAGGATTGAATCAAGAAGATGCAGTATTTACTATCCAGCCATAGGGAAATATGAAATGTTGCAATTTACAGCAAAATGGAAAAAAATTCAAGGAAATTGTGTGTAGTAAAGCAAGGAAGAATGGCAAAGACAAATATTGGACATTTACTTTGTGGACATTTACTTTTAACAAAGCAAAATACATTTAAAAAAACAGTAGTAAGAGAATTGAGATTTCCAAGGTTAAGAAGGAGAATGAGTCAAATAGGAATAAGGGATGGTGGTGATGAGAACAGAAAAAGAAATGAACTTTGAAATTAAAATAAAGGAAATAAAACTAAAAATAGTCTCTTTGATCCAACCATTCTACTTCCAGAATGCTAAAGTAAGGAAGAAATCAAAATATTTCCTGAGGCAAAGACTTATGTACAAGGAAGGCTTATTTATTTATAACAGTAAGTATTATGGGATGATTAAGTAATTCTGTGACAATATTATAATAAAGTATCATATTTTTTTGAATTTTGAATGACAAAGGAAATAATCAAAACAACATTACATGTTTAAGATGTGGCTAAAACTATCATTTGAATATGATCACAAATTTTGTTTTTAAAATTATATATAAACATAAATTAGAAAGAAATAAAAAAATGCTAATCTCTTAGAATGAAGAAATTTCAGTAATTTTTCCTTTTTTATTTCCACAAAATTACAATTTCAGTAATTGTAATTTACTGAAATTCTTCTTATATTCCAAAAATTAAATGAATTTTGTTGAAAGGAAAACTCAATGACCTAAATATAGACAAGCAAATACAAACCTCGTTAGATCCAGAATTTTTACACCCTCCAACGGCTTCAGATTGTTAGTGCCTGGTAAAATACAGAAAATATTTGGAGACCATTGATTACTAAATTTTAGGAAGAAGAATACAGAAATACTGATATTATTTTAAGTAATCTCTATTACTACTGAAAAATTTTCTTCACAATATTTCTGCTATATACATAAAACACAGAAACCTTAACCTGATCCAACTAAGTCTATCTGCAAAAGCTAAATGCTTTAATGCCAGATTAATAAGTTAATGTATTTATAACTCCATAGCTACACTTAACATATTTTGTTTAATGAAAAAAATATCTGGGAGGGGGAAGGAATGACCAGGCCAAGCACAGAGAATTTTAAGGGCATTGAAAATACTCGTGTGATACAATAAGGATGAATACCTATCAATATATACTTGTCCTAAATCATAGAATGCACCACAACAAGAGTTAACCCTCATGTAAACTATGGATTTTGGGTGACTATGATATGTCAATGCAAGTTCATCTATTGCAGTGAATTTATCCCACTGGTGGGATATGATAATAATGGGGAAGGCTATGAATATGTGGAGCAGGGAACACATAGAGGAGCTCTGTACCTTCCTCTGAATTTTGCTGTGAACCTAAAACTACTATATAAAAGAACTGAGGTCTTTAAAATACATATAGTGTTGGAAGTCCTAGTTAGAGCAATTAGGCAAGAAAAAAGACATAAAAGGAATTCAAACTGGAAAAGAAGTGAAATTATCACTATTTGCAGATGACATGATAATATACATTTAAAAAGTCCAAAAAACTCAACCATAAAGGTCTTAGAAATAATAAATACAGTTAAATGGCAGGATGCAAAATCAATACACAAACATCTCCTGCATTTGTATATGCAAACAATGAGTTAGAAGAGAGAGAAATTAAGAAAACAATTTGGTACATTTATAATTGCACCAAAAAGGATGAAATATCTGGGAATAAACAAAACAAAGGTGGTGAAGAACTTATACACTGAAAATTATAAAACACTGTCAAAGACAATGAAAGAAGACACAAAGGTATGGAAACATATCCTGTGTTCACTGATTTAAAGAACAAATATTGTTAAAATGGCCATATTACCTAAAGCAATTTATAGATTCTACACAATACCTATCAAAATCCCAAAGGCATTCTTCAAGGACAAAAAAAAGTCTAAAATTTCTATGGAACCATAAAAGACCCAAAATTGGCAAATAAATCAAGAAAAAAGAAAAATGAAGGTAACACCTCCTCTGAATTGAAGCTATATTTCACAACGATAGTAATCAAAACAGTATGAGGCCACTGCAACCTAACAGACCTTCTCCAAACAAGACAGTCAGGTGGCTTGCAGGCAAGAAAAAAATCAACATCACTCATTATAAAGGAAAGGCAAATTAAAACTGCAATAGCATAACACCTCTCCTCTTTCCATATCAAAAACAATGGAAACAAATATTGGAGAAGAGGTAGAGTAAAAAGGAACTTTTATCCACTGTTGGTGGGAATGCAACTTGGTACAGACTCCATGGAAAATGGTATGGAGATTTAAGAAAAAACAATTAAAATCCTGTATGATGTCTCTACTAGGTATTTATCAAAAAATATGAAAACTCTAATATGAAAGACTTACGTATGCCTATGTTCTTAGCAGCACTGTCCACAATTTCAAGTCACATAACCACCTAAATGCACACCAAAAGGTGAATGACTTAAAAAAAAAATTGTGGACTATATACTCAATGAAATGCCACATAGCTGTTAAAAAAAAAAAAACCGTCTTTTAGAACACAAAGGATGACCCCCGAGGTGATTATGTTAAGATGAAATATATCAGAAAGTAAAAGACAGATAACAAATGGATTTACTAATCTCTGAAATATAAATAACTGAAAAACATACACAAATAAAATACAGAGGAATTAATATTGGACTTCGTGAACCAACTTACTGTTGCCAGAAGAAACAGGAGAAAGGGACGAGTGAATTGGAGAGGGAGATAGTTTTGGCATTGGTGGTATGGTGAGGGGTCAGACATCTATAGAACACTAAACCCCAAAAAAACGGAGTACACATTTTTCTCAAGTGCACACAGATCATTCTCCAGGATCGATCACATACTAGGGCACAAGACAAACATCAACAGATACACAAAGATTGAAATCATACCAACCATCTTTTCTGACCATGAAGGCATCAAACTAGAAATAAACCATAAAAGGAAGGCAAGGAACTTTCCTACCTCATGGAGATTAAAAACCACACTACTGGAAGACCACTGGACTAATGAGGAGATCAAAGAAGAAATTAAAAAATTCTTTGAATTGAATGACAAGGAGGACACCAATGTCCTAAATGTATGGGATGCAGCAAAAGCAGTAATAAGAGGAAAATATACAGCAATAGAAGCTCACATCAAGAAACAAGAAAGAACTCAAAGAAACAACCTAATCTCGAAGCTCAAAGATCTAGAAAAAGAACAACAAAAAAACCCCAAAACCAGTAGAAGAAAAGAAATAATAAAAAGCAAAGCAGAAATAAATGAAATTGAAACTAAAAATACAATCCAAAAGATCAATGAAACCAAGAGCTGGTTCTTTGAAAAAATCAATAAAATAGACAAACCCCTAGCCAGGCTCACAAAGGAAAAAAGGGAGAAAGCACAAATAAACAGGATCACAAATGAAAGAGGAGAAATCACAACGGACACAGCAGAAATCAAAAGAATAATCAGTAACTACTATGAACAGTTATATGGAAACAAGTTCAACAATCTAGAGGAGATGGACAAATTCCTACAACTCTACAATCACCCAAAGCTAGATAAAGAAGAAATAGAACACCTAAACAGACCAATTACAAGCAGCGAAATTGAAATGGTAATCAAAAACCTCCCCAAAAACAAAAGCCCAGGACCTGATGGATTTACAAATGAATTCTACCAAACATTCAGAGATGAATTAGTGCCTATCCTTCACAAACTCTTCCAAAAAATTGAGAAGGAAGGGACAATACCAAACACGTTCTATGAAGCCAACATTACACTAATACCAAAACCGAACAAGGACAACACAAAAAAGGAAAACTACAGGCCAATCTCCCTAATGAACACTGATGCAAAAATCCTCAATAACATTTTAGCTATCAGAATCCAACAATGTATCCATAAGATAATTCACCACAACCAAGTAGGATTCATTCCAGGGACACAAGGATGGTTTAACATCCGAAAATCAATCAACGTTATCCAACACATCAACAAAAAGAAATATAAAAACCATATGATAATATCAATAGATGCTGAGAAAGCTTTCGACAAAGTGAAATTCCATATGAATTTCATCAATAATTGTTCTATTTCTTTGAAGAATGAAATATTTGGGAATAAATCTAACAAAAGAGGTAAAGGACCTATACAAAGAAAACTATAAAACACTGTTAAAAGAAATAGAAGAAGACACAAAGAAATGGAAAGACATCCCCTGCTCATGGATTGGAAGAATAAACATTATTAAAATGGCCATCCTTCCAAAAGCAATATACAGATTCAATGCTATTCCAATCAAAATTTCAATGTCATTCTTCAAAGAAATAGAACAATTATTGATGAAATTCATATGGAATCACAAAAAAACCCCGAATAGCCAAAGCTCTCCTGAAAAAAAAAAGAAGGGAATGGAGGCTTCACACTCCCAGACTTCAAACTATACTACAAAGCCATAATAATCAAAACTGCATGGTATTGGAACAAGAACAGACATACAGACCAATGGAATCGAATAGAAAATCCAGAAATAAACCCACAGATCTATGGTCAACTAATCTTTGACAAAGGAGCAAAGACTATGCATTGGAGCAAAGAAAGTTTGTTCAATAAATGGTGCTGGGAAAACTGGGTCGCTACATGCAAAAGAATGAAGCTTGACCACTACCTCACACCATACATGAAAATCAACTCAAAATGGATTAAAGAACTAGACATAAGACCTGAAACCATAAAATATATAGAAGGAAATATAGGCGAAACACTACGTGATTTGCACATCAAATACATCTTTACAGACACATCACCCAGTGCTTGCATAAATAAAATAAATAAATCTTAAAAAAAAATTTTTTAATATGATCCTATATTTGTAAACATAGCTATTACATTAATAATATATGTTATATATAATATAGGTTGGTGATTATAGTAGCAGTCATAAATCTTTTTTTTAAGATTTATTTATTTATGCATACAAGAACTGGGGTACAGTTGTATGCACCCCCCCAGAGGTGCGGGGGTGAAAGGATTCACCAGAGACAGAGTGGGGAACAGAACAAAAGGAAACTGAGCCTAGCAGCGGGCCAGTTAGGAGAGGTCTGCTGCGCGATGTGGGTATGTACAGTTCTTAGTAGAAGGCTCAGTTTAACAAATATATTTATTCTTCCTAGTTGCTTGGGGTATACATATGGAAGACCAGTCACCATTCTATCTCCAGAAAATTTACAGTGTCTTGAAAGGACATGCCAGAGTATTAAGCAATTAATATAAAGAAAGGTATTGCAGGAATAACAAATTTGTTGAATCTTTCACACTATTGAATTGCATTTGAAAAGTATGGAAAAGAGATAAAAAGTAGATGGTGCTGGGCCTCCTCGGTGGCGGTGGCGCACTGGTTGAGCGCTGGGTTGTGAAGCTGCCCGCAGCGCTGTTTTGATCCCGGTGGCGGCCGCCACCGGGTGAGGGTCCCACATGGAGCACAGACCTCTCCTGCCGCCCTGCCGCCCGCTGCTCCCCTCAGCGTGTACTTTGGTCCTTCTGCCTGTTCTGCTCTCCCCTCTGGCTCTCGTGAATTCTCTCACCCTCCTGCACTTCTGACTGTACCCAGTGCTTGTATAAATAATTAAAAAAAAAAAGTAGATGGTGCTTTTTTTATTATTTAATAAAGAACCATTGTTTCACATCCTTGCTAATATTTTGACAGTATATAATTTCTTCCCTCAGGTGTGGTCACCATTGCTCTCCCATCACCAAAGCACCCATAGTTACCAGCCATAGTCCACTGTGCTCTCTTCACCCATAACCGGATGCTTCTTTGTTTGGTTTCTCTATATTCCACATATAAGTAGCATCATCTGGCATTTATCTTTCTCCTTCTGGCTTGTTTTGCTTAACATAATCCCTTTCAGCTCCATCCATCTTGCTAAAAATAGTATGAGTTTATCTTTTTTGATTGCTGAATAAGATATTTTCATATCATTAGGAATGAATGGACAAGTAATTAATTTTGTAACATATGTCTTCAAAAATATTGGTTTTCTATACTTAGGTCTCTTACAGAGGGCCTGCTTTATTTAAATGTTGCACGAAATGCTTATGAATATCCTCATTCCATAAATCTCCTTTCATTACAAATCTATCAAGTTTAGGGCCTCCCCAGTGGCGCAGCGGTTGAGTGCTGGGTTGCGAAGCTGCCCGCAGCCTCTGTAGAGCCGGTTCCATCCCCAGCCGCCAGGCCAGGGTCCCACATGGTGCGCAGACCCCTCCCGCTGCCCGCTGCTCCCCTCAGCAGTGTACCTCGTTAGTCTGCCTGTTCTGCTCTCTGCTCTGGCTCTGGTGAATTCTCTCACCCTCCCGCACTTCTGACTGTACCCAGTGCTTGTATAAATAAATAAATCTTAAAAAAAAAACCTATCAAGTTTATATTTCACTACCAATGATATCCTACAACATAACAAACTAGTAACATTTTATTTAATTAGTAACATTTAAATTTAATTCAGTTAATATCAGGCAATAGAATTTTGCTTTTATTAGCTGAGAAGACACCCATAAAAGACTTTTAGGGTACATTTAAGTCAAAATCAATAACAAGTTTTTAAACAGTTAAGAGCATGTGCTATGAAGACACTGAATTCAATTATCTACTCCACTACTCAACTATTCAAGTGACCCTGGACAAAGCAACTTCTTTTCTCTGAACTTCAATTTCCTCATTTGACACACCTAGATCATAGAGTTTGCAAGGATTAAGGAAACATTGAATGTAAAGTGCTTAGAACACTTTGTAGTTTTATTTCAGTTGTTATTGTTATCATCATTTTATATATATATATATATACTATATAGTCACACAACCTATTGAAGGCAATAACTTAATTTGCATTTAAAAACAAAAACATATGGTTATTTTACTGAATAGGAAAAATGATAGTCAATATTCTATATTAAAAGGCTATCTACATTCATATTTTACCCATTTGAAAAGCCCAGAAGAGGCTAGATGGCAGTGAGGGGTGATTGCAGGGAGAAAAACAGTTGGAAAGGGCATCATTAATTGTACCTGTAACATAATCTGTTGAAATATATTGAACAGCTTGTATTTTATTTGGTCTTTAGGATATAAAGTTATGATGATGGTACAGCTGAACAACAATTCAAATGCCCATACAAGTGGCTCATCTGTGTGACAACGATTATTGCAACTCTCACCACAGTACTAGCCAACTACAGAGACAAGGGAGGAAAAACAGGGAAGTCATGAAACAAACTGATCAAATATCAAATAGATCATGTGCTGTACATGAAAGGACTTTTAATTTGATATTTTACAGAGAACTTAACTATCAAAACTTCAGAGTGAAAAAGCAAACGGACATTTCTTCAAAGCATGCTCTCTTAACCTGCTCAAGTTTTTTTTAGAAGAGTTAGCATTATGTCTTCTAATGCATTAGAACACTTGAAAGAAGTTCTGTTCCTAATAGTATAGTTGCCAAGTAATTTTTGGAAAGGTTAGGGTACTTGAAAAATTGGTATCTACTAGAAGACATATCAAAGAAATTAAAATTTTTTGAGTTGTAAAAATGTGTGAAAGTGATGCTAAAGTTATAAGACAATTACACCATTTAAAGACAAGCAGAGAACAATAGTTGGGTGTATAATAACAAATAATAATTTATAATTCACCTTCTGCTGCTATCTACTTTCTTAAGAACTGTTTTACCTTGCAAGAATTTAGCTATTACTTTGAAATTTGCAATCAAATACATTTTGGGGGCCTCCTTGGTGGCGCAAGGGGTTAAGACATAACCTATGAAGCTGTCTGCAGTCATTGCAGCAGGAGTTTGATCCCCTGGTCGGGCAGAGAGCAACCCACATGGCACAGCAGACCTCTGCTGACTCGCCCGCTGCTCCCCTCAGTAGTGTACTTCAGTCAGTCTGCCTGTTCTGTTCCCCCACTCTGTCTCTGGTGAATCTTCTCTCCCCCCACACCTCCGGCCTGTACCCCAGCTCTTGTATGCATAAATAAATCTTTTTAAAAAATACATTTTGGAGTGCAATTGTTGTATGATACTATTTTAATGAAAACTCTTAGACATTTACAGAGTGAACAGACCAGAAAAATGACTTATGAATTTTGGGTAAATCAGATCAGGCTTTTCTACATTATCCAGCTTCTCTCTCAGTTAGGTTAGGGCCAAATGCCTGGGATCTGGTCAATGAAATATAAGCAGAGTAATATAAGCCAATGGCAGGCCTGATCCTTAAAATCATCCCATGAAATTCTCCTGGCCTTTTTACCCCTGCTGCATCAATCTGAGCAGCCACAAGTTTCAAATAGTATACCCATCTGTGCAAGAAAAGTGGCTTGATTGTATTAAGAATGCTGATGTTGTGGGTTAATGTGTACCATTAAAACAACACAACATTTATACTAGACACAACCTACTTTCTATCCCAATCAAAAAATATGCCAAGCATTAAAAAGAAATGGTAGTGTCTGAATAATTTCACAAAATTAATGTCCCAAACTGGGAAGCTCATTTCAGAGATAGTTTGTTTCAAACTAGTCTTCAGGGCCTCCCCAGTGATGCAGTGGTTGAGTGCTGGGTTGCGAAGCTGCCCGTAGCCTCTGCAGTGCCTGTTTGATGCCCGGCCACCGGGCGAGGGTGCCACATGGCGCGCAGACCTCTCCTGCTGCCCGCTGCTCCCCTCAGCAGTGTACTTCGTCAGTCTGCCTGTTCTGTTCCCCACTCTGGCTCTGGTGAATTCTGTCACCCTCCTGCGCTTCTGACTGTACCCACTACTTGTATGAATAAATAAATAAATCTTTAAAAAAAAAAACTACTCTTCAAACTGAGATATGTGAAAACTTTTTCTAAGAGGTACATGAATCATTTCATGGAAAACAGTTTCAAGAACTTCAATTTCCATTCATATCTTCTCTCATAAATTCTCTCTTCTTTTGGTCCATATTTCTATAGGGATATTTATATTTTTATTTATTTGTATGGATTCTTTATACAATAGGAATATTAACCTTTTAATCAATTATAGATAATAAAAGTAATTTTCCCCCATCTGCTATTTGCTTTCTTTAATTGTTTTGGAATTTTACCTTCAAAAGAATCATTTCATTTACACTCTGCCCAAGTATTGTTTCTGGGGTCCTCAAGACTATGCACATTTTCAGTGATTTGCTAAAAGGAGCCACAGGACCCGTAAGCAAGGAGAAAAGACAGGCAGAATCTGAAAAAATTCATGCACAAGGCTTATGATCTCTGCCTCCCATCAATGGGCCACACCAAGCATGCCTCTTTCTCAAACAAAAAATACAGTAATAAGTTCAATGTTTCTTCTTTGGAAAAGTCTACTACAGATTTAGAATCCAAGGTTTTTATTGAGGCCTATTCACATTAGCACACTCTGCTTATCACGTACCAAAATTTCAGACTCCCAGAAAGACTCCCATAAATCACATTGTTTGTAAAAGCCATCTCTAGCAACCCTAGTAATTAAGGGGCAGTTCAAGTGCCAATTTCCCAGGTGCCAATCAAACTTGCAATAAAATGCTTTAAAAGATAAACTGACTTCTTGCTATGTTAACTATTTTCTGCACAGGTATCAAGATTTTCCAACCCCAGATTATATAAGCATTCATGTATAGTTTTCTCATTTTAAAAAGCCTTTTATTTTCCTATTTAAAGATTTATTATTTGAAGTTAATTTTTTAAATATTAAATTCAATATATTTAAATATTAAATAGTTGCTTCTTGAATAAGAGATTATTTTTCTTGCTTCTCGTTTTGCTAAACATTTCAGACTTTCTATCAGAAGTATGCATTGTGTATATAATTGGAAAACACACAAAGATAAAAATCCCAGTGACATTACCATTTTATTTACTCATTTTAAAGCAAAAACTTTTCTATAGAAAGAAATATTCATATTCTTACATTTTACTTCATATCAAAGTATTCCATCAGCAATTTTACTATTTTATGAAAACTTTTATAAGTGTAAGCTAATGCAGTAACACCTGTGTTACATCTTAGGTGAAGAAAATCACTCTATAAGAAGTTAGTATGTATAAAGCTTTTCATCTGTGTAGAATGGAGGCTACCAGAAGGAGGGAGATGGGGAGCAAAGAGAGGAGCATGTCCCATGGACTGCGGTGGAGGACTGTGGTGGATATACAGTGATAACATACATGTGATGGGTAGAGAGTGGTAACACACTTGTGAAGCAGTGTGAACCTATACCCCCAAGTCTTATGCAGTATGGTAAATCAACATTACCACAAGAGAAAAATAAAATGTAAATAAATAAAATTATGTAAACCAAGAAAAAATCATCTGTGCTTGACTATGTTAGAAAAAGGACACATGCTTAGAAATGAAAAAAAAAACAACAACCCAGATTATTAACAGTAGAATTTGGCCCTCAAATTGTTGAAAACAAGTTGCTTCTAATCCTCATTCTATCAATGAGAACAATACTTAGGTAATAGATAAGTGGTCTGCTGTGTTGATGCAGGCCTAACCCTATCAATGAATGAGATAATCACATCCTAGAGATGCATTTACTTCTTTACTCTTAGCAGTCTTTTATCATAAAACAGGTTTAAAAAAAAAAAAAGAATCTCTATAATGAAAACTGAAATAGTCTAAAAAATTTTCAGGGAATATTAAGGTCAACTTTATGATGTAAGTATATATACCATGACTTCTAAACACAGAAATTATTAAACACATTCTCCCGTCCTAAGAAGTATTTTTAATATTTATATTTATTAATTTTTATTTTTTTACAATTTACTTATTATACAAGAACTGGGGTACAGTTAGAAGCAGGGAGGGTGAGAGAATTCACCAGAGACAAAGTGGGGAGCAGAACAGGGAGATGGACCGAAGACACTGCTGAGAGGAGCAGGGGGCGAGGCAGGAGAGGTCTGCCACACCATGTGGGTTTCTCCCTGGCCAGCCAGGAATTGAACCCACACAGCAGAGGCTGTGAACAGCTTCACAGCGCGGAGAACAACCCACTGCGCCACCAAGGAGGCCTCTATTCATTCCTTTTTAGTGGCCTACAGGCATATGAAAAAAAATGTTCAACATCCCTTATCATCAGGGAAATGCAAATTAAAATCACAATGAGATACCACCTTACACCAGTAAGAATGGCACATATCAAAAAAAAACAAGCAACAACAAATGTTGGTGAGGATGTGGTGAAAAAGGAACTCTCCACTGCTGGTGGGAGTGCAAGCTGGTCCAACCACTATGGAAAGCTGCCTGGAGGTTCCTCAGTCTACTATAAATGGAGCTACCATATGACCCGGTAATTCCATTACTAGGGATCTACCCAAAGGACACAGAAACAGATTCAAAAGAAACACCTGTACCCCTATGTTTATTGCAGCACTATTTACATTAGGTAAAACCTGGAAACAACCCAAATGCCCAAAAATAGATGACTGGATCAAGAAGATGTGGCATATATATACAATGGAATATTATTTGGCAATCAAAAAAGATAAACTCATGCCCTTCGCAGCAACATGGATGGAGCTAGAAGGAATTATGCTCAGTGAAATAAGTCAAAAGGAAAAAGAAAAATATCTGATGCTTTCACTAATAGCAGGAATATAGGGGAACCAAATAAGACATCAGTGTAAAAAAATAATAACAGTACAAACACAACAAAGCAAAAACAGACAATTATAAATCAGAGACATACTGCAGGGGAGGAGGAGGAAGAGGGATCAGAGGGAGGAAGGGAGGAGCCCAGGGGACTGAGGATGGTGTTGGGTGCATTGGTAAAGCAAACTCTATGGGGGCTACACCTGAGGGGGTGGGGGGAAGCAAATATCGTTTAAAAATGAACAAAGATGTAAAAAATAAATAAAATAATATTTATATTTATTCATTTTTAGCCTAAAAATAAACACAAGATTTCTGGACCAGGTATCAGTTATTATTACTTGTATCCAGAAATGCACCATTTTCCACACACTTTTGTGTCTTAGGCTTTTTACAGTAAGAGTCGAGTCAGTTGGTTAGGTCTGCGCATAAAAGAGGTTGAATTACAAGAGAGGTACCAACAATTATGAATTTTCATAGGTTAGCTGCCCAGTTGCCACCTTCTCCTGTGAAAGAGCAAGAAAGCTAACCTCCATAACGCAAACAAATATCCTTTGGAATGTAAATAAATATCTCCAGAGGGGAGACAAACTTCGCTAGATTTATAATCTCAATCTCAGAATGGTCTCCAAAGCTATGAGTTTGATAGCCTTTCAAAATATAAACTCTTAGGAGTTCTGGATCTATTCAGTCATCTTTTAACTTCCAAGGTTTGCCCTTTAACCCAGGTTCTAGTTTTCTTGGCTTAGAAAGTCCTGACCATGCAAAAACATGAAAGCATTCACTTCTTCATGATAAGTAGTAAAATTAATTAACCAAGGTATTTGCAGCACTCTTTAACATCTAGCACCTAAAATACTGTTTTCAAACCAATTCCGCAGAAGTGCCCCAGAAGCTTCCTATGGGGAGAAGGGACGCTAAAGCAGGAGTACAGAATGAGCAGGGCCCTGGACCCCCAATTCCTGCTTCACACACAGCCCCTCTTCTCTCATATTTTGAGCTTCCAAGTATGGGTTTCTGAAAAGGTTCCACCCTCCCCCCTCCAAAAAAAAAAAAAAAAAATGAAATCCACTGGGAAAAAAACACCCCAAAAATCTTAACTTAAATCCTGTCTTTAGAAACAGGCAAGGTCCCATTTACATGTACAATTCAAATTTATTGGCATGGTATTCTTACTTAAATTATAATAAAAGGCACACCATCACAAAGTTAACCAATTAATTCAGGTACTCATCACAAAGGCTCATGGTTACCAGAAAATGATGTTCCAGCTGTTGATTTCCTATGTATACCATGCCACTTGAAGATAACACTTGTCACAAACAGCATCTTCCACAAAATCACTGCTCTATCCAAGTACCTGTTTTCCAATGCCAGTCCTCGCTAAACAGTGCTACACTTTTCTTTTTGATGGAACCATACCTCTGTTGTTCACAAAAAGTACCCTTTTCTCTTCAGAGAGCTCATACTTAGTTTACAAAGCAGTCACCATAATCTTAAATTCACTATCCCAGTTCACATTTTCACCTCCAGGCAACTCAATATAAAAAACTTCTCCTCTTCCCCTCATCTCTCCTCCCTTCCCCTAAACTCACCACTCAATACAAATAGATGCCTGCTACAGTCCCACTTTCAAAATTTTACATGTTCAGTTATATATTTATATATTGCATTTTGAAAAGACAGACCCATTCACATTTCTGTACTTAGGGAAAAAATAAAAAAATTGGGATTCAAGAAGCAGTTCTGATACTACCACTGCTTGAAATGTGACCTTAAGCAAGTCGCTTAACTTCGCTTGGCTAATGTTTCATCTCTAAGAGAGCAAGGGGCCTGTTCTAAAAATGATCCACTTCCTTAAGAATTTACTCTCTCTCTCTCTCTCTCTATATATATATATATATGTATGTATGTATGTATGTATGTATACAGAGAGAAAGAGAGAGAAAGAGAAAGGCACACTGTCATGAATCACGTATCTCTCAATTTTTTTCTCTGTATTTCTTTCACTGTATTTCTATTGCAAGTTCCTATGTGTAGAAAATAGCAAGATATCACTTTAGGGAAAAACATTCCACAAGTGAAAACCAAGTAAAAAGATAACTTAAGGTATTTCACTCAATTCTGCATATAATTTGCCAATTACAAAAATTAATAAAAGTAATTTAGTGCCTACCACCCTCATTTTTCTGCTCCCTCCCCCAGAAAAATAAACTGGTTGAGAATATAGAAGGTCTGAATGACAGGTGGGAATCGCTGGCTAGTATAATGGGATTTTGTTGCCTGCAAGCTAAATTCAAAAGTGATCGTGGACTACCATTCCCAAATTTTGGAAGAGTAAAGAACGTCTATCAAGTAAATAGTAAACAGAAAATTCAAATTCTAAATAAAATTCTGCGACAGTTTTCTGGTACAAAGTCGTGTTTTATTATACATTAGATGTCATTCCGGGATTATCACAATTTTCTTTTTAACTAAAAGTCTCAAACAATCAAGATTTTGAGTTGGCCAAATTTCGCTTTTAGAAAATCATTATCTCTGCTTCCTAACCACTTCCCAAACCCTCTTCCATTTAACAAGAACAAGAAAGGGGGTAAAGTCCGACATTAGCACAGTCTGTCCACCCAGTTTAAAAGCAGCAGGCTGAAACCCTTTCTGGGTGTACATTTTTTTAAGTTGTTTGTGACTTGGAGGCCGAGGGGGCTGAGGTCAGGGAGCCAGGCAAGGCGTCCGGCCGGGAGGACAGGGCAGGGGCCAGGCTCGCACGGCCCGGCGCTCTCCCGAGGGTCCGGCCTCGACGCGGGCACTAAGCTGGGCGACCCCGGGGCGGCCTGGCAGAGGGGCGAAGCCTGCACAAAGTGAAGGCTCAGGGAGGCGGGAGGGAAAAAACCCGGCAGGCTGCCGCGACAGCAGATACTCGGAGAAAGCGCGGGCGCTCTCCTCAGGACGCGGCGGGAGGAGGGAGGCTGCGACTGGGCGCTCTTTCGCCGCCCGGACCGAGTCTCGGAGGATACCTGACTGCGGGCGGCCGGTCCACAGCCCCCTCCAGCCACCCCGGCCGAAGAGAAAGTCGGTTCCCCGCAGAGCCGCGAGCCTTCCCAGCGCCGCCAGCATCGCGTGCCTCAGACGCTTCAGCCCCAGCCGGAGGGAAGAACGCGGCGCGCTCTCGACCTACAGCCGCCCGCGGCGCCCGCGACACCGCAGCCCCCGCCCCCGCCGGGCCCCGGCCTCGCCCCGCCCCCGGTCCCGCCCTTCAGCCCCGCCCCCCGCCGGAGGCCCGGACGCGCCGGCCCTGGCCCCCAAGCGGAGGTCCTGTGGGTCCACCAAGGGCCGCCAGACTCCGAAGGCCGTTCCTGGGGAAAGAAAGGCTCTCCCTCTTTCCTTTATCCTTTTCCTCCCTTATTTCTTGACTTCCACCGCTCTATCTTTACCCAATTCAGTGATCCACTTATCGCGTAGCCCCCTAGCGGAACTTTGGTATCCTCGGAACCAATATGCTGTAGTTGCGGAGGAGCGTTTTGGTAAAGAACCGCCAATTCGGTCTGAAGGAGTGTTCGGAACAGTTCCGGCGGGAGAATACGGCCGTGAGTGCGTTCTCTGCGTTTTCCGATTATGCGCCGACAGAATTTTCGACCCCCGACTCCTCCTTACCCCGGCCCGGGTGTAGGAGGTTGGGGAGCTGGGAGCAGCTTCCGGGGTTCCTCGGGCGGAGGCGGACCGCGCCCGCCCTCCCCTCGGGACGGATACGGGAGCCCTCACCACACGCCGCCTTACGGGCCCCGGTCTAGGCCCTACGGGAGCGGCCACTCTCCTCGGCACGGAGGCAACTTCCCAGGGGGCCGGTTCGGGTCTCCGTCCCCTGGCGGTTACCCTGGCTCCTACTCCAGGTCCCCCGCGGGGTCCCAGCAGCAATTCGGCTACTCCCCGGGGCAGCAGCAGACCCACCCCAAGGTAATCTTAGCCAGCGTTTGCGGAGCTCTTTCTGTATGGCAGGCACGGTACTGATAATCCTTTACGTGGATTATTTTGTTTAATCCTCTGTGAGCTGAGATGCTATCTTTAGCCCGTTTTACAGGAGTAAACTGAGGCTGAGAGAAGTTAAGTAATTTTCTTTAGATCACCCTAAAATATGACGGAGCTGTACTTCCTGTTCTCGAGCCCTTCTGCTCAGCTTTTAACCAGTACAGAGCCACTCACACCGGAGATTCCCCTAGATACCATTCCGTTGCCAAGGGCCTTCCCAGGTCGTTTTCGTGAATTGAGTCCCCGGTCTCTGGGCAAAAAGTCAACGAATCTCCAGTATATCGCTCCTCTAGATTATAAAATTTTAGGTTGGTACCTTCTTCCTACTGCTGGGCACCTTCTCCCCCACCCCTTTGTCTGTTTTCTAACCAAACTGGCATCTGTTCCAGTCTTTCTCGATAAAAAGCCTAGCAATAGTGGAAGAAGTCTCCCATTCCGCTCAGAGTGAATACAGGAGATAGGAGTATATCTGGTGTGTATAGGGTTTCTGTTGTTTATAACTTGTGTGTACTTATTAGCTTTCCAATTTTGTTTTTGTTAAACCCCACTCCCTTTGACCATGGAGCTAAGGTGATAGATAAAATTTCATGAAATAGAAATGTTCTATAAATTTGTAACTAGGGTTTTAAAAAATGCTGTAATTTTTCTCCAAAAAGAGGAAATTTTGAGGAAAAATTGAAATGCAATTAGTTTCTTATTTCATCACCAATTGCTGTTTCTGCACAGTTATTACATTAGAAATCCAACAGTATTTAAGGTGACACATTAGTTTAAATACATTTTACACACAAACACTAGATTAAAGAAAGCATGAACTTTGCAATTGGACATATTTAGGTTCCAGAAACAACTTTTAACTTAGCAATGCGCTCCCCACTGGCTTTTAAAGAAGGTTATCTCTGCTAAATGTTTTTTTAACTGGTGATTTTTTTCCTAAAGGGTTCGCCAAGGACATCTACACCATTTGGATCAGGGCGTGGTAGAGAAAAAAGAATGTCTAATGAGTTGGAAAGTTATTTTAAGCCTTCAATGCTTGAAGACCCTTGGGCTGGCCTAGAACCAGTATCTGTAGTGGATATAAGCCAACAATACAGCAATACTCAGACTTTCACAGGCAAAAAAGGAAGATATTTTTCTTAATATTTATGAAATTCATCTGGAAGCGTCATGTGTCAGGAACATCTTGGACAAAACATATTTGTGTAATTAAGTTGAACTCTAAGATGGTGACTTTGAATAATTAGTTGGGGCTTCATATTTTTCATTATATGAAGTACTGGTATATTAGAGAAGACATGATAGGATAATTTGCAATATTAAGCTCTCTGGAAGTGCCTACCACATTTTAGAAGATTTACAGTTTCCAGATATTTAACGTTCTTTCCTATGTGATGGACTTTTGTCTTTCAATGTTTTTCTAATGTTTTGAAATAAAACATTTTATCTTAGCTATATTGTGGTTTTGTCATGTGCTAAAGAAGTAGAATTAATGTTTTGTAACCACTTAGAGTTCATAGGTAAATAATGGTGTGTGCTACTTTTGCAAATGAAAATATTGAGCTGTGGGCAGTTCTGTATGGGGAAAGGAGTGAAAGGAGAGAATAGATAATTCTTTTCATATTCGTAACTATAAATCTATTCATATTATAACCATTCAGTTTGAGAATTCTAGCTTCATATTTTATGTAATGCTATTGTGAAAATGCATTGAGGCTTGATGGAAAGTGACAGAAACCCATTTTGTTAAGTAAAAAGGAGTATTTATACTTATTTAACTGGAAAGGACTAGGATAGAACTATTCCTTGCATAGCTTGATTAAAGTGCTGTGCATCTGAATTTCTCTACATCCCTTTGTATTGTGGAGTCATTTTCTCTTGATGCCAAGGAAAGTGTCTACCAGTGTTTCAGATCACAAAGAAAATATTTCCCAATTCTGTCAATCCCAGGAAAGACAGCATGACCATGCTTAGATCATATTTCTGTGGTCCTGAACCAGTAACTATGACCAAGGCAAAATTGACCTGAACCATGGGCTCACCTGTGTAGGGAAACAGGGTATCAGTTACCTTCAGCCCATTGGCCTATCTGGATTAGAGATGTGGTTTTCACAGGAAGGGATGCTATGTATATGTAACTACAATAATGGAGAGAAAAATATGAAGGAATTTTCCCCCCAACTATTTAAACAAAATCAAGTCTTACAACTTGCAGACTTTTTAGGTATATTGCTGTCAAAGTACAATGAAATAGTACTACTTATAATTTTGTTTAACATTGCCAGAAACATCCAAAAATGAAATGATCAAACCAATCTGATGACCAGTTCAGTATATCTCTTCATTAGGACTTTTCATAGAAACAAAAAAAATGAGAAGAGGAGGATTTTATATTAATAAAAGTTCCATGAGAGCCAAGACTTTCTATAGCTAGATGAGTTATTTAACTTCTCTGTGCCTCAATTTTCTCATGTAAAGAATTTAATAGTACCCATATCATAGAAGTGTTGTGTTTGAAGATTAGTTTTATGTATGTACAACTCTTGCTCCAGCGCTTGGCACATAGTAATCTCTCAATAAATGGTAGCTATTACTTTCTCATTCACTTTATACTGCAAGCTCTTACAATGATGCCTGGTAAATTGTAGGTGCTTACTACATAATTGTTCTGCTTTATCTCCTTGATATGTAGGGATGTATATATGAAGTAGTAAATTAGTAATTTTCTTCCAATATCTTAAAAAAAATGTCCTTATTCCCTAACATCTTATCTTTCCAGATGACTTGAGGTCACATATTGAAAATTAGAGCAAGTAGAATACATTCATGAACCATTTATTGAGCTTCATAGATAAGAAAGCAGTACTATTTTTAGGAAACAGCATTTGGAAATAATTACTAAGCCATCTCTTACAGATCATTGTGTTATAGGCAAAGATGATAAAGGAAGTCAGCAAAGATTTTATGCCATTCATATAGTTTGGAAGAATTCAAATTGTAACTGCCCTACTTATGTGGAGTTTATCTCACTGCTCTGTAAATTTAATTGTAAACAAGTAAATGTAAAGTTTCCTTCTTACCAAGCTACCAGCATCTTCTGGGGGGTCGGTCTGATCTTTTATGACTTTCCAAGGAAACAATTTCTGTCCTCAGGAAAGGACCATAGTTGTTTTTCTGTAGTTAGTAGTGTATTCCATTATCAAAGTTTTTGTGACATTGATAATTTGGTTCCTATTATTGGCCTGTTTTTGTCCAGTATTCCAGAATACACATTTTTACTTCTACTGAAATACTAAATAAAAGACAAATTTTTAGTTAAGTATATGCCTTTATTTAAAAAAATGAAAAACAGAAATATCTCTGAGTCTTCATACAATAGTATGCATTTTTCTGGAATAGTCAACTTTCCAAGGGAGTTGCAGACAAAAATAGCTTTAAGGGATCCAAATCAGATCCTCATTCCCATAAGTATGCTTGTTAAAATTGATCATAATAAAGAACATGTCCATGTTCACTTGCCTTTTTCATAATTACTCTTCACCCACTTTGCAAAAGAAACTTGTGGCAAGTTGCATTTTTCAAAAATGGCCCCAATAATATTTCTCTTCCAGAACCTTGCCACTACCCCATCAAGATGTGGAGTCATTTCCCTTTCCTTTGAACCTGAGCACATCTTTCTGACAACCTTTAAGGAAATATATTTTCATTAGTAGTAAAATGTGGTCTTAGAAATGGGTTATGTTGGCCCATGTGGTCATGTTCTGAATTCAGATGTTTTTGAGTAGGGAGATAGTATGATGACATGTTTAATGCCTTGCCTTTTTCTCATCTCCTGACTTCAAAAAACATCTTTCCTATAGGTGAATCATGTGAAAGTAAAGGAAAGAGCAGGAAAATGAAGGGAAAGACATCTTATTTTTAGTCAACAAACAAATGATAAGGTTGCTTGTTTCATCTATCTTAGAATATTGGGGATTGGTATAAAAGCAGGATGTGTTTTCATGAAACTGCCCTGAAGCAAACTGTATTTTCCCCCATTCCCATTAATGATAAACTGATGATGTGTCACAAATCTGTCTCAGTAACATAACTATGATTTCAAAAGGCAGAAATGAAGTTTCATGTTTATTTCTGACCTATTATTAACATTATATCTGCTAGGTAAGAGATATGTCACAGATAAGTTCATGGTTCTATATTTGCAGAGCAGTTTTCAATTCTTTTTTTTTTTTTTAAAGATTTATTTATTTATACAAGCACTGGGTATAGTCAGAAGCTTGGGAGGGTGAGAGAATTCACCAGAGCCAGTGGGGAGAGCAGAGCAGGCAGAAGGATGGAGGTACACTGCTGAGGGGACCAGCGGGTGGCAGGAGAGGTCTGTGCGCCATGTGGAACCCTCCTCCCATGGCCAGGGAGTAGCCGGGGATTGAACCGGCGCTGCAGAGGCTGCAGGCAGCTTCACAAACCAGCGCTCAACCGCTGCGCCACTGGGGAGGCCCAGTTTTCAAATTCTTAAGAGAAACAATTTTTATTAACCTTTGCTAGTTCATTAGTAGATTCTTTAATTCCTTATTTTTTTTTTAACCTGGCCCAAATTTCCTGCTATTGTCACTCAGCCATTTCTCTTTTTCATCACTACTAATGATTTAGGATAAAATTAAAAGAAATATTGTGGATTGTATTATAAATGAGAACCAAAATAGACGTAAATATACCTTGTATAAACTCTGAACTTAATGGTGACTCAATTATCTTCTCTTGGCCTTGCTATTCCACAATCAAAATTTTATCTACTCTTACACAATTACTATGATTCATTAATATGCAACACCAGTAAAAAGCACCGCCAACTAAACTACGATACGCTGTCGATTATAAATTGCATCCCAATTTCAAATGTTGAAATGTGTCTTATTTTGATGAAATGACATGACCAATGCTCTTAAATACAGAACTATACATATAGTACAGTCTAGGACACATAGTACTTTTAACTTCCAAAAAATATACTTAAGATTTATTCTTTATAAATATTTACAACATGCTCTAATTCTGTAAAAAGCATAATTGTTTTTGAAACATAAAACAATTATCTTCATAAATGCTGTGCAATTTCCAATTTTATGGGGGTGTTTTTATTCAGCTTTGTCTTAATTTTAAGCTCTATAAGAAGGAGGACACTAAGGGAACCAGTTATAGAGAAGTCTTAGACTTTTTTTGGCTTACTTTACAAAGAATTGGAAAGAAAAATACCTTGAAAAAGGAATTCAATGAGAGTCATTTTCAATTTTTTGTTTCAACAAAATTAAACTTAAATTGTCAATTAAAATCATTAAAAATATTTTGATGTGGCATATAATTTAAAAGGAGTCCAAGAATTTAGTGGCATTACTGTTCATAATGAAAAAATTAATAGATGTTTCATTATTAGACAAAACTACTCAGAATTCTTATAAAATGCCAGACTATAAATTTTCAGATGACAATGTGCTAGAAAAACTTCCTGAAATTCAAAAATTGATGAGTGAATATATTTCTGAAAACAAAAGGAAACATGTTATTATCATCCAGTTTGTCATCTGAAAGGATTTCAGGACACAATACTTTCTGACTAGGACACATTTATATGATAGGGCTTTAAGTAGAACCATGCTAAAGGCAGATGTAGGGCCTCCCCTGGTGGCACAGGCGGTTGAGCACTGAGCTGTGAAGCTGTCCACAGCCTCTGAAAGCGCGGGTTTGATCCCGGCAGGCCTGCGAGGGTCCCACATGGCACGGCAGACCTCTCCTGTCTCGCCCACTGCGCCCCTCAGCAGAGTATTTCGTCAGTATGTCTGTTCTCTTCTCCGCTCTGTCTCTGGTGAATCCTCTCCGCCCTCCCCCCCATGCCTCTGGCCTGTACCCCAGTTCTTGTATAAAAATAAATAAATCTTAAAAAAAAAAACTTAAAAAAATGAAAAAATAAAGGCAGATACATGTTCAAAGATGAATGAAATAATAAATGATGTAAAGGTGAATAATCGATTGATTTTTCTAGTTGGTGTTTACAAATCTATAGTAAAAGTGTTTTTGCAATCATAAAACAAAGCAGATGGCCACTGTCTGGTCAATAAGAAAGACAAAAGTTTTCATTTTGAAGATGCAAGTGCAAAAACAGCCCTAAGATATAAACTAGAGTGCATCCAAGATCTATTTGAATCTGGAGCCAGTATTCTTAAAATAAATAGTTCTAGGTTTATGACAGTCAAACATCTATTGTCATCAAGGAACATTACACATATTTGAATTTCTAGTAAAGTTGTTTCTAATTCTTGAACTTAAAATGTTTTTAAAAATTGGAAAGGTTTATTGAACTTTGATAACAAATGATGACTTTTTTCTAGTACACTGAGGATTCAGATGAAGAAATTAGATTAGTTCCAGTAAAGGCTTTGAAATCATACATAATATGGCCCACTCTGTCCCAAAGTATTTGAAGACTTAGAAGAAACGAATAATTTTTTAGAATCAATGTTGATTCAAAAGATTAGGAGGTTAAAATAAACTAATAACCATTAATGATATTTAGTGATTGAAAATCATAAGTACTCTCCCCACAGTTAACACCAGACTTATCAAGTCTGCATGGAATTCATTAATGCTTGTATTATAAAATCTTGTACCAAAAAAAAGAAAAATACCCAACACATCTTATACCTTTGGTATTAATTCTGTCTTGATCCTGGGCAAGAACTCTATAAATGGAAATTGTAAATTATTTTACTTATGAAAGTAGTTCTAAGTATAGATATCACAATTGAGCAATTAAAAACAAGTGAATAGGGTACATGTCAGGATTGCAATAATGGTTCAGAATCTGGAAATGTATTTCTATAATACATGTAATTGGCTGATTAGAGTAAAGAATCTACTTATAGTAGAATGGACAAGATCTGAGATATGAGTTGTGAAGGGAAACAAAACTGATATTATTTGCAGATGATATTGTGTACGACTCTTAAGAGAGGCAAAATTTTTAATAGCATTGCTGTTGATCCAAGAACAATATACAATTAGTAACATTACCACATACCAGTCAAAAAAACGGCAATAGATAAAACTGTTCCACCTCCCATACAAGCTGCAATAAATCTTGCAGAGGGGGAAACTAAGAAAATTACATATTGAAGGACTTTTTATAAGTGACACTAAATGGGGAGGGATTATTTGTGGGTAAAAAGATAGTGTTGCAATTTTGTCTATATATCTAAAAATTCAGTTCCAATCAAAATATCAAAATAATTTTTGTGGGTCTTACAAAATCATTTCAATTTCTTTATGGAACAGGTAAGAGTCAAGATTAGTCAAAAAAAAATGTTGAGAAATATAAACAGACTTGCTCAACTATAGAGATGAACTTGTAAAACTAATGATGGTTGGTGCAGGAGTAAAGAGTTTAATGTAAAAAAAGAAAGCGCCCGCACCTCAAAAAACAAACACATGTATAAAAAGTTGACATTCAGATAGCATAAATCAGAGGAAAGTAGAGACAATATATGAAAGTGAGCTATTTAAGCTTATGAAAAAGTGAGTATTCAAGAGCAAAATTTCAATTAAAATCCAAATGTGAAAAGTAAAACTAAGGAAATGTTTAGAAGAAAATGTAGGCAATACTTTTCAGGAATTTGCAACAGGAAACAGTTTCTTACAGAAGACAGAAAAAGCACATAAAAGGTTGACAGATTTGCTATTAAAATTCCCAACAAATAGTACCATAAACAAAGCTAACAGGATAGTTACAATACACAGAACTAGCAAATTACATAAATAACTCCTACAAACCATGAAAAAGGCAAGCAACATAATGAACTGAGAAAGACATTTTTAGAAGAGAAAACCTAGGGGAACAACAAGCATACGAATCCATAGTAATCAGAATACCTAAATTGAAGTCACAAATGAGCTACAGCTTTATCCTCATCAGACTGGAAAAATGTGGAGCATCCTACAGAAGAGCTCATAAGAGTATAAACTGGTAGAACCTCTTTAAAGTACATTTGGCAGTGCAGAAAAGCCAGCAAATTCACATCAAGGTATTGTGGAATAAAATTATAAACCCCAATTAGTATGATTCTGGTTTGTCTAAAATTGTAGCTTGAAAGATTACAAGTCAGAATAGGATGAAAGCTTCTATGACTGTCAGAATACATTGGGGAATACAAATATGTTTAGGAAGATTTCTGTAAAGGTTACAGACTACTCAACACAGCAATTACCATAAAATTTAGGTTACATTTGCTTACTCAGAAGGACAAAGACTCATCCTATAACATTCTTAGATTTCTATTTAATATCATCTTCCCATGATTACTACTTACAAAGTGAGGTTATAGAAAAGTAATTTAAACATATTTGCATAGAATTTTATTTTTATGCAAAAATTTTGCATAAAATTTAGTTCATAGTAAGATGAATTCGTTCACAACTTCACAAATTTGCTCACAAACCTACTAACCATGACCTCATTGTTTTCATAATTAAGTCAGCATAAAAATATTGACAACCCTCTTACTTAATAAAAGTATTTGAATGCAGGCCTCCCCAGTGGCACAGCAGTTGAGCACTGAGTTGCGAAGCTGCCCGAAGCTTCTGTAGCAGGGGTTGATCCCCGGCCACTAGGCAAGGGTCCCACATGGCGCGCCGACCTCTCCTGCTGCCCACTGCTCCCCTCAGCAGTGTACTTCGGTCCTTCTGCCTGCTCTGCTCCCTGCTCTGGCTCTGGTGAATTCTCTCACCCTCCCGCGCTTCTGACTGTACCCAGAGCTTGTATAAATAAATAAATAAATCTTTTTAAAAAAGCCAATTATTAAAAAAAAAAGTACTTGAATGCCTCTTTGCAGAAATTATTTTTGCAAAAAAATATTTTAAAAAACACAACATGAATTATTTTCTTCTACGCTAGCTTGCAGAAATACAAGTACATGTGCAGAAACATTCAAAAATGTTCTTTATAGTAATATTGGAAATATCAAGATTGGCAATAACCTAATTGATACGGATAAGAGGAAGGAAAAATTATGTTTTTGCACAATTTGATGGAATCTAGCCATTCAATTAGGGCTACATGACAATATTAATAAATCCAAAATAATTTTGAGCAAAATAAACTTTGTTAGTCTTTAAAAACAAAGTTCTTCAAAATGATCCTTTGTATTATTTATAGATAGGTAAATGTAAAATAGTAGTATAAAAGCATGCATGTGAGTAACAAATATCCACCATAGTCATTTTTTGCTTAGAGGGCAGGGAGATATAGGCTTCAAATGAATTTAGGTGGATGGAGAGGTGAGTGTATATATAATTCAAGCTATTCAAATTTGGGAAATATTAAAATTTATTAAGGCTATAGGTACAATGTATATTTTATTTTTTTCTGACCTCAACTCATTCTGTAATGTCAGAATCACACTAATATTATATAACCAAAGATACAACATAGGAAAACTGCACAAAATTATGAAAAAAGATGCAAAAATAAAATCCAACAATGTTTTTAAAAGAATTATATACCATGAAAAAGTGGGATTTCAGTTATGCAAGACTGGTTAAATATTCAAAACCAATTAATGTAATCCATCATATCAACAGACTACAGAGGGAAAAACTGCATGAAGCTTACCAATATATACAGAAAGTATTTGACCAAGTCCATCACCCATTCATGATTACAACTCTCAGCAAACTAAGAAAAGAAAGGAACTTTCTCAACTGAGAAAGAACATCACAAATCCTACAACCAATATTATTCCATGATGAGAAACAATGTTTTCCATCAAGATCAGGAATGAGGTAAGGATGTACCCTCTCACCACTACTTTTCAAAACTACGGAAATTCTAACAACAGGAAATAAAAGATATATAGATTGGGAAGCAACAAATAAACTCTATTTACAGATGACATGATTACCTATGCAGAAAATGACAAGGAACCCCCAAAAGCTAGAACTAATAAGGATTTACAGCAAGGTTGCAGTCTGCAAATTTAATGAATAAAAGCCAATCATTTTCTTATACATCAACAATAAACAACTGGAATTTCAACTTAAAAACCACTTACTTTAGCACCACAAAAAAGGTCTGAATCTGTATAAGATCTATATGAAGAAAACTGTAAAACTGGTGAAAGAAATTTAAAAGTTTAAGTGAAGAAGACTCAATTTTGTAAAGATACCATTTCTTCCAATTTGATTTATAGATTCGATGCAATCCAAATCAAAATTCCAGGAAGTTATTTTGTAAGTATTGACAAATTGACTCTAAAGTTTAATTCTAAAGGCAAAAGACCTAAAACACAATACTGAAGGAGTAGAACTTAATTGGAAGAGTGACACTACCCAACTTGAAGATTTTCTACAAGATAAAGCTACAGTAACCAAACCATGTGCCAAAAGAATAGACAATAGGTCAATGGATCAGGATACAGAGATGAGAAATAAACCTGTACAAATTTAGCCAGCTGATCTTTCATTTAAAAGCAAAGTCAATTCAATTGAGAAAAGATAAACTTTTCACCAATGATGCTGGAATAACTAGGCTTCCAAAAGCAAAAAAAAAAAAAAAAAAAAAATGAATCTACCAATAGATACAGAACTTATATCTTCCATGAAATTTAACTCAAAATGATTCATAGACTTACATGAAAAACACAAACCTATAAAAGAAGTTTTAACAGGAGGAAAAATCTATGTGACCACACATTTGATGATGATTTATATGCAATGCTAAAGGCATGAGCCACAAAAGAAAAAATAAATTGAACTTCATTAAAATTGAAAACTTCTGCTCTCTAAAAGCCACTGTTAGAATGAAAAGCCAAGCCACAGACTGGGAGAAAATATTTGCAAAAGGAAGAAACAGCATTGTTACCATGGTTAACTCTAATCGCAATCAGTAAAATCAAAATATTGACAATGTCTAAAATCCAAAACACTGATAACCCCAAATCCTAACAAGGATTTGGAACAACAGAAACTCTCATTTATTGCTAGTGGGGATGCAAATTGATTCAACCACGTTGAAAGACTGTTTGACAGTTTCTTACAAAACTGGCATATTCATACTAAATAATCCAGCAATTGCACTTCTTGGAATTTACCCAAACAATTGAAAACTTACATCCAACAAAAACCTACACATGAATGTTTGTAATATTTTTTTTTTCACAATTGCTGAAAATTGGAAGAAACCACATGTCCTTTAATAAGTGAAAATTTTTGGCATGGTTGAATGTTTTCAAGCCATGTTCAGCTACATTGATGCTGTTACAGGGTAGATTTAGAGTGTTTTCGTTTTTCTCAAATGAGTACAGGAAGTTAAGAGGTGACAAAGCAATTGAAATGTATAAGGAAGTGAGTGGATTATTTATATTGAAAAAGGTAGTTGGAGTAAGAGAAAATATAAATATACCAGAGGTTTTTCAAAGACTAAGAAGTATGCTTTAAATTGAGATTTGAAGGAAGATTGTTATTGGTGTTGATAAAATTCAGGTAATGAAAAAGATGTGAGTAGCTGAGATGAGGTAGAGGATAAGATCATTGAAGTGATTAAGAAACAAAGAAGTCAAGAATTGAAGGATCATCCATATAAATGTTGAAATCAAGATAGAAATAGAAGTGATAAGCCAGAAATTAAAATGTTCAAGGAATTGGCAGGGGTTGGGGTATAGCAGGGAGAGTTAAAGGAGATGTATGGTCAGTAAATGACTCCAACAGGGAGAAGCGAGTGATATAATCTGATGACATGAGTGTCAAAAGAGTCAACACGAATGGTGTAAAGGTGAAAATGTGGATCAAGAAGAATACCTAATTAGACTCTAGGTCCACTGGTTCAAGGGAAAGAAAATAACCATTACTTAAAAAGACTGCAGCTCAATAGTCTAGCAGTGTCCTCAGGAACATGCCAGATTTCAGTCAAAGCAAATAGACCAAAAGAACACAATCCTACCTTAGCACACTGAGTATGGTAATCTAACATCAAAATTTCTTCCCTTATACTTTATAGAAATGTTCAGCATACAATGTTAATGGCGAAGGGCCTGGTGCCAGTCTGATTCCCTTTCTTTTGTAGATAATACATTTTTTGTTCCCTCAATGTAAGTAAATCTAAGCTCCAATAAAATTTTAAATACTGACATATTATTTTAATTTATTTCAAGTGTGAATCTTTTATGTTTCCTTTGCATTCTATGGACCTCTTAAAATAGAAGACTTGGGTTTCTTTCAACTCTGGGAAATTTTCTTCTAACATTTCTTTCTAAATTTTTCCTATCTTTTCTCTCTTCTCTCCTTTTGGAACTCTACTGGTTTTCTATAGTTCTCCATTTCTCAATTTTATTTTCATATTTTCCTTCATTAAATTTATTTTCATATTTTCCTTCATTGAATTTTAGGGAGGATCCTCCCTGAGGATCATGTCTCAACTTGATATCCATACTCACTAATTTGATCTTCATTGTGGAAAGTCTATTTTTATAGTCCATTCACCTTTTGTTTACAATCATGTTTTTAACATCTAAGAACTCTAAATTAGCCTCCCCCTTTTTAAATGAATACTTAATAGTAATGATAGGTCACTGTTCAACATTCCTTCATACATGATTTAAATCAGTCATGTAATTCTACTCCACTTTTTGGTAACTAGATTGTCAATACAGATGTAGCTCAATTCTGAGTAATGAGATATACTTCTTAAGAGTTTTACAAGTATAACAAGTCTACTTGTTATAGAGTTTTGCTTGAATGATGCTTGAAACTGCCACAACAATTTTACTACTATGATGAAGATAAACATACAGAGGACAGAACCAAAAGAACTATAAAGTATACCTCAAGTCCTGAAGTATGTTTGAAGTCTAACCTTTTCATATTTATGGAAGAAAATAAATTTGCCTTTGAACTGGACTTTCTGATATTTGCAGCTAAAACATGCTGACCTGGTACAGAAAGTGGTTAATGGAAATGGGTTGTTTAAAGTAGCATATTCTACAACAGGGATTTGGCAAAGAGGTAGAGAATTGAGCAACGTGAGTCCCACTATTCCAGGTTTGAATGATAAAATTTTTACCTTTATACAGTGGAAAATTGTGTTATGTAAATAAGTATAAAGGAAAACAGTAGGAAAAATTTGTTGAGTTATGTTGGCTATTTCGTAAAACCTACAAGAAAGTGATGTATCCAGTTGAAGGTAGTTCTTTCTAGCAGTGCCTGCAATCCAAGTCAAGACCTTGAGGTTTGAACTAAATTCCCTGTCCTAGGAATTAGAAGGCATAGTAGGAGATAAGATTAAAAGAAAAAAAAAGATAAGCTTTATTATTCTTTTCTTCAAACTATAGGATTATGAGTAATTTCATCCTACTCAAAGCTGTTATTTTATATTGCCTGAATGTCAGATGTCTTTAAATTGAAGGAGAGAGAGATTAACAGGTCACAAAAATGAAGCACAATTGAAGGATGTTTTACTGTGCTATCACATTGTGTCACCAGAAATATTATACCAACAAAGACAAAAGTGATTCAATTAGTATCCTGCTAATGATTAAAATAGTTGCAATTATAACCAGAATTTTGTTAACTATTTATTTCCATAGTTTTCATAATAATTAAAGATCAAGTACCAACCAAATCCCCCTTCTCTTTTCTGGAACCACCCCCCATCATTATAAGTAGAGTCTCTGCAAAAAAAAAAAGTTTTTTTGCTACACCAAATATACTGACATAAGAAGGATCTACATTTAGTGACCTTAAGCTTAAAATTTCTCTGAAGTTTTTCACTAGGTAGTTTCCACCTGTGTTTTTAGTTGATTAGTTTTTTTTTTAAATTTCTCTTTCACTTGCCTTCTATCTTCCATGAATTTCTAAAAATTTTTAGGACACAGAGGCCTGTGTTCCAATACTGTTTTTGAACTGTCCTAAATACCTACATTTTGGGGGAAAAAGTCAAAAGTAGTGCTCAGTACACTCCCTGCACTAATTTCTTAAAGGAATTTTTCATGATGGAATTAACCCAATGGGTCTGTATATCTGGAGCCAGTCTGACTGCTTCAGACCCCTCCTATATTCATACACTAAAGCCTAACACACACTGTAAACATATTTGGAGTAAGGAAATAATGAAGGTTAAATGAGCACAGAAGTGGGGCTCTAATCAAAAAGATGTGTCATTTTAAGAAAATACACCAAATCATGCACTTCCCCACCACATCCCCCTCTCTGTCCACATGTTCAAAGGAAAGGCCATGTGGGAAGCTGCAAGCAGACAGTCATCTGAACCAGGAGAAAGCTCTCACCAGAAATCAAACCCCTCTGTATCTTGATCTGTGATTTCCAGCTTCTAGAACTGTGAGAAATAAAATTCTGTTGTTTAAGTCACCCAGTTTGTAGTATTTTATTATAACAATGTTCAAATTTCCACCTTGCCTATAACCATGTGACCACCAGCAATTGACTACATGCCTGAGACAGCTATCTCTACCACTATCCTCTTCTGTAAAACGTGGTTATGAATAGTACTACCTCATAAAGTTATGAGGATTAAATAAGTTAATATTTATAAAATAGTGTCTAACCCATTGTAAATGCCAAAGTATTGGTTAAAACATATAACTATCGCAAATGTAATTTCATGTGTTTCCTACAGTATCCTTTGTTAAAAAGCTGAAAATATAACAGTAAATTGTTCTACAAACTATCAAGGTCTTGGTAGAAGCACTCAAATGTACTGATGATCTCCCTTGATCTGAAGATACTACTTAGAATAACTAAGGATATATAACATTGTTCCTAAATTTGAAGAACTTATTAGTGTTTTAGTGTTTAGCCAAAGTCATAACAATCATATAATTTTTTCCTATAAGCTTTCACATTTACCTTTCACATTTAGATTGAGATTTAAAAAATTTTTTGAATGTGATGCAAGGCTCAAACTTCTCTTTTCCCCCCAAATGGTTAACAATTTATTCTAGCAACATTTATTTACAAGACTATTTTATCTCCACTAAATTGCATGTCAAGGTTTATGTGAGGGTCTATTTCTGCATATGTATTTTATCCTATTGACCTATGTCTATCTTTGTGCTAATACCACAATATCTTAAATGTTTCTGCATCAAATTTACTGTACATAAAGTCTTGGAGTCTAGTAGATTAAGTTCTTCAGCTTTGTTCTTCAAGGGTGCCTTGATTGTACAAGTTCCTTTGCTTCTGTACATAAATTTTAATATCAACATGTCAAATTATATGCATGCATACACACAAACTTGCTGGGTTTCTGACTGATCACAGTAAATCTACAGATAGTCCAGTGTGAGTAGAATTGACATGATAATACTGAAATTTCCAATCTGTGAACTCTGGTGTTTTAGGACTTTAACTTGTCAACAATGCTTTGTTGTTATTAGAAGTACATCTTTTGTAAGACTTACTCCTATTTTATTTTTATGCTAATGTAATTTACACTTAGTGAATTCTATTTTCCAACTGTGCTAGTAATATATAATTGATTTTTGTATTAATACTTTGTTTTCTTGCTGAATTAATTTGTAGGTTTTCTATATGCACAATCATGCCATCTATTAATATAGACAGATTTCTTTCTAATATTTCCAGATTTTACCCCTGTCTTTTGGCTCAGACCTCTGGCAAAATGTTGATGAGAAGCAGTGATATTAAATATACTTGACTTGATCAATCTCAGGAAGAAATTTTCCAGTCCTTCCTTCCCATTAGATAATGTTAGCTGTAGGTTTTAAATAAACTTTTATCAAATGAAGAATTTCCCTTCTATTTCTAGTCTACTGAACTTTTTAAAAATCATAAATGGATGCGTAATATGCTTTCTGCATTTATTGAGACTTTTTTCCTCTCCATTATTTTGTGAATATGGTATATTGATTCCTGAATATTAACCCAAACTTGCAGTCCTGGAATGAACCCCACTCGGTCATGATGTATATCATCCTTTTTAAAAAAAAGCTCTGGAATTTCATACACACACACATACACACGTTTTAAAGATTTTATTTTTGCGTAGAAGAACTGAGGTGTAGGCCAGAGGTTCGGAGAGTGAGAGAATTCACCAGAGACAGAGTGGGGAGCAGAACAGGTGGATTTGCTGAAATACATTGCTAAGGGGAGCAAAAGGGAGATAGGAGGGGTTTGCTGCGCCAGATGTCCATGGTGGTGATAGTGCTGATGAGACTTAACCCCTAGGGCACTAGGACTTCAATGTGAGATATTTGCTAATAATTTTCTCACAAAGTTCATGCCAGATTTTTGTATTAAGGTTATGTTGAACTCATGAAATGAAGTGGTACGTGATTGTTTTTTCTCTAATTCCTAACAGTTTGTGTAAGGCCTTAAGGTTTTCAGGATTGCATTAGAGAAGTATTCTGAGCCTGCAGTTAATTTGTGTGGAAAGAAATCTAATTTAGATCCAATCCTTTCAGGCTTTTAGATTACTTCTTCTGCCAATCTTAAATTATATTTGTCTATTTCATCTAACTTAGTTATAGTCTGTTTCCTTTAATATGATAGGCAAAACTAATCAAAGGTGATAGAAGTTAGGGTAGTGGTTCCTTTTAAGAGTAGTGATTGGGAAGGAGCTTCTGGATAGATGTTCTCTATCTTGACCTGGTTAGTGGTTACATAATATAAACATGTGATTTTGAGGTCCACTCTCAGCTGAAACTTTTGTGTTCAAGTGTGGCCTAAGAGAGTCTGAGTACTTAATGGAGACTTAAATTTTCAAAGTCAAAAAGACTTCTATTATTTCCTTTTAGCAAATATATGATTACCTTTTCCTATCTCTTCCAGAGGTGACACACAGAAATATAATTCCTGAATTTGAAAATCAACTCTAGTGCTTGAAAGGAAAAAAAAGATGAATTACATTTAGACAGCTCTTTTAATCACTTAAGTTAGATGTTTGAGATGAAGTACACAGAATAAAGTTAAACTTTTTATATTCTGTGGAAAGTATTAAGGGCAAGTATTATTGTTAATTGATTCTGATATCTTTCGATTTAAATTTTATTACAAGAATGTATTTTTAATTTAAAATATGTATCAATGAAGCAAAATTCTCAATTTACTTCTTTCACCCAGTCTCTCAATAATATCAGCAAATACTCATGAAGCATATGCTATATGCCAGTGTTAATCTTTAAATCTTAGGTATTGTGTCCATATCATTGATGTAAAAACTGAGAATCAGAGTTTCAATAATTTGTCAATGGTTATACAGTTTAATAAATGGTAAAGTCAGGATTTGTTTCTGTTATATAAGCCTACATTTTAAACCACTAGGCTCTATTATAACCTACAACCAGTTTGGATTTTTGAAATCTTTTCCTATGCACTATGTAAGACACATTTCTTTAATCAAATGGAGTCATACTATATGTTCATCCATATTTTACTCTTCTCCTATAAATATTTATGAGATTTACACTTAAAACAAATAAGTGTAAATAGAAATTTGTATTTAGAAATGATACATATATACCTACATGGGTTATTTCTAATAACAGAGTCCCAGAAGTAGAATTGCTAGGTTAATGGCATTTTTCCTTACTTAGTATTTTTAATTTTTGTTATTCAGACCCACTAAAATGTGTATTTTTCCCAATCTTTACCTCTTCTTGACTTTTTTTTTCCCTTGTGTATAACCAGTCATCCCAGAAATCTTCATATCTGGTATATAGCAAGTCCAGTGTTTTAAATTACCAAATTTTTAACTTATTAGATAAAGCCAATAGTTTCTTTTCTACTTGTATGGAAGAAAACTAAATGGACCAATTACACAACTCTAGAGCTAGGAATAACAAAAGTAACAAGAAAGGGATCAAAGTCAAAATGCTGAAATAAATGGTAAATGATAAATTATTATTACCTGATGGTGAAGGGATGGAGGTTGGATGGAGCAAACTCTAGATAGTCTAGGCAAGGAAAAGAGAACAGACACAAAAAGAATATGCAATAATAAATGCAATCTGTATTGAAAACATTGAAATATTAAGTGTAACTATATGCTAACAACCATTTTAAATATGATTGATTATATGATGGATTTCCATGTAAAGGAAAATTATCAAGATCTACTCAAGAAACAGAACCCTGAACATAGCAAGAACATAAGTGGAAATATAAAAATTGTGAAAGAATTGTCTTCAAGAAAGGAGCCAGGTATATCGCTTATAATAAACAGCATCAACTTCAATAAATAGATAATTCTCAGGAAATATAAACTATTCTAAATCAAACAAAATATTAGATAGTTTTCCTGGTTATTCTGCAAAAATCAAAACCTGACTTATCTCTGTGAATAAACAAAGACAAATTTCTAAATATATGTTTAGTCAATAGAATACAGCAGCATTTTAAATGTATGACTCAATATTAGACTCTACTAATAAAATTGGTATCTATTAAGAACAAATTGAAGGAGAAAATCCACATAAATATACTGGTAGACACTGAAAAAGTCATTTGATTTAAAAAACTAACATCTGAGTCTAATAGATGGAATTCAAGAATAAAGATTTTAACATTTATTATTCTAGTTTAAATTATGTTTAAGAGTGAAATACTGAAAATTAGACATTCATAAAATCAGAAACAAGAATGCCCATTATGACACTCAATCAGCTGAAAATAAGAAATAATAGAAGTTATATGGCCAATTAAAAAAAAAAAAACATGACAGCTTTTCTATATAAGCAATGACTAGTTTGAAATAGTACAATTACAATACTTAATAATACAAAGATTCCATTTCTAAAAGCAACAAAAATAACTTTCTGGAAACTTTAAAAACATCTTAATATATAAAAAATTTTGGGAACTTTTAATGAGGAACATGCAAAAAAAAATTATATTATGCTTTCAATGGAAAGAACCCCTTAGTAAATTTAAACACGTATTATTGTTTCCACGTGGGGAAGGTAATCAACATGATTACGATACATGGAAAAATAAAAAGGCAGAACAGAAAAAATTGATAATGGGAAAATTAAGTTTCACCATACAAAACATATTGTCTTCTGTGTGCTATACATTTGTCCTAGGAATTGAAAATACAGTGTTAAAAGGACTACCATGACAGAAGTGTAGCTTTTCAGGACTATATAAAGTATAATACTTGTCACCACAAGAAAAACATAAAAAGTGTAACATGGGCCTCCATAGTGGCGCAGTGGTTGAGCGCTGGGTTGCGAAGCTGCCCGCAGCCTCTGCAGCGCCGGTTCAATCCCCGGTGCTCCCTGGCCACTGGAGGAGGGTCCCACATGGCGCGCAGACCTCTCCTGCCGCCCGCTGCTCCCCTCAGCAGTGTGCTTCTGTCCTTCTGCCTGCTCTGCTCCCCGCTCTGGCTCTGGTGAATTCTCTCACCCTCCCGCGCTTCTGACTATACCCAGTGCTTGTATAAATAAATAAAAATGAATCTTCAAAAAAAAAAAAAAACTTGTTATAAAAAAAAGTGTGTAACATAACTAAAAGTGCAGAAATAGAGTCATAAGGCATAAATTCTTATTTTAAAACCAAAGATAAACCAAATCTGTTCGCAAGTGACCAAGGGATACCAGGGACCCCCAAACTTGCACACTAAAGACATCTGGCCATCCATGCACATGAAGGCAAAGCAGACTCTTAGTGTGAAAGATTTCTACTAATAATAGTTTACCAATAAAACACAAAATTACCCATCCCCTCATGGGCAAATGCCTAGCCAAACAGGGTCACCAGAAGTGGGCAGCTGAGGTTGCAGATCCTGGTTAGCTAAAAGAAGAAAAAAGTTTTACTTGAGTTAAAAAAAAAAAGTATCAGTTCAAACAAACATTAAAATTGGGTACATCGCCATTAGTCCATTCAGTACTTGAAATGAATTGCAGACATACACACAAAGTCTCTATAAGGTCAAAGCCACTTACTCTAAGTATCAGGAAATGAGATACACTACAGAAACAAAAACTATATTCGCGCTTATGGGAATCAGTGCCATGAGGAAGGTTCCTCATTGGGCTAACCAGCAACTTTTTCCTAGTGTTGGGGGATCAAATCTGTTAGTATACCTCCAAAATCACATGCTCTGAAAGGATCAGCCATCAGTGCACACGAAGTCAAAGCATACTGTTTAACCAGTGCTTTTAGCATATTTAGTATAGCCACTGAGAAAATAATTCAAAATTGTATCCTTATCTCACAACATGTAACAAAAGTAATGCTAGAATGAGTTAGAATTAAGTGTAAAAGTAGAAAGCCAGATAAGTAAAATAACATTTGCACAAAAAGTCAGCAGCTTTTCAAAGGAGAAACCATGAAGACTTGACTACATAAAATTAAAATGTCCCATATCAAAACACACCATATAGTGGTTTTAAAATTAAGGTTTTCAAAGGGCTACCTTCCTCACACAAAGAGCTATTCAAAAAGAACAGATAAACACCCAATAAACAGGTACAGTTAATAAATGATATCTGGCTAACATGGATTAATGAATTAATGAACTAGCAAAGAAACAGGAGTTAACTCAAGATGATCTGACACCTGTCAAATTGGTAAAGATTTGAAATTTACATATCCAACATACTTCAATGTACAGGGAGAGTAACACAAATGTGAAAATGGCAAACATTTGCTAAGGGAAATTTGGAAATAGTAGATGTTTAGAAGTGTAGGCTTTAAACCAGCAATTCCGAGAAAATTTGTATTTGTATGTACATATGTATTTAGGTGGGTTTTCCTCGCACTGTTATTTATAACAAATGTTAGAAATATTGTGTCCAGCAATAAGGGAGTGTTAAATTTGCTATTAGGGAATAATTTACAACCACTAAAAAGAGAACAGAATTATTGATATAGGATGTTTACAATATATTATTAAATGGAAAAAAAAATCTCATTACAAAGCTGTGGGCAGCATAGTTCTACTGTTCTTAGGAAAAATTTTAGATTATGCATTTCTAATAACATCTAGCAGAGAAACAATAGTGGTTATCTCTGGATGTGTTCCTACATTTCCTATTATGTACAAATATAAAAAAAAATTAAGGGTTCTAGATTTTAAGCACTATCAGTAAAACATGGTAGAAAGTGGTCGTCTTTATCAGGTGAGATTATTTCCAAGAGTCTGTTTTGAATCTAAGCAAGAAAACAAGGCTAAAAATTGCCTGGAATGCTTACACCAGTTTATTTACAGTCTATCAAATACAGCCTTTTTTTTTTTTTAACAAATGGCCTAAAAACATTGTACAGTTACAAGACTTACTAAAAGTTCTTGCAAAAAAGCATAATACCTTTACAACAAGTTAACTTAAATGTGAAAAAATATATATATAAAGGCTGTTTCACTGGTCTCAATTTGCATGCAGTTAGAACTACAAAATTCCTTTTAAGTGGGACATTTGTTATGGTGAAAGGAGTAAGACCCACAAAACGTGTTAGACCACATTATTCAAAGGGCAAGTTATTTCCATTATGATCAAAATTTTGTTGTCCCTATCTTCTACTGGATCCTTTGATAGCTTACTAGTTATTAATAGCTTTTAAACAATTAAACTGGAAACAGTTTAATAAATTATATGGGGAGGCCCTTGGCAAATGACAAGCCCCTTATAAAACCACCTAAATTTATAAAATCCTGAAAGGATTTTACAGCAATTTCTACAGGCCTGCTGACACTTTCTTCTGAAAATTAACACATTTTAATGAGTCAGGTTTATTATCTAACAGTTATATAGCTATTTTATTTTTAAAAAGAGGAACCCTTTTAAACACTATCCATATTTAAAACAGCTTCTAATTCAATACATTTTTAAAAAATTTCTTTTTTTCTGAATTGCTTTTTCTGTTGACTTTTAAAAGCCAACTGTGTTAAATTAGTTGTTCAATTTTCTAAATCTATTTCAATTTGCTGTAACATTGGTAAGCATTTTAACAATTTTCTCTTCTGAAAAAGTGAAGTATTTGTTGCACAATTTAGATATGACTGGAAGAACATGCACTGGCAATCCATCTAAGTCTCACTTTGCTTGGCTGTAAACTGAGATGGAACAGATGATTTGATTGCTGGGACATCCTATTCAGGCCTTTAAAATAATTTTTACAAGACTTTAAGGTGAAAATCATTAAATTTTGTTATGCTCATAGCAAATACAGTTTAATTCAGAAATACCAACAGGATTGAGAAGCATTTAACCTATTACATCTTTCTCAAGAAATCTTGACAGAGCCTGCAAATTGGACTACTGTACACTATCCAGAAGCTAGTGAATATTCATTTTCAATATTGAGTTTCCAGTTCTATTTCTTTCCAGAATTTGATTTCTCCAAATTGCCTTTAAAATTTTACAAAGACACTCAGTTTCACTTCTTATTAAGTGTAACTTAGATACATACAGGTGAGAGTAGAAATACCGCTAGCCTCTCCAGACTTTTTAAAATCAACTTACTCATTTTCAGCCCACCAGAAACATGATTTAATGCCTTTCATACTGAAATATCCCAAGTACTAGAATAGCAACTAGCACTAGGTATTACTGAACATATATTTACTGACAGAATGAAGCTCTGAATCACAGCTAAGACATCTTAATTTATACTTCATAGATTTTTAATCAATAAACCCTTTAAAATGAACATTTTAAAATTTCATGGTTGTCGGCAACTCTCCAACATATAATTAAGACTTGGGAAACATACTGAGTTGCATGCAGAAAAACTTGCTGTGTCAGAAAATATGTAAGGAAATTTTCACATAGGAGATATTTTCTTCTTTCAGTAGCTCAACCTTTTCTGAAGTCTTATTTGCAATCTGATTTACCCATCTCTTCCCCAAAATCTTAAGCAATACTTTATGTTCTTCAAGTTTCACTCAAGAATACTCAGTGATTATTGTAATTTTCCAACCTTGCTCTTTGTATTAACCAAATTCACTAAATTATTAAATGGTATTGAAGAATGTATTAATATTTTTACTCCTGTATTTTTAAGACTTTCTTTTATATAATCATATCGCTGAATTTGGAGAGTTTCTTTTGCCACATCTTAGGTTTCTTTTGTGGTTTGACAGGCAACATTTTTTCCAAGCAGTGCATAAAACATCAGCATATCTCACACATAATTAGCTGTTTTAGGATACTAGAGGTTGTGGTTCAAATTTTCGATTTCAAACAATTATTCTGTATTCCCAGCCACTCTCCCAACATAAGTATGTAGCTTAAATGTTTAATTAGAAAAACTAACCAAACACAGTTCAATTTTATATAAAATATTTAATTTTTAAAACACAGGCTATTCATGTCACATAAATATTTTCAATTTTAGGTTAGCTGCTTATGGTCAGCAGAGTTATCAAGTGTGACTATTAAGAATAACTTAGATACTGTCACTTATAGGAAAGTCTAAAGCTCTAAGACTCACCATATTAAAATTTTTCAGATACGTGAATACTGTAACTATTTTGCTAAATTTCAAAATATTTCTCCACTTCTTGCAATGTAATTTTATAAGTTGTTAGTACTCAATATTCAAATAAAAGCAAAATAATTTTTCTTCCATTCATTTTTCTCTCAAACAAAAAATGCCATCAAAAAATAAAATGTTCAACTGACATCAACTATTTTATAGCAGTGAAATGGTAAACTATCCACTTTAAAATATTTTTCCTGTCATCAAGCTATAATGCTTTCCATATGCGGTTTTGAAATGAAAGTTCAAGTCAGATAGAGGGCACAGGGTTAAAAGACTGACTTCAGAACTGGAACAATTTCCAGTCTGTAATAGTTGTTCTAAATTTAAGATTCCAATCAAAAATTAAATTACCAGAAGAACAGTTAAACAAAATGGTTAATTGGCACCTTTGGTTCCTTTCTAGAATTATTACAACTGTATGTGTGTGTACAAAAGTTAGACTTGACAGCATTACAATTTAAATAACGGTTAGTCCATCATCTTTGCTGCTTTTAATAAAAAAATTAAAATAAAGTTCTTCAAAGTCTGGTAGAAGTCATAATAAACTTCACAGGTGAGAGGAGGGACGATAACAGATTTCTCTCACTACTTCTTTTTTGCTTCCATAAATTTGGTCTAGACAAGGTTTCTAGTTAACAAGTAAACAGTTGATTTTGTTCTTAAAATGGCAACTGCATAACTTAAAATATGGTGCTTGTCACCCCTCCCTCCATGAACTTTATTAAAGTTATGTGAATTCTGTTATTAACTCCTGCCTCTGTCCTACTGCCCTCCAATTACCCAAGGCAAAAGGAAACAGGGACAATAAGGTAGCCGGAAAGAACAGTATTCTAAAATTCTCATTTAGCTATTACTTTCAACCATTTAAAATGTCAAAACTTTTTAGAACTTCTCGGAAGTAACAAAAGGTACTGATTGCAGTTTTACTCCCCTTCTTTGCTCTCACTCCCCTATCAAGTGAAGGTGATAGTAGAAGCTAACACGGCCCAAAGACAGGCAGGAGAGGAGCAAGTGTGATAGGCAGAGGGAATGGATCTGACAGGAACTGAACTGGCAGTCCCTAAACACTTGAGAGCTTCCTGTCTCTTCAATACAATACATTGATTCCCTTTAGAAGACAAATAGGTGTAAAGGTTAACTACTTTTTCAGACCTTAAGCTTACCTGTTAAGGCACTTACTTACAACCCTCCCCAACCCACCCATATTTTTTTTCATATAAAACCCATATTTCGTTTGAATGCGCTTTGCTAGGCTATGATAATCTGCAAAATAAAACAAAAATAACGTTGACCATTTTTTTTTATAAAACTGTTGCATCAAGAGAAAGGTTGTGTTTTATTTTCTGAAATGAGCACAAAGTACACCTTTCACAATAACACTGAAAGCAGGTGCAAAGACTGACAGTGACCTTTGACTAAAGGTAGCTTTGTAAAAAGAAAAATACCAAATAAATCAGTGCCCTTTCTGATTGTTGTAAAACTGGAAGGGTGAGGGAGGGGTTGGTTGGCTGTTACATAAAAGTTGGTCCAAACTTACAAAAAAAGCACAAATGTGCATAGTTCAGAAGATCTGCAAGAGGGCCATAAGACTTATGTCCCTAAGATTAGCATCCACTTAAAACTGCGAGAATACAAAATAAAATTGTTAACTAGAATTTGTGAAGATGTACAATCAATAGATCTAGTTTTTAGAACAGCATGAATTTAAGCAAAGGTTTTTTTTTTTGTCTTTTTTTTAAACTATTGTATGCAAGACCCTTTTCCACATAAAAATAAAGCTGTTGTTGAATTAATATTATTCAAGTCTCTTGGATTGCTGCTTTAAACTGCAGCTAGAAAAGTCTTTCCAGATAAAAATGATGTGCCTGAGGAAAAACAGATACTCAATATGGTAACCCTCTGCCTCGACCTCTGCCAGTTGATGTGCTAATGTGTCCCCTGTATCCTTGTGAATATCCAGGTCCTTGGGCAGGAGAAGTCCAGGTCTGTCCATGCATGAGGCCAGGGCCACCAGGGTTTTCCTGTAAGTTACCACCATAGTTATAGTTGTGCATCTTTGCTGGCAAAGGATGAGTACTCTCTGGCCCTGTGGAAGGGTCACTGCTATTTGCCAAGACTGCAATGGGGCCATGGCTATATTCAAACCTATGGTCCTTGTCTCCACTAAACAACATAGGACCAGTATTGAGGTAAATGTCTCCATATGCAGCTACTGAATTGGGAAATGACTCAGAAAAGGCAGAAGGCTGAGGTGGACCACCAGAATGAGATGAAGAAGTACTGTAGTTATCCAAAGGCTGAATATCTGAGTTTCCAATGAAGCTACGTCGTTCCAATGTTGCAGCAGAGCTACCTCCTAGACCATCATTGCTAACATAAGGAGCAGAAGAGAAAGAAGAAGATCCAAAATTGTCCTTATAGTCTGAAGTGGGTACATAAGTGTCTCCTGCTTGGTAATCAATACCGCCTTCTCTTTTGGGATCATCTTGGGGCTGATGCTGAGCAAGTAGTTGTAACAGGGCGGCTTTCACCCCAGCATGAGGGTCAGTTAATGAAGAACTAGTAGTGGGAACGTGCTGGTTTTCTGTCCGATAATCCAGATCTTCTTCAGTGACTGGTGGTGGTTCAGGTGGTTCAGGAGGTCGTTGATCAGGAGGCAGAATACGAGGCCGTTCTGGTTCTGGTGTGAGCTCCAATATCCTCATATCTGGGTGCTGGATGAGGTCTTCTTGCCCTAAGTAAAACAAAACAGAAGAAAAGTTAAAAGTTCCATGGAAAACTGAATGTTCAAAATAGCTGTTTCCTTGGGTGACCCTAAAGATCCCTAGCAGTTTCACCTCTGGTAAAAAAGAAATAAGAAAAAAATTTAAGTGAAAAAGGAAAAGGTAGCTAAATACTACTATTGACTGCTACCACTTAAGACTTAGTAACTGAAACATTTTATTGTATTTGATTTCACATTTATTTACTGCTTGAAGAATAAAACTACTATATTGAGTTTCTGCCTTGGTCACTCATCCTGCTATAGGTAGAACAAAAGATCATTTCTTAACTATGGATTTTACCTGACAAAATCTATGGCATTCAAAATGAGCTATTACACATGGATAAATTATTAAAGAATCAATTCAATTCATAGGAGTATAAAGACTGAGAGCCAGCCTATAATGAGTGATCTGATATTCAGGACATCTAACAATGTCATTGAACAATACACATTATAGATAATCATTATCAGCAAGAAAACTGTGAATGCAGTTAGTGATCTGCCATCTGCACACTCACCCGATACCGGAGTGCTCGGTTCTGGAGGTGGCCTGAGTTGTAATGATGCTTCATGTCCCGACCCATTTTCCCTCTCTTCCAGTAGCACATCTTTCTGCTTTGACTGTTGTGCCTTTATTAACTGAGTCAACAGAACTGCAAATGCACTCTGCACAGCCGCTTGGGCAGCATCAGTCTCCACCTTAGGCTGGACACTCTGAGAAGACTGAATTCCTCCCAATGGTTTCGAAGACTCCTGCTGTGGTGTTGATGGATCTGTCTGTTTTTCACCTGTTGCCAAAATTCCAGCAGGAAGGTTTATTTTATTTAGCTGCTGTTGAGTCTCAGAGTTTACCTTAATGTTCAACACTTGGACAAAATCAGCCATATTAACACTGGTTTTAGATTGTAGTAGGTTTAGTAGAATTGCCAATTCACTGTGGTTTAACTGTTGTCCAGGGCCTGTTTTTACTAAAGACAAAATTTGTGTTAATTAGAATTGCTGCAATTTCAGCACCCTCCTCCCACTCCTCCCCACCTCCCATAATGGCTCTGTACTGGGACATTTGTGGGACAGTGTTTAAGAAATATTGTGAAAAGTCTAGTTTAACATCAGTCTAGTTCTATTTCATGTACAATTTAAGATGGAACCATATCTTAATACAAAGTACATTAATACAAAAAAAACTTACAGTTAATCTTGAGTAAATTATTTTGGGGGACAAATACTTCAAAATGAAAATAAGACTACCACTAGTACCCCATACTACCTCTAGTACCAAGAAGTACACCTGCCAGTGGGAAATGCATGATGACACTTTCTAAGCATTTTATATCCTTTATTCCTTAGAAGAACCATCTGAGGCATAGTCTATTAATTTCTTTTCTTTTTTTTAACTAAATAACTTGCCCAAGGTCAGGGACTCTATAAATGGCAGAACTGAGATTTGAAGCTAATATTCTGATTCCAGAGTCTGAGTTTTTACTACTCACTGTTCTGCTTACCTAAAATAACATTAATTATCAAAGAATCTAATTATTCTTTGCAGTAAACTCAAACTTGCATATTGCAGACTCTTGATATATTTTATTCAAAGTGCTTTATAAGTCCCTTTCAGTAAGTTAGGAACTCCTACAAAAGCATGCTTCTTATTAACATGCATATAGGATAATATCAACTTATGACCAGTAAAACAGATTCAGTTGTTCTACTTTTCCCAATTTTCAGTTTAGACTTACAAGAGTTTGCACAAATTCTTGTGCAAGCTTATCTGAGTCATATATAAAAAGACTCAAAAGCACATAAGACTACATGTTAAGTAATAATACAGGTACTGATAAACAATTTCCATAACCACAGATGACAGATTAGTAGAAGAAAAACTCCAAGAAGCTCAAAAACTGATTTCTAATGCTTTTTATAGTTCCTCTATATACTTTGAGATACATTTTACTATTCTGCAGGCATTAAGAAGGAAATCAAGCTTGTTTGCTATACCCCAAGAGCCAGTTTTTCTCCTTTTCCCCTTCCTTTCTCTGTTATCAAAGGGAGTATCAATTGGAGTTCGGAGTACTCTTTTTTTTTTTTTTAATAGAGGCATGTTTTATTTATTTATTTATTTTATTTGTTTGTTTGTTTGTTTATACATGCACTGGGTACAGTCAGAAGCGTGGAAGGGTGAGAGAATTCACCAGAGCCAGAGCAGGGAGCAGAGCAGGCAGAAGGACCGAAGTACACTGCTGAGGGGAGTAGCGGGGCGGCAGGAGAGGTCTGCGCGCCACGTGGGATCCTCCTCTGGTGGCCGGGGAGCAGCCGGGGATTGAACCGGCGCCGCAGAGGCCGCGGGCAGCTTCGAAACCCAGCGCTCAACCGCTGCGCCACCGGGGAGGCCCTCGGAGTACTCTTTAACTATGATGTCTCCTCTACAGAAGGGACATTTTCTTATTTCAAGACACTTACTGGTGATGAAGAAAATAGAGCAAAGAGGATTCATTCCTATTTCAAAAAAACAAATTCTTTTTTTCGATTTTTTTTCCAAATCCTTTTTTTAAATAAGATTTATTTATACAAGCACTGGGTACAGTCAGAAGCACGGGAGGGTGAGAGAATTCACCAGAGCCAGAGCGGTGAACAGAACAGGCAGACTGACGAAATACACTGCTGAGGGGAGCAGCAGGCGGCAGGAGAGGTCTGCGCGCCATGTGGGACCCTCGCTGGCGGCCGGGGATCAAACTGGCGCTGCAGAGGCTGTGGGCAGCTTCGCAGCCCAGCACTCAACCGCTGCGCCACCGTGGAGGCCCAAAACAAATTCTTAACAGCAACAGTTAAAAAAAAAGGAAAACAAAAAATAAAATTAAACTCTCTACCATTAAAAGGGTTATTAAATGTTAGAACTATGAATAACAAAATGAACCCAAAAGGGTAATTACTATTTTTTTTAACCAGTAAAAACTATTGCACCAGTTGGCTAAAGGAATAAGGACATCAGTTCCGTGAAGAGTAGAATTACAGATCTGATCGTCTTACTAAGGAATATGACACAGTTGTTGCCTGTGACAACTGACCAGAATCCAAACTTTCTGTTACCGCCACTTCAACAACTTTTTCAGTACTAAATGGTATACAACATAAATACAAATTAAGAAACTTTCCTAGTGCTTCACTTTTGCCTTTTCTCAAATTTTACATTGTTTTTCATGTGCCAAATATTGAACTTGATATAACCTTCATTGTGTCAAACATTTTCATGTAAGGGGAATGTACTATCTCACACTCTGAAGAATACCTCTGAACAAGAAATAACACTTGCTTTTGGATTTTAAAGTAACAATGCAGCATCTTAATGTAGTCTGTCCAAGATCAAACATTAAACTGTTGAAAACATAGGGAAGCATTAATGGTAATATTTATCAAGCCTTCTTAGCTAATCTACTCTATTTATACTCAGTCACTAAAAGTGCAATCACATCCACAAATGTGTTTTAATCAAATACTGATCAGTTAATATATACCCATCACTCGAGTGCTAAGCTATTTTTTCATGTTTTGTAAACTACCACCTCCATACATACACCCATATTTATTTACTTCATATCTTACCCTTTGTCATCATAAAAAAGCTAAACTAAAAGTGAATAGTTTCTGGATTGTTGAGGCAAAATGAGGACGTGAATTCAATTTTTCAAAAGCTTTCAACTAAATAAAAGATTGAGTTTAACCACACTTCCGACAGCATTAGAGCTGGTTCATCATATCGAAGTTTACTCTTATAACAGAGTCTGAGGAAGAAATTAAAGTTTTCCCAAAATACTGTTCTTTATCACACTTCAAGTCATTTTTGGCACAGTATGAAATCTTAAACTTTGAGATTCTATAATACAATGGCAAGTATATTAAGAGTGATCTGAGGCCTTTACAAAAAGTATGAAATAATTCCAATTATGATTTTTGGCTGTCTTTTCTATTTTTCTTCTTACTCTATGAGAGTACAGACACTGGATGCCATCTCACTGAGGAAAGCCTCAGTAAAAGATCTACTGAGTCCTATACTAGGGAGTTAAAGGAAACTCAGCAACAGGACCAATCACTAATCAAATGTAATATTGTGCCCTTTTCCCAAGTTAATCTTAGCTTGAGACTGCTTAAAACTGTGCCAGTATCAGTGAAATGTCTGCTCTGGCACAAGCAAATAAAGAAGAGATAATCAAGCTCAGTAAATAAACCTTAGTGATCAACTTTTAGCCACAAGTTGTTTTAACACTAGAATACCAACACTAGTTACAAAATGTGAAGGAGATCAAGACATGGAAGCATTACTAACCAGGAGCTACATTCGAGTTGCCCTGAGATTTCAGTTGTGAAGATGGCAGCGCACCCTGAGGTGTGTTGGTTCTGCTGTCATCTAAGCCCAGAGACAAGTCCTTTCTGGGGGCTTTAATTGTGGAACCATCATCAGTCATGCCCATCTGCTTCTGTCTTCTTCGCTTTTTACTCCATAACTCATGACAATCTTGCCATAAAGGAAGGCTGGGGGGGAAAAGTATTAAACAGTTTGAATGGCATTTCTTAACCACAAAAAAGGCTAATAGATACTATATTCACCAAGCTGTCACCCATACGCCCCAGCAATTTGTTCTTGAATACTTAATACATAGGTTTTGTAAACTCCTCCAATAAAAAATCATCCTTGATGCCCACATTCTTGAGGGCTTCACCTTTTATAGATGAATTTTTTCCGTGTCATCTGAATAATCAAAGAATAATCATTAGAACTATGAAAAATATGTGTTTATAAAAGGTAGGTTACTATTAACCTTGGTGCCATTTTTTAAAGTCAGTTCTTATCACAGTACATCATACATTGAACAGGACATAAAAAAAAAGGCAAAAAAAAAAAAAAAAGAAAGCTATTTGCAGAAACTAGTCACAGAATTAAAATGTAGTAAAAGCTAGGATATAACACTTGTGAAAAGCTTCCTGGTAAAAGCCTTTTATTTCTGAATATCCTCTTGTTTCTAAAATCAAATGTGGTAGAATTAAACTAACGCTACAGAGGAGTTTCAAAAATAGGTAATCCAGGTTCATTACTCATTAACACAAAGTTCTGAAAATCTAGCAACTATCAAAATTACCCACCATTCTGAAACAATTCAACTTTAATTTCATGAAACTGACAATATTGCAGAGTAATTTTTGATTAAAGAAAGATATAACTATTATAAATGCTTTCTTTTTACCCTAACAAAAAATCCAATGGGAAGTTACTATTATATCTATTTTAAAGATAAGAAAATTGAGGCTTGAAAAGGTTAATAAACTTGCCCAGAATATCTACAAATTCCCTTAAGCAGCCCCAACCTGGTGATATATCTACAGTCTTTAACCTGGATGTTTACCACTAGGGATACCAGGGAATACACCTGGAATTGTTTTAAAAGAATGCCATATCCCTGTGTCCTTAATCTTTAAGAATGACCTGCACATTCAGCAATCCTTCTACACCTTTTCTTTCACATTTACCCTTATTCTCATGTTATAAAATAAAGGCATATGCAATATGGTCAAGTCTTAGCAATATAATATTAAGTATTAAAAAGCTCATTTCCAAAAGATTACAAACAGCATGACACCCTTTTATAAAATAAAAGCAACTAAAATTTTAAAAATTTAACTTTTAATGAATACATATAGATGGCAACAAAAAGTATATACAAAAGAAAACAGGGATGATGGTTACCTCAGGTGGAGGAAGGTAAGGAGACAGGTCGTGGGTACAGGGGTAGAGGGTATGATATGATTAAAAGGTTATTTTCAAGGTTCTAACTTTTATCTGGTAGATTCATGGCTGCTTATTCACATTATTTAAAAAAAACTAAATTAAGTAACTAAAGAAAAAAAGAGCCATGCATGGACCAATGATGAGTGACACAAGGATTATGATTAAATCAAGTCTATGCACCTGAGGTCCAAAAACAAAACAAAGGCATACCTCTCAGCCATCTTACTATGGTGCATTGCCTCAGCGTGTAAAAACCTCCTGGAGTAACAAACAAAGGGACAATTTGAAATATTGATATTGGGAAGCTTTCAGGCATTATAAACCCGCCAAAGACTTTCCTTTTTCTCTGTGTGTTTGTATTCTATGATGTGCAGCCTTTGCCTTTGTTGGGATATTCTGAAATCAGATAGACTGCTACTGCAGAGTGGGGTTAGCTAGAATGATTTTGCCTCTTCCATCCTAATGTTCAGACAATGCATTACTCTTGTGAGAGAGTCCCATAAGAATAAAATGAAGAAGTCCACTTTAAAGAGGGCTTTTGTTCCCTTCCATAATTTAAAGGTAAGAGACTCTTCACAGATGAACAAATGATCTCAATAGTCATTTCTAGAAAAGATAAACATTACCCAACAAACAGTTAAGTCTCTTAGATGTAGCAGAAATGTTTTCTAGGATGATCAAGTTTTTATGTGCTTCTCTGAAGGTTCAAATACTGGCTCAGCCACTTATTCTATCTCATTGGGCAAGTAATTTGACCTCAGTGCCTCAGTTTCCTTATCTTTAAAAATGGGATTAAAACAGTACAATCTATCTTACTGATGGAGATAATATTTGTTAACATGTTAACTGTCCATGACTGGACAGTACTTCTCAAATAGTAGGTACTATAATTATGGTTGATATCATTTATCAAAATTTAATAAGGTAGTCAAAAAATATTTTTATCAAATATCATGACTGTCCCAATTAAAGTTGATCCTAGTTTATCCTATTTCCTAATGTTTTTTATTTGCTGTTTAGAAAAAAAACAAAATTATAAACCAGCTGCCAATCAAATTTACTTGCTAGCAATACAATTTTTTTTGATTAAATAAACCAGAAAATTTACACTGAGTATGTAATACAATTAATGGAGTTATTTTAATATTTTTATACCTACTCTTCATTTGATTTTCCTAAAAACCTGATAACAAGATATGAATACATATACACAGTCCTTCCCATATAATTTATAATTTCAATTACAAAATCAGACATTGTTATTTAACTTTTTACTTAAATATTGTATCAATACCATTCTAATTTCTGCTTTAGTAACACATTCAATAAGCTACAACTTATTAGCTTATAAAATGCTCGACAAAATGTGTTTCATGAACCACTCAAAACATCTTTATATTTAATGGAAAAATGGTTAAGTTCTGATTAAAGTTAAGTGACTAAATGGCCAAATAAGAAATCTTTTGATAAGCGATGGTGTTTCTAATTTTTCACTGTCAAAAAAATTAAAGAGAAGGAATCTCAAGTTGACATTTAAGAGGTGATTAAAATAACTGATGACATTACTGAAGTGCTTATTTACAAGAATACTTATAAAATTAAATTATAATTCATGTGGAACTATTTCTCACTATGGAATAGGTGATACTAACCAGCAGATATGCAAAATTAAGGGAAAAAACTCAAGTCTTATACATTTTTTTCTTTAGTTGTATTTTCAACAAAACTTCCCAGATCTCTTTTTAAATTGAATTATTTACTACTAATGTGTGCAATGATAAACTAATCTAGAAAAAAGAGCTTTGCAGTGAGAGGACTTTTTTTTTTAAACTAAGTTTCTATTTATATAATGTGTTTGTTTTCAAAAAATTCAACACAGTAATGAATAAAATACTTTTAAGCATAAATGCATGTTACAATAAAATCCTACTGAAACAATGTAAGTTCCAGATGAAAGAGAACAATTCCAGTTGTTTAAGAGTTTGTTTATACGTCTTCTAAGTAAAGACTGAGGGAATATCAAAATGCTAAGGTATTTTTATTCTAGTAGACATATTTACAAGAGTGATATAACTGCTCCATTTAAAAATATCAACATTTATGATACACTGAAAATTGCATCTTTTATAACTATCTGCATCCTTGACTTAAAAAAGTTTAGATATCAACTGAAAGAGTGGCTTGATAATGGGTTGTCAGAAAAGTGATGATGTATTTTTGCTTGAAAAACAGAAAAAATACATCATGACATTTCCAACAACACAACAGCTTTACTAGAATAACTAGAATACTTTCACATGGACCATTTTAAATGAGAGACTATCAACTTATTATTGCCAATAATGGAAAGAAAATGACATATTCGTCTTGCTGTGATACAGCTGGAAGTACACTATAACTTATGTAGTATTCTTGCCCAAAAAAAGAATGTTAATCTAATTCTTACTGCAAAGAAGCAATCAAATTCAGAAGGTAGAATTTTACAAAACAGCTAATTTGGATTCTTCAAATATATCAGAAGTCCTCCCAAAAGAATGATAAAAGAGACATGACAACTGAATGAAATGTGTGAGCTTCATTTAAAAAAGTATGTATCAGAAATTACTGGACCAACTGAAGAAATCTGAATATGGATTATTAGCTATTACAATGTTAAATTTCTCATGCTTTATAGTGGTACTATAGTTATAGAGACTAACGTCCTAGTTCTTATAATACAAGCGAATTATTTATAATCGAAGTGTCATTTCTACAAAATACTCAAATTGTTCAAGACAAAAAATTTATACGAAGTGATAAAGCAAATGTAGCTAAATATTAATAACTGTTGATTCTTGATGAAGTATATATGAAAACTTATTATACTATTCATCCTGTAGAGTGAAATCTTTCCAAATCAAAATGTTTTTAAAAATTTTTGAAGGGTACTACAGCCAAAATTTCAAGACTATTGACATATACTGATACGCAAAAACAAAACAAAACATGGAAGAGTTAAGTTAACTCAACAGTGAATGATTCAGGTTTCTTTGCATGTCAGTTAGGTTCTTTCTGCCTTTCACATCATCTCACAAAGGCTATTCAAATACAGTTCAATAAAAACTTAATATCCAATATTCTCCAGAAATGTTTAAGCCCAGTCTAGTTAGATAAGTGGAAGAGCCAGGATTTGATTCCCAAAGCCCATGTGTTGTTCATTCATATATGCTTATTAACATGGAAACATTATTATTGGAATAGGTCTGCTTTTACAATGCTCATTATTTTTTAAATTACTGAAAAAATCCTGGAAAGTTTCTAGCTCCTACAAGAAGGAGAAACAAATGTACTTCTTGGCTCTGTCCCTTTTCCCAAATCAATCCTAGAGAATGATTACAGGAGTCAGAAGGGAGTGAAGGTTTAAGAATCCAGGTATTCTGATCTCCAAACTCCATGCAATTTCACCCCATCAAACAAACCCACTCTATATAATATTCTGATACTTTTATTCAGTGATAAGGATTTTTTATTACAGTATGCCAAGGAGCATTTCAGAACTTCTCTTTCTTACTGGTCTAATCTGAATTTGAGAGCTGGCTCCACCCTTTATTAGAGTTGTATTCTTGGGCAAGTTTCTTAACCTCTCTAAGCCTGCTTCCTTCTCTATAAAATGATGATCACATAAATACCCACCGTATAAAGATTAACAAAAAATGTTTCACACAACACTCAAAATTTTAGCTAAAGCAACTGTTAGTAGCATAAGCAATAATACTGGTAGAAGTAGTACTAGAATAATAGCAGCAGCAATATTTTCTTAGATTTAAAAAATATTAATAAAATTAAGTAAGGAAGGCTGCTTTTGCTAGTCCTATCAGCTGAATATTAAGCAAGATTCTACATTCTAGATGTGCAAATTATATGTATTATTGCTATTCATTTTTTTAATTTATCTACTTCTTTTAACTAAATCATGGACTAGTTAATGATTATTACAGATGTCATTAAAATTATCCAGATTCTTCATATATGGGATCGAATAAAATAAAGAGTTACTTACTCTGGTGGAGGCATTTTTGAGGGTTCCACATCTCGTAGGAACTCACACTGAAGAGCCTGTTCTGCAGTGCAGCGCTTACTAGGATCCAAGGCGAGCATGTAATCAAATAAGTCTAGTGCAGCTGCAGGAATACTGACATGAGAGGATTACAAAGTCATACATGTTCTTTGACATAAGTTTTGTGTTTCTTTAGGAACTTATTTCCAATATTTTATTCCAATAAATTTAAACAATGTGAAACATATTTTCTATATAATTTTGTACCTATTCTACATTATTTGAAATCTGGCAAACAACAGTCTATTTTATGGGCAGTTTGCTGTGGTAACATAAATTAAGACCTAAAAAAATAGTTTGCTACAAGCAAAATAAAAACCTAAGCTCAACTAATCTGAAAGCTGCTACATTAAAATTTAAAATGGTATTGAGTCCTTTCAGATATGTAAGTGTGAAATCAAACACATAACACCAATTCACCATTTCCATAACAATGGTGAAATGATAATTTTCATGTAGCAAGGGGAAATTCAAAATTAAATAGCAAGAGAATTGTGGCAACTCTCCCCTGTATCAACACAAGACAGAAAGACATTTAGATTTCAGAAGAAATAACTTTAAAAGAAAAAACTTCAATATAACATGAATGTGTAAGCATCCCCTTCTTACAAAACAAATTCTTCTCGTAACTTTCGACGATATTGCTTCTTTGGTTTCATGGTGTTGAAATATGGTAGTTTGATTACATCAGGCCACACTGCAGGACATGGACTCCCACATATACGGCTAAACAACACACAAAAAGGAGTACATCACTATAAATTACATAGAAAAATAATATTGATTACTGCTATACAGAACATCACCTTATTTTTAAATATACAGAAGTTGACATCCTTATATAACAGAAGTTTCACTGAATATTTTAATTACACAAACTTAATTGTTGTAAAATCAATTTATTTTCAGTAGATGCTTCTAATGCAACAAGCATTTCAATTCATATTTGCAAGATGAAATCTTAAAACACAGGTTAACACTCAAAAATGTTAGAATACTGTTAACAAAAAGAAAAAAAAGAACATATGCCAATAAATTAAGGAATGAGTTTAGTATATGTCTTTCTCTGATTTTACAGGTATCCTCTTTACCTCTTCTCATGAATATAAGGAAGATTGCAAAAGAGTAGAAAAAAGATTTCCTACACTCAGGAAGGTAACTGTAAATTCTGCCACTAAATTCAATCAATAGGAGGAAACTAAGAGTAACCTTCTTGAAACACAAAAAGCTCTTCAATTTAAGTAGGACCACTGATTTCAAGGTATTTAGAAATTTTAACCACTTTACTACTCTCTGCTTACCTAAATCAAAACCCTCATTATTTTTGTACTAGTAAAACCTTGTTATGGTAATTTGTTAAAAACTGATTTGGTAATACATAGATAAAAATGGTTAACAATGCTTAACTTGAGTATATTAAATCTTTTTTTTTTAAAGACTTATTTATTTATACATTCAAGAACCGGGGTACAGAGCAGAGTTTTTGGGGGGGTGAGAGGATTTACTAGAGACAGTGGGGAACAGAACAGGCAGATCGACTGAAATACACTGCTGAGGGGAGCAGCAGGTGAGTCAGGAGAAGTCACCGCCCTGGCGGCGGATAGAACTTGTGCTGTAGTGGCTGCGATGAGTTTCATAGGTTGCGTCTTACCCCCTGCCACTGCCAGGGAGGCCCCTATATCAAATCTTTTTTTTTAAAGAACCCTATTAATTTTTTTTTAAAGATTTATTTATTTATACAAGCACTGGGTACAGTCAGAAGCATGGGAGGGCGAGAGAATTCACCAGAGTCAGAGCAGAGCAGATCGCAGAGCAGGCAGACTGACACAGTACACTGCTGAGGGGAGCAGCGGGTGGCAGGAGAGGTCTGCGCGCCATGTGGGACCCTCGCCCGGCGGCCAGGGATCGAAATGGTGCTGTAGAGGCTGCGGGCAGCTTCACAGCCCAGCGCTCAACCGCCGCGCCACCAGGGAGGCCCCCTATATTAAATCTTAAGGACAAATCTGTATTGTACAGTTGACTACTGTTGTTACTTGTTTTGGCTTTGATTTTAATAGAATATTATTGGGATAAAGGAAATGAAGAATACTTTCAACTGCAGAAATACAAGAAGAACATATTCAAGATAGGAAAGGGTGAGAATTTTAGCTCCAACTACAGGAAAAAGAAACAGACAGATGAGAAAGGAAATAAAATAAGTATGTTAGTGGCAAAATTAAGTATCCAAGCAAAGGCATGGAAGTAGCAGAGGTTAAGTATTTGGGAGAAAGACTAAGAAAATAATTATCATTGGAATTTAGGGGTCGGAGAAGTTGCTCTAAAAGCCTATACTGGGGGGGGGGGCGGCTCCCTAGTGGCACAGGGGTTACATCTCAAAGCAATCAAGCTATCACCAGCCACTATGGCATAAGTTCAAGCCACTGAGGCATGAGTTTGATCCACAGCCAGGGAGATAACCCACATATGGTGCAGCAGACCTTTCCTGTCTTATCCACTGCTTCCCTCAGCAGTGTATTTCAGTAAATCTGCCTGTTCTGCTCCCGACTCTGTCTCTGGTGAATTCTCTCACTGCCGCCCACACCTCTGGCCTACACCCCAGTTCTTACATGCATAAATAAAAAATATAAATCTAAAAAAAAAATCTAAAAAAATAAAAGCCTATACTGGGGCCACAATACAGTGTTAAGAGGTGGTATGCCTAAGTATAATGAAGACACTTTGGAAACAAACTTTAACCGAATGCTGTCCATATAATACTTGTCAAATTGTTTATGAATCTGTTTCCTCTTCTGTAAAATGGAGATTAATTTCACTTCAGAGGTCCGAAATCAAATGAGCCACTTTACAATAAAAATCAGTTTCATTATGACATAGAGTTTCAATTATTTCATTATATGTGCTGTGGGAAGATATCTAATGATAGCAGCATTGAGGATGGAACAGAAATATCGAAGCAGGGAAAGTTAGCAGAAATAAACATTGCTTGGGAAACATCCATTGCTGTAAGCAATGAATAACTGCAAATTAGCAAAATGTGTGCCTGATGGCCAACCAGCAATTCCAGAATCATTTATTGATGATGTCTTGAAATGCATGATAACCCTAATTCCCCAATTATCTGAGGTCTACCCTGATGATCCATTCTGATCTACTTATTTATCTACTTTGTGTCAGTACCATTTGGTAGCTTTATATTTTTCATATGGTTGATAAGAAAAAAACCCTCTACTTATCATGACATTCAAAAGAGGACCACCACCTAGGTTTTAAAAAACCTAGCATTTACAAGTACTAATACTTTAGTCTAATGCGTGTTAGATATTTTTATTAATAATTCATATGTAAGATCGGTAAATAGAAGTAGTTCTCAGAATGGGATCTAAGACCCCTGAATGTCCCCTAGGCCTTTCAGAGGTCTGGATGGTCAAAGATTATTACTATGACATTATTTGCCATTTTGAATATGCTAGCTTTGCACTACTGATGGTACAAAACCAGTTGAGGGCAAACTACCAGCATTTTAGCATGATTCAGATCAACTCGAACAGAATCTTCTAGAAAACTGCTCTTTTCATGTGACAAGGTTGTTTTTCAGTGTATCTCTAGAGTTACCATTACCTTTTTAATAACAGTAACCACTAAGTAGATGGATTGAGCTTTCTTTTTTCCTCCTATATGGTTCACAGACTGACTTAACATGTTCTTAACATAATCCAAGTACATTCATACCTCAGAATTTTACTAACTTGCTGCTCTCTTACTTCATTCAGATTTCTGCTCAAATGATATTTTATGGGAGAGGTCTACCCTATACAACAATAACTATCATTTTCTATCTCCCTACACTTTGTCACCATTTGACATATTTTATTAACTTGTTTATTTTGTCTGTCTCCCCCGACTAGAAGGTAGAATAGTTGTGTGTCAGTTACTAAGTGCTGAGGATACAAGTCCTACCCTCCACATTGTATCCTTAGTACCTAGTATCTGGCATACAACCAACAATCAATAAATACTATTCAAATAACCTCCTTGATTTTAAGTGTCTTCTGTATTATAGTTGATTTATGAACTTCCATTGTAATTCACACATAATTCATCTATGTATCTTGTGCCAATACAAAATGGTCTTAGTTACTATAATTTTGGTTTTTAGAAAATGTAATATGCCAAATTTTCCTTCTTTTTAAGAACTTGCTTGGGTATTTTCATGTTTATCTTCTCTGGATAAACATTAAAATAAATCACTGCTTCATAAAATGATATTCTCTTTAAAATTAAGCTTTCTAGTCAAAAACAAGATAATCCTCTCCAATTCTTACTCAAATCTTATTTACAATTTTATGTGGGACATTACAGTTTTCAATATTCCTGGGGTGTATAGGGTAATGGTTTTGTTTTTTTCCCCCACTAATGTTTCTAACATTATTGATACATTTTTTAAAAGCTATTGGTATTGCTTTTAGTACACCCGTATTAAATTATGTTAGTATATTACATGTTTATATACATACATATATACACACATATGTACACAAACATATCCTCTTAACATATCATTTTATGACCTTTTTATTTAAGGTTTTTCAGATAATATTCCCTAACATGTTGCATGTCTACAATGCTATCAGATACAAATTAAGACAATATTGCCATTATTTATACCTCTTATTACTGATTCACTTTTCTAATACTACTAAGAAACTGCCAGTTCTTCTAAAACACTCTTAAATAAATACAGGGAAATTTCTTTTACTGACTCTTTACTTCTGTAGTATTTTACCACTAAATATTATTCTGCCTGTTAGTTTGTGATAAACATTTTTATCATGTTTAAGAAATAGTCCTCTATACTTAGGAGTTTCTATTTCTAGCAAATGCATATTCAACATCAATTAAGATTAAATATTTTACTCCTTTAAAATGATTAATAGATTTTGTAAAACTGAAATATCCTTATATTCTTGGATCAACTCTACTTGACTCTGCAAGTTAATTGGGTTAATAAAAAGTTAGATATCATTGGCTAATCTCCTCTTTAGAACTTTTGGAATATTCTCTAGACACTTTTCATTCTGTTTTTGTCAACTATTGGAACTTGTGCCATGGTGATTTTGCAAAAAGTTTCAGGAAGTTTTATTTCCTACATAATACAGAAAACTGGTTAAGTAATTAAATACTAGGTTACAACTGTCCAGATCAAATCTCAGTTTTGCTACCTGTTTGTTATATGACCATGGCCAAATTCTTCACCTAAGGTTGAGTTTTTCCAACTAAGCAAAGGGTTGTTATGAAGCTTAATTCAAGTGAATTCCTTAAACAATACTTGCATCAGGTATAAACTAAATAAATACTGTTATCAATTATAGAAGTCCTTGTATCTAACAGAATAGTTAACTGAGAAACAAAAATGAGTTAAAAGAATCATTAAAAAAAAACACAAATGCATAATTGAAACATTTATTTTAATTGAAAAATCTATAGATGTACATTAATTCTCCAATCTTCAGACACAGGATCAAAGACTTTTTTTGGAAGAGAATTCAGTAAATCAGATTCTACTTTAGCTTTCTTGTACAAACCACAACTATAACACATCATCAAACAGTTTGAGTGATAAATTCTTCTAAATTTTTGTGCCTTCTCTAATTTGTCCAGTCCTAATTCATTTGATGGCAACTTCTGTTAAGTCTGTTCAAAGCATTATCTGTCTAATTTAAACAACATATATACACTATTAGAAAGTCAGTATAAAAAGTGTCAACAATTTTGACCTCTTGGGTCACCATACTTTTCAGATTGTGGAATAAATACAAAGTCTTACTAGAGAGTGGTATTTTATTAGCTGCAAACATTCAACAAGACATAGTATCAAGCTAGTAATATTTACAGAGAAAATGGAGAACATCAATTAACCCAGTAAATATTTTGAAGGGAAGGTTCATAGAGTATCAGTATTTGTGACTCATGCCAATATCTTCCCTAAAAAGTTCTCATTCATATATTGAAGTATTCAAGTAAATTTCTTTAAGTTGCAAAATAATATTATAATATATGAAAACCAAAGCTCTTTTACAATTTTTATTTTAAGATATTAGATGAAGAGAAAGGTTACTTACTATGAGTAACTCCTTATTACCTATATCCTATGATAGATTCCAAATAACGAAGGCCTATACTAGTGGGTTTATGCATATAAATATGTATGCATATGTGTATGTGTGCCATTTCTTCACAATACTCCTAAACATTAATTCGTCCAACCTGTCATATATTAAAAAGTTACTACCATTTATTATTACTTTCCTCCTATTTACTCTAACGATATGATCATAAAAATAGACTTTACTTTTACTATAGCAAATACCAAAGTGGTCGTATTCTAGTTTCTCCTTTATTTAACAGTGTTTAAGAGGAATGTGCTGTTTTCCTCCTGAAAATACAAAACTTGAAAAATTTAAAACTTCCTATGGAATATGACTACATATACACATCCACCCCCCAAAATATTAACAATGATGAGCTTACCTTATTAATTCTAGCTGTGCAAGTTCCTGATTTGCTTGGAATATAGGTTTTTTAGTGAAGAGTTCACCAAGGATACATCTGAAGGACAAAATACCCATCATTACCAAATTACACAACTTAGTACCAAATGTTTCAAGTAAATTAAATCAATAAATATGCCTATCTTACCCACAGCTCCACACATCAATAGCTGGTGTATATCGTTCTTCTCCCAACAGCAATTCTGGTGGACGGTACCATAGTGTGATGACCTTGTTAGTATATGGCCGACTAAAAAACACAGAAGGAACTCTTTAGTTAGTATCTGTTGGAATAGAGATTGTCCTAGGAAATTGTCCTAGGAAAACTGTATCTTGTGCAGCAAGATACAGTTTAAATTGGAACCACCTAATAAAAGTTTTCAGGCTGAGCACAGCTTTGACAATATTTCACTGATTTCAACCCAGTTTAGCAAAATGTTAATAGAAATTACAAAAATGTTAACTATAGTAACTGAAGTCTATTTTGCAAATAACCACAAGTAATAGGCATGATTCCTTTGTTGCGTTTAACAAAAAAGACATATACATACTACTAACTCTTTATCTGTCATAAAAGAGAGTATCTATTAAGTTTAGGTATGAATCTAACCATCACAGTATAAATTCTCTGGCAAAGTATTTTCATCATCATGAATGGCCATGAGCTATTTAATTCACGTGAAAAAAGAGGATTCTAAGAAATCAGGGGTGGTTCTTGAACTGGTTAGTCATTAGTGGTTAGGGTATATACTTCAAGTTGATCATACACGTTTCAATCTATTCTAAGTCTCTTTTTTTCCCTGAATATCCTCCAAACCACAAGGACTCAAAGTACATATCTATCATAGAAAATTCCCTTGAAAGGCTGTGTTCACCTATGGTTTGTTTGGACCTAGACCAGTTTCAGGAAGAAGGAAAAAGAACAAGTAAGTTATTAAGCAATTCCCTTTTGCCAACTATAGATCGGAAGTTCCAGGTAGCATAACACCTCAGTACCTGATCTGTTCTGCACCTATCCAGCCAAATTTATCCAAATAATTTAAACATTCATTCTAATATGCTATCAATCTGGGTATCATGATATTATCACAAATAGAACTATAGCAATATTGTGCTGAAGCCAGGAAAAAGGGTAAACCGTCTTTGAGAATAAGGACGACAGTGAAATGTACATCATCAATAGCAAATTAGGACTAGATTTTTCTAACATTTTTAAAGTAATTGTTAGTGATTTTTGTTTACAGGCATTATTTATGTTTACAAAATAAGGAAGTCTTTTGAACTCCAGATAATCTAATTAAGCTAGACTTAATCATCCTTAAAAATAGATCCACTTCTTAGTATAAAATGAAATTTTAACATTTGTAACAACACGGATGGAACTGGAAAAGATTATGCTAAGCAAAATAAGTCAGAACGAGAAAGACAAATACTGGATGATTTCACTCATATGTGGAATATAAAGAAAGCAAAGGAAAAACCCAAAACAAACTCTTGAAATCTGACTGCAGATCTGAAGCTACCAAAAGTGAGGGTGCAGTGCTGGAAGTGAATGGGAGAAGGGGTTGAACTGACAATGTGGAGAACTACTGATGCTCAGATGGATAATGTAGTAACTACACTCAAGATATAGTGTAATAACACACATTTGTAGAAGTATGAATATACACCCCTAAATCATAAATTATTTAATGTAATTAAATATTTAATGTACAAAAATATTTAACATACACTAATTAGCATACATTCGCTACATTTCTACACAATGTTACCATATTAAACACAATTTTAGATGTGTATATATATCAATATACACACATATATGTTCACCTTACATTTAACCCTTACCCCTTTTATTTTTTTTTTAAAGATTTATTTATTTCTGCATACAAGGGCCTCCCCTGGTGGTGCAGCAGTTGAGCCCTGGGCTGCGAAGCTGCCCGCAGTCTCTGCAGTGCCGGTTCGATCCCCACCCCCACCCCTCCACCCCGGGTCCCACATGTTGCGACAGACCTCTCCTGTCATGCCCACTGCTCCCCTCAGCAGTGTATTTCATGAGTCTGCCTATTCTATTCCCTGCTCTGTCTCTGGTGAATTCTCTCATCCTCCCACACTTCTGACTGTACCCAGTGCTTGTATAAATAAATAAATATATTTTTAAAAAGATTTATTTATGCATACAAGAACTGGGGTACAGGCCAGAGGTATTGGGGGGTGAAAGAATTCACCAGAGACAGAGCGGGGAACAGAACAGGCAGACTGACATACACTGCTGAGGGGAACAGCAGGCAAGTCAGGAGAGGTCTGCTGCGCCATGAGGGTTTCTCCCTCGCCAGAGATAGAGCTTGTGCTTCAGTGGCTGCAGGTAGCTTCATAGGTTGCGACTTAACCCCTTGCGCCACCAGGGAGGCCCCCTTTACCCCTTTAAAACTTGAAATGGTCTCTCTACTTTTCTCTCATTCAAATTCTATACTTCCAAGACAGAGTAAAGATCCATTTCCATGATCTCTAATCTTTATTAATAAAAGATTTATTTTTACATTTTAAATTTGTATCATACTTACCACTGTATTGAACTCTCTACTTTATGTTTTCTATCTTTCCAGTAAGTCAAAAGACCCCAGAGACCATTCTTTACTATGAATCCCACACACAAAGTCCAGAACAATGCTGAGCACAGACACTTTAGTGTCTATGGCCCTGAAGCTTTAGGTGACAAAGAGCTAAGTTTAGGAAGAACAGTTTGTGAAAATTACTTTGACTAGTTTTCTAAGTCATTTTAAGGGCCTATAACCATATGAATCCTTTTGTCTAGTTATTAAAGTACAACTAAGTTTCAAGAAAATGTGTAGTATAGGGCCTCTCTGGTGGCGCAGTGGTTGAGTGCTGGGTTGCGAAGCTGCCTGCAGCCTCCGCAGTGCGGGTTCGATCCCCGGCCGCTCCCTGGCCGCCTGGTGAGGGTCCCACATGGCGCGCAGACCTCTCCTGCCGCCCGCTGCTCCCCTCAGCAGTGTGCTTCGGTCCTTCTGCCTGCTCTGCTCCCCGCTCTGGCTCTGGTGAATTATCTCACCCTCCCGCGCTTCTGACTGTTCCCAGTGCTTGTATAAATAAATAAATAAATCTTTTTAAAAAAGAAAATGTTTAGTAAAAATCTGCAGAAAGTTATTTTATCTTTGTATTTTTACAAACATTTAAAAATATATTTTAAAAAAAAGAAAGTATGGGCCTCCCCTGGTGGCTCAGGCAGTTGAGTGATGCGCTGTGAAGCTGTCTGCAGCCTCAGCAGTGCCCGTTCAATCCCAGCCGGCTGGCAAGAGTCCTCCCAAATGGCGCAGCAGGCCTCTTTTGTCGCGCCCACTGCTTCCCTGATCAGTCTGCCTGTTCTGTTCCCTGCTCTGTCTCTGGTGAATCCTCTCACCCTCCCGCGCATCTGGCCTGTACCCCGGTTCTTGTATAAATAAATAAATAAATCTTTAAAAAAATGTAAGTATGTTGAATTTTTGTGGAGAAACTATGTAAATTAAGATTACTAAAAGGTAATATTGGGCCTCATCTGGTGGCGCAGCGGTTGAGTGCTGGGCTGCAAAGCTGCCTGCAGCCTCTGCAGCGCCAGTTCGATCCCCAGCTGCTGGCGAGAGTCCCACATGGCGCGCAGAGCTCTCCTGCTGCCCGCTGCTCCCCTTAGCAGTGTATTTCATCATTCTGCCTGTTCTGTTCCCCGCTCTGGCTCTGGTGAATTCTCTCACCCTCCTGCGCTTCTGACTGTACCCAGTGCTCATATAAAATAAATAGATAAATAAATCTTTTTTAAAAAGAGGGAATATTGGGCCTCCCTGGTGGCGCAGCGGTTGAGCGCTGGGTTGCGACGCTGCCCGCAGCCTCCGCGGCGCCGGTTCGATCCCTGGCTGCTCCCCGGCCACCGGAGGAGGGTCCCACATGGCGCGCAGACCTCTCCTGCCGCCCGCTGCTCCCCTCAACAGTGTACTTCGGTCCTTCTGCCTGCTCTGCTCCCGGCTCTGGCTCTGGTGATTTCTCTCACCCTCCCGCGCTTCTGACTATACCCAGTGCATGTATAAACAAAACAAACAAACAAGCAAATAAATAAACATGCCCCTATTTAAAAAAAAAAATTTAAAAAAATAAAAAAAGGGAATATTAAAAGATTTTGTATATACTATATATGAAATAAGTAACAGAATATAGTTCTATCTAGCAGTTAAAATCAGATTAGTTTAATTTTTTATTAAACTTATAACGTAAAAATTCATTTTCAAAAATAATTAAACCCAAAGCTATATATTAAGTATACAGCAAAAATATTTAATGTACACTAATAGCTTTTCCAAATATTTCTAAATGCCTAGTTTCTGATAGAAGAAAAATAAGAGCTAGGCAAAGAAATGAGAAAAAATTCAACTGTAAAACTTGACCAGAAAGTTCAGTTTTAAAACACAAACAGAATCTCAAAATTGTGAAAATTCTTTGATTTATGAAGTGAATATTCAGAGTGGTAAGTTCTTTTAAAAACAAAGCACCACCCTGACATTCTTCTTTACATTCAATGAAATACTGACAAAGTAAAAAAGGAGTCATTTTCTATGTGCTTAATGGCAGATTACAAAACTTTGTCCCTAGATAATCATAAGAACTCAAAAGACTGGTAATATCATGGTTATGGTCTACCCTACCTTAGTACATAACAAGTAGTACTATCAAACAACGCACTCAAACCACTAAGCACTGCCCTGAGCAGGATGCTCATCAGACTTTTGTCTGGTCTAGGCAGGTAACAAGGCAAAACAGATGCTCCAAGCAAAATCCTAGGTCCTTTTAACTAAATAACCCCAGTTGAAATTTATAAACTGGAGTTGCTAATTTTGTTCTAAGAAATGAAAAAAGAATCACATAAAAAGAAATGCCTTCAGCTAACTAAATTCTTATGTACAAAATGCCGTCTCCTTCAGAATCTACTGGCGATACCTACCAAACACAAAAAATAAATCTGGGATCTACTTTTTTTAAAAAAGATTTATCTATTTTTATGCATACAAGAACTGGGGTGTAAGCCAGAGGTATGGGGGGGGAGCGGGTGAGAGGATTCACCAGATAGAGTGGAGAGCCGAACAGGCAGATCTACTGAAATACACTGCTAAGGGGAATAATGGCAAGACAGGAGAGGTTTGCTGCGCCATGTGGGTTAGCTCCCTGGTCAGCGGGGATAGAACTCCTGCTGTAGTGGCTGGCAGTAGCTTGATAGTGCAGTCTTTAACCCCTGTGCCACCAGGGAGGCCCTGGAATCTATTTTAATGCCTAACTGTCCTTTGAGTCCAAAAATCCAGGAATCATCCTCCATTCTTTCTTCCTTCAAATCCCATCAACTTCTGTCAACTCTATATTCCAAATAGAACCTAAATCAAATCATTTCCCGCAATTTCAAGAAAAGCTGAGCTACTATTACCTTTTACTCTGAGCCACCACTACTAATTCAACAATCTCAACTAGTTTCCTTGCTTCCATTCCTAGCCTCCCTCCCTCCTCCTTTAAGTAAAAAAATAAGGCTAGATCATACCACTCACTTGCTAAACTACCCAGTAATTTCCCACTACAACAAAGTAAAATTTAAATGACCTCAGTTGATAAGATCATGATTCCAAGCATTTCACCTATTTTTTAATTAATTTATTTTTAATTATTGTTACATCATTGTTCATTTTTAAACAATATCCCCTGCCCCTACCCCCACCCCCGCAGGTGTAGTCCCCATAGAATTTCCTTCACCAATGCACCCGTGCACCATCACCTCAGTCCCCTGTGCTCCTCCCTCCCTCCCTCTAATTCCTGTCCTTTTTACACTGGGCAACTTTTTGGCCCTTAAACTTTCTAAGTCTATTCCCAGGGCTTTCTAGCCGAGCTCCTTGTACTTAGAATAGTCCATGCCTAGGTCTACCTTTAAGTTATTTCCTTCTCATCATCCAGATCTCAGCTCATTTTTACTTCCTCAAAGGAGCCTATGCTGACAAATGAACATTCCTAAGTTGGCAAAAATAAAATATGGTATTTGAAGAGTAAGAGGCAATAAAATTCAGTAGACTACTTACTACAACAGAATTCTAAACAAATGTGATCTAGTAGTACTCCAAAGCAAGCTACAGAAGCCCCAAGAGCTCTCTACCTGAGAGATCAAGATCGGATCCAAAATCTTACCTGGAAAGCACTTAGTGTAATAAAAATAAATACCCCTTTTATTAAAAAATCCAAGTTAATGGGCCTCCCTAGTGGCACAGGGTTGTTAAAGACTGTGCTATCAGGCTATCTCCGGCCAGGAAGCAACCCACAAGGTGCAGCAAACCTCTCCTGCCTTGCCCACTGCTCCCTTCAGCAGTCTATTTCAGTAGATCTGCCTGTTCTGCTCCCCACTCTCTCTGGTAAATCCTCTCACCTCCCGCCCCCCCACCCCGCCCCGCACCTCTGGCTTACACCCCAGTTCTTGTACGCATAAATAAATCTTTAAAATAAATCCATAAATAAATCTTTAAAAACAAAAAATTAATTTTTTTTTTTTTTAAAAATCCAAGTTAAATTTTAGCACTACCATTTACTAATTGCATGATCTGGGAAATACACTTATATTTTTCTAAACTTTCTAAGCTTTTCTAAACTCTAGTCTTTAAAATGTTCCCAAGGATACGATATGTATACCACCTATGTCTCAAAGGATGGCTTTTCCTTAAAATAATTCTTGTGAAAGAGACTATATATAATAAAGGACATGCAGTTAAGTTTGTTCCTTTCTTCATAAACAACAAATACTTCCTGAAACTCTTGAGGTAAGTAGTGTACTAAGTACTGACAGATGGTTTCACTGACCAACCAACCAACATGGTTATAACTGTTTAGAGCCTTAAGGTCTGGTGCAAACACAGACATAAATTTTAATAATATGCTCTAAGTAATATATAAAACAATGAATAATGTATTCTGAATACATAAAGGAAGCTGTACTTAATTTAACCTGTGGGATTTAGACAGATTTCAAAAGAAATAGTGACCAAAAAAGCATACTGAAGGAAAAAACAAAATTTGTCAGGCTGAAATAAATAGGAAGTATAATTCCATGCAAAAGGAAACAACTTAGGTAGAGTCACAAAGACATTCAAGAGCCCAAGTTTATTTAGGAGACTGCAAATATTTCAACATGGCTTCTATGTGGGTATGGGGGGTAGGTAGGGAATGGTAATTGACAAGAATGAAGAAAAAAAACAATGTTAGGGAAAAAGAAGTCAGAAAAAAACAATGAAATTCTATTTTCAATAGTCTATATGAAACATACCTATATATAAGAGTGACTGGATACTTTTAACTGAAGGGAATAGGGGAAAAAAAGGAAAAGGAACAGTTTTTTTTCCTGGGGAATGTGAAAAATAGGTTAATTTAATTGAAAGTAACTGGATCATTCAGGTGGAAATATCCAGTAAGCACAGTGTAGAGATGAGTAGAAAAAACAAAACTTGAAATTTTGGCTTGTAAGTTTTCAGCATTAACAGAATTGATGGAATTCTTCCCACACGAGGAAGAGAAACACTGTACACTAAAATATTAAATTGCCTGTCCTATTTTATATGTAAGCTACTCCAAACAGTACTATGAATGTGTTTTGTGTTTTAAGGCATATGAAACACGAAAGTTTAAAATACAATGACTTTTAAATGATTACTATTTGATCTTAAAATAAAAAGACAGTAACACAAGAAGTAATATCAGTGTTAAGGAGGTAATTTTTATCCTAAATATGATTCATCTTGTCCTTAGAAAAACAGCAAAGGTAGTATTCTCTCCTCCAATACCTAGTTTTGGGAAAATTTAGTTGTGTGTTTACTGGAAATTTCACGAAAAGCCACTAGATGGCGACAATACATTCAAAATTATTTTAAAAATTTATTTTTGATGGTAATTTTTAGAACCATTTAAAAGATGTTTTCAATAATATTTAAGAAGGAATTTAGAGATTTTAGATCCCTCATAATAAAGCTGAGAATAATGAGATGTAGAGGGAGCTTTTATGACTTGCCCAAGATTCCACAACTAGTTACATGGCTATAACCAACAGTTACCTAATTTTATGTCTATTGGGTATTCATGTCCATTGCTTTAAACAAGTAAGTGTGCTACATTATAGTTTACTCTCTAGAAAATGAAATTTAAATTTATATAAAAAGCATATATTTTCTCATATCTGACAGTCACACAGAAGATACTGATACTCCATGATTTGAAAAAAAAAATTCCTTAAGAGGGAAATTCATTATGGCTAAAAGTCTCTGGAAAAACTGGACTTACAATAGCATAAAAAATGAACTGATAATGAAGAAAGGGGGCTATATTTTCTTTTCTCAATTCCTGCATTTCCTAATGCCAAATGGGACAAAGATGGATACTGCAAAATGCGATGGTGTGCAAAATGAGAAAATGATTTGTCAAGTTTAAAGGCGTCATTTTACCCCTTTTTTTAAAAAAATTTATTTATTTATACAAGAACTGGGGTACAAGCCAGATGCGCGGGAGGGTGGGAAGATTCACCAGAGACAGAACAGGGAACAAAACAAGCAGACTGACTGAAATACACTGCTGAGGGGAGCAGCGGGCGCGACAGGCGAGGTCTGTCACGCGGTGTGGTTATCTCCCCGGTTGGCAGGGATTGAACCTGCACTGCTAAGGCTGTGGACGGCTTCACAGCACTGCGCTCAACCGGCTGCACCACTGGGGAGGCCCTCACCCCTCATTTTTAACCCAGTGGTTCTCTTTCTTTCTTCTATTGTAGCACACATGATATAGGAAATACATATTGGTCATACACCCCAAACGTTCATTTCCTAATACTATCTATAACTCCAACAAGTTTTCCTCAAAGTCAAAAAAGATATCCAAAATCAAATGAGTACAAGACATGTGGCTGACGCTCTTACAGTGATAAGCTTAAATCAGCTCTATTTTGCCACACCAAAAAAAACCTAATAATTCCCTGAACACTTCAGTTTTATTCTATCTGTAATAGACAATTACACTTAAAAGCGATATAACATATGGATGGTTTTGCTATGGTAAAGTCTTACCTTTCTGCTTTTAATAACAAAGAAATATAAATGAAAAATCATTTGTTATATCTTTATTTCAAGAAATATCTAGAAAATTTGAGACAATACAGTAACTGGATAAGGGCAAATTTCAGTATGTTAAAATTAAGTATTTTATTAAAATTTACTGAAACAATACATATATTTTTAAATCATTCCATTAAATTAAGTCTAATTCTCTGGCTTTAAAGAAATTGGAATTATTCAAATCTAGAAAAAAGAGAAGTTTTAATGGAACACATAACCCCTGATGGACAGGCTATTTGTTGATATAACAAAACATCAAAATCTTATCTTACAAATTGAATTAAGCAGAAAAATTCAGTATACATTACCTGAAGATGCAAAGTCATGAGACTAAAATTCTTACTGCTGTAAGTTCAAAATTACTATTTCAGTTTATCAGGGCAATGGGAAGCACAGCTCAGCAAACATACCACACCCCTAACACACCCTCAAAACCCAACATCCCCTTTAAAAGGAAAAATCATGGGGAAATGGTGTTTTATTAATAAAACTTGGCTCTACATTCAGGTTTTCTGGAATATATTTATTCCAGTATGTACAAGCATTTGCATAAAAAAAATCTATGACATGGAAAAATGGTAATTTAGCTGTTCTCCATTCCACTGAATCTTAACATGAAGACAAGAAGAGATATATGTGTAAGTATGACTGACATGTACATACTTGTATTAAGAATGATCTAACTACAGAGAAATCTCAATTAACCAGCTAAGCAGTCAGACCACCTTATTAAACAGAATCTCTCCCTAAAGAATAGTCATTGAAATTTAGTAATTCGAAAGCATACTTCAAGTGAAAATTTTAGATTAAGTACACACTGGGACCAATTTATTTTTTTCTTTCAATGCCTACTAAAAGGCACTATTAATTATGATTGAAAAAATTAAAAATTGGGAGTAGGAAATCTTGAAATACACACACTTGATTCTGCGGGAAAGTATTTTTTGATTCTTAAAGTCACTCCAACATTTCTGGATCTCAGTTTTTGCAAATGCAAAATGAAAGCTAGAGTTTTATAGTTAAAAACTAGTTTTTCTAGAAACAACAAAGGCTGGCGAGGATGTGGTGAAAAAGGAACCCTCTTACATTGCTGGTGGGAATGTAAACTGGTCCAGCTTCTTGGAAAGCTGTGCTGAGGTTCAGCAAAACACCAAAAATGGAGCTACCATATGATCCAGTGATTCCACTCCTAGAAATCTACCCAAAGGACACAAAAAAAGTAATTCAAGAGGAAACCTGCACGCTTATGTTTAATGCACTAGTTACAACAGCTAAGTTTGGAAACAACTCAAATGTCCTAAAACAAATCAGGAAGATGTGGCATATATACACAATGGAGTACTACTCAGCAATCAAAAAAATAAACACATGCCATTTGTGGCAACATGGATGGAGCTGGAAGAGGTTATGCCAAGCAAAATAAGTCAGAAGGAAAAAGATAAATATTTGAATCATTTCACTTATATGTGGAATATGGAGAACCCAAACAAAGGGTCAGGAAAAAGACAAATCTTGCAAGCTGACCGTAGATCTGAGGCCATACAGCAGGGAGCAGGAGGGAGAGAGGTCAAAACAGGGTAGGGAATAGCACAAGGACCTATGGCGATGGTCACTGGCACTATGGTGTGGGAGAACAACTACCTGAGGGGAGAAATCAAATACTGTCCAAAATAACAATGATGTAAGAAAGTTAAAAAAAAAACAAAAACAAACTATAGTTTTTAGCCTCTGTTAACAGTTTGAAAATAAAACACACACACACAAAACCAAACTATATCTTAAAATATTAATTAAAAGTGTAGTAGGTGAAACAAATAAAAGCAGAAAAACTGGCTGAAGTAGGTATAAAAAATGTTCCTGTTCAGAACATTCCAGTCTATAGTGAGGACTTCCATGTCCAAACTACACCACATAGAAACCTCTATACTCTAAACAATGAAAATAATTTTCAGGAAGATGTCACAGGTAATGCAAGATTAAGAAATAAACATTTTTCATTCTGAAAAATTCAATCAAGGATTTTTTTCCAATTAACCAGAAACTGGCAAAGATTCAATGAAAGTGAGTATCTATCTCTAAGAATTCCAACTAACTGATATTTCATTATATAAGACAATTTCATAATTTCAAATATATATACACACACATCCTTGAAAATAAACAATTCTGCCTGTCAAAAAAGTAATGACTAACCTAAATTTACTAAATCCAATTAATTTCATAGCTATTTACATAAAGTTCACTTTACAAAAAAAAATAATTTGATATTTCATATCATATCTACACATTTCACTACTACCGGGCACAAAAGGAGTGAAGTGAGATACAGATCTCCCAACTTCAACCAGAGAATATATAAATTTAACTTCATCGCAATACTTTAAGAAAAAGATTCTAAGGAATTTAAAACAAAGAAAACTAGAACAAAATATATTAACTTAAAAAAGGTAAATCCAACAATATTTTTTAAAGTCTTTAAGTTTGAAATAAATAACATAAAAAGTGTATTTTTATATTTTACAATTTTTAATTTTGAACATGAAAATTACAAGCATCTTAATGCCTGGATCTGCATTAGAAATTTAAGGATGAAATTTGAAAAAAATTATTTACATTACATTTAAAATGACACATATAAAAAAATATTTACTTCTAAGAATTAAAAATCAATTATTTGTAAATTGAGATAAATGCATAATATCTTTAATTAAAATAATCAACCGAATTAGGTAAATGTCCCATTTGTTAAGAAAACTATCAATAAAGTATTCTTAGTCTAGCTTCTAAAACTGGTCTCTAATGTCAATAACATTCATATTTGAAAGTACTCTTACCTTTCTTCAGAGCTATACAATCGAGCAAGTCCAAAATCTGCAAGTTTAATCTGCCCTCTGGTGGAAGTAAGACAAAAAGAACAAAAGTATTAAACTACTCTGAAGTGATCATACATATACTCTATCCTAGAAAGAATCAAAATACAATTATATGATCTTTAACTTTGATCACAGTGCATTATGATCAAACCAGACAAGGTTAAAAAAAAATAGTACTTTTTGGGATTTTACCTGCTATACTAATATTATTATTGTTGTTATCTCTAGTCTATAACAGTACTAGTGTAACAGTATTTCAGTACTACTAAATCCTATTTATAAAAGTAAACCAATGAGATAGTTTTACTACTTAGTAGTTAAGTTACTTGTTCACATCTATATGTTCAAGAATTAAATCACATCGTTTTAAATTTTTATTTCATTTTACAGTTCTTAAAATGGGTAGACACATAGAACACTTTCTACTAAAATCAAGGCCAGGCATGCCTCACTTAAACAAGCAATAGTACCAGTTACAATAGAGTTCAGAGGTCAGGTTATATAATTTGTAAACTATTTAAAATAAGTTTTAAATACATATGGATGCATGTATGATTGTGGATGCACATATGTAATGTGTGTGAGCACACTTTAAAGAAGTTCACTTTAAAACTTTGATAACTTATTTAAAAATATTTATAAAAAATTCTAAAATTTATTCTTGACATAAAGCTGAAATCATCTTATAAGTTACATGACATTAATTAAAAGACTAACAAACGAAAGTCAACTATCATTTTATATTATAAACTATTACTAGCACTTAATTAACTAAAGTATACTTAACTTCAGTAAATATACTTCAGATAGGGCCCAAGTGATCATATTGTTGATTATGTTAAAATAGTTTGAGCAATGAAAATAATTTTAAATCCTTTCAACAGATTCACAGTGAGCATAATAACATTAATTTTAAATATATACATCAACTCATATCATACCGATTATTTAGAAGAATATTTGAACATTTAATATCTCTATGCAAAAAGTTCTTCTTATGACAATAATCCAGACCTTCCATGAGTTGTCTCATAAAGGATTTTATGTGATTTTCATTAAAATGTACCAAGCCTGACTCCAGTAGTCCCATCAGGTCATGGTCCATATATTCAAAAACCAGATAAAATGCACCTAAGGAACAGGAATAATTAATACATTAAAGATGTTTATTCTTACAATTTTTTATATATTCAAAATTTTTAAAAATAACGTACTAGGAAGAAAATTTATCCTTGAAAAGAAGCGATATTCTTTCACTGTAAATATCAATAAATATACTGCAAGGAAACATCTAACAGTTTTCTGAAAACTATTGCAACGTAAAATTCACCTCGTTGATTTCCACAATCCATAAGTTTCTGTATAAGTGAACTATTTTACATATTAAACAACTGTCCCTCAACAGAAGCTAATTAAAACCAGTGTCATTTATAAAAGAAAATAAAGGTGTTCAAAGAATTGTTTTTAATTAAAAATGATTCTGGGCCCCCCTGAACTTTAGATGATTTCTATTAAGCCTTCAAATAAAGCTTCTGTTTATACAGCTCTAGAGAATTTGAAAGCATGCAAATTAAAATTTTATTTCATAAAACCAGCTTAATTCTGCTACCACAACCTAAAATAGTATATAGTGTGTGTGTGTATGTGTGTGTGTGTGTGTGTATATATATATATATATACATATATATATATATATATATCTCAAGTATACTTATGAGAGATTCAAAAACCCTACATGAAATGGCATGGCATAAATTGAATCCAAAACTATACCAAGAAATATCCCCATCAAACAGTTTAATTCAGCAATTGAAGAATGGAAGAGCCAATAAAATTCACTACACCTGTTAAAGGGAAAAAGTATGAATACACCAAAAGAAGCAAAGTTCACAGTCGTTTCCTAATTAAAAACAGAGATCTTGTAGTAAGCTTGCAACAGGAGTACTCTTTCTTGAGAGCTTTTAATGGTACCTCTTCGAAACCACCAACCAACGTTCATGTTTAATAATAAAGTATTAGGTATTGTACACAAAACAAAAATGTTCATTATTAATTGTTCAAGAAGCTAGTAAACAAAATTAAAGATGAAGTACAAATATTGAAAGAGACCAAAAAATGTAATTATTGGTATAGAAATAGGACTATCCTCCCGGAAAATCCAAACAAATAAAAAGACAATGGCTGTATTAGAGAAAATCACAATCAAAAAAAGCAAGACTTTACATGCCAGCAACAATAGATGCTAATGAGAATATGGAGCAATATAAATTCAATTATTGCTTGTAGGAACATAAAATCATATATTTGCTTCTGAAGACATTTTGGAAGTTTCTTACAAAACCAAACAAATTCTTAATATGACTTAGCATTTGAGCTCCTTGGCATATGTCCAAAGAGTAGAAAATTTATGTTCATACAAAACTTGCATATGAGTGTTACTGCAACTCTCTTTATAATCATCAAAAGTTGAAAGTGACTAAGATTACTTCAGTACATGAATTTGGATAAATAAATGGTGGTACATTCAGACAACAGAGTATTTGCTAGCACTTAAAAAGAAAAAAATGAACTATTAAGATATGAAAACCCATAGTGCAAACTTAAATGCATATTACTAAGTGAAAGTTGCAAAAGCAGCCAATCTACATACTATTTCCAACTATGTAACATTCTGGAAAAGATAAAATTATGAAGGTATTTTAAAAAAATCAGAGACTTCCAGGATTTGAGGGGTGGGAAGAATAGTTGGAACACACGATTTTTAAAATAATGAAAATATTTTGTGTGCATGTCTGTGTCTGTCTGTCAGATTCGCAACCTCCACCTTTTTCTCTCTTTGTGTTCCTGTCAGGGGGTCCCTCTCAGACTCATCAAACTCTGCATACCTCTGTTGGACTCTGTGTCTGCTAGACTCACTGCCCATCTCCTGACTCCCCATACATATAGTATGTATGTGTGTGTGTATGCATGCATACCTATGTATTTCTAGGATTTCTACTTTTAAGCACAGACAATGGTATGAAAAGGTACATAACCAGTTGCTAAGACTAGGTTGAACAGAAAACAACAAGAGAAAATAGAAAATTATTTTTTTAATATATATTTTTGCATCAAGACTATGGTAAACTCATTTACTTTGATACTTCTTATAGAGGAACTTATTTTCAAAAGAAAAATATTAAAGAAGTTGGAGTTAACAGTCCATAAAATACAATAATTTTAAATTCAGTAAAAGTTGATCACAATAAACTCTCAGTCCTAGCCAAAGCAGTGAAGTACAGCAAGGAGATTACATCAAGAAAAATAAATTATTGTGTTACTTGAAAGGACAGTTGCCATTACTATTCACTGTAATTAAGTGAAATCCTTAAAATGTCTGTGCCACCAAAAGTCAAGTAAAGCACTAAGGCCTGGGAATCAGTGCAGGTCTTCCCATTAACTCCAAAAAACCCTGTGCTACTGAGGTATTTAACACCACAGACTATTGTAAGATAGACTTCTATTAATACGTACCTCTTAGTTTCAGACAAACTAGGACTGTTTCCACCACCCAATGCATACGAGCTTGATCAAAAAATGGTACTTTATCAATCTTCTAAAGACTCCACCTTGTTTTTGGTACGGAATAAAAAAGCTCACAAAAATCCAGTGATGAAAGTCTAGGTTCCATCTCTCCATTTTCACAGTACTGGTTCCATCTCAGAACCTATACTATGCCCCAAAGTGGTTGCTGCAGCAATAGCTCCTTCTTACTCGCAGGCTCAGGCTCTCATATCTCACCTGATATGAGTGAGGTAACAGCACCTCACTCTACATACAGAAACTTAAGAAAAGTCTTGAATATGAAGTCAGGAGAACTGTAAAGGTTTTAACTGACTGGTCCTGGGTGACCTGCCCCGAGGGTGCTTTAACTGGAAAGATCTCCACAGCTACATGAACTGAGAATAGATAAAAGAGAATTCCTCCAAGACAAAAAAACAAAAGCCCAAGGTAGTAGGGTAAACTGGTGGAAGAGACACCAAAACCTGTCAAATATAATACCTACCAAACAAAACAGGCTATATTCTAGAACTATGCTGTCTATTCAGAAGGCATTAGACACAAGTACCTCGAACTGTGGCTAGACCTATGGAGATGAGATGCCCTCTGGAATTAGAAAATTTAGTACAAAAAAATGTAAACTACATCAATTTTTAAATTTTCAGTACATGCTGAAATATTTTTGGATATTGTAGTTAAAATATTAATAGTAATTGTGGTGAGGCAGACCTCTCCTGTCTTGCCCGCTGCTCCCCTCAGCAGTGTATTTCAGTCAGTCTGCCTGTTCTGTTCCCCACTCTGTCTCTGGTGAATCCTCTCACCCCCACTTCCCCCCACATCTCTGGTCTGTACCCCAGCTCTTGTATGCATAAATAAATAAATCTTAAAAAAAAAATTTTAATAGTGGGCCTCCCCGGTGGCGCAGCAGTTGAGTGCTGGGCTGCGAAGCTGCCCGCAGCCTCTGCAGCGCCAGTTTGATCCCCGGCTGCGGGGGAGAGGGTCCCACATGACACGCAGACCTCTCTGCTCTGGCTCTGGTGAATTCTCTCACCCTCCCGCACTTCCGCTTGTACCCAGTGCTTGTATAAATAAATAAATAAATAAAATCTAAAAAAAAAAATATTAATAGTAATTGGCAAGAATATATTTAAAATAAATAGCAAATAGGGATGAGAAACTACAACAAGAAAACAAACAGTAAATTCACTGGCACACTGATTTAAACAAGATGAAGTTAAATTTTCCACTTATTACCAATTCCAAAATAATGTTTCACTCATGACCAAAACATTATGAAAAGGTAAAATTATAAGTTAAGCAATTTATAAAAATATATTTTTAAATTCTTACAGTTAGATTATTCCTAACAGGAAAAGTCTTTTCAAGAAAAATATATGAAAGACCAATCAGTTTTCAATTATCCATTCTAAAAAAGACCTAGATTCTACTTTTTGATGCTCTACGCGATCAGAGAAACTTCTCTAGTAACGAACTATAGAAATGATCCCTGAAAGTATAGTCTTGATTCTACTTTTTGTTCAAGGCTGAAAAATCAGTGATTGCTACAAAGAGATAACAAGAAATAGTGATGGTGTATCTGGACCAAAAAAACATTTCCATTTGCAAATCCTAATTTAAAATTTTTTTTTAGATTATTTAAAATTCTTTGTTTAAGAAAGAATGTTACCTTTATGAGACTTTAATTCAACAAAACAGTTAACAGAACCCTGTAGTCTTTAAGTACAAAAATGAGTAAGAATTGCTTATCTCAGGTGCCTAATTAGACAGAAATACAGACAGATAATAGGTTTTTAAATGTAGTGCTACCCAGAAGGAAGATATCTGATTAGAGAATCAGGAAGAGATATTTAAGCTGAAATTTAAAGCAAGGTCAGGAGCAAGAAGGCTCATGGGGACAAGAAGCATGTTCATGTTGAGATAACTTTGTGAAATGTGAACATGACGTTATCTAGAGAATAGCTGCAGCTATCTGGAGCTCACCTCTAGGAAGAGAGTTTTTTGTGTGTGTTATTTAAAATAGACGTGATTTGAGTAGGTTTACTCCTAAAAGGACCCAGTGGAGGCAAGGACTTGAAAGTATCAGCTTCAAGCAAGAAGAAGAAATATACTTTCTCTGAGATAAATGAAATGAGTACAGTGTGAGGTAAGTACATGGAAAGTTAGAAGTTAAGAGTAAATTCTCATTGGACTAGTGTGATTTTCTCTGTAGAGCAGGAAGAAGGAAGCAGTGTCTTCTCTTAAGAGAACAGGAACTTCTGCTTTGTAAAACAGAAGGTGTTGACTATGGAATGTCAGGCGACCTTGATGCCCTAGCTGAGTACACCATAAATCTGAGGACAAAATAACCTACACAGTTGCATGATTTTTCCTCAGAAGATTTAGTATAAAAAAGTGATTCAAGATTTAAGGTTAGGGACACAACTGTCATGAGGTTTGAATTTCCTGAAGAGTCCAAATATCTTTAATTCATGAAAATGTATAATCAAAAGTAAAGTATACGTTGTATTATTATTATGCTTTCTTAAATTCCACATCAGAAATAATCGAGGCAGAGCATTTAAGGGACATCATTTAACAGTTCCAACTGTAAAACTAAGAGCTGCAAAAAACATTGCTTTTTACTTGAGAAAAGAAGTCAAATACAAATATTTGTAATGTGTATATCTTAAAGATAGTTTTGTGAAATTCCAAAACATTTCTATCTAAAATTTGCAAGGGAAAAGAGAAAGCAAAAACATTTCTTTCTGTGGCCATCTTTGCCTTTATAATTGCTAGAAAATATGTCCAGTTTTAACAGAAGGAAACAAATTAATCTAATATTAGAGACCCAAATTACATAGTATTACTGAAGGTAAATGGAGGTATTCCTCCACTCTCCTTTGACCATGTGTACTATTCACATTGGAGCAGAGAAAAGGAACTTATTTTCCCAATTCCCTTAACCCTATCCCAGGCCAGTCTCAACCCTCAGCTCTTATGACAGAAATCCTTACTCAATAGAATGTAAATGCTACATGGTAAAGGGCCATGTCTATCCAACTCACTCCTTATCCCTAACAACTAGAATCATGCATAGCATCAAACAGGTGCTAAACAAGTACTTATGAGGTAATTTCTTCTAAAAGAATTTAGGGGTCTTATTTCAGCATATTTACTTACCAAAAAGGCACATTCATAACTCTGTATTTCCCACAAGCCGAAGCAACAAAAAAATGTCTAAGGGTAGGGGGTGAGGTATAACATCAGCAGAGGAAGGAACATAGCCTCCTCTCTTTCTCATTGGTATTATTGGCAGAGAAGCTAAAAAAGGGATGTATGTACACCATCATATCACAGGACGTTGCGATTGACAGTGGAGGTAGCAACAAAAAAAAAAATAAAATCAATTACTAAAATGGCAAAAAAGAAAGTTCTGGTGATTGTGCCAGTAAGAAACCAAATTCCTCAATTCCAGGTGTTAAAACACAAAAGAGGCTCAAAGAAAAGTCTTCCCCTCCCAGCTTCAAACTCTAAAAACTTGGGAGCACCTGGCTCTTTATCTCAGAATCTCCATTCATAATTTCAGGTCTCCAAGGCCACCACGAGAAATAGTGAGCTGGGTAAGTAAATGTGCTCCAACTAAATTAAAAGGTGGTAAACATATAAAGAGCAGAAATCCATTTAATGCCACCACAACAGGAAGGGTGTGCCTGAGCTCAAAATTTGAATTTTCAATGTATTTTTCATAAATATGCTATAAATATCAGTTTTTATGCATATTAAAATCAAACAAACTGAACTGAGTGTTTGAAAAGACTTTCTAGTCATTATTTTTCACATAGCAGAAATTGTGTGTATCTGAGTATTCTGACTTTTCCTAAGTCTTATTTCATTCACTGTTCTCATAGATCTTGTATGAGGATTCAAGGAGTTAATATTTGGAAAGAGCTCAGGTTAGGGCCTAGTCTCCAGTAAGCATTAATGCTTTAAATTAAACATTCATTTTTTTTTTGATTTGTTACGTTCTTTTTTTGTAATTGAGATAATACTGGTTTATGATACTATATATTTTAGGGGTACAGGTTCACATTTCTTCCATTAAACTTCCTCTATGCTTTACTATCACTACCTCTCCTCATCTGGTAACCTCAGTTCTGTCATCTAAGTTCAAGGGTTTGTTTTTGCTTTGTCTGTTCATTTGCTTTGTTTCTTTATATTCCACATGAGTAGTATCATCCAGTACTTGTCTTTTTCCTTCTGACTTTCTTCACTCAGCATAATCCTCACAAGTTCCATCTAGCCATCCATGTTATCACGGATGTTAAGATTCTCTTTTTTTTTAAATAACTGAGTAGTATGACATTGTATATGCATACTGTGTTCTCCTTTATCTAATTTTATGGTTTATTTCTTATTTCCATCTTGGCTTTTTTATTGTAAATTAACTGATCTCTGTCTTTTCATGTATCTATGCTCTTTAAACTCTAAATTTCAATGTAAGATTCTAACTCTGTATTTCCCTGTGATTTAAAGAAAGAAGTTATTCTTAAGATTTTAGTCTATTTCCGTGAAAAGCATTATTATTTAATATATTTTATTCAACATTAATAAAAGTACCTCCCTGTATCTAACTGATAATTCAAAATTCACTATCATGAAAGGCTTATTACAATTTGCCTTATAAATGTTTTTCTCTCATTTCAACTCAACAAATATTTACTAAGCACTAATTAATATAAGAAACACAAGGAGAAAGAAAACCAGATATCTAGATAGCTTTTATGTAAATCACGCCAAAATGTTCATTACCATGTGTAAAAAATATTTAAAATATATGTAAAATCAATGTAAATATACACTGTAAAAAATGTACTTAAAATCAATTAAGAAAAACACTAACAACTTAATTTTTAAAAGAGGGGAGAGGCACCAAAAGACATAAAGAAATTACATAAGAGAAATATAATGGCCTCTAAGTACAAAAAATTTGCCAACCTCCACAGTTAAAAAAAAATTACTAAAAAGACCGGATACCATTTTTTGCTTACCAAATTGCCAAACAGCAAATAAAATCACTACAAATGCTGGTTAAAATGAACTGTACTATTTTTTCAAAGAAAAGTAAAAGTTAATATTTTGGTTCCTTGGCATGATATATGAAGTCAAGCACTATTTTTGGTCTTAACCTACTTTTCCAGCCTCATCTTCTATAACAACCCCATCCCTTCTCCATTACCAATACTCCTCTTTCTCAATTTACAGAGTATTTGAACAGAACACGGAATTCCTGGAAGCTAGCTGGGTTGTTTTTTGTTTTTTTAGGTCTTAAATAACAGCTATATACAGATCTAATTTATAAACCATACATTCATCTATTTAAAGCATACAACTGAATTTTCATTACCCCAAAAAGAATCTGTAGCAGTCACTCCCAACTCCAACCTCCTCCTCAAGTCTAACAATCACCAAGCTACTTTCTGTCTCCAAGGATTTGCTTTTTCTGGACATCTTTATGTAACGGAATCAAATAATACATGGTCTCTTAATTTCCATCTTTTATTTAGCATATATTTTCAAGACACATTTATATTGTACCCTCTATCAATACTAATTCCTTTTTTTTAAGTTTTAAAAGGGTGATGACAAAATTTACCATCTTAACTGTTTTTAACTGTACATTTCAGTGGTATCACATTGTTGTGCAAGCATCATCAATTTCTAGAACTCTTTCATTTTGCAAAAATGGTAAGTCTGTATGCACTGAACAAACAATAACTCCATCTTTCTTCCACCCACTGATAACCACCATTCTAAATACTTTCTGTGGTTTGTCTATGTCAGATACCTCGCATAAATGAAATCACACAACAGGTTGAGACAAGGATCAGATGTTATTTTCTTTTATATATTCCCAGGATTCAAACCAGTACTTCTCAATGCAACTAGACTGGATGATAGAAATGTTCTATTGCTGCACTACCCAAAATGTAGCTAGTCACTTGTAAGTACAGATCACTTGAAATGTAGCTAATGCAAATAAGAAACTGAACTTTAAATTTTACTTTAGTTGATTCTGATGTAAATACATTGTCTTGTGGCTATTGTACTGGCTAGCCCATGTCTAGCACCTTGCACAGTATACATGTGTGGAAAGAATGAACAAATCAATAGTGCTCTTTTCACAAAACTTATGAGCACATCCATACTGTGGAATTCAGAATTTTAAGAAAATAAGACAGGGAAGGTAATTTTGAGGCAAGATTTTTTTAGGGGAGATGCCAAATCTTTCATTGCCTCATAGAACAAAATAAGACAGTTATGGATTAGAATGTCCTCCTTTCTACCTAGCTAAATCACACACACATAACAGTCCATTTCACAGACCCTTCCCACCTCTGCATTTCATTTATTCATTAAGCTACTGAAAAGTTAACAATAACCTAGTGTACGCTGCACCCTATGAATACAAAATAGAATGAAATTCAGACCCTGCCCTCAGTGACTTCAACAGAAATGAAATTAAAAAACATGATATGATGAAACACAAACTACTATTCAAAACTGGGTATAACAAGCAATACAAGTGCAAGGGAGCATAATGTGAGAATCAGAGACTATAGAGGAAATGACATTTGAAACTTTTTCTCTGGACCATATAGTGAGACTTTGCCACAAGAAAGCACTGCTTTCTTGATTTTTAGTAAAATTCCAAATTAAAAGATTATTCAAATTTCCTTAATGAACAAGTATTAATATTATCAATGTAAAGTAACTTAATTTTTGCTTAGACATCGTAATACTGGCTTTTAGTTGTCTAGAATGTCATGTCAATGACGTCAAGATTAAATACCAAAATATTATTTTGTTGGAGAAATACCATTATTTCAGGGTTTGACGTTTTAAATCTGAATAACAAGATATTTACATTTGACTTAAGTTTTCATTTCATAGTGCATATAATTGCAAAAAAAGGTCTTCTCTACCCAGAGAATTACAAACTGCACTAAAAATTTTAATTTAATGTTATTATATTCACTCAGACAGTGTTGTTCTTTAAGTTCATTATTCTCAGTGGGTAAAAGAAAATAACAAAGCTAAGACTTTACTGCAAAATAATTCATATTCACATTTAATGACTTCATGAACATTAAAATATGAGTAAGCATGAATGCACTGAAATTACCATATGTAACTGCCCCTTGCTCTCCCTCCATACTTTAAGATCTACAGGTACAGGAAATAATTTCTTTGAAACAAAGTCTTCTTTACTAACAATAGAAAGATTAAGAAATAGACAAAAGGTTCCAAAGACTCCTTTAAAGTTATTAAAAACAAAAGGGACAACCTAAAGAATGACATAGGAACAAAGTTTAGAATTAGTTTATCTCCCTCCTCACTTTTCCTCAATTATTTCATAAAGAGATTCTTTTTTTTTTTTTTTTTTTTTTTTTTTTTAATAGAGGCATGTTTTTCTTTATTTGTTTGCTTGTTTGTTTTTGTTTTGTTTATACAAGCACTGGGTACAGTCAGAGGCGCGGGAGGGTGAGAGAATTCACCAGAGCCAGAGCGGGGAACAGAGCAGGCAGAAGGACCGAAGGACACTGCTGAGGGGAGCAGCGGGCGGCAGGAGAGGTCTGCGCGCCATGTGGGACCCTCCTCCGGGGGCCGGGGAGCAGCCGGGGATCGAACCGGCGCCGCAGAGGCCGCGGGCAGCTTCGCAACCCAGCGCTCTACCGCTGCGCCACCGGGGAGGCCCTCATAAAGAGATTCTTCAGCACCTCTCAGTGTGTGCACAAAAATAAACTCACAACTTGGTGATACTACATAACTCTGTTTACTTAAGAACAGTAACTTCTTTTTTAAGACAAAGTAACATTTTATTACTAATTTTTCATGATAAATTTTCTTCATTTTTAAGTAGAGCCAAGTTTAAAAAAAAAGTTGGCATTATTTTCATATAGCCAATGGCATGTGTTATAAAGCACATGTAATTATTTTTATATGTTTATAATTTTTCTTTATTTTTATGTGTTTTCATATTTATTTCAGTTTCATTTTTAAAATTTTATGAATTCTAACACACAGTATTAAAGTTACCATATAGGGGCCTCCCCTGGTGGCACAGCAGTTGAGTGCTGGGCTGCGAAACTGCCCGCAGCCTCTGCAGTGCCGATCCCCCAGCTGCCAGCATGGGTCCCACATGGTGCGGCAGACCTCTCCTGTCTCGCCCCCTGCTCCCCTCAGCAGTGTATTTTGTCACTCTGCCTGTTCTGCTCCCCATTCTGTCTCTGGTGAATTCTCTCACCCTCCCACGCTTCTGACTGTACCCAGTGGTTGTATAAATAAATAAATAAATCTTACAAAAAAAAAAACTCCAGCAGATTAGTGGTTGCCAGAAATGGGGGATGGGGGCTGGCAAAACGGGGGAAAGTTGTCAAAAGGTTCAACTTTCAGTTATAAGTCATGAGGCTGCACTATACGCCTAGTGACTACAGGTAATAACACTTGTATATTTGAAAGTTACTAAGAGTTTTTATCAATATTGATGACAAATGTTAACTGGAATTACTGTAGTGATGATTTTGCAGTATATACAAATATGGAATCATTATGTTGTTGAAAATAAAAATTGATATTAATAATTTATTAATAATAAAATGTTGGTAAAATTAAAGGATTACATTTTAATTTTTACACTCCCTCACAAACTCTAAGAGTTAATTAATAAGTGACACCTAAGTGTAGCTTCTGATATAGTGAGATATTTTCTTATTCATCAGGAACTCATTCAATTATAAATGGGATTATGGTAGGAAAAATGAACATGCAAGTACAAATACAAGAAAATTTGTGATCAGTAAAATACAGAGCTACGCATTGTGAAGGAATCAAAATAAAAGAAAAAACTAAGGCTCCAGGGAATTTATAATCTGATAAAGAAAATAAACAATGACCATAAATAAAACAGAAAGAATTAAGAACACTCTGTTTGGAGGGAGCAGTCTTTTTTAAAATGTTAGAGTATGGACAGGATTATAATAAGCTCATTCATTCAGCAATTAGTTATTTTAGCACATTGCATGGCAGAAAGTGTAACAAATAAAACAGGTATGGTTTCTATCTTCAAATGGAGGAAAAATAAGTAACAAATCAATAGAATTATACTGGAAAAATTTATACAGATCAAAAAAGCAGGAGGTTCAGGATATGCAGAAAGAAAAGCAAATACAGTAATTTGGTTAACAAGGTTAATGATAAACAAATAACATTTGCACACCACCCTCATATATAAAGTCTTACTTTAATTTTTATTACAGAATAAGTGAATTAATGTTCCCCTATAATGGATAGTCAGCAAAGCTAAAGGCCTTACTAATTAAAGTCATACTGCTCATAAGCTAAGTATCAAATCCAGACATTCCATCCCAAGCCAAATCAGTATCCTTTCTACTACACAACAAAAAGTAATAAAAACTAAAGACAAACCAGATTAAAGGCCAGGATAATATGGACCTTATCACTGATAAAAACTATGGGAAGAAGTATTAAAAAAAAAAAAAAAAAGATGGCATTGTATCCATATTATTTATTCCTTCTAGCTAACTGAATTGTAATTTCCAATCTGCTCCAGCGTTACCAAGCCTGAATTTCATCAGCTAGAATTTACTGTTCTTATCCTAACACTACTATAAACTATTTCTCAATCACTAAAATATAAAAGACTACAAATTATACACTGAGGCTCAAAAAACTAGTATCTAAGAATGGTAAATATGTTTTGATGTTTACTAAGGTGACTAAAAGATCATTAAAGTAAATAAAATATTCTTCAATTCAACTATATTTAAAAATAGTTTGCTATGAAGGCAGTAATTTTATGCACCTAATGATTACTCCAATGGTGAGTATCTATGACAAAATCTGTAAGCTGGCAACACTGTGAGTATGCAAAAGTGTTTGTTTGTTTGTTTAATGTACACATACCTTTATCCTTCTTAAAATCCAAAGCATCTTCTTTATCAGTCACTATTTCCTTCATATTGATAATACTCTGGTGGGTAAGCTGCCGAAGAATTTTAATTTCTCGAATTGCTGTTATTGGAAAGCCTTCCTTTTCATTATCTAGACGTACTTTTTTTAAGGCTACCATTTCTCCTATTAGAAGATTAAATAAAATCAATTATCAGTTCATAAAACTGAGACAGTTTTTCTGAATCTTAAATTTATTTTAATTATAATTTATTACTACCTATTGAAATTGAAATTAAAATCCACAAAATATATTTGTTTCCAACATACTAAACTGCAACATTTATAGCTCAAGAAAATAAGTTTCTGGCTAAACAAATGGAAGGGTATTTACTAAAGCTGTGGAATACTATACAACTGTTAGAAAGAATGGTGTAGGTCCTTTTAAAAAAACTGTTATTTCAAGCTCTCCTAGATACATTCAATGAAAAAAAGCAAGGAAACTAAAAACAGATAAATTACACTGCCATTTTTTGAAACTGGAGGAGGGGAGAATAAATATATCCAATATGCTTGTATGTGCACAAAGTCTCTATGAATCAGTAAGAAAACTCTATAAATTTTGCATGTAATAAAATATTCACACACACACTAACCTGCTCAAAGCTGCCTAGCTATCCAGTAACGAAAGTGAAATTCTAATTCTGGTTTAGGTGTCTCAAACGTTATACGCTGTTCTCACTACATGGCTTCATATTTTAAATTAGTTTTATTCCATATAAAATCTAAGTATTAGGGCCTTCCTGGTGGTTCACGGGTTAAAGTCTCAGCGCTGTCAAGCGATGGCCAGCCACTGTGGTCTGAGTTCCATCCCCAGACAGGAAGCTAACCCACATGGCACAGCAGACCTTTCCTGTCTTGTCCACTGCTCCCCTCAGCAGTGCATTTCAGTAGACCCACCTTTTCTGCTCCCCAATCTATCTCCGGTGAATTCTCTCACGCCTCTCACCTCTGGCCTACCTACACCCCAGTTCATGTGTGCATAAATAAATAAAAATAAATCTTTAAAAAAAATCTAAACATTAAATAAAACAAACACAATTCCTATTACAAGAAAAAAGACACTATAATAAAGGTTTGTTCATTTCACTTCTTTGGAGAAAAAGAGGAAATTTATAGTTACAAATTTTCCAAAAGGATGTTTTATCAATTTACTCATTAAGCATTACTTAATTCCTTTTTATGGAAATCTAAAATTAACTGATTTATTAAGCAGTTTAAATTGTAATTTAATCTCTTTAATACACAGATCATATTATAAATATATTTATATAGTATCCTGTAAGTACAATTACATAATTGTGTTAAGATATATTTATATAAGTAAATATTACAATCCAAATATTATTCTATGCTGCAATTGCCTTCAAGAGTTTCTGAAATATAAGTAGTATCCCCTGTACTAAAATAAAATACATGCCTCAACTAGCTGTAGATAATCTATTGATTAATTTCAACAAAGAATTGCAAGTGAAGATTAAACACTAGTTTTATGCATTATTCAGCAAAATACATGGCCTCTGACACAGTTACTTTTTCGTCTGTTGCAAGGCCTTTTAACTTTCACGGTCCTAATTATGTTCTGAAAGATTATACTGCTAAATCTGACTTCCAAATAAAGGTCGATTTCTACAGAAAAAGTTTTTTGGCCTAAATACAAGTGCTACAATAAGGTTTAATACAAAATTTACTACTAGGACTAATTAAGATCAAGATACTTTATTCATCTTTAAAGACAAGTAATCTAAATTCCATCCTACTGAACATCACACATTTAAAAAATACACACATACTTATATGTACTACTATCTTACATAAGTACATAAATAAAATTAAAAAATGAAACAAATGCATGATAAATTCTAATTTAGCTATTTTATTAAACTCCTAAAGCTATATATTAGATGAAAAACACATATTTAAGTACATTCCACAGATCCAAAGAATTTCTCATTCTTACCAGTGTCTTTATCCCTGGCCTTGTAAACTTGTCCGTAGGTACCTTCTCCAATAATTCCAATGATATCAAATTTATCCACGCAGCGTTTTCCCCAGTCAATATCTTTCTCTTTGATTTCACCATAGCGAGGCCCACATATTCTATCAAATACAGTTCTGAAGTTTTTATATACAATCAAGCAAATTGACTGTTTCATAATTACCCATCTTCTACCCTCATATCTTTTATTTCCCCCATCTTTGCATACTTCTATCACATAAGATAAAAAAGTGATCTGGTGTAAGTTATCCTAAAAATCAAGGTTAACATGTCTCCACACTGACTCTTCTGTATACTAGCTTTTAAAACTGAAAAAGAAAAGGTAAAGCTTACATGAAGTTTCAGAAATAAAACATATTTTTCAAATCAACACAAGTACAAAGTCCAAGTTCTCTAACCAATCTCCAGAAAAACTTTTCTTTTTCATTCACTGATAATACATATATCTGCTTTCCAAAAAATGAAAGTTAGATAATGAACACTATTCAAAATCTAACTATCATGCTTACTGACAAATTGAGACTTAGGCTAGATGAAATCATCTTGAAAACGGAAAACTCCAGAAAGATTTTTAGTCTAAGATAATACAAAATCAACTCTCATAGATCCATACTGTGAGAGACAATATGTATGTGTGCTGGACATATATTTGACATTCTTCAAAAAGGAAGTAATTCTGTAGGTAAGCAATTTTGTAAGTAAGGTTTTGGTAACAGAAATTCAAGTAAAGAAATAAAGCTATAATATTCAAAGGGAGACTAGGTTAAAAGTTTTCTAGCTTTCTATTCCATACTAGAAAAATCACCTAATACTCTTACAGTAGGCACTATCTGAATAGCAACTATAAATTCAGATCTAACTCAGTCTTATACTTTCCCCTGGTTAAGTGAAAGTAAAAAAAAGGAAAACAGCATTCTCCTCCCTTAACTGATCAACAGGTTTCAAGGGAAGTTCTCTAGGCACTTACTTGAAACCAATTTAAGATACATACTTCAAACCACCTTCTATTCTAACTCTTGCAAAAGTGAAGATTGCATTTAGTTATGAAGGTAAATGGAAATAAAAGGAGTGGAAAGCACAGCAGCTTGCCCATAAGGTTTGTTTGAGCTCATTGAATGCTGACTTTTACCTTGTCTGATTTCAGCATTTCTATGTTATTTAAATATTTTAATTATGGAAATGTTTTTCAACATATGCAATACCCCAAGAAATTAATACATTACAAGCTATCAGAGAAAATTAAACTTAGTTTTATTAGTTATTTTGAATACGTATGCAGGCAATTATCAATTTTCTTCAAAACTCTAATTTATTTATATACTTAAGTTGAAAAAATACACTTAGTATCGTAAATCTTAATTTTATGTTGTAAGATTTTATGATCATACAAAATCACATTGGTCAGTTTAAGATCAGGTAGAAAAGCAAGCACATACTTAGGCCTCCTTTTACTATGTAATTGTGTTGCTGTTTTCTTTTCCTCTGGACTCTTTGAGAGGTCATCTCCTCCAGGTAGCTCAGGGGGCAGTGGTAAATCAGCAAGTAGACATCGTAGCTTCTTTTCTACTTCTTTTTTAACTGCTTTTACTGAAATATTTCCTCGGAAGCTAAAATGAAAGGAATCAGACAAATAAAACATGTCTCACATTTAAAGAACACGCAATGACAGTGAATATTCTACACTATTTCACATGGCAAAATACTAAACGGATTTTCTTTAGTTTCCAGGTAAAATAATATACTGTGTTAAACTGCAAAATACAAAATTCAGGGTCAAAAATGATAAAGAATTAGAAAAAGATTAAGGAAATATGAACAAAGCATCAACTTAGTTTCTAATAATGTATCCAAGATAGGTTCATCAAATGTAACAAAAGACCACACTAATGTAAGGCATTAATAACGAGGAAACTGGGTACATGCTATATGGAGACTGACTGTAGCACCACTGTAATTTTATGGTAGAATGCAAGTAATACATCTATCCAAGTGCCTCCTCTATACCATTAAGTTAAATGCATTCCTTTAAATGCTTTTCTATTATTTCAAAATTATGACTAAGAAAATGAGATTTAGTGATATGAATTAAAGTTCCTCATATTTCTAACCTAAAAATTCAAGGATCAATTTGATTTTCATGATCACTCATTTGTTAAATGACACTACACAAGAGAAAATTATTTCCTAAGTTGAGAGTAAATTACCCCAAGAGTAAAATACCAGAGCATCTCTATTAACCTAGGACAAAAAAATTTTGAACTGGCATTATTTGCAAATCTAATTATTCAATGTCAACTGGGAATGAGAGAATTACCTAAGACCATGCCTGCCCACTGACAGTACTAAAGGATAAAGAGTCACCTATGTGACTGTCTCCAGCTTACCTTGTAAGCCTCAATTCATTCTCATGTCAAAACCCATTAATTCAATAGTATCACCTTTTTAATTGAGGTATAACTAACATATGGTAGTCTATTAATTTCAGTTATACAAGAGGATTTGATATTTGTATATACAATGAATGATCACAAGTCTAGTTAACACCTATCATGATATGTAGTTATTTTGTTGCATCATTGTAATTTTTCTGTAAATCTAGAATTGTTCTAAAACAATGGTGTATGTTAAGCAATGACATAAAATTAAAAATACTTATATAAAAATTCATTCATTTTGTAATGGCATTTGGTTTGATTCTGATGGAGATACAAAAACTTTCATTTTAAGAAATAAGTAAAACCTCATGCTCCTATTAATCTTGCTATTAAATAACCACAACTAGTATTGTCCTTTTCTGGGTTAAGTTTCCTATATCAGACAATGATTCATTCAAACTTTAAGGTAAAATGACAGGTAAAAACTTAAGATCAGTTAAGTTTCATACGTTTTATGAAAACACCAAAGTGTTCTGATTTTTAAAGTATATCTTAATTTGTTAACTGATTATTTTAAACTTCCCAAACATTACAAAATCTGTTAATAATATGACATGAGAAAGAAAAATCTTAAATGGTAATAAAATGTGGACTTCATATACTTTCAGAGCAGTTATAGGTGCCATAATGAAAACAATTAGTGAGACTACTCTGTTGTTAGGAATTACTAAAGATGTAACCAATGTAAATCATTTTAATTATCACTGTATTTATGTTGAACACTAACCTTACTGTACAACAAATGGATCCTTTAACACCATCTGACAAAAACTATCAATGATCATAATACAAGCGTGCCTTTCTTTCATCTTGCGTTATGTTACTCACTGGAGGGTCCTTTAACAGGGAAAAAACATGCTTAAAGGGAAACTGGTTTGCAGTTTTATTTTTAAAGTAATGGTAACTATCCCAGTCTACTTTTCAATTTTAATGGCCCTCCATTCAAAGAACAGTGATCCTACACTTTCTATGTGCTAGGTAATACATAAAGCACTAGAAATTTAATGAGTTCAGTAACAAATACAGTACAATACCGTTCCTTTCAAAAAGGAGCTTAGTCTTTTGGAAGGCTCAGTCAGATAAGCAGCAGGATAAAATACTATATAGATTCCCATGTAATGTCGTACCTAAATTAGATTTGAAAATTAAAAGCTTCTTTCTAGAAAAGGTGCTTGATTTTTGAAAACAGCGTATTTAAAATTATTTAGAAAGCAGTAATCTCTAACTTACAAGTAGGCTTCAGTAAAACATCCCCATTTGTCTGAAGATTCAAATCAATGTTTCAATGTTTTCTGGGGGGCCTAAAAAGTCTTAATTTTACTTATAATTCAAAATTTTAAAGACTACCTATATTCCAATATATTATTACATGGACTATCAAATTCAGCAAAAGTACCACACTTAAGCAAGTGTTTTTAACAGAATTTAACTAGCTGACTGATACGAAATGTCTTAGAATGAAGGCAGAAAAACTGCCAAGAAAATTTCTGAAAAAGAATAATGGAGTGGGATTTGCCCTATCCTATGGTCAATCTATTTTTAAGAATTTCAGTCTTGAAGACTAAGACTGGCCCAAGTCAGAGAATATAGATTATTGTCTACCCAGTGTTTCATAAAAAAACACTATGACTCAACTGTCAATATTTATAAACCACAGGATTAAGATTCAGTTTGTAGGCTTCTTAAAGTGAAAAGCTCTAGCAATACTATGTCCAAATTCATGTACAGCAGCACTGAAGCTGAAGGCAAAAATCAGGGCTATTCACTAATCATTTACTCCATCCCTTTCACTTGTACACTACCTGCCTACCCCTATAATAGAAATTTGAATTTGAAAGCCAACATACCATGGATCTAAAGAAGTCAAAACAAAAAGGTACTGGCAAAGAAATAATAAAACATTTACAGGAGAATCTAGAAACATAGGTTATTTATAAAAAAATGCTTATATATGGAACCACAAATCAATGAAATTAGATTACTCAATAAATAAAGTTAACAGTAACCAGATCTATTAGTTCACAGTATGATGGGGGGAAAGCAGATAATCAGACCACATCTTTCTTCCTCATATAGTAACCACAAATAAATTTCTGTATGATTTGAATTAACCTTCTTTAATTTCATAGACCCAGAAGTTTTAAAGGAAAAATAATAGATCTACCTACATAAAAAAAGAAAACAACAACCAACAACAATTAAATATCAAAGACAAGTAACAAACTCTGAGAAGTGAAGGTCAAGATTCCTAACATAAGGAGTACCTAGTAAATCATTTAGAAAAAAGAAAACAAGCTTAAACAAAAGTTAGCATAAGATATGAACAAACAATTCATTAGCAAGAATTGACAACAAATAAAAAGATACTAAATTTCAATAATCAGAAAAATGCAAAATTATATATATTAAAGATTGCTAAAATTGTCAAAATTGATAATCTCCAACATGACTGAAGCAATTTCATATATTTGGGTGCATAAATTGGCAGTCTTACTGAGAAACTTAGCAGTTTCTATCAAATTTTTATACAAAATATTAATATGTAAGCACAGGTGTTTTTTTGGTTTTTTGTTTTTTTTTTTGCGCCAAAAAACTGAGGTGTAGGCCAGAGTTGCAAGGGGTGGGGGTTGAGACTGAGAACAGAACAGGTGGATTTACTGAAATACACTGTTACAGGGAGCAGCACCATGTTAGCTCCCTGGCTGGGGATCGAACTCAGGCCTTAGCGGTGATAATGGCTGAGACTTAACTAACGCCTAGGCTACAAGGGAGGCCCATAAGGAGAGTTTAATAGCAAATAATTATAAACCCAAGTGCCCAGTAATTAGTTAACAGAGTAGTTAATAAGAGAATGATGCATCCATTCCTAGAGCCAGGAATACTGAACCTATCAGAATAACATGAAAAGATCTCCAACACACTAAATGATAATGCAAGTCTAGAAATATTATGCATGATATAATCCTATTTTTTTCCAAAAAGAAAGCAATTTATTATATGGAAACATAATGGATTCTAAATCCAGGAAAAAAAGTTCAAAGTGAGCCCAAAAGACATTTGGTAGGAAGAAGGAAGATCATGTAAAAAAGGACAAAGAAGTCAGCTTTAAAGAGTTTCCAGTGGCCAAATTTCAGATAATTGGAGTATCAAAAAAGAAGAGTGATTTTTAACTGCAAATGGTGTTGAATCAATCTTTGGTTATACATGTCAGTAGTGGTCAGAAGTCTTAAGAAACATATATTCATGAAATATACAGTTAAAGAAAGAAGATCAGGGACACAAGAAAAGTAGAAGAGACAAAAAAGGTGGGTCCAAAATTTTTCTACGTTTTAAAAGGACAGATGGTATTAGGAAAAAAAGAAACAAAGATGCACCTGCATAGTCACAGGTGGGCAGAGAGGTGTCCCCCGCCCCCCCCACACACACACTAAAATTTTCATGACCAAGTCTGAAATGGACCAGCTTGGATTAAAACAGATGCTTCTTAAACATTCACAACTATGTCATGACTTTTTAAAAAACACCACCAGTAAAGCATATATGAAGACAAATTAAAGAACAACCTGAACAACTGGTCCAGAATCACTGAATTCTCAGCAACTCTCACCCATGAAATGACTTAATTTTGCACTCATGCATCTTTGCCCTGGAGCATCTATTTCAGAACTCACCAAAATTACTACTATTATGAACCTTCAGTATTCCCAGACTGTCAAATTTCTACATACCAAATTCGACTAGTATATCTGGAGAACATGTGACTGAAATGTAATCTATCTTTTTGATTTTAACACCTTTTATTATTCACTGTTTGTTCTAAATTAAAAATTTCCATAATGCTAATCAAAGTAAGCGCTTGAAAAGACCTGTCCCCATTGCAAATCCAAATCCAATAAAGATGTTAGCTAGGAAAACTGCTCATATAGTTGCTTTTTAATAGAAAGTGGAGAAAGGGAACTGGGGAAAGGCAGTTCTAATTTCTTCATAAAAAATAAAAATGGTAGGACACCTGCACCCCTATGTTTATAGCAGCACTGTTTACAATAGCTAAGCTTTGGAAACAACCCAAATGCCCAAAAATAGATGACTGGATCAAGAAGATGTGGTACATATATACCATGGAATATTACTCAGCATTCAAAAAAGATAAACACATGCAATTTGCAGCAACATGGATGGCGCTGGAAGGGATCATGCTCAGCGAAATAAGCCAAAAAGAAAAAGAAAAATACCGGATGGTCTCACTCATAGCAGGAATCTAGAAAACTTAAATAAGGGACCAGGAAAATGAATAACTATAAGAAAGTGAAAATCAAAATCAACAAAAAACTATGAACCAGAGACACTTTTAGGGGGGCAGGGGTGGGAGGGGAGGGATTGGGGTCAGAATGGGGGGGCTGCAATTGTATGGGGAATATAACAATAAAATTTATTTAAAAAAAAAAAATAAAAAAATAAAATTAAACAAACAAACAAAAAAAAAAAATGGTAGGGCCTCCCCTGGTGGCGCAGCGGTTGAGCGCAGTTCATTCCCCGGCCACCACGAGGGTCCCACAAAAAAATTAACTAATTAATTAAATAAAAAATAAAAATGGTAAAGGTTAAGTGAGACATTAGACAGATGCCACACAATAGCATAATGCTTCTATTCTAGCATATGTTTAAGAAATATTCTTAGAACTCCATTTACTTTAGAGCTACTTTTACCTTCACCCTCTTAAAAATGTTTCACAGTAAAAGCAAGTCATACCCCCAATATTCATAACAGCAAATTTTAAACAAGTTAAAACTTTTTCACATTCTAGTCTTTCTATAGTAATTTATCTCTAATTGCAAAAGAATTATGTCAACTATACTAAAAAGTGATAAATTTATAAGGCCACTGAAAAAACTGAGAAATAACCAAGATATGTATTACCCAGAGCAGACTCTCATAAAATGTCCTGTATCCAATATGATCAAGACATACTAAGCCAAATGAAGCACTGATTTCCAAAATCAAACTGATATATACTTTGTATTGCAAGGTAACTACAAATTTTTCTTGGAATTCTTAGCATAAACTGTGATTTTTGTCATCTTTTAAGCATGTGCTCCATTTGAAGAAATACATAAGAAAATTCACTTACACGTAAGGTTTTTCAAACAGGTACTTTTTGTTCTTTAGAACAGTTAATGACAAATGTTTTGTACTTACCTATCAGTATCTTTATCTTCAGGCAGCATGGGAGGCAAAGGTAATGGTGGTAATGTAGAGGTCACTAAAGCCACATGTTGCTCCTTCTCCTTGGCTCCTATGCTTGGTGTAAGTGGTTTGGTTTTCTCTTTAAGAGATACTGGGTCCTCCTTTGTAGCAGCAGATTTACTCTCCTTCCCAGCTACTACTGTTTTCTTGGTGGCTTTATCTACAATCAAATTATTGTCCACCTTTGTTACCTGAAGAGGTGCCTTTGCTTTTGCCTTGTCATTTTTTAAAGTTCCAGCACTTGAAGGAGAGGGTGCATGCTCAATTTTAAGTTTCTTCACATCCTTCACATGGTTTGTTTGTGATGCACTGGCACCAGTTTCTGTGTTCCCCTTGGTAGGTGTGGAAGCATTTGAAGCTTTGGCAGCTTTGGCAGCAGCCTCAGCAGCCTTAGCTGCTTCTGCAGCCTTTGCTGCTTCTGCAGCTCTTGCTGCCTCAGCAGCTCGTGCTTTTTTATTCTTGTTCAGTTCAGCTGCCAGGCTACTCTTCAGAGTTAGTGTGCTAGGAGAAATGCTAGAATGACGACTTCTGGATCTAGACAATCTGTGTCTGCTACGAGATCTTGAATGTCTAGAATATGGGCTTCTGCTTCGGGACTTGGCAGACCGTCTGGTGGGAAATAATTAAGATTTAATCAGTAATGCAGAAAAGTTTAGTTTAAAATTTATAAAAACTGCTAAAAAGCCTATGAAATAAAAAGGAAATTTACTTAATTTTAAAATCATTAACATAGTTTCCAAGGGAGAATTTTTTTAAAAGTGCTTTTAAGTAAAATATCTGGTGGCTGTAATTTTTCTAAAGAAAAAAACAGATCAATTGTCTTGATTGTGGCCTGTTGTACAAATGCCCAAAGGTGAGCCTGGATGAAAGTAATCTCTATAACAAGAAATACTGTAAGGATTAGGCGGGAAAAAAGGTGACAAGGTGTGACTGCTGTCTCAGAAAACAGAAGAAGGCAACAGGATATACCAGTGGTAACTGCAGGATAAAGTCTGATGAATCTTTTACCAGGGAAACCATCTCTACATCTTAAAAGCACCTTCATCCATAAGCTGAGAGGTAAGTAGAATCCTGTCTATAGCAATAATGAAATGACAGTGCCGATCATTAGGCAACAAGTAAAAACAATCTCTAAATCCTGGAAACTAGTTAATAACAACTTTATTAACTAGCAATTCACTTTGCAAAAATTACTGGGAAACACAAAACCAGTGTATGTTTGAAAGGATGGTGGCACTTCCTTTCACATTATGGCCCAACAGAATGGCTCTTGAAAAGGGTTGCTCTGCCTTCAACAAGGTAGTGACCAGAGAATATATCATCAACATTCAGAAGCACATCCATGGAGTGGTATTCAAGAAGAATGCCCCTCGAGCACTAACAGAGATCTGGAAATTTGCAGTGAAGGAAAATGGGCTGCGTGCACTAACACCAGGTTCAGCAATATTGTGTGGATCAAGGAATAAGCAATGTCCCATACCATTATCTGTGTGTGGTTGTGTAGAAAGTGTAATGAGGATGCAAAGTCACCAAACGGCTGTATATATTAGTTACCTATGTCCCTGTCACAACTTTCAAAAATCTACACTCAATTTGGATGACAACTAACTACTGATTATCAAATAAAGTTATAAAGCTGCCCCCCAAAAAGATGGTGACGACTGAAGTTCTCAAAAAATATAGCCCAAGTCAAACAAAGCTGTTACAAATACCCACCTTATTAAAATTTTAAAAATATACTCAGAAGACAAAAGCACTATGATCGTACTTTGAAATGTTATCTTATCTAATGCCAAAATCAACCCTAGTAAAGTAAGTATAGTTTACAGTACACTCTTCTGCCCTATGCTGTACATAAGGAGGCTGACCCCGATAGATTCAGCTTTTGGTTGTCAGTGCTATCACGGGTAGAAGATCAAAAGGCAGGGAAAGACCAAGGATTTCTTCCCTGTTTGCTCCTTCCTTTCAGATTTTCTGACAGTCAATGTGACCCTCTACTAGCACGGCTCCTTTCAGGTACCTCCTTTACCACAGTTCTTACCAGATTTCAATAAACATTTTATTTTCCTTGCCCCTTGGAGCATCTTTATTGTTACTAGTAAAAATTATTTCTTGTGAGTTCCCGTAAATCCACTCCTATCTCCAAGGTACTTCAATAAAGTTTCCTGAACGCTCTGATTTGGATTCATTGTCCTTCTACAATCTTGACTGATCCAGTGTATGCAATAAACCCATACCTGTGATGCTAAAGTTGGTAGGTTAACACAATTACTGCACTGATGTTCTGCCAAGGAGGTAACTCTTTTTGAGACTTTAGAAAAGTTATAGGGAGAGGGTAAAAAAAACAAACCCCTGGTAATCCATAAATAAAAAGAGCAGAGAAAATAGGAAAAACTGGAAAGTTTTGTTTATACCTGGCATTAATGAATATGGAAGGAAAAATTTAGAAACATCGTACAGCTGAAAACAAAACGATTAGGTTTAAGATAAACTCAAATGCAAATTCAACCTTTTCCTGATTCTTTCAAAAAAGTTAAGAATAAACTGACGAGTGTTTGGCACTGAGCTGCTATATCATAGAAACCCCACACTACATAAAGTATTTATGTAACATTATTTTAGTTAACGGGAACATGGATTTAGAAAACATTCTAATCTAAACTTGATTAACATTAAATATTCATATACACCAAATCACTAAAATTATCAGCGAGTTTACAATTATTCTTGAAAATGAGATGAAATGCTTAGCTAACATAAAGTGATAAGCTGATTGCAAAATATCTTGGATAACTTTAATACAGGAAGTCAAACATGTCATAGTATGAAATTCTCGGCCACATTTTTTATTTCCTCTCCCTTCAGATTCTTGGACATCAAAACAAGTCTGCTATAAGTTGTATTTCTATCCCTTCATGAGATACTTGCAGTAAACAGCACAGAGGTACACAGCAAAAGAAAAAGCAAAGAGATGTCATCTCAACAAAAGTAATAGTACAGAACTTTTGTTTTTGTTCTGCTTTTCAGAACTTATCTTAAATTAACTTTCTTGTATTTTGAAGGTTATGGTCAGCAGTTTTATACAGATACAGAAACAGAGATTTATGATCATAACATTTTATCTAAAAAAAGACATAAAAGGTATTAGGCAAAATCCCAATATAAATTAAGTACTCTGGCCTATTATTCATTTCTAGACCGAATCTAGAATTGATGTTTTTATGGTATTTGATCTCTAGGCCTAGTAACACCCTCCATTCATCTCCAATTTCTCCTTCCTTAACTTTTTAATTTCATGCCTTAGTAAACTTGCATTCTCTTAGACATTGCATACTTGCCAACTAATTTTAATTTTTAATACGGTTTGGGAACCTAAAATTAAATACAAAATTCTAGCCTAAGTAATTTTTACTAATGATCAGTCAAAGTTATAAGTGTAAGAGATTATACCATAATATCTTACTAAAATAATTGAAATGGATGGTAAATATCAAGTTCTTATTTCATACAGTTTTTCTACTCCTGTTTTCACAAGATTTCTATACCATATTACCTAAAGTGAACAAATATTAGCTATTTTATGTTTGTTTTTAAGAGGCTACAGGATCTCTTTTAAGATGTTGAGACCTTTTTTACATTTCTGAAAAGGTTTCCCTAACTCATACAATGAAAGCAGAACCAGGATAAAAAACCAGTATCCTGAAATCCAACTGGTTAGTGCTCATTCTTAATCAGTTTAGTGTACCTTGGCGAGCAGGGTGTACAATTCATTTGACTACATCACATAATTTCTCCGAGAGGCCAGGTTGTCTGAAACTATATCTAAGCAGCCAACACTGATTCTTAAAAATGTTACTATAATATCCAATCTCTCATTATACAAAACATTACATATCAGTGTTATCCATTAGAACTTTCTGGGATACAGAAATGTTCTGTACACATTACATGCAGTACAGCTGCCATTACTCGTTTTTTTTAAGCTTAATTTTTCTATCTAGTTTATAGCACATTCTAATAGAAATTATGTTCAATTCAAAAACTTGCTGATAACCAAATTTAAAAGATACAAAAATACTTCTCACGGAAAGATGGCTCAACACAGGCAAGTCACTAAATGTGATATGCCGGATTAACAAAATGAAGGATAAAATTAGCATTGCAATAGATGCAGGAGAAGCATCTAAAAAAAAAAAATTCAACAAATTGTGTACAGAAGGAACGTACCTCAACATATACAATTTCACAGCTAACACCAAACTCAATGGTGAAAAGCTACAAGCGTTTCCTCTAAGATTAGTAATAAGAAAGGATGCATTCCACTCTGACCACTTGTGTGTAACATAATTAGTCATACATTGTTTAACCACAGGGATATGTTCTAAGAAATGTCATTACGACAACATTACAGAGTTAATTACACAAGCTAGATGGTACAGCCTACTATAAACCCAGCTCTCTATAGGGAACATCATAAAAGAGATATGGTCCACGGTTAACTGAAACATCAGTATGCAGCACTTGACTGTATTGGAAGTTGTAGTTAGAGAAGTCAAGCAAGAAAAATTAAAAAGGTATCAACATTTAAAAGGAGGAAGTAAATTTCTCTCTCTGCAGATGGAATGATCTTAACAGACAGAAAACGCTTAGATACTCAACTAAAAAGTTGTTAATGAACTAACAAATTTAGTAAAGTTGCAGGACAGAAAATCAGTAAACAAAAATCAGTTGCATTTCTATACACTAACAACAAACTATTTGAAAGAGAAATTAAGAAAAAAATCTCATCTATAATAGCATCAAAAATAATAAAATATTTAAGAATATATTTAACCAGGGCAGAGAAAAATCTGTATAAGACACCAATGAAAGATTTAAACACACAAATAAAATGAAAGCTATATACTGTGCTCTTAGACTGGAAGGGATCTACAGATTCAATGTGATCCTATCAAAATTCCAATGACATTTATTTCAGAGAAATAGAAAAACATTATTAAAATTAATATGGAACCACAAAAGACCCCAAGTAGTCAAAACAATGTTGAAAAAGAAGAATGAAGGTGGAGGCATCACACTTTGATTTCAAACTGTATCATAAAGCTATAGTAGCCAAAATAGTATGCCACTGCCATAAAAATAGACAGATCAATAGAATAGAATCTAGACCTAATAAACCCATGCATATATAGCAATTAATTTTGACAAAAGGGCCAAGAATACAATGAGGAAAGGATAATCTATTAAATACATGGTGATAGAAACAATGGATACAGACACAAAATGGACCTCTATCTTACACCACACACAAAAATCAACTCAAAATGGATTAAAGACATGAATGGAAGACCTGGAACCATAAAACTGCTGGAATAAAATATAGAGAGTAAGCTCCTTTACTTCCATATAGGCAATGGTGTTTTGGATTTGATACCAATAGCAAAGGCGACAAAAGCAAAAATAAACAAGTGAGACAAGCTAAAAAAGCTTTGCACAACAAAAGAAACCATCAACAAAATGAAAAGCAGTAAGATATGGAAAGTATTTATCTGTTTCATATTTAGTTATATCTATAGTCCTATATCTCATTTACCAATATTTATCTATTGCATAAGAAGTAATATCCAAAATATACAAAAAACTAATAGAACTCAAAAGCAAAAAACAAGTAACTATTAAAAACAGGCAAACATCCTGAATATACATTTTGCAAAGACAACAGGTACCTGAAAAAGTAGTCAGCACCATTAATAAGGAAGTGCAACTGAAAATCCTAAGGTATCACCAAACATACCTGCTAGGATCTCTATTATCAAAAATGTAAGAAATAACAAAGGCTGGCGAGTATGTTGAGAAAAGGAAACCCTTGCATGCACACTGCAGATGGAAAACTGTGGAGATTCCTCTAGAAATCAGAAATAGAAGTGCCATATTATCTATCAATCCCACTTCTGGAGTTTTGACAATATGATTATGAACAAGTCATATGGAATGACTCCCTTTATTTCTTTGTACTAAATTAAAACTGACTCTGCTGAATACAAGAGGTCCTTTCCTAAAAGAAAGAGAAATGTGAAATGTCACAAATGTGAAATGTCCAGAATGCATAAAGAACTCTTAAGATTCAGCAGTAAGTAGACCACCCAATTTTTCAATAGGTAAAGGATCTGGGTACACATTTCTCAGAAAAAAAACAAACAAACAAACAAACAAACTATATATATATATGTGTATATATATAACTGGTCAATAAACAAATGAAAAGATAGTCAATATCATTAGACATTACAGAAATGCAAACCAAAACCACAGTGAGACAACAGGATAACTATAATCAAAAAGACTGTTAAGGATACAAAGAAACTGGAACCCTCAAAATTGTCAGCCAGAATATAAAAATGATGTAGCCACTTTGGAAACAGTTTGACCCTTAATTAAAATGTTAAATACAGAACTACTTCATGACCCAGAAATTTCACTCCTAGGTACATACCCAAGGAAAATAAAAAAGCTTATCTATGAAAAAATTGTACACAGATGATCACGGCAAAATAATTCTAAATAACCAAAAAGTAGAAATAGCCCAAATGCCCATCAACAGATAGTAAAATGTAGCGTGTGTAGATATATATGTATATATGTGTGTGTGTATACATTCATGCAATAGAATAGTATTTTGCCATAAAAAAGATTAAAGTATTAATAGGCTGCAACAGAGACTAACATTAAAAACAATGCTTAAGAGGGGGCCTCCCTGCTGGCGCAAGGGGTTAAGCTCAGCACTATGAAGCAATGTGCAGCCACTACAGCACGAGTTCAAGCCCCAGCCCTGCCAGGGAGCAACCCATATGACACAGCACACCTCTCCTGACTCCCCCGCTACTGCCCTCAGCAGAGTATTTCAGTCAATCTGCCTGTTCTGTTCCCCACTCTCTCTCTGGTGAATCCTCTCACCACTCGCACCTCTGGCCTGTACCCCCGTTCTTGTATGCATAAATAAATAAATCTTTAAAACAAAACAAAACAAAAAAAGCGGAATGAAGTTTATGGTATGTTAATTATAATTCAAAAATAGATGTTATTTTTAAAACTAGAAAAAAAAAATGAAATGCTTTGTCTTTACTCTCAAAGTAGAAAATAAGTCCTCACTTAACATGTCAAAATGTTCTTGGAAACTAACTTTAAATGAAAAGGTGCATTCAATGTGGGCTGGGACTCTTTGTTTCTCATCAATATTATAACTTAACACCTTTGAAAAACACCATTATTTGAGAACCTGCTGTACCTCCATCCCTTTGTGTTCTTTATACAAACTAAAAGTAAAAACAAAACCAAAAAAAGGACACATGGCTGATTTTTTGCAGATCTGCCCAGGCAAACAAGTTCTAATCCACTTAGTGTAAACTGTATCTTCAGGTTACATAGAACCATGCCCTGCCAAGTGCTTCTGAAGAGAGAGAAAGGAAAGATGGTGAGAAGAGTAGAGGAAGGGTTTGATACTTAATTTGCACAAAGACACATACTTTTGATTAGTCTAGCACTAGTCTATGAATTTATTCATAAGCCACTATTAGAACTTGTTAATACCAGGGATTTTTTTTTAACCCTTTGCACTTCGAACCATTCTGGACATTGGCTACCAATGTCCCCTGAAAGGGGACAGCGGAGTGCAAAGGGTTAATTCTGAGGCAATGGATATTTTCTTATCCAAATCAATTTTAAATCGCTTGTATGGTACCCATAACTACCATACACCTTAAGCACCTGTGGTAGGTGCTTAAGAGACACTGAAATTAAAAAAGAACCAAGGGACTTATAATCCAGTAGTTGAAACAAAAACAAAATATAAAAATTCCCAAGCCAGACATGGAATAAGTCAAAATATTGAAGGGGGAGTGGAGGGAAGTTCATATAGAATTCCACAACCAGCAAAAATACCTTTCAAAGTGGGGACCTTTTCAGACTAAGGAAATAGCAGACCTGCGCTTAAATGCTCAAAGTCATTCCTCTGGCCACAGGAAAACAGCACGACATCTAAATTTGAATCTATACAAAGGAATAAAGTGTTTAGAAAAGCATATATTAGAGAAGATATAATGACTTCTCTCATTTTTTTAATTTCATGCATTTATACAATAAACATAAGTCATACAAACACAGAAGGTACATGAGAAGAACAGTACAAAAGCTAAGAGTAAGAAAACGGAAGTATGCTGTTGTAATGTCGTAGCATGCACAAAAGAAGATTGTGATAAATTAAAGAGGTAGAAATTTTTTGTGACCATGAACAAGGCATAGTTTTTTTGAGGCACAAAAAGCACATAGCATAAAAGAAAATTGCTGAATTGGAATTCATCAAAATTAAAAATTTTTAGTCTTAAGAATTACTGCTAAGGAAAGGCAAGCCACATACTGAGAAAAAAACATTTGCAAACCACGTAGCTTGTATCCAGAATACCTACAGAACTCTAACAAGTTACAGTAAGACAACCCAATTCATTAAGAACATGGCACTTCACAAAAGATATGAAGAGGAAAGCAGCACAGAAAAGATGTTCAACGTTATTAGTCATTAAGGAACTGCAAATAAAACCTCAAAGATATACTAATCATCCTCTAGAACAGCTAAAATGACTGACAATCTGAAGTCCTAGGGAGGAAATGAAACAACTGGAATACTCTCATACACTGCAGACCAGAATGTGAAATGATACAGCCATTTTAGAAAACAGACTGGCATTTTCTTTTAAAGTCAAATATTAACTTACCATACAACACAGCAATCCCACTCTTGATTTACTCATAGGGAATAAAAACAAAAGATCTGTGTTCAAATGTTCATAGCCAGCATTGTTCATAATAATCAAAAACTAGAAATTCAAACGCTCATTAACATAATAAACATGCAAATGACAGTACGTCCATACAATGGAATATTGCTCCACAATAAAAGAGTCACTCAAAAATGCAATATGGATGAACTTCAAAAGCATTATCTGTTTAAAGCAGACACCAAAAACTAAATACTGTGAAACTCCATTTATATGAAGTTCAAGAAAGTAAAAATTACCAATATGACAAAATCAATTAGTGGTTGTCAAGGACCAAAGGCAGCAAGGAGCCAGGGGAATGTTCTATGGCAACAGAAATATTCTTCATCATGACCAGGGTTACACAAGTATATCTACTCAATATTTGCCAAAACCTATTCAAATGTACACTTAAAACTGGTATATTATATTGTATATCTCAATAAAATTGATTTTGCTTTAAAAATAAATGAAATCTGTCCAATATACCTAGAAAAGGCCAGGGGGTAGTGGGTGGAGGAGACAACTTTAATTACTGCAAGCCAAGATGTAGTATTAATAAACGTGACCTCCGTTCTAAAGGCATTAAGTAAATTCTGAATGAGGTTAATGAAGCTTCCTAGATAAGACTATGACTGGAAGAATGATGGGCAAGTAAGAATGGCCAATTGAGGGAAAGGCATAAAATAAGGTATGTTGGGCTAACAATTCTATGCTTTGAAGATAATGAGTCCAGTTTGTATTGTGGTCAGCCTATGTAGCGAGAAATGCGTACAGTCCTGACCAGTCTGGGCTGTGGAATCTTAAATGCTCACTTCAAGAATTTGTTTATGTAAATGTTTTATTAAAAAAATGACAGAACCAAAGTAGTATTTTAAGAGTAAGTTGAATGCAAAAACAAAACAAAACAAAACCAGGAAGGGCCTGAGGGCTTGAAAAAGAAAAACCCACAGCAAGCTGATCCAACAATAAGGATGTAACTTCTTTCCAACTAATTAAGAATGAAATAAAGACCACTGCAAAAGGCCTGATAAAACCAGCAATTCACTAAAAATGGAAAAGGAGAGAGAGAAGTTTTACTGAAGTTTTGGCACTGCTTGCCTGTGAAAAACCACTGCCTCTTAAAACACATGCACAAATCAAAAACTTTTTTGGAATGAAATATAAGATCAAAAGACAAAAGGCAAAGTCATGAAAAATGCTAACACCACAAAAAAAGTTACCATCTCCACTACACAAAGAACTCTAACATATAAGAACAAACCGAAAAACAAATCAAGAAATTACAACATTCAATAAATAGATGAAAATAAATTCAGTCTTTTTTTTCTTTAAGATTTACTTATTCTTATTCAAGAGTTGGGGTATAGGCCAGAGGCACAGGAGGGTGAGAGGATTCACCAGAGACAAAGCGGGGAGCAGAACATGCAGACAACCGAAATACACTGCTGAGGGGAGCAGCGGGCACGACAGGAGAGGTCAGCCACGCCATGTGGGAATCTCCTTGGCCGGCCAGGAATTGAACCCCCGCTGTAGAGGCCTGTGGACAACCTCATAGCACTGCGCTCAACCCAAGGCCCAATTCAGTCTTATTGGATACTAGAGAAATGTAAATTAAAAAAATAATGGGATATTTGACAATTCCAAGTGATGGTGAGATGAGGAAATGGGCATTCCCTCAAGGTTGAGAAATATAAATTGGTAAAGCCTTCTGAAGGGCAATATGAGAGTGTACCAAATTTACAAACATGACCATTCTGACCCAACAATCTTACCCTGGGAAATAAGAGAAAAGTTCACATAAAAAACTTGTGACAGGCATGTATATAAAACAAAAATTTTAAAAACAAAGCATCTAGCAAAGTGGACTTGGCCAAGCAATTTATGATATACCCATACAACAGATAACTAAGAACCAATAAAAAGAATATAAATTCATATTTCCCTATGCAAGTGTGTAAGAATGTTTATCAAAATGTCGAGGGTGATTATCTCAGGTCTTGGATTCAGGGGAAACTTTTAATCTTACATTTTTATGTATTAAGTGCAAACAGTTCTCAGTTACCATGAGCCTCTATTCTCTCTATAAACAGGCAAAAAATAATGAAGAGCAACATCAGAGAAAGAAAATACTCAGCTGAAAATTTAAGGTCAAATATTTTAGTTTGGAACGACAGTACGATATTTAAGTGAAAGTGCCGATATGTAACCGAAAATGCAGAAACAGAAAAGTAAGGAGGCATACTGCCCATTTACTACTTTCAGTTTTTAGTTCCTCTCGCTACCCCTTTTCATTTCCATTTTATATAAACTCCAATTTTATCTAGAGATGATAAAACTAGACTTCATTTTATTTTCCAAATATATTAGGAATCCAGATTCCCTACAATTTAAATGTGTATACATTCAAGGAACAAAATCACTGCAAATAAGCAATACTTCTGACTCTAGGTACTTTTACTTTCAACACCTACTTTAAAAATTATGAATCTCGGGCCTCCCTGGTGGCCCAGTGGTTGAGCGCTGGGCTGCGAAGCTGCCCGCAGCCTCTGCAGCGCCAGTTCGATCCCCGGCCACCGGGTGAGAGTCCCACATGGCGCACAGACCTCTCCTGCCTCCTGCTACTCCCCTCAGCAGTGTATCATCAGTCTGCCTGTACTGTTTCCCACTCTGGCTCTGGTGAATTCTCTCACCCTCCCGCGCTTTCTGACTGTACCCAGTGCTTGTATGTATGTATGTATGTATGTATGTATAAATAAATAACGAATCTCTACACATGAAAAGGTTAAAATGATCTTAAATATGAGTATCAACCAATAATTTTCCAACAGGTTTTTCAAAAATTGTTACAATTTTTCCAAAGTTAGGAAGTATAAGCTTGATATACAGTCTACTAAGAAAAACAATTACCTCGGATCAGTACCAAAGAATACAAATGTAAACACTAAAACTAAATTTATTCTAGTCACATTAAAAGTAACTCTCAGCCTCCTTCATTCATTCTAATAAAGTAGAAACTAGAAGGGAGGGTTTCTTAAATTCCATCCTTATAAACCGAAACAATTATTTCTTCCATCCTACAGTATAAGTGAATAGCAAGTAGTTTTAGAGATACAACCAAAAAGTTGTATGTACGAAAGTTGGAGTGCATTATTAATCCATGAAGAAAAAATGCTAATTAATCCAACCACTAACAAATATACTTTGGAATATGTTCTATAGGAGGAAGTTTACAATGTGGTAAGGAAAGCACAAATGTAACCCGTCAAATCAGAACAGTATAAAGAATTTTTTAAAGCTCTACAATAAAGATAAAGCAAAGTGTAGCAGGAGTATTGGAAAAGGAACTGACTCTAAATGAATGGAGTAAAATCTCATTTAGTGGGATCTGATCTGGGTTTTGAATACAAAGCTGCAGGCAGAAGAGAAAAAAAGAGCATTTCAAGCTAAAGTACAAGAGTAAAAACACAGAGCCATAAAAGTGCTTCTAAAAATAGATTCTGATAGAATGGGAACAGATCATAGAAGGCATTACCTAGTCATACATTAGAAAGTCTAGACTTAATTCTATATAATGGAAGTGTCACGATCTAACCAACTTTTTCAGAAAACTCTCCTGATAATGAATTGGGAAGAAAAGAATAACAGGAAGATAAAATTTTAAATGAGGGACTGAACTAAGCTGCTGGAAATGGGATAAATATTAATGTTAGATAAAAAAAATATAAGAACTAGTAGATATAAATGTCAGGAAAAGGTTAGAGAGGAGCAAAACACAAAGCCATCAAGAGAACGAAAGCTGTGATTACAGGCTTTGGAGACTAAAGACAGCTCACCTAAATGTCCATTCCATCTGAATGTTGCTGCATTTATTCTATCACCCTTCATTTTTGACACTTTTTAGAAGTACTTAACAAATTCCATTCATCTAAAGATAAACATTACTTACTAATAAGTACTAGCATTTATGAGTGGTATCTTTTATGACACTATTGAAATGTCTTTATATTCTAGGAGAAACACAGAAACTCCATGACAGAGGTACCTTTGTATCTCAGGCAAAATAGTACTAAAAATCCACCAATTTACATCTAGGGTCCACATTTCTTTAGATTTTCAAGGTCTTGATATTATTCCATAATGAAGGCTTCTGCTGCTCCTTAGTGGCCTAGAACTTCTACAGGTTCAAAGAAAGAACCAATTATATGAAACAATTTATTGTACTGATTATAAGTGATTTGACTTGACTGACTTCACACCAAGATATTTCACTGCAAAACCACCACCAATGCAATATATAAAAAGTCTTACAGTCTCCAAGACTGTAAGCCTCATATTCATAAAAGCTTAAAAAGCTGGGGGAAAAAAAATCTTTGGATGAATTTGTTTGGTTTTCTAAATCTACAGAATGCTGCAAAGATGGCCAAGAAAGAGAAGTTAATACATAAATACCAAATGAGGGTTGAATTTTAGCAAAACAGATCATTATGTGAGGTGGTCTGCTCCCCTGAATGCCAGCTGAGGCTCAAAAAAGAATATCAAAAGCATGTAGTTCAGAATCAGTCAGGACTTGAATCCAAGATGTGATCTTGGGACATATCACTAAACTTCAGAGTTTCCATTCCCCAATCTATCAATGGGATTGTTTACAACAATTGTTTGGGATTGTTTACAACAAGGGTTTTCAAGGCAAATGTATTTTCAGTAAAATCCAAATGTCAGCATCATTCCCTCCCTTTCTTAAACAATTCCCCTCTTCAGTTCACCCTCACATTTATTATCTGGTCAATAAGCAAAATTACATGACTTCCCACACTCCAATAGTCAAGTACTAAAGAAAATGTGGTAAGCCAGTTATAAAAGGAGAAAAGCAAAGCTAAGGGACTGATGAAAAACATAAGCAGAAGACTGAAGATTCTGATGATTCCAATGAAGGCAAAGAGCAAGCTGTGAAATAGAGGTCAATGGAATAGAGAGGATTTATTCTAGGAATTAATACTAAGAAAAATCTTCATACCATGGTTTCAGTACTATTTGTAATGTGTTTGCATTGCCTTAAAAAAAAAAATCTACGGGGGACGGGGGTGTTACAATGACAATTCATTAATACATAGCCTCCAAGTGGGCTGAATAAAGATAATAGAACATGGTAACAGATTTATGTAATCCAGGCCCACAATTATACTACATACACCTGATAAATACCATCATTCCTTCATTTACCCATTCAACAATTAGTAAGTCTATCTGCACCAACACTACACCCAACATTATAAATACAATGGTGGATAAGACAGGCTAAGTGCCTTCGTGGAGTTTATAATAATTAAACAACATGGGCTGCCATCTTCCACAGTTACTAAATTCTAAAAGTAAATAAAACTTTTTGTGTTAAGCAAGACAGTTCAGCTAGTTGTTTCTGACTAGTAATAATAATTTGCTTATAAAAATCTCAAGTTTTTCAATTACTTTAGCTGTAAATTCTGGGACACATTTTAAGCAAGTCATTTGACAACTCCATATAATGTGACAAATCTGAAAACCATACTTTAAGAAAACAGATTTTTTTTGGCCATAGAAGATTCAGAAGATATGGTAACTGTTTTAACTTCTTTTTTCCCCTTTTTCTTTATTGAGGTAACATTGGTTTATAACAGTGTATATTATTTAGGGAAATAGGTTCAAGGCCTGTCTTTAATTTTTTTTTTTAAAGAGAGCATATAAATTTGCTCTGTATCATTCCAAAAGGTTAAACTTGCCATAATGAGGAAGTGGAGGTGGATTTTTGTTTCAATACAAAGAATTCTAGTAATTCAAGCCAGTTAATAATAACTAAGCCACCTTACATTTCTATGGTATTCCGCAATATTTCCATACTTACGAAACACATATTTTCATTTACTCCTACAAAACAAAACAAAAAAGCCTATCTCCCTTTAGTTTTGGAAGCCAATTCTCCAAGAGTCTTCAAAGACTCTGGACAAACCAGGACTGTAACTTAAATTCCATTCCATTAACCTAATAGAACAGGCCGTCTCAAAGTAACATCTCACCTGAAATGTATTCAGGCGCACACCAAAAGGCCAGCTGTCAGAATGGTTTTAGCAAAGATATTTTAAATAAAGTTTCTTCCAAATCCATTAGTTCTTTAGAAATACTTGCGGTAAACATAAATACCATGAAAAGATTCATTAAAGGCTGGTCTTCTAGAACACAAGTTCCATAAAGGTAAGGACCTTGTCTTTCCTTAATATTATATGCCATCCTCCAGAACAATATCTGGCTTATAATATGTACTCAATAAATAAATGTTAAATATGAGTAAGTCTAATCATACATGCCACTACTACATATCATATGCTTAAAATTGGCACCCAAAATCCTTTTTTATTAGGCCAGAGGTGCTGTGTAGGCCAGAGGTGCTGGGGGTGAGAGGATTCACCAGAGACAGAGTGAGGAGCAGAACAGGCAGATCTACTGAAATACACTGCTGAGGGGAGCTGCCCGCCAGGCAGGAGAGGTCTGCTGGCACCCAAAATTCTGAACCTTAGTTTCTGAAAACAATGTTCAACTGCAAAAAATCAAAATTTTTGGTAAACATCAAATATTTTAACTGAAAGTAAAATATAAGGCCTTACAAAATAAAAAAAACAAAGAAATGCTACATTTCATGAATTGAGTTCTCAGTGTTGAATCTTAGCTTAATATGTCAACTAGCATTTTAAATATACTTCAACAATGTTAATAATGAGAAATTTAGACAGTTGTTTGGGTTTAAAGGCAAACTTACAACCACGTCTCCATTCACATCACATCTTTACATTTACAAGGCTGACACCTCAAAGATGTATGCTGATTTTTCAGATCCATTTAGTACATTGAGACTGAACCTAACTCATACTTAAGAGCTACTCAGCATTCACTTGGCATTATTGAAAACTAGTAAAACAACCAATGCAAACATCTTTTTGTAATATTCTAAACTACACAGCTTAGACTTGTTTCCAAACATCTCAAGGAACATAACAAACTACAAAATACTGAAGTCATTTTTAATTCATTTTGCTAAATGGGTAAACACACATCAATACACACTTTTTGGAGCACAGCAGCCACATAAAAGATTTACTGAATTTCATTATATCAAATACCTTTTAAAGATTTCTAACCAAAGATCCTGATAGTTAAAGGTTTAGTTAACTTCAAAGAGAACAGGTTCATAATAGTTTAGGGCTGTACTAAGTTAGAGTGGATTACACCAACTAGATTACATTTCTGAACCAGCAACTCGGTGTCATTGCAAGCCAACACAGACACTACATTGATGTGATTTTTTGCTACTTTTTGAAATTGAGAGCGAAAGATGGTCTAAAAAACTATTGCACTTAAGAATATCATAAAATGGATATGCTCTTTATCTTCAGAACTTGAACCTGTAAGCTTCCACATCAGCTCCTTTCATCTACTTAAAAATAAACTTACAGAAAGTCTGTTTTTCTCGTCGCTGTGTTAATCATACGAAATACTTGCAATCCATACCTAACTCTGACATCAGCACGTGATTCTGATTCGCCTTGACAATATTGAATCCCTAAGCTACAATCCATTCCTAAGTCTCCAACAATGAAATCTCTCCAAGAGCTTTCAAAACGGTAACAACCTCTAGATTAACCAGTTAATGAAGCTGGATAAGTCAAGAACAGTTGCGAGAAATCTGTTACTATAGTAATGCAAGAAATTTAAAACTTTGAACTTCCTTTGCAATCTTCCCTGCCAGAGCAAGAAGAGCTCTGCTGGACCTGTTGCTTTGTCCCTTCCAGCCCTAAAAGATGCCAGGGGCGCGCGAAAACGCCCCTCCCTGCTAAAACCTCCTCCCTCCCCCCCCCCCCCCAAAGTTGGGTTTCCCAGCCTGGGCGGCAGGCTCCGTTGGTTCTGAAAAGTCCAATCACCACTTTCCCTGGCTCGGGGGATCTGGCCAACCCACTCAGGAGAAGCGACAGGACCGCGGACTCACCTGATCACCGGGCTGTAGGGGCTCCGGGAGCGGCGCCAGCTACTGCTGCTGTAAGGGCTGGGGGACACGTCGCCACCCCGCTCGTAGGAGCTGTGGCGGCTGTAACTGGGAGAACGGCGGCGGCTGTAGGGGCTCGGGGAGCGCGCCAGCCGCCGAGAATAGGGACTGCTGCCACCTCCCGCCGGGCTGGGGGACTTGCGGCTCCTCAGGCTTTGCGAGGCCCTGTGGGACACCGGGCTGTCGTCCCGGGCTCCCAGCGGGCTCGGGGACCGCTGCCGCCGCCTGTAGGCCTTGGGCTCGGTCTTGTCGTCCCGATAGGCCTTGGGCGGCTCCTTGTAGGCCGAAGGCGTCTCCTTGGCCGACTTAGTCCGGCTCCGGTGGGCCTTCGGGTCTCGGTCCTTGCGGCTGCTGCTGCTGCTGGACGTGGCCGAGGCGCTTTTCCTGCGGCCTCCGCTGCTGCTGCTGCTGCCGCTCTTCGCGGCCTCGGCCCGCTCCTCGCCGCTGTGGCTGTGGCGGCTGCGCGACTTGGAGGCCTCGCTGCCGCCGCGCTGCCCGTCCCGCCGCCGGTGCTCGCGGTGGCGCTCCTTGCTGCGGCCGCTGCTGCTGCGGCGGTCCCGGCGGGGCCGGCGCTCCGACCCCTCCCCTCGCCGCTGGGTGCCAGAGGAGGAGGCCGGGCTCCCGCCGCTGCCCCCCGTTCCCCCGGCAGCCGTCGCCGCCGTTGCCGCGCTGGCCCCCCCCAGCAGCAGCCCCTGCTCGGACTGGGAGCTCACATCCTCGTATTCCACCAGCGGGGTCACACCCCCGCCGCTACTAGCACCGCCACCGCCGTCCTGCTGCGGCTGGGGCAGCGAGAAGACCCGACGCTTCTCCGCCTCCTGCCCGGCACGGGGCCCGCGGCGCCGCTTCTGCCGCCCTCCTGGGCGCCTCTTGCCTCTCGCCAGCCGCTTGACCTCCAGAGGGGGGCCCGGGCTGAAGCAAGAGGAGGAGGCCGCGGCGGCGGCGGCTGCGGCGGCGGCCGTGCCGGGAGCAGCCAGGAAGAGCAGAGGCGGCGGGGGCGGCGGCGGTTGCAGGAGCTGCGGCTGCAGGAGCGGCAACAGCAGCGGCGGCTGCTGAGGGGACAGAAATCGCCTCCGCTTGCGGCGTTCCTCCAACTTCTTCTCCGCCCAGCTCAGGCCCCCGCCTCCCCCCAGCGCCGTGTCCGAGCTGCTCGGCATTGCCTAGAGCCCGCCGCAGAGCGCGGCGCGGGTGCGGCCTCCTCCGGGTCAGATCCTGGCCATCTCCCCCGCCGGAAACGGGAGCGGCGGCGGAGGGACACCGAGCACGGGAACCGGCCGGCAGACGAGCCACGATAATCCGGGTCGGGACGCGGGTCCCTGGGTTCCAGGTCACAGTGGGGCAGGCGGCGGCCTCCGAGCCGGGGGTCAGCAGGGATCGGCGGCGGGGCTTCCGATCGGGCGCCTGTCGTCCTCTGCTCAGGAGCAAAACACCAGATGCGCCGGGCGCTGACCTGCGGGGGAGTCCGGAGTCCTCCAAGTGCCCCCGGGGGTGGGGGAGCGGCCTCGGCCGCGCTCTCGGCTCGGGCAGCGCAACGCGGAAGTACCACCTTCGTCGCCGCTTCACTCCATTGCGCCCTGACGTTGGGTGCGAGTTGAGGGGAGGGGAGCGGGGGAGACAACAACACGCCTCCGCCGCCTCCTCCTCCGCGTCGACGTCGTCCTCCTGTGGCGGTGGCGACACACGGCGGGCGCCTCAGAAGTGGCCTGGGCCTGACAACAACTCCCGGCCTAGGGCCTCGCGCACTCTGCGGCCCGAGGGACGGGCGGCGGGGCGGGGCGAGGCGGGGGCGACCGGGCTGCGGCTCACGGTTGGGGCAGCGAGTGTGCGGGGCAGGGCGGGGGGCTGTTTCCGGGGAGATGGGACGGGGGGGCGTTTGAGTCTGAGGCGGTGGGTACGGGCCCTGACTTTCTTCTTCCTTCGCCGCTACCGCGAGCAGAGGAAGCGGAGCTACCCCTTCCCTCCGCTCTCCCCCTCCACGAGGAGGCTCCTGGCGTGCGCGGCCGGCCCCGGCTTGCTCCTCCCCTTCCCTCGCCGCTCCTCGTCTAGAGGAGGGAGGGAGACGGGACTTGCAGGTTGGGCCCTAACCTCCACAACCCCTCCTTTTCGCCTCGCTCTTTCGGCCTTTCCCCCTCAGCCCTGACGCAAGGACGGGGGCGCGCACGCACGTCACGCTCCGCGAAGGACGAAGGTGAGTGGTGTCCGGGGCCCAGGAGGCGGGAACAAAGTTGCCGCGCACCAGCGTGCTCGCTCCCGCCTGCGACGGGTCGTCACGGCCGGAAGTGGCGTAACGTAGAAACGCTCTGCTTCCGGTGAGGGTGGGACTCAGAAGAAGGGTTAAAGAAAGGAGAGGATTCGTGCGCCACCCACTTCTGTTGCTTGAGACGCTCGCTGTGGTGGCATACTCTTCGTGCCTGTTGCTCGTGTCCATCCAGCGTGCGGTGACGTCCGGGCTCTCCGCGGGCTACGCACCGCCTCATAGGGTGACGCCGAGAGCGAGACTCTGGAGGCTCCGAGATAATGCCGTTAGTGGCCTACAGGGCTTAATAGTTACCACACCTACGCTCGGCCAAGCCTTGGTGCTGGAACAATTGCTGGAGACGAGAGGACATCCTGCAAAAGAGGACGGGGATGGCGTTTGCTTAATTGTCTCACACCCACGTTTAAGGCCCCGTCTTAACCTAAAAACATTTGGAAATCGCAAAGATCACTTTCAGTAATACTGTAGTTCACTCAGAAACAACAAAAAAACCTAAAATTAATCCTGGGAAAAAATGAAACGTCCAAGGAGAGCTACTGAAAATCCTAGAATTACCACTGGAAGTCAAAACATACTCAGATGAGGACGACCTTTCTGGCGCTTTAATCCGCTTTCACCTTAAATCTGTAGAACTGCCAAACTTAACCAATCAGTGACCTCACGTCTCATTTCTTGCCTTACCAGACATGCCTTTTCTTTATTGACTGGGCACTTAGTATAAATATGTTAAATTCTGTTAAAATTAAACGATTTTAAATTTTAACATAGCAGAATTTTTAAATTTAACAATTTAAAATTATACTAAAATCTAAGTGGGTACTGCCTTTTGATATTGTTGAAAAGAAAAATTAAGTAGTCCATTCAAAGGCTACATGTAGTCTTCCCTTTGCAAGTTGATTTGTTGAGACTATGCGTTGACTCTTAGTTCTTAAACATTGGCTATCCATCATTCATGCCTTATTGTGAACAATGTTAATTGACCTGACATCCACTGACACTATATCAGACTGACTGATCTAAGATCAAAATTCACTGAAAAAAAAAAAAAAAATGACTACAAAGGATATTTGTGGAAGACCAAAGGAGAAGGAATAAGTAATGCTTGAAGTCAGAATACTTTCCAGAAGCGCAGACTTGGAGGGTCCACAGCATTGGAACCTACTGTGCAACCTGAAGGAACTGGTAGGGGCATTGAGAAACTGAATGAAAAAGTAAAGGTCAGGAGTCCAAAAAAAATGTCTTAGTAGTATTGCTTAGTAGTATTACCAGCCTCTTGCTAATGACCGCTTAGCAAGTGGCTTCTCCAAAATGCAGTATTAATCTGCCCTATCATCCTGCATATGTAGCAGTTTCTCATATCACATATAACCAATTCCATTTAAGAATGTCATCTTCTATCTTATACCTACAAAGGAAACTTAATCCACAGAAAGTAGACATCTTCCAGTCCAGGTTTCAAACAAACAAACAAAACTTGTACTAAAAAATGTTTAGTGGAGTTCTCTTATCTACTTGTTTCCACAAAGATTCTATCTTGGGGCCATGGAGAGTATAGGGAGAAGAGGAAAAAATGAAGCATTTTGAGCTCTCCAAAGGCACCTTACCCACATGCATTGAAATAATAAGTATTACAGGCTTAAACTAAAAGAGAGAGAGATGCCTTTAAATTAGAAGCCATCTCTCTGTAAGACTGTCTGCTTGCCATCATATATAGCTTTGAAATTGTCACGGGGCTGTATTTTAATATTTTACTGTTTGTGGGTTATAATTTATTGTCTCCTCGTTTCTTTTTTTAAAAGGAGGGCAGGGACTGATGTCCCAAGTTTGAACATAAATTTTCTGATCACTTTGCCTGTAAAGATTATTATCCACAGTTTGAAAAATAGGAAAGTTAGTCATAGATTGAGTGTTTTACCCTAAGTACATGTTACCAATTGTGGTTTTAAAAAAAGTTGCTTTTTTTTAAATCTTTGCTTATCTAACAGGTCATATCATACCATACCATCTGTTCTTAAGATGTGGTTTAACATTAAAATAAAACCTTTTACTGGATAATGCAGTCGAAACTATCTTCATAACAGAATGTAATTATTACTCTTGTTCTTTCACAAATATATGTAGTTTTCCACAGGCAACATGACAGGTGATGACATCATCATTCTGATGTCTAATGGAATGTGTGCTTATGTGTTCACATGTTTTCTAGAATTTTCTAAGGTATTAGATTTCTGAAATATGTAAACATTTTCAATACGTAATTCAGTGAATCAACATTTTCAAATGACTAATAGGTGATGTTACAAAGTCATGGTTCAAGTCAAAGTAGTGGGTTTTAATGTGAAGGTCATAAGAAGTTCATTGATATTTCAGAATCCACTTTACAAGTAACCTTTGAGAAACAATTGTGGTATTTTGGTGTAGTATCAATAACCAAAATTATCTGGAAAAGCTATTTATATGCTCCCCCTTTTGAGCAACATATCATTTTTTACATATTTCTGCCAAAACAAGTGAGGAAAAATTATTGAGCATACCACTGTTAAAAAAGACAGGCAAAACTGAAACAATGGAAATTTTCAACCCCATAATAAAATCAAGTAGTGACTAGGGTTTACTGAGCACATTCTGTGTGTCAGGCTTTGTGCTAAGTGTTTTATTTTATTTTCTCATTTGATTCTCTCAACAATGCCTATCAGTAGGTTGACCATAGTCCTGAGTTTGCCTGGGGTGGTACTGGTTTATGCAACTTTTCAAGCATAATTATTAATAGTATTCCCTTTATAGCACTTAAGTCCCTAGTTTGCACATAAATTATCTGATCACCTTACCAGTAAAGATTATTGTCCACAGTTTACAAATTAGGAAAGTGAGTCATAGAGAGATTGTTTTGCCCAAAGATCCCAAATGTGCATCTGGGACCCTTACCCAGGTCTCTCTAGCTTTATAGTCCAGCCTTATAAGAATCATAAGATGTTTCATGTGCTATTTCAATGTCAGTGTTCCTGAGATTTATGTTGAGGCCAATTATAGTAATATATATATATATATATATATAAAGATTTATTTATTTATGCATACAAGAACTGGGGTGTAAGACAAAGGTGTGGAGGGTGAGAGGATTCACTAGAGAGAGTGGAGAGCAGAACAGGCAGATCTGCTGAAAGTGTAGATCTACTGAGAGGAACAGCGGGTGCGGCAGGAGAGGTCTGCTGCACCATGTGGATTAGGTCCCTGGCCCGCTTGGATCGAACTCGTGCTGCAGTGGCTGGCAATAACTTGATAGCACTGTGTCTTTAACCCCTGTGCCACCAGGGAGGACCCAATCTATATATTTTAATAAAATGTTAATATCAGTTTCACTAATAAAACTCTAAAGTGATAGATATACATCACCTTTGTGCCTCTTTTACATTTCAAAGGCCCACACTTGCCATCAATCCTTTGCAGAAGAGCAATTCAAATTTTACTGACCTATGCCTTTTAACTTTCTCTCTTAATTTTCTTCTCTTCTGGAACTCAAATGCACTGTGAGCAGCTATCATGTGACATACACAAATGATGGCTAATTGAAAGAAAGATGAAAGAGTTTGGCTCCCAGAGGACATGGTGGATCCATCAAACCAGCCATGTTGAATAAAAAACACATGAAACTATTGGCATGTTTAAGCCACTGCTTTTTCCGATTTTATTAGAGTCTAACTAAATTCCTAAATGTTACAGTGTGACCCTGTGATCCCATTCCATTTCCATGGTGGATCTCTTATTTAATAACAGTGTTCCTTCCTGCTCATCCTAAATATAGCCCCATACTATGGACATCCACTTCCATAAGGCCAGAGATGGTACCAGCAATTAAATTATTTTTCAAGATAGAGAAATTTTGGTGATTTTGTGGGGAGATTTTGTTGGTCAAAAAACATAGGATTCACAACATGGCACAAAACTACATACACTGAGGTTGTGTTGAACTAGTTATGCCTTAATTATAGATAAATCAATACATTTAATTATGTCAGAATTTTTTTAAAGATTTGTTTGTTTATGCAAACAAGAGCTGGAGTGCAGGCCAGAGACCTGGGGGCTGAGAGGCTTCACCAGAGACAGAGTGGGGAGCAGAACAGGCAAATGTACTAAAATACACTGCTGAGGGGAGCAGCAGGTGAGACAGGAGAGGTCTGCTGCACCATGTGGGTCACCTTCCTGGCCTGGGTATGAGCCCGCGCTGCAGTGACTGCTGATAGCTTCATAGTGCCGTAATTTAACAACTTGCGCCACCAGGGAGGCCCTAATTATGTCAGAATTTAAAAGGGGACATTTTTTGCAATAAATATTGTTTATTTTTTTCTCTGTTATTTTGTTGATGATTAATTTCATAAGAATATATACTTCGGGCCTCCCTGGTGGCGCAGGCAGTTGAGTGCAGTGCTGTGAAGCTGTCCGCAGCCTCTGCAGCAGGGGTTTAATCCCAGCTGGCCGCGGAGATACCCACATGGCGCTGCAGACCTCTCCTGTCTCACCTGCTGCTCCCCTCAGCAAGTGTAATTCAGTCAGTCTGCCTGTTCTGTTCCCTACTCTGTCTCTTATGACTCCTCTCACACATCTGGCCTGTACCCCAGTTCTTGTATGCATGAATGAGTAAATCTTAAAAGTATATATTTCTGGGAGATAGATGTTTAGAAGTATTTAGAAATTCAACCACAGAACAAGAATACTTTAAATTTCTAATTATATCAATTAATAGATTTCATGGAGAAAACGAACAAACATGAACAACACAGCTTCATGTTGTGTTAAAATTTTGCATAAATAGGGTCATTATCTTCTAAAATACAGTATTGGTGATACAGCTCAAAGAAGGTAGTTTCTAACAACTTTTTAACTGACAGCTTGAATCCTATTTTTGTTTTCAAAACATTATAACAGAACTATTAGATCAGCATTTAAAAATTGATTTGCCCTTATATTTATTGTCAGATGATTTTCAACAAGAGTGCCAGACGATTATAAGGGAAAGATTAGTTTTTTAACAGATGGTGCAGGGACAACTGGATAGTCACATTAAAAAATGGTATTGGACCCCAACCTCATACCATGTAAAAAATAATAAACTGTCGCAGAGATCTATATATGAGACAAAGTTTTTAGAGACTGAGAAGTAAACATAAAAATATTTGCAACCTTGGGTTACACAAAACCTTGTAAAAGTCCCCAAAACATAAATGACAACTTGTGACAAAAGGCACACATGACAAAAGGCAAAAGAGAAAAGTTAGGCTTTATGCTTCAGATAACACCACCACATAGTAAAATAAACAGTCCATAAATGTTTACAAAGAGACTTGTATCTAGAATATAAAAAAGGACACCTACAACTCAATAATGAAAATATAAATAACACAGTTTTAAAGTGGTTAAGCAATCTAAATAAACATTTTTCCCAAGGAGAAATACAAATGGGGGGGCCTCCCTGGTGGTACAGGCGGTTCACTGCTGCACTATGAAGCTGTCCACAGCCTCTACAGTGCGGGTTCGATCCCAGCCAGCTGGCAAGAATCCCACATGGCAAAGCAGACCTCTCCTGCCTCGCCTGCTGCTCCCCTCAGCAGTTTATTTGCTCAGTCTGCCTGTTCTGTTCCCCGCTCTGTCTCCGGTGAATCCTCTCACCCTCCTGCACGTCTGGCTTGTACACTGGTTCTTGTATAAAAATAAATAAATCTTTAAAAAAAAGGAAATAAGACACAACCTATGAAGCTAGCCGCAGCCACTGCAGCAGGAGTTAGATCCCCAGCCAGGGAGCTACCCACATGGCACAGCAGACCTCTCCTGACTCACCCCCTGCTACCCTCAGCAGTGTATTTCAGTCAGTCTGCCTGTTCTGCTCCCTACTCTGTCTCTCACCCCCTGCACCTCTGGCCTGTACCCCATCTCTTGCATGAATAAATAAAAAAACAAAAGGTCAAAAAGGACACAAAAAGATACTCAACATCATTAACCATTATGGAAATTCAGATAAAAACCACAACAATGTATTTCAAACACCAGAATGCTAAAATCAATTTGTGGAAGATGTAGAGAAAATAGAATCCTCATACATTGCTGCTGGGAGTGTAAAAATGGTAAAGCCACTTTGGAAAAACAATTTGGCAGTTCCTCAAAATTCTACTCCTTGTTATATATCCACATATATATACAGAAAACTTGTATGCAAATGTTTATAACAACATTGATTCATAGTAGCCAAAAGGTAGAAACAACCTGAATGTCTATCAACAGATGAATGAACGAAATATGACATGTTCATACAATATAGTATTTGTTCAGCAATAAAAAGGAATGAATTTCAGATTCATGTCGTGCTGCAACATGGATGAACTTTGAAAACATTTGTACTTAATGAAATAACACTTGGTTTCTTTTTGTAATTATCTCCTAAGTACAATGTAGACAGTATTATTCCCATTTAGCAGCTGAGGTAATAAAAGTTCAAAGGGATTGGGTTGTCTACAGCCACATAAACAATAAAGTGAAACTGGAATTTTAACCCAAAATATATTCTAACAAAAACACGGTGTTTCTTGGCCTCCCTGGTGGCACAAAGGGTTAAGACACAACCTATGAAGCTAGCCGCAGCCACTGCAGCAGGAGTTAGATCCCCAGCCAGGGAGCTACCCACATGGCACAGCAAACCTCTCCTGACTCACCCCCTGCTACCCTCAGCAGTGTATTTCAGTCAATCTTCCTGTTCTGCTCCCCACTCTGTCTCTCACCCCCCGCACCTCTGGCCTGTACCCCATCTCTTGCATGAATAAATAAATAAGTCTTTTCTGTTTTTTTTAAAAAAAAAGGTGTTTCTTGATCTATATTCATACAATCATTGAATGACCACACAAAGTGCTTGGCCTCTTCCCAGTGTCTTTGTTATAGGTAAAATTTCCAGTGGAAATAAAGGAATTTTTAGAGTTGGTCAAAATCTTTAGAAATTAGTTCAATTACCCCACCCTCACTTTATTGATAGAAACTGAGATTCATACAAGTCATTTACCTATGTAGGGTACTACTGCTACTTTGTAAAAGAAACTTAATTTTGTCTCCTCTCCAGCACTCTTTACATTAAACTAGTGGTTTTCAAACCCACTAGTGGTATTCAAATACATTCCAAGGGGTACATAGACTGGGAAAGTTTTGACAAATTGGGATTTCAGACCCTCAACTTTCATGCTTTTATTTTTTTTCTAATTTATTTTTTAATTTATTTTTTACATCATTGTTCATTTTTGAACAATGTTGGCTCTCCCCTCAGGTATAGTCCCCATAGAATTTCCTTCACCAGTGCACCTGTGCACCATCACCTCATTCCCCTGTGCCCCTCCCTCCCTCCTTCTGATCCCTTTCCCTCCTTCTCCCCTGCAGGATGTCTCTGATTTATAATTGTCTGTTTTTGTTTGGTTGTGTTGTGTTTTGTACTGTTACTATTTTTTTATACTGATGTTTTATTTGGTTCTCCTATATTCCTCCTATAAGTGAAACCATGCAATAGTTTTCTTTTTCCTTCTGACTTATTTGCACTCCATGCAACTGATAAGGGATTGATCACAAAGATATACAAAGAACTCACAGGACTCAACAATAACAAAGTAAATAATCCATTCAAGAAATTGGCCAAAGAACCTAAAAGACACTTATCTAAGAGGAAATGCAAATGGCCAACAGGCATATGAAAAAATGTCCAACATCCCTTACAGTCAGGGAAATGCAAATCAAAACCACAACGAGATACCACCTTACACCAGTGAAAATGGCACATATCCAAAAAACTAGCAACAACAAATGTTGGCAAGGATGTGGTGAAAAAGGAACTCTCCTACATTGCTGGTGGGAGTGCAAACTGGTCCAACCACACCACTATAGAAAGCTGTCTGGAGGTTCCTCAGTCTACTAAAAATGGTGCTACCATATGACCCAGCAATTTGACTCCTAGGAATCTACCCAAAGGATACAAAAACACTGATTCAAAAGAACACCTGTACCCCTATGTTTCTTGCAGCACTATTTACAATAAGTAAAACCTGGAAACAAGTCAAATGCCCAAAATTAGATGACTGGATCAAGAAGATGTGGTATATATACACAATGGAATACTATTCAGCAATCAAAAAAGATAAACTCATGCCATTCACAGCAACGTGGATGGAGCTAGAAGGATTTATGCTCAGCTTTCATGCTTTTAAAGTGATCTGCCTGAGAAGGTTGTTGGAGTCAAGGAATCTTGCTGGCCCTTTTTCTCTCACTTTACAAAATAAAGACACAACTCTCACTCATTCTCTAACCTTAACAGTATTTTGTCCAAAACTGTAGGAACAATGGCAAACCAAGCCAGGATTCAAAATATTGGTGTAGGAAAGATTTTTTAATCAAATCAACCTGTCTCATAATAGCTGAAATATCCTCTGTTGAACATGAACTAATGAATGTGAAAGGGGACTCATTAACTGTTAAAAATTATTAATCAAAATATGAAGTATATTTCTATGTTTAAATCAATTACATATTACTGCTGGTTGAAATGACATTCTAGAAGGAAAACCTGAATATATAAATTTCTACAGAAATACACACTTATTACATGATGTATGATAGGGCAATGGATAATGAACTTTAAAGCATAAAATTATGTTAGTACATAACTTTAGGACAAAAGTATGTAAGGGAAATGGAGTGGAAATACAAATACAAAGAGATAAAGGAACTGTAAAATTCTGCTTATTGAAGTTCAGTGTAGTTTTTCTAAAAGGATGATTGTATATGTCAAGTAGCTATAGTTGGAGAATTTTACTTGTATGTATAAGTGATATTAATAGTATTACTTTCAAATGTTAATATTTATAATATGACAGAAAATTACATCATTATCAACTATTTAGATTTATAATTAAAAAATCAAAATGTCTGCATGTAAAAGTATACATGTCTATATAGGCTTTCAAAATTATTTTAGGAGGTATAAGCAAAGAAATCTGAAGGACACTCTCATAGGCAATCCTCAGTAAAATATTGATGACTCAGTTAATCCATTACTATTGTTAAAAAATTTCAACAAACCTACTATTTTTAAGCCAATATTATCATTTCCACACATAAAAGAAAGCACATTATGATTATTCATTTTTAGAAAAACCACACGAATTTTGAATTCATTAAATAGAGGTTTTTGTTCCTACCCCTAAGTTTTGCAACCTTTTCTTTTCTTACACAACTTCTTCAAAACCAACACAACAGCTGCTGTATACTGAGGTTTCTGCTTAAAACCTTCAATTTCTCCCAATTGCTTATAGAAGAAATTGCTAACACCTTCATGAGGATCACATTACTCTGTATGATCCAAGTCCCAGTTGTTATTTTAGAAACTCATCTTTCTATCTCTGCTTTTTGGGTCTTTGAAGTTTCTCCCTCGACTCTGGGTCTTCCCCAGGATTTCACATTTGAAATACCCTTCCTATTAGTCTCCACAAAGTTTAATTTTCACATATATTCAAATCTTAACTTAGATATGACTGAAGCTTTTGCTGACATGCCCCACCATTACCGTCACTAATGGTGAATGAAACACTCCTCCTTTGTGTTCCTGATAGTGTCCTTTCCCATCAAGTACATGCACAATCATCTTTTCCCTTGTATGTATTCTCCAACAGACTATAGGTTTCAAGACAAAAGGGAGAGAGTTTACTCACCATCATGTTCTTAAATCTCTCTTAATGTATGGTACCTGGTAATGCTGAATAAATATTCTTTGGGAGAATTAATAAATGGATGTCTTGGTTTCGCTGACTCATCAATTAAAGTAATTCTATTGACAATAACAGCTGCTGTAACAATCTTTAGTAAAAAGGAAATTCATCAGAAGGATGTAAAGAGCTCTTGAATTGACAGGAAACTGTAAACTAGCCTTGAAAATTAGGCAAAGACTCAGGAAGCTCAAGACAGCCAAGAAGCTAGTAAACCTTAGTAATAATAATCAAGAAAGGACACAAACACCTTTATTGTAGGGGACTGTCTTTAAGATTCAACCTCAGTGCCCTTGAAGATAATCTCCCTGCTACTGTTTAAATTAAATATCATCATTTCTTTGTCCTTGAGTCACTTAGTCAAGGGTCAGAATTTTGGAAAAGTGGTCATTGGCTAAAAGTCATATATCCATGCCCAGGATACTAGAAGTTGGGTACATCAGGATATGGTCCTTCACACTTCCAGTCAGGGAAGGAGGACATGCTTCCACAAAGATAATGAGGAATTCCCCCAAACAGGAAAAGGGTTGGATATGGTGCAGCTAAGAAAGTACAGCTGTCTCTTACAGCTGTCTAGAACTAAAGCAAAATATGTGTTCCCACACAGAGCTGTTTGTTTTGGTGCCATGTGTATGTTTAGGGTGGCTTTAAAAGTATTAAACTACATGAATATGGTGAGATGTTTTAGGGAAACATAATTTCATTTGGTAGTCAAACAAAATGTTCCGTAAATTCAGATGTGGTTATGCTAGGCATCTTATTTTATGAAGATCTCAGGAATCAAAAGAAAAATTATAAAGTAGATGTTTGAAACATCTACTGAAAGAGCTTAAATACTTTCAGATCCATTATGAAAAACTTATTTAGTGCTCTAATCTTAATTACAGCAAAGAATTATACCTTTTTGTGAAAATGACTATAACCTTAGAAATCCAAAGGACTTAGAAAATAGCTTGACAAATTTTAAAGTATCTATGAATTTTAAGGAAACCTTGTAGCAATTAATATTTGTTGAAAACCTAAGAAGAATTCAGGCCCTTGTAAACATGATGAAAGGGTTTTATCAGTAAGGAAGAAATAAACCGTCTGAGAAAAACCAGTTCATTGTACACCTTAAGTACCAGGGATGAAAAAGAAATATCCACATAGGGCCTCTCTGGTGGCGCACTGTGAAGCTGTCCACAGCCTCTGCAGAATGGGAAGAAATCCACATGACGTGGTAGACCTCGCCTATCTCTCCTGCTGCTCCCATCCACAGTGTATTTCCTCAGTCTGCCTGTTCTGTTCCCGGCTCTGTCTCTGGTGAATCCTCTCACCCTCCTGCGCATCTGGCCTATACCCTGGTTCCTGTATAAAAAAATTTTTAAAAAAATTAAAAAAAAAGAAGTATCCACATAAAATCCTGCACATCAATATTTATAGCAGTTTTATTCATAATTGCCAAATCTGGAAGCAACCAAGATGCCCTTCAAGAAATGAATGACCAAACAAACTGAGGTAGTCATACAGAGGAGTACTACTCAGTGATATAAAGAATTACCGTGACAGGGCCTCCCCGGTGGCGCAGCGGTTGAGCGCTGGGCTGCGAAGCTGCCCGCAGCTTCTGTAATGCCTGCTCTATCCCCGGCCACCGGGCGAGAGTCCCACATGGCGCTCAGACCCCTCCTGCCGCCCGCTGCTCCCCTCAGCAGTGTACTTTGTCAGTCTGCCTGTTTTGCTCTACGCTCTGGCTCTGGTGAATTCTCTCATCCTCCCGCGCTTCTGACTGTACCCAGCGCTTGTATAAATAAATAAATAAATCTTTAAAAAAAAGAAAAGAATTACCGTGACACAAAAAGACATGGAGGAATGTTAGGTGCATATTGCTAAATGAAAGAAGTCAATTTGAAAATGCTGTATTGTGTATGATTTCAACAATATGACATTAAGGAAAAAGCAAAACTAGAGACAGCAAAAAGATTCAAGGTTCAAGGGAGCAGGAGGATGTATAGATAGAGCAACTGATGTTCTTAAGGAAGTGAAACTGTCCTAAGGATATTTTGTTTTTATTTTATTTTTATTTAAAGATTTTTATTTATTTATTTGCACAAGAACCAGGGCACAGGCCAGATTCACAGGATGGTGAGAGGATTCACCAGACACAGAGTGGGGAACAGAACAGGCAGACTGACTGAAATACACTGCTAAGGAGAGCAGCGGGCGAGACAGGAGAGGTCTGCCACGCCAGGTGGGACCCTTGCCTCCCAGCTGGGATCGAACCAGTGCTGCAGAGGCTGCGGACAGCTTCACAGCGCTGTGCTCAACCGCCTGCGCCACCAGGGGAGGCCCTAAGGATATTTTAAAGGTAGATATGGGTCATTATACATTTGCAAAAATCCATAGACTATGGAATACAAAGTGTAAACCCCAAAGTAAACTATGATATTTAATTAATAAAAATGTATTAATAATGTCTTGGGCCTCCCCAGTGGCGCAGCGGTTGAGCTCTGGCTTGCGAAGCTGCCCGCAGCCTCTGCAGCACGGGTTCGATCCCCAACCTCCGGGCGAGGGTCCCACATGGCGCACAGACCTCTCCTGCTGCTTGCTGCTCCCTTCAGCAGTGTACTTCGTCAGTCTGCCTGTTCTGTTCACCGCTCTGGCTCTGGTGAATTCTCTCACCCTCCCACGCCTCTGACTGTACTCAGTGCCTGTGTAAATAAATAAATATATCTTTAAAAAAAAAAAAAAAAGGAGGTATCCTAAACAAATAAATAAATAAAATATATTAATAATGTCTTATTAATTGTAACAAGTGTACCATGCTAATGGCAAGATGTTAATAGAAGGAACTGAGGGGAGGGTATATAAGGACTCTATATTTCCACTCAATTTTTCTGTAAAAGTAAAACTGCTCAAAAAATTAAAAATTTGGGGGGGTGGATTAAATGTTAACTTTATTTATTTTATTTTTTTAATATATATATATTTTTATAAAATATATATATATTTTTCTTCCTTTTAGTACAATACATGCTTTCTCCTTTCAGGTGTAGTCCCCACAAAATTCCTACCACCAACTCATCTGTGCACCATCACCATAGTCCCTTGTGTAAGAACACATTCCCTCCCCTATTTTGATCCCTCTCCTCCAACCACTGTGGCGTCTCTGATTAATAGTTGCTGGTTAATTTTGTTTTATAATTTATTATAATTAATTATTTTTCCTGGTCCCTATTTGGTTTCCCTACATTCCTCCTATAAGTGAAACTATCTGATATTTTTCCTTTTCCTTTTGGCTTATTTCACTGAGCATAATCCCTTCCAATTCCATCCATGTTGCTGCAAATGGCATGAGTTTATCTTTCTTGATTGCTGAGTAGTATTCCATTGTATGTATGTATGTGTGTGTGTGTGTGTGTGTGTGCATCACATCTTCCTGATCCAGTCATCAATTTTTGGGCGTTTGACTTGTTTCCATATCTTACCTATTGTAAATAGTGCTGCAATAAACACAGGGGTGCGGGTATCCTTTTGCATTAATGTTTTTGTGTTCTTTGTGTAGATTCCTAGGAGTGAAATTGCTGGGTCATTTTGGAAGCTCCATTTTTAGTAGACTGAGGAACCTCCAGACAGCTTTCCATAGTGGTTGGACCAGTTTGCACTCCCACCAGCAGTGTAGGAGAGTTCCTTTTTCTCTACATCCTTGCTAACATTTGTTGTTTCCTGTTTTGTTTTTGTTTTTTTAAATGTGCCATTCTCACTGGTGTAAGGTGGTATTGTGGTTTTGATTTGCATTTCCCTGATTACAAGTGATTTTGAACATTTTTTCATATGCCTGTTGGCCATTTGCATTTCCTCTTTGGAGAAGTGTCTTTTTAGCTCTTCTGCCCATTTTCAAAAAAATTTAAAAAGAGAAAAACGTAATTTCAAGATGCTGCAGTTATGTCTACAGTTGTCTATCACATATTTATCTATGTATAGATATGTTTATCACTGTGTCTATCATATTAATAAAAAATGATTGGTATTTTCTTCACAGGTGGTAGGTGAAACACTTATTGAAGAATAAAAATAAAGTAGATAGACACAAGCACACAATTAAGTGTTTACTGATTCTATTAGCCAGCCTTCAAGGTGATTGCTCATGGTATTCATTTCCTTTTTATTTTTAAATCCCAAGGTTTGTTTGGTTTTTTTTTTTTTTAAAGATTTATTAATTTATTTATACAAGCACTGGGTACAGTCAGAAGCGCAGGAGGGTGAGAGAATTCACCAGAGACAGAGCGGAGAGCAGAACAGGCAGACTGACAAGGTACACTGCTGAGGGGAGCAGAGGGCAGCAGGAGAGGTCTGCGCGCCATGTGGGATCCTTGCCGGTGCCCGGGGATCGAGCAGGTGCTGCAGAAGCTGTGGGGAGCTTCGCAGCCCAGCGCTCAACCACTGCGCCACCGGGGAGGCCCAAGTCCCAAGGTTTGGCCATATTTGTTATACAGCAATAGTAACTAGTATACTGCATGCAAGTAAGGATGAATCAGTGGATGTGCATCACAAAGTAAACATTCAAAGATAAACAGCTTTGAATTTACAGAACTTTGGAGAGGATCTGGACTTGAGGATAAGAGTAATTTTAGAGGGAAGCACAGAGAAGTGAGACAGAATCAGAATGATTTGAAAGTATATATTAAATAGACCAAGTGCTACCCATAACCCTGAAATACAGAATAGTTGGTAGCCTGGGTAGGTGGTTTTAGAGTCTGGGGAAAGCAGGATAATTCTTTCTCAAGAATTGCCCATGGATCACTAGATGTACCAGCAGGGAGTTGGGGTAGCAGAAAAAACTACATTTTGCCATGTGAGAAGCTTCTAGCATAAACACCAGCCCTTTAACCTGTATTTCCAAAAGTGATCTATCAACTGAGAATCTCCTCCTTTGTACATGAATCACCCAGCAATCTAACAGTTGCCTCATTAAAAAAAAATTAAATTCATTGATGTATAATTTATGCAGAATATAGTGACAAATACATAAGGCATGTAATCACTACACTATCAAAATAAAGAATATTTCATTCACTGCAGTTTTGTATGCAATTTCATTACCATTTTGTAATCAATTCCCTCCACTACCACCACCTTGCTCCAGGCAACTAACTATAGATTTGTTTTCATGTTCTAGAATTTCTGATGAATTGAATCATAATGCAAATGGTTCTGACTTCTCTTGCTCAGCATAGTGTTTTTGAGATTCATCATGCAATAGCTGGTATCAGTAATTCATTTGTATTTTATGGTTGAGAAGAACTCCATTGTAAGGCTAAACCACATTTATTTATCCATTCACTTATAGTTGGACATTTGGATTGTTTCCTGTTTGGGGATATTATGAATAAAACTACAATGAAGTTCATATACCCACCATTAAAGTGTCAACTAGAATAGTTTTGTTTTATTGCCCTAAAAAATCCCCTGTGCTGTGCTTTATGTAATTATTTTGTCTTTTCAGAAAGACTTCTTTCACTTAGAGATTTGTGTTTAAGATTTATTCATGTTGGGCCTCCCCGGTGGCGCAGCGGTTGAGCGCTGGGTTGCGAAGCTGCCCGCGGCCTCTGCGGCGCCGGTTCAATCCCCGGCTGCTCCCCGGCCACCGGAGGAGGGTCCCACATGGCGCGCAGACCTCTCCTGCCACCCGCTGCTCCCCTCAGCAGTGTACTTTGGTCCTTCTGCCTGCTCTGCTCTCCCCTCTGGCTCTGGTGAATTCTCTCACCCTCCCGCGCTTCTGACTGTACCCAGTGCATGCATAAACAAAACAAACAAATAAATAAATAAATAAAACATGTCTCTAAAAAAAATATATATATATTTATTCATGTTTCTTCATTGCTTGATAGCTTATTTCTTTTTATTATTTTATTATTTATTTATTTATTTATCTATTTTTAAAGATTTATTTATACCTACAAGAACTGGGGTATAGGCCAGAGGTGTGGGGGGTGAGAGGATTCACCAGAGACAGAGTGGGGAACAGAAGAGGCAGATGGATTGAAACACACTGCTGAGGGGAGTAGGGGGGCAGTCAGGAGAGGTCTGCTGCACCACGTGTGTTAGCTCCTTGGCTGGGATTGAACTCATGCCACAGTGGCTGGTGAAAGCTGGACAGCACTGAGATTTTAACCCCTGCACCACCAGGGAGGCCCTCATTTCTTTTTAATCACTGAAAAAAATTCCATTATATGGATGTGCCACAATCTGTTTATACATTCACCTGTTGAAGGAAATCTTAGTTGCTTCCGGTTTTACGTGATTATGAATCAAGATGATGTAATCAGTTGTGTGCAGGTTTCTGGGTAGACTTTAATTTTCAAACCAGATAAATGCCAAAGAGTGCAACTGCTGCATCATGTAATTATGATTATGTTTAGGTTATTTTCAGCTTTGTGAGAAACTACCAAAGTTTACACATTTTCCATTTCACCTGCAGTGAATGAGACTTCTAAGATCAACAGCAACAGGTATTGTCAGTTTTTTGGATTTTAAGATTCTAAAAGATATGTAGTGGCATTTCATTCTGTTTTTAATTTGAAGTTCCCAAATGACAAATGCTATTGAGTGTGTTTTCATATGCTTAATTATAATTTGCATGTTTTCATTGATGTGGTTTTTTCCCCCCATTTCTGTTGTTTGCTAATTTTTTTAGAAGCCAAACAATTGCGGAGATTATTTATTTATTTATTTGTTTATTTATTTATATTTAGGCAACATTGTTTGCACTGTAGTTGATTCTGGGACATAAATGCGTGATTCAGATACATGTCACTAACCCACACCCACCACCAAGGCACCCACAGTCCTCCATCATGGTCTATAGTTCTGTTATCCACTTTTAAAAAATTGTGTCAATTTTTATATTGTTGAGTTTGAGTTCTTTCTATATTTTTGATGCAAAGCCCTTTGAGATATGTGTTTTACAAATATTTTCTATCTGTAACTTGTGTTTGATTCTCTTTCACAGAATAGACATTTTCAATTTTTGAAAAGCACAACTTACTGATTATTTTCTCTTGTAGATCATGCTGTTAGTATATCTAAAATTTCATCACCAAATCTAAGGTCACCTATATTTTATCTTATGTTCCCACTAGAAGTGTTATAGTTTTACATTTTAAAATTAGGCCTATGACCCATTTTTAGTTAACTTACATGGAAGGGTATAAAAGAATTTTTAATATTTTATATTCTTTGGGTTCATTACTAGTATTTAGAAGCACAATTGATTTTTATATATTAACTTATTAACTGTGCTATATACACATATTAGTTCTAGTAAGTTGTTGGTAGATTCTTTAAAAAAAAATTTCCACAAATACTATCATACTATCTCTAATAAAGTGTTTTAATTCTTTCTTTTCAATCTGCAATTCTTTTATTGCCTCTTCTCGTCTTTTTGAATATGTTTGGATTTCCAATACAAAACTGAATAGAAGTTGTGAGAGTCAACATCCTTACTTTGTTCCTAATCTTAGGTAGAAAGAAAAATGATAGGTACATGTTTTTCACAGATATCCTTTATAAACTGGCTAAAGCTCCATTTTATTCCTTGTTGCCCAGTATTTTTATCATAAGTGCAAGTTTGCTCTGTTTTTTCTGCATCATTTGACATGAAGTTGTGCTTTTTATCATTTATTTCACTACTGTGGTAAAAGACATTGGATGATCACTTAGTTTTTCTTTTTTAGTTTGTTAATGTAGTAAATTGCATCAGTTGCTCTTCAAATGGTAAACCAACCTTGCATTCCTTGAATAAGCCCTGATTGGTGAGCATAATTTATCATTTTTACATGTTACATTTAGCTTGCTAATATTTTGTTAAGGATTTTTGATTTCAAGTAAGTGAGGGATATTGGCCTAAAACTTCCTTTTATTTAAATGCCTTTTCAGGTTTTGGTATCATGGATGCACTGACTTCTTAAAATGAAAGGAGAATTGTCTATCACCTTTATTTTTGGAAAGAGTACATATAAAACTTGTATTACTTTTTCCTTAGGTTTTTGATAGAATTAACTAGTGAAACCATTTGGTCCTAGAGTTTTTTCATAGGAAGGGTTTTAATTACAACTTTAGTTTCTGAAATAATTATTATGCCTTATGTAATTTTGGTTATTTGTTTCCTTCTAGGAATTTGCCCATTTCAAAAGAACTCATAAAGTTCTTCATACAGCATTATGATCTTTCAATATGTGTTGTGATATTTCCACTTTCATCCATTATTTTTAACTTATGTTGTTTCTCTTCATGTTTTTATCTGTTTGGCTAGTACCTTGTTATTTGTATTGATCTTCAAATAGCCAGTTTCAGTTATTCATTTGTTTGTCCATTTCTATTTCATTGACTTCTATTCTTATCCATACTATTTCTGCTACTTACTTTGGGTTTAGCTTACTCTTCTTGAGGTCCTTTGCCTGTTTTTTAATTGGTTCGTTTGTTCTTTGTTGTGTAAGTACTTTGTAAATTTTGGAGATTAACCAATTGTCAAATGTATAGTATGTAAACATTTTTAATATTACTTGAAGAGCAAGTCTGGTGGTAGCAAACTCATTCACTTCTGTTGGTCTGAGAAAAACCTTGATTATACCCTCATATTTAATTGATAATTTTTGAGAATAGAGAATTCTTGGTTGAAGGGTCTAGTTTTTTAGGATTGTGGATATTCCTTCCATTCTCTTTTTGCCTGGAGCATGTCTGATCTGAAATCCAGGGAAATTATAATTTGGGATCCATTAAAGTCATTTGCTTCTTGCAAATTTTTTTCTTTATGTTTGATTTTTGATAGTTTCAAAATGGTGTGTCTGGGTGTAGGTCTTTTTGTGTTAAGAATTTAGGTGTCTCTCTGCTTGCTGGACTTCCATATTTCATTCATTCTGTAGTTTTTGAAAGTTCGCATTTGTAATTGTTTTGAATAGGGTTTCTGCTGCTATTTCCTTTCCTTCCCCTTCTGGGAGTCCGATCATTTGTAGGTTTCCTCTTCTAATTGAGTATCATATTTCTCATAATTTGCACATATTTCCCTTGTCTTTCTCTTGACTTTCTTCTAAATGTGTACTTTATTTGAGTCTTCTACAACTGATATTCTTTCTTCTGCCCTTTCATTCTATTTAAAGGACAGTCTAAGTTTGTCTGCATTTCACTCAGTCTCTTTGTCATCTTTTTATATATTCAATCTCTACAGTGAAGAATTCTCTGTTCCTGGATCTCCTTTCTGAGATCTTGCATCTGCCTTTCTACTTCTCACTGAATTTTCAGTATCTCATTTAACATTTTTAATATTGTTGTCAGATAGTTCCTCTATTTGTGTCTCCTTTATATATGTCCTGGAACTTCTATACTCACTTTGCTTTTCCATCTTGTGTTGAGATGTTTCTTATTTCATAGGCATCGGCATGCATATAGCCTTACTTGTAGCTACTTATGCACGTGTATGCAACAGGGTTGCTAGGGATTTATCTTTCTTTGTCCTCCTACTAACCTTGGTGTGAGATGGCAGTAGGAGGGGGGTGGGTAGGGCTTTAATACTAGATCTTGGTTTGAGGTGTGTTGTTGATCACCTCTACTTGTTTAGTTCCACAGTAAGCTGTATTCTGTGCTTAGGTTGTCTTTACTTCCTCCCGCATCTGCCTGTTGTTCCAGGAGTCATGATCTCTGAAGCTTGGGCCTCCCAGTAGGAAAGACAGTATCTGGACCTCCAGCTCACACTGTGGGGATAATTTGCACATGGCCCAAAGGCAGCTCTGTGTGTGTAGTGGGCATACATGTGCTTACTTAACACTATGGCTGCCCTGAATGGTTGTTGCTGACCTGCCCTTGCCTCAGCTGCTGCTTCTGCAGGGCTGGGATGTATGTGTGCCGTTGGCTTGCCTCCCAGAGGATTTTTGAGTTCACTCCTAAGTCCGTTGTTGGTTTTTTTATAGGGTCCAGCCTGGCTTAGCCTGGCTTTTCTTTGATCTCTTCAGGGAAGAAGTAGGAGAGGGGGCTTTTAAAGGCACACCAACACAATTGTGGGGTTCCCAATTTCCCAAGCAAGAGTCTGCTGAGTTTCCTCTGCCCTAGGTTGGGTGCCCAGGCCCACTCCTGGGTGAACAGAATTCCTCCAAAGAATTTCACAATGTCCTGAATTTCCACTGGCATGGCTTGAGCAGTTGACCCCCATCCCAGGCATATTACCCCTACCTCTATTTTCTTCCCCTCAGCAACCACCAACCTTAGTTCTTGAACTCCCTGGGAAATCCTGAGTCTATATAGCTGATTCAAAGAATCTCAATTTTCCTACCAGTGCATATCTATCATTTTTTCATAGTTTGCAAAAGAGAGGGTGATTTCAAGCCTCTCTATTCTGCCACGTTGTGAGAAGTGTCCTGTCTGAAAGTTTTAAGTTTATTTGTATTTTGGAAGTTTTTTTTTATATTTTGTTTTATATAATTCTTATATCATTTTTCATTTTTGTACAATGTATGCATTTTAATTTTGGTTATATTCCCCATACAATTCCCACCCCCATATTTTGACCCTAATCCCTCTCCCTCCCCTGTAGTGTGTCTCTGGTTTATAGTTGCTTGTTGATTTTGATTTTTCTTTATTATAATTAGTCTTTTTCCTGGTCCCTTATTTAAGTTTTCTAAATTCCTGCTATGAGTGAGACCATCCGGTATTTTTCTTTTTCTTTCTGGCTTATTTCTCTGAGCATGATCCCTTTCAACGCCATTCACGTTGCAGCAAATTGCATAAGTTTATCTTTTTTGATTGCTGAGTAATATTACATTGTTTATATATACCACATCTTCTTGATCCAGTCATCTATTTTTAGGCATTTGGGTTGTTTCCATAGCTTAGCTATTGTAAATGGTGCTGCTATAAACATAGGGGTGCAGGTGCCCTTTGGAATTAGTGTTTCTGTGTCCTTTGGGTAAATACCTAGGAGTGGAATTGCTGGATCACATGGAAGCTCCATCTTTAGCAGGTCAAGGAATCTCCACACAACTTTCCATAGTGGGTGGACCATTTTATGTTCCTACTAGCATTGTAGGAGAGTTCCTTTTTCTCCACATCCTCGCCAACACTTGTTGTTGCTAGTGTTTTTTTAATATGTGCCATTCTCACTGATGTGAGAAATGATATCTCATTGTAATTTTGATTTGCATTTCGTAATTACAAGTGATGTTGAACATTTTTTCATATGGCTGTTGGCCATTTGCATTTCTTCTTCAGAGAAGTTTCTTTTTAGCTCTTCTGCCCATTTTTTGACTTAATTATTTTCTTTGTTTTTGTTGAGTCTCATCAACTCTGTAGATTTTTGTGATCAGTCCTTTCTCATTAGTGTTGTGTGAGCAAAAGTTTTCTCCCACTCAGTGGGGTTTCTCTTTGTTTTTGTTATTGTCTCTTTTGCTGTGCAGAAGCTCTTTAATTTGATGTAGTCCCAGCTGTTTATCTTTGCCTTCACTATCACTGCTTTGGGTGAAGTGTCTGTAAAGATGTCTTTGAGGTGCATGTCATGTAGTGTTTTGTCTATGTTTCCTTCTATATATTTTGTGGTTTCAGGTCTTATGTCTAGTTCTTTAATCCATTTTGAGTTGGTTTTTGTGCATGGTGTGAGATAGTAGTCAAGCTTCATTCTCTTGCATGTAGCGACCCAGCACCATTTATTGAACAAAGAAACTTTCTTTGCTCCATTGCATATTCTTTGCTTCTTTGTCAAAAATTAGTTGACCATAAATCTATGGGTTTATTTCTGGATTTTCTGTTTGGTTCCATTCGTCCGTGTGTCTGTTCTTGTTCCAATACCATGCAGTGTTGATTATTGTGGCTTTGTAGTATAGTTTGAAATCTGGGAGTATGATGCCTCCATTCCCATCTTTTTTTTTTTTTTTCAGGAGAGCTTTGGCTATTCGGGGTTTTGGTGGCTCCTTATGAATTTCATCAATATTGCTCTATTTCTTTTTTTTTTTAAGATTTATTTGTTTGTTTATTTATACAAGCACTAGGTAGAGTCAGAAGCGTGGGAGGGTGAGAGAATTCACCAGAGCCAGAGCAGGGAGCAGAGCAGGCAGACTGACAAAATACACTGCTGAGGGGAGCAGCGGGCGGCATGAGAGGTCTGGCGCCATGTGGGACCCTCGCCCAGAGGCCTGGGATCGAACCGGCACTGCAGAGGTTGCAGGCAGCTTTGCAACCCTACGTTCAACCATTGCGCCACCGGGGAGGCCCTGCTCTATTTCTTTGAAGAATGTCATTGAAATTTTTATTAGAATAGCATTGCATCTGTAAATTGCTTTTGGTAGGATGGCCATTTTAATAATGTTAATTTTTCCAATCCATGAGTAGGGGATGTCTTTCCATTTCTTTGTGTCTTCTTCTATTTCTTTTAACAGTGTTTTATAGTTTTCTTTGCATAGGCCCTTTACCTCTTTTGTTAGGTTTATTCCCAAGTATTTGATTTTTTTTTGCTTCAATAATAAAAGGGATGGGTTTTTTGATTGCTTCTTCTTCAGATTTATTGTTTGTGTATAGGAAGGCTACTGATATTTGTGTTGATTTTGTATCCTGCCACTTTACTAAACTGTTTGATTAGTTTAATGAGTTTTTCTGTGGAGTTTTTGGGGTTCTGTGTGTATATTATCATATCATCTGCGAATAGTGATAGTTTGACTTCTTCCTTGCCTATTTGGATTCCTTGTATGTCTTTCTCTTGTCTTATTGCTCTGGCTGGGACTTCTGGTATTATATTGAAAAGTAGTGGTGAGAGTGGATATCCTTGTCTTGTTCCAGATCTTAATGGAAATGCCTTCAGCTTTTCACCATTGAGAATGATATTGGTTATGGACTTTATGATGTTGAGGTATGTTCCTTGTATCCTGAGAATTGCAAGGGCCTATATCATAAATGGGTGTACTTTGTTGAAAGCTTTCTCAGTATCTACTGATATTATCATATGGTTTTTATATTTCTTTTTGTTGATGTGTTGGATTACACTGATTGATATTCAGATGTTGAACCATCCTTGTGTCCTTGGAATAAATCCTACTTGGTCATGGTGAATTATCTTATGGATACATTGTTGGATTCTGATAGCAAAAATTTTATTGAGGATTTTTACATCAGTGTTCATTAGAGAGATTGGCCTGTAGTTTTCTTTTTTTGTGTTTTCCTTGTTCTGTTTTGTTATTAGCATAATGTTGGCTTCATAGAATGTGTTTGGTATTATCCCTTCCTTCTCAATTTTTTGAAAGTTTGTGAAGGATAGGCACTAATTCATTTCTGAATGTTTGGTAGAATTCATTTGTAAATCCATCTGGTCCTGGGTTTTTTGTTTTTGGGGAGGGTTTTGATTACCATTTCAATTTCACTGCTGTAATTGGTCTGGTTAGGTGTTCTATTTCTTCTTTATCTAGCTTTCGGTGACCGTAGAGTTGTAGGAATTTGTCCATCTCTTCTAGATTGTTGAGCTTGTTTGCATCTAACTGTTCATAGTAGATTCTGATTATTATTTTGATTTCCACTGTGTCTGCTGTGATTTCTCTTCTTTCATTTGTGATCCTATTTATTTGTGCTTTCTTCTGTTTTCCCTTTGTGAGCCTGGCTAGGGGTTTGTCTATTTTAGTTATTTTATCAAAGAACCAACTTTTGGTTTCGTTGATCTATTGGATTGTTTTTTAGTTTCTATTTCATTTATTTCTGCTTTGATTTTTATTATCTTTTCTTCTACTGGTTTTGGGGTTTTTTTTTTTTGTTGTTCTTTTTCTAGATCTTTGAGCTTCGAGATTAGGTTGTTTCTTTGAGTTTTCTTGTTTCTTGATGTGAGCCTGTATTGCCATATATTTTCCTCTTGTTACAGCTTTTGCTGCATCCCATACATTTAGGAAATTGGTGTCCTCCTTGTCATTCAACTCAAAGTATTTTTTAATTCCTTCTTTGATCTCCTCATTAGTCCCGTGGTCTTCCAGTAGTGTGAGTTTCAATCTCCATGAAGTAGGAGAGTTCCTTGCCTTCTTTTTGTGGTTTATTTCTAGTTTGATGCCTTCATGGTCAGAGAAGATGATAGGTATGATTTCAACCTTGGTGTATCTGTTGATGTTGGTGTATCTGTTGATATACCAGTATGTGATTGATCCTGGAGAATGATCTGTGTTCAATTGAGAAAAATGTGTACGCAGATATAGATGTCTGTTAAGCCCAAGTGCTCTAGATCCTTATTTAGAGCTTTAGTGTCCTTACGTAGTTTTTGTCTCATTGATCCATCCATTGTTGATAGTGGTGTGTTGAAATCTCCTACTACATTTGTGTTTTCTCTGATGTCTGTTTTCAGAGATGATAATAATTGTCTGATATATTTTGGTGCTCCTTCATTTGGTGAGTATATGTTAATGAGTGTTATTTCTTCTTGAAGTATTATGCCCTTGATGTAGTGACCGTCTGGGTCTCTTTTTACGTTTTTGAGTTTGAAATCTGTTCTATCTGATATAAGTATAGCTGTTCCTGCCTTCTTTTTTGGTCCATTTGCTTGTAGGATTGTTTTCCATCCTTTTACTTTCAGTCTATTTTTATCTTTTGCAGTTAAGTGAGTTTCCTGGAGACAGCAAAAGGTTGGGTTTTGTTTCTTAATCCAGCCTTGACTCTGTGTCTTTTTATTGAAGAGTTCAGTCTGTTTACATTTAGAGTTAGTATTGATATGTTAAAATCTGTATTTGCCATTTTGTTTGTCTTTTCTCTTGTTTTATTTATTTATTTAAAAAAAATTTTTTTTTTTGGTCTTGTTTCATTCTTATTCATCCCTCTGTTGGTTCTGGCTTTAGGACTCCTTGTAGTATTTTTTGGAGTGGGAATTTATTCGTAATGAAATTCCAGAGTTTCTGTTTGTCTGGAAGGTCCTTATTCTTTCTTCATAGAGAAAGGAAAGCTTTGCGGGAGAGAGTATTCTTGGTTGATATTTGTTGTCTTGGAGTCTGTTGACTATGTCCTTCCACTCTCTCCTTGTCTGTATTGTTTCTTCGGAAAGGTCTGATGTCAGCCTGATTGGTTTTCCTTTGTGTGTTATCTGTTTCTTCCCTCTTGTCAGCTTCATTTTTTCCCCCTTGTCTTAAATTCTTGGGAGCTTTACTATTATATGCCTTGCTGTATTTTTCCTTTCATGATGGAAGTTTGGTGTTCTTCTTCCTTCTTGTATGTCTGTTTTCAGCTCCTTCTTCATGTTTGGGAGTTCTCTTCAATTATTTCCTTGAATATTTTCTCTGTTCCAATGTCTCTTTCCTCTCCTTCTGGGATTCCTATAACTCTTATACTTTCTTTCCTCATGGGGTCAGATAGTTCCAAGTCTTTCTTCATTCTTTTTCATTTGTACTTCTCTTTCCTTTTCTGTTTAGTTCTTTTTATTCTGTGTCTTCGAGAGTACTTAATTCATTCTTCTATTTCGTCTATTCTGCTTTCACTGCTTTTCCCAGAGTTCTTTAGCTCTTCCATTAATCCTTGAAAGTCCTGCATTTCTTTCACTTCGCTCTTTAGGGACTCAATTTTATTCTTCTGATCATTGATTATTTTTCCCTTGTCACTTTTTTTCCTTTATGACTTCTGTTACTTTTTTAATTATGGCAATTTTAAATTCTCTTTCTGGAAGGCTCAGAAGCTCTTCTAAGTCACTGTTGTTGCATTCTGGTGGGTGATTTTCTTTTTGTGGTGTGTCTTTTCCCTGAGGACTTGCTTGGTTGCTTTAGTTTTTCTTCTCCCTGCTGCTTGTTTTCTAATTTGTCCTATGCATTGGGCCACTGTGCCGCTGGTACTGGCCAACATGTTTTTGGTGTATTCTTTTTGTGTCAGAGACTGTTGGTCCAATTGAGTCAAAAACTCTTATGCCATAATTCCAGTAGGGCAGTGGTACTATGAATATGTTAGTGGTCACTGTCACAGAGAATCTCCTACTTCTGTATTTGTTTAAATCCAAGGTGGGTCTTGTGGCACCACAGACTGCCCTGCAGTGGCAGGATCGACTGCTAGGCTCCAAATGCCTGTATCCCCCTCTGGGCTCCAACTGGTGACCAGATGGGGCCTGGTTTGTGGGGGCTCTTCAACTCACCTGTGGATGTGGGGGCAGCTCTATCCCAGCTCCAAACAGTCTAGGTGGATTCCAGAGGGAATCAAATGGTCCCTAGCCTAAAATGGTGAGTCAGGAGGGCCTGAAAACTTTTTAAAATATAGAATTCTAAATTGGCAGTTTTTAAATATGTTTTTCCATTTGTCTTCTGACTCACAGTTGGTGGAGAAGAAACTTTAGTAATTTTTTTCTATTTTTCCCTAGCTATATTTTCCCCTGACTGATCTTTAAGTGTTCTCTTTATCGCTGATGTTAACAATTAAATTATTGCATGCTTTGCAGTGATTTTATTGCTTGACTTTCATTAATCTTTGATTTGTAGTTTTTAAATTTTTAGTCCTTTTCAGAAATTTTTTGCTATTCTTCAGATTTTAAAACTTTTTTGCTATTCTTTAAAATTTAAAAAGTAAGTTCTTTTTCTTCTCTCCTTCTATGACCTCAACTACACATATGTTTAATGCCCTGAAATTGCCTCATAGGTCATAGAGTCTTCATTAATTATTTTTCAGGAGTTTTCTGTTTTTACAGTATAATTTCTTTTGCTGCATCTTCAAGCTTGCTGATCTTTTCATTTGCAGTATTTAAATGCTACTACATTCATCCAGTGAAATTTTCATTCCACATATTGTATAGTTTATCTCTGGAAATCCCACTTGGTTCTTTGTAAACCTTCTATTTCTTTCTTCATTATTTTTGTTTTTGTTTAAAAATTTGAACATATTTATTTATTTATTTATTTATAAATTTTATTGTTATATTCCCCATACAATTGCAGCCCCCCCATTCTGACCCCAGTCCCTCCCCTCCCGCCCCTGCCCCCCTAAAAGTGTCTCTGGATCATAGTTTTTTGTTGATTTTGATTTTCACTTTCTTATATTCATTTTCCTGGTCCCTTATTTAAGTTTTCTAGATTCCTGCTATGAGTGAGACCATCCGGTATTTTTCTTTTTCTTTTTGGCTTATTTCGCTGAGCATGATCCCTTCCAGCGCCATCCATGTTGCTGCAAATTGCATGTGTTTATCTTTTTTGAATGCTGAGTAATATTCCATGGTATATATGTACCACATCTTCTTGATCCAGTCATCTATTTTTGGGCATTTGGGTTGTTTCCAAAGCTTAGCTATTGTAAACAGTGCTGCTATAAACATAGGGGTGCAGGTGCTCTTTGGAATTGATGTTTCTGTGTCCTTTGGGTAAATACCTAGGAGTGGAATTGCTGGATCATATGGAAGCTCTATGTTTAGTAGGTCCAGAAATCTTCACACAGCTTTCCACAGTGGTTGGACCAGTTTGCACTCCCACCAACAGTGCAGAAGAGTTCCAAAAATTTGAACATATTTATAAGAACCACTCTAAATTTTCTGTGAATTCCATCATACCTGTGCCTGTAGTTTCTGAATTAGGAAACAGGCAATAGTCTTTAGAAACACTGGCTAATTTTTCTCCTGTCTAGAAGTCATATTTTCAGCATCATTACTAGTCTAGTAATTCTTCACTGGAAGTTGAACATTATGAATGTTACATTATTCAATACTTGAATTTCATTGTCTTCTTTTTTCTTTTGGAGCTGAAGACTATTTTTTTTTTATTTAAACTTCAGCTACTGTGCACTGTCCATTAGGCCTTCTAGATCTGACACAGACTCTGCCAGCCCCTGCTACTTATCAGTCAGTTCCTGATTGATCTAATCGATCGCATACTGTCTGGTTTGCATTAGGAACCAAAAGTTTCTTTTGGATCGAGTGTACAACAAGCACAGATACATCTTCATTATCACTACTGGCATTAATTCTGTTTCTTCAATGGAGGTGTCTGGTGCTGGTGTCCTGCCTGAAAATGATGATTCATGATTTTCTTCACCTTCCCCTCTATGACTCCTTTCAGCTATGCTGTCTCCACTGAGTTGTAAATGAGTAAAAGAGTCTTCCAGAGAAGTGCTTGCATCAGGGAATGGTGTTGCAGGGCTTATTCACTGACCATCTACTGAGACCAGGGGCCTTATAGAAGAAGATACCAGAGGCTGAACAGAAGCTCCATTCTGTGCTGATACACTGTCTGCTCCATCAGCAGAGCTCTCTATTGCTAGGTTTGTGATATTAGCATCACAGTTCAGCCTAAGTCTAGCCACTCCCTTCTTTGGTATATCTGTTATATCCTGCGGAGTCCATGTTCATTTCTCCAATATTGAACCATATTTTCAAGATCAGCAACATACAGAAAGCTGGCAATTAAGCATCTTCCAGCTTACTAGTATGCTCATCATACTGCCACCACCCATTTCTTCATAATACCATGCATATTCACCATTTTCTCTACTTGATCCCTTGAATTCTTTTGGTGACAATAAAATTGCTTTATCAAGGAAATCCTCTAGAATTCCTTGTTGAGAGAGGGCACATCTGTTCCCCAGCCATGAAGCTCCCTTTATACACAGATAACAGAAAACATGCTTACAAGGTAGATTGACTGGGTGAACACATGTTTGAAGACAAATGGCACTTTCAGGAACAGTTAGACAAGGTGTGGTATTAGAACAGGACTCATTCCCTTTTCTGTTCCTAGAAAGTATGTTTATTGAGTGATCAATTTCACCACTGCCAGCCATCATTTCTATTACAGATGCCACAAATGTATGTCACAAAAATAAAACATCATCTTCATTAGTAGTCAGTCAGTTTGCAGTTATTTTCTCTTCTACACTGATTCATCCTATACTCTGACCACGGCTGTGGCCACCTCATGGCCTTCTTTTCAGTCTGGGAGCCCGCACACAGCAGCCAGGGACATGTGTGTAGTCAGGTGACAGCCTGGCACCTCATTGTCTTCTTTTAATGACTGTTAAATTTGCTTGCCAGGCAATCTAGTTATATGGAAATCACCTGATCATTTCAACACTCATTTTTAAACTTAGAGTAAATGTAAAGCAACGTTTATTCTAATGCTTATTTGGCCCCACTGCTATAACATAACACTCCTTGTTTCTCTCTTTTTTTAAAGATTTATTTATTTATTTATTTATACAAGAACAGGGGACAGGCCAGATGCGCGGGAGGGTGAGAGGATTCACCAGAGACAGAATGAGGAGCAGAACAGGCAGACTGACGAAATACACTGATGAGGGGAGCAGGGGGCGAGACAGGAGAGGTCTGCCGCGCCATGTGGGACCCTCGCCGGCCGGCCAGGATCGAACTGGAGCTGCAGAAGCTGTGGACAGCTTCATAGAGTGGCGCTCAACCACCTGCACCACCAGGGGAGGCCCTTGTTTCTCTATTAAATACCCCTGGTTTTCTATAAGTTCTCTTCACTGTGGTTAGTACAAATGTCTCTTAACCCTATGTGAGCTCTAGAACTTGTTTAGCTTGTATGTTCCCAGCTTTTGTTTTTTACCTAGTCTGTAGTGTCATGGTACAGTTTCAGATTACAGATCTTCCTTGACTTATGATGGGCCTGTATCTTGGTAAATACATCATAAATTGAAAATATCCTAAGTTGGAGATACATTTAATACACCATAACTACTAAACATCATAGCTTAGCCTACTCTACTTTAAATGTGGTGAGAACACTTACATTAGGCTACATTGAGCAAAATCATTTAACACAAAGTCTACTTTTTATTGAGGTAAGACTGCTTTATAACACTGTATATGATTTAGAAGTATAGGTTCACACTTCTTCAGATATATGTAACCATACCACACCCAATACCAAAGGACCCATGACCCTCTACTGGGCCCCTCTCACATTTGCTCCCTATTCCCACCCTATGGAAGTCTTACTTCTACTGTCGGATTTCTAGGGACTTGTTGGGCTAGTTTTGTATATTATTATCTTTTGTTTCTCTACATTCCACATATGAGTGAAATAATTTGATATCTGTCTTTCTCCTCACAAAGCCTAATTTATAATACTTTATTGAACACTTTACTGAAAGTGAAAAAAAAGAAATGTGATGGGATGCAAAAACACAAAGCACAATATTCAAAAATCACTGGCAATACAATGTACTATAGAACATTTGTTGTTTATCCTCTGACCCCATACCTCATTGCCACTGCCCAGAGTCATGACAGAGTATGATGCTATAGATGGCTAGCCTGGGGGAAGATGAAATCTCAAAATTCACACTGCAGATTCTACTGGAAGTGTATCACTTTTGCACCTTTGTACACTTGAAAAATCTTAAGTCAAACCATCATAAGTTGTCATAATAACTGTCTGTAGTATTCTGCCAAATATTCAAGGGATCCTTATGCAAATTTCCGGATCTCTATCTCTACATGTCTTCCTCCTCCTTGCCGTTCTACTCTACAAATTCTAGCCACCTTCACTTCCTAAGTCTTTACCTGCTGTTCATCAATTCAGTGAGAACCCCCAAGGATGTTTTGATTTCTCCTCCTTGTGTCTTGGTAAAAAAAGAAAGAAACCTTCTGGGAGAAAACTTTAGTTATCAAAAGACACATCTTGTTGGTTTCCTTTGTTGCAATGACTGAAATTAAACAGCTTCAAAAATTTGCTCATATATTGTATCCAATTTTGTAAAGCAGCATGGCAGACCCCATGCTGGTAACACCTTCATTAGTGGAAGCAGAAGCTATTGCCTCATTTTCATATGTGAATGAATATCTAGTATCAGCAGACATTTGAGAACTGCAGAACATAAGATATACTTAAAATTTTGAAATAGAACATAAAAGTTTCAACATTGAATATTTATCATTGTATTAATTTTCTAAGACTATTGTAACAAAGCACCACAAAATGGGAGTCTAAAATAACACAAATTCATTGTCTCATAATTCTTGAAGTTAATGTCTGAGATCAAGGTGTCAGCAGGGGCGGTTCTTTCTGAGGGTTGTGAAGGTGAATCTCATCCAGGCTGTTCTTCTAACAGCTAGTGTCTTCTTGGCACCTTGGGAACTTCTTGGCTTCTGCTGCATCACCCCCAAATTCTGCATTTTCCTTTACATGATTGAATTTTCAAGGATATCAGTCATATTAGACTAGAGACCACCCTACTTCAGTGTGATCTGATCTTAATTAATTATATCTACAATGACATTATTTCCAAGTAAGTTTATATTCTGAAGTATTGGGGATTTGGACTTCAAAATACGAATTTTGGAAGAGACACAATTCAGCCAACACCCATAAGTAAAACACTGCTAACATACTTGTGCAATGGAAAGAGAAAAAAAGAGATAGAAGGAAAGGTGGGAAAAATGAATAGCCTTGGTCTTATAAAAGAGGAAGGGAATCATGAGATATTTACAAAAGTTTATGAAACCAAATAAAAGTTCTTGGTATACTATTTAAAAGTTATATATGCAACCAATAGCATGGTTAGCAAACTGAGTTATTCATGAGAGTGAAGCAGGGAATGTAAGTGAAAAGCAGTGTGTGTGTGTTATGTCCCTTGTGGACATAAGATCTTTGGCATACTACTAGGTTGAATCCTGTATGGGAAGTACAGTCACTTGACCAGCTTTGCTCAGTTCTTAAGAGACCATATTTTCCATACATACAAGTTTAGGGTCCCCCCAAAATTCATGTGCATTTGAAACCTCAGAATATAAACATACTTGGAAGGAGGATCTTTGCAGGTATAATTAGTTAAAATGAGGTTGTCCTATGGGAATGAATGATCCTAATGTTACCCAATTAAAAATGGGTAACGTTTACTAAAATAAATGATTATTTAAAATAGATGAGGTTATGCAGTTATACTAAAGGGTCTTTGTCTGACTTTCATGTGTTAATCCTATAAAAATGTTGAAAGAACAAATAACTACTCTCAAGCAAGAAAGCTTTATTGTGGATCATCCAATAGAAGAGGAGCAGTAACTTCCCAGACCCACATTCTCAGCTTGAGAGCAGCAAGGGTATCTGGGCAGTGGGGCGGGGGGGGGGGGTGGAGGGGGGGGGGTCCTAGTTTTATGGGATTTATCATTAGGGCAGAGGAGTAAGGAAGCAGAGTATTGGTTGGATAGCTTTTTGTAATTAGGATATTGGTTAGCTGGCATTCTGTGCTTGTAAATAACAGGAAGGTAACAAATATATACTACAGGGTTAACCTAACAACACTAACAAGGACCAGATAACTGTTAATAGTTATATCAACGAGAGTAGGTCCTAAATTCTATGACTTATATTCTTTTTATTTATTTATTTTTTTTTATATAATAAATTTTATTTTTATATTGCCCCATACAACTGCACATGCCCCATTCTGACCCCAATCCCTCCCCTCCCGGCCCCCACCCCCCAAAAAGTGTCTCTGGTTTATAGTTTTTTGTTGATTTTGATTTTCACTTTCTTATAGTTATTCATTTTCCTGATCTCTTATTTAAGTTTTCTAGATTCCTGCTATGAGTGAGACCATCCGGTATTTTTCTTTTTCTTTTTGGCTTATTTTGCTGAGCATGATCCCTTCCAGCGCCATCCATGTTGCTGCAAATTGCATGTGTTTATCTTTTTTGAATGCTGAGTAATATTCCATGATATATATATACCACATCTTCTTGATCCAGTCATCTATTTTTGGGCATTTGGGTTGTTTCCAAAGCTGAGCTATTGTAAATAGTGCTGCTATAAACATAGGGGTGCAGGTGCTCTTTGGAATGGATGTTTCTGTGTCCTTTGGGTAAATACCTAGGAGTGGAATTGCTGGATCATATGGAAGCTCTATGTTTAGTAGGTCCAGAAATCTCCACACAGCTCTCCATAGTGGTTGGACCAGTTTGCACTCCCACCAACAGTGCAGAAGAGTTCCTTTTTCTCCACAACCTCGCCAACAGTTGTTGTTGCTAGTTTTTTTAACATGTGCCATTCTCACTGGTGTAAGATGGTATCTCATGGTAGTTTTGATTTGCATTTCCCTGATTACAAGTGATGTTGAACATTTTTTCATATGTCTGTTGGCCATTTGCATTTCCTCTTCAGAGAAGTTTCTTTTTAGCTCTTCTGCCCATTTTTTGACTGGGTTATTATCTTTGTTGTTGTTGAGTCTCATCAGCTCTTTGCAGATTTTTGTGATCAGCCCTTTATCATTAGTGTTGGGTGCAAAAATGTTCTCCCAGTTGGTGGGGTTTCTCTTTGTTTTTGTTATTGTCTCTTTTGCTGTGCAGAAGCTCTTTAATTTGATGTAGTCCCAGCTGTTTATCTTTGCCTTCACTATCACTGCTTTGGGTGATGTGTCTGTAAAGATGTCTTTGATGTGCAAATCACGTAGTGTTTCGCCTATATTTCCTTCTATGTATTTTATGGTTTCAGGTCTTATGTCTAGTTCTTTAATCCATTTTGAGTTGATTTTTGTGTATGGTGTGAGGGAGTGGTCAAGCGTCATTCTTTTGCATGTAGCAACCCAGTTTTCCCAGCACCATTTATTGAACAAACTTTCTTTGCTCCAATGCATAGTCTTTGCTCCTTTGTCAAAGATTAGTTGACCATAAATCTGTGGGTTTATTTCTGGATTTTCTATTCGATTCCATTGGTCTGTATGTCTGTTCTTGTTCCAATACCATGCAGTTTTGATGATTATGGCTTTGTAGTATAGTTTGAAGTCTGGGCGTGTGATGCCTCCATTTCCTTCTTTTTTTTTCAGGAGAGCTTTGGCTATTCCGGGTTTTTGGTGATTCGATATGAATTTCATCAATAATTGTTCTATTTCTTTGAAGAATGACATTGAAATTTTGATTGGAATAGCATTGAATCGGTATATTGCTTTTGGTAGGATGGCCATTTTAATAATGTTTATTCTTCCAATCCATGAGCAGGGGATGTCTTTCCATTTCTTTGTGTCTTCTTCTATTTCTTTTAACAGTGTTTTATAGTTTTCTTTGTATAGGTCCTTTACCTCTTTTGTTAGATTTATTCCCAAATATTTGATTTTTTTTGTTTCGATAATAAAAGGGATTTTTTTTTAATTTCTTCTTCTTCAGATTTATTGTTTGTGTATAGGAAGGCTACTGACTTTTGCGTGTTGATTTTGTATCCTGCCACTTTACTGAATTGATTGATAAGTTGAATTAGTTTTTCTGTGGAGTTTTTGGGGTTCTCTATGTATATTATCATATCATCTGTAAATAGTGATACTATGACTTATATTCTTATAAGAAGGGAAAATTTGAAGAGGGGAACACAAAAACACAGAGGGAAAAAGGCCATATGACAACAGGGGCAGCAACTTGATTGACAACAGCTACAAAACATGGAATGCCAAGAATTGTTGGCAATCATCAGAAGCTTGGATGTTGCAAGGAAGTTTCCTTCCCTAGAGTTTCTTTTTTTTCTTTCTTTTTTTTTCTTTTAAATATTTATTTATTCATACAATCACTGGGTACAGTCAGAAGCGTGGGAGGGTGAGAGAATTCACCAGAGTCAGAGCAGGGAGCAGAACAGGCAGACTGATGAAATACACTGCCGAGGGGAGCAGCGGGGGCAGGAGAGGTCTGTCACGCCATGTGGGACCCTCGCTGTAGGCTGGGATCGCACCGGAGCTGCAGAGGCTGCCGGCAGCTTTGCAGCCCCGTGCTCAACCACTGCACCGCCAGGGGAGGCCCTCCCTTGAATTTCAAAGGGAACATGGTTCTGCCAATACTTTGATTACAAATATTTAGCCTTCAAAATAGTGAGAGAATAAATTTCTGTTTTATTATGCTCCTGGTTTGTTATAGTAACTCTAGGAAACTAAAACATGCATTATCTGGCTTTTTGAGAAAAGGTAAATTGGATATTTTAAAGTTAAATCTTACAATTTTTCAGGCCTCCCCTGGTGGTGCAGTGGTTGAGCGCTGGGCTGCGAAGTGGCGCAGCCTCTGCAGAGCCGGTGCCATCCCCAGCCGCAGGCAAGGGTCCCACATGGCACGCAGACCTCTCCTGCCGCCCGCTGCTCCCCTCAGCAGTGTATTTCGTCAGTCTGTCTGTGCTGTTCCCCGCTCTGGCTCTGGTGAATTCTCTCACCCTCCCGTGCTTCTGACTGTACCCAGTGCTTGTATAAATAAATAAATAAATCTTTAAAAAAAATTTAGAAAAACTTACAATTTTTCAATGTTTGCTATTTAAAACCAACTGAACCCTCCCCACAAACTACCACACGTATACAGTCAGATCTAGCCTCCAGGCAATCCATTTGCAACTTCTACAATAAATTAACTACAGTATAGGGTTACGACTAATAGAAATGAGGAGGGAGGTAAATGAAATGAGATGTGGTATAAATGTGCTAAATGCTCATCTGTGGTAAAAGAAAGTAAAACAAAATATCTAAAAAATATTAACTTAGAAATAACAAGAAAATGATTTAAAGTAGATACATTGGAAAATGATACAGAGAAGTGAGTGTTGTCTTATATTGTTTGCTTTTAAAAGGTAAGTAGATATTACTATTAAACTTGCAAGGAAGTTGCTCTAGAAGTTAAGAGAACAAAATTTTCCTGTCAGTAATAATGGAAGAGGCCATTAGCTGAGAAAAGTTTGGAGAAGTAGCAAAAGATGCTGCTTCTCCCTGGAGAAAAGTAGATCTTAGCACCAATGAAAGAACAGACAAAATGTACAGGTTTTCATACTTCTATGTTTCTCAGAATTTATTTTTATGGGTATTATGAGAGTCCTATTCCAGATAATGCTTTAGACTATGGAAATGAAATTACTCAGTAATGCAATCTGTTATGTTTTACAATATTGAGAAACTAAAATAATATATCCTCGTAATTTCATTTTTAAATCACTTACAGAAAATCTTCAAAATGGTATCTATGTTTTATGGAGGCATTTGTGCCCTTCAAAGACCAAGTATAGATCCTTCGTTATACGACTGTTCATGATATCAGACATGACTAATGATTTTAATTGTTAAAGGAATCAAGCCATAGATATTTCGCAAGGGGGGGAAATCACATCTAGAACTACACCCAGTTTATCTTGAAATTCTTGTTCCTATAAAAACCTATTGAGAGATGGGCGGAGCAACATGGTGGCCAGGAGACGCTGCCAGTAAGATCTCCCATTAAAAAAAGTTAATAGGGAGGAAAAGCGGCAGGTCCCAGTGAGAACTGGGACACGGAAAATAAACGGGTGACTCCAGCAAACTGCCAGAAGAAGAAAGTGGCCATAAAAGAGGACCAGAAGGGAGGGAAGCGCAGAACCCTGCTCCCCTCCCCCGCCCACAGAGGCGGCACTCTCCGACCTGCAGAGAGGAGGAAAATAACTAAAAGGACCAACAAGAACAAAAGACACAGCAAGCTGGACTGTGAGTGGAAAGGAACTATTTCAGCCACCACACCCTGTGAATGGGAGCTGTGGAGAATCCTGCAGATTCCGCCGGGGCGGTGCGCTCCAGGCGCCATTAAAGAGAGACCCCGCCCCCCAGGAGGAGGCCAGCACCAGCACACAGCCCCGGCCACCCTGTAAGCTTGCGCAGAAAAGCGGTGCGCTGGAAAACCAGACGGGGATCGGGATCAGGATCGGGATTGCGCGGAAAAGCGGTGCGCTGGAAAGCAGACACGGATCGGGATCGGGATTGTGCGGAAAAGTGGCGCAGACCGGAATCTGGATCACGCGGAAAAGCAGTGCGGTTGAAAAGCAAGCGCAGGTCCCCGCGCCTGCGACCTAGGCTTGCGGGGAGACGCGCGGAGGCCCTCACTGAGTGAGCAGGAACCAGGCGCCCAGGCACGGGAGCCGGATTCAAAAGCCGCCATTCCCGCGCCACTGAACTGGGCTACAGCCCGCGTCCTGGAACTGAGAGCTTTGGAACTGAGACCCGGGGCACGAAATTAGGGGCGTGGGTTCCCCACGACGGTGGGGCACAAGGCAGACACAGCACCCCAAAGCCGTTGAGGTTTACCCTACCATTTCCGCTCTGTTCCCAGTCCCACGGGGTGGAAAATCAGCTCCCCAAGGGCTCTAGGAGAGATCTCTGGCGCCACCTAGCGACTTGAAGCCAGCAGAGGCTCCTGGAGGAGCCAGTGGCTGGGGAGTTAGCCCACGCCGGGCCCCTTCCGACCAGTAGTCTGAGCCCACAGGGGGAGCGAGCACCCACAGACGGGGCAGACCAGGCGCACAGAAGAGTGTGCCTGAGACCGGACGCGCAGGGAGTGTGTCCCACATCACCATTTTAGAACAGGGACATTTCTTCAGTAAAGACTACATTTCTTCAGTAAAGAAGGCTTCCTCAGGAGCCAGAGGTGAGCGGGGGAAGTCTGCCAACGCCAGACCCCCTCTGGCCTGCAGTCCAAGCCCAGAGGGGGAGCAGGAACCCACCTCCGGGGCAGACCAGGCGCACAGGGGAGTGTGTCCCCACATCAGCATTTTAGAACAGGGACCTTTCTCCAGTAAAGACTGCTTGAAACTGACATATGGCTCCAGGAGGAACCAGAGGGGAGCAGAGAAGCTCGCCCAAGATGCCGGCCAGTCCCAACAACACACTGTCCCAACGCATACGGCAAATTAGAAAACAGACAGTAGGGAGTAGAAGAACCACACGCAACCTAGCAACTCCCCAGGGAAAAAGCACACCACAAAAAGAAAACCAGCCCCCAGATTGCAACGACAGTAACTTGGAAGAACTTCTGAGCCTTCCAGAAAGAGAATTTAAAATTGCCGTGATTAAAAAACTGACAGAAGTCATAAAGGAAAACAATGATAAGGGAAAAATAATCAACGATCAGAAGAATGCAATCGAGTCCCTAGAGAGGGAAAACAATGGTCAGAAGAATGAAATTGAGTCCCTAAAGAGGGAAGTAAAAGAAATGCAGGAGATCAAAGAATTAATGGAAGAACTAAAGAATTCTGGGAAAAGCAATGAAAGCAGAATAGATGAAATGGAAGAACGAATAAGTACTCTTGAAGACACAGAAATAAAAAGAACCAAAACAGAAAAGGAAAGAGAAGTACGAAGGAAAAAGAACGAAGAAAGACTTCGGGAACTATCTGACTCCATGAGGAAAGGAAATATAAGAGTTATAGGAATACCAGAAGGAGAGGAGAGAGATGTAGGAACAGAGAAAATATTCAAAGAGATAATTGAACAGAACTTCCCAAATGTGAAGAAGGAGCTGAAAATTGATATACAAGAAGCAAGAAGAACACCAAACTTCCATGACGAAAGGAAAAATACAGCAAGACACATAATAGTAAAGCTCCCAAGAATCCAGGACGAGGAAAAAATAATGAACCTGGTAAGAGGGAAGAAACAGATAACATTAAAAGGAAAGCCAATCAGGCTGACATCAGACTTCTCCGAAGAAACACTACGGGCAAGGAGAGAGTGGAGGGACATAGTCAACAGACTCCAAGAAAACAGATGCCAACCAAGAATACTCTATCCCGCAAAGCTCTCCTTCCTCTTTGAAGAAAGAATATGGACCTTCCCAGACAAACAGAAACTCCGGAATTTCATTACAACTAAACCCCAACTCCAAAAAATACTACAAGGAGTCCTAAAGCCAGAACCTCAGAGGGACGAATAACAATGGAAGAAGGCCAAAAAAAAAAAAGTTATTAAAAGAATAAATAAATAAAATCAAAGGAAAGAAAATCACAATGGCAAATACAGATGCTAACATATCAATATTAACTTTAAATGTAAATGGACTAAACTCTTCAATAAAAAGACACAGAGTTGCAGCCTGGATTAAGAAACAAAACCCAACCTTTTGCTGTCTCCAGGAAACACATTTAGCTGCAAAAGATAAAAATAGGATCAAATTTAAAGGATGGAAAACAATCCTACAAGCAAATGGACCAAAAAAGAAAGCAGGAACAGCTATACTTATATCAGATAAAACAGACTTCAAACTCAAAAAAATAAAAAGAGACCCCAGTGGTCACTACATTATGATCAAGGGGACAATACTTCAAGAAGAAATAACACTCATTAACATATACTCACCAAACGAAGGAGCACCAAAATATATCAGACAACTGTTGTCCTCTCTGAAAACAGACATCAGAGAAAACACATACGTAGTGGGAGACTTCAACACACCACTATCAACAATGGATAGATCAACAAGACAAAAAATAAGTAAAGAAACTAAAGCTCTAAATAAGGACCTAGAGCATTTGTGCTTAACAGACATCTATAGAACACTAAACCCAAAAAAAACGGAGTACAAATTTTTCTCAAGCGCACATGGATCATTCTCTAGGATCGATCACATACTGGGGCACAAGACAAACATCAACAGATACACCAAGATTGAAATCATACCAACCATTTTTTCTGACCATGAAGGCATCAAACTAGAAATAAACCATAAAAAGAAGGCAAGGAACTATTCTACCTCATGGTGATTAAAAACCAAACTACTGGAAGACCACTGGACTAGTGAGGAGATCAAAGAAGAAATTAAAAAATTCTTTGAATTGAATGACAAGGAGGACACTAATATCCTAAATGTATGGGATGCAGCAAAAGCAGTAATAAGAGGAAAATATATAGCAATAGAAGCTCACATCAAGAAACAAGAAAGAACTCAAAGAAACAACCTAATCTCGAAGCTCAGAGATCTAGAAAAAGAACAACAAAAAACCCCCAAAACCAGTAGAAGAAAAGAAATATAAAAACCAAAGCAGAAATAAATGAAATTGAAACTAAAAAAACAATCCAAAAGATCAATGAAACCAAGAGCTGGTTCTTTGAAAAAATCAATAAAATAGACAAACCCCTAGCCAGGCTCACAAAGGAAAAAAGGGAGAAAGCACAAATACACAGGATCATAAATGAAAGAGGAGAAATCACAACGGACACAGCAGAAATCAAAAGAATAATCTGTAACTACTATGAACAGTTATATGGAAACAAGTTCAACAATCTAGAGGAGATGGACAAATTCCTACAACTCTACAATCACCCAAAGCTAGATAAAGAAGAAATAGAACACCTAAACAGACCAATTACAAGCAGCGAAATTGAAATGGTAATCAAAAACCTTCCCAAAAACAAAAGCCCAGGACCTGATGGATTTACAAATGACTTCTACCAAAGATTCAGAGACGAATTAGTGCCTATCCTTCACAAAATCTTCCAAAAAATTGAGAAGGAAGGGACAATACCAAACACGTTCTATGAAGCCAACATTACACTAATACCAAAACCGAATAAGGACAACACAAAAAAGGAAAAAACAGGCCAATCTCCCTAATGAACACTAATGCAAAAATCCTCAATAAAATTTTAGCTATCAGAATCCAACAATGTATCCATAAGATAATTCACCACGACCAAGTAGGATTCATTCCAGGGGCACAAGGATGGTTTAACATCCGAAAATCAATCAACGTTATCCAACACATCAACAAAAAGAAATATAAAAACCATATGATAATATCAATAGATGCTGAGAAAGCTTTCGACAAAGTGCAACACCCATTCATGATAAAAGCCCTTGAAATTCTTGGGATACAAGGAACATACCTCAACATCATAAAGGCCATCTATGACAAGCCAATAGCCAGTATCATTCTCAATGGTGAAAAGCTGAAAGCAATTCCATTAAGATCTGGAACAAGACAAGGATGTCCACTCTCACCACTGCTTTTCAATATAATACTGGAAGTCCTAGCCAGAGCAATAAGACAAGAGAAAGACATCCAAGGAATGCAAATAGGAAAAGAAGAAGTCAAACTATCACTATTTGCAGATGATATGATAATATACGTAGAGAACCCCAAAAACTCCACAGAAAAACTAATTCAACTCATCAATCAGTTCAGTAAAGTGGCAGGATACAAAATCAACACGCAAAAGTCAGTAGCCTTCCTATACACACACAATAAATCTGAAGAAGAAATCAAAAAAACCATCCCTTTTATTATTGAAACAAAAAAATGAAATATTTGGGAATAAATCTAACAAAAGAGGTAAAGGACCTATACAAAGAAAACTATAAAACACTGTTAAAAGAAATAGAAGAAGACACAAAGAAATGGAAAGACATCCCCTGCTCATGGATTGGAAGAATAAACATTATTAAAATGGCTATCCTACCAAAAGCAATATACCTATTCAATGCTATTCCAATCAAAATTTCAATGTCATTCTTCAAAGAAATAGAACAATTATTGATGAAATTCATATGGAATCACCAAAAACCCCGAATAGCCAAAGCTCTCCTGAAAAAAAAAGAAGGAAATGGAGGCATCACACTCCCAGACTTCAAACTATACTACAAAGCCATAATCATCAAAACTGCATGGTATTGGAACAAGAACAGACATACAGACCAATGGAATCGAATAGAAAATCCAGAAATAAACCCACAGATATGTGGTCAACTAATCTTTGACAAAGGAGCAAAGACTATGCATTGGAGCAAAGAAAGTTTGTTCAATAAATGGTGCTGGGAAAACTGGGTCGCTACATGCAAAAGAATGAAGCTTGACCACTACCTAACACCATACACAAAAATCAACTCAAAATGGATTAAAGAACTAGACATAAGACCTGAAACCATAAAATATGTAGAAGGAAATATAGGCGAAACACTATGTGATTTGCACATCAAAGACATCTTTACAGACACATCACCCAAAGCAGTGATAGTGAAGGCAAAGATAACCAGCTGGGACTACATCAAATTAAAGAGCTTCTGCACAGCAAAAGAGACAATAACAAAAACAAAGAGAAACCCCACCAACTGGGAGAACATTTTTGCACCCAACACTAATGATAAAGGACTGATCACAAAAATCTGCAAAGAGCTGATGAGACTCAACAACAACAAAGAAAATTATCCAGTCAAAAAATGGGCAGAAGAGCTAAAAAGAAACTTCTCTGAAGAGGAAATGCAAATGGCCAACAGGCATATGAAAAAATGTTCAACATCACTTGTAATCAGGGAAATGCAAATCAAAACTACCATGAGATACCATCTTACACCAGTGAGAATGGCACATATTAAAAAACTAGCAACAACAAATGTTGGCGAGGGTGTGGAGAAAAAGGAACTCTTCTGCACTGTTGGTGGGAGTGCAAACTGGTCCAACCACTATGGAGAGCTGTGTGGAGATTTCTGGACCTACTAAACATAGAGCTTCCATATGATCCAGCAATTCCACTCCTAGGTATTTACCCAAAGGACACAGAAACATCAATTCCAAAGAACACCTGCACCCCTACGTTTATAGCAGCACTGTTTACAATAGCTCAGCTTTGGAAACAACCCAAATGCCCAAAAATAGATGACTGGATCAAGAAGATGTGGTACATATATACCATGGAATATTACTCAGCATTCAAAAAAGATAAACACATGCAATTTGCAGCAACATGGATGGCGCTGGAAGGGATCATGCTCAGCGAAATAAGCCAGAAAGAAAAAGAAAAATACCGGATGGTCTCACTCATAGCAGGAATCTAGAAAACTTAAATAAGGGACCAGGAAAATGATTAACTATAAGAAAGTGAAAATCAAAATCAACAAAAAACTATGAACCAGAGACACTTTTAGGGGGGCGGGGGTGGCAGGGGAGGGATTGGGGTCAGAATGGGGGAGGCTGCAATTGTATGGGGAATATAAAAATAAAATTTATTATTTATTAAAAAAAAAAAAAAAACCTATTGACACATTGGGGCCTCCCCGGTGGTGCAGCAGGTTGAGAGCAGTGCTGTGGAGCTGTCTGCAGCCTCTGTAGCACGGGTTCGATTACTGGCCAGCCAGGGAGCTACCTACATGGTGCAGCAGACCTCTCCTGTCTCTCCCACTGCTCCCCTCAGCAGTGTATTTAGGTTGGTCTGCCTATTCTGTTCCCCGCTCTGTCTCTGGTGAATCCTTTCTCCACCACCCCCCAGGCCAGAGGGGGTACCCCAGCTGTACCCCAGCTCTTGTATAAATAAAAAAAAACCTATTGACACATTAACAGTATTTATTTAAATGGAGTTTACAAGCTTGATTTATATATGTAGGTAGTTACTCAAGATCTGTGCGTTGCTTTTAAGAGCAACATTAAGAAATTAACTTTGAATAAAAGTTGAAAACAAGTTTATTATCTATCACTTACTTTCCTCTACGACACTGAGGAAAAAATGGACAAACACCCAGACTATCTCATTTAAACTAGTCTCCGCACTAGTCCTGAAGGACTTACTCAAAGGCAAATCTGCCTAAGACCCTCCCTTAACCTAAATCCTTTAATAGATCATCACTGCCTTCATGACAAAGTTTAGTCTTTCTTGATCTGGTCTCCGGTCACTTTTCTGGCTTCAGCTTTCAGCTCTCCAATCAAAATTTGGTGCTTGCTGGTCCTTGAACTTCAGTTCCTGGGGATGGAGTTCCTTTTTGATTCTCTTTCCCATGGTTAACTCCTACTTATCTGCAAAAACCCAATTTAACTCTGTCCCTCCAACAAGGGGGGACTTCCTCGATACCCCCAAAACTGGATTCTATACTATCTTGGGTATTCCCACAGCTTCTTATGGGATAACATTATCTTCAGACTTTAATTTCACTAGTGGATTTGTAACACTATGACCATAAAAACTGCTCTTAATAAGAAAGTGTCGTATTTTGTTTCTAAATAATGACTTCAGTTCTCAGTTCATTTATAAAACTGTCAAAATACAAAACCAAATGAATAAGCAAGCCCCTACGAGTCTGCCTAATCCACCCCAGATCCCTTCATAATTCAGTTGCTCTTTTCCTACTTCTTAGAAGGGTTGTCACAGAATTTTTAATACTAGAGTTGTACAAATTCAAACAGAGGTAATAGAAATATTCCAACTTAAAGAAAAGGATTTTGTTCTCATAGAATAATGGACTCATAGTCAATTCTATTAACTACATTTTGAATGGCTTGAATGTAAGTTTCCTAAAAGTTGAAATTATATTCCCATTGCTTGGCATATTGTATGAAATATCAGACAATCACGATCACGAAGTATTTATTCCTACTAATTTTTTAATAAGAGTTGATTTCCATTATTCTCTGGACTTATTACCAGAAACTTATTGTATAAGCTTATTTTGCAGAAAATTTTACTTGAAATTAACAGGATTCATGGAAGTTAAACAGTTTATTTCATATCACAATAAACTGTAAAATATATGACAAGAATCTGAGTCAGATACAGATGAAACCAGAATTTTTTGTTTGTTTTTGTTTTTTAAGATTTATTTATTTATACAAGCATTGAGTACAGGTAGAAGCACGGGAGGGTGAGAGAATTCACCAGGGCCAGAGCGGGGAGCAGAACAGGCAGATTGATGAAATACACTGCTGAGGGGAGCAGCGGGCGCGGCAAGAGAGGTCTGCATGCCATGTGGGACCCTCGCCTTGCGGCTGGGGATCAAACCAGTGCTTTAGAGGCTGCAAGCAGCTTTGCAACCCAGCACTCAACTGCTGTGCCACCAGGGGAGGCCCTGAAACCAGAAATGCTACCGGACTTTTTTCCTAATAATTTTTTATATTTTCTCTGAAAAATATAAATGTATAAAGGTCTCTGATTTAATCAAAATTCTTCAACAACAAACCACAACAACAACAAATTCAATTTGGCCTCATTACAGAAAAGGCCAAATTGGCTTAAATTTGAGAAAAAGTTTTAGGTCATATGGGTCATATGTCATTTAATTTCTTTTAAAATATTTCCCAAAATATGAACTACTTCCTAGATGATTCCTTTTTCTCCTGATATTCACATCAGATTCAAAGAAGAAAAAAGAAATAATAAGGATCATCAATAAATTTAACTATCTTTTTTTGTATGTGTTTGATACTGAGGCAAGGGACTCACTGCCTGGTGCACACAGAAAAACAAATATTATGACACCACCATGTGAGAAAAGAAAAGGTTTATGTGTGGTTAAACTGGTGAGGAGACAAGAGTTAAATCTCAAATCTGTCTCCCTGCCTAGGAGAGGGCAGGGAATTATATTAATTTTGGGAAAATGGGGTCAAGAACATAGGAGTTAAATGTTACTATTGCAAAAGAATGTGAAATTGATTGAAGTCTATTGGATAGTTACAAACCAGTCCATATGAGGAGAGGTGTTTCAAACAACTGTGTCATCCTGGTTGAAAGGACTCCTAACTTCTGGGTGCAGTCTGGATTGTCCTTCCTGATTGATAGGTCCCTTGCTTCTGGGGTCTGGAGTGGTCCCTTTTCTTGTCTTCTTGACTCTGTGCCAGTGGTCTCTTGGTTCTGGCCTACTTGGAAGTTTAATTTGAGATCAATCACTTCTGCACCTGCTCAGATGTATGACTCATAGTTGAGCGTCACACCCTGTTGCTTCTGTAAAAACAGCTCAAAAGGTAGTTAACCATATCCAACCATTCTCACCCATAGGAGATTAGACATAGTTTCATTTTTTTAAAGTCATTGGGGAGGTAGACATTATCGTTATCATAACTGTTTCACAAATGTCGAAATACAAGATCAAAGAAAATATGTAATTTTCTTAATATCACACAGTTAACAATAAGCAGAACTTATCCTCTCAATGAGAGGAGATCAAATGAGAATTAGTCTAAGGAAGATACACAGTCTTAAAACATTTTTTCACAGCTTTTTATGAATTGATACTGCAAATAAATTACTTTGAAAGGCCTAGGGCAATTTTTTAAAATCAAGTCTTTTTTCTTGAATAAGATTTGTTTACTCCTACCATATCCCTGGAAGGCATGGTTCTGCATACAGGAACATAAAAGGCACAAATAAACTCATTTCTTATCTGACGACATACTTTCTGTTTTGGCGAAAGGTTTATATGAAATTTGTTTATATAATATTCCATGATTCCAGAGTATAATATATACAAACCTCTTCACTGTCATTAAAAATGAACTTGGAGGTAGTTCATTGAGTGTTTATATTGGTAGTAACCTATCATTCAGCTCCCCATGAAAGGAACCCATATTGATTATCATGGTGACTTTTGGCCTCCTCATTCTGGTTTAGCACTACAGGTGTAAGTTTGAAGAGGACTAACCTCCACCATTCACTTTTGTGATGAGGAGGGCACCTGATTCAGTCTAACAATTTTTGCAGTTGCTTTTTCTTTTCTTTTCTAAATTGTGTTATTTGTATTGATAGAATGTTGGTTTACCTTACTGTAGAGTGGTTAGTATAGGTTCACCCCTCTTCAGATGTATGTTATAATGACCTGCATACTATCAAAGAATCAATAATCCTCCACATAGTCCATTGGACCGCATTTGCCTTTGTTCCCCACCCTGCCCTCCCTTTCTGGTAGCCCCGTTTTTTACTCAGTGAGATTTCTAGGGTTTGTTTTGGTTTCATTTGGGCTGTTCTTTTGCTTTGTTTCTTTATATTCCACATGAAATGAAATCATTCCTTATTTGCCTTTCTCCTTCTGTCACTCTAATATTTGGATGCTTTGCATCTCTTCTAGCATATTAGCAGTGTAATAATCAGATTATTAATCAGTGTAATAATCAGTTAATAGGCATCAGTTTCTGTTTCTGTAGCCTTATGATATCCATATTACGTACAGGAAAAGTCTTAAGTTATGAAAAGACTTGTTTCTTCTATGTGTTTCTGGGAATTGGTACAAGTCTTCAAGAGCTCTGTCTACCTCCATGACATTAATGTTACTCTCTTATTTCCTTAGGGAGTTTGAAGGTTTTAAGAATTCTTGATCTCTCTTGGAATTTAAATAAATTACAAAAAAAAATCAAGAGTTCAAAGCTATTTTAATTACTGAGTGTTATTTCATTAGTCTTCAGGGTCTTGACTTAGCTATTCCTTCCACCTAGTTTTCTTTTGCTCAGAACTCAGATCTGAAAAGCTTCTTGTCAATGGGAGAGATGTGGTCTAGGCTTTTGCAGTCTGAGGGAGCTGAATCTAAGGGATTATAGATCATGATGGCTGAGCCTGTTACTTAGCAGGAAGAGACACAAAGGTATATCTCGACAAGTCAGATTGTGCATGAACTCATTGAGAGCAGCTCTCCTGCCGTGTTTGCCCGGAAAATGAGACTCACTCCCCTGAAACTTGCTTGGATTCTATATTTTATGCTCTAACAGATCACCACCATTCAACAGAATAAAGTAATTCAAAACAAATCTTTTTTTTTAACACATTTAAAGCTATGATACAAACAGCTTTTGAAGGTACATTTTACTTTACAAAATCAATTAAGATATTTTAGGATTGCATGTTGTTGGACATATATTATATACTCTTTATAAGATTTTCATCCATGTATAACTTTAAACTCATTTTCATGCTTAACTCATTCTCTGTCTTAGAGTTTTGAAATTCAGTCCTTTTGTGAAATTTCAAGTAGTATGATATCATGGAAAGAGCAAGAGGATGTGAGATGAACTCTGGCTCTACCGCTTACCTGTATTTTCACTTAATGTCTCTTAGCCTCAGTTTCCATTGTGTGAAATGGCAGGAATAATAACTGTCTCACCTACTGTTACAACTTTTTTTTTTAACATATATGAGTAATATGAGCCAGCATATAAGGTAACTGCTGCTACCCTCTTTAAAGAAGTAGGAACTAAGAACTCAAAAGCTGAGGTGAACCACCCAGGGTCATTCACCATACACCAGACTGAGTTTATGCACCACTTACCATTTGGCTTCTCTTGACATTGGCCTTTCATTCAAAGGAGTGCACTTCATCTAACATCCCAGCTGACTCAGAATGCCCAAAATGAGGACCCAGATTTGGACTGACTTCCCATATATTTTTTAAATTTTTTAAATTTATTTAATTTTTCCCCCACCCCTTCAGATTGAGTCCCCCTAGAATCTCCTTCCCCAAGGTGACTCCCATATTTTAACTCATGAAATAGTAGCCTCATTATTCACTTCCAAGTAAGTCAACTGGCTCTTCCCATCATTTCCAGGTAGCTGAAGAACTTCATCACTTTGCCTGCACAACCTGGAAGTGTATGTTAATTAGTGCCCTGTGGAGTAAGCTCAGAGAATGAGAGGCAGCAGATGGGAAGAATCCTGTAGTTGAGTGTATTTGCCTTCCTACCATTGTTCCCACATACAACAATGCCACACAGCACCTCCAGAGATATCCTGTGTGTGGTTTCTTGTGAAGCTGTGACCTGCTTGGTTACATACCACATTGTATTTGTTTCTCCCTCTTGGTTCTGTCCAGGATTCTTTGCTGTATCAGGATAGCACTCCCAATGAAACAGCTGATATGATCGTACTCTAGGCCTGTACTGTCTAATCCGGTAGTCAGCTTCTTACTCTAGTCACATTTCAAGTTCAATAGACATATGGCTAGTAGCAATAGCATTGGACAAGATAAAGAACATTTCCTTCACTGCATTAATTTTTATTGGACAGTGCAACTCTAAGTTTTATCATAGCCAGTTTCAAACAGAATTTCTACTTTAAGCAATTCTATCCCCTGAAGGCACCGTCTCATCTTCCAGGTTGCTTGAAGTTCCTCTTTAAGTACTCTGTAGCCTCAATTTGGATCTGTAGTTGTAGGATCCTGCATCCCTCTCTCTGCATTTGTGCCCTTGCCTTGTCCTCATCATTCCCCTTACCCTGCTTAAATTTTATTTTATCCTTAATTCTTGCATATTTCTTTATTATACTCCCCTTATGTGCAAGATATGTTCTAGTTGCTTCTCCAGATCTACCCTTCTCTCTCTTTTATGCCCTGGAAGGGTAACATATTTGGTTTACAATAATCAACGAACCCCTTATTTATGTGTTCTGTTTGGGGTTGGCCCCTGGCAAATCCAGGAGATGAAAGAAGGTGAGGTGAGGATGCTAAAGAGATTTACTCCTCAAGCATCTTCTCCAACAAGTCATCCTGTTCTATATGCCTAGTTGGTCGAACTCAGCTCCTGAACTCAGTCTTCAGTATTCGCTATTAAAAAAAAAAAGCTCCTAGATTACTCCTGTTAGACACCTGTGACACAAACTGCCCATTATGAACTGGGTGTTATATATTCCAAGAAAATATCAAAACTAGACATGCACATCATATTTCTTATAAAGTAGAAATAATATGCCCACATAAATGCAATAGAAAACCAGTTATAAAAATGATGAACTTTTGCCATTTGCTTCAGCATGGATGGAAATAGCCACTCTCCCAGTGCCAGCCAGATTTGAGCGCTGGAGCTCCAGCGGCATCCACTGGGCTGACAAAAGAATTTTTGTGTCCCACACCCAAGCGTGTTCAGGCCTCTTCGAAAGTGTTGGCAGCAGCTGTGGGTGGTGGTGGCCCCCCACCCTGACACCCTAGGGCATACAGCCCTGGGACTGTGACAGCCAAGATGATCCTAAACCCCACCACTCCAGGTTCAGGGACATGGGGAGGAGTGTTGGGACCTCCTGGATTTGCAGGCAGTAGAGGCCTGTGCAGCAGGGGCCAACATGGTGGGCTCCCAGCAGGGCCCACCCTGCGGCAGCTGGGACCCATGTCCTCGTGCAGCTGCTTCACCTCTCTCCAAATTGTTACACCTGGCCTGTCCGGAGCCGCCTGGAGCATGCGCCGTGTTGTGCATGCGCGCGATGAGTTAGGTTTCGATTTACCGTTTCGCCTTCTGAGAAACCACTGCGTTTTCCTGTACATCATGTGGGACTGGGAGGTACGATGGGAGGAGCTACCAGGGTATAAGAAAGGAACCACGAGAGAGGAGGGGAGGATAAGGAGAGGATACTGCGAAGAGACTGCGAGAGGAAGATACTGCGAGAGGTTACTGCGAGAGGAGCAGAGAGAAGGCCAGGGAAGCTAGAAAGCCAGGGAAAAGAAAGACATGTAAAAGCAAGAGAAGGTAAAGGAAAAATAAAGAAGCAACCACTAGCGTCAAGTTGTCTCAAGCCCCTCATTTCAATCCTCAGCCCTTCTCTTTTCGTGCCTCCGAATCCCGCGGGTCGGGACACTGGCCCTGCACCAGGTGTAGTGTGTCTCCTGTCCTCACCCAGGCAGACTCCAGCTGTGGCTCCCCAAGACCCTGATGGTCAAGAGCCTGCCCTGACTTCAATGCAGTTTGGGTCTTGGAAAGTGCAAATTTTTCCTTCTATATCTAATCCCAGGCTTATAAGTGGACCGTTCAGATTCAGCTCTTCAGCTGTCAGTCAAGGGCTTGAGCTAATTATGCGGATTGAAAATTCAGTGAACTAAATAGGTGCTTAATGGCACCAATCAAATGCTTCAGGTGGAAAAATGGTCCATCGGGCTTGCAGGATGGGGGCCCTGAATAGGATATTTGATAAATTAGGAGCCAGCTTGTTCACTCAGTAACCAGCCTCCAAATACAGAAGAAGAACTCAGCACTCAGCCTCCAGAGAGAGAAGTATTGAGCAGATGACCTCCATAGGGTTTAGCATACCTGTGCTCTGTAGTCCTTCAGAGACCCATCTGCTGCACATGTCCTGGACCTGCTCTGACATCACATGCAAGGAGCACAATTGGTTTTGGCCTGGGGCCTCAAAGAGCTGTCGGCTCATACCAATAGCTCACAAAGAGCTATTACACAGAAGTCCCTGACACAGCCCCCTGGGGACCTTTGGTGACTGGCATCACAGACCAGTGCTAACCAGTACTACTGGCAGGTGACCGGCATTCTGTGTCCAGCCACTTTTGAGAGCTACCCATCACTTCTGATCATCCAACACCATCTCCTGGGTCTGTTGCCTCCATTTTTGTCTGGTCCAGCATATGGTGCTGTCCAGCCTGGCCTTCAGACTGTTGTTGAAGGCTCCTGTAGTGTCACCTCAGTGACCCCACCTGTGAGCACCTCTGGCTGCCACCATGAGTTGAAACCTGATCCACTACTGACTTGGATATCAGCAGTCCCAGGGCCTTGTCAATACAAGCAGCCTTTGTTTGAGACTATTCAACACTGCAGAAACTATCTGGGGTGGAACAGCCAGCCTCTTGTTGCTTAAAGAATTCTTTGTTTCCCCAATCTCCTGTTTGTTAAGTAACCCCCATTTTTGTTGGTCCCCAAGCCTGAATTGTCTTGCAATTTTCAGCACACTGGTGAGAACCCATAGACAGTGACATGTCCCCCACGTTGATGCTATCCTTTTGATATTGTTCTTGGCACTGTTTTACAGGCATGAATTCACCACCCCAACCTGCATAATGAATCCATCCATCACTCCTAAAAACTTCCTCTAATTCCTTTCTTTTCACCCATTTTTTAGGCAGTTACTAATTTTTGTCACAATTGATTAGATTATATTTTCTAGAATTCTATATAAATGAAATCATGCAACATGTGTTTTTTTATCTGGCTTCTTTAACTGACCATAATTATTTTGAGATTTATCTTTGTAGTTGCATATATCAGTAGTTTTGTTTTTATTGCTTAGCAGTATCACATTATATAGATATAACATAATTTTTTTTTATCCATTCATCTATTGGTGACTATTTGGATTGATTCCAGGGTTGAGTTATTAGACATAGAACTGTTATGTCCTTAACATACACATATTATATAGACATGCTTTCATTTTTCTTGAACAAATAAATATCTAGGAGTAGAGTGACTAGATTATACAGTAGGTGTGTCTTTAACATTTTAAGAAACTGCCATCTATTTTCTTTACTGATTTAGTACCATTTTATTTGCCTACTAAGAGTTTTAGTTGCTCTACAGCTTTGCTGATACTTGGTATAGAAGTCTTTTTAAGTTAAGCCATTTTAATATGTATATAGAGGTGTTTCATTGTGGTTTTAATTTGCATGTTTCATTGTGGTTTTAATTTGCATTTCCCTAATGATTAAGATGTTTATCACCTTTCCATGTTTTTTTTTTTCCCCCCCCATTGGATATCTTCTTTGGTGAAATCTCTTTTCAAATATTTTCCCATTTTTATTGAATTGTTTTATTATCGAGTTTTGAGAGATTTTTATATACTTTTGGAAACAAGATTTCTGCTAATGTGATTTTTAAGTATTTTTCCTGACTGTAGCAGTATCTTTTGATGAGCAGAAGTTTTAAATTTGGTTGAAATCCAATTTGTCAATCATTTATTTTATAGATCACACTTTTGGTGTCATATATGTGACCATTGTGGTTTATTTTGCCTAACCAGAAATATTTTTTACTATGTTTCCTTCTACTACATTATCAAAGCCAAGTTTTGTAGTTTCTATTCAAAGTTTTGTGTGCATTCAATTTTTGTGTGAATTCATGTTTTTGTATGCAGATATACAATTATCACAGCATATTTATTGAAAAGACTAACTTTTCTCCACTAAATATATGTGGTTTATTTCTGAAATTTTTAGTCTATTCCATTGGTCTACATGTCTATCCTTACACCAGTACCATGTTATTTTGATTACTGTGGGTTTGTAATAAGTATCGAAGTCAGCTAGCATAAATCCTCCAATTTTATTTCTCTTTTTCAAAGTTGTTTTAGCTATTTGATATCCTATGATTTCCAGAGGAATTTTAAAATCACCTTGAGAATTTTATTGGGATTACATTGAATCTATAGATTGGCATTGAACAACATTGAGTCTTCAAGATCATATTCTGGTACATAATTTAAAAAAAGTAAGTTGCATACTCCATGACCCTTTACCCCTAAATTGTTCAGTGTATAGTTACAAAGAATTATCATATTCTCATATATTTCTAAAAATAGCTATCAGCCTCAGTAAATTTAACAGACATAATACTTCTACCCTATCTAATGTCAGCATTGCAGTTCTGTCAATTGACCCAATAATATTTTTATAACTTTGCTGCCATTAGTACAGATTCCAGACCAGAATCACATGTCTTATTAATTGTTGTGTCTCTTTAGTCTCCTTTAATCTGGAATAATTTGCCATCAGCCTTTCTTTGTCTTTTATGAGACCGATAATTTGGGGGAACATATCCCCCCACCTTTTTAAAATTATTTATTTATGCATACAAAAGCTGGGGACAGGCCAGAGGTTTGGGGGTAAGAGGATTCACCAGAGACAGAGTGGGGGAACAGAACAGGATGATCTACTGAAATACACTGTTCAGGGGAGCAGCAGGCAAGATAGGAGAGGTCTGCTGTGCCATGTGGGTAGCTCCCTGGCAGGCATGGGGATCGAACTCATGCTGCAGAGGCTGCAGATGGCATCACAGTGCTGTGCTTAACACCTTGTGCCACCAGGGAGGCCCGTTCCCCCCCTTTTTTACAGTTCCTTTTTTAAGAAGAAAACTATTTAAGTGGAAAAAATTATAATGCTGAATTCCCATATTTAGTTTTTATTTTTTTTAAAGATTTATTTTTATTTATTTATACAAGAGCAGCAGGAGGCAGGAGAGGTCTGCACGCCATGTGGGACCCTCCGGGGATTGAACCGGCACTGCAGAGGCTGCAGGCATCTTTGCAACCCAGCGCTCAACCGCTGCGCCACCGGGGAGGCCCGCCATATTTAGTTTTTAAAAGGTAGGAAAATTAAAGAGCAGAGAACCCACTTTAACAAGTAGATTGCTAGGAAAACTTTGGTATAATGGAGTTGTTTCCTTGAGTTATACATGAAACAGAATAACAGAAAACAGAATAACAATGTTTTGCTGATCTGATTACAAAGAATACTATATAATTTTTATATCATGGGCTTTCTCCGGTTCCTCTTTGTAAAAACCTAAAAAAAAAAAATGAAATAAAAAAAGGTGACGGATGCTGAAAGGGCATCCTTCCTAGGCATAAAAGGGAAACTATACTACTCTCCCTTGCTGTTAGACAAGATAAGTGTCTAGTTCTTGCCAATGAAATGTGACTGTAAGGGATGCGTATCCCTTCTGGGTGGATATGTTGAAGAGCTAACATGTTATTTCCACGTACTTTTCTCCCTATCATGGCCTTGGCAGTCCCATATTGAGAAGACAGCATTTCTAAATAGAAGCTTAGATTCTAGAGTCACCAGATTAAAGAGAACTTTGACTCAACTGCATCAACTTTTGTGCTAATAAGAAATAAACTTCTCTCAGTGTGTTCCAAAGTGTGATGTTTTAGGGTTTATTAGTAAATCGGATCTTACTCTATTGCAATACTATTCTATAGCACTTGATTTGTGTTGGACAGGAATCAGTAGCTGCTTCCTGAATTGTCCCTTTTGTTTTTTTTTTTCTTTCATAAGACTTTGTTGTTTGAGAATCAGTATACAGATATTTCGATTTGTACACAATTCTTTATTTACGTAGCAAAATCTAAAACATCATATATAGTTGTGATTCTTTCAAGAAGATGTGGTATATATACACAATGTAATACTATTCAGCAATCAAAAAGATAAACTAATGCCACTCACAGCAACATGGATGGGGCTAGAAGGAATTATGCTCAGTGAAATAAGTCAGAAGAAAAAAGAAAAATATCAGATGGCTTCACTTATAGGAGGAATATAGGAGTACCAAATAAGGCATCAGGGGAAAAAATAATAACAATAAAAAACACAACACAACAATATAAAAATAAATGAACAACTATGAATAGAACGTTCTGCAGGGAAGGAGGGAGAGGGAGAGGGATCTGGAATGAGGGAAAGAAAAGCACAGGGGACTATGGTGATGGTGCACAGGTTAATTGGTGGTGGGAATTCTATGGGAACTACTTCTGAGAAAAGAAAGCAAACTGTAAAAAAAATGAACAATGATGTAAATATATATGTAAATAAATAAATTATTAAAAATGAATAATCATATAGTTGTAATTCTTTCCTAAACAATTATTTCAGTGACTCCCCAGATCAAAATTTGGAGGCAAATTTTCCTTCACAGGATATCAATTATCAATATCTTCAAATTTGCATAGCAGTTAAATGGTTAGTCTCACTTATTCACAATTCAGTGTCATAAACTCTGTGAACTCAAATATTCCATCATTCACAGCACATAAAATTACTAGAAAAACTGGACTACCATGACCAAATATGTTACAGAGTACATGAAATTCTGACAGGAGAACCAAGACTAATGTGTGGTTTTCTTTAGGAAACAATAGTACCAAAAATGATAAACAAATAAAATGACATGGGAGTAGAAATAATTTAAAATGTTAAGACATTACGTGCATGAAAGTGACTCCAACTGCCACTTTGCATGTTTTGTACAATAATACATAATAATTGCCCCCATTAGTGGAATGTTAAGCGAACATCCCCAACAATCAAAACTACTTACGGTTGTATTAAAAAAACAACAAGCAACAAATGATTTCACCTCTTAAAAATGTATTTATATTGAAAAAATGGGATGAAGTGGCTTTCCCTCCTTCTTAAGAATGTTTCTAAAGTTATTAAAAAAACTTGCATTTCCAAAATATTTGATAAAAATACTCCTCTCTGTTGTGCAAGAAGAGTGACAGGGAGTACTGATAAGACATGGGTCATGATATTGATCAGATTTGATTTCTTTCTTCCCTGCCGTATCAGAGGCGGGTTCTCCTGGTTTGTGGTATCCTGGTTCTCTACCGGTGTGCCTTTGGTTGCTTGGTGGTCAGCTTTCCCTTCCTCCCCTTTTCCTTTTTGCTTGCATCTTATTGTCTGCAGATTTATCCTCTCCTGCCGCCTTTTTGGGCTTCGTTTTCACTCCTGAAGGGCTGGTTAACTGACCATCTCTCGGATTTGCGGTTTGGTGTCCTCCTTGGCAGTCCCCAGAGCTGAGCAGACATCCCTCCTGCGCAGCTACCCGGGTGCCTTCGCGAAGCTGCACTGCCTGGTCGCTGCAGCTTCTCCCGCTGCCAGCCAGGTCTGCTGGGACCCGGGGCAGGGGGAGTCCTGAAATGTCCCTTTTCAAGTCATATCGGGGCCCATGTAAGACACTTAATGAAAAGTTGATCTTCAACCATTAAACAAAGTATACAAAAATATTATAAAGCAAAGGAAAGCAATAAGTGGTTAAGTACAAGAACACTTCCTTTTTTGGTAGATGTATCATGTGGATGCTTTAAATTACTTCACAGAAAGTGTGTGGTCCCTTCTCACCAGAACTGACAACCACCTCTCCAAAGGCATTTTGTTTCCCTGTGAAATGTGTCAACAATAAAGACAGTCCCATCAAGCTAATTAGTACTTCTCTAATCTCGGCTGAGATTAGCCAATGCAGGCTCTCATAACCACTACTTATGGGGGTAACAGAGTTAACTGTAAAAGTAATAGTCCCAAAGCAGGGTAACACCGGACTCAAAAGGCAAAAACTTGGTTTGGTCTAAGAGTTTGAAACCGGGGCGAGTGATGCCTTACAGGGGATGAGTCACCAGAGGGCGCCAGAACGTCCTTCTCCAGAACAAGTTTCTGTTGAGAAAAACCCGTTTAGCTTTCGATTTAACACAATACTTGCCCAAAACCACGATCTCTACAGAAGTAGCCCTAAAGATAGAAGAATGTGGACAATCAAGACATGAAAAAGCCTTCTGGAACATACAATTTGGTGGACGTCACCAGTTTTGTGTTGAAAATTGACTGACTTTCCACCGCTTCATACACATCCTGGTTCGTTTTAATATAGCACACATAGTATGTGTGTGTAGCACGGCCTTCCTTCCTCCGGGGAAACGGGATGCTCGCGAGGGCTCGGTGACCATCTCTGGCATACAGCCACGCGGACCGCGGCGTCTTGGATTCCTCAGCTGAAACTGGGTGGGGAGAGGGCACCAGCTGGTTCCCCAGCGCCTCCTATCGTCACGACCCACCTGCAGCGGACACCCCCCTCAAGCCCTGACTCTGGACGTGGCCCCCGGGGCAGTAGGGACTGATGACCCCAGAGTCCAGTTTTCCATTGCCCTCGTTTCAGCCAGGGGAAACAGCTCCGAGGGGCACAGACCTGTTTAGAATCACACTTCAGGTTATTTTTGAGGCAGAGGTGAAAATTCTGTTTTCCTAACACATGAACTGACACTGACGTCCCCCACAGAAAGAAGGGTTGCTCCCCTGGTGGTATGAAGTCTAAAAGAGGATAAGAAAAAGCGTGAGACCCAGGAAAGGGGAATTCAAAGTGCAAAACAGTCGGAGGGTGGGAGGCTCAGAATCAAGTTCTGCAAAGGTTGCCTGTCGTGCTGCCACCTTCTGTTCAACTAGGTAATGAAACTCAAACTTTGCCATAATGCTTTTCCCTTTGATTTTTGTCAAAGAGCTGACACTTGCTACATTTCTATGATAATATTTTTTTCCCTAATACATTTATCTGGTATTTCCAAGCTCCATAGTCATAATTAGAGAACTACTTAGGGACATATATGAAAAGAAACGAGACTAATTACTAAGAAGTTAAATTTTAAAATTCCATTTCTTCTAGACTCAGCCTTTACACAGATCTTTGACACTTTGGATATAGTATATTTTATAATAGGCATTTTTATGAATCACTGAATCACAAATAATATTCTGAATTAAAATAGCATTCGAGTATTTTCTGTATGTTGTATCCATATTTTATGTGGTTAAAGTATTAAATGGATAAAATGTGTTCACACTTTATGTGGATTAACTTATTTAATTCTCACAAAAATTCCCCAATTAGGTACCATTATTATCCCATTTTACATATAAATAAATTGGGTCACAGGGATATTGGCTGATTTGCCCAAGGTCACACAGCAAACAGATGGTAACTTGACACCCCAAGTGATAGTCAGCCTAGAAGTTTATGATCTTAACCCAGGCCAGTGATTTTCAAAGTCTTGCCTCCAAACCAGTGACACCATTATTATTTGAACACCTGATATAATTGCAATTTTCTGAAACAGAAACTCTGGGGGATGTCTTGCCAGAGGCCAAAGTTTGACAACCATTGACTTAGGCTATGCTCCTTCAGCTGTTGAATATTTAAATAAGAGGACCCTGGGCCTGGACCTACTCTGGACATCAGTATGTAGACACAATAATACTGTCATTGATGTTACTTCAGGCATTTTGACATACTCAAAAGACACTGTCCAGAACTTAAAGAAAAAATATATTTGGAATATAATGTTTATATATATAAGACCCTTCGAAATTAAAAGTGATCAAACTGCTGTGCCTTCCCAATTCCACACTGAGCATTCTGTTGGAATATAGATTATTTATACATATTCCAATATATATAAAACTGGGATCACCAATTTTATACTTTCTAAAACTGTGTGAACTAATGAAGAGGAATCACAAAACCCACACGGAAAACACTTCGAGTATTTTGAGTGACTATTTTCTCTATCTTCACAGTATGCTATATCACTAGTCCTATGCTGGATACAAAAGAACAAAGTTAATTCATTCTATACACAAACCTTAAGGCAACTAGATTGGATCCTCTCAGGAAAGAAATTATTTATTTATTTATTTATTTATTTATTTATTTATTTATTTATTTATTTATACAAGAACTAGGGTACAGGCCAGATGCACAGGAGGGTGAGAGATTCACCAGAGACAGAGTGGGGAACAGAACAGGCAGACTGACTGAAATACACTGCTGAGGGGAGCATCGGGGGAGAAAGGAGAGGTCTGCCGCGCCATGTGGAACCCTTGCCGGTTGGCCGAGATCGAATCGGCACAGCAGAGGCTGTGGACAGCTTCACAGTGCTGCACTCAACTGCCTGCGCCACCAGGGGAGGCCCAGAAATTATTTATTTTTTGCTACATACACAGAAATAGAACAGCACCATGTATACTATTAAAAAGATAAACTCTATAGGAATCACTCATCTTCAACAATTAGAACAACTTCTCTGTTTTGTTTCATCTATTGCCTGAGTCATCTTAAAATTTCACCTATATATAGGTTCAATATACCTCTCTCACTGGAAAGGACTTTTTTTTTTTTTTTTAAGATTTGTTTATTTTTATACAAGAGCTGGGATACAGGCCAGAGGTGCGGGAGGGTGAGAGGATTCACCAGAGACATAGAAGAGAGAACAACAGGCAGACGACAGAAATACACTGCTGAGGGGAGCAGTGGGCGGGACAGGACAGGTCTGCCTCACCACGTGGGATTCTCACTAGCCGGCAGGGATTAAACCAGCATTGCAGAGGCTGCAGACAGCTTCACAGTGCTGCGCTCAACGCACTGCACTACTGGGGAGGCCCTGGAAAGGACTTTTAACACATAACCACTATGCCATAATTCCCTTTAACAGTAATAAGAAATTAGTAACATCTAAAAACAATAAGCTTTATAATGAATTAATAGCATCCAATATTTAGATGATAACCTCATTTTCTTATCATCTCAAAATTGTTTTTTTATAGCTTTTTGTGTGACTGCCTTAATCACAAATATGGAAAGAGGATCTAGTTACGACTGAGAATGTCCTCCTTTTCCTTCCTTCCCTTCTCCCTCACTCCATTCTCCCTTCTTCTAACTCTCCCTCTCATCCTCTCCCTCTTTTTCTTCCTTCACTGACTGCCTTCTGTGTGCAAGGTCTTGCTCAAGCTTCTGGGAAATGTGTTATTAAAAGCCATATATCCTGTCTTCAATGGCTAACAAGTCACCTGCTCCCTTCCCTGCCCCTCACCTTTACTTCCATCCCTAGTTCTCATTTTCTTTCCCTAAGAACTTTCTTTAGGCATCAATTGAGCCCAAACAAGAAACTCTAGTTATCAGATTATTAAATCTCAGGGTCTTTAGAGAAATTCTTGAACAATATTCTCAAACTGGTTTCCCCAACAATTTTCTCTGGTTACAAAAACAGTGAATATATTTACTCTTAAGAATATAGCTAAGGGCCTCCCTGGTGGTGCAGCGGTTGAACGCTGGGCTGCGAAGCTGCCCGCAGCCTTTGCAGTGCCAGTTCAGTCCCCGGCAGAGGGCGAGGGTCCCACATGGCGCGCAGACCTCTCCTGTGGCGCCTGCTGCCCCCCTCAGCAGTGTCCTCTGTCTGTCTGCTTGTTCTGCTCCCGGCTCTGGCTCTGGTGGATTCTCTCACCCTCTCATGCTTCTGACTGTACCCAGTGCTTGTATAAACAAACAAACAAACAAATAAATAAATAAATCTTTAAAAAAAAAAAGAATATAGCTATACAGAATAAAGCTAAGGGTGTCCACGTTAGGAAAATACTACCTCAAAAAATTAAAAACTAAGCCTATCAAATTTTCAGTTGTTTTTACTAAAATACATGTTTTTCTTTATAACTGATACAATTATTCCCCTCAAATAAAATCACAAATACAGGGTGAATTGTTTTTTTTTTTGGAACAATATTCCTTAAAATGAAGTCTACAGATATGGGGTGGGGGATGTGTCCTATGGACAGACTTGTGAAGGCCATGCATTCTCAAGTTTGAGAAACTCCAACATAGAGTAGTGGATGCCAAAGCTGTCTTTACATTAGAATCACTGGAGGATTTCTATTAAAACACACATTCCAGGCTCCATCTCAGACTTACTCGATTAGAATTTCTATGTGTGAGGTCAATGAATCTGAATTTTACATGTTTCAAGTGACCTTGATGATTAGCTAGTTTGAGAAACCATTGATCAAAGAGTTCCTTTACTTTTCTCCACCACTGAGAGTTTAATTCTATTCTACAGTTTCTTGACAAATAGTCATTGGTGTCAAATATTCATTGGTGTTAGCTTGACTCCTCAATGAGGGACGGTTCATTTTCCTGTGAGGCTGCCCATTCTGTTATGAACGCTATTGATTTCTTTCTTACGTTGAGCTGAAAATTCCTTCCCTCAAGTTTTACCCAAAGATCCATTGATTCTGAGAAAAAATTTATATCAGAAATTATAAAAATATTAAATACAGCCTTTGTATTATTACCTTCTTAAGATACCATGTCTTCTGAAAAGCTGGCATTCTTGAAGAGATTTTTTTAAGCAAAAGAAGTCCCCAACTCAATGCATAATATTCTATTGTATTGGACTTAATTCTTATAGGTTTTATTAATTATAATGATTCATAGACTATGGTCTGGCTATACTCCTAGAAAGTATCTACTACTATCTTTAGACTATATGAGGGAAAAAGAGCAAATATGTTTACAAGAATTGTGATTAGGGGAATGGAATTAAATAAGGAAGGCAAATTTTATATTTTTTATGATGTACATTTTGAAGTCATGAAAAAATTTTCCTGCATTGTCTCTCCCCTGTCCCTTCCTGCTGTCGTATTGCCCTGAACATGTGCTCAGTCTTCCTGTTATAGTGCAAAGGACAGGCTGGATTCAGTTACAGCAATCTAAGGATAGTGGTGATGAGGATGGAAAGAAGAGATGGAAATGATAGTTAGGGAAGGAAAAATGCCAGGGACTAATCACCATGTGGGTATAAAGGCAAGGGAAATGGAGGAGGGAAAATTACTCCAAGGCTTAGGCTGGGAGGGGTGAGTGATTGGCAGAAATGATAAGATCTAAAAGGAGATAATTCCAGAATAAGATAATTTGTTATTGAGTTGTCCTTGTAATTCTTAGTGGTTGTGTTTCTTTTATAATTTCTGTCCTCTCAGTAGCAACAAATATTCAATATATTCTTCCCTTAATTGAATGACAACATCCAAATACCAGATGCCTACCATGCTTGGCAAATGCCTACCACACTATGGGTTGGGGTGGGGAAAGGAGTGATTGGGGTCAAAATAAGGGGGTTGCAATTGTATGGGGAATATAAAAATAAAATTAAAAAAATAAAAATAAATCTATGGCGCCCGAACGTGGGGCCCCGACATTTCATTTCATTTCATTGTGTCTTCCACCCAAAGAAGAGGTGAGTAACGAAGAGATCGTGTTCTGCACGCTTCTCTCAACCCTGAGGTGGCCTCGTCGTTTACTGCTGTGCTGGTCCGCGGCAAATCTAGGTAAAAAAAAATAAATCCAAAGACTATCTGGGAAAATATTTTCCTGAACCTAAGTGCTTAGTGTACTTTGAAGTACATACAATTTATTCCTTTAGTCATTAAACCTTAAAAAGTCCTACCATTCCATTCCATAGAAATGTACACAATCAACTTTTGATTTTCCACTTGGCAGAGAGCAGAAATAATTTAAAAAAGCAAAAGACAGTTATATCAAAACTGGAGTGTGGGGCTATGCTCCAACCGAATTTCTCATAACATGCAAAAATAGTTTAATTTTGCTTTATACATGGCATGACCTGACACAGATATTTTGGACTACCTATTGCCTCTGTGTTGTTTTGTGTTTCAATTTAATCGATTCTCACAACACTAGGAAATTGCACATTTATCCTAAATTTGAAAAGTTTGCGCTAATGCAAACAGTTGAAATAATTTCACTAAATGTAAACCAGGTAAATGAAATAAACTTAAACCCAATTTTTTCCTTCTACTACACAAGTCTAAACTGCGATCTCAAAGAACTTGGGTGCTATTCTTCCTCTCAGTTTCAAAAAAAATGCTTAAGAATCTTCACTGTTAGATTGTTTACTTTTCTGCCTTTTCAAAAGACAGTGTTCATCTTTCACAAAAATGGGAGAGCTTTTGGTGCTGTGTGATGAATCTGTTTCCATCCACATTTCTTCTCAAGCTCACTTTTCTTTTCATTGTAAAGCATCTAAACAATCAATTGCCATCATAACAGATCTTAGGCCAGTCATGTTCTCCTGCTCTCAACTCTCTCCTGGGCAGTTTTTTTAGGCCCAGGGAACTTTAATGCTCTCAGGTATTTCTGTACCAAGACTGATTTCTTGTTTTAAATCCAAAGACTATTTGGTACTGGTCCAACCACTATGGAAAGCTGTGTGGCGATTTCTCAACCTACTAAAGATAGAGCTTCCATATGATTCAGCAATTCCACTCCTAGGTATTTACCCAAAGGACACAGAAACATTAATTCCAAAGGGCACCTGCTATGTTTATAGCAGCACTATTTACAATAGCCAAGCTTTGGAAACAACCCAAATGCCCAAAAACAGATGACTGGATCAAGAAGATGTGGTACATATACACAATGGAATATTACTCAGCATTCAAAAATGCAATTTGCAGCAACATGGATGGAGCTGGAAGGGATCATGCTCAGTGAAATAAGCCAGAAAGAAAAAGAAAAATACTGGATGGTCTCACTCATAAAAGGAATCTAGAAAACCTAAATAAGGGACCAGGAAAAAGAATAAGTATAAGAAAGAAAAAATCAAAATCAACAAACAACTATGAACCAGAGATACACTATGGGTTGGGGCAGTGAAAGGAGTGATTCGGGTCAAAATAAGGGGGTTGCAATTGTATGGGGAATATAAAAATAAAATTAAAAAAAAATACATCTAGGTTAAAAAAAAATCCAAAGACTATTTGGGAAAGTATTTTTCTGAACCTAAGTGCTTAGTGTACTTTGAAGTACACACAATTTATTCCTTTAGTCATTAAACCTTAAAAAGTCCTACCATTCCATTCCATAGAAATGTACACAATCAACTTTTGATTTTCTACTTGAGCAGAAATAATTTTTAAAAGCAATTTTTTTTTTCAATCACTCTCTCCATTCTTAGTCAACAGTTCAGCAAATATTGGCCTCCCTGCATCTTTCCCTTCAAATGAGTAAAACTGGGGAAATGCAGGAAAATGTTTTAGAAAAGTATGGAAGGATGCAGGAAGGAACCTTCAGAGAGACAGACCTGGGCCCTGTCCTAAGTGATCACAACCAAGTCACTTATACTTTCTAGGGGTTAAACCATGATATCAAAAAGATAAATTCTCCCAAAAGTGACATTGAGAGTCTTCTTGAGAGAACCACCACAAATTTGTAATCTCATAATCTCTATTTTCCAAGTAGAAGACATTCATAGCAATTTCTTTAATGTAATGATAAAAATCAGTCCTTTCAAATGGACACTCCTATTTTCATTGAGTGGAGAAGGGAAGAGGGCATAATCCTAGTGAACAGGTATTCTTTACCCAGTACAAAGTAAACATGAGGCCATTTAAAAAAAAAAAAATCTTGTGTAGTGAAAGTACAGGAGACAAATTTTAGGAAAAGGAAGTAAAAGCAGATAAATTATTTCCTTAAAAAGAACTGATCAGACCTTGCATTGGGAGGGTACAAGAAGGTCATTTGCGGTGTTTTACTGGTGTTGGCTACTTTTCCAGAAAAGTTCTTACACTGAGATAAACAGCAGTTATGTTTTGGAACCCATTTTTTTTAAAACCTACATTCTCGATCTTTAAAATTGGATTAAAATGTGGAAGAATTTTGAAATAAAACAAGAAAACAGTACAGGACAAGAGAGTCCTCAAAATCAATTTCTAGAGTTCCACTTGGCAACTCTGTATGCTCTCATTACAAACCAGAGAAATTATTTTGATAAAATATCTCTCTTCAAAAATGAAAGTAAAATAATTTACCATTAGGAAATGTCGAAGGTAGAGATTCTTATTAGGGAGTATTTATTCATTTAAATGTTTATTAACAGCATTTTGGCTCTGATCTCATGAAGATGCATCCTAATGAGAGGACAACTGTGATAAATAATATAGATAATCAGTTGAAAATAAGTGCAATGAAGAAAAATATATAGAATGCAAAGAGCAGGTTAGGGGCATGTGTTCCACTTGGGAAAGGTGGTACAGGAAGACCTCTTTGATGAGGTGACATGTGAGCAGAGACCAGAATGAAGTAAGATCGTGAAATAGGAAGTTGTCTGGGTCAGGTTGCAAACTTTTCCTGTAAAGACCCAGATAGTAAATATTTTGACTTACAGGTTATATTAGCCTCTGTTGCAACCACTCAACTTTGCCCCTGGGCAAGAACTAAGCCATAGACAACATACATGAATGGGTGAGCCTGTTCCAATTGTTCCTTATTTTCAAATAGTGAAATTTGAAGTTCTTGTCATTTTTGTGTCATACAATATTGCTTTTCTTTTAAACCTTTTCTTAACCATTCTAATATATGTATTAAAAAATCTTAGCTTAATCAGAGGTCATACAAAAACAGTCTGTGGGCTATGTTTGTTGACCCCTGAACTCTGATCACTGATTTAAAGTAAACATGTTCAGAAGAGGGAACAACTAGACCCTGAAGCAGAAACATACGTGACTTGATAGAAAACAAAGGAAAAGTCCATCCAGAGTATTCAATTAATAACATCATGGAAGACCCACTGCACTCAGTCCAAATTATTCTGACAGGTGGAGTCAGCTTCTTACTTAAAATATCTTCAGGACCAATTAAAGACAGACATCATGTTTCAGAGGGATGGAGGGATCTGGAGAAACTCCTTAGAGGGAGTAGGTTTTCAACTGGCTTGGCTTTGAAAAATGGACAAGGTTCTAACAGATGGTTCTGAACAAGAAGAGAAAAGAATATTCCAATTAAAGGAATAACCTGAATGAAGGCCTGAAAATAGGAGAGCAGCATATGGTGGGTTACAAATCCTTGCAATCTTGCTCCCAATAGGTCGTGTGTGAGTGCATGTGTATGTTGCATATCACTACACCTTGAAATGCAAGCCTCTAAATAGTGGTGCTTAAATTTGAGGTTGCATCTGAATCACCGGAAGAGCTTGTTACAAGCAACTGCTAGACTGTACCTCCAGGATTTCTGGTTCAGTAGGTCTAAGAATGTGCATTCCTACTAAGCTCCCAGGTGATGTTGATGCTTCTGGTCCAAGGACCCCACTTGGAAAACCACTGTCCTACAAGGTTGTCTGCTACAGAAAAAGACTGGGGTCTAGCAATCTTCTATTGCCTGACCTTAAGCATGGAGTGGTGCCTGAGACCAACTATAAAACTGGATGGTGTCATTTATATGTGGAATAGAGAAACAAAACAAAGGGTCAAAGAAAGTCAAACTATGAAACCAACACTTGAAAACTGACTATAGAGCTGAGATCTCCAGGAAGGGAGGGGCAAGGAAGGAAGAGGAGGAGGGTAAGACGGGTGGGGAGAGTACAATGGACTATGGGTGCTCAGGTGGTGGGAGAGCAATGACGACCACACCTACGGGGAGAAATTCTGAACTGTCAAATATTAACAAAGATGTAAAACAATAGTATTTCATTAATTAAAAAAGGAATTAAACAGAAAAAAAGGTAAAATCTATCATTTAATAAACTAAAATAAATAAAAAATAAAAAAGCTGAACAAATAAAAGTTAACTGGACTTAATGAATATATATAGTAGTGTCAGGCCCATCACAGACTCTCTTTGGCTTGACTTCTTTCCCTTTCCTACCTTCTTTCCTGAAACTATCCAGAAGGGCTTAAAATTTGTAAGCAAGTTCCACATGGGAACTTGGTCACTGTCCACAGGTAGAAAAGTGAGACTGCTGAGATATGACCTTCTAGAAAAGTGAGGTTTCTTCACAGATTCTGGTAGCAAGGAAACAGGCTGGGGAAGGAAAAGCAAGATCTTAGTGGCTCAGTCGCAAGCCAGAAACTGAAGAATGACTTTATTCATTTCCCACTCGCTCCCCAACATAAGCTATGGTTCTCAACTCTTTGGGGCTCACAAGAATGCCCAAGATTTACTGAAATGTAATGATGGAGCCCAAGCCAAGGTTCAGATCTCTGAAGTGTGCATTATAAGCATCCCAGGGGGTCCTGACGTAGTTGTGGTCCTTACGTCACAGCCATATTTACTTTAGGCGAGACAGTCGCATCTTACTACGCTAGGGTTGAGCACAGTAACTGATATTGCCACTTTTCAGTTTACAAAGGGCTTTCACATCTAAGGTCTTATTTGAGACTCAAAATTACCCTGAAACTGAGCAGTCGAGCTGGCCTTCTGCTTCCAAATCCCATGTGTTTTCCTTAACCCCAGTCCCCAGGTCAGAGCAAGACCAAACATGGGTTACCGTAGTGGTTCTCAAAACCTGAGAACTAGATTAAACTGGGAAAAAGTAAAAGGGCAAAATGGAGGCTCTACCCTAGGTCCACAGACACAGAGATTCTAGAGTGGGACCCAGCTATCTGTGTTTTAACAGGACCCCACAGGTGATGCTGATATCTGAGAACCTCTGAGTTACCCCAGCCAGACCCTAGCCTTCATGGATCCTTGAAGTCCAGATCCCCCACAGCTGAATGTATCCAGCCGCTAGAGACCCATATGGGTAGAGGGGGCTGGAGGGCAGGCTGGGCCAGCTCTCTTTATAAACCTTTCCTCTAGTCAAGCACAAACCAGTGGCTTGGGCCTGTCTATTTTTTCTGCTCCTACAGAAGTCCACACTCTCCATATTTACACACTTCTGATCAATATTGTCAGCACCCGCCTGGTTTCCATAACCCCATCTCTCCCCTCCTGTAGGTCATCTGGATACCACTGACCTTCAGACCCAGTCCTAACTCAGGTCCTGGCACAACTTGTCCCTAAGAGGGAAGTCTGGAAGGAGCACCAGCCCCTTCCTCAGGAGGCTGCTTTATCACCTTCTTCACCTGTCTGTGTTCTAGTGCAGGCACATACCTACTTGTAATTGTGGCTGTTATTAAGCTCACAAAACCTGAGACTTCCCTGCCCCCACATCAAGATAGGTGATACCCAGCCTGGCCTGCAAAGCCAGATTCAAACAGCTCCTTTGTGACAGCTTTCCAGGTACCCGCGCCACCCCCTTCCCAGGAAGAGTGAGCCAGTTCTTCCCCAGGGCTCCTGTGGCACCTTGAGTTAGCCTCACAGCATTTCCTTCCCTGGATTATAGGTTTTTATTTACGCCTCTGAAATCCTTCCTGTATTCACAATATCTGTGCCCGTTCCTGGCCCTAAGGAGGGTGTCAGTAATGGTCCTTCATTACTGAGAAATGTTTGGTTTCAGAAAAATGTTTGGTTTCCGCTTAATCGGGCTACAATCCATGCACAGTTTATTGTGCTTTATGTATCTGGGTTTTTAGTTCATGAAAGAGCAGGATGGGCACTCAGCAAAGGAGGGCATCTGGGACACCGAGGTAAACCAGACCTTGCACCATCCCCTGCTGGGTCTTTCCTGCTAGTCAGAACAATTTGGACTCTTCCCTGAATTCTGCATCCTGTTACTTTTGCTAAACTTGCACAATGTCCTGGACCCTTGCTCTCCACATGTATCACCCAGACTGGGACCCTTGGAGAGTGAAAGGGGCAGTGATAGTGATGACGCCATGACAAATGGCATAGGTCATAGGGTGACCAGGAGATGTGCTTGCCCCATCCCTGAGCCACATGGCTGCTTGGGCCCATCTGCATCAGGAACTGGGTGTGCTGGGCTAGGACAGGTTGGTTGGGTTGGGGACAGTGAAAGGGACCCTAAGGCTGAGGCAGATAGCATTTTTCCATTGAAATTAGCTCCAGAATTTGACCTGTGGTTAAACCAGCTTAGGAAAAACAGATTAAATTTCAAAGGCCTTATTTGACCACCAGCTGTCTCAGTTCCCGTCTCCTTTTTGGAACCTCTTCTGCTTTCTCAATACTAGATAGCATTTCTCTCTATGTCTCTCCAGATATTTGGGGACCCCAGGAAGTCACCCAAGTAATTAGAGCATCCAACTTGCCTAGGACTTCATCAAAAAGCGTTTTCACAAGATTTACCACTTTGAGGTTATAGTGTGGCTTACTGGGAGGACAACATTGGAAACAACCGGATGTCTGAAATAGAGACACCTCACACAACAGAATCTGAGAGTGTGAATAAAAGAATTGTGTCTGCATACCGTTTTCCCATTGCATGATTAAATAGAATTCTTACTGCTCAAACTAGAGTCGTTATTTTCAAGACAAAGGGTTTCCCTTATTACAAAAGGGTTCCTCTATTATAAGAAGCAGTTTCTCCTATGTAGAAATGCTTAACAGGAGAAACCAAAAGCTGCTTATTAAATAGTATTAAAGGGCCTCCCTGGTGGTGCAAGGAGTTAAGTCGCAGCACTAGGAAGCTATCGGCAGCTTGATTCCTGGTCAGGGAGCCTTCTGCTTCCAAATCCAAGTCCCTGAAACCTTCCCTGTCTTCCCACTGCTCCCCTTGGCAGTGTATTTCTGTAGATCCACCTGTTCTGCTCCCCACTCTGTCTCTGGTGAATCCTCTCACCACCACCAGCCCCCCACACCTCTGGCCTATACCCTGGCTCTTGTATGCCAGGTATTGTATGCTAAATAAATAAGTCTTTTAAAAAATAGTATTAAAATGAATTTTCATGGTGTATAAAAAATCTGAAATTATCATGCCAAGGAAGTATTTTCATATGTTTATGTTTCAATGGTTATTTCACCAGTGATTGTTCTTTTTAACTTTAGGGTAGGAAGCTAAAATGCCAGCTATCCAGCTTGATTTTGGATACCAGAAGAGTTAGGTTAGTGACCTTCATTCACAAAGATAGAAGGAAGCAGATCTGGGGTGGAGACTCAGTTTCCCCAGGCCCACATAACCTCTCAGCCAGGGCCACATCACCAACCTCCAACCTCCAGTTTCCAAACTTTGGTTTCCACTGCCACTTCCCTGGGTTTCTTCTGATCAGCCACAGTGGGAAGAGTGTTGTTTCTGTGGATAATCCTGTACGTTCTTCTCCATGCATGGCTGGTCTCAGGAGACACCCCTATTGCATCATACGCAGGCCACTGGCATTCTTTCCATTGCTGGGAATGTGCTAATCCCCTCCCACCTCAGGGCTTTTTCCCTGGCAGGATTCTCCACCAGAAGAGTTTTGCCTTTACTGGATTTTCTGCTGAATCTCTCTAAGACTGAAAGATTTATACAAGCTTTTAGAGATCATTTGTCTGATTTACTACTCTTCTTAGCACGGAGTAGTACCTAGCCCATAGTAAGTACCTGTGAAATGCCCCTGTCTTTGATATCTCCCTGCCACTAGCATAGAAACCCTGAGACAGGAAAACTTCCAACACCACCTCCCAATTTGGGAATTCTCCAGAAATTTATGTTATCTTTATACAAACATGAAATTTAAAATGGGACATGTTACTAAGAAACTACGAACTTTCTAAATAATTGCTTATAAACAAAAGAGACCCAGTAAAATTCCCATAACATACTGAATTTCTTAACAATTTTCATTTATTTCTTTTGCACTTTATTATTTAAAAAACAACTTTGAATTAGATTCTATTCACAAAACAACCAAAGATATAAACAACTGAGGAATGAACTTAAAAACAAATGTATAAACATGAAATGAAGAAAACTATAAACTTCTGACAAGAGACAAAAGGATTTTAATAAATACTGAATGAGGTTCTCAAAATTAAGATATTAAACTAACCTATGTGTTTTGTTCAATCCCAATCAAAATGCTAATATTAATTTTTCTGAGCTTTTTTTACTACATGATACTAAAGTACATTGATATGGGTAAATTTAACATAGCCCAAAAAGTTATGGAATAAAATAGTGAAGAGAGACTTGCCTCCTTTAATCACTAAAAGATACACACAAGAATGTTCATAGTAGCATTACTGATAATAATCAAAAATGAGATAAAATCCAAATGTCCATCAACACTAGAATGAACAAATTATTTAGATTTAGATTTGTATTGTGATCTACTACAAAACAATGAAGACTGAACTGCTACACCCAACAATGTGAGTGAATCCAATCAATATAATGAGAGAAATAAGCCAGTCATCAGGGAGAACATCTATATGACCTATTTGTAGATGAAGTTAAGAAATAAGGAAAACATATCAAGGGTGTTAGAAACAGGAAGAAAAGTAACATTGGGGAAGAACAAGGGGCTAAAGAGAATCTTCTGCTATGTTTACACATGACTATTCACTTTTTAAAAATTCAGTATAAAAATTTACCAGAAAACACAAAGAAAAATGAGTAAGTTCACAGAGATAATATTGAGTGAAAGAAATCAGATACCAATGAGTTCACACAGTTGGTTCCATGGTTATAAAGTTAAAAAACAGTACAACCAATAATGTATCATGTTAAAGGTCAAAGAGTGATTATGTTTGGAAAGGTGAGAGCAGTAAAGGTTTGCAGGAGTTATGTTCTGAAATTTCATGTTTTTCTGTTTCTTGAGCTAGGTGATACTTACATAGGTGTGCCCCCTTTGAGAATTTTAATCAAACTGTCCACTTGTAATTTGTGTGCTTTTGGTACACATGATAAACTTTAAACTTTAATTTTTTTTAAATATGTGAATTCTCTTTAATCTTGAAATTTCACTTTTAGGATTTTTTTCTTCTAAGGAAACAATAATAAAAGTGTCCAAAGATTACAAAGATATGGACCCAAAGATATAAACAGCTATCTAGCTGATCATAATAAATAAAAATTTGAAACAACATAAATGCCTAACAACCAGATGAATAATTTAAGAGACATGGGTATACGAGATACTCTCCCGCCAACTGTCGATAATATAGATTTACATGCATTGATCTAGAAAAAGGCTCACGATAAAGCCTCAAATGACAAAAGCAGATAAATGTTGATTTTTAAAATATAGTACCAAAATATTTTCTGTAGTAATTTTGGATGGGGGATTATTTGTGATTATTTTTCTAATTGCTCCTATATATTTTCTATAAAATGATTTTATTAAAAAAAACTTTTTTTTTAAAAGATTTTATTTATTTTTATACAAGAACTGGGGTACAGGTCAGAGGCACGGTAGGGTGAGAGGATTCACCAGAGACAGAGCTGGAAGCAGAACAGGCAGACGGATGGAAACACACTGCTGAGGGGAGCAGCAGGAGAATCAGGAGAGGTCTGCTGTGCCATGTGGGTATCTCCCTGGCCTAGGAATCAAACCCGCACTGCAGAGGCTGCGGACAGCCTCACAGCGTTGAGCTCAACCCCCTGTGCCACTGGGGAGGCCCTAAAAATTTTTCTTATTAAAGTATTTTTCTAGGGCCTCCCTGGTGGCTGAGGGATTAAGTCTCAGCACTACCACCACAAAGGCCCACCGCGATAACCCCATACCTTACCAGGGAGCTAACCCACATGGTGCAGCGGCCCTCTCCTGACTCGCCCGCTGCTCCACTCAGCAGTGTGTTTCAGTCATACTGCCTGTTCTGCTTTCCACTCTGTCTCTGGTGAATCCTTTCACTCCCCCACTCCCCGACCCGGCACCTTTGGCCTGCATTCCAGTTCTTTTATGCATAAATAATAAATTAATTAAAAAATATTTTTCTATAGAGATTTAAATATCATTAGAGACATTCAGCAATTTTATTCACATTAAGAAAGCCCAGCTATTGGGCCTCCCTGGTGGCGCAGCGGTTGAGAGCTGGGTTGCGAAGCTGCCCGCAGCCTCTGCAGCACCAGTTCGATCCCCGGCCACCGGGCAAGGGTCCCACATGAAGCACAGACCTCTCCTGCCGCCCGCTGCTCAGCAGTGTACTTCAGTCCTTCTGCCTCAGCAGTGTACTTCGGTCCTTCTGCCTGTTCTGCTCCCTGCTCTGGCTCTGGTGAATTCTCTCACCCTCCCGTGCTTCTGACTGTACCCAGTGCTTGTATAAATAAATAAATAAATATTAAAAAAAAAAAAAAGCCCAGCTATTGACAAGCTAATGAATTGTCTTGCCTAAGAATTTAGACTTTATAGACAGATCCAGAAAGGTATTCCCTCCTGAACAACTTATTAGTCATGCTACTTTGGAGGTGTTACCACAGTTTAAGAGCTTCCAATGAAAAAATGAAAATAGTTGTGGTTAAAGGAGCATTTTTAATGATTCAACATATATAAGGCATTTCTCACTGACTTACACCAGACAACAACAAATGTCATTGTCCCACTTTTGATTATTTATTATTTCAAAAAAGTTAATTTTTGGGGCCTCCCCTGGTGGCGCAGCGGTTGAGCGCTGGGTTGCGAAGCTGCCCGCAGCCTCTGCAGCGCCGGTTCGATCCCCGGCTGCTCCCTGGCCACTGGAGGAGGGTCCCACATGGCGCGCAAACCTCTCCTGCCGCCCGCTGCTCCCCTCAGCAGTGTACTTCGGTCCTTCTGCCTGCTCTGCTCCCCGCTCTGGCTCTGGTGAATTCTCTCACCCTCCCGCGCTTCTGACTGTACCCAGTGCTTGTATAAATAAATAAGTAAATAAATAAATAAATAAAAATGATAGTGATGAGCTCTATGGAGATAAAAAAAAAATTAAAAAAAAAAAGTTAATTTTTGAATTTCAGATAACAGATCATATGAAAAGATGCCAAATTTTCCAGGGGATTAGAAAATAACCTTTGGTTTCTCTTGTTCTGATACTTTTTTTCCCCTTGTGACAGCTGCTTCTGATCAAAATTGTTCAGTTCCTGGGTCTTTTTCCTCTAGGAGGGCAAAAGAAATGGGATTGCTGGGAGAGGGCAGATAATATCAACGCAGCAGGAGCCTAAGAGGAGCTCCAGCAACACAAGAAAGCTGACCCAGCCCGGGTCAGCATCCCTGGAGGACAGTAGGTGGCCTCCTTCACTGTATCTGTCCATCCAGGATAGGTAACCCCGTGACCTCACACACAAGGCATGAACACCCAGCAGTTTCTGGCCCCAAAGTTGCAACCTTCAGTGTCTTTTCTAATAAGCTAAACCAAGGGGTTAGGTCACAGGTGTAAGGACAGCATTTGATTGGTACAGAGATCTGGGGTCTCTCCCAAATATCACTCTCTACCCTATATTTTCAAAGGTGCCTTCCCAACATAAATCCAGTATCTCGCTGATGTTCCAAAGGGACAAATGGCACGATCAGAAGCTTGCTAGAACATAAAACATGTTAATGAAAACTATAAAATTTAAACAGAAATTCATTTGTATTGTGATAGCGTTAACACTACAATCTTTCATTAAGATGGGAGCTAAAAACAAAGTAAACTACAAACACCTTTGTATGAAAAGACCACATGTATGAAAAAATCTTATTCCTTGACACAGCTATGCAATTTCCTCACTCCTCTGAACAATAACAATGCTAGCACTATTTTATCACCAAAGTACAGATGAGAAAACTGGGGTTGTCAATTCATCACCCAACTCTGTCAGCAGACTTCTCTGTAGGCAACAGATCAGTCTCTCGTATTCAGGCCTCTTGATGATGTGATCTGAACCACCAAACCTCACTCTGCCCTCAGATGGCTCCCTGCCACCAGTTGAGACTGGGTATGACTGGTTATCTGTAGTTGCCTAGAACTGCCATCCCTGAGATTGTTGGCAACATTGAGGGTCAGATTGCAATTCCAGTGATGTTTGAGTGGAGATTCCCTCCATTGTGCCACTGAGGCTGCCCCACCAACCTGCCCGGAGGGGACACTGTTGATGCTCCATTTCAGGTGTTAACAGTGATTCTCAACTTGGGCTGCAAGTTGGCATCACTTGGAGAACCTTTTAATATTCCACTTGCCCAAACACTCCATTCACTCTGGGGCAATTGCATTAGAATCTTGGGGGTGGTTACTAGCATCAGTATTTTTTTTTAAGATTTATTTTTATTTATTTATGCATACAAGAATCAGTATTTTTAAAACCCCCAGGTAAGCTACAGTTGAAAATAACCATTAACTGTCTTTGGAACAGGGAGGATAGATGGCTAGGGAATAATCTCCAAACTGAATTGTTAGAATTCATTTGTTAGAATTCAAACCCAACACAGTGCTATGATCTGGTCTCCCTTCTTTTCAATTTGCTGATTAAAGGTATAAAACTTCTAAATGGGGTAGGATCCATTTTTAAGTTACAGAGACTGAAATTTAAGCATTCTGTAATAGACATAGGGAACATATTATTCTTTCAAAGTAGGACAACATAGTAGAAGATTCTGTGTGCTAGACAGTGATTACCAGAAAGAACAGTTCTAGACTAACCATTTAAAACAAATATTTATTGAGCATCTATGTACTTTATGCCAGATGTGCTTGACACTAGTGGAGACAGACAGACAAAGAAAAAGGCAAGCAATTACAGTTCAGCATATCTGTGATAGGGAGGAATACTATGGGAAACATAGATGTGACTCCTGGCAAAGACAAAATCTTTTCAAAAAAGGAGATTTAAGAAATATACTTAATACATTTGAAGAAATAGAAGAAAATGCAACAAGGATTAGAATGTATAATATACATTAGACACTTATGAAAAAGATATCCCATTTTTCAAATAAATTATTCCTCTTTTCTTGTCATTTCTGTCTTCTTCAGAGCAATAAATAGTTATGACTACTCTCGTAGATAAGTTGCTCGATCGTGTTGGACAGTAATTATATCTTTATGTTTCAAGTCATTATCACGTACAATATTCCCTTCCATTTTAGTGCATAGTCTCTGCACTATTTTACCGTAAAACTGTATTTAAAGATCCTTGGGCCTCTAGCTCTCATTCACATGAATTTGAAAGTCTTTTTTTTTTTTTTAAGATTTATTTATTTATACAAGCACTGGGTACAGTCAGAAGCACGGGAGGGTGAGAGAATTCACCAGAGTCAGAGTGGAGAGCAGAGCAGGCAGATGAACAAAATACACTGCTGAGGGGGGCAGCAGGTGGCAGGAGAGGTCTGTGCTCCATGTGGGACCCTCGCCTGTGGCCAGGGATTGAACCAGCGCTGCAGAGGCTGCAAGCAGCTTCGCAGCCTAGCGCTCAACTGCTGAGCCACCAGGGGAGGCCCTATTTGCTCTACTTTCTTTGAGATCTTCTATTTTGTGTACAGTGCCTACTGGAACAAACTTCTATTTATTCATATTATTAGATTTGCAATAATATAAATGCAAGCCAATTTAATGAAAAAAAGCACTCAGGAGTGAGGTCATTAGATATAACTAAATGCATCTTAAATATAAATGTCATGTACTTCCTGATTGGTGTCAGCTAAATACCTAATCTATCCTGAATTTTGGTCTCAGGGAAAAAGGTCAGAGACAGTTACAAAAGGGGTACTTCATATTATCAGGTCAATATTTAAAACAATAAGATCCTTTGGGAAACTCCCTTTAGTCTTTGCTTTTATCAGAGAATTCTGTTGGTTCTACTGTGAGTAATTCATTTCTGAATTACTTTTGAATTATATTATGAATTCTTTTATGAATTAGTTATGGCTGTTTTTATCACTGGATCCTTTTAGAGTTTTTCAAGGCCAAATGCAACTGACAAATGGGGAAATCAGAGGGTAGATGTATGGCTCCAGGAGGTGTTTGTAGACCCAGAGCAGAAATGGAATGACATACAGGGAAGGCACACATGCCCCAGTCTGGGTTTTGTCAGCGTAGTCCCACGGTGGGGCTACTTCTGAGAAGTAGTTGGACAGCGTCACAGTCATAGTCCATCCCAACCCCTGCAAGCCCTGCTCACCCTCGTCACTGACAAGTAAGGAGATTGACTTTATTTAGTCTGTCCCATTAGGGAGACTGCCCCAAATCCAAAGATCAAAGTGACTAGTTAGGGTAGGGTGGGTTTACCTTAATTTTATAGGAAGGTATAGACAGGTTACAGGTGTGGGCAAGTTACAGTTGGTTTTGTTTCTCAATAAGAAGTCTCAGTTAGTTAGCTGAACAGGAAATCTTAATCTCAGTGTCTAGCTCATTTCAAGGGGACAAACAGTTCTAATCTTAGCTAATCACTTATGAGACAAAGGACATTGGCCAGAGGCAAATGTGAAAAGATCTGTGTCTGGCTTGTCACTCCTAACAAGGTTTTGTAGACATGTACATGTGCTTTTCCTGTTTTTATTTTTTAAATAGTGAGTCTTTAAAAACATAAAAAGGCAGAGAAAATAGTATAATGAATTCTCATGTAACAATCCTCCAATTTGAATAAGTATCAAATTTTGGCCACTTTTCAAATTTATATTTCTCCTTCCCTCTTTCCCTTTTCCCTCCTTCACTCTCTTTTCTCCTCCCTTCTTCCTTGCCCTTTCTTTCATAGTATTTTAAAATAAATTGTCACTCCTACATCCTTTGATATACATCTATAAATAATATTTAACCAATTTTTCAGGTTCAAGAAGGCTTCCTGGAGGAAGTGACATCTGCTCTCAAAAAGACAGGTAGCAAGTGGTTTGTAAAAATGTTGGCAGCAGTGCTGGAACAAGGAGTGGGGTATGTTTTAGAGAGAGAGAATGGCAAGTGCAGAGACAAGCGGTTCCATTGTACAGTTTGAGGAGAAGGGATTCATGAGAGATGAGTGTGAAAATGTAAACAGTGGCCATTTAATGAAAGGTTTGGTGAGACTCTGGTTCCAGAAGGCCTACATTAGCAAGAGGAATGAGAAAGGAGAAAACAGCATATTATAAAGCTATCTATAGCCCATCCACACTATCTGATCAAAGGGATTATCAACAATAGGCAACTGAAAAGGAAACTGGGGAGGTCAAATTCATACAGAAGGAAACTTTGGTGCCACCTTCTCCCAGTCTCCATTTCAAAGCTTTTTCCTTGAGAAGAAAAGTGGCTGGGGTGGTGAGAAGGTGAAGACCAGGACCCCTCTCAGACCAAAATTTCACTGCTCTGTTTCATTTCTTTCCTGAGGGCCTTAAAGTATCATCAAAACAAGCAAAATGTATATTTCTGGGGACTCAGTTTTCTCCCAAGGCATCTTCCATTCCTACTTGGAGAGGTAGATAGGTAATCTGGATCACCCACATCTGGGGTGTTAGATCAGAAGTAGGGCGGAGAGTGGCTTGTCTTTCAACAAATTCCTGAAATCTATTCAGAAAAGTGAAAAAATCCAGGTTCTTGAATGAAAGAATGAAGACATAACACTATACACTACTGAGTCTACAGGGCAGGAGAGATTTGAGCTGGCAATGGATATCTGGGTGCTATCTGCAGAAATGGCACTTGAGGTGAGAAGAGAGATTAGCCAGTACTCAGAAGGATGCCAATATTTAAGTGGTGGGCAGAGAAGTCATATTACACTTGGAATCATTTCCTTAGGCTTCATAATTGTCCCTGCTTTATTATTTTTCTTAACCACAATGGTGCTCCTATAGTGAGATCTACAAAGCGCTCAATTATGGCAAGGTTCTGTAGCCTTGTCATTGGGGAAAGTGAAGACAGAGAACGCAGGAGATGAAGCCCCATTCCACAGCAGGTGGATACATACCTCAGGAAGGGGAGCCTGAAGTGACGAGAATGAGAAAGAATCAAGCTGAGTCTGGGAATACAGATGTGGAGGAAGGGAGAGGAAGAAGGAGAGCAGTCAGTCTTGCCAAAGGGGAAAATAGTCAACAGAATAAGCCTGGTGACCCAACACAGAACATACAAGAATTTGTTTTCCTTATTAAAAATCATTTAAAGATTATAATGACCATTTATTTAGTGCCATATGTTTGGCACTTTTATTTATGATTTTGAGACAAGAAGGGCCCTGGCACAGGAACAGGACAGGAATCAAGGACAAAGATTTTGCTGTTCTCATGGGCTGATGTAAACAAGAGCTTAAAAACTAGGCCCAGGCACCTGCTACCTGTGTTAGCTTGTTTTTGGGGGGTGTGTGTGTGTTTTACACCATTTCTGACCTATCTTTCCATAGCTTATCAAGTTGGCTGCTATGAGGGGGAGAGGAAGGTGTTGCAGACCCAGAAGAAAGAGTCAGAGACCTTGAGACCAGACCGGTTTAACTTGTGGACACACAGTGTCCATGAGATATTCGGAGATGGTGAGGAGCCTGCAGGTGATGGGTGCCCACAATTACCAACAACAAATGGGTTTCAGCCAAATCCACCCACTTGCTTTCTCAGCCAATAAAGTTTGATTCCTTTGTTTTCAAACTCCATTCCTAAAACCTGTCAGAGACCCCCGCCCCCGCCCCCAGTCTCTCTCTAATGCCCAGAGATCAATTCTCTCCTTGCTTTTGCTAAACAATACATGCTGATTCCTTGCCTACCCTCAGGTGTCCAGGAAGTCCTCCTTTCAATACTGACCAGAGGGTCTAAAAGGCCCTTTCCTTGGCTTGGGGCTGGAACGCTTGGTCCATCCCTCCGACTCCTGGCAGGTGGACAGCGCTGGTACTCTGCTGGTTGGCTACGTTGGGGTTGGGCTGAGGGCAATTTCACATCTTAAGGCCACCCCATTGAAGAAGTGTTCTCGATTCTCATTCTACAAACTAGTAAATTGAGGCCTATTCTGATTCAGCCACTTCCTAACTGTGGGGTCTGGGGCAGTTCCCTTCATCTCGAACCCCCTCAGACGTCTGGCAGGTGAGAGACCCCAGCCTTGGCAGCACAGGCTTACTGGACTCTAATGTACCCGCATTTCCTCCGCCTCCTTCTGTTATAGAGCAGCCCCGATATTGAACGGGTTCCAAGTCTCAAAGTCTCTATTTTACAGGGAAGGAAAGTAATGCAGAGACAAAGCCAGGTGTAGAATAGAGTCTCCTTGGTTAAGGATTTCTCATTTTGAAGTCCAAGCTGCTGGCCGAGCATCTCAGACACTCCCTTCCCTCCAGTTCTACCAAAGAAAAACATGCCAGGAGAAGGAAAGGCTAGTCGAGGCCGCGCTGTGAAGCACAAAGGCAGAGGCCACCAGGCGCCCTGGGCGCCGCCTCCCGCAGCGCCTGCCTTCCCAGCTGGCGCCGCCGGGCGAGTCAGCGCAGGAAGGATCCCGGTTTCCGGTTTCCAGGCGCAGCGGAAACGGCCGCCTCTGCCCCGGGGATCCTGTCTCTGACAGCCCGGGAGGCCCCCGCAGGCGTCTCGGACGCAGCCAGAACCGCCCCGCTGGTCTCCAGGGACCCAAGCTCGCTAGCTCGTGCGCGTGCAAGGGGGAGAAGAAACATTGACCAATGAGATACGGGGGTGCTGTGACGTCACGCAACTGGGCGGGTGTTGGTGGGGTTCTCCGGTTGCTGAGCGCTGGGAAGCAAGGAGTAAGAGGGAGTCGGAGAGAGGGAGACTCCTGAGACGCCTCTCCAGGGTATCCCACAAGCACATCCTCTCCTGTTCGCCCAGGATCCCCCTCGCCAGCTCCCCAGCCTGCTACTCTTCTGGGAGCCGGTTTCAGTGGCTGTGTTCTGGGGAGGCTGGCACTGGCTGCGGGGCGGTGGAACAGGCAAGGGTATTGTCAGAGTCTCGCCGAGCTATCCAGCCTTGGACTTTCTATGCCTGGAAACTGAGTGGGGTTCGTGAAACAGGGGCAGCGAAGGCCGCAAACGAGGGCACAGGGCAGGAGGCGGGATGGATGGAACGGCCTCCCACCTGCCCCGGCTCTGCGACCAGAGCGCCACCAAAAGCTCCCGAAACCAAGAGCTGTAGCCGAACAGGGCCAGTGCCCGGTGCGAGGCCAGGTCACTGTCTGTGGGTTCTCACCCCCACGCACAACTGCAACAGACCCGAGCCTCCAGGAACAGCCACCGTGGGGTTACGTGACACGGGAAACACAGAGCTTGCTGACGCTACTCACCCAGTGGCATCAGCGCTGGGCGCCACCGGGCACCGGGCGTGCCGGCCAGCGCTGGGAGCAGTGATGGCCACTACCGGCCCCGCAGAGGCGGCGTCGGAGACCCCCAGAGTCAACAGCTGTTGGTGAGGTGCTGGGTCACACCAACCACAAACGGCTCTTTGAGACGCCAGGCCCAGGGCCTCTGGTGCTCCTCTCAGGCTATGTCAGAGACGGCCCGAGGCCCAGTCTGTGAGAGTCCTTCGGCTTCGCTTCCCTCCCTGGAGGCGGCTGCTGGAAGCTGCTTTGCTTCCTTCTTCAGAGGCTGGAATTGCCTGCTCTTCTCCGGGGAGCGCGTCGCTCCTTCACCGGCTCGCTCGAGGGCTCCCTCAGCGCCCGCCAACCCTGGCTTTTAGCCTCTTTCCCCCACAAATCTGATTGGGCCATTTAGCACCAATCAGCTCACAGCTCATGCCTGATTGGTCCATTACAAACGGCAGTTATTGCGCTCTGCGGAGCAACCGCCAGAACGGCCTTGTGGCGGGGCGGGTCGAGGGGAGCCCCCGCCCTGCTGCAGCCCGCCGCTGAGGCAGCCGGGTTCGGGGAACATTTTCAACTGCAGTTATCTTGTCTTTCCATTAGATTTGCCAAGATGAGTCATCTTGTAGTTGGACATGTGTTCCCTTTCCCTCCACCCTCACCCCGTGGGAACCACTCTTCTACTGTCTCTATGAGTTTGAACTTAAAAAAAAAAAGATTCCGCATGGAAGTGCTCCCGTGCGTTATTTGTGTTTCTTCCTCTAACTCAGCGCACCTAGAGGCAGCCTTTCCTGACGGCACCTCACCGGAGTCAGAAAGCCGCTCCTCTCCCGTGCTATGGACACAAGCCGGGAGGCCGCGCTCCAGGCCTCCACCCCGCCCCGCCTCTCGGTGTGCTCCGCCCTCTGCCTCGGCGCCAAGGACACCCCCAGCGAAAACTTGGTTTGTATTTGAGGAGGTGGCTCAGCCCTATCCTGAGCTGTGCTCCCAGGAAGGAGTAAGCGGCATCTGGAGGCTAATCAAAGAAAAAGCAGACACAAGATCTCACAAGGTTGTGCTTCAATAAGGTTGCACTTGAGGGGAATCTCTCACAGCCTGTGCCCATCAGAGGCTTCTGGTGCGAGCAACCATTCAGAAGGGCCCCCCACAGCAATATCTTCTAGGACAGGAAAAAGGATTCTCTTACATACATCCAAATCTGTGATTTCTGCCATAAACTGATTTCCATGGGAACACTCTGTCTTTAACTTTTGAGACTCAAAATCTTTGTCTCTCATTGTCTCAAAGATATCGTCAAAAATCCAGAAAGGGTGTGTGTGTGTGTGTGTGTGTGTGTGTGTGTGTGTGTGTGTGTTGGAGTATCATCTTTCTCTGAGGTTGTGAGCCCAGAATGCTATGGCTGATAGCTGAATAGGAGTAAGGTCACACAGGACCAGGAATGACTGGAAATGAAGACATTAATTTATCAAAGATAATCCTGCCACATGAGCATTCACTTAGAGGTATGTGGGTTCTTATGAGCTGGTCACTCATGGGCAACTGTGACCTATTTGCTATGAGCAAATCACAGTAGAGCATTCCTTGACTACCTACACATAATATCCCATATCACGAAGCAGAGCGGCAACAGATATAGTGTCAAAGTACGAATCTCTTCCCAAAGAAAGTTGTGTTCCCAAAGAAAGTTGTGTTCAAATACGTTTGAGAAGCACTCAGATATTTTAATTTGCTGATATGCACTATGAAGTGAAAGTCTAGTATATTCTAAATTTCTCTTTCTTGCAGATCCATTTACCAACACATCAAAGCCCACAAGGGTTCTGTCTACCAAAACACGACTCTACTTAAGTATTGATGTGAGAGTTGGTGGAGAGCTGTGCCTGGGAGGAGATATAAATGGGTACAGATGGTAGTCTTTGGGCGCTGGGGTGGAAAGTAAACTTTTTCATGCAAGTTCACTATACTAGTCCTCACTCATGTTTACTATGTACATATATTAAAAGATACAATCAGTTGATGGAGGCTTAGATGAACCCGAAGTTGGATATCCAACTAATAGCAAATAAATTGAAACCTCCTTAGGAATGAGAGCTGCTGCCTTGTGAGTCACTACAAGAAATAGCCCTCAGAAACTCATCATTGAGCCTGATTAAATGACATTGAAGACACCATGAAAAAGGAGAGCAAGCGCGGACCTAAGCAGGTGTGACAAGGTGTGACAAGGTGCCAGCCGCGGAACAGTGCGCGTGCGCGGGCAGTTCTCGGGGTTAAGGGTTGAGAGCCGAGCCCCGAGGCCAGCTGGGCTTGGAGCGCAGCAGGGTCAGGATGAACGAGGACGTGTTGACCACCCTAAAGATTCTCATCATCGGCGAGAGCGGTGTAGGCAAGTCCAGCCTGCTCTTGAGGTTCACGGATGATTCTTTTGATTCAGAACTTGCAGCAACAATAGGTATTGACTTTAAGGTGAAAACAATTTCAGTGGATGGAAATAAGGCTAAGCTTGCAATATAGAAAACTGCTGGTCAAGAGCGGCTCAGTACATTAACTCCCAGCTATTATAGAGGTGCACAAGGTGTTAGTTTATGATGTGACAAGGGACATCTTTGTTAAACTGGATAATTGGCTAAGTGAATTGGAAACATATTGCACGAGAAATGACGTAGTAAACATGCTAGTCGGAAATAAAATTGGTAAGGAAAATCATGAAGTTGACAGAAATGAAGGCCTGAAATTTGCACGAAAGCTTTCCATGTTCTTTATAGAGGCAAGTGCAAAAATCTGTGATGGTGTACAGTGTGCCTTTGAAGAACTTGTTGAAAAGATCATTCAGACACCAGGACTGTGGGAAAATGAGAACCAGAATAAAGGAGTCAAACTGTCACACAGAGGAGAAGGCCACGGAGGAGGAGCCTGTGGTGATTATTGTTCAGTGTTATAAACTCTGGGAAACTCCATCTCTTGCATAGTAATCAGATAGTGACATCTTTCTGTATATAAACTCTTTAACTTCTATCTTAGGGACCTTGCAGTTTGCACATCATTTGTTTTATATCATGGCAGTAAATATTTGCAAGAAAGCCCCCTCATCGGCTTTCCCAGTTCCAATGTTATGGTGTGCATGCACACTTTGCAGTCTACTGTTTTTCGTGTAACATAAAATAGGTGTACCTTTACCAGTACATTTGAATTTATGATTTACATTTATCATGTGATTAAAAAAATCCACCTATCCAGTCTCTGTTGATACAAAGCCTACTTTCGGTCTCCTTTTTACTTAACTACTCCTATCAATTACTGAATTAATTGCTATGTAGAACTCCTGGAACTACTGGGAGAGATAGAGGTATGTAGCATCAAACCAGGCAAATTTCCTTTCAGGAATAACAGAGCATGATTTTTACAGCTTTTCTAGGATGTTTGCTGACAGATTCTCTTTCAGTACTAAGCAAAATTCTCTAATAGTCCAGTCCAACTTATAATTAAATCTCTACTTGTTCTGATGATAATTCTAAAGTAGCATTGATATGTTAAAGAAGTTTGGTCTTTTTTTAAATTTACTTCAATGAGTAGCTCAGTTGCTTAATGAGAGTTTTATTTCTGTGCTATATGTGTTGACACCTGACACTTTGTGCAGCATTTTTAGTTTTGTGGTGTTTGACAGAATAGCAATAAGATTTTCCCCCATTTTGGTTTCAGGACTCATGTAGTACTTAACCACTTTTTAAAAGCAACGCCTTTTTTCATAAATGTTGGTGGGTTTGTCCAGGTTTATCAACTATAGCTTGTGTAATGTTTATGAGTATCTCTATATTGTGACTTCCATAATGGCTAGTTGATATTTTAAACCTATTTCTGTGTTTTGAAGTTTGGGCAAAAAACAAACAAACAAACAAACAAACAAACAAACACAAACCCACTAAACGACAGCTTTAGAAAAGTGTATTGCTTCCAGATTTTAATGTTTGGGGGGAAATACTGTTGCAATGAAAATCTCAGTAATGTACTGTAACAAGTATCAAAAAAAAAGCCAACTTCTACAGATCTAATCTTTTCCACAGTATTCAGTTTTCTAACCTCTTGCTATTGTACATTGTTTTTTCACTGATGTTATTTAATTTACATTGATCTCTGCTATCTTAAACCGCCAAATAAGTAATTTGTCCTTTCAGACTGGTCACTATACTATTGTTTAGTAAGATATTGATATTAATTTCTGAGCAGTTTGTTCTCTGTATTATAATTACAAATGATAATTATTTTTATGGGTCACCTTTACAAGACAAGTGATAATAGATTAACTTCGAGCTGGGTTCTTTCTGAAATGTTCATCCTCCATAAGAAAACCTTACACTCTACTTGGTTCACCATGGCCGTCTCCGTTACATGTGATTCAAAGTTTTCTACACTCTGTATGTTTTTACTAAATATAAACCATTTACTACTTTAATGCTGGAGAAGGTAGCTAACACATGTACTTACGGCTTGTGTTACACTGAAACTTTAGACTTATAAATTTATATAGTGTGTATTGAGAAGACATTTCTATTGCTTTTTGCTCCTTGAGCTATATTATAATCTTTCTCTTCATTGGAGTGTTGTCTAAATTTGGGTTAGAATTTGAACACATATGAGCCACTTAACTTTTCAAAAATAATTTTGTTTGATTTATATTGTAACATTTTATAATTTTTGAATAAATATAGCCTGCTTTCCGTTAAAAAAAAAAAAAAGGAAAGTGAGAAAAAGAAAACTGCTCTGGTGTGGAACTGGATCTACCAAAATTAAAATAAAAATTCTTTTGTGTAGCCAGAGTGTGTTGAGACTCACTGGGATTGGAGAGGTATCTTTAAGAGCTCTTCCTTGAACAGCCATTTTTCTTCTTGTGAAAGGCACAGAGCAGGGGAAATTAAAATGAACAAGATGCAGTTTCTATCCTCAAATAATTTCTGGAGCCAGAAGTTGCTGTCTTTTATCGATATGCCCATATAAAAGAGCCATCCTTCTGTTTTGTGCACAGTGAGGCTGGGGCTTGGGTTGGACCCGGGTTTGCCCAGAAAGAGCTAAACTGAGTTTATCAAATCCATCCTGGAAGAGAAAGAGCTTTGGTCACCTGGAGCTCTGAGGTCAGCCTGGCCCTTCCAGGCATTCCTGGAAGACTCCATATTCCAGATCACACTCTCAGGATGGCAAAAGAAACAATTGTTAGGGCCTCCCTGGTGGCACAGCGGTTGAGCGCTGGGTTGTGAAGCTGCCCACAGCCTCTGCAGCGCCGGTTCGATCCCTGGCCACCGGGCAAGGGTCCCACATGGCGCGTAGACCTCTCCTGCCGCCCGCTGCTCCCCTCAGCGGTGTGCTTCGTCAGTCTGCCTGTTCTGCTCCCCGCTCTGGCTCTGGTGAATTCTCTCACCCTCCCGTGCTTCTGACTGTACCCAGTGCTTGTATGAATAAATGAATAAATCTTTAAAAAAAAGATGCTCCACACTTATATATATAAAAAAAACTGTTAAAATAACTGCCTACTGAATGGGAGAAGATACTTGCAAACCATTTATCAGAGATGGGGTTGATATCTAAAATATACAAATAACTTGTAGAACTCAACAACAACAAAAAAGTGACTTTAAAATGGGAAGAGGATTTGAATAAACATTTTACCGAAGAAGACATACAGATGGCCAACAGACACAGGTAAGGATGTTCTATGTCACTCATCATTAGGGAAAAATGCAAGTCAAAAGCACAATGAGATTCCACCTTATTGGAATAATAGCAAAAAGTCAGAAAATGGTAAGTGGTGTGGAGGACCACACTGTTGGTGTGGGAAAGTAAATTGGTGCAGCCGCTTTGGAAAACAGTATGGTGGTTTCTCCAAAAATAGAACTACTATATGATCTAGTAGTCCCATTTGTTGGCATTTACCTGAAGAACATAAAAACACAAATTTGAAAATACATATGCACCCCTATGTTCTTAGCAGCACTATTTATAAGAATCAAAATATGGAAAACCCCCAAGTGCCCACTGATAAGTACATAAAGATGTGGTATATATAAGCAAAGGGATGTTATTTTAGCTATAAAAAAATGAAATCTTGCCATTTGGAACAGCATGGATGGCACTTGAGGGGATTATGCAATGTGAAATAAGTCAGAAAGTGAAAGACGCTTCCAATGACAAATGAGTCACTCATTTGTGGAATAGAAATAAAAAAGGCAAAACAACAAACAATACAAAAACAAATGCTTGGGCTGACAACTGGATGGTGGTTACCAGAGGGGAAGAAGGGACAAGGAGTGGGCAGAGGGGGCCGATTGGCTGGTGGTGGATGTGGAGTGATATATACAGCTGCTAAGGTGAAAAATTGTACACCTGAAACCTATATACTTTTGTAAACTGTTACCTCAATAAAAGAAATCACACTTGATGAATGAAAGAATAAGTGAACAGTCTGTCCTGGAATAGAAGGGACTTGCTCCTCAGTTTAGAGGTTTCCACTCCAGAAGCATGCCCTCTGCTGCTGCCCTGCTGAGGCTGTGGACCTGACAATGGGCTGATATTCCAAGGTCCATTTGTAACAATGACTTCTCTCCTGGGAAATGATTATATTTGGCATCAGGAAAAACACAACTGAAACCTCTCTCAGTAGAGGGGTAAATTCACAGAGTCGTTGCTGATTGTCTTGAATTGAGTGTTTTCATTTCTATTTGGAAATGTGCAGTATATGGGGTGGGGGACAGAGAGTAACTTGGATGGTACTAGCTGGGGCTGACTTTTCCACAAATGCTGCTCATCTTGGTCTCTTTTTTTTTCCTATTAAATAAAAATCTTGTGTTGATGCAAACTTATGGATATTTATACCAAAATAAATATAAATGCCACTTATGCGTCATCATTTATTAAGCTGATTTCATCATGTTTTTTCATTTCCGATCACTTGTTTTTGAGATTTACAATCTATCCCTTTGAGATTTCAGGAGTGTTGAGAGGCAAGATATGCAGTGTACATGTACATATAAGTGTCTGTTCCACCCCCATGCTCCATTCAAGAAAATTGCCATTTGTGATGCAAGCAGATTGCCAACGTGGACACGCAAGGTGAAGATAGCTATTCCATTTTGGTGGTTTGACTTAGTGAACTGTTCCGACCTCCCCAAAATGCAACCTCACTCACATCCTAAGTAATAGAGTTTGCCAATTAAACCCACAAGTTCTTGGAGCTGGTACAAGTTGCCCTAAAAAAATTCTTGGGGAGTAAGATTTTTCTACAAAGCTCAACCATGTGCTCTGGGTAAATTAATGGTCAAAACACCAAATGATTGGATCACACCAGTCTCGCAGCAGTAAACAAATAAGTGCTGAAGGCTTCCTCTATGCTGGAGCATTCATACAGGCGGCAAAGAGAATATTCATGCCCACATTCATTATCTTCAAGTCTGCCTCTCTGCCCGTGCTCAGGGCTTTAATGAGGCTGGAAGGAACCAGAGGTTGTATCTCTGAACTGTTCGTCCTTCCAGGACCCTCATACTTGGTACCCCTATCTCACTAGAGGCATTCCTGAGCACCAGGGGGTACAAGGATGTGGGGGAAAGCAGGACACCACAAATTTGGCCTCCATTTCTCAGTAGCCTGGATTAAGCAGAATTAAGTCCTAATCCTGTTTTTCTAGTTGTGATCTTGCAGATTTCACTTCATTGTCCCTGTGACTTGTCATCTGCTCAGTGAGAATAGGGGTTGGGCAACTTTAATCTCTAGTACTTTTTCTTTTTTTTTTTTTTTGTGGGCCCTCTCCGGAGGCAGGAACGAACAGGCGCTGCAGAGGCTGCGGGCAGCCTTGCAGCCCAGCGCTCAACCGCTGCGCCACCAGGGGAGGCCCTCTAGTACTTTCAACTGGAGTCTCTACCAGTTCATTTTATCCTCACACACCAACATCAAATATAGGACCAGGAGGCATTTGCATGGTTTAGAGAGTATCAGACACAATGTTACATAGAAACTTTTTAGTAAGAACAGGGGGCCAGGCATGGTTAAAGCTGTCCTCTGCATTTGAATAATTTAGGTGCCTCTTAACGCCAGGGAGACTACACTAGGGGTGGATCCTGAGAAATGAGTACTTAGGTGATTTTGTCTTTGTGCAAACTTCAGAGTATACTTACACAAACCTAGATGGTTTGGAAACTAAATAGTCTCTGGGGATCATTCTAATTAGAAGTAAATATAAAGCTGTCACATATCGATTCCTGAGTTTAGTAGTGTTGTAAAATGTGCACATTTATGACTTTCATAACAGCCTGAGACTATCTAGACTATCTTCTATGTAATTGTGCACATGGCATTCTTATGTTTCTGAGCCTTGATTAAATCGAAGCAATGATGATACTGTTATTTAGGAAATCTGGCGCTACCACAAAAGAAATCCCTAAACTGGTAACTCAAAAAGATTTAGATGTTTCTAAAACTCTAGTAAAGATGCTCAGGTTGATAAATCTGAATGTTACATGTTATGTTGTGAACATCAAGTAACACCACAAACATTTTTAAAAAAGGAATTTTATTGGTCTTTAAATGGCTCAAATTGCAAATAAACCAATCGGGTAGTGGCATCAGCCTAAGACATGTGATGCATCTTTGTCAGTTGGCTTCATAGCACCTCAGTACCCAGGAGAGGAAAGGTCTCAAAGCAAAGTCACAATGTTAGTGGTTAGGACCCCTGGTTAAATAAGACTGCGATGTGAACACGTGGAGATCGCTGGGCCCACGGGGCCTGTGTTACATTGGTAACTGTAATTCTGCATATGACATAGCCTATGAAAAATATGAAATGAAAGATGTACATCTCAAATCCTTTAAGAACAAATATTTAACATGACAAGCTGGATGAAATATCTAAACAGTTGAGTTCCTAAAAAGTCTATTTTTATTAGCGTTACATACACACCCATTACCTGGAATGCCTGAACACATCTTTGACTTGTTGAAATTAGAACTAAGCAAAAAGAAAAACTTTGTTGAATCAACTGTCCTAGTAGCCCCATTTGACAGAAGAAAGGAAAATCTGACAGTGGTATACTTCCCATTGAAATATGTGCCACTAGCATGTCAGAATTCGACCAGTGAGGACACCAACAATGGTAATAACAGGCCTCAGGTTTGGCCTATGTAAGCCAAAAACTTTTCTTCTCTATACTTAAGTTTGATTGCTTGATGTGAATTTTAGGAAAAATGGAGCTATAGTGTTCTTCATTCTGAACACAAATATTCCTACAAATATTTCTAATAACTCCATATAGCCAAACTGCAACCTTGAGTATAAATTTAGAAATCAATAGGTGGCAAGCATGAGTATTTTTTCACAAGTATGCTAATGCAACGGCATTAGCATCAATGACATGTTTCCTGAACTCTGCTCCAAAGAGACTAAAAACCAAAGAGACCCATACCACTTGCAGAAAGGAAGTTCCAGGGACCAGCATCTTAAAGAAAAAGAGGGTTCACTGCAACATAACTGGTGCTGAATTCTCAGTTTAAAATTGTCTTACAAGTTTATGCTGGCCCATCATTTTAAACTATCTTATGGTTAATTAAAAGCAATCAATCAAGGAGCTCTGGAACTTTACTTTCAAGAACCAGAGTATGGCACACATTTTAAATTTGGATAGACGCCTATCAGTTATTTCTCAAGAATCTTCTATACAAAAGTTGTATCCACACTAGGCATTCATTCTCTCACCAAGACACATGGGCCAGTGGGCCCATGGGCCAGTGAGGACATACCCAGAATGATGTAGCTGGGTATTTTTCCATTTCTAAATTAAGGCATATTCAAAAATTTCCATGTACAAGTTTATACCACGTTTTAAATGTTAATCACCAGGTAATTAATGCAGGTTTACAGATGAATTACTCTCACTTTCACTATATGCAACAATCATGCCAGTAACTTTTTCTTCTACATTTTGCATAACAATGGTTAAAAAAGTGGTACAGTTTAACTATCATGTTCACAATTGTCATTTTTTCAAGGCAGTAGAAGACCGAGACATTTTAAAATGATATAAAATTGAAGTTTTATAATAAACCAGAGGAAGTAGCCTTTCCTCCCATCCCCACCCCCACCATCTCACCTTTTTAACAGTTCAAGAGAGACTGCCTGTGAAATACAAGCGCACACGCTACATTCAGGACCGTGATAAATGTAGGCAATTATGAAGTAAGTTGAATGCTGCTTCTTGGTGAAGCCACATTAATTTCTTTTTAAGTGAATTTGACTTTCAGTGAAGTTCCAATTCATGCTTTTAGTGATACATAACATTTTCCAAAATGTTAAAGTAATTTCAGTCAATTGAGCCTTCAATGGCAATGCTTATAAATTATATTTATTAGTATGGTCAAGATAAGAAAGGAGTTTGGGCTTTGATTATAAAATGCAGCATCTTTCTCTGATTCTCTTGGCTAAACTTTTCCTCTTCTTTTTCCCATTCTTTTCTTTGCTGTCTTCCATCTTTCTGGCTCGAATTTCCCTCATTAAATCAAAAAATACCTAGAAAGAAGAAAATTGAGTAAATGAAGCAAGTAGATAAAATGATCTCCAAATTTGGGAATAATATAAGAGTAAATATTTAACAGCTCTTGTTTGAGGAGTACAGGGAGAGGAAAGCACGAAAGTAAACTAAGCAAATGGGAAAACTGGGAATTCTTTTGATGTACACTTTTTGGTAAAAAATGCTCACAAAGCAAACTTTCCATTCCAATTTTCAAGATAAAAATGAAAACAACATTATAGATGATAGCACCAAAGATACAATTCAGTGGATTACATCTGAGTGATTTATAATAAGTAATTTATGATTAATAATATCAATTCATATTTAAAAGTGATTATTTTGTTTAATAAAACAAATCTATTTTTTCTGCTTCATTTTAGAAATACAACTGGAGAAAATGGATTCTTCCTTTATTTTTTGACAATAAAAGAAAATAATTTTGTTAATTGTATATGAGTTTCATCATTCTTTTTTTTTAAAAAAAAGATTATTTATTTATTTGTTTGTTTGTTTGTTTGTTTGTTTATTTATTTATAGAAGCACTGGGTACAGTAAGAAGTGCGGGAGGGTGACAGAGAATTCACCAGAGCCAGAGCGGAGAACAGAACAGGCAGACCGACGAAGTACACTGCTGAGGGGAGCAGCGGGCGGCAGGAGAGGTCTGCGAGCCATGTGGGACCCTCGCCCGGCAGCTGGGGATCGAACCGGTGCTGCATAGGCTGCGGGCAGCTTTGCAACCCAGCTCTCAACCGCTGTGCCACCAGGGAGGCCCCAGTTTTATCAATTCTTATCTGATGTCTAGAGATTAGCAAATAATGAGATTTAAAAATGTAATAATTTTAAATTTTACTTTAACAATTCAAAAGTTAAATGTCAATAATATATGTTTGAGTGCACACAGAGAAGGGGCTGAGAAAATGTTGAGTTACACTGTACACAAACAGTTGTGAATATATGATAAAGGGATACTTTTGCATTCTGGACGTTTTTATCAAAAATTTCAGTATTACCTTTAGAATGAAAACACAAAAATACAAAAGAACAAATGCTGACAGTTAATGAATATGTTATAAAATGACTGATGTGTCTTTTTCAAACATGCCTATAGCTTTTTAATGGAAACGCTACTTGAAAAGAAGGTGGTGAATAGAGAGAAAACTACCTGTATGTGTGTTGAATAAGAGTTACATGTATTTGCTTGCATTTGCTATAGAAACAATGAAATGATAAAATCCAATACTAACACACAATTTTATTTTCTGGAGGAAGGGAACAACAGAGAGAATAGTGGGACATCTTTGAATATAGCTAGTTACATAATTTCAACTTTGGAAATGCAAATATTTTACATACTCAAAAATGAAATTAAAAACAAAGCAACTGGTAAAAACAGAAAATCAAGCAAATGAGACAATATGTCAAATTGGTGACATAATTATTCAGAGGAAAGAATTCGTTTCAAGAGACTTACAAATATAACATATGGAATATTCATTACAGAACAGATGCTAAGAATAAAAATAAAACTTCAATAAATAAAAAACAAATCTTCAACTTCCACTTTGTAGTTCAGTTGTTAGTAACCACGGTGTCTACTAATGGTTGCTTTTTTTTTTTTTTTTTAGAAGGATCACACACACACACACACACACACACACACTACGGGACAATGTAAGTAATTATGTTAATATAGTTTAGGAATCAAGACTTTCAGCTTAAAAGATACCAACACAATCAAAGAGGTAAAAATCCTAAGTACTGAAATTGAATTGGAAGTAACATTATGATTGCATGAGTTTTTTCTTTAAAAGTATGTATTTCTTGGCACTATTTACTTAAAGGTCAGGAAACAATGACAACCATGTAACAATGGGTGAATTAGTTCCAAGGCTGTGACTACCAAATACATTTCCTACCAGTAAGACCAGGGGCAGGGTTCCCTTTGGACATGGCTGGTTCCTGATCTAGAGCAAGAAATACAAAGCCAAAAAAAGAGGGTGCTATCAAAGACTAATTGGGTTAAGTCATATGGACACAGGATAATATGGTTAAAGAAGGGAAAACCTGTGCTTAAGAAAACCTATAAAGAATGCAATAGATACTTGTTGATTTTGATTTTCACTTTATTATAATTAGTCTTTTTCCTGGGCCCTTATTTAAGTTTTCTAAATTCCTGCTATGAGTGACACTATCTGGTATTTTTCTTTTTCTTTCTGGCTTATTTCACTGAGCATGATCCCTTCCAGCTCCATCCATGCTCCTGAAAATTGCATGAGTTCATCTTTTTGATTGCTGAGTAATATTCCATTGTGTACATGTAACAAATATAACACTATGGGGGAGGGGGAGGGAAGAAGGGATTAGGGTCAAAATAAGGGGGGGGTGGGAATTGTATGGGGAATATAACCAAGATGAAAATGCATACATTGTGCACAAATGAAAAATAATAAAAAATATTCCAAAGTCCAGGGGGCAAAAAAAAGAATGCAATGTACATAAACCTCATGAGTTCTTGCCTTCTCTTGTTATTCAACTTTTGTGTAAACTGGGGACTCCAGGACACCCTTCTCTACTTCAAGTCCACAGTTGTTCAGGGGGGCAGAATCTTCCAAACCACATGTACTTAGTACAGTTCTTTAAGTACTGCTTTCTGATATAGATACATCACTCTCGAATGGATACTGGATGGCTTAATTCTAATTGTAGATGAATATTTGCAATGCACGTCAAATGAATCTCTATGAGAGACTTTCAAGTCAATCTTAACTGGCAAATTCAGTGGGAAATTATCAGAGTCTGCATCAGTTAACTGAATGAAATAAAGCAAAAGGAAGGCCAGTTTCAACCGTCAAGTAGAAGGAACAGTAACTAGGAAAAATAAAGAACTGGTTCTGATGAACTCAGACAAATAATCCCCAGAGCACAGGACTTACTTTTTCCTACTTATTTTAATACACTTTCAAAATCACTTCTTCCCAAACTTCAAGTTCTCCTCCTGTCTTCCTCTTTCCTTTCTCCCATTTTAGGGCAACCCAGTCCATACAACATTGGCCTCTTCAATTAAAGATTATAGGCTATAGGAAATCCTCCTTCTTATATAAATCAAAATAAAATATAACTAGACACACAAAGACTCAGAATGCTTACTTTAGAATAAAGCTGAAAAAAAAAATGAAGTTATTAGAAGCCACCGGCATCTCAAAAGCAATACAGTCCATCAATTTAAATCTAAAACTTTACCTTGACCATTTTCTTTCATTTTAAGTACTAATTCACATCATATACAATATTAAATGTTCAAATGGATTAAGGATCTACCTTTAAAAAAAAAGTCAACACCAAAAAAAGTGAAAAAAGTATAGGTAATTTTTAAAATAAAGCTTAGAATGGTAAAGAACTTTCCTAAGGAAGCCACAAAATCAAGGGCCACCAAGGAAAACACTGACAAATTTGACAACATAATCTTTAGTGTTTTTCCATGGCAAAAGACAAAAACAAGCAGTTATTTTTTAGTACACATTAAGAGACAATACTCACAGCAAATTTCAGTGGACAAAGGGCTGACATCCTTAGTATAAAGTGGGCTTATGAATCAAAAAGTTAACCCATTAGATCGACAGGCAAACAAAAGTAATTTCAGAGTTCAAGAAGATATACAAATGGCCAATGAATCAATTACAAGATGGTCAGTCTCATTAGTAACTGGAAAATACAAACTAAAACAATGATTTACCTATCTTACTGTCAATTTTTAATTTAAAGGCTGCTTTAATCTGCTGGAAGGCAGTGGGGAAAACGGTTTCTTCACACGTTGTTAAGAGTTTAAGGATAGTCTTTTGGGAGGTGACTTGTCTTCAAAGTTTATTTATTTATTTATTTTTAAAGATTTATTTATTTATACAAGCACTGGGGTACAAGCCAGAGGCATGGGAGGGTGAGAGAATTCACCAGAGACAGAGCAGGGAGCAGAACAGGCAGAAGGGCTGAAATACACTGTTGAGAGAAACAGCAGGCAAGACAGGAGAGGTCTGCTGCACCATGTGGGAATCTCCCTGGCCGGCGGAAATTGAACAGGCACTACAGAGGCTGCGGACAGCTTTACAGCACTGTGCTTAATCCGCTGCGACACTGGAGAGGCCCCTGTCATTAAAGTTTAAAATGCACCTTACATGGGTACACAGAGTTCACTGTAGTATTGTTTGTAATAGAGAAAACTGCAATCTTTATGTCACTAATAGGAAAATGGCTGAATTAAGAAAAAGTACAAGTATGGAAAAGTTTAACAGTTTGTAGATTTTAAAGACATGGTACATCTGTATGCAATGACATGGAAAGAACTACAAGATCCATTTGCTGTAAAATTTAAAAAGTAAGCCATATATATATTCTCTCCATATTATATAATGTCACATATATCCTATAAGTATCAAGTATATATTTGATATGTATCAACATATACATTATAAATATCACACAACACATATCTACAATATATATTATATATCATACATATTTTAATACTAATATATAGAAATATCATAGAAATACAAACATGCACAAACTTTCCTTTAAATATCTCTATGCCTGCCTTTAAATTCAGGAAAATATCTGGAAAGACACACAAGTGTTAGCAATGGTTACTTATAGGGAATGGAAAGGAATGGATTTTGGGTAATGTGATTCACTTTTTCCTCTGTATTACATATTTGTCTTTTTTTTTTTTTCAAAGATTTATTTATTTATTTATTTATTTATACAAGCACTAGGTACAGTCAGAAGCACGGGAGGGTGAGAAAATTCACAGAGCCAGAGTGGGAACAGAACAGGCAGACCGACTTAACACGCTGCTGAGGGGAGTAGCGGGAGCAGCCGGAGAGGTCTGCGCGCCGTGTGGGACCCTCACAGGTGGCCGGGGATTGAACCGGCGCTGCAGTGGCTGCGGGTAGCTTCACAGACCAGTGCTCAACCTCTGCGCCACCGGGGGAGGCCCTATTATGTATTTGTCTTTACAGTCAGCATATGTTCATGTAATTCTTGCACAATGGGAATAAACAAAAAATAATGTATGCATTGTATTTCTACTAAAATCCTTTCCCTAACATAAAATTTACTCTGTTGGTATAATAAATCATACTGTCTATTTTCATGAGTAATTGCTCAATTGCTTTCATTCCTCCAAGGTATTTTATAAAATTAAGAGGAACCCTGGAATTCCAATGTGAAGAACTAGAGCATTTAGATAGGAAGACATTTGCAAGTTCATCACATGAACTTGGCACCCAGCAAGTACATAAAGCAGGTTTGCTAGAGGTGATTTCTCTGTGACAGACATGGCCTCCTAAGACAGGCCACACCCCAGTTTAATGACTGATGGTCATGACGCTTTTTCACAGAGTACACTTAAAATCTGCCTATTTGAAATGTCTACCTAGTGGTCTATTAGGAATAAAAAGGAAGATAAGGCACAAACTCTTAATATCTTGTGGGGAGTCAGTGTATGTTTTCAGTGACAAGACATGGTACCTCCCAATTTAATAGAAGGAAATACTGGTATTCGCTTCCCTCAAAATCTGCAATCAGGTTTCCAATAATGGATGACATACAATATTGCAGCTATTGCAACCACTGTTTTGAGTGAGGCAGTAAGAAGAAGATGGGCACCAGAGTGGTCACATCCAAGCCGGCAGATGGAACCAGCAACACTGGGACCCTGACCTGGATATGCAATGTCTCAACATCTCAGTTTCCTCATCTAAAAAGTGACTATTAGAAGAGCAGCAATTCTTCCAGGGTAAAAGACAAAATGTTAATGCCAGCCAGTATCTGATTCTTGGAAGCACTAACAAATACTAATTTTTGTAACTATTACATTATTTCCTCAACAACAAAACAAATATAAATCAAGTCTAGAAACTGAACAGTTATTGCTAAGTCACTCTTATTTAGTTATCAAGGTACTTTATCTGGTAATCATTCTTTAGGATATAGCATTATATGAAATCAGTTTTCAGAATGAAATTGTACCTCAATTTTCAAACAGCCTCATTTAATGGAATTCTCCTTTGGAGAGGTGACCATCAACTCTGACTGCATTTTCCAAAACTGGCCACGGCAATATTTCCTATGTGCTTTTTCAGAATCTTTCCTCTCTATTGAGAGGTAGAGTTTATTCCCCTTCCTCCTGAACCTGGAGCAGGGAGGGTGGGGTGAGAGGACTTTGTGACTACCTGGACCAATAGAAACAAGGGAGAAATAATACAGTGTAACTTCTGAGGCTAGGTCATAAAAGGTGATATAATTTCTGCCTGGTTCTTATCCTCTTGTGATACTTGACAACAGAACTTTTCCACCCTGCTGTGCGAAAGTCTATATTAGGACATTCAGAAGAGGTCACATGGAGATGAACTGAGGCATCCCTGGACAATACCTAGTATCAATAACTAAGCCAGATTGTGTGTAAACAAGCCTTCAGAATCTAAGCTGAGATAATTCTGATGCCCAAATTTTAAGCTTTTTGCTGAAGCACCAAAGAGGTGGAGCGGATAAGTCACCTCCATTGTACTCAGTTCAAATTCTTGGTCCATAGATTATATCACCATAATAAATTGTTCCATTCATTACTTTTTGGTAGGCATTTTGTTATACAACCATAGTAACTAAAATAGCCCTATCCGTATAAATTTCCTCTTTTGAAAAGTAATAGATGTGGGCCTCCCCGGTGGCGCAGCGGTTGAGCGCTGGGTTGCGAAGCTGCCTGCGGCCTCTGCGGCGCCGGTTCGATCCCCGGCTGCTCCCCGGCCACCGGAGGAGGGTCCCACATGGCGCGCAGACCTCTCCTGCCGCCCGCTGCTCCCCTCAGCAGTGTACTTCGGTCCTTCTGCCTGCTCTGCTCCCTGCTCTGGCTCTGGTGAGTTCTCTCACCCTCCCGCGCTTCTGACTGTACCCAGTGCATGTATAAACAAAAACAAACAAATAAAGAAAGAAAGAAAACATGCCTCTATATAAAAAAAAAAAAAAAAGAAAAGTAATAGATGTATATGTTATTGGAAAAATAATACATGTTCCAAAAACACCAAGAATAAAATTAAACATGGAAGTCCAAAGGGCATTTATAGTGAAAATAGCACACATGTATGACTCAGTTCTCTTAGATCCTTACATATCCCTCTGATATATACGTGTGTGTGTGTGTGTGTGTGTGTGTTAAAAGCACAGTTGACATCAAACTGTACTATTCTGATTGCTGAATAGTATTCCATTGTGTATATTTACCACAGCTTTTTTTATCCAGTCATCTGTTTTTGGGCATTGCCATTTGCAGCTGGAAGAGACTATGCTCAGTGAAATAAGTCAGAAGGAAAAAGAAAAATATTGGATGGTTTCACTTATAAGAATAATATTAGGGAACCAAACAAGGGATCAGAAAAAAACAAAACTATCAGGCAAAAGATAAATCTGAGACATTAGGCAGGGGAGGGGGAGGGAGAAGAATCAGACCAGGGGAGAGAAGAGCACAAGAGACTATGGTGATGGTTCCTGGGGGACTTGGTGGTGGGAATTCTACGGTGACTACACCAGAGAGGAACAATGATGTTTAAAAAAAAAAAAACCATGTATAAATAAACAAACAAAAAAAACTATACTATTTTATAATTAACCTTTTTCTCTTAATTTGTTGGAAGATCTTTCCACATTAGCACATTTAGTTCTACCTTCATTTCTTTTTATAGGCCTCCATTATATGAACACACTAAAATTTACAAAAGTCATTCTTGGACAATGGGATGTTTCTAGTCTTTTGCTGTTATAAACAATGCTCCATAAAAGACCACTGAACATATATTTATGTGCAGATGTATTTTACCTGTATAATACACTTTTATAACTTTTCTATACTCTTGTCAACAATATATTATCAACCTTGTGATTTTTTTCCTAATGTGACAGGTTAAAAAAAAAAAAAACCCACATATTTTAAAATTGTATTTCCCTTTTTATAAATGAGGCTAAATCTCTTCAAGTTTAAAAATAATTTGCATTTCTTTTCTATGACATTCTGGTTTATGTTTCTGACTATTTCCCATTGAATTGTTGCTCTTTTTCTTACTGTCCTGTGAAAGCTCTCATAATGCACACCTTCATACTTTCCTAGGGCCTCTGAGGCCAGCAAGAGACACCATAAACACTGTTACAGCTTCATAGCTTGTATGGTTACTGTTACTGTTCACTTCTCTTCCCAAAGCCCCTTAGTTTAAGTGGGTTGAAGAGTATGTCTTACAACCTGTAGGAGATATCATTTAGGAAGAAACAAAGTACATACATGCTATAATAATGTTCAATGTTGCCTTTTAGAACCTCAAATACATTGACCCTTAAAATATATCCTCTGAAAACATTTGTCTTAACTTTAGAGAAAACTGAACACTGAGTTGAAACCTTGTGGCACTCATTTTGTATATCCTTGAATCTACAGGAATCTTACCACATGACTAATAATTGAATCAGCTTAAGACAATCATGACAGTCTGTCTTTTTTTTTTTTATAGAGGCATGTTTTACTTATTTATTTGTTTGTTTGTTTTGTTTATACATGCACTGGGTACAGTCAGAAGCGCGGGAGGGTGAGAGAATTCACCAGAGCCAGAGCGGGGAGCAGAGCAGGCAGAAGGACCGAAGTACACTGCTGAGGGGAGCAGCGGGCTGCAGGAGAGGTCTGCGCGCCATGTGGGACCCAGCTCTCAACCGCTGCGCCACCGGGGAGGCCCACACAGTCTTAAGATCTATGGTAAATGAACAAAAGCATCTCCGTGTGTGTGTGTGTGTGTGTGTGTATTCTCCTGGTCCACAGTGTGTACCATGGAAGTGTGCTAGAGATGAGAATTCTCAGATCCACCCCAGACCAAGTCAAAATATCTGGGCTTAAGACTCAGGAATCTGTGTTTATCAAACTTTATAGGCAATTCTTTTCCATGTTAGAATCTAAGAGACACTTTATGGTGCCTAGAGAGTTGAGGGCTAAAAAAGGCCCCATAAAAAGCCCATAGGGAGGGCTTTTAGAACCTGTGCTTCCTCAGCCCAATGGACAGTTTTCCTAAATACTAAAGATGGTCCTTGGCAGCAGGAAGAAATGCATCTGGGCAGGCTCCTAGACCCTAAGTATAAGGGTATTCCTCACCAGGTCTTCAGAAAAGGCCAAATCTGAATAAAGAGGGGCAATAAAGGAAAAAGAGGATTTCCCTTTCCACTCAGGGAAAACAGAGGTCGTAGTTATCTAGGTTTTAAAATTCTCCTGTCTAGGGGGATCCTTCATCTTGGGAACACTTTCACTTTCTCGAGAACTTAAATGGGTCCAGATAGGCTCAAAGAACTCACACAATTCCTTCTAAACTATCCAGCCAGTCAGGACAAGGAAGAAAAAAAAAGGTAAGGACTTCAGTCAGCAATCTGTCAGTGCTAAAAAAAAAAAAGGTACATTTAGCTGTAATGTCTCATGTTTTACTATCTTAGGAACCTAAAAACAAGGCAAAGTGAAAAACTCTTAAAATGATATACTGGAGCTTTCAGGGCTGAAAAAAAATCAGCCTGCATTGAATTTCTATTTGAAATTCTCACAGAATCTCTTTATCAAATGGAACTGAGTTAAAGAAAACCAACCTATTTCTAGGATGAGGTAGAAGAAACTGTGTTTTACCTTGTCAACATTAGCTCGCGTTTTAGCAGATGTTTCCACATAGTTCACATTCCACTGATCAGCTCTGGTTTTTGCCTCTTCTACAGACACCTGCCTTTTATCTTCTAAATCTGATTTGTTACCAACAAGCAGGAATGGAACATTTTCATCTTCTTTTACTCTTAAAATCTGCTCCCTGGATAAGAAAAAATGATAAATACCATTACCTCTATATATTAAAGTGACAAAATAACACACACCCTCTGTGATTAATATTTATTTAGGTTTCTACAGAATAATAATTAGCTCATTTATTAGATGGTAAGAAATAAGCAACACTTCTTTATTCTCCATCACTTAGCTGAGCTACAGTCATTTTACTAATGAAGGAACTATATACCAAATAGTATAAAAAAAGCAGTATTAAAAAAGGCCTCCCCTGGTGGTGCAGGTGGTTGAGTGCAGCGCTGTGAAGCTGTCCGCAGCCTCTACAGCACCCGTTTGATCCTGGCCGGCTGGCGAGGGTCCCACATGGCATGGCAGACCTCTCCTGTCTCGCCTGCTGCTCCCCTCAGCAGTGTATTTTGTCAGTCTGCCTGGTCTGTTCCCCACTCTGTCTCTGGTGAATCCTCTCACCCTCCCGCGCATCTGGCCTGTACCCCGGTTCTTGTATAAATAAATAAATCTTTTTTAAAAAAGCAGTATAAATTAATTAAACAAAGCAGTGTAAGTTAAAGTATAAAATGCAACTCCCTCCTTAATTCTTTAAAAAAAAAAAAAAAACAAAAAAAAACAGGGCCTCCCCAGTGGCGCAGCGGTTGAGAGCTGGGTTGCGAAGCTGCCCGTGGCCTCTGCGGTGCCGGTTCGATCCCCGGCTGCTCCCCGGCCACCGGAGGAGGGTCCCACATGGCGCGCAGACCTCTCCTGCCGCCCGCTGCTCCCCTCAGCAGTGTACTTCAGTCCTTCTGCCTGCTCTGCTCCCCGCTCTGGTGAATTCTCTCACCCTCCCGCGCTTCTGACTGTACCCAGTGCATGTATAAACAAACAAACAAACAAATAAATAAATAAAAACAAGCCTCTATAAAAAAAAACAAAACAACAACAACAAAAAACCATGGATTTAGATCTGCAGCAAAGCTGTGAAGGTAGCACAGAGTTCTGGTATAACCCACACTCTGCTTTCCCTAATAATATCTTACTTTAGTTTGGTACATCTGTTACCATTAATAAGCCAATATTGATGCCTCATTATTTTCTTTAAAGATTTATTTATTTATGCATACAAGAACTGGGGTGCAGGCCAGAAGTATGGAGAGGAGAGGATTCACCAAAGTGGGGAGCAGAACAGCCAGATCCACTGAAATACACTGCTGAGGGGAGCAGTGAGCAAGACAGGAGAGGTCTGCTGTGCCATGTGGGTTAGCGCCCTGTGCAATCATGCACAGTGGCTGATGATAGCTTGATAGCGCGGACACTTTAACCCCTGTGCCACCAGGGAGGCCCCTGATGCCTCATAATTAACTAAAGTTCAGACTTAATTCAGATGGTCTTAGTCTTCACCTAATGCCCTTTTTCTGTTCTATAATCCCAGCTAGGAAAACACAGGACATGTAGTCATCATATCTCCTTTACACTTCATTTGGCTGTGACAGTTTTCAGACTTTCCATGTTTTGGATAAAATCAACAATTTTGAGGAGTACTAGTTAGGTCATTTGTAGCCTGTCTCTCAGTTGGGATTTGCCTGTTATTCTCATGATTAAACAGGGGTAAAGGGTTTTAGGGAGGAAGACCACAGAGGGAGTCTTATTCTTTTTTATTAATTTTTTTCTTACATCATTGTAATCCCTGTAGTTCTCCCATCACCATAGCACCCATAACCATCAACCATAGTTCACCATAGTCCCTTATGCTCTTTCCTCCCCTACTATGAAACTCCTTTCCCTCCACCTCCCTTGCTGGGATGCCTCAGATCTATGATCAGGCTTGCTAGTTTTGACCTTTTCTTGACCTTTTGTTTGGTTTCTCCATATTCCACATGTGAGACCATCCGATATTTATCTTTTTTCTTCTGATTTATTTCAGCTAGCCTAATACCTTCCAGCTTCATCCATGTTGCCGCAAATGGCAAGAGTTTGATCAAAAAAGGGTGCTATTCTTATTAAATCATAATAATAGTCTATTAAATGTTTTTAAAGCCCCATGGATACCAAAAATATCTGAAAGTCAATTCAAGTAGAGATTTTGCATTTAGAAGTAAGTAATATGCTATTAAAGTATTACCAGTTTTAGAGATATCATGGCTCTGCCTTCCTAGTCATGTGAATGAAGTAAAGTACTTCTTAGTTTTAATTTCTTCATTTATTGTAAAATGGGACTAACAATAAGACCTTCCTTATATGACTGCTATGAGAATTAAATGTAAACTGATTAGAATTGTGCCTGGCACATAATACATATTCAGAAAATGTTATCTGTTTGTAATGATTATTATTAATCTACTGTAGAAATCAAGATAAAAGATAAATACCTTAGTATATTTAGGTTTGCCATCTTATTTATAGATATTTGTCCTTTGAAATTATTAAGGGATATTGAAACTATAGGGAAATGATTATGTTATATTAAAAGAAAATGAGTAAAAGATATCAGAATGACAGATCAGCAAAACACATTTGATTTTGCGGGGATTTTATAGCAATATTTGTGACTGAATATAAATATTTGCCATGGCTTATTTTCAGATTAGTCTATGTTGTGCTTCTTAGACAATACCTCCTTAATATTACCACCATCCCACTGCTGGTAACATTTTATTGAGTGTTCTCAATGTGCCAGGTACAGTTTGAAGTATTTTATATACATTATCACCTTCATTCTTCACCCCAAATCTACAAAATAATATCATCATTCTACTATAGGTAAGGAAATTGAGGCACAGAGAAATTTTGTAATTGGCTTAGAGTCACAGTTAAAAATTAGGATTCGAATCTGAAAGATCTAACTTCAGAGAAAATATACAACTCCTACACTAGGAATCATGGGACTTCTCCATATAAAATATCTAAGGGAGCAAACCCTGTTTGAAGAATATTAGTTGCCCCCAATTTTTCACCATGACACCCCTACCTCTGATATGAAATGAACACCAAGGTGTCCACTGGGCATTATGGTGAGGTTTCCCAAGATATAAAACATTTTCCTTGCATGGCAAAGTTACCAGCTGGCAGAGAAAAACTTCTTTATTATATATAGTGATCAGGTCATACGTATGGGAGAATATGAGGTAAAAGATAGGTAGAAGTGCTGATCATATATACAGAAAATTTTACCTTTCTGAAAAAATGTTTTCAATGAGTTGTTTTAGTTGAGGGTTAGAGTTGATACTAATAAAGTATTGATAGTGTAGGGACCTCCCTGCTGGCACAAAGGGTTAAATCTCAGCACTACGAAGCTATTGGCAGCCACTGCAGTACTGCTGCAGTATAAGTTCAATCTTCGGCCAGGGAGCTAACCCACATGGCGCAGCAGACCTCTCCTGTCTCACCCACTGCTCCCCTCAGCAGTGTATTTCAGTCAATCTGCCAATTCTGTTCCCCACTCTGAATCTGGTGAATTCTCTTACCCCCACACCCCAGCTCTTGTGTGCATTAAAAAAAAAAAATCTAAAAATAACAAAGTAATGATAGTATAACACAACACCATAGAATAGTTTAATTATATAATTAGAAACCAATGCCCTACATGAAAAAGCTTATACATTAAAAAAAAAAAAACAGTAGGGAAACAGGCTAGATTTCAAAAAGAAAGCTACATTCCATTTTAAAAACATGAGAGATGGCAGCCACATGGTGTTATCCAAGTGCCATATCTCTGCCAGTAAAGCAGAGATATTAAAAACAAGAACATGGAGCTGACCTTTTAGATTTTACCTGTTCAGTAATCACTAATGACATGACTGGGGGTAAGTCACTGCAACTTTCCTGTGCTTCAGTTTTTCATATGTGAATTTGGATAGTACTTTTCAAAAATTCACATTTAAGAAATTATTAATTGTAAGTATTATTTTACGTACCTATAAGAAAAACTGTTGCCAACTGTAACTAGATGTAACATTATTATTAGACACATCCCTGATTTTAAGAGATGATAAAATGTAAAAAATGTATGTCTTAGACTCTATGGAATATAGCACTATCTACTTTATCCATGTTAATGCTTAGACCAGTGTCTGGTACAAGGCAAGCACCATAAAAGTATTAGGTAATGTTATTGTTATTGTTTTTTATTATTATTGCATTCACCTGACTACTGATGGGGCAGCAAACATTCTAACAGGCTCAATGCTTGCAGTAAGTTCTTTGGATTCTTAGTTTTTCTAACATGAAGAGACATGGACAACACACACAGTCACCTCCATTCTTCACTGGTTTGCACTGAACTTAAAACATCCTTTGAGAAAGTAAAATGTTAATAGAGCACTATATCTGGTACCATATGTGCTAAGCTGTGTGGTACTACAGAGTATTGTGTTTCCTACCACTCACATGAAGTCTTGCAAAGAGCATGTCAACACTCAGCATTCTTGGAATTAAATTTATGTCGTATTTTGTTTTTTTTTTTTTTTTTTTTTTTTTTTAATAAATTTTATTTTTATATTCCCCATACAATTGCAACCCCCTTATTTTGACCACAATCCCTCCCCTCCCCGCCCCCCATAGAGTGTCTCTGGTTCATAGTTGTTTGTTGATTTTGAGTTTCACTTTCTTATAGTTATTCATCTTCCTTGTCCCTTATTTAAGTTTTCTAGATTCCTGCTATGAGTGAGACCAAACCTGCTTCTCTCCAAGTCCTCCTCTGTCAGTAAGTGCTGTCACCATCAAATCTTACACTCAAGGAAGATATCTCAGAATTTTTCCAGACACTTCCCTCTGTTTTATTTTATTTTTTTTTTTCAATCATATTTTTTTTTTTTAATAAATTTTATTGTTATATTCCCCATACAATTGCAGCCCCCCATTCTGACCCCAATCCCTCCCCTCCCGCCCCCGCCCCCCTAAAAGTGTCTCTGGTTCATAGTTTTTTGTTGATTTTGATTTTCACTTTCTTATAGTTATTCATTTTCCTGGTCCATTATTTAAGTTTTCTAGATTCCTGCTATGAGTGAGACCATCCGGTATTTTTCTTTTTCTTTTTGGCTTATTTCGCTGAGCATGATCCCTTCCAGCGCCATCCATGTTGCAGCAAATTGCATGTGTTTATCTTTTTTGAATGCTGAGTAATATTCCATGGTATATATGTACCACATCTTCTTGATCCAGTCATCTATTTTTGGGCATTTGGGTTGTTTCCAAAGCTTAGCTATTGTAAACAGTGCTGCTATAAACATAGGGGTGCAGGTGTTCTTTGGAATTGATGTTTCTGTGTCCTTTGGGTACATACCTAGGAGTGGAATTGCTGGGTCATATGGAAGCTCTATGTTTAGTAGGTCCAGAAATCTCCACACAGCTTTCCACAGTGGTTGGACCAGTTTGCACTCCCACCAACAGTGCAGAAGAGTTCCTTTTTCTCCACACCCTCGCCAACATTTGTTGTTGCTAGTTTTTTTAATATGTGCCATTCTCACTGGTGTAAGATGGTATCTCATGGTAGTTTTGATTTGCATTTCCCTGATGACAAGTGATGTTGAACATTTTTTCATATGCCTGTTGGCCATTTGCATTTCCTCTTCAGAGAAGTTTCTTTTAAGCTCTTCTGCCCATTTTTTGACTGGATTATTTTCTTTGTTGTTGTTGAGTCTCATCAGCTCTTTGCAGATTTTTGTGATCAGTCCTTTATCATTAGTGTTGGGTGCAAAAATGTTCTCCCAGTTGGTGGGGTTTCTCTTTGTTTTTGTTATTGTCTCTTTTGCTGTGCAAAAGCTCTTTAATTTGATATAGTCCCAGCTGTTTATCTTTGCCTTCACTATCACTGCTTTGGGTGATGTGTCTGTAAAGATGTCTTTGATGTGCAAATCATGTAGTGTTTTGCCTATATTTCCTTCTATATATTTTATGGTTTCAGGTCTTATGTCTAGTTCTTTAATCCATTTTGATTTGATTTTTGTGTATGGTGTGAGGTGATGGTCAAGCTTCATTCTTTTGCATGTAGCGACCCAGTTTTCCCAGCACCATTTATTGAACAAACTTTCTTTGCTCCAATGCATAGTCTTTGCTCCTTTGTCAAAGATTAGTTGACCATAAATCTGTGGGTTTATTTCTGGATTTTCTATTCGATTCCATTGGTCTGTATGTCTGTTCTTGTTCCAATACCATGCAGTTTTGATGATTATGGCTTTGTAGTATAGTTTAAAGTCTGGGAGTCTGATGCCTCCATTCCCTTCTTTTTTTTTCAGGAGAGCTTTGGCTATTCGGGGTTTTTTGTGATTCCATATGAATTTCATCAATAATTGTTCTATTTCTTTGAAGAATGACATTGAAATTTTGATTGGAATAGCATTGAATCTGTATATTGCTTTTGGAAGGATGGCCATTTTAATAATGTTTATTCTTCCAATCCATGAGCAGGGGATGTCTCTCCATTTCTTTGTGTCTTCTTCTATTTCTTTTAACAGTGTTTTATAGTTTTCTTTGTATAGGTCCTTTACCTCTTTTGTTAGATTTATTCCCAAATATTTGATTTTTTTTGTTTCAATAACAAAAGGGATGGTCTTTTTGATTTCTTCTTCTTCAGATTTATTGTTTGTGTATAGGAAGGCTACTGACTTTTGCGTGTTGATTTTGTATCCTGCCACTTTACTGAACTGATTGATGAGTTGAATTAGCTTTTCTGTGGAGTTTTTGGGGTTCTCTATGTATAATATCATATCGTCTGCAAATAGTGATAGTTTGACTTCTTCTTTTCCTATTTGGATTCCTTGGATGTCTTTCTCTTGTCTTATTGCCCTGGCTAGGACTTCCAGTATTATATTGAAAAGCAATGGTGAGAGTGGACATCCTTGTCTTGTTCCAGATCTTAATGGAATAGCTTTCAGCTTTTCACCATTGAGAATGATACTGGCTGTTGGCTTGTCATAGATGGCCTTTATGATGTTGAGGTATGTTCCTTGTATCCCAAGAACTTCAAGGGCTTTTATCATGAATGGGTGTTGCACTTTGTCGAAAGCTTTCTCAGCATCTATTGATATTATCATATGGTTTTTATATTTCTTTTTGTTGATGTGTTGGATAACGTTGATTGATTTTCGGATGTTAAACCATCCTTGTGCCCCTGGAATGAATCCAACTTGGTCGTGGTGAATTATCTTATGGATACATTGTTGGATTCTGATAGCTAAAATTTTATTGAGGATTTTTGCATCAGTGTTCATTAGGGAGATTGGCCTGTAGTTTTCCTTTTTTGTGTTGTCCTTGTTCGGTTTTGGTATTAGTGTAATGTTGGCTTCATAGAACGTGTTTGGTATTGTCCCTTCCTTCTCAATTTTTTGGAAGAGTTTGTGAAGGATAGGCACTAATTCGTCTCTGAATGTTTGGTAGAATTCATTTGTAAATCCATCAGGTCCTGGGCTTTTGTTTTTGGGGAGGTTTTTGATTACCATTTCAATTTCGCTAATTGTAATTGGTCTGTTTAGGTGTTCTATTTCTTCTTTATCTAGCTTTGGGTGATTGTAGAGTTGTAGGAATTTGTCCATCTCCTCTAGATTGTTAAACTTGTTTCCATATAACTGTTCATAGTAGTTACTGATTATTCTTTTGATTTCTGCTGTGTCCGTTGTGATTTCTCCTCTTTCATTGATGATCCTGTTTATTTGTGCTTTCTCCCTTTTTTCCTTTGTGAGCCTGGCTAGGGGTTTGTCTATTTTATTTATTTTTTCAAAGAACCAGCTCTTGGTTTCATTGATCTTTTGGATTGTTTTTTTAGTTTCAATTTCATTTATTTCTGCTTTGGTTTTTATTATTTCTTTTCTTCTACTGGTTTTGGGGTTTTCTTGTTGTTCTTTTTCTAGATCTTTGAGCTTCGAGATTAGGTTGTTTCTTTGCGTTCTTTCTTGTTTCTTGATGTGAGCTTCTATTGCTATATATTTTCCTCTTATTACTGCTTTTGCTGCATCCCATACATTTAGGATATTGGTGTCCTCCTTGTCGTTCAATTCAAAAAATTTTTTAATTTCTTCTTTGATCTCCTCATTAGTCCAATGGTCTTCCAGTAGTGTGGTTTTTAATCTCCATGAGGTAGGAAAGTTCCTTGCCTTCTTTTTATGGTTTATTTCTAGTTTGATGCCTTCATGGTCAGAAAAGATGGTTGATATGATTTCAATCTTGGTGTATCTGTTGATGTTTGTCTTGTGCCCCAGTATGTGATCGATCCTGGAGAATGATCCGTGTGCGCTTGAGAAAAATGTGTACTCCGTTTTTTTGGGGTTTAGTGTTCTATAGATGTCTGTTAAGCCCAATTGCTCTAGGTCTTTATTTAGAGCTTTGGTTTCTTTACTTATTTTTTGTCTTGTTGATCTATCCATTGTTGATAGTGGTGTGTTGAAGTCTCCCACTACGTATGTGTTTTCTCTGATGTCTGTTTTCAGAGAGGACAACAGTTGTCTGATATATTTTGGTGCTCCTTCGTTTGGTGAGTATATGTTAATGAGTGTTATTTCTTCTTGAAGTATTGTCCCCTTGATCATAATGTAGTGACCATTGGGGTCTCTTTTTATCTTTTTGAGTTTGAAATCTGTTTTATCTGATATAAGTATAGCTGTTCCTGCTTTCTTTTTTGGCCCATTTGCTTGTAGGATTGTTTTCCATCCTTTGACTTTGAGCCTATTTTTATCTTTTGTAGCTAAATGTGTTTCCTGGAGACAGCAAAAGGTTGGGTTTTGTTTCTTAATCCAGGCTGCAACTCTGTGTCTTTTTATTGAAGAGTTTAGTCCATTTACATTTAGAGTTAATATTGATATGTTAACATCTATATTTGCCATTGTGATTGTCTTTCCTTTGATTTTATTTATTTATTCTTTTAATAACTTTTTTTTTTTTTTTGGCCTTCTTTCATTGTTATTCGTCGCTCTGAGGTTCTGGCTTTAGGACTCCTTGTAGTATTTTTTGGAGTGGGGGTTTAGTTGCAATGAAATTCCGGAGTTTCTGTTTGTCTGGGAAGGTCCATATTCTTTCTTCAAAGAGGAAGGAGAGCTTTGCGGGATAGAGTATTCTTGGTTGGCATCTGTTTTCTTGGAGTCTGTTGACTATGTCCCTCCACTCTCTCCTTGCCCGTAGTGTTTCTTCGGAGAAGTCTGATGTCAGCCTGATTGGTTTTCCTTTGAATGTTATCTGTTTCTTCCCTCTTGCCAGCTTCATTATTTTTTCCTTGTCCTGGATTCTTGGGAGCTTTACTATTATGTGTCTTGCTGTATTTTTCCTTTCGTCGTGGAAGTTTGGTGTTCTTCTTGCTTCTTGTATATCAATTTTCAGCTCCTTCTTCATATTTGGGAAGTTCTCTTCAATTATCTCTTTGAATATTTTCTCTGTTCCTACATCTCTCTCCTCTCCTTCTGGTATTCCTATAACTCTTATATTTCCTTTCCTCATGGAGTCAGATAGTTCCCGAAGTCTTTCTTTGTTCTTTTTCCTTCGTACTTCTCTTTCCTTCTCTGTTTTGGTTCTTTTTATTTCTGTGTCTTCAAGATTACTTATTCGTTCTTCCATTTCATCTATTCTGCTTTCATTGCTTTTCCCAGAATTCTTTAGTTCTTCCATTAATTCTTTGATCTCCTGCATTTCTTTTACTTCCCTCTTTAGGGACTCAATTTCTTTCTTCTGACCATTGTTTTCCCTCTCTAGGGACTCAATTGCATTCTTCTGATCGTTGATTATTTTTCCCTTATCATTGTTTTCCTTTATGACTTCTGTCAGTTTTTTAATCACGGCAATTTTAAATTCTCTTTCTGGAAGGCTCAGAAATTCTTCCAAGTTATTGTCGTTGCAATCTGGGGGCTGGCTTTCTTTTTGTGGTGTGCTTTTTCTCTGGAGAGTTGCTAGGTTGCGTGTGGTTCTTCTCCTCCCTACTGTCTGTTTTCTAATTTGCCGTATGCGTTGGGACACTGTGTTGTTGGGACTTGCCGGCATCTTGGGTGGGCTTCTCTGTTCCCCTCTGGTTCTTCCAGGAGTCATCTGTCAGTTTCAAGCAGCCTTTACTGGAGAAAGGTCCCTGTTCTAAAATGCCGATGTGGGGACACACTCCCCTGTGCGCCTGGTCTGCCCCGGCGGTGGGTTCCTGCTCCCCTCTGGGCTTGGACTGCAGGCCAGAGGGGGTCTGGCGTGGGCGAACTTCCCCCGCTCACCTCTGGCTCCTGGGGAAGCCTTCTGCAGGTAGTCTTTACTGAAGAAATGTCCCTGTTCTAAATTGGTGATGTGGGACACACTCCCTGCGCTTCTGGTCTCAGGCACACTATTCTGCGCGCCTGGTCTGCCCCGGCTGTGGGTGCTCGCTCTCCCTGTGGGCTTAGACTACTTGTTCAGAAGGGGCCCGGTGTGGGCTAACTCCCCAGCTGGCCACTAGCTCCTTCAGTAGCCTGTGCTGGGGTCAAGTCGCTAGGTGGCACCAGAGATCTCTCCTAGAGCCCTTGGGGAGCTGATTTTCCACCCCGTGGGACAGGGAGCAGAGCGGGGATGGTAGGGTACACCTCAACGGCTTTGGGGTGCTGTGTCTGCCTTGTGCCCCACCGTCTTGGGGAACCCACGCCCCTAATTTCGTGCCCCGGGTCTCAGTTCCAAAGCCCTCAGTTCCAGGACGCGGGCTGTAGCCCAGATCAGTGGCGCGGGAATGGCGCCTTTTGAATCCCGCTCCCCTGCCTGGGCGCCTTGTTCCTGCTCACTCAGGGAGGGCCTCCGCCCGGGTCTCAGTTCCAAAGCCCTCAGTTCCAGGACGCGGGCTGTAGCCCAGATCAGTGGCGCGGGAATGGCGCCTTTTGAATCCCACTCCCCTGCCTGGGCGTCTTGTTCCTGCTCACTCAGGGAGGGCCTCCGCTGTCTCCCCGCAAGCCTAGGTCGCAGGCGCAGGGCCCTGGGCAGCTGCAATCCGAGCGCCGCTTTCGCGCAAGCTTACCGGGCGGCCGGGGCTGTGTGCTGGTGCTGGTCTCCTCCTGGGGGGCGGGGCTCTTTAATGGCGGCTGGAGCTCACCTCCGCGGCGGGTCCTGCAGGGTTCGCCTCAGCTCCCGTTCACGGGGTGTGGTGGGTGAAATAGTTCCTTTCCACTCACAGTCCCGCTTGCTGCATCCGTTTTTCTTGTTGGGCGTTTTGGTTTGTTGTTTCCCTTGTCTCTGCTGGTCGGAGAGTGCCGCCTCTGTGGGCGGGGGAGGGGAGCAGGGTTCTGCGCTTCCCTCCCTTCTCGTCCTCTTTTATGGCAACTTTCTTCTTCGGGCAGTTTGCTGGAGTCGTCCGTTTATCTTCCGTGTCCCAGTTCTCACTGGGACCTGCCGCTTTTCCTCCCTATTAACTTTTTTTAATGGGAGATCTTACTCGCAGCGTCTCCTCGCCGCCATGTTGCTCCGCCCCTCCCTATGTCGTATTTTGAAGAGGACTTTTGCCAATCATCTTTTTCCAGTACTGCTAACAAAAACTTTGCTCTTACTTTCTTAACCAGTTTCCTTTGTGAGCTGAATTAAGATGTTAACAACTGACTTACTACTCGGTCTCACTAACCTCCAGGAATGTGAGACTGACTCAAGTTTTTGTGACTTAGCACTTCTGGTCATGTGTATATATAGTTGTTAATTTGCTTTTTTTTTTTTTTTAAGATTTATTTATTTATGCATCCAGGAACTGGGGTACAGGCCAGAGGTGTGGAAGGGTGGTGAGAGGATTCACCAGAGACAGAGTGGGGAACTGAACAGGCAGAATGACTGAACTACACTGCAGGTGAGTCAGGAGAGGTCTGCTGCGCCATGTGGGTAGCTCCTTGACTTGGGATTGAACTTGTGCTGCAGTGGCTGCGAATAGCTTCATAGGTTACATCTTAACCCCTTGAGCCATCAGAGAGGCCCCCAATTTACTTTTTTTAACAAACATTTTCTTTATTAATTTGTTTCAGGTATGCTGAGTCAGGTGTGACAAGAAGACCAAGATTGAAATTACGGTGTGATGAATGCTATCAGAAACATGGCTATGAAAACTCAGGCCTACTAGGTGCAGAAAGGAGAGGACCACAGTCTATAGTTGGTTTAGTTAGCTACTTGACTGGTGTCAGAGTAAGGTAATGCCATGTCTACAGTCTGCATACATGTTTTGCTTTAAATAAGTTTTAGACATTACTATATAATTTTAGAATAGGAAAGTAACTTTACAAACTGGTCTAATGTCTTCATTCTGACACAAGGAAAGACAAAATGAAAAAAGGTAAGACTTCTGAGTTAACATTATATCAAATGTTTTACTAAGAATCACTGTATGTTTTATGTTAACCATTGTGCCAAATATGGGTACTATGGATACTGAGATGGGTAAGAAATGGGTCATGTTCTCAAGAGTTTTTACCTTACTAGTGAGAGAGTATGGTAAGTGATCAAGTATGGGCACGGGTGGTTTGGTGGAGGAATAAAAAAGTAGAGTAAGCGTGTCAGTGGAACTGTCACAAGTAGACTGCACACTCAGATGAGGAAACACTGGATTCTGTCTCGGCGATGGAAGGAGAAGGAAGGCTAAAGTGAAAAGCTGGTATTTGTTTTGTTTTGTTTTTTTCTCATAGGATAACTGGGGAGTAGGCCAGAGGTACAGGGAGTGAAAGGATTCACCAGAGTGGGGAGCAGAACAGGCGGGCTGACTGAAATGACTGCTGAGGGAAGCAGCGGACCATACAGGAGAGGTCTGCTGTGCCTTGGCTGGGGATCAAAATCAGAGGTTCTGATATTTGTGCTATACTCTGCATGGCAGACCAGATGGAGTACTTAATCTAGCAACTCAGACCATCTTAAAAATGCCTTCCTTACTGCTGGAGAATCACCAGGACCATTTTTATTTATGGGAAGGGAAACATATTGGAAGCCAACAGAAGATTAATGAATGATGCACATATTATGTATAATAACTGCAGTTCAAGATTTTCTTTCTTGGCATAAAAATACCTCATTCCCATGGAACATCATTTTGGCACTGGTGACTATGGTGACAAAATTTATTCCATTATCTTCAACAGGGCCTGCTATACAATAAGCACTGAAATACTTTATGAGTCAGTGAATAAACATTGAATTTTATATAACTTTTAACATCTTTTCCATGATTACAAGTTACCAGGCTCTGCCACCCTCTGCATTATCACATTAAAAACTCCTTCCTTATAGAAACCAAACTTAATTTTACAAATAAATCTATTTTAAAGGTTTCTCAAAAACATGCTCTTTTGCAAAGAGTGTTCTTTTAGAATTCTTTAAGTTCTTGAGACTTTCAAGAGTACACAAAAGGAATGCTTTGTATAAGCTTAAGTTCAGATTTTTTTTCTCAACTACCTGAAATGACTTTTTTCCTGATCTTTCAGGCTCATCTATTTCATGAAGGCTTTCCAGCTTCTCTGCTCTCCTGGATCCCCTGTAATGATCACTGCCCATGTCTCCTACTTTGCCACTAACTTGCTCTTGATTCCATGCCTTATTCAGTCAGGCTGTGAGAATCTTGAAAACAGAGGACACATTACATGCTTCTCCTGTGTCCACCATACCAAAGCAGACAGTTAGCAAAGAAATAAAATACATAATTAAAGAACACTTTTGATTATGCATGTAGTATTTATAAGTCTACATAAGAAGTTATTTAGATCATATTTCTCTTAGATATAGAAAGAACCCTTCTCTACTTTCACCAATACCTTCCCTGTAAACTAAATGGATCACAGATTTTGATTATGCAAATAGTTCAAAAAGATAGAAGAAATATTCTATGATATAAGCTAGTGTGCCAATCTATAGTATATTTCTATTACAAATTCAGGCTGCGAAAAGGATGGCAATGTGCCTGTCCAGCATTACACAAGAGCTAAGAAACCAGAAACCACAGAAAGATTTAAAATCTGCATCAGAGTTCCATTATGTGATACAAGGTGTCAACTATTATGGCAAAATTAGTAGTGCATTCCAAAGAGAAATATTTTAATAATGCATAAAGAGATTTTGGGTACTGAGGCTGTCATAAACTCAAGTTGCTATACAGCCAGTATTGGGACAGCTGTAAACTTTGCAAGGTATACTGAATGTCTGAGTGTAAGTACACAGTGTACAGACCCAAACTCTGAGCTAATAAATACAATTAGACACAGAGTGAAGGACTAACAAGTATGAACTTCTACTTGTTTCTGGGAAAAACTGTTATACCATAGGTTAGAGCAACATTACTCCCTGACATACCTGAAGTCAGCTGTGGCTGCAAAGGATTCCATTTCTGTAATAGAGAAGACACAGAGGAAACCCTCCCCGCTCCGGAAGTAGTTGTCTCTAATTGCAGCATAGTCCTCCTGCCCAGCTGTATCCAAGATATCAATCTGCACTTCTTCCCCATCCAGCACTACCTTCTTCCGATAGCTGTCTGCTTTGGTAGGTTCATAGTCCTCCACAAACTAGAAAACATGAGAGGCACATCCATCTTAAAACTATATTTTACAAAAATTATTTCAAAATAAAGATATACATAAAATTGCAGAGGATAATATATAAAATAGTACAGAGAGGTTCTAGTACCATTCATTCAGTTTTCCCTGATGGTAAAAATTGTATTAATTTAAAATTTCACCTTAGACATTTTGGCAGCTGCCTCATTTATGAAAAGCAGGGGTAGAACTTTTAATTCTAGGCTGTTTGCAGGTTGAAAACTGCTCCCCCTACCCTGCCCTGGGCTTAAAATACTATACTTGGCAAAAAACATTTCACATACATTACCAAATGTATATGACTAAATATAATTTTTCATGTGAAAATTACTGAAATTATTTATGTATACATGATGTAATATGTATACCTATATTAAATTCAAGTCTTGATTAGTTACTGTATCTACCATTTCTATTAAAGTGAAACTTTACATTAAAATTCTAAAAATAAAAATCCAAAGTTAGATTGCTCAAAAATAGGCATCATTTCCAGTTTTTTTAAAGCATAAGTTTTTCAAGGAACTTGAGTTCTTGTCAAATTAAGCAATATAGGGCCTTCCTGGTGGCGTAAGGGGTTAAGATGCAGCCTATGAAGCCAGCTGTCCGGAGCCACTGCAGCACTAGTTCAATCCCTGGCCAGCCAGGGAGCTGCCCACATGGTGCAGCAGGCCTTTCCTGACCCGCCCACTGCTCCCCTCAGCAGTGTTACTTTGGTTGATCTGCCTGCTCTGTCTCTGGTGAATCTCTCTCAAACCACCCCCCCTCCCCCACCTCTGGCCTATACCCCAGCTCTTGTATGAATAAATAAATCTTTTTAAAAAAAAAAAAAAGTTCTTCACTTAAAAAAAATTAAGCAATATATAAATGTTGGTTTTGAATGAAAAAAAGGTAAAAAATAATTAGTAGCTTTCAAGTATTAGGAATGCATTTAAAATAGCATCAACACTAATTATAGAAATACAAAAGGCCCAAACTTTCATTTCCATATAAAATCAGCACTTACCTCATCATACATGAACTGTAGTGTCAGAGCAGACTTGCCCACACCACCACTGCCCACCATGATGACTTTGTGTAAAGCCAAAGAATTCTGACCCTTGGGCTTATTTGTGGCCATCTTGTTTTCACGAAAGGGTTAAGAACAATCTAAGATGAAGGAAAGAAAAAGTAGTAGTTAGTATATTCTTTTTCAGAATTCAAGCATAGGAAAGATATATAAAGTCCTTTAGGTTCAAGATAGTAGTATTTATTAAAAATGGATCTGCCATATGATCCAGTAACTCCACCTCTATGCATCTACCCAAAAATTCAAAAACTCAAATTCAAAAGGTAACTTGCATTCCCATGTTTATTGCAGCACTATTTATAATAGCCAATAATGGAAAAAACCTAAATGCCCCCAAACAGATGAGTGGATCAAGAGGATCTGGTGCATATACAATGGAATATTACTCAGTGATCAAAAAAGATAAACTCACGCCGTTTGTGGCAATATGGATAGAGCTGGAAGGGAAAAGGCTAAGTGAAATCAGTCAGAAGGAGAAAGATAAATACTGGATGATGTCACTAATATGTGAAATACAGAAAAACAAAATGAAAGGTCATATAAAAACAAGCTTTAAAACTAACCCTTGAAAGCTGACTATAGAGCTGAAGCATCCAAAGGGCAAAGGAGGTGGGGGAGAGGTAAGAACAAAGAAGGAAGGAAGTGTGATGGACTATATGGTGGATTGGGTGAACTGTGATGCTGATTCCTGATGGGGTTATCCTACTACTACCTCTACTAAAAAAATATAATTTATGATGAGTAAAAATTAAATTACAGAGATATATAATTAAATACATTTCAAAAAGACTACTAGTTTTCATTCTGCAGTGATTTTAAACAGACTGCAAGTGAAGTATGCTGATTTAGGGAAAGAATCACTTATTAGAGAACACCGATGGCAGCAACACATGGCAATAAAGCAAGTAGAGCGCTCAAAGGCATTTCTCTTATAGTAGTCTCTTTTCAGTGACCAAAAGTGAAAATTCCCCAAGTGAAATCACATGCCGACAATAATGGAGTATTCACTGTATTAGAATATAATGATACAGATCACGAAAACAGGCTAAACCTTTTCCCTAACCTTTACTAGCAATTTGAGAAATATTTCTTCTAATTACAGTATGAACAGAAGCTGGGGGAAAAAAAGACTGACAAATGAAAGGCTTACTTACTGCCAATTTGTAAAAGAAATGTCATCTCAACCACTTGGTTGTAAAGCCAAGAATCTAATACTGGAGACCCCAATTCACAAGTCATACTACTGAACATTTGTGTATTCTGGCAGTAGATGGAAAACCTAATTTAAACACTGAAACCTAGTGTGCATTCTCACTTTCCTCAGAACATGCATTTGTTCTATATTTATGTGTGCAGTATGTGTGCAGACCAGGTTCCTTTAGAAGCTTAGTTACTTGCGGTTACAATATCACAATTCTTAGAAAAAGTGGCTGTGAGGTCACAACAAACACTCAAGTCTGTGTGGATGGCCACGGAAGAAGACTTTTTGTTATTAAGGGATGGAGGTGGCTACTTATTTTGGGCACAGATAAAGCTTTCTCATGATGCAACTTATAGGACCAGACCCCATCCTGTCTACCTCTTGATCTTGCTGGGTTTCTCCCAGCTCACTTGGTTGCATCAGACGCACACAGGTCTCTTTCAGTTCTTTATATTCTCTTCTTTGTTTCTTGATCTTTGCTATGCTAATTTCTCCATATGGCATATTCTTATTCTACCTGGCCAAGTCCTCTCAGTTTTGGGATCTTAGCTTTACCTGAACCTTTCAACCTAAATTTGGTTCTCCCCTGTCCTGTGTTCACTCATGTATCATCTGACTCTTTTCCTTTAAAACCATTATCACAAAAAATTAAGCAATATATAAATGTTTGTTTTGAATGAAAAAAAGGTAAAAAATAATTAGTAGCTGGAGTGTGTTAGTTGTTTAATACAAATCTTCTTCCATTATACACCTGAAGCAATACAAGGATATTTGGACAAGCAATGCATGTCTATTTGGTTTGCCTTAATACTTAATGTAACTAACATGGCTTGGCAAAATCAGCCATTCAGGACATGTGTTAGATGAATAAACAAGCCAATGCTGACAGTCTGACTCAGCCTTGGGGAATGCTTTAGACTGTGCTGGTGTTAAGTAGCTATTGCTACTAGATATTCAATCACAAGTCTGGACAAGAATACTATGTTGTAGGTCTGGGCCTCAAACACTGGCTGAACCAGGCACCCAAGAGCTGGGTACTGCTTTAGGCCATACCCAGCAATCATGTTCACATTCCTGTGTGTGAACACAGAAAAGTTTTAGACACGCCGCCCCCCACAGTCCCCATAATTTTGATATTCATCTAATAACATGAACATATTAACATACTTCCTTTGAGACTGCTTTCAATCTGGAGCAAAACTGAGATTATACTACACATACATTTTTTTTTTTAAGATTGATTGATTGATTGATTTATACAAGAACTGGGGTGAGAGAATTCACCATAGACAGAGCAGGGAGTAGAACAGGCAGAACGACCGAAAACACTGCTGAGAGGAGCAGCAGGCGAGACAGGAGAAGTCTGCCACGCCATGTGGGTTTCTCCCTGGCTGGCCAGGAATCGAATCTGTGCTGCAGAGGCTGCAGACAGCTTCACAGTGCTGTGCTCAACCTGCTGCGCCACTGGGGAGGCCCTACACATACAATTTTTGATCTTGTAATCTTATCATAAAAATTTGAGCCTAAGTACCTAGAACTGCGGAGTGCATGGTAAAGAATCCACACTCAGAGGGTAGAAATTCAATTCAGCTCAACAAACAAGAACTGAACCCCTAGATTATGAGTAACTATCACTATTCAGAAAGCGAAAAGTAATGTACTTTACATAATTAAAGATACACCAAGAGAAAGATAGCAAGTGTAAGCAAGTATCTTTTATGGGGGATATACAAGTTAGAGTGCCTAAATAAACCAGGAAACAACTTCTTTATAATGATCTTTTACTTTTTAGTAGTTCCTTGGTGGGAACTTCTTTTCCTGGATAGCCTTTTGAAAATATGGAATGTGCAGCTTACAGTTATTAGGGGATAAACTTTGGAAAAACATCTTTGGGAATTTCTATTTTTATCTTTTCTATTTCTAAGTCACAGACTATATTTTAAAATTTTCTATAAGGCAAAGTATTCTGACCCAGTTGGTGTGACTGCTACATGTTTTTGCTTAAACACACACACACACACACACACACACACACACACACACACACACAGAGTTCTTTGAGCATTAATCAATAAAGTAATACCCTGAGCTCATCTGGCCATGAAATGATGACAGAAGAGAGGATATCATTAAGGAGCAAAGCCCCTCCAGAAGTGGACCACATGAAATTTAAAATAACACAAACTATGACTTACAGTCTGATTGCTAGAAGTTGCCAAAATGAGTCTTAAAGGTATAAAATAAAGGTGTCAGTAGGGCAGGTTTCTTTTGGAGGTTCCAGGAAAGAATTTGTGCCCTTGCCTTTTCTACTTCTAGAGATTGGCTTTCCTCGGTCTCTTGGCCACTTCATTACCATCTGTTTCTGTGCTCATTCTTCCTCCCTCTTGTAAGGACACTGTCATTAGCTTAAAGGTTCACCTGGATAATTCAAATTTCCCATCTCAAGGTCCTTAATCTTGCACCTGCAAAATCCCTTTTGCCATAAAAGGTAACATTCACAGATTCAGTGATTAGGACATGGGTATCTTGTTGGGCCATTATTTGCTCTAACACATGCAGGAAATCCGTCACGGCACTTCAGACCATAAATCTCTAAAGTCTAAGTTCCCTGTGTAAAATGTTAAGAGACCAGTCTGGCTCTCCAATAAAGAACACTCTACCAAGTAAGGAATAAAATACCCCCTGCTCCTCCAAAACAAAAAAATCCAATGATGTTTACATTCCCAGAGTTTATTATCTTTTAGTCTAACAAAAATATTAGCTGGTGAAGTTCTTAATAAAAATATTAGTAACAAGATTCCTTGTTACTAAATTTTAAATCAAAGTGCTTCCCTCCCTTTCAATTTAAATAGTGTACAGAGACTGCTCAAGTAGTTACGCTAACCTTCAAGGTTCCTTAGAAACTTAGAACTTCCAAGGGAAGTTCATATAACTTCCAAACCTAGGAAGTTAGTATCAAATGAACAACTTTAGAAGAGCTAAAATATAACTGACCAAGAAAAAAGATACACAATTCTATTTTGGAAGGGATTTAGACTATTTAGGTTTATTACCAGGCCAGATAACATCACTACTTAATGTGAGAGAGAATAGAGAATACCTCCAAATATTTTCAGAGAGCAGCCTAACATTGATACAAAACCTTAACCAACAGAGATGAAAAGACTGACCTATTCTGTGAATATGGTATAAAAACTCTAAATAAAAAATGTTACTAGATAGAATCCAACATATTAAAAAAATAAACTAAAATGACCAGTTGAGATTCAATAAGAGATGCATGAACGACTTTATATTTTAAGTAGTAAATATAATTCCTCATCTTACTTGATGAGAAAAATCATGAGATTATCTCTACAGGATCTGGAATGATATTTGATAAAATTCAAAGTCCACTGCTTATGAAAATTCTTAATTAAAGATGAAATTTATTGACATATACTTAATACATAGTTTACTGTGTATCTTAATACCAAAACCATTAATAATCATTACTCTTAACAACGAAAGCATTCCCATTCATTTCAGGAATAAGAGAAGAATACCCACTACCTTGTTTTCAAAGTATTATCTGAGACACTGAAAAGAAATAAGAAGGCAGGTAATCACTGTTAACTGATAATATGACTTCATACTTAGGCCCAAGGAATCAAATGAAAAATTACTAGAAACAAAAGATTTCAAAAGTAAATGATTATATATGTGTATGTATAAATATGTTTAAAAAAATTCAAGTAACCAGTTAGAATATACAAAAACATACATAAGAACAAAAGCTAACACAAACTGTGTAAGATATATGAAAACAATTTAAAAATGATATATAGGTAACACAAAGAGTGACTCATAGATAGATCTTGTCCTTGGAATATGAAAATATATAGTGGTAAAAGCACAAAATCCTTACAATAAAAAGACTTAATTTTTAACATGTAAAGATTTCCTCACAATAGAAGAAATAAAGTTGAGTCAAAAGACAAAGAATCTGATTTAGGAGACATATGACCTATCTCCTAGAGTTTTATTTATTCTTAAATTTGTGAATTTCTGATGTGGAAAAATTGGCTTTATTTTAGAAAAAGGCAGGTTAATTTAAATACAATAAAATCACCTTAACAAATTTTGATAAATGAATATAGCCATATAAGCACCGCCACATTTCAGATACGGAACATATCCACAACCCACAAAAGTTTCCTATAAGCCCTTTTGAATCAATCTTCTCCAATTATCCCATCCCACTGCAGCCACTGATTTGATTTCAGTTCCCAATGCTTTACTTTTTCCAGATAAATGGATCATCTGTACATTCTTTCTGTGCTTGCATTTTTTGAGACATATCCATATTGTTACATATATCAGTAGCAAATGCATCCTTTTTTTTACTGTTACATAGTACTCCATTGTCTGTAAGTGGTACAATTTGCTTATCCAGTCACTTTTATTTGGGTTGTTTCCATTTAAGAAACTTTATGAATAAAGATGCTACAAACAATTGTGTACAAGTCTTTGTGCATGTATCTTCATTTCTCTTGGGTAAATTCCTAAGAGTGGGATTGCTAAATTGTATGGTTTAAGTATGTGTTTAAATATTTTCCAAAGTGACTATACCTTTTTGTATTTCCACTAATAATTTATAAGATTTCCAATTGTTCCATGTCCTGGTATGGTCACAGTCTTTTAATTTTAGGCAGTGTAGTGGTATTTCATTATGTTTGTCATTTTCCCAGTGAATAATTTTATGTTGAGTAACTTTTCATATCCATATGTCTTTGGTGTTTGATTCCTTTGCCCGTTTTTAAAAAATAGTTTTTTGTTGTTGTTCAGTGAGTTGTAAGAGTTCTTTATATATTCCGGAATCAAATTCTTTACCTCTTAGTCTGTGGCTTATCTTTTTGTTTTCTTAGAATTTTTCCTGAAGCCCAGGAACTTTTAAGTTTGAAGTCCATTTATCATCTTTTCTTTATGTATTTTATCCGTTTCGATTCCAATAAATCGGACAAATTTTAAGTGACAAAGAAACTACTATATTTTGATATTTTGAGTATAAACAAAACTTTATTATTAGGTCATTAATTATTAAGGAAAGAAGATGGAAGTCCACGTGAAACATAACATTAATAGTGATTGATAACCTAAATTCTTAGGAGATCTTCCTCCATTTTAAAGTATATAATCAAATTCTATAAAAGTAACATTCAGTCAGGAAGTCCCCAAGGCAAAGTTTTACTTTTGAAATGTAAAAACAGAAATGTTTTCCAATTACCCAAATGGCAATGAATAAGAAAAACAAAATTAGAACAAAGACTTAACTAAGGAAAATAATATTCTGTTTAAAGGTACAGTAGTTGAAAACTGCTTCAATGTTGCTTAATATTTTGTCTTTTCTGCACAGTAAAATTTCTTTATATGACTTGTTAGGCATGTTGTTAGCCTTAAACCACTGCAGTAAAAATTAAAGTTCACCTTAATAAAATTAAGTTGTAAAATTAAAGTTCAGATGAATAAAATAACATACACATTTAAATACACATAGTAAATATAGATAATGTAATTTGTGCATCATTTTAGAAGACCCTACCTTTATATGAGGCATATATTCAGCTCCCAATCAGTGCAAGATTGTAACTGGCAGCACAAACTCACCATAGTTAAAACCAACAAAAATCTTATAAAATACAGAATAGTGATGGCTAAATTGAGACCTGAAAGACAAAGCATCAGCAGAGGACTAGGTGAACCTGGGTGTGATGGTGAGAGATGAAGTTAAAAGGGTCAGAAACATTATATGTCAGGAATTTAGATTTTTTTAACCTCAGAGCAAGGGAGAACTACCAGTTGTTTTTTAAATGAGCGACTACAAATCAAAAAGCAGAGAAACAATTGGAAGGCGATATGCAATGATGACTTGGACTAGAGGGCAGGCGTGGGGGTGCCCTAAGAGATATTAAAGGAAAAGAATCAATCAATCAAATTTGGGGAAAGAGTAGATGTGACAGGTGAAGGAAAGGAAAATTTCAAACCAAACTGCCCAAGATTTTGACTTGCTTGGATATGAGTAAGAAAAAAAAGAGAAACAAATATCTTTTAGGGGATTAGGGGATGGTGTTGAGAAGAGTAAAGTGGCAGGAAATGATGGAAATCAAGACTGATCTTACCCCAGCCCCAGGGGTAAGTTAGCACCCTCTTTGTGTAGGAGTTTCTCTGATCTTTTTATTTACTTTTAGATTCCTTTCTATTTCTGTTTCCTATGCCCATTTTTTAGTCCACATACAGGTAATGTGCTTTGCATTGGGAGGGAGTAACAGGTGAGTACATAGACAAGCAAGTCAAGACTCCTGATTTTAAGGGTCTTATGATCAAGTATAGCGATGTGGACAGAGGGGGTTATTAAACTGTAATATATAAGTTCATTCTAGATACTTTAGTCACACGCTTTTCCATGTAGTTTTGTTGTCTTTAGTTGCAACTTTAGATGGACAGCTAATATATTATCCAACAGATGTAGAGATGTGTCCTAAGACATTATAGCTATTTAGAATTATTCAATATTATAATGGATGACAAAATATTTTGACATTTAAAATACTTTCTGTGAGATAGAGTCTAAGAAATGGAAATGAACTGAATGGAATATCTGAGGTTTTATCAGGATATTCAAGAGAGCTGCATAAATGTATACTGCATTACTATTAGCAATGGGTATTCTTTTTTTAATCTGCTAATTATAAACTGGGAAAAAGATTTGTTATTTCCAATTACATCTTTGATTACATGAAAAAGATGAACATTTCTTCCATGTATTTATGAATTGTTAATTTATATCTATTACTAATCTGGCAATAGTAACTCGTATTCATTTTGTATGATTTCAGGCTAGGTTTCTATCTTGCTTTCCCAGTCCCATCACAACAAGTTTTCTCTGTTCTTGGGTAGATCTGTTTCCTACAAAAGATCAAGGGCAGTAACAGACTTGATGTTCACTGGCATTTTAATGGATGTGCTTTACTTTTGGCCTCACAGGCAAGGAGTAGGTTGATAGGCTGGATTCTTCTCCAAATACAAACCAAGAAGAGTTTTCCCTGGGTCACTAACTCCTTAGAACTCCTAGTCTTCTTTAAGTTGAGAGTTCAAAGAAATAATTCTGAAAGCAGATTCCCAAAATAAGCATGGGAACCAGTGTTGTTACCATCTTTGTAGAGGTTGGGTGTGTGGGTAGGATACTCAGTTAGCTACTCAGTATGTCTTCCTTTAATTAATTTCATGTTCAATCATCTCTTTTCCCTCTTCCTACTGACTCTAGCTTAAAGTTTCTTGAAAAAGTCTCTTAAGGATAAAGAATAGACTATTTGAAAGGAGAAAGCATACATTGTACAAAAAGAACGATGTAAAATATATATATAAAATTAAATAAAATTATTTAAAAAAAAATTCACTACTGTAGCCTTCCCTCAAGGGAATGCTGAACCAGAGCTTCCTAGACCTTGATTCGTATATCAAAAGCCATCTGGTTTCTGTCTCCTGGAACCTGCTTTGCTGATGGTCACTCCATCTGTTTCCATTCTGTGCTGTTATGGATTTACAAATTTACGTCTTAAAAATTTTTTTCCTCTGTCATTCCACAGAGAGCTGAGGACTCAGAGGAAATAAACACATGGATTTAGTCTATTGGCTTTTGCTGTAAACAAGATAAAATCCTGAACTGACTTGATTGGGAATCCCAAAATATTTCAAATTTAGAAACAATGAAAATCTCAAATAAGGACATTTAATTAAAATTTATCTGAGTTTTAGAAGTTATTTATATTACCTGATTTAACAGATCGGTTTCCTGATATAGGTGACCAAAAATTTGTAAGTAAAGAGAAAAAAATTAAGATTAGGCAACATCTAGCATAAAAGGGAATGGAGGACCTCCCTGGTGGTGCGGGTGGTTGAGCTCAGTGCTGTGAAGCTGACTACAGCCTCTGCAGTGTCCGTTTGATCCCCGCCAGCCACAGAGATACCCACATGGCAGGGCAGACCTCTCCTGTCTCACCCGCTGCTCCCCTCAGCAGTGTATTTCAGTCTGTCTGACTGTTCTGTTCCCCACTCTGTCTCTGGTGAATCCTCTCACCCTCCTGCACATCTGACTTGAACCCTGGTTCTTGTATGAAAATAAATAAATTCTTAAAAAAAAAAAAAGGAAATGGAAGTCAGACAATGGTGGGAGAGAGAAGAGTGGCAGCAGTCTACATTGTTACAGGGCAGGTTTGAAATGAGTTCTTAAAAATGTTTTCTTCATAGCATTGGGACAGGTTAGCTAAAACTAAAAAAATTTATGGGGACACACTGTTTGGACATGATCCTGCAAATTAAATATTGAAACTGTTTTTACAAACCAAGAATTTAAAGCTAAAGATTAACTTTATAGCAATAAAGAAAAATTTCCTCTGTGCCAACCTTCCTACAGCTCTCTTCAAGACCACCTATTGAGTTTCTACTTCATGAAACTCATGGAATTATTATTGAGGAGACAATTCCTTTTAAGGAATACAGGGAGTCACTCAAAAAAACAGAAAGAAATTATCAACTAGCAGCCTTTGAAATTCATATTTGTTATGCAAGGTACCAGGAATCCATCCTGTTGGTTAACTTCTTGGTATGTAGTATAAGATGCTTATTATATAAGTTATGACAAAGCAAACAGAGAGGAAATACCACTTTCAAATTAAAAACTTCCCCTGACAATGAATATAAATGGCATATTATTTGTAGTGATGTGAAAATTATCAAATTCTCTATTTCAAATCTCTTTACTGGAGCTTATTTCCTAAGACTATCTTGAATACTGTTGAGTGCTCCTAATTTTGTCATTAGTATTGATTTACCACCCCCCTCCCTACTACTCCCCACCATGCATGGGACTTATGCTCCTCCTCCCCAACATTTCATGACAATAAGGTAAAACTTGCTCATGACAGGCAACATGGAGAGTAAAGAGGGGAAAGTCACCTGTGTGGTCCTACCACGCAATGTTAATATTTTTGAATTTTTATCTTCTCCTAGGACTAACTTATAAAAAACATTAAACCAATCATATGGTTCAAGAAACTGGGAAAAAAATTCCAAGAATAAAAGGAAATTGGAAAATCACAATACTTGGAGATAGGACAATAACATGGGAGGAAAATACATAAAGTTTTCATTTACTGAGTGTTTATGTCAGAAACTTTCAACACTTGATTATCTCAAGAAACTCTCAAAAGGGGCCTCCCTGGTGGCGCAAGGGGTTAAGCACTGCACTATGAAGCAATCCACAGCCTCTGCAGCACGAGTTCGATCCCCGGCCGGCCAGGGAGAAACCCACATGGTGAAGCAGACCTCTCCTGTCTCACCCACTGCTCCCCACAGCAATGTATTTCAGTCAGTCTCTCTGTTCCATTCCCCACTCTGTCTCTGGTGAATCCTCCTCTCCCCCTCCATCCCTGACCACCCCCCCCCATCTCTGGCCTGTGCCCCAGCTCTTATATGCATAAATAAATAAATCTTTAAAAAAAAGAAACTCTCAAAAGACTTTGTAACTATTATAATTCACATTTTGCAGGTGACTAAAGTGAACCTGACAGAGCTTTAAAAAGGTGCCCCAAATTATATAGTTGGTGTGGGACCAGGTTTTTAAAAAATCCAGATACTAAATATTTACTATCTAAATTGCTGCTATGAAAGAAGCTGGTAAAGAATTTCCTTTCTACAAGGCTTGAGGCCCCAGCAGTTTTAAAGGCAATTTCTTTTAAACATAAAAAAGATAATTCTCCTGGGTAGCACAGAAAAGCTACCCAAATAATTTTATTTGAATAGTATGTCAGTGCTACCAAAATAGTAGTAATCATATCCCCCAAAAGTCATACTACAATTTCATTTATGAACACAGAAATTTCATAAAATACAAACAGCAGAATTTTATCTCTTCATAATAGTCCATTACAGTTAAGTGTTTTATCACAGAAATTTAATAGCTTACTATGAATATATATTGCTATATCACATAATATAATGACATGAATAGGCCCAATGAAAAAGCCATATAATCAACAGAAAAGAAAAATGCATTCAAAAAATTCAATATTTTTTCTTCATAAAAATTTTTCTGAGTTAAACACCACAGGCTGCCCACGGCTGGTATATACACATAAATCTAATGAGATGCTTCAACAATTCTGAGTCACTTTTGTAGGAGCCATACCAATCTATGTATTTTTTTTCTTTTTTTTTCCCAATCTATGTATTTTTAAAGAAGTATATATCCCTTCATTTTTTTTTTAATAGAGGCATGTTTTATTTATTTATTTTGTTTGTTTGTTTGTTTCATTTATACATGCACTGGGTACAGTCAGAAGCGCGGGAGGGTGAGAGAATTCACCAGAGCCAGAGCGGGTTGCAGAGCAGGCAGAAGGACCGAAGTACACTGCTGAGGGGAGCAGCGGGCGGCAGGAGAGGTCTGCGCGCCATGTGGGACCCTCCTCCGGTGGCCGGGGAGCAGCCGGGGATTGAACCGGCTCCTCAGATGCCACGGGCAGCTTCGCAACCCAGCGCTCAACCGCTGCACCACCGGGGAGGCCCTATCCCTTCATTTTTAAGAACACTAAATTAGAACATGATAGTAGGGGGAGGAAAAAGTTCAGAATTCTCTTTCTGGGGGTTTAATGTTCTCATTTAATCAATAAACTAGAAAAAATTGTCCATAAAATTTTGAACTTATCTAGAATCCACTTACCCAGGATTTCAAAATGCTGGCTAATAATGGGAGTACAACACACAAATTATCATCAGTGAAGATAGCTATTGTTCAAAGAAATTCCCTCGACTTTTCTCTTGACTACATTAAAATTATGAATCATGTATATAAGCTGAGTTGTGAGTCAGGATTAGATAAACTGAACTGTGGGGCCTGCTTGCTTATTATTTGTTATTCTCTTTTTCAGGAAAAGGCAAAAGTGATTTGAAAAGTGCAAATCCCTAAGTTTATGTGAAAGATAATATGAAATTACAAGGGAAAAAGTCAGCAATTCACTGAAAATCATGAAAACATCTTATGAGACAAAGATTTTTCTCCCTAAGATAGAATACTGATAAATCTTAATTTGAGATTTGATCATATCATCAAAGTTGAAAATGACAGTAATTTGTGGAGTCATGAAACTAAAGTCTCAGTTCATAGACAGATAACTGACTACAGAAAAAAATACAAATCTCTATAAGAGAAATTCTACAGTGAAAGAAAAATAGCCTAAAGGGAAGATTTTCTCACAGGTGTTTTTATTCATTTATTTCTAAATATTTATTTATTTATTTATACAAGCACTGGGTACAGTCAGAAGCACGGGAGGGTGAGAGAATTCACCAGAGCCAGAGCAGGGAACAGAACAGACAGACTGATGAAATACACTGCTGAGGGGAGTAGCGGGTGCGGCAGGAGAGGTTTGCACGCCATGTGGGACCATCGCCAGCGGCTGGGATGGAACCAGCGCTGCAGCGGCTTCGGGCAGCTTCGCAGCCCAGGGCTCAAGCGCTGTGCCACCTGGAAGGCCCCTCACAGGTGTTCCCCCCCCCCCTAAGATTTATTTATTTATTTATACAAGCACTGGGTACAGTCAGAAGCACGGGAGGGTGAGAGAATTCACCAGCGCCAAAGCGGTAACAGAACTGGCAGACCGATGAAATACACTGCTGAGGGGAGCAGCAGGCGGCAGGAGAGGTCTGTTGTGCTGTGTGGAACCCTCCCTGGTGGCTGGGGATCAAACAGGTGCTGCAGAGGCTGCGTGCAGCTTTGCAGCCCAGCACTCAGCCACTGCACCACTAGGGGAGGCCCCCCTCACGGGTGTTTTTAAACAAAGTATAAATTAGAATTTTCTGGGGAGATTTTTAAAAATGCAATTACCAAGATACATGCACTATGATCCTGACTCACTGGTCTAGGATGGGGAGAGTGTGTATATACATACACATATATCTAATAAAAAGGGCCTTGATAATTCTAATTTGCATCCTGGTTAATAACCATCATTTCTGTATAGCTATTAGCTGAACCATGTGAAACTGCCAACATGAGTTTGTTTTATTTTTAACATACTAAAACAGCAATTTCACATGATTCATCTAATAGAAAGGGTCCAAGGATTAAAAACAGCTAACACTGACTGCATTACTTTGTTCTAGGCACTAAATTCTTTATATCTGTTGCTGAAAGTTTGAGAACAAAATGCAAGAGGTGGGTAAAGATACAGTCCCTGTATGGAGAGGTAAGGAGGACAGAGAGGCAGTTGAGAAAGGAGAGTTGAGTGAGGGATGATGCCACAAGGGCAAATTATATTCCAGGTAAAAACCACCAGGGTTAGAGACTAATGCAGGCAGGAGAAGAGACAAGCATGTTATTTTTTTAAATTTATCTATTTATTATTGAGGTAACATTGGCCAACAATACTACATAACATTTAGAGGAACAGGTTCAAACTTTGTCAGGTGAGTATCCCCACCCCATTCCTGTCATCAAAGCACCTTTAACCATAAACCATTTGGTCCCTTCCGCACACTATCACACTCCCTCTTAGTAGCCTCAAATCTGCAGCCACAATTCTAGGATATGTTTTGGTTTAGTTAGTTCTATATACCAGTGAAATCATCCTGTATTTGTCTTTCTCCTGATTCACTTCATTCAATATAATCCCCTCCAGCTCCACCCATGTGTCACAAATGGCAAGATTCAGTATTTTTTTTAATAGTTAAACAGTATTCCATCTTGTGTATGTACTGTAACTTCTTAATCCACTTGTCTGTTTTTGAGCACTTAGGCTGCTTCCATAACTTGGCTATTCAAAATTTTTCTGCAAATGAACTTCATTGAAAAGCATGTATCCCTCTGAATTAGTATATTTGCATTCTTTGGATAAATACCCCAAGGATGGAATTACTAGATCACACAACATTTCTTCTAATATTTTGAGGAACCTTATATTATTTTCTATAAGGGCTGGACCAATCTACATGTGTTTTGAGGGTTGTGTTTTCTCCACACCCTCTCCAACACTTCTTGTTTCTGGTTTTTATGATATGAGTCATTCATACGGAAGTGAGGTGATAATCTCATTGTAGTTTTGATTAGCAGTTCCCTGATAAGTGATACTGGAACATTTTTTTAATGTGCCTGTTAGCCATATGTATATATTCTTTGGAGAAGTGTATATTTAGCACTGCTGCCCATTTTTTGATCGGGTTCTTAGATTTATTTTTGTTAAGTTATATGAATTCTTTGCAGACCTTAGATATCAGCCCCTTGTCAGATTTATGATGTGCAAATACTTTCTCCCATTCAAAAGGATGTATTTTAATTTAAATGACAGTTTATTTTGCTATGCAGAAGCTTTTTAGTTTAATGTAGTCCTATTTGCTTATTTTTGCTTTTATTTTCCTTGCTGATGAAGTCAAGTCCCCAAAGACATTACTGAAGTCAGTGTTTTGCCTATGTTTTCTTCTATATGTTTAATAGTTTCCAACCTTAGGTCAAAGATTTTAATCCATTTTGAGTTAATTTTTGGGTATGGTGTGAGAGTGGTCTAGTTTCATTTTTCTGCATGTGGCCATCTATTTTTCCCAACACTATTTGCCGAACATGTACCATTTTCCTTTCTCCATTGTATACTTCTGGCTCCTTTGTCAGAGATTAACTATCAATTAAAATGTGCATTTATTTCTGGACTCTCAACTTCATTCTACCGATCTGTATGTCTGTTTTTATTCTAGTATCAAACTTTTTATTAATATGGTCTAATATAACATTAATTTAAAACAAGTCCCATGTTTAGCAACTGTCTATGTGATCAAGGGATCTCCTCAATCATTTTCAAAATGTCTAACAGCAAAAGTATTTTACAATGTGTGTCATAATACTTAAGTGAGGAAAACAGAGGAGTGGGAGAGTGAGTATATACCCTATCTTTAAAGTGCTTATAGGGTAGAGTCATGGCCCAGAAATGGTAAGGAACAGAATGTAGGTCCATGCACAAGCAAACCTCCACTCTGTCCAAATTGTAACACTAAAAGTCAATCATACATTTAAAATTAAAACACAAGCACAGTTGGGGCATCTCACTATCATTTTAAGGTTTACAAGATCGCAACAAATATGGAGGACAATAAGACCATCACAGAGATAACACTTAGAAGGTCCAGGCAGGCCCTACATAGAGTGAGATTTTCGTTGGGACAAGAAATCATCCAATACAATATTCTTTAGTTTACTTGTCTGTTTCCTCCAATTTTACATGGATATGATTTTAACAAGCTAGTTTCATTTTTACCTAAATGCCTCATCACAAGATTTTTTAAGTAAATATAATGCAACTGAAGAATCACAGAAAAATCTTTATCCAATCTTCTAGTTTTTCATGAGGAAATAAGAGCTTAAGAATAAGTCACTTGTGGGCCTCCCCGGTGGCGCAGTGGTTGAGTGCCGTGCTGTGAAGCTGTCCGCAGCCTCTGCAGTGCCGGTTTGATTCCCCGCCAGCAAGGGAGAACCCCACATGGCGCAGCAGACCTCTTCTGCCTCGCCCGCTGCTCCCCTCAGCAGTGTCTTTGGTCTGTCTGCCTGTTCTGCTCCCTGCTCTGGCTTTGGTGAATTCTCTCACTTTCCCACACTTCTGACCTGTACCCCAGTTCTTGTATAAAATAAATAAATAAATAAATCTTTTTTTTTTAAAAAAAGAATAAGTCACTTGTAAGACATAACACAGGAAAAGTTGTAGAGTTAGAATTAGAACTGACAATGATGGCATGATCTAGTAGATTCTATGTACTTCTGCCAGAATAGTTAGATTAGATGTGAAATAACTGGGTACTTGCAAAAGACTTTTGAAGCACATATCCCTCATTCTTTGCTCTACCTCAAAATCCACGGCTTAGTTCAAGGGATAGGCTGAATGAACATCTTTGTTTTACTTAGTACTTCTGGACTTCTACCTTTACAATTTTATCCCACTGAATGAAGAACAGACTTTAATATACAAGACTGAGTTTAATCTCCTGAGGGCCTGGCCTCAATATGATCTAGTAGTTTTCTAAACTAGGTATTCAAAAACATGATCTTGGTTACCAGTGATAGGTGTTGCATGAGAACAAGCAGACTTATAATAGACTGTAAATAGTTAAGTCTCATGAACTTAAGAAACAGAAGAAAATTCAGGTAGTTCTGAAGTTTTGGATCACTAACTGTAATTCAGTTCACAGGATAAATATAAAGAATGGGAACAAATATATCAGAAAAGGGGTTCTGACCCCGCTGCCTTTTTATGTAAGCATGACCCATGATAATAAGTGAAATTAGTTTGAGATGGCTTACTTAAAATTCTTTAAAGACTGCACATTACTCTTAAATTAATCTAAATTCCTTAAAACTGCTTCCCTTCATTATCTCCCTTGCCCATTTCCTTTTTCACTCCTCTCCCCTTAAAACTTTATATATGTGATCATTCTCCTAATGGCATATATGTGTATAATTTGGGGAAGTTTGGATTAAATAACAATTGGATTTGTAGGTGCCTCAATCACTGGTTCACAGACCCTGTAAGGACTGGCCTGACATGGCTTGAATAAAGAAACAGAAGGTGTACTAGAAATGAGTTTACAGTGAACACATTTTCTGAATGCTATGTTAAAAAAATAGGAATGTTTAAAAAAAAATAGGAATAATAAACTGAACTAATAGTATAAATAAAAGATAAAGGAATGGGAAAAGAAATGCCTTGGCTATCAAAGGTTTATCTGTGCTATTCTATATAATTTTAGAATTTTATTGGTAACAGCCTTGGGGAGGTATGACATAATAAACCACATGTATTAAAGAGTTTGTGTCATTAATCTCTTCCCTCAGTCCCCTGACAATATATTGACATGTTTTCTATGACTTATACCAGTTTGCATTTTCTATAATCACACAATATATACGCTATCTAGCTTCTTTAGCAAAGCATAATTTTGAGATGCACTGCTGTTGTTACTGGTACCAATAGTTTATTTCTTTTTAATCCCTTTTAATTTAATGCACACTATTCCATTGTATGGATATACGACAATCCATTTACCCAGTCATCTGTTAATGTCATGTGGGCCTGTTTAAGGCTTTGACACCTATTTATAAAGGTGCAAAAAGACAATATAGTAAAGAAAGGAGAGTGCTTTCTAACAAGAGTACTGAAATACCAAAAAAACCTTAGATCTACATAAGTTGTGCCATATACAAAAATTAATTCAAAACTGATCATCCCTAAATGTAAAATCTAAAATTACAAAACTCTTAAAAGCATAGAGTTAGGCATGTGACCCTGGATTAGCAATGATTTTTTTGGACATAATACCAAAAGCAAACATAAAAAAAAAAAATTGATAAACTGACCTTTATCAAAATTTAAATCTTCTCTTTAAAAAGCAGTTAAGAAAACAAAAGTATAGAAATGCCCTGGTGGAGAAGCTTATAAAGTCAACAGCAAATCTGAAATAGTTAAGACTGTCTTAGCAACACAGACAAGTGCCTTGCTGTGGGCGATGCTTAAGGTGTTTGCTGATATCCTACACAATTAATTGCCATCTGAAAATGTGCCTAATGCTTTTGACAACTATGCAGTCATAGTTACGACTGATGAGAGCCATGTATCCTTGGAACAAAAGGATTACGATTGTTAAGCTAACCACAAATAGATATATTTCCAGTCTGTGTTCTCTGTCTTCATTCAAACATGTGAAAGGAAAGTGGGTACCTGAGATAATTCACCAAAGTGTAAAGACTACTTTCTTGCTTGTTGGGACCCAAACAACAGTAGAGATAATCCCTCTACTACTAAGCAGCTTGCCAGGAACAAACAAAAGCCTATCCCTTCAGAGACTATTGAAAGCGGTCAAGTACGTGGAGTGCTCTCACAGAGAAGCTTAGAGTGTATTTGACAAAGCTTTCAGAACCCAAGGAGAGCTGGAGGTGTGTGTTGCTCTGAGTGTCTCTCTAGAGCCCTTTCTGCATGGCAGGTGTCATAGCATCATGCTAAAATAAATGCTCAAATCCAGTTGAAGATTAAAAATTAAACTTTTTAAAGATTTATTTGTATTTATTTAAGCAAACAAGAACTGGGTGTAGGCCAGAGGTGTGGGTTGTGTGCGTGAGAAGATTCACCAGAGACAGAATAGGGAGCAGAAAAGGCGGATCTACTGAAATACACTACTGAGGGGAGCAGCAGGTGAGATAGAAGAGGTCTGCTGCACCATGTGGGTTAGCTCCCTGGCTGAGGATTCAACTCATATCGCAGTGGCTGGCGATGGCTTGACAGTGCTGAGACTTAACCCCTTGCAGCAAATGCCCGGCACCTACCCACAAGCTCTCAGGTGAGACGAGGCCCATGCTCAGTATGAGTCACCATGTATGTGACTATGACTTTCAAGGACAATTGGTTTGCCATTTGCTAATTCTTGGAATTTAATTTGTCATAGCTGCTTCCAAATTCTGACGGAAAGAAACAGTGAGATAGTATTTGGTACTTTAAGCTGCTAAAATTGGGGTAAATTGTAAACAGCAATATCTGACTATGTAATTAGTTTACAGCTTTAAGACTAGAACACACCTTTGGAAAATAAAGCACTTAGGGTATATAACTCATTTTACTCTAAAGGTTCTGATTAAAAGTGCCAACCAGAAAAGGTATTTGAATAATTTTATTAAAACATTTAGTTCCCTAGAACCCTTCTCCTCGTCATATTTCATCCCACCTTCTCTTTTAGTTATTGTAAATTTAGTTCCAGAAAACTCTTTCTGTAAAGAGCAAAACAGAAAATATTTTAGGTTTCTCTGTAGCAACTACTCAACTCTACAACAGTAGTATGAAAGCATACATAGAAACATCTTAATAAATGGGTGTGGCTGTGTTATAAAAAAAACTTTATTTCAAAATCAGAACGTAGGCTGTTTTTGATTCCAGAGCTGTGGTTTGCCAACCCCTGCTATAAATGAAACTAATCAAGACCCTAACAAGATCCAAAGCTTCCACTCATGCAGATATCCCATTGCATTTAGCTAACTTAACAGACAATGCTCCAGATATCCCGAACCCCTCACCACACATCAATTTGTTCCTCTCTACTGAATGCCAGCACTTGTTATTTCTATCTTAAAGAACAAAACAAACACTCTCAAATTGGCTTTCATTTCTTGTATCAAATTGTGTTTCGTTTCTCCTTTCCTAAGTTTGCTCCTAACAGGCTTTTGTTATGGTTATCAATGAATCTTCACACTGCTAAATTCAATCATTTCTTTCTTCTTTGGGGGGGGGGGTGAGTAGAAGAACTGGGTTATAGGCCAGAGGCACAGGGTGTGAGAGGACTTACCAGACACAGAATAGGGCGCAGAAGAGGCAGATTTTACTGAAATACACTGCTAAGAGGAGCAGCTGGTGAGACAAGAGAGGTCTGCTGTGCCATATGTGGGTTAGCTCCCTGGCAGGGGATGGAACTAAGGCCATAGTGGTGATAGTGATGAGACTTAACCCTTCGCCCAGCAGAGAGGCCCCAATTATCATTTCTTAATACTCATTATACTTTACTTAGCTGTAGCAGCTGACCTAGAAGATCACTGGTCTTTTCTTAACTTTGATTTCCAAAGTTTTCCTCAAATCTCTAAGGCTGCGCCTTTTCCATTTCTCTTATTCTAAATGTTAGTAGATCTCAGGGGCCAGCTTCAATCTCTTTTCGTTTTTGTTTTTTCCATTCCCTTCATGAACATAGTATACACCCATATTTATATCTCCAGATTTTTTATCTTCCGTGAGCATCAACTGACATTCAACTACCTACTCCACATCTTCAACTGGTTGTCTAATAGGTATTCCAAAGCTAATTGCACAAAACTCAATTCCTAATGTCACATGCCACAACCTGCCTTTCCCTCACCTTTCCCTTTATCATACCAGAAAATGGCAAACCCATTTAATTTCCCAGGCCAAAAACTCCTGGAGGCATTCTTGACTCCTCTTTCAAAGCCCACCCCTAATCTACTGGCAAATGTGGAGCTCTAGCCACAGAGTATATTCACTCTTGAGAAGACTTTCCATGTTATTCAAAATGAAGGCTTTACAATGACCTAAGTCCTAGATTAACTTGCCATTCTTTGTACTGAAAGATAAACACATGGCTCACTTTCACATATCCCGTAGGACTCCTCTCTGTAGAATATAAGATTCATAAGGGCAGGAAACTTTTTCTTGTTTTACTGTTATAATCTCCATTACCTTAGATAGTGCCTGACACAGTAGGTCCTTAAGAAATATTATTGAATGAATATGTTCACAGTGAAAAGACATTGAAAGCAATGTCCTTTCAATGGTCCTTTCTTAACTTTGATTAAGATGGGCCTCCCCAGTGGCTCAGCGGTTGAGTGCTGGGTTGCAAAGCTGCCCGCGGCCTCTGCAGCGCCGGTTCGATCCCCGGCTGCTCCCCGGCCACCAGAGGAGGGTCCCACATGGCGCACAGACCTCTCCTGCCGCCCGCTGCTCCCCTCAGCAGTGTACTTCAGTCCTTCTGCCTGCTCTGCTCCCCGCTCTGGCTCTGGGGAATTCTCTCACCCTCCCGTGCTTCTGACTGTACCCAGTGCTTGTATAAATAAATAAATAAATCTAAAAAAAAAAAAAAAAACTTTGATTAAGACATTTCTACATTAAAAGAAAACTTACTGGCAAACAAATTAAAATTTTATCTCATTTCCTATTTTCATAGTATTTTCTAACCATAATAAAAGGCCAGAAAAGGGCTAGATTAGGAATCAACAGCACTATGTTCTGTCACAGGTAAGCCTCTGAGGACTTTAGTTTTTCTGACACTTACCTCTAACAAAATTAGATCAGCAAAATGAAGATGAACCAGGAGCCTTGGACCCCTTTCAACAATTACAAACTTCCAAAATTTTGCACATGATTTCACTGGTTTATGCAATGACAGATGCTCCCCTACACCCACAGGGATCGGACTACAACTCCTATAAAGGTGGGATGACAAGCAAGTACAAGTCTGCCTTCTTGGAAAAAGAGTCTTACTAGTCAACAAGGTGGTGACACAGAAGTGAAATAAATATTTAGACTTAAATAGCTTCGCTTCATGATAAATATTGCAAAAATTATCTTCTAGTCCTCAACAATACGCTGGGAAGAGGAAGGAATTTTTATTCTGCATTTAGATTTTTGTAAGAGGCCACTAAATGAGTCCCCAAAGGTATGTAACTTGTCTAAAGTCACACAAATAATAAATGGCTGAACTAAAATTTAAATACAGGTCTATGAAACTCCAAACCTATAGAACTCTAACAAACTATATACTAAATGTTTTAGTTCTAGGGATACAGCACATCTGGGATAGCCACGAATTATGAAGAAATCTTTTGATGTAAGAGACAAGTAAATTTCCAAAGCATATCTTCATAGCTGAGTCATAGGTCATTATAAAGGATAGTTCCAGAACTCACAGAATAAGCTCCATAAGGGCAGAGATATATAGATTTTCTACTCAATTCAAACTCAAAATGATTGTAACAACTTGTTTCTTTCACCTATATTCCATTAATGACTGATTTCATCATTCACTGAGGCTCAAGTACATACACCAGTTAACTTCTTCCTCCTTAACTTTTCGTGTGTGTGTGTGTGTGTGTGTGTTTAGGACATCATGGTATCAGTCTAGGTTATTCTAAGAGTCACATTATTCCAGTCTCATGATTTCTAGTGCTTTCTCTAGGACCAGTGATCTTGAGGGCAGACTTATATGCACACCAGAATGAACGTAAATGTGTCACGGGAGTATGGGACAAAATTAGAACATACATTTTCATGTGTTTCTAAACTTAAAAAATGAGAAAGAAATTAAGCTTTACTAACAGCCAACAAGCTGAATAGCACCAGCATCCTCAAATGGATACAGCATATGAGGAATTCCCTTTACACCCCCCCTAATGGGAAGAGTGGGCATTTTGAGAGAGGTAAAAAAATAATGCTCCCATAAACTGTTCATTTACTTTCAGATATTAAATGTATTTTGTTTACATTATATAGGTAGGCAGATTTATAAATACTATCTAAGTTTTACCTAAAACACACAAAGTACATAATTTCATAAGGTTTCTGAAAAGGAATCATGAATTGATGAGATTCATACAAGTATAGATGAGCAACGAGGAAATACAGTTTTAAACTTACTTTTACTCCTACTATGAGTACTTCATCAGCTTCACATAAGAAATGATGACAAGGTAACCATATCTGAGAAGAAAGAGGCAACTGAAATGGAAAACTGTAATGTGGATTTACATATCTAATTATATATTAATTAGATTTAGGTCTGGCTGCTAATGACAGAAAACTCAAAATAACAGTTAAAAAATACAAATTAATTTCTCTGATGATGTAAATATGTGGATAGGCAATTCAGGGCTGACACTGAAGCTCCAAAATTATCTAGCAATAGGCATCCTTCCAGATTTTTAGGGGGTAGACTCATTATAAGTAAGATTAAGGCATGTAACCCTGTGCCACTTTAAGAGCTCTTACTGGAAGTTTCACAAATCATTTCTATTCCATTTCAATGATCAGAAGTTAGTCACCTGACTACATCATCTGTTAGTCACTGATTTAAGGGAGCAGGGTTATGTGTCTTTATTCTGGCCCTGACAACACCTCAGAGGTTCTATTACAAAAGAAGGGTAAACTCTGAGACCAACAGAATTCAACATATATTGCAAATGATACTTCACTTTTGCTCCTTAAAGTATGATCCAACAGTTAGTCATAATATCAAAATATAAAAAGGTCTGAAAATTGAAGTGTTTGCCATGTAAGTTTGGCTTGAGGCAAAACCTGACAAACATGAAACTATTTTACTTAAGGTGAATAGTCACACATTTTACAAAAGGAACATTATTTGATTAAAGGGTATTAAATTATGTAATATTTAGAATGTGCATGAAATTATCTTTCTTAAGTTCTAAGAATTCTGAATGTTAAAATAAAACAAGGCTCAGGTGGTTTTAGATCAACAATTATGGAACTGCAGTATGAAATAATTAGAATTAAGGTATTTTAAAACTAAGTATCCAGAACAAGGGAACTTCCATTTCTTAAGTCATCTTTAAAATAATGGAATACTGAATTGAAACTCATATACTTTCTCTGATCCTAATGATACATGTTTAGAAGCTCCCATTAAGGCTTCTTATTTAATAGTGAAATCCATATGACACGCCATAAATACTAGTTCTTACTATGGTGAAAACGGCTAAAATAACACACAGAAAAAACAAAAGGCAAAATTAAAATGCATTCCACTATCAATGCTTCTGGGAAACACACAGGTTTTAGATCACAAGAACAAGATTCTTATAAAAGTAGATGAAAGTACAAACATTTCTAGCTTTTTAACTAAAACATTTTCTGGATCGTAGAATAACAAAATGCACAAGTGCTGCTTTGCATTCACTAAAAGGAAAAATACCAAAGAAGGTACTTTCAAAAGTATATTACTTTCGTAAAAATAATGTACTACATGGAAAGACTTTATATCATAATGGAGTTAGCTGAGTGAAAAAAAAATGATTTTAGGGTGGAAATATAAAGGCAGCACCAAATTTAAAGCTTATACACTGCACTATTTCACAGATATCACAAGGAAACTGAAATTGCACATCATGGTCATGATGCCATTAATATGGTTCATTTTGTAAAAATAAGACCTTTAAAATACAGAAGAAAAAGAAGGTACATATCCCACTCATTTTAGAATACCAATGAAAACCTGAAAAAGACAAGAAAGAAAATTATGGGCCAATTTCTTATGAACAAAGATATAAACATTAAAACCTCAGCAAATCAAATCCAAGTATATTAAAGTAAGACATAATCTAACTGGATTTATTCAAGGAACACAAGTTTGGTTTACACATTTACAAATCAATGTAATTCATAAGAAGGCAAAAATATGAACATCTTAACAGATACAAAAATGAATATTCAATATTCACTCCTGATGAAAACCTCAGCAAATGAGAAATAGAAGGAAACCTCTTTAAATTGATAATATTCACAAATATAGCAAAATTGGTGGGAAAAGGGTCCTAAAACATCACTTTTTTTTTTTTTTAATAGAGGCATGCTTTATTTATTTGTTTGCTGGTTTGTTTGTTTGTTTTGTTTATACATGCACTGGGTACAGTCAGAAGTGCGGGAGGGAGGGTGAGAGAATTCACCAGAGCCAGAGCGGGGAGCAGAGCAGGCAGAAGGACCGAAGTACACTGCTGAGGGGAGCAGCGGGCAGCAGGAGAGGTCTACGCGCCATGTGGGACCCTCCTCTGGTGGCCGGGGAGCAGCCGGGGATCAAACTGGCGGCGCAGAGGCCGCGCGCAGTTTCGCAACCCAGCGCTCAACTGCTGCGCCACCGGGGAGGCCCGTCTTTTTCTTTTTTTTTAAGATTCATTTATTTATTTTCACAAGAACCTGGGTACAGGCCAGATGTGCAGGAGAGTGAGAGGATTCACTAGAGACAGAGTGGAACAGAGCAGGTGGACTGACGAAATACACTGCTGAGGGGAGCAGTGGATGAGGCAGGAGAAGTCTGCCGCCCCTTGTGGGACCCTCACCGGAGAGCCGGGATCGAACCGGCACTGCAGAGGCTGTAGGCAGCTTCACAGTATAGCGCTCAACCGCCTGTGTGACCAGAGGAGGCCCAAGCATCACTTTTCACAAAAACTAACTACAAGATGAAGACCTACATTTAAGACCTAAGGTAATAAAATTCTTAGAACAAAATAGGCGAAAAGCTTCATTACACTGGCTTTGACAATGATTTCATGGATGTGACACAAAAGGCACAGGTAACAAAAGAAAAAAATAGTATTTGGGCTTTACGAAAATTAGGAAATTTTGTGCATCACAAGACACTATCAATAGAGTAAGAAGACAATCCACAGAATGAAAGAAAATATTTGCGAATCATATATCTGATAATACCCAGGATTATCCAGAATATTCATAATATATAGAGAATTCTTAAAACTCAACAACAACAACAACAAAAAACACCTGGTTAAAATAGGGAAAGGGCTTGAATACTCATTCCTCCAAAGAAGATAAACAAATGGCCAAAAAGTAAATGAAAACATGCTCAACATCACTAATCATTAGAGAAATGCAAGTAACAACTACAACGATACCACCTCCCATCCATTAGGATAGCCAACATAAAAACAAACAAACAAACAAAAAACCAGAAAACAAGTATTGAAAAGGATGTGCAAGATCAGAACTTTGTGCACTATCAGTGGGAATGTAAAATGGTACAACTGCTTAATGGAAAAAAGAAAGGCAGTTCCTCAAAAAATTTAAAATAGAAGTATCATATGATCTAGCAATTTCACTTTTGGGCATATACTCCAAAGAACTGGAAGCAGGGTCTCCAAGAGATATTTGTATACCCATGTTCACAGGTGCATTATTTCCAATAGCTAAAGCAACTCAAATGTCCCTTGATGGATGAATGGATAAGCAAAATGTAGCACACATACATACAATGGAGTATTTATTCAGCCTGAAAAAGGAAATAGTGCAATATGCTGCAACATAAGTGAACCCTGAGAAAATTATGCTACATGCAATAAGCTAGACACAAGATGACAAATACTGCATGATTCCACTCATTTGAGGTAAGGATGTTCTCAAATAACATTGCTCAGTCCAATGTCATTTTAAGGGAAAAAAAAACAAAAACAAAAAACCCTAGCCAACATTGAAGGATATGTTATTCAAGGACCTGGTCTTGTTACATGTCATTTTGTTCAAAATCTCAGTTTCTAAGACTCTATCAATGACGTTAAGTCAGGACTTATAAACAGAATAGTCAAAATCACAAAACTGAAAGTATAGTAGTGGTTGCCAGGAACTAGGTAATTAGGATTAATTGTTTAGGAAGAGGAATTAATTGTTTAGTGAGTAGAGTTTCAGTTTTTCAGATGAAAAGAGATGTGGGGGTACATGGTGGTGATGGCTACAAAACACTATGAATATCTTTAATACCACTAAATTATACACTTAAAAATGGTTAAGATGGCATGTTTTGCCACTAAAAACTTGCAAACAAACAAGTTTAGAAGCTTAATAAAATACATATATGACAATATTAGTTATCTAGTGCTACCTAGAAAATTACCCTAAAGCTTAGTGGCTTAAAATAACAAACATTTGGTATTATTAACAATTTTTTTTTTATTATACAGTTTGAGCAGCCTAGCTAGGTGTTTCTAGTTCTGGGATTCTCAGACAGCTCATGGTGGCAGTCAAGATATTTGCTGGATGGAGACCGTGGGCATAGGGAAGTGCACTTCTGACTCACCATTTTAGAATAGGGACCTTTGCTTCAACCAAGACTGCTTGGAACTGGGAGAGGGTTGCCCCTCTAGCCAGAAGTGAGCTGAGAAGCACCCTCATGCCAGGCTCCATCTTGCCAAAAGTCGGAGACCAGAGCTGGAGCAGACTGAACGCAAAGGGAAGTGCGCTTCTGACTCGCCATTTGAGATTAGGGACCTTTGCTTCAAGCAACATGGCTTAGAACTGGGAGAGGGCTACCCCACAACCAGAGGTGAGCTGAAGGCTCCCACAAGCCAGGCCCTGCCTGGCAGGGAGTTGGAGCCCAGAGGGGGATCCAGTAATTTGGAGCCCAGCAAGTAATCCAGCCACCCCACCTCCAGGGCATCTGTGGGGCTTCAAGACACACCTTTGGAATTAAACAAATACAGGAGGTGGAAATATTCTGTGACAGCTACGATTGACATATTAATATACCTCTGTCCTACTGGACCTTTGGCATAACAGTGTTTGACTCGACGGGACCACCAATTTCCGACATCCCAGAAAGAACACACCAAAAAGATGCTGGTCAGTACCAGCGACACAATGTCCCAACACATAGGACATTAGAAAACAAGCAGCAGGGAAAAGAAAAACTACAAGCAACCAAGCAACTCCTCAGGGAAAAGACACATCACAAAATGAAAATCACCCACCAGATTGCCAAATCAGTGACTTGGAAGAACTTCTGAGCCTTCCAGACAGAGAATTTAAAATTGTCATGATTAAAAAACTGAAGAAGTCACAAAGGAAAACAACGATAAGGGGAAAATAATCAATAATTAGAAGAATGAAATTGATTCCCTAAAGGGGGAAGTGAAAGAATGCAGGAGATCAAAGGATTAATGGAGGAGCTAAAGAACTCTGGGAAAAGCAGTGATAGAATAGATGAAATGGAAAAATGAATAAGCACTGTTGAAGACACAGAAATAAAAAGAACCGAAACAGAAAAGGAAAGAGAAGTACAAATGAAAAAGAATGAAGAAAGACTTTGGGATCCATCTGACTCCATGAGGAAAGGAAATATAAGAGTTACAGGAATCCCAGAAGGAGAGGAAAGAGACAGAGGAACAGAGAAAATATTCAAGGAGATAACTGAAGAGAACTTCCCAAACATGAAGAAAGAGCTGAAAATAGACATACAAGAAGCAAGAAGAACACCAAACTTCTGTGATAAAAGGAAAAATACAGCAAAACACATAATAGCAAAGCTCCCAAGAATCCAAGACAAGGAAAAAATAATGAAGCTGACAAGAGGGAAGAAACAGATAACACATAAAGGAAAACCAATCAGACTGACATCAGACTTCTCCAAAGAAACACTACGGACAAGGAGAGAGTGGAGGGACATAGCCAGCAGACTCCATGACAACAAATGCCAACCAAGAATACTCTATCCGGCAAAGCTTTCCTTCCTCTATAAAGAAAGAATAAGGACCTTCCCAGACAAACAGAAACTCCAGAATTGCATTACTACTAAAGTCCCTCTCCAAAAAATACTACAAGGAGTCCTAAAAACAGAACCAACAGAGGGTTGAATAAGAATAAAACAAGACCAAAATAAATAAATAAAAACAGAGAAAATACAAACAAAATGGCAAAAATAGATGCAAACATATCAATATTAACCCTAAATGTAAAAGGACTATACTCTTCAATAAAAAGACACAGAGTTGCAGGTTGGATTAAGAAACAAAACCCAACCTTTTGCTGTTTCCAGGAAACTCAAGTACTTAACTACAAAAGATAAAAATAGACTGAAAGTAAAAGGATGGAAAACAATCCTACAAGCAAATGGACCAAAAAAGAAGGCAGGAACAGCTATACTTATATCAGATAAAACAGATTTCAAACTCAAAAAGGTAAAAGGAGACCCAGACAGTCACCTCAATTATGATCAAAGGGACAACACTTCAAGAAGAAGTAACACTCATTAACATATACTCACCAAATGAAGGAGCACCAAAATATATCAGACAACTATTATCATCTCTGAAAACAGACATCAGAGAAAACACATATGTAGTAGGAGATTTCAACACACCACTATCAACAATGGATAGATCAACGAGACAAAAACTACGTAAGGACACTAAAGCTCTAAATAAGGATCTAGAGCTCAAGGGCTTAACAGATATCTGTATCTGAGTAAACATTTTTCTCAAGTGCACACGGCTCATTCTCCAGGATCAATCACATACTGGTGTATCAACAGATACACCAAAAGATTGAAATCATAGCAATCATCTTCTTTGACCATGAAGGCATCAAACTAGAAATAAACCACAAAAAGAAGGCAAGGAACTCTCCTACCTCATGGAGATTGAAACCCACACTACTGGAAGACCACTGGACTAATGAGAAGATCAAAGAAGAAATTAAAAAATACTTCGAGTTGAATGACAAGGAGGACACCAATTTCCTAAATGTATGGGACGCAGCAAAAGCAATAATAAGAGGAAAATATATAGCAATACAGGTTCACATCAAGAAACAAGAAAGAACTCAAGAATCAACGTAATCTCAAAGCTCAAAGAACTAGAAAAAGCAAAACAACAAAACCCCAAACCCAGTAGAAGAAAAGAAGCAATAAAAATCTAAGCAGATATAAATGAAATAGAACTAAAAAATGATCCAAAAGATCAACGAAACCAAAAGTTGGTTCTTTGAAAAAATAACTAAAATAGACAAACCCCTAGCCAGGCTCACAAAGGAAAAATGGGAGAAAGTGTACCAGGGTGGTTCCCAGGAAAAGGGGAAGTTCCAGGTTTCCTGCCCCACCCAAGGGAGGGTGGAGCTGAGCAGGGAGAGAAGAGGCTGCAGAGGAGACTAAGGAAGGAAGGAAGCAGGGTGGAGAGCCAGAAGGAGACCTGGAGGGGGCCATGGAGCAGAGAGACACGTGAAGAAACTGCTCTTGCCTTTTGGTAGTGGACTGGTTGACACAGATGTGGATGAGAGGGAGGTGACAATGGTGTTTTTTGTTTTGATTTTGATTTTGCTCTTTTCCTTCCAGACTTGTCTGGTTGTTTCTGATGCTTTTCTGTGGGTTCCCACTAGAAGGTGCTTTATAGACTTGTGACAGGCTTTGGGGCCTTGCTCTGGGCCAATCCTGCTTGAGGGGACTTTTACCCACAAGGGGACAGGTAACTTTGGGTGCTTGATTTAGAAACTACATTCTTTGCCTTTTCTGTATTGTTTCCTATTTGTATTAAAGTTCGTTCCCATTAAAGTCTCATATGTTTTGTGTTAATACAGCAAATGGCAGAACCCATTTAGAGTAGGCAGGTTTGCGGGGTCTGGGATGCCCCTCTCCCTGCCCTGTAACAAAAGCACAAATAAATAGGATCACAAATGAAAGAGAAAAAATTACAACAGACACAGCAGAAATGAAAAGAATAATCAGAAACTACTATGAACAGTTATATGCAAACAAACTCAACAATCTAGAAGAGATGGACAAATTCCTACAACTCTACAATCAACCAAAGCTAGATAAAGAAGAAATAAAACACCTAAACAGACCATTTACAGGCAGACCAATTACCAATTACAAATAATATTGAAATGGTAATCAAAACTCTCCCCCAAAAGACCAATTACAAGCAGACCAATTACCAATTACAAATAACATTGAAATGGTAATCAAAACTCCCCCCCCCAAGAAAAAAAAAAAAAAAAAAAAGCCCAGGGCCAGCTGGATTTACAAATGAATTCTACCAAACATTCAAAAACGAATTAGTGCCTATCCTTAACAAACTCTTTCAAAAAATTGACAAGGAAGGGATAATACCAAACACATTCTATGAAGCCAACATTATGCTAATAACAAAACAGAACAAGGAAAACACAAAAAAAGAAAACTACAGGCCAATCTCTCTAATGAACACTGATGCAAAAAATCCTCAATAAAATTTTAGCTATCAGAATCCAGCAATGTATCCATAAGATAATTCACCATGACCAAGTAGGATTTATTCCAGCGACACAAGGATGGTTCAACATCCAAAAATCAATCAATGTAATCCAACACATTAACAAAAAGAAATACAAAAACCATGACAATATCACTAGATGCTGAGAAAACTTTTGACAAAGTACAACACCCATTTATTATAAAGGACTTGAAATTCTTGGGATACAAGAAACATACCTCAACATCATAAAGGCCATATATGACAAGCCCATAGCCAATATCATTCTCAATGGTGAAAAGTTGAAAACATTTCCATTAAGATCTGGAACAAGACAAGGATGTCCACTCTCAACACTGCTTTTCAATATAATAATGGAAGTCCCAGCCAGAGCAATAAGACAAGAGAAAGACATACAAGGAATCCAAATAAGGAAGGAAGAAGTCAAACTATTACTATTCACAGATGATATGATAATATACACAGAGAACCCCAAAAGCTCCACAGAAAAACTAATTAAACTAATCAATCAGTTTAGTAAAGTGGCAGGATACAAAATCAACACACAAAAATCAGTAGACTTCCTATACACAAACAACAATCTGAAGAAGAAGAAATAAAAAAAAAAAACACCCTTTTTATTATTGAAACAAAAAAAAAAATCAAATACATGGGAATAAACCTAACAAAAGAGTAAAGGACCTATACAAAGAAAACTATAAAACGCTGTTAAAAGAAATAGGACACAAAGAAATGGAAAGACATCCCCTGCTCATGGATTGGAAGAATTAACATTATCAGAATGGCATCCTACCAAAAGCAATTTACAGATTCAATGCTATTCCAATAAAAATTTCAATGACATTCTTCAAAGAAATAGAACAAACAGCTAGCCTGCAGTTCCAGCCCAGAGGGGAGCAGCACCCACCGCTGGGGCAGACCGGGCGTGCAGGGGAGCACATACCGGCACCGGCATTTTGCAGCAGGGACCTTTCTTGCTGGAGACTGTGTGAACCCAGCAGAAGGCTCACTGAGGAGCCAGAGGTAAGCTGGGAGGCTTGCCCATACCGGGTGCCTTCTAGCCTGCAGCTCCAGCCCAGAGGGGAGCAGCACCCACCACTGGGGCAGACCGGGTGTGCAGGGGAGCACGTTCCCGCATCGCCATTTTGCAGCAGGGACCTTTCTTTGCTGGAGACTTGTGAACCCAGCAGAAGTTCCCCAGAGGAGCCAGTGGTGAGCTGGGAAGGTCGCCCAAGATGCTGGCCAGTACCAGCAACACAGTGTCACAAGGAATACGGCAAATTAGAAAACAGGCAGTAGGGAGTAGAAAAACCACATGCAACCCAGCAACTCCTCAGCAAAAAAGCACACCGCAAAAAGAAAACCATCTACCAGATTGCAACGACAGTAACTCGGAAGAACTTCTGAGCCTTCCAGATAGAGAATTTAAAATTGCTGTGATTAAAAAACTGACAGAAGTCATAAAGGAAAACAATGATAAGGGGAAAATAATTAATGACCAGAAGAATGAAATTGAGTCCCTAAAGAGGGAAGTAAAAGAAATGCAGGAGATCAAAGAGTTAATGGAGACGCTAAAGAACTCTGGGAAAAGCAATGAAAGCAGAATAGATGAAATGGAAGAACGAATAAGTACTCTTGAAGACACAGAAATAAAAAGAACTAAAACAGAAAAAGAAGGAGAAGTACGAGGGAAAAAGACCGAAGAAAGACTTCGGGAACTATCTGACTCCATGAGGAAAGGAAATATAAGAATTATAGGAATCCCAGAAGGAGAGGAGAGGAGAGAGATGTAGGAACAGAGAAAATATTCAAGGATATAATTGAAGAGAACTTCCCAAATGCGAAGAAGGAGCTGAAAATTGATATACAAGAAGCAAGAAGAACACCAAACTTCTATGACGAAAGGAAAAATACAGCAAGACAAATAATAGTAAAGCTCCCAAGAATCCAAGACAAGGAAAAAATAATGAAACTAACAAGAGGGAAGAAACAGATAACATTCAAAGGGAAACCAATTAGACTGACATCAGACTTCTCTGAAGAAACACTACTGGCAAGGAGAGAGTGGAGGGACATAGTCAACAGACTCCAAGAAAACAGACGCCAACCAAGAATACTATATCCCGCAAAGCTCTCCTTCCTCTTTGAAGAAAGAATAAGGACCTTCCCAGACAAACAGAAACTCTGGAATTTTATTACGACTAAACCCCCACTCCAAAAAATACTACAAGGAGTCCTAAAGCCAGAACCTCAGAGGGACGAATAACAACAAAAGAAGGCCAAAGAAAGTTATTAAAAGAATAAATAAATAATATCAAAGGAAAGACAAACACAATGGCAAATACAGATGCTAACATATCAATACTAACTCTAAATGTAAAAGGACAAATTCTTCAATAAAAAGACACAGAGTTGCAGGCTGGATTAAGAAACAAAACCCAACCTTTTGCTCTCTCCAGGAAACACATTTAGCTGCAAAAGATAAAAATAGACTCAAAGTTAAAGGATGGAAAACAATTCTACAAGCAAATGGACCAAAAAAGAAGGCAGGAACAGCTATACTCATATCAGATAAAACAGATTTCAAACTTAAAAAGATAAAAAGAGACCCCAGTGGTCATTACATTATGATCAAGAGGACAATACTTCAAGAAGAAATAACACTCATTAACATATATTCACCAAACGAAGGAGCACCAAAATATATCAGACAACTATTGGCATCTCTGAAAACTGACATCAGAGAAAACACATACGTAGTGGGAGACTTCAACACACCACTATCAACAATGGATAGATCAACAAGACAAAAAATAAGTAAAGACACTAAAGCTCTAAATAAGGATCTGGAGTGCTTGGGCTTAACAGACATATATAGAACACTAAATCCAAAAAAATCTGAGTATACATTTTTCTCAAGCGCACACGGATCATTCTCTAGGATCGATCATATACTGGGGCACAAGACAAACATTAACAGATACACCAAGATTGAAATCATACCAACCATCTTTTCTGACCACGAAGGCATCAAACTAGAAATAAACCATAAAAAGAAGGCAAGGTACTCTCCTACCTCGTGGAGATTGAAACCCACACTACTGGAAGTCCACTGGACAATCGAGGAGATAAAAGAAGAAATTAAAAAATTCATTGAATTGAATGACAAGGAGGACACCAATTTCCTAAATGTATGGGATGCAGCAAAAGCAGTAATAAGAGGAAAATATATAGCAATAGATGCTCACATCAAGAAACAAGAAAGAACTCAAAGAAACAACCTAATCTCGAAGCTCAAAGATCTAGAAAAAGAACAACAACAACAAAAAAAACCCAAAACCAGTAGAAGAAAAGAAATAATAAAAACCAAAGCAGAAATAAATGAAATCGAAACTAAAAAAACAATCCAAAAGATCAATGAAACCAAGAGCTGGTTCTTCGAAAAAATAAATAAAATAGATAAACCCCTAGCCAGGCTCACAAGGACAAAAAGGGAGAAAGCACAAATAAATAGGATAATAAATGAAAGAGGAGAAATCACAACGGACACAGCAGAAATCAAAAGAATAATCAGTAACTATTATGAACAGTTATATGGAAACAAGTTCAACAATCTAGAGGAGATGGACAAATTCCTACAACTCTACAATCACCCAAAGCTAGATAAAGAAGAAATAGAACACCTAAACAGACCAATTACAATTAGCGAAATTGAAATGGTAATCAAAAAGCTTCCCAAAAACAAAAGCCCAGGACCTGATGGATTTACAAATGAATTCTACCAGACATTCAGAGAGGAATTGGTGCCTATCCTTCACAAACTCTTCCAAAAAATTGAGAAGGAAGGTATAATACCTAACACGTTCTATGAAGCCAACATTACACTAATACCAAAACCGAACAAGGACAACACAAAAAAAGAAAACTACAGGCAAATCTCCCTAAGGAACACTGATGCAAAAATCCTCAATAAAATTTTAGCTATTAGAATCCAACAGTGTATCCATAAGATAATTCACCACGACCAAGTAGGATTCATTCCAGGGACACAAGGATGGTTCAACATCCGAAAATCAATCAACGTTATCCAACACATCAACAAAAAGAAATATAAAAACCATATGATAATATCAATAGATGCCGAGAAAGCTTTCGACAAAGTGCAACACCCATTCATGATAAAAGCCCTTGAAATTCTTGGGATACAAGGAACATACCTCAACATCATAAAGGCCATATACGACAAGTCAACAGCCAGTATCATTCTCAATGGTGAAAAGCTGAAAGCATTTCCATTAAGATCTGGAACAAGACAAGGATGTCCACTCTCACCACTGCTTTTCAATATAACACTGGAAGTCCTAGCCAGAGCAATAAGACAAAAGAAAGACATACAAGGAATCCAAATAGGAAAAGAAGAAGTCAAACTATCACTATTTGCAGATGATATGATAATATATATAGAGAACCCCAAAAACTCCATAGAAAAACCAATTAAACTCATCAATCAGTTCAGCAAAGTGGCAGGATACAAAATCAACATGCAAAAGTCAGAAGCCTTCCTATACACTAACAATAAATCTGAAGAAGAAGAAATGAAAAAAAACCATCCCCTTTATTATCGAAACAAAAAAAATCAAATACTTGGAAATAAATCTAACAGAAGAGGTAAAGGACCTTTACAAAGAAAACTATAAAACACTGTTAAAAGAAATAGAAGAAGATACAAAGAAATGGAAAGACATCCCCTGCTCATGGATTGGAAGAATAAACATTATTAAAATGGCCATCCTACCAAAAGCAATATACCGATTCAATGCTATTCCAATAAAAATTTCAATGTTATTCTTCAAAGAAATAGAACAATTATTGATGAAATTCATATGGAATCACAAAAAACCCCGAATAGCCAAAGCTCTCCTGAAAAAAAAAAGAAGGGAATGGAGGCATCACACTCCCAGATTTCAGGCTATACTACAAAGCCATAATCATCAAAACTGCATGGTATTGGAACAAGAACAGACACACAGACCAATGGAATTGAATAGAAAATCCAGAAATAAACCCACAGATTTATGGTCAACTAATATTTGACAAAGGAACAAGGAATATGCATTGGTGCAAAGAAAGTCTGTTCAATAAATGGTGCTGGGAAAACTGGGCCGCTACATGTAAAAGAATGAAGTTTGACTACTACCTCACACTATACACAAAAACCAACTCAAAATGGATTAAAGAACTAGACATAAGACCTGAAACCATAAAATACATAGAAGGAAATATAGGCGAAACACTACGGGATATGCACATCAAAGACATCTTTACAGACACATCACCCAAAGCAGTGATAGTGAAGGCAAAGATAAACAGCTGGGACTACATCAAATTAAAGAGCTTCTGCACAGCAAAAGAAACAATAACAAAAACAAAGAGAAACCCCACCAACTGGGAGAACATTTTTGCACACAACACTAATGACAAAGGATTGATCACAAAAATCTGCAAAGAGCTGATGAGACTCAACAACAACAAAGAAAATAATCCAGTCAAAAAATGGGCAGAAGAGCTAAAAAGAAACTTCTCTGAAGAGGAAATGCAAATGGCCAACAGGCATATGAAAAAATGTTCAACATCACTTGTAATCAGAGAAATGCAAATCAAAACTACCATGAGATACCATCTTACACCAGTGAGAATGGCACATATTAAAAAAACTAGCAACAACAAATGTTGGCGAGGGTGTGGAGAAAAAGGAACTCTTCTGCACTGTTGGTGGGAGTGCAAACTGGTCCAAACTGCTCTCCAGCACTATGGAGAGCTGTGTGGAGATTTCTGGACCTACTAAAGATAGAGCTTCCATATGATCCAGCAATTCCACTCCTAGGTATTTACCCAAAGGACACAGAAACATCAATTCCAAAGAACACCTGCACCCCTATGTTTATAGCAGCACTATTTACAATAGCTAAGCTTTGGAAACAGCCCAAATGCCCAAAAATAGATGACTGGATCAAGAAGATGTGGTACATATATACCATGGAATATTACTCAGCATTCAAAAAAGATAAACACATGCAATTTGCAGCAACATGGATGGCGCTGGAAGGGATCATTCTCAGCGAAACAAGCCAGAAAGAAAAAGAAAAATACCGGATGGTCTCACTCATAGCAGGAATCTAGAAAACTTAAATAAGGGACCAGGAAAATGAATAACTATAAGAAAGTGAAAATCAAAATCAACAAAAATCTATGAACCAGAGACACTTTTGGGGGGATGGGTGGAGGGAGGGGAGGGATTGGGGTCAAAATGGGGGGGTTGAAATTGTATGGGGAATATAAAAATAAAATTTATTATGAAAAAAAAAGAAATAGAACAAATATTGATGAAATTCATATAGAGCCACCAAAACCCCAAATAGCCAAACCTCTCCTGGAAAAAAAGAAAAAAGAAGGGAATGGAGGCATCACACGCCCAGACTTCAATCTATACTACAAAGCCATAATAATCAAAACTGCATGGTTTTGGAACAAGAACAGACACATGGACAAATGGAACCAAATAGAAAATCCAGAAATAAACCCACAGATTTATGGTCAACTAATCTTTGACAAAGGAGCAAAGAATATGCACTGGAGCAAAGAAAGTTTGCTCAACAAACAGTGCTGGGAAAACTGGGTTGCTACATGCAAAAGAATGAAGCTTGACTCCTACCTCACACCATTTATAAAAACCAACTCAAAATGGATTAAAGACCTAGATATAAGACAAGAAACCATAAAATATGTAGAAGGAAACACAGGCGAAACACTACATGACATGCACCTCAAAAACATCTTTACAGACACATCACCCAAAGCAGTGATAGCGAAGGTAAAGATAAACAGCTGGGACTACATCAAATTAAAGAGCTTTTGTACAGCAAAAGAGACCCTAACCAAAACAAAGAGAAACCCTACAACTGGGAGAAAATTTCTGTACACAACACTAATGATCAAGGACTGATCGCAAAAATCTACAAAGAGCTGATGAGATTCAACAAAAACAAAGAAAATATTCCAGTCAAAAAATGGGCAGAAGAGCTGAAAAGGAACTTCTCCAAAGAGGAAATGCAAATGGCCAACAGGCATATGAAAAAATGTTCAACATCACTTGTAATCAGGGAAATGCAAATCAAAACTACAATGAGATACCATCTTACACCAGTGAGAATGGCACATATTAAAAAAACTAGCAATAACAAATGTTGGCAAGGATGTAGTGAAAAAGGAACTCTCCTGCACTGCTGGCGGGAGTGCAAAATCATCCAACCACTTTGGAAAGCTGCATGGAGATAACTCAACCTACTAAAGATAGAGCTTCCATATGATCCAGCAATTCCACTCCTAGCTATATACCCAAAGGACACAGAAACATTAATTCAAAACGGCACCCCTATGTTTATAGCAGCACTATTTACAATAGCTAAGCTTTGGAAACAACCCAAATGCCCAAAAATAGATGACTGATCAAGAAGATGTGGTACATATACGCAATGTAATATTACTCAGCAATCCAAAAAGATAAACCAGGCAATTTGCAGCAACATGAATGGAGCTGGAAGGGATCATGCTCAGCAAAATAAGCCAGAAAAAAAAAAAAAAAAAAGAAAAATACTGGATGGTCTCACTCATAGCAGGAATTTAGAAAAGCTAAATAAGGGACCAGAAAAAAAAGACTAATTATAATAAAAAAAAAATCAAAATCAACAAGCAACTATAAATCAGAGATACACTACAGGGCTGGGGGGGAGAGGAGAGGAGGGAATTAGGGTCAAAATAAGGGGAGTACAACTGTATGAGGAATATAACCAAAGTGAAAATGCATACATAGTGCAAAAATGAAAAATGATGTAAGGATAATAATAAAAAGAAATAATGTTAAAAAAAAAAAAGATCTTGGATGACCGTAGTCATTGGAAGGTTTAAACAGTTAGTTTGTACATCTGCTTCCAAGATGGCTCACTCATAGGGCTGCTGACAGGAGACCTCAGAATCCCTCACCACCAGCATCTCCACTGGGCTGCTCCAATGTCATAATACCACAGCTGGCTTACTACAGATGAGTGAGCTCAGAGAGTAAGGCAGGAGACTCCATGTCTTTTATGACCTAGACTTAGAAGCCACAAAATGTTCTTTGGTCAGCCCTATTCAATGTGAAGGGAAACCGATAAAAGGGTGGGAAACCAAGTGACATGGATCTTTGGTGAGCATTTTGGAGGATGGCAAGCATCCCCCAGATTTCTCTATTTACAGAGAAAACTATACAACATTGCTGAGAAAATTTAAAGACCTCAATAAAACTTTCGGTCACGTTTATGGGTTAAAACATTTATAACTGTAAACATGTCAGTCTTCCTTAAATTTATCTATAGATTCAAAGCAACTCTAATTAAAATCTCAGCATGATTTTTTGATGGCAAGTGACAGTTGATTAAAAAATTTGTATGGAAACACTACATCAAAAACACCAAGTCAATCTTGAAGACTGGAATCAAAGTAAGCCTGTCTTCTGTAATAACATTCATTTTATTTACCATCAAAACAATCTGAAATTTATAGAAAATTTGCAATCATAATACAAAAAAGTTTTTTCCCTGGGTCATTGAGAGTAGACAGCCCCTATGATGCACTGTTAACCTGAACACCTTTGTTTAGCTTATGTCCAACAAATAAAGACAATCTCCTACGAAACATAATATAGCCATCACCATCAGGAAATAAATTTTAACCCACTCCTAGCATAAAATTCCCAGACTTTATCCAAGGTGCTGCACTGGGTTAGAACCACATGTTGCATTTGACAGTCACATCTCTGGTCTTCTTAAGTCTGGAACAATCCCTCAGGCTTTCTTGACTTCTATAACTTGGCAGTTTTGAAGATTACTGTACTGGTCAATTACTTTGGAGGCTGTCTCTTACTTGCATTTTGTCTCATAATTTAGATTCGGATTATGAATCTTCAGCAGAAACAACACAAAAGTGAGGCTGCTATTTAAAACTTATATTTTGTCTGCATTTATTTTTAATAGACTAATTTTTTAGAGCAATTTAGGTTCATAGCCAAATATCTCTTTTTGTAAGTCAAGTTTTATTGGGACATTGACACTCCCATTTGTTTATGCACTGTCTCTGCTTTTTGCTATTTACAACAGCTCAGGTGAGCAGATGTAACAGAGACCATACGGTCTGAAATACCTACAATATTTAATATTTGCCTTCTTAAAATCTACTGACTGCTAATTATGTGCCTACTTAAAAAGATAATCTCACCTGAACACCAAGTTGAAAATTTCTAATCTGTTTAAATATACAGTTTCACTAGACTATGAACACACACACACACACACACACACACACACACACACACAATAATTTGATGACTCTGCAAGAACAATTAGGCATCACAAAATTCATTAAAAACCTGTCCTTAATTGTAGTATAAAATTAAAAACTAAGGACTATTATTGACCTAAAACCAACAACATAATTCTCTGATTTATACCATTATATATATATATATTTTTTTAAAGATTTATTTATTTATTTATGCAAGCACTGGGTACAGTCAGAAGCGCTGGAGGGTGAGAGAATTCATCAGAGACAGAGCGGGGAGCAGAGCAGGCAGGACTGAAGCACACTGCTGAGGGGAGCAGCAGGCGGCAGGAGAGGTCTGCGTACCATGTGGGACCCTCCTCAGGTGGCTGGGGAGCAGCCAGGAATTGAACCGGTGCTGCAGAGACTGTGGGCAGCTTCACAACCCAGCGCTCAACCACTGCGTCACCAGGGAGGCCCCTATACCATTATATATTTTAAAGAGGCATCTATATCAACTATAACAGTCACTGAAACAATTAAAAGACAGACTGAAACATCAAACTGGGCCTGTGAATCACAAAGCATTAATCTCCATGGGAATAAAGACTTCATATAAGTAGGGACTCTGTGTATTTTATGCTCTACTGTACTCCCAGCACCTGGAAGAGGGCTTAGATAAATATTTTTAAGTGTTTTCTAGCTTTAGAAAGGTCTAAGTGACAAATAAAAAGCGTACCTATTTAAGGTATACAAAGTGACAATTTAATATACTAATTTATTTTATAGAGGTTAACACTGGTTTACAACACTATATATTATATGGTTCAGAGATACAGGTTCACATCACACTCTCCATCAAAGCACCCATCTTCCTCCATCATAGTTCACTGGGCACCCTTCCACTTTGTTCCACAGCTGCACCCTCACCATTGGTAGCCTCAATTTTACAGTCAGATTTCTAGGATTTGTGCCTGGCCCTGTATTTTGCTTCTCTGTACTCCACATGAAAGAAACCACTGGCATTTTGTCTTTGTGCTAGCTTACTGATTTTGTATGAATGAACCAAGACTTTAAAGTTATAATAAAGAATATTGAACTACACTGCTCTACTAAGCATATTTTAGTACAAAATATTTTTATACTATTAAAATAAAAAATTAACTTATTTCCTGTTTTTTATGACATGTATTTTGTAACTGCACATGTGAATGATTTAAAGATAAATACATGAGAGTGTCTGCAATTCTGATGGGGCATATGGTTAAGAAGAGATTACTCCTCTACATCAGAGGTACTGAAAGCACAACTAATTAGCTCATGACTATGAAAGAACAAATTTGAAAGTATACATTTATAAACTTACACAGGAACTTGACAGAGCAATTTTATATCTGTTCAATATAACTTTAAAAATGGGCTTGCTTTCTTTATTTTTAAAGTTTAATTTTTCTGATAATTCCCTTTTTTGTATTTTATAAAAGTACCAGTTGCTATGTAATGAAAATTTTATTTCTATTTTTATCTATTTTATCTTTATTGAATTTTTTATTGAGGCAATGGTTTATAACACTGCTATGATTTAGAAGTATAGGTTCATACCTCTTCAAATGCATGAACTAAAAGTTCTGAAAAATCTTTTACTAGAGATAATTTTTGAATCACTGTTGTAGAGAACAGTAAAAAGGCAAACCTGATCATAACACTTTCTAACTTTTTTTAGTGGCTCTCCAAGGGCCTGAGATAAGGACCTTCATGACCTGCCTAAAGTCCTCCCAATTCTCTGCTATAGGCTCTTTTCACTTTCCCTGCCTTACCCCTCAAGAATTCATCACACTCATCAAAATTTCATGAAATGAATTTTATTCTCTAGTTCTGAACATTCCACCATCCAACTCAATTTGTTCCATCTCCTTACCAAGCTCTTTCTCACCACCTATGTTGTCACTTCTGAAAAGTTCTACCTATTCCTTAAGCTTATGTAACAATTATGTTCCTCATATGTGTCTAGGAGAGTGTCTGGCACAAAATATGTGCTTATTCATTCAACAAACATTTTATTAAACAAAATCTATGCTCATGTCACCAAACCATTCTGTCTCCCCCAAAATTCAAAACTTCAAAAAATGACACTCTTTTGACAAGAAGTGGCTGTCTAACAGATTTTAATATTAAAGAAAAATGTAAAAAAATATAATTTCTAAATAAAACCTTAATTACTAACATACTTCCCTTTCTCATTGTATTTGAGACCATTATTGCCAACATGTCACAGTTCTTAAATCAAGAAACATATATTACTAAATTACTAAAATGACTTTGACCTTAAAACTACTCTTATATGACAGCATTAAAAGGGAATGCTTCCTGAACACTTTTGCCCCACATCCCACACTGTGACACAGATATACAAAATAAGCTACAAAAAGGGAATCTGCTGCCATTTCTTCTGGCCCTAGCATTTAAATATAAGTGATAACATACTAACATTAAGTTGAAAAAAATCAATCCTATTTCTGAACGCAAATGGCATTATATTATAATCTCAGTATTTTAGAGCACATTTCACATTTTTAAGGTTTAGGAAAGTTGTCCAGAAGTCTGGCTGCATCATGATTTTTTTTTAATCCATCAATACAGAGAAACAAAAAAATGTAACTTATAAGGAGAAATGAGGTTTCCCATATTTTGCACAAATCTGTTAGGTGATAAGATACATTCTGTATTTCGGGGGAAAAAAACTTTTAATGTGAAGTTATTAAAAACCTCACTAAGCACAGAGAAGCCTATTATTTTATAATTTGCAATGGTAGTAATGTTCTGACAAAGACTACTGCTAGTTTTAAATATACAAAAAAAAAGCAATAAAAATGTTGTCACTCTACATTTTGCCTAATATTTTTTTACTGAACAACAAATACTCAATATGTGTAGCAAAAATTTAAAGATGTAATGAAATTTGATCTAGTTTAAACTGGTGAGAATAAAAGGTAGTGCTACCTGACTTCAGTACCTAAATGAACAGCTGGGTTTTGGAGGAAATGAGATGAAGGATGAAATCTGAAGTAATTCTGGAGTATTACAATTTTATTATTTCCTTAGCAAAAAGAAAGTAACTGTTAACAAGATAATTTTAAAAGTACCCACATACATTGTATATGAAAATTTAAATTGTTTTGCTTAGCCTAATACAAACATTTTCAAAACAGTTACTAATATCAGGGAAAATAGAGCAGGACACAAAGAGAAGTCAAGTTGTGAGAAACCTCAACACATCCAAGATGGAAAATCCTTGGTAATTCATCCACGGTTATAAGAAATGATAAATTCCCAGGCCTCCCCTGGTGGCACAGCAGTTGTGCGCTGGGTTGCAAGGCTGCCCACAGCCTCTGCAGCGCCAGTTCGTTCCCCGGCCGCCGGCAAGGGTCCCACAAAAAAAAAAAAAAAAAGAAATGATAAATTCTCCCCAAATCAATCACCAATGAATGAATAATTACTATCTACTGAATAGTTTACTATTGTATCACAATATACACACATTAAAAAATAATACAGGAATTTCCCAACAGGATGATAATCAGTTAAAAGTGAACAATTTAGCCACCAAAACCAGGATTTGGGTAGGGTAGCACTTTCAGTTTTGAGGGTATGTTTTTAAAGATTTATTTATTTATGCATACAAAACTGGGGTACAGGCCAGAGTTGCGGGGGGGTGACAGGTTCACCAGAAACAGAGTGGGGAACAGAACAGACAGACTGACTGAAATACACTGCTCCGTAGCAGAAGAGACAGGAAAGACAGGAGAGGTCTGCTGTGCCATGTGGGTTAGCTCCCTGGCTGGGGATCAAACTTGTGCTGTAGTGGCTGCTGATAACTTCATAGTGCTGAGACTTAACCCCTTGTGCTACCAGGGAGACCCATTTTTTGAGGGTATTTGACAAAGGTTGAGTTCAGAATTTTTTCTCTCATGAATTCTTCAATTTTAACTGAATAATTTCTTAAAAATTGCTTTGGATTTCCCTGATTATAAGGGATGTTGAACATTTTTTCACATGCCTATTGGCCATTTGCATTTCTTCTCTGGAGATGTGTCTTTTAAGTTCTTCTGCCCATTTCTTGACTACACTGTTTACTTTGCTTTTCTTGAGTCATGTGAGTTCTTTGTATATCTTTGTGCTCAGTTCCTTATCAGCTGTATGGAGTGCAAACATTTTTTCGGGCTTTGGTTAATGTCTCTTTTGCTATACAGAAGCTTTTCAGTTTGATATAATCCCAGGTGTTGATTTTTTCTTTAACTTTCTTTGCTTTGGGTGATGAGTCTTTAAAGATGTTACTGAGATGTATGTCTTGTAGAGTTTTACCTATATTTTCTTCTATATATTTTATGGTTTCAAGTCTTACGTAGTAAGAATGGCACATATCAAAAAAACTAGCATCAACAAATGTTGGCAAGGATGTGGTGAAAAAAGAACTCTCCTACATTGTTGGTGGCAGTGCAAACTAGTCCAACCACTATGGAAAGCTGCCTGGAGGTTCCTCAGTCTACTAAAAATGGAGCTACCATATGACCCAGCAATTCCATTCCTAGGGATCTACCCAAAGGACATCAAAACATTGATTCGAAAGAACACCTGTACCCCTACGTTTATTGCAGCACTATTTATAATAGGTAAAACCTGGAAATAACACAAATGCCCAAAAATAGATGACTGGATCAAGAAGATGTGGTATACATTCACAATGGAATACTATTCAGCAATCAAAAAAGATAAACTCATGCCATTCACAGCAACGTGGATGGAGCTAGAAGGAATTATGCTCAGTGAAATAAGCCAGAAAGAAGAAGAAAAATATCAGATAGTTTCACTTATAGGAGGAATACAGGGGAACCAAATAAGACATCAGGGGGAAAAGATAATAACAATACAACAAAAACAGACAGTTATAAATCAGAGACATCCTACAGGGGACAAGAAGGGAGAGGGATCAGAGTCCTAGAACGTAGAACTCTGAATTAGTAGTATTTATACTCTTTCTACCTCTTTCCTCCCCATCATTGTTGTCCCTCACTGATCACGACTGCTTATGTGCTTATCTTCAGTAGCATATCTTCACTCCTTAGAATTATTTGAAAGCAAACTAGCAGGCTTATTGTAGTTTAGATTAAAAAACAAGAGTAAGCAGGTTATGAATTATGGTTGAATAATTTAGATCAATTTTCTCTTCAGCATCAGAAGAATAATAGCCTTTAGTGCTAGGTTTATGAAATTCTACTTTGATCAAAGGTAGGATGTTTCTTCTTACTTGTTTTTAAAGTTTACTCCCTACTTCTTAATGGTTTCCTCATCTTCTATTTCATAGGGTCATTATGGATGATTAGATGGAAATATTGAAGGAGAAAGTATTTAGGCAAGAGCCTGGTCACAGAATCTTTAGAAGTTTACAGATTGTAAATAATTTCCTCCTCCTTGTTCAAGTGTGTATTATACTTTAAGTTGTAAAGTCTGACCTCCAAGTAAATGAATGTTTCTCTATTATTTCTAGAAGCTTGTGATCTGGAAGGTAGCCATACAACTCCTTTCCCTCCAGCAAAGGAGGGAAGCCAGCAAAGGAGTTGTATGGCTACCTTCTTCAATTATTTGAAGAAAGGTATATGTAAAATGACTATTCTCAATTCTGTCAACAGATATACTGTTTAACACGTGTTCAAAAACGTGTTTGTGTACTCAGCGTTACTCCAAAGAGCAAATGAGGAACAAAAAGACCCGGGGTGATAGACTTCAATTCAAAATAAGGATGGATTTCAAGTTGAAAACACCAAAAAAAGTTGCATACTGCAATATCACTGCAGGTGTTTGAACAATAATGAGTGCCTGCGTAGTCTCAGGGGATTTTTCTAAAGGGTGAAAGAGTATACCAGATGACCTGTTAAGCACCACTCTAATTCCATGAGATGTTTTATACAGACAATTCAAAACCAGGAGTTCTCATTTTTGCATTTTATTTTCATATTGAAAATATTAATAAATCATGATGAGTACCAAATGAGTATGGAAGCACCACAAAAGTCACACAGTATCCAAAGTTTTTTTTTTTTTTTTAAAGATTTATTTATTTATTTGTACAAGAACTGGAGTACAGACCAGATTCGTGGGAGGGTGAGAGGATTCACCAGAGACAGATCAGGGAGCAGAACAGGCAGACTGAAGAAATACACTGCTGAGGGGAGCAGTGGGTGAGACAGGAGAGGTCTGCTCGCCATGTGGGACCCTCGCCGGCCAGCTGGGATCTAACTGGTGCTGCAGAGGCTGAGGGCAGCTTCACAGCGCTGTGCTCAACCGCCTGAGCCACCAGGGGAGGCCCTCCAAAGTTATTTGTTCAACTTCATGACAGTATTTACATACCATATCTTGTCTATTAAAAGTTAGGTAAGAAACACTTCGAGTGATAAAATTATTTTCTTTTTTGAGGGGGAAATTCACAATGACATCAACAGCATCATTGCCATCACTACACACATACACCCAATATCATGAAAAAGAACTAGGAACTACACTTATTTAAAAAAAAATCACTTCAAAAATGAATCATATGACATATGGGCACTGACAGAACTTGAGAATTCAAGTAAATGAATGAGGAAAGGAAGCAAACTAATTATAAAAAATTGATCTCGGCAGTCTGTAGGAATGTAGGAACTCCAAGACAGTTGGATATAACCCCCACTCAGAGAGCTAAAGAAAGCTAGATCAAAAAAATAAAGTTCAAGAGAAATGCAGAAAAACTAGCCACTATAGCATTGTTATTAATGTAGGCCATCTCCTTACCTCCATGAGAGGTGGGAAGAACATACGTGGAATGTTTCAGCTAAAGCAAACAGCGCAAGTTTATATAAGAAAAAGTGCTAGTAGTAAAGGTTAATCTAAACATTAATTAGATAACATGAATTTTTCTAAATACGCCAGATATTAACTTTCTACTCATTACTTTTGATTTAATCTTGTAAAAGTGGAAAAAATTACACAATACCCCTAAGGAAGCAGACATGTAATTTGCCTGTCTAGCACCCCTACCTATAGAGGGAACTGTTCTCCCTGTAGAGCATAACAACAGACCTGTAAACCAGGATGCTTCAGAACCTCCCTCAAAAGCAGGGCAAGAGACCCTGCCTGACCAGAGTACCCAGTTCCTTGGACTTTTCTGGTAGGGCTAGTACCAAAGATTGGCTCTTTCTGCTGAGCTGGGAAGAACTGAATCTGGAAATGAAGGAGGTGACCAGTTTGCCAACAGAATGAAAAAAGAAGCAGAGCTGAGGGAGTGAAAAAAAACTGCAAAATTCTGTTTTGCTAAAAGTAGCTGAAACTGGATTTTTTGGCTCTTGCAACTCAAAGAGCCCTAATATCTGCAGTATCTCTATGTGCTTCTTGTGGATCAGAAGGGAAGAGTTACTCACTGTTTAACTGCAGATAAATATGAAGAGGACTATCATTGTCTTTAATTATTGATTATGCTCAGTATCAGTCAGGCGGAAGAATTAAGAACAGAATTTAGCTTTTATTTCAACCCTCAAAAAAGCCCTATGGCAAACTAGAAAAACTGAGCAATGCTCTTAGTTAACATCATTACAAAAAAATCCACCCAAAACATAGTACTCTCTGGGATGCAGAACTTGCATCCAGAACACAAACAGAATTCTTCAATTCAATAACAAGATAAACAACCTAATTTTCTATAAATGAGGAAGAAAATTCATGGACATTTTACCAAAGAAAATATGTTAATGGATAATAAACACATGAAAAAAAAGCTCCAATACCATTAGTCCCTAGAGAACTGCAAACTAATACCACAATGATAGTACTATATTATATCAGCTATAACAACTATGATAATTTTTAAAAGATTAACGATAGTTATTAAGATGAAGAGGTAATAGGAACCCTCAAACATTGCTGGTGGGAATGCAAAATAACGTGCAGTCACTCTCGAAAGTCACTCAGCACTTTGGCAGGTGCTCAAAGAGTTAAACATAAATGTTCCATATAACCTATCAGTTCCACTTACCCATGAGAAATGGAAACACAGGTTCACACAACAACTTGCACATGAATGTTCGCAGCAGGATTATTCATAATAAACAAAAAGGAAAAACAATCCAAATATACATCAAATGGTAAAGGGACAAGCAAAATGTGATCTATCCATAAGATACTTACCACTTATAGTAAAAAGGAAAGGACTGACAACATGAACTATAAAAACATGCTAAGTAAAAGAAACCAGACCCAAAAGATCACATATTGTAGGATTTCATTTACATGTCATGTCTGGAAAGGGGAGACAGAATGGAAACTACTGTTTATGCCTAGGGGGTAAGAATGGGGATTAACTACAAATGAGCACATGAGATTTTACTGAAGTGATGGAAATGTTTTAAAACTGGACTATGGTTATTACACAATTCAATAAAGTTACTAAAAATCATTGTAAACCTAAAATGGGCAAATTTTATATGTAAATAATATCTTTAAAAAGTTAATTAGAAAAAATGAATCAGACTAAAGAGAACATAATAAGCATAGAAAAGCATTAACCTCAGTTGGATCCTGGATTGATTGGGGGAAAAAACAACTCTTAAAGATAAATAGGAAAATCGGAATTTGGACTAGACATTAGATGATGTTAGGGAATTATTAGTTATTTCCTTAGCTGTTACAGTAGTATTAGTGTAGATGTGATGTGTATTAGAAATTGCCTGGGGTTGGGTGGTAGAGGGATTAGGAATGATGGTTAATGAGCATGGGGTATCTTTCTGAGGTAAAGAAAATTCCTGAAATAGACAGTGGTGATGGCTGCACAATTCTGTAACTATAGTAAAAATCACTGAATTGTGTGAATTATATCTCCATAAGCCTATTTTTAAAAAATCCAGCACCAACTCCCCCCAAATAAGACATAGATTATCTACAGAATAAAAAATATGTATGACCAAAGAATGTACAAAAAGTTCAAACAGTTGTAATCAAATAAATACAAACTTTAGCCAAAAAGAAATCAAAACATAAAGACAAGATGGGTTTTATGATCTAAACGAAAGTGAAGGATAAGAAGAAATAAGCAGAACAAATGATCAAGTTTTATTTTATTCTGAGGAACCAAGAAAGCTACTAAAGCCCGCAGCAGCTGTGTGAGCAGCAGCCTCGCGAGAAGGGGATTGTGTTCTCGCCATCTCACAGAGATGTTCGCATCCAGGGCACACCTGGCACCGGAGAACCCCTTTAATGTGCCCTACCTGCAGCTGGTGTAATATGGTTTCATGGACCCTCACAATAGCAGCCTCACTGGGCCTGAGTCCATCTGTTGCTCCAGCACCTGGCAACCATCACAGTAGAAGAATCATCTGCAAATTTGGATCCATGAAATGTCAGGCTCTGTGTTGCTTTGGTGGGGGTCATAAGTTGTGGTCTGACACACAATGCCACAGATTTAGTGAAATATGTGTAGGTGGACCCCATAAAGTACAAAACCTATTTAATGGATTCTCAGTTACCCTGAAAGAGAATGGGGCTCACGATGTGACTTAAAGATAGGCTTTGACTTTCCTGAGCTACTCTACGCAGGGGCTCAGCAAGTTTGTTTTTTTAGGAAGCCTTAAAAGTCTTCGATAGCAACCTGCTTAAAGAGGAGAACTATCTGCAGTGCACAGCACTACTGGCTTCCTCTTCCAGTGCAGAGTTCTTCGCTGACACTGCAAAGGCTCCCATGGAAGCTGCTAAAGTTCAAATTCAAATCCAATGAGGATATGATAACGCCTGAGTGATGCAGCTTCCAAAATGCACAAGGAAGATTTAATGTGTTCTATAAAAGGGTTGCCCCTCTCTGGATTTGCGGCTGGTTACATAATTGAGTCTTCTGTGCAATTGTTTCTCACCCTGCTCATTCTGTGGTGTCTGTTGAATAAGTAGAATGCTTCTGCGGTCCTCCAGACACATGGACTTAGAGGTGTATGGAAGGACTCTTTGCCCATTCCATCATGCTCAGCACTCTAAACTGCCCAACAGTGGTTCATCTATGATTCTGTGAAGGTCTGCTCTGTCAGACTCTCACTCTTCCACCTGAGATGCCAGAATCTCTAAAAAATCAGCTTGGTGTACTCCGTAGACTGAACAAAGCTAATGTGGACTGAATCTGTTTGTTGATCAGTGTTGAAAAAATTGCAAAAGGAACTTTTTATACTTGACAGTAGAGGAAATTGTCTATTCCTATTGTCATTACTGCAGAGCTCTTGCATAAAGCAGGAGTTTCAAACTTGCTACTTAAATAAACCCAGTTGTTCATGAAATGAGTAAGTCCCACAGCAGCAAACGAGAATAAGTGAAGTAACAGACATAATGAATTATCTTAGTTGTAAAATACAGGTGAGCAAAAACAGACCTTGGCCCTTGGAGATTAATATTAAAGTTACTAATAATCTAAGCATTCAGAGACCAGGACTGGTGTTCCAGAAACCAAAGATGTCAGGGTGTGGGGATTTTTTGTCACATATAAACTATCTTAGAAAGATGAGGGGAGGGCCTCTCTGGTGGTGCAGGCAGTTGAGTGCTGCACTGTGAAGCTGTTAGCCTCTGCAGCATGGATTCGATCCCCACCAACAGGTGAGAATCCCACATGGTGCAGCAGACCTCTCCTGTCTCACCTGCTGCTCCCATCAGCAGTGTATTTCGTCAGTCTGCCTGTTCTGTTCCCTGCTCTGTCTCTGGTGACTCCTCTCACCCTCCCGCATATCTGGCCTGGACCCTGGTTCTTGTATAAATAAATATTTCCAAAAAAAAAAAACCAACAAAACAAACAAACAAACAAACAAAGATGAGGGGAGACAGATTGTCCTCAGACTAAAATGGCAGGGTGGGGGAAATAAGGGAAAAAGAGGGAACAAAAAAGATCAGTCTCCTGTCCAAGACCTGCCAGTAGGTGGCAAGCACATACCAGAGGGTGAAACTTAAGGGTCTTCAAGGTAGGACAGTCACTAATACCCCCCTTTCCCCCCAAGCTGAATTGCATGCCAGTGAGGCAGCAAGACCCTGAGATAAAAAGATAAGCATGGGTCCCAGAACATGGGAGATGGACAAGAGGTCATCAACTAAGAGTACTCACTTGCTGAGTGAGGCTCCTCAACTTAGAAACAGGATTATTAAACAGCCCAGCTACCAGCACTCCTGGGTCAGCAAATATGGACAATAGGCCATGGGCTCTAGGAAAGAGCTCCTCAGCATAAGGCACAAAAAAACTAATAAATATCCTACCACCCAGCACAGCACTCCTAGGAAAAGGAAATATTTAGAATGATAGAGACAGACACAGGGAAGTGGCTGGCTGCTCAGGCACAGACCTATACAATCTTGAAATTATAAAAATTTACTGAAAATAAGCCACTTAAATATCCTGGAGGAACTGGGAAGCAGTGAAATGAAAACACTCCAGAGCTTGGGAGACAACACTGGTGTATTCATGACTGATACGTGGATGGAATGTGCACAAGATGCGGGGCAAACATCTGATTCCACATCACTTCTAGCCAAAGGACAGGGTTTTCATGAATGAATTCTGCAAAAAGAATCTCAAAGCCGGATGATCCAGGCACTACAAAGTACATAAAACCACCCCACATCTGTGTATACTAGGCCACCCCCATGGATACCCTTATCTAATTGCAAACCTGCCTTGCCATATAACCTACAGACCCAAGGACCCCAGTCAGAATCACATCTAACAAATCTGAAAAGCACAAAAGCTACTAGATTGTAAAAGTAAAGTGAGATTGTAAAATCCATAGATTTTCACAGAGCCAAGGCACTTTAGTCTAGAGGAGAAAAGTTCACCCTGCGGCATCCATAACTGGCTAAATGAAGACTACAAATAAGTTAGGAAGAATTGTGTTAGGAGAAGCAGGAACAGAACTCAGGACTCGTATGAGGGAGGAAACCCCAGAGCACTCCTTAACTTGCACTTTGCTGCTGTCCCCTAGTAAAGTTAATCTTCCCTGCTTCTCTCACCACACCCATTTCCACTAAGTATCTTAACAGATATAGTGAAGACTGTAGTCTTTGAGAGGTATATTTATAGCTAAATTATTATCTAATATAAAAGTATATCTCTGTATATCCACAGAATAGAAAATACAATAAAGCAATCAGTATCTCTATATAACTGAGGTTATATTGCTATTTAACATTGTTCTGGAGATGTTAATCAATGCAATTTTACAATTAGATGCAGAAGTACCGAAAAAGGGAATAAATTCTATGACACAATACTCTATATGCGCCTAAAAGAAACAATGCTAAAAGTAACTCAACCTATAGTAATTCAGCAAGGTAGCAGGAAAAACATGCAGAAATCAAGATTATTCACATATGTGAATGATAATCCATTAGAAGATATAATGGAAAAGAAAACTAAAATAGCAACAAAAATTACTTAGGAATACATGAGAAATTTATATAAAGAAACCTATAATCTATTCCTCAAAGTCACAAAAGTAGATCTAAGAAAATGAGAAGACATTGCCTGTTATAAGTTAAGACATGTTAACACCATCAAGATATAAGTTGTAAGTCACTAAATTTAATGTGATCCTAGGAAAAATAACAATGGGCTTTTTAATAGATTTAGACAAAATCATGTTAAAGATCACTTGGAAAAAGAAAAGTTGCAAGAATAGTAAGGAAAACCCTGAAGAGGAGGAGGTGCAAGGGGTGACCAGCCCTATCAGATTCTATATCATACCGCAAAGCCTCCATGATTAAAATAGTGTGGTACTGGTGCATGAATAGTCAGACAATCCAATAGGATAAAATATACCCTATATATTGTATATAGAAATATAGGCTATGATAGCATGGGAAAATTTTTTTTAAATAAATGACACTGGGACAACTGTATAGAAATGTAGAATAAGATAAAATTAGATCCATTCTTCACATCACATACAAAAATATACTCTAAATAAATCAGAGAACTAAATGTGAAAAATCTAATGATTAACATTGGAAGAAACCATTGGTGAATTCCTCTACAACATGAAGACAGGAAAAAGCTTTTAAACTATGACTAACTATGATTAAAAGTCTAGATGCAATAAACTTAAGATTAATATATTTGAGTAGACAAAAAAAAATTGAAAACACCATAAGCAAAGCCAAAAGATGATGGGCAAAATATCTGCAATATATATCAAAGTTAAATGGTCAATAATCTTAACTATAAATCTAAAGGGGGAACAGACCAAAGATTATTTAGAAGGTGGACAAACAATATATAAATAATTAATTTTAAAAATGTTTAAAATGGCCCTTAAACATAAGAAAATATGTTCAATTCACTATGACAAGGGATACATCAATTAAAAGTATACCAAGATATCAGTTCCCACCTTTCAGATTGGCAGAAATTCCAGTTTGAGTACATATTCTGTTGGTGAGGCCATGGAATTCTAATATACTACTGGTAGGAGTTCGAAATTGTGCATAGGGAGAGGGTAGGGGATTTGACAATATCTAACATATCTTATTTGGTTTCCACCATTATCAGAAAGTAGAAGGTACCCATGGAACCTTTCTAAGTCAAAAGGCCTAAAGTGAAATAGCAACTATCATTAACTTATGTGGAAAAATTTGAGCATTCCAGACTACCAAATCACACCAAATAACACATAGAACCTAAAATAACACTAACATCTAGTCAAAACAGAACTAGTATGATAAATACATGGCCTGTATAAAGTTATTCCCAGGGAAGAGGCTTGGTGGTACCATTCTCACTGCTCCAATGAGCACTGCCTCTAAAATAATATTGCAAAATAAACACCGAATGCTATTTTTTATTTTCACCTTCTGTTGTAAAAGTAAAAATGCTCTGCAGATTTCTTTTGGCTAGTAAAAATTACAGGTACTAATGTACTAATAACATCTCTTGTAAAAGTGAAGGTGAAACCTCTCTATGTACTTACCTTGACTATATACCTCCAAAAATATAACAATGTATGTACGCAAAGTTTTGCATTATGACATCATTTGTAACTGCAAATTACTTAAATGTCCAAGTATAGGGGATTGGTTGAATAAACAGTGGTAAGTATAATAAAGGATTATGCAATTAAAATTGAATGTTATTTTACTTACGTATATTACTTTTTCCATACACTTACTAAACTGTTAGAACATAAATATTTATTAATTTGTTTAGATCTAAATATGTAATAAATTAAACTGTTAGGAGTTTCTATAGCCCTAGGGATGTTAGGTCAAAAACTTACTGGTATATACACTGAGAAGGTTTGAATACTTCTGATAAAGTTTGGTGAAGGCGTTTAAGTATGCAAGTATCTGTGCAGTTATGAGGTTACTGTCGATTATGGCCAACAAAATTGACAATAGGCCAAAAAAGGCACTGTCCACAGTGTAGTAGGTGCAACACAGATTTTGTGGCAGCACATGAGAGAAGCAACTAGCTTGTCTTGAAAGAAATTTTAGCTTTGAGGAATGAAGTCAAAAGAAAGAATCTAATCAAGATAAATATTTTTGAGCAGTATAACCTACATTGAATTCTGAAGGACCAGTAGGTGTATACTAGATTGGGGGAAGGTATGGTTAGAATTTCAGGAATATAAAATGGAAGACAGAAAATTCTAGGGTTCCAGAAATTTGGTACTGCTGGAACTAAATACCATATACTAAAAGAAATAAAATTAAAGAGTTAGGTAAAGATTAGATGTTGAAAGATTTGTGTATGAGATAAGGGATAAAAGGAGTCTGGATTTTATTAACAGGCAAGGAGTTCTGAAATGTTAATTTTGCTCTAACCAGGTGTGGAGAAAGATTGGGAAGAAGGTAGGGGAGGGAGGCAACCAGAGGCTAAAAGGCTACTCCAGAAACCCAGAACAAATCTAGACAGGCAGCTGAACTAAGGCTCTTTAATCACTCAATCACTTGGCAACCTCCATTTTCAATGGATTACTCTGCTAGCTACTCAACTGTGCAAGAAAGCAGAGACCCTGTGGCTTAGGAGACCACTATCATGATCTTTGTGGAAACTGGGGATATCTGCCCGGTTCACAATATCTGCCCGGTTCACAATGCACTTGAGAATAGAAGTCATTTCACAACTTCTCTGTGTTTCATTCTCCAAGATGACTTTGTCAAATCCTGATATCTAATTTCCATAAGTAACTTCAGCAACGAAATTGGGTCCCAAACTTTAAGGAGATTATGTAGATCAAGCATTATGTCTATTGCATCTAATACAGGACTGTAGCTATAAAGATCTTTAAGAGCAGTATTGTATTTGGGCCTCCCTAGTGGCGCAAGGGGTTAAGTCTCAGCACCATGAAGCTATCTGCAGCCACTGCAGCCTGAGTTCAATCCCCAGCCAGGGAGCTAATCCACATGGCACAGCAGACCTCTCCTGTCTGTCCCACTGCTCACGTCAACATTGTATTTCAGTCAACCTGTCTGTTCTGTTCCCTACTCTATATCTGGTGAATCCTCTCATTCCATGTACCTCCAGCCTGTACCCCAGTTCTTGTATGCATAAATAAATAATTCTTGAGGGGGAAAAAAAAGAGTAGTATTTTATGAAAATTTACTTTATAACCTTGTACAGACTATCCTTTTGAGAAATTAAGTCTTCACTTTCTGATATAACAAGTCAAGAAGGCAAATTTTTTTCTTAAAAAAAAAAAAACACAGAGTAAAGAATGAAATAACAAATGTTGGCAAGGTTGTGGTAAAAAAAGGAACTCTCAACCACAAATGGTAGGAATGCAAGCTGGAACTGCTCCTGTGAAAAATGGTATATAGAATTCTCAAGAAAATAAGCATGGAAATTCTGTTCAACCCAGCAATACCACTTATTAGGCATATAACATGAAATATGTAATACAAAAAGATCTATCTATACCTATGTATATAACAGCATGGTTTACAATCACCAAATCACGGAACCAATCCAAGAGCTCTTCAACAGGTGAATGGATACAGAAACTGTGGAGCATACAGTTGATGGAATATTACACAGGTATGAAGAAAGATGAAACAAGATGAAAACAATGGCATTTGGGACAAAATGGATGGATCTTGATGTGATTATGCCGAGTGAAATCAATCAAAAAGTAAAAAATTTCAGATGGTCTCACTCATATGTGGACTATAAATATTAAAAAATTACACATAAATAATAGAAGAAATAAAAATTTGAATTCAGCAAGAAGAAGATAATGATTACCAGAGGGAATGGGGGAAAGTTGTGGATGGTGGAGGAGGGAAGCAGATGAGATATGGGCACAGGTAGTTTGGTAGAGGCAGTAAAAAAGAAAAAGCAAAGAATAAATAAAACCCTCAGAGTTTTAATTTCATCTTTTCTATATTGTAACCAAACCCTTATAACTGCAATAAGACAGTAAGAACAGCATCTTTTCAGCTGAAAGAAAAACAAAAAATAACTGTTATTAAAGAGGGCTAGAGAATGAGCTGATTTAGAGCTATAAATTTTTAAAATTATTTTTAATGAAGTAACACTGGCCTACAATATTGTACATGTTTTAGGGGTATAGGTTTACATCTTTTCAACTGTATGTTATCAGACTGTTAGGGGGAAAGGATGTCCTGAGCAAACTCCATACAGGCTTTGCGGACTCCACCCCCCACTCCATCAAGACACTGGGAACTACAAATCCCATGACCACCAAAGGAAAGATTGCGAAGACCTGAGGGCCGAGTTAAGCCCCTATGTTCTCTGAGTATGTAACCAGCCATGTGTGCATGTGTGTGTGTATATGTGTGCCGGGGGGGGGGGGTGTTGGTGGTCTCTCTTGGCCATCCTGCGCACTTGGCTTTTCACCAGCTCAGAGGATCACTGGGATTCCAGGTCAGGAGAACAGGTAGGACACATTTACGAACTTATCTCCCTCTTTTTCTCCCTGCATTATTCATTTCCCCATTTCCCCTTCCCTTGTAAAAAAACCTTTTATTAACCTTTTGTGTGTGTCTACAGTTTAGCATTAATAAGTTCCTTTTAAGGGCACGGGTGAGGACCCACAGTCAGGTAACCCATTTTATTATCTGGGTTGCTCTGTAACAAGACCACACCCACCATCAAAACACCTGCACCAAACATACTTTCTCTTCTTAACCAAGATAGGAACACACCCACTCAATTAAGTCCATATAAAAGAACAACAACAAAAAAGATGCACAGGTTCAGAAAAAATGGAAGTGAATTCTACTAGCACTCACTAGTAATTACAACCTTCTAAGTGTTCTACCTCTTTTAAGTTTCCATACTAAATTCAAAATGAAAATGACATATGGTCTGAAATGGTAAAAACAGATTCAGTACACCTTTGCTTCTTTCACCATTCTTCCCACTTCCCCACCCCAGACTCTCCAATATCTCCTTTAGAAAAGAACTAAAAAACAACATGATTCCAGGCAGGGTAGCTACAGATTTCCTACTATCCTTTCCAACAGGGCCTTCAGAGGTAAAAAGCAATAATCAAACACCAGAGTTGAGTCCCTAACACTCTATTCTTCCACGACTTATATGAAAAACAGCCAGCCATTTTTTTTTTTCCAACACAGCACACACAGATGTTAACATTACATGTGTAGGCTCTCTGGAGAGAAAGAGAAGAGTGGCCACTGACTTAGGCCACCTGGTCAGGGTCAACGGTAACCTTAGATCCACCTGATAGCCAGGTGTACTGAGAAGATGCATATCATGGCTTTCCTGAACTCAATCAGAATCCCAAGTTCCCTCAGCCTTTTACAATTAATTGCAATACCTAATGTTCTTAGAAATCACTAATTTCAAACCCAGGTTTTAGAGTACACTCACTGCCTAGCCTCTGGCAAATAACTTCACTTAGTAATGTATGGAAAAACTACCTATCTTGCAAGGTAGTGTGGAGATTAGAAACAACATAAGTAAATTTCTTATCATAGTGTTTGGCAGGCAATCAATGCATGAAGACTGTTATTACCAAATGGGTTGTTGAAATAAAAAAGGGACCTCTGACCTCCATATGGTGGTTATGTCACTGAGTAAAGAAGATTTCCATCTCCTTAGAGTCTAAAAATTCAGACATTTTACCTAACAGTGAAAATCAGAAACTTTCTTCCCATTCTTCAAAATGATGTGTCTCCTCATTAACATGCACAGCCTCTGATTACAGTATTTTTGAAGTGACTGTCTTTGCCAGTCATCTACTGAGGATTATAAGTGCGTGTTACACTAAAACACAAATAAACAAGAAGTCTTACTGGTACTTCTTGGAACAGAAGTGGTATAACTTGGGAAACCAGTACAGGTTGACCACCAGATATTTGAAAAGGAAAGGAGATAATACCACTTTTTAATCTGGAACTCTTAAAAGTGAAAATAATTTAACCATCTATAAATAAAAATTGTCCCCTACACAAATGGTAATCAAGATTCTTTCCTATAATTAGCCCTTTTTACCCCCTGAAAGTCCTGCTAAGAGAGTGTTGTATGAAAAAGTGCTTCAAAATAAGTGATAAAGATGACTGCACACTCAGCAGACACCAGTGTGAAGGCTGCTAGGTAAATCACGCCAAGGTCATAACAAGATGTCAGGAGATTTCATGGAAAAAAATGAACGACTACAAGCAATTCTGTGATGTACCATGTTTTCAAACAGTGGTAACTTTCAATTTCCTCTTTTTGATTAAGATAGGATATAGCTATCAACTCTAAAAGTTACTATCATCACGAATACTCCCACTAATTCTGGACAAACATGTTCAAGTAATAATAGTTAGCACCAGAACATATAAGTCACTACAATGCTCAATCACAATATCCCAAATACAATTTTAATCTTGGGGTGGGGAAAGGGTTTTGGAAAGATAGCAAAGGATTGTTCTTTGACCAAGCTAAAGAACAGAAACACAAAGCAAAGTCTCTATGTGCCAAGAAACTGCAACAAAAACAAAAAAACCCTAGTCCCCCCCCACCAAAAAAAAAATGACTCCTGGAAGGTAACTGATAGAACCTATGGATTCATTCATACAATGAAGTAAGGTGTGAATAACATTTATGTTCTAGACACCACTGTATGGAAACAGGGATGAGCTAAGACATGGTTTCACCCCTGAAGAAACTAAAAGTCTAAAAAATTATGTTTTAAGAGTTACATTTTATAATAACATTGTATTAATCCGGACAGAAAAAAAGAAACTAAGAAGGAACATTTAAACACAGTAATAGATATAAATGTGGCTTCTGCTCTGAGTTTACTAATGAATTTTGTTATCCAATATTGGGAACCTGATTAAAGTTGTAATTTACTTTCAGAACTTATGACACACGTTTTATAAAGATGCCCCACCCCCCTCCCCACCAAACACAATTTGTAAATTAGGTGCTTTTGAGCTTGACACGTAGGGCGTGGCAATGGGGTTCTCACACAACCTCAATGACATCTGGAGCGCTGTCACAAGCCTGGACATTCAGGTTTCCAAGCAAAGACCAGTTAACTCCCTAATTCTCCCTAAAGCTTGAAAAATCACAGCCACCTTTCTGCGCCGTCACTCCCGCCCACTTACACACATATACCCAGACTAAAGCATACAAATCACATCTCCCACTTCTGGGAAACCTTTAGGTACGAACTACGGAGAAAATACTCCTACACGTAAGATATCCATGCTCCTGATCGTTTTAGAGGACAGATTACCCGAAAAATGGGCTCAATCCGTGCAAGAGCCCAAGACCGGGTATTCAGTTCAATGCGAGAGCATCTAATGACTTCAGTCTGAAAAAAACATTCCATTAACTGGCACAAAACCCTGGCGGAGAGGCTTAAAAAGCAACTGTTCTAGTACAGGCAAGGAGTGGAAAGACAGGGAAGGACGAGAGAGGAAACTGAGCGAGGCGAGGGGACTGCGGCGGCGGGTCCCCCCCAAATCGCGGGCACCGCCCAACCGGGGACCTCGGCGCGGCGGGCCAGAGATGCGGGGTGACCTTCCGATGAGGCCAAATCGGGGAGGCTGCGGAGCTCGGAAGAACCCGCGGCAGCAGCCGGCTCCCGGGGTGCATTCGCCCGCCCGGCGGCGAACGCCGCGCCGCGGATTCCAGTCCCGGCTCGTCCCGCGGCTGGTCCCCGGGCAGACACGCGGGATGTGCAATCTCGGCGACCGGGCCCGGCGCCTGGGCCTCCGCTGGAGGTTGCCCGGACACACCCCCATCACCGCCCGGCGGCCCCGACCCTTCGCGGGGCGGCCTGGGGGGCGTCGCTCACCTGCACCGCAAAGCCTGTCCGCCGCCCCGTGAGCGCCGACGCCGCGGCTGAGCAGGCTCCGGCTGGAGAGCGCTCGGCCCGTCTGGGAGGCTCCGCGCCCGGAGCGGCAGGAGGAGGAGTCGGAGGGGCGGCGGCGGAACCTGGCGGCAGGAGGAGGAGGAGGAGGAGGAGGAGGTGAAGGAGGAGGAGGACCCGGGCGCCGGCTCTCTGGAGATCCACCCTCCTCCTGGCCGCTCTGCAGCAGCAGCTGCAGATCACTTCCGGGGCGCTGGGGCGGGGCGGGGCCGGCCGGGGAGCAACTTCCTGTCCGCGGGCGGAGAGGCGGGTGCGGGGAGCCGGGGCCGGGCCCGGGAACAATGGCCGGGAGGACGCGGGCGAGGCGCGTCCACCCCCGAGTGCGGAGGGCGGGATGCGCTGTTTCCGGGCGGCTCCACCCTCGGCGCCCGGAGCCGGGAGCGGTGAAGTCACCTCCCCGGGGCCCAACAGTGGCCGCCGCTCTCGCGGAGATTCCCGAATCTCGGCGCCGCGCCGTCCTTGTCTTTTCTGGGAACCAGGAGGGAGTTCTTGGGGAAAGGAAGGAGAGAGCGGGGGCCGCCATTTTGCTTCCCCGGGCAGCAGCTTCTCCTGGGGCGTCTTGGGATGGAGGCCGCACGGTCCTGCGACCGCAGTTTTCCAGGGTGGAGCCGGCGACGTAGCTGTCAAAGCGGAATGCTAGGGGAAGGGTCACTTTCCCCCGCCTGCCTGGAGGGTCTCGGTGGCTGTTCTGGGCCTCACATCTAACTGCTGATCCCCGGAGAACTCGCCTCCGTGAATGGTCTGGGAGCCTTTCTGAGGGGGCTCGACTGCCCCACGACTCTGCAAGTCTGGTCTCTGGTGTGGCACTGAGATAATCACCCTGTGGTGTGTAGCTTCAGTTAGAAGTAGTTCCACTGAATCGGTCGCTTTATTTAAATTCTTCCACTGGTTCGAAATGGATCGTTTGCCTAATGTCCGTTGGCAGCTACACAGCTTTATTCCTTGCCATTTATTCTGTCTCCTCCCCCACCCCAGTTGAGTACCAGCTCCGTGTTTGACAGGACCCATTCAGGAATGCCCAGTGTTCTGGGCAGACATGAAAGCAAATAATATTTACTGAAGTATGGCATATCAGTGTACACAGAGAAAAGAATGGAGGTTTTATTAAATCTGCGTTGGCTAGTAAAGATATTTTCCAGCACAAAATTAGGGAACTGGACGGCAAATTCAGATCCTAACACGAAGGTCATGCAACCCAGACAATAACAATGTGTGTTGAGAAGTCTGAGTAGTAATTACAGGACTTAAAGTTTAAAGCCTGGGTTACTGAAAAATATGACCGAGAAGCAAAACTGTATTTCATACCACGGTGGAGCAATGAATAGAGGAACGACCCTGGGTAGATTTAAGACTTCATGTTGGTTAAGGGGAGGAGCAGAGCAAGTGAAGAGGTGGTAGATGGGCCATAACAGAAATCCAGAAGAGAAAGCATAAGGACCATTATATGAGTGGTTGTGAGCATCCGAAGAAGATGGATTTCTAAAATAGACCGAATGAACTGATTTTGATAATTGGTTGCTGTGTACAGAACCTGGGTAAGAGAAGGGAAGTGGTGATGATGCTTTGTTTTACAGTTGAGGAGACTAAAGGTGTAATTTATCAAATGTAATAAAGAAGATTTGGAATGGGTTAGGAAAGGGGGGTGCAGAAACTAGTGCCATTTGGTACCGGATGAATTTGAAGTACTAGTGGTGCTGCCTAATGGCTGTTGCATGGGTCTAGAGCTCAGGGGAGCATCTGGGCTGAGGTTAGAAACACCAGACTTTTGTCACTTCAGATGGTCTGTGCAGTCTCACTTCATGGAGCACAGTTTCAAAGCCATTTTTTTCTTACCACCTTTTCTTGGGAAAATTGCTTAAGTGTTAACATTTTTAAAAATTCCTCAGTGGTAATATTTGCCCATCTATAGGCTAATATTCAAATACTTAATAGTTTTCTCAGGTCCATGAAGTCAGGCTTACAAGAAACACTATATAATTAAAAAAAAAAAAAAAGGAATGTGACATTGGTAGCTTGTATAGCTTCATAAACTCAAATATCTGCTGAATGGGGAAACTAGGAGGGTGACTTGACTCAGTCAAGAAGACTGAGCAATGAGAGAGGAACATGAAAGCTTCAAACTTGGTTGTTCACAGCTATGCTAACCTAGCTTAAAACAGGCAGAAACAGAATGGATCATTCCAGAGGCTTCAGAAAGCAAAAAACCTACAAACAATAGCTACATCAGCAAGCCAGACACTAATTACTAGTTTTTATTCAACATTCCTTTATAGCTGCATTTTGAGCACCAAAAATGAGGCACTCACACCTTTGGTTCTTAGATTATTCAACTACAATATTCTCAATTTTCCCTGACTAAAGACTCATTTAGATGTATTCAATAATCATTTAATGGATAATTTACTGATCTTGAAATGAGAACAATGATTTTGAATCCTTCTTTTTGTTTTCGTTCACTAAAGGACGCTAGCGAAGTAACTTAACCTCTCTATGCCCTAGTTTCTTTGACTGTAAAATTGAGATAATAATAACTTTCTTCCAGTCAGCTTCTCACAGATATTGTAAGAAATAACAAATTAATGCTTGAAAGCTCTTTGAGGTACTTGGATGAAAGGGCATAATTGTAAGTACATATATCAGTAATTAGCGCTGATAATGAGTAGAACTCAAGCTTTCCTAAATTTGCTGCTGGAGCAACTCAAAGAACATGGAGAATTCATTTTAAAATATGTTTGGTCTTGTGTGTTTAATTTTTTAGCATTTATGATCAAACTTATGTATTAACGAAGATTGAAAGAGTACAAAGTAAAACGTTTGTTACAATTTGTATGTTCGCTGCTACTTACTGCTAATATATGCTTTTGGAGAGAGAATAAGCTGGGTATGCTTTTGTTAATATCAGATTTTAGAATTAGGTAGATTTATTGCAGTCATTTAATCAGACTTTTCTATTTAAAGCATTACTTATGTCGCTAGAGAGTAATAAGAATTTACATGCAGTTACATGTTTGGCTAAAACTTGAAGGTGAGCATTCCTGTGAATCTTCTTCACTCTCATCATTGTTTAATTAGAAATACAAAATACATAGTCCTGTCAGGTTTTGTGTGATGTTTATCCATATAGTAGATGAAAATTCGCCTATTAGATTAGTGGTTTCTGTGTTTCTTTTTTGAGATGATGTTTATAAACACAGTTAAATATATACATGGCTAGATAATGTACATATTTTATACACCTATGCTAATTTGTGAAAATATTTTATGAATATATATTAACTATACATATTGTAACAACAACAGAAGTCTCCTAAGTGTGTTGGGAGCCAGATAAGAAAGTAGTTGGTTAATAGAAATTTGTGGAAAACTCCAAATACATGTCCTATTGTAACAGGATGGTCCCCAGGAAAGGGGGTGGTTCCAGGTTTCCTGCCCCACCCAAGGAAGGGTGGAGCTGAGCAGGGAGAGAAGAAGCTGCAGAGGACAATGAGAAAGGAAGGAAGCAGGATGGAGAGCCAGAAGGAGACCTGGAGGAGGCGCATGGAGCCTAGAGACACGTGAAGAAACTGCCCTTGTCTTTGGGTCGTGGACTGGGTGACACAGATGTGGGTGAGACCCGCGGGGAGGAGACAATGGCAGCTTTTATCTTGACTTCGATTTTGCTCTTTTCCTTCTGGGCTTGTCTGGTTGTTTCTGACCCTTGTCTGTGGGTCCCCACTGGAAGATGCTTTAGACTTGTAGCAGGCTTTGGGGCCTTGCTCTGGGCCAATCCCATTTGGATGGAGTTTTACCCACAAGGGGACGGGTAACTTTGGGTTCTTGATTTAGAAACTAGATTTTTTGCCTTTCCTGTATTGTTTCCAAATTGTATTAAAGTTCCTTCCCATTAAAGTCTCATATGTTGTGTGTGGATGCAGCGGATGGCAGAACCCATTTAGAATAGGCAGGTTTGCGGGGTTTGGGCTGCCCCTCTCCCTGCCCTGTAACACTATGAGTGAAATTATGTGCATATTAACCCATGACATTAACATTTGTATTATTTCATTTTGTTTTCACAACTTTATCATATGCATTGTTCAAAAGCAAACAGGCTCACAGGACTTAAAGACTTTACAAAGTATAGAACTCAAAACTCTTAAAACTCTCAAATGCTAATTTTCTTCTAATACTTATACCATGGTAACCAGCTTGATACAATAATTTTGCCAGAATATATCTATAACATAGTCATTTTCTGACTTATGATCGATTCCCTAAAGCTCAGCCAAACTTAAATTCTTAAAGCTTAAGCTGCAATTCTTATTAATGACTGTATATTCTTGAAGACAAGTATTTTATTCATCTTTGCACCCTTCATGATATCAGGCATTAGTAATCAAAATATTTTAGGAATGAAGATGAGTATATTGTAATAATTAATTGAAGACAGAAAAAAACCATGTGGCCACTTTGGAAAATATTAGGTGTATGTGTTTTCTGCACATTCAGATTAAGATCTTTTGCTTTGGTTTCTTTTGTAATTTAAATTGGTGAAACCATCACCTCGGTTACCTGCTTCATTTTTATTGACATCAGGCTTTGGAGGGAGTAGGCCTAAGTGGGTACTGTAGATAACAGTCACTTGTCTACCATGTTTCTGTTTAGACTTAGATATTCTAAATTAGCTTTTCTTGTGGCCACTCTAGTGAGAATGTATAAAGAGTGGAGGACTCACAATCCAGCTCTATACAATTCTCTTTGGGTCTACCCTCATGGATGATGTATTTCCATGCTTTTTCTATCAGGGAATTAGAGGATAAGATTACTAGATTGGTAGTTCTCAGGGTTTGCTACTCATTACAATCATAGCTTAAAATATTGGAAATTCAGATTCTCAAATCCCAGTATAAACATAGTCAATTGGAAAGTCTTGGGTAACTAAACATATATTTCTCCAAAGAAGACATACAGACTACAGCAAATAGACACTTGAAAAAATATTCATTATCACTTATCAGGGAAGTGCAAATCAAGACCAAAATGAGATACCACCTTATACCTGTAAGAATGGCCCCTATCAAAAAGACCAGGAACAAGTGCTGGTAAGAATGTGCAAAAAGGGAACACTTACATACTCCTGGTAGTAATGCAGAATGGAGATGTTTCAAAAGATTAAAAATGGACCTGCCATTTGACTCAATAATTGCACTCTAGGCATCTACCCGAAAAATTAAAAAAGACTAATTATAAAGGAAACCTGCACTCCTATCTTTATTGTGGCGCTATTTACGATAGCCAAGATGTGGAAGTAACCTAAGTGCCCCAAAACATGAGTGGATCAAAAGTGTACAAATACATCATGGAATATTAGTCATCAAAAAAGACAAAATTCAAAATTCATGCAATTTATGGCAACATGGATGAAGCTGGAAGGGATGATATTAAGTGAAGTCAGTCACTAGGAAAAAGATAAATACCAAATGCAATCACTAATATATGGAACATAGAGAAACCAAACTAAAGTTCAGGTAAAGACAAGCCTCACCACTAACCCTTGAAATCTGATCATAGAACTGAAACATCCAGAGGGTGGAGGAGGTATAGAAGCAGTAAGAACAAAGAAGGAAACATGATGGGCTATGGTGGTGGACTATGGGTGATTTGGTGGTGGGTGTACTACAATGGTGTTACCTGATTGGGGCGGGGGATCCTAATGTTATCTCAATTTAAAAAATAAACTTAAAAAAGAGAATTAGTACATCATGATAAAGAAGTGGAAAGTCGTGGGTGAAATTCAAGGCATCTATAACTATAATATCCTCCAAATTTTGATCAGTCAGATTTGGGAAGTTCTGCTTTAAGTAATTTATGCAAGGTCACATAGAACCCTAAATAGAGCTGGAAACTAAATCTTATGAGTTTTAGTTAAATGTCACTGGATTTTTGCTCTTCTTTTACTGACTACACGTGACGGTATAGAATGGGAGGTGGAGACAAAAATTGCAGTCTTTTTATTTAGTTATTTTTGTTACCATATTCTAATACATTTTTTAAAATTAATTGAAAAGCACTAGAGTCCTTCAAACAATATTTAGCATGTGGTAAGTACATTTAAGTGAATACATCTCCACTGTCTACAGCATTATGTTTGCCCAGGGTTATAATTGTATTAGATATAAACATTTCCTATGTAGAAAAAAGATACATAGCAATGTTACTTCAATTTTTTTAAAAGGTTGAAAAAAGTTTATATAAATAAGGTAGAAGGCCTCCCCGGTGGCGCAGCGGTTGAGCGCTGGGTTGCGAAGCTGCCTGCGGCCTCTGCGCTGCCGGTTCGATCCCTGGCTGCTCCCCGGCCACCAGAGGAGGGTCCCACATGGCGCGCAGACCTCTCCTGCCGCCCGCTGCTCCCCTCAGCAGTGTACTTCGGTCCTTCTGCCTGCTCTGCTCCCCGCTCTGGCTCTGGTGAATTCTCTCACCCTCCCGCGCTTCTGACTGTACCCAGTGCTTGTATAAACAAATAAATCTTTTTAAAAAATAAATAAATAAATAAATAAGGTAGAACCCTCAGCCTTTTTTATTTTTTTTTTTTTGTCATGGAAGCTCTGAATTTGTGTAGCTTAAGATTTCTCTTGAATCTTTTGAATCTTTTGTGATTTATTAAGAAAAATGTTATATACATATTAACATTTACATTAGCCCACTGTTGGGCAAAATCATCTAAAACAAAGCTTATTTTATAATATGTGTTGAGTATCTTATGTAATTTATCAAATGCTGAAAGGGAAAACAGAATGGTTATGTGACATCACCATTCATGCACATAGCTGAAAATACACTGGAACTGAAGAATTTTTGAAGGATTCAACTAAGTTAATGGCTGACTGATGGGGATGCTACGGCAAAGGGCTATCCATTTCTCTTCTGATGAAGCTCAAGAATAGCTGGTAAAAGACACCATGAGGATAGGCTGTCCACCCTCATGATGATGTAGCTGACTAGGAGCTGTTGCATGTTGTTACTGCCCAGTATCACGGGAGAGGATTGTACTGCATATCACTACCCTGGGAAAAGATCAAAACCTGAATTTCCATTTCCTTTATTATTGTATTTTCAGGTTTGGACACATCGTTGAGCATAGATTTCCAAAGTGAACTTTTACTATACTTCTTTCACTTTACATTTGAACACACAGGTAAGCAACTTCAAGTTCAATGAACATGATTTAGGTTAAAGATTCAGTTTCAGCAAATCTAATGATTTTTGTGGCTTTTGTCTTTTACTGTTGTCAGAAGCACTTTTCTATTTCATCACTTTTTATAAAGTATTAAGTTTAAATGCAGTGAAATACTTAAATACTTGAGACAAACATTGCTGTACAAAGATGGCATTACTTTGAAGTTAAGCTCTTAGTTGGCAATTAACACTACTCTAATAACAGCTTTGCAGATTTCATCAATGGCCATGTTGTGGTTCCAATTCAATCTAAAAAAAAGTAGAAGGTGAAGTTGGAGGGCATTAACATGTAAAATCCAGTAGCACCTCCTTCTGTGCTCTTATCCTTGCAGTTTTTCTGCTTGGAGAAAAATCTCTCTGCCCTTTTCTCTCTAACCTCCTACTTACTCTTCATTCAGTAACTCACCCATATTTCACATCACAACTTAAATGCCACTTTATCCAAGAAGTCTTTCGATACTCACCTTGACTATTGTAGGTGACATAGGCACATGGCCCCCTTGTGCACAGTACTTTTCCTGGTACAGATCACACATTTTACTGAGATTGCTTATTTGTCTTTCCACTTACTAGGGAGGGCAGGAATTACATTTATTTTGTATACTATTATATTTTTATATTGTATAAATACTGATTTTTAAATGAATAAATTTAAAAAATCACAAAGGTAAGTTTTAATTGAAATAAAGTAGGTTATTCTACAGTAATAAAGAATCTGCAAAATCTCAGTAATTTAACATCACAAATGTTTACTGCTATGCTTGTCTAACAGATACAGTGACAGTTTGCTGAGATCCTCTGCCTCTTGCTGTCATTTAGGAACTCAGCTGATGGAGGCATCAAGTGACGTGTCTCCAAATTCATTGCAGGCACAGAATAGCTGGCAAATCTTGCATTGGCTTTTAAAAAGACATACTTCCTCTCATAACGTATTGACAAAGCAAGTCACACAGTCATAGTCATGCCTATTCAAAATGGGTAATCCCACCACATTTCTCTCTCCAAAGGAGAGAGAAACATAAATTTTTATATATAACCCACTGATACATACCATCTGTCTTAGTTGAAACTCTTTTAGTTGCATGCACATAAACCAAACTCAATCTAGTTTAGGAAAAAAGAAGGGGGGAGGACAACAGAGTAGATCATAGATTTAAAAAAAAAATTAAAGCACTGGAATACAGGCCTTGATTGTGTATCTGATTGTGTATTTGGCCTTGATTGACCACTGGAACCAGTGATGTTTTTTCCAGATCTTGTCTTTGTTTCTATCTGATTGGCTTCAATTTTTTCCAGTCAGAATGCCTGTTCATATGGGTACACAGCTCTTGTTCCCAGCATAAGACAATCCTGTGAGTTTGCGTTTTGAAAAACTATGGTTTTGAAGACCTGCTGTTCAAGTTTGAACCTGACTGGCACCATGTGGGTTTTAAAGACCACACAGTTTTGTAAATGGACCAAACAGATTCAAGCTCACACTGGCACCATTCAGATTGTGTAAAAGGACCAGTCAACTTTGAACTTGTACCAGTGCCAATTAAGTCTCGGAAATGAAGGCCAGTTTTGGAAATGGACCAATCTAGTTTGAAAGGTGGGAACCCTGAGGAGAATATAAAGTGGGGCAGTAGCCACCATCATTCATTGATTGGGATACTCTCATTGAACACTCATTCATCGAGGCCTTCATTCATCAGGAGACCTTTGCATTTGATTTCTACTTGGAACCACTCCCTCAGTACTGCTTCTGCCTCTGGGTAAGCTTCCACATCACCTGCTGACTGGTGCTTGCAGCTCTGAAAGAGCTGTGCAGTGGTGCCTGATATTATAACAATTCTTCTAAAAGAGCTGCCTTTCATTGGCTTATTCTAGGCATCTCCAAAAGCTGTGCACCACTGGTTTGTACCTGGCACCTCTAAAGAGTTGTAATATTGGTACTTGATCCTCCACATCACCAGCTGCTGACCTGCACTGCTGGCCTGTGTTCTGCCAACTGCCTTCAGCACCTCCTGGTTTTGTTGCACCTGGCACTGTCTAGCTCAGCCTCTGAATTTCTGCTGTGCTGCCTTAGCAGCACTACATGTGACTACCTCCAGTTGCCACTGTGAGTTGGGTCCCTGGTCTACCACTCATGAGTGTGACACCAGCTCCAGGCTCTTGTTGAAGGGACAGTTTTTGCAGAAGCAGCTTCTGGTTTGAGCTGCTGGACACTATGGACACTATCTGGGGTAGAAGAGTTGGCCATTTGTGGCCTTAGAAATGTATTCCTTTTCCAATCTCCCCTTTGTTAATAAACCCTGTTGTCATTATACCCAGAGCCTGTGTCATGTCTTGTAACTGTGAGTGCACCAGTAAGGATCCACAAACTGTGACATCCCTCAGTTTTGCATGATTTCATGAAAAGGAGTCATGGTGTTTGCCAAGCACCCTTCAGGTATTGAAAGCTCTAATGATTGATTTTATGTGTCAGTTTGGCTAGACTATAGTATGCTGCTATTTAATTAAACTAACTTAGGTGTTGCTATGAATGCATTTTGTGGATGTGGTAAAATATTACTTTCAATGTGAGTGGACTTCATCCAATCAGCTGAAGGGCTTAAGAAAAAAAGCTGAGGTTTACTAGAAAAAAATGAAATGTTATTTCAAGTCTGCAATGTCAACTTCTACCTGAATTTCTAACCTACCCTGTGGATCTATGAAGTTTGGAATTGCTAGTCCCTATGATCATGTGAGCCAATTCATCAAAACAAATCTCTATATAACTGGTTCTTTCTCTGGAGAACTCAGACTGACACAGGAGCCACTACAGAATATGATAGAATCACTTGACTGGGAGCAGGCAGCTATCCTAACAGTATATCAGTGACAGGAGGAAACAAGATACATGGAGGAATGGGAAAGAAAAGAGGGGGAGGAGGGGTAATGAAAAGTGTATGTGGTAAAGAATACTAGAACATGGCTAAGCATTGACTCACATGCAACTAGTTTTAGGTTACCTAATCTTGTAATGCATGATAGTCACACAGTCATATGATTATTTTAAAATTAGCAACTCAATTCAGATGAATTTATTCACTTTCAACTTTTGTCAGTGGAGGATAAGTTTTCTGTAATTCATGTCTTAACAGTTTCAATTTTTCTTATTTCATTTCTAAATAAATGTATTAATTTCCTATTGCTTCTGCAATAAATTACCACACATTTAATTTCTTAAACTGATACAAATATATTATTTTACAGTTCTGGAGATCAGAAGTCCAACATGGCTTGGCAGGGATATATTCTGCCAGAGACTTTAGTAGAAAAGTCTTTTGAGAGCTCTTATTTTTGCCACATTCCCTCTTCTTTGTGCTTTCTAGCCTTTTCCTCCATTCTAACAATTGTTCATTAAACTTTCTATACCTCTTATTTTATGTACTTTTCCTGCCTCTCAATCTCTACATTTTTCTGCTCATTTGTCATTTGTTGAACTCAAGTGATTTCATGGATTTCTCCAAAATTTGCTTTATATGTAATTTTCAACTTATCTAGAGTGTTGTGCTGAGTAATTTATAGTCAAGTGATTGTTGGCTATTGAAAGATTTTTATAAATTTGTCCTTGCTTCTAAATCAATTTAAAAATTGCCTACTTTTATACTCATAACAATAGGTATTATTGTTAGTTAAATAAAGAATGAAATCAAGATAAGGTGAGTAGATGCAATGATTTTTGGATTTGTCCTGAAAGTTACTATGGATTTAAGTGGAAATGAAATCTGTTCAGAGGGAAGGCCAAAAGCCAAAATCACACATATGTATTAGTTTTGTATTTCTGCTATGAGAATTATAATAAACTTAATGACTTAAAACACAAATTTATCCTCTTACAGTTCTGCAGTTCAGAAGTCTACCTGGATTTCAGAGAACTAAGATCAAAGTGTCAATAGAGTGCATTCTAGAGGCTGCCTTACTTCCTTAGCTCATGATTTTTTCCCCTTAACTTCGAAGTGAACAACATTTCTTTCGTTTTAATTTCCACATCCCTCTTCTACTTTTAAAGACTTAGTTATAGATTACATCGAACCCATCCAGATAATGAAGGATAGCTTCCTTACCTTAAAATAATCTGATTAGTTGATTAACTCCATCTGCAACTTTATATTCCTTTTTCTAAGTAACATAACATGAGCACAGTTTCAAGGATTATGACATAGGCATCTTTAGGAGTAGGAGTATTTTATATCTGCAACAATTAACTAAGGAGAGGATTTGACATTAAGTATATTTGACATTAAGTAAACACCTTAATTTGGAGTAGATGGTAACAAAGAAGCACTGAAGACAGACTAATCCATGATAGTGGTAGTACTAAACATTTTCATAGGCAATAAAGAACTTGGATGTGTCATGTAACTGTTGATAGAAAAAAACACATGATGGCCAATTTGCACTGGTAAAAAATATTAAAGTTTCTGAAAAGAATATAAAATGCATGACTTATCTCTTAAAAGATAAAAGTAATGACAGTAGATAACTTTAAACAAATCACCCAGAAACAACAAAGTTTCTTCTTCTTAAATTGAGTAAAAATTACAAAAGGATTATATTCTACAACGATGAAGTATTTTGAATTTTGGATTGTAAATTGCTAAGCAGTTTTATATAGCTTCTCATAGCTATGCATAATGTTCACTTAGAGTTTAACATTTTTAGTGCTATTTTGGCTTTATGTCTGGAATTTTTTGATTTGCTTCTAAACTTAGAGAGAAAATACTGGGCATACTTTCATTTATGCAAATGTACAGCAACTAAAGGTTACCTTTATCCCACTATTTACCCAGTTCTATCTCACCTTTCAGAAAAAGTCACCAGGGTGGAGCACATTTATACAGCACAAAAAAGTTTCACTTTTTCCTTTTATTCTTGTTATGAACCACAACATATTCATTGTCAAAGAGAGAGTAAAATGAAAATTCTCTATTCCTTTTAAATTTTCTGAGGTTTGCTAATATTAAAATAAAAACTAAACTACATGTGGATAGTTAATACACTAGCATTCTTTTAGGTGCTGAAAGCTTATTAAATGTAATACAAAGTCTAAATCCCATATATCTCTTTGTTTTTGAAATGACTGCTTTAAAATATAATCTATAGCTCTCTTCTTCTCTATTCTACTCTGACTCAATGTATTTAAACCTTCACTTTTGGGGACATAAAAAAAAAATAAACCTAAGAGTCCCAAAGAAAAATCATGGCAACAATATATTAATATACAAATGTGATTTTAAAGTTATAGGTAACTTTAGAAGTGTCCTAAATCACATGATTTTTCAGGAATCATTTTACCATTACTCTTGGAAGAAGAACAAATGATCCTATTGCCCATCTGTTTCCATTTCCTAGTGAAAAAGAACTCAGTGATAGTGAGTGGATAAGTAAAAATGAAAGCAGTATCAGAATTCTAGTCATCTTTAAACCAGGAGTAAGTAAGGATATCTATAATACATGCATCACTGTAAGAACTGGCGAGAAGACTTCCTTTGAGAAAAGTTCTTGGTCCATGCATGACATCAACTAATGGTTTATTGATAGGAATTGGCTCTTGCAATCTGGAAGCTGAGAGGTCTCAAGAGCTGTGAGTCAGCACCCCAGGGATCCAGGAGAGCCCCTATTGTGGCTGAAGTCCAAGTACAAAAGCTCAAGAACCAGGAGAGCCACTGATTTAAGTTTCAGTCCAAAAGCTGCAGGCGGGAGACTCAAGAAGAGCCAATGTTTCAATTTTACTCTAAAAGCAGAAAAAAAAAAAAAAAAGCTGATGTCTTAGTTGGGAGGCAGTTAAGCAGGAAGACTGAGTTCTATTTGTGTTCTATTCAGACTTTCAGCTGATTGGATGAAGGCCACCCACATTAGGAGGACATCCATATACATCTCTCTCAGGATTGTGTGTGTGTGTGTGTACCTTGTCACTTACTAGAAAAGTGACAGTAGAATGTATATATGGGGACCCTACTTAATTTTGAAGTACTTTTTTTTGTGTAGAAGAACTAGGGTATAGGTTAGAGGTGCAAGGGTGAGATGATTCACCAGAATGGGAAGCAGAACAGGCAGATTTACTGAAATACACTGCGAAGGGGAGAAGCAGTGAGTCAGGAGAGGTCTGCTGCACCGTGTGGGTTAGCTTTCTGGCCGGGGATCAAACTCAGGCTGTAGTGGTGATAGCACTGATGAATAACCAGTTGGTTACCAGGGAAGCCTGAGGTAAATTTTTGAGACAAAAATTAATATATCTATATTCCCCCCAGAATAGAAAAACAATCCTGATTTCAAACCATTTACCCCATTCCTACTACTACCATCTTCTTATTCTGACTCTGGTTTTCCATTGTCATGGCGAAAATAGGTAAGGGTTTGCTGATTACCAGAGGTCTGCATTTTCTCTGAGGTTTAAATAAAAACATAAATAAGAAATGAAATCTTTGTGAGGAAAATGAGATGTGATAAACTAAAACCAGTTGGTTCTTAGAATTTTTGTCTCAAAAACTTACCTCTTAATTATGCAGAGTTCCCAAATATACATTCTACTCTCACTTTTCTAAAAAATGACAAAATTCTGATAGAGAAACTAGTGTGTTTGATTATTCAGTGCGTCAGAAGTATTAACAAAAAAGGTATCTAGATAAATTTTTCTTTTACATTTCTAAAGACTTTAATAATAGAATTCTTGCTACTGAGTAGAATCCACAGTTCAAAAATGACTCTCTTTTAAGGATAAAGTCATGCCTTTCCAAGTTTTTTAATGATGGGAGATGCCACAGTTCATGTGACTTTTTCCAGGAAAGTCTTTTTAAAATCTGAGACAAATTATCATTAAAAACACAAATTAGGAAAGAAAGATGGTCAATTCCAGAGATGTGGAATCATAGCTGTGTCTAAAATCTTCCTCTTAAAATTTTTAGAGCTATGACCTATTTACTTAACAAAATGCTGATATTTCTACATTAGCTGTGGCATTCATTTATTCAACAAACATGTACTGAGTATCTGTTTTATTCCAGTAAGGAGATTTGACAGACAGAGTATTTTTCTAGGATCAGATTATCTCTTGGTGGGACAGTTAAGTAAATAGGCCTTCACAATGCAAGTGCCAAATAGGATGGAGACATGCACAGAGGGCAATAAGCCACATCCTATTACTGAGGTGAGTTGGGTCAGGCAAGTTGTCTGGGAGATGCAAAGATTTAAGCTATCTGACGAGCAATAAGTATTGTTAGAAGTGACTTACAGATCACCACATCTGGTAAGACTTTATTCTATCAGTTCTCAAATGTTTGAAATAATAAATGTCTTTCTTTTACATATGCCTCTCATGTGATTGCCTCTCTCTTTTCTAGTTCAATTATTAAGGCCAGACAGCAAGAAAAAGACGTGCTTAATAGAGAAAATTAGTAATTGGGCAGGAAATGAACTGCTTCAGTGAGAGAAAGAAATATGCAGACTTACTGGTTTATTTTGCTGAGCATGATTCCTTCCAGCTCTATCCATGTTGCTGCAAATTGCATGTGTTTATCTTTTTTGAATGCTGAGTAATATTCCATGGTGTATATGTACCACATCTTCTTGATCCAGTCATCTATTTTTGGGCATTTGGGTTGTTTCCAAAGCTTAGCTATTGTAAACAGTGCTGCTATAAACATGGAATTGATGTTTCTGTGTCCTTTGGGTAAATACCTAGGAGTGGAATTGCTGGATGATATGGAAGCTCTATTTTTAGTAGGTCAAGAAATCTCTACACAACTCTCCATAGTTTCACTCATAGCAGGAATCTAGAAAACTTAAATAAGGGACCAGGAAAAAGAATAACTATAAGAAAGAAAATATCAAAATCAACAAACAACTATGAACCAGAGACACTCTATGGGGGGTAAGGGGTGGGGAAAGGAGGGCTTGGGGTCAAAATAAGGGGGTTGTAATTGTAAGGGGAATATAAAAATAAAATTTAAATAATAAAAAAATTGTGTCTTACTGTTAAACATTTTTTAAGTAATAAAATATTTATGAGAATAAAAAAAAAAGAAATATGCAGACTTACCTGAAAAGCAAACTGAAAACCAGGTATGAGTCCTCATCTCTGCAGTACTTGATATAAGACAGTTTCCAAATGAGTTCCCTGAGTACTAAATCTCCATCTTCTCAATTTTAAATTCTGTCATACCAGAATGAAAGTCACTTATGTACCTGTTCATTGGCATCCTGGGCATGAAAATATCTTCAATAATTATACTTGGTAAAAAAGAGGACAAGACACCATTTTCCTTTTCATCTATGATGTAGTTACTAAAAAAGTTGCATGGGAATGGCTCATTATTCAGATATTAATCATTCTTTAAAAAATATAGTGCAGTATATACATTATATCTTAACAAAGATGTTTTAAAAAGACATTTATAGTGCACTCCATTCTCCCCCCTGTAAGTCACCCTCCCACCTTGAGGCAGCATAATTTGGCACATAAGGGTTTCATTAGTTGAGCTGACTGTCTCTGCGTGTGTCCCTCTGCAGTGTTCTCCATCTTCTCTGGCACGTAGCCCAGGATGAATATCCTTTCTCTTTTCATGGCTGTGCCACTGCATATGAGCTGAAATCCTATCTATTGAGAAATTTGCTATGCAACCTCCAGAATAACTCCATATAAATATCTTCATCAATAAAAAAAAAGAGAGAGAGAGAGAGAGAAAACAATTGAATGGAATGTTTGGAAATGGTCCCAAGGCACTTCCTCAACTTTGAAAAAAAAATCCATCTATAATGTTTTTACTCACTAATCTATAATAATAGAATTGAAAGGGTAAGTCAGGACAACTGAAATTCCTATTACTGGGAGATTCTGGAGAACATACAGCTTCTCTTCAGCAGAGAGATGAGATAGGAACATGAGAAGATGAGAGGGGAGGTGGTTCTCTTTTCTATAGGCTTATTTCTAAAAGGTCAAAAAAAATTCAGGGTCTCCCACTGACCTAGGGGTTAAGTCTCAGCACTATTGCCACTACAGCCTGAGTGCAATACCCAGCCAGGGAGCCAGCTCACCAGGAGAAGTGAGACCTCTCCTGTCTCACCTGCTGCTCTCTTTAGCAGTGTGTTTCAGTAGATATGCTATTTTGCTCCCCATTCTGTCTCTGGTGTATCCTCTCACTTCCAGTACCTCTGGTCTACACCACAGTTCCACATACACACACAAAAAAATGTTATAAAAAATTCAAATGTTTTGATAGGGAGCAACAGAATTGATAAAATAAATATATGACAGATATAATCATATAGGACAGATTTTTCTTGGTTAAAGAAACAATGAATTTCCACTTCGATTAATGGAAATGGGGCATTGACATTGCATGTTTAGTGGTTGGGTGGTTGTATGAGGCCAACTGTTTCTCAGGTTACACTTATAAACTCTGGACAAAATATAAGAAAACAACTATATGAAGACATTAGAAAGTGAACAAAGCAGGCAGAAAATGGAGGGGAATCAACACTTGGGAGGAAAGACAGTAAATTTTCCAGTTTTTATGACTTTACCTGATGGTGGGCTCCAGTCAGTTTCTCACAGGGTAGTTAATTATAAATTTATTTTTTATAAATAAATAGGGCATTATATTATATTATAAAAAGGGCAACAATGACACATAGTGACAGTCGACCTTCAGAAACTTGGTATCTTATATGATAAACATGCAGTGTCAATGCTTGGCACGACCACAGCTTAAAGGCAAAGGAGAATATTCCAGGAAGGAGGCACCATAAAGCTATCCCCAGTTTATGAGAATAAACTTTACCTGAGCATCTGATTGACCATTCAGTATGAGTATGCACAGCAGAATTCAAGCAGCTTGTACAGTGCTAAAAGGACTGAACAGAGATATCAGCTGCTAGAGGAGACAGAGATTAGAGCTTGAGGTCTGCCAAATTTACTGTCTACTAGACCAAAAATCAGTAATCTTGAGAGGAACTTACCAGTGTTCAGAGTCTCTACTATGTATAATAGTGTATCCAGGATACAACCTCAAATTACTAAACAAAAGAAGAAACAGAAAAATGTGAACAATATATAAAGGAAAAGATAACCTTAAATCTACAATATAATTAGCAGACAAAGACTTTAAGGCAGTTATTATAACCATACTTAAAGATGTTAAGGAAAATATAATTTTAGTGAACAACCATTTGGAAATCTGAGCAGAGAAGCAGAAGCAAAAACCAAAAACAAACAAAAAATCCTAAAGGAAATTCTAGAACTAGATATTAAGATATGTGATATATCATAGATAAAGCTAATGGAAGATTAAAAAATAACAGAAGCAATAGTACACTTAAAGATAGGACAATAGAAATTACCAAATTTGAAACAAACAAACAAGGGTAGAAAGCCTAGAAAAAAGATGAACAGAGCCTTAAAACTAATTGTACAATATCAGTATTTTTTATTATGTGCAATTGAAGTCCCAAAAGAAATGGGCTAGGGAGAGGGCAAAAAGGAAAGAAGGAATGGCCCAAAATATAGATAATCAATGGCTAAATTACTTTCAAATTTGGAGAAATAACCTATGTTTGGAAAACCCCAGTGAGATAAGTAGAAAGAGAGTCATACCTGGCATGTCAGTTATTTTGTATGTCAATCAATCTACTGAAGCCCCAAATGAAAGAGAACATCTTTAAAGCTGCCAAAGAAGAGCAGCACATTATAAATAGGGCAACAATGACACATTGTGACGATGGACTTTTCAGCCAGTATCCAGAAGGCAATTAATTAGCATATTTAAATGCTGAAAAATAAAAAAAACCCTAGAGTTTAAAATTCTATTTTATATTTGGTAAAAAGATTTGAAGCTTTACCTCTAGCAAAAATACTCTAACAATTTAAGTGACAAAAACGAATTTTAATATAAATGAAAGCTATGAGAATTAATCACCAGTAGACCAATACTACAAAAAATGCTAGTATCTCTGTAGTATCTAGTATAATTTGCCAAACAGTATGTGCCATGTTTTATGTAGCAGTTTGTGTTTCCCAAAAGCCAAGGCAGGAACAAGTTTGCATGTGAACTAACTTCTTGGGTAAGTGTTTTGGGTTGAATTGTGTCCCTCTCCCCCCATTTTGTATGTCAAAGTTCTAATTAACAGTACCTCAGTCTGTAACTGTAACCATATTGGAGATTAGGTTGTAAAGAGGTAACCAAATTAAAATGAGGTCTTTAAGATGGTCGTTAATATCTACCTAATCCTTATAAGAAGAGGAAATTTGGTCACACAAAGAGGCACAGGCATGTGAACACAAAGCGAGAAATCATCCACCTGCAAATCAAGGAGAGAGGCCTTAGAGAAAAAACAACCTGTTGAGACCTTAATCTCAGATTTCTAATCTCCAGCTTTCTAATCTCCACCATGGCAGGAGACAGGCCACTGTTTATGTGTTCTCACCCCTGCACTCACAATTGCAAGACAACACTCAGATCAGGGTGCAACAAAAATGGGGTTTTATTAAGGGATATTGGAAAAAAGGAAAGAATTTCTAAGGTCACAATGGCCAGCTGTCCTACCCCAGATAGGATCTGCAGTGTGCAGTGTGCCAAAACAAAAGCTGACTGTGCAAGATGGTGCTGTCCCTTCAATGAGACCCTGCAGCTGGAGGCACACAAGTAAGTGATGGACCAGGATCCAATTCATGGTGGCATATGGAGATGAACACAGGTGAAGCTGCTTGAGATGGCTGTTCACATGCTGGGCTGTATAACACCAGATGCCAGACTGCACAATGCAGGATGTAACAGCACCTGGGGGCAATGCTGGAGGATCAAAAGCAGTGGATAGTTCTTAGAGGTGGCTAGATTCAGGTGGGCTCTGCCAGTCACAGCTCAGCAATACTGGTCAGCAGGTGATGGTGCCATATTCACCAGTGTTACAGATTTTAGAGATGCTGGGCATAAGCCAACAGCAAACAGTTCTTTTAGAGACACAGGGCACACACTATGCTCTCTGCAGGTGGTGTCAGAAGCAGGGCTGGAGGCAGGTGTAGTGGTCACATCTTTGAGAAGTTTTACAGAAGTCTTCAAGTCTGCAGAGGTCTCTGCTCTGATGACTCTTCCCCATGAATCTGTCTCTGAATGTCTTTTTAGGAGTCCCCACAAATCTGATGTGAAACTGATAAATGGTTCAAGTTGGCTACCAGTCTGGCTTCAGGGCCATATCCTCTTCAGGGCCCCCATTTTTTGTGCCTGATTGGTCTGTTTACAATCCCAGCTGTTTGATGGGTGTCAGCTGAGGTCCAATCTGATTGGTTCATTTACAATCCTAAATGATCTCAAGAATTTTGAATGGCACTGGTGAGAGTTTGAATCTAATTGGTCCATTTGGAGCTCAAACCTGATTGGTTTGTTCACAGTTCTGGTGCAGTGTTTAATTGTGCTGTTTAGATCTGACCTCCACTGAAATTGGGCAGGGTAACAGTGATGGGCCCTGGAGTGCAGTGCTGCACAAGCTGCCATGTCGCTGGGGCTCATGGGTATTGTCACTGTTAGGGTCTGTTCAGGCTAGCCTGGGCACTGCTGCAATGCAGTATAGGCCTATTCTGTGGGAGCTCTGGGCTGGCCCATGCTGTGGGCCTCTTTTTTCCTTTTGTGACTCTTGCCAAGGCTGAGCTAGGCAAGTACTGAAGATGCCATTATTGGAACCTGCCAAGCTGGCCTGGGGGCTGTCTATAAGTGACACACTGAGCTTGAAGTCCTGGCACTGTGCTGGGACTCTTGTCCAAGCATCCTCTAATCGGGATCCATGGGACTGTGGGTGGGGTTGGGGAGGGGGGTAGCTACCACTGTTGGAGCCTTCTGGGTTGGCCCGGGGCTGCCATATCCAGCCCAGGCTGATGCTACCAGAGTATGGAACTGGCCCTAGGCCACATGTGCTGGGGCTGGCCCTCAAGTCTGGCTTCTGAAGTGCTGAGTTGGCTGTCAGGCCACAGGGAGCCACAGCAGCTCTTGTTAGAGAACTATGAGAAATTGAATTTCAGTTCTCTAAGCCTCCCAGATTGTTGTTGATTGTAGCAAACTAACACAGAAAGTGATCCTGACAGACATGGTAAACAAGTGAGGTAACAGGAAAAGAAAAGAAAGGCAGCCAATAAAAGATGTATTGTCAAGCTCTGTGGGAAACAGCCAATGTGAGCACTCTAATGTATAGGACTGAGGGGATCAGAGTAAAGATCATAGTAATTAAAAGGACAGGCTTTGTAGTTAGGCAAATGCAGATTCCATCATATAGCTCTTTATCTGTAATATTACCACTTAATGAGAATAAAACAGTCCATGTAAAACTCTTTGGCACTATTAGACATATTTTAAGTGCTCTGTATCATTATTTAATTTCATGGCAACTCTGAGATTTGTATAAGAGATAATTTCTTTTAAAATATTTCTAACAATTAAATTGATTAAAATGTTGGGAACCTTGGCACAACAGACCTCTCCTGTCTCACTCACTGCTCCCCTCAGCAGTGTATTTCAGTAGATCTGGCCGTTCTGTTCCCCACTCTGTCTCTGGTGAATCCTCTCACCCCCCCATACCTCTGGCCTACACGTCAGTTCTTGTATGCATAAATAAATGAATCTTTAAAAAAAACGTTGGGAAACTTAACTCTGTGTGGTTTATAGAGTTTACTACTGTGTCTTAATAACTACTTAATACATTAAATGCTTAAACCTATAGTACATATTCAATAATAACTCATGTAATCATACACATATGATTTCATGTTGATGAGGCTGAGATTACTGAAATTACATTCCTTTGTGTGCTGAATTTCCTGCTTCTACAATCACATATCGCTAAAATATAACACATACATACATATTTTATTAGTGACATGTCAGGTGTTTCTTCCTCTAAGTCCCAAGTTTTGGAAAGGGACTTTTGGTGACTCATTACCTTGGTATCTTGTGGTAACAAGTGACGTTGTCATCTGCCTATGGCCTCCAAGCAAGGCTTCCTGAAATAAAGCTTCAGTTCCCTAAATGCTGACTGAATCCAGTAGCTTTGAACCTCTGTAGATGCTGTGGCTGAGTTGCCAGCTGCACATTCCTGGAATTACCCTTGATATAAGCCTCAGGGAGGCCTCCTGGCAAACAGGAGAGTATTCTATAACAGAACTGTCAGGTACTTAAGTAAATTACTTTAATTATAGAAAACACAAATGCTTCTAACAGAATTAGTGATCAAGGTGAATTATCCTTTTATTAGCAGTAATTAAGAGGAATACAAATTTAGAAGTTTGGAATACAAATACAGAAGTTCTACCTTCATATTTTAAAAAAGGATTATCAGATTATGTAAGTCTGGAAATACCAGTTTACTTTTAAAGAGTTTTATTCTTTAAGAAAATGCCAAAAGTATTTTAAATAGTTTAATTTCTATTGAAAGCATGATAAGCATTTTATTGATTTCAACAAAAAATCCATTTGTGTGTTTATTATAAGCAGTACTAGGAGTTGGGAGATTAAAATAATAGAATTTGTTTTAAAATGGTCACTCATTTATTTAACTCTGTTAAATAAAGTTAAATAAATTATGGACCAAGTATTACTGGGCATTAGCCCATGTGCTGTAGTCATAACTATGAAAAAATAAGCCAAAAATTACTACCTTCACATTTGAAAGAAATATTTCAATAAACAAAATATCCAGAAAAAATTATGAAAGACTAATGACCCCAACAGTTCCTTATGTTCAATAAATGTCAAAGAAACAGTCAATTAAATTCCAAATGATGAGTCAGGGATAGACAAATTATTTCCAGTTTTCAAAGTGATTTACCAAAATCAAAACAAAAATAAAAATAGAAACAATCACACATTACAGATAACTAAGAAAACTACTATGAAAATAGCTAAGACAATAACTGAATAGTCAAAGTCAACCATTTAAAAACTGTTAAACACATGTAACAACAAGCAATCCCAAATAGATCTACATGTCCTTCAGATCCAATTCTCACTGGATTCCAGAGACAGAATAAGATGAAAGTTAAGGTGAGAGAAATATCTATCAGTCATCCGAATGTTCTTTCAAGGTCTTAGTGGGTTCTTGGATGTTTGATAGGCTCTTCCTATGTGTTCAGAAATTCTGTTTCTTCTTTTCAATTAGAGCAATCAAGTTCTGGCAAATTGAGTCATATAAACTAAATTCAAGGGTCCTAACAAGGCAGAGTGATTATGTCACTTTATTCATCAATGTCTTTAGAGTGGACAAAATTCACAGACATCTAATACATTCTTCCCCAGGGGAGAAAAAAGCAACTTGGATGAATTTAAGGAAGTCTCTTCTAAATTATAGAAGAGCTAAAAGAATTATCCTGATGGATGTTGTTTGTTCAATACAGGTATGCTGAGCACTTACTATGTGTGTAGCTGAGGATCCAGATTTGAATAAAGTGGATTCAATTCCACAAAGAGTTAAATCTTAACAAGGCAGTGCAAAGGAATAATTCTAATACATTATGTGGTATGTAGGAGGTACAGGGAAGCACAAAAGAGAAAGTTGTTATGTTATCCCTGGGAGAATAAGTGTTGGCTTCCTAGAAGAGATGATTCTTTAGTTAAATTGAAAGGAGGAGACAGTGGAAAAAATTCATTCCATGCACAGCAACAAATACTTACAGGCACATGGAGTATTTAGGAAATAGCATGTGTCACCACCATAGACTGTGAGGCTCTTTGGTCTGCTTACAGGAGCTGACATTGGAAAGAAAGACTGGGAACAGTTGTTTCAGTCATTCAGAGACATGGAATAGAACAATATGATCAAACTTGTGTTTTAGAAAGATAGAACAATATGATCAAACTTGAGAATGACAGGGGAGCTATAGGAAGTCAGGGGAAGTTAAGAGAGTTTACCAACAACCCTGGTAAAAATTGCAAGTCAATAGAAATTAAATCAATAGACTTTACATGAGTCCTTGTGTATGACTGAGTACTCAGTAAGAGAAAATGTTTTTTCTAGCACAATGTTGGGTACATACCAATGAATAGTTCTGCATGGATTCTCCTTTTTCTCATATCTATCCAATCAGCAAATGACTAACTTGATGTGTTTATCTCTTATTATGCATTAGACTTCAGTCTTCCCATGGAGGTCAGGAGATAAAATAAATCACTGACTATATTTTGGGAGAGTAGTCTGTAATATCAATATTATTTAATACTATAATACCAATTAATATTGGTCTGTAATACCAATATTATTTATTATCAATTGAAGCCTAGCAGTTTCCTTGCTAGAAAGGTAGAAAACATGACTTTTGTTATACTGAGATTCCTTAGGAGTTTGAGAGTCACTGCAGGAGGGGTTGTGTGTGTGTGATTAATTAGTTGGGCTGGTTAACACTACAGAGAAGAAAACAGGTGTTTTTTTTTTTTTTTGACAGCTAAGAACTGGATTTGGGCTATATGCAATTTATTAAAAAGAATATGAGATTTCTACTAAGAACCAATAGGATTTAGGGTCCCTAATTACATACAAAAAATGATAAACATCTAAACATGTATCAAGTTTGATCACTACTGATTATAATCAAATAACCCAAGCATTGCAAAAGTGATGCCCTGCCATGATGACACATTTCAGATTTGGAACACCAGCACTCCTTTGAACCTGCTTAAGAATATTCTTCTTAAACAGTCAACAAATAGCTTCAATTTCAGATGTGTTCTTTTTTTTTTTAAAGATTTATTTATTTATTTATTTATTTATTTATACAAGATCAGGGGTACAGGCCAGATTCGCGGGAGGGTGAGAGGATTCACCAGAGACAGAGTGGGGAACAGAACAGGCAGACTGATGAAATACACTGCTGAGAAGAGCAGCGGGCAAGACAGGAGAGGTCTGCCTTACCATGCGGGGCCCTCCCTGGCGGGCCGGGATCAAACCAGCGCTGCAGAGGCTGCGGACAACTTCACAGCATGGTGCTCAACCGCCTGCGCCACCAGGGGAGGCCCCAGATGTGCTCTTAAGGCCACTGTACTAGCTGTTGAATGTTACATAGTAGGAATTTTAATTTACTGCTATCATTTTTCAAAATTCATCAATTTGTAAAGTACTGATAGTTGATACAGGATCACTCAAACACTATGGCAAGGAAAATAAAAGGAAAAATAAACAATTGGGATTACCACAAATTAAAAAGTATTCATACAGTGAGAAAAATATATAAGATTATAAAGACATCCTACTGAATGGAAGGAAATATTCAGCTAATATATACTACTGGCCAAAGGTTAACATCTAAAATATATGAAAAACCTACACAATTCAACAATAGAAAAACAAACAACCCAATTAACAGGCAGCAGATCTAACCAGACAGTTCACAAAGTGGGCATCTAGAAAGCCAATAGACATGTGAAAAAAAGTTCATTATGGCTTCCAATAAGAGTGATGCAGGCTAAAACCACAATGAGATACCATCTCTCACACCTGAGAGAATGGCACATGGCAAAAAGACCCAACAAGTGCTAGAGAGAAAGCAGAGAGAGGAGTCCTGTTATACTGCTGATGGGAATGTGAGCTGCTACAGCCCTTATGGAAAGTGATATGGATTTATCTTAGAAAATTAAAAATGGAAATAACCATACCACCCAACCATTCCACTCTTAGGCATTTATGCAAAGAACATAAATCTGTCAACACAAAATACTACACGCTCTACAATGTTTATTGCAGTACTATTCACAACAGCTAGGATGTGAAAGTAGTCTAACTGCCTGCCCATAGAGGATTAGAGCAAGAAGATGTGGTATGGCCATATGATAAATTAATCAGTCATAGGAAAGATGAAATGTAGTCATTTATAGCAAAAATGGAGGGAGTTCAAGGAAATTATGTGTAAAAAGTAAGTCAGAATGACAAAGACAAATACTGGACATCTACATAGTGGAGTATTTGATAATCTAAAGTACTTAAAAACTAAGACATTAGTGAACACGAGGTTTCAGGTTAAGAGAGAAGTTTGCGAAAAAGGGACAAGGGGACATGGTGGACTTTGGTGTGTATCTGTGTGTGGGGAATACAGAACTAATAAAATTTGGTAAAAAACAAAACCTCAAAAGATTTCCTTTATAAGTATGGAGGATGCAAATTCTGAGGATATGAGCTCTAAATCTACTGCCCTGCTATTTCTATTATGCTACCACCGAGGATTCCATTGATGAGGGACAGGAAGAGAAGGGTCCTTGAGTCCTTGGTGGTGGGTGATTTTGATTTTTCAGGAAAAAATATGTAATTCCTTTTCTTAAAAGTTAATTTCCTTTTTTGTATCCAGAATGTGTTTATTGGAATGGTTTCCCAGTCACCGTGACTCAAGATGCTTTCAGTGCTGCTTCTCTCTGAAGGAGCATCCTTATTGCTTTTCCTCCTGCAGGCTGGCAGGGAAGAGTGGAGCAGCCAACACACAGGACTACCATTTGTGTGTGGCTATGAAGGTGGTGATTTTACAGCATTCTGGGCATCTCACATCCATGAACTAGGAATTGGGGCTCTGCACCAGGCCTTCTTCTTGTATTTCCTCTTCTCCATTTGTGGAGAGGGGTGAAGGAGATCCTTTCAGAGAGGTATGTTCTGGTGGCAAGGTTGTCATTACCAGAAGGAAAAATCAGTACTTTCCCAAATATTTTTCTTTTATTTAAAACCAGTACAACAGGGCCTCCCTGGTGGCAGAGGGGGTTAAGACACAGCACTGTGAAGTGATCCACAGCCACTGCAACACGGGTTTGATCCCAGGCCAGGGAGCTGCCCTCATGGCACAGCAGACCTTTCCCGTCTCACCAGCTGCTCCCCTCAGCAGTGTATTTCAGTCAATCTGCCTGTTCTGTTCTCCATTCTGTCTCTGATGAACCCTTTCACATATACCAACCCTCCGACCCCCACTGCCACACCTCTGGCCTGTACCCCAGTTCTTGTATGCATAAATAAATAAATCTTTAAAAAAATAAAAATAAAACCAGTACAACATAAAACAAAATTCTGAAAAAGAAAAAACCCATCTAAACCTACCATATCTGAGAATAATCTCCCAGTTTTTAACCTGCACAGTACACACTTTCATTTTTTTTTTTTTTAAGATTTATTTATTTATTTTATATAAGAACCGGGGTACAGGCCAGATGCGCGGGAGGGTGAGAAGATTCACCAGAGACAGAGTGGGCAGACTGACGAAATACACTTCTGAGGGGAGCAGCGGGTGCGACAGGAGAGGTCTGCCGCACCATGTGGGACCCTCACCAGCAGGCTGGCCGGGATCGAACCAACGCTGCAGAGGCTGCGGACAGCTTCACAGTGTGGTGCTCAAACACCTGCGCCACCAGGGGAGGCCCAGTACACACTTTTTAAAACAAAATTTGTACCCATCACTACATAACGTTTTACAGTGACTATCATTTGAAAACATACTACAGCTATGTTTGGTTTTTACAGTTCTCATAATGATGATCTATAATGGATATGGAACATTTCTTTGAGTATGCACTTTAATTTACTTAGCAATTCTGTTATTGTCTTTTAGGTTTCTAATTATTCCTTATTCTAGATAGAACGTGGCAGTGGATATTATTGTGCTGAAAGTTTTCATCACTTTTAAAAGGATTTTTTAAGATCAAATTTGGGGTATCTTTGATTTGATAGGTATCCTGTAATATCATGCCAAAAACTACACCCATCTTCAGCATGATTCTTCAATTGCTCATTCTGTCCATCAACTGAGCAACATCCATCAACAGTCGCTTACACTGCCTGACTTTCTCAAGTTGTCCCAGAGTTATTTCTGGAGAGAACAGTGACCTGTGATGAGGTCAGAAGTCTTACACTCACACTGAAGGGGCAAAGCCTGTGAGCTGCTGAGTGCATATGGATCACATCTCTGACCTCAGTGCTACCTTGAAGTATAGACAGTAGAATAAAAATGGTCTTTGAGCTCAAAAGTGGGGTCATAAATGAACACAATATCAGATTCCAGACATAATTCCTGAAGTTTATACAGGAATAGAAGATTAAAATACAGAATAATAATGTATTATTTGGCATCTTGAATAGCAAAACAAATTGATTTCAAATGAAAGTAATGTAATTGATCCCACTTGAGATTTTAATGTCTAAATGCATTAAATGAGATTTCCTTCCATAATCAATTCCAAATCAGCAGTTTCTAGTACAATTAACAGATTAAAAATTTATGGTTAATTTTGCACAAGTAATTTGTCTCATTTTTGAAGGTTGTCAAAATATGAATTGATTTTGTACAGTCTAATTTATTCTCACAAATTAGAGTCCCTGTTTATTTTAGGATCGGATTTTGGAAGAAGGTGTTTTGCAATGTCTTCAAATGAGAAAAAAGATTTTTCTCTCAAGCTATTTACATTTTACCCTCACTTCAGTCCATTTTGCTTTAATGGTAAGGTGTGTCAGTACTATTGTCAAAAAACTCATTTTTATTACCAGGGATTTGTTAAAAAATCTGTTACAGAACCAAGTACTTATTTTATAAATAACAAAGCAATATTACATAATGATAACTGTAAATCATAAGGGATGTGAGGAAAACCTATTTGTTTGAAGATTTGACACACAAAAAAAGGATTGTGACATATTTGATAGGTTAACGAAATAAGTTGTCATCTTTAAATCCTGAGGGGTGTATGTGTGTGTGGGGGGTGTGTGAGTGAGAGAAAGAGAGAGAGAGAGAGAATATGAAAGACAGGTTGGAAAGAGGCACAGTTCTACCTGACAAGTTGAGATGCTTCAAGCATGTGAAATTATAATATCACTTTTGATAGAAGGCTATATGTTTTAGGTTCTAGCACATAGAAAAGGTATATATTTTTTTGTAAACATTTCCTTATGATTTGTTATTTTGATTTAGAAAAATATTTCAGTCTAGAATTTAAAAAAGTAGCGAGTGTAGCTTCATTTGTTGAGTTCAGCTGAGGAGGTACCTCAGCAAACTCCCTCACCCACCAAATCTTACAAATGACTCAATCTATTTGCAAAGCCTCAGCGATTATCTTTGGCTTCTGGGCCTCTTAACCCTGAAGACTCAAGGATCACATTACACATCAGGGTGCACCAGCACCACCTAGTGGTCTCAAACAGGTTCAACCGTTCCTTGGAGGTAGAATTCAGAATTCCTTTCAGAGATGAATTTCATAGAATGGAAGTACCAGGATTCAGCTTCTATAGAATCCAATTTGTGCTCGGTAGTTTTGACTGTACTTTGTTAATCTTCTCTCTGGAAATATCAGATTACTATAGGGCATGAAAATGGAATTTGGCATATGTAGAGACTCCTGGCTCTTTTTGGCAGACCTGTAGCAATACACACAGTTGTAAGTAGTGAGCTAACACCTTGTTTTTAAAATTTAAGCAAGAATTTATGAAAACTAAAGAAGAATTATCACAAAATGAGTGACACAAAACATTCTCTCTTTTAGTGGAAGTCTGAGTCTAACGAGAATTTAATTTCTGTATATGTTAAAATTTTTATACCACTTTCTAGATGATAAATTCTTTCCTCTCAGTGGCGAATGGTATTTCTTTTTCTAGATGTAGAGTGAGCAAATATTTTGGGAATTTTGTGTTCCTTGTAGTTACTGATTATTATACATATTTTATCATAAAAATAACACTTGTGGCAAGAGAAGATTTGAAAAGTGCAGGAAAGTAAGTAGGAGTTAACAGCAAGGAAAAATTATAGGTGATAGTCCCTATTAAACACAATCATTGCTACTATGTTATTATTTAGTAAGTATCTATCCTGAGCAAAAACTCCAGAGCTAGATTTGCCTTGCTTTACATCTCAGTTGGGCCATTTTGTAGCTGTGAATTGGACAATTAACTCAGTCTTTGCTCTGCTCTTGCTTTCTCACCTCTAGATAGTCTGCTGTATAGGGTTGTTGTGAGGATTAAACAAATAGTTTTCAGAATAGTCCATGTAATATCATAAACACTGTATGGTGGTATGTGTTAGTTACTACTTTTCTTCTGCCCTGTTTCCTCTAACTCCTTCTGTTACTAGATACTAAGTACGAATATTCTGCTAGAAAACATTTTTTGCTTCTTTCCAGTTTTTCTTTTGTAGTTGTCTTTCTTTAGTAATCGAAACTATACTACAAAATATAGTTGTGTAACTTAAAAAATTTTGTTTTTTCATCAGTGCAATTTTTAATGATGAATAAATACTATTGTTTTAATGTTACCTTTTTGTTTTAAAGATTTATTTATTTATGCATACAAGAGCTGGGGTACAGGCCAGAGGTGAGGGGGTGAGAGGATTCACCAGAGATAGAGTGAGGATTAGAATAGGTGGCTCTACTGAAATACACTGCTGAGGGGAGCAGCAGGTGAGACAGGAGAGCTTTGCTGCGGGTTAGCTCCCTCTGGCTGCCTATAGCTTCATAGTGCTGAGACTTAACCCCTTGAGCCACCAGGGAGACCCTTAATGATTACTATTAAGCTTGGTATATGCCTGGTATAGGATGGCCAACCAAGTTGGCTATGTGGATTTTTATTAATATGGAAAATGAGAACTTTTAAAGTATTTATTTTCACTGAGGTAACATGAGGTAAAGGATCACACCTTCTCAGATGCATGTCATCATGCTGTACCCACCATCAAGGCACCCACAGTTCTCCATCAATCCATTGTGCCCCTTCCGTACTTTGTCTCCCCTTTCTCTTTCCCATCTTTTGGATTCCCTTCTGTAGTTAGATTTCTAGGGTTTTGTTAATGGGTTGGCTTTGTCTGATCCTTTATTTTGTTTCTCTCTAGTCCATATGTAAGTCATATCATTTGGTATTTATCTTCTCACTTATTTCACTTAGCTTATCCCTTCCAGTTCTCCTGTTGTTTTAAGAATTCATTTTTTATAGCTGAGCAGTATTCCATTGTGAACTTGCATACTTTTCTAATCTATTCCTCTGTCCTTGGGCACTTAGGTTGTTCCCATAACTTGGCTATTGTAAATATTACTGCAGTAAACACAGGAGCACCTATGCCACTTCAAATTAGTGTTTTTGCACTCATTGGGTAGATACCTAGGAGTAGAATCACTTGTTCACACGTTAGATCTATTTTTAATATTTTGAGAAACTTTCATACTCTTTCTCATAGGGGCTGGGCCAGCCTACATTCTACCAAAACCATTTTAGTGTTCTTTTTCTCCACATCCATGTCAATACTTGTTATCTGGTGTTTTTTATATTGGCCAGTCTCACTGCTATGAGATGATTACCTCATTGTGGCTTTGATTTACATTTCCCTGATCAATGATGATTAGCGTTTCTTTCATGTGCCTGTTCTTTTGGCCATCTGTATGTTTACTCTGGAGAAATATTTCCTTAACTCTTCTCCCTGGCTCTTTGTTTGGGTTATTTTTGTGATTGGGTTAGTTGTGTTTCTTTTGTTGAGTTGCATGAATTTATATGTACCTTGAATATCAACTCTTTGTCAGATATATGATGTACAAATATTTTTCTATCAATTGATTCTCCTATTCAGTTGGGTATCTTATTTTTTTACTGACAGTTTCTTTTGCTCTGCAGAGGTTTTTTAGTTTGATGAAGTACCATTTATTTACTTTTGTTTCTCTTGCTTTTAGAGATGACATCACTGAAACCAATGCTGTGGAGTGTTTGTCTGTTTCTTTCAACATATTTTATGGTTTCAGGTATTATATCTTTAATATATTGTGAGTTATTTATTTTTTTTGTGTATTGAATGAGTGGTGATCTAGAGTCATTCTTTTGCATGTGGCTGTCCAGTTTTCTCAGACACCATTGGACACTTTCCTTTCTCCAATGTATACTTTTGGATCCTTTGTCATAGATTAACTTTGCATAGATATGTGGGTTTATTTTTGGGCTTTTAATGCTATACCATTGGTCTCTGTGTTTGTTCCAGTATCATACTCCTTTTGATTACTATAACTTTATAATACAGTGTGAAGTCAGGGAGTGTGATATCACCAGTCTTGCTCTTTTTTTAATCAGGATTGTTCTGGTTATTTGGGGTCTTTTGTGGTATCATATGAATTTACATAATGTTTGTTCCATTTCCTTGAAGAATGACATTGGAGCTTTGATAGGGATTACACTGAATTTGTGTATTGCTTTGGATAAGATAACCATTTTAACTACGCTTATTCATCCAACTCATGAACAGGGACTATCTTTCTACATTTTTTATGTGTCTTCTTCTAATTTCTTTTAGGAATGTCTTAGTTTTCATTGTATAGGTTCTTCACCTGCTTTGTTAAATTTATGCCTAGTTTTTTTTTTTTGCAAGTATGAATGAATTTGTTTTCTTGATTTCTCTCTCTCCTAGCTCATTGCTTGCATTCAGAAATGAAACTGATTTTTGTAAACTGATTTTGTACCCTGACTCTCTACTGCATTGATTTATATTTCGATTTGTTATTAGTGAAGTTTTTAGGATTTTCTATGTATATTATGTCAAATGAAAACAAAGTTTTACTTCTTTTCCAATTTATATTCCTTTTATCTTTCTTTTGCCTAGCTGCTCTAGTTAGGACATCCAATATTTTGTTGGGTAGAATGGTAAAAGTGAACATTGTTGTCTTGTACCAGACCTTGGAGGAAAAATATTTAGTCTTTCACCATTGAATATTTTGGCTGTGGGTTTGTTGTACTTGGCCTTTATTATGTTAAAGCATATTCCATCTAGCTCATTTTTTGAGCATTTTTATCTTAAATGGATGTGACTTTCATCAAGTGCATTCCCTGCAATCTATTGATATGATCATATGATTTTTGCCCTTACTTTTGTTGATGTAATGTATTACATTAATTATAAGATTTTAAACCATCCTTTTGTCCTTGGAATAAACCCTATTGGGTCAGGATATATGTTTCTTTTGATGTATTGTTGAATTTGATTTGCTAAGATTTTGTTGAGTATTTTTACATCTATTCTCATCAGGAATACTAATATGTAATTTTCTTTTTTCTTTCTTTTTTTTTGTGGGGGGTAATGTACTTGTCAGGTTCTGGTATCAGAGTGACATTGGTCTCATAGAACGAGGAACATTTTAAAAAAGGCAAACATAAAGATTTGCTTTCTCTTCAAAAGAGTATGAAATGATCTATTTTGGAATTCTAAATTTCTGGTTTTATCTTCATTTTGGTTAGTAGATTTCTTTTTTTCTCTCATCAAGCAACACCTATGTATAAGCATTTAGGTATAGGATCTGATGCTAAATTCTGGGTATATAACAATGAATAAGGGGCTTTCCTGAATAAAATTGAAGTTTGAGATACTTAGTGATGAAGAGGGACACTAGGCAGAGCAACTAACTATGCCTGAGACAGTTGAAATTTGAACTGGTGGTGAACAAATAGGAAAATGCCAGGAAATAAGGTTGTGGAATAAAGTATTATAGGCAAAAAAGTCAGCAATGAGTAAAATTAAAAGATGTAATATTGTCCATAAAGAAATACAGTCTGCAAAGAAGTGTCTACATGGTGGAACAGCGGAAGGGAAGATGGATAATTAGACTCACAATCTGCTTGGGCTTAACTATGAAATTCAAGTTTATAATTCATCCAGTAGAAAAAAGGGATAAATACATGTTTTGAACTATGGAAGTAATTTGTCAGGTCGATAGTGGTGGCAGTAGAGCATGGACAGGAAGCATGCTAGAACTGAAGTTAATGGCCTTAGTGATGAGGCTGCAGATTAGGAAAGGTCAGATTCAACAGGTTTTGAAGTAGGATGTAAAAATACCCAGTTGGAAGTAGAAAAAGCAGAGGAAGAATCAAAGGCCTCTAGCTTTTACAAACTTCTAGTTATAAAATAAATAAGCCCTGGGAATGCAATATACAGGCTGGGAATAGTAAATCTGAAAATTGCGAAGAGAGAGTGGAACTTAAAAAGATTTGATCACAAGAAAATAATAACTGTGTAGTGACAGATGTTAACTAGACATTGTGGTAATCACTTTGTAATATATATAAATATTAAATCATTATGTTCTACTCCTGAAACGAACATAATGTTATATGTAAATTATATCTTAAAATAAAGTAGAGAAAGAATGTCCAAAAGGAAACAACAACAACAAAAGGTTTCTAGCTTTGAGTAAATAGAGATGGCATTGGTAGATTGAAAATACAAAGGCTAAGCAGTTTGGGGTGGGAAGAAGGGGAGAAGATGGAATATGAAGACAGTTTTAGAACTGCTATGTATGCTCTATATCTAAACCACTAGACAGATATGAGAAACTGCATTTGGAAGCAGAGTTTAGAGTTTGGGAGAGGGACAGGGTTGAAATATTAATTTTAGGACAACCAGTGTATTTGAAACCATGCAAAATAATCTGGTTAGTTTAAAAACAAAAAAAGAGGTTCAAGAAAGAAACTCTCAGAATACCCACATGTAAGGGGCAAAGGAGGAGAGAGTTAGCAAAATAACTGGAAATAGTGAGAGAACAGTAATAAGAAGACAGTGTTGCCATAGACAGAAAGCAGAGGGATTATAATAGTGGGTCATGTCCAATGAAGAAGAGACAAGTGATAGAACTGAAAACAAGCAGTCAGCGGCAGTTGTATGACATTAGGTACCAGTGATCTGAACAAAAAAGTTTGAAGTAGGATGTAAAAACACCCAGTTGGAAGTAGAAAAAGCAGAGGAAGAATCAAAGAATCAAAGAGGAAGAAAGAATGGGGAGAAAGCAATTTGAGACAGTGACAGCAGACTCCTCTTCCAGAAAGTTTATGAAGGTAGAAGCAACAAAGCCATCTATGGTGGTAAATTATCTTTGTGATGGCAATTTGAGAATTTCTACAGAGCAAGGATTGGTAGTTTATTAACACAACCTGTGATCTTTTTTTCATCAATTGCTCTGAACTTAATAAGATTTTAAAAATGACAAACCTACAGCCAACATAATACTTAATGGCAAAAAAGGGAAAACTTTCTCCTGAGATCAGGAACAAGAGAAGGATGCCCATCATCACCAACTCTGCTTAATTTAATATTAGAGGTTTGAGATAGAGCAGTAAGACAACAACAGGAAATAAAAGGGATCTAGTTGGAAATGTAGAAGTGAAACTATCATTATTCATAGCTGACATGATTATATATATATATAAAATCCCAAAGACTCCATTAAAAGTTACCAGAAACAACACATGAATATAGCAAAGTAGGGGATTACCCAATCAACACAGAAAATTGGTTAATTTTTACAGGTAATGAATTAGAAGGAAAATAAGAAGATAATTCAATTCATAGTTGCATCAAAAATAATCAGGTATGTAGGAATTAATCAAGAAGACAAAGGACTTATATAAAGGAAATTACAAAATATTATTAAAGGATGCAGATCATGACATATGGAGGTAGAAAGACATTCTGTGCTCGTGGATGGAAAGAATCAAAGTAGTCAAAATGACTATTCTACCTTGGTAAATTATATAAATTTAATGCAATTGCCACCAAAATGCTAACAATATTCTTCAAAGAACTGAATAAAAATATTATAATTTACATGGAACCACAAAAGACCTTGAATAACAAAAGTAATCCTGACCTTATACTGTAAAGCAATAGTAATTAAAACAACATGGTATTATTGATAGAATAAAAAGACACAAGGATCAATGAAACAAAATTGAAAGCCCAGAAACAAATCACATATATCTCAACACTTAATTAATGATAAAGGTGTCATGACCACGCAATAGAAAAGGACAGACTCTTTAACAAATGGTGCTTGGAAAACTGAATGTTCGTCTGTAAAACAATGTCAGATCTCTCTAACTCCATGCACACAAAAAAATTCCAAATGGATTAAAGACTTTGATCTAAGACTTGCAAAATAAAATATATAGAAGAAACCATTAGTGAGACAATTCATGACATCATGATGATGTCTTGATTTCATGACAAAACCGGTCTCTGGAGACTCAACCCCTATGGCAAGGAAGTTAAAAATTGGCAAGGAAGTAAAAATAAATAATTGGATTACCTTAAATCAAAAAGCTCTTACACAGTGGCAAAAAATACTAGTATATTAAAAAGACATCCCACTGAATGGTAGAAAATATTCACGTTATATAATTGACAAGGGTTAATATACAGGATATACAAGCAACTTAGTGAATTTAACAATAGCTAACTAAATAACCAATTAATAAATGGGCAGCAGATCTGAGCATTTAGTCAAAAAAGATACCCAGAAGATCAACAGATGAAAAAATGTTCATTTTTGCTTTTAACAAGGGAGATGCTCAAAACCATAATGAAAGATATCCCGCAAATGAAAATGGAAGATATTAAATTGACCAAGTACTGGAAAGGATGCAGAGAAAGAGGAACCCTATTACAATGTTGGTGAGAATGCAATGCTGGTGCAGCCATTTTGGAAAGCACTCCTAGGTTTCTACGCCAAGAACACAAAAACACTAATTCAGAGAGAATCTCCTATGTTTATTACACATTATTTACAATAGCCAAGCTATGGAAACAACAGGTGAGTGGATGAAGGCAGGGTATATATACAGAATGGGATTTTACTCAGCAATCAAAAAAGATAAACTCACCATTTGCAGCTACATGGACGGAGCTGGAAAGGCTTATGCTAAGTGAAATAAGCCAGGAGAAAGCTAAATACAGGATGATTTCACTATATGTGGAATAAAGAGAAACCAAAGGGTCAAACTTCAAAATCAACCTTTGAAAGCTGACCATAGACCTGAGGCTTCAGGAGGGGAGGGAGAGGGGAAGGGGAATGGAAAAGAGGGGGAGAGCGAGAGGGGAGGATGATAGCACAATGGACTATGGTGAAGGACTAGAGGTGTTTTGGTGATGGAAGAGTTATGGTGACCACACATGATGGGAGAAATCCTACACTGTCAAAAAATCAACAAGGATGTAAAGCAGTGGTATTTCACTAAAAAACAAAAACAAGAAAAGCTAAAAATGGAAATACCATATGACAGCAATCCCATTCTCTTGGGCATCTATCTGAAAAACAAAATCATCAACTCAATAATTTTATGCACTATACTGTTTATTGCAACACTATTTACTATAGCTTCCACACGGAAAGAACCTAAAGTATGCATTAATAGAGAATTGGATTGAGATGATGCAATATAGCCACACAACAAAGTACTAAATATTATATGAAATGTTGCCCTTTCAGCAAAATGGAAGGTGTTTGGGGAATTAAGTGTAGTAAAGCAAGTCAGAATGACAAAGACAAATATTAAATGCTTACATAGCAGATGATTCACTAAAGCAAAATACTTAGAAAAACTAGTGGACACTAATAAAGTGAGGGTTCTGAAGGGAGAAAGCGTCAAAGGGTACAAGGATGGTGATGGGACAAAGCAAAAAAATTTTAAATAGGGCCTATAAGCTCTTGCTCTTTCTCTCCCAATATATGTAACTCTCATGTAATAAATTGAAACACAGAACCTTTAGCTTTAGTTTGAAGATGGGTGAAACTCACAACTTAGATTTTTTTCAAGGCTTTTATGTTTTTGGCTTGCCATCAAAGCAGTTAATAATAGTGCTAAGGATATAAATTATGTAAGAATGCAGGTAGGTAGTTGCAGGTAGGCCAACATTTTGGTGGCCTCTGCAACTGAAAGGTCAGAAAAGTATTAATCTGTGATTTCCCTAGGTATGTCACATCTAGAAATAACACGGTGAAAATTCTGTTTTATTGAAGTAATATTACCTAGGCCTAATGTTTGGATGCTGGGTCTTGAAGCCAGTATGACTGCTCAGGCAATCTTACTCCATAATTATACTTACCTAGGGTCTTTTCATGGAAATGTCTAGCTGGCCTACAATATGAAGTAAGACAGAAGACACAAGGTGGGCAGTTTCTTTCCCTCACTCTTGCCAATTCTACTATAGAGGCGCATGGTCAGGAAGCACAGGTGTAATAAACTTATCACTAAAATTTCTGTGCAGTCCAGGAAATTTTGCTCATATTTTTAAAAGGTAAAGGAAATTTAAGAGATGATTTCAACCCAATGGCCTCATTAACGCAGCTAATTCTCAACCGCCATTTCTATGGAAAAAAAAAAAAAATACAATTTTACCAAAGGTTGCAAGAGGCGTTATCTTCAGGGAATGTTACTGGGATAAGCACAGATAAAATCTCAAGATTTACCAAATACACTCTTGAAATTTTCACTCAGGATGGCTTTGAGATGTATCATTAGAGACAGATATTTCTTATTTAATACGCAGGGCAGACAGCAGTATCAAGACTTTGGATACTGCTTATAATGTTCCATGCGGATTTGAGATTTGTGCTGCATCCATACGTATGAAAAGAAAAGTAAGATTTTTGACGTATAAGTTTGTTAATAAATTAGTAAATCTCTGAAATAGTTTTCACATCTGGAGGTAAAAGTGAGCACTTTTTTTTTACCCAGCAGTCAAATATTACTTATCTCTTTTTAATAAATTCTGAAACACTATAGTCTTCCAATTTCAGATTTGTCACTTCAATTTTTTCGTGTTCTGTGAACTCTGAGGAGGTTGTAAGATCACAATTGCATATTAAAAAAACTCTTCATAAACCCATTTTATCAGATTCTCTATCTCAGTATGCCTGTCTTTTAGAGGAAATGATAGATATAAACATGGGTGATGAAGCTTTTAAGGCTGTCAACAAAGAGCAATTATTTGGGTGTCTCTAAGTCAGGCACCTCACATAAATTTGTTCCAGGCAAAAAAAGGGATGAAAAAATCCTTCCTGGATCTTGAAATGTTTATATCCTGGGGTAAAAGTTTGAATCTAATTTGTCTATGCTAGACTAAAAACATCAGTACAAGATAATACAAAAATCAGTCATTTGAGTGTTTTATTCTCGTATAAATATAAAACAAAACCAGTTTAGAAATAATCTGGCACTTTGTTAGATCAACAGTGCTAACTTCCAAATACTTGGAAAGCCTAAGTAGGTACGTGAGCATGAAATACATTTCTTGTATTATTTCTGAAGCAGTATGTTTCTTTTAATCAAAGGGAAACTAGTATCAATTTCTAGTATTCTATTTAATATTTCTTCGGTTTCTTATGCTTATTGTCTCTTAATTTCAACATTTCCACGTATCTGGATATGCCTATGTGTGTCTATCTGTTCACAATGTTAGCCATGAGAGTATTTTTGCTAACTTTGGTCTGGTGAGCTAGTGATGAGGTCCTAACCACCTGACTGTAACTTGAGCAGAAAGTAGGGTTAAGTCCTTATGAAACGTTTGATTCTTGTTCACTTTTGCTAAAGAGTCTGAAAAATCCTAGTGTTGATCAGAAATTTGAAAATGACAACGATACACTGTCATAATGAAAATGAAAAACACAAAGAGGTGAATGTATCTTAAACTACATAAACATTTTCAATAACAGAGTTATATTACATTTAATAGTGTTAATATTGAAGACATTTCAAACTTCCATGAAGGCTAACCCTGTAAGTGAAATGTTCAATGTAGAAACAAGTACAATTTTGGTTAGCATGTTAAGAAACAAAATGATCTAAGAAATGTTCTGAATATTTTCATTAGAAGTGAAGATACTTTTTATAGTGGTCTGAGATGCTGTAATACCTCTACTGACAGACCCAGCTGTTTTACTAAATTGTCTGTCTGTTCTAAAATCCATGTGAGGCTTGGATTTTCAGACTGTGCATGCTCCTGTGTTCTACAACATTCTAAAGATGAACAATCTACCCCACTAAGACTCTTTCTACAACTTTTGTTAAACTCAGCATTATTTTCACAGAGTCTTTCATCTTTAGCTTCATCAATCTTTTTCTCAGCTGGAACTACATGACAGAGGTCCATATCTTGAATGGAGTCCAATAAATCTATTACATGGGGTTGCGGAGTGATTGATTTCAGGTGTTTGAGCACATACTCTTCACACTGGCCAACTGCATCCAGAAGATTATTTATTTTACTGATCAAAGCCGAACTATTATCATGAAGGTGACACCAGGAGAGCAAAGCACTGAATAAAGATATAAACAAAAGTTAAATTGGAAAAACTTTTAGAATTTTTGATGCTAATCCTTTTGTTTGTCTTCCATCTCATAATCCACAAAAAAATAGGTTAATAATAATATGCAAGTCAAAATCAGGAAAGTGATAATGGTAAAACAGGACCTAAAAATATATATACATACATATATATGTGTATATGAATATAAACACACACATATGGATATTAGCTTTCAACAGATTAGCAATTAGACTTAATCATAAAAAATGTTTATAATATCTTCTTCACAGAGCCACATCTACTTTTTCTAATTTTAGATTTTCCCTTGTATGACTGTGTAGGTTCTGTTGAAGAGGCATATAATTTGGAGATAAGAGTAATCAGAAATATTAATTTCTCCTTTGAGGACATCAAACATTTTCTTAAAACTAGTGTTTCTTAAAACTAGTATAGACAGTACTTCTGCTTTTTAACATTTCAGATTATTCAGATGTCATAAAATGATTGTTGTGAAAATTGCTTTATAAATGATTGTTGTGATATAAGTGATTTAGCAATAAGCTTTCTAAGTTTATAAAAGATTAATGTAACTTGGTGTGAAGATGGATACTTTATCATTTCCTATTGTAGCAGACTATATATATAAATTCTCATTGCTGACAGGTGTATTTTCTAAAACCACAATGAATTTATTTTTTGATAACTTTCATTTCCTACCCTTTTTAGAAGTAGTGATTCTTAGAATCATTTTGTTTTTCTCTATATAGGGGACAGTTTCAGAGGTAGAAAGCATCACAGAGGACAAATGCAAAGCATAACAAATTTCATGCTTCTAGCATCATGTGGTATTTGGCCACTTGGCTCTGATAAATGCCATTATTACTAAGGAATCTTGACAGGTATCTAACATTCAGGACTAAAGTAAATGTAGTTATTTTTCTCTCTATTGCCAGCTATAATTTCTTTCATGTCTTTCTAGCCTAAATGTCTGCCATATTGTTCTCCTAAAACTAAAAGTTTTATTCCTGAAGATCCTTATCATTACTTTTAAGACAGAGACTGGTGATAGCTTGGTTAGCAAGAAATACACACCTTCCCATCATTTCTTTGCAATAAAGGACAAACCTCCCCATATATTAAGGTGCACAAACTGATGATTTTGACTCTTGAAAGTAATATTCTATACTTTGCAGTTCTTGTGGCTTTGATGCTAGAAAAAACACTACAGTTTAAATATTTTATTTTTACATACTTTTTAAAAAATAAATATTCTCAGGTATTAGTAGTTAAAATTATTCAGCATTTGTTTCAAAAATTACCTCAGAGTCCCCCTGAGTTGTCCATAGTTCATAATGACTTTTGCACCATCCTTATAACCTTGATTGAAGCCTTGTTGAAGAGTAACTGCTTTGCCAGCATCTATTCCATCTCTATAACCTTCCTAAAAATAAAGAATAAGGAATTGCAGGAATAACTAATACCAAGTGAACCATAGTAGGCTTTTCTGGAAAATTATACAACCAATTTAAAAAACTGATGAACTCAGTTTTACTGTTTTTTAACATCATGGTTCTGAAACATTGGGTATAATCACATAACCAAAGTGGACTATACTTCTCATAAATATATTATTGGTTTATTCCATTTTTGAAATATTTACTTAACACATTAAAAAAACTGATCGGCTAACTTTATTCTTGAAATCTATTTTATTTAAACTTACTCGAGTAACATTGCATTATACATATTTTGGATATTTAAAAATACTGACTCTTACATTTTTTTTAAAAAACTCTGATAAAGAGATTCAGAGAAAGAAAACATGGGGCATTACATTCTGATCTGCTGGCAATTGACTGGATTGGAGAGAGTGGGTGAGGTGCTAGGGCAGTAAACAGGGCTAAGAAAGGTCTTGAATAACTAACTTAAGCAGGGGAAGAGGAAATTGGCTTAACAAAAGGAAGATGAAAAGTCTGATCTTAGACGTTTTGCTTGATACCAACATTCAACTAAACTGCAAACAGTGGGCAGGGATTTTATCCTGCATCGTCTGTGGTGCCACAGCACTCAAAGAGGCCCACTGAAAAGATTTCAGCCTCTCACAGAGTATTTCTGAAAGTGTCAACATCAGATTTAGGGGCAACTGAATGGTTGGCTAAGGCTACATAAGTGGAAATCAACCTGTTTTTTGGTTCTCACTCTGACCTTAACTCTGAGAGTGCTGCTCTGGATGAAGAGAAACCTGGGAGTGTACTATTAGGCTTAGTTTCAATGAATTGTGACACTAAAATTAGAGATGGAAAATTCACACCTAATGAGTAGAAAAGAAACCATCTAACACCCACCAGTATTCCGCATTACCTTTTCTTTATCGCCTTTTGACATTTCAAGTTCGCTTTTCCTTGACTAACGCCACACCTAACTTTAGGCTCCTCATCCATTAGAGCAACAACCCAAGCATACCTGTACTTCGACAGACATAATATGTGTTGTCAGCGTTTATGTTTCTCCCCCACCCCCTGCCCTGTGATCCTCATTAAAGATCTTTTCAAGGTCTAGAGAAAGTTTATTTTAGTCGGTTCCCAGGCTCTATCGCACTCCCAGGCGCTCAAAGAACGCAACCCGTGGCTTCACAGACTTTCAAGTAACTGGGAAATCCCTTTCTGGATGTGGGTTGTTCTGGATGGCAACGAGCGGTGATGGGGGTGGGCCAGGTCGGGACCTAACTTTTTCACAAATCGGCGCCCGCTCCTCATTTCCCGGCTTATCAGGGTGCCCCTCTCCTTTCCCAGCCCCCGCACCCTCCCTTCCGCTTTACTTTGACTCGTCTCTGCATTTGGCTCCGCCATTCCCGCTGCACCAAGAGCGACTCGTCCGCTTCCTCGTCAAACACATCACCCTCCTCCCCTGGAGCCCCGCGCAGCGGAGCGGCCCGGACCCACGACATCGCCGGGACAGACGCGGGGACGCCGCGCGCCGGAAACGCCGGCAGCACCTTCCGGCCTGAGGGGCGGGGCGAAGACTGCGAGGCGGCGCGCCAGCGGCCACTGCGCATGCGTGTAGGTGGGCGCCGCTAGGGGTGGCTCGGGCGTGGGGGCTTCCCCCATCCCTTTTCAAACGCTGGTGCTTCGGGGCTCCCTTAGTTTGCACAAATGTGGATTTGCGCTTAATGTCGGCTAAGCTGAGTCTTCCCTCGCGGGGCTGTCCGACCTGAGCTCTGTAGCAGGCATCCTGGACGCCTCAGAGAAACACTTGCTAGTCCCACCGTGAGAATGTGGTCTGAGCCTGGGAGACGCGCACTCGCGAAACCGGTCACCGTAGTTCAGTGGATGGGTGATTGCCAGAGACTCCGACTCTTAGAATCCATCTCAGAGTATTTAAGGGATTTGGCAGTCATTGACAAAAATTTTATAATGGGCGGGGGTGGTGGAGGACGGAATAGAATCGAAATGTTACATACTGCGGCCGTTTTGATATCAACATATATGGTGTACCTTTGAAAAACGAATACATTTCTTTTTTTATTCAAAAAATTTTCTATTCCTCATACAATTGCACCCCCCTTATTTTGACCCCAATATTTCCTCCCCCCCGCAATAGTGTATCTCTGGTTCATAGTTGTTTGTTGATTTGATTCTTTCTTTCTTATAGTTATTCTTTTTCCTGGTCCCTTATTTAGGTTTTCTAGATTCCTGCTATGACTGAGACCATCCGGTATTTACAAATACATTTCTTATTGATTCGCAGTATCCTTCACTGGCTCAGGTTCCTTTTCATTTGCCGTAAAAGTAGGCAATTAACTCCACGAGGGCTGTGACTTGTTTCACTATTATGTATCTCAGCATCAGCAAGGTACTGACACATAGTAGATGTTGAAACAGATCTAAATGAATGAATAGGCACAGTACTAGTCCTGTTTTGTTTTTTTTTTTTTGGTCCTTTGCGTAGTCATGTAGTAATGATTTATTTCCTAACTAGAGCAAAATGGTAGTAAAGGAAACATGAAAGATAACAATTAAAATTAATAAAATAAAACCCCCAAACATGCGTAAGTAAATTATAAAACTGAGTCTTTGAAAACACTTAATAGTGAAAACACTTAATAGTGAAAACACCAATAAGAAGGGCAATCCTCTCTTGGTCCTGATTTAAAAGAGAGAGAGAGAGGCAGAAAGGAAATCCAAGTATTATACATTACTAACTAAATTCAAGAGCCACTCATTTGCAAACCTAGGAAATAAGAATGACTTCCTAATGAAACCGACCCTACAAGTAGAAAACATGAAGAGAGTAATTATCATAGAAAAATTGGAGGATCAATGTCTACTATAAAAAAATTGTCTACATTCCTTAAACCCCTGTCAATCTTTTCAGAATTATGGCTTATTAAATATTTTTATGTACTCTAAGGCAAAGAAAAATATGGAAATCCCTTAAAGCATTTTATTGAAGTCAGTCTTACTGTAACCTGATAGAGAGTATATATATAAAAGCAACCAAACTTCAAATTAGCTTATGAAAATGTATTCAATGGAGAATCCAATACCCTTTTAATCCAATATTCTTTTAATATCCAATTAAAAGAATAATTCAAGAGGTTTTAGTCAAGGAAAGAACACTTGTAATATTAGGAAATCTAAGCATATCTCATTACACTAACAATTTGTTGGAGGAAAAACATGTTATAGTAATAAATGCTGAAAAGTTATTTGAAAAAATTAAAAATCATAACAATTAAATGGAAACTATAAGTTGATACAGAATTTGTCTAAAACCCAACAGCAAGTAGTATTCTGAACGCTCAGGTGTTAAGATAATTTCCTTTAGAGAAAAGGGACATCTGGTGAAGATCACTATGTTCAGTGTTCTTTTGCAGACTAATGAATATTGGTCAAGAAGAGATGAAATTTGATATAGATGAAATTTGATATAGTTGTTTGACATGACTTCTCAAAGATGTTTCTGAAGTTTATGTCACAGAGTGTTTTTCTATGTTTCTGCTATATGTCTTATGTTTCAGCTCCTCTAAGTCTTTTCTTTATCCATTTTGAGTTGATTATTGTGTATGGGGTGAGACAGTGGTCTAATTTTATTCTTTTGCATGTGGCAGTCCAGTTTTCCCAACACCATTTATTGAAGAGACTTTTTTTCCTGGATCATATAGCAGATCTATTTTTCCTCTTTTTAAAAAAATTTAAAATTTGGGCCTCTCCGGTGGCACAGTGCTTGAGTGCTGGGCTGCGAAGCTGCCCACAGCCTCTGCAGCGCAGGTTCCATCCCCGGCCACCAGGGGGCGTCCCACATGGCTCGCAGACCTCTCCTGCGGCACCCTCTGCTCACCTCAGCAGTGTACTTCATCATTATTCCTGTTCTGCTCTCTGCTCTGGCTCTGGTGAATTCTCTCACCCTCCAGCGCTTCTGATTGTAGCCAGTCCTTGTATAAATAAAAAAATAAATCTTTTTTAAAAAATTAAAATTTTATTTATATATATTTTACATTATTGTTTATTTTTGTACAATATTTGCTTTCTCCTCTCAGGTTTACTCCCCATAAAATTCCCACCAGTGTGTACCATCACTATAGTCCCTTGTGTTTTTCCCTCCCCTGTTTGTTTTTTTTTTTTTTTTGTAAAGATTTATTTATTTATTTATACAAGCACTGGGTGCAGTCAGAAGCGCGGGAGGGTGAGAGAATTCACAAGAGCCAGAGCGGAGAGTAGAACAGGCAGAGTGACGAAGTACACTGCTGAGGGGAGCAGTGACAGCAGGAGAGGTCTGTGCGCCATGTGGGACCCTCACCCAGCAGCCGGGGATCGAACCGGCACTGCAGAGGCTGCAGGCAGCTTCACAACCCAGTGCTCAACCACTGCTCCACCGCCCTCCTGTTTTAATCCCTCTCCTTCCCCTCCCCTGCAGAATGTCTCTGATTTATAGTTGCCTGTTAATTTTGTTTTTTTATTTATTATTTTTTTCTGATCCCTTATTTGGTCCCCTTATATTCCTCCTATATGTGAAACCATCTGATATTTTTCTTTTTCCTTCTGACTTATTTTACTGATCATAAGTCCTTCCAGCTCATCCAAGTTGCTGCAAATGGCACGAGTTTATCTTTTTGATTGCTGAATAGTATTTCATTGTGTATATATACCACATCTTCTTGATTCAGTTATCTATTTTTGGGCATTTGGGTTGTTTCCATATTTTACTTATAGTAAATAGTGATGCAGTAAACATAGGGATGCAGGTATCCATTTGAATTAATGTTTTTGTGCTCTTTGGATAGATTCCTTGGAGTAGAATTGCTGGTGTCCGGAGCCGCCTGGAGCATGCGCCGTGTTGCGCAACACACGTGCTATTAATTAGTTTTCGCTTTACCGTTTGCCTGCTGAGAAACCACAGGTGTTTTCTATTAATCAAATGAGACTGGGAGGTACAATGGGAGGAGCTACCAGGATATAAGAAGAGAACCACGAGAAGGTCAGGAGATTATTATTGCGAGAGGTTACCGCGAGAGGAGCAGAGAGAAGGTCAGGGAAGGTAGAAAGACAGGGAAAAGTAAAAGAAAGGTAAAGGAAAAATAAAGAAGCAAACGCTAGCGTCAAGTTGTCTCAAGCCCCTCATTTCAATCCTCAGCCCTTCTCTTTTCGTGCCTGTGAATCCCGCGGGTCGGGACAGCTGGCTCATATGGTAGCTCCATTTTCAGTAGTTTGAGGAAACTCCAAGCAGCTTTTATAGTGGTTGGACCAGTTTACATTCCCACTAGCAGTGTAGGAGAGTTCCTTTTTCTGTACATCCTGGCCAACATTTGTTGCTGCTAGCTTTTTTAATTTGTGCCATTCTTGCTGGTGTAAGGTGGTATCTCATTGTGGTTTTGATTTCCCTGATAAGTTGTATTGAACATTTTTTCATGTACCTGTTGGCCATTTGCGTTTCCTCTTTAGAGAAGTATCTTTTTAGCTCTTCTGCCCATTTTTTGACTGGATTGTTTACCTTGTTTTTGTTGAGTCATGTGAGCTCTTTGTATGTTTTTGTGATCAGTCCCTTAATCAGTTGTATGGAATGTAAAAATTTTCTCCCAATTCATAGGGTGTCTCTTAGTTTTGCTTAATGTCTCTTTTGCTGAAGAGAATTTCTTGTTTCAGCATATATACTTTACTCCTTTATAAAAAATTAATTGTCCATATATCTGTGGTTTTATTTCTGGACTCTCAATTCTATTCCATTGGTCTCTGTGTCAAATAAACACTGGTACATTGTTCCAGTACCATGTTATTTTAATTATTAGGGCTTTATAGTATAGTTTGAAGTCTGGCAGTGTGACAACCATATTCTCTGTTTTTGACAAGAAAACTTTGACTATTCAGGGTTGTTTATGATTTCATGTGGATTTCAGTAAGAATGTGTTTGGAATTTTAATTGGGATTGCATTGAATATGTAAATTGCTTTGGATAGGATTGTCATTTTGAAAATGTTGAATCCTCCTATCCAAGAGCAGGGAGTATCTTATCTTCTTTTGGCAATGTTTTAAAGTTTTCATTGTTTAGGTCTTTTACTTCCTTTGCTGTACAGCACAATAGACAGTAACCAACATGAAGAGACACCCATCTGAATGGGACAAAGTATTTATACATCACACATCTGACGAGGGACTGATATCAAAGATCTACAAAGAGCTTGTGCAACTCAGGGCCTCCCTGGTGGCACCATGGGTTAAGACGCAGCACTATGAAGCTATCTGCAGCCACTGCAGCAAGAGTTAGATACCTGGCCAGGGAGGTTACCCACATGGTGTGGCAGACCTCTCCTGACCCGCCTACTTCTCCCCTCAGCAGTGTATTTCCATCAGTCTGTCTGTTCTGTTCTCCACTCTGTCTCTGGTGAATCCTCTCACCCCATACACCTCTGGCCTGTACCCCAGTTTTTGTATGCATAAATAAATAATTCTTTAAAAAAACAGCTTATGCAACTCAACAAGAACAAAACAAATAACCCAATAAAAAATGGGAAAAAAATCTAAAGAGACACTTCTCTAAAAAATACATAGAGCTTACCAACAGGCACATGAAAAAAAAATTGGTATCACTTATAAGGGAAATGCAGATCAAAACCACAATGAGATACACCTCATATCTGTGAGAATTGCCCATATGAAAAAATCTTGAAAACAAGTGATGGTGAGGATGTGGAGAGAAAGAACCCTCATATACTGTTGGTGGGAATGTGGCCCCTATGTAAAACTGTGTGGAGGTTCATCAAAACACTAAAAATGGATCTTCTCTATGATGCAGCAATCCCACTCCTAAATATCTACCCAAAGAACACAAAAGCACTAATTCAAAAGGAAAAATGCATTCCTATGTTTATTGCAGCACTACTTACAATAGCCAAGATATGGAAACAGCCTAGATGCTTCAAAACTGATGAATGGATCAGGAAGATATGGTAAATATGCACAATGGAATACCACTCAGTGATCAACAAAGATCAAATCATACCATTTTCGGCAACATGAATGAGGCTGGAAGGGATTGTGCAAAGTGAAGTAAGTCAGAAAGAGAAGTACTGGATGGTTTCACTTTTATGTGGAATATAGAAAAACCAAACAAAAGGTCAGACAAAGCTTTTGGCTTCTTTGACTTGGCATGGTGATTTAGAGATTCCTTCATGATTGCATGTGCCAGTAGGTTGTTCTTTTTTGTTAAGTACTCTTTTCATTGTACAAATATACCATACAATTTGTCTATTCATTTGTTGTCGGGTATTTGAATTGTTTCCAGTTTTTGTGAATAAAACTGCTATGAATATTTTTGTACAAATTGTTTTGTGTACTTTTTTTTAACTTATCTTGGGTAAAAGCTGACCATAGATCTGATGCATTCAGGAGGAGAGGGGAGGGAAATGAGTAAAGGGGAAAGATGAAGATAGGAGGGGAAGAGCACAAGGATTATGACTAAGGCTACCAGCAAGGGTATGTGATGGGGTGGAAGCAAAGGAGAGAGGGATGTCTAATGTAGGATTACTGGGGCTTTGGTGGTGCTTGTGGTGAAAAAAACCATGAAATTATAGAGGTGTAAACCTATACTTGAATGCAAATTGTCATTGCTTCAATAAATATAACTAAAAAAAGAAGAGATGAAGTTATTTCTGCTTGCTGTTTATTACAATTGTATGCCTAAGAAACCCATGAGAGAATAAGGAAATTTGATAAGGTTATGGATGTAAGAAAAATAACAGAGCAGTGACCTCTTTATTTTCTAGCAGTAGCCACCTAGAAATGTAAATAGAAAAATATTCCACTTACAATGCCAACAAATATTAGATATATTATAGTATTTATATACTTGTTTAATATTCAGTATTTATTTAGCACATGGTTTATAATTGTTAGCAATGCATTTTTTTTAAAGATTTATTTATTTTTATACAAAAGCCAGGGTACGGGCTGGATGTGCAGGAGGGTGAGAGGATTCACCAGAGACAGAGTGGGGAACAGAACAGGCAGACTGAAGAAATACACTGCTGAGGGGAGCAGCAGGCACGACAGGAGAGGTCTGCTTCGCCATGTGGGATTCTTGCCGGCCGGCAGTGATTGAACCCATGCTGCAGAGGCTGCAGACAGCTTCACAGTGTGGCAATCAACCGCACTGTGAAGAGCCACTAGGGAGACCCAGGAATGAATTTAAAAAAACTTTATTGAGGTATAATTTACATGCAGTAATGTGCATATATTTTGAGCATACAGTTATATATACCCGTGTAACTGCCCAGATATAGAAAATTCCATCACTGTAGAAAATTCCTTCATACCTTTTTGCAGTCAATCCCTCACCTGCCTGAGGCAACCTCTGATCCAATTTCTATCACAATTAGTTGTGCCAGTTTTAGAAGTTCGTGGAAATAGAATCCTTTATGTCTGTTTTGTTTTTGGCTTCTTTGACTTGGCATAGTGATTTAGAGATTCCTTCGTGATTGCATGTGCCAGTAGGTTGTTCTTTTTTGTTAAGTACTCTTTTCATTGTACAAATATACCATACAATTTGTCTATTCATTTGTTGTCAGGTATTTGAATTGTTTCGTTTTTGTGAATAAAACTGCTATGAATATTTTTGTACAAATTGTTTTGTGTACTTTTTTAAATTTATCTTGGGTAATATATAGATGTGGAATTGTTGAGTAATATAGTACAGTAAAATTTAACTTTATAAGAAACTGCCAAACTTTTAAAAAGCTATTTTATGCTCCAACAGTAATGTTTTACACCCTCTACCTCACTTACAATTGTTAGTGCTTTTTAAAAAATATTAGCTATTCTGATAGGTGTATAGAGGTATATTACAGCAGTTTTAATTTTTATTTTACAGATGGCTTCTTGATACTGAACATCTTTACATTTGTTTATTTTTCACTTGCACATATTTTTATTTTTTTAAGAAGATTTATTTATTTTTATACAAGAACTGGGGTACAGGCCAGAGGCGCGAGAGGGTGAGAGGATTCACCAGAGACAGAGCTGGGAGCAGAACAGGCAGACGGACCAAAATACACAGACAGACCGAAATACACAGACAGACCGAAATACACTGCTGAGGGGAGCAGTGGGCGAGACAGGAGAGGTCTGCCGTGCCATGTGAGTATCTCCCTGGCTGGCCAGGAATCGAACCCGCACTGCAGAGGCTGCGGACAGCTTCACAGCGCTGCGCTCAACCCGCTCTGCCACCAGGGAAGCCCTTGTTTTTATTTTTAAAAAGATTTATTTATGCATGCAAGCAAGAACTGGGGTACAGGACAGAGGTGTGGGTGGGTGGGTGGGTGAGAGGATTCACCAGAGACAGAGTGGGGAACAGAACAGGCAGACTAACTGAAATACACTGCTGAGGGGTAGCTGCGGGCAAGACAGGAGAGGTCTGCTGCTCCATAAGTGGGTTAGCTTCCTGGCTGGGGATCAAATGCTTGGTGCAGTGGCTGCAGATAGCTTCATAGTGCTGTGCTTAACCCCTTGCACCACCAGGGAGGCCTCCCCACACATATTTTTAAATGAAGTCTCTGGCCTCCCTGGTGGCGCAAGGGGTTAAACACCACACTATGAAGCAATCCGCAGCCTCTGCAGCAGGAGTTTGATCCCCAGTCTACCAGGGAAAAACTACATGGCGAAGCAGACCTCTCCTATCTTGCCCACTGCTCCCCTCAGCAGTGTATTTCAGTAAGTCTGCCTGTTCTGTTCCCCACTCTGTCTCTGGTGAATCCTCTCACCTCCCCCTCCCCACATCTCTGGCCTGTACCCCAGCTCTTGTATGCATAAATAAATAAATCTTAAAAAAAATAAATGAAGTCTCTGCCCTCAAAAAAATTGGGTTGTCGGAGCTTCCCTCATGGTGCAAGGGGTTAATTAAGTGTCAGCACTAGGAAGCAATCAGAAGCAATCTGCAGCTACTGTAGCACTAGTAGAAGTTGGAGCCCTAGCGGGCAAGGGAGCTGACCCACATGGTGCAGCAGACCTCTCCTGTGCCCCGCCCCACTCCTCTGCTTCCCTCAGCAGTGTATTTCAGTAAATCCACCTGTTCTGTTCCCCACTGTATCTCTGGTGAATCCTCTCCCCCCACCACCTCTGGCCTACACCCCTGTTCTTATATGCATAAATAAATAAATCTTTAAAAAATATTGGGTTGTCATTCTATTTTTTTAAAGATTTTTTTATTTGTGCATACAAGAACCAGGGTACAGGCCAGATGTACGGGGGGGGGTGAGTGGGTGGGTAAGAGGATTCACCAGAGACAGAGTGGGGAACAGAACAGTCAGACTGACTGAAATACACTGCTGAGGGGAGCAGTGGGCAGGACAGGAGAGGTTTGCTGTGCCACTTGGGTTGGCTCCCTCTGGCTGCCTATAGCTTCAGAGTGCTGAGACTTAGCCCCTTAAGCCACCAGAGAGACTCTTAATGTTACTGCCACGCCATGTGGGTATCTCCCCGCCTGCTGGGATTGAACCTGCGCTGCAGATGCAGTGGACAGCTTCACAGCGCTGCGCTCAACCACCTGCACCACCAGGGAGGCCTTGTCATTCTATTTTAAAGTTTCTTTTTATATACCCTGGACTCAAGATATGAACATACTCAAAGTATTTAGTAAACTTATCTTTGTCAGATATATTAATTGTGAATATGTTCTTTATAGTAGTTATGTCCATCAGGAAACCACTGTGGAGATAGAGTTATGAGTTCATGAAATTTATTATGAGCATAGTGTCTGTGAGAGATAAAAAGAGGAGGAAGAATGATTAGGCAGGGAAAACCTATGTAGAGTGATGCTGATCTGTTATAGGAAAGGGGTCAGGAAAGGGAGGAAAAAGCAGGGTTGAGTAAAGGAAGCCTCAGATTATTACACAGATCTGACTAAGTCTTGGCTAACATAAAAGGGAGCTCTGGAACAAAGGGCAAAGAGAAGTCCTGTGTTAAGTGAACATGGCCAGGCCCTGTTACCCCTGCCATGCTCCGTTATTGGATGGCAGAGGTCCTGGAAGGGTGTGACCTTCCATCTAAGACAGATCCTGTAGGTGCTAACAGCTGGGAGCTGGCAGCTGTACGCCTTTGTTAAGAACCAAATAATTTTTCAAGGTCCTTTCAAGTGTGTGATTCTATTTTGTGCAAAGTAGCTTGCTTTCTTTTTTTCTTTTAAATGAACTGTAAATAACCAAGACATCCCTGAGTAAATTTTGGTGTCAAAATGTGAACTTACTCAAAGTACTTAGTAAACTTATCTTGTAGCTGAGTATCTTTTATATAAATACCCTAAGATGAGGTCAACCTTTAGGATTCACTATCCTTTTCCCAGCCTTCTGCTTATCTTTCATCCTTGTCTTTTCTTTCAAAGCCTTCAACAATTCTTTTTTATGTCCTTATATTTTCCATCTCCTGCTAAATTTCATTCTTTATCTCAGTCTTCCACACTTTATTTGTGTCTTTTTTAAACTGCTGTTTGTAGTTGGTATAATAAACTCTTAGAGGGCACAGACCTTTTCTTGAGTCCTCTTCAAAGTTTCTAGCATACTGGATTTAATCATTAAATCTCTACTAAACCAGAAGAACTCCTGATTTCCACATACCAAATGAAGCATTTTTCCACTCTTCTTGCCTCTTCTAAATTTTCATATGTTTTGCAATCTTCTGTGATTCAGTAACTAAGTTCTTGGGTGATGTCTTTTAAATGCTTATATCAGGCTTTCTCTAAGGCATTAGAGAAATAAAATTGTAGTGAAAATGGTAAGAGCATTGAAAATATGGATTCTAAAGTGAGGGCATTAGAATAAGGATAGTAGATATTAGGTGGATCCTGGGCAGAGTTTACTCCTTTATTTTCAAGTTTTCTGCCTGTATAAGACCACAGCTATAATATAGCTGTCATAGCTGAAAGAAAATTATTAGTCCAATATAGAACATATGTGGGATAGTGGAAGTGATGAAGTAGAAATGTTAGATCAGATGGCTGGTTGATCTTTCTGGTGGCCTATTGATGGGCTTCTATGTCTGGATAGTCTAGATCCATATTAAAAACTAAAAATGGAAATACCTTATGATTCAGCAACCCCACTTTTACATATCTATCTCTAGGACACAAAATTATCAGCTTGAAAGTATGTGTTCCACAATATTATTGTGGTATTAATTACAATAGCTAAGTTAGGGAAACCTAAGTACATACTGATAGAAGACTGGATAGGAGAGATGTGGTATATATACACAATAAAATATTCAGCTATAAGGAAAGATAGCACATATCAAAGGACAGTGAAAGGAACTTGAGGGGATTTTGTGAAGCAATGTAAGCCAGAAAGATAAAGAAAAATATTGGATAATTTCATGTATGTGAGTAATACAAAGAAACAAAGTAGATAAAGTGACAAAGCAAAACAATTATAAACTAGTGGACACTGATATCTAAACTGAATTTTCTGACATAGAGAGGGAAGGTAGAGGGAGAAAGGATCAAAGGGACTTAACGGATGGTGATGGCAAAAACAAAAAAACTGACTGGAAAAATTGTGAACAAAATAAATGTTGGTTTTGTAACTCACTAAATAAAAAAAAAATCGCCAAACATAACAAAACAGAAAAAATACAGAGTAGAAGGTGCAGAGATTTTCCATATGGATCCTGTCTCCCTCTCCATTTCCCTTCTCAAGCTCCCCCACTATCAACATCTTCAACTATGGAGGTATATTTGTTACAATTGATGAACCTACATGGGCACATACTTTTAATCCAGTGTCCAAGAGTATATAGTTTACAGTTTACTTGTTTTTCACATTGCGGTTTGGTATAATAATAAGTGTACATTATGATAAAATATCATGTAAATTACTTTCATTTCTGTAAAAATTCCCTGTGTTCCACTTAGTCCTCCTCCTCCCCTTAACACCAGGTAACCACTGATGTTTTTATTGTCTCCATAATTTTTCCTTTTCCAGAAAGTCATTTAACAAGAATAATACATGAATGTAGACTTTTTACATAAATTTATTCAGTAATATGCATTCAATTTCCATCTCCTTTCATGGCTTGATATCTCTCTCTCTCTCTTTTTTTTTTAGCACTAGTTAATATTCCATGATCTGGATATACCAGTTTATTTACTCATTCAGCTATTGAAGAGCATCTTGGTTGTTTCCCAGTTTTGACAATTATGAATAAACTTACTGTAAACATCCACGTGCAGATTTTTGTGTGGACATAGTTTTCAACTTCGTTGGGTAAATTCCAAGTAGATGATTGCTGGATTGGATCATGTGGTAAGAGTATGTTTAGGAGAGAAACTGCCAAACTGCCTTCCAATTGGTTATAACAGTTTTCATCCTCACTAGCAATGAATGCGTGTTCTATTGCTCCAAATCTTTGCCAGTATTTGTAGTCAGTATTTTGGTCATTCTAACGGGTGTACAGTGGTATCTCATTGTTTTAATTTGCATTTCCATGATGAGACATGCTATGTAGCATCTTTTTATTTGATTATTTGCCATCTGTATTTCTTCTTTGTTGAGGTGTATTTGCAGGTCTTTTGCCCATTTTAGAAGTTAATTTGTTTTCTTAAATGTTGAGTTTTAGAGTTCTTTGGGTATTTTGGATAAGTCTTTTATCAAACATGTCTTTTGCAAATATTTTTTTCTCAGTCCGTGGTTGTCTTCTCATCTACTTCACAGCATCTTTTGAAGTTTTATATTTTTAAAATGAAGTCCAGCTTATTAGCACTTTAACTTCTGCACTGTGTCTTTTGTGTTGCATATAAAAAGTCATCACTATTGCTAAGATCATATAGGTTTTCCTTATGTTGTTTTCTAGGAGTTTCGTAGTTTTGCACTTTATATTTAAGTCTGTGATCCATTTTGAGTTAAATAAAGGGCATAAGATTTTTGTTTATTTGCTTGTGGATATTTAGTGGTTTCAGCAAAATTTCTTGAAAAGACTTTTTTCTCCATTGTATTGCCTTTGCTCTTTTCTTTAAGATCAATTATTTTTTTAAAAAGATTTATTTATTTTTATATTTTTAATTATTTTTTTATTTCAACATTTATCATTTTTACATTTTTTTAGACAATATTTGCTTCCCCCCACCCCCTCGGGTGTAGTCCCCATAGAATTTCCTTCCCCAAGGCACACATGTACCATCATCACAGTCCCCTGTGCTCCTCCCTCCCTCCCTCCCTCCCTCTCACACTGCTCCCTCTTCCTCCCCTGCAGTATGTCTCTGGTTTATAGTTGTCTGTTTTTGCTTTGTTGTGTTTTGTACTGTTATTATTAATTTTTTTTACAGTGATGTCTTATTTGGTTCCCCTATATTCCTGTTATAAGTGAAACCATCTGATATTTTTCTTTTTCCTTCTGGCTTATTTCACTGAGCATAATTCCTTCTAGCTCCATCCACGTTGCTGTGAAGGGCATGAGTTTATCTTTTTTGATTGCTGAATAATATTCCATTGTATATATATACCACATCTTCTTGATCCAGTCATCTATTTTTGGCATTTGGGTTATTTCCAGGTTTTACCTATTGTAAATAGTGCTGCAATAAACATAGGTGTACAGGTGCTCTTTTGAATCACTGTTTTTGTGTCCTTTGGGTAAATCCCTAGTAGTGGAATTGCTGGGTCATATGGTAGCTCCATTTTTAGTAGACTGAGGAACTGGTCCACAGTAGAACTTGTCCACAGTGGTTGGACCAGTTTGCACCTCCACCAGCAATGTAGGAGAGTTCCTTTTTCACCGCATCCTTGCCAACATTTGTTGTTGCTTGTTTTTTTTGATATGTGCCATTCTTACTGGTGTCAGGTGGTATCTCAGTGTGGTTTTGATTTGCATTTCTCTGATGATAAGGGATGTTGAACACTTTTTCATATGCTTGTTGGCCATTTGCATTTCCTCTTTGGAGAAATGTCTTCTGAGTTCTTCTGCCCATTTCTTGACTGGATTTTTTTATTTTATTTTTGTTGAGCTGTGTGTGTTCTTTGTATATCATTGTGATCAGTCCCTTATCAGTTGGATGGAGAGCAAAGATTTTTTTCCCAATCAGTGGGTGTCTCTCTGTTTTGGTTAATGTCTTCTTTGCTGTGCAGAAGCTTTTCAGTTTGATGTAATCCCAGGTGTTTATCTTTGCCTTCACTGTCACTGCTTTGGGAGATGAGTCTTTAAAGATGTCTCTGAGATGTATGTCTTGTAGTGTTTTCCCTATATTTTCTTCTATATATTTTATGGTTTCAGGTCTTATGTCCAGTTCTTTTATCCATTCTGAGTTGATTTTTGTGCACAGTGAGAGGTCGTGGTCTAGTTTCATTTTTTTTTTTGCATGTGGAGGTCCAGTTTTCCCAGCACCATTTATAGAACAAACTGTGTTCCATTGCGTATTCTTTGCTCCTTTGTTAAAGATTAGTTGTTCATATAAGTGTGGCTTTATTTCTGGGCTCTCTATTTGGTTCCATTGGTCTGTGTGTCTGTTTTTGTTCCAATACCAAACGTTTTAATTATTATGGCTTTGTAGTATAGCTTGAAGTTTGGAAGTGTGATACCTCCTTTCTCCTTTGTTTTCATTAGTACGGCTTTGGCTATTCATGGTTTTTTGTGGTTCCATATGAATTTCATCAGTATTTGTTCTATTTCTTTGAAGAATGTCATTGGGATTTTTACTGGAATAGTATTGAATCTGTATATTGCTTTTGGGAGGATGGCCATTTTAATAATGTTGATTCTTCCAATCCATGAGCAGGGGAAGTCTTTCCATTTCTTTGTGTCTTTTCAATTTCTTTTAATAGTGTTTTATAATTTTCTTTGTATAGGTCTTTTACCTCTTTTGTTAGGTTTATTCCCAAATATTTGCTTTTTTTGGTTTCGATTATAAAAGGGATGCTTTTCTTGATTCTTTTTCTTCTGATTGATTGTGTATAGGAAGGCTACTGATTTTTGGGTGTTGATTTTGTATCCTGCTACTTTACTGAACTGGTTGATTATTTTGAGTAGTTTTTCTGTGGAGTTTTTAGGGTTCTTTATGTATATTATCATATTGTCTGCAAATAGTGATAGTTTTACTTCTTCTTTCTCTATTTGGATTCCTTGTATGTCTTTCTCTTGTCTTATTGCCCTGGCTAGGACCGCCAGTATTATATTGAAGAGCAGTGGTGAGAGAGGACATCCTTGTCTTGTACCTGATCTTAAAGGAAAGGCCTTCAGCTTTTCACCATTGAGAATAACGTTGGCAGTGGGCTTTCATCATGTTAAGGTATGTTCCTTCTATCCCGAGAATTTCAAGGGCCTTCATCATAAATGGATGTTGGACTTTGTTGAATGCTTTCTCAGCATCTATTGATATAATCATATATTTTTTTAAAGATTTATTTATTTATTTGTACAGGCACTGGGCATAGTCAGAAGCACGGGAGGGTGAGAGAATTCACCAGAGCCAGAGTGGGGAATAGAACAGGCAGACCAACGAAATACACTGCTGAGGGGAGCTGCGGGCGTAGCAGGAGAGGTCTGTGCCCCATGTGGGAACCTCACCTGGCGGCCAGGGATTGAACTGGCGCTGCAGAGGCTGTGGGCAGCTTCACAGCCCAGCGCTTAACCGCTTCGCCACCAGGGGAGGCCCTGATCATATGGTTTTTATTTTTCTTTCTGTTGATGTGTTGGATTACACTTACGAATTTTTGTATGTTGAACCATACTTGTGTCCCTGGCATGAATCCCATCTTATCGTGGTGTACAATCCCTTTGATGCATTGTTGGATTCTGTTGGCAAGGATTTTGTTGAGGATTTTTGCATCAGTGTTCATTAGGGAGATTGGCCCATAATTTTCTTTTTTTGTACTATCTTTGTTTGGTTTGGTATTAGTGTAATGTTGGCTTTATAGAACGTATTTGGTAGTATTCCTTCTTTTTCAATTTTTTGAAAGAGTTTGTGTAGGATAGGCACTAAATCACTGCTGAATATTTGGTAGAATTCACTTGTAAAGCCGTCTGGGCCTGGGCTTTTGTTTTTGGGGGGTGCTTTGATTGCCACCTCAATTTTGCTGCTTGTAGTTGGCCTGTTTAGTTGTTCTAGTTCTTTTTTGTCCAGCTTTGGATGATTATATCATTCTAGGAATTTGTCCATCTCTTCTAGGTTGTTGAATTTGTTTGCATAAAATGTTCATAGTAATCTCTGATTATTCATTTGATTTCTATTGAGTCTGTTGTGATTTATCCTTTTTCATTTGTAATCCTATTTTGTATGTGTTTTCTCCCGTTTTTTTCTTTGTGAGCCTGGCTAGCGGTTTGTCCATTTTGTTTATTTTTTCAAAGAACTAACTTTTGGTTCATTGATCCTTTGGATTGTTTTTTTAATTCCCAATTCATTTATTTCTGCTTTGATTTTTATTATTTCCTTTCTTCTACTAGCTTTAGGGTTTTTTTTTTTGTTGTTGTTCTTTTTCTAGCTCTTTGAGATGTGAGATTAGGTTGTTTCTTTGAGCTCTTTCTTATTTGTTGATATGAGCATGTATTGCTATATATTTTCCTCTTATTGCTGTTTTTTATGCATTCCATACATTCTGGAAATTGGTGTCCTCCTTGTCGTTCAACTCAAAGTATTTATTAATTTCTTCTTTGATCTCCTCATTAGTCCAGTGGTCTTCCAGTATTGTGGATTTCAATCTCCACGAAGTGGGAGGGATCCTTGTTTTCTTTTCATGATTTATTTCTAGCTTGATGCCTTTATGATCAGAGAAGATAGTTGGAATGATTTTGATCTTCATGTATCTGTTGATGTTTGTCTTGTGGCCCAGTATGTGATCGATTCTGGAGAATGATCCATGCTCACTTGAGAAAAATGTGTACTCGGTCTTTTTGGGTGCAGTGTCCAATAGATGTCTGTTAAGTCCATGACTTCTGTCTTTATTTAGGGCTCTAGTGTCTTTGTATATTTTTTGTCTCATTGATCTGTCCATTGGTGAGAGTGGGGTATTGAAGTCTCCCACTATATATGTATTTTCTTTAATGTCTGTTTTAAGAGACAGACATTAATAATTGTCTAATATATTTTGGTGCCCCTTCACTTGGTGAGTATATGTTGATGATTGTTATATGTTCCTGATGTATTGTCCCCTTGATCATAATGTAGTGTCCATCTATGTCTCTTTTTACCTTTTTTAATTTGAAATCTATTTCATCTGATATAAATATGGCTGTTCCTGCCTTCTTTTTTGGTCCATTTGCTTTTAGGATTGTTTTCCCACCTTTAACTTTCAATCTATGTTTATCTTTTGTGGTTAAATGTGTTTCCTGGAGACAGCGGAAGGTTGGATTTTATTTTTTAATCCAGCCTACTACTCTGTCTTTTTATAGATGAGTTTAATCAATTTACATTTAGAGTTAATATTGATATGTTGGCATCTGTTTTTGCCATTTTGTTTGTCTTTTTTTGTGATTTTATTCCTTGCTTTTTTCTGTTCTTCTTGTTCATTCCTCTGTTAGTTTTGGCTTTAGGACTTCTTGTAGAATTTTTTGGAGTGGGGGCTTAGTTGTAATGAATTTCTGGAGTTTCTGTTTGTCTGAGAAGGTCCATATTTTTTCTTCATAGAGGAAGGAGAGTTTTGTAGGGTAAAGTATTCTTGGCTGGCATTTGCTGTCTTGAAGTTTGCTGAATATGTTACTCCATTCTCTTCTTGCCTGTAATGTTTCTTCGTAGAAGTCTGAAGTTAACCTGATTGGTTTTCCCTTATAAGCTATCTGTTTCTTCCCCCTTGCCAGTTTCAGTTTTTTTTCCTTGTTTTGGACTCTTGCAAGCTTTACTATTAGGTGTCTTGCTGTAGTTTTCTTTTCATTGTGGTAATTGGGAGTTCTTTTCGCTGCTTCTATGTCTATATTCATCTCCTTTTTTCATGCTTGGGAAGTTTTCTTCAATTATGTCCTTGAATAATTTCTCAGTTCCTTTGTCTTTCTCTTCACCTTCTGGAATGCCTATAACTCTTGCATTTCTTCTCTTCATGGAGTCTGATAATTATCTAAGAGTCTCCTCATACTGCATCATTTGCACTTCTCTCCCCTTTTCTCTTTTGGCTCTTTTTGTTTCTGTATCTTCGATAGTACTGATCCATTCTTCCATTTCATCGATTCTGTTTTCACTGCTTTTCCCAGAGTTCTTTATCTCCTCTAGTAGTTTTTTAATCTCCTGCATTTCTTTTCTTTCCTTTCTTAAGGTCTAAATTTCATTCTTCAGTTCAGTGATTATTTGTCTCAAATTATTTTTTTCCTTTTCCTTTTCTTTCTGCTTTTTAATCATGATGATCATTCATTCTCTATTTGATAGGCCTAGAAGTCCTTCCATGTCATTGTTGAGCTCTGGTGACCGTATTTCTTTTTGTAGTGTGTTCTCCTGCGGGCTTGTTTGGTTATTTATATTTTTTCTTCTCCCTGTTGTTTGCTTTCTAATTAGTTGTATGCGTTGGGATATTATGCCACTGGTGTTGGCAAGTATCTCTTTGTAGTGCTCCTTTAGGGGTGCTGGAAACTTTACCAGACTGAGACCAGCACTGGTAGGCCAAACTCCACCAGGGAGTTGATGCTGTGTTGCTGGGCACTGTTCCTTACAGTTCCCTCTCTCTGTATTTACTCAGTTCCAACAGGGAATCAGCTAGTTGGTGATTTTGTTCTGGTCACGAGGTGGTGCCAGAGATCCATACTTGCTGAACTGTGCTTTTTCCCAGTGGTTCTCTGTGAAATGGTGGGGGGGGGGGGAGAGGGGAGGAGGAAAGGGAAAGAGGGGAGCACCTCAACAGAGGGGCTCTTATTCAAGCTTGGTGCTGTGTCTACCCCGTGTTCACCAGGTGCTGTGCCCGCAGTTGTATGGATCCCACTCCCTGACTTCTGCACTCTAGGTCTCGGTTCCAGGGCTATCAGACCCAAAACACTGGCTCTCACCCTATGCAGTGCCCGCTGCTATGGCATACCCCGGATCCTGGGCCTGGCTCTCAATTCCAGGATAGGGTCTTGCTCCACGCCTTATTTCCCTCCTTACCCCCATTTGCATGCCCACCCTCTCTCAGAGCCTGAGGGTGTTTTTGGGATCCCTGGTTTCCAACTATCAGTATGTTGGTGATTTTTTTCTGGTTACTAGGTGGCGCCAGAGATCTTTCCTAGTGTCCTTCCATAACTGTTTTTATCCCCCGTGGGTCCAGGGGAACAGAGTTGGAGTGGCGTGGAGAGCCTCAACGGCATGGGGGTGCTGTGTCTGACCTGTGCCCCACAGTTATGGGGATCCCGCGCCCCAAATTTCGTGCCCCAGGTCTCAGTTCCGAAGCCATCAGATCCAGGACGCGGGCTGTAGTCCAGTTTAGTGTCCGCAGAAATGGCACCTTTTCCACTCCACTCCCATATCTGGGCGCTTGGTTTCTGATTACTTTGTGAGGGACATTCACCTCAATGAGGGCTCCTGTGCATCTCCCCGCAAGCCTAGGTCGCAGGCGCCGGGACCTGGGCAGCAGTGAACTGCAATCCACATATGCTTTTTGAGTGGGCTGCTTTTCCACACAAGCTTACTGGCTGGCCTTGGGCTATTTGTAGTTCTCCAAGGAGTCCTTATCTTCCTCTAATGGCACCCGGAGCCGTTCGCTCACCTCCGCAGAGATTCCTGCCTGGTTCTTCACAGCTCCAGTTCCCAGCATGCGGTGCCTGAAATAGTTCCTTTCCACTCACAGTCCCACTTAATGTGTAGTTTGTTCTTGTTGGTTGTTTTTGTTTGTTTGTTTTCCTCCTTTCTGTTGGTTGGAGAGTGCCGTTTTTTTTGTGTGTGGGGGAGAGTAGCAGGGTTCTGAGCTTTCCTCCCTTCTGGTTCCCTTTTATGGCAACTTTTTTCTTTGGGCATTTTGCCAGAGTCTCCTGTTTATCTTCCATGTCCCAGTTCTCTCAGGGACCTGACACTTTTCCTCCCTATTAACTTTCTTTTTTTAATGGAAGATCTTACTCGCAGCATTTCCCCGCCGCCATGTTGTTCTCTCTCCAAAAGATTTATTTATTTATGCTTACACAAACTGGGGTCTAGGCCAGAGGTTTGGGGGTGGGGGTATGTGTGAGAGGACTCACCAGAGACAGAGTGGGGTGCAGAACAGGCAGATGTACTGAAATATATACTGCTGAAGGGAGCAGTAGGCAGGACAGGAGAGGTCTGCTGTGCCATATGTGGATTAACTCCCTGGCTGGGGATTGAACTCATGCTGCAGTGGCTGGCCATAGCTTGATAGCTCTGAGACTTTAACCCCTATGCCTCTAGGGAGGCCCAGTTTATTATTTTTATGTGGGTCTATTTTTGGGTTCTATGTTCTTTTCCACTGACCTATTTATTTATTCTTTTTTTTCATTTTTAAAATTTATTTATTTATGTATATTTTTACATCATTGTTCATTTTTGTACAATATTTACTTTCTCCTCTTAGGTGTAGTCCCCATAAAATTCCCACCAACATATTTATCTATTCTTTACCAACTACCCTCTTGATTAGTCTATATTAAGTCTTCAAATTGGATCCTGACATTCCCATGGTTTTGTTCTTCTTCTGCAGTATTTTGTTGGCAATTCTGGATCTTTTGATTATTGATATACACTTTAGAATCACTTTGTCAATGTTAATACAAATAACTTGTAAGGATTTTGATTGGGATTACATTGACTCAAGTTGGAAAGAATGGATCTTGACAATATTCAGTTTTCCTCTCCATAAAAATCAGAGTTTTATTTAATCCAGTCTAATCCAATCTTGGATTAGAATTTTTTTCTCCTGGGCCTCCTTGGTGGTGCAGGGGTTAAAGTCTCAGCCACTATCAAGCTATCACCAGCCACTGCAGCATGAGGTAGATCCCTGGTCTGGGAGCTGACCCACATGGTGCAGCAGACCTCTCCTGTCTTGCCTGCTGCTCCCCTTAGCAATGTATTTCAGTAGATCTGCCTGTTCTGCTCCCCACTCTGTCTCTGGGAATCCTCTTACCTGCTGCACTTCTGGCCTGGACCTCAGCTCTTTCATTTGTTGAACAAATAAAATAAATCTTAAAAAAAATTTTTTTTCCTCCTATAGATCATGTATATATATTTGCTAGGTTATTACCTTAGTTTTTTTTTTGCGTGTGTTAATGTAAATGGTAATGTGTTTTTTTAATTTTAAATTCCAGTTGTTCACTGATGGTTTATAGGGAGTTGATTGGCTTTTGTATACTGACATTGTATCCTGCAACCTTGAGGTACTTGCTTATTAGCAGCAGTATTATTGCTGTTTCTACATGGATAATCATGCTACCCGTGGACAAAGATAGTTTTATTTCTTCCTTCACAATCTGTATACCTTTGTTTTTATGTCTCGCCACATTAGCTCTAACTTCCTGTATAATGTTAAAAAACAGTTTTAAGAGGGACATTCTTGCTTTGTTCTCGAAACTGCTATGGAACAGCATAGCTTCCCTCATGCCTCCAACCAATGTACCTTCTTACCAGGAGTGAGGAAATAATGGCATTTGTGAGGTCAGGTTTTGTCAAACTTGTGACTATACTGATAGCCAGACTGCTGTTGAGGACATTGTTCTACCACAGTTTCTTTTGTGTGAGCTCATATAGGGTGAAATTTGCTTTGAATACTTTGAATAGTTTGCATGGATAGTTGTACCTCTACTGAATAAATAGATTATTTTTGTCTTAGGCTTATATGAATCATGCAACAAATTGTATTTTACTATCTTTGTGGTCTGCTAGAATCTGTAGATTTAATTTTGTGGCTTACCTATGAAAGTCTCACTAACTACATACATGTTGCATACAGACTTAACTCTACCACGCATCTAAATTTTTTATTCTTGTTTTTATTATATATTTTAATTTATTTTCTTGTATTGTGTAATTTTTTCCACCTGAAAATAAGTTTTATTTAAATAAAGTTTTTTATATAGTACATAACATGAGGGAAAAACCAAACAAGCCAAAAACCAGCTTTTCACTTCATATGACATTGGGTGGTTGCTCCTAGTAAGTCGTAAGCTCTACAGCTAACTAGCTGCATGACTGATGAGTTTGAAATTTATTCCATTATCAAGTTTAACTGTGATATAAAACTGGCCTCACATTTTCTTTGATTGGACGTTAATTAGCTAAGATATGTCTAGTCAAAAAGACCTTTGTGGCAAGCCATATACCCCTCCCCTGAGCTCTGGTCAGGTTGGAGACACCAGGGCATTCTTCTGCTATCAAAGTCTCTCCCTAACAGTCCAGCTGTCATTGCCTTATCTCGTCATCTCCTGTCACTTCCACCAAGGCTGTTTGGTGGTGACATTCTTTTAAAACAAGGAAATCTATAGATAACAGAGCAACTTCTGGTTAGATATAGCTGATTGTGATCTTGGGGTGCTGGCCAAAACAACACATTATTCCTTTGTTTCAGGCTAGATTTGAAATTCTTTCTCTCTGGGGTGTGGGATGAATCCTCAGCAGTCCTGAACTCTCAGTGCAGGTAAAGACCAGTCCCATCGGGAGAGAGAGGGGCTAGTGCAGATCAGAATGTCTGCTCCACTATTGTCTTTACTGAATATCCAGTCTGTTTGGATATCCAATCTGTACTCCAGAATATCCAGTCTGTACTCCACCTCCACAAGGTTTGGCCAATTTCAAAAGAGTGCATCTCTACACATTTGCTTTCCTCCTTCCCAAGGACCCCTGAGTTTATCCCTTAACACTTGGGTTCCCAGCTACTACTCATATTCTCTCCACCTGCTTCCTGTTTAATGAGACCTGAATTTCTCTCCTTATTGTCAATCCTACTGAACTCTGCACTTGACTCTACCATCCAAGGGATAATCAGTTCCACTCCTGGCTGCAGGACTATCTCTCCAAACAGTGTCCCTCTGACATGCGGCTCCAAGTGAAACCAGGCCCCACCAGGGCAATGCCCCTTGATAAAGTCTCCTTTACTCATTGCCAGGGCCTACCACATCTAGCATGCTTCCATTTCCCACCCCAGGGCTCAATGGGTTCTGCAGGGGCCTCCTGAGGCAAGGCTGCTTCCAAGTCCTGTCATCCCACTCCATTTAGATTTTCTATTTCTTCATGATTTAGTCTTGATGTATAAGTTGTATATTTGTAGAAATTTATCCATTTCTTGTAGGTTATACAATTTGTTAGGATGTAATTGTTCATCATACTCTCAAGACACTATGTTTCTGTAATATTAGTTGCCATGTCTCCTTTTTCTTTATTGATATTGTTTATTTGAATCACTCTTTTTCTCATAGTCTTAAGTCATAGTTTGAAGTGTTTATCTTCAAAAAACAGTTTCTTTATGGTAATGATGTTTTTTACTGTCTGTCTTCACTATTAGAATGTAAGATCTACAAGAGTAGAGATGCTGTATGTTTTCTTTCTTTTTTTTTCTTCTTACTTCTGCTCTGGGTCTTCTATTACATTCTACTGATCTGATTATGTACTACCATATAGTTAATATACTATTTTAATTCTATTAAATATACATTAATTAGATCTCCCAAAACCTTGCCTCTTTAATTAATCTTTCAAATAACCCCATTTTCAGATTTATCAATTCCACTGGGCATTTGTTTCTTTTGTATCTAGATGATTAATTTATATTTGTGTTCTTAGCAATAGCCTCTTTTTTAAGGCTTACCTTGTTATTTGCTTTTTAAGCTTTTCTTTCTCTCTCTCTCTCTCTCTTTTTTAGTAGGACGTTCTGCTCATTTATTTTCGAGATGCTGTATGTTTTCTTACTACTTTGTCACCAGTGTCTAGAACAGTGTATAAGTCATAGATACTCAACAAATATTTGTTAAATAAATAGATGGAAGGATGAATGAGATGACCTTTAGCTTCTCACTTTACTCAACTATTTAGAAAAATTTGTTCTGACCATACCCTTAATCTTTTATTTTGATAACAGCAACTATATTAGGACACATAGTGTATGTGTATGGAGTGTAGTAGAATGACTGCCATCTATTACTCAGTCTGTATGGACATCAGCACACATTTGTTGCTAGGTGACTTTCTTATTAGGACTACATTTAGTTCTGGCTTAAAAATCCAGGGCAAAAGGGCCTCCCTGGTGGCGCAGCAGTTGAGCGCTGGCCTGCGAAGCTGCCTGCAGCCTCTCTGCTCCCCGCTCTGGCTCTGGTGAACTCTCTCACCCTCCCATGCTTCTGACTGTACCCAATGCTTGTATAAATAAATAAAAAAAATTAAATAAATAAATAAAGTTAAAAAAAAAATCCAGGGCAAGATCATGCATGCTAACTTTGTCCGGGTTTGCAATTAACATATAGCTTGGAATAAACTTAAATTTTAATAAGACCCACCTTTTCAAATCTCATTTTACCATTTCTTAGCATTGTTCTCGGTAAGTGATCTTTTCTCTTTGAAAGTTCTCATTTCTGATATGGGAGTAATTGTTCTTTTCTTGTAGGGTTGATATCAGGGTTTAGTGAAATCACGTAATAAGTACCTACTGAATGCCTGGCATTATGATCAATAAATGCTGGTTTATTTCCCTTTCTACCATCTTGTGACCAAATTAACTTTCCTATTCTGGGACAGTCATTTTCTACAAAAGAACATCTTTTACCTGAAAGGGTTGTGCAGATATTTCCATTTCATTAAAAAATGGTGATTTAATGATTTACTTAGAAATAGGCTATGACTTCTAGTATGAAACTCATCTGGAATATGTGCAAAGAACTACTATTATTTTCTTACTGTCAAGAAAGCTGATGGAATACTTTATGAATATGCACAAAACAGTGTTAACATCTGAAAAAATATCATATGATGACCTGCACATGATATAAACATAAGATTTGTCACTTCTCAAGCACTTAAAATATTGCTCCATTTCTTATACCTTTGTATTGCACATGCTTATTTGGTAATGTCGGTCTGCCTCCTTACTTCTGTAGCTAAAGTGATATAGTCCTGTTTTATCATTGTCCAAGTGATTAAAGGTGCCAGGTAGGTCTGTATTCCTTTAGCAACATCCCTGATGCCCAGTTCTTAAAGAAGAAAAGACAGTGAGCACCTGGCTTCAGGGGATGTGTTCTGTGGGAATATATATTTTTAGAAAGTTGTTTATGATTTTTTTTCTTCTGTACAACCAGAAGAGCAGAGAAATATATTTCAAATTCCCACTGTCAAGTGCTCCCTGTTCTTTTATTAGAATTTGTAAAATTCTACCCTTTTGAATCCTGTCAGCAATCTTTGGATATGCTCCAGGTTTTCTTTCATAAAGCTCTCAGCACACAAAGTTGAGTGGTCTGGGAAGGAAATGTTTATGTGAGAGTGCATGCACTTGTGTGTGTGTGTGTGTGTCTATCTGAAACTGCTTTGATTGAAATGCCAATATTCTGTCTCTTTCTGGTCTGAATTTAATATGGCAATAAAATGGAAGCACCCCCTTGCATAGTGAAGTATAGTAGTCGAGCCTCACCATTTATTTAGTCAAGTCAGTTGTCATTAACTTTTGAGTTTAGGGGAAAAACATTTTCCTGGAGTTGAGACTATTCTCCATGTGTCAAGAGATCGAGATCATATCAAATCTTGAGGGATAATGGGTGTGAGTGGAAATTTTTAGTTTTATTGTTTGAAAAAGTATCTATATTTTTAATTTTCATTTTTTCAAGTTAAATAATAATTTGTAACCAAAATCTTTAATTCCAAAGATTCTCACAAAACATATAACAAAATAAGAGCCTGAAAAAAAATCTTGTTCAGTAACTCAAAAGTTCAGCTCTACAATGTACCTTAGATAGTCTCAAATTTCCAAATAAAAATGTTATAAAGAGCTATACATTAATACACAGCAATCACATAAGGAACTTATATTGGAAAGCAAAAAGATTCTACACCAAATACCTAGTGTGAATACTAGTTGGAGTTTAAACAAGATGAAATAAAATGAAAAACCTTACTCTAATCTAGCTTTAATGGTGCAAATTTTATTTTTATCTACTGACTTGTGTTCCAGCAGCCTTTAAAGTCTACTTGTTCAACTACAGCTGTATACTATCCATATCCTAGGTATGGAAAAAGAAAGTCTTGGTTCAATTTTTGCCAGCTCTGTTTCCATAATACTAATCATACTTTATAGGCAGAATTAAGAGCTTTATTATCAGTCTATGCAAGGCTAATAAAGTTCAAAGAAAATTCAGTTTTGCTTAAGGGAACATTGTAAAACTAACAATTCTTGATATTACATGCCTCACATGATCCATTTCAAAACATAGAGAATTTTATCTTTATGTGTCACTATCCCAAGAGACAAACATGATCAGCTAAAATATCTTAAAAACGCACTGAGCTTATGATGTTGCAAGCAAAACTTGAAGCTACTGTATATATACTTCTGTCAAATGAAATTATTTCCTCTACAATACTCCTCTTGAAAGATGGTCTGTTTTCTTTCATTTTACCAAATCGTACAGGAGACCTTGAGAAGTCTTGGGATGGTTTGAGATTTCTTTTGTATGACAGTGATTTCTCTCTTCTATCTCTCTTTAGAAAAGGACTTGCTCCAGCTATGGGAGAAGCTTCTTGGTCTTGGAGATCTGAGGTGAGGTGGAGGACTCCTCCAATAATAATCTCAAGGGCATGGATCCCAAGAAGGAGGTGACCCATGATTTCTAATTCTCTTTTCACCACTTGATAATTCCACTCTTATATTACAGCCACAGCATTCTCCCATCTATCAATATCTCTCAAACAGCATCAGCTTCATCACAGGGATCTTCAAAGTGAACAAAAGTAAAGCCAGGAGTGTTTCTAGCAGCCCACACACTTACAAGTGGGCCATAATAGCCAAAATCTCATTCCAACTCAGTCTTGTTACCATTTTTTCCAAGATTACCTACATAAAACTTACAGTCCAAGGAGCAGGAATCACGATTCATTGTGATAACTTGGGTTAGAAATGCAGAGTTTCAAGGATCTTCCCTCTGACCCTTGCAGACACTTTCCCTGACCCAGTGTCCATGAAATTACTAATTTTCAACTTCTTTTGAAAAATATAAATCACCTAATATTGGTGAGTCAAAGCTTTTTACTTCTTCCCAAATCATCAGATAATGGATTATAGAGCTTGTCCAGTCGCACAAGTTGGCTCGTGGTCTGCATTTTCGAAAAAACACTTTGTAGTTGCTCTCAGAATTCTGCATCACCTGAAGTTTTGAGGTTTGGGTGGGAACAAGTGATACAAAAACCAATGTTAAACAATAACATACTAGGAGGGAAGACCTCAGCTATTTCTTTTATTATTCGTGAGCTGATTCTGGTTCAAAACTTGCTGTGGTCTGGGAAACCAAAAATTTAATTGGGTGGTAAACACAGGAGAAAAAACATAACTGAGGTGATAGGTACAATCATGAGCCCTGTAATGGTTAATTTTATATGTCAACTTGACTGGGATAAGGATTACCCACTTAGCTGATAAAACATTGTTGGATGTGTGTGTGAGGGTGTCTCAAGAAGAGATTAACACTTGAATGGGTAGACTGAGTAAAAAGAATTTGTCCGACCTGTCCAGGTGGGCATTATGTTTCAATACATTGAAGTCTGAATGGTAGAAGAAGAGGACAAAATGGTAGAGGAAGTACAAAATCACTCTTTTTTCTTGAGATGAGACACCCATCTTCTTTTGCCCTCAGATATCAGTGCTTCTGGTTCTTGGGCTTTTGGACTCAGATCAGGAACAATATCAATGACCCTCCGATTCTCATGCCTTTGGATTTGGACTGAATTATATCACCCAATTTCCTGGTTCTCTAGCTTGCAGATGGCAGATCATGGGACTTCTTGTCTCCATAATCACATGATCCAATTCTGATAATAAATTTCTACATAAATATATATTTTTATGTATATGTATATCTATAATTATATCTATAATTATATATCTATAATTATATATATATATATAATTTCCTAGAGGTTCTGGTTCTCTCTAGAACCCTGACTAATATAAGCCCCCTATGTAGAAAGAAACAGACCTTCTTTTCCAGATTATGTCCACTTCAGGGATTATTTTTTTGAGTCTGGTAGGTTTCTTATAGCACTATAGCTAGATTAATTGGCTCATTCATAAATTCGTTCTGTGACTACTATGTGCTAAATACCATGCCAGGTTGTGAATTCAAAGATAATTTCAAATATAGTTCACAGCATAGCTCTCTGACTTGACTTCAAGCTATTTCCTAGCAGAGAGCTTACAAGGAAAATAAATTATGAGCATCAGGAAATCATAATATAAGTTAGAAAGTGAAATGTCATTAAATTATACAGATAAAGAGAGGTAGAGATGAATTGTTCTGAGTAGGGAAAAAAGATGATATTTGCTAGAGGGATAAGGAAAGACTTTAAAAATTTCAGTTATACTTCAGATTTATAGAAAAAGAAGGCAAATACTTTCCAGGTAGTCAAAAGTACAGTTGTGGAAAAAAATAGAACATAGAATGTATGCATTCCTCGTGGTGGTGGGCAGGGGAGATGAAAAGATAAAAAGGACATTCCAGAGCCTCCAAGGCCTGTTTTAGATTTACAATTTTGAAATTCTTTGAGTACTTCTGGAAATCCAACTATCAGAGTAGTAGTAGGTACTTGGGAGTGGGTGTGGGCTCCTCTTTGGTGTTTTCTGACACCACTGCTGACAATAACTATGTGTCATTTTTCTACACTAATTCTCCAATTCTTTGACTCCAACTGGGTGTTCAAGTCAATTCAATTTGGACATTATCTACTTGGAATTAGCATCAGACTTCACAGTTAAAAGATTCAGTCTCATAAGATTTCCCCCATTTCAGATGCCAGCTACAGTTGGGGTACCTAGTAACCTGTACTTCTGCCTGATCGACTAAGTCAGGGCACGTACAGACTTTCACTCAACTTTCATAATTCACTCCAGTGACTGAAAGAACTCAGGGAAGTGCTTTACTTAATACTGCAGTTAATTATAAAGGGTGCAAGTCAGGAAAAATCAGATGGAAGAGAGGCATATGGCAAGATATGATGCAAAGGTTGAAGAGCTTCTGTGCCCTCTCCAAGTGTGCCACCTCCCAGAATATTGATGTGTTCATCAACCCAGAAGCCATGTAAACTCTGTCATTTATGATTTTTCTAATGGAAGTTTTATTACATAGACATGATTGATGAAATCATTGACCATGGGTGATTGAACACAATTTTCAGCCCCTCTCTTTTTTCTGGGGTTGCAGGGGAGTGGAGCTGAAAGTTCTGACACTATAATCATGCAGTTGTTTTTTTGGTCAACAACCCCCACCATGGATCTTCTCATGAGCATACAGAAGACACTAAATTCCAAGGGTTTTAGGAGATCTGTGCCAGAAAATGGGGGTGAGGAAGTACATTTATATAGCACAGGGGCATAGGCTATTTACTTAAACATCTTTCTAAGGAGGACAATAGCACCTAGAGCAGACTTGGATGATAAAAGGAGAAGCAGCATGGAGCTCTGAGGTAACAATAGATAGCATGACCTGGATCAAAATCAGTATGTGTTGGGAGATTCTGGGAAAGGATAAGGGCATGGGCCAAGGTTGGGTGAGGGGAACAGGATTGATTAAACATTGCTGAAGACTGTTTTACACTATTTGGTATTGTTAACTCTATCTAGAGTTTTCTGGGCTCTCACTTAAGGCAAGATAGAAGAGAAAAAGATTTTTTCTTACATTTCTATTTTGCTCTTTTTACCAGATTATTTCTATTGGAGTAATGCTCTTATGGAAAAGGGAAATTAAGTCCAAACTAGTTTCAGTTCTGGGATGATCATCTGGATTTTATTTGTCTGGCAGGGAATGATCCATCTTGTTAACAATCAAAGAGTAAATATGTGTAGAAAAATTTAAAGAATATAATGACAAGCTGCCTTGACTCATTTAAAATGTTCACGTTTTTCTCTTTGCTACTGGTAGTTCAATGTTTGTAGGTAAAAAGTTAGTTGACTGGTCCTAACAATGGAATAGAGAGGTAAACTCAGGACCCCACAAAAACTGAAGGTTTACTTTTTCCTTTCTTCTTACAGACATTTAAGAGGTCAGTGAGTGTGACTTGAATGCTCTGAAGAATCAACTTTAGACTCTAAGTTTGTACATATGACATAACAAAATGTCACAAGCTGGGTGACTTACAAACAACAGAAACTTATTTGTCACAGTTTTGAAGCTAGAAAGTTCAAGATCAGGATGCCAGCATGATTGGGTTCTGGGAAAGACATTTCTCAGTTGCAGATTGTCAACTTCTCTCTATGTCCTCACAGGGTGGAAAAGGGGCAAGTGAACTCTCTAAGGTCTATTTTATAAAAGTGCCTATTTTGTTCATGAGTATTCAGCCCAGATGTCTCATCCCTAATACACATTAAGTACTAGGATTTCAGCCTAATAATTTTGGGGATGTGAACATTCAAGCCATAGTAAAATCTATTTTGATGACTTCCACCTTCAAACATATAGTACAGTACTGGAGTTTCTTGTAAAAGTGGAGATTCATAAACTCCAGAAATGGCATAGCAAAATTATGGAAAGGAAAAAAGAAGCTAACATGAAATAACACTCACCACACAGTGGGCCCTGTGCTGAATTCGTTACCTGTATAATTTCTTGATTCTCCCAAGAAACTTTTGAGTTTAGATTTGCCCAATCCTATTTAAAGAGAAGGAAACTGAGGTTCATATAAGTTAAATAACTTGTCTAAGTTCATTTGAATAATAGGTCAATGTACTAGTCCATCTGACTACAAGCCTATGACCTTCCCAAAACATAACACAATAGGTGTGGTAATAGTATTTCAGAGACTTTGATTTTGGAGTTAGAAGGAATCTTGGAGTCAGTGACAAATAGTATTGAAACAGACTTTAAAATTATCTTTAGTGATTGCTCACTCCCATCTTACTACCTAGTGGTCTCTGGACTCTGACATTACTTCCAGCACATCTGCTGCTAAGGAAGAGCCCAAAGGGGGCAACAATTGGATAAGTAATTCTGAAGTTCATCAATATAGGACAGAATGATGAGAATGGGAAAAAATATAAAAAAGAAAATTAATGGAAGAAGAGGGCTAATCCTTTGATATATTTAGAATATTATATATCAACAAAAATTAGTAAATTTAGCTCAAGAATAGGATCATAGATGAATGGAAAAGGCTATACCTTTCAGAAGCAAAATCTAAAATTAAATATACAATAAAGATGATACATCAAGTCATTGAGAAAGATTATACTAATTACTGTTTTGGGGAAGTTTATATAAATGCAAAGAAAAAAATGTCAGTACAAATCATGACCTTATATTATGTCTAAAGAAATTTCTGCTGGTGGGAGTATAAACTGGTCAACCACTATGGAGAGCTGTGTTGAGATTCCTCAACCTACTAAAGATAGAGCTTCCATATGATCCAGCAATTCCACTCCTAGGTATTTACCCAAAGGACACAGAAACAGTAATTCCAAAGGGCACCTGTACCCTACATTTATAGCAGCACCATTTACAATAGCTAAGCTATGGAAAAAACCCAAATGCCCCAAAATAGATGACTGGATCAAGAAGATGTGGTACATATACACAATGGAATATTACTCAGCAATCAAAAAAGATAAACACATGCAGTTTGCAGCAACATGGATGGAGCTAGAAGGGATCATGCTCAGCAAAATAAGTCAGAAAGAAAAAGAAAAACACTGCATGGTCTCACTCATAGCAGGAATTTATAAAACCTAAACAAGGGACCAGGAAAAAGACTGATTAATACAAAGTAAAAATCAAAATCAACAAGCAACTATGGGCCAGAGACGCACTGTGGCAGGGTGGGGGTGGGGGCATGGGGAGAGGAAGGATTAGGGTCAAAATAAGAGGGGTGCAATTGTATGGGGAATATAGCCAAAATGAAAATGCATACATTGTGCAAAAATGAAAAATGATGTAAGAATTATATAAAATAAAATATTAAAAAAAGAAATTTCAGATGCATTAGTAAATTGTGTTTGAATAATGAAAATAGTAGAAGAAAGTTAAGATTAACATTTATTTGATCTCTGAGTAAGAAAAGGAGTTCTAAACATAAAATAAGTCAGAGAAATCATGAGAGAAAAAAACTGACAAGCCTATATCCAAAAGATGGGAGAAGGATGTTGAGGATGTTGAGGCAGCAATGCTCATCTGCTGTTGGTGGGAATGCATTTTGGTGTAGTCTCTGTGGAAAATAAAAGTGGAAATATAATATGATATAGTAGTATTACAGCTAGGAATTTAGCCAAAAAACATGAAAACTCTAATATGAAAAGATTTATCAATGTCTATGGTTATAGCAGCATTTTCTTTTTAATTAATTAATTAATTAATTTAAATTTTATTTTTATATTCCCCATACAATTACAACCCCCTTATTTTGACCCCAACCCCTCCTTTTCCCACTCCCCATCCCCCATAGAGTGTCTCTGGTTCATAGTTGTTTGTTGATTTTGATATTTTCTTTCTTATAGTTATTCTTTTTCCTGGTCCCTTATTTAAGTTTTCTAGATTCCTGCTATGAGTGAGACCATCCGGTATTTTTCTTTTTCTTTCTGGCTTGTTTCGCTGGGCATGATCCCTTCCAGCTCCATCCATGTTGCTGCAAATTGCATGTGTTTATCTTTTTTGAATGCTGAGTAATATTTCATGGTATATATGTACCACATCTTCTTGATCCAGTCATCTATTTTTGGGTATTTGGGTTGTTTCCAAAGCTTAGCTATTGTAAATAGTGCTGCTATAAACATAGGGGTGCAGGTGCTCTTTGGAATTGATGTTATGAGTGAGACCACTCACTGCTATGAGTGAGACCATCCGGTATTTTTCTTTTTCTTTCTGGCTTGTTTCGCTGGGCATGATCCCTTCCAGCTCCATCCATCCTGCTGCAAATTGCATGTGTTTATCTTTTTTGAATGCTGAGTAATATTTCATGGTATATATGTACCACATCTTCTTGATCCAGTCATCTATTTTTGGGTATTTGGGTTGTTTCCAAAGCTTAGCTATTGTAAACAGTGCTGCTATAAACATAGGGGTGCAGGTGCTCTTTGGAATTGATGTTTCTGTGTCCTTTGGGTAAATACCTAGGAGTGTAATTGCTGGATCATATGGAAGCTCTATGTTTAGCAGGTCCAGAAATCTCCACACAGCTCTCCATAGTGGTTGGACCAGTTTGCACTCCCACCAACAGTATAGCAACATTTTTCATAACTGTCAAGTCATGGACCTGCCTAAATGCCCATAGTCATCTGACTGGGCAAATGAATTGTGGAGTATATATTCAATGGGACACAATACAACTGTTAAAAAAGATGAAATAGTTCATTTTGGGGCAAAATGGATGAATCTCGAGGTGATTATTTTAAGTGAAATAAGCCAGAAAGTGAAAGACAGTTACCAGATGGTTTTACTCATTTGCGGAGTTTAAGTAACCAAAGAAAACAAGCTAGTAAAGCACAGGTAAAAGTAATTTTTAGACTCTGAAAAATGTCCTGGTTACCAGAGGGGATATGAGGGAGAAATGAGGGGATAGGAGAGGAAATGAGATAGAGCATTGTTGTTGGAGCTTTGATGGAGTGTGAGCAAAACATGTGCACATTTAGAGGGGTGAACTTGCAATCCCAAATTATACATTTATGTAAATGATTGACAAATCAATAAAATTTGAGAAAAAGAAAATATTTGATTATATGAAAATAAAATTTTATGTATATAAATATAAACATGAAATTTATAATTTTGGGAAAAGTTTATGAGATATGAATAAAGGATAATATTTTTTTAAGGATAATATTTTTTTAATATGGGCCTCCCCGGTGGCGCAGCGGTTGAGCGCTGGGTTGCGAAGCTGCCCGCAGCCTCTGCAGCGCCGGTTCGATTCCCAGCTGCTCCCCGGCCACCGGAGGAGGGTCCCACATGGCGCGCAGACCTCTCCTGCCGCCCGCTGCTCCCCTCAGCAGTGTAATTTGGTCCTTCTGCCTGCTCTGCTCCCCGCTCTGGCTCTGGTGAATTCTCTCACCCTCCCGCGCTTCTGACTGTACCCAGTGCATGTATAAACAAAACAAACAAACAAACAAACAAACATAAATAAAACATGCCTCTAAAAAAAATATTTTTTAATATATAATTCTACTCATGCAAATCAGTAACAGAAAATGTTAGTGGTTTAGATATAAAATGGACCAAATGTTTGAAGAGATGGATTAAAGAGGAGAAATTACAAGTGACTAATAAAAGCATAAAATGAAATACACCTTCACTAATCAATGCAATGCAAATGAATCATTTTACTGAATTATTGAAAATTATTAGAAGTAATATTTAAACTGGTGTGGGGAAATGTATGTTCATATGCTTCTGTGCAGAGCAATTTATTAACCATTACATTAGGCCCAACTTGACATTTGGGAGCATGGAACATAAATATAAACGTAAATTGACATACCCTTTATCTAAATATTAAAATGATATTTAATTATTCAATTCCCAAGAATATATTTGAAATTATCTGCCTTAAATATGTTAAACTAAATGTGAGAAATAGAAATTGAAATTATTTTTATCTTTTACTGTATATATGCTTTTTTAAAAAACTTTTTTCTTTTTCTTTTTTTTTAAGATTTATTTATTTATTTATACAAGCACTGGGTACAGTCAGAAGCGTGGGAGGGTGAGAGAACCCACCAGAGCCAGAGCGGAGAGCAGAACAGGCAGACTGACAAAGTACACTGCTGAGGGGAGCAGCGGGCGGCAGGAGAGGTCTGAACGCCATGTAGGACCCTGGCCGGCATCCAGGGAGCAAACTGGCGCTGCAGAGGTTGCCGGCGGCTTTGCAGCCCAGCGCTCAACCACTGCGCCACAGGGGAGGCCCTGACTTGACATTTTAGACATGCAAAATGACTACAATAATTCTATTTACCATTTAGATGCATTGGTTCTAGTTGCAGCCGTCCATTATTTTCTCAATCTTTGTTATATTCCTGTTTTACATCATTCATTGTTTTTCTTATTTCAGCAAGCATGGTTTTAACTATTATCTAAACTCTTTAGGTATATCCTGCAGTTCTGCTGGATTGACTCTTCTCTCAGAGTTTCTGTGCTTTAGCACTTGTGATATGTTCTTTCTCTTCATTTTTAGGTTTTATGGGTTGTAATAGGGAGTTTCTTATGTTAATAAATTGGCTTTATCCCCTTCTTACTAAAAGCCGTGCATAACAGAACCACAAAGAGAAAAAAGAATAAAAATATGGGAAGTGTAAGGTGGGATAACCCAATGAGAAATAACATTTGTGTTATGGGAGTCCTAGAAGGACAGAGAAAAAGGAAGACATGGAAAATTTATTTAAAGAAATAATTTTTGAGAATCAGCACAATATGGGAAATGAATCAGATCATTTGATCCAAGAGGCCCTAACAGTTTCAGACAAAAATGATACCAGACTAATTAACACATTCCATGATACATTATAATAAAATGGTTCAGAGTCAATGGGAAGAGCAGAATAGTGAAAGAACTGAGGGAAAGAGCAGTAAACTATAAGGGGATACTAATTAGACTTTCTGCAGACTTTTCAGTAGAGACCTGACAGACAATAAGGGGATGGCAGAGAGAACTGAAATACTCAAAGATTGTCAGCCTACAGTCCTTTACCTTACAAAGTTATCATTCAATATCCAAGGAAGGGTAAGGAACCTCATTGAAAAACAAAAAACTAAAAGAATTTATTAACACCAAATCAGACATGAGAGAAGTACTGATGGAGCTATCATACAGCAACAATGAGATTATGAAGATTGAATCGTACCAAGTACTTTTTTTGACAATAATGACATAATGCTAGAAATCAATTTTAATTAAAACAGAAAAAAACACAAATACATGAAAACTAAACCGTATGCTTTTTAATAGTCATTGGATTAAAGAGGAAATTAAAGCAGATATAAAAACCAAATGAATAAAATTAGGATACAAATTATCAGAATCTATGAGATGCTGCAAAGACAGTCCTAGGGAGAGGATAATCGCAATATATTAAGAAGCAAGAATAATCCTAGATAAACAATTCAACATTACACTTTTTTTTATAGTTGTTTTTCCTTCATACTTAGTATTTTATTACTTTACAATTTTAATACAATGAAGTCATTAAATGAATTACATTTTCTATTACTATCTCCTTAATTTAAATTTTCCTCTGTCTCTGTCATTGCTACAAATTATATATTAACACTCTGTTACTTGTAATGTAAAGATCCGTGATTATAGACTATAATTATCAAGATTAAATCATATTTTGCCAATTTAAAATGATTTGCTTTAAAACAGTTTTATATTATCTTAATGTTTGATGTTTTGGTTCATGTTTGCTGGTATATTTTTGTGTAATACTTTACTTTTAATCTTTTCTGTCATTTTGTTTTGAGTGGGACCCTTATTTTCTGATCCAATCTAAGAGACTTTATAGCATAATAGAATTTAGCTTATTGTTTATTAGCAATTAACAATTTGGAGGTACTTACATATGTCATGTACTGCTCTTAATACCTTTTTTTTTTTTCTGTTGTTTTCATTTATTTCGTATTGGCCAGGGTAGTCTTTTTCTTTTTTTTTTTTTTATAAATTTTATTGTTATATTCCCCATACAATTGCAGCCCCCCCATTCTGACCCCAGTCCCTCCCCTCCCGCCCCCGCCCCCCTAAAAGTGTCTCTGGTTCATAGTTTTTTGTTGATTTTGATTTTCACTTTCTTATATTCATTTTCCTGGTCCCTTATTTAAGTTTTCTAGATTCCTGCTATGAGTGAGACCATCCGGTATTTTTCTTTTTCTTTTTGGCTTATTTCGCTGAGCATGATCCCTTCCAGCGCCATCCATGTTGCTGCAAATTGCATGTGTTTATCTTTTTTGAATGCTGAGTAATATTCCATGGTATATATGTACCACATCTTCTTGATCCAGTCATCTATTTTTGGGTATTTGGGTTGTTTCCAAAGCTTAGCTATTGTAAACAGTGCTGCTATAAACATAGGGGTGCAGGTGTTCTTTGGAATTGATGTTTCTGTGTCCTTTGGGTAAATACCTAGGAGTGGAATTGCTGGATCATATGGAAGCTCTATGTTTAGTAGGTCCAGAAATCTCCACACAGCTTTCCACAGTGGTTGGACCAGTTTGCACTCCCACCAACAGTGCAGAAGAGTTCCTTTTTCTCCACACCCTCGCCAACATTTGTTGTTGCTAGTTTTTTTAATATGTGCCATTCTCACTGTTGTAAGATGGTATCTCATGGTAGTTTTGATTTGCATTTCCCTGATGACAAGTGATGTTGAACATTTTTTCATATGCCTGTTGGCCATTTGCATTTCCTCTTCAGAGAAGTTTCTTTTTAGCTCTTCTGCCCATTTTTTGACTGGATTATTTTCTTTGTTGTTGTTGAGTCTCATCAGCTCTTTGCAGATTTTTGTGATCAGTCCTTTATCATTAGTGTTAGGTGCAAAAATGTTCTCCCAGTTGGTGGGGTTTCTCTTTGTTTTTGTTATTGTCTCTTTTGCTGTGCAGAAGCTCTTTAATTTGCTGTAGTCCCAGCTGTTTATCTTCGCCTTCACTATCACTGCTTTGGGTGATGTGTCTGTAAAGATGTCTTTGATGTGCAAATCACGTAGTGTTTTGCCTATATTTCCTTCTATATATTTTATGGTTTCAGGTCTTATGTCTAGTTCTTTAATCCATTTTGAGTTGATTTTTGTGTATGGTGTGAGGCAGTGGTCAAGCTTCATTCTTTTGCATGTAGCGACCCAGTTTTCCCAGCACCATTTATTGAACAAACTTTCTTTGCTCCAATGCATATTCTTTGCTCCTTTGTCAAAGATTAGTTGACCATAAATCTGTGGGTTTATTTCTGGATTTTCTATTCGATTCCATTGGTCTGTATGTCTGTTCTTGTTCCAATACCATGCAGTTTTGATGATTATGGCTTTGTAGTATAGTAAGTCTGGGAGTGTGATGCCTCCATTCCCTTCTTTTTTTTTCAGGAGAGCTTTGGCTATTCGGGGTTTTTTGTGATTCCATATGAATTTCATCAATAATTGTTCTATTTCTTTGAAGAATGACATTGAAATTTTGATTGGAATAGCATTGAATCTGTATATTGCTTTTGGAAGGATGGCCATTTTAATAATGTTTATTCTTCCAATCCATGAGCAGGGGATGTCTCTCCATTTCTTTGTGTCTTCTTCTATTTCTTTTAACAGTGTTTTATAGTTTTCTTTGTATAGGTCCTTTACCTCTTTTGTTAGATTTATTCCCAAATATTTGATTTTTTTTCAACATTACACTTAAAACAACCTAATAAAGAAGAACAAAGAAGAAAAGAAATAATAAAAATAAGAAGGGAAATAAATGAAATAGAAATTAAAATTACCATACAAAAGATCAATGGAACTAAGTGTTGGTTTTTGAGATAGTAAAAATTGATAAATCCTTAACTATACTAACCAAAAAAAAAAAGAGAAAATATCTATAGAATTATTAATGAAGGAGGAGAAATTATCAGATATGGCACAGAAACAGGTAGATAGATATTTTGGTATGATAATGAGGCTGATGTGAATTTCAGGTCACAAAGGAACTAAGCATGCTCTGGAGATTTTTATGGCATAATGGGTTGTGCAGGCCACATAGGGATGGTTGGAACCTGGTTATCAAAATAAGTTGATTTGGTTAGACTCTTTCACCTTTTAGAAAATCAAATGGAGGTGACTTAATCGGAGACATTTTTGTGCTTGAGAAAGCCAGATGGGGCTCATACTACTCTTAAGGAGTCAATTTAACATAAATAAGTTAAATACTAAATCAACCTAGCATCCTGACTGCCCTGCCATGAGTTAACAATCAGTGGTCTTAACTTTTTGTTTCCCAGGATTCTGAGGCCCTAGAATTATTTGTGTTAGCCATTTGTTTCCTTGTCCCCTAAGGTTCTGGTTTGACAACAACCCCACTCTGGGTCAGGAATTCTCCTATATATTCCAAAATTACCTGGTGCTTATTTGAGCCAGGTATTTATTAATCAAAATCACAATTTTCTGGTTACATCTCTATTGCTTCCCCCAGTCTGAGAGCTCCTTCAGGGTAGGGATTGTGTCTTTTACCTTTGTCACACAACCACCCCAGGCCAGACAGGTTCATTGTTAGTTCTTAAAGATGAAAAGAGAATTTGGAGCCTTTGGTAGATTTTGCAGTCCTTTAATGCTGAAACGTGGTGCCACACACACAGGGAAGCAGAAAGAGCAAGAAAGACACCAACTATGAGAGAGGCAGAGCAGCAACTCCCTCTCTAGCCCCCTTTACACTGTTAAGTGCCTACAGCCACACAACTGATACTTGTTGCAAATGCAAGGCCCATCTGTTGTTTGCTAGATGTCCAAATGTTGGAAAGCATAGCTCTCTGTTGTGTGGGACATTTGTGTCATTTGCTTACAGCCTCCATGCCTTATAATAAATGTTCAATAAATGTGTTTTGAAAGGACAAAAAATGTACACTGAACTGTGTATCAGATCCAACTTTTTCTCTCTACATCTCTAATTTTCTCACTTGAAAAAAAAAAAAAGGTCATTTCCCATGAAGAATCACAGTAACAGGCCTAAGGGAGAGCAGGATGAATGGTAGTGGTGGGGTGTAGATAGAAAACCAAACTTACTTGATAGAGCTAGGGTCCAAAAATAGTGATTTAGTTACTGAAATTTTTCTGGGTTGTGAGAAAGTGTTATTCTTGCAGGAAGAAAATAGAAAAATCACCCCATTTTCACCAGGGTATAAACGAGGTTAATGTTCTCTTGAGCAGCCTGGTTTTGAGTCCATTTGACTCCTCTACCTAAAGGAAGGAACTAGAGGCTCTTCACTCTCAAACGTTTGTACACTGAGAATTTATACACATGCATCTATTTCTGTACCATAGCACAGTAAGATAAAAAGTATAACACATGGGGTGAATGAAATTAAGATACGCACGGTAAGATAAAGTTGGTCTTTCATAAAAGCATTTTGTGAGAGGGAGAACTCATTAGATTGTGAAAATGAATCACAATGAGAACGGGGTTCCATCGGCAGAGCATCCAGCATAATTCTGACATTGTCCTGGGGCTGTGCGAGGTGGGTGAATGATGATGACCTCATTTATGTTCATGCCTGCCTCACAGCAGAGACTTTATTTTGTCATTGTATTTCTTAGCCATGTTTTGATCTCTGATGCTCAAGTGCATAGATGCTGAAGTGATGCAATAAATGTGCTGGGAAATGCATCACTAGACACTAAGAGAAAAAGACAATGCTGAGGGCAGGGTTTATTCCACAAGATAACAGGGATGGAGTTAAGAAGAGGAAAGATGAATGTTCAATATCAGGAAAAATACCCTAGCCATTTGACTTTAAGAATAACTCCCAGGGGAAGCTGTGAAAATCCTGCTTCATGAGGCATTTGAGAATAGATTGGATGATATAGTGGAGATTATCCTGCAGGGAGTCAGTCAAATGTACTCTGGGGCCAGGGTGTGAATTAAAATTGCCACAAAACCCACAAAATGGTCTTTTGTGGTTATGATTCTGGGAGTCCAGTCAGATCTTGTACTTTAAATCTTTTGCTACAACCAATATAAATTCTCCCAGCTGAACTGAAGAACTGCACCTAATAGTATGGGCCTTGGTGTGCCAGCAAGCCCACAGTCTGGTCAGCTACGAGTATATTTATTCAGTGTCACCTCTGTCTCCCACACTGGACTTGGTGGTGTATATTTCCCTCCCTTCCCCTTCCTTACCCTTGTCTCCTCAATAGAGGAACCAGCAAAGGCTTGGAAATAATTCTCTGAGAATGAGTGACCCCTATGTGCCTGTTGACTGTCTTCTCTTTGTCACTACATTGTAGTTTGACATTTGGAGGGGAATATGGGTTTAAGTCCATCAGAGTCAACATAAGATAGGGGATGACTGAGGTCTAGTGGCCATCACACAGTGGACAAGCCCTACAAAGCCTGAAGAGTTGCCATTAAAATCTCCCTTCTCCTACTCCACCCTGCTCAGAGATCTGGGGGTTCCGGGTCTTTGTATTACAACTATTGCTAATGACATGATGTTGGGGGAGAGATAAGGCAAGTTTCAATTTTTAAGGAATGAAAAACCTGTTATTTCAGTTCAGCTCTAAGAAACTCCAGGGTGGAAATGTTGAGGGCCAGCTGTTTAGTCTTTCTTTTTCTAATTAATTGCAATTATTCTAGAAATATTTATATTTGGAGAAAAGTCTCTGGAGCTGGGACAAGTTGCTGATATAGTCACAGGACTGGTACTGAGGCAAGCACAGTGGACCATGTATTGCAAAGGCATCTTTATGGAAAGGGGATGAGCAAGGCAGATCATTGCCTGGGCACCATCTTCCTTGCTCCCATTTACATGCAGCCACCTTGGATTACAGATCCCACTATGCCATGAACCGGACTCCTGAGCAAGGGAGCTACAGGGAACTAGAGGTGGAGCTGAGTGGACTATGTACCACAGAAGGTAGGGATACACTCTTTTGCTTTTCCAGTTTTGACTTGCTTCCAGGAGCATGGAGGAGACGCGTGGAAGAAAGACTTGTAGAAACTCTTGGAAGAGATACTTGGAAGAGACACATGAGTGAGAGTCACATAGGTAGGCTGCTCCTAGTCCTTGGCAGACACAATAGGCATTGTCCTGAACTTCATGCTGGATTACTTGATAACTTTGAAGTCTGAATCTCTCCTTCAATCCCAGCTTTCTGAGGCCTGCCTCACCTCTTTCTTGTGTTTCCCCACCGGAAGGTACCTTAGACTTATGGCATGTTTTCAGACTTTAGTGGCCCCACTTTGGACCAAGTCTATTTGATGAGGTATTTGCTCATGATGCGATTAGCAATTTAGGAGGTTTTATTGGGAAACTAACATCCTTTCTTCTCTTTGCTTTCTACGCACACTAATTCTGTTAGAGACCTTTCATCTGCTTCCTTTGTCTTTGTGTGGAAGATGGTTGGACCACTTTTAGAGTGAGCACTCATTACCAGTATAGGGTGCCTGGGTGCCCCTCTGTTGCATGCTAACACAGGCAAGTCAAGAGGCTAAAAAGGACTCATAGTCTGTTTTGGGGGAGTTTCCCCTCACTAGTTTTAGCTCTTCCACACTTTCTCAGGTGATGGGATAACAATTTCCCCCACACAGTAGATTCTGGTCATTTATGCCTGTAAAATTTACATTTCACATTACTTGAGCATGATTTGTGATTTCATTGTTTAAGGCAAAGTGCATATGTTGAACTCCCAGAACTGGAATGTAGTTGTGGCTGAGATTCAGTTACCTAGTGAATGAAACCAGCTTTTGTCCTGTCTTTACCTATTATATCAGGCTTTTATATTCTTCATTTTTCTGTGCAAGAAGGTTTGAAGATCTATCCTTTGTGAACACTATAATTCTTGCATGTCTTGTTACCACAAACCATACTCCAGTCCAGTCTTCCAAAGCATGCTGAATTAAAAAGAAGACTGATTAAACAGTCAACAGAACAAATTTGGACTTATTTAACATTATTTTTTCACCTTTTATTGTGGGCCAGGTGTCATAAGAAAGACAATGAATATGACAACCAATATTAGGAATTAAACATTACAAATGACCATAATACAGGGCAACATCCCATACCCACTTTGGGGTGTTTGCCACATCAACAACCAATTCTCTGGTTATCTGGTCACCAACATGGCATTCAGTGATTCAGTTGAATTCTGACTGATGCTACCTGGAATTAGTGCAGGCCCCGCAGGTTAAAGGCTCAATCTCAGAAGACTACTTCCACTTTAGATACCAGTCACAAGTCCTGGACCTATTCATTTCTGACCTACCAGGCATAAATTGGGGATTTGTACAACCCTTCTCAGGTTCAATCATTTACTAGAATGGAACATGCTTATATTTACTAGCATGTTATCAAGGATCTTATAAAGGATCCAAATGAATAGCCAATATGAACCGATATATAGGGCAAAGTCTGGAGGGGACTTGAGTACAGGAACTTATATCCTGTGAGCTTGGGGTACACTACTTTCCTGTGTGTGAGAATGCACTTACAAACCCACAAGGTCTCTGAACCCTCATTGTTTAAGGGTTTTTATTGAAATTTTATCACATAGCCATGATTGATTAAAACATTGACAGCTGGTGATTGAATTTTTTTCTAGTCCCTCTTCCCTCCTTGGCGGTTAGATGGTGAAGCTGAAAGTTCCAAGCGTCTAATCAAGATTTGGACTCTTTGGAGGCCAGCTCCCACCTTGAAGCTATGTGGGGCCCCCAAGCTACCAGTTATCTTATTAGCATAACACTCTCATCACTTCGGAGATTCCAGAGATGTTAGGAACAGTGTGCCAAGAACAGGGGACAAGACTGATATTTATTTACACTATACAGCAGCCACAAGAAGGAAATTACAAGGAACATGCTACTGACTTCAAAGAGAAAAAAGATCAACTTCATTTTTTTAAGAGCTCATATGCAATATCACTTTAATTTGCAAGAACTTAGATTCTAAACTCTGCCAGTCTTGGGTTTGACTTCTGTGGCAAATCTCATAAACACCCTTTTGCCTCTTCATTGGTATCCTCAACCATAAAACAGAATGATGTTCAGTTCTCCTGGAAAAGGTATAAGATACCTCAGATCTTGGGATAGGGGCTTCTTTCCATAGGGTATATTTTCTTTTTTTTTTTTTTTTTATAGAGGCATGTTATTTATTTATTTGTTTGTTTGTTTGTTTTGTTTATACATGCACTGGGTACAGTCAGAAGCGCGGGAGGGTGAGAGAATTCACCAGAGCCAGAGCGGGGAGCAGAGCAGGCAGAGGAACGAAGTACACTGCTGAGGGGAGCAGCGGGCGGCAGGAGAGGTCTGCGCGCCATGTGGGACCCTCCTCCGGTGGCCGGGGAGCAGCCGGGGATCGAACTGGCGCTGCAGAGGCCGGGCAGCTTCACAACCCAGCGCTCAACCGCTGCGCCACCGGGGAGGCCCGGGTATATTTTCTTTACATTCTGTTCAGACCTCTGTAGAGTTGAACTATGTTGCCTTCTTATCCCCGCCACCAAATCACAATAAGATGAGGAGATTATTGCTTGAAACTTGCAATCCCATTATCTGTCAGTCTATGAAAGATAAAAAGTGCCACTAGTGTATCCAGAAAGTAATTTTTCAGTAGCCATATGTAACGAGAATTACATTTCTTGACCAGGACATCTTTATGTGGCATATCACAAATATTCAGGTTCTATAGACTTTTAAAAAAGATATAATATCTCCTTTTTTTGTATAATGCTAGCTTCAAGGTCAGATTCAGGATGACTCAAAAATAGGAAGTAGGACTTAACGCATGAACAAAAAGCAGTTCAGGAGTGGCCAGGAGATTGAGGAAGTACAAACTGAAAAGTGAAGTAGAGTGAAGATGTGGATATAATATGGTGAGGTGCATTATCTTTAGAACTAATGGGCCTCTGGTTTGGTCCTATGCTTGCAGGGACCTGAGTTCTGGCCTTCTTCCACCTGTGGCTTTCCCATGGGATGAGAAGTTCAGGTGCCAAGTGATGTGCCCACCTGGGACCTGAGTAACAATGGGCTCTAGGTACAAAGGACACTGGAATTTCCTGTCTAAACACCAAAGCCTGTATAAGATTTTCCCCCATGTCTGTCCGACTGAGGTCTAAGAGTGCCACCTATGTGCCTGAAAGGAGGCCAAAGAATGGTTGTTTAGTAGGAGTGGGGTGAGAAAGATTGGATGGTGAACTGAGATGGCTACATGCATGTAAAAAAGGTCCTTTATGGTCTGGTAAGAACTAGGAGAGCAAAGAAAGGAGTAGATGCAGTCCAGGGGTCTCCACTGTTTCATTGCAATGTTAGGGGCAGGCCTGTGTATGAGTTCAGACTTACAATTGTGAGCATGCACACTGCGGGTTACCTCAGGAAACCCAAACTCGTGCACTCTGATTGGGTTCTGCCATCTGTCACATAAAGACAAAGCATAGTCTTAGTGTGATAGAACTTTAATATGATTGGTGTGCATAATGAGACAAGAAGAAAGGATCATAGTTTCCAATTAAACACCAAAGTTACTCATTGCCTTGTAAGTAAATGCTTAGCCAAACAGTGTTGGCACAAGATAGGTTGCTGAGGCCTGAAAATTTGCTACAAGTCTAAGGTACCTTCTGGCAGGGAACCATGGGAAAGGAGCAGAAGGGGCCAGGCAAGTCTGAGGTGAAGGGAACAAAATTAAAATACAAAAAGATAAGTTTCCATTGTCAGCTTCCCCATTTGTCTCTCACCCATGTACTTCTTCCATGTCCCCAAAGTCCCTAGTGCAAATCTAAGGCTGAAAAGCAAGTAGGACTTCTTTGTATGTGTCTTTGCTCGATATGCTTCCTTCAAGTCTCCCAAGTCTTTTCTAGCTTCCCTCACTACTCTACTCCATCTCTCATTAGGTGGGGCAGGGAACATGCAACCTTCCCCTGCTTTTTTAAAAAAGAATTACTGTAGTAAGAATTATTTAATTATTATAAGTAAGATTCTTATTTATTTTTGCGTAGAAGAACTGGGGTGTAGGCCAGAGGTGAGGGGGTTGAGAGGATTCACCAGACACAGAGTGGGGAGCAGAACAGGCAGACTGACTGAAATACACTGCTGAGAGGAGCAGTGGGAGAGACAGGAGAGGTCTGCTGTGCCATGTGGGTCAGCTCCCTGGCCAGGGATGGAATTTAGGCTGAGGGCCTTTGCGGTGGTAGCACTGAGACTTAACCCCTAGGCCACCAGGGAGGCCCTGGAACCTTCCCTTTTTATGGAGATCCCTCTTAGCAACAAAATTTTTTTTTTAAGATTTATTTATTTATGCATACAAGAACTGGGGCATAGGCTGGGGTGGGGTGGGGGGGTGGTGACACAACTTTCCAAGCAAAAAATTTACTTTGCAAAGAGTTCCATTCTGCTGATTAATCCCTAATTGTTGTCGTTGTTTTAAATCTATCTGCCATATCACTGTAAACTGGAAGTCTCATTGACAGATAATTTATTAATAATAAAAGTGAGGATTCAAAACAGGGAGAATAGACTGGTGAGAAATGGGTCCCAGCTAGCTGCTGCTTTGCCCTGACTCCCCCTTAAAGTTTTGTTGTATAAACTGTTGAGACTAGGTTTTCGCAGGGAAAAAAAGGTGGAATTTATTTGAGACAAACTTATTTCAGAAACATTTTTTTTTGGTATGGCGGGGAGCATAGTTTTCCTCCTATATGTTAATTTCCAGTTTTGTACTTGAAATTCATTATCACTAGTAGGTATAATTTGTTGTGAGAAAGTTAAGATTTTAGGAGGTAAAGGATTTTACCCTTAGGAAATGCTGGTTTGGTTGGGCAAATGCAGGTTTCTGTGGAGTGGGAATGTTCTAGGCTGTTGGTCTGTAACAATGGGCAGGCTGCTTTTACAGCAGTTTTCTTTGTTCTGCTGACTCCTGTCTCTGCAAGTCATTTTTCTTTGTCCAAAACTTGTTGATTTTCATCCGTATCATCAATGGGGCAAATAGTTCTTGGTAGTACCACTAAGATCTGCTTGTGTATACCTATGGTCCTTGAGATAGTGTAGTGATTTAAAAAGAAAAGAAGACTTTCTGGCAAAGAGTTTAGGAGAATCCCATGATACCCATCCACTATGAGAGGAAGGAAAGTATTCCTTCTAAGTCTGTCTCAGAGAGGGAAACTTTCAAAGAAGCTTTGGAATCAAATGCATCTCCTTCTGAAACTTGGGTAAACTGGGTCTCTGGATCAGCCCCACACCTCAGGGTTCTCAGGTCTTAGGAGCGCCATCCTTACACTTTTCTTATCCTACTGTGAGAGGAACAATGAGAAACAAACTCTGAGACACTAATGGCAAAGATGGAACTTTCCAGATTCTACCCCATGACTTTTTCTGGACTCTACCTCCATATCTGCACTCCTGAGAACTCAGGCACTGAACATTACAACTCCCAGAATGCCATGAACCTCGTTTCCTAAACGAGTATGGGGTAGGGCTGTTAAAAATTAAGGTGGAGCTGAGCAGCGTGTTAACCTTAAAAGACTGTAGACAGGGCCTGTCTGGTGGTGCAGGCGGTTGAGCGCCAGACTGTGAAGCTGTCCGCAGCCTCTGCAGTGCCAGTTTGATCCTGGCTGGCTAGTGAGGGTCCCACATGGCACAGCAGACCTCTCCTGTCGCAACCATTGCTCCCCTCAGCAGTGTATCTCATCAGTCTGCCAGATCTGTTCCCCTCTCTGTCTCTGGTGAATCCTCTCACCCTCCCGCACATCTGGCCTGTACCTCGGTTCTTGTATAAATAAAATAAATATTTGAAAAAAAAATGCTGTAGACATATGAGCCTTATTCTCTTGTATTTCTGGTGTGAGCTTGCACTCTGGTATCTGCTCAGATGGTGTTTCTGGTAGGAAAGATGGCATCCCTCTGTGCTGGCCAAAGGGTCCCCCCTCTCTTCAAGCCCCTATAAATCAATCTTTAAAAAAATTCCTCTGTGTGTGCCTGCTTTTGGGTCTTGTCCTGTATTATTCAGTATGTGGGTAAGGGCTCACTACCCAGGTCACCCCTGTTTCACCAGGGTTGCCCTGTAACCAACCGTTTCATGCCCAGTGTGGGACTGTCACGTCTGTGGTTGACCAGTCCAAATATACCTTCCTTGCTTTGATCACCATAATTGCATTGTAGTTGCAGGACTTGGGACAGGATTTTTCTGTCTCTAATTTAGAAGAGCTTGGTTTTATTTTAATTTTTCTTTCTTTTCTGGCTTCAGTACTTGGTTAGGCAGCACACTCCAGCTCTCTTCAGAGACTATGTTCAGCTGTCATGTTCTTGACCTGTGGTTGATTCAGCTTGGATGATATAGTTTGAACTCTGATCTTCCCTTCTCTCTCAGCCCTTTGGCTCTTACTTAAAACTGTTCTTGTGGTGCCTTGGATTTGTCCTCCTGGTGGTTTTGCTATTGGACTTTGGCCACTTTACGTTGGGCCAGGACTGTTTGGTTGAGTGTCTCTCCATGAGGTGATGGTTGACTTCAGTGTTTGATTGAAAGTCCATGTTTTGAAATCCTTCTATCCTTTACTCTTCTTCTCCCTTTATTTCCTTTGATTCTTTCGCTGATTAAAAATCTTTGAGCATACTAGAGTTCGATTACTTTGCTTTTATACACACAGGTGGACTCCAGTCCTTACAGCAGGCTACATGTTTTTTTTTTTTTTTTTAACTTAACAGTTTAGGCTCAGTTTTATCTGGTATCAGGTTTGGTTCTCTGACACAGAAAGAACCACCCAGGGCGAGTCAACCTTATGAGGAAAGCTTGACTTATGAATAGCAGTGACTGTCATAAATGCTGTGTGTGTGATTTGGGTTTTGCTTGTGTGTTTGCCTATCTTTTTGCTTCAGATATATGTGATTTATTTCTAACCCTTAGAGTAGAAAAACTGGCTTTGACCTTGTGGAGAATTTGTGTATATGTGCAGTTCATTTCTAATCACTAGTTCAGAGGTTTGATTTGATGGAAATCTTTCTGTGTGGGAGTATGCTTTTTTTGGCTCTTTGTTCTCTAAGTCCTCCTTTTTACATCCTTCCCTTTATGGAGATAGCATTTGAAACCATGTGTTACCTCCTCTGCTAGCTAGGTCCAAGATATCATCTGAAGCCTCTGGCAAAGTAACTTCCCTTTACTCCTTTGGAAGACTAATTTTTCCAAATGGTGCCTGAGGCTGCGTGGTGGTCTGATCTGGAACTCTCTTCTTGCCCAGAATTTTGATTGTTTTTTTTGGTCTCAGTTTGTGCACTCAATTTGTGCCATTCTTTTGTTAAACTCGCAGCCTTAATCCTAGAGAGGGAGAAGGCGGGACAAGATTTGGGAGAAAGAGAGATGGGACATGGAGAGAAAGTAGGAGAAACAAAACTTAAAAGGAAGATCGATGTACTTACTGTAAATAAGAGGGGCATTAGAAGGACAGGCGTCTCAGACTGGAAGCAAGAAAGGGGAGAAGGAATCAGAAAGTGGAAAGAAAGGAAAGAAAGCAGACGATGGTACAGAATGAAGATTCAGATGCGTGTGGCAGGAGTGGATACAGGTAAAGAGGAAAGAAGAAGCAAGGAGGGAGGAAAGGAAGCAAATGGTAGCCCAGAGCGGGGGTTCAGATGAAGAATTGGGGCCCCATGGGCTTCACTCAGTCTGAACTGGATACCCATGTTCAAAATTTTAAGTAAAGATTAAGAATGCTCTGAGTCTTTGTTTTCTGTCTGTTTTTTTTTTTTTTTTTTTTGCCTCTGGATGGTAATATTAGAATTAATTTGTATGTAATTGGTAACCCATTTCTGCCTTTTTGCACATTCTGCTATTCTCTACCACTCATGTAGAGTTAACCAGATGCCCCAGGAGAACTTGTGACTGTGATGTCACCCCAGGGCCAGGGACCCAGTTCCAAGAAGGAGGTCTAGGGAGAGGCTAGCTACTACTGACAGACTGGTATTTCTTTGAGGGACCACACAAAATAGAGCTACCAGATGTTCTGAAATGTTGATTATCATGACTTAAATTGTTTATATGGACAGATTTTCGGCAAAGAAAATTTCCTGGTCCCATATACCACGGGAATGTTACAAACCTCGGGTCTCCTTTGTAGGTTCTGTCTCTCCTAGTGAAATAATAAGAATGCAAGGCAACAGCACCCAGACAGTTTTTATTAGACCTGTGTACGGGAAGACAGCCCAGAAAGGAAATTTTCTGTACTGGATCTCCAAGGGACTATGAGAAAAGGGGTGGGGTGGGGTGGAGAGGAGCAATGCAAAGCATTGTGCTGGCCCCAGAGGGCTACACTGGAGCAAGCACAAAAGAGGTACTTGCTTCTTCATATGTCACATGTGTTGTTAGCCATCTGAAGTCTCCACCCAGGGTGTGTGTGCAAATATTCTAATGAGACCTTGGCCACCTTTAGTCAAGAATTTTATTAACTGTGCATGTGGGACCTTCAGCCATGCCCCCTCCTGGGAAGTGTGAAACAATCATTAATCAGGATAAAGCATTTTTTGTCTATGCATAGTACCTTTGGTCAGTTTGGGGGCCAACTTGTTAAAATAAATTGCTGGGCAGGACCGACCAGTTTGTGATTAGTTCACCTATTCAAGGAAGTTGGGCAACTCTTTTATTTATTTTTAAATTTTTTTTTATTTATTCGTTTACACAAGAACCGGGGTACAGGCCAGATGTGCGGGAGGGTGAGAGGATTCACCAGAGACAGAGCAGGGAACAGAACAGGCAGACTGCTGAGATATACTGCTGAGGGGAGCAGTGGGCAAGACAGGAGAGGTCTGCTGTGCCATGTGGGACCCTTGCCGGCCAGCTGGGATCGAACTGGTGCTGCAGAGGCTGCGGACAACTTCATAGCATGGTGCTCAACCGCCTGCGCCACCAAGGGAGGCCCATGGTGGGCAACTCTTATCCTCCTGGCTTACCGTTTCATTCACTTTGACTGTCTTTGGAACAATCCTGGTCAATTATTTGTACAACTCTGAATCTCTTCCCCCAGTTTTCCTCCCAATTATAGTTATGCTGTGTCCGAAATCCCATAACAAGTACCCACAACTCTATGGAGCGCAGAAACAAAGAGGCAGAGGCTAAATTCTGAGTGTTCAGCCCAACTCAGTCTTCTTTGAGAGGATGCTGTAGTTTATTGACTTCCCCTCTGAAGGGAACCTTGCCTTCAATTTTCGCATTGGACAGATGGTAGGGCTTTAAGGAAGAAAATGTCAGATTCCTGGCAGTGGTTAGGGGAAAAGGTATGGGAAAGATTTTCTTTCAAACAAAGTTCTCAGCATATTCTGCTAATTTCAAAATGGCCCTTTCACCCCCTAAAATCTGTGTTGTATCTACCCTAAGAAGGGGTACATGGAGGCAAAGAAGCTGAACACTTAACTTAGGGGTGATGCCACAACTGTTATGAATCATGTTGGGAGCAGCAACTCACATTTTTAGGGTGCATTATATTATCTGGTTTATTCAAAGACAAAAAATTTGAGGTAAGTACTATTGTTATTTCCATTTCATAGACAAGGAAATAGAAGGCAGAGTAGTGAAATGATTTGTCCAATATCATGTAACTAGTTAGTGGTAAAACCAGGATTTCAACACAGATATATCCAATGGCTTGAGGCCTATTTATGATCTGAGGGCCTTACTGCGGCAGTGGGGTGAGAAAGAACTAGCAAGCCAAATGAAATCTGGGGCCTTGAGGCCCTCACTGGGTAGAAGTGTTTAGCAGTTTTTAAAAAGCCTTGAAGCACTTCCAGTGACTAATTCCTCATTCTTAGTCAGCAGCTTTGGAGCATATTGTACATTAGATGTTCTTAAAAGGTAACTGAAAAGTGGGCCTCCCAAGTGGCACAGCAGTTGAGTGCTGGGCTGCGAAGCTGCCCGCAGCCTCTGCAGTGCCAGTTCGATCCCTGGCCACTGGGTGAGGGTCCCACATGGTGTACCGACCTCTCCTGCCGCCCGCTGCTCCCCTCAGCAGTGTATTTCGTCAGTCTACCTGCTCTGCTCTCCCCTCTGGCTCTGGTGAATTCTCTCATCCTCCCGTGCTTCTGACTGTACCCAGTGCTTGTATAAATAAATAAATAAATCTTAAAAAAAAAAAAAAAGGTAACTGAAAAGTGGGAGTAAGGCATTGACATTAAAAAATAAAAATAAAAAAGACTTTACCCAAGCACTTAAAACCTTTTTAAAACACCTCTTTGGAAATCCTGTTATCACACTTTATAGAGTAGTAACACCTGGCTGTACTCATGCAGGAATCCAGATCAAGTTTGATTTGGAGAAATGGAGTCAGGCTTAGACCATTCTCACAGCTCAGACCCAAACTCTCCTTGAAATCGGGCCAACTTAGTCCCAGGTGATTTGAAATTTATGTCATCAGCACATTTCCTTTTAATTAATCTGTTTATAAGCTGTTTTTTTTTAAAACAACAGATTTGTAGAGAAATTGAAGAATACTAGAAATATGACTGGACAGTGAAGGAGCATAAAAAAGTAAAATATGCATAGGGAGCAAAATGAGGTGAAACCCAAATAAGTATGGATTATGGGAGCGCATCATTCTTTGGTAAGGTGTGCTTAACATGGCTCCTCTAACTTTCAGTCAGCAATGTGCTCAGTAAAACCTTTACACTGAGAAAATTAGTTTCCTTGGTCCTATGGACAATCTATCTCTATCAATGCATTTCTCAATTATGTGCTCAGAGACTGGCAGACTTAGTTCAGCCAGGTTCTGACTTAACTGTGTGCTTTTGGATAGTGATTTAACCTTTCTGAATCTCAGTTTTGTTATCGTCAAAAGATTATAATAAAGTCCTTCTCCTTATGTTTTTTTGACCAATAAACAAGAAGGATCTTGCATAAAATGGACTGAGTGTTCCCTCACCATTCATATGAAATCCTGCCCCCCAAGGTGAGAACATTAAAAGATGGGGACCCTTGGGGAGGTCATGAAGTCATGACTGGGATTGGTGCCCAAAGAAAACTCCCCTTTCCCTCCCAGACTCCAAAACAGTGAGAAATCATTTTCAAATCTTTAAAAGCTTCCCAGTCTTATGATAGCTGTGTTACAGCAGCCTAAATGGATTAAGATATTGTTAATCCTGAAAATAAAATCTTAATGATAGTTAGATAAGGAGTTTATTAGATAATCAAAAAGAGGACATGGCACGCAGACCTCTCCTGCCGCCCGCTGCTCCCCTCAGCATTGCACTTCGGTCCTTCTGCCTGTTCTGCTCCCCACTCTGGTGAATTCTCTCACCCTCCCGCGCTTCTCACTGTACCCAGTGCTTGTATAAATAAATAAATAAACAAACAAATAAACAAATAAATAAATAAATCAATAAATCTTAAAAAAAAAAGAATATAATTATTCTCATGGCCTCCCCGTTGGCGCAGCAGGTTGAGCACCACGCTGTGAAGCTGTCCACAGTCTCTGCAGGGCGGGTTCAATTCCTGGCTGGCCAAGGAGAAACCCACACGGCGCAGGAGATCTCTCCTGCCTCACCTGCTGCTCTTCTCAGTAGTATCTTTGGTCCATCTACCTGTTCTGCTCCCCACTCTGTCTCTGGTGGATTCTCTCCCCTCCTGCGCCTCTACCCTATGCCCCAGTTCTTGTATAAATAAATGAATCTTTTTTTAAAAAAAGAATATGGAGAGCTGTGTGGAGATTTCTGGACCTACTAAACATAGAGCTTCCATATGATCCAGCAATTCCACTCCTAGGTATTTACCCAAAGGACACAGAAACATCAATTCCAAAGAGCACCTGCACCCCTATGTTTATAGCAGCACTGTTTACAATAGCTAAGCTTTGGAAACAACCCAAATACCCAAAAATAGATGACTGGATCAAGAAGATGTGGTACATATATACCATGGAATATTACTCAGCATTCAAAAAAGATAAACACATGCAATTTGCAGCAACATGGATGGCGCTGGAAGGGATCATGCTCAGTGAAATAAGCCAGAAAGAAAAAGAAAAATACCGGATGGTCTCACTCATAGCAGGAATCTAGAAAACTTAAATAAGGGACCAGGAAAATGAATGACTATAAGAAAGTGAAAATCAAAATCAACAAAAAAATATGACCAGAGACACTCTGTGGGGGCTGGGGAGCGGGGAGGGGAGGGATTGGGGTCAAAATAAGGGGATTGCAATTGTATGGGGAATATAAAAATAAAATTTATTTAAAAAAATAAAAAGAATTTCAATATAAAAAATAATTATTCTTGATAGGAATAATTCTATTATTAGGATTAATTCTAAATTGTCCTGATCTAAAGATATGCTGATGTTAGAGGAAGGCAATGCAGCATTTGATCTCTTTCATTCTAAAGAATGCACTAATTACCCCCTGTTACATCTATTTTTTTTAAAAATACTGACTTTACCTTCAGGCAGCATATTCCTTCTTGCAGGGTGGTGCCTGTGAAATGACTTTGGGTGCTTGTCCACTAGCAACCAAGGTCAGGGGTGGGGTCCCTAGAAAATTTTACATTATATTAACTGGGTTATGTATCTCTCTTCTGTTTTCCTTCTTTTCTTTCTTTCTTCAAGTTTGCTTTTGAAAAGTGATAAATTAATTTTTCTTTTTGAATAGGGTGAAATCTTAAATAGCTCTACTAGGAGCTTACACAGACAAAAATAATTTCCTAAGAGTACTACTGTTGGGATTCCAAGGTTCTAGGTATATCTCCTGAGAAAGATAAGGCCCCAGATGGAACATTGCTGGGCAAAGTACTGGGTCATAGACACTTAAAAGGGGTGGGCTGAGGGGTGTCCAAAGAAAAGGTGTGTGTATGTGTGCATGAGTGTGTGTGTGTTTGTGTGTATGTAAGTGGACACAAAATTGGGTATATATGTATATGCAGATGTGGCTGTGCATAGTTGTATATGCATGAGGGTGTGAGTGTTTGCAAGCTTGTGGCTTGTGGGTATGCATGGGAGCATGCATGTGTGTATATGAGTGTTAAGGTAGGATCAGAAGAACAAGTCTGTCTATGGTCCAAGATTTGCTATTCACTCTGCAGGTTAAGAAACTAATTAAGAAAGTTCTCAACTTTCGGCGTTTGTTGAAAGCCAGAGGTCTCTTTTCCCTCCACCTTAAATGCCTTGTGGAAGCAATTTCTATCAAACTTTCAAAGATGAACTAATACCCATCCTGCTCAAACTCTCCCACAAAATTGAAAAAGAAGGAATACTTCCAAAGACATTTTATGAGGCCATCATTACTCAAATCCCAAAGTCAAACAAAGACAACACAAAGAAAGAAAACCATAGACCAATTTCCCTTGTGAACATAGATACAAAAATCATCAATAAATCTTAGCAAACTGAATATCCAACAATGAATTAAAAGAATCATATACCATAACCAAGTGGGATTCATGCGAGGGACACAAAGGTTAACATCTGAAAAGCAATAAACATAATTCATCAAATCAACAAAGATATTTAAAAACCATATGATCATATCAATAGATGCTGAGAAAGCATTTGATAAGATTCAACATACATTTATAATGAAAACCCTCAACAAAGGGGATAAATGGGACATAACTAGAGCCATTTACAATAAGCCCATAGCTGATATCATTCTCAGTGGTGAAAACTGAAAGCTTTTCCACAAAGATTTGGTACAAGACAAGGATGTCCAGTCATCACTCGTATTCAGCTTTGTACTGGAAGTCCTAGCCAGAACAATTAAACAAGATAAAGGTGTAAAAGGAATCTGAATAAGAAAAGAACAAGTAAAACTATCATTATTTGCAGATAACATGATAATTTACATAGAGAACCTATAAGACTCCATGGAAAAACTAATTAAAACAATCAATTAATTTAGCAAAGTGGCAGGGTATAAGATCAATACAAAAATCAGTACCCTTCCTATATACAAACAATGAGATAGAAGAGGAAGAAATTAAGAAACAATCCCATTTACAATCACACACATATACATACACACTCACGCACAAATGTAAATACCTAGGAATTAACCTAATGAAGGAGGTTAAAGTTCTACATAAAAACCACTATAAGATATTGGTAAAAGAAATAAAAGACACAAAAAAATGGGAAAATATTCCTTGCTCATGAATTAGAAGAATCAACATTATTAAAGTAACCATTCTACCCAAAACTTTATATAAATTCATTGTAATCCCAATAAAAATATCAATGGCATTCTTCAAAAAACTGGAACAAACACTACTAAAATTTATATGGAATCACAAAAGACACTGAATAGCAATCCTGACAAAAAAGCAAAAAGAATGGAGGTATCATATTCCCAGACTTCAAACTATATTACAAAGCCATAATTATTAAGATATAATTAAAATTAAATCATTCTCTGTAATAGACACACAGATCAATGCAATAGAATTGAGAGCCCAGAAATAAACCCAAAACTGTATGTACAGTTAATATATGACAAAGGGACGAAGAACATACACTGGTGCAAGGATAGTCTCTTCAATAAATGATGTTGGGAAAACTGGACAGCTGCATGCAAAAGAACGAAACTAGACCCCTGTCTTACAACAATCACAAAAATAAATTCAAAACAGATAAAAAAAAAAACTTCGGTGTAAGATCTGAAACCAAAAAATACATAGAAGAAAACATAGGCAAAACACATACCATACATGTGACAAGGTACTGATAGCAAAGCTCTGCAAAGAACTCATACAACTCGACAAAAATACAAGAAATAACCCAATAAAAATGTGCCTAAGAACTAAACAGACCCTTCTCTAAAGAAGACAGGCACTTTAAAAAATCTTCATCAACTATCACTAGGGAAATGCAAATCAAGACCATATTGGGATGGCACTTCACACCTGTAAGAATGGCCCATATTGAAAAGACCAGAAACAACATGTTCTTTCTCCCATTCAGTAGGGTGTTTACATTTTAGTCATGTTTTCTTTCCCTATACAGAAGCTTTTTAGTTTGATGTAGTCCCAGTTGTTCATGTTCTCTTTTGCTTTCCCTTGCTATTGGGGACAAATCCCTTAAAGGCATTGCTAAAGCTTATGTTGTGAAATGTTTTGCCTATGTTTTCTTCTGTTTTTTGTTAGTTTCATTTCTTACATCCAAATCTTTGATCCATTTAAAATTTATTTTTGTGTGTGGTGTGATAGTGGTCTAGTTTCATTCTTTTGCATGCAGCTGTCCAGTTTTCCGAACAACATTTATTGAAGAAGCTGTCATTTTTCCAAGGTATGTTCTTGGCCCCCTTTGTAGTATATTAACTGTCCATATAGTTGTGGATTTATTTCTGGACTCTCAATTCTATTCCACTGGTCTTTGTGTCTGTTTTTGTTTCAGTACTAGGCTGTTTTAATTTTTATGGCTTTATAATATAATTTGATGCCTGGGAATGTGACACCTCCATTTTATTTATTTTTTGGTCAAGATTGCTTTTTCTATTTGGAGTCTTTTTTGATTCTATGTGAGTTTTTAAAAAATATTTATTTATTTATGCATACAAGAACTGGGGTACAGACCAGAGGTGCGAGTGGTAAGAGGATTCACCAGAGACAGAGTGGGAAACAGAACAGTTTGATCCATTGAAATACACTGCTGAGGGGAGCAGCAGGGAGTCAGGAGAGGTCTGCTGTGCCATGTGGGTTGCTCCCTGGCCTGCCAGGGATCAAAGGCCAGGGAATGAACACGTTGCAGTGGCTTCGGACAGCTTCATAGACTGTGACTTAAGCCCTTGCACCACCAGGGAGACCCCCATGTGAAATTTTTTTGGGACTGTGTTTAATCTATATATTGGTTTGTATTTGATGGTCATTTTAACCATGATGATTCTTCCAATCCATGAACAAGGAATATTTTTTTCTTTTAATTTCTTTGAGCATAAGCATATTTTTCTTTGTAAAGTTTTTTTGCATCCTTTAGGTTTACTCCCAGATATTTAATTTTTTTAGTGATTGTAAATGGGATCATTTTCTTAATTTCTTCCTCTTCTATTTCACTGTTTCTATATAGGAAAGCAACTGCCACTTTTCTGTACTGATTGATTGTTTCTATTAGTTTTTCCTGGAATCTTGAGAGTTCTATATATTACCATGTCATCTGCAAATAATGATAGATTTACTTCTTTTACCAATTTGGATTCCTGTTGTATCTTTCTCTTTTATCATTGCTCTTGCTAGACCTTCCAATACTATGTTGAATAGCAGTGATGAAAGTGGAAATACCTGTACCAGATATTACTGGAAAAGTTTTCAGTTTCTCACCATTGGGTTTTTTTGTTTCTTTTCTAATTCTTTGAGTTGAGAGAGAAGGTCATGTATTTGAACTGTTTCTTATTTCTTGATGTGGGCCTGTGTTGCTATATATTTCTCTCTTAGTACTGCTTTTGTTGTGCCCCATAAATTTTGGATAGTTCTATGCTCATTCTCATTTGTCTCAAGGTATTTTTTAGTTTCTTTATTTCATTTTCTAATTAACACAGTGATCTTTCCATAAAGTGTTGTTCAGTTTCCATATATTAAAGTATTTCCCTGCTTTCTTTTGACAACTGATTTCTAGTTTGATACCTTTATGATCTGAGAAGATACTGGATATTATTTCAGTCTTTGTGAATTTGTTGATATTTGCTGTGTGTCCCAGATGTGGTATATTCTGAAAAGTGTCCCATAAACTTGAAAAATACATGTGTTCTGCTTTTTGCTGGTGCAGGACTGTATAAATGTACATGAGGTCCTGAGGTCTAATTCTCTATGTAAGGGTATTGTGTCCCTGTTCATTTTCTTTCTAGTTGATCTGTAAATTGAAGAGAGTGGGATGATGAAATCTCTTACCACAAATATGTCATTTTTCAGTGTTTATTTTCAAATTTGATGGTAGTTGCAAGTCTCCCAGGTGGAACAGGGGTTAAAGTGTCAGCACCATCAAGCTATAGCCAGACACTGTGGCATAATTCAATCCCTGGCCAGGGAGCTAACATACATGGCACAGCAGACCTCTCCTGTCTCGCCTGCTGCTCCCCTCAGTAGTGTATTTTGGCTGTTCTGTTCCCCACTCTGTCTCTGGTGAATCCTCTCGCCCCTTGCACCTCTGGTCTACACCCCAGTTCTTGTATGCATGAATAAATAAAAATACAAGTTAAAAAAATTGACAGTAGTTGCCTAATGTACTTTAGTGTGTCTTCATTTGGGGCATATATTTTGCATAGTGTAATATCTTCTAGAGGTATCATTCCCTTAATCATTATATAATGTCCTTCCCTATCTCTTGTTTCCTTTTAAAACTGGATATCTATGTTTTCTTATATAAATGTGACTGTCTTTGCATTCTTTAGGGTCCCATTCACTTGTAGGATTGCTTTCCAACCCTTCACTTTGAGTCTGTGTTTGTCTTTGGAGTTTATGTGTGTCTCCTGATTATAGCAGCAGGTTGGATTCTGTTTTCTGATTCACTTAGATACTCTATGTCTTTTAATTAGTGAGCTCAATCCATTTATGTTTAAAGTGATTATTGTCCGGAGCCGCATGGAGCATGCGCCGTGTTGCGCATGCTCGCAAGTTAGGTTTCAGTTTCTGTTTCGCCTTCGGAGAAACCACTGCGTTTCCGAAAAATCACGTGGGACTGAGAGGTATGAGGGGAGGAGCAAGCGGGGATAAGAAGGGAACCACGGGAGAGACTGGAGATACTGCGTAGAGGATAGGGAGAGAGACTGCGTGGAGGAGAAGGAGAGAGACTGCGTGGAGGATGAGGCGAGGAGACCTCGAGAGGGAGACTGTGGAAAGGATACTGCGTAGAGACTTTGAGAGAGGATACTGAGAAACGTACTGAGAGAGGAGCATAGAGAAGGCCAGGGAAGGTAGTAGGACAGGGAAAGGAAAAAACATGTAAAAGTAGGAAAAGGAAAAAGGAAAAATAAAGAAGCAAACGCTAGCGTCAAGTTGTCAAGCCCCTCATTTCAATCCTCAGCCCTTCTCTTTTCGTGCCTCCGAATCCCGCGGGTCGGGACAATTATTGATGTATGATAGTCTGTTGCTGCCATTTTATTCTTAATTCTTGTGGGTCAAGCTATTTCCTTATTTAGTTCTTTGTGTGTATTCCTCTCTTCAGTTTTGGTGTGTAAGCTCCTTTCAGTATTTCTTGGAGGGAACCCTCTATTTGTCAGAATGAGTTACCAAGTTTAGTCCACACTCAGTGGATAGTGTGGATCAAATTTTACTTTTTTGAAGATAGGAGACTCCAAGTATTGTGGACATATTTTAAAACTATCACATATATTAACATTAACTTAGAGTATCATATTTAATGGCTACAAAAATGTATCAGGAGGCAGAATCTGTAGGCTAAGTGGGTTTAAATTGTGTCTTCTTTATGTAATTGCTCTAGGAGGTTAGAAAAATTACTTACTTTTTTGGTGCTCCAGTTTTTCTTAGATATAAAATGGGAACAATGATGATATATTGTTGTATTTACTGAATGAATAGCAAGGCTACATTGTTCTTAAATCTTAACATTACCCACATATGTGGCTACTGCACTCTGTTAGCAACATGACATTGGTACATTCCTGGGAATAATAAAAAACAAAACAACCCCAACTTTTCCTGCAAAATCATGTACTAAAAGTAACAGAGCTATGGGAAAAAAATAGGACTGGAGTCAACTAAATATAACCAATGGTACTCTGTAGTCAGAGTATTAACAAACCCAGTAGCAATGCTACTGAAAGTATCAATATGATTCTTTTTTTTTTTTAAGATTTATTTATTTATTTTATACAAGAACTGGGGTATAGGTCAGAAATGCGGGAGGGTGAGAGAATTCACCAGAGCCAGAGCAGGGAGCAGAGTAGGCAGACAGAGCAAAGACACTGCTGAGGGGAGCAGCAGGCGAGGCAGGAGAGGTCTGCTGCACCATGTGGGATCCTCACCGGCCGGCCGGGATTGAACCCGTACTGCAGAGGCTGTGGACAGCTTCACAGCGCTGTGCCCAACAGCCTGCGCCACCAGGGGAGGGCCTCAATATGATGCTTTATAGGGATTGACACCTAAAATCACAGTTAGTCAATCTTTTGCAGTCTTCCATGCTTGAACTTGTGCTTCTTCCTTCAAGTTGATATTTTGGAGGGCTTTGTTTCTAACCTTCATTAATGTACCCTTTTGGTAGGAAAGATAAATTTCACCAAATGGATTAAACTCAGTGGTTTCACATCACACTTTACTTGCACTAGAGAATGACTTTAATACAATTTTTTTTCTTTTTCAATTCTTCATTTATTGGTAAGCCTCCTTTTTCATTGTGAGAAAATTTATCTTGACTCACCTTAAAACATTAATGTACCAGGAAAACTCAGCTATAAACCAATATATATTACAAACCACCCCCTTTTATGCCAAGTATAAATGAACTAATTTATGACAAAGAATCAGAAGCATCAAGTGTGAAACAGTCTCATGAAGTGGCTGTGAAGATTTCACAGTACTAGACAGATAGTAATACTTAAAATTTAGTTATTTGATTATATCTGTATGTTTGAAAGCCAAGTCCCTCTTAGTTTTTCTTTTCCATTTAGAACAATACACCACTGAAGAAAATTACTTTCAGATGTAGCCGTTTTCATCCAATAGCTCAGGGCCTTCATTAATTTCTTTCAGGCTTGAGTACTTATGTATTCAAGAAGTTGCAAATATGTATCCACTTGTAAGTTGCTGTCATGTGTAGTATAGTCTGTCTTTAATTAATAAAATATTTTGCTGTACTCAATTTTAGGAAAAATTACAGTAACAAAACATACATCAGTTTTTAACACAATGGTTCTGAATAAACAGATGTTTGCTTTCTGCATATTCACTTTTTTAATATTTTATTTTATATAATTCTTACATCATTTTTCATTTTTGCACAATGTATGCATTTTCATTTTGGTTATATTCCCCATACAATTCTCACCCCTCTTATTTTGGCCCTAAACCCTCTTCTCCTCCCCCCATACCTCCATGTAGTATGTTTCTGGTTTATAGTTACTTGTTGATTTTGATTTTTTCTTTATTATAATTAGTCTTTTTCCTGGTTCCTAATTTAGGTTTTCTAAATTCCTGCTATGAGTGAGACCATCCAGTATTTTTCTTTTTCTTTCTGGCTTATTTTGCTGAGCATGATTCCTTTCAGCTCCATCCATGTTGCTGCAAATTGCATGAGTTTATCTTTTTTGATTGCTGAGTAATATTCCATTGTGTGTATGTACCACATCTCCTTGATCCAGTCATCTATTTTTGGGCATTTCAGTTGTTTCCATAGCTTAGCTATTGTAAATAGTGCTGCTATAAACATAGAGGTGCAGGTGCCCTTTGGAATTAATGTTTCTGTGTCCTTTGGGTAAATACCTAGGAGTGGAATTGCTGGATCATATGGAAGCTCTATCTTTAGTAGGTTGAGGAATCTCCACACAGCTTTCTATAGTGGTGGGACGATTTTGCACTCCCACAAGCAGTGCAGGAGAGTTCCTTTTCTCCACATCCTTGCCAACATTTGTTGTTGCTAATTTTTTTTAATATATGCCATTCTCACAGGTGTAAGATGGTATCTCATTGTAGTTTTGATTTGCATTTCCCTGATTACAAGTGATATTGAACATTTTTTCATATGCCTGTTGGCCATTTGCATTTCCTCTTCAGAGAAGTTTCTTTTTAGCTCTTCTGCCCATTTTTTGACTGGATTATTTACTTTGTTTTTGTTGAATCTCATCAGCTCTTTGTAGATTTTTGTGATCAGTGTTGTGTGCAAAAATGTTCTCCCAGTCAGTGGGATCTCTTTGTTTTGATTATTGTCTCTTTTGCTGTACAGAAGCTCTTTAATTTGATGTAGTCCCAGCTGTTTATCTTTGCCTTCACTATCACTGCTTTGGGTGATGTGTCTGTAAAGAAGTTTTTGAGGTGCATGTCATGTAGTGTGTTGCCTATATTTCCTTCTATATATTTTATGGTTTCAGGTCTTATGTCTAGTTCTTTAATCCATTTTGAGTTGGTTTTTATAAATGGTGTGAGGTAGTAGTCAAGCTTCATTCTTTTGCATGTAGCAACCCAGTTTTCCCAGCACCATTTATTGAACAAACTTTCTTTGCTCCAGTGCATATTCTTTGCTCTTTTGTCAAAGATTGGTTGACTGTAAATCTGTGGTTTATTTCTGGATTTTCTATTCAGTTCCATTGGTCCGTATGCCTGTTCTTGTTCCAATACCATGCAGTTTTTATTATTATGGCTTTGTAGTATAGTTTGAAGTCTGGGAGTGTGATGCCTCCATTCCCTTCTTATTTTTCAGGAGAGCTTTGGCTATTTGGGGTTTTTGGTGGCTCCATATGAATTTCATCAATATTTGTTCTATTTCTTTGAAGAATGACATTGAAATTTTTATTGGAATAGCATTGAGTCTGTAAATTGCTTTTGGTAGGATGGTCATTTTGGTAATATTAATTCTTCCAATCCATGAGCAGGGAATATCTTTCCATTTCTTTGTGTCTTCTTCTATTTCTTTTAACAGTGCTTCATAGTTTTCTTTGTATAGAAAACTATACCTTTACCTCTTTTTTTTAGGTTTATTCCCAAGTATTTTTTTTTTGTTTCAGTAATAAAAGGGATGGTTTTTTTTTTATTTCTTCTTCAGATTTATTGTTTGTGTATAGGAAGGCTACTGATTTTTGTGCATTGATTTTTTATTCTCCACTTTACTAAACTGATTGATTAGTTTAATTAGTTTTTCTGTGGAGTTTTTGGGGTTCTCTGTGTATATTATTACATCATCTGTGAATAGTGATAGTTTGACTTATGTCTTTCTCTTATCTTATTGCTCTGGCTGGGACTTCTAGTATTATATTGAAAAGCAGTGGTGAGAGTGGACATCCTTGTCATGTTTCAGATCTGAATGGAAATGCTTTCAGCTTTTCACCATTGAGAATGATACTGGCTGTTGGCTTGTCATACATGGCCTTTATGATGTTGAGGTATGTTCCTTGTATCCCGAGGATTTCAAGGGCCTTTATCATAAATGGGTGTTGTACTTTGTGGAAAGGTTTCTCAGCATCTATTGATATTATCATATGGCTTTTGTATTTCTTTTTGTTGATGTGTGGATTACATTGATTGATTTTCGGATATTGAATCATCCTCGTGTCCCTGGAATAAATCCTACTTGGTCATGGTGAATTATCTTATGGATACATTATTGGATTCTGATAGCTAAAATTTTATTGGGGATTTTTGCATCAGTGTTCATTAGAGAGATTGGCCAGTGTTCATTAGAGAGTATAGAGTTTTCTTTTTTAGTGTTGAACTTGTTTGGTTTTGGTATTCCTGTAATGTTGGCTTCATAGAATGTGTTTGGCATTATCCCTTCCTTCTAAATTTTTTTGAAGGAGTTTGTGAAGGATAGGCACTAATTCGTTTCTGAATGTTTGGTAGAATTCATATTTGGTAAATCCCTCTGGTCCTGGGCTTTTGTTTTTGGGGAGGGTTTTGATTACCATTGCTTGTAACTGGTCTGTTTGGGTGTTCTATTTCTTCTTTATCTAGCTTTGTGTGATTGTAGAGTTGTAGGAATTTGTCCATCTCTTCTAGATTGTTGAGCTTGTCTTGTTTCCATATAACCGTTCATAGTAGTTTCTGATTATTCTTTTCATTTCTGCTGTGTCTGTTGTGATTTTTCCTCTTTCATTTGTGATCCTATTTATTTGTGCTTTCTCCCATTTTTCCTTTGTGAGTCTGGCAAGGGGTTTGTCTATTTTATTTATTTTTTCAAAGAACCAGCTTTTGGTTTCATTGATCTTTTGCATTGTTTTTTAGTTTCGATTTCATTCATTTATTTCTGCTTTGATTTTTATTATTTATTTTCTTCTACTGGTTTTAGGTTTTTTTTTTTGTTGTTCTTTTTCTAGGTCTTTGAGCTGTGAGATTAGGTTTTTTCTTTGAATTCTTTCTTGATTCTTGATATCAGCCTGATATTCTTCTTATTACTGCTTTCACTGTGTCCCATACATGTAGGAAATTGGTTTCCTCCTTGTCATTTAACTCAAAGTATTTTTTTATTTCTTCTTTGATCTCCTCATTAGCCCAGTGGTCTTCCAGTTAGTGTGGGTTTCAATCTCCATGAGGTAGGAGAGTTCCTTGCCTTCTTTTTATGGTTTATTTCTAGTTTGATGCCTTCATAGTCAGAGAAGATGGCTGGTATGATTTCAATGTTGTCTCTGTTGATGTTTGTCTTGTGTCCCAGTATGTGATTAATCTTGGAGAATGATCCGTGTGTACGTGAGAAAAATGTATACTCAGATTTTTTTTGGGTTTAGTGTTCTATAGATGTCTGTTAAGCATGAGCACTCTAATCCTTATTTAAAGCTTTAGTGTCTTTACTTATTTTTTGTCTCATTGATCTATCCATTGTTGATAGTGGTGTGTTGAAGTCTCCTACTACATGTGTGTTTTCTCTGGTGTCTGTTTTCAGAGATGATAATAGTCTGATATATTTTGGTGCTCCTTCATTTGGTGAGTATATGTTAATGAGTGTTATTTCTTCTTGAAATATTGTCCCCTTGATCATAATATAGTGACCATCTGGGTCTCTTTTAACCTTTTTGAGTGTGAAATCTGTTTTATCTGATATAAGTATAGGTGTTCCTGCCTTCTTTTTTGGTCCATTTGCTCGTCAGATTGTTTTCCATCCTTTTACTTTCAGTCTATTTTTATATTTTGTAGTTAAGTGAGTTTCCTGGAGACAGCAAAAGTTTGGGTTTTGTTTTTTAATCCAGCATGTGACTCTGTGTCTTTTTATTGAAGCGTTTAATCCATTTACATTTAGACTTAATATTGATATGTAAATGTCTGTATTTGTCATTTTGTTTGTCTTTCTCTGGTTTTATTTATTTATTTAATTTAACTTAAGTTTTTTAAAATTTTTTTCTCTTGTTTCATTCTTATTCATCCTTCTATTGGTTCTGACTTTAGGACTCCTTGTAGTATTTTTTGGAGTGGGGGTTTAGTCATAATGAAATTCCGGAGTTTCTGTTTGTTTGGGAAGGTCCTTATTCTTCCTTCATTGAAGAAGGAAAGTTTTGCGGGATAGAGTATTCTTAGTTGGGATTTGTTGTCTTGGAGTCTGTTGACTATGTCCCTCCCATCTCTCCTTGCCCATAGTGTTTCTTTGGAGAAGTCTAATGTCAGCCTGATTGGTTTTCCTTTATATGTTATCTGTTTCTTCCCTCTTGTCAGTTTCATTATTTTTTCCTTGTCTTGGATTCTTGGGAGCTTTATTATTATGTGTCTTGCTGTATTTTTCCTTCCATCATGGAAGTTTGGTGTTCTTCTTGCTTCTTGTATGTCTATTTTCAACTCCTTTTTCATGTTTGGGAAGTTCTCTTCAGTTATTTCCTTGAATATTTTCTCTGTTCTTATGTCTCTCTCCTCAACTTCTGGGATTCCTATAACTCTTATAATTCCTTTCCTCATGGAGTCAGATAGTTCCCGAAGTCTTTCTTCATTCTTTTTCATTCATACTTCTCTTTCCTTTTCTGTTTGGTTCTTTCTATTTCTGTGTCTTCAAGAATACATATTTGTCCTTCCATTTCATCATTCTGCTTTCACTACTTTTCCCAGCATTCTTTAGCTCTTCTGTTAATCCTTTGATCTCCTGTATTTCCTTCATTTCCCTCTTTAGGGACTCAATTTCATTCTTCTGAGTGTTGTTTTCCTTAATGACTTCTGTCAGTTTTTTCATCACGGCAATTTAAAATTCTTTTTCTGGAAGGCTCAGAAGTTCTTCCAAGTCACTGTGTTAGGGGGAAAAGGATGTCCTAAAGCTAATTCCATACAGGCTCCACCCCCACTCCAGACCAAAGCCAAAAGACACTGAGAACTACAAATCCCATCACCACCAAAGGGAAGGTTGCTGGAACCGGAGGGTGGGGTTAAGTAGCCAGGTTTGGTATAAAACCAGACACTTGGGCTTTGGGGGATTCCCCTTTTTGGCTCCTGCCAGCTCACAGTGGGCGGCCAGCTCTGAGAGTGCCTTTGGGTTTCCAGGTCAGCGGATCGGGTAGGACGCAATAAAGACTTTATTTCCCTATTTTCTCCCTGAGTTGTATGTTTCCTCAATTCCTTTTCCCTTGTAAATAAACCTTTTATTAACCTTTTGTGTGTGCCTGTAGTGGAGTATTAATAAGTCCCTTTTTAAGTGCGCGGGTGAGGACCCACAGCCAGGCAACCCGTTTTATATTGGAGCTGCTCCGTAACAGTTTGGCGCCCAACGTAGGGCACCAAATCTGTTACAGGGCAGGAAGAGGGGCACCCCAGACCCCCCAAAACCTGCTGCTCTAAATGGGTTCTGCCATTCGCCGCATCAACACAAAACATAGAGACTTTAATGGGAAGGAACTTTAATGCAATTAGGAAATAATACAGGAAAGGCAAAGAATCTAGTTTCTAAATCAAGCACCCAAAGTTACCCATCCCCTCTTGGGTAAAACTCCAACCAAATGGGATTGGCCCAGAGCAAGGCCCCAAAGCCTGCCACAAGTCTAAAGCATCTTCCACTGTGGTCCCACAGCCAAGGGTCAAAAACAACCAGACAAGCCCGGAAGGAAAAGAGCAAAATCAAAATCAAGATAAAAGCTGCCATTGTCACCTCCCCACGGGTCTCACCCACATCTGTGTCACCCACTCCACGACCAAAAGACAAGCGTCATTTCTTCACGTGTCTCTAGGCTCCATGCGCCTCCTCCAGGTCTCCTTCTGGCTCCATCCTGCTTCTTTCCTTCCTCAGTGTCCTCTGCAGCTTCTTCTCTTCCTGCTCAGCTCCACCCTCCCTTGGGTGGGGCAGTGAACCTCCCCTTTTCTGGGGACAACCCTGTTACAACTGTTGTTGCAAGCTGGTGGGTGGTTTTCTTTTTGTGGTGTGTCTTTTTCCTGAGGAGTTGCTAGGTTGCATGTAGTTTTTATTTTCCCTGCTGCCTGTCTTCTAATTTGCCTTATGCATTGGGTCACTGTGCTGCTGCTGGTACTGGCCGGCATCTTTTTGGTGTGCTCTTTCGGGGGTTTTGGAAACTGGCAGTCCAAATGAGTCAAATACTGTTATGCCAGAAGTCTAGTGAGGCAGTGCTACTTTGAGTGTGTTGATGGTCACTGTCACAGAATATCTCCTCCTGTGTTTAATTACAAAGGTGTGTCTTGAAGTCCCGCAGATTTTCCTGGAGGTGGGGCAGCTGGATTGCACTCTGGGTTCCAAATCACTGGATTCCTCTCTGGTATCTGACTTCCTGCCAGGTGGGACCAGGCTTGTGGGGGCCTTCAGCTAACCTCTGACTGTGCAGGGAACCTTCTCCCTCTGGCTCCATGGGGAGCTTCTTGCCAGTTTCAAGCAGTCTTTATTGAAGAAAGGTCCCTGTTCTAAAATGGTGATGCAGAGAGGCACGCTCGTGCATTCCTGTTCTGCGCTGGCCATGGGTGCCTGCTCCCCCTCTGGGTTCGAACTGCTGGCCAGAAGGGGCTTGGCATGGGCAAACTTCCCAGCTCACCTCTGGCTTCGCTGGGCGCCTTCTGCTGGTTTCAAGCAGTCTTTATTGAAGAAAGGGCCCTGTTCTAAAATGGCAAAGTGGAGATGCACTCTTCTGCATGCTTGGTCTGCACTGACCATTGTGCCTGCTCCCTCTCTGGGCTCAGACTGCTGGCCAGAAGGGGCCTGGTGTGGGCGAACTTCCCAGCTTACCTCTGGCTCCGCTGGGAGCCTTCTACCAGTTTCAAGCAGTCTTTATTCAAGAAAGTTCCCTGTTTTAAAATGGCGATGCAGAGAGGCACTCTCCTGCGTGCCCGGTCTGTGCAGGCCTTGGGTGCCCACTCCCCCTCTGGGCTTGAACTGCTTGAACTGCAGAAGGGGCTTGGAGTGGGCCAACTTCCCAGCTAACCTCTGGCTCCACTGGGAGCCTTCTCCCTGCTGCTTGTTTTCTAAGTTGTCCTATGAGTTAGGACACTGTGTTGCTGGTACTGGCCAGCATCTTTTTTGGTGTGCTTTTTCTGGGATGTTAGAAACTGATGGTTCAATCAAGTCAATACTGTTATGCCAGAATTCCAGTAGGGCAATGGTACTATGAATATGTTAATGGTTGCTGTCACAGAATGTCTCCTCCTTCTGTATTTGTTTAATTCCAAAGATGTGTCTTGAGGTGCCACAGACTACCCCGGATGTGGGGTGGCTGGATCAGCCGCTGGGTTCCAAGTCGCTGGATCCCCTTGTGGGCTCTAACTCCCTGCTAGGTGGGGCCTGGCTTGTGGGGGCCTTCAGCTTACCTCTGGTTGTGGTGGCAGCTCTTTCCCAATCCCACAGGTTCTTGGTGGGTTCTGGAGGCAAAGATCCCCATTCTAAAATGGCAAGTCAGAAGGGCACTTCCTTGCTCCCGCCATCTGCCCCAGCAGTGACTGGATTCCCCTTTTGTCTCCCACCAGAGGCTATCAGACGGGGCCTGGCTTGTGGGGGCCTCTCAGTTCACCTCTGGTTGTGCAGGTAGCCCTTTCCCAGTTCCAAGCAGTCTCAGTGGTGCCAGACACAAAGGCGAAGATCCCTATTCTAAAATGGCGAGTCATGCATATTCACTTTTTATTTTCAGAATAACCTCATGGTCCTAAAGTAATTCTGAGACCATTAAGGCTTCTATTATTTCTTGAATTTTCTGAGGGAGGGATGTGCACTAATGCCCAATGCCCTTGTTTTATTTGAATATTCTAAAATATGAAAAGAAGCTAGTTCAATATTTTGATTAATCTTTTGTTACAGATAAAAAATTCACTTAGGGAAAGCTTACCTTTTTTTTTTTTTAAGAATTTTAATTACTTGGGGGCATAATCTTTTTAATAATAAACACTATATTTGTAAGATTTTCAATTAACTATTATTTGTGGCTCATAAAGTGTGATTCATTGATAATTAAAAAAGTTATTATATATTAAATGCTATAAATCCTCTTAAGTTCCCTCTTGAATTCTTTTGGTAATAGCAACCATGACAATAAAAACAATGAAGGTTGTTCTACTGTTATCTCTGTGATTCACTGAACAAATGGAAATGGTATATTAGCCTTTAATTTGAACACTACCTATATATGTGAATTTTTCACTGAATTAGTCAGACTTTTGTGTGGTTAGGAGTTTAAAAATAATTTAAAAGATATTTTTCACCTTATTTGCTACAAGAGTGATTAAAGAAGTTAGCACCAGGTGGCGCTAAAGGACTGAACTTGGAAATAAACTATTCGGTTCTCTTACCTGTGACCTGGGACAAGTGTGGTGCTCTTTATTTAATGGATGTGTTAGAGGAAAGAAAGGCAAACATTGCTCTTACTGTGCTCTGTTACCAACTGACACTAAGGATTGTCCCTGTCAAATTGTCTAGGTCCCTTCTTTGGAGAGTTGTCACTCCCTAAATGTACAGATAACACAGTAACATTACTGAGGTCTTAAGTGGCAAAAAATATTGACAGTTTTTCTAAAGGAAAAGGAAAACAAATCTCACATGAAATTGCTTTTTGGAGTGGATTCAGTCCTTCTCTCTCCATTGTAGGTATCCAGGAATGTAGATTGGACAAGGGTAGCAAGAAAGAAAATAACATCCCTTGAAATTCCATCCCCCAGGAGTAGACTGTTCTTTCATCACTTCAACCACACACTATGGCTTGACACTGGCTCAGAATTTCCCCTGCTTGGGTTTTATTATTTAATGCAATACCACTTTCCTACAAGTCTCCAATATGCCCAGAAGTGTTTTTCTCTAGGGTTGTTATAAGGAAAATAAAATCTCAAAACAGAGATCACAGATCTAAAAATGAAAACAAAATCCTTCCATTGGGCTTCCAAAGGTACAGAAAGGGGAAAAGCAGGTGGTAAAACAAAAAGGTCTGCTACAAGAGGAAGTAAACACCAGGAACCTGAAAAATATAGTCTACCAAGTTCAATAGTGACAAGTATTCTTGGAGGGAGTCAGACACACAGGTGTTTCCTTGGGAAGAATTTCAGGAACATTGAGAGAGAGAGTTGTGGAAAGTGACTTTGGGCATGGGGTGGGGAAGGAGGCGTGTTTTAAAAAAATGTAAAAAATTCCCACCATCAGCTCTTCCTTTTATAAAGTCAAGTCTACTAAAAAAGCAGACTAAGATTAAGCATGTTGCTGATTACTTGATTATTATCAATCTCTGCAGAATGTAAAGGACACTCCTTCAGAGGAACAGTACACAAAACCAAAGGAAATTTTTGGTAAAAAATTTTTTTTGGTCTTTTGGAAAATTGAACTAACATTGTATTTTGGCAATACATAAGTCAGAAGTCTACACTGCAAATAATTTGTATATACTACATTTACCACTAAAAATCCAGTTTATTTTTCACCATATAATTGGGACCCTTTACTTTATCCATCTCCTTATACGCTCCCTTCTGGTAACCACTAAATGGCCCTTTTATATCCTTTCTTGTCTAATTGTTCTTTCTAGGACTTCCAACACTATACTGAGTAGTAGTGCTGAGAGTGTAATTGCTTGTCTTGTTCCTGATTGCAAAGGAAAAATTTTTTAGTTTTTCACCACCGTGTATATTGGCTTTAGATTTATAATGTATGACCTTTATTATTTTGATGTATATTCCTTCTATACCCATTTCACAGAGGGATTTTTTTTTAGTCACGAAAGAATGTTGAATCTTGTCAATATCTTTTATGTATCTATTGATATTATCATATGATTTTTGTTGTTCCTTTTGTAGGTGTGGTGTGTCATATTTATTGATTTGTGTATGTTGAATCATCCTTGCATCCGTGGATTAAATCCAGATTAAATCTGACTAGATCACAGTATGCGATTCTGTTAATGTGCTGCTGAATTCAGTTTGCTAATAATTTATTTAGGACTTTTTTTTACAATGTTCATCAGAGATATTTGCCTCTAGCTTTCATTTTTGGTGGTGTCCTTGTCTGATTTTGGAATCAATTTGGCAATGGTGGCTTCATAGAAAGTGTTTGGAAGCATTCCTTCTTCCTTAATTTTCTTTTTCTTTTTTAAGATTTATTTATTTATTTATGTAAGCATGGGGTACAGTCAGATGTGCGGGAGAGTGAGAGAATTCACCAGAGCCACAGCGGGGAGCAGAACAGGCAGAAGGACCTAAGTACACTGCTGAGGGGAGCAGCGGGTGGCAGGAGAGGTTTTCGCACCATGTGGGACCCTCGCAGGTGGCTGGGTTATTGAACCGGCGCTGCAGAGGCTGCGGGCAGCCTCGCAGCCCAGCGCTCAACCGCTGCGCCACCAAGGGAGGCCCTCTTCCTTAATTTTCTTGCAGTTTTATTTATTTATTTATTTATTTATTTATTTATCTATTTATTTATTTATTTATTTATTTATTTATTTTGCACTGAGACTTTAACCCCTGAGACACCAGGGAGGTTCCAATATCCACTATTTTTGAAAGTGTTTAATATTATCAAATTGTCTGCTGTGTAAATGTCCAGTATTTGTTTTCATCCTTTTGATTTACTTTGCTGCTCATAGTTGTTTCAAATTCCCTACATTTTATTGAAAAGTTTTAGAGGGGATCAATTTGTCTTTCAAGGTTTGGTAGAATGACCAGTGAAACCTTCTCCTTTGTTTTGTTTTCTTGGGAGACTTTTGGTTACTCTTTCAATTTCTTGTGTAATTGGTCTGGTAAGCTTTTCCATTTATTTCAGATTCAATTTCAGAAAGTTGTATGCTTCTAAAGATGTGTCCATTTTTAAGGTTATCCAACATATAGGCATATAGATATTCATAGTAATCTCTATAATCCTTTATTTCTGAAATGTCTGTTGTAATTTCTTTTGTTTCTAATTTTATTTATTAGAGTTTTCTCCTTTATTTTTGACTTCTTTTTCATTTGTTTCCACTCTTACTTTTGTTTCTTTCATTCAAGTGACTTTTGATTTCATTTGTTCTTTTTTTATTTCATTAAAGTTTAAGGTGAGGTTATTTGATATCCTTCTTAATTCCTGAGGCAGGCCTGTATTATTATATATTTCCTTCTTAACATTCTTTTTGTCATGTTTCATAGGTTCTAATAAATCATGTCTTCATTTTCATTCATCTTCAGATTTTTTTTTATTTTACCTTTGATTTTCTTTTAACCCAATAATTGTTCAGTAACATATTGTTTATTATCCACAATTTTTTGACTTTCTCCTCTTTCAAATTTTGATTTCTAGTTTCATACCATTATTACCTAAAATAATGCTTGACATGATTTCAGTCTTCATAAATTTATTGAGATTTGTTTTGTGTCCCAACATATGATCCATCCTTGAGAATCTTTGATGAGCTTTTGAGAAGAATGTGTATTCTGCTGTTTTGGGGTGGACTGTTCCGTGAATATCTATTAAGTCCACCTCGTATAATTTTTCATTTAAGCCTTTTCTTTCCTTACTTATTTTCTGTAATGATGACCTGTCATCGTTGTATGTGGGGCATTAAAATTCCCTGCTGATACTGTGCTGTTGTGAATGTCTCCCTTTAGGTCTGTTGACATTTGCTTTATGTATTTGGTGCTCGTATCTTGGGTACATATCTATACATGTTATGTCCTCCTGTTGATTTCTTTAATATTATATAATGTCCATTTTTATCTCATGCTATCATCTTTTGCCTTGAAGTCTGTTTTATCTGATATATGTATAGTGGTTCCTACGTTTTAAAATTTTCCATTTACTTGGAGTGCCAGGGTCATCACCTCCATCTTAAGTCTCTGTTTCAGTTTATAGCTTAATTAAATCTCTTGTAAGCAGCATGTAATTGAGATAATATAACTGGATTTTGCTTTCTGTAGTTGGCTACCCTGTGCCTTTTGATTGGATAGTTCATTTAGTTTATATTTAGGGTGGCTATTGCCATTTTGCCTGTGGTTTTAGTTATATTTCCTTGTTCAATTTTTGTAACTTCATTTTTTTTTCATTGCAATAGGATAATTTCTTTCAACATTTCTTGTGGGAGAGATCTAGTTTTGGCAAACTCCTTTAACTTTTGTTTGTCTGGGAAAGCCTTTATTTCTCCATTATATCTGAAAAAGGATCTTGAAACATTTAGTATTATTGCCTGGTGATTTTTATCTTTAGTATTTTGAACAGAATTCTATTCTTTCCTGGCCTGTAGAATCTTTGATGGTTTTGATGAAAATCTGATGAGAACACTTTTATAGATCATGTGCTTTCCCTCTTAGGTGCTTCTAGTTTTCTTTCTTTGTCTTCAACTCTTGATAATTTCACTACTATGTAGTTCTTGTAGTTCTCCTTGCACATACGAATGAAATTACTTGGTATTTATCTTTTTTCTTCTGACTTATTTTGCTTAGCATATCCTCTCCAGTTCCACCCATGTTGTCATCACAAATGATAAAATGTCATCTTTTTTTTTATGGTTGGGTAGGATTCTATTGTGCATATGTACCACATCTTCTGAACATAAGTTGGGCACTTAGTTATTTCCATAACTTGGTTATTGTTAATAGGGCTTCAGTGCACATAGGAGTGCAAATATACCCTTAAATTAGTATTTTTGCATTCTTCAGATAGAAACCTAGAAGTGGAATTGTTGATATGTCATATGATATATCTATTATTAATATTTTGAGAAACCTCCATAGTATTTCCATAGGAGCTGTTCCAGTCTACATTCCCACTAATAGTGTATGAGGGTACCCTTTCATCTACCCTCTTCTAACCATCCGTTGTTTAAAGTTTTTTTGACATGGGTCATTGCAAATGGTGTGGGGTGGTATCTCACTGTGGTTCTGATTTGCATTTCGCTGATGCTATTTGATAAATATTTTTTCATATGCCTGTTGGCCATCTAATGGATCCTTTGTTTTATTTTTGTTGTATGACTTCGTAGATCTTGGATAATAGCCTTTTTTTTTTATGCTGATGTTCTATGAGAATATTAATGTTTAGTGGGACATAGCATGGCCTAGATGTGAGTGCAAGACCAGCTTCTGATAACACTGAGTCCTGGCTGTAAAGGTCAGACAGTTCTGGAATATCTAGGGCTGCTTTTTTTTTTTTTCTTTCTCAATCGTTATTTTATTTTATTTTTTTTATAAATTTTATTGTTATATTCCCCATACAATTGCAACCCCCCCATTCTGACCCCAATCCCTCCCCTCCCGCGCCCACCCCCCTAAAAGTGTCTCTGGTTCATAGTTTTTTGTTGATTTTGATTTTCACTTTCTTATAGTTATTCATTTTCCTGGTCCCTTATTTAAGTTTTCTAGATTCCTGCTATGAGTGAGACCATCCGGTATTTTTCTTTTTCTTTTTGGCTTATTTCGCTGAGCATGATCCCTTCCAGCGCCATCCATGTTGCTGCAAATTGCATGTGTTTATCTTTTTTGAATGCTGAGTAATATTCCATGGTATATATGTACCACATCTTCTTGATCCAGTCATCTATTTTTGGGCATTTGGGTTGTTTCCAAAGCTTAGCTATTGTAAACAGTGCTGCTATAAACATAGGGGTGCAGGTGTTCTTTGGAATTGATGTTTCTGTGTCCTTTGGGTAAATACCTAGGAGTGGAATTGCTGGATCATATGGAAGCTCTATGTTTAGTAGGTCCAGAAATCTCCACACAGCTTTCCACAGTGGTTGGACCAGTTTGCACTCCCACCAACAGTGCAGAAGAGTTCCTTTTTCTCCACACCCTCGCCAACATTTGTTGTTGCTAGTTTTTTTAATATGTGCCATTCTCACTGGTGTAAGATGGTATCTCATGGTAGTTTTGATTTGCATTTCCCTGATGACAAGTGATGTTGAACATTTTTTCATATGCCTGTTGGCCATTTGCATTTCCTCTTCAGAGAAGTTTCTTTTTAGCTCTTCTGCCCATTTTTTGACTGGATTATTTTCTTTGTTGTTGTTGAGTCTCATCAGCTCTTTGCAGATTTTTGTGATCAGTCCTTTATCATTAGTGTTTGGTGCAAAAATGTTCTCCCAGTTGGTGGGGTTTCTCTTTGTTTTTGTTATTGTCTCTTTTGCTGTGCAGAAGCTCTTTAATTTGATGTAGTCCCAGCTGTTGATCTTCGCCTTCACTATCACTGCTTTGGGTGATGTGTCTGTAAAGATGTCTTTGATGTGCAAATCACGTAGTGTTTCGCCTATATTTCCTTCTATATATTTTATGGTTTCAGGTCTTATGTCTAGTTCTTTAATCCATTTTGAGTTGATTTTTGTGTATGGTGTGAGGTAGTGGTCAAGCTTCATTCTTTTGCATGTAGCGACCCAGTTTTCCCAGCACCATTTATTGAACAAACTTTCTTTGCTCCAATGCATAGTCTTTGCTCCTTTGTCAAAGATTAGTTGACCACAAATCTGTGGGTTTATTTCTGGATTTTCTATTCGATTCCATTGGTCTGTATGTCTGTTCTTGTTCCACTACCATGCAGTTTTGATGATTATGGCTTTGTAGTATAGTAAGTCTGGGAGTGTGATGCCTCCATTCCCTTCTTTTTTTTTCAGGAGAGCTTTGGCTAGTCGGGGTTTTTTGTGATTCCATATGAATTTCATCAATAATTGTTCTATTTCTTTGAAGAATGACATTGAAATTTTGATTGGAATAGCATTGAATCTGTATATTGCTTTTGGAAGGATGGCCATTTTAATAATGTTTATTCTTCCAATCCATGAGCAGGGGATGTCTCTCCATTTCTTTGTGTCTTCTTCTATTTCTTTTAACAGTGTTTTATAGTTTTCTTTGTATAGGTCCTTTACCTCTTTTGTTAGATTTATTCCCAAATATTTGATTTTTTTTGTTTCAATAACGAAAGGGATGGGTTTTTTGATTTCTTCTTCTTCAGATTTATTGTTTGTGTATAGGAAGGCTACTGACTTTTGCATGTTGATTTTGTATCCTGCCACTTTACTGAACTGATTGATGAGTTGAATGAGCTTTTCTGTGGAGTTTTTGGGGTTCTCTATGTATAATATCATATCGTCTGCAAATAGTGATAGTTTGACTTCTTCTTTTCCTATTTGGATTCCTTGGATGTCTTTCTCTTGTCTAATTGCCCTGGCTAGGACTTCCAGTATTATATTGAAAAGCAGTGGTGAGAGTGGACATCCTTGTCTTGTTCCAGATCTTAATGGAATTGCTTTCAGCTTTTCACCATTGAGAATGATACTGGCTGTTGGCTTGTCATAGATGGCCTTTATGATGTTAAGGTATGTTCCTTGTATCCCAAGAATTTCAAGGGCTTTTATCATGAATGGGTGTTGCACTTTGTCAAAAGCTTTCTCAGCATCTATTGATATTATCATATGGTTTTTATATTTCTTTTCGTTGATGTGTTGGATAACGTTGATTGATTTTCGGATGTTAAACCATCCTTGTGTCCCTGGAATGAATCCTACTTGGTCGTGGTGAATTATCTTATGGATACATTGTTGGATTCTGATGGCTAAAATTTTATTGAGGATTTTTGCATCAGTGTTCATTAGGGAGATTGGCCTGTAGTTTTCCTTTTTTGTGTTGTCCTTGTTCGGTTTTGGTATTAGTGTAATGTTGGCTTCATAGAACGTGTTTGGTATTGTCCCTTCCTTCTCAATTTTTTGGAAGAGTTTGTGAAGGATAGGCACTAATTCGTCTCTGAATGTTTGGTAGAATTCATTTGTAAATCCATCAGGTCCTGGGCTTTTGTTTTTGGGGAGGTTTTTGATTACCATTTCAATTTTGCTGCTTGTAATTGGTCTGTTTAGGTGTTCTATTTCTTCTTTATCTAGCTTTGGGTGATTGTAGAGTTGTAGGAACTTGTCCATCTCCTCTAGATTGTTAAACTTGTTTCCATATAACTGTTCATAGTAGTTACTGATTATTCTTTTGATTTCTGCTGTGTCCGTTGTGATTTCTCCTCTTTCATTGATGATCCTGTTTATTTGTGCTTTCTCCCTTTTTTCCTTTGTGAGCCTGGCTAGGGGTTTGTCTATTTTATTGATTTTTTCAAAGAACCAGCTCTTGGTTTCATTGATCTTTTGGATTGTTTTTTTAGTTTCAATTTCATTTATTTCTGCTTTGGTTTTTATTATTTCTTTTCTTCTACTGGTTTTGGGTTTTTTTTGTTGTTCTTTTTCTAGATCTTTGAGCTTCGAGATTAGGTTGTTTCTTTGAGTTCTTTCTTGTTTCTTGATGTGAGCTTCTATTGCTATATATTTTCCTCTTATTACTGCTTTTGCTGCATCCCATACATTTAGGATATTGGTGTCCTCCTTGTCGTTCAATTCAAAAAAATTTTTAATTTCTTCTTTGATCTCCTCATTAGTCCAGTGGTCTTCCAGTAGTGTGGTTTTTAATCTCCATGAGGTAGGAAAGTTCCTTGCCTTCTTTTTATGGTTTATTTCTAGTTTGATGCCTTCATGGTCAGAAAAGATGGTTGATATGATTTCAATCTTGGTGTATCTGTTGATGTTTGTCTTGTGCCCCAGTATGTGATCGATCCTGGAGAATGATCCGTGTGCACTTGAGAAAAATGTGTACTCCGTTTTTTTGGGGTTTAGTGTTCTATAGATGTCTGTTAAGCCCAATTGCTCTAGGTCCTTATTTAGAGCTTTGGTTTCTTTACTTTTTTGTCTTGTTGATCTGTCCATTGTTGATAGTGGTGTGTTGAAGTCTCCCACTACGTATGTGTTTTCTCTGATGTCTGTTTTCAGAGAGGACAACAGTTGTCTGATATATTTTGGTGCTCCTTCGTTTGGTGAGTATATGTTAATGAGTGTTATTTCTTCTTGAAGTATTGTCCCCTTGATCATAATGTAGTGACCATTGGGGTCTCTTTTTATCTTTTTAAGTTTGAAATCTGTTTTATCTGATATAAGTATAGCTGTTCCTGCTTTCTTTTTTGGTCCATTTGCTTGTAGGATTGTTTTCCATCCTTTAACTTTGAGCCTATTTTTATCTTTTGTAGCTAAATGTGTTTCCTGGAGACAGCAAAAGGTTGGGTTTTGTTTCTTAATCCAGGCTGCAACTCTGTGTCTTTTTATTGAAGAGTTTAGTCCATTTACATTTAGAGTTAATATTGATATGTTAACATCTGTATTTGCCATTGTGTTTGTCTTTCCTTTGATTTTATTTATTTATTCTTTTAATAACTTTTTTATTTTTTTTGGCCTTCTTTCATTGTTATTCGTCCCTCTGAGGTTCTGGCTTTAAGACTCCTTGTAGTATTTTTTGGAGTGGGGGTTTAGTTGCAATGAAATTCCGGAGTTTCTCTTTGTCTGGGAAGGTCCATATTCTTTCTTCAAAGAGGAAGGAGAGCTTTGCGGGATAGAGTATTCTTGGTTGGCATCTGTTTTCTTGGAGTCTGTTGACTATGTCCCTCCACTCTCTCCTTGCCCGTAGTGTTTCTTCGGAGAAGTCTGATGTCAGCCTGATTGGCTTTCCTTTGAATGTTATCTGTTTCTTCCCTCTTGCCAGCTTCATTATTTTTTCCTTGTCCTGGATTCTTGGGAGCTTTACTATTATGTGTCTTGCTGTATTTTTCCTTTCGTCGTGGAAGTTTGGTGTTCTTCTTGCTTCTTGTATATCAATTTTCAACTCCTTCTTCACATTTGGGAAGTTCTCTTCAATTATCTCTTTGAATATTTTCTCTGTTCCTACTTCTCTCTCCTCTCCTTCTGGTATTCCTATAACTCTTATATTTCCTTTCCTCATGGAGTCAGATAGTTCCCGAAGTCTTTCCTCGTTCTTTTTCCTTCGTACTTCTCTTTCCTTTTCTGTTTTGGTTCTTTTTATTTCTGTGTCTTCAAGAGTACTTATTCGTTCTTCCATTTCATCTATTCTGCTTTCATTGCTTTTCCCAGAATTCTTTAGTTCTTCCATTAATTCTTTGATCTCCTGCATTTCTTTTACTTCCCTCTTTAGGGACTCAATTTCTTTCTTCTGACCATTGTTTTCCCTCTCTAGGGACTCAATTGCATTCTTCTGATCGTTGATTATTTTTCCCTTATCATTGTTTTCCTTTATGACTTCTGTCAGTTTTTTAATCACGGCAATTTTAAATTCTCTTTCTGGAAGGCTCAGAAATTCTTCCAAGTTATTGTCGTTGCAATCTGGGGGCTGGTTTTCTTTTTGTGGTGTGCTTTTTCTCTGGAGAGTTGCTAGGTTGCGTGTGGTTCTTCTCCTCCCTACTGTCTGTTTTCTAATTTGCTGTATGCGTTGGGACACTGTGTTGTTGGGACTGGCCGGCATCTTGGGTGGGCTTCTCTGCTCCCCTCTGGTTCCTCCAGGAGTCATCTGTCAGTTTCAAGCAGTCTTTACTGGAGAAAGGTCCCTGTTCTAAAATGCCGATGTGGGGACACACTCCCCTGTGCGCCTGGTCTGCCCCGGCGGTGGGTTCCTGCTCCCTCTCTGGGCTTGGACTGCAGGCCAGAGCGGGTCTGGCGTGGGCGAACTTCCCCCGCTCACCTCTGGCTCCTGAGGAAGCCTTCTGCAGGTAGTCTTTACTGAAGAAATGTCCCTGTTCTAAAATGGTGATGTGGGACACACTCCCTGCGCGTCTGGTCTCAGGCACACTCTTCTGCGCGCCTGGTCTGCCCCGGCTGTGGGTGCTCGCTCTCCCTGTGGGCTCAGACTACTTGTTCGGAAGGGGCCCGGTGTGGGCTAACTCCCCAGCTGGCCACTAGCTCCTTCAGGAGCCTCTGCTGGCTTCAAGTCGCTAGGTGGCGCCAGAGATCTCTCCTAGAGTCCTTGGGGAGCTGATTTTCCACCCCGTGGGACAGGGAGCAGAGCGGGGATGGTAGGGTACACCTCAACGGCTTTGGGGTGCTGTGTCTGCCTTGTGCCCCACCGTCGTGGGGAACCCACGCCCCTAATTTCGTGCCCCGGGTCTCAGTTCCAAAGCCCTCGGTTCCAGGACGCGGGCTGTAGCCCAGATCAGTGGCGCGGGAATGGCGCCTTTTGAATCCCACTTCCCTGCCTGGGCGCCTGGTCCCTGCTCACTCAGGGAGGGCCTCCACGGTCTCCCCGCAAGCCTAGGTCGCAGGCGAGGGGACCTGGACAACTGCTATCCGATCTGGATCAGCGCGCTTTCTGTGCAAGCTTACCGGGCGGCCGGGGCTGTGTGCTGGTGCTGGTCTCCTCCTGGGGGGCGGGGCTCTCTTTAATGGCGCCTGGAGCTCACCTCCGCGGCGGATCCTGCAGGGTTCTCCACAGCTCCCGTTCACGGGGTGTGGTGGCTGAAATAGTTCCTTTCCACTCACAGTCCCACTTGCTGTGTCCGTTTTTCTTGTTGGCCGTTTTGGTTTGTTTTTTCCCTCCTCTCTGCCGGTCGGAGAGTGCCGACTTTGTGGGCGGGGGAGGGGAGCAGGGTTCTGCGCTTTCCTCCCTTCTGGTCCTCTTTTATGGCAACTTTCTTCTTCGGGCAGTTTGCTGGAGTCGTCCGTTTATCTTCCGTGTCCCAGTTCTCACTGGGACCTGCCGCTTTTCCTCCCTATTAACTTTTTTTAATGGGAGATCTTACTCGCAGCCTCTCCTCGCCGCCATGTTGCTCCGCCCCGGATAATAGCCTTTTATTGGATGATGATGTGCAAATATTTTCTCCCATGCAACAGGATGTCTTTTTGTTTTAATGTGCTTTGTCTTTTGTGTGTGCAGAGCAATTTATTTTTATGTAGTCCCATTTGTCTAATTTAACTTTTGTTTCCCTTGTTTTTGTAGTCAATTTTCCAAAGATATCCTTGAAGCAAATGTTGTGGAGTGTTTTATCTGTGTTTTCTTGTATGTATTTTGTGACTGCAAATCTTACATCCATTTTTTATTGCATTTTGAGTTAATTACATTCAATTCGTTATTTCATTTTGAGTTAATTTTTGTATATGGTTGTCTTGTTTTATTCTTTTGCATATGGCTATCCAGCTTTCCCACCACTATTTGTTGAAGGGACTTTATTTTCCCCATTATATACTATTGGATCCTTTTTCATAACTGTCCATGTAAGTGTGGATTTATTTCTGGGCTTTGTTTTTTCTGAGTTTTGGCCCTTTGGTTTGTTTTACTGAGTTTGCTTGTATCACTTTTACTTGCATTTCTGAGTTTTCTTCTACCTCGTGAGTTGCTTTATTATGGACATTTTGAACTCTGTCAGATTGGGAGATATAATCTTGTAGGTCTTTGATACTGGATTCTGAAGAGTTGTTCTGTTCTTGCAATGTTATATTTCCTTGAGGTCTCAGGTTTTCATATGTTACATCTTTTTTTTTTTATTTTGAGTTTGGTACTTTAATTCCATCTCTTTAAAAAATCTGCATCATGGCCTCCCTGGTGGCACAAGGGGTTAAGCACCCACTATGAAGCAATCCAAAGCCTCTGCAGCATGAATTCAATCCCTGGCTGGCCAGGGAGCAACTCACATGGCGCAGCAGACCTCTCCTGTCTTGCCCGCTGCTCCCCTCAGCAGTGTATTTCACTCAGTCTGCCTGTTCTTCTCCCCACTCTGTCTCTGGTGAATCTTCTTACCCTTTGCATCTCTGGCCTGTATCCTAGCTCTTCTATACATAAATAAATAAATCTTAAAAAAATATGCATCAGTGATTCAGAGAATTTAAGTACTTTTAATTTTCCAGTATGTGACATGGTAACTTCCTTTTCTTATCTTTTTTGTTTTCTGTTGGCTTCTGTAAGAACTTGGACCTATATTTGAAGTGACCGTGTTATCAGGGTGGTGGAGGAGTATGGATAAGTTCCAATCACCATGAACATTCTGGAGGGGGTGCTTTTTTGTGTTTAAGATACTGCTAATACCCCTCCTCTCTGGGTTTCCAGATCTGAGACTCAGCAGTCAGTGCACTTTGTGAGGTCACTGCCAATTTCACTGGATTGTGGAGAAGAGTGTAGTCTAGAGCATCTTCTCTGTTGTCCTCCTTTTTGGGATCCTAGTCTTGGGGAGTACTCTAGTTCCTGCAAATGGGCTTCACCTGGATCAACTCCCCTTACCAGGACCTGTGGCTTGGCCAGCAGCCCTGCTATCTGTGTCACTCCTCTCCCCAAATGGTAGCCTCTTGGTATTTCTCTCCCTCTACCTTCTGTTCAATGAGGCATTTACTTCTGTGTCCCCTCTAGTGCCATCTGTGTTGGCCTTTGAGGTAAAAGAGGTGCTTCAGTCTCCTTATTAGTTGTGGTATTCCTTAATAGTATTTTCGGGGGTTAATTGTTAGTTGTTCCTCTTGGGAGTAAAGCAAAAAACTTCCTTTATTGCTATCTTGGTGATGTCATCTGGTACAACTTTTGAGCCAAGTAATTCACCCTGTATCAGTCACTCACCATCTTGTCTAACCTCCTCTGACCCTGGCATATATATCAAATCTGTCATTCCCTGTTTACATTATTCTTCTGCTGTCAGAGGGTGGTTGAATATTGAAACTCTTGGATGGGGTTAAATACACCAAATTCAGTAGCAACAGAAATTGGTTTGCTGACTTGAAATGAAATGATTTAATCCTTTGCCTCAACTCCATTCCTTCTTTATTTCAAAGTTCAGTATGATGAGGGCCAGGAGAAACAGGGAGGGATAACTGTCTCAGTGTTCTGAACTAAGTTTCTAAACTTTTTGGTAAGTATAACATGAAGAACAAGTCTTTGGTTAAGAACATTTTCACCTAAGTTTTCTTTGTGTTCTATTTATTTCAGCATTCTCTTTTGGAATTGTCATTTAGAATCTATATATATTCTGTCCCTGAAAGCAGGAAGGCCAACGAAGGGATATTATTAGCTTTTTAAAGAGTGTATTCTAGGAATATGATTAAGATAATTAGCTCTTCCCACAAATAGCCAATAATTCTATAGGAAAACACATTACTCCACATGCAATATTTTTCATTTAAGTCCTCTAAAGCATTCTATAAACAGATGTTCATATGTTACAGTGTAAAATGGGAAAGTTATATGGAGAAATGAACCCAGTATTTGGAGACCAAAGTATGAGTATTGATATCATCAGTGATTTGCTGTGGTGCAATCTCTTTGAGTGTTCATTTCTCATTAGCAAAATGATTATAATCCAAGGGAAATGTACTACCAAATCCAAATCAATGTTGGAAAGGAGGGTAACACTCCCTCACTTCCCTGTCCTAAAACCTACGCTTTTTAATGTGACATGGAGACTTTCCACTCGCCATTTGGTATGTTATGACAACTCACTGGTCTAGTGGTGTCCAATTATTCTTTTTCTCACAATAGAGACCTCCCTTTGTCCTAGAGTACCTGGGGCTTTCCAAGTCCTATAGAAAGGAACTCACAGGTCTTTCCCTACAGGGTGATTTTTCAAGGACAAACAGTACTTGTCAGCACTAGGGGGCCCTGAACTTTTACAGAAATCTTTTTCTAACAGCCTTGACAATAGTCTGAGCCACTTCTCTCATGGTGGCCCTGCAGCCGCAGGTTGTTATTTTTAACACAGTCCTTTCTTACTTTTGCACAATGGTTTCTGTTGATGCAAGTTTCTGTTTGGTGATTATAAAGAGATAACATTACACTAGGCAGTAGAGCAGAAAAAGCACCAAGTGTATGTTATCCTTTTCTAAGTGCGTGTAGCTAAATAACTAAGGTTTGTGCATAGGCATGTCACACTGTCAGCCCAGGAAGGTGATGTGATCCAGACTTGTGTGGTGCCTGGTTAGACAGTTTGAAAGGAATGTCTTTTATTCTCCTTTCAAAGATGACTTCCTTCTGTGTCAGTAAACTATGACAAAGGTTTCATTCTTTGAAGAACTTCTGCCAGGAAGATTTCAGTAAAGATGGGACTCTCCATATGAATTAGTATTGTAGTACAAAAGTATCTCTTTCTGGTAGAGATTTGGGGCTAGAAATTGGGCAGGTACCCTCAGGAATGTCAGTCTTGCTTCTGCTCATTCTGAGTCCCACATAGCAGATGACTCAGCTGTTCTCAGTAGAAAGCAATGTGTGGTAAGGATTGAAGAGTACTCAGAAAACATCTGAGACATTTGAAGGGATCATTATGATTTAAAGTAATGCTTTTGATAGTTTGTGTATATTACTCAAGTCTGTTAATAGCTGTAAAGTCTTAAACATAATGTGCAGTTAAAAAAATCAAGCTACTGTGTATGTGAATGCACGTGAGTGTTATGCGCACATGTTTAATGCTCAGTGCTCACTTATTGCCGGCTGTTTGTATATTAATGAATGTATTTGAAATGGCAGGGGTTATACTACAGATGCACATTTCCTTCGGTCATTGGAAGCTTTTAAGGAGTCAGAAAATTTGAGCTAATAGAAGTAATGTTTTATGTAGTCCTTCAGTGCATCTGTTGAACATGTAGTCAAAGGAGTTCATAAAAATAAATGTTGTGGTTGAATTTTTAACTGTGGCTGTATATGTGGCTATCCATAACCTCTATGCCCAGTGGAGCCTGGAAAATTATCTATATAATTAACCCCTTGATTGATCAGGTCTTTCAGTTGTCATGGTGGAAAGTCTGATTTCCCACATAAAGCATAATATACCCATGAATTTCAAGGTAACTAAAATTATTTTTGAAGGGGAAATCTTCTTTTGAAGGACTAAGTAATCATTTATTCAATGAAATTCTTAAAAATTATTCTCTCTCTTTGAAATTCTCAATCTATGCTGATAAGGCATGAAGAAATCATTCAGGATCTCAAATTGAGTACTCTGATTCAATAGAGATGGTGGGTAGAATTCTGAGATGGCCCCCAAGATTCTCACCTCTGGTGTAATCCCCTTCCTTGAGTGTGGACAGGGCCTGTGAGTGTGATGGGATGTCATTCCCTTTATTTTGTAATATGGCAAAGGTGATAAGGTAGTCTCAATACATTATATTATCTATGGATTTATCTCTTGGAGAGATTCAAAGAAGAAAGATCTCTTGCTGGCCTCTAAGAAGCAAAATTCCATGGCGAGGGGAAGGTTATGTGGCAGAGGACAGTGGGAAAGCTTTAGGATCTGGAATGGCTCCTGATTGACAGCCAACAAGAAAGCAACCTTAATCCTACAACCACAAGGAACTGAATTTTTCCAAAAACTGGTGAACTTGGAAGAGGACACATGCTTCTGGTGAGAATGCAGCCCCAGACACCGCTTGATTTTGGTCTGATAGAACCTGAGCAAAGGACCTTACTAACCTGAGCCAGATTCCTGATCTATGGAACTGGAGAGATAATACAAGTGTTTTGTCTTAAGCTGCTGAATTTGTGTATTTTCTCATGCAGAGATAGAAAACTAAAACAATAGGGGTGTGTGTGTGGAGGGAGGGTGGGCAGCTGAGGATTTGCATTTGTAGTAAGTTCTGATGATGCCCAGGATTCTGGCCTAGGCACCACCCTTTGAGAAGTGCTGTTGGATTTTAAATCTCTGGCAGCTGAGTTTTGCAGTGGGGTCATGAATGGGTGCTCATTGTACACATCTGAAATATAACAGGTTAACCTGAAGGGGTTTAGCTATCTGTTTTAAGCCATGAATAAGGAAATGCTCGTATGAAAAATAATGTAAAATGAAGTATGAGTTTCTGTCATTATTAGTTCACTTCTATGTGATAAGAAAGACAACTATTAATGCTAATTTCTTTTTCTGAGAATAAAGTTCCATCAATCCATGAATAAACTTCATGTTATGATTATGTATCAGTTAAAAACTAAGTGATGATTATAATATCACATCAGTTTTCTAGTTTCTACCATGATAGGGTATGAAAGATAGAACAGCCTTTAAATATTTTCATTAGCAATTAAAAAATTTTTATTAAAAATTGAAAAATATGGATATACACCGGGAGGGGCGGAGCAACATGGCGGTGAGGAGATGCTGCGAGTAAGATCTTCCATTAAAAAAAGTTAATAGGGAGGAAAAGAGGCAGGTCCCAGTGAGAACTGGGACAGGGAAGATAAACGGACGACTCCAGCAAACTACCTGAAGAAGAAAGTTGCCATAAAAGAGGACCAGAAGGGAGGAAAGCGCAGAACTCTGCTCCCCTCCCCCACCCACAGAGTCGGCACTCTCCGACCAGCAGAGAGGAGGAAAAGAACAAACTAAAACGACCAACAAGAACAAACTACATAGCAAGCGGGACTGTGAGTGGAAAGGAACTATTGCAGCCACCACACCCCGTGAACGGGAGCTGTGGAGAACCCTGCAGGATTCGCCACGGCGGTGAGCAAACGGCTACGGGCGCCATTAGAGAAAAACAAAGAGACTCTGGAGACGCTCACATAGCCCGGGCCTGCCGGTAAGCTTGCGTGGAAAGCGGCGCGCTTTGCGCGCTTGAAAAGCAAACGTGGATCGGGATCGTGGCTGCCCAGGTCCCCGCACCTGCGACCTAGGCTTGCAGGGAGACGCGCAGAGGCCCTCACTGGGGTGAAAGTCCCTCACTGAGTAAGCAGGAACCAGGCGCCCAGGCACGGGAGCGGGGTGCAAAAGGCGCCATTCCCGCGCCACTGAACTGGGCTACAGCCCGCGTCCTGGACCTGAGGGCTTTGGAACTGAGACCCGGGGCACGAAATTCGGGGCGTGGGTTCTCCATGACGGTGGGGCACAAGGCAGACACAGCACCCCAAAGCCGTTGAGGTTTACCCTACCATTCCCGCTCTGTTCCCTGTCCCACGGGATGGGGGAGGGGCGAAAAACAGCCCCCCAAACACAATAGGAGAGATCTCTGGCGCCACCTAGCGACCAGGAAAAAAAAGTCACTAACACCCCATAGAACAGGGAAATTTCTTAAGACTGCTTGAAAAGGGCAGAAGGCTCCCAGAGGAGACAGGGGCCAGCTGGGAAGTTAGCCACGCCAGGCCCCTTCCGACCAGCAGTCTGAGCCCACAGAGGGAATAGGCACCCACAGCCGGGGCAGACCGGGCGCGCAGAAGAGTGTGCCTGAGACCGGAAGCGCAGGGACTGAGTCCCGCGTCGCCATTTTAGAACAGGGACATTTCTTCAGTAAAGACTGCCTGAAACCAGCAGAAAGCTCCCTCAGAAGCCAGAGATGGCTCCTGGAGGAGCCAGAGGGGAGCGGAGTTCACTCAAGATGCCGGCCAGTCCGAGCAACACAGTGTCCCAATGCATACAACAAATTAGAAAACAGACAGTAGGGAGTAGAAGAACCACATGCAACCTAGCAACTCCTCAGGAAAAAAGCACACCACAAAAAGAAAACCACCCTCCAGATTACAACAACAGTAACTTGGAAGAACTTCTGAGACTTCCAGAAAGAAGTCTGTGATTAAAAAATTGCTGTGATTAAAATACTGACAGAAGTCATAAAGGAAAACAATGATATGAGAAAAATAATCAACGATCAGAAGAATGAAATTGAATCTGTAAAGAGGGAAGCAAAAGAAACACAGGAGATCAAAGAATTAATGGAGGAAGTAAAGAACTCTGGGAAAAGCAATGAAAGCAGAATAGATGAAATGGAAGAACGAATAAGTTCTCTTGAAGACACAGAAATAAAAAGAACCAAAACAGAAAAGGAAAGAGAAGTACAAAGGAAAAAGAACGAAGAAAGACTTCGGGAACTATCTGACTCCATGAGGAAAGGAAATGTAAGAGTTATAGGAATTCCAGAAGGAGAGGAGAGAGATGTAGGAACAGAGAAAATATTCCAGGAGATAATTGAAGAGAACTTCCCAAATGTGAAGAAGGAGCTGAAAATTGATATACAAGAAGCGAGAAGAACACCAAACTTCCACGACGAAAGGAAAAATACAGCAAGACACATAATAGTAAAGCTCCCAAGAATCCAGGACAAGGAAAAAATAATGAAGCTGGCAAGAGGGAAGAAACAGATAACATTCAAAGGAAAACCAATCAGGCTGACATCGGACTTCTCTGAAGAAACACTATGGGCAAGGAGAAAGTGGAGGGACATAGTCAACAGACTCCAAGAAAACAGATGCCAACCAAGAATACTTTATCCCGCAAAGTTCTCCTTCCTCTATGAAGAAAGAATAAGGACCTTCCCAGACAAACAGAAACTCTGGAATTTCATTAAGACTAAACCCCCACTCCAAAAAATACTACAAGGAATCCTAAAGCCAGAACCTCAGAGGGACGAATAACAATGAAAGAAGGCGGAAAAAAAAGTTATTAAAAGAATAAATAAATAAAATCAAAGGAAAGACAAACACAATGGCAAATACAGATGCTAACATATCAATATTAACTCTAAATGTAAATGGACTAAACTCTTCAATAAAAAGACACAGAGTTGCAGCCTGGATTAAGAAACAAAACCCAACCTTTTGCTGTCTCCAGGAAACACATTTAGCTACAAAAGATAAAAATAGGCTCAAAGTTAAAGGATGGAAAACAATCCTACAAGCAAATGGACCAAAAAAGAAAGCAGGAACAGCTATACTTATATCAGATAAAACAGACTTCAAACTCAAAATAATAAAAAGAGACCCCAATGGTCATTACATTATGATCAAGGGGACAAATAACACTCATTAACATATACTCACCAAACGAAGGAGCACCAAAATATATCAGACAACTGTTGTCCTCTCTGAAAACAGACATCAGAGAAAAAACATACGTAGTGGGAGACTTCAGCACACCACTATCAACAATGGATAGATCAACAAGACAAAAAATAAGTAAAGAAACTAAATCTCTAAATAAGGACCTAGAGCATTTGGGCTTAACAGACATCTATAATCTATAGAACATTAAACCCCCAAAAAACGGAGTACACATTTTTCTCAAGTGCACTCGGATCATTCTCCAGGATCGATCACATACTGGGGCACAAGACAAACATCAACAGATACACAAAGATTGAAATCATACCAACCATCTTTTCTGACCATGAAGGCATCAAACTAGAAATAAACAATAAAAGGAAGGCAAGGAACTCTCCTACCTCATGGAGATTAAAAACCACACTACTGGAAGACCACTGGACTAATGAGGAGATCAAAGAAGAAATTAAAAAATTCTTTGAATTGAATGACAAGGAGGACACCAATATCCTAAATGTATGGGATGCAGCAAAAGCAGTAATAAGAGGAAAATATATAGCAATAGAAGCTCACATCAAGAAACAAGAAAGAACTCAAAGAAACAGCCTAATCTCGAAGCTCAAAGATCTAGAAAAAGAACAACAAAAAAACCCCAAAACCAGTAGAAGAAAAGAAATAATAAATACCAAAGCAGAAATAAATGAAATTGAAACTAAAAATACAATCCAAAAGATCAATGAAACCAAGAGCTGGTTCTTTGAAAAAATCAATAAAATAGACAAACCCCTAGCCGGGCTCACAAAGGAAAAAAGGGAGAAAGCACAAATAAAGAGGATCACAAAGAAAGAGGAGAAATCACAACGGACGCAGCAGAAATCAAAAGAATAATCAGTAACTACTATGAACAATTATATGGAAACAAGTTCAACAATCTAGAGGAGATGGACAAATTCCTACAACTCTACAATCACCCAAAGCTAGATAAAGAAGAAATAGAACACCTAAACAGACCAATTACAAGCAGCAAAATTGAAATGGTAATCAAAAACCTCCCCAAAAACAAAAGCCCAGGACCTGATGGATTTACAAATGAATTCTACCAAACATTCAGAGATGAATTAGTGCCTATCTTTCACAAACTCTTCCAAAAAATTGAGAAGGAAGGGACAATACCAAACACGTTCTATGAAGCCAACATTACACTAATACCAAAACTGAACAAGGACAACACAAAAAAGGAAAACTACAGGCCAATCTCCCTAATGAACACTGATGCAAAAATCCTCAATAAAATTTTAGCTATCAGAATCCAACAATGTATCCATAAGATAATTCACCACGACCAAGTAGGATTCATTCCAGGGACACAAGGATGGTTTAACATCTGAAAATCAATCAACGTTATCCAACACATCAACAAAAAGAAATATAAAAACCATATGATAATATCAATAGATGCCGAGAAAGCTTTTGACAAAGTGCAACACCCATTCATGATAAAAGCCCTTGAAATTCTTGGGATACAAGGAACATACCTCAACATCATAAAGGCCATCTATGACAAGCCAACAGCCAGTATCATTCTCAATGGTGAAAAGCTGAAAGCAATTCCATTAAGATCTGGAACAAGACAAGGATGTCCACTCTCACCATTGCTTTTCAATATAATACTGGAAGTCCTAGCCAGAGCAATAAGACAAGAGAAAGACATCCAAGGAATCCAAATAGGAAAAGAAGAAGTGAAACTATAACTATTTGCAGATGATATGATAATATACGTAGAGAGCCCCAAAAACTCCACAGAAAAACTAATTCAACTCATCAATCAGTTCAGTAAAGTGGCAGGATACAAAATCAACATGCAAAAGTCAGTAGCCTTCCTATACACAAACAATAAATCTGAAGAAGAAGAAATCAAAAAAACCATCCCTTTTATTATGAAACAAAAAAAAAATAAAATATCTGGGAATAAATCTAACAAAAGAGGTAAAGGACCTATACAAAGAAAACTATAAAACACTGTTAAAAGAAATAGAAGAAGACACAAAGAAATGGAAAGACATCCCCTGCTCATGGATTGGAAGAATAAACATTATTAAAATGGCCATCCTACCAAAAGCAATATACAGATTCAATGCTATTCCAATCAAAATTTCAATGTCATTCTTCAAAGAAATAGAACAATTATTGATGAAATTTATATGGAATCACAAAAAACCCCGAATAGCCAAAGCTCTCCTGAAAAAAAGAGAAGGGAATGGAGGCATCACACTCCCAGACTTCAAACTATACTACAAAGCCATAATCATCAAAACTGCATGGTATTGGAACAAGAACAGACATACAGACCAATGGAATTGAATAGAAAATTCAGAAATAAACCCACAGATTTATGGTCAACTAATCTTTGACAAAGGAGCTTAGACTATGCATTGGAGCAAAGAAAATTTGTTCAATAAATGGTGCTGGGAAAACTGGGTTGCTACATGCAAAAGATTGAAGCTTGACCACTACCTCACACCATACACGAAAATCAACTCAAAATGGATTAAGGAACTAGACATAAGACCTGAAACCATAAAATATATAGAAGGAAATATAGGCGAAACACTACGTGATTTGCACATCAAAGACATCTTTACAGACACATCACCTAAAGCAGTGATAGTGAAGGCAAAGATCAACAGCTGGGACTACATCAAATTAAAGAGCTTCTGCACAGCAAAAGAGACAATAACAAAAACAAAGAGAAACCCCACCAACTGGGAGAACATTTTTGCACCCAACACTAATGATAAAGGACTGATCACAAAAATCTACAAAGAGCTGATGAGACTCAACAACAACAAAGAAAATAATCCAGTTAAAAAATGGGCAGAAGAGCTAAAAAGAAACTTCTCTGAAGAGGAAATGCAAATGGCCAACAGGCATATGAAAAAATGTTCAGGGAAATGCAAATCAAAACTACCATGAGATACCACCTTACACCAGTGAGAATGGCACATATTAAAAAAAGTAGCAACAACAAATGTTGGCGAGGGTGTGGAGAAAAAGGAACTCTTCTGCACTGTTGGTGGGAGTGCAAACTGGTCCAACAACTATGGAGAGCTGTGTGGAGATTTCTGGACCTACTAAACATAGAGCTTCCATATGATCCAGCAATTCCACTTCTAGGTATCTACCCAAAGGACACAGAAACATCAATTCCAAAGAGCACCTGCACCCCTATGTTTATAGCAGCACTGTTTACAATAGCTAAGCTTTGGAAACAACCCAAATGCCCAAAAATAGATGACTGGATCAAGAAGATGTGGTACATATACACCATGGAATATTACTCAGCATTCAAAAAAGATAAGCACATGCAATTTTCAGCAACATGGATGGCGCTGGAAGGGATCATGCTCAGCGAAATAAGCCAGAAAGAAAAAGAAAAATACCGGATGGTCTCACTCATAGCAGGAATCTAGAAAACTTAAATAAGGGACCAGGAAAATGAATAACTATAAGAATGTGAAAATCAGAATCAACAAAAAACTATGAAACAGAGACACTTTTGGGGGGGTGGGGGGCGCGAGGGAGGGATTGGGGTCAGAATGGGGGGGTTGCAATTGTATGGGGAATATAAAAATAAAATTTATTATTTAAAAAAATATTGAAAAATATTAAGGATTAAAAACTATTAAGCATTTAAAATTTTATTAAAAAATAGAAAATATGAAAATTTTAAATTATTTTTTTATTGTAGTAACATTGCCTTATAATATTATACCAATTTCAGATATACAGTTTTGTGTATACTAAATTACATTTGCCATCAAAAATCTAGTTTCTATTCTTCACTATAGAATTGAAACTTTTTTTTTAAAGATTGATTTATTTATACAAGCACTGGGTACAGTCAGAAGCGCGGGAGGGTGAGAGAACTCACCAGAGCCAGAGCGAAGAGTAGAGCAGAGCAGGCAGAATGACGAGGTACACTGCTGAGGGGAGCACCGGGCTGCAGGAGAGGTCTGTTGGCCATGTGGGACCCTCACTGAGCGGCCAGAGATCAAACCGGTGCCTCAGAGGCTGCGGGCAGCTTCGCAACCCAGCACTCATCCGCTGCGCCACAGGGGAGGCCCAAGCATTAATACATTTTTATTTGATTAATTCACCTCCCTTTCTCCTTCCCTTCAGGTCACCATTATTGTGGTCTTCTATTTAAGAGTTTGCTTTTTTTGGTTTTGCTTGTTCATTATTTTTTTTTCTTTATCTTCTCCATATGAGGGAAATTACACTGTGTTTGTCTTGCTCTAACTTATCTCACTTAGCATAATGCTAAGTGTGTCTGTATTGAGGAGCACCCTTTTTAACTTCTCCAAAATAGTAGCAAATTCTCCAGCACTCCCCATATATATATATATGCAAATGTAATTCAGTCTATACAAGACTATATATCTGAAACCTATAATATTATAAAGCAATGTTATTACAATAAAATTGATAAATATTTTTTAAAATTTTTAATAAAATTTTTAAATGTTTAATAAAATTGTTTAAAATTTTTAATAATAATATATATGAGTAGAAAAACACATTTATTTGTTTCTAGTCTGTTAGCTACCTTGAATTACTTTTCAACCCTTTCTATGACCAAATTTTTCCTTTCTCCATCTCTCTCCTCAACTTCATTAGTTTTTGTTGAGTAAATTTTGAAGTTAAGAACATTCAGCTCCATTGAGGTTATTCTAATGAAAAACAGTAAGAGCCTTGCTTAATCCTGGGGTATTTTACTTCTTTCTCGGTAATCTCATCTCCCCTGGTATAATATAGGCCAACTGCTGTGACTCTATTAGCTGAGCCTACTAGATAGTTGTTGTTTATTTAATATTGTACCTATCTCCCAAATGTGAAGACTTTACTCTCTCAAGGCATTTCTGTGTCACAAGATGTTTTATAGCACCATCAAGGGACTCCAAGGAAAAGGCACTGAACTTGATTTTGAAGTTATTTTGAATGTTGCTTGGTGTAACAACTGCCCTGCCCTGCCCAGGTCTGTTGGAATAGGAAATAGGAGTGTGAGTGTGTGTATGAGTGACAGCAAGCAGGAGTTGGTGTGTGTGCATATGTATGCTTGTGTGTTTGTGTGTGCATGTGGCAGGTAAGATGGGGGACAGTGAGAGAGTGCAGGCAATAGTGTGTGATGGGAGAGAGGGCCTGGGCAGCATTGTGGAATATTATTTATACTTCTGGGATATATATTGCATCTTTTGTTCAGAGCCAAAAACAGATTACCTAACTAGGATATTTTGTTTAGCTCTCTTGAAATTGTAACTTTCATTTTTTTTTTTCCTCTTTGGAGAAGTACAGATTTTTTTTTAAATAATAAATTTTATTTTTATATTCCCCATACAATTGCAACCCCCCCCCCATTCTGACCCCAATCCCTCCCCTACCGCCCCCCACCCGCCAAAAAGTGTCTCTGGTTCATAGTTTTTTGTTGATTTTGATTTTCACTTTCTTATAGTCATTCATTTTCCTGGTCCCTTATTTAAGTTTTCTAGATTCCTGCTATGAGTGAGACCATCCGGTATTTTTCTTTTTCTTTCTGGCTTATTTCGCTGAGCATGATCCCTTCCAGTGCCATCCATGTTGCTGCAAATTGCATGTGTTTATCTTTTTTGAATGCTGAGTAATATTCCATGGTGTATATGTACCACATCTTCTTGATCCAGTCATCTATTTTTGGGCATTTGGGTTGTTTCCAAAGCTTAGCTATTATAAATAGAGCTGCTATAAACATAGGGGTGCAGGTGCTCTTTGGAATTGATGTTTCTGTGTCCCTTGGGTAAATATCTAGGAGTGGAATTGCTGGATCATATGGAAGCTCTATGTTTAGTAGGTCCAGAAATCTCCACACAGCTCTCCATAGTGGTTGGACCAGTTTGCACTCCCACCAACAGTGCAGAAGAGTTCCTTTTTGGAGAAGTACAGATTTTTTTTCTGCAGCTCAGATGCCAGCCAATAAGTACTCAGATACCAGCCAATAAGTAAGAGTCTTGCATCTTTAAACTTACTGGGACATCCTGGGCTAGATTCTGTTTAATTTAGAACTGTACTTTACATGCACCATCTCTCTTTTCAAAGGCACATGTCTGTTCCTTTGTTTGGTCATTAGTTGGATATTTTTTTTATTTTTCTCGGCAAGATAGGAGATAGAGAAAAAAGGAACGCTATATATCTTCCTTCTACTTTAACTTTCAATGAAAGTTTTGCAAGTAAGTTAAAAGGTTGTATTTGGGACAATTCCCGGTGCTTGGGGAATTACATATAAACTTCTTTGTATGGTTATGATGTAATGCATATATATGTATATATGATTCTTAACAATAAGTGATTGGAAGATGATTGGAATGCTCATGATACCCTCTGTTTTGTAGATTAGGAAATGGAGGTAGAGAGGGATTGTCAGGTTCCCAGTTAATGATGGGACTCTGGGCCATACTGCCAGTCCGCAGACATGTGACCACTTTAGACAAGATCATAATCTTAGGAAACATACAGGAGGAAAGACCTAGTCTGATATTGATGGCTTAAGAAATCTCATACTAGGGAACTAAACTCGAAATCTATTCTGGAACAATTATGGCCCCTTAATAATCATACTCTTTGACAGTGATATTTGCCTAAAAATCTATATTCCAATTTAATAATATTTATTGTTTCCTAATAAATTTATTTGTCCAAAGATGGTGATTTGAAAGCAAATAGTGTTACATCCCTAGGTGGTGGTTAACAGAGATTGTAAACTCTACTGAGAAGTTTTAGGTCTGGTAAATCTAATTCATCTCATGGATGTAGTCACTGTAGGAAACAGTGGTTCATTGTCAGCAGTGCTCCGGGCTTGTCAAACTGTTACCACTGGAAATATATTGTCAGCTGGTCTAGAGGATCATTGGTTATCTGACTAGTGGGTTGGCTTTAGAGTATGAAGCTAAAGTTTGGAATTTTTTAATCTATTTGCTAATTAATCTCATAAATGTTCCATGTATCCTTGGGTCATGCTGTTTTAACCCTAAGCCTGCTGGTAAGTGACTGTGGAACATTTATTTAGTAACAACTTTAAGAGCATCCCTGCAAGGAGATTGTCATCAGCTTGGCTGGGGCTTAGGAGAGACACAAGCAGTACCTAGAGTATATCAATGGAACAAGCATTTGATGACATGGAGTGGAACAAGCCAACTCAGAGATTCCAAGGTGGAGATGGATGTGATCCAGCTTGGTCTTATCAGTTGGGAGCTAAGGGGATAGAAGTGGTTGATATCCAGGAAGAAGACTATAGCCAAAGTGAGATTTGACTTCTTGAAACCAGCTTAGGTTTCAGTGCTTAGCCCATGCCAGTGCTCTTGGTACAGAGTGTGGTAAGAAGACTATATAAGACAATTCATATCTCATTTTAATCTCTCAGGGCAAGGTTTCCTGAACTGTGTTTTGCCAGATATCTCATGATATTGAAGCATTTCCAAGATCAAGTAAAGTTTAACAAACACTCCATATAATATCCCCATTATGAAATTCACAATTCAAATTGGCATACTAATGATTCTAGTCAAAATTCTGCAGAGTAGAAACCTAATTACTTTGTTTAATCAACCATTTTTACTTAGTACACTTTATTTGACTGTGAAAAAATTTTTAGCTTTTAATTGATTTGTAAAGCAAGATTTCCCAAAAGTGTTCAATGGGGAGGACACAGTCACTCCTGGTTCAGCTTAATAATCTGGTGTTTTGTTGACTGTCTCTAGGTGATTCTGGGGACCACAGGAGAGAGGGTTAATTTCCATATTTGTGAGATCCAAAAATACCTAAAAATATATTTATAACAACAGTCACTATTCTCTCTTTACCATTCCAAGTTTATAATGAATTAAATGTTTCAAATTTATATTAATTAATATATTTATTTATTTGTTTTTACTTGAGGTAATACTAGGGTCCCCCCATCAGGTATTATTACCATAGTTTACCCACGACCAGCTCGCCCATATTTCACCACCATAGACCATTGTACTTCCTTCCCTCTCTGTGAGTTAAATATTTACCAATGCTTTCATGCTCTGTCAGTTTAGATTAGAGTATTACAAAATCCTGGAAACTTGAAAACTTGGATTTTGCTGTCAACTGCTACTAAGATGCAGAATAAAAGCATCATGAATGAAGACCATGGTATACATTAAGGACAAATATTTAGTAGGGGAAGAGATTCTCTAACTTCTTACATAAGATGCTATATATATGTACACACACATATAGCTTATCTGTAATAAGGATATATTCATATCTAAATTCTAAATTATTTTCACTTCTTTCAGGGACACAGAAGGACATGTCCTTTCTTGCAGTTGTATGGATCCACAAGACTGATTTTGGTGACTACATTGTGAGCAGAGGTGACATGTAATTTTCCATCAAAGCATTTAACTGCTCATGTGAACATGTCTGGTTCTTCCTTCCTTCTCTGCTATGACTTTTGAGGCTTTATGTTTCAGATGATGCCTGGATCTTTATATCTCCAAGGAGCACAGTGGCTTTGGAGAGTCACCTGAATCCATTGCTGAATTTCAGTGAATCGGAAACATTTTGTTGTGTTAAGCCAGGAGCGTTGTGGTTTTCTATTGCTATAAAACTTAGCTTATCCTGAGTTATTGAGACAAAATGAGATAATCCATGTGAACCCTTCTAGGACCGTTTTTCCTTTTTGCAGTATGGAAAATATTTCCCAACTTACAGGGCTGTGAGGATTAAATGCCACAGAGAATATAAAACATGTAGGGCATGTCTGTACCTAAAAAAAAAAAAAAAGAAATCTCATTGTTAAAAGTATTATTATTCTCTGTTGTCATATTTTCTGGATAAAAGGACAGGCCTTTATAAATATTTTCTCTCAGTTTTGTGATTTATATTTTTATTCCCTAAACAGTGTCATCTGAAGAGTAGATATTTTCAATTTTGATGAAATCCTACCTATTTGTTTTTTGTCTGTTTTCTCTTTTTTTCTTAGCTTCTTGTTTTTAAGAGCTGTGTTTTTGGTATCATGACTTAAGGTTTGCCTAACTCAAAGTCACACAGGTTTTCTCCTAGAATTTTTATTGTTTTAAATTTTATGTTTAGGTTCATGATCTATTTTGAGTTATTTTTAAAATATGAAGTATGCACCTAGTTTTATTTTGCTTTTTAAATTATTATTATTTTTTACATATGGATATTGGATTGCCCCAAGACCATTTGTTGAAAGGCAATTGTTTTTCCAGTGACTATCTTAGCATGTTTGTGGAGGGAAAAAGAAACCCAAACCAAACTCCTTTCCAATGCATAAAAACAATCATTCACGTATGTGTGAGTCTATGTCTTGACTCAGTTCTGTCCTATTGATCTGTCTGTTGATCTTAATGCCAGTGCCATACTGTCTTAATTACTATAGCTTTATAGTATAGTATAGTATTGAAATCAGCTTGTATTAGTCCTCCAATTGTTCATCTCTTCCAAAGTTATTTGGGCTATTCTAGATGATCATTTGAACTTCTACATAAAAGTCAGAGTCAGTTTGCCTGTTTCAATAAAAAAAAATTCTGAGATTTTGATTGGAATTGTATAGAACCTATAGGCTTAGTTGGAGAGAATTGACATCTTAATGCTATTTGCTTTTTTGACCCATGAACATGTTACAACTCTTTATTTAGATTTTCTCTAATATATCACACTAATGCTTGGTAGTTTTTAGTGTATTCTCTTCTACTGTTTTTATTGCATTTAGTGTACTAGTGTCCCACAGCTTTTGTCAGCTATATGTGCGTATATTTTATATTTTTTGATGTTATTATAAATAATATTATTTTCTGAATTTCAATTATTGGCTTTCATGGTTACTATATAGAAGTACACTTGATTTATATTAAGGTGGTATCTTGCAATCTTACTAAATTCATTTATAAATTCTATAGTCTCTTTTGTAAATATATAGTATATTCTACATATATGATCATGCAATCTGTAAATAAAATTTTGCTTATTGTCTTCCAAACCACATACTTTTTCCTCCTACTACCCTTTGCTTATTTCTGAGTTATGGGGGGAGTGTTCGGTCTTTCACAATTGAGTATTGTATTAGCTATAGGAATTTTGTAGATGTCTTTTATCAGAATGAGGATGTTCCTTTCTAATCCCAGTTCCCTTGATTTTTATTAAATTGGTAATTGATGTTGGATTTTGTCAAATATCTTTTTTGTTTCTATTCATTTTCTTCAAGCCAATACATGAAAGATAATGATTATTTGCCTTCTGGCCTCTACTAATGAAAATTATATTCAGTTCCTTTTATAAACACCTTGATTCAGTAGCAAATGACATTGTTTGAACTAAATTATAACTTTTAATGCAATATTTCTTATATTTAGACCATTATGACATATAAGGAATAAAATTGTGTCATCTCCTGGAATTCTTGATTTTTTTTCTTGCCTAATCCCAAACTACCTTGATACAGGGCAGCAGTGGGCATTAAACTGGCCACGGATACTGCCCAAATAGTTTACCTATCACTGTCTGAGTTTTTTACCCATGTGCACAACTGTAAGACTCCTTAGGGTTAGGGAACAACAACAAAGACATTTTTTAACAAACCAGGGAAAAACAGAGTTCCTGAGGCCGTTAATGGCAGTTTACCTCACCCAAAGCCATGTCCAGTGTTTGTCAGTCCTGCACAAAAGCAATTAAAATGGTGTCTTCCCACCACTGAGGACCTCCTGAACAATAGGCCACATGTCTAAGATGGTATCTTCCTGCCTCTGTCAACCTGTAGCACATGGCAACCAGACTCCAGGCCAGTTTCCGACTCATGAAGACAACAGAAGATGCAACAGGAGATGCTCCTAGAGCTGCAGGATGCCCAAGCACATTACCAGACAAATGGCACTCAAAATAGCAGCTGCAGCTACCAAATAAACTGACAAATGGCCATACTCACACAGCTCAGTGAGGCGCCTGGCTCCAGGTCTTTGACTTCTCTGCCAGGCTGTAGCAAAACTGGGAACAGTTTCAGTTGCTTGGCTAATTGCAAAGCCTCTGAACTTTTCCTCTCTGAGGTTGGCTGCTGGAGTTCTCCACCTTCAGAGGCCCGCAACAGCCTTCTGAAAGATCAGCACCATGGGGGCCCAAATCCGCTGACTTCTCATGCTGAATCCTAAAACGCTAAATTCCACAGATTCAATGAATCCTCGCTCCTTCTCCAGTACCTGATATTACTTATCATTTGCTCCACCCCACTTTTTTAGCATTTTTTTTTTTCTGGGGCTATCTATCCTCACCAGTAACCCCCTCCAGGTGGCACCATCTGCAACATTCTATGGCTTTAGCCACTATTTACACCTTTGTGGAGATTCTTTTATATTTGTTACCATAACGATTATTTTTCCAGTTAGTTAGAATGAAATATTAGTTATTCTTGATCTAAAGCAGGAATTCTGGCAATGAAAGGTTTTGATTCCATCTAGTCAGCAATTAGGTTTCTGATCTTAGACAAGTGGTGTTGCCTCCTGTCTGACTGTTTAGCTGTGTTCTCCGAGAAGCAGATGCCAAGATAGAATTAGACCTGTAAGAAATTGTGCATAGGAAATGACTATTAGTTAACTTGTGCTACCATAACAAAATATAAAAATACCTTGTTTCTCACAGTTTTGGAGGCTGGGAAGTGTGAGTTCAATTTGTTGGCTGATTCAGTTCTTGATGAGGGCCTACTTCCTAGCTTGTAGACAACCACATGTTTACTGTGTGGATTAAGTTTCAAAATAATTTTTTTTGGAGGGATATGGTTCAGTTCTGAGCAGGAGATGCTGGGGGCAGTTCTTAGTGTGTAATATATAGTTCTAACACTACTGAAGGGTGCTGCAGGAGGCCTTGTTGCTCCAGCCAGATAGGCTACTGACAAGCAGCAAAGAGAAAGGGCCTCACACCATGGGGCTGAAGATCTGGCATCCCTTTGCTTTTTGTTCTTGGACATAGAGAGAGAAAAATTTATCAGAAAGTATATTAGGCAATAAATTATATGTATCAGCATACTGTAAGTAAATAGCATGGAAAATTGTTTAGAAACTAATTATTAAACAATTTGGCCCACTTGACAATGGGAGATGGTTTATTGAACATGCCTGACAAGCATTACAATACAACTATTATTGTAAGTCCTTTTTTTGCCTTCCCTTGAAGTTTCTTGGGAAAGTTTTTAAATGAAGCTATTTGAGTTAAGGAGTTTCTAGGTAAAGGAAGTTCTGATAGCTGAGTAGCAGCCAGCCCCTGCTGTGAAGGCCATTGAGAATAAGAAAAGTCTTTTCTTGCTTAGGCTTTAGCTGATAGGGATGTACTGGCGGCTATCAACTGTCTTAGGTTATTGTTTAGCTGAAACAATGAGTTCTAGTGTAAGGCTTAGTTTTTTATTAACCTTGAAGGTTGCCTTTTTGCTGAGAGCACGGAAAAGGAGATGCACTAATTGTTTCTGCTTTGTTTCTATGAACTTGATAATGTAATCTCAATGCTTGCAAAAAATGTATAAATAAAGAACCTGCTGAGCCTTTCGGCAGAAGATACTAACACCTCGCCAAGTGTCGGTGTCTCCTCATTCCCTTCCCCCAAGTCCCTAAGTTTCATATCATTCGTATTCGCCGACGCTGTCTCATCCTTTCAGGAACCCTGACACGACATTTTGCCGGAGGCTGGTCCCCGGCAGAAGGGGGAGAGGGTTGCTTGGGTAGGAAGAGTGCCCTACCACTGTGTTCAGTGATTGGCTAGGAGCAGGCTGTGAGAAGTGTGGTCTCATTCTGAACTTGGGGATGAATCCAGAAGAGTAGCAGCTGGGGCCACTAGTTAATTATGTGCCTCTCAACGGAAAATCTAAAAATTCCATTTGCACTGCTGCTACATCTTATTTGATCATTTGTAAAAATGATAGTATTGGAGCTGAAGGTTTAAATTGGTGGCTTCCATTTGGGGTTACAATTTATCATTAAAAATGAGCATTCATTGTCTAAATAAACTGAAATTTCACTTAAAAATTGCATAAATAGGAAAGTTTTAATTTCCCCAAAACTTGCAAATCCCCAACTGTACATTTTTTTTTTTTTTCATTTTTGCCATTTCAAGATAAACCACCTATTGCTATTGTTGTAACTGGTATTGCAGGGTAAGTAATTGTCAGGCTTTTCTGTCTTTCTGCCATCAGCATTGATGGATTCCTGCTGTCCTGAATGCATGCCTTATGGTGGGCACCTGGAGTAGGGTATGGGCATGCATAGGTGGGCATACCTGGGCCGAGACTGAGCTTTTAAGGGCAGCATCATGAGGACCCCAACAGAACACCAGGAAAACAAGCAAGAGAGTGGAAGGGAACCAGCAGAAGATAGAGAACGAGACCATGAGAGAACGCCAGAGAGCCCAGAAAGAGTGAAGATTCGCTGGGGGTTGGGAGACCTGCTGGTCTCCCAGCCCCCTGCACCTCTGCCTGCCCTGTACCTGGTAAACTCAATAAAAGCCTGAAAAAGCCACCAAGGGCTCCAGGACTCTCCTTTACCCATCTGCTCGGGTCATAGATACCCTACAGGTATTTATTATTACTAAAACTCTTCTTTCACTTGCAATGAGTCTCATTTACAACATCTGTTTTTTCAGAATTGTGATTGCTGGTTTATTTTTTCATTAGTTGGGGAGTTTGAAATTCACAACATTGTAATGCTTCCCCTAATTACTACCATTGCTATTTTTGGTTGGGACAGGACTAGGAAGAGAGGCTTTGTCTAACCAACTTAAGCCCCAACCCACCTTTCCAAGTGATATCTACCAGGGGCAACACACATGCCCTGTATTTTTAGTAAGGAAATCAAGGTCAGTGAGTGGGGAGACAAACTCTGATATCATTTGCAAGATGTGACTGGGCATGAAAATAAAAGTAACATGTTGAACAGTTGAAGGCAAATTTTAAGTTCTTTTTAAATAATAGTAAATCCTCAAGACATCCCTAGAATTAAGTATTTTTGTCAATTATTAGTAAGTGCCTAATTTGCTCTTGCTAGGGAAGAAAATTACATGGTTGTTCCTAAATTATTAAACAATATTTTGATGGTATTGATGAGCTAGTAGCAAGGTATTGACCAGTCACTCTGCTATAGGAAAACTCTAGGGCAATTCTATTTTATCTTACTAGGTGAAATTGAAGAGAAAAAAAGTCATTAACTCCTGTGAACTACAACTGCAATCTCAGATGGAAAGTCACACATAAAATTCATTGTCCTTTATTAGACAAAGTAGAAAACCCCCACAAACTAATTCTTTTAAGAAATGCTTAAATGGACTTCAAAACTGAAATCTGATTATTGCTTGGAGTTTTAGTGTCCTGGCTTCTTTAGGAAATTTAGTTTGGCAGTAAGATTTAATTCAAGTTTTTCTTTTTTGGGATTTCATAATCCAGTCAGTCTTCTTTGCTTTTGTAAATTCATCTCTATCTCCCTCTCAACACCTAGGACAATGAATAAATGAATAATCTTCCTGCAAATCTTTTCGGAATGTCTTCACTGCTACTGTAAAGTCCAGGAATGGACACAGTGCAGGTTTTCTGATCCAGCAGACCATGTAAAGGAGGAGTCAGAGTCCTCAGTGGCTTTGCAGGTCTTTATTGGGATTACCTGGTACACGGCAGGCAGGGGCGCTGGGGGGCCGGTAGGCTGGCAGGCCTCCCAGCCCCCAGCAAGTCTTCACTCTGGGCTCTCGACCTTCTCTTGGCTTCTCTTTCAGCTTCTGCTGGTGTCCCCGTGACACCGCCCTTAAAAAGTCCAGTCCTAGCCCAGGTGAATCCCATCTACCTATGCCCACACCCTACTCCAGGTGCCCGCCATCAGGCATGCATTCAGGACCGCAAGGATCCATCATCTATCCTGATGGCGGGAGGGCAGAAAAGCCTGACATTTTTCCTTCCCTTCAGCTACTTTCTCGAAGGAGGGTGCGTTTAGGAAGGAGAAAAGAGACAAATTGGATTAACACTAAATCCTGAAATTAACTCAATAAATTGCTCTAGCAGTTTGATTTGGACTGTTGTATGCCTTCTCAAGTTGCCCTCCTCTGAGCTGGAACCTTCACAATTCAAAGAAAGAAGAGACATGACCTTGTCTAGGAGAATTTTTGACCCATTCCATCCCTCTTTTTATTGAAGCCAGGCAAAAGCATTCTCTAGATACAGTTTATCAAAATGAAAGAACACTTGAGAGAAAAAAATGATTTATGAAACACCTACCACATGCTTGTAGTTTGCTTCGCTAGGTAATTTATGTCATTGCTTCTTACATCAACCCTGGAACTGATTATTGTTTTAGTCCCACTTGATGAGGAAATTGGGACTTCAAGATGCAATAACTTTTCAAACTCTTATGGGTAGGGAGGGGAATGGTGAACAGGGGAGTTTGGATTTGACCCCCTTATCTTTAATTTAAGTGATACCACACTACCTTAGAAGCACCTACTAAAAAGTAGTTATTCCATTTGAAGAGCTCAGAGTATAGTTGGAAAGATAAGTGTTAATTACATAGAGAAGAGTTGAAAGCACAGGGAAAGGATAAAGATGTGATCAGCCTCTACTATGGACCAGTGCTCAAATCCACTCTTTTGAACCAAGACCTCTTTCACATGGCTAATATGTCAGGAAATTAGGCTAGGCAAACTTAAGTAATTTCTCCAAGGGTCTCCCAATAAGCTCTTGATCCAAATTCAGTTTTATTCTAAAATTTATGCCTGCCTAATACTTTATCCTTCCACTCAAAACAAAGTCCTCCAAAAAGGACTAGAGTCAAAATAGTCCTGGGGGGGTGCAATTATATGGGGAATATAACCATAATGAAAATGCATACATTGTGCAAAGATGAAAAATGATGTAAGAATTATATAAAATAAAATATTAAAAAAACAAAAAAAACCTAATACTCTTATAGTAAATAAAACACTGTTCAGAGATGTTCTAAAAAAAATAGTATGTTTCAGTGTGCCTGGCAAGTGCTATTGGGATGGAAGGAATGGAAAGGATGCTGCAAGTGGAATTAATTATGTAAAGTAGAACTCCGTGAGCTAAGGCAGAGGTGAAAGTGATATGGCAGGGGCGAGGGAGCTTGGAATCCAGCTCTGATGCCAGTGTCATAATTTAGCTATCCAGAGCTGAGAAAACATTTCAGAACTAGGGAAACGGGTGCATGCATGTGCGTGTGTGCATGTGTGTGTGTGTGTGTGTGTAGTGACGGGTGCACCTCTGGTGGTTTCCATGACCTCCCCTTTCCCACCATCACCTGAGTGTGGTCAAGACATAAGAAATATCGGCAGGATAGTTTCTACTCAGGGATTTCTGGGCTCTCTGCTGTTCAGCTGGTGCTCATCAACTGGGCATGACTTCTCTGCCACACCTCACAAACAATACTTAAGATGAAACATCTTAGATCAGAAAACATAATTCAAAGAAATCAGTGACTTTTTCACAGGACATATATAGACATTATATATGCCCACTTAAGGGCCTCCCTGGTGGTGCAGCCGTTCAGCACTGCCCTGTGAAGCAGCCTCTGCAGTGCGGGTTCGATCCCAGCTGGCCGGGAGAATACCACATGGTGAAGCAGACCTCTCCTGTCTCGCCTGCTGCTCCCCTCAGCAGTGTATTTCAGTCAGTCTGCCTGTTCTGTTCCCCGCTCTGTCTCTGGTGAATCCTCTCACCCTCCCGCACATCTGGCCTGCACCCCAGTTCTTGGATAAATAAATAAATAAATATTTAAAAAATTAAACTATATACACCCACTTAAGAGAGGGTAAAGGCTTTCTTAGGAAACATCTTTTTTCACCTTGCTAGTCTTAAATCTTCTACATTCTCACTCTAAGTCTGAGGAGAATAACCAAGAATTCTTTCCTTTTATAATGTTTAAGATAAATCATTTGAATTAGTTGCAGGCATAACTTAAATATCTATTTTCCTTTTTCAAAAGTGTTTCAAGCCAGTTTGGTTCAGGTTATACTTAAATATGAAGACAGGACATGCAGAGACACTATTATTTAAGTTCTGTCACAAAAGTTATTAGTCAATTGAGAATTTTGGTGGCAAGTTGCCTTAAAGCTGACAGAAGAGATCTAACCATTGTTTTGAGTAATCATTTACTTTCCAGATTGATCACATTGTAAGTCCCAACACAGTTGCTTCCGATAATTCTTCCTCAGTGCCTAGATGAATACTACCTCTTCCTCAATGCGATTATACAAAACTGTATCTTCCTTGTATACATGAATGGTAACACCTCTTTTTCAGTGTGTGAAAAAAAATAGAGTATCAGGAATTCTGAAGACAGGATCTAAAATCTTCCCTACAGTCTTTGGTTTAGAAAAGCCCCATATGTTGTAGAAGATCCTAGAACTCCGGAGCTAGTGAATGACCTGGCCAAAGGATCCAAGCTTCCAGATCTCTTATTCAGTGTTTCAGTGCCCACATTTCGCAGTGACAAGGCTAGATATGTTTCTCGTGTGTGGAGGGCAAGGTTCTAAAGTAGAAATAAAAGAGACTTTAAAGCAAGTGACTCTAATATTTAAGATCCTTGTATGAGAGTGGATCTACTTTGGTCATCAATTAAAATGACAACTTCTTCAATCTTTGTTTACTTGAGGACAGCCTTAATTTCAGTTGAAGCTGTTGTCTAGAAGGGGATGAATTTGGACAGTTCTCTTTTCATTGTTTAGAAATCTTATTTTTAATTTTGTGATAGGTCTAACAATGTCAGCAACCATGCAAGAGAGTAAAGATGATTATTATGTCTTCCTAGATCATACTGGTGTTAAATGTGATTTTGCTCTTCTTATTTGCAAGTAAGGATGAAAAAGCCTCATATAACTTTGTTTATTCACCTAATTTCAATTATCTATACTTTTTTAAATGGTGAAGATTCGTGCTTTATTATATTGTACCCTGGGGTCACTAATTCAGGTGCCTCAGAACCCAGGATGTGCTAGCCAACTGGAATATGGGAGTCAGATGTCTGGTGTTTGGATATTGGCCTAACGTTCCATCACTGGGTGCTAGCATCTGTTTTCTTCTAAAAGGTCCTTTGTTCCCCTGAATGTAAATTTTGTCAACAAAAACTATAGTCCAGAAGGCAAGTGGTTAATCCTGGGATAATAAATAGCTCTTGGGAGTGTCTGGAGCACTAGTGCCTACACAGCAATTTTAAAGCTTTTCTCTTTTTAAATGCGGGTTTCAAGACAATCTCCTGCCATCTCAATTTACTCCTGAGTAAGAGGATTCTAATGAAGTCACAGTGGGTAATGAGGCTCAGACCAGCAGACCTCTCTTGCAGGGACAGTTTCTGCTGCCTGGTCGTTAGCCACGTCACTGCTGTTTTTGTTTTTGGTACCTGCAGGGAAAGACCCTCATAAAGGGAGGGGAGCTTTACCTCAGAGATCTCACCCAATAAAATGAGTACGAACATCTAATTTCATAACCCCCTTTCTATTCCACACATTCAGCATGTTTGGCACTGTTAACAACCATAGTGCTGGCCCAGAGAACAGCAGTGAGTAGATTAGAATGTTCTTTTGCACTGGAAGACAGGCCCGCGTCTTGTCAGCAGGGGCAGAGGCAAGAAGCTTTGGAGCAGATGCTGCAGAGGCTGGCTGTCAGGGTGTGTCTGTGGATACACAAATTATTTGCAAACCCATATTGGTGGGTTAGTTTTCCTTTAATTTCTCTCTTGCTATCAAAAAAGCTAGACAGGAATTTGTGCTGTCTTGCTGAACAGAATGGAAAGCTTGGTTGTTTGTAAACAATTCCTTTTCATACTGTCGATTTTTTTCAATGGTGAGCTTATTGAAGAAACTCAATGAGGATGAGAAAGAGGCACCTGCTTTTTAGGGAAGATGGCAGAAAAGTGGAGAGGAGAAGGAAACTTGATCTTTGGTCTAGGAAAGCCAAGGTTGGCAAGGTTTTCTATGCCTGGGAGAAATGAAACCACTGATTGACTCTGGAGACTCTGAGTTTTAGGCTGTCAGTGGTGGCCAGTTGTACAGCAAAGAGGGGCGTCCCTGAACATCTGTTCTGTCAAAGCTGGGGCCTTTTCATTACCCTATTGATGATGGATGGCCTCAGAATTAGACTTAATTCAACTAAAGGGAATAAAGTGAGTGGTATTTACATGTATTAGGATCTGTGGAATGAAATTCATCCTTGTTGCAGTTCTAACTGTACAACTTGGGAAGGCTCTGAAGACTGATGACATTAGCACAAATGGAAAGCTGGAACTTGCCTCTTGAAAAAGTTTTTAGTTGAAGAAAACCTACAGGAGTGGCAGGGTTATTACTTTATATGTGACAAAGATATTGCATTGTCATTAATATTGCAGGTCACTGTTTTGGGGAGGTTGGGAAAACATTGCTTTATTTTAAGATTTTTAGTAGGGTTTATTCTTAGACTTGGAAAACTCAGGAGAGTTGGCCTTCCAGACTAATGCATTTGCCTTCGTGAAACACATTTGCAACAGCTCTCCAACAATGACCTGGAGACTACTCCCAATTCACACTGGGCTTTAAAAAATATATTTTTTTTTATCCTGTTTTGAAAATGGACCAGGTTTGGGGCACTAATTCACATAGCGACCACACCTACTCTTTCTGCCCAGAGAGTAAGGAGAATGAATGGGTCAATCAGTTGACATATTTCCATCCAATTTCAAGGATAGAATGTGTTCATTTTCTGACTAATGGCATGTCATTTTGAAGAAGCCTTTGGTCGCGAATTAATCCTGGAATCAAAACAGATTTTCCGGGGAGCAATCTTCCATCAAGTATTGATTTTTTTACACTCATGGAGTCTGTACTCCCTAATTTAACCTGACAATGATTCTGCACAATGGCTTGGGAGCACCTTGGCAGCTTGCTGAAGGAACTTTTACTGTCTTTTCTTTCTGCAAAGTAGAAGAGAAAAAACTCACACCAGCTAGCCTACTCAGTCACTGGGGGGCATTTATGACTTGATACTTCACTTCTGGCAATTTGGAATGGGCAGAAAGCTTCTTTCTAACTTTTAAAGTAGTGCTGAAGAGAGATTTTTGCCTTGTTGAGACTGTTCAAAGAAACATTTTTTCTTAAAACTGCCAATATTAAACAAATCTGTAATATATTGTTCAGTTATGGCCAATGTTTTCAAATGATGTCATCTTGCTGTGCCCACCAAGCATGAGAAAATGAGGAAGCATTTTCTAAAGAGAGGCTTTTGCTTCTGAATGTCAATAAACTTTGCTGCTCTTTTCTTCCCCTCTGTTTTCTCAAAGGAGCTTTTGAATTTCTACATTCCTTGGTTCTTATCTGGATCTTGAGAACTCAGCATAGATTCATGAGTTGTGTTAGGTTTTAAAAGGGGCCTTAAAGTGCTGAATACGACATAGCCCCATACTTTAAGGACCTTAGGGGATAGAATGTGAGGATTAAAGAAGCATCTTATAAAGTGGCAGAGAATATAACCCATGGAAGACATGGATGTGGTTCGATACCGTGTTGGGAATTTGGAGCAAGGGGAGATGACATCTGTTTGGGAGAGAGTGAAGAGAACTTCATGGAGGAAAAGACTTTTGAGATGGGCTTTGAAGGAATGTGTGTGTCATAGACTATGAATAAATGCTTGCTGAACATCTATGTGCTTCCCTATGTTTCCCAGCTTTCCTCACAAGTGAGTTGGGGCCATGTGACCAGTTCTGACCAATGGACTATAAGTGGGAGAAACACTCATCATTTTTTTGGAGGAGGCATGTGCTCTTTCCCTGTCATAATTACTGGATTAAGGGGGATTCACTTCCTAAAGTAAGGACTTGTGTGAGTAAAACCTAAACTTCTATGGTACAAACCAGCAAGAAGTCTGAGTATATTGATAATCCAGCATAGTTTAGCCAAACTAATACAAATGACCAGGATTACTTAATGAGAGAAGATGTCAAAATCCAGAGTGAAGTAATTAAGAATGTTCATTCATAGACAAGAAGTTTGATTGACCCTGGTATACTAAGTGCTTAAGCAGCTGATAGAAACTAGTGGCAGATTTTAAGTGAAGTTGAATTTATCTTGTACTTACTGAGATAGTGTTTGAGAAAGGGGTATGTACATTTATTACAGATGGAAAACAGAATCAATAAACTGTCTGAATAATGCATTAAGCAATTTTAGTAAGTCCCCAAGTCATGAGAATCCTAATTGGTGTGGTATAGAAGTCACATCCTCTATGTTCAACATCTTCAACTTAAATAAAGTTATCATTTATGCATTAAATTAGCACAGGAGAGACAGGAGAAGAAGTAGAATTTCTATCTTTGAGGAATTTTCAGCCTGGTTGGGGAAGCAAAACCGAACACTACCAGGAGTAATGAAAGAAAGAAGTGAGGTACAATCAGCATGGGGAGTAACAGGTCAGGGAAGACTTTCTGAAAGCTGAGGGCTGGGACTTGGAGGAAGTAACACATCTAGATTGGTGGAAAGGGAATGAACAGTAGAGTGGGAGACAGTTACTTTGTAGTGAGTGAAGGAGTGAATGGACTGATGTTGCTGATGCATAGAGCTCATGGAGAGTTTATGTGAAAACAATCCCAAATGTCCTAATCAAAGAGGATGGAGTGGATCTAAGTGAGGGAAGAGTGGGAAATGTTCTCACCTCATGTTTTCTTAGCATTAATTGTTTCTCATTGACTCACAGATCTCACGAAATGTGACACATGTTGGCCACGGCCCTGTTGCACTTTTCGAGTGCTCATCCTAACCACTAGATTTGAGCATTTTTCCTTCTTATTGATTATGCATCAGGTTGTTATTGTCTGCGACAGCCATAAAATGACTCTCTGAAGTCAACCATACATCTTAAACAAACCAAAAAGATGACCTTATTAACACATGGTGTTGCTTCCTGGTGCTGTGAAACCTCAAGAGTCACATTGTTTTTGCTTATGTAAACTGAGAATTAAATGAAATGATATATTTATGTAATGCATTTAGTATAGTATTGGTGTGAGGTAGATCCTTAATCATTAAATTAGAATGCTTTCGTAACCATAGATAAAGCTCTTTTGGTTGATGACAAATAAAAATGAAAATTGACTTTGTCTTAAATTATTTCATGTCATATTTGCCCTATTAGAAACACAAAATTCCGAATTGTTGAAAACAAACCATACTATAATTTATGGCTTTTAACAGTTCACTTTATATGCTTTCCCCCTTTCTTTCAGCATCAACGAATGTCTGCATGTGCTCACAAATCAGAAGTGAATATGCTAATTAATGTTTGATTTTTTTTTAATTATGAATTTCAAAAATGGGCAGAATATATCAGTGACTATTTTGGAATGTCTGGGAGAGTCCATCTTCCTAACTTAGTGGCTTCCAGAGTGGGAGATTATGCTCTTTACCTCTGCTTTGTTCTTTAATGGGGGAAAGCTGCAATTACTGTGCCTGATTTTCTTGTCTCATTTATTTCAGTTTAATAACAAAACGTTCAATTAAGACAAGTAGATCAAATGTTATTTGAACAATTGAACAGTATAAAATGAGTTTTGAGGGGGTTAAACTAGAGGTTCTAACAAATGGTAACATCAAATCCCTTGTGTTTGAAGCAATGATTGAAATAACACATTGCAGCTTCTTTATACAGATGTTATTTCATAGAAGAGCTCTTTTCTCCTGCCTGTGAATTAAAGAAAACTTATGCTCAGTTGAAAGAGCGTGTCACCTTTCTTCTTTTTTCATATTAAAAACATATCAAAGTGGGCCTGTACATTAGTGGAGCTCTTCAAGGGCCTTTACTGCACATCACAAAGTGCTCTATTATATGCAGGTGCCATGGAGGGAAACAACAATTTTCGTAACTGTAAATTTCAAACTTTCTACCTTTAAAAATTGTATCAGTGATTCCACTGCAATTCTCAAAAGATGATAACTTTTTATTGTATTTGTGGCTAGAGCAGTGTTTTGGAACTAGTCTTTAAAGCATCCAGAGCAGCTAATTAGTCCTCTGAGCCCACTAGGTGGGAGAAGTTTGCAGGGAGGTAAACACTGGTTATTATTTTATTTCTTTCTCCCAGAGTCCCTGGTATGAGTGATATTCCGAGAACATATGTGATGCTTATGATGTGTCAATGTCATTACCCATTTAGACCTCAAAGCAGGGAAATTTCTAGGAGTTTCTGAGAGTTCGAAAGTTGGAGAGTCTTGTTTCTTGGATAAGAAGTACTTTAAACATAAAAAGTGTGCAACAAATATGCTTATGGAGAAAGATTCACGGCCCAGATATTAAGCAGATAGACATGAGTTTGATTTCTACCTCTGACATTTTCTTGGGCAGTTAAAACTTTTTATGCTTTTTTTTTTTATCTTTGTAATTGTGGTAATAAGACATTCTTGTGAAAATTAAATACACACAAGCACATACACCTGTTCAAGCACACCCAAACAAATGAATGTTTTGTAAAACACTTAACTCAGTTCCTGGAAGGAGGAATTTGTTTGTAGCTATTATTATTAAAGCTAAAGAGTTCGCCCAAGTGTTATACTCAGATAAAGTAAAAAAAAAATCCAGAGAAATATGATTGTGTGAGGTCTAGTCCTCAAGTTAAGGTGAAATAGAGAAAAGCAATGTTTCACTTTCTCTTAGCCAGGTCCCTTCTATGGCCTTAATGGGCATAATATCTTTTCTATTTGAGCTTTAAAGCAGAGGCACTTTGGAGGAAGAATTACTTCTTCCTTCCTCTCAAGATCTAACTTTAAAATAGAGATTTTCTTTATTTATACATTCCCTTTCTTTCTAAAAATATTAAGTACCCCTTACTGGTCAATGATAGACTCCAGTTTCATTTAGATTACTGAATAAAATCAGATAGAAAATGGCATTATGTATGAAATTTTGTGATTAATTGAATTGGGCTTGTTTTAATGATTCTAATCCTATTGTCAGAGTTATGAGTGAAGGTTTTAAGTTTGGGTTTTGAGACTTAAAAGTCCAATAACATATGAAAATTATGTGCATAGTTGAGAAAAAGGGAAAACAGGAAGTGTCAAAACTTGGTATTTTATCCTGATTTGGCTGTGTGATTTTATGGTTTGGAAAGAACTTTAAAATACAGGGCTTCAGGGCTTTCTTTTTCTTTTCCTTTTTTTTTTTTTTTTTAATAATAGCCTAAGGATCTATTTTGTTCACTTGTACCTAAAAGATTCATGTATGCTCATTAAGTGGTAGCTAATAATCATTTGAAATGAGATTTAAAATCTCACATAAAAATATATAGCCATGCAATATTAAAAAAATTAATTTTTTTTGCAGAAGATGTAATGGAACAGAGAGATGTGAACCTAGAGAATACACTTTAAGAAAACAAAGCAGAACCCCCCAATATAGCTATGTTTTTAAACATCAATATGAGTGAAGCCTTATAGTAATTACCTAGTAAGACACCTGCTGTTGGCATGTCCCTACAATGTTTGCATTTCAATTTGAGGATTTTAGATCTTGTTTTATCAAAAAAATTTTTTCCCCAACAAAGTTTGATTGACTTGAGCAAAAATTCTGATGTGCAAGACTCACAAACAGTCACAAAGCAAATCATCTCCATGGATTTAATTGCCATTGACAGGAAAAGTCCATTGGGATGGAAAGGTAATCATTGTTCAGCCAAAAGGCATTAAGTAGTTTGAAATAAAGGAAAAAAATTCTATTAAGTTTAAACAGCTGGAAAATAAAATCTAATAAAGAAAATATTTAATTTAAATGATTTACTTTATTTTTTATCTTGCTATTTTGGTTAGTGAACTTTTTTACTATACATGTGACATATATGACTAAATATCACATGTCTAGGCCAGGTATAAAATGATATTTATTGATAAATGTCAATCCCGAGAGAAAAAATTATGGACCTACTGCTTTTAAGTTTATTGCATTTCCATAGCAAACCAAAATTTTTTTCTTTGGGCGATGGCTTAAGTAGAATCTCATTTTACCTACAGACTCAGAAAAACCATTCTCTGGGAGGACATTTTGATAAAACAGTTCACTTATAAAGTGATTCAGGCAAGATCACAGAAGGTGGAAATCCCCATCCTTCCTGGGTTAGACCTCAGCTCAGATGAAGGCATCCTTCCTTCCCAAACAGCAGTCACCACCATAGCTTGGTTTTGTGTTTATGTTGCCTGCTATTTTTTCTCTTTTCTTCACTTGCTTCTTCCTCTAACTTTGCCAGTCTTATAAATGTCCTTTTTAAAGCCTAGTCCACCTTCCATTACAGAATACCCCTTCCCAGCCTTCAGTTCTCATGCTGGAGGACCCTGGTAAGTAAGGTATTTCCAAGTACGCCATGTAATTAAAAAAATGATGAAGTATTGATGTAGACGTGGTCTGGATTTGAGTGAATTTTCCTCTTTTCCTGGCATCTGAGCCTCTGCATTGAAGACAGGCGGCATCTCTTCTATCCTCATTCATGGATCTAAATGAGGACATTGGGTCAACAATAGTTGAGCTATGGAGTTCATCTTTCTCAGATCTCTTTTCTTTAGTAGACATCAAGTCATAGTCAGAGGATTCCTTATTTTGTGTACTTGTTCATTCACTATTCATCTTGCTTTTATAGGTGGCAGGCCTTTGGAAATAACAAGTGCCTGTCAAAGGAAATGAGACATTTTTAAGAAGGGACTATTATTAAAAGGAAAGCAATGTTATAGAACGAGCTTAGATTTTCTTTCACAATTTCCCTGAGATAAGGCCCTGAGTTTGTGCTCACTCTATTTTTGCTCCTTCTCATCAACTCTGCCTCCAGACTCCACTGGGGCTCGTGCATGTTCCTTCTCTCTCTCATTTTTCTCACAGTGATGCAGGTCAAGAATTTGGGCTTAGGCATTTAGATACGAGGAAATAAAGTGTGGAATGTCTGACTCTTGGCCATGAATACTTCTCATGACCGTTATATTCTCTGTGAAGTGGGAGGCAACTTCAGTGCTCAGGAAAGGGAAAGATTAAGGAAAGCAGTGAAGTGTAACCAAGTGTAACTGAGGTCACTCTAGTTCTGCATCTTTTCTTCACTAGGTCCAGCAGCCCCTTAAAAAGCCCACAGGTATTTCAGGAGGTACCAGAATGTCTTTCATATGCTCAGGGACATGTTCATCCCCACCTGTCAATGTCTATAGTGCCTACTGGCCACCATGAGTATCTTGCCAGTGGCTGCTGCATGGTGAGGAATGGAGGTCATGCCTTTGACCTTATGCTTCTCACTGGGCTATGGTCCTACTCATTGCTTCTGCTTTGGCATTTTCTTGTGCAGACTTCTCTGAATGCTGTCTGTTATCTCCAAAACTGGGTTACTCACACTTCTTGGGCTTCTATATCAACAGAAGCATCTCCTCTTTTAGTTTCTACTTCTTTTTCCCTTATGTGCAGACAAGTACCCAAGGACTAATGTAGGCATACATTTGAATAATTGCCACCTTGGTGTTCTCAAAATCCCTTCCATATTCCAATGACTAAGACTGTTGTTATAAGAGCCACATCACAGCGCTTTACAGGAATTCTGTTTTTAAAGCATCCACCACCTCACACCCCATCCCACTATATAGTCTAAAACCTAGCTATGAACACAGCCTAAGCCCCCATGTCAGTAGGACCCTCTCTTCATAACTCCTCCATATATCCAGACAGGTGAGAAGTGATAGCAACAAACTTAAGCTCCATGCCTGGAAAGTTTTAGAACAGCTGCCTAGGGGATAGAAAATGTACCAAACTAGAAAAAGTTACAAAATTGCAGAACTCCACTCATTGTTCCACAGAGACTCCAGACCTTCGATTGAAATGATACCGTCCATCATCTGCTCTATAATTTTTCTAGCAGTGCTGGAAAATCCAGGAAGAAAAGAGAGCTTTGAATTGAATCATAGTTAAATCAGATGAGGTGCGGTATGGTGATTCGGAGTGTGAGGGGATGAACAAGTTTGCACAATTGTTGGAATTATTACTTGGGAAAGAGCTGGGTGGAGATGAGAAGGAAGGGGAATTTGAAAATTGGAGTAATTTGTTTAAAAAGCATTATTAATTACTGACAATGTGTAGGCAGGTACAAGTACAGGCACAGGGAAGACTACCCTTGAGAATTTTATGGGCTAGTTGGAAGAATAGATAATATAGTTTAGAATATTAAGTGCTACAATGTTTGGAAGCTATAGGAGTACAGAGGAGTAGCATCTAACCCTGTTTTGGAAGTTTTTTTTAGGAGAAATTTCACCTACATGAGGAACTGAGAGGCAGGAAGGAGCAAGCCAGAGAGAAGTATACCCCCTGGGGGAAGGACCACTTTGGGTGAAGTCTTGGAGGTGAGAAAGAAAATGGATGGCAAGAAAGAGGATGGAGTTATGAAGAGAGGGTTCTGTTGACGTGTGGACTTGGGTTGTATCCATAGCTTAGGTTTTAGACTATGTAGTGGGGTGAGGCAGGAGGTGGAAGAGGCATTCAAAACAGAATTCTTGTAAAGCACTGATGTGGCCCTTGCAACACTGGACAAAGTCATTTCTTCGGTCATCCCCTCACACTCTGTATCACCGTGCTGTACCTCATCTGATTTGACTATGATTCAATTCAAACCTCTTTTTTCTTCCTGGATTTCAACACTGCTAGAAAAATCACAGAGCAGATGATAGAAGGTATGATTTCAATTGAAGGTCTCCAGTCTCTGTGGAACAATGAGAGGATGACCATGAAGGATGGCTGGGACATAGAGAGCTGTGAAGGAGTTTTGAGGGATAAAGGAGTCAGGGACCACATCAGGAAGAATCATGGGACCTTGTAGGGTACTTTCTGGGCCATCTACCCTGTTGATCTATCCCCTTCCACCTTCACAACATCAGTATCAAAGTAGAGCCTGGAATTCCCTTTTGTGTGTAATTGTTCTGGCCTTTGGAGGATATAAAAATTGGTATAGGCAGTACTATTAGAATTTTTAAGCCCAGAAACATGAGAATTGTTTCAGGTACTTTGGTAATATGCTCTAGAACAATCTTTTTTTTAATTTAAATATTTTATTTTATATAATTCTTACATCTTTTTTCATCTTTGCACAATGTATGCATTTTCATTTTGGCTATATTACCCATACAATTGCACCTCCCCCCTTATTTTGACTCTAGTTCTTCCTTTCCCTGCCCCCCCACCCCCCACCGGTAGTGTGTCTCTGGTTTATAGTGGAACAATCTTTGGTTAGTGAAAATGACTTTGGTATTTAATGGCTTGGTTTGAAATAAGTAAGTATGTCATTGAAATTGTGGTATTGAGTGTAATTTTTTTTTTCTCTTTTACCTGTGCCAGTTGTGTTGGGTACATGCTGCACAGAAGGAACAGGCTAAGGTGAACAGCTCAGGTCTTTAAATGTCAGGTAAAATGTGAGTTGGGAAATTAATGTTTATTAAAGGTTAATAATTTCAATTGTGGAATTCATGTACTAAGTTTTTTTTTTTTTTTTTTTTTTATAAATATTATTTATTAAACACTTAAATCATATATGGAACCTTATTTTAGATATATTGTTTCATTTTAATTCTTATCACAACCCTATCATTTTCTTTCTCTCTCTCTTTTTTTTTTAAAGATTTATTTATTTATTTATACAAGCACTGGGTACAGTCAGAAGCGCGGGAGGGTGAGAGAATTCACCAGAGCCAGAGCGGGGAGCAGAGCAGGCAGAAGGACCGAAGTACACTGCTGAGGGGAGCAGCGGGCAGGAGAGGTCTGCGCACCATGTGGGACCCTCCTCTGGTGGCCAGGGAGCAGCCGGGGATCGAACCGGCACTGCAGAGGCTGTGGGCAGCTTCGCAACCCAGCGCTCAACCGCTGCGCCACCGGGGAGGCCCACATGTACTAAGTTTTGATGGAGGAAAAATGGCGACTTTTGGAATGAGATAATTTAAAAAAATGGGAATAATTTATTGATGCTGAAATTGTGCTCATGGATATAGTCAGAATTTTGATATCTTTTATGGTCACTGTTGTATAATTAAATGCTGTTTTCTCTAATATGTATGACAAAACTTCCCAGAAATCTAAATTAGGAGGAATCGCTAGTCTTTTGTTTGAGTTATCAGAGGAAATTTTATGAAAGTACAGTAGAACTCCTGAGACATCCATAAAATTTCTCTCTTTCTTTATGGAAAAGACACTAGATAAATTCAAATTACTTGGCACTTCTATGGAAAAAAGGGTACTGAATGGGAGGCATTGTTCCTTGGGAGAAATGTCTAACCTTGACACACAATGAATACTAATAATGGTGTTTGAAGAATTAGTACGTGAAACTTCCTAAGTGTCTGATATGTGCTAATATAACATTATCAATTCTGGTTGTTGCACTCCTAGAATTTTGTAAGTTATAATATTGAACAAATTTCCTTGTCAATTATGGTTTATCCGATTTTTAATTTTAGTTATTTCAGCAATCTTAATATTTGTGGAAATTGTTTCTGAAGAGGTTAACAGGAGAAAATCCTCAACAATGTTTTAAGATGCATGCTAGTTGACATAACACAGGATTCAGAGTTTTCTACAGAGGATTGAATGGACTATTGGAGATGAACATAATTTTTAAACATTTTAATTGAAAGGATACTGTTTTTCATGCTTCATTTTTTTGATCCAAGGAAAATTTTTTTCTTTTAGCTGACCATTATCTGCAACAATGTTATATTGCAGTTTTTTTTTTTGTTAGCAAATGTAAATTGTACTGATATTTTCTCTCTTTGAAACCATTATATTGTGGGAAAAGGGTCATAAGTGTTCTTATTACTCATGGGAGTCTTTGTTTTCAATAAGGGATACACTTGTTTCCCATTAGTAGAGAATTGGAAATATGGTTACATTACCAGGGCTTTGATTGGAAGGTCTGGGAGGTGTGATTGAGCAGAATCAAGAGGAAAAGAATCTCTCACTATGCAGAGTTTCAGAGACCTACAAAAAGAGTAGCAAATATAACCTCCTTTGGCAGGCTTGGAGACTCCAAAGAGAAAAGCCTTGGGAACCTCAAGAAGATGAAATCTACCCGAAGATACAGATGTTGCAGGTCCAGTCTGATGAAGCATTGCACGGCTCCTGAGACCTGGATAGGACAAATGGTGACAGTTCAATCTAAGATCCTACATGGAAAGATCCAAAAAAACCAACATAAATTCTGCTTGGTTATCCTTCCTTGTAAGTTCATGCAAAAATAGATCAAATGGATTGAAATTAGATATAGTTTACAAAAGCACTTTACTGTACTAATTGATAGAATTGGGACAAATGTGGAGAAAAAATGACTTTAAAAGTAGCCTCTCATTTTTGATTTTTTTTCTTTTTAACTCTGAGTCTTCTGGCATTTATTTGTGATTTGTTTGACTAATATATCCAGCTTTTTTGTTTACTTAGATGGATTACTGACTACTTTCTAGAAATGGAAGACTTTGCTCACTGGCTAAGTTTGGGCAATATCTTGTGACTGATTGCTATTTTCTTTGAATACACTGAAACCCTGAAGGTGTCAGTCTTCTGAGGCCACCCTAGCATTCAGATGTCTGACTTTCATCACCATAAAAATTTTATAAAAAATTAAAAGGAGATAAATTTTTAGAGGCATTGTGAGGAGCAAACTCTGAAACAGTGGGGTACTCATAGTGAAGGTAGTGAAGGTGGAGCTTTCTGGACTTCACGCCCTGACATCTTTTCAAACTCTACTTCCCATTTCTGCACTGCCAAGAACTCAGGTGTCAAGTATTACAACACCCAGCATGCCGTGAACTTGACTTCCTAAATGGTGGAGGCTGCTGGGAACCATGGGCAGAGCTGAACAGTAATGTTGGACTCAAAAAGACTGAATCTTTTATAAATGGCTTTGTAGTACACCCTGGTCCCTGCTCATCCAATACCATCTGAAGGTAGGACAGATTACATCTGGCTGTAAATCAGTCTATATGTTTTTTTTCCCTCTCTCTGTCTCCCTTTTCTGTGTAAATAAATCCTTTTTATTTCTCTCTGTGTGTCCTGCATAATTAAGCACAATGGTGAGAACATTGCCACATTTTATTGGGAGGGTTAGCAAAGCAAGTGTTCATTCTAAATTGGGCAACTTCAGGAAGTGGGACAATTCAGTAATTGGACATCTCACTGATTTTTATCTAGGAGATGGGAGGAACAAAGGTGCCCATTGATAAGGAAGCAGTTGGGTCACTCATGTGTGGATATTCCTTAGGGTATGCAGGAAGGACCATGGGACCTAAACAAAAAGAGTGAGTCATGATCAGCTGCTGCCCTAGGTTGAAGAATGGGTCAAAATACGCTTCTGGAATAGATTATGTATCTGCTTGGTCAAGGGAACTGCCTCAGAGGAAAGGTTTTTACAGAACCAGGAGAGTCAACCACACAAGAGTCTGTTCTAACCCAGCAGGTCTAATGGTGCACAACCAAGAGAGAATTATTCTCACCTCTCTTCCCTTACCTTGCCCTGCTCTAGGCAAGGAGCAATCCATTAACTAGCAAGTGGGGAGTGGAAGTATCAGCACCCTTCCTGAGTGAAGACTTCCAGTCTGAGGAAGACCTGACTTGGGGGACAGGAGACTCATTGATTTGCCAATCATTTACACAACTGTGTAACTTTACAGTTACAACTTTACACTTTTGTAAACACACTATAACATGTTTTTGGAAATGACTCCTTCCTGCTTTGGCAGACAGGAATTGAAGGCCATCTGTATAGACCTTAAGTCTGACACAGCTATACGAAATCTGGTACCTGCAGGTGAGGCCTGCCTTTTCACCCCCATTAATTACCAAGTAGCTTGATAAAGATATAGCAACGAATAACCAGATTTTGCAGTTCTAGAGTTCATTTTTTTTTAAAATGAAGAGATTAAATTCTATATTTCCTTCTTCTGGCATTGGCAAATCCTTAGGTCTGGACCACTTAGAATTAGAAGTCTCCCCACCCATCAAAAATAACAACCTTGTTTGTCAATGTCAATGGCACAGTTCCTATCTATGTAAACTAAATTCAAACTCATGTTAGTTGGAACAGTTTTCACAAAGTAAAATCTGTTGAATTGCTTCCCTGCCTCAAATCCTCAATTTGATTATCTAATAAACTCCTTGTTTTTTATTCAGATTTTATTTTTAGTTAACATCTTCATATATGCTGATACTTCACTCATCTTTCACCAAAAGCCAATGTTAATATTCACACCTTCTCCCCTAAGGGAGAAGATTTAATGATAGTTACTAAATTGAGACCAAGTTTACAGAGTAAAGTGACCATTGGATGATTAACCAGGAGAAGCAGGTTCTCAGGGGCTTCTGGAATACAGAGGGTGACCATGCCCACTGGAAATGATGGCAAGGTGGTGTTTGTGATAAATAGCACTTGGTCCCCATGCTGATGACTCTTGTGTTAACTGTCTTTGAGCTCCCACCAGATCATGAGCCCTATGAGTGGTGCCAAAAACCAAAAAAACAAACACACAAAAAAACTTAAGTTCTGCCATTTGCCACTCATAAGCCAAATGAAATACAAGAGCTAGGCTTAAGAAAGTTAGGTTTATTCACAAAAGTGGTATTTCTGAGATGATGATATACTTGTACCTTAAAGAAACCATCTCAAATCTTAGGACTTTGGACAGGGATTTTATGAATATATCTTGAATAGAAAGTGAGTTTTGTCTGGTCAACATGACTGTTTATCTATCTATCTATCTATCTATCTATCTATCTATCTATCTATCTATCTATCTACCTATCTTTTATTTTTGCCAGCTTAAGATTACTGCCTGGTTAAGCACAACAACTAGACTGAATGTTTCACCATGATTCATCTATCTCCAAAATAGCTCAAGGGGAATGCTGGAGGTTTGTTCTTTAGATAAATTAAAGGTTACATTTAGTGTTGGCTAATTGGGAAGAGGTCTACCCCTTCCCCATATGTAGGCCTCCCCCTCCCCCATTGTATTTTGTTTTTATGCTTTCATGATGATAGAGAGCATGTGTAACATCATGTACTCAGCAAAATAATGATATGTGGAAAATATTGGGCAATCAAAATTGGTTGTATCTCTGTGGCTGCTCATGCCTATCTAGATTTTCACTAAAAAGGTTATTTTATTTTGATTATTGGAAGAGTCAAGTTTCTATATTTATTTAGAGCTAAACCTGACTCATCAATAATCTTTGCTAGTCAGTGACCTGAGATGGTTACATGAGAGAGTTCCCAGCCTTGATCCAATTTAGCTTTGGGCTACCCAGAGAGTCTTGGCTGTTTGGTCCATGTTTGAATTAGGTTCAGTCTTTGAATTTTATCTAAAGATTTCTTGGTCTATAATGTATGTTCTCAATCCTGGTTACACATTGATGGCACCTAAAGAGTTAAAAAAAATCCATCCCTGGCCCCACTCAATATCTATTAAATCAGAATCTCTGGAGGTTGAGTTTAGGAATTTTTTAGAAATTTTTTTTTTGAGAGAAAAATTGTATTTATTTTATCTTATGTTATACTACTTTTTAAATTAAAATTATTTATTTATATATATTTTACATCAGGTGTAGTCCCCATAGAATTTCCACCACCAATTCACCTGTGAATAATCATCATAGACCCTTGTGCTCTTCCTGACCTCATTTTGATTCCTTCTCCCTCCCTCTCCCCTGCAGAATGTCTCTGATTTATAGTTGTATTTGGTTTCCCTGTATGCCTCCTATAAGTGAAACCATGTAATATTTTTCTTTTTCCTTCTGATTTATCATAATCCCTTCTAGCTCCATCCATGTTGCTGCAAATGGCATGAGTTTATCTTTTTGATTGCTGAATAATATTCCATTGCATATAAATACCACATCTTGATCCAGTCATCTATTTTTGGGCATTTGGGTTGTATCCAGGTCTTACCTACTATAAATAGTGCTGCTATAAACATAAGGGTGCAGGTATCCTTTTGAATTAATATTTCTTTGTCCTTTGGGTAGATCCCTAGGGGTGGAATTGCTGGGTCATATGGTAGTTTCATTTTTAGTAGTCTGAGAAATCTCCACACAGCTTTCCATAGTGGTTGGACTAGTTTGCATTCTTACCATCAGTGTAGGAGAGTTCCTTTTTTACCACAGCCTCACCAACATTTGTAGCATTTGTTGCTGGTAGTTTTTTAAAATATGTGCCATTCTTTTTATATATATATTCTACATCATTGTTCATTTTTAAACAATGTTTGCTTCCCCCCCCCTCAGTTGTAGTCCTCACAGAATTTCCTTCACCAATTTACCCATGAACCATCACCTCAGTCCCCTGTGCTCCTCTATCTCCCTCCTTACTGATGTAAGTTGGTGTCTCATTGTGGTTTTGATTTGCATTTCTCTGATTATGAGGGATGTTAAACATTTTTTCATATGCCTGTTGGCCATTTGCATTTCTTTAGAGAAGTGTCTTTTAAGTTCTTCTGCCCACTTTTTTTTTTTAAAGATTTATTTACTCATGCATACAAGAACCTGGGTACAGGCGAGATGTGCGGGAGGGTAAGAGGATTCACCAGAGACAGAGTGGGGAACAGAACAGGCAGACTGACTGAAATACACTGCTGAGGGGAGCAGCGTGCACAGCAGGTGAGACAGGAGAGGTAGGCCACGCCATGTGGGTATCTCGCCCGCCTGCCAGGACTGAACCCGCACTGCAGAGGCTGCGGACAGCTTCACAGCACTGCGCTCAACAGGCTGCGCCACCAGGAGAGGCCCAACTGCCCACTTTTTGACTGGATTGTTTACTTTGTTTTCCTTGAATCCCATAAGTTCTTTGTATATCTTTGTGATCAATCCCTTATCAGTGTGTGGAGTACAAAAATTTTCTCCCAATTAGTTGGGCGTCTCTTTGTTTTGGTTAATGATAAGCTCCATATGAATCTCATATATGTTCTATAAAGAGAACACACAAGCAGATGAACTAAATAAAACAACAAACTTTTGGACTATAAAACCAACTAATGGTTACTAGAAGGTAAGGGGCAGGGGGTAATTAGGATCAATGGTTTGTGGAAAGACAGATTGGACTTTTAGCGGTGAACTTAATGTAGCATATATACATGTTGATTCTCAATGATAAACATTGGAAAAGTTATGATACAATGTCAATTCATGTCATTAATAAATAAAAACATCAATAAAGTTGGGGAAAATGCTCATTTCTCTAAAAGTATAGATGGTTTCAGGTGTTATCAAAATTTGCATGGTGTGAACTGCTTGTTGATCATGCATATTCATACTAAATGTTAGTTTATAGTAGATAAAAAACAGGAAGTTCTGTAAATTTAAATTTCAGATAAAAAAGATAATCTTTATTATGCTGTTAATGCCACTGTTAATGGGCAGAATTGAGGTGTACCCCATAAACCCTAAATCTTCATGCTTTAAATAGGTTTTGCCATCTGCCACATAAAGACAAACTTATTCTTCACATGGAAGTACATTAATAGAAAGTGTGCATAGTAAGGAAGGATAATAATTTCATGATAAAACACTCAAAGTTACCCATCCTTTGTGAGTAAATGCCCAGTCAGACAAGATTGGCCCAAAACTGGACCACAGACGCCTGAAAACTTGTAACAGGTCTAAAGCATCTTCTGAGAGGGAAGAATAGTAAAGGGGCAGAAGGGGGCAGGCAGGTTTGGGATGAAAGGGGCAAAACCAAAATACAAATCAAGCTAAGGGTTGCCCTTGTCAGCCTCCCCAGGGATATCTTACCAACATCTCTTCCAAGTATCTGTACATGTCTCAACTCCATGTTTTCCTTCCACATCCCCTAATTCCTTGGTTCAAGTCTGAAGCTGAGAAACAAGTGAGATTTCTTCCTTACATGTCTCTCTGTTCAAGTGTCTCCTCCAAGTGTTCTAGTATTCTCCAAAGTCTCCTTTGGCTTCCCCTTGCTGCCCAGCCCCACTCTTAATTATGTGGAGGAGAGAACATGGAAACTCCCCCTTTTTTATTTAATATTTTATTTTATATAATTCTTACATCATTTTTCATTTTTGCACAATGTATGCATTTTCATTTTAGTTATATTCCCCATACAATTGCACCCCCCCCTTATTTTGACCCTAGTCCTTCCTTTCCCCTTCCCTCCCCTCCTCCCTAGTGTGTCTCTGGTTTATAGTTGCTTGTTGATTTTGATTTTTACTTTGTATTAATTAGTCTTTTTCCTCGTCCCTTATTTAGGTTTTCTAAATTCCTGCTATGAGTGAGACCACCTGGTATTTTTCTTTTTCTTTCTGGCTTATTTCACTGAGCATGATCCCTTCTAGCTCCATCCATGTTGCTGCATACTACATGTGTTTATCTTTTTTGATTGCTGAATAATATTCCATTTTGTATATGTAACACATCTTCTTGATCCAGTCATCTATTTTTGGGCATTTGTGTTGTTTCCATAGCTTAGCTATTGTAAATAGTGCTGCTATAAACGTAGGAGTGCAGGTGCTCTTTGGAATTACTGTTTCTGTGTCCTTTGGGTAAATACCTAGGAGTGGAATTGCTGGATCAGATGGAAGATGTATGTTTAGTAGGTCAAGAAATCTCCACAAGTTCTCCATAGTGGTTGGACCAGTTTGCACTCCCACCAGCAATGCAGGAGAGTTCCTTTTTCTCCACAACCTTACCAACATTTGTTGTTGCTAGTTTTTTTTGATATGTGCCATTCTCACTGATGTAATATGGTATCTTATTGTGGTTTTGATTTGCATTTCCCTGATTACAAGTGATGTTGAACATTTTTTCATATGCCTGTTGGCCATTTGCATTTCCTCTTTGGAGAAGTTTCTTTTTAGCTCTTTCTGCCCTTTTTTTTGACTGGATTATTTTCTTTGTTTTTGTTGAGTCTCATCAGCTCTTTGCAGATTTTTGTGATCAGTCCTTTATCATTAGTGTTGTGTGCAAAAATTATCTCCCAGTTGGTAGGGTTTCTCTTTGTTTTGGTTATTGTCTCTTTTGCTGTGCAGAAGCTCTTTAATTTGATGTAGTCCCAGCTGTTGATCTTTGCCTTCACTATCAGTGCTTTAGGCGATGTGTCTGTAAAGATGTCTTTGAGGTGGGTGTCATGTGTTTCGCCTGTATTTTCTTCTATGTATTTTATGGTTTCAGGTCTTATGTCTAGTTCTTTAATCCATTTTGAGTTGGTTTTTATAAATGGTGTGAGGTAGTAGTCAAGCTTCAATCTTTTGCATGTAGCGACCCAGTTTTCCCAGTACCATTTATTGAACAAACTTTCTTTGCTCCAGTGCATATTCCTTGCTCCTTTGTCAAAGATTAGTTGACTATAAATCTGTGGGTTTATTTCTGTATTTTCTATTCAGTTCCATTGGTCCATGTGTCTGTTCTTGTTCCAATACCATGCAGTTTTGATGAGAAACTCCCCTTTTTATGGAATTACTCTCCATAATAATTCCTCTCTGTAAGAATACTAGTATTTTTTTTTTATTTTATTTTTTTATAGAGGCATGCTTTATTTATTTGTTTGCTGGTCTGTTTGTTTGTTTTTTTTGTTTATACATGCACTGGGTACAGTCAGAAGCGCGGGAGGGTGAGAGAATTCACCAGAGCCAGAGCGGGGAGCAGAACAGGCAGAAGGACTGAAGTACACTGCTGAGGGGAGCAGCGGGCGGCAGGAGAGGTCTGCTCGCCATGTGGGACCCTCCTCCGGTGGCCGGGGAGCAGCCGGGGATCGAACCGGCGCCGCAGAGGCCGCGGGCAGCTTCGCAACCCAGCGCTCAACCGCTGCGCCACCGGGGAGGCCCAAGAATACTAGTATTAATGCTATTGCACAATGCGTACTTAATATTAAAACATTACTCATTTTTTATCTGGAATTCAAAGTTAACTGGCCTTCCCATATTTTTATTTTCTAAATCTGGTAATTGGACACCAAGGATTAGGGAAACAAAATAGTCTATCTATCACCATAGATTAAGAAGCCCTGGCTTGAAGCACCAAAATGCTGGTCAGTGCTACTTTGGGAAAGGTTTCTAGTCAGAGTTGTTAGCTGCAAAGAATAGAAACCTGGCTAATTTAAGCATACAAGAAATTTTTTTGAAAGTATCTAAGATGGGCCTCCCTGGTGGTGCAAGGGGTTAAGCACCACACTATGAAGCAATCCACAGCCTCTGCAGCATGAATTCGATCCCTGGCCAGCCAGGGAGCTACCCACATGGCACAACAGACCTCTCCTGTCTTGCCTGCTGCTCCCCTCAGCAGTGTATTTAGGTAGATCTGCCCATTCTGCTCCCCACTTTGTCTCTGGTGAATCCTCTCATCCCCCACATCTCTAGCCTGTACCCCAGCTCTTGTATGCATAAATAAATAAATCTTTAAAAAACAAGTATCTAAGATAATTCATGGGCTCAATCAGAAGGATGTAGAACCATGCATAAGTAAAGGTAGAAACCAAAGGGCTGTAAAGGCAAGTGCACAGCCAAGACCATGGGAGGAAGGGCGTCTGCTTAAGGAGGTCACTCTGGAGCCACCAGCTCTTTTTAGGTCCCACCTCTGCCTCCATCAAAGTCTCTAATGGTCTCTGCACCTTTAAGTTACTCTTTCTAGGCTCAAAGTCTCAGGTGGATGCACGTGAGCCTCCTCACCTGGGTCATGCAAACATACCCCCTGGCTGACAGGGAGTGGGGAGAGGAAGTAATTATTCCCCTTTAGCTCCTAGGGAGGCTCTGTCTCTCACCAACTCTTACACAGAAGGAAGATATTCCCCAGAGAGTAAAATGTTTTGAATTGGGGTAGTAAGAAATGACAAATATCTATTACTGAAGGCTGATTCAGACTTCTCAGAACGTTTACTGTTGGGAAGAGGCAGCCTGCAGTTGTGGGAGTTAGGAGGTCTGTTTCTTTATCTGTAAAGTGCTTCTAATTGACTTGGGCCTTTAGGGGTCACAGCCTCACTAACCTTCATTTTTGTTATCTGCAGAATCAGTGGTTCCCAGACTTCAAATTTCTTTGGCCATAAAATTCAAAGGGAATTTTGGGGTTGAACATAGTAAAGATATTTAAAACAACTGTCAATTATGATCATCATCATTTTGTAAAATGGAGATTTTATTTTTAATAAAATTTTTATTGATTTACCATTGGCTTACAATATTATGTAAGTTTCAAGGGTATGGCTTCATGCTTTAATATATGTGTATATCATAACACATCCACTGCCATAATTCTGTGTTATCATTATCTAACTTTATCTAACTGATCCCCTCTATTCCTCACATCCTTCTCTCCCTTCCCCTTTGGAAACCAAAATATTTTTCTGAAGAGTCTGAGAGTTAATTTGGTCATGTTCCATTAGTTAATATGCTTTATGTATATTCCACATATGAATGAAATCATCTGGTATCTGTGCTTCACTTTTTGACCTATTTCATTTCTTGTAAATAGTGATGCAAGGGACATAAGGGTGCATATATCTTTTCAAATTCATGTTTAAATAAATTATATTTTAACATCCAAAATGAGGAAAGACATAATCTAAGTCTACTAGATAGTTCTTTAAATTGAGTTAGCTAGAGGGATTGGGGTCAAAATAAGGGGTTGCAATTGTATGGGGAATATAAAAATAAAAATATAAAAATAAAAATAAAAATAAAATTAAAAAAGGGAAAAAATAAAATAAAACAGTGACTTCTCAAAAAAATAAATTGAGTTAGCTAAAAAAAATAAAATCCTGAATATTATTAAAAAAATAAATTGAGTTAGCTAGCAGGAGAACTTACTACATTAGCTTTTTCTTTTTTCTAATTTCAGTTGGACAGGTGAAAGACTGGCTTTATACCACAGATTAACACTTGAGAATCATAGTATTAATGGCTTTTCCAAAATTATGATTCTTTGAATCTCCACAAGCTGGAGAGGGGGATTTACATACAGGCTTGTGTTAGCACTGCAAACTTTCCCCTTCTGATTCCTGAGCAAACCCTGTTTGGATGAACTTCAGTGCATCACATACAGTTTACATTTTAATGTGCACTTAAACTTTCGAATGGCAAGAGGAAGCCTTTGGACAAGAAGTATTCACCTCTTTATGTTGCTTAATATTACCATCATAAAGGTGTTCAGAGGTCTTGGCAGGGAGTACATTTCTATAAATCTTAAAAATCAATCAACTGATCAATATGTAGGGAGAACCGATAAACATGCCCACGTAGAAGTCTAAATTCCTGGTCCTATTTGGCTTCTCTCATTATTGAAGAGACATTGATAAACTGAGTATATGTAAAGGATCATAAAGATGACCCTTGTCTCTCTGTCTTTCTCACTCTTTGTAAAATCACATATTTTGAATCAAGTACAACTGGGATTGAGGGAATTAAATATGCATATTTTGAAGAAAAGAAACCACTGATGCATCATAAATACTGAGGAGTAAGGGAAAGAAAAGAGGCAGATTATTGACTGGTGATAACTATAGCAAAGAATAATGTGCTTCATCAGAACAAGGTTATAGGGATTCAACTTTCTAACAATGGGGAGGGGGTGAGGTTTATACATAGAGAAAAATCCCCCTCTTGATGTTCAGAGCCACACAGAAGAAAAACAAAAGGGTTTAGTGCAGCAAAAATTACTGCCTATGCCAGGGGTTTTTGTATGGCCCTAGTGGTTTGCTTTGTTAGCTTTAAGATCTGTAATTCTGTTTTTCTTTGTAGATTTTTTATTGACTCATTTTGATTCCTCTATTCCCCCCTCCCCATCGCCCTCTTGTGCCCGTTGTTGTGTCTTCTTAAATTTTTATTTTGTGAGTCCATTTGTTTCCCTCTTTGTGCTGATCCTTTGGTCCATTGAATACATGCCCATAGTACTCATTCTGATGTATATCTTTGCAACTCTCTCTTCCAGAATAGAACTTGAATAGAATAGAAGCCCAACATGACTATGCTAAGTGAAATAAGTCAAAAAGGGAAGAACAGATACCAGATTATTTCATTCATATGTGGAATATACATAAAGCATATTAACTAATGGAACATGACCAAATTAACTCTCAGACTCTTGAGAAAAATATTTTGGTTTCCAAAGGGAAAGGGAGAGAAGGATGTGAGGAATAGATAGAGGGGGTCAGTTAGATAATGATAAATAACACAGAATTATGGCAGTGGATGTGTTATGATATACACATATATATCTTCCTGGTGAGGATACTAAACTATTTGAACATAACTACCTTTGAAAAGAAATCTTTCATTTACTCACTGTGTTAGCCCAAATTGCCCATTACTGCTCTGTACAAACCTCATGACAAAGAACAGTTGGTCAGTCATATTGTCTTTACACATGAAAGATAAATTTTTTTTTCCTGTATGTGGGTACACTTATCCTGGGATCATGTGGTAAGAAACCTGATTCCTAAACAAATACACCAGTATTTACACACAAAAACAAAAAAAGTAAACCCTTACTGTAGCCTCCTATTCCAGTGTTACTGCCAGATATTAAAAGACAGAAAATTCCTCAAAACTTCTGGACTCCTCTGTTGGAATTGCCATTAAAACTTATAAATGCAAATGGCCAACAGGCATCTGAAAAAATGTTCAACATGATTTGTAATCAGGGAAATGCAAATCAAAACTACCATGAGATACCATCTTACACCAGTGAAAATGGCACATATTAAAAAAACTAGCAACAACAGATGTTGGTGAGGATGTGGAGAAAAAGGAACTCTCCTGCACTGCTGGTGGGAGTGCAAAATGGCTTAACCAGTATGGAAAGCTGTGTGGAGATTCTTCAACCTACTAAACATAGAGCTTCCATATGATCTAGCAATTCCACTCCTAGGTATTTACCCAAAGGACACAGAAACACTAATTCAAAAGGGCACCTGCACCCCTATGTTTATAACAGCACTATTTATAATATCTAAGCTTTGGAAACAACCCAAGCGCCCAAAAATAGATGACTGGATCAAGAAGATGTGGTATATATAAACACAATGGAATATTACTCAGCATTCAAAAAAGATAAACTCATGCAATTTGCAGCAACGTGGATGGAACTGGAAGGGATCGTGCTCAGCGAAAAAAGCCAGAAAGAAAAAGAAAAATACCGGATGGTCTCACTCATAGCAGGAATCTAGAAAACTTAAATAAGGGACCAGGAAAAAGACTAATTATAATAAAGAAAAAATCAAAATCAACAAGCAACTATAAATCAGAGACACACTAAGGTTGGGGGGGGGAGGAGAGGAGGAGTTAGGGTCAAAATAAGGGGGGGTGCAATTGTATGGGGAATATAACCAAAATGAAAATGCACACATTGTGCAAAAATGAAAAATGATGTAAGAATTATATAAAATAAAATATATTAAACATAAAAAAAAGCTTACCTACAAAGCACAATAGAAAAGGTGGTCTTATTGCTTAATAATCACATCCTTTTATTTAACAGAAAAAATATTACCTTGCATAGTCACCCATCTTATTTAATTAAATCTTATTCATATGGCTTTATTTATAGGATGATATCAGGATGATATTCAAAATATTTGACAATGCATTTCAATGGCATCAGATGCTGTTTATGACCAACAGTTGTAACTATAGAGACATATATCCTCAATATTCAGTTCTTCTTTATACTATTCCAACATATTAAAAAAAAATAAAGTCCCAGTTAATGGTAATCTTTGATTTTTTGTTTGTTTGTTTTTACTTTCCAGTTGCAATGCTAACTACCTTTTGGGGCAGTTCTCTATTATTTGTGTGCTGTCTTCATGACAGAGTGTATAATGCCTGCCTGTGCTTCTGTAGGTAAAAGAGCTGCACTTTTGCTTTCCCTACTCCCTGGTTTCCAGACCATGTCAGAATCTTTACCAATTAGTCACCCTTTTGAGAAAATCCAAACGAAACAAAGAGCACTGAGTGTTAATTCAGGATGGAAGCAGCATCAGCATCCTGGGCTATGGTAATAGTGTTGAAGGAAATATCTTAGATAAACTAATCCTACTAAAAGATAATTATACTTCCTGCTTCTTAGTCAACAAGAGAAGAGATTTTTTTTAGCCTGATCACCCAGGCACACTTCAGTTCTCTGAGGTTTTATTTACCTCTCAATAAATCTTCCCATTTTATTTAAGAAACTCACAGATGATTTCTGTAAAGTGTGACTCAAAGCATCCATTAAATGTCTCCAAAAGATCTGGCCTTAGACTTTGAGAGCAAGCAGATATTTGTATTAAATGACAGAATCAATACAAGACTACTGTGGTGGACTGGATGTGGGCCCAAACAAATGAGATGAAATCAAACAGGAATACATTCAAAATTCTGCTTGTAAGGGTAGGGAGCTTCCCAGTGCCTATTCCCCTTCATGTGCCTGAGATCTCCACCATGCCTGCTCCAGTTCTGAGCACTCTCAGGCTGACCCTTTCTGTGGGTCCTTCCATACTCACCGCCATCTTCTCTCAGAGGGACTTGACTTTCACTCTTCCTCCAGATAATGGTTCCGGTGGGAAACTTAGATGTTCCGAATATGTTTTAACCACAACTGTGCACTGGGTTTAAGGTCTTCTCACAGGGCTCCTGGGCCCTGTGCAAGTCTAGGGCTCTGTGTAAGCTGGGTGCTTGGAGGAACTTGGGGCTCTGTACTCTTGCAGTCAAAGTAACTCTGCTAACCTGAGGGAGTCCTTCCAAAGAAGAACAGTAGGTGCACACTTTCGAGGACAAATATTTTAGGAGCATGTAGGGGGGTACACAGAAAACTGGAAAACAATCCAAGGAGTTCTGGCTGGAATAAAAGATGGTCCATGCTTAAAGCTGATGAAAGACTTATCAGAACCCTGGGGGCCTGTGTGGACCTCAGACCAACTTAACCTGTCGGGTCAGGTGTGAGCTGATTTCAGTTTTAGGACCAAATAAAACCAAATGTCTGTTAATGTTAATAAAGTTTTATTGGAACACGGCCATTGCCAATGGTGTACAGAAGGCCTAAGGGTGCTTTTGTTTTACAACAGAGCATGACACTCAAAACTTAAAATATCTGTTATCTCTGATACTTCACAGAAAAAGTTGGCAGCTTCATTAACAGATTTCTGTCTTACTCTTAGTTACATGGTCATTATCTCTTCAAGTCTCAGGTTTCTCTTGATTGTGGAGGAAGATCAGGGCTCAGAGGGAAGGCTAGGGAAGAAGAAACATGCCATGAGAACATGGAATGTTCCCTGGCTGAGAAAGCTAAGGGAGTGTGTGCAAGAAGCAGTGGAGTGTCTTGTCTTGTTGAATGGATGTTTCTCACCTTTTCAGTCTGAGGAGAATTAATGAAAAAGTAAGTTGAAAAAAGAGGAGTGGAAAACAAAGGACTGGGGAGCAGAGAAGCAGCAGGGCTGGGCCTCTGCTCTGTCAAGGGAAGGGAACACTACATTGATGTGTCTTCCAACTTCTTGCTTTCTGCTGGGCGTATACAAAGTCCTCTTCAGAGGTTAATGAAATAATAGAGACATAGTCTCTTCTTACCCTGTTTGGGTGCATTCATTTTTCCTCTTTTTGTTTCTCCTGGAGAGTCTGATTATTTCTAGAAGCAGAAATAAAGAACACGTATGTGGCAAACACTTGAGTCTACATTATTATTTTTTTGAAAGACTGTACTGTAACCTATTAAAGCAGAGCCAGGAGTCTGTGGAGACTTACCCCTGCACCCCCATTCAAAGCAAAAATAGAGTCTGAACATTGATGATTAAGTGGGAGTGTGTTCGGAGGTAAGTGTGAGGCTGTGTTTTTGGAAAGAGACAATTAAGAATATTTAATGTGTTCACGTGTGTGTGTTGGATATGTGTTGTCAAATTAGATGACAGAGTGGTTTTGATGGGTTTGAGTTATCTTCCCATGCCATTATATCCTAGACTGGCTGGCCATTCTGCGCAGGTGTCTGATACTTGGTATTCATGACATGGTCATTAAAGACACTGACTGATATGGTTTGGACTAATATGAAGATAAAACCTTTCTTTTAATGAAAGGTGAGGAATCTCCCCTTAAAAAGAATGCCTTGATGTTCTTTGTCAGCCACTGCAGTCACCAGTCTCTCAGGATGCCTGTTTCCATGACTGAAACCTACTTTTCTTCACTGCAGAAGTGTAGTGTATCTAAGCAGGCCTCAAAGTTCAGCTACGAATGCAAAATTTGGAGACCAGAACAATAATACCTATATGTGGTAGGAATCTAAAAAATGTCTCTCTTTCGTGCTATTATCCAGCATCTAAATAAGAGTATCTGCAAAGTGCTTTAATATTACAGTTTGGTGCAAATGTTATTCTTGTTCTTTTACTGAAGTTCAGTTTGTGGAGCTATTCCACTTCTGAATCTGTGTGGTTATATTGGCTCTCTTCCCATCACACATGTTCACATAACCTCACATCCTAGAAACTGCTCCATTTTCAGAGATGATGCCCCAATTACATTAATGATGTAACCCATTAGCATAGCCAGAGGCTGCCATACAGGTACCAGAGCTTAGGGACAAATAAAGCACTAAGAAAAATGGGATTTGTTCCTAAATGACATCTCAGCAGGTGTGGGAAAGCTAGGAGCTCTTAACAATTAGGTACCAACAATAACTCATAAAAGCAACGTGAGACTATCAAAGAAAGTTCTGAAGCAGACCTCCTATCTAGGTTCCAGTGTAGTTTCTACACACAGTGCATGTTCTTCATTTGCTGATGGGATTAGTTAAATAATCTGTAGGATTCACCAGTGTTACTTGTTTCTTTTTAATTGGTTTAAACTCATTTGCCTTTGGAATGTTCAGAAGGCCCTATATTATTATCTGAAGCCCTTAATACTCAGTGATAATGAAATAGTGGAATATATCTAGACACCTAGAAAGCTAATTAAAGGGATATGTTGCTAAACTATACTTATCTGTAAACAAAATTCATTGGTCATTCAGAGATTGAGGGCAGTGATTTTGTGACTTGTAAGTAGTGGTTGATAAATACACCATGATGAAGGTGGCGCTTTTCCTAGAACATAGTAGTAGTCCAACAATGATTTGTGGAACTGAGCAGAATTAAGTCTTAATGAATGAATAGAAATTAAATAGATCAATAGTGCAATAGGTAGATATTCTGAGCAGAAATTATAGCACCAAAAGTGGATGTCAGAGAAATTTTAGAAAGTTTGGTGAGTCTTTTATACAAAAGTTATGACTTGAGAACTGATGAGAGGTAAGGATATAGAGGTAAACAAGGACCATGTCAAGAAAGGCATTGCATCCTGTGCTGTGCTGGAGTTTGTTTTCCATTCATTCTGAAGACAATGGTAAATACTAGAAAGACTTTAAATAATAGAGAAATATGTTGATGTTTGGTTTTTAGAATGATTTCTTTGGTGACAGGTATGTGATGAGTGAAGAGACCAGGAGATGCATTTCATCTAAGTCCAGGCAAGAAGATGGTAACTTGTGGTGACTTGTGTGTGTGTGTGTGTGTGTGCGTGTGTGCGTGTGTAGGGTTTGGTATGATTTCCAGATCTCTGTGTTGTATGGCTGACAGATAGAGCCATAACAGGATATTGCAAATAGATGGAGAAAGTTCATAAAGAAGAGCATAAAATATGTCCATAATCTGATTAAAGAAAACACAGCAATGTTTCATAGTTTTTATCCAGTATGCTAAAAACCTCCTTATATGTCATCTTTTCCCCTAACCATAGCTCTCCTCATGTTTCAATGCATAAGTCAAATGGGCCAGATGTGCTATTGTTTGGACTCCTTTCAAAGGATAGAACAATGAACGAGGTGTCTAGACTCATGTGTGTTTGCAAGGAATTGTTTTCATCTACTTTATGACAGACTGCTTCTGAACTCTTTCTGACCATAGATTTTTTATTAAACTCATCAACCATTGTCCTGCTACACTTGCCACTGAATAGATTATGTGTATATGGTTGGTTTAGTGGAAAATTATTATTGGGACGGTTTTTGAAATCCTTTAAAACAGACACTGGTGATTGTCTTGTAAGCAGATGCTATTTCTACCCATTTATTTAATGTGTTGAAGTCAGTCTCAGAAATGCTTCTTGTCATTTTAATTCTGAATTTAATTTACATATGAAATATTGGAATTTGAAGTATTTTAATTTCTAGAGAAGTATACAGGGTTTTGCATGATGAATATGTTTTTTGAAGGTAAAGGATTAATTTTGTTTATTTCTGAGTCCCCAGAATATAAAAGGTTCTGGCACATGTGAATTGCTTAGCAGATATTTGTGGACTATGGAATGATTGAATTATAAGATGGCCATCTTTTTTAAAATTTATTTATGCATACAAGAACTGGGGTGTAGGCCAGAGATATAGGGAAGAAGGGTGTGCGAGGACTCACCAGAGACAGAGTGGGGAGCAGGACAGGTGGATCTATTGAATTACACTGTTGAGGGGAGCAGTGGCTGAGACAGGAGAGATCTGCTATGCCATGTGGTTTAGCTCCCTGGCCTGGGATTGAACCAGCCGCAGTGGCTGGTGAGAGCTTGATAGCTGAGACTTTGACCCCTGCACCACCAAGGGAAGAAATGTCTATCTTTTTAAACAAGACTTTTTAAAGTTCCCACGTTAAACATATTTCTGAATTACAGGTGTAATCATAGGCAGGATTAGTCCAGAATATTTTTAGAGCATTTGGATGGAAAGAAAGCTTGAAAATGATTTCATTTTGTCTTTTTCTATCCACAACAGCAGAAGCATCAGCACGATTTGCTCCTCTTAAACTCAGCCAGTCTTGGAGCTTTCTGGCCACTTCCCGTGCCCATTTATAATGAATGAGCACTGAGATTTTTGGTTCTGCTACTTACCCCAAAGCACTACTGATCAATCATAACATGAAGCTGATATATGGATCTCCATGAAGCATAAGAAATATTTGCTAAAGGTCACTAAAAGTACACTAACTGTTATTCTAATTAAAAAAAAAAAACTTTACTGATCTTTTTAGCAAGATGCTCCTGTCTTCCTTTGAATTAGTAAGTGAGATCATCAACTCACACCTCCTTCCACATCTCAGATTTGGAGCAAGAAAGAGTAGTTCTTACATTTTGCAAACACGAAATTACAGGCATTGCTTAAAAGTAGCAAAAACTCTTTCCCAGTAGAATTCTCTATGGCACTTGGTATACAGCTGGGTGTTAGTAGTAGACTTCTGTGGTCCTAGTTTTGTCTCTGCCTACTGTGGTTCTTCTGTCTTCTGGTTCTGGTGGAGACTTCCTCCCTTCTCCTTGTAGTCCTGTGGGGTTGTAATCATGAAGCCCCATCCCCTATGCCATAGACAGGGAGCCATCTGTGCCCCTGAGTGGTGATTCAAACACACAATCCCAATACAGTGCTTAGTTTAGAGGCAGATGTGTGATTCAACATCCAGGGTCTCCATCTGAGAAGGAAACCATACACGACAGACTGATGACATCCTTGGAGCCACTGTATCCAGCTGCGCTTGAAGTCCACAACAGGACTTTCCAGCATAGTCTCCTTGTTTAAGAAATTTGGCTTGGACTTCTGTAACTTGCAACCAAGGGAGTCCTAATTAATATAGTATTCCATTTGAAAAGTTAAGATAATCCTAGTATTAACCAGTCTATCTTGAACCTCTTAATGTCTGGAATTATAACATGCTTACTTTAGTATGCTAAATACTAAATAATTACATGCTTACTATTTAAATCACATATCTGAGTGCAAGACACACTTAGCCTAAAAGCTCATGTCAAACAATTCTTTATTTTTTATGGTACAAATTAAAAGTGACAGATCTGAAGCTGTTAAGAAATACACAAAGTGCAGCTTTACTGACCATACAGGTATTGCTCTAGATTAAGTACAGTTTTTTTTTTGTTTTGTTTTTTTTTAAATGTCAAACAACCTGTGCAGATAAATCAGCTTTGGTTTCAATGTCAGAGCAAGTAAGGAGCTTTTAAATATCCAGTTTGGCATCGTGGTCACAAGTCCATCATGTCAACTTCTTGTCATGATGATTTTTTCAAAACAACCCAGTCTGTTGTCCTGCCCTCCTTCCTTCTGCTTACTCCATTCATGGAGAAGCAGGTATCTTTCGGTGCCTCCTCAGTGGACCCTCGTGACCAGTCTAGATCACAGCACGTAGGACAAAATAAAATCACTTTCTTAACAACAAATAAACAAATGTGCCTCACATAATTTCAAGTTGAAGACAAGCAAATCACATGACAAAAAGCTCATTACAAAATGTTCTCCAAACAGATTTTACAGTCAAACATTGAAATGAAAATCAATTTCTTTTTTCTCCATTTTTTTAAGCTTGGTCATTAGCTGGGTACAAGTAGAGTGCTGAGGTAAAACACTGATGAACAGTTTGTATTTCTTTTTTTTTTTCTTAAAATAGGAACAGTTTAGTATTGCGAGATTGTCAGCAACATTTAGCCATATCTATACAATGTGCATATACCTACAAATATTGAGCTTTGGTCCAGCGTAGAGAAGATGAGCAAAGGCATTATATATTTTTCTTTTTGGTTATAGCTTGAGTTCTTTGATACACCTCTACTTGTTTGTTCGTTTTTTTCCTAGCTCCTTTTGCTTTTGTGTTCTCACTTTTGTGGTGTGTGTGTATGTGCATGAGTGTGTGTGTGTGCGTGTGCATTGTGGGAGTACAACATAAAGAAAACAAAACACTGCAATGCAAATAAAAACTTTTCTGGATTGAAAAATGAAAAAGAGCCCCCAGAAACAAGTGTAAAATATAATATTAGTCATTTTTTCTTCTTCATCCAATGAAGAAAATGAAGACAACAAAATTTTAAAAATATGTAAGAAAAATATTGAAGCTTGAGATACAATCACATATGCCAAGAAGCGGCTTTTAATTTTTGTTAGTAACAACCTTCATCTTCATTTCATGGAAACACAAAAGATACTAAATTGCTATTGGCATGTGAAGTTGTTCACAGGTGGAAACAGGAAATGTCATAATAAAATTAAGCATTAGGTGTGGTCTGAAGACTTATGAGTTTCCCAGTATAATTTATATTCCTAAGAATCCATTCAGGCACCTTTGTATGCCTTGTAGCAAAAATTTTATCTGTAAAAAATTAATATAAGAAGCATTACAATACCTTATAAATAATTTATAAAACAATACAAAATTATAAAACTATAAAAAAAATCACTGCACATGAATGGTTTTACGACTGTGGGATGAATATATTTCGTTTTTATTCCACTCAGGAAGATTACTTTTATTTTATATTTTCTCTGTCCTAGTTATACCCTCCCAATTACAGATCTCCAAACTGAGCAGGCCTTTATGTAACTGCTGCTGGCACATGTTTAATCATTTAGCATCCATCATATGTTATCTTGTTAACTTCTCTTCTTGGGGAGCTTTTCTTGATGGAATTTGGAGCAGGTCCTAGGAGAATACAAAATCTGTTTAATCAATGCATTTTTGGGTATCTGGGTTGTTGGTATTTGTGCAGTTTTTGAGGTGGTGAAAAGGATACCATGGTGTCCTTGGCACTGAAGGTTAGCTCTGGTCCAATTAGCATCAGACTGGCAAAATGGTTCCACTTCCAAGGTTTGTCTTAGAATATCCTTGCTGGTGGTCTCCTGGATCATTTGGGAAGGGGGAGGGGGTGGGCAGTAGGATTGTACCACTGCATTTACACAACCAGCAAGGGGTCCTTGGGAAGAAGAAACTCAAATACCTATGAGGAGGGAGTGAGTTATGGGAAGATTTCTTATCAGTTGTGCACCTTGAGGTGGCGGTTTTCTTTTTTTATTCACAATTTACTTCTAGATAGTACATGACCGTGCTTATTAACGAAATAGGAATATTTACATTTCAACAGCTGGCAAATTAATGACTCTCTTTGCTTACTCCTTTAACTGAACACCTTTTACCTATACCTGGAGAAAACATCACCTGCAGGTTGCAGGTGCTCACCTGGCACAGCTGCCCTCACCTCTCAGTTTTTCCTTCTGACTTATTAGGTTATTTCGGTCCATAGATCTTTAGAGTAAGTTACTTTGAAAAATGAAATAGTCCCCTAGTTCTTATGTGAAGGTGGTTCTGATGTGTTAGATAAGCCACTTTAACTTTTCCCTTTTAGCGGAGGCACTTCCTTTTTTAAAACTTCGTTTCCCTCAGAAACCCAGCCCCCATTCCAGTCGCTCAAATTTGTCGGCCAACTTTCTGCTCCATTTATACATCCCAGCGCAATGAATCCCCACGCTGAAAAAAGTCTGCCATTTCTGTTGGAATGAAAGTAGTTAGAGAAGATGGGATTTATAAGATACACAATGGCCTTTAATGAGCCAGTCACTATCCTTTCTTTTTGGTCTGTTTTCTGTGTGTGTGTGTGTGTATGGGTGTGCATGCTATGTGTGTATTTGACTGAAATCTTTAGACATTTCTTTGGCTATCAGACTTCTGAGAGCAATTGCTTTGCACAGAAGCATAACATAGATGTAAGTATTGAACCAAATGTGCAGCTTATGTTTATATTACAAAATTAGTTTTGGTCAGCTCTCCATGTACGTGACCAACAGACTGAGAAAAATCCCAAGCTCTGGTGTGGACAGTGAGCACAATTACAGCTTATGCCAGTGTTGACAGTTCATCGAGCAAAGCCCTAGCTATTTTGGCGTCTCTCCTGCATTTCACTGGGATCTGAGTGGAAAAGACACTGTTCCCACTTTGGCCATCCAGCAGACCCCAGAGGCCACGCATGAGGGAGATGGAGAAAAGGAGGAAAAAAGAGAAATGCGAGATCCATTTTCTTTTCTTAAACCCACAAGTCGTAGTGAGAAGAAAGCAACGAATGCTTTGGCACACGATCCAGGATGCCCCCTTCGAAACAAAGAAAAAGGAACCGAGAACCCCTCTCCCAAAAGAGAATCAATGGTGAGCCTTGAGGAATGGCTTCAACAATGGCACCCATGGGTGGTGACAATAGATGGGGAAAATGGGAGAAATCAGGCTTCCTATTTTTCTGTTAAGTACAAATGTAAAAACTCATAACACAACTTTACACGCAGGAAGAGTAGACCGACGATCGCGTTTGCAATGCCACGTTTCTGACTTTGGTTAATAGGTTTTCTAGGGAATCAGCACTTAGAACCTGAAAGAACGCAGTCCCTCCTCCAGGTGGCAGGCTTGTATTCGCTTTGAACAGATACAAGATTTTTTTTTTGTTTGTTTGTTTGTCGTTTTTTGGTTTAGTTTTGTTTTTCTTTTTCTTTAAAATGTGTTCACATTTTCGTAATGTACAGAAAAAAGTATGTGGTTATTTGGTTTGCTTTAAGTCCATTAAAAAACTGGCTTTGGGGAGTCAGGTGGGGGAGGGAACTATCCTACCACACGCACCTGCAGTGGGGGTCTATTCCTTATTTAAAAATTAAAAAAAAATTATTTTTGGAAAACCAAGGGACATGTATAAACCATTCTGCCCACTTGGTAGTTTTCGTAGTCCTTTACTTACAAGGGGGAGGGAGGGCAAGTGGGGCTATACTTGAATTAATTTTTTTTTTTTTTTTTTTTTGGTGGAGTCCCAAGGGCGAAGCTTAGTTTCTAAGGTTTTGCTGCTGACTTTGGGTGGGTTTTCCTTTAGGAATTTTCTTCCAGAGAGTCCGTTAGGGGTTCCAGAGGGACCGCTGTGGCCGGCTCGTGCTGTTTTAAGCGTTTAATTGTGTTCTTCAGGGCTTGCCTCTTATTGCAGAACCAAACTCTAACTACTTCCCGGTCATAGTTCAGCTTCTCGGCAATTTCGGTCATTTCCTGCCCAGAAGGGTGAGTGTTCTTCTCAAAGTGGGCATTGAGGATCTCAAGAGCCTGGGGTGTGAAGGAGGTGCGCCGCTTGCGCTTTTTGGATGGTTCACTCCCGATAAACTCGGTCAGGTTCTGCATACCTGCTCGATGGCGGGCCTCAGCCTCAGCCATCCACCGCTCAAGCACCGGCTTGATCTTCTGGGCACTTTTAGGGGTGATGTCCAGCTTTTCAAACCTGGCAGGATACAAAAGGCCAGGGTTCAGTTTGGCTGTCAGACTGCTAGCTATAGTGTTCTCTTGGGCTTCCTGTGGTAGGAAAAAGTGGCTTCTCAGGATGGTGTGTCTGAGGGGAAAATTGAGAAAGAACAGTCTTACACTGAGTCCTCTGCCAGGGTGGGCCTCCTGCCTGCCTGCCTGCCTGACTGACTGGCAGAGCGAATTCACTCCAGGTTAACAGCCAGCTGCAAAGTAGCCATCCCCCTCAAGCCAGCGCCCACCCTCTCGCCATGCCTCATGCCAGCGCATGCAGACCCCACACCCACACGCGGATGCGGGTGAGGACAGGTGGAGACAGCAGGACACACAAACCATCACGATGGAAACAAAAACAGCTCGCAGATCTTTTCCCTGGAAACTCCGGAGCGCTAAGCTTTGACTGGAATCGACCCCCACCATTCCCCCAAACTACAGCATCCTTAAGACAAAGAGAACCACCGAACGTGACATCAAAGATAACAGCTGTCATGTTTTTCTCATTTAAAACGATTCTTACTTATGTTTTACATATGGTTTTCCTTAAATTCAGCCGTCCTTCCCCGTCCTCCTCATTGACTTGGTTATGAAAATTTTCTACCTTTATCATAGTGATGGCAACTGGGACCAGTTTTTTATGGCTCTATTTTCCTATATTTGTGTCTCATTTTAAAGTCTCGCTCTCAATCTCTCTCACCCCTCTTTCTCTTGCTGCCTCTCTCTCAATAACAAACAATTTTCACCATATGCAAGTTAACAACATGTCCCCCTTTCAGGTAAAACACAGCCCCTTGCTAGTCTATGTTGAGCTCAAACAGCTGGACACATTGTAATTACTATGGACACCCCCTCCTGGATGCACTATGGCCACCTCATGCCTTCCAAACACCGTCCAGTGTAATGATGTACTTTTGTACCAGGGCATCAAGCTGTGTTTAATGTGCGATATCTGCAAACTGTACTTGAATGATATCATTTTCTGTAAATGAGGTCTTCTATATATCAATTGCCATCAGCAATTCTTTGCTACACTGACTTTAAGAAATATGAAGCATCTTGGACAAAATTATATAGGGTGTTTTAAGAGGTCATCCTGATACCAAATTCATACTCACTCTCAAGAAATAAAAAAAAAGCACCAATTCCTTTTATTTGTTTGTTTATTCTAAATCCAAATTCATAACCCTCCAGTATGATAACTTTGATACATAGAATTCCCCTCTCTTGTATAAAGTTCAGTGCTGTTGAAAAACTACTGTCGGATTGCAGAATGCCTCTTCTTACAGTGGTCTGTGTGCATCAATTTAAAATGAACCTGTTTTAGTCAGTTAGAATATATTTTATAAGGTTTACAAAGAGGCACATAAGGCTAGAATTCCTTTATGTGTCATAATCTATTTCAGGCACTGTATTGTGGATATCTTATGTTGTGGTAAGCAGTGCAAATAGCATTAAATTTTAATGATTTCCATCACATTCCTTTCCATGTATAGTTCAGAGTTATTTTTACTAAAATAAGAAAACCAACTTCCAGTACCAGTTAAGGGGAACATTTTGCTTTTTAATACAAAATGAACTAATCATTTAATGTCATTTATTGAGCTTGTCACTTGTGCCAAGCTCCTGAAAGCTCTTACTGCTGTGTTAATTTGCCACATACCACATTTTACCATCATTCACCATAAGAGCCCCTAAACTTAAATTTTTAATAGCATCACAGGCTTTACAGAGCCATGGCTAGGGAACAAATCTTGTGCTAGGGATGTCCAGTGTTTTGCTAGTGTTTTCCCCTATGCAGCTCTGAGGAAGAGGGACTTGTCACAGCAGCACCTGGGATCATCACAGCTAAGGGAGAAAGTGACATGGGCAGGTTCTGTCAGTCTTTTCCCATACTTGAAATTTACTTGCATTGTTCCCAAGTAAGTTCTTGGTCACTTTTAAGACCTTCTGCACTTCATTGAAACACTAGCAGCTAGCGAAAGGATGAAAAATCAAGGCATCTGACATGTTCTATTATTCAGTGAATTCCCAAGATTTGTTTTCACTCAGTTACAGCTTTTTTGGCTTTCCCTGGGGAGGCATTGCGAAATCAACATATTCGATTGGGAATGCCCAAAAAATACTACCTGTATTAGCGAAAACATCGGCTAGCACTTAAACCAACAAATGGAAATCACATTTCTGGACTAAAAATAAGCCAAAGAGGACTTTAGCAACAATAGCAAATTGGCAACATCTTAAAAACCTGTGGCTGTCTTTATCACAAGGCTGTCAAGATGAAACAAAATTAATGTTTCACAACGGGGGAGCAACTGTATTCCTATCATTGACGCTGCTTGTTAGCGTTGATGCTTCTGTACGTGTTGTTTGGAATAACATATACAAGCCTTGAAACAAATTTCCCAGCAGTAGTATCCTTGTATAGACTGAATAAAGGTTATTTTCTACAGGGAGGTATCTTATAAGAAGAAACAGTAGGGGAGGCCATAGAAGTGAGAGGATCCTATGGCGCTTTTTGTATTTAACAACAATCAATGGGTTTTATGGAAAATCATTGAGCAAAATGTGAGCTGCAAGCCACTACCCCATACTGATGTTATTTATAACCTTAGTCTTAAACTGCAGGAAAAGTACACTTCCGTCCTTTGGGGAATACATTAAAAGTATAAAGAGCAGATAAAAAGACAGCATTTCATGGATCACCAAGAACAAAATCCACTTAAATGAGTTTAGAGTTGGTTTCTTAGTTTTCCTGATGGAGGAGGACTCATAAGGCATTGCCCAAGAGGAAAAAGCTCTTACCGAAGTGCCTTTGTTACCTCATGCATAAACATGGGATTAGTGCAACACACACATGCATGCGCGGGGCCTGCTCCTGGCGGCTTGACCCAGATCAACTTGAACACAACCAAGGCTGGATTCTGGTCATTTATTCATTTTATTTGAGGGGGAACGGGCAAGGTTGCTACCCTTTCTGAGCCATGACAAGCAGCTGCTTCTTTTTAAAAAGGTGCTTTTAAAGGTGTTTCTGGGAAGGCAAGTTAAAAAATTCTTTCAAGGTTAATTTTCTTTATTTGAATGTGTGTTTTCTTGGAAAATCCTGATAGCCATCCCTAGGCAGAAATAGTGGGAGCCCGAGGACCAATCGGCATTGGCAGCTTTACATTCGCTCAGGTTACCAATCTGCAAACAGGGGACAGTGCAGGCTGCATCAGAGGGCAGGTCCAGAAGGAAGCCTCTGGCCCCAGGGGGTGTATTTCCAATGAAACTGCCTTGGGAGTTCTTTGTGAGTTGACAGGAGTTACCAAGCCAGGACCCCAGATCTGCTTTAGCACCTTCATTTCCAAAAGTATCATCACTTCCAACTTACAGCTACCCCAGACATTGTTCCCACACTCTGCCCATCCAGCTTTGCCCACCCAAAGACGATCAACTGAGCTGAGAGAACAAAGGAGGCCCAGGCCGGCCAGGAGAAGTGACAGCATGCAGGCTCGGGTTACCTGCAGATGGCAGACTGGCTGTACGCGGGGCCCTCTGTAGCACTGAGAGCCTGTCCCACCTGAGTCTGGGTCAGACCAAGGGACAGGCGCCGGATTTTAAAAGCTTTGGCAAATTCTCGGATCTCCTCCAGATTAACCCCATCCACCTCACCCGCTGCCGTTTGAGGATCTGTGGAGATGTTTTTAAAAATAGGATCAATACGTCAACACACATCTGAATCATATTTGTTTATCACGGTTTGTAGGAAAGCAGCGTTTTAATGGCAGAGTGGTGCGGAAGCCAACGTTACAGACTGTTCTCTTTGTCCCCCAGGTGAGGCACCAAGCCCCCATCCTCAATTCATTACACGTCTACAAGTCATCCTTTGAGACCTTTCTATCCCCAAGAAAACCACAGAGGGCTCACACTGCACCTTCCACAATACAAAAGCATGTTCCTTAGGGCTTAACAAATATGTCAGTGCAGAAAGGCACTTGCTAAGGGGCTGCAACTCCATTTTGCTCATAAATATATTAAAAAATTGTGCAAAAGTATAATAACATAAAGTTTTCATTTTGAAATACTTACCTGGCAGGGGAGATCCCATAACCATGACATTTAACTGGGATCTTTAATGGTAAAAATTGCCCTTGAAGAAACAGTGTTTTTTGTTTTTCCTTCTCCTGATCACCATTTTAGCCAGGCTAACAGATGCTAATGTTATCTATTTTTTCAATATCCACATTAGTGTCTCAGAGGAGCATGCTTATGAAGCTGTGAGGATTATACTGTCTCTTGCCCCCTCCTCTCCCACACCCCTCCCATAGCAGTTTACTGACACAGGTGCCTTTGTCCCTGCAAAGGGCACATAATAAAAAATGCTTACCACGGGAAGGCTCCTTTGGTGCCGGATAACGCGGTCAATTTAGGACTTATCAAAGGAAATGACACAACAGCTGGAGAATGAAACTTCTCCCCACCCTGGCTACTGATCCCTGGATAAATGAAAGTGCACACCAAGCTGGAGACAGCATGGGTTGGGATGGTGGAAGATTTCAAAATATTCCTGGATCTTGCCTGTAGTGAAGTCATTCTCCCTGGGGGCTGACTCCATTGTTCTTCACCTCAGACTTAGGTGAAAAGTTTTCTCTTCCCCTTGTGTACAATCACCCATCAATTTCAGTAAATTTGAGTCCTTATATTGGACTATATTACTGTGTTGGACTATATTACTGTTCTGAACTTAAGACTGTAAAACTATTGTTAACAGGAAATGAAATAATCATTTGCATCCCAAGGCCAATTTTTCAAGGACTTCTGTTTTTTTAATTTTCTTCCTTTTAAACATTTATTTTAATTGAGGTACAACTGACAGCAACATTATATTATTTTCGCAATATTTGTAAATGTTTATATTATATAAGTAATGTAATAAGTAATATGTCTACTTTACATTCGTAAACCATACATAGTTACAGAATTATTTTGTTTATGATGAAAACTTCCAAGAAATTTTAAATGACGATGTCAATATTTGGGGAGGACTTGGAGCTTCGTGTATAGAGTCTCTCATTAGAGGGGAAATGGACTTTGTAAACAGGATCTAAAATACAGGTGCACACTGCACTTTTATGTTTACATCTAAAAAAAAAGTTCTGTAGAATTTTTATGTTATTAGTCATAATTTTGCGTGGTAATATTGAGAGGTGATATAACCATTGCAATTAGTCTACAGGTATTTCTTAAGTGACTCCTGGGAGATCTAATGAAAGGAGAGAGGGGGCAAAAGAAATAGAGGCAGTTGTAGCTTCTATGGAGTTTATGGTCTGTAAGGGATCGGGGTTCAAGACTGCATGAGAAACAATTAGAGAAAAATACCAGGCAAATTGTAGTCAAAAACTAATAGTATGACAGCCACAAAGGATTTACAGAGACAGGGGAAGTGACAGGAGCCAGTTCCTCTGGATTTTACTCTGTGGGCAGCTTCAGAGAACAAGTGGTCATGTTCTGATCAGACAGGTACTAACGCAGGAGGAACAGAGCACTGTGGGGGCTGCAAGGGCTTTGGTAGGGTGGAGTGGGGGATGGTGTTGGGGATGGTGAATATTTCAATGCTGCACCTTGAAAAATTGTTGGTGGGCAAGAGCAGAGCGTGACTATTAAACTGGTTTGATTGTTAAGATTAATTAAAATCCTACCTTTCTCCTAAAATTCTCCCCAAAAGGCTGATCATTTGGTTAAGAAGAGACTTTTTTGGATGGTCTCTCATGGAAGCTGTCCTTCAGATCTTAAATCCCACCAGCCCTGCAGCCTGGAGCAGCTTCAAGGGAGTTAAAGATACCGGGGGTATATCCATCCACACAGCAGCTTTGAACTCTTCTCCCGTTTCTTTAAAAAAATTCCTTGACTGAAATTTGCAGATGATCAACATGCAAATAAAACTCAGGTTTTCTGCTAATTACACAATTTTTGAATTACTTGCCAACATTTAAACACTGGGAGATTTCAAGGAAAAATTCAGGATTATGTTAGACAGCTTGTCCCAAGTATACATTTGCACTTGGGGACAATTGATCAACTGGAACTGACTCTGGGTGCCCCTTCTGCTTCCCATCATCCTCAGCTCTAGCCCTCCTCGGACTACTGCCATGCTTAGTCTGTTTCGTGACCAAATATTTAGAGTATGCATTCCCAAGGATGAGAAATTGGCTCTGCAGCACTGGTGGGGAAGGTGGATAAGGCTTAGATAGTACAATGGTTTTGGTTCCCTAATGGGCCCCACATGTAAACAGAACACATGTAGAATAAGTATATCAGTTGTATTAACATATCGAAGGTGAAGGACTAAAACTAGGATAAAAAATCCTGAAATAGCCTTCGTGGACAGAGGTTGGGAGGAAGTGCTAAAATAATTGAGGCAGTGTTAAAATAATTGAGGTGACCCTTGTTTGGAGCAGAGGGACAGAATGACATAGTTGGCGGAAGGCCTGGCCTCTCTCCCTCAGGGAAGAGTGAAGAAGAAGAGGGTCTTCGCAGACTTGCAAACATTGGTGGTGGAGGTTCAAAATTGAGGGTAAAAAGTGGAAGCTGGAGACATCCTCTGTAACAATACGGTGATGATTTTCTTAATTCTGTGGGTGTAAGAGTGACCTGGTGGGACCTAGGGGCATGCATTTTTAATAAGTACCACAGGCGATTCTGATGCGGGGGATCCGGTGTCCCTGAGATCAGTGGAGTTCTCTGTGACTCCCGTCTGATTGATTCTGGGTATGGCATCCTCTGCATGCCAAGGTCTTCCCTGGACCCTTCACAATGATTTTTTTTTTCACCAGGTTTCACTACTTGGAAAACTTGCTCTGCAACCTGAGTAAAACTGGAAAAGCTCCAGGAGTGGGTTACTTATACTTGACCTTCCTCCACTCCCAGCCCCACCACAGAGCAAGAGACAAATATTTGGGTGTTGGTGGACCGGGTAGCCAGCATAGTCTGGGGATGGGGGGGAAGATTTTTTTTCTGAGTAAAGTTAAGTAGCCTCTGTGGGAAGTTAATCTGTAGAGCTAACCAGCACATGAAGGGTGGGTCTCTTATTTGAAACAATATCTGTACCCAGTCTAGGACGAGTGCTGTCACCAGATTTAGCAGGTTTATGACTTGTGTTGCCATTTTATGTAAATCTCTTCTAGTTTCTTCCTTTCCCCTGCTGCTTTTATTGTATCTGTCTCCTTACTAGTTCTTTGAGATCAGAAGTGAAGTGTGTGTGTGTGTCTGTGTATGTGTGTATCTGTGATTGTGAAGGTTGCTTTGGGCCAGATCACTAAAAATAACCAGAGTTGAAGAAGAAAGCTGTGGACTCATACCCCCATGCACTGAGCAGTCTTCTGTGATAATTACCACAACTCTTACTCTAAAGCTCAGAGAGGTGGGCGATTATCCCTTTGAGTCAGAAGCTTCCAAGAGGCCTCCCTCAAGCTTTCATTATATCAGGAAGCTGAATTCTTCCTTTCACACATTTCCCACCCTTGTCTTTTTCTTGGTTTTAGTTACAGAGCTGGTAAGATAGGAATTCTTGTGAAATATAAACAGGGTGATGGTCTATTGGACAAAGAGTCAGAAGGGGAAATCAGTATTTCTCTGTGCAATTTGTTGATTGCTGGAGGTAAGTTGCTAGGCTCTCTTTATATTAGTGTTCTTATCCATAAAAATCAGATGGCAAGCTCTATTATGATGCTTTTGCTTCATGGCTTCTAAGACTACAAAAACCTTCCATCCAAAGAAGGGCTCACCCTTGGACAAATATTAGTTTTACCCTGATTACGTGTGGAACTTGTCTTCACACATTGGGAGAATTCATCAGACGGTGTCTATAAGGTGTTTTGCATTAATAATAAAAAAGTGCTATTTTTTTCATCTCAGTGTTTTGTCTTACACTCTTGAGGTTATTCTCGGTATTGGAACAGTTCCCCTTCTTTAAGGGATATATGCTTTTATGAGTGGGGACGGGAAGATAAGAGGTAAATGTGGTAAACGGACACTTTCCTGGAGTGTCACTTTAGTTCCCAGCCTGGCTCAGAGGTTGACATTCTACCCTGGGATAAGTCAGTATGGCTTTTTGTCATCTGCTTTCCTGCTGCTGTGGAAGTTGGTAAATTTTAAGGATGAATCTGAAGCCACTTCGATGGAGATCTCAGAGGTAGCCCTCAGATTCCCCACAAGGTGGATCAGCACCTTCAGCCTTCTCCAGGGCAACTCGGTCTGGTTCCTCTGCACTGAGGAGGAAGCGGCACCTTTAGAGAAGGGCAGTACAGTATATTAAATACAGGCTCAGTAAGCAATAGCAATGACCACCCAGGTCCACCCTGATCTGACCTGTGCTAAGAAGCCAGAGGATCAACTATAAAAGGAGTAACTAGCCTGGTGATTTACAAAAGACTGGCACTGAAAATTGGCAGTGACTCATAAATACAATGATGATGTTTTCCAAATAAAATCTGGAATGCATGGGTTGAAATGTAGATTTTTTTTTTTTTTATGAGAGCTAAATGCACATTGTGTAAAAACAAACCTGTTCTGTAGAATGTGGTTGTGTGGGCTCTGGGCCCATACTGAACTGAGTGCTCAGGATGGACCAGGACAGATGTTTTGTTTTATTTTTAAATTTTCTTCTTCCAACTGTTAACCTGGGCATCATTGTAAAGGGTTGTGGAATAGTCACCATCTATCAACATCATCCTTCTATAACCTCTGCTTGTGGGACTGTTATTGGAGAAATATGTGTCTTTAAAGAAGCTGCCAAGTGTGAATTAACTGCCTTATGTAAACATCCATCTGCTTTTTAGTACCATTCTCACAGCAAATAATGGACATATTTACCAAATATTTCGCACAAATAAGAAACCATTTGGGAACGTGCAATGCAATTTGGAGAACAGCTTACTTGCAATATGGTGACTTCACTGGCTTGTGGACAATGGTGTGAATTGTGATGATGTGAATCAGAAGTTTCACTGTATTGTAAGCAGCTTTATGTTCAGTTTATAGTTTTGTTTTTTCTGGTATTAACTATCAGTCCTTTGCTATCTAAGAAACAAACTTAGAGGCCAGGGTTTTAAATGAAAGTGTACTGAAAAAGTAAACCAAACCAAGGCCAGCGAACAATAAAAAATCCCAAATCTACCCATTTTTAAATAATACTCTATAAATCTTAGCCTAGTTGGTGCATTTGTCAAGTCATCTGTTTGACTTCCAGACTTTTCAGAGTCCCTGATTATAGAAACTATATCTATCCTTGATGACTATGGAGACTGAGCAAGTTTAAACAGGGTAAGCTTTGTAGTTGCTATGAACAGGTATTGTGCATATATTCTAACAAGAGTGCATGTTTGGTAATTTTGAGTCCAGTTGTGGTGTTCTGGAACACAAAAAAAATCTGTTATCACTAAGGTATTAACTCTTCCTTAACTCTGTGTTGTTTGGAACAGGGGTGGGGAAAGCATTTCTGGATAACCCACCTACTCTAGTTTATCTGAAACAATGGCACGTTGCCTAAGGCTAGGGTGAGAGTCTTTGATCATGACATAGGAGGGTACATTGAACAAGGTTGTTTGTTTTTAAAGATTTATTTATTTATACATACAAGAACCGGGGTACAGGCCAGATGTGTGGGAGGGTGAGAGGGTTCACTAGAGACAGAGCGGGGAACAGAACAGGCAGATTGGCTGAAATACACTGGTGAGGGGAGCAGTGGGTGAGACAGGAGGGGCCTGCCACGCCATGTGGGTACCTCCCTGGCCAGCTGGGGAATCGAACCTGCGCTGTAGAGGCTACAGACAGTTTCACAGCGCTGTGCTCGCTCAATGGCCTGTGCCACCAGGGAGGGCCCGATAAGGTTTTGACCAGAAGTTCAAGTCCAGTTTGACCTTATTCAAATACACCAGTCTTGAGTTGTTGGTGACACCTGTTGCTCCATTAACTATCCAACTCAATCCAAGGATTATTTACTCTGTCAAGTCCTTCTATTCTGTTTCAAACTCTAAAACTGAGATAACTATCCATTAAATTGCCATAATCCTGAGTCACATGTTGATCACAGAATTTCTCTCGTAGCTTTGCTACCAGCTCGTGATGTTCCCCAGAGCAGGGACAACATCTTGCTTATTTTTGCTTTCTTAATTTCTAGCCCCTGTGCTTGGCACATACATGGCACTCATTAAGTGTTTTTTACTTTTAAATTGACAGCTTCTAACCAAAATACTCATTTTTCCTCCCTGTTATTTTACCTGCATTAACCACGTAACAACCACATCTGAAGTATGGACTCAGGTCTCAGATTTGGTGCAAGTTAATCTCAGAAAAGATAATTTTAAAATGCACATTTCATGCTTGAATATAAATTTTAAAATATGCAGGATGTTTACATTTTTTCTTTATATTGGCTCAGGGGGAAAAAAGCCTATACTTTATTTTTATGGCATGTGCATTAACTTTCAAAAATTATCTGAAGAATATTTAGGTGATTTGATACATTCTGTTATTCAAATTCCACTGGATAACATTGATGTGTAAGCGTCCTGTCTCTGCTGGCAGGAGAGGCATGTGGATGCCTCAGTCTTGAGTCAGGCCTGCATTGTCATCCTGGCTTTTCACCTGTCAGGTTGGTCCCACAGTTGTCAGTTACTAGTCTCATCTCCACCTGGTCCCTCTGACCAAAGACACTCAAGATGGGTTGTGCTTTCTAGGATCAATTTAATATCAACTTATAACTATCTGAAATGAGGATTTTTAGTACTTAGCTATGAATATTAAAATGAGCAAAATATTGAAAGTGCTTTAAAAATCGTACTTTACAAGTGAAGGCTGAAACTAAGGTACGTGGGTGGTAATCATCATCAGAAAATATGCCATGCATTTCTAGATACATATTCACTCCATTCTCAAATTTGGAGACGGAATGGCATTAACTCAATGACTTATACAGAACTAGTAAGCAACTGTTGAGTCCAGCAGTGGACTTGTGTAAACTCTGTCTCCTGCTGTGCTCTCCATCCTCTTCTTCCCGGGGAAGGCTCCTCAGTCAGCCTCTACTGTGACTTTGGAGTTTCCTGCTTTACGTGCACGTGGTAAAGGGGTCTCCCTCAATTCTGTACATATTAACATTACATAATATAGTTCACTCACGAAATACCTAGAACTTCAATGTCCCATTGGCCACTGTGCAATTGAAATTCAACCTGGCCCATTAAGCTGTTCTGTCACTGATTTCTGAAAAAGGCTAATCGTTCCCCACCCAGCTTGAGATAGTGATTAGAGAGAAGCTAGTCTCATCCATCCATCTGTCCTCTGTCCATCCACTCCTCTGTCTCTCTATCCATCTAACATGTTTTGAGTGTCTCCAATCTGTAAAATATTGTATTTATGGGGTGGTTTGTAATTTTATTTCATATTTAATTGATTTTTAATGTAAAATAATTGAGCTCAGTAACTTTTCTTTTAGGACCAAAACTTAAAAAAGCCTACCCCAAATTTATGATCTTTCTGCTATTTAGAAACAGAGAAATTTGCAGAAACTTGTGTGGAAGATAGAATTGGAACAAAGTTTCAATCTTTTCCCACAGGAGCCCTATCAAGAGTTTCTTTATTGGGGATAGGCTGGGTAAAATGAAGTTTATTTATCCCCGATTTTATTCAAGTATGACTAAAGTTTCTGGTCCAAGTATGACTAAAGTTTCTGTGTCAGAACACCCTGAAAATAACAAGTTGATCACAAACGCCATGTGACTTCTGAATCTCTATTTGGTGTTGGCTCATTTTTTTTTTTTTTAAGATTTATTTTTTATTTATACAAGAGCTGGGGTACAGGGCAGAGGTGCCGAGGGTGAGAGGATTCACCAGAGGCAGAGTGGGGAACAGAACAGGCAGACAGACCGAAAACACTGCTGAGGGGAGCAGCTGGTGAGAGAGGAGAGGTCTGCCCTGCCATGTGGGAATCTCCCTGGCTGGCGGGGATTCAACCTGCACTGCAGGGACTGCGGACAGCTTCACAGAGCTGTGCTTAACCTGCTGCACCACCGGGGAGGCTCAGTGTTGGCTCATTTTTAAGAGCAAGAGCATCTAGTCTAGTCCATGGAAGTACTTGAGAATTTTAATATGGTATTAATCCCTTCTTCTTTTCTCTACTCCACAAACATCTCTCTTGCCTGAATTATCCTTATAATTGAGTATATCCATGTAGGTATATACATATATTTATATATTTATGTATAATTATATATATGTACATACGTGTGTGTATATATATATATAAAACTAAACAACATGTATATGCATATATTTTTTGGGGGGGAAGGTTCTCAGTGGGAATTATAGGCCAATCCTTTTTGTTTTGTATGACCAGATTTGCCCATGGTATAGGAGGATTCCCTCCTATCCCTGCTTTAGCAGGTCTTAATGACACTGGATCAAACATAACATACTTCACATGTATCCTTGTTCTATGGCACAGATGCCTATGCAGTGTTTTAGCCCTTTAAACCCATAACTACTGGATTTTTGGTCCCAGGAGAATTACAATTTATGTACATGGTCTGTGATTTTATATATGAGTGAAAATTGCACTAAAGGAGAGTAACTAACATTATTACTTTTTAATCAAATTTTATTGATTTTCTATTACCAACATTAAATAAACCCATTGTCTCATTCATCTTAATATGTTTCTATTTGCATGTGACAAATACTCCATCTTTACCTAGGGCCAGATGCCATTTCTTAAAATTATATATGTATGGCCTACTCAGGGAAGCACACTTGCAGGTTTGTTTTATGAATGGTTGCTCAGAGATTTCCCATTGGAGTCTAGCCCATGCCACCTCCCCCACATGCCACTGGAGGCAGTTCATTGTATATACACACCCACCCGCCCACAGGCACACTTGCTTTTATTTCCTCTGACACCTACAAATAGAACTGCAGGGGACTTCAAACGCACAGAAAAGCAGCTTGACCTACCGGCTGTGTGCCTGTTGTTGGTTATTTCAGTTCCCAGCTCGTGGCTCATGCCCTGCAAGCTGATCAGCTTCTCCCTCCTGAAGTGGCAGCACTGACTCAGCACACCAGAAAGCACTTGAGATGGAAACCAGCCTCTGCCCACACTCATCAAGAAGGCACGCTTTCCCAGGGAATAGTTTGGTCCTGGGCATGAACGTCACCCCAATATTGGCCTCCTAGGGCCAGGATATTCCTCTTAGAAATTGAGAGAATAAAAGAGAGAGAGAGGAGGGAGACGGGGAGTGGGGAGAGAAAGATAGAGTTGGGGGGGTTGAGAGTGAGAGAGATGGGGGTGGAGAGAGATGGGGGTGGAGAGAGAGAGAGAGAGAATTGCGAACAGGCAACAACAAGGCCACTATGATTAACCGAGCCAGAAAGGATACTTACTGCTGACTAACTGGCCCACACTCAGAGCTGAAGAAGAGGAGGAGGAGGAGGAGGAGGAAGAAGGCTGCCGGATGGGGCTTTGAGACATGGATGCTTGGCTGTGGGCCAGGTGCAGAAGGTTGCCTTGGGAGGCTGCTTGACCCACTGACGTCTGGGAGGGTTGGTGGAGCTACATGGGGGATGTAAAAATACACAAATGAATGAGAAATTAAGGGGGAAATGCCAGGAAATAGAAGTTTCATCTGGGGTTGAAATTTTATTTCGAAGACTATGTACTTCTCAGGAAGCATGTACACCCTTGTAAAGGCAGGAATGGACCACAGTGCAGGTTTTCTGATCCAGCAGACCAGGTAAAGGAGGAATCAGAGTCCTCAGTGGCTTTTGCAGGTCTTTTTTATTGGGATTTACCCGGTACACAGCAGGTAAGGGTACTGGGGGGCCGGGAGGCTGGCAGGCCTCCCAGCCCCCAGCAAGTCTTCATTCTATCTGGGCTCTCCGGCCTTCTCTCAGCTTCTGCTGCTTCTTTCTCAACTTCTCTTTTGGCTTCTGCTGCTGCTGGCGTCCCCGTGACGCCGCCCTCTAAAGCCCAGTCTCAGCCCAGGTGAATCCCATCTACCTATGCCCACACCCTACTCCAGGTGCCCGCCATCAGGCATGCATTCAGGACCTCCTGATGGCAGGAGGGCAGAAAAGCCTGACATTTTTCCTTACCCTATACCCTACACAGCAGGTAGGACGTTTTGGAGATAACATGTAGCAACTTGCTTGACAGATATTTTATTAGTAATTCTAAATATATTATTAATTCCCTACTTGGTTTGCTGGAACACCCATTTTTCTACATTTCTCAACCATGGCTTGTGGCTGTGCTCTTTCTCCCCACTGATATAGTGCATTTGACAGACTTTGCAAATACACACGGGTAAAATACAACACTTACAGTCAACTCAGAATGCAACATGCAGCCTTAAAGATGTGGCTATGCCCGACCATTCTGACTTATGTAACCTATTTTTTGGCTGAGTGTATATGGGAACTTTCTGCTCTTCTACTCTAGAGGGTCTAGGTCAATTACTGTGGTCTTGAGAAATATGTCATATGCTATCCTGAGAAAAGAGAGATGTTGGGGAGTCAGGGCAAAAGTATCCATGTCATATCTGTAGCTCTTGCTTGTCACCTTTCTTACTTAGTGCCAGTAGCGTGCTGAGGGCTCTCCTGCCCTGTGTTACTTACTTTGGCAGGGGTGGAATAGCTGGTTTGGGACATGAAGTGTGACCCTGGCTTTAAATTTAGTCAAAATGTCGCAAGTAAGAACAATTTGTAAAATTTTGTGTGCTTTAAGGAGGACTTTCTTTATGTTCATTTGTTCCTGACTCCTTGAAAGGTTCAAAGGAGAAGTGAGTGGAGCTCAGTTGAGGAGAGAAAGGAGAGAAGAGAGGGACTGATTGCATGTGCCAGGTCCACTTGGAGGCCTGGCGGGGCCTTCTTTTTTTTTGCATGTTGACCCCCTAAAAAATAGACACAGGGCAACCATGAACCCTGAGAGTCTCTACCTTTGCTGTTTGTATATAGTGCTTTCTGGTTTATAAAGTACTTTCATAGGCATCATTACACTCTGTAGCAAAGTTTCTTTTTATAAGAATTTAGCCTGAGATAGAAACAAGTCAGGCCCTGAACTTCAGTAGGAGAGCCACTTCCAGAACAGGCACCCATCTTCCATTACTTGCCAGGGTTTAAGAGGCAGGCTGGGAGGCTTCAACTTCACCATTGTCACTGCTTTCCCAACGTGTGTGTGTGTGTGTGTGCGCGCACACGTGTGTGTTTGTTCATTTTTTTCATGCAACATTATTAAAATATAATTTATATATAGCAGAATACACCCATTACAAGCATACAGTTTAATGAGTTTTGTTAAACATATACATCTGTGAAACCACCATCATAATCAAGATATGGAAACGTCATCATTCCACAAAGTTCCCGAATCCCCTTTGCTATCAATTACCTCCCAACTCCTAGCCCCAGATAACCACTGCTCTGCTTTCTGTCACAGTGGACTCATTTGGCATAATTCTAGAATCTTATGGTATGTACTCTGTAAAGTTGACTGTTTTTTTTGTACTCATATATTTTTGAGATTCATCCATTTTGTTGCATGTATTAATATCATTACTTTTATTGCTGAATAGTTTATATATATTTATAGCATGTATTTTTATTGCATATATCTATATGTCACAGATTGTTTAGCCAACATGTAGGTTATTTCTAGTTTTGAACAATTACAAACAAAGCTATTACAAACATTTATGGACAAGTATTTGTGTGTACCTGTGTTTTAATTTCTCTTCTGTAGATATCTAGGAATAGAATTGTGGCAATTACTGGGTCATACTATGAATGCATATTTAACTTATAAAAAGTACCAAATGACTTCAAAAGTGCTTGTAGCATTTTACACCCCCATCAGCAACGCATGAGAATTTTAATTGCTCTAAACCAACACATAGGATGGTCAGACTTTTTAATTCCCTAATGTGTTTAATCCATTTATTAGCACTTTACCTTTTAACATTTGTTATTAATGTGCTACTTTCCTGGTGGTAGTTCACTGGTAGCAGTTTTTGTTTTGCTCCCCAGCTTCACATGATATTTCTATGCAGCAGATAGTCTTAGTATGATTATGAGAAGGAAATTACTGACCCAAGGTTAGTGGTATGCTGAACCTCTGAACAGGGGCTCACCGCCACAGCACAAGAAGGTTCCCACCGTACTATGCAGTTCCCTACAGAAGTGCTTGCAGTTACATTTCAAGTGAACATCCTTACTGTTTCTCAGTTGTGCTAAGCGGAGGCTAGATTTTGAACCAAAGATAGTTGTAATTGACATGGAACCTAAATTAATATGCACTAAGCATCTGCCTTAAGTAATTAGCCAATCTAAGCATATAATCAACAATTGAATCCAGTAAATTTTATTATGTAGTGACATATTAAAGATTAAATCTATTTTTAATTTGCTTAATAAAATGTGATAGATATTTGCATGTCAGTTACCTGCTCTAACCTATTGAGTTGTCCTTCTAAATATTGTTACTTGACAAAAGCTTTTTATGGTTCTGAGTTACTGAATCATAAGATAGTATTCAGTTTTACCATTTCATCAATAGTTTATTGGACTAGGGTGTGGTAAAGTATCATCAAGGAACTGAATAAGACAATAATCAATTTGAATTTTTCTTTCTCAGACACCACTCAGTAAAGATAAAATGACTAGACTTCAATCTCATTTAGGAGTCATTAAAGCAAGCAGGCTGATGCGTTCAGCTATGCAACAGAAAGAATTCGAAAAGAAAACGTGAAACGGTTCTTTAAGAGCTTAGTCTATGTCTACACAAAGACAGAGATAAATCTAAAATAACAGAGAATGTAAGAAAGATTTTTTAAAGGAAATAAGTTTTTTTTTTAAACCTTGGGATCCTGTTAACTCTCTAGAGTTCAACCAGGTAGTTCACAAAAACCAATAAAAATTCTGAAAGCTTCTTACTTGACAAGAATCAAGATTATATAAGCAGAAACATACTAAAGGAGCCTATTCATCTCCTTCTAATTGCCAGTATAGACATGTATGTTATTCCAGAGTGATTGTTAGCCCTGATTGCCTATTATACATATAACAATCACTCCCAGAGATTGGTCTGTCTTTTGCAATTTCTTCCCTCAATTAAAGAGGACATTAGATGTACTACTCCTATACCCATCCCTAAAACGGCAATTCTTTCAGGTAAACTATAAAAATGGCTCTACCCTTGATAGTCTTAGTTTAATGATTTTGGTGTGTTAATCTTTGATTAAATATATTTAATATATATCTCAAATACCTATTTGATATATATGAAATAAGAAAAGAGAAAGCAGAGATTTAAGCTACTGTAAGGTAAGGTAAAAAGTATCAGTTTTTTCTGCCCTCCCGCCATTAGGATAGATGACTGAACTCTGCCATCCTGAACGCATGCCTGATGGCAGGCACCTGGAGTAGGGTGTGGGCAGAGGTAGATGGGATTCACCTAGGCTAAGACTGGGCTTTTAAGGGCGGTGTCACAGGGATGACAGAAGAAGCCGAGAAAGAAGCCGAGAGAGAAGCAGAACGAATGGAAGAGCAGAGATACGAGACCACCAGAGAAGGCCAGAGAGCCCAGAGAGAGTGAAGACTTGCTGGGGGCTGGGAGGACTGCCAGCCTCCTGGCCCCCCAGCACCCCTGCCTGCCATGTGCCTGGTAAATCTAAATAAAAAACCTGCAAAAGCCACTGAGGACTGACTCCTCCTTTACTGGGTCTGCTGGATCAGAAAACCTGCCCTGTGTCAATCCTGCCCCTACATCTACTTCATGAAATAATGTTGGGATTCAATATAAAAGTTCAGTGTATTTAAATAAATCACATCAGGATTAGGTTAGATTTAATTATGATGTTTTTCAGACACTGACTTAACTGAAAATAATATACGCTTGTATTACATAATTATGGGTCAAAGAAATAACTGTGTAAATACTTAGACTATAACTGATGACTAAAATTGACAAAGGAAAATGCAAGGAGTTAAGGAATAACTAGAAACATGAAGGGAAAACATTCCTTTTCCTTCCTGGAGAGAAAGGGAAACTTTGAAGCTTCTATGAAGCCAGATACTTCATTACGTTGCCTTGATCTTGAGAGGACAGCTATCTGGATATTGTTTATTGGGTGCTTCCTATGTGTTTTCACATATATTGTTTTTAATCCTGGCAATAGCCCTATTGTAAGGTATCAGTGATACCATTATAGAGGAAGCAGAAAAGTTAAAAAAAAAAAAGTCAATTGCCTGGAATCACAACAGCTGCTATAAGTGAACTTAAAATCCAGGTATGTCTGACTCAAGAGCCAGTGCTCCTTTCACTAGGCTGCTTTGCCTTTCAACTCCTGTCTCCACTGGGACCAGACACTGCTCAGGACAACAGCAGGACACTCTACTTGGGAGCTGGGGGCAAATGAGATGTGCTGCAACTGACCCTGGAGAGGCGTCTCTGTAGAGTTAATCCACACTAGGGTAGAGCATCATGATCTATCAATTTGAACATAACTCATCATTTTTTAATGTGAAAATTTAAATACTTTTTCTAGTTTAGTATTATTCTCTAAAGATTCTAAATTATTTAAAATTCATATAGCTTAAGAAATCATGGTATCTATAGGTGGCTAGAACATTATCCAAAAGCATTATGATTTTGGTGTCGTCTGGGACACAACTCAAATAGAATTGCCTGTAGAGTACCCTTTACTTGGTATGAGTAAGTAACTCAAACTTACTTTTCTCAGTATCCTGTTTATATGACCATTTTTTTATTTATTCACTATATCCTCACTACTACTTTGCCTGAAGGAGCTGGGGTTTGAGTTTTGATAATTCCTCTCTTGACCCATTTTTGAATTATAAGCCCTGTGCTATTGACTCCATTATGTATGAGCTAAATAGAGTCACACCTCAAATTCATATGCTAAAATCCTGAAACCCAATTTCTCAGAATATGGCTATAATTGGTGATAGGTTCTTCAAAGAGGTGATTAAGATGAGGCCATTAAGGTGGGCTCTCAGCCAATATGATGGCTATCCTTACAAGAAGAGGACATCAGGACAATGACAAGAACAGAGGAAAGACCACGTGAGTACACAGGGAGGAGGCAGCCATATGCAAGTCAAGGAGAAAGGCCTCAGAAGAAACCAACCCTAATGACATGGATCTCAGACTTTGAGACTCTAACTATGAGGAAGTAAGTTTCTATTGTTTTGATCTTCTATTCTGTGGGACTTTGTTATGGCAGCCAGATTAACAGGCTGAGAGCATGAACAGTCAACAAAGAAGGAGAGGGTGAGGCAGTTCCTATGTGCCTGGAGTTTTGAACTATCTAGAGATGGAGGCAGGGTTGTTACCCATCTTAGATAGGGAATGGGGAACTGAGAACAGGGTTCAGAATCAGGAAAGCTCTGCTCTTCCTGCTGTCTCTTACTGGTTGGCCTTGTTTTGTTTGTGATAGTCAACACTGCTGGAGTGTTAAATATATTCAACAAAAATAGATTCACGTACAAGCACACTTTAAAAGCTTGCTTAATTTTCTGTGTCATTGCTCCCCATATACCTTCCATGTGTAACAGTATTTTCTCAGCAGTGTTTTAGTTTCTGGAATAAGCAACTTCTAATTAAGTTCACAAATGATAAAAAAATAAATGGGGGTGTCAAGTGTCTTGGAAAGTGGAATAAAATACAGAACATATAGACAAATTGGAAAAGTTAATGCATACAAACAGTAAAATTCAAATTTGATTCAATGGTATATTGAGGCGGTCTGGTATTTTATAAGTATTTTAGAGAGTCACACAGAACCACAGGCTATGCGGTACAATAGAGAAAGTGGCTTAACCTTGAAAGATCTAGCTAAAGAAGAATGCACAGGAAGCTATTGTGACTTTTCTCTCTTCCTGCACTGGCTGGCATTTTTCTGATTCTGTGTACCTTGCAGAGAAATTAAATCAGTGGTTCTCAAGATCTGGCATTTGTTAGAATCACCTGGAGGGCTGTTAAGTCACAGATCATTGGGCCCCACCTCTAGAATTTCTGATGCAGTGAAGAGGGTGCGACACAATAATTTGCATTTCTGACAAGTTTCCAGGTGACGCTGACACTGCTAGCTGAGGGAGTACACAGGTTTTGGATGGAGCATCTCTTAGAAAAAGAGTAAAGGATGTGAATTTACCATCTCTAGACAAGTGAAGCCAGATTTAATAAGAAACTTCAATAATTAGAAGTGGTGATGAATGCTGGTGGATGTTATTGAGGAATTCATTCCACCATGGGCACCACAAGAGTGCAGGTCTTAAAGTTGTTGGAAGATTTAGGGTTGACATCTGGACAATCTAATTTGAATCAATTTGAGAACCTGAGGGTATTTTGATCATCTTTTTGTAAAGTTTGAAAAAACCAGGGGCGGGGGGGGATTTATCTTTTTGGCAGGGGTTCTGGTTTTTCCCTCCAGTTTTTTTCCACAATTCTGAAACATCTGTTTAACCTAAGCAGAAGAAGAACCCAATATAAACTTCATCACAGACATCTCCTGTTTGCAAGTGGGCAAGTATGGGTAGAGCACTAATGGCCTCAGAAAAGAGAATTGAGTACAGTGTCATTCATGTCAGACACTGAGGACTTAGAGAAGTGAGGAGATGCCCAGATAAAGACAGGGGTGCCTAAGACAGTCATGAAACAGGCTTGGGTCACACAACAAGCTGCTCATCAGATTTTAGCATAGAGCAGAAAACGTGGGGTTAAGTGCAGTTGAGATAATAAGGCTGGTCAGTGTGGAGAGAAGAGTTAACATTCATAAGAAAGAGAAATAGAGAATACGGTGCTGGGAGGAAGGTCTTTGCTCCCATTAAGAGTTAATTTGGGGGCCTCCCCTGGTGTCGAGGTGGTTGAGCACTGGGCTGCGAAGCTGCCCGCAGCCTCTGCAAGAGCCCGTGCAATCTCCGACCACTGATGAGGGTCCCACACCGTGCGACAGACCTCTCCTGCTGCGCCCGCTGTTCCCCTCATTAGTGTATTTTGTCAGTCTGCCTGTTCTGTTCTCTGCTCTGGCTCTGGTGAATTCGCTCACCCTCCTGCGCTTCTGACTACCCAGTGCTTGAATAAAACAACAACAACAACAACAACAACAACAACAAAACAATTGAGGGCCTCCCCTGGTGGCGCAGTGGTTGAGCGCTGGGCTGCGAGGCTGCCAGCAGCCTCTGCAGCGCTGGTTCGTTCCCTGACCACCAGCGAGGGTCCCACAAAAAAACAAACAAACAAAAAAACAAAACTGAAGGTTCTGACCTGGCTTTCTCTGAAAGCATGACTTCGGAGTGCTGGTGCCCTGGACAGGGAAACAACAACTGGGAAGCAATTTAATTGAACATAATGACTGTGCACCCATCATGGGTTAGATCTTGACCAAGATTGAGTCAGAAAAACAACAAAGGAAACAAAGGCAACAATAAACAGGTGGGACTACATGAGAGTTAAAAGCTTTCATATAGTGAAAGTAACTATCATTAAAAAAGAAAATGAGGGCCTCCCCGGTGGCGCAGTGGTTGAGGGCTGGGTTGCGAAGCTGCCCGCAGCCTCCGCAGCGCCGGTTCGATCCCCGGCTGCTCCCTGGCCTCCGGAGGAGGGTCCCACATGGCGCGCAGACCTCTCCTGCCGCCCGCTGCTCCCCTCAGCAGTGTACTTCGGTCCTTCTGCCTGCTCTGCTTCCCGCTCTGGCTCTGGTGAATTCTCTCACCCTCCCGCGCTTCTGACTGTACCCAGTGCTTGTATAAATAAAATAAATAAATAAATAAATCTTTAAAAAAATGAAATTATTTGCATATCATACATTTGACAGGGACTGATATTGAAGAACTACAAAAAAACTCATACAACACAACATAAGAAAAAAAAACCCCAATCAATAATGAGCAAGAGAGCTAATGAAACACTTCTCTAAAGAAGACATACAGAGGCAAAATAAAAAAGACAGAAAAAAAATGCTCATCACTTATCATCAGGGAAATGAATTCATCAAAATCACAAATGTGAATCAAAATCACAATTTGATACATTCTCATACCTGTATCATAGTCTGTATCAAAAAGGCTAGAAATTTCAAGTGTTTGTGAGGGTATAGAGACAAAGTAACCCTCCTACACTCTTGATAAGAATGTAGTCTGGTCCTGTCCCTATGGGAAACAGTAAGAGTGTTTCTCAAAATATTAAAAATAGATATGCCATACAATCCATCAATTCCACTCCCAAGTGTCCAAAGAACACAAAAACACTAATTTGAGGGGATATGCAATCTTGCATTCATTGCATCGCAATTTATAATAGACAAGTTATAACCTAAGTACTCAAGGATTATACCAAGTGAAATAAGTCAGAGGGAGAAAGACAAATACCAGGTTGTTTCGCTTACCTCTGGAATATAGAGAAACAAAACAAAGGATGAGGCAAAGCTGGACATTGGAGGTGCCTTGAAATTCTTGGGATAGAAGGAACATACCTTAATATGATAAAGGCCATATATGATAAGCCCATAGCCAATATTATTCTCAATAGTGAAAAGTTGAAAGACTTTCCTTTAAGATAAGGAACAAGGCAAGGATGTCCACTCTTCCACTGTTTTTCACTATAATTTTGGAAGTCCTAGCCAGAGCAATAAGACAAGAGAAAAACATTCAAGGAATTCAAATAGGGAAAGAAGAAGTAAAACTGTCACTTTGTAGACAATATGATAATATACATAGAGAACCCTAAAAACTCCACAGAAAAACTACCTAAAATAATAAACCAGTTTAGTAAAGTAGGATACAAAATCAACACACAAAAATCAGTAGCCTTCCTGTATGCAAGCAATTGATGTGAAGAAGAAGAAATTAAGAAAACCACAATTTACAATTGAAACAAAAAAAAATAAATACCTAGGAATAAACTTCACTAAGGAGGTGAGTGACCTATACAATATATATATATATATATATATATATATATATATATATAACATTGTTAAAAGAAATAGAAGACACAAAGAAATGGAAAGACATTGCCCTGCTCATGGATTGGAAGAAATAACATTATGAAAATGGCCATTCTGCCAAAAGCAATTTACAGATTCAATGCAATCCTGATAAAAATCTCAATGACATTCTTCAAAGAAATAGAACAAATATTGATGAAATTCCTATGGAGTCACAAAAAAACCTTGAATAGCCATAGCTCTCCTGAATAAAAAGGAGGAAAATGGAGCTCTCATACTCCAAACTATACTACAAAGCCATAATAATTAAAACAAAATTAAAACAGACAAGAATGGACAAGACACACAGACAAATGAAATCGAATAGAAAGCCCAGAAATAAAGCCACACATACATGGACAACTAATCTTTGACAAAGTAGCAAAAAATATGCAATGGAACAGGGACAGTTTGTTCAATAAATGGTGCTGAGAAAACTGGTCCACCACATGTAAAAGAGTGAAAGTAGATTACTACCTCACATCAAGCACAAAAATCAACTCAAAAATGGATAAAACCACAATGAAATATCACAATCCACCAGTGAGAATGGCACACATTAAAAAAGCAGGTAGCAATAAATGTTGGCAAAGATGTGGAGAAAAAGGAACTCTCCGACACTGCTGGTGGGAATGCAAACTGATCCAACTACTATGGAAAGCTGTGTGGAGGTTCCTTAGACTACTAAAAATGCTGTTACCATTTGACCCACAATTCCAGTCCTAGGAATCCACCCAAATGACACAAAAACATTAATTCAAAAGGATACCTGCACCTTATGTTTATTGCAACACTATTTTATAATAGATAAGCTATGAAAAGAGAAAGCAGTGGAGAGAGCCCAGTAAAGAGGGAAGATTCGCCTGGGGCTGGGAGGTCTACCAGCCTCCTGATCCCCCAGCCCCCTGCCTGTGGTGTACCTGCTTGCCACGCACTACATGTAAAAGCTCAATAAAAGCCTGAGAAAGCCACCAAGGGCTCCTGGACTCTCCTTTACCCATCTGTCAGATCATAGATACCTGCTCTGTGCCTTCCTGGCACTATACATCAGCACGAGGAGTCTCTTCAGCAATGTTGGTTGTATCTGGCATGATTTGGATTTGCAAAATATGTTCCGAAGGGGCTGACAATTTCTTCCCAGTTGCTATATTGAAGAGGATGGTGGAGGTATATTTAGATCAGCAGAGGAGCAGATGTTCCCGCAATGGTAATGAGCTTTCATTCCAGGGGTAAACAGGTACCACATGAGGATGCTTCTGAGGTTTGTCTGTGCTCAGAAGAGACTGTAAAACAATTATTGATGTCTACTGTGGGCAAGGAGTTCAGGAGTGGGCTACATATTTTCATTTGCTATGTCTTCAGTAGGTCCTTATTCTGGATCAAAACTATGGCTTCAGATTTAGAGCTGCAAGTTTATGTATCAGCAACGGTCTATCACACATGCTCCCTCTTTGAAATTCAAGGTGAGAGAGAGTGAGAGCTACTTTGTATTTAATGTTGATGATCTCTAATGAATTCATCACAATTTGGGCAATTTACAACTTGGTTTTGCTGACAGGAATAGTTTTTCACAGATTGTTTGAAAAGTGGCTGATCTCACCCCCCCTCCCAGATATAATTATAAATTTGAACAGATAGAATTAGGGCTTAAAAAACCAATGAAAGAGAATCTTGTTTTAGTTGGGGAATTATTTAGAAGTTAGAGAATCTTATGGAATCTTGTAAATAGTTAAAAAAAAAAAACCCAGCTGAGTGACAAGAGTGGGGACAGGGGACAGATGTCGTTAATGATATATTTGGCAGGGGTTGTGCCACTGCCAGGGATAAATTTGAGGAAGAAGAGTGTGTGGGAGAAGGAACCAGGCTAGCGAGTGAGTGGCCTCAGTGATTTAGATTTTTTAAAAATTAAATTTATTTTTTTAAAGATTTATTTCTTTTTGCATACAGGAGCTGGGGTGTAGGCCAGAGGTGTGGTGGGTGAGAGGATTCACCAGAGACACCAGAGGTGTAGGATGGTGAGAGGAGCAGAACAAGAAGACTGAAATACACTGCTGAGGGGAGCAGCAGGGAGACAGGGGAGGTCTGCTGCACCATGTGGGTCAGCTCCCTGGCCAGCAGGGGATTGCACTCATAGCGCAAGAATCAGAGGGAGTAAGACAGGGGTCTCTGGCTTTGTGAAGTGTGTTCAGACCTGGCACTGTTTTTCATGGTGTTTCCCCCTCCCTGGATGAGGCCCCTTTGCTAGATACTGTTAAATATTCCCACACTTTTCCCTCAGGGCACTTATTGCAGATGTCAGGAATACATTTGTGCAAATCTTTGAAGAATGTTCATCTTCCTGACTAGACTGTTAACTCTGTGAAGGCAGGGCTCATGGTATCTGTCCATCAGTCTTGCTTCCTGGTTCAGTGTCTGACAAACAGTAGGTGTTCAGATATATTTCTATCAAACGTATTTTAAAATATTTATTGAACAAACAAATGGGTTTTCCAACTATAGTCTGTGGTGTCACCAAGAATGGGTTCTTTTCCATAAAATGCATAGAAGGAGATATAGGCAAAACACTACATGACATGCACCTCAAAGACATCTTTACAGACACATCACCCAAAGCAGTGATATTGAAGGCAAAGATAAACAGCTGGGACTACATCAAATTAAAGAGCTTCTGCACAGCAAAAGAGGCAATAACCAAAACAAAGAGAGACCCCACTGACTAGGAGAACATTTTTGCACACAACACTAATGATAAAGGACTGATCACAAAAATCTACAAAGAGCTGATGAGACTCAACAACAACAAAGAAAATAATCCAGTCGAAAAATGGGCAGAAGAGCTAAAAAGAAACTTCTCTAAAGAGGAAATGCAAATGGCCAACAGGCATATGAAAAAATGTTCAACATCACTTGTAATCAGGGAAATGCAAATCAAAACTACAATGAGATACCATTTTACATCAGTGAGAATGGCACATATTAAAAAAGCTAGCAACAACAAATGTTGGCGAGGTTGTGGAGAAAAAGGAATTCTCCTGCATTGCTGGTGGGAGTGCAAACTGGTCCAACCACTATGGAGAGCTGTGTGGAGATTTCTGGACCTACTAAACACAGAGCTTCCATATGATCCAGCAATTCCACTCCTAGGTATTTACCCAAATAACACAGAAACATTAATTCAAAAGGGCACCTGCACCCCTATGTTTATAGCAGCACTGTTTACAATAGCTAAGCTTTGGAAACAGTCCAAATGCCCCAAAATAGATGACTGGATCAAGAAGATGTGGTACATATACACCATGGAATATTACTCAGCAATCAAAAAAGATAAACACATGCAGTTTGTAGCAACATGGATGGAGCTAGAAGGGATCATGCTCAGCGAAATAAGTCAGGAAGAAAAAGAAAAATACCAGATGGTCTCACTCATAGCAGGAATTTAGAAAACCTAAATAAGGGACCAGGAAAAAGACTAATTAATACAAAGTAAAAATCAAAATCAACAAGCAACTATAAACCAGAGACACGCTGGGGTGGGGGTGGGAAGGGGCAGTGAGAGGAAGGACTAGGGTCAAAATAAGGAGGGGTGCAATTGTATGGGGAATATAACCAAAATGAAAATGCATACATTGTGAAAAAAAATGAAAAATGATGTAAGAATTACATAAAATAAAATATTAGAAAAAAAGAATGGGTTCTTTTCATGGTTAAGTCAGAAACAAAGTACAGGCAATGGCTGAGGTCTCTGGAAGAGTATTTCTGCTTTGTTGTAGATGAATGAGATATTGGTACTTTCTTCTTCCCCTTTCATTTATATTATGCTTTATATTATATGATTTCCCAACAACACATAAAGCCAAATGCTTGGTCACACCATTAGTCTTTTTTTAAAAAAAGATTTATTTATTTATGCATACAAGAGCTGTGGTACAGGCCAGAGGGGTGAGAGGATTCACTAGAGACAGAGTGGGGAACAGAACAGGCAGACTGACTGAAATACAGTGCTGAGGGGAGCAGCGGGTGAGACAGGAAAGGTCTGCCTCGCCATGTGGGTTTGCTCTCTGGCAGCTGGGGATTGAACTCGTGCTGCAGAGGTTGCAGATTGTTTCACAGTGCGGTGCTTAACACCTTGTGGCTTAACACCTTGCGCCACCAGGGAGACCCCACGCTGTTAGTCTTTAGTTTCCCCTTTCACCATCTTTTCTTTGCTAGTGCACTGTTGATGTTTAAATCTGAGTCTTAGTTTTGGACATCTCTTGATTCTTAATTTACCCAGCTAATGGGATTATTTGTATCAAAATGTTTCAGAGATGATCCAGACTTGAAAACATCACAGAGGATTTGGTGGTTTTCCATTGCTTTACTTAATTTCATCTCTGCAGCATTTGACACTGTTGTCCACTTTAAAAAAAGACAAAAAACAAGTCTTAGATGTTAGATTATCATACTCTGGGCTCCCCTTGTACTTATCTGATCCTTTCTTCTTCTCTCTCTTCTTCTATTCCTTTAAAGCTGATGTTTTCCAAGATGACACATTCTTCGTTTCTTCCTGTACTCTGCATAGTTTCTCTTGATGTCTCAGTTGTTTTAGGCTACAGTGTATGTACTCATTGAGTCTTGGATACAACACTCTTGTCCTAAATTCTATTATTCCAGACCCAACGCTCTAGCTAACTTTCTAACTCTCATTAATTCCTATTTGTGTTTTGCTGTAGTCTTCTAAATGGCTTGTTTATGAAAGATGTTTCACAGTTCAGCTCAACCTTCATCTGCTACCAGCGTTTTGTCTTGGAAAAATAGAGTTAGGCTTACCATCCCCCTCTTTCAATATCTCTTATAGATTCCCAGGACTGCAGAATAAATCAGCACCATCATCCTGACTCTAAGTACTTATTGTGTGTGGAGAACTATTAGAACCATGTCATATATATTAACACTTCTAATTATAAAAATCAGCTTGGGTGTATTCTCATTTTACAGATGAGAAAACTGGCACCAAGCAGATGTACAATGTGCTCTAGACCACACAGAGACCAAGGCCAACTTCAGTTTGATTTGAGAGCTGTTCCATTACTGTCTTCAGCTTCCTATATGTTCTAGTCATAAAACAGTACACAAGACAGTGCTCAAATGAAGCCAAGAGGCAGCAAGTACTAAAGGACAGTGCCAAGGTGGGGGACAGGTCACTGTCTACAGATTCTCACCTATGCTCTGAAAATAGCAAAAACACTCAAACTTGGGGTGTAAATACATTGGGTTTCATTTAATAAATAGGAGATTGAGGAAACAAAAGAGATTTTAAGACTACAAATGGCAGGCTGTCTCCACAGTATCCTGTAGTCCCAAATGAAGGCCACTCCTGCAAGATGGTGCTGTCACATCAATGAGGCCCTGAAGTTGGTAGCACACTGGTGAGCAGTGGACCAGGATCCAGTTATGGCAGCAGTTGGAGGAGCCCACAGGTGGGGCTGCTGAGAAAACACTGCAATAGCCCACAGCAATAGTCTGAAGGCCAGATTGGACAGAATTGGATACTGGACCAGACAACAATGGAGATAACAGTGCTGGGAGGTGGTACCATACAACAAGAAGCAATAGGGAGGCCTTAAATGTGGCCAGACACAGAGTGCCAGTCACATGTCGGCAGCATTGCTTAGCAATGACCAGTGGTGCCAGTCACTACCAGTTACCATGAAGTGGTTACAGAGACACCACTGTCACAGCTGTTTGTCAGCTATTGGTGTGAACCAAAAGCCAACAGCAATTTAAGACACCGGGCCAAGACCAACAGTGCTTCTTGCATGCTATGTCAGAGGCAGGGCTGGAAGCATGTGCAACGATTGGGTCTTAGGTGTGAAGGTCTATGGAAGTGTGGAGGTATCTGAGTCCCAGGGAGGTCATGCCCTTGATCTTTCTTTGGAGACCATCTGCTGAACCCTTCTCTCGTTGGAGACCAGCTGCTGAATGGATCCCAAGCTGGCCCTGGCCTTCCTCATATCCTTTTCAGGGTCCCCCATCCTATGAGACTAACTGTACTGTTTTTCAATCCTCACTTTTTGATTGGTGCTGTTAAGTACCAATTAGCTCACTCTTATTTTCAATCTAATAATGAATTCAAGCCTTGACTAACAGCTGGAGAGCTCCAGCCTGATTGGTGCATTTATGATACTGGCACCAGTTTTAAAAAGGAAAATCCCTGAGCCTGCAGAGACTCAAGCTGCCCTGACCTCAGGGCAGGTTCATGGGCCTGTGGGCTCTGAGTGGCCTCAGTGGGGCTGGAGGCACACTCTACCCAGTGTCTCTTCAGTGGAGCCAGGTGTACCAATGTTGGGAAGGGGTGGAGCACTGTGACACAGGTCCCTGCTGCTCCACATTGGCCTGGCACCCTGCAGGCCTCTACTGCCTGGGGCTCCAGAGAGCAACAGTGCTAGAGCTGCCTCAGTGGGGCCCAACACTCCTCCCCAGGACCTGAACCAGGAGCTGTGGGACTTAGGGTCTCCTCCACTTTGAGAGCCACAAGACTGGCCTGCTCTGGGATGGGAAAACTCTATTGCTGCTGCCTGCTTTTGGAGTGGCCTGGGCTCTGGCTGCCAAGTCTTGGGGGGCTGCTTACAATGGGGGTGGCAGGTGGTGAAATGCACCCCTCAGCTTCTGCTTTCACAGAGGCCTACATATGCAGCTGCCACTCAACCTCCAGGCGATGCTGTTCAGGTAGCGGCCAAAATATAGGTACAGCTGTTTATGCCATGCCCTACACTACACACTGGGGGTCCACCTACAGTCACATGAATCTATCTCCTGTTTCTCAACACTCCGTCATCGTCACATCTCCCTGCCTTTGTGCCTGCCCCCCCTGCCTGGAATGTTGATAACCCATCATTTACCTGGTTAACTCTTACTCCTGCAGTAAGACTTGGTCCCAAACCATTTTCTCTGTGAGGACTCAAAACTCGCTGGACAAAGTGGGTCCCTCCCACCTCTGTGAATACTAAGCTTTGTGTGTACCTTTCCTGTTATGGAACATCCTTTGTTTTACTGAGCAGTGGTTTCTGTTTATTTATCTGTGTTTTCTACAGACAATGAGCTCCTTAAAATCCAGAAGTACTTATCTTTTATCCTTGTTTCTTATCATTTAACAAATTCTACACAATTAGTTATCAAAAAATGTTTGCTGGAGGAACCAATTAACCAGAGGTTCTGTGAGGTCAGAGGCTGCATCTTTTTTCTTTATTGCTATGTACCCACCATCTAGCATAACACCTAGGAAGTGCTTGATTGATAGCTGTGTGAAAAAATAAACTGCATTATTATGGTTTTAATGAAATGCAACCAAGCAGAACTTCTTATTTTTCACTCCCTGATTTGTAGGTAGCAATCTCAGCAGCAGCAAGTTGGGATCTCTTGGTGTTTAATACTATTTTTTCCTTTTTTATAATTAAGGGTCTTGGTTTCTTCTTGTCCTTGTTTAAAAAGTTGTCTGAAATTTTTTTGGATAAAGTAAAAAGATTCAAGCAAGTATTAATTTCACCATGCAGCTGAATAAGTGCTTGTAACAACTCAGCTAAAGGAAAAATAAAGATGGGCACATTGTACTGCTAACAAGTTATCTGAAAATTAAGACTCATAAAAACATATCCCTATTGAATTTTAGGCTACCATCTCTGTTTATAATTTAATATGTTCAATTTTTAGACTAGGGAGCTGTTTAGGTATCACCCATATTTGCTAAGAATATAACAAAGCTATTTGCTTTTTCCTAGGTATTGCTATATTAGAATTAGAGGAATTAGATATTTTGTAATTAAAAATTATTTTTTTCTTGATTGAGATCAAACAGAAAAAGGGTTATATGAAGAGGTGTCAGGGACCACACTGCCTGAGCATGGAGCCCTTACCTGCTGACCAGGCTTGATGGGCGAGAGTGTGATGCCCTGGGTGTTGATCACTGGCAGGATCTGGTTCCCAATGACCGTGGCAATGATCTGGCCCTGGGCATTTGTCAGGAGCTGGGGGGTGATAGGTTGCACTTGAAGGCCCTGTGTGCTGCTTGCTGTTTGGCTGGATGGTCCTGGATTCGGCATCAGAGGAATGGTTCCAATAATCTGCAAGAAATAGGTCCACAGGTGAGGCACTGGGTTCAGCTCTGGGCCGGCACATGCAGCATGCAACCATTCACGACCTGGTCTTAGTAGAAGACTCCCCGAGAGCAAATTCAGAATTGGGGAACAGATCTGAAGCTGTGGCTGTATTAGAAGGTGGCAGAAGGGCCTCCCTGGTGGAGCATGCAGTTGAGCGCAGCGCTGTGAAGCTGTCCACAGCCTCTGCAGGGCGGGTTTGAGCCCAGCCTGCCGGGGAGATACCCACATGGTGCGGCAGTGGGTATCACCCGCTGTTCCCCTCAGCCGTGTATTTCAGTCACTCTGCCTGTTCTGTTCCCCGCTCTGTCTCTGGGGAATCCTCTCACCCTCCTGCCCATCTGGCCTGTACCCCAGTTCTTGATAAATAAATAAATCTTTAAAAAAAAAAAAAGAAGGTGGCAGGAGATTGAGTACATGGGTACATGGGAATGAATGGGAAACACCTTATTTAAAAATAAAATCAAGCACCAGTGATGGCAGAAACATCTGATTCCTGCCAGGGCAGCACATCTTTCTCTCAGAACCAGATAGAGGAAGGACTTCCCATGGCATGCAAGGATGAGAAAGGCACCCCTTCCCCACTGGAGCTCCTCAAACACTGTGTTCCCTATGTCCTTCCTCTGCCTCAGTTCCCCTTTGCTGTCTCCATCTATTCTTCCCCTTATGAATATCCTGCTCTCCTCTGGGGTCAGGGTCATCTCCCTGATGCCCAGCGTGACTATGGGCTTCAGCAAATGGTGCCCATGTAGTTGAAAGCCTGGATTCTGGAGTCAGGGAGATGGGATTTCATTCCCAACCATGCCATCTACTAACTTTGCAATATTAGTCAAGGAGTCTAAGTTTTCTGAGTCTTGAGAAAATCAGAATCATAAACAAATGTTTGAAACCCCAAATAGTGGTAAAATGACTACTGAGGACTAATTAAATGATGTGTTATAAACTGTTGCTAGAGGCTAGACATCATGAGGTAGGTTGTAGGAAAGGCTTGTTTTTGTATCTAGAAGCTTCTGATTTCAATGAAGGGACTTCAGGGACTGCAGGAGAGACCTGGCTGGATCTAATAACCACACTAAGGAGAAAGGGAACACAGGCAGGCACAGGTATCTGTAAAATCTAGAAACATAGGCCACATTTGTATGTTGTTAGGGACAAGTTTAATCTGTGAAAATGAAGATAAGATCCATGTTTCTCAGTGCTGTGGACTCCCCTGGGGAGTTGTGAAGCCTATGGCTGGCTGTTTTTCTGTCCACACACCACAGGGTGGTGAAGCAGCTCTGTGAGACCGGTCATTTCCAGGGCCAATGTGCAGATTGAATTGTGGTGTTGTGGCCTGGGGGCCACCAAGGCATATTAGTATTTTTTCAGGAAGTACTTTAGTGTAAATGATTTCATTGCATTCCACTTTCCTGCAACAATCTATGAAGTGGATGGGAGTCCTTCTCCCGAGTAGAACATCAGACGTGTGAAGACTCAGCTGTCACTTGATGGAAGTTTGTCAGTGACAGATCCCCAAATGCTTTCTTTTCCATTTTTTCATCTGGCTCTTACCACATGGAGGACATAGAGGAGACCCACTCTTAGAAAAGACACTACATCGTGTTTACAATTTGCTACAGGACAAATAAGTAGCTTGCGAACTGAGTTTATAAGTGATTTTGCTTTCTGTTCCCCACAGCACCCCAAATAGGACTTTGAACATAATTTCTTGATAAATGTCTTTTGCATGAACAGTTTCTAGATTCAGAAACTACTGGGATTGCAGAATAACAGCAAGACCACACCATTCAGTAGCAAAGATCATGACAGAAATGCCATCCCCTCCCACCTGCAATCGGGCCCACTGCTTGCACCACAAAAGCTCCTGTGGGATGGGTCTAATGGAGGGGCTGTGTGAATATAAAGTATCAATGGCAGTTATCAATGGAGGCTGATAAAGGTCAAGTAATTACTGTGAGAGTGGTCAGCAGTCCCGCAGGGAGTTTACAGCGCTGCAGTCTCACTGAGCAAGCCTGCGGTGTCCATCCCGCAGCATCAGCAATGAGCAGGCTCCATCTGCACCAGCAAGGTCAGGAGGAGTCCACGTCAATAGAGCAGAGCGCATAAGTACTTTATTGATGAGTGTTCTTGCATTAAGCAGCTCAGGATTCAAGGGCTGTTCCTATGACCCTATAGGCAGTGTGGCGAGGCCTAGGAAGCAGGCACTGCCTTTTCTGGATATTCCCCCTTCCAACGGGTGCACTGTGAAATGTCCCCTCTTTCCACAATGCTCTGGGAAAACTCGGCGGCCTGTCCACCCATCCTGGCTTCCTCATGTCTTGGGGTCTGAGAAGCCCCACTCTCTCTGATTGGCTTGCGTTGAAAGCCTGTGGAAACTGGATTCATTTAGATAGCAGAGTTGTGGGTTCTATTTTAGGCGAGATGTCAGCAAGTTTAGGAGCTGGTGTATGTAGCCTGGGAGCAGGCTTCAGAGCGCTGCACAGGCCTGACAGCTACAGAGCATACCGTGAGGCAGAGAGAGGCATGCTCCCAAGAAGATTGACACCAGTCTGTGCTTGTCTCCCTGGTAATGAGACACTGACTGTTTTCTGGGTGAAAAGAAGAAGAAAGGCAAATGCAAACTACACACCAGCCTCTTAAGTACAATCTTGCTTCCCAACACTGCGATATTACTAAAACATGGAGCCACTTACGACCCTCACCATCTGCTCCGCTCTTCTTTCAAAGACCGTGGTGTTATTTACTGAGGGTAGGCAGCTCCAGTGGCAGAACCTGCGTGGTCTGGAATGGCACAAAAGGAGCTCTCGGATAAGGAGAGTTTGCTGCAAGGTATGGGGCAGGGCCACGGCAGTTCCAAAGTTGGAAGTAGTCACTGTGGTTATGTTTGTCATTTTCCCCCCTCTCTAAGAAAAATCAAAACTCAAAAAATCAAAAACTTGAAGTGCATCAAGGGGAATTTTCTAAGATTCCCTAATGTGTTACACTGTGCTTATTTTAACTTAACTCCCATTCATTGAAGTGTAGAGATGGTCACATAGTGTTGTCCGAACATTCTCAGATGTACCTATTTTGCTTAGACTAGGTCTGATTCCTCTCAGAGCTTCCAAGAGGTCACGAAAACTCTTCATTGAACTCTGACTTCAAAGAGATCACAACAGAAAATATGAGGGAAGCTGAGGCAGCAAATATGTGAAGCTCTTGGCACTCATAAAAGGCTGGAAATTTTACCTGTGGAAGTTCTATTTTAAATTAAAGATTTTTTGACATTCAGGAGAAGAGTGTTTGCATTCACACATATATCAATTGAATCAGTAATTTAAAGCAGGTTTGACATGGTGTGAGGGGATCTCTGATTTGAGGGCAAAGGTAGAAAGAGGATGCTTTTGAAATGCTTGCATTCCTAGGACTAGCCTTTGGAATTTAAATGTCAGGCTCCCAGAAATAAGGATTTGCTGCTAGGAGGAGTACAGATGGTAGGACATATCACTGATCATAGAAGGTCACTGGGCTGTGACTCCTGATGAAGGTGTAACTAAAAGAGACAAATCCCAGCTCTCCTACAATGTGGAAGATTCTGGCAGAGCAGCCAGTTATCTCCTAATATCTGCAGACCCTTCTCTATGCTAGGCACAGAATCAGGTGCTGTGGAGCAGGTCAAGAATATACAATCCGGGCAGGGGAGGGGGTGATAAGACAGGCAAATCTTATGCAATGATACTGATATCCAATGGAGAAATGATATGTGCTAAATGAGTGGCAAGTGTTGTCTAGTAAAAATGTATCTACTTGGTTGGTACTCAGAAGAATATTTGGAATGAAGGAGTGATTTCAGAGGACGAAGACAGGGATGGTTAGGAAAGTTTCACAGAAAGAATGGGGGCAGAGCAAATTTGCAAGTGGAGTGGGGGTTGGCCAGACAGAGAACAACAGTCTAAGCCTGTAGGTGAGAAACTTGGGGGAGGCTGAGTCAACTAGTTTGGAAACAAAAGAGAGTTGAGATAGTGGAGCAGTGACAGGCTAGCTTGGAAAGGGCAAATTCCATCCAGGCAAGGTGTTCCATGAGTGGGTTTTAAGGGGGTGTAGGAAGAAGGGCTGAAATGGAGCTATTTCAGGTGTGAATGTGACAGCATGGTTAGAATGGACTGGCGTGGCGAGACACTACAGACCAGGAGATTAGTTGCTAGGATGCTATTGTTGTCATCCGAGTGTGAAGCCAAATGCCTCAATGGATCCTTGACACAGGGATTGCTTGATTCGTTGACTTCCACCTCAATTCAAAAAGCACAGGTTACTCTATGCCTAGGTTGCAACATTAGAAAATTTCAAGTGAAGTTATTGCCCCATCAATCCCACAGCAAATAGCTCAGGCATTGTTTGCAATGATCCTCTATGTCTTTGCCCAGACTCTAACAGTAATGATTCATCTCTGATGAATGCTTTAACCAGAGTGAGGCCCATACAGGTATTGTAATGATAATTTGTGATCTGAAAGAATTCCAGCCTTTCTGACAGGGGACTTATTTGGTTGTTACTGCTCTTATCCACTTGCCTCTTTGCTTAGAGAAGTTAAGAGTATAAACCAGAACTGAGGAATAAAATCCATGCTGCAAAACCAACAAAAAAAATTGTTAAAACAACTACTAGTTTTTATTAGTATAACATATTCCTATTTCTGTAAGAATTTGTGTGACTTATACATACATAAACATGACTATTATTAATTCAGCAGCAATTATAATTTAAGTCATGATAAAAATGATCTTGTCATTGTAGCAAACCTCAGCAATTCAGGGCTATGCAACCCCTTTAGACCAGCAGGTTATTACGACAATGTCCATACAGACCTCAGTTGTGTTGAACTATTCGGTTAGAGCTGAATTCTGACTGATGGAGGATAACCTGCACTGAATGTATTCACTGCCAACATGGAGGTGTCATGAACAGCATTTGAGGGTGATATCACAGAAGCCATCTGATGGGTCACATGTCATAATAGTCTATGACATGCTGTAAAGTCTCTACAGAGAATGTGATTTCAGATGTCAAATTGACAAGTATTTTGTTGCACATATCTTTAGGAAAGGGAAACCTGATGATGCTGTAAATCGCTGACTTTCTCTGGTCTTTTAATCCACTAGCAGAGATGATTCTCTGCCAAATATTTGTGAAACCACAGCACATTTTGGTCAAGAGACTTTTGTTAACACTGGCATCACTTTGTCCATTTTTGAACAAAGAACTTATAACATATGAGAGTTGATGAGCTGGAGGTGAGCAATCACCAGAATGGATAGAGCCTGGATGCAGCCTTTTCTTCCTCTCTGGTCTGGCTATAGTCATTTCTTTCTCTTCCTCTATGGGATGATTTTGTCTTCTTCATATAATACACTCCTTCTGAATGCATTATGCTACCAGGTTTAAGGTTAAAATAGCAGTTATTTTGGCATCTTGATGAAGATACTCATTCCAAGAGGAGTCAAGAACACCATTATTTCTGAACAAAATTTGAGAATATCGCTGAGGTGTAATCTAGTGCCTTCTTGCATTTAGTTCTGTCCCAGATGGGGAACAAAAGAAGTGTGGATGGAGAGAGAGACTCTAGCAGAGAATCTGAACCAGAGAATAGTAAAAGCATGAGGATAATCAGATGAAGGAGTTCAGTTAGAGAAGACACTCAACTAGTAGAGTTAATCTTGCAGGCAATGCTATCAGTGGGATGCCACTTCCTAGACCTTTGATTCATTTATAATTCTCATAAAAAACTTATAAACAGGAGAATTATGGATATTAGAAGTTGATAATTGAGTAGTAATGCCTATAAGGTTCGGAAGTTCCAGGGTTCCAGAAGAAACAACACCATAATTGATGAATATTTATGTATTTATATGGGCATAAGGAATGGCAGTGTGCCCAAAGGTGGCATCATTAAAGTCGAGGATATGAGACAAATTATTTAAGACCAACTTGCAAGAAATGGAGGACACACTTCTTGAATGAGCAACTATGAGAAAGAATTTAAGGTGTACATTTTAATGGTTATTATGGGTATCGATTGATAAGTACCCCACTCTTGGGGATACATACTGGCTCAATGTTTTTCACTGTCAGAATTGAGATCTCTGCTGGGTGCTCTACTCTTGGGTTTCAACTTTAGAAACATTTGACAGACGAGAATAAAGAACTGGAGGTGTCATTAGTCACACAATGAGAAGGATAATTTGCATGAAAATTTATGTTGTAAAAACAGCCATAACAACAATAAAAACAATTCTCTTCCCTAAAAGCTTCTTAAGAGCCATTAAAGGTAATTCTCCTTAATAGAATTTAAGATGTATATAGTGAGTCCTCACTTAATGTCATCAATAGTTTCTTGGAAACTGTGACTTTAAGCAAAAATTACATACAATGAAACCAGTTTTACCATTGACTAATTGATGGAAACAGGAATTAATTTCCTGTACATATTTCTGGTCACAAAAAAAAAAAAATCATCACGCTTCTAAATAAAACCCCCAAACACTTCTGATATTAAACAATAATGTGTATTCATTCATTTTTTGACTTGTTTATTGCAGTTGAGGGCTGTAGGTGCTGGAGCTTCTCCTGGGGGCAGCAGGCCCAAGCCAGCCTCCTGGATGCACTGCCCTTCCCCTCAGGGCACTGCACTCGGGGGCACACACACTTCCGCAGACCATGACAATTAGGCCAGGCCAGTTCACCTAACCTGCACTTCTGGGGGAAGTGAGAGCCAACCTGAGTAAGGGGAGGAAGCCCATGCTGACCATTCTCACTTCCATGAGGAAGTGAGAAAGTGCAGTTCTGCACAGACAGGGACTCCCACCATCAATCCTTTCTTTCTTTTTTTTTTCCTTCTCATCAGGGTTCTGGAGAAATGATACTGACCAAAACGACAAAGGATCTGCTCTATAGAAGAAAAACTGTCTCCACTGCCTAGGTTCAAACCCAGGCTTTGCCGCTGACTAGTGGAAGATTTTTTGGTAAATTAAAAATTACTCTATTTTTAAGAATCTCCCTCTATAAAATGGGAATAATGTCATTTCATAAGGTTATTTTAAGGACTAAAATTGCTACACTCCCACTGACAGCAGGACAAGAATATGTGAGCATTTCCCTGGTTATGTATGCAAAGTACCCAGCACAGTGCTTTACCAACCAAATGAGTGTTCAATAAATGTTTGCTCATAACTTCATTTTGCTTATATGCTTGTGTAGTAACTCCTAGGCATTTGCATTAAGTTGCAATTGCTGTTTTGAATTTTCTGAATATTACATTTTCAGAATGAAAATAATTTACTATGAAGAACAGAAAACAGTAGTTTACCGTGGAAAACAATTAAATCTTTCTTGTCATGCAATAGAGCACTAAGCCGGAAGTTTTTGTGTAGGCATCAAGATTCAACAGGTACTATATTCTCAGGGTAGGGGGAGGCTACACTATCATGGCGAATTTGTAGAAGAGGTGTCGGAACCCCTGTTAGACAGTTCCAGAACTCACACCCTCACAATGAGGGTAGACACCAAAAATTCTGGAGATGTGTGCATCTTCCTCCTTCCCTGGGATGGGACTTTCTCTTTACCTCAAGCGTAATGAAAGCAGTTGAATAAATATTGTGTCCTTAGATTTAGGGGACCCAAGGAATCTAAGGGAGAGACAGTGTAGCATTGAGCTGATGAGGGAGGAGAAATAAAGGCAGGGAGAAGAAGCAGCAGGAGGAGTAGAGGAAGAGGAGGAGAATAGTAGTGCATCAGCACTTGCTAATGCTCCCACTGGCAGCAGGACAAGGATGTGTGGGCATTTCCTTGGACCCATGGGTCTAAGTCATTTAATATCCTGTTCTGGAAGAAAGACCCCCTGGGGGACAGGAACTGGAACAGCAACAAGGGAGAAGTAACTTGGGGAAAACCAAGCCTTGCGAAGGGAGTGAGCAGCTGGAAGAAAATGCATCACCCATTGTCACTTCCTATGTGAAAGTCCCACCTGGGCCTTGAAGTTGTCATGAAAGTGCCCCCAAATGTTGACTTGAGCCACCTGCTCACCAAGAGAGCTGAAGCCATCTTATGACTGTTTAACAAAGTGGGGACATTCTTATCTCCCCATCTGTTCTCTCCTTGCTCCCCGCCTGATCCGTTAGCAAGTTGAGGAAAGGAGAATCATCCCAACAGGGAAACAAAGAGAAGCCGTTACCCTTTCCCACAGAAGCAGGCTCAGGAAGGAGACCCAGACGGGTGGCTGGTAGAGGTAGTGGTGGAAAGTTTAAGTTCAGTTTCCAGTTTTTATTATTATCAGGGAACTGGGTGTTTGATTTGCAATTTAAAATGATGAAAGAAGTTGTATTGGGGCCTCCCTGGTGGCGCAGCGGGTTGAGTGCAGCGCTGTGAAGCTGTCCGCAGCCTCTGCAGCATGAGTTCGATCCCCAGCTGGCCAGGGAGCAACCCACATGGCGCAGCAGACCTCTCCTGACTCACCCGCTGCTCCCCTCAGCAGTGTACTTTGGTCAACCTGCCTGTTCTGTTCTCCGCTCTTTCTTTCTCTGGTGAATCCTCTCGCCCTCCTGCTCCTCTGACCTGTACCCCAGCTCTTGTATAAATAAATAAATCTAAAAAAAAAAGATGTATTCACCAAGAATGTTCAAGTGCACTCATGGGGCAAGATCTCTAGCTTTTATCCATGAAGAGGGGAAGTCCCAACAGGCACTTCCCATTGGGAAGTTTGAAAGGGATAAACCCCGAGGGCCAGTTCTGTCTTCTCTCCCCACTTAAATAGGAAGGGGTCTGATAATTGTAAATTACTAGAAAAAGACATTTAAGCTTGTGGTTCTCTCCTTGTATCCTGCCTATCTTACCATTGTATGTGAAATGGGTTCAAGTGTGAGAGTAATGTATTTTTTAAATTTTTTGTTTAATTTTATATTTAGAACTTATAATTAGTTTGTATAAATTAAGCATGGCTTATTAATAAATATTGGAGGTATTTCCTAAATTATTATTATCTGTAATTTTAAATTTTTTAAATTTTTTTTAAAATTTTTTTTTAATAGAGGCATGTTTTATTTTATTTATTTGTTTGTTTGTTTGTTTGTTTTGTTTATACATGCACTGGGTACAGTCAGAAGCACGGGAGGGCGGGAGAATTCACCAGAGCCCGAGCGGGGAGCAGAGCAGGCAGAAGGACCGAAGTACACTGCTGAGGGGAGCAGCGGGCAGGAGAGGTCTGCGCGCCATGTGGGACCCGCCTCCGGTGGCCGGGGAGCAGCCAGGGATGGAACCGGCGCTTCGCAACCCAGCGCTCAACCGCTGCACCACCGGGGAGGCCCTATTATCTGTAATTTTAAAAGTAGGTAAGATAGAGACTGTTTTTACCTTAATTATTAAGGTGATTAATGCTAGAAAAGGCATTTTCATGGATCATAATGTCAGGACTTTGTTAACCAAGAATGTTTGAAAAATGGAGGAGAAAGAAAGGCAAGAAAGAGACAGGGAAGAGAGGATGGAATTGAACAAGCTACCTGAGGTAGAGAATTTCAGATTGTGTGCAGAATATACAATTCCCATAAACTATTAATTCAGTTTACTTTTGAGAGGTAGTTGCTTCTATTTATAAGTTTCAGCTGACTTAAAAATGGATAGTATTCAAATGCCATGGTTGCTGAAGTTCTGAAGCTTTTGACAGGTGAGGATACTAACCACTGCCCTAGCAAGGAGCTTCTGAAGTTTTTGAAAATCTGAGAATTATAACAGGAATGCCAGTGCTCTCCCAAGGAGAAAACAGTGACAATATCTAAGAAAGGAGAAGGTCAAGGAGTCAGGAGAAAATTTGACATGGTCATTTGACAATGATATTAGCAAGAATATTAGAGTTAGTAAAGAGCAATATTTATAAGGTACAATAAAGACACATTCTTATGGGTCTCCATTTTCTGTTATTTTTAAGTAAATTCAAGACTACCCTAAACTCTCAAACACACTATTGAACACAATCTTTTGTTCGTTTGATTGTTGAAAAAGAAGAAATCTAATGTGTGTTTTTTGTTTTTCAATTATAAAGGAGGAGGCAGGTGAAAAGATACTACTAGATCTTAATGCTGTAAGACAGGACGAATAATGTCAATTTCAAAGGTGTTTTTTCAGGAACAATTTGCTTAGAGAGCAGGGCCTGAGCCTTACTTATGCATCCCATTAGCAGTGACATTGTGGGAGAAATGTACCCCATGTCTGGGAACTGACAGGCCTCCCACATAAGTCAACTCAGTTGATACAATGATCGTTCTTATTGGAACTGAATCTTTCTCCAGTCCTTTGGCAAAATGAAGTTAGCAGCTGTAGCCCTGTTCTGAACTGTTGACAGTTGCTACTATAATATTACTACAATGAATTTGGCACATTCTATACTCAGGAGGCTGATGGGTTCTTGTTTGTTTTGTTTTATTGTATTTTTTTTTATTTGAAGCTGCAATATAATAAAATAAATTATAAAATAAATTATAATCAAAATATTAAATGTACTTTGAGATGAGAAGAAAGTGGAGTCATTGTAGTTCTCTGTATGACTTTTTCCTGGAGGGACTGGTGAGCAGGGATTACTGTGCAGGAAATGAATCTTTGTCTTGAACACAGTATAGATGCGTATTGATATAAGTATTAAGTTCTGAATTATAGGTCTACTATACTATAATGCATATTGGCAAACTCTGTATTATCTAGGGGTTCTTAGTTTCTTTATGATGATGTTGTTCCCTCTACTGCTCTGCTTACTTTTTACTCAGCTAGAAAGTGAAATGAAGAAGACAGAGGAGGAGAGAGGCAGTTTTGTAAGATGTTTGCTCAAGGTTTGGTTGAGAATGTTGAAATCAAAGGTTGACTAGTTTCATCTGTGACTGGAGAAAAATACCAAGTGATAATAAGTAGAAAAGACTCTCAGCATTAGATGCAATTCTCTTCGGGCAAAGGAAGTGGCATTTGGAAATATTCTTTTGGAAATGGATGGAGAACTTGCCACTTTGTTCCATCCCTGTCTTACTCTTGGAAGTTCATTGATGATGATCAGTGTACATGGAACATTTTGTTGTTTACACAAATATTAATACTTCACATATTTAAAGTATTTCTATATGGATATGTAATATAGACATTATCAGCAGCATTTTCATTGTTAGGAATGGAGGAATGACAGAACTGTAGAGGGTCTAGCAAAGGAAAGAAAAATATTTCAACTTCAACTGAAAAATCTAGGCAACTGTCTGAACCTCTCTGCTTTATTCTAAATGGCTACAGAATTAAGAGTATTGTTTTATTTATGCATTTACTCATGCATGAATGAATCCTTTACCTACTCACTCACTTATGCACTCAGCAAATCCTTCCTGGGGGCTGCTGCTTGCTCACTCCATGGCTGTACCATGGCTGTACCATGGCCAACTATCTGGCCATTTGAATTCATAAAAATTCCTTCTTTTCAACGAAGAGAAATATTTTGTAAATATTGCCATCTTTGACACCAGCAACCCACCAACAAAGAAGAAAACCCAGGATCCCAGAAGCACAGTCAAGATGGCAGCAGTTTACATTAATTGAAATCCTTGCTCTTGCCAATTGTCCTGCACTCTCTTCTCCTCTGGTGAACTGCTGCAGTGGTCAACAATGTGAGGGAATCTTCCTTGATCCCTCCTTTTCCAGACTGACTGCACTTTCAGATTTGTCATGGGACAACTGACTTCAAACTTCACTGAAACAGGTTCTTATTTTCTCCTGAAAAGTGGTAACTTTTTTTAATCTTTGAAGATGTCCAATTATTTGACATTTGATTTCTGCATTCTAATAATTGAGTACCTACTATGTACTAGGCATCATTTTAGATTTTGGAAGCTGAGAATTATCTGACACCATAATTTTATTTTTAAATTTGTAAAAAAGAAGATAGCTAAAAAGCATGCAGAAATCAGGTAACAATTAGAGCTGGGTTACTTTATGGGGAGAAAGTTGGGAAGTAGATGGATTGGGACCTCTGGTCTCAAAGAGCATAAATTGAAATTACTGGTTTTCCACTGGAAAGTAGAAATGACAGACACACAGTGGGGAATGCCCTTCACTTTGTACAGAAAACAATGTTCTTCCTCAGATATCACCAGTCACAACCACCACTATCTTGAGTCTATCACAAGAATCCATAAGAATCCATTACGTGTAAACAAGGACTCAGTTCCATGCTACTCTTACAAAGCTCCCCTTCATCTATGAATTTATTATATTTTTTCTGTTCATAAATTCCTAATTGGATTAAAAGCAAGTGTATATTTCAATCCATAGTAATTGACAAGAGCAAATGTGATGTCTCATACAAAAACAAATTCATTCAAATCATCACAGTTTGGAACTCGGTTTCAGTTTGGAACTTGTCGCTTTATTTTCAATAGAAGAAATAAAAAGATTTGCAAATATGGCCCTTCAATATTAGTGGCTTTTACATTTTCTTATAATATCCATTATATTTTTCCAATAAAATGTTCCATGAATCAAAACACAAAGACAACTTTAAGATGAACTGGAAATGTTTCCTCTCATCATCTCTTTCCCCTTTTCCACATATTAAACCATGAGTACTTTTCATTTTCTCTGCAGCTGCCAACACTGGAATCGGTTAAACATTTTTTTTTTCCCTTCAGAAAGAGAATCATAACTGGTGAAGCCATAATTTTGCAGAAAGACCAACTTTGTAAGACTTTATATGGCTTTGCTTAAGATTTAAAGTTTTAATGCCAACAAAAAAAAAAATACCTAGAATTTGAGAAAGTATTTCTGCTTCTACTTGTTGATGCCAGATTAAGTGACTAAATCAGATTAAAGTTATTTACTGCTTGGGAGAACACCTTTTAGTTTGATTTAGCTTTGGTCCTTAGAAGCTTTAGTAAACATTCCTAAATGAAGCCCAGGACCTATGAATTGTGTACTTTATAATTCTTTCCAAAAAAGAGAGAAAAGAACTAGAGCAATGATAGCAAAAAATTCTAAATTGGGGCCCAGTGATCACAGATACTCCCAATGGGAATTAGTGAAGGAAATGGTTGGCATTGTTTAAGAAAGTGCTGCAAGTACTTAGCATTGCCTAGTGCTGTGGCTGCGTTTAGGCTGTGAAGCTGAATTTAAATTGTTATAAGCAACAAAACAAGCCTCTAAGAAAAAAAGGGTGGGAGATGAAGCCACCCCAAGGGTCGTTAAAGATGCATCTGTTTATCACCCCCTTATTTCATGTTTTTTGTGAGGAGAATATCCATTGTTATGGCAAAATTAAATGTATTTTGATACTTGCATGCAATATTTATCTGTCTGTTCAATCAGAAAAAAGTTGTCCTCATCACTCTAACATATATTACTTTTTCAATTTCCTCTTAGTAATTTTTTTTCTTAATATTCTTTAGGTTGAGACTACAGAATTTCTCATTTCTCAGAACAAAGACCATAACTCATTAGAATTATGCTGATGAGTTTTTCTCATAAAATTGCATCCTCATTTTCATAGGTGACTAATCTGCACTCTTACCCCTGGCCATTAGGCGGGTTTGATAGACGTGGAGAAAGTCGCTGCATTTTTTTCAATTCTGGTTTCTCATAGTTTTCTGCTTCCTATTTTTAAATATTCCTGAAAATATGAACTTACATACAGTATATGTAAATGTACAAAGCATGGATTACTTACATCCCTCCCCATACACACATATTACTCTGGTATTTCAAATTTGGTCCTGGGAAAATATAATTTATTATACCAATAAACCACTACTGCAATGATTTCCACTGTCCTGTTCTAGATTTAATAATTTGTAACTGATGTCAATAGTATAAATTTTGTAAATTTTAATTTCAAAAGCTATTTTGAAGGATAGCCTCGTCAGGAGCGTGTTTCACAGTCTTGTTGGATGAAATCATTCACAAGATACATTACATACATACACACACACACACACATCTTTATTATTTAACTAGATAGTTAAATAATGTAGAAGTTGAAGAGCCATTGAGATATTTAGTCAAAGTTAAAATATTAACTTAATCCATTACTCAGAGTTAAGAAATAATTTGCTTAACTTCTCTAGTATGTGGGCATTTCTAGCAATGCTGGAGATCAGATTTGGTTTTTGAGAAGGATAAGTTCTTAGCACTTTCTGATTCATCTAGGTTCTGCATCATAAATAAGGACAGGTCAGATATGCAACACCATCAATATTCTCTCCATTTATACTCTTACCTCCCTGTGAGCTAAGAGAGACAGAAATTCTAATTTTAAAATTTTTTTAAGTGCATATGATTTTGTGATCTCATTTCATTTTGTGTTCATCTAAGTTGTATATTACCTTGTAAACACAAATGGTTTAGTATATCTTTTCTTAAGGATGCTGCACTTTTTATTAGAAAACCTAAAGAATTCTCCCAATGATACTGAGAAGATCCTCACTTTAAAATCCATTTTTTTTAAAAGATTTATTTATTTATTTATACAAGCACTGGGTACAGTCAGAAGCACAGGAGGGTGAGAGAATTCACCAGAGCCAGAGCGGGGAACAGAATAGGCAGACTGATGAAGTACACTGCTGAGTGGAGCAGCGGGCGGCAGGAGAGGTCTGCACACCATGTGGGACCCTCGCAGGCAGTAGGGGATTGAACCGGTGCTGCAGAGGCTGCGGGCAGCTTCGCAGCCCTGCACTCAACAGCTGCGCCACCAGGGGAGGCCCTAAAATCCATTTTTTCTTGCAATTGAGTCCTCAAATTCGGTGTAAATTTAAAACTGATTTTTGTTTTTCTAGCTGTATGTATCACTAATCTCTTCCTTTTGCTTATCTGGAAGAGCTCCCTAACCTCACTACAGACTGACTTAAAATAGATGGAAATATTTTTATTTTAGAGCATCAGAGGAAACCAACAGTAATTAAAATGAACATGGCAGGTAACATTCCACAAGGCAATATCTTCTGCTTATAGTGCAACATTTGTTATAAGGAAAAGGTACTGTGTCCAGCGGTTACATCATAATGTCCTAGAAGCAAAGTAGTAATTACATAACCTTCTACCCACAATCTGGGGAAAACAAGCTTACCCTGCTGCTAGTGGTGGGCAGCAGACTCGAAATCATCAAACTGACCCTGTCTGTGTACATATCTTGAACACTGGTTTCAAGACAAAGGTGGTGAAGGAAACAAGCAGGAGAGGCAAGCATGCCTGGCATGCTCTGTGTGCCAGTGGTGTGCCAAGTAGTCAACATCCTTCGTGCTTTATAACGACCCTGAATTGTTAGTCGTTTAAGAAATCGAAAAAAGCTAAGTAGACCAGTGCCATTTTATCAGAGGTAGCAGTACTAGGAGGCATTATGCTTAAATGCATTTCCACATAAAACTTCAATATATTAAAGTCTCTACTTTCGATAAGATACTTTACATGGGCGAAAATGTAATGGGCAAAGAAGGCACAATATTTATGGAATAACTACTCTATGGCAGGCACGGTAATAGGCACTTTATACATTTAATGTTGAAAGCAGCTTAGCTGAGGTGAGAGCTTGGTTTTGAAGCAGCCAGGCATGGACTCAAATGTGGCTTCTTTCACTTGCTAACTCTGTGGTCCTGGGAGCTGCTTAGCTTTTCTGAGTCTCTGTTTCCTTAGATGTAAATTGGAGATAATAGTGTAAGATTACGGTCAGAATAAAATGAAATGATAAATTTAGGCAAAATGCTCATAGCCTAGCACCTCAGCTTGTATGAAGCATTATATTCATTCAGTCCACAAATTTTATTATAATGTTTATGTTTACAATGTGCCAGGTGCTATTCAAGCCACTTCAAATACATCAGTGAACAAAATATGTTGAATTATTGTAAAAGCACAGATTAAAAACAGGTTTTTTTTTTTTTTTTTTTTTTGGCTATCAAAAAACCCTGAATTTGATTCTGCCACTTCCAGCTGGTGATCTTGGAAATTTTCCTCATCTATACAATGAGTACAATGGGAACAAATCATATTCTGTAGTTGTAATGAAGATGAAGTGAAATATCAAATGCTAAGTAATGGTATGCAGAAAATGTTCAATAAATGGCAGTTATTTACTAATTGTCTTATAGTCAGTACTAATCTTCCTTACAACTCTGAGGGAAAGATATTGCTGTTTTTTCAAGAAAGAGAACACCGCTGCTGAGTAGGATTAGATGCCTTTTCTGAGATCATAGAGATGCTTAGAGATGGGCTCTAATTTGAAAGCCTGTGCTCCTTACCATGAGTTGCCTTCCATGTGAGCACATGGACATTAGCTGCTCTGAGAGACTGCATGATTCTGAGTATCTATTGGCAAGGGTTGTCACTGGGCCAGTAACATTAAGTTCCTTATCCTTGCTCTGTTCATCTTTGCTCTATTCCTGTTTACTTTTATTTATTTTTTAAAGATTTATTTATTCATACATGCAAGAACTGGGGTGCAGGCCAGATGCACGGGAGGGTGAGAGGATTCACCAGAGACAGAGTGGGGAACAGAATAGGCAGATTGACTGAAATACACTGCTGAGGGGAACAGCAGGTGAGACAGAAGAGGTCTGCCGTGCCATGTGGGTATCTCGCCAGCTGGCAGGGATTGAACCTTTGCTGCAGAGGCTGCGGACAGCTTCAGAGCACTGCACTCAACCGCCTGCGCCACTAGGGAAAGCCCTTATTTATTTTTTTAATAAGAAGCCTCTCATCCTTGCTTTGCTTATCTTCTCCAAAACTGTAGAAAACCAGTCACAACTCACTGAGACCAAGATGGAGGTAGAAATAAGATAAGCCTTAAGCACAGTATGCTTTTTACCACAGTAAAAAGTATGCCCAGTGGTGCCATGACAGATCTGGTCAAGACTAAACTTGAAAGAAGAAAAGGGGCATGAATGCATTTCCTGGAAACCCTGCCTATTTCTCTGAAATCTTGCTGAGGAAGACTCTTTAGCTTGTCAGTACTCCCTCATATATGTCTCTGCTCCTCCCCAGTTCAGGGAGAAGGACTTTGGAGCAGGAGCTCCCTGTCAGCATAACTTGGCCAATGAATAAAATCTTTACTGCTAGAACCTTTGTTTCCATTGTCTTTCCTGTGCTTGTTCAGGTGCTAGATGGGTCAAAGAAATCAACTGGTCCATACCACTGTCATATCTTGAGAGGGTATAATGTGTTTCTCTGTGTATGTGTGTGGTGCTTGATTGAAGCCTTTTATCTACAAGCATAAAGTTATATCACATCTTGACTTTACTGTCATATTCTATCTCTTAACATCTTCTCAGGATCTACTTATACTGTTATTTTTACAAGGCTAAAAAGATTAGTTGATGAGATGAAGAACCGCCTGGAACATTGTCCTATTAAATTCATTTGGATTGAATTTAATTCATTTAATTTAATTCATTTGAATTTGAACCCGACTCCTCTCATGTTCTGAGCTGTGAATTTTCCCTTCTTACCTATCTCTGATCTGTTTCTCATTTCTCTCTTCTTGGCCAGTGAGCTGATGACATGATACCTATATTTATGAAAGATGCAACAAGAAAGTTGGGTGCATTGCTGGGCATATGGCATATGATATAATGAAAAATACCTGGAGATGGAATGTATCTCAAACTTGAATTTAATGTTTTCTCCTTTCTGACAATGCTCTACTTAACCATAAAGATCATTTACAGAAAAACAAAAAACAAAACAAAACTGATGTTGCTCTAGGAAACCTAAACCAAATTCAGCACTTGCTCTCTTTATTTGCCCCCAGACTCAAATCAAGTTTAATTAACATTTCCTAGCTTCCATTCCAGACTTTTTACTAAAAACTCTGTGCTAAAAAGAAAGCCATCATCAACATCCCAGTGTATAGTCTTTCTGATACTGGATTTGCTTGAAGGCTATTTATCAAATACATATGTAAATTTTTAATGATAAGACACCCACATTTTTAATATTTATGTGGAACTTAAAATTAGTGGTTTCTCATAACACAGTATTAGCTATTTTTCTTTTTCTTAGGAAGGGCTTATCTCATTAGAGGGACAGTTTCTAAACGGAAGGATATAGAAATGTCTGGAGTATTTCTGCATTGGAGCTTAATCAGTAATACAACATGCTGTGTGATATTACAAAAAAAAAAAAAAAAACCCACCACCACCAAAAATCCAAAATCCCCTTACCCGAAGATTCACTTGGACAGGATTTCCTATTTAGCTCTGGTAGGCTTACTTGGGTTAGTGGCCATTTGAAGCACACACCATGTATTTACTGAACACTCATGGGCAGGATGTCAGGATGTGTGGTTGGAGGGCAGGAGATACCAGTCCTTAGGAGGCTGATTTTCTCTAACAAGACGAGGTTGATTTTTTAAATTTATCTCTTTCTTTTAGAAACTTCCCTGAACCTATTTCTCTAGTTCTTTCGCTCAGCAAAAATAATAAAGGTGAGAATAGTGATTATAATTCCCAGTACTTATTTTGGCAAGGCTTACAACTTTTTACTATTTTCAAGTGTGTAGGTATATACCTTCAGGAAAAAATCTCTGAGATTGATGGGCAAGAGTTAATCAATTTTCCATTTGCAGATGCATAAATGAAGATTCCAAAATTTGTCACATGTCTATAAGAATCTACTAAATGAATGTAGGTCTTTGAACCCAAGAAACTGAGTATGATACACGTGGATGGATGTGGACTTTGGGCTCAAACTTCAGTTCTGCCACTTACTATAGATGTTATCCCAGCGAGTCAATTTAATTCTCAGTTCACTGATACCAGCTTCAAACTGGTCAAACTCAGTGCATGGGAGATATCATTATATCTATTATTCTTTTCTAGGATACACTAGATCTGTAACAGGGTGGTCCCCAGGAAAGGGGGAGGTTCCAGGTTCCCTTCCCCACCTAAATGGAGGATGGAGCTGAGCAGGAAAAGAGGCTGCAGAGGAGACTGAGGAAGGAAGGAAGCAGGATGGAGCCAGAAGGAGACCTGGAGGAGGCGCATGGAGCCTAGAGACACGTGAAGAAACTCGCTTGTCTTTTGGTCGTGGACTGGGTGACACAGATGTGGGTGAGGTGGGGAGATGACAATGGCAGCTTTTATCTTGATTTTGATTTTGCTCTTTTCCTTCCGGGCTTGTCTGGTTGTTTCTGACCCTTGTCTGTGGGTCCCCACTGGAAGATGCTTTAGACTTGTGGCAGGCTCTGGGCCGATCCCATATGGATGGACTTTTACCCACGAGGGGATGGGTAACTTTGGGTGCTTCATTTAGAAACTAGACTCTTTGCCTTTCCTGTATTGTTTCCTAGTTTTATTAAAGTTCCTTCCCATTAAAGTCTCATGTATTTTGTGTTGATGCGGCGGATGGTAGAACCCATTTAGAATAGGCAGGTTTGCGGGGTTTGGGCTGCCCCTCTCCCTGTCCTATAACAGATCCAAAGGAAAAGTCAGCTAAAAATTAACCCTACACTAATAACAACTTTGCTCACTGAATGAGCCAATTGAACATTTGTCAGTGATACTATTTTTCCACGAGGTTGCACTATGTATGCATGGAATGTAAACTATGTCAGTGAAACAAAGATCTGAGAAGTCATACTAGTTTTGAGATAGCTGTCTACTTGTAAAATGGTGATTTGGGCACTGTTCCTATTCTTTAGCTAGAAATGACATGACAATAGTCTTGACCCAGGAGCTAATACAAGGAAACATTCCCCTGTTCTCAGCAAAGTGAAATACTCATAGATGAAGAATTAATAACAATAATGAAAAGGATTCTCTGGAGAGAGAGAAAAAAATGTGACAGCAAAACAACCAAAGTTCCCCTTTAGATCTAGAGAAGGCTTGGTTCTCTCTGGCACAGTCTTTAAGGGAATTCCCCAAACTGTGTGTGTGTGTGTGTGTGTCAAAGACAGACAGAGAGAGAGAGAGAGAGAGAGAGAGAGAGAGAGAGAGAGAGAGAGAGAGAGAGAGAGAGAGATTTCTGCCTTTCCCTTTTAATTACAGGTTGCATTGCTGATTTTTGTGGGGGAGGGGGAAGAAGGTAGAAAAAAGATTTCAGAAGTTGCTTTATTTTCAGTTCCCTAAGTTGGCCTGCTCTTTGGGCCAGGTCACTAGAGACATTAACCCTTTCTTTTCAGAAATGGGGAGGTAAGGAAGGAGCAGAAGGCTTAAGGGCAACCGCTGGCAAGGCAGTGAAGTTCTGGGTTGAACAGTTCCCTGTCATAAAGAGGGTCAGGGCCGGGCTTCTGCTGATGCTGCTGAGCCACTCTGAGGCCTGATTACATGCGGCGTGACAGCAGCTGAGCCCCCACAGAAGCAAGGCCTCCCACCTAATCCATCTCCTGCGTAATCACTAAGGAGCCCAGAGCCATCAGCACTCATTAGCTCCATTTACCATCAAGGGCGCCCCCCTCCTCCGAATGGCTGGTGTCACCCGGCCAGTCGACCTCCTCCCCTCTACCGCTGACCAGGCACTGCAGAAGGCGGCACCCAGAGAGAACACACTTCAGCGGGGCGCCTCGAGGCCACCACAGGTTGATCTGCCCGGGGTGTTCATCTTACAGCCCCTGGGACTGCTTCAGAGCAGCGGGAGACCTCTTTTTAATGCAAACGCGATGTGAGGTGTGAGCATTCAAAACGGCCAGGCCTTTCTGCAGCCACAAAGCCCCAGTGGCAAAGCAAACCCTCTCGCCCCCGTGGTTCATTTCTGATTTAAATCATTACTTCACATTAAATTCTTGGACAGGATGACTGAATTACTTCCTGCAGCACTTCCTACAGGGTGTTCGCTTACGTGATTCTATGAAATGTTGGGGCGGGGGAGGGGCAGTAAGTCCGGGAAAAGCGGGGTTAAAGAAGTTGAGGTGGAGTGTGGTGCGGAAACCATCCTGCTTCACGCCCCAAGCGCGGTCACAGGCGCGAGTCCCTGCGGACAGGACTGGAGCCCTCCCGGCCCAGGGCGGCGCGGCGCCCCCGAGCCTCCCCCGATCCGACCGCCCGCGTCTGTGCACATTCTTCAGGGACTGGTTGTCCCGCACCCCCGCACCCCAGAGGCGCACGCTTAGGGAGACACTGCCTTAATGCAATGGCTTCTCCTGAAATGTGGAAATAAAGCGCAACTGGACTCGAAGGGGAAATATGATGTGTTAGTAGAAAGATGGAAGTTGTTTATCGTTGTTATTGTTTTATTTTTATTACTCGGATGAAGCCAGGGTAAAATTCATATAATGTTATTGACCCCATGAACATATATTTTCCAGTCTCTAGAAAGAGGTGATTTTAAAAAATGTTATTTTCTTTAACATGCTGTTTGATGTGTAATTCACTGAATGTGATTTAATTTTTATACTGTTTAAGCGCTTCATATATTTGCAAACGAGAAACTAATATCTTTTGAGATTTGGTTTAGAAAATATGGCCCAAGCCATCAGTTAACGGTATTACATAAACAGCTTGCGCTCCTCACAGCACTTTGCGGGGAAATACACAAGCACGCTCTCTGAATGTCCAATTATCTAGACGGGAGTTTCAACAAATATGTTTGAAGCTTATTTATGTAAAATGTCTAAACGCTATATTCTATTTGTATTTCAAAAATGGTATTCTGTGCATGTCTTTTTAATTATTAAAATCAATATTTTATAATATAAATGCAAAACTTGACTGAACGGAATCACAGTTTTATCATAGTAATCACCTGGGAAAGAGGGGTAAAGCCTTAGCCTCGTCAGTAATGTTTACTTCATCAAAAATAAGCAAGAAAACTGAAGTGTACAGGAAAAGATGTTAGCAGGCACCAACTCTGAATGTTTAGATGTTAGCAGGCACCATCTCTGAATGTTTAACGGTTGTATAAAAAGATCTTTTGCAAAATATTCTTAATTTTCAACATGTTTCCTTATTAAAAAATGAAGTAAGAGTATATGCAAAACTCCCAGTCCTGGTCAATTGATTTTAGCTGAGTAAGTCTAATGCACCTCATTTGCTATAGTCACGTTGTCAAAATGACACAATATTTATGTACGTTGCACAGGAGTTGAAAATAAGTTTACTACCGTATGCAGCAATGACTTTGTTAGAGCTATGCAGACCTAGGAAAATCCACCCAGGGGCTCAGTGGACACTTACTGGATGAGATTTGCATTTATTATTATCTTTGTTGACCTTATAGTGATTTGCTCTATAAGATTCTCACATATTTATTTAAATTATGAATTAAGTTACTTTTGACATAGTTCAGGGTCAATGGCTGGTTTTTCATCTTAAAATTAATAGATACAACTTATTAACTTATTAATAAAATAATATTATTTATGAACTTCTTATAACATATCAGGCACTGAGCTAAGTACTTTTCCTGCTATTATCTCTTTAATCCTGCCACAAAAGTATATGAGAAGTCTTATCACTGCTGTTTTACTGATGAGGAATTATCAGTAAGCAGAGGCCCAGAAAGTTCTATAACTATTCAAAGCCAAATAACTATTATAGAAAAGAGGTTCAGGGCCTCCCTGGTGATGCAGGCAGTTGAGTGCAGCGCTGTGAAGCTGTCCACAGCCTCTGCAGTGCTGGTTCGGTCCCCGCCAGCCTTGGAGCAACCCATATGGCAAGCAGACATCGCCTGTCTCGCCCGCTGCTCCCCTCAGCAGTGTATTTCATCAGTCTGCCTGTTCTGTTCCCTGCTCTGTCTCTGGTGAATCCTCTCACCCTCCTGCACATCTGGCCTGTACCCTGGTTCTTGTATAAATAAAATAAATGTTCAAAAAAAAAAAAAGAAATGTTAGACATGTTTCCCTAGAAGCTCATACTGTTAACTACCCTATGATAATATTTAGCTTATTATCATAAGTCAGAGGGACATCCTGGTGTTTTTTTCAGTTCTAAAACATACTTTTAGGCACATTTGAAAGTAATGATATTATAATGGTCTTCCTGCTGGGGTGGGCAGGTGATGTTCCTGCCTCTCTCTCTCCCCAGGATTGTTGATAGGGGCAACTCATCATTAATAATTTTGTGTAATCAAGGCTGCTAGTATCAGCAGATTATTCTTTAATAATAATCTTATGATCCTTTTTAGGGGTAGTCCTTATCCCATACCACAGCAGCAAATCTTTCCATCTGGCAAAAATATTCTACTCAGCAATTATATTTTTATATAATGAGTATATGTATTTGGGGCAACTTGTTAGGTAAGTCCCTTTAAAATTTTTGTCTTTTTTATATATTAAAAAATGTTTTTTAATTTTCTTTTAACTGACTGGCTCTTTAAAGCAAAAATGGAGGGTCTTGGACTTGACTTGCTTCCACTTAAGAAAAATTCACGATGCTTGAGAACTAATTTCATCAGAAACATTCTGAGCTTCAGTTAAAATGTAAAATGCTTTTTGTAGCCCCAGGATAAAATAAAATTTCATTTGCTTTTACTTTTCTGCAATAATGTAATGCCAATAAGGAGATATTGCCAGGGGCACAGGGAAGCCAATTCTATAGCTGAACAAATCGATGGTAAATCTACTTGCCAAATCCTGAACATACCCACTGAATGAGTGTTAGGAGTGTGCATTCGTGTGCACACACACATTTACACACACATGTACACACAATCATACCTACTGAGCTATCCAAGGTAAAGATGAGATTTCTGATGTCCTACCACAATTAGTGTCACATTCTCAAACCCCCACACACCCACAGCTGGTTTGTGGGCACACTTTTGAACTGAGAACACATAGCATTTTGAATAGTAATAACAAGACTTATTGAGTAATAGCATTATTGAATGATAACTATGTACTTCACCCCAATCTAAGCATGTTAATCCTGGAAGCTGGTGCCATTATTATCTCCATTTTTCAGGTGAGGAAATTGAGGCACACAGAGGGTAAATCAGTTACCCAGGGCCTCCCAATTGGTGGATCACAGTCTGGTGCCAGAGCCCAGCCACTTTGTCTGTACACGGTGCTGCCTATTGTTGTTTATTCAAACCAAACACAGGTCTCCAGAAAATGCTAGACAAACTCTAAACCAAAATCATGATGATGATGATGATAACTATGTCAACTGTTTGTATCATTAATTTATACTCAGGCACTTATGGTCTTTTTTTCACACATTTATCATAATCTGGGGGATTAGGTTTTATTGTTTCTATTTCACAGTGAAATTAAAAGCTCAGAGAACTTTAATCATTTGCTAAACATTGAAAAACTGGTGATTGGCTGACTTGAGATCCAAATAAATCTATAGCCAGTGCTCATTCCTTTGTTTAGATTCAGTGTTTGCACGAGTTTCTGATTCAGTAAGTAAAGAGATTTGGTGTCAATCTCTTACTATGCTAATTTGGTAGTTAAATGTTATCATAGCTGTCTCTGTGTAGGGTAAGACAGTATAGATAGGGTTTGGTGCTATCTGTGGCTTCAGACACCCAAGGGGGATCTTGGAATATTTCTGGGGATAAAGAAACACTGCTGTAGGTCCTCCCCTGGTGGCGCAGGCAGTTGAGCACAGTGCTGTGCTGTCTGCAGCCTTGGCAGCACCGGTTCCATCCCAGCCGGCCGGGGAGGGTCCCACATGGTGCGGCAGACCTTTCCTGTCATGCCTGCTGCTCCCCTCAGCAGTGAATTTCATTAGTCTGCCCATTTTGTTCCCTGCTCTGTCTCTGGTGAATCCTCTCACCCTCCCGTGCATCTGGCCTGTACACCGGTTCTTGTATAAATAAATCAATAAATCTTAAAAAAAAAAAGAAACACTACTGTAAATTAAAAAAGAAACACTACTGTAAATTAAACTTGGGTTAAATAAGAAATGCTTTCAGAAAAGATTAATTTATGTTTCAGTGTTGCAGAACTGTCAATAAAGAAAATGTTTGTTGACTTAAAAAAAAAAAAAAAAGAGATTTGGAACATTTGTCTCTGCTCTGTGATAACCATTATGTTTCCTGATCACTAATGGCCAGTGGGACACTTTGCTACCTTCCCACCTTACAGTGTAGTTGAGTATGATATGATTTTAAAATAAATTACATCAACTTCCCTGGGTAAGATCTGTGCTTTGTGACCTTTGAATATAATATTTCTATAAAATTAATCACTTTTTGGAACAGTGTCTGATTTCTGACTTAATTGCATAATGAATGACAGTCAGAAAAATATACAAATGACTGAATTTTCTCCTCTATATATGCTCATAACTACTTGTTGAAAAAAAGTAACAAAAAAAATTCTGACATAGATTGAGACTTCCTACACAGGGAAGTAAAACTGCAAATCCTAGGTGTTAGGATTTCTTTCTGTTGCAAGTGCAATGCCAGGAGCCTGGAGGGAGAGTCTAGCAGGTCTCCTATGTGGGCTGGGCACCTGCTGTGCGACAGGCCCCGGACTATGGTACTGGCTGCCTCACTGTTAGACCTTGAGGGTTCTCAATAACCTCCAGCTTATTAAGACATGGTCATTGCCCCCGGGTTGTAAGACTAGAAAGAAATGGGTCAGAAACCAGATTCCAGGCAGGTCTGAATTCAGTCAGGGCTCCTAACTTGGTTTCCAAGTAGCCAAGAGAATCTTTGCAGTGGGGAGCAAGGGTTAGGGCATTTCTGATCATTGAATGACCCTTTGAAATTATGATGCCTTCTCAACCAGCCTGCCTCACCAAATTATTAGTGGAGTAAAACATGCTTTTCAAATTTAGGTTTAGATTTTAATGTTATTACTCCAAGGTGAACTCTCAAATGTAAAAAAACAGTTGATGTCAAGAATTCAAATGAAAGAATTTCTATGTATTCGGAGGTGTTTTTTTTAAACCTGTTCTGGGAAAGCACTGTGAAGATTTTTAAGTATTAAAATGGGTTGCACGTAAAATCCTAGTTTAAATGGTATTTTGAACAACTTTAATTGTATTACCATGATTCTAGTATATTTTATCTTGTGTGCAAAATAATACAAGCCAAAGGAACACACACACACACACACACACACGCAATTTTTTTCCCCTTTTTGTTGTACTTTGATGACTTCAAAAGGCTCAGAAAACCATCTTTGTATAAACAGATGAAGGGAAGGGTGTGCTTCTCTTTCCAGGAAGATGTTTGTTTTTATAATCCAAACGCTAAAAAATAACATAGTGCTTGCTACATGAATGAGGCCAGTTCATCCACTGGGAATGTATCTTGGTCTCTTCTTGTACTCAAGGAAGGTAGGATGCCATTGGGCATGTGTCTAAAACTTGCAGACAAGACTTCAACAATGGGCATTATTGATTTCTCTGTAAAAGTAATTATCTTTTACATTAGGAGGTTTATGTATCACATGCAATCAACTATCAGAATACAGTGTCTAAAAATTGAGAAGACAACAGAGAAAGTTCTCACATATTCCTCATCCACTTTCCCCTGTTAACATCTTACATTAGTCTGCCATATTTATTATAATCAATAAACTAATCAAATGCATTAAAATAGTTTCTAATAAAAAATAAGTTAAAATAAAATTAACTCATTCTAGATATGCAGAGTATTGATCAAAAACATTTTCTTATGGTTGCTTAGGTGCTAGGAGAGAAATTCCTGAGATGGGGGCTGGCAGAGGTCATACAGAACAAAGATTGTAACTCTAGTCCCCAAGAAAGGGGCTGGCCAGCTGATTAGTCATCTGATCATCAGAAGAATAATTCCTAATGATTCCTTTTAAATTATGAAACATTTTCTCTATCAGAAATACTAAAGGGATGAGGTATTGTGGTACATTTTACTTGGACACTGGAACACAAAAATCAGAGGAAAATACAATATCAGTAGATATTATTTCTATTTTGAACTCTTAACATTTACATCTCAAGGGCCAGCTGCTTGGCAGGAAGGAACTGGAGTATTCTATTTGCGGCACAACTCTAGGAAACAGCTTCCAAGACTGACCCGATCTGCGTTTGAGTTATAGATATTATAACCAACTTTTCCTCCACACCAATACCCCATCCCTTCAGAAATCTTAATAGGCTTTTGAGAGCCTCCATTTAGCCCTGGCTGCATAAAATGATTCTTTGATGAAAAGGGATTGGAACAAGGGTTAAAGCCGACATTGAAAGGTTACTGTGGAGGGCATCGTGTTCATACAACCCTCCTTTAATATGTGTGGTGTGCACCTGTGATAAGATGATTCATTACCTGGGGCTGCTCTTTGACAAGCTCCATCGTTCAGCCTTCGGGGTTCTGATGGGACAATCCCACACCCGCCCAGGAAATATAACAAGGTCAGCTTTTTTTTTCTGCTGGGACGTAGATGGAAACGGTTTAGCTTATAATGCATCTTTGTTTACTGTTTATGTAAAATAAAAACAAGGTTCAGGACATCGCAATTCCAGTTCTCCACAGAGCAGGCCAAGCAGGAAGAGGTAACACTGGTGGATAAATAGCTCTGAGAAGAAAACACCTGCGAGGATGTAAGCCTCATCAGCAGAAACAGCGAAATTTGAGAACAAGGTGTCCTAACCACCAAGGCTGCACCCCGTGTCAGACCTTCAAATGGGAGATGTCCAGACGGCCAAATAAGACGACCTCTTGTTTGCTTTGCATGAAGCTTTTAGGTTTATTGGGAGGTCTTGATGAAGAAATACCCTTAGCTGGAGCTTTGTCAGTGTCTTGGTGACCAGGAGTGGGCACATAAGCAGTGCAAGTTAGGGGTGACATGGCACGAGGGAATGTCACTGGCTCCTGTGGACTGAAGTGATTCCACAAGCGAACAAGAGACTGCCAGATGCCTGACAAGCAGCAAGTGTGTCCGACTTGCAGTTGCCGTCGTTCTAACTCACCCTTTTCTCTATTGCTCTTACAGGATTTCTTCAGTAGTTTCCTATCACATTCCCATACATTTAGAAATAGACTCTATTAAAGCTGATTTAGAAATCTTAGGGCAATAAAAAAGGAAATCTACTAGTTTCCCTCATTATCCAAGCTTAAAAAACACAAAAACAGAAAGAAGCGCAATTTTATTTTGAAAATATAACTTATTGTAATTATTATTTTTTAAAGAATGCCACGGTCATGAAAAGGAATTTCTTCAAGTAAGGTTATAACATGAGTCAAACTACAGAAATAAAAAAAAAATAAAACTTAAGACATCCTTTGGGAGGAAAAAAAGATACCTTGCTTCTAAAATATAAACACCTCCCAACCCTTCTCCTATTCTTGACATTGCTAGTAAATGTTATTTATTTGCCTCGAATGGATGTGGTTACATATCACTGTCATGCAAAAGAAATTCATTTCCTTTCTGAGTTCAATCTGCCATAAAAATTCACTCTTGTTCCCATCTCCCACTCACCTGTCCTTGTGCATTAGTAACTAGTTGACCCGTGACCCCCTGAAGACTGGAGAGGGCATTGCCAAAGGCCTGTGAGCTTGCTATGGAGCCCATGGCTGCTGCTGCCGCAGCCGCTGCAGCCTGACTTGCTAGTGGATTATTAACCAGCTGCAAAGAGAGAAAAGATCAGGGTGAAACCACCGAGAGAGGCACAGGCACAGCACACCGAAACAACATTCACTGGGGATGAATTCTTGTCCCATTTAATTCATGCAAAGGTCGGTCCTGGAATCCACTGGAGGAACCCTGGGGAACATTCCCTCTAATGCTGTGGGGTTTGGGAGAGGTTGGAAGTGAGGCTGGAAGGAAAATGTTCTCCACAAACACTGCGCTGCTTGATGGAGCCTGGATTTAGGACTAGCCCCGGGAGGGAGGGAGTCTGATTTTATAGGTGAGGTGGAATATTAGGATCTTCCCAGGTGGAGAAATGATTTTGAAGTCCCTGAATTTTTGTCCTTTAGACTAAATAAAACTCTAAGAAAATGTCACTTTCTTTGGGATAACAGGACAGAATGTAGGATTAAAACAGGATGGGGTAGAAATGGGGGAGAGGAATGGATTGTAAGAATTTTTCAATGAGTATGATTTTATCATTTTCATTTGTGAATCGCAATTTCTTTTAGGTTCTCCAAGAAAAAAGGAAATCAAAGGCACTAGAGATGGAAACCTCCAGCCTTTGTGGTTTCAGGGGGTGAGTCTAGGGTTGGGGTTTTTCTAGTGGGGTCACCTTGGATATAGGATTTATGCCCAGTGAGAAAGGTCCTTTGGTGAGTGGTCATCTGCTTGCTAATGTGGTGAATACATGGCCTTCCCTTGGCCTATGTCAGTGAAGTGAAGTGAAATAGGGAGGAGAATGTGATTGCAGGGAGGAGGAAAACTGCTCAAAGAGGAGGTTATGGCTGCCAAAATCTGTTTTTCCATGGAGACCAATTCAATATTCTTTATCCTGCCAATTTTCCACGCCACAGGTTTTCAGACCCTCTGACCATGAGGCAGAAGTGTGGCTTGAACTAAAATCTGCATTTAGGTTAATGACTAGATATAAATTCAAGAAACATTTAAACTATTTTCACAGTATTGGTTTTGATACATGAATTTCATTTGTATTTATTCTAGGGTGTTATTTTTCCCCATATAGTTTCTCTCAAGTACAACAATTGTTCTGTATAATAATGCATTTTCCATCACCAGATCCCACATCCATGAAATTCCTGCATTTTAGCAGAAACCTGCCAAGACTGAGACTTGGTGGAAAAAAATTAACGCCATACTTAATTCAAATTCTAGAAGTTCTTTTAAAGATGATACTTTTTTTTTCTCAGTCTTTCTTTTTTCTTTCTCTTCTTCCCTTTTTTTTTCTTTCCCTCAAAACACACACTTTATTATAGAATTTCTTTGGCAGTTGCTTTGCCAGGAGTTCATAAGATCTAATGAGGAAGGAAATCCTCAAAAGAACTTCAGAGAGAACAGGAATGAACTAATTCTTTTTTCATTAATGCAATATTCTTATTTTGATTTCTTTATTCATGTCTAACCAAATTTCATGTAACTAGTTCTATAGTTCATGTAACTATTCCATTTGACCCAGCACATTTTTTTAAGAAATGAAAATCCATTTTAAGCTCATTACTTTATGTGTCTTTTGCCTTTATCTCTCTCCTAAAAGACAACAATGATTTCCTTTTTAAGGAGAAAAAAATTTCTCATTCAATGACCTAAAGAAAAGCCCTGTCTTATCCCAGATTACCACCATGGGATTTTAAAAACTCAACTTGACCTTGATCATGGTTTTCTGAGTATATATTTACAGTATAAGTGAGGTAGTAACAATATATGTTTGGCTTGTTACCTAAAGTGAACAAATTCATATTGCCTTTTTTTCTACTTCTAAGGAGAAGACCTGAGGAGTGTCTTCCCCAAACCACTGGACACAGCCACACAGCCATGTGAGACAACTCAAGTTATCTGCCAGCTGTTATATTTACATTTGTTTGTGCAACACAAATTGAATTCACAACGGAATGTCTGGGTTTCAGAGAAACCTCAAACTTCTTTATACTCAAAGAAAAACTAAATTATGTGCAGTTTGGTTTTAAAATTGAATATACAATTTTGTCCATGAATTTTGGGTGAAAATTTTAAATCAGTACATGAAAAAAAAATGCTTTCTAAAGAAGATCATGACTTCTACTTCATGAAGAGAAAATATTTTTAGAGGTTATAAGACATTTCCCTAACATGTAGGTCAACCAAAAATTCATATTGGAAATTATGGAATGTAATAGAGTAGATTGAGAAGTCCCTACATTTAGGGCTTCGGTATATTGTTTCGGATAGCCCCTGTATTTGTTATAAATTCTGGCTTATACAAGGATAAACTATCATTCTGAATGCAAACAAACCATCTACTTTTTTGTGTGATGGAGCCAGGAATGGGTATACTTCTACTGCTCTGACAAATGCTCCAGAAATCACAAATATACAGATTTTATTTTTAATATTTATTTCTACTGTATCCTGGTCCTAGATTGAAATCCAATTTGTTCCTCCTCTTAATGGAGCAAATGCCAACTCAGTGACTCTTATTTGTGATCCATGCCCTTAGGTCCCTGTGAAAGGCTTATGGGCTGTAGGGAAATGCCTTGTTGGCCCCTGGAACCAGAACTAGAACTAAAGGGAAGGAGTGTGGTGTACACAGACAGCGGGTGCAGGTCAGTCTGTAAGCTGACAGCATTTCAGGTAGATCATTGGTGTAGTTGATGGATGCAGCTTCATAAATATCTTTTGGCTTTTCTGTCTGTGACTGCCAAGGCAGGGATGTAATACACATTAAGATATGTGGCAGAGAGAGAGAGAGGGGAGGGCCTGGAAGCCACAAGTGTTCTCCTCATCACCTCCGGTCATGTCACTCTGTATTGTCCCCAGTCATGTCATATTAGCAGTGTTCCGATCAATATTTCTTCTTGATGGAGATGCAGGGTAGATTTGGACAGCGGGAAGTCCGGGCACAATAAATGCACATAATGAGCATGTGAACATTAACATTCTAGGACCAACAGGATATTTTGAAGCTGCTGCCAAGTTAGGTGTTTCAGCCTTCAGATTTTTTTTTTTCAGTGTACCTAACCAGCAAAAGATGGCTAACTGAAGTCTGACTGTATTATATACTTATGTTTTCAACAGATCAGCTTAAAAGACATACTGAATTTTAGTGCATGCTTGTTTATAAATACGGGAGGTTGCACAATAAGGAATTGCAGAAGGCTAGAATTCTCATGTCACATTCATTTAGATTCTGGGCCTTGAACATATCAAGCTATAGTTCTGGAATCCTCAGATAGTCTAAAAATGTACTAATAGAAACATTACTTTCTTAACACAGTCCCTCATCCCCTTCCATAATTTTAGAGTTTAAAATAAAATAATTAAAAAAAAAACAGTTTTGTATCAGTAAGGAAAGACTCCAAACCTTGCAGAGCCTGTCCATCTGTCCATTTACACAATGGAAGACATCAGCACAAACCAGACTGCCTTGGTTTGTGACTTTATATTATGCCTCATTTTCTTGGGGATAAAATGGGTGTAAAAATAGTACCATTCAGAGTTATGATTAACACTTGAGATAACACATGCAAAAGGTTTAGTACAACACTTAGCATATATCGTGTACTAAATGCTAGCTATGGGACTCCCTGATGGATTAAGTATCAGTCCTATGAAGCTAACGGCAGCCACTATAGCATGGGTCTGATCCCCAGCCAAGTTGCTGACCCACATGATGCAGCAGACCTCTCCTGTCTTGTACACTGCTCCCCTCAGCAGTGTATTTCTGTCAATCCGCCTGTTCTGTTCTCTGGTGCATCCTCTTACCCTTCACACCTCTGGCCGATAGCCCAGTTCTTGTATGCATAAATAAATAAATCTTTAAAAAAAAAAAGCTAACTATTATACTCACAGTTCATATTGTTCATGAAGACTTGAATAATCAATTTACTAGAATTAGAATTCACATCCATAAATGATTTCTCACTCTTGTATATAATGAGAACATGAATAACTTATTTTTATATTTTTAACTGTATTTATTATTTTTAAAGAGTAGTGTGAAGGGAGCTATTAGATAGCTAACATGATTATTAGATGAGATAAGTTTCAGGATTTAAATGATAAATATGCTTTAAAAAATATTTCAGGGCCTCCCCTGATGGTGCAGTGGTTGAGCACTGGGCTGCAAAGCTGCCCACAGCCTCGGCAGTGCAGGTTCGATCCCCGGTCACTGATGAGGGTCCCACATGGTGCGACAGACCTCTCCTGCTGGGCCCGCTGCTCCCCTCAGCAGTGTATTTCAGTCAGTCTGCCTGTTCTGTTCCCCACTCTGGCTCTGGTGAATTCTCTCACCCTCCTGCGCTTCTGACTGTACCCAGTGCTTGTATAAATAAATAAATAAATCTTTAAAAAAAAGATTATGCGGTAGATTTGCAAAACAAAACCTTCCTTCTTATTCTCATATTTTGTTTATGCTATGTGTTTGGTTTCATAAGGACACCCAATTTAGAGTTTAATTCCTGCTTCATTTCAAAATATTATGAAGGTATTCAGGGAGAAGATTTGAGAAAAGTTTCTCTTACAGATACAGGCAATCCTATGTTCACTGCAACACTATTCACAATAACCAAACTATGAAAACAACCTAAGTACCCAAAGATAAATGAGTAGATTAAGAAGGCATATGTGTGTATGTGTGTGTGTGTGTGTGTGTGTGTGTATATAATGCATATACATGCACACACTGGACTACTACTCAGTCATTTTAAAAAAAAAGATAAAACTCTTGCCTTTGTGACAACATGGATGGAACTGGAGAGAGTTATGCTAAGTGAGATAAGTCAGAGGAGAAAGACAATTACTTGAAAGTGTCATTAATACATGGAATATAGAGAAACAAAACAAAGGTCAGAAATAAACAAACCAATAGCAACCCCTAGAAATCTGAATGTAAAATTAAGGCTATCAGAAGAGGGGCAGGGGTGGGACAAAGGGGGGAGGAGGCACAATGGGCTATGGTGGAGACTGTGGGTGCCTTGGCAGTGAGTGGTGAATGTGGTATGGTAACACACCCCTGAAGGGTGTGATTCTGCACCTCTGAATCACATGTTATGTTGTAAATTGATGTTGCCTCAATTAAAAAAATATATATAACAACAACAAAAAATTTTGTCAAGATAGGCAGTGATCTATTTCTATGCCTATATATAATATATAATATATTTCTATGCCTCTCTCTATATAACTATTACATAACTATTATACTATTATTATATATATATATTATATATATATCTATCTCAATGCAGATATTAGAACTTTGTCTCTTAATAAGAATAAATTCCCATCCCCAAATCTATAGTGTTTTGTGTACATGCCTATTATTTGTGGATGTTGAATGGTGATGAGAAGAAAAAAATTTGATAAAGTCTTTTCAAGAAACACTCTTAGATGATGTCCTGTGTATAAATATCACCATAAATGATATCACTCCATGATGAAAGGGTGTCTTTATCTAATCTTGCCTCATCCTCTCTTTACTCAGACTTGTATCCTACACTCTAGTAAGAAATTCAGGTTTCCTGAATCTGAGCATCAGCAGACAATATTTTGCATGAAAAATTGTTGATTACATTATCCCATTAATAAAATTATTTCAGTAAATTTCATTTATAAAAATATGGTAGCACAATAAGGCAACTTAGTGATGATATTCTGTGTTTATATCTTTATTCCAAGAGGATCTTATGAGTGTAGCAGACTCAGAACCCTTCTTTGGAGCATAATTGCCCATGATCTATAGTTTTATCATTCACCTCATGAGCTATGTGGATTTTATAGAGTATGGATTTTGGAGCAGCTCATTTTGCTACTAACTTTTCAATTTAGAGCTCTGGAACTGTGGTGCCATTTGTTTTGAAATAAGGATGTTCATAAATGCATTCATCACAACTCCCAACTCATTTAAGGTCAGAAATGAGTAGCAGTGGCTGCTTAGAAAGTGGAGGGGAAATGTGGCTTTTCAAATTCATTTCCATGCATTAGGCCTTTGACTTTTCTTATACTTTATGTGTGAAAATGTCTCTTGGGTTCCTTGGGATTCTTTTAACCAAATCAGTACTTCCACTTTTTACCCCCAAGTCTTCTCTTAAGAGCTCAAGGAAATTCTAGGACACAAGTGTTGGAAGGGTGGTCATATTCATCTCAGTGACCCACTTGGTATGTATTTTATCCTACCAGGTTTTCCCATTTATCTTATGATTATTATGGGTTATAATATTTATAATATTTAGTAATCAATTTTGTGAATGATAATGCTGAGGCACGCTTTGACACTTGCTCTCTGTTCACTTTCCTATGGAGATGGCAACTTGCTAAATGTTGGCCATCCAATTTTCTGCCAACCAGAAGTCTGGGACTAGAGTGCCTGAAATTGGCAGTGATGACGCTGAGACATTGTGACATCCTAAATTATCTTTGGTTTATTAATGCAGTATCATATTGATTTCAGCATAGTTTCAGAATTAATTGGATTTTATTTTTAATTATTTATTTATGCTTTCTTTATTATTATTTATATTATATTTATTTTATTCCTATTATGTGATAAAATTGGGGTAGAGTAACTCTCTTTTATTATTATTATTTTTTCCTAAAGGATGCAAATGTCTATTTCTAAGATGAACACTTTCTGGGAAACTACCATAGTGGACTACAGTTGAAAACACTACGTTGCATGCTAAAGTTGTGTCCTTTGGGTTGGGTTGGGTCCCTCATGACCCACACTAAAGGTAATTCTGTGAGGTGAAGGAAGCACTTGGTAACATGCTTGTGGAATTACTGTAATATCTCCATGTAGCAAATCATTACATTGTACACTGTAATCTTCCCCAATGAGTAACTCTCTTTTAAAGTGCCATCAACCAGTCATCTTCACTAAGAGAGGATTTTTAAAATGACCTTAGGTCTGAGGTTAGATCCAGAAAACAGAGTGAGGAAAGGAGGAATTATGCACTACATGGGCTCTGGAGTGTGAGTTAGGCCTTGGAACTGTCTTACCCAATGCAAATTAGCTGGGGATTCATACACCACTGGGAGTCCTAGAGAACAGTCCCTGGGACTCAGGTAAAGGATGGAAATCAATTCCCTAGTACTGCTGGCTCTTCACTCTTGGAGTCAATTTGAAAGTACCCCAAAGGAGGTAGAGCAATTCAAAGAAGAGAGGGAATTCCCGGGACCCGGGTGGAAGATTAATAATGCCTACGACAGTGTATTTGTTCTTTTATTCATTCATGTTTTCATCCCACAATCATTTATTCAGTAGCCACTATGTTTTGAGGGGAGACATATGAATAACTGATGGCCATGTCCCCTCCCCTGAGGTTTATAGTCAAATAGAAAGAGAAATTTGGTGGGAAGGGAGGGAAAGTAGGAGGAGATAAACTGGTTAAGGAGTGGTATCCAGGCTTGGAGTGGGAGGGTTGATGGGATGGCAGCAGTTTGGGGTGGGGGTCAGTGACAAAAGAATGGGGTGCTCAAGGAGAGCTGGGAGTCTGCACCTGAACTGGCTGAGAGTTGAGTAGAAAGATAAACACCTGGGATTACATCAAACTGAAAAGTTTCTGTACAGCAAAAGAGACATTAACCAAAACAAAGAGACACCCCACTGATTAGGAAAAAATTTTTGCACTCCATACAACTGATAGGTGACTGATCACAAAGATATACAAAGAACTCACAGGACAACAAAAACAAACAATCCACTCAAGAAATGGGCAGAAGAACTTAAAAGACACTTCTCCAAAGAGAAAATGCAAATGGCCAACAGTCATATGAAAAAATGTTCAACCTCCTTTATCATTAGGGAAATGAAAATCAAAACCATAATGAAATACCACCTTATACCAGTAAGAATGGCACATATCAAAAAAAAAAATACTAGTAACAACAAATGTTGGCAAGGATGTGATAAAAAAGGAACTCTCCTACATTGTTGGTGGGAGTGCAAACTGGTCCAACTGCTATGGAAAGCCATCTGGAGGTTCCTCAGTCTACTGAAAATGGAGCTGCCATATGACCCAGCAATTCCACTACTAGGGATCTGGCCAAAGGACACAAAAACATTGATCCAAAAGAATATCTGTACCCCTATGTTTATTGCAGCACTATTTACAATAGGTAAAACCTGGAAACAACCCAAATGCCCAAAAATAGATGACTGGATCAAGATGTGGTGCATGTACACCGTAGAATATTACTCAGCAATCAAAGAAGATAAACTCGTGCCATTCACAGCAACATCGATGGAGCTAAAAGGAATTATGCTAAGTGAAATAAGCCAGAAGGAAAAAGAAAACTATCAGATGGTTTCACTTATAGCAGGAATATAGGGGAACCAAATGAGACATCAGTGTAAAAAAAATAACAACAGTACAAAACACAACAAAGCAAAAACAGACAATTATAAATCAGAGGCATGCTGCAGGGGAAGAGGCAAGAGAGAGCTCAGAGGGAGGGAGGGAGGAGCACAGGGGACTGAGGTGATGGTGCATGGGTGCATTGGTGAAGGAAACTCTATGGGGACTACACCTGAGGGGGTGGGGGGAAGCAAATATTGTTTAAAAATGAACAATGATGTAAAAAATAAAAACAATTAAAAAAAAGAAAAGCATAAGTGTAATTGTGGTGAATGAAACATTCAAACTGAAAGGAGCAACACAGATTGAACACAGAGGTTAAAAATGTGAGTTCTGGAACAAGATTGCCTGGGTTCCATTTCTGAGACTGCCAGTAACTAGCTGTACCTTTCTGCTGTGATCCGAATGTTTGTACCTTCTGAGTCCCCCAAATTCATATGTTGAAATCTTAACATCCAAAGATGATGGTATTAAATGTCGGGGCTTCTGAGAGGTACTTGTACTTGTACACTCAGGAAGTGTGAGTCCTCATAAATGGGACTTGTGTTCTTACATCATGACCCTGGGAGAGCCCCAGCCCCTTGTGAGTGAGGACTCAGCGAAGGGCCCATGAACCAGGATGGAGGCTGTCACCAGAGCCCAGCCTTGCTGGTACCTTTCCCTTGGACATTCCTGTTTTCCAAACTGTGAGAAATAAACTTCTGTTGTCTAGAAGCCTCCGTTCTGTGGTGTTGGTATACAGCCCAAACAGAATGAGACACTTTCTGTGCCCAGTGTCTTCAGTTTTAGTAAAATATGAATAATAATAGCGGTAATAGCCTCATAGTGCTGTTGCAAAAAATAACACAGGTTAATAAATGCAGACTACAGGAGAAGTTTCCGGCATATAGTGAGCAATACATACTTTTGCTAAAATAATTTTCCTTCTGGAAACTTCTGGTCATATTGCTGCCCCTCACTCCCTCCAGGGTAGTCACACTGGCCTTTTTGCCATCTTCAACTCCCTGGAGTGTTTGCCTTTGCTGTTTCTACTTCTGTAATTCTCTTTTCCATTCACACATCTTTTACCCCAGGTCACCTGCTTAGAGACACATTCCTTGAATGCCTTATCTAAATAGCATTCTCTTTGTTCATGCTTAAATAAGTATAAGGAAATGGTATAATGTTTGGGCTTCCATGGCGGGACGGGGAGAGAGGCAAGGATACAGAAGCGTCTTGGTTTGATCATTGTAGAAGCTGTGGTGGAGACACATATACAGTCTGAGACTATTTTTTTTTAACAGACTATTTTTTTTAAGATTTATTTATGCATACAAGAGCTGAGTTATAGGCCAGAGGTGTGGGAAATGAGAGGATTCACCAGAGACAGAGTGGGGAACAGAACAGGCAGACTGACTGAAGTACACTGCTGAGGGGAGCAGTGGGCAAGCCAGGAGAGGTCTGCTGCACCATGTTCATTGCTCCCTGGCCAGCTGGGGCTTGAACTCATGCTGCAGAGGATGCAGACAGCTTCATAGGTTGCGTCCTAACACCGTGGGCCACCAGGGAGGCCCTCTGAGACTACTTTTTAGCTTTTTATATATGCTTGTAACTTTCCATAGTAAAAGGTTAAAAAAAAATTCTTTCACCCTCCATCTTCTCACATATTTCACAGCATTTAATCTGATATTAAATTACGCATTTGTTTGTTCTTTTCACCCCACTCATTAGAATGTAAATTTTGGTTCACTGCTCTCTCTTTAGGTCTTTCAACAGTACCAGCCACACAGTAGGCCCTCAATCAACATTTATTGAATAAGCATATGAAGGAGAGAGATGAAGATATCTCCTCCTGACTGGAATCTGATGCGAGTTTGACCCTGCACCATGTGCTGAAAAGAGTAAAAATTTTAGAAGCAAACTCCTCTTAATTCTTGTTTTTCAAAACTATAGCACCATTCATTACAGTCTCTCACACCACCTGACTGACTGGCCACAGCCTTCAGTGGGCAATTCTCCATGGAGGGCTCCTGAGCAATCCCCAATGTGTTACTGTATGTGAATCAGCACCTGCGCTTATAACTTTCCTCTCAGCTGCACAGGCAGATTCCCGCCAGGTGAAAATGGGCTCCCAACGGTGTTCCCAATTAGTTGGAAATACTCCAGTTTATACAACTCAAGACAGGCAGCAGCTAAAGATGAGGGTCAGGGATTCCCTGGATATTTTGGACCAAACCCTTCCTGACATTCCTAGAAATTGCATGCCTGGAATTTCATGGGAACAGGACTGGGCAGAGGGTTTAATCTCTAGGTTTGATGTTATTTAGAAGCCAAACAATAAGGTGGGCGTGAGTGAGGGTTTTCATTTTTGTATCCTTGGACTATGGTGGTGGAGATGGAGTTGGCTTATGGAACCTACATTCCCTAGGCCAGCCTTGGGGATTAGAGCAAAGCCCATGCAGATGGCAGCAGGGACAGGGAGAGAGGGGTTACTTTCCCGATAAGCATGGACTCTCTGTGCCCCTGGCACGAGCTACGAGTCTGAACAAAATTGAACAAAAAATTGTCCTGAGGCTGCATAAGGCAGACTGTACATTGACTTTGAGCCCCTCATTCTTTCTTGTCTTTCTTCTACCCTCAATAGTATCCATTTTCCCTGCAGGAACTTAACAAGTGTTGAGGGGTGACTTGAGTAAATTAGGCATGGGCAGGAAACAGTGTGCAGTGCTTCCCTTAGCCAGAAACTAGAATAACACCAGTGAGGGGCCATGCTCTCCTTTTGTGAAGCTTATGGTGGGACTTCAAGGGGGCGTGGGGACAGGCCATAGGATGCAGGGTCAAAGTGATACTGTTCTCAGATGTCACGAACCCAGGATGTCATCGCAGGTAGATAGAGGGGATTCTTTAAGCACACAGGGATGCCACAGAGAGTGTTCTGGAAGTACACTGGGAAGAGAGTGATTTCCAGGTCCAGCTCACTCAGGCTGATCAATGAGATCTCAGAAGGGAGCACTTGGGAGGGGTAAGGAAACAAAGAAGGCTGGCCTGGCACTGTAATAAGGGGGCAGACTGTTAGAAAGCTTTCCAGAGGGATGCGTTTCTTTTTTATTTTTAAATTTACTGATAAAATACTCAAGCCTAGAGTTGAGAAAAAATACTCGCTTTTAACTTAACCCAATACATTTGATTTTGAAGTAGAGAGGTCAGCATTATGGAAACATACCAACTCTAAATCAGATTTCATCCAAGTTATATGTAGACAAATACTGTGTTACCACAAGCCTACACATCTCATTTCCTTTTCTGTCTAGTCCTCCACTTAATAACCTGAAAATCTATCTTTTTATTGAGTTTCATGCTATTTTCTTACTTACATACAAGAGTGCTACTCTTACCAATTGCCTATTGTCATGGCACATTAGTTAGGTGAATTTGTTGATATTTCTGTATTTTTTATTCTATCATCCAGTTTAAACAAGTGCCTGGGAACACTCCTGTGATGAAAGAAAAAGGCTATACTTTTTTTTTTTTAAGAAATAAATTGCTGCCATGGTACAGTAGTTGGTGTTATTCTAGTTTCTGGCTAAGGGAAGCACTGCACACTGTTTCCTGCCCATGCCTAATTTACTCAAGTCACCCCTCAACACTTGTTAAGTTCCTGCAGGGAAAATGGATACTATTGAGGGTAGAAGAAAGACAAGAAAGAATGAGGGGCTCAAAGTCAATGTACAGTCTGCCTTATGCAGCCTCAGGACAATTTTGTTCATTAGCTATTTCCTGTTAACCCAGGTACAGGTGCTGAGCCCCAGGGACATACTGTGAACAAGAAAAGAAAGTCTTGCCTTGAAGTACTTCAGGTATCATCCATTTACCCCTGGTTTTCACTTGCTGCAGACAAAAAGAGCTCAAAGGAGGGCTGGGCAAAGAACTTCCAGACTGTGGGGATACAGATATGTAGACAGGTAAATTAGGAAACACTGGGCCTCCCCAGTGGTGCAGCGGTTGAGCGCTGGGTGGCGTGGCGAAGCTGCCCGCAGCCTCTGCAGCGCCTGTTCGATCCCCAGCCGCCAGGCGAGGGTCCCACATGTTGCACAGACCTCTCCTGCCGCCCGCTGCTCCCCTCAGCAATGGACTTTGCCTGTTTTGCTCTCTCCTCTGTCGCTGGTGAATTCTCTCACCCTCCCGCACTTCTGACAGTACCTAGTGCTCGTATAAATAAATAAATAAAATCTTGAAAAAAAAAATTAGGAACCAATGGGTGCCAGTGAGCAGAGGTGTGTTCAGTGAGTTGTGGGAACACTGGGAAACTGACTAGTTCAGAAGGGAAAGAGGATGGGGGTCAGTAAGCTTGTGAAATAATTGATAGGAGCTCAATCCCAAGTAAATGACAAAGCAAGGGTAAGTAGAGCCAAAGAAAGAGTAATCACAACAATATGAGACCGTCAGAAATTCTGGTATATTCTGAATATCCAGAGCACAGTTGAGGCAGGAGATGGGGCTAGGACAATTCTGAGTTGGGTTCTGAAGGTGGAGAGAGGTGGGAAAATATAAAATAGATGTGCAAATGGCACGAATGTGTATATGCACAGAACATCCCCTGAGCAATTCCCCTGCAAGCTGTTGCTATGGAAGACTAAATATCACATCCTTTGCAATATTATGGAGATACCCTTAAACAACTTTGCCGCCCGGGAAGCAATACTAATTGATAGTCATCAAGTCATAAAATACTTTCACGTATTTTATATAAAGGGAAATAAAAACTGCTGACTGACCAAAAATTAACAACTGAATTTTGAATAATTAAAACAGTCATCATCTTTTAAGATACAGAATGTTTTCTGTTATAAAAAAATTACAAAGGTGGATCACGAAGGGCAACATAGCCTGCGTGTGTGAGGGGAGTGAAATCTGTGTGTGAAGACTGAGCTGAGTTTTATAAACTATGATTTTATAAATGATTATAAGGATTATATTAGTTTATGGTATGATTTCAGGTCTTTGAGAATCTTCCCAAAGAAGATGGAAGTCTTTCATTTACTTTGGGGCTACTTTACTCCTGAATATGCATATTTTCTAGTGGTACTAATTTTACTATTGAAATGTGAGAATGTTTTCATAAGCTCACTCAGTTTGTTATCCCTTATAAATAACAAAATGTATGTTGCTTCTTCAAACTGGCCCCCATAGCCAGTTTGGTTATTAAAATGTGTTTGTAACAAATGGTACATATGAGATCTTGTTTTTATCCACCCATGGGCAAATGAAGAACTTTGTTTCAGTTACCAGTGAATTTTGTTACTGTCCATAATGGCTTGTTTGCCTTATAAAATACATTCAGGGGCCTCCCTGGTGGTGCAAGGGGTTAAGACACAGCACTGTGAAGCTATCCACAGCCACCTCAGCACGAGTTCGATCGCCGGCCAGGGAGCAGCCCACATGGCCCAGCAGACCTCTCCTGTCTCGCCTGCTGCTCCCCTCAGCAGTGTATTTCGGTCCATCTGCCTGTTCTGCTCCCCACTCTGTCTCTGGTGAACCCTCTTACCCCCACACCTCTATCCTGTATCCCAGTTCTTGTATGTATAAATAAATAAATCTTTAAAAAATAATAAATAAATAAAATATATTCACTGAACATCTGTTGTAGAAGAAAGCTAATCAGAAGATAAACCATTCTTTCTACATAACGATACGACATTTGGGTCAGGCCTTATTTTTCCCAAGGACCAACAGAAATCCAACCCATTTATTGTGGGTCTGCAATTCAGCCTTAGAACATCTACTTTCTTGAATTTAGAATAAGAGTCAGATTTATCATTTAGACTGCAGGGAGAAGAAAATGTCATTTCTGTCCATGTCATAGCCCTCTTTAATTGGGTCACCACATGGAGCCCTGGGTTAACTTGAAGGAGCTTGATATTTCCTTCACTGTAGAGAGCAGGGGTATTTCTGGCAGCTGGTTGTTTGAGCAGCAGCTCTGCATGTTGTAGGAGTGGCTGCCACACCTATGTCAGATTCATTGGCGTCTCTATGTTCAGAAGAGAACTTTGCCATTAGGAGAAACAAATGGTCTAAATTATTAGAGAAAATGTGATTCTGTAGAAACAGGAAGATAAGTACATGAAAAAGAAAGCAAAAACATGACCTGAATGCTCAGAGGTAAATAAAATCCTTCTGCACTCACAAAATATATTGGTTATAGGTTGTTCTAGAAACATTAAGCTAACAGTAAGAACCACTACCTGTAGGAGCCGTAAGCCAAGAAAATATAAAAAGTTGTTGTATAGATCGTTTGGGAAGTTTCCATTAATAAAACTGAACATAGGTTAAAAAACATAAAGCTTAATCTCACCACGAGCAAAAGCAAAGCTGAGTGGGAATTTTCCGCATGTAAGAGAGCAGAAAGTCACCAAGGAAACCAATCTGCCCTATCAGTAAAGAGAAAATATATTTAAAATCTTCTTGCCAATACCACTGTCTATTGGAAAATGACTAACTGTGCAATTATAGGCAGAAACCAGGTGGCTAGTGATGCAGGGGGGAATGTGAAATAGCAGGAAGTCAGAGTCCCTGGTTCTCTTCCTGGGACTGTGGGGATACAGATATGTGTCCTGGACTTGCTGCCTTGCCCTGCCTGAGCCCTCATTTCCTTGTCTGTAACAAAGAAGGTTCATCTAGATCAGTGGTTCTTAAAAGTGGTCCCGATAGGCTATTAAGGTTTTAGGAATGTGTTACCAGTCAGCCTTTCCCATGAGCAACATGATACCTGTTGAGGCCCACCAGCTCATCACCACCTTGCTGCCCCAAGGCCTTGGAGAAGTCATGATCCTGCATTCCTTGAGACCTCTGAAGGGCTGGGATAAAGGTGAGCTCCAAGAATACTCAGCTCCTCACAGTGTTTCTCAAAACGCGGTCAGGACGCAGCAAGACCAGAATCACCCACAGAACTGTTAAAAATGTAAATTCTTGTTTATTTATTTATTTATTATTATTATTTTTCCTGATCCCTTATTAACAGGCAACTATGAATCAGAGACATTCTGCAGGGGAGGGGGAGGGAGAGGGATCAAAACAGGAGAAGGAGGAGCACAAGGGACCACGGTAATGGTGCACGGGCGAATTGTTGGGGGAATTTTACAGGGACTACACCTGAGAGGAGAAAGCAAATATTGTATAAAAATGAACAGTGATGTAAAATATATATATATAAAAATAAATTTTGAAAAATGCAAATTCCTGATCTCCACCCCCCAGACGTGTGAGTGAGAACATCTGGGGTGGGACAGCAATCTGGGTTATAACGGTTCCATGCGGCGCTCATGCAAGCTAGAACCCGAGAACCCTGAACAAGGCTCCTTCAAACAGTAAAACTTTGTGACAACAAAATGCTAGAATGAAATTTGGAATCATGTTACGACTCTTTGAATTCTATTCCTACGAGTTATTGAATACATATATTAAATACAAATATTTTCTAAATCGTGCTTTTGTGAGGGGGGCGGGCATAAGACTGGAAATGGGTATTTAGGTGAGGGAATAGAACAAAGTTTCTCAAATGTCTGCGCTGGCCATAGACTTCCGGGCTGGCTTCCAGCAACCAGTGGATAACAGCAGAGTATACATATGGATATCCTTGGCTGAGACTGGGGCTAGGGGCATTTCGAATGCAATCAGAACTATTACAGTGTTCTATCATAAGCGACATCAATAGAATTTGAAATCAATAATAGATTTTTTAATTAAAAAATCATATTGGATCATAAAAGATAGTAACTGCAAGTTAGCCAAGCATAGACTTTCAAGAATGATAGCAAAGGCTAAGAGCCGGAATATCCAAAGTCTGCCTGGATGCTGAAGGAAACCAGTGAGAACAAAGGGGAAAATGGGGACTGGCCAACACTCTGAAACTAAGGCAGAGAGATGGCTGCTGCGGATTTGTAATTTTAGTATGAAACTGCAGAATTATTTGGGCTTTAGGGGATATGTTCTTGTGTTTTATTTGATTTTTTTCACATTAGTGAGTACATGAGGTAGTTCTTATTTGGTGTATCACCTTTTAAAAGAGAAGAACATATTTCACTATTCTTTATGCCTTTATATTTTCTCCATTGTGATGCATGGAGGAAAAATAAAGCAAAATATGAAAAAGGAAGAAGAGAAAATGTATAATTTTAGAGGTGATTAGAAAATCATTTTATAGAAACCATTACTTAAATAAAATATAGGAATACAAAATGAAAAAACATATTAAATTTACAGGTAGCTTTCCAACATTTTGGTTTCAAGAATTGGTACATGATGACCAAGGTAGTCATGGAGCTTTTCAAGGAAAAAAGTCATAAAAAAAAAAAACAAGAGGAAATGCTACATCTAGGAATTTATCAAAATAAAGTAGAGTTTCATAATGTCTTTAGAATGATGTATTTTTAGCTTTAGCTTGTGGCTTTACATGCCAGTAAGTAATGATGTTTTGGTAGAACACCGAGAATTACAGCAATTCCCAAAGTGTGCTCATTGGAACCCTGGTTCTGGGATTTTCTGTGGAATAAAAAAGCTTAGTTGAGACAGATAGGTTTGGGAAACCCTGCACCAAACATCGACCTCTTGCTGATTTGCAGTTTGAAAGACCTTAGAGGTTGTCCATGGTAGAGAAATTTGTTAAGTTTGTTTAACTCTATATTTCCCAGTAAAATATTTGGTCATTGTGTCCCACTAATATCCCTGGGACATGTATTTTGTGTTATGCACTCTGAGGAAAGTTGGATGATGTATTACTTTGTTATCCATAGATTTAACAAATAGGCTAATGGAATAAATTTGTAATTCACTTTAGTTATTCTCGTCAACTATATCAAAAGGAAGCACTTTATATTCTAAACCTAGATGCTCTATAAACCATATAGGTCTGAACAAAATTCCCTCTGGTGCTTTTGTTAATGTTCATGCAAATTGGTTAAGATAAGATTTATTGATTTAAAAAGAATCCTGAAGACAGTATCTGCTTTGAGAATTCACAAATGTATCTGCATTACCATTAAGTGAGCAGGAGGTAACATTTCTGCACTACTATTAGGTGAAATATCAGCATTAACTAAACAAGCTGGTATCTAATGGTGTCCTCATAATTACCACCTGAGCTAGCAGTGCCTTTTACATCCCAGAAAGCGGCCTGAATGGAATAGAAAGCAAGCACTGTGTTTAAGAAGAAACCCTTACAAGGGAGAACCTGGAAGTGGTATGTGGGTATGTGGAGGAGGGCCATGTGTGTCTGTATGTGTCTATGTGATGGACTGTAGGTTTTGAATTCTATGTGTGGCTGACTTCCCTAATTGTAACTAGAGACTAATGCTCTATGGTTTTCTACTTAAGTGCTCTAAAAAAATAATTGTGAGCGAAGGGAAAGTTATCACTAAGAATTTAATTTTACTTTTAAAACCTCAGTGTTAATAAAACTAAGAAACACATATTTTCATATATCTAGGATTTTACAGTTAATTTTCTTGCATTAAGAAGCATATTTCCAAATGTGTGCTTTATTTGCTTTAGTTTTTGTAACCACAGTATTTTTAACCTTAGAAATATTGTTGGTTAAGTTATTTGTATCTGGAGATCAGTTGTTTCACCTCACAGTTAAAGTCAAATTACTCAAAGATGTTGGTTTGGTTATATCCAAAGTTGCTGAAGAAAAAACCCTTAACTCATACACAAACGTTTGTATTCAAGATAGGTCAATTTTATATTTTAGAACTTAGCATTGACAGGTTGTTTTGAAACATGTCAGAATAAAAGTAAAGGATGTAGATTATTTTACTTTATTTTAGCATAGAAGAACTGGGGAGTAGGTCAGAGGGGTGTGTGTGTGTGTGTGTGTGTGTGTGTGTCGGGGGTTGGGGGTGGTTTGAGATGATTCACCAGAGACAGAGTGGGGAGTAGGACAGGCGGATTCACTGAAATACACTAAGTAGAGCAGTGGGCAAGAGAGGAGAGGTCTGCTGAGCCATATGTGGGTTAGCTCCCTGGCTGGGGATTGAACTCAAGCCATAGAGTTGATAGCTCTGAAACTTAACCCTAGGCCACCAGGGAGGCCTTGTAGACTATTGTTCTGTGAAAAAAATTTATTTAACATATGATATAGTCATGTGCTACTTACTGCCTTTTCCATTAATTTTCATTTATGTGTATAGAAAATTAATATTTACATTGACATGTTGTATATTTCTAAAAATGAATGACACTATTTGTCCTTCTAATGGTTCTCATTTTTTTAAAAGATTTATTTTATTTAAACAAGAGCTGGGGTACAGGCCAAAGTTGCGGGAGGGTGAGAGGATTCACCAGAGACAGAGCAGGGAGCAGAACAGACAGATTGGCTGAAAGCATTGCTGAAGGCAGCAGCCAGCGGGCATGTGGGATTCTCGCTGGTTGGCCGGGAATCGAACAGGTGCTGCAGAGGCCACGGACAGCTTCACAGCGCTGCACTCAACCCGCTAAGCCACCGGGGAGGCCCTAGTTCTCATTATTAACACTGCGACCATTACAGATAAAGTTCTCTGTGGCAAACATTTAATCTAGAAGGAGAGGAGAGTCAATAAGCTGATGTATGTAAATGTCCTTATAGTCGCCAAAGTAAAACAACAAAACCATGTCAATAAACCTAGGAGAGCCTCCCTGATGGCGCAAGGGGTTAAGTCACAGCACTATGATGCTATCCACAGCCACTGCAGCACGAGTTCAATTCCTGGCCAGGGAGCTGACCCACATGGCACAGCAGACCTCTCCTGACTTGTCCACTGCTCCCCTCAGCAGTGTATTTCGGTCCATCTGCCTGTTCTGTTCCCCTCTCTGTCTCTGGTGAATCCTCTGACCCCCTGCACCTCTGGCCTGTACCCTGGTTCCTGTTTTTCCTTGACCAAAGATAGCCCTTACTCATTAAGATTTTTCTCTTATGTTTAACAGCACTGTATCATTTTAATCTCAAAACAGAGTTCTTCCTTATTATTAATTGTTTCACTAATAAAGGAATCTTGGATACTTAAAGATTAAAACAAAACAAAACAAAACAAAACAAAACCCAGGAGATGTAATGAACACTGCATTTCATTTTAGAAAAAACTTGAAACAATCCTATAATTTGCTAAGCATTTTTAATGAATTTCTTTCTTATGAACTTTGCCACCTAGTATTCAAATAGTAATAATGCATACATTATAAAATAGGTTATCTCAAGTAGAAATGATTTCAAATATAAAATGGAGTCAATGTAGCAGGCATTCTTTTAACACACTAGAAAAAAGATGCTCTTGGCAACAAAATAAGGACTTACCTCCCCCTCTTTTCTCTTAGAAGACTAAGCAAGTCCAAGTAATTCAATTTACCATTAAGAGTCATTGCACAGCTTACTTTGATTTGTTTAAAAATAATTGTGATAATCAAATAATAATACTAACATCACGTTCAGACAATAGAAGCAATGAGATGACTTATTGAGAGCAAGTCTATAGTGACTCCACTAGAAGTTGCCCCTCTGTTCCTGGGGACGGGAAGTTTCCCATGAGCACTACACAGTGAAACAACACGCTGTGGATAAAGGTATGTGGTCAGTCCTTGCTTCACTAAAACGCCTCCCCATTCTCTTTTGTATAAAGGTTGAAAAACATCTCCTCTGCTCCTTCTTTGAAGATCATAATCTGGTGTACCACACTTTCCTAGAAATAACTACTTCTGGTGTCCCTTTCCTTTTATTTGTCACACATATGATATGAAGTGGTTTTCAGACGATCAGTGCAGAAACCCTGGTCTTTCCAACATGAACTAGGAGCAGCCTGAGGAATCAGATGAATAGATAGGAACCTTTGGGGGTAACTGAATCTTAGCTTCATTCTAGAACTTCCACATGTAGCTTAGTAGTCAAAAGTCTTTCCATCAAGATTTGATTAAGGCATTATGCTTGATGACAGCTTAAGAGCAATTGTATCCAAAGGAGGCAACTGTTTTTGGCAGAAATTCCCTTGTATACAAAAGGATGAGGCTAAATAACCACACCCAATTGATCAGTTCTGTTATGCAGGCAGGAGCCTCCACATTGCAGACGTTCTCATGGACATAGAATGTGTCCTTCTACATCCCAACATCCTTCTACACCTCTTATCCTCTGGCTGCAACACTCTGTCTCATTGGTGAGCTCCTTTCTTACCTAGAGCCAACACACCTCCCTTTCAAGGCAGGACGAATGACTCCCTCTGTTATTCCCATGGCACTTTGCATATGATTCTAATACTATAGTTGTATTATAATTCTTTTCAGTCATGCCCGATCCTCTCCCCATCCCAGAGGACCAGGAGCAACTCAAAAGCAGACACATATCTTATTCCTTTTTATTTCCTCCCTCCATTCTGTTTTTTTGGCAAACAATATGTGTTTGTTGAATGAAAACACAGAAGAGATGAAGGGTCGCTTATGACAAACATATAATCTCATTGCAAGGATTTAAATTTTATAGAACTTACTCTTTCATTTTCTGTGTTCATCCTAAGGAAGTCCAGGATTAAGTTTAAGGAGCAATCGTAGAAATGATATTAGTTTAGGCATATAGTGTTCCTTTCACTCTGCATGGATTTAGGTGTTTGTTTTATTGACTCTGCTTATGAGTATTATGTGCTTTTGATCATAAGCCTTTTCAGAACACTTTTGGAAGAATATCAATTATCCATATGCAAATAACATCTAAATTCTGATCTTCAGAAACACTTAGCTGCTGTTATCTGATCAGAAGTCATCTCTCCATTTATAAGGATTTGTTATGGGAGTTAAAGCTTCCAGCTGTGTTTGAATCATTCACCTGACCCAATATCGTTGGCTTCCATTCTGTGTTTACGGTTTATGATATGGTTTAGGGATGTTGCCTAAATATGGTCCACAGAGAGGAAACACAGCTGCTGAAATGAAGGGGAAATACTTGAATCACTATTCAGCATATATTTATGGATTACCTATCACAAGCTTGGCATGACTCTAGGTGCTGGGGTGCAAGTAGGATACAGGAGACCCAGCACTTGCAGTCTAGTGGGGGAGGACACAAGCAATAAATTGGCAAATAACTGAGAAGATGAGTATAGGTAGTGGGAAGTGCTAGGAAGAAACCAAAACAGGAAAATACGATCGAGGGTCTAGCGGGGACAGAGTGAACAGAAGCTGTAGATGGTGTGATCAGGAGAGATCTTTCTGAGACGGTGAGAGTTGACATGAAAGTTTACAGGTATGAAGAAGTCAGTCCTGTATATATTTGGAGACAGGATTGTGCAGAGGGGACGTAGCAAGTGCAAAGGCCCTGAGGCAGAAACAAGGAAGGCTGTTTACCAGTCCTGGGTTTGAAAACATTTGTAATTACTGGATATTGGTTATTTTAATTTATATCCATACACATGGCAGATTTTTTTTTTATCTTGATAAAGAATCAGAAAACAACTGCAGACTCCAACTCACTCTTCAGCTGTGAACTGAACCTTTATGTTAGCCTAGAGCCATGCCAAGCTTGTGATAGGCTATCCATAAATATATGCTGAATAGTGATTCAAGTATTTCCATTTCGTTTCATCAGCTGTGTTTCCTCTCTGTGGACCATATTTAGGCAACATCCCTAAACCATATCACAAACCGTAAACACAGAATGGACTTCAGACACAATATTCAACAATATAAGCATGCTTTGAGTTGAAGTGTATTTTGTTCAAACTTAAAAAAAAAGTTCATAAGGTTTTAAGGATGGTAATCTGTCACTGCTATTGCAAAAGGGAAACAGACCAGTCGTGGTGTCTGGTCCAAGCCCTGGAGCATATGATCTGTACCAACTGCAACTATTTCTAAGGATGGAGTATCTATTATTTTATGAGTTACAACCAGTAAAATTCCTTTCTCCCGATGTACGTGGAACAAATGAGAACCACTGGGGCTAGTTTGAGTTTATCCCCTCTCCCTAACCAGTAACTGGGCAGTACTTTAGAATATTGAATCAGTCTTTGGATCAAACATCTTTGAGTTTCTTATGTTCAAATGATTTGCTATCTACTGCATATTTTAAGATCCCCTATCTGGGGGGCCATTTATTATATCCAAATTAAGATTTGGGAGAAGATGACAGAATTGAGCCATTCTGCCCCTGCTGAGATGGATGAGAGTGGAGAGCAGAAACATAAGATTTGTGTTTCCATACGATTTCACACAACAAAAATGTTAAGAGGTAGGTGATTGACAAATGAAGAAACTGAATCTCAGGAAAGATGCCTGTATTTTTACAGAGGCAGAGAGCCCTGACTACTTAAAACATGTGTTGCCTTCCCAGTACATTGGATAATCGTTTTTGGTAGGTAAAAGTAGAGATTAGCACTGTTTTATTATTTGTTTTGTTTTTGGTGTTCAGTTACTCACTGTTTTCCTTTATTGAATTAACATTGGTTCATAACAGTCTAAGCACTGTTTTTTTGTTGTTGTTGTTGTTGTTATGACTGTGGACACTTTCATGTAACCCCCTGAGTTTTGGTCAAAGAATAAGCATCCCTGAGTGACTTTCTGGGCTCTTGATTTCAATACTCTGTGAAGGCAAAAGAGCTCAGATATATATAGCTTTGATGCTGAAGAGTTAAAACTGTTGGACTGATCTAATTGGGGGTCATTTCTCTCCTGATCTAAAGAAATTGAGCACTTTCCTTATAAGCATAAGCTAAAATATATTTTTTAAAGATTTATTTTTTATTTATGCATACAAGAACTGGGGTACAGGCCAGAGATGTTGGGGGAGCAGGTGCGAGGACTCACCAGAGACAGAGTGGGGAGCATAACAGGCTGATTTCCTGAAATATATTGCCGAGGGGAGCAGCAGGAGAGACAGGAGAGGTCTGGGGCACCACGTGGGTTAGCTCCCTGGCTAGGGATCTAAATCGTGCTATACTGGCTGCCTATAGCTTCATAGTGCTGAGACTTAACCCCTTGTGCTACCAGGGAGGCCTGCAGAAGCTAAAATACTGCAAGAGATAGAAGTATAGAAAATTTGTATGCTTTAGACTAAGAGTCTCTTTTCTTAGATAAGGGAATACTCAGCTGTCTCTAGGTTCCTAGAGGCACGAATCCTATCCTATCGTCAGGATTTCTGACTGAGGGTTTAAGAATGCTTAAATCTTTTTCATGGAAATATTTAAAGATGTGCTGCTAACATACCTTCTTTTACCCTTTATCACTTTTGTTACACATGAGGCACATGTTTGTTGTAGAAAATTATAAAATAGAGACAAGCAAATAAGACATAAATTAAAACGAATCCAGGGCCTCCCCAGTGGTGCAGTGGTTGAGCGCTGGGTTGCGAAGCTGCCCGCAGCCTCTGCAGCACCAGTTCGATTCCTGGCTGCTCCCTGGCCACCGGAGGAGGGTACCACATGGCACTCAGACCTCTCCTGCCACCCGCTGCTCCCCTCAGCAGTGTACTTCGGTCCTTCTCTCTGCTCTGCTCCCCTCTCTGGCTCTGGTGAATTCTCTCACCCTCCCACTCTTCTGACTGTACCCAGAGCTTGTATAAATAAATAAATAAATCTTTAAAAAATAAAAATAAATAAAACGAATCCAATCCCAGAGATGATGCCAACACTGGTGTCTGTCCTCTTGTACTTCTCACGGGTGATACACATATTGACAATGACGTGTTAAGGAGCACAATATAGGCACTTTTGGGGCAAGGTAATCCTTATTTACTTCCCCCCTCCCCCACCAGCATTATACATAATCCATTCCTTTTCATATCTATATTTTGTGTGTGTGTCTTCCTGAGTTTAGTGGAATTTCCTTTACTGGATGATTCTGGGGCATTTCATGACAATCAATTAACATATTAGCATGCCCATCCTGGCTGCCCTTAATCTATTCTTTCAGGAATTTAGCATCTCAGTTTGGGGAACCCGGCCCTTGCCCAACAACTATATAAGCAGAGCCACTCTGACTTGTGCTCTGTTCCAGACTCTTCTACCAGGGTCATAATCACATTTTTCTTGCTTTATTTCTTCCTTCAATAGCTGTAAGATGCCACTTGTTCCAGGGGACCACAGGTTGTCCTGAACTCTTACTTCCTAATTCGGGGTCTGTGTGGTGTCTTTTGTGGGTACCTTGGGTGTGGCGCCCCATCCCCTCGCCTCTGCCTGGGTTTAGTGACTGGTGTGTGTGCCCGTCTATTTGCTTCCTCTAGGTTCTCTCAGCCTCCTGCTGGGCCCCTCATGGGGCTCTGGGCTGGCCTTGCCCTCTTGGTTCCTGTATGATTTGTACCCATTGCTTCTACCTGACACAGGCCCAGATGACTGTTCTCTGAGTTGTATGATTCTATCCCTTCCTGTCCTGATAGATAGTGCCATTTTTCTCATTGATCTTTCTTAAATGCTATGGCTTTTGCAACCAGATGGCCAATCTGGTGGGATCTAAATTATAGCTTAAATTCTTATTTCACCTCTAAATAATGTTCCTGATTGCTTTGACAAAGATTTGATAATTTCTATATTACTTATTGCTTTTCTCTTTACTCTTAACTGTTTCAAAGAACCAAGTGCTAGATAGAGTTCCCCACACAAGAGCTGGCACCCAGGTTATGAGTGAAAACATTTGTTTTTCCTTAATCCTGATTGTGAGTGAAAACATTTGTTTTTCTTATACCTTGTCTGAATTACATAGCTGTAGCTCGGGAGATCTCTAAAGGATAGAAACAGGTTCTAAGAGACATTGTGTAACTTTATTAAAGACTTAAATTGGGTTAATAAAGAGAAGTTAGGAATCTAATCAAATGATTATGGGAAACTCATTTCATAATTAAGATACTTTTTCTGTTTAAATTGGAACAAGGGCATGGGCATCTGCAATTATGCAAATATTCCAAGGGAGAGGAACATCTATACATACAAATCAGTCTCATGCAACCTATAAAAAATACTTCCTTGAGGGCCTCCCTGGTGGCACACGGGGTTAAGACGCAGCACTATGAAGCAATCCACAGTCATTGCAGCACGATTTCGATCCCCGGCCAGGGAGCTGAACCACATGGCCCAGCAGACCTCTCCTGTCTCACCCGCTGCTCCCCTCAGCAGATATTTCAGTAGATCTGTCTGTTCTGCTCCCCACTCTGTCTCTGGTGAATTCTCTCACCCTCCACACCTCTGGCTTGTACCCCAGTTCTTGTATGCATAAACAAATAAATCTTTAAACAAATACTTCATAAAGAGTCCTTGAATGTATCTTTGCAGAGGCTAGTGTGAGGTGACTCAGGGTGACATGCCATATACCTAGGGAAGAGAAAGAGTGCTCCCTAAATTCATAAAAATGGGAAGAGAGAGGAGGCTGGATTTCTCAGCATGTTTTTCCAATGTCACACACATGCATGCAGTCCCTACGGTGACTCTCCCCCTTATGGAAGGCAAAGTAACTGGACAGCCATCAGTCAACCCTCCCCCTGAATGTCAGGTAACACTTCCAAGGATCAGTGGGCAAACCAGCAGTCTGAGTGTGAGCACATCAGGGCATCACGAAGCAGGATTGAGGGTCGTTTTGAAACCTGTCTCAACAAAGACATCACTATCAAAATGAAAGGAGCCCAAGAAGGGAAGACTTCTAGAAGGAAGGCCAGGAGGCAGCACTTCAGCAATTTGTAATTGCTTTGCTGCTGTAAAGATAGTTACTTCCGAAGCAGATAAATACTAGTATCAAAAATTGAAAATAGGTAAAAGAGGATTCAATTTTTGATGAAGTGATATTTTTTGCCATCATTTAGCACTCTCACACCTAACAATGTCCTTATATTATTGAAGTTTAAAAATCTTTAATTTACTATACAAGCAGTGCTCAGTTGAGAATTAAGGCATGAAACGGAGCAACCTCCCTATTAGGCGTATTGGCTTAGTTCAACAATACCAGAGATGTGAAGAGATTCCTGCAACATGTACCATATACTGTGATAACATTTAACATATAGCATCGTGTATGTTGGATGCTTAGCATCTCACTTAACCCCACGCTACCTTGAGAAATAGATTCCACTACCCTGAAGTGATATAACTCCCCCAAGGGGCATTGGGCATCTGCATTAGAATCTGGTTCTCACTCATTCTGGAGATTATGCTGCCTTCTTAGGATGTAACAAATAAAAGAGAATTTGGTAGGCCGGGTTTTTATAGGCTAAATTAAATGGTGCTATGAAAATATTCAGTGGGAGCATCTATAGTCCTCATGTGAATAATATAACTTTTTTTCCCTGAGTTATCTATATTTCTTCAATTGGGTTGGGATGAATAGATCATTTCTAAATAAAACAGGAGAGCATAAAAAAATGAAATGAATGGGCTCAATCTCAGTTGAGGCAAGAAGAGTAAAATACATTTCCCTGCTTGAAAGAAAACGATTCATCTATTTGAGGTTCTATAAATGCCCTTTTTCAGAAAGTCATACAGCTCTGTCTAGAAGGGCATTTTACCTCAAATGACGAGGGCTTTCATTTTCAGAAGGAATATCCTCTCATGTGCTGACCCAAGTGAATAGTTCTCTCTGCGAACCTGAGCAGTTAGTGTTGGTAGATCCAAGAGAAGAAACTGACCCTGGATGTCTTTTTTGTTTTAAAAAAAATTAAATAGGAAAAAAGAACAATGACAACCATTGTGGGAAATAGCAACATTTTTAAACTGCCTGTGTCTGCTGCAGTGATTACAGAAAGTGGGTAGAATTTTACCTGAAAAACATTTAGTAATGGGTCATGCAAGAGAAAAATAAGCAATTTATATATGTTCCTTGATCGAAGTTAGGAGGGTTGAAACTTAAGGAAAGGAGCTAAAATCCTACTGAAAGGAAGTGGAAGGGGGGTGAAGATGGGTGGTAATGTGTGGACAAAGAGAAAAATAGTCCACCAAGTGATTACATGGGCTTTCAAAATGCAATAGTGACTATAAGCCAAGAGCATAAATGCAGGGGAGTAGTTATTGGAGGATGAGCAGGATCACGAAGGTCATGCTTACATCAGGAGAGATTTTAGTACCTATGAACAAATACATTAAAGTTGCAGGTGACAAAATCAATGTACGAAAATTGTTTGCATTTCTATATGCAAAGAGTGAACTACCAGAAAGAGAAATCAAGATAATAATTTGGCTTACAATTGCATCCAGAGAATGAAAAACCTAGGGATAAATTTAACTAGGAGGTGAGAAACCTTTACACTGAAAACTCTAAGACCCGATAGAAAGAAGTTGAAGAACACACTAAATGGAAAAGTATCCTGAACTCACAGATTGGAAGAATTAACATTGTTAAAATGGTCATTTTACCTAAAGAAATATACAGAAGTCTATGATTCTATAGCAAAACCTATGGTTCTAGCTCTGATTTTGGCAAATCCCTACTTCCAGACAAATCCTAAGGGAGTTTTGTATATTTCTATGTAATGATACACATCACCTAAAATTCAGTTGTTCAAAATGAAACTCAATTTCCTCCCCAGAATCTTTCCTCCTTGATTTCTAGGTCATTCTTCCTTGACTCCTCGCTCTTCTCGCTTTTAAGTTTCAATCAATGACTAAATCTTATCATTTTGATTTTGAAGATCTATCCACTTCTTCTCTTTCCACAGCTGTTGCCCTAGTAAAGGTCCCTATCTCTTCCATTTGGACAATTGCAACATCAATCCTTCATTTTCCATGTTTAATTAGTCTTTCCCACTGGAGAATGTCTTGAATAACTATAGTTTAGAAACAAAAGAAAATCAGACATTTCTGTGTTCCCTAATTGCCAAGAACGATGCATTTAGTCTTTTAAATGACCAGAAATAATCTAATATGAATTTCACACTGGTCCTCTTAGAATTTCAAGAGTTTCTGCCATTTTTTTGCATGACCCAAATTATAGGACAATAACACATTTCCTTAAATAAATGTCACAATGTTGGATACAAAAGGGATCTCTCAGATGAACTATAGGTGGGCTCATTTTTTAGAAGTGGAAACTGAAAGTTGGGATGGCAACAAATTTCCAGGACAAAAGAGAGACAGTCAGGACTTGCTTGAACTCTGTCTTCTGACTCTTTGGGTTAATGCTCCTCTGTGCCACACCAGGCCCCTTCCCACCAAGGCCATGTCACTTCACATAATGTCATGGCAGCTCAAGCCATCAGCACAAACTGATCACTTCCTGAATTTCAGGAACATTGGCTTGTTCTTTAGGGTGGATTGGGAGGCACTGTGATGCACGGAGTCAGGGAGACTGGGAAAAAGATCAAGACCTATTATAAGTGTTCTACCATGGTGGCAGTGGGGACAGACAGAAGGTAAATGACTTCGAGAAAGAGTATGACTTTGCATCCAGAAATCCCTGGTTTTTGCTTGAAGATGTTCCTGAGTCAGGTAATGGAGTACATGGATTAGCTTATTTCATTGGATCAATTGCTACACAAAACATCTTGAAGGAAACAGATTCCCTAAGGGACCTACCCTGGTAGAAATTTGGCTAAGAGCTTTCACTCTAAGCAAGGAAGAAAAGGAAAAGTTTCAGAAGGTTAAAATCCCTCCCCGAAACCAGCTCTTTTCAGAGGCATTTACTTTTCACAGTTCTAAAGAAAGTCATTTCAAAAAATAACCAATTTTATAAATTAATAAGGTTTTTGTGTCTTTTTTTTTAAAGATTTATTTATTTATTATACAAGCACTGGGTACAATCAGAAGCACTGGAGGGTGAGAGAATTCACCAGAGCGGGGAGCAGAGCAGGCAGAAGGACCGAAGTACACTGCTGAGGGGAGCAGCAGGCGGCAGGAGAGGTCTGCGCGCCATGTGGGACCCTCCTCCGGTGGCTGGGGAGCAGCCGGGGATCGAACCAGCGCTGCAGAGGCTGCGGGCAGCTTCGCAACCCAGCGCTCAACCGCTGTGCCACCGGGAGGTCCAGTGTGTCTTTGTTTTTTAACTCTCTAGCTTTCTGCCAAGTCCTCCTTTAAGATCTACTCCTCTGGCCTCCCTGGTGGCACAGCAGGTTGAGCACCACACTGTGAAACTGTCCACAGCCTCTTCAGTGACGGTTCAATCCCCGCTGGCTGACAAGAATCCCACGTGATGTGGCAGACCTCTCCTGTCATGCCTGCTGCTCCCCTCAGCAGTGTATTTCGTCAGTCTGCCTGTTCTGCTCCCCGCTCTGTCTCTGGTGAATCTTCTCACCCTCCCGTGCTTCTGGCCTATACCCCAGCTTTTGTATAAAAATAAATAAATCTTTAAAAAAAGGATCTACTCCTAATTCTTTGGGGGTTTCCTGGGGTCATACCCATGCTTACCACGTTTTAGGGAATGCATGGCAATACCATTGTACTTGAATCACTTTGCCTCAAGGTTAATGCAGTGGGTGGGGAAAGGAGCTAGTTACTGATATTTGGACCATAAATTGGAGTCATCAAATAAAGTTCTGAAACTCCTTCCTGTAAAGCCAATGTATACATGCCTTGGAGAGGTAGACCAAGGAAGAGGATCTTTGAGTTGGTTTCTTAAGTATGGCAAACATTTTAAGTTACTAGTAAAATTATGTATTAATAAATACATAAGCATAAATATATTTATATGACTAAAATATATTTGTATGACTAAATAAATACATTTATATATAATACATAAGTATAATTACAATTACATATAATTAAATACATAAGTATAGTTGCTAAATATACTAAATATTAAATATAAATCCATCTATAAGAATGTACTAAAAATACTAACCTGTGCTATTATTAAAAGCATTAAAATACTATTAAAATAAAATAAATAAGAAGTAATGTGAAAAGTAAATAAGAAAGCTATGTTCACTCTAGATAATCTATTACAGGAGTTAAATACTTTCAGTACTGTGATTGTGGCTGTTTTTAATTTAATTTAATTTTAAAATGAATTTTTAAAGAATAAAGCAATGTTTATATATACTACATTATGTTTACCATCAAAAGTTTAGTTTCCACTCTTCATCATATAATTGACCCCGTGAGACAGCTTCATCCCCCTTCCTTTCTGATAATCACTATTTTGTTTATGGAATAGGAGTTTGTTTTAGTATTGTTTTGTTTGTTCTTTAGTTTTGTTTTTTTAAATCTCCACATGTAAAGTCATATAGTGTATGTCTTTGACTTTTTTCATTTAGCTTAATACCCTCATTCTTGTTTTTGCAAATGACAGGATTTCATTTTTATTTTACAGCTTAATAGTATTCCAATGTGTATATACAGACTGTGACTACTTTGAAAAGCAAATAACATTCCAGTAGAACACAAATTTGGAGTTAGAAGAATCTTTAGAGACCATCTCCTTATTAGGCACATGTGGTCGTAGGTTTGTTTTATTAATCCTCTGGATTTTGCTTTTCTAATCTGTGAAATGGGAAAGTGTGAGGATGTGATTCAAATAGAGTCCAGACGAGATCAATTCTCCTTAGTAGAAAGGTCAATATTTAGTGACAGAGCAAACACTGACATGCCCTTCTAGAGTCCCATGGCCACGCTGCTCCAGCATGCACACTTCCCTAGCCTGGGTGCTCCCTTCCTTGCTGCTTCTCCTGTGCAATCCCCTCTCAATCCTCTCAATCACTTGTTCCTCCACTACATTGTTTTGGTTTTAACACTTAGCTATAGTCTACATTGAGCAGGGTTCTCACACAAAGTTCCAAAGAGTGCCATAGTTCAGAAGAAAATGAAATTCTGTTCATTTGCTGACTGGTGGCACCTTTCTATAGCGCATACCGCTGAGTGGACTAATAGTGGAGTCTTAAGTGAAACCATAAGGCAAATTCGTCACCAATTTGCACAAAAAATAGAGCGGAGTTATAATACAAGTAATGAGGGCACACAACAAGTGGTTTTTGTTTTCGTCCTTTAATCAAAGAAGCCTTGTCCGACAGATACTATTATAGCCCATTTTAAAGATGAGAAAACTGATGTTCAGAGAGTTTAAGAAGCTTGTCCAAGGTCACACAAGCGAGCTGCAGTGTGGGATTTGATTCAGTACAGTCATGCTATTCCACTATCTACCTGGAGAGGGGCCGGGGAGGGTTTGAGGTGCGGGGAAAGGAGCTACAAAACCACTACTCTCCCAAGAAATACTTTCCCCTCCCAATAAATTACTCTCTCTGCTCAAGTGGAAGTGTCTCGGGGGAAGGAATGTTGACCTGAACCCTTAAACAAAGGACAAAAGGACAGCTGGGGTGTGTCTCTAGGGACTAAGTTTCTCCCTTTGGGCTGCACTCCCAGGGAGTTTTTACTGTCCTGCAGTTAATTAGGGGCCTTAAATATTTCAAAAAATCAAGCTCATTTATCCTGTCCTCTAGGCACTGGAAAGACCAGTGCTGAGCAAGAGGCTAAGAGGAAGCGACCAGGGGAGCAGGTTCAATCGGCTTGTGGGTACAGAGATCTGGGGGGCTCTGGGGACACGGAGGCTGGGGCACCGGCTAAATGACGGTTGAGTTTCCCCACCCTCCTGCTCATCACCTGAGTCGCAGCTAGAGAGTAAATGAAAATAGCCATCCTCAGGAGAAAAATACTTATTCACTTAATGACTGAAACAAAATGCCATCTCTGTTGTGATAACAAAAGGTTTAAAGTATATTACTGTCGTTTCTCAATACACTTGTGGTCTGGCTCCCGGGTCACATGGTGCAACCGTCCATGTAATCCCCTGAATGGAAAAAAATTAGGCTCAAAGTGCCAAATGGATGCCCACAACATAATATCAGGTAAAACAAGCATATTCTTTCTCCCCCCTTCCCAAACCACCCCAAATGTTAGAGAAATAGAGAGAAATTCCAGTCATTTCTCATTACTGTGAAGGTCAGACTGGCTGGGAAAATTGTTTCTGCTTTACAATTCCCCAAACTGTAGAAAGCAGTTAGACTTCTGGACAAAAACTAATGTTGCATTCAAAGGGAAAAGAGGCTGAGACGGCATTGCTCTGGTAATAAGAGAATTTTTTACTCTTTCCACTTCCCTGTGAACCTAATCAACTGTGACATGAGAAAATATACTGGGCTCAGCCAGCCAGAATCTGACTGCCACCTGAAAATGTCCTCAATATTCCACTGTTTGGGGCTATACAATGATCCTTCCGACATCAATTTTGTGCATGTACATCAAAATGCCATTAGAAATGTCTACCCATTCCTCTGTTCACCAGTCAGCCCCAATAGAAGTCTTCCAGAAAAGAGCCCCATGATTGAGTAATGGTTCCTTTTGGTTATTCATTTAAAAACATTTGTTTACATGGAAAGTTGGGGAAAACAGAAGCTCTTAGGGTCTCGGTGCTGACCCCTCCCTCAAAGCCCTTGAATATTGTTAGTCTGCCGTAAATCCTTGATTAGTATTCATTGACTTATTGAGTTCCAAAACTTTATTTCAGACTTACGTAGCTGGTCAGCATTCCATAGTAGTTTGAGTTTAAAAAAAAAAAAAAAAACAACAAACCCAAATGTATTTGTATACAGGGGCTGCCCACATAACCCAGCAATGGTCAGGTGCACAGGCCTAGCACAGGTGGGTGGCACATGGGTTGTCCTTATTCCATTCTCTTCCATGTCACATGTGAATGCGTGTTTTCAGGACTCAAACACACACACACACATTTATATATATATATATATATACACATATATATATATATACACACACACATAAATAATGTGCTGCTGTTTTTACAAGTGCTTGGCATATATAATGAAATTCTTGATGACAGTTTTATTATTTCTCAGTTATGTGAAGTTGAACAAATCTGATATGACTCCTCACAGTGGCATTATTATCTTTTCCCTTTGCCCTAATATTTACAGGAAATATTACAAGTGTTTGACATATAAATTCAGCATTTGACTGACTTTAATAACCATTTGATCAATAAGAAGTGATATTTTTATAGTCCAAGTTCAATATTTAAAGGGTCATGGGTGGCAAATCTTCATCAAAGCAATAAGGCTAGATCTTTTTATTTTTCAGAATCCATTATTTCTTTTTAAAAAAATCTTTTCTTTAGAATAAGTGCAATTGAGAGTTAATATCTTATAAAAAGTTGACCAAAATACAAAGGGTGTGGGCATTGTAGGGCCACAGATAGAAATACATTTGTTTTCTCAATGGCTTGATTTTGGATACTAAAAAGAAATTCAACATGATGAACATAGAAATTGGATAGAAAATCAATGGATGTAAATCTGGGAGCTTATTTTTTATTCAATAAGGACACCAATTCCCAACCTCCTTGTAAAATTATTGCTTCTCCAGTAAACTCAGTTAGCTAAGGCTCGGTAGAGTGGTCTCTATCTCCTATGTGCCAGGTTCTGATTCATTTATGAAGGTAAGAACCAAAATATTTTACATCCCCTCCCCTGACCCCACTCTCCCTCAGTCCATACTCCCCCTAGGTTATTTCAGAGTAAAATGAACACTGATAATCCTGATGGTTGGGCCACAACCCAAGACCATGACATACAAGGGTATGCCCCACAGTAGGATTGGTTGATTTCAGAGGTCAATTAATCCGTTTTCTAACCTCCCTCCCAATAAATGGAAACCACTCGGTGTCCTGGCATCATAAGTACTCATTTTCCATCTTCTTTATGCTTCTCCTTTTTTTCATCATCAGCAGCCCTACCATCATCACATCTTATATGTGCCACTCACTATGCACCAAGCATCTTGAAGAACTTTACAGATACTGATTTAATCTCCAAAGGAACTCTATGAGACTTTTATTTGCATACTAGAAGTGAGAAAACTGAAGCACAGAAGGACTAACAATGTGCCTGAAATCATGCAGATACTAAGTGTGAGTTTTAATTTGAACCCAAGCAATTGAGTTTTAGCTTCCTCTCCTGACTACACACTATCCTGACTCTCATTATCTTTAGTTTTAGGAGCCACTACCATTATTGTCATCAGTCAAATAGTATTTAATAGCAAGATTTGGCAAACTACTGCTCTTGTTGGATCAAGTCTTATTATTTACTATAAACTAAGAATGATTTTTACAGATGAACATTTCCAGTTGGTTTGATGATGAGGACCACTGATTTTGTACTATAATTAAGTGAAATGCTATCTTCCTGTTGTGGTTAGTTTTATCTGTCAACACGACTAGGTTATGGAGATCTTAGCTATTTGGTCAAACATCATTTTGAATGTTTCTCTGAGAGTAGATTTAGAGATCTACATTAAAGTAGATTGTCCTCCATCATGTGGGTGGGTCTCATCCAATTAGTAGAAGGTTTGAATAGAACAAAGCAAAAGACTGGTCTTCCCCCAAGGGGACATTTTACTTCTTGATCATAGGATTCAAAATGGAATATTGATTGCAGATTTTGAACTTGTCAGTCAATTATATGATACATTCCCAATTTCTCTTTCTTCCTTTCCTGTCAGTATATATCTATATATCTCTATTTATGTGTGTGTATATATATATATATATATACACACACACACATATGTGTACCTCTCTCTCTATATATATATATATACACACACACACACACACACACACACACACCTTATATATGTCTCCTGTATATCCTCCTCTATACTTCCTATATGTTCATCATACCTATCGGTTTTGTTTTGCTGGAGAACCCAGACTAAAATATACATCTTCATCCCAAGAATTTCATTCTACTCATTAGTAAACTATATTACAAAACTTCTATTTATTTATTGTTGTATTTTGAATTTTAGCAATAAGAAATGTGTGTGAATTTGTTTTATCTTGTTATATAAGTACATAAAGAATATCGGTAATTTGTCTCAACCCACAAATCTTGAAATATTTTCTACTCAATCTTTTACATAAATTGTTCGCCAACTTCCACACTACAGTAATTTGCTTATGGTTGAGTCTAATTTAGCTAGTTAATCTTGTCCATCTTGCTTGTTTGACAGGATCACTGGCATCAAATAACAGATTATAAACATAGTAGGCCTAGCAGAAACCCTTGGGTGATCTTGGGGAGAGCTTCAGATCTAGCAGAAGGGGAAAACCTGGAAGGCAACATGATAACTAGTAAACTGACGCTGAGTACAGCAATGAGGATGGAGGGTAGTTGAGAAGGGAAGACTGGCCTCTAATGATCTGAGTCTGGGTTAGTCCCACGCAGAACTTTGAGAACCACTCCCCAGCATTTGGCGTATTTTGCCAAAGAAACATCTTTGATTCAACCAACCTTAGCCAATGTCATAGTTCAAATCTGAACACCAGGAGGACAAAAGTCTAGTGAAGAGCTTATGTTGAAGTTTGAGTCTGAAGGCTGTTTGCTATAGAATTCCTTGTTGCTCTGGGGAAGTCTTGGTCCATCTAGGCCTTCAACTGACTGGATGAGGCCCAGTTGCATTATGGAGGAAAATTTGCTTTACAAAAAGCTCACTGACTTAAGTGCAAATCTCATCCAAAACACTCACAGAAATATCCACAATAATGTTTAACCAAATATATTGGCATTGTGGCCCACTCAAGTAGACACACAATATTAACCATAACAGAGACTAATTTAGGTGGGGGGGGAGGGGAAGTGATGAGGAAGGGGCATAATTGTCCAAGTCAGTGGTAACCTTTTGCAACAAAGTTGAGATGAGTCAAGTGAATAACAACTACTGATGAAAACATCCAGGAGCACACTTACTATGTCTTCCTGTGGCTTTTCATGTCCCTCTAATTCTATAAAAACGTTAGAGCCCTGCTCAGGACCTCCAGGAAGTTCTCTTAGTTATTTCAGTCTTTAGCCGTCTCTGGGTGGGATCTCTGAAGGTACTGGCTGTCTACCCGGACATCACATTCTCTTACATTGCATGTGACTCTTGCCTTCCGGAACATCCTTAAATTCGTATTGACAATAATAACCCAAAGTCATCAGGAAATTGCAATTATTTCCCCTTTCATCTCCACTGAGCAATTCACACTCATAACTGTCCATCTCCCCAATCTTTCAAATCTGTGATATGCCTATTTTATTGGGATGTTGGAGGATAATATGAGATAACATTTGTAAAAGTACTTTGTAAACCACAAAGCATGATACAAATAGAAGATTTTTATTACTCCGATACTCTGTTTAAGAAGTCAGGGGATGGGGGTGAAATGCTTTTAAATGATTTACATTTTACAAGTTTTACAGTTCTAGCACTAAAAGGTTTAGCCCTTAACTCTTCTGGGAAAACTCAGCTATCAAGAGGAACTTATTTCTTTGAGGATGATGGATAGCTTAGATTTTCCTGGATATCCTGATAGTCTTTCATTCTTTGCCTTTTTAAAATACTTGCTTTCTCAGATTTTAAAATTTCATTTATTTTCATTGCATGGGTGTCTTTTAGATAAATGATTTCCTAGGTTCATTGTATATTTGAATGTTTAAATTTAAAATAAAATATTCAAATTAAAATGTATCTGAATTTTCTAATTCATCTACATTTTTTGACATTTCAAATGAGTACTTGCCATGAGTGAACAGGACCCCTTGTGATCCCACTGTATTTCCCCTCTCCTATTCCACCTCTATCTTTGGGAATGAGATCAGTCCCCAAATTTTGTACTTCTGGAAGAACTCTCACTTTTCTGGGCTTTTGAAGCTCTCACTGTCTGCCAGGAGGTAATCAGGAGTAAGCCATCATACCCTATATTTGTGCTGATCACTTCAGGAAGCCCAAGAATCCCAGAGCAGCTCTTGCCATTTGGGCACTCTTCCTTAAGTGATTTTGCAAACCCCTCTTCCCCATCTCTACCCTTTCCACTGCTGACATCCTTCTACTGTGGTTAAGTGCCTATCTCTGCAACATCTTCTTGGAATAGTCTTAGTACCCTTTTGCCCACAGATCTGTCCCTCCCCTGAGGATGCTGCCTCCCTCAAGACCTCATAGATGATAGCTGTTATCTACCCAACCCTAGTGTCTTGCTTGCCCATCAGTGATACGTATTCTCAGGCCATTTCCCCTCCTGTTTTCTCAAAACTCCCAGTTGTTTGACTCACTTTCTTCTACTGAGTATGTCCATCACCTGACCTCAGTCAGCCCTCCAAAGGGCTCTAGTGGGTCAAGAACCACATTCCTTCTATCATCTCACCTAAAACTCCTCCCTCTTATGTTTCCAGTTCATTCCCTCATATACTTTAAATTCCAATTATTCCATAATCTCTCTAGAACTTACACACACAGATCCTACCACCTTTTTACTGTCCATCAAGTTATTGAGTCTTTCCTTCCTAACCCAACTTAGATGTCATGTCTGACTCTACCTACTCTGTGTATATACAGTCACAGCTGAAGTTGGCTGCAGAAAAAATCCCAACTGAACTTACCATCTAGCAACCCTATGACATTTCCTCTCTCAGATCAATCTCTCACCCCCCGGAAGGAGCATTTTACATGTCATTTCTCTTCAGACCTTTCCCATTTTCACTCTCAGCTGCTGATTTCTTCAGGTCTTATTTCACTGAGAAAATAGAATCAATCAGAAAAGATCTTCTACACCTTTTCATTGCTGCAAGTACTCACCTATAGCATCTATGTTTTATCTCTGTGTGTTTTGTTCTGATGGGTATACTGAGCTCCTTCCAAAAGAAAACCCTCCACTAGTAGATAGATCCTGTGCCTCTTACTATTTGAGAACACCTCTGATTTGTTTCATCAGATTCCTCTCACTCCTAGCTACTGAAGTAGCACCATCTGCGTATAAATATGAAACTTCAGTTTCCATCTTAAAATAAAAGACTTTATTGACCACCATCCTTCTAGTTACTTCAGCTGTGTGTCTGCTTTTTTGCAGAGCAAAATATATGGGAAAAGTTGGGTATTCTAGATGTCTCCAATTTTTCTCCTTTCATTATTAGTTTTTATTTTATTTATTTATGCATACAAGAGCTGGGGTATAGGCCAGAGGTGTGTGGGGGAGGTTGAGAGGATTCAACAGAGACAGAGTGGGGAATAGAACAGACAGAGGACCGAAATACACTGCTGAGGGGAGCAGGGGGCGAGACAGGAAAGGTCTGCTGTGCCATGTGGGTAGCTCTCTGGCTGGGGATCAAATTCATGCTGCAGTGGCTAGGGACAGCTTCAGAGTGCTGAGATTTAACCCCTTGTGCCACTAAGGAGGCTGCATTATTATTATTTTTTGAATCTTTTTTCTTATACTATATTTCATTTTCCTTTAGATTATTATAAATAGCCTGCTTATTGCTTACTTACAAAGATTAACTCAACCATTTCTGCGCAAGATCTTGCACATGCTCACCTTTTCAAACACCATCATCCACTAAGTCTTCCTATTTCTTTTTTTAAATTTAAATATTCTATTTTATATAATTCTTACATCTTTTTTCATCTTTGCACAATGTATGCATTTTCATTTTGGTTATATTCCCCATACAATTGCACCTCCCCTCTTATTTTGACTCTAGTCCTTCCTTTCCCTGCCGCTCCCTCCCCCCTCCCCTACCCTCATAGTGTGTCTCTGGTTCATATTTGCTTGTTGATTTTGATTTTTACTTTGTATTGATTAGACTTTTTCCTGGTCTCTTATTTAGGTTTTCTAAATTCCTGCCTAACCCAAATGCCCAAAATAGATGACTGGATCAAGAAGATGTGGTCCATAGACACAATGGACTATTACTCAGCAATCAAAAAAGATAAACACATGCAGTATGCAGCAACATGGATGGAGCTAGAAGGGATCATGCTTAGTGAAATAAGTCAGAAAGAAAAAGAAAAATACCAGATGGTCTCACTCATTGCATTATTTTTTTTAACCTTTGTCCAGAGACAATCTGCCAGGATCCCCATGGTAGGCCCCTTCTCTGGGCAGGTCTGCTTAGAAGAGCAAGACCAGAGATATTCATGGGGTACAGAGATTCACTGACCCAGATCTTACCACTGGAGGAATTTTTTCAAGTTCTATGTTAGCTTATGATGTCATTTTCATCTTTTCATTCATGCAAAATTCATTCAACAACTATGTTCTAAGCATCTACAGTTGTCAAGCATGATTCTTAGGGGTAGGACAGGAATTAGGGATGTGAACAAATAAAAAAAATTCAAGTAAAAATATAAACTTAAAAGATAAAGAAATGTGTACTCAACCTTTATAGTTATTGGAATAAATGTTTTCATTTCTATCCCTTGCACTTCCCTTTTCTTCTGGAAGTTGGTGGCCTTCACCGGGAAACCACAAGGCATTAACTAAATGTATACTCTCTGAGTTTTGGTCAGGAATGGAAGCTTCAATATGTATGTTAGTGGAAAGTGTTATTACAGGCAAGTGGCTAGATTATAATTTTGTTTGGATTTACTGAAAGGGCAGCCACATATTCTCAGACAAAGGATTGCTACAGAAATGTAGGCTGAGTGAAATGAGTGACAACTGTGCTCTCAGAAAGGGCCACCATTTGATGGCACCAAAAAGAGGTCTGGCACTGACTTATGTAGTTGACCTTGTCCACTGACAGCTCATGAAGGACTCACTTTCTCTGCATGGTTGAGGCGTGTAGATTCCTCCCTATTGTCTGACCCACTTGCTGTTGCAAATTAATTTTAGGTTCTCTAGAAAATCAGGATCCAAACATTTGTGGGTCTTCTTTCTTCCTACACGAGAAGTCTCACTGTGACTTCTTCCAACTGTGTACGAAGGGAGAGGTGGGGAGACAAATACAGGTTCTCATGCTATTTCCTGGCTCTCAAAGTAAGTTACATAAAAAAGGAAAGAATAAACTAAAATTTTTTTTTTGAACTGTCATTTGATAACGTTTTCTGCAATCTTCAGAAAATAGATACGTTACCACCACATTAGGGAGAAAATAAGTTAAATAAAAATTTCCAGCAGCAAGCCGAAAGGCTATCATATTGTCACCCCATAATCTAAAGTCCCCAAATGCATTTTAGTAGGTCTGCCAGCTTTCAGCTTTCTGGATCACATACCATTCATAGTACACCCAAAAGAAACAGCAGCAGTCAAACTGACAGATTCTAATTTAGAACCCCTAAAAGTGAATCTTCTATTGTTTTTGAAGGCAAAAAATTGACAGTCTCACTTTTTGTACTGAAGCCATACTTGTAATTATGCTCTGTGGTAGCTGGAAAGCAGCATACTTGCTGTAGGCACTTGAGTTTAAAAGATACTTTTGATTAGTTTATTAATATTTTTATCAGTAGGTCAAGAAGTCTGCTTTTCAGAGCTCAAACCTGTATTTATGCAGCAAATCTTGATTTATAAGAAGTCAGTGCTGAGCACAGTTGAATACAGAGAGATAAAAAGTAAGTTTTACTGTGAGGGCTTCATTAGATTAAAATCTTTTGCCTTTTGTGTTTTGTTCTTTCTTTCCTGCTAAATTTCTGAGTGCCCTCAGGCCAATAGAAACTCAGGTCCTCTGCCCTTCAGATAGCATCTTAGGAACCCAGTGGGGTCAGGTTGGCCAGGTTCTCTGTGCTTCTGAGGAATGCAGAAATGGGTGACTTAGTCGGGTCTTCAAAGGCAACCGAGTCTCCATGGGAACAGACATGTGATGATCAGATTAAATTCAGTCAGCAGGGGAGAAGGGATAAGGAAAGCAAAATGAAAGATTCACTGAGTGACTATTACATCCTCAGTACTGAAAGGTGCTCTCTCTACATGACTTAATCCTTATAGCAAATGAGCGGATCATGTAAATTTCACAGTTGTAGAAAATTTCAGAATGTTTATGTGTGACTTCGAAGTTTCTACTCTCTCTACTTTAAATTGCATACCTGAAGTTTATGGAAATTGTTTATATGTAAGCTTCCGTTTTCTGTTTTAACAATGGTGCAAGGCTTATAAGCCCATCTCTCTAAGAGGACCTTCAGTATATTCATTAGAAAGCCTTTACCTCATGCTAGGAAACTAATACTTTTTAACAAATCTCAGTTAATAGAGAGCTACAAAGTGGACAATCTAGCTCCTTCAGTTAACATTTCACATGTACTTTACCAGTATGGAGATACTATCTGAAAACGCAATTCTAAATAAGGATGTTAACTACCCCCTTGAAAAGTACCTGAATACTTCACTGCAAACAAGTCTTGAACGTGAAATATAAAAATTCTCTGTGTTGCATTTGAAATCTGATAAATATTTATTATCAATGCTGTTTGCTTTTAATCTGTTCAGGATATCATTTCTCCAGCTTCTTAGTAGTTAAACACAAATGGCATTTACATTACAATATTGCTTGCCAACAATCTCATTTTCTGGTTTAGTCAGCAGCCCTTCATGCTTGATTAGTCTTTAATTATACAAATACCTACATATTAAAAAAGTTTTCTTTTTTCCATACTTTGAGCATGTAATTATTTTCTCTTGCATGCAATAACCTTTAATTTTAGGATTAAGCAACTGATTCTTTTTAGTATGGATGGGCCTTTTCAAGTGTTAAAGCAAATTTGGTTATTGTATTATGAGAAAAATTAACTTTGGGAAAACTCTTATCAGTGCGTTTGATAGTACCCAGATCAGCTGTTACAAGCAGCACTGGGTATCTTAAAGATAAAATACAAACTCCATTCCTCCAGTTTATTTTCCTATTTCTCCCTGTCTCTTTGGCCTAGGAATGTGATTATTTAAACAATTAAAGTCTCTACTATCTATGTCCCTATTTCCATAGAGTAGGGCTGAGCATGGATGTTTTACATGAAACTATTTAAACAGAAAAGGCAGTTTATAGCTCTCTTAGGGAAACCCACAAACTATACACTTTTATAGTCAAAGGTTTTTGTATTATAAATCAACAGGTTGTTTAAAATATGGAGTGTCTTGTTGAGTTAGATGGTGCTTCTCTCTACATGCCATGCCTAATACTTGGGGCCAAAGAAAAGATGAAACAACAAGACTTAGAAGTGTTTCCAAAACCACACAGCATAGATGGGGGAAGTGCTTTATATATTGCCCGACACACACTGTTGGATACTTAGTCCATATTGTTTCTTTCTTCTCTCACAGTGACCCCAGAAAAAAACATCATCCATTTGCTTATAAGAATCATCTTGAGGAGCAAAGCAATCTGAATGCCCCATAGCTTCCAACTGGGCACGTTAAACATGTGCTATGCTCTAGGTTATTAACTAAGCTTGAAAGACATAGAGGCAAATAATACTCCCAGATGCATTAAACCAAGCCTATGCAGCAAGAATTTAACATGTGTTTAAAAAGTTATTTTAATTTTCCTGCAACATCTATTCTAAAATTTAATTTAGCTAGTGATAAAAGTATCTTCTCTCATATCCAGTCTTTATACAGAAGTACATTTCCTATTGTTCTGTTTTCAGGATGGACCCACAGAATCTCAGAGTTGCACAATCCCACCAAGTTCATCTGGCTGAGATCTCTACATTACATGGCGAACACTGAAGTGGTGACTGATTCTACCTATATAAATTCTACTGATTCTTGCCAGCTTACACCCCACTTTGCACACATCTCTTGTGAAGCTCCATTTTATAAAGTTTGTACCCACTGGTTCTAGTGCCTTAGGCACTTCATTGCTGCTATAGTACCAAGGGGAGCAAGACAAAGATCCTGCAATCATGAAATTAACATTTCCAGTTGTGTAAGAGGAGCAGTGAGGAGCAAGCTCCAAGCCAGTGGGTGGTGCTCATAGCCAACTCCATGACAGAAGGTGGTGCCTCTCCCACTCCAGTCCCTGAGTTGGGGGTTGATGAGAAAAAGGGGCAGATCTGAAGCCTTGGCAGATAATTTCCTTGGGCTTCTGCAATTAGATGGCTGGTGAAAAGCAGTATCTGTGGAGAAGCTTCCAGTTTACCATGTGCAGCTGTGGCTTGGACCTTGGTGTCTGCTCCACAGACACTATCTGGGTAGGACAGATGGCATCTGGCAACACATCAGCTTGTAAATACGTGTTCTCTCTCTCAGCTCTCCCTTTTCTCATTCCCTGTGTAAATAAATCCTGTTATTGTTTCTCCTCATATATCTGCTTTTGGGTTTTGTCTTACTTTCTCTGGTGTGAGGGCATGTTCTGCTCCCTGGGGTTTGCTCTGTTTCAATTGAAAGAAGAAAATACATAATCAAATAAATAATGAAATAAATATGTCAAGTAGTGATAATTCCTCTGAATAAAAGATGGAGGAAGTAAAAAGAAGGAAGATGAAGGACTAGAGGGTAGGTATGTGCACATGTAGATGAGATGGTGACCGAAGAACTCTTTGATGAGGCAAAATTTTCTTTTCTTTTCAATTAATTATTTTTATTTTATATATTTTTTACATCATTTTTCATTTTTGCACAATGTATGCATTTTTGTCATGGTTATAGTCCACATACAATTCCTCCCCATAAAATTCATCCTACTCCCTCCTCCCCGCACCCTCCCACCCTGTATTGTGTCTCTGGTTTATAATTGCCTGTTGGTTTTGATTTTTACTTCATTATAATTAGTCTTTTTCCTGGTCCCATATTTAGGTTTTCTAAATTCCTGCTATGAGTGAGACCATCTGGTATTTTTCTTTTTCTTTCTGGCTTATTTTGCTGAGCACGATCTCTTCTAGTTCCATCCATGTTGCTGCAAATTGCATGAGTTTATTTTTTTTTGATTGCTGAGTAATATTCCATTGTGTGTATGTACCACATCTTCTTGATCCAGTCATCTATTTTGGGGCATTTGGGTTGTTTCCATAGCTTAGCTATTGTAAATAGTGCTGCTATAAACATAAGGGTTCAGGTGCCCTTTGGAATTAATGTTTCTGTGCCCTTTGGGTAAATACCCAGAAGTGGAATTGCTGGATCATATGGCAGCTCCATGTTTAGCAGGTTGAGGAATCGCCACACAGCTTTCCATAGTGGTTGGACCAGTTTGCACTCACACCAACAGGGCAGGAGGGTTCATTTTTCTCCACATCCTTGCCAATATTTGTTGTTGCTAGTTTTTTTAATACGTGCCATCCTCACTGGTGTAAGATGGTATCTCATGGTGGTTTTGATTTGCTTTTCCTTGATTACAAGTGATATTGAACGTTTTTTCATATGCCTGTTGGCCATTTGCATTTCCTCTTTGGAGAAGTTTCTTTTTAGCACTTCTGCCCGTTTTTTGACTGGGTTATTTACTGCATTTTTGTTGAGTCTTATGAGGCAAAATTTAAGCCAAGACTGAAATGAAGTGAAGGAGTAAGTTAGATGTCTAAGGGAAAGTGTTTAGGCAGAAGGAACGGTAAGAGCAAAGGTCTTTGCACAGAAGGTGAAATTTTGAAATATTGTAAACTTCTATGACTCATGCCTCTTTCCCCCTGACTCCTCTCCACATTCTGCAGGTGTTTTTGTCCTTCCCTCCATATTTATAGAAAACATGATTATTTTTTCTTGATCTGCCAGTCTTGCCGATGTATACTTCCAATGTGGAAGATAAGAATTGAACACTCTACTGTCACATTTTATCTCTCCTTCTACTTTCCTTCATCCTCCCAGAAGTTCCTGATTCAATCAACATTTCTTTTGTGACTATGGAAGTTCTGTTTACTGCTGAGTGTATTAGTGCACCGTGACTATACTTCCTTCCTTAAAACGATTTGTTGCCACTAAAGTTAATAATTTATCTTGCTTATTTGCTTAGTTTTCCTTGTTTCCATTTATAATTCTCTCTAATATAATGAAAGAACAGTTTTCCATAAAGTCAACCATACCACGTTCCCTTAGTTTCTCTGCTGTGCCCGCCCCTCCTTCCCCCACCTTCTCTGCAGGAACATCTCTGTGGGAGTCCCATGCCTCTGGGAGGATGAAGGAAAGTAGAAGGAGAGATAAAATGTGACAGTAGAGTGTTCAATTCTTATCTTCCACATTGGAAGTATACATCGGCAAGCCTGGCAAATCAAGAAAAAATAACCATATTATTTTAAATATGGACGGAAGCAGAAAAACACCTGCAAGCATGTGGAGAGGAGTTGGGGGAAAGAGGCATGAGTCACAGAAGTTTACAAAATTTCAAAATTTTGCCTTCTCTGCAAAGACCTTTGCACTTACTGTTCCCTCTGCCTAAATACTTTTCCCTTAGACATCTAATTTACTCCTTCACTTTATTTCAGTTTTGGCTTAAAATTTTGGCTTAAATAAGAGTTCTTCTGTCATCGTCTCATCTACATGTGTACATTATCATCCCTCTATTCATTCATCTTTCTTCCTTTTACCTTCCTCTATTTTTTTTTTATTCAGTGGGCTTATCACTACCTGACATATATATTTATTTGATTATTCATTTTCTTCTATCATATTCCAAAGTGGACTGGCTGCTTTCTCAGCTTATTGAGTAACTGTTAGCCTCAATTCCTTTCTGCTGATTTCTATGGCAAACCTCTACTCTTCCTCATTTTAGTTTACACTCTCATTTTAGTGAAACACTTCTCTTAAATAGTAAAGTTGATGAAGAATGCATGGCAGATCCATTTGAGACAAATTTCCCAGAGATTGTGCATCTGAATTTTTAGTTTACCCTTGTATTTCATGGATAACTTGGCAGTATATAAAATACAAGTTGAAAATAATTCTTTCTGAATTTTGAAGGCATTGTTCAATAATCTTCCTGATTCAAGTTTTGTTGTGAAAATCCTGCGCCGTTCTAATTCCTGATTCCTTGCATTTTATCTGCTTTCTCCCCTCTCCCTGTGGAAGATTATACAATGATATGTTTAAAGTATGTTTTATTTTAATTCATTACATCAAGCATTTAGTGAGACTCTCAATGTTTTCTTGAATAATTTCTTTGGCGATTTCATCTCCATTTCTTTTTTCTATTCCATCAGCTGAAAGTTGAACCTCCTGGGTTTATCTATTATTCTCTCCCTAGTTTACTTAATTGTTTTCTTCCTCTTTTTCCCTCCTCTGTCCTTTTCATCTACATTTTGAGAGATTTCCTCTTATTTTCTAAGTCTTCTATTGCACTTTTTCTGTTATAATATCTTAACTGTTATCTAAATGTTTCTGATTTTCTACATGGTCCTTGAGTAGAGCACCTGTTATGTGCTTATGGAAGCATAATCTTCACTGTGGATATTCTCTAGGATATTAATTTTTAAGCTTTTATGGGTTTTCCTTCTTGTGTTGTCTCTATTTCCTACAAACTCCTTTTACTTCCCAATTTGTGTTGATTTCTGATTTCAGACAAAAATTCTTCAAAAAAAAATTCCTCAAATATCCAGTCACTGTTTATTGTTTTTTTTTTTTTTTAATGTATCAGAGGTGGTGATAGGATAGTGAGGTGGTGGAATTCATGCATACTTGAATACCTGTGTACAATCTGAGTAGCCCAACCAGACCAGGTCTAAGGACAGAGATATTCCCTTGAAGCCCTAGTCATCAGTGTCAAGCTCTCTCCAGCTTTCTACCCTACTTTACGCCTCTAGGTCTACAGTCTCTCATTTAATTTCCCATGTATAAAGCTATCGGAGAGGGAGTTGTCTGACGGCTTGGATGACATGGGGGGGGGCGTGGAAGTTGAGGGTCTAATTGTTCATTATATACTTATTGAGCATTCCCCTGTTTTCAGTATGTCTCTGTCCCCATCTTCCACAGCAGCTGGTATGTCCAACCTGAAGGATTTTGGGGGGTTCCAGAGTTGCCTTATTTCTCATTGAGTCCCTTGTTCATGGCCTTGGTAATAAACTTTTCCAGCTGTGTTAATTCTTCCGACTGCTCTTCCAAAAATTTGCTGACATTGCTTGTCTACTGTTGTCTCTTCTCCTTTCCTTCTTGCTGTTTTGGTTTTATATCACTTTAACAAATTTCCCTTAATGTCATTTTGTTAGGATTCAGAAGGGCAGAGAAACAGATGCATGCATTCAACCTGTTCCATTTAATAAGTAATCCTCTTTTTTTTTTTTGAGAAAAGGAAAGATATTTTTTATTTTTAATTTTCTAGTAATTTTGTATTTGGTATAATTCCACAGATATTAACAGCTATCTTCAGTTGAAATCCTCAGTTTCTTAAGATACTGTGTCTCAACCCACTAACCATTTTTTTTTGTTGTTGTTGTATTGTCCCCAAGCCTTAACTAACTAAATTTCATTTAATAAGTTGCTTATAATTCTATAGAGAAGAATCTCTTAAACCTTGTTAATCATCAAAATCACTGGTTGTATATCTGAAATTCTGATTTTGTAGTTCTTGGGTTAGATTACAGGATCCCAGAATAAAAAAACCTTTAATTTTTTTCTTATGGATAATTTTAAACACATAAAGAAGACAATGTTTAATTATGACCTATCACCCCACTTCAGTGATAATTCACAGCTAATCCTTTTACATTTATACAACCAAACACTACCACCTATGTTATTCTTTTCCTTTTATATTATTTCAGAAAAAGTCCCAGACATCTTAACATTTTACTTGTATTTTAGCATGTGTTTTCAAAAGCTACTCTAAAAGAAATAACCATGTACCATGATCACAGCTCAAAACATTAACAGTAATCCCTTTGCATCATCAGCTAACCAGTCAGTGGTCACAATTTCAATTGTCTCATAAATGTCATCCTTTTTCCTTTTATAGTTTGAATTGTGATCTGAATAAGGTCTACATAATGCTATCTTTTCATCTACAGGTCTAATTCTCCAAGCTTTTCTCTGTCTCTTACAATCTATTTGTTGAAGAAATCTCCCCATGTGGTTTTGATGTGTGATGTGGGCTATCTTGGAATAATGACTGCTCTGAAGCACTGGGGACCACCTAGGAGAGAGACTGGAGTAATCAGTACTCTGGAGCGTCTGCCCTCACTTATGAAACAGTTACCCATCCCACCCATGTCACCTGAGATTTAAAAAATAAAAATCATCAGACCATTTTCACACATGTGTGGATTTCTTTTCCTCTCCTTACAAAGTATATGCTTAACCTCATTGTATACCTTCTTTTTGGAGGGATGGGAGGAGACATCCCTTTTCCAAATAATAATTTGCTAGTATGATTAGGGTACCTAAGTCTGGCTCTTTGAAATATCCTCACCAGTTATTTCTAAATCATTTGGAAGAAGAGGATGTCTTTGATTGTCCATCACCCATGGACTTGCTTGTTTTAAGTAGCATCACATTTTAAAAAAATTATTTGGTTGTCAAGCAGAGAGAACACAATACATAAGAACTACTATTTTCATCATTTCCCTAAATTAAGAAGACATCCAGATGGCTTAAGTTTTGTGGCACCTAGTAGAGTGAAGGCAGGTGCAAGCAGTTTGGACAGGCTTGGGATAAGGTGCTCAAAATATTCTGTTGTGTAATCCAGACAGTTCTAAGAGTGAAATGGGTGCTATCTGTAATTACACTGAGCAACAGACATACACAGAGACTGTCCCAGCTAAAAGGGAATGTAAAGTCATTCAGGTCAAAGCCAAACAGATTGGGTTCAAATCCCAGCACTCCCCCCTTACAACCTGTGGTCTTTTGGTGAGTTATCAGCTTCTCTGAGCCTTGGGTTCCATGTTCTTCTAAGTGACAGTAGGGGAAAAATAGGAAAACAGATGAATACTCCTAGCACAGTGCCTGGCACGTATTAAAAGTGGGATTGTTATCAAAAGGGATTGTTACTTTTTTATTGGGAAAGTTGATATATGTTTTTCACATTTCTGCTAGGGCTTGGGGCAGCCAGAGCATGTCACAGGAGAGTCTTCAGTTTCTAATGGTGGGGGTTAAGCGGGGAGCTGAGGTGCGGTGGACACAGGAGATTCATTTTCATTTTCCTTGCGTCTGTCTATCTGCTTTTAATACTTTTAAGCTTTGGTAAATATGATTGAACTAAAGATCAATCCGATCTATAAAATATTAAGAAGGCCTGCTCCTTTGCCTATTATATTTGAATATCAAGAATCACCATGTATTATTGAGATGGTGGGGGAAAGGTAACAGGAGATTAATTAGAAAATGATGGTCCTGCTTTGATATGCATTTCCTCCTAAGTGAAAGAAACAGATTTAAAGCCTTTTTTTTAAAGGGTTATTTATTTATTTATTTATTTATTTATAGAGGCATGTTTTATTTATTTATTTGTTTGTTTGTTTGTTTGTTTTGTTTATACAAGCACTGGGTACAGTCAGAAGTGCGGGAGGGTGAGAGAATTCACCAGAGCCAGAGCGGGGAGCAGAGCAGGCAGAAGGACCGAAGTACACTGCTGAGGGGAGCAGCGGGCGGCAGGAGAGGTCTGCGCGCCGTGTGGGACCCTCTTCCGGTGGCCGGGGAGCAGCCAGGGATCGAACTGGCGCTGCAGAGGCCGCAGGCAGCTTCGCAACCCAGCGTTCAACCACTGCACCACCGGGGAGGCCCATATTTAAAGCCTTTTAAGTCAAGTCTGCATTTTCCAAAGTCCATTAAGAAAACAGTGTAAAGAACAATGCGGTTGAAACAATTTCAGAGGTATCATAAGAAGAGTAAGGTTTTATAATTCTTAATCTGTGCCAGGCATTATTCTAAATATAAAAATAAATAGGCAATATTTCTTTCATTTGTAATTGTTATCTTCATGGGGTAATTTTGCAAATTAATTTAAGAAACTTAAAACAAACACAAATTTGTGAAATGAGTAACTTAAATAAATCACCACTTAGCAACAAGGATAGACAATCCTGAGACAAACAGAGGTGTGAGACAAGGGGAATGTTCTTAAGGGCTTGATAATTCAGGTAAGAGAGCAAACTTGACCATAACAAAAGATTTTTTAAAAAGACACAAATTATATATTTTAAGTGCCCAAAGTGTGCATACAGAGAAGAGAGCACTTACTGAGGACTGGACAATGTGGTGCTTCATGGAAGGTGTAGGAAGTAGAAGTGAAGGGTCCACTGTGACAGTGGTGAGGAGGAGAGTTGGCATCTCTGGCCATGGACATGGTACCACAGGACCAGGGAGGTGGCTTGTACTGGGACCCCAGGGCACAGAGACCCCAGGGCATAGGGAGGCAGGGGAGAGAGGAGAAAATGGGACACGGAAATGGCCAGGTGGCCAAGCTGAAGGACCAAAAGAAGGACTTTTGAACATAAGGAAAATGTGTACACAAAGTTCCTTTAGGAAGGTTAGCTTAGCAGTGGTTTGCAAAGTGGGGTGGATCAAGGAATAAACAGTAGTCGACACCGAATCAGGGAGGACAGTGATTGCTCTACCCTAGGACCTGTCCAGGCGGGAGAACTGAGGAAAGTTCTAGCACCTTGGATGTGGAGCTCTACTGTCCACAATTTCTCTGGCCAGGGCCCTTGGATCTGGCTCCTCACTCACAACTCTCTCCAAGATAGGGGTTTTTCCCCTCCACAAATCTCCCAGGTACCTATGTTAGTCAATTAATCAGTGTGGAACCCTGTGTTTCCTTCCTACTATTTTTTTTCCCCTTTCACTTTCTTGTCAGAATTATCTATTCATTTTTAGCGGGATAACTTTGGCAGCTTTTAATATATTATTCAACATCTCAATTTAATAGGTTTGTTAACTATTAATAGTTAATTAATTATTATTAGTTACTATTAATATACAAGTTTTTAACCACACATAGTGATATAACATTGAAGTGCCCTGCAATGTACTCATGTATGTACACATGTGTGTGTGTGTGTGCACATGTGCCATTATTTTTTTGTGTGTGTGTCATTTCTGACTGTTGAGGAGGGTCTTTGGTATTTTGGAGCGTATCATTGCCTTCAATATATCAAGACACTGAAATGTCTGCTTCCTGAGCTGGTATATGTCTAAGAATTCCCACCTTCTGCCCCCCTGAATAGCTAGGTCTTCCTTCTGACCTTGTCCAATAATAAAAATGCATTTTATAGCTCAAATCAGCACACACATACACATACGTCAGGCAAATCTATCCACATATATCTTTATATGTAATTATATATGTATATTTGTGTGTATGCAACTTAAAAATGTGTAGCCTTACTATATGTGATATTCCCTGGCATTTTCTTTTTTTTTAAAGATTCATTTTTATATATTTATATAAGAATCGGGGTACAGGTGAGATGCACTGGAGGGTGAGAGGATTCACCAGAGACAGAGCAGGGAACAGAACAGGCAGACTGACGAAATACACTGCTGAGGGGAGCAGCAGGCGAGACAGGAGAAGTCTGCTGTGCCATTGGGGACCCTCGCCAGCCAGCAGGGATCAAACCGGCGCTGCAGAGGCTGCGTACAGCTTCATAGCGCTGCGCTCAACAGCCTGCGCCACCAGGGGAGGCCCTCCCTGGCATTTTCTATTCTCTATTATTTCCTTCTAAAAATTCTGTTTAAAAACCACTAAATAAATATAATAACCATATAGTCATTACATGCAATAATAGTTACTATTATAGTAACTATATATTTATGTAACTATATACTTATAGTCACAATATAGTTATTATATCCCTCCCCCATTTGGGCACATGGTCCTACCTAAATCTCCTTAGAAGGATCCACAGAAAGGGCCAGAAGGCAAAGCCTCTGGAGAGAAAAGTCCTTGTCTTCTATGACTGCCTAGCTCCTCTATTTACAAAATGTAGCAGATTCATTCCTGGAGGGAGGGCGATGATGAAGGCCCTTTCAGACCAGCATAAAAGGCAGAAACATCTGGTCCAGGGATGAATAAATGGGGTTTGGTCAATCTATCACATGATCAAAAAGTCTGTTTGCTCCACTGTCATCTGTAAGTATTGATTGGGAAGAAGCCTCCTTTCTTATTCCTTCCCAATCACCTCTGCTTTAAGGTAATTCCCTGCCCCCCCAACCCCTCCACCCCCACCCCAAGTAAGGTAATCTAGTTTCCTGATAAAGCAAAACATTACAAAAATTCTAACTTCTGCGAATTACCAATTGAATGTCTAGTCTGGGGTTTGCCTTAGTTTTCCTACTTTGTATGGCTAATAGGGCAATGTTCTTTAAGGACAAACACTGAATGAATCACAGTTCAATGTTGTGATCATATGAAAAGAATTCAAGCTTGTTTTCTTAAAAAAGTAATAGTACCTGGGCCTCCCCTGGTGGCACAGGTGGTCGAGCTGTGAAGCTGTCCGCAGCCTCTGCAGCGCCAGTTCGATCCCGGCTGCCGAGGGTCCCACATGGCATGGCAGACCTCTCCTGTCTCACCCACGGCTCCCCTTAGCAGTGTATTTTGTCAGTCTGCCTGTTCTGTTACCAGCTCTGTCTCTGGTGAATCCTCTCACCCTCCCGAGAATCTGGCCTGTACCCTGGTTCTTGTATAAATAAATAAATAAATCTTAAAAAAAATAAATAAATAGTACCTACCTACCCCATACTCTGAACATACCATATGCTATAAAGTGGCGTTTATTTGTGAATTAGAATAACAGGGTCATAGTCCCATACTCGTGGAAATGATCAACTGTTCCAGCTCAGGTTTCTTCCTGCTCTGTCTGACACTTTAGATTATTTCAATCCACGTCCCAGTTGTAGAGCCATGTTGGCAAGGCGATTTTTCTAAAGGTTTTTTTTCTCATTGCTCGGAGCCAAAGGTTTTGTCCTCTGACCTTTTGATTCCCATTCTGCATCTAATCAATGTCAAGTCACCGCAAGTAAAACTAAAAAGAGGTTAAGTGGAAAAACCAGAAGCAAAAACGACCAGCAAGCACAAAGCTGCCAGTCTGCCTGGCCAAGTTTTACAAGCTCACCATTTTGAAAAAGTACCATTGCTTGGATAAGAGACTATTTCTGTGTTCCCCCCACCCTACCCCACCCCCTTACCCTATTTGTTTGGTGCCTGATTTGTTTCTAGTTGCAGCAGGGAGGTCAGAGCAAGCCAGGAAAATGAATGGAATCAGCCTCCTGCCGGGCGCCTGGAGCGGGCGGGTGTTACGGATCAGCGTAAAGCCAGCTCCCTTTCCCGGGCCGGGCCGATGTAACTCACTGGAGTGGCAAATTACATCAGACCTACAGCTGTAACCCGACATTATGATTAATTTGATCAGTAATTTCTCCTGTTTTTCATTTTAATCGGTGTGACTATTCTGCTGTGGCAGGTCTTTCAGATCTAATTAAGATAAATTTCCCAGTAAAAGACTTGGCCGACTTTCCAAGTCAAATCCAGGCATCAAGTGAGAAGACCTGCAGCCCCAGTCAGTCACCTCTGGGGAGGGCTGAGCTGCACTCAGCAATCAGCCATTCACACTTAAGCAAATTCATAATCTCCAGCACTTGCTTAGTCATTCTCTCAAAACGTCCCAGGCAGAAAAGGAAAGAAAGAGAAGTCCCAGACAATGTCAATTCTCCCTGGTGCTCACACTTCACTGATTCGCCCAGGCTATATGGCTAACTCCGAAAGTGCGCACTTTTCAGATTTGGTGTTTCTAAAAAAGATTTATATATACATATATACACATTTGTATATATGTATGCGTATTTATGAAGTGAGCACAAATACATTTACACACAAATGAGAACACACACAATAAGTATGAAGATTTAAAGCTTAAATACACACATACATTCTACCTCTTCAGTCTAGATACACGACCATTCACGTGTTGGACATGCATCGACAGGTTTATTTCCCAATTTCTTTTCCTTTAGGTTAATCTACGTATCCCTCTATGTATGGTAAGACTGGTGGCTGATATTGGTTCACGTTTTGTTAGGTTTCTGTTCTTTGAAGATGAAAGCATTAGTGACACTACCCCCTTTCCAAAGTGTTTTAATCAGCAGGACCTGCCTGTCCAGTCTGGTCTGGCAGACATGGGGTGAGTGAGGACTTGCCTAGGTTGCTGGGCCCACTGCCCTCTGGGAAATAGGAGCAATAGACAGAGAACTTTGAAAGAGTGCTTTTGAGGACTTTTCTTGCATTTTATAATAACAGCATTATTTTGTAATGATGACACAGTTCCCAAATATCATAAAGCAAATTTCCCATTCTAATAGGAAAGGTTATTTTGGAAAAGAAATGTGACTGGATTAAAGATGCTTAATTTGAATGTCACTTTTTGCACAGCCCCCTTCCTCACCGCCCCACTCACCCCATATACACACAGATTAGGAGGGTAAAGAATTTCTAAACCACACTATGAGATCTTTCATTAGGTAAAAAAAGAATTACATTGTGTAGGGTAAATGGAACTATTAGGCATTCCCCCGCCCCACCATTAGCACCTATGAGCCACACCTGTGGTCTTACAGGCCTGCCTGATGGTGGCACCTGGAGTACAGTGAGGGCGTGCCTAAGTGGGCACACCTGAGCATATAAGGGCGGCCACAGAGGACAGGGGCGGCAGGAGACCAAGCAGCAGAGTGCAGTAGAGACCAGCAGAAAGACCATGAGGGAACGTCAGAGAGCCCAGTAAAAGATTCCCGTGGAGGTGGAGTGACATTCCTGGTGGCACAAGGGGTTAAATTGTAGCACTATGAAGCTATCCTCAGTCACTGAAAATGAGTTCGATCCCAGGCCAGGGAGGTGATCCACATGGCACAGCAGATCTCTCCTGTCTCTCCTGCTGCTCCCCTCAGCAGTGTATTTCAGTCAATCCTCCTGTTCTGTTCCCCACTCTGTCTCTGGTCAATCCTCTCACCCCAGCACCTCTGACTTACACCCTAGCTCTTGTATGCATAAATAAATAAATCTGAAAAAAAAAAAAGAAAAAAGATTGGCCAGGGGCTGGGAGGCCTGCCCCTACTCCAGGTCCCCACCCCTATGGTCTGCCCTGCACCTGGTAGTCTCACTACAAATGGTGTAGAAAGATCATTAAAAGCTTGAAAAAGCCACTGAGGGCTCCAGGACTCCTTTACCTGTCTGCCCAGATCCATAGAAAACCTGCCCCGTGCCTTGCTGGCACTTTACGTTGTCACTCTGTGCTTAACTTCCAAGTTTGGCAGGTGATTTCCTTGTTTTCTTATTGTTCTGCATGTATCATGACTTTTGCTCTTGAGACAATCTTAACATGATGGTATAAGAGAGGAGACTCCCTCACCTCCCACTGAGGCAGACAATCTCTCAAATGTACTTTCTTTTCTGCTTGAAAGAAGGGGAATGCAGTTAGATGGGATCTTCATTGTGATAGAACTAGGTGAGCATGGGCCTAAAAATTGGAAAGACTTTTCGACTGCTCAGAGATCCTGTCAGCTACCTGGGCACTCATTTTGTTAGAGGTCATGGATCTCTTTGATGGAGGAAAGAATAGAAAACCTAAAGGAGGCATCGCAAGACTAAAACTTGACTCGCACAAGGAGGTGGGGGGAGAGGGGATTAACATGACCATTAACCCAGCTATAGAAATCAAGATCCTTAGGCACCATTGCCTTATCACAAGGAGTAAGACCCAAGCAGGCATCAGACTGCTGTAGGGAATGTCAGGAGTACAGTCCTGAGGGTAAAGATACGGAGATTGGGCCCATTGTGGTCTCTTTAGGATTCTGCATAGTTATCCAAAATCAGCAGGAAATAGGCCACTCCACAAAGGAGTGAGCACCTCCCAAAGAAAGACTTTATCGGTGAAGTCTTTGCACTGGCACGGGGCAGCAGTCTTTCTGCCCACCTGACTATGCAGGTGCTTCTTTTTACCAACTCTGTCCCTCTGCGGGGCAGCAGCCTCCTGCCTGCCCATGACCTGTACCATGCAGGGACTTCTCACTGACCTCCCTCAGTGGAGGCAGGTCTCCTCAAGGCCGCCTGCCTGCCAACATGCAGGCCTCTCTCAGCAAACCTGTCCCTTTTGGGGCAGCTCTTTCTGCCCACTTGTGTCCATGCAAGTGTCTTTTATTCTTCTGTCCCTTTCCCTAATACACCTGTTTTTTAAATATAACTAACATCTCTGTCTCATGGAGAAACTCGCCTGGAAAACTCACTGCATGTAGCTGAAAAGGCAGCTTTGGTGAAACCTTTCCCAGAGTGAGCCTGTGAAAGGGTGGTGCCCAGGAGTGGGGGAAGTTCTGGGTTCCCTGCCCCAAGCAGGGGAGGGTGGAGCTGGGGACAGGAGAGGAAACTGGGGAGGGGAGGAAGGAAGGAGGATGGAGAGCCAGAAGGAGACCTGGAGGCGGCACATGGAGCAGAGAGACAAGTGAAGAAACTGCGCTTGCCTTTTGGTCATGGACTGGTTGAAACAGATGTGGGTGTGAGTCCCGGAGGAGGATAACAATGGCGGCTTTTATCTTAATTTTGATTTTGTTCTTTTCCTCCCAGACTTGTCTGGTTGTTTCTGATCCTTTTCTGTGGGTCCCCACTGAAAGGTGCTTTAGACCTATATAGCAGGCTTTTGGGCCTTGCTCTGGGCCAATCCCATTTGGGTGGATTTTTACCCACGAGGGGATGGGTAACTGAGGGTGCTGGATTTAGAAACTATATTCTTTGCCTTTCCTGTATTGTTTCCTAATTGTATTAAAGTTCCTTCCCAATAAAGTCTCATATGTTTTGTGTTGATGTGGCGGACAGCAGAACCCATTTAAAGCAAGCAGGTTTGTGGGTGTGGGGTGCCCCTCTCCCTGCCCTGTAACAAACCCTAGTACCCCACTCTCTAAATCCATCAACTCAAAAAACTACATCACTCTAATCTCTTTGTATCTGAGTTTCAATTTGGGAGAAATGGTTTTAACAAAAATATTTACCAAATAAGGGAAAGAATATGTATCTGAATGCTCAAGCCCAACCTCTGAGTTACTGGTTCTCAAGCAATGAGAAGGTCAAAATTTAGGTTGGGAGTGACAAGAAAGACCAGAGAAGGAAGTGAGAGTGAAAATGGAGAGATTTAAGTGAGATATCTTAAAAAAATGGAAATCTCACAATAAAAAAAGACTAAAAAAGAGGTAGGTTAGTATAGAAGACAGATTTTATGTCACATAGTCCTTTGTTTGAATATTGCCTCTTTCAGATCCTTAGCCCTAATTTTCCATCTGGGAAATGAACTTTGCTACTTAACATGTGGGCAGAGGAGGTGAGTCACCTGGGAGCTGCTTAGAAATGCAGAATCTGGGTCCTTTACTCCAGAGATTTTGAACCAGAGTCTATATTTATCAAGATCCCAGGGTGGGTCCATATACAAATAAAAGCTTGAAAGTCCTAACATAGGACAACATCTTGCAGCCATACAGCCAAATAAAATAAATAATAAGCTCTCAATCGGTAGCATTTCTTCTTTGGGGAGGATGTTAAAAATTCTGAAAGGATTATTTATTTGCCCTATTATATTTTGAGTATCATATGTGAATCATCAGGTTTGAGATTTTTCTGCAATTATTGGCTAATAACCCAACTTCAGTCAGGGAGAAGCATGAGTGGATAACAAAGTATGGGTATGGTTGTTTTCATTCCCTGATGGGCTATGAACCTGGTGTAAGGGCAGGAAGGACACAGTGCAGGTTTTCTGATCCAGCAGACCAGGTAAAGGAGGGAGAGAGTCCTGGAGACCTTGGTGGCTTCTGCAGGTCTTTAGATTTGCCAGGCATTTAGATTTGCCAGGCATATGGCAGGCAGGGGTGCTGGGGGGCCGGGAGGATGGCAGTGCTCCCAGCCCCCAGCAAATCCTCACTCTATCTGGGCTCTCTGGCGTTCTCTCTGCTTCTCTCAGTTTCTGCTGGCATCCCCATGACGCCGCCCTTAAAAGCCCAGTCTCAACCCAGGTGAATCCCATCTACCTATGCCCACATCCTACTCCAGGTGCCCACCATGAGGCATGCATTCAGGACCGCAGGGTTCCCTCATCCATCCTAATGGCGGGAGGGCAGAAAAACCTGATAGTTTTTTCCTTACCCTACACCTGGGAAGGAGGGAAGTGGAAGTAACACTGGCTCATTCTTTATAGGAATGAAGACCCACTGTTATTTTATGAAAGAAAGAAAATTAGCACCAACTCATGCCACCAACACTTGGAGTAACTAGCATTTGTGTAAATAAGACGTAGGAATTTGTTTTTTTAGAAATAAATATTTGGGAAACTATTCAGAACATCACAGGGAATTGTCCCTACCACACTGGAATCACTTTAGGAGCTTAAATATATGCTGGTGTTAAGATTCTCCCCATGTGGGTTCAATTAGAATGTCTGCATGGACCCAGGCATTTGCAATAAAGAAAGCAAACTCCTTAGCTGATCCCAGTGTGCAGCCAGTGCCAAGAACGACTGCTATTGAATTTGGACATTTTCTCTTAAAAAAGAGAGCAAAGGATTGAAAACACATAGCAGCAAAAGTGTGGGCATAGCCTCAGGTATTTTGAGATGGTGGGGCAAGAAGAGGTATGGCAGTCAGGCAAGGCATGAGATCATGGGTCCTCATAATTATATGTAAGTCTTTCTTTCTAGTATGAAGACACACACTTTAATCACTTACTGATAAAGGATATGTCTTGAATATGATTTAAATGGATTCAATGTAATTATTGCACGCAGGGAGCTTGAAAAATGCTTCATCTTTGCTCTCTGCCTGTAAGAACTTTCTGCCTTGCCCAAATTAGTTGCAAGAACCATTTGGTTTGAGTCCTAAACTGGTGAAATTCCTTCCATGGGGTGCAGAGTACTGGAGGCAGCAACTATAAAAGGCATAAAATTTTTAGACCTTTAGGCAAGAGTACAAGATTATTTTCCCTTTGATTTGAGAAACAGAAATTACCAAGGCAACCAACACACAGGTGAGCGATAGTTCACGGAATTGAGAGGGTTTCTCTGAAATGTCTCTGAACTTGCTTTATCTCTTTAAATGTTGTGTACAGAACCTCACAAAGTTGGGGTGGAAAGCTCAACTTTGGAAAGAACAACAGCTTCTGGGTAAATATGGAGTCCAGCTGAGAAAAGGAGATCCCAAACTTTGCCTCTTTTTATAACATCAACTATCTCCTGGTATAGAAACTAAGTGGTGGCTACAGGTTGATCCCTGTCAAACAACAGTCCAGACATAACAGGAGGGTCTGGAAAGGCTGACTGATCAGAACTCAGATGGGCCCTCAGACAGCGTCACTAGTTCCCAGAGCAGCTTGCAAAAGCAGAGTGCTTCCTGCATGGCTGCTTTTTCTGTGGCCCCACAGGTGTCCCCACTCAATGGCTAAAGACACAGTCTTTTCTAGTAGACAGTCACTCCAAGGAACACCCGAAGCTTTGTCATGTGGGTTCCTCTACTCTGAAAGAGGAGACTCTGTAATGGCTATTCCCAACATGGTGTTTTTCTCTGTCTTACCGCTGTGCTTACAGAGCCCTATTATTGGCATGTGAAGCCAGGATGCCCAATTCAGTTCTCAGCAGTGGAAGAGGCAAGAGAAGGAGAACACCCTGCCTCTGTGGGTCAGGGCTTTTTTTAAAAAAAGTAAAATAGCAAACAGAAAAAGAGCAGGATGGGAGCATTTTAACTATAAACATGCCCCACAGACATGGAGTTTTGCTAGTCTGGTGCTCCTGAGGGTTTCTTCCTGATTTTCCATGTAGATTACAGACTGACCTGACTGGCTTGTAATACAACCCTCTTTAACACAGAGGGGTTGTCAGTGTATTGGAGTACCTCCTGATCATTGGGAATTCCTCAGCCTATTGATCGCATGGGTTGCCAAGGGCGATGGTTCCGGTGTGTGCTGTCTTCCTCCACATCCTGACACAGGCAAGTGTGTCAACACAAGAAATAATGGGCAGTGAAAAGAGCAGGTAGAGGGAGGACTATCTGAAAGAGAAGGTCTTCCTAGTCACCACCTGCTAAGAGGGGCAAACCAATGGGACAAAATTAAGAAACAGAACAAAACAAAAACATTTTTTTGTTAACTGGTTTTTGCTCATTTCCAACTGGGAGGGCCATCCTTGGCTTTGAATTTCCCTGAAGTTGCTTTGGTTTCAAGTTTTTTCTTCTCTTCTTTTCCTATCTTTCTTTTCTCCACTGTCCAGTCCATTGGTTTTGGCTTGCAATTTTGCATGATGTTTTAGGTAAAGAAAGGGAACGCTATTTCAGTTCTGTTGACACTATGACAATTTGACAATTAAACCTTAGATTAGTGGTCACTGAAGGACTTTCTATGGGTAATAATTAGTGTTAAGTTAAAAAAAAAGTCTCAGTGGTTAAATAAGTTGTTACCTTATTCTATCTTTTATGGGTTTGCTATAGTTTATAATGAATGATTTTATTAAGTACCTGTGCATTTATATATGTCCATGACTATTCATTTTTTGTTCAACTTCTAGTGGGTTTCTGTTTCATTTTCCCCTTATGATTAAAATATCTATTGCAAGGACAGGAAAAAAGGCATGCAGGCTACTAATTTTTTTGAGTACCCAAATATCTATCAGAAACTGAATTAGATGCTCTCATATAAGTCATCTCGTTTAATGTCCAAACCATCCCTTCAATTGATAAGAAAACTGAGACTCGGCAGGATGGACTGACCTCAGCCAAAGGCCCAGGAGAGCTGGCATTCAAGCCCAAGCCTGTCTTCTGAAGACCACATTCTATGGCACCACATTGTCTATGCTGCAAACCTTCACAAGGGTCACAATGCACACCATAAGTGTTTGATAAGTGTTCGCAGATCATGATAAGTATGTTTTCTTTTTGATCCGGAGAATATTTGCTTGTAAGCCCACACTTTGGTAGCCCATTTAAAATTCTGGAAAATTTCCCACAAACCTGTGGAAAATGATTTGAGGCTAAAATATGAGAATAATACTTGATCATGAAAGCACAAGAATATTATATTCTTGGTTGGAGCAAAGTGCCAGCAAGCACATTTTGGGTGTCTCAAATTGCCACTAAAACCTGTATCTGCACACATGGAAGCAAAGGTACTTCTGAAGCATTCTGTACTGTACTTAAGGATGAGCATATCAGCCACATCCAACAGATAATGATGGGACAGGATGGTATATGTGACTCCAGGTAGTCAGACGGGCCACAGACTGTCCCATTTCCATGATCAGAGATATTTTATTTTCCTTGCCTTTCTTTTATTTTCCTATTTCATTTTTCTTGCCATGTTTATAAGTTACAAGACTTTCCACACCCTTTGAGTCTGGCACTCTTTCCATCTGTCGCTTCTTGACAGGAGCTTCCATAGTCAGTGTTGGGAACATGCAGCCTGCTTTGTTAAACCCCTTTCTCCATGATTTGACTAATCTACAGTGCCCAGGAATGGTAAATCTAGACAATGACAAAGAAGCACCACAGTATATTACTATATTCTTGGTAAACTAATTTTTCCCCCTGCCACTCTCAAAGCAATATAAACCTTGTTGTTCCTCCTGGATCTTAAATGTTTGTAATAAATTCTTTGAAATGTCAGTAATGTTGAACTGAGGGGTTTTTTTAAGGAGATTTTCTTTCTTTCATAAAAGGAAAAATTGTCCCTTGCAGAGAATGTGGGTAAATATGTTTGTTTATTTTACTCAGCCCTTGATATGGTTGGATAAAGGGACTCTTATTCCCCACCCCACCACTTGCTGAATGAGTGAATCATGAATGAAGTCTTAAATTTATTGGATGGTAGGATAATGGTAGAAATGAATTCACACTTTTATTTCTCTGGTATATTCCACATTTGCTTGACAAATTTACAATATACAAAGCATTTTCATCAGCGTGTTATATTTAATCTTCATATTAATTCTCTGAGTTTAGATGGATTTTCTCATCCATAATAATGAAGCTTCCTTATTTACTCTGTGTGGACTCTTGCAGTTTTTAAAAGATCTCCATGACCTAGATTGCTCTGGGAGAATATTGCCTACATCATGACACTTCTATCATTTTCACCAAATTTACTTGATTTCATAAAACCATAAATCAGTTCAGTGAGAAATGTCAGCCAAAAAAGTTATTTGATTCTTATAACATTTCAATTCAATCACAATTGACTGGTTTATTAGACCTGCATAATTCATAGTTATGGTGGATGGATTTCCACACCATCTCCCTGCCCCAATCTGTTAACCAACATGAATTTGGTTTTTATACTGCATAAAGTTTGGTTTGATATTCAAGTTCTACTAGAAAGTGGAATCCAATTACTGGCTGAAATATACATTGGACAGGACCAATACTTGGGGGATCCTGCTAACTCTGCCATTTATAAGGCTACTAGCCAAGCTGAGAGGAACTAGGGTGAGGAGAATGAGGTACTCATCTTGGGAACAAAATATCAGGGTATACCCTAAATATGGTAATCAAGATGAATAACACCTAACATGATATTAAAAAATGAAATGAATGCAACAAAATATCATTATTACTGAACTTTCCCTCTTGCCTCAGACTGAAGTACTGCTCAGTACTGTTATTGATCCTAAATTTAAAATTTTGATACTTAGTTCATTACGGATTTTGGAATCCATTTTAATTTTTTTAAAATACTGCATTAACATATTATCTATTGTGGCTACTGCTTTTAGGGTTGCACTCTTAACTCTGCATCTGAGTTCAGTTCCTTACTTGCTCACCTTAGTCTAAGACAGGGCTAGGAGCATTTGTAGTGATGCAGGCTCGTGTAGTCTTAGAAATGTCCGTGTTCTATTAGAATAGTCAATGGCCACAAAAGGTTGCATGGATATGCCTGTCAAGGGTATAGAATATGCCACTTTGGCACGAGGAACATTTTGAGCTAAAGGCAATCGAAAATAAGCAGATACAACAAAAGCTCTCTGACTTCCCCTCTATTTGTCTAAAAGCAGAACTTAAATTTGTAAAGTTGTCTCTTCTCCCCTCTCTACCAGGAAGGACAGGAGTTAATAACTAGCGGTAATGCTAGACTCTTATCAGTCCAGAGGTGGCACCAGAGGAAACTTTCTAACAAATCTTGCTCAGACTAGCTCTAATCTACTATTACTTTCAATATATACTTGCCTTCCCACAATTTGCCACCCCTACAAGCTCAAAGTCCTTTTCCTTTGTCTTGTCACTTCTCAAAAAATGTATTTTTCTTTTGTTAAGATGCTATATCAGCCCAAGTTCTCACCATTTCCTTTGACTTTAGTCATCATGGAACATGCCTCTGTGTACGTGCAAATACATGATAATAAGCTTCTGCTGGTTCTTCTCTAGTCACTCTGACTTGTTAGTCCACTTTATAGGGCCCCATTAGGAGAACCTAGCATAATTTGAAGAAAAAATTTTTCTTCTCCTTTGTACCTACATAGCTTACTCTATAGTTTGAGGTGTTTGAGACATAGTTTGAGGTATAGTTAGAGGTGACATAAAACCTCTATACAGAACAGAGGGAGTTCTAGAAAGTATGTAATTCCCCCTCCCTTTATAGATGAAAAACGTAGCCCCACAAAGCTTTGAGTAATTTTGCCTTAAATTAAGTCTAACTGTTGAGGATAGATTTGGTCCAGGGTCCTGGGCCTTTTCTATAGGAGGGGCCAATAATTGGAGACCAAGTGAATTAAAAAAAAACAAAAAAACCCAAAAAAGTGAAAGTCATGCAAGTTTAACTATTTCTCAAGAGTTTGGGCTCTTTGTTTTAAAAAGCGACAATGCACCACCCTCCCCATCACCCACAGACAATGGAATTTAGTATTGAATGTTTTCCACTGGGAAAATGCCCCAAAGAAGAGAAGGAGGCTGTGCCCACTGCATAGCAGAGGTGGGATGTGGATGCAGTTTTACTCTTGGAAGCCTAAGTGGTGACAAGACCTCTGCATTAGCAAATGCACATGGTTGAGAACAATTTTATGTTATCTCCTGAGCAACTTCACCTCTGAGGAGGTGACCATGCCCCTCATTCCTCATACAACCACAGCTTTTTCTCCTTAACTGCTTCCACGGATTTCTCTCCCTCTGTTATTTATTAAAATGTGCAACACAAGAAGAAAAGGAAAAGATTATCCTGCTTCCTGCCATGCAAGACAGTATGCAGAAGGCCAAGGTTAAATGCAGCATTTGGTTTCTTAAGCTTCTCTAATGTATAGGTGTGGAAAAAGCAATCTGAGACTAGAATTTATAGTGGTGACTCTCTGAGGATAAAAACTTGACTTTAATTTGGACTCTCTGGCTAAGATAAAATCTGCTTCTGCTATCATTATCCCACTTATGTTTGTCCTCACAGTCTCCATTTTGCCACCCAGCTGAGTGGGAAGAAATTAACCTGACCTTGAAAAATACTTGGGTTTTCAATAGCCAGTAAAATTCTAAAGGCCTCCCAAAATTTAGATCATGGACTCAGACCTGAAAATGATCTTTAAAAACCATATAGGCCACACATTTAACAGAGGAGGGAAATGAAGTCCAGAGAATGGACATGACTGGTTCAAAGTTGGAGCTAGTTGGAGGCAGGGTCAGAGCTAGTATGAGACTTCAAGCCCTCAAGCTCCCTTTCCCCATGGCACCAAGGCTAGACTCAATCCCCAACTGATTTCAGATTGTTCCTGAAGGAACATCACACCTTCACACAGTATTTGGAATTCCTCTTGTACAAATTAAAATCTCCCAAGGAATATTTTCAGGAAAAGTTATCTCAAATGTTAGAGGAAGGAAGGATTTATTTTGCCATTATTATACTTGTGGCTTTTTATCTATATCAAAATTAAGTATTGAAATTAAAATTGTACTTTGTTTTTTCTACTCAAGAATTATTAGACCATATCTGCCCCCCCCTTTATGTTTCTTACCTATACACTGTATTTCTAGTTTTAGATTTCAGCACAGCATATGGTAATTTAGTTCATAGATGCATTCTGTTTTCAAAATTTGATATTGGGTTTTATACCCAGACTTACTTTACTTATTTGTATCGACTGCCTAACACCAGACCTTAGCACTTACATTCCCTGTTTGGAACTTGTCTCCTCATCCCTTTCAGGAATGAAGTTCTAGGAGGGTGGGTCTTGTATTTCAATGCAAAATCTGAAGACTGACCTCCAGGGGTCAGTGTCTGGCACCCACACAGGACCACCAGCTCTTAAAATCCTGACTGATCAAAACTAGCAAATGAGGCTATTCACTTTTTTTGGACTTCTCTGAATAGACAATACTTAAGACTCATATCTGTCTTGAAACAAACTGGTTTTGTAAATGCAACCCTTTTCATGGAATTGAGTAAATGTATGGAAAAAATTATACTGTAATTTTAAAGAAATGCCTGACAAGAACTATTTGGAGAATTTTAGTCTAGAATGTTACTCTCTGCCAGGGTTAGGAATTTTTTTTTGTCTTGAGAAATTACCTCGCTCAAATATACTTACACAAGCTACTTTCACTTATTTTTTTTTCTGAAGATATTACAGTGTCTGTACAATTTTAGAAACAGTTGTTATCCTTCAAATTTTTTTTTAACAAGAAAATCTTCTGAATTACTGATTTTCCCTGATAATGAGTGGCACTATTAGATACTAGTTCTAGATTTATATCTCTAGGACAGATTTTGAACAATGTGAAAAAGATAAAACCCAATAAAAATAAAAATAAATAATTATAAAATAGAATGTAAGCTATCATATATGAATTAAGTTGATCTTAATAATCTTCAAAAACACTTTATTATAACTTATAAATATCATTGCATTTGAGAGTTAAGTATATTTGTAGTTCCTTTTAAGTAGTTTTCTTTTTAAAAAGTTCAAACATTCCATGTTCCAAAAATTCAAAGACCCTTTAGTTAGTGTAGAAGAAAAAAACAATATTTCAAAACCATGGAATTGTACATTTCCTTTATACATTTCTATAGTAAAGGCAAAAAATAATCCCTTTTATCCTTACTGACATAGCTTGGCTCAAAATTATTTCTATATCCACTCAGTAATATTTTTAAAAGTTTCACAAAATCACTTCTTTGGTAGTCATCCATTAGAGCCACAGTAAAAATGAGGGTATTATCTTACCAATGCGTTAAATTTTGTAAGTTAAAATTCCAACAGTGAAAAATTAGAATATTCCCTCAGGGACATAAAGAAAGAAATGTAAAAACAGAACAAGACCACAAACAGAGATTTCCATGGGAAACCATTAGGAGCACTTTCAGAAATTCCCCTAAAACAACTTATTTCTGTGAAGCCAAAAGGTCACTTTATCTAAAGTCCTATCAACAGCCATTTAACTAGATGTCTACACTGGACTGTCACTGCCCAACAGAGATGAATAAGAATTTACGGTTATTAATAAGAATGCCAGAGAAGGCTGATATCCATAGGATTCAAAGCTTTCACATCACTGGAAGGAATGTCGGAATATTGGACAAGATGGGACAGAGCTAACTAATCTCGCCCTCATCCCTCAGAGCAACACAGGTTTTTTCTATTGGTAAGTTTTCCTAGTTTGAAGGTTCAGATAGAGGAAGTGTCAGTTACACGGTATTAGGTACATTTAATTTAACTGCTCATAAAAAAAAAAAAACATTAAATCTTTGGAATAATAGAGTTGTATTCCAAATGCTGAAAATATTAGGATTGCTGCAACCCTGAATTTTGTAAATTTGATTATACCTATTCTCTCCACAGATGTCAAAGGTACAATGAAAACATTTAAAAGCCATGTTCTTTTCACGTCTATGCCAAAAGTGTTAGGTTTTCTCAGACTTTTAGGGTTTTTAAAAATATTATCTTCAAACCTGATTCAGGAAAATGTTCTTAGTAGCCATGGCCCAAGTGCCTGATAAAACACAATTACTCATCTTACCTAAGTTTTCATTTCCAGAAAGAATTTGAGCACCACTGAGAATCCAAGTTCATAGAAACAACATCATGGATCAACAAAGTTAGTTCTCTAACGCTACTCCAATCCACTCTACTGCCTGTTACCAAACTATCATGACTTGGTATGTTTTGCTATTCAGGACCACCTGCCTGCTATTGTGGTCCTCAGGCAAGGGAGGGCTGCCTGGCCTCCCCAGTGAGGAGTGGGGGTGAGTTGGCATTTGAAATAAGTGCATAGGCTGCTCATTCTGCTAGACTTTGTTGTACTACAAATGTACTAAATCATCTGACATCTCACTGGGGAAACCTTATTATGTAAGTCAAAAACCGAACGATTAATTTCTGATATGTTGACATCACATTCATTATGTTTTGAAGCTAATTTGTTTTAAAGGCATCTAAATTAAGAACGGTTTTCTGAACTTTGAAATTATATATTCCTGAATGCTCCAATCTATTCCTCCTCAGTGACAGTTGGTGAAAGAGGGGTTTTCATGATTAGCCTGAAATATCTATTTCGATGCCTCCAACCTCACAGTAGTAAGTAAATATGCAGAAGCTTTAATATTTTCTAAAGTTGCACGTTTAGAGCACTTGTTAGTCCATGGAGTAATGGTTGGAATCTGGGACATAAGACTGGGGCTAAATTTCGTTACCCTCCTAACCCCAGAGAGTCTTTAGAAAAATAGAAACAAAAGAGCACAAAGTACTTAAGGTAGACACTGTTGTATTCATAATATAGAGAAATAACCACCATGCCTCATGGACAGGAGATGCAGTTCTCCACGGGGCTACAAAACTGTGCTAGTAATAATTTTAATTGGATGCTATCTTTGCTGCCTTCAAAAAGTATCATAAAACGGAATTATTACAGGCTACAAGTGCACTTACAGTGCTGGCCTCTCACAGGAGGAAACAGATAACATTTATCCTTTGGAGGGCAACATCAATGGGCTTCTATTTGTTTCGTTTACATGCATCCCCTGTTGCCTGCTATTTGCTTCCCCTTCCCTAAGTCTAAGAGATCAATTTGAATTAGACGCTGCAGAACTGGAATCTAAGTTTTGCTGGCCCGCTGCCCTTGGGGATGGCACGACCCCCTCCATCCGCCCTGCGCGCCCTCGGGGCTCGGGGCTGGGGGGGGGGGGGAAGCATACCTGCAGAGGGTTGGGCGGAGTGAGCGGCGGCGGGAGGCCGTGTCCCGGAGACTGGCTGGGTTTCTGTGGGGGGCTTGCACTCTGCGGAGTTGGAGACAGTTGGTTCTGGTTCTGGGGGTGGGGGAGGGATGGAGGCTGCTGGGGTTGCTGCGACGGGGCAGCGGGCAGCTGCTGGGAGGCAGGTGGCGGCTGCTGGGGCGGGGCGGGCTGGGGCGGCGGCTGCTGGGGCTGCGGGGGCGCCTGCGGGGGCGCCTGCGGGTGCTGGGCGCCGGACGGCGGGGGCTGGGGCGGCGGCTGCTGCTGCTGGAGCTGCTGGAGCTGCTGGAGCTGCTGTAGTTGGGAGTTCAGGGATGAGGTAGCTGCAAGAAAGAGGGAAGCAGAGTTAAAACCAACAGGACAAAACACCTTGCTTTAACTTTGGTGCCTCGTTTTGGAGCGGTCTTTCCTTTAAAAAAGTTTGCCCTTTCACTCTGAAGCTCTCTGGTATTTCAGAGGGTTGGGGGGCACTGAGAGAAAGAATCACCCCATGAGGGAAAATTTTAAATTTGGGGAGGTCGGGAGTGTAACACGGGGGAGGGCCTGAGCAGCACCGACAAAGGGGGGTTACTAGGAATGGAGTCGATTTAAAGAACTTTCTTTCTCTCTTCCTTCCACGCTGCTTGGGAAATAAACGTATGCATTTGTGCTTAGATTTAGATTTCTGAAGTTCAACCACGTTAATTCTTTTCGTAAATGCTCAGCTGCAGTTAAAAACTGAAGACTGCTGTGTTAATAATCTTTTCATCATCAATGTCCTTAATGGTGTCATTTTTACTGTACCTTCAGAACTCTGCCAATTTGCATAGGGATGTGATTTTCAAGTTCCTAGAGTTTCAAAATTGGAACGCATTTCTCAGTTTTGCCGAGTCAAAAGCCCGAGTCTGACTTTTTTGGTCCACTTAGCAAAAAGATGGATTGCCCCAAATTGGAAGGTCTGTAGTCGGGGAGTGTGAACTGTACACTCTCGTGACCAGGTACATCAAGGACTAGCCAGACACTGAGAGAGCGAAGTCAAATTTCTAGAATTTCTTGTTAGTTGAAAAGTAAAGATTGGTGGGAAAAGCTGTGTCGACACTGAGCATACTAAATTTGTTCTCAGATGCCCATCTAGCACTGGACCGTTTCCGACAGTTTGGCCAAAGAATGGTTCAGAGAAAATCACTGTTACAACTACTTCAGGTACTGCTACAATTACTTCACTTCCTCCTTGCCTGAATCTCGATCTAAAAGTTTTCTTTTTTTTTTTTAATTAAGATTTATTTATTTATTTATTTATAGAAGCACTGGGTACAGTCAGAATCATGAGAGGGTGAGAGAATTCACCAGAGCCAGAGCGGGGAGCAGAGCAGGCAGAAGGACCGAAGTACACTGCTGAGGGGAGCAGTGGGCGGCAGGAGAGGTCTGCGCGCCATGTGGGACCCTCCTCTGGTGGCCGGGGAGCAGCCAGGGATCGAACCGGTGCGGCAGAGGTCGCGGGCAGCTTCGCAACCCAGCGCTCAACCGCTGCGCTACCCGGGAGGCCCTCGATCTAAAAGTTTTCTGAGGGGCCTCCCCTCCTGGTGCAGGCGGTTGAGCCCTGCGCTGTGAAGCTGTCAGCAGCGTCTGCAGCGCTGGTTCGACCCCGGCAGGCGGGCGAGAATCCCACATGGCGGCAGCAGACCTCTCCTGCTGAGCCTGCTGCTCCCCCTCAGCAGTGTGTTTCGTCAGTCTGCCTGTTCTGTTCCCCGCTCTGTCTCTGGTGATTCCTCTCACCCTCCCGCGCATCTGGCCTGCACCCCGGTTCTTGTATAAATAAATAAATCTTAAAAAAGAAAATCTTTTTTTTTTTAAAAGTTTTCTGACAAGCTTAAAATAAATACAAGGATCAAGGTTGAACTCATAGGCGTTGGCTGCAATGTTTTTCTGTTCCACTCCCACCAAGATTAGTTAAGAATTAGTAAAGACTTCTACAGGCACTAAATCCTGATTGCATCATTAAACTAGTCCTTATTTTTAAAATGCTCCTTGTTCCCAATCTAGTGATTCTTTAAAGTGACATACCATATACCTGCTTTCATGTAGCAAAAATGTACTTGAAAAATAGGAACTGTATTTTCTCTAGGACATCTAGAGAAATTTCTCTGTAAGGAAACCAACCTGTGATTAGTTTTGTAAAGTTAAGGCTCATTTTGTAAAACCCATTGAACAGCAGCTAGACACTAGGACAGTGTACTAGTACACTGTACAGTCAGGTCATTCATAGAATTTGAATATAAGACATACTCCTGCCTTCACGACGTTAACAGTCTAGTTGTGGAGATAAAATGAACTTATAAGAAATGATCAGGTTTGGGTTACCTGTTACAGAGTCCTGCCAAAGGTAGTTGCTTGATACATATTAGTTAATTGACTAAGTGGTCAACAGTGTGGAAACTGATCAGAAGAGCCAGGAGAATCAGGAGAGAGGTGTTCTGTGGCCTAGCTAGGCCAAAGCAGAATTAATGGAGAGTATGGACAAGGAGCAGAGAGGGTTTAGGGAAGAATCAGGCTCATACCTCAAAAAAAAGGAAAAGATGATACTCCACACGGGAGAAACAGCCAGATGACAATATGGTTTAGGTGGTACTGCCAAAGGACAATGGGGAGCAAAGGGACTGCCTGGCACACAGGCCCCAGGAAGTTTTGAATGTGATAGATGGAGAGCTTATTTAATGGAAGTGATGGAAGGATGGCTCTCCAGTGAACTTCTGGTAGAAGTCAAATTTAAATATATAACTTTGTTTAAAGCAAGGCATGGTTGTACTGGTGAAATGTTAGCTTGACAGGCACCATATACCAGCTCTGTGTGAGCAGGCACCATGTAGGGCTTCCATGTTGGACCAGTTGAAATAGCAAATCCTCCTTGGCTCATTGAATTTCTCTTGGTCTACTCAGACACTCATTCCAGTATGTCTTGCCTTGCATGTAATCCAGAGTGCACTGGGACTCCAGAGGTAGAGATCATATGTGTGTGCGTGTGCATGTGCATGTGTGTGTGTGTGTGTTTATAGATAAAGTATAGGTAAAGGCTGGAAAATATCCATCCAATGGGAACTCTCTGAACTTTCTGCTGAATTTTGCTGTAAATCTAAAACTGCTGTGAAAAGTAAAGTCTGTATTAAAACAACAACAACAACAACAAACACCCAGTCATCATCCTTTTTGTCAGAACTTTTAAGTGTAATTTTTTTTTTAAGATTTATTTATTTATGCACACAAGAGCTGGGGTACAGGCCAGAGATGCAGGGGGTGAGAGGATTCACCAGAGACAGAGTGGGAAACAGAACAGGCAGACTGAAGTATACTGCTGAGGGCAGCAGCGGGTGAGCCAGGAGAGGTCTGCTGTGCCATGTGGGCTGCTCCCTGGCTGGCCGGGGATCGAACTCGCGCTGCAGAGGCTGTGGACCGCCCCACAGTGCAGTGCTCAACCCCCTGTGCCACCAGGGAGGCCCAAAGTTTTGGTTTTGACATCATCCTTCCCCTCCCACCCACCTCACTCCTGTTACACAAAATCACATTTTTTACTGAAGAGCTGGGAGTCCAGCTCAGTTCTGACCTCCAGGATCTTTTGTGGTCTGGGGGGGGGGGGTCTTGGGTAGTGGGACTTGATCCTCCTTTTAGTGAAATCACAGACATTGGAAACCTGATTACATCTGGCTACCTGCCCGATTCAAATCAAGCCTGTCCTGATTTCTTCAGGTGGGAGGCACATATGTCAGTGCTTATTTTCATGGTTGACTTAATACCATACCGTTTCATTTTGGTTAGAAAAGCATTTATCTAAATCAGCATTTAGAAACAGGAAAGACAGGGGAATATTGGCAGATAGATATTGGCAGATGGGTAGATGCAGCAGACCCTAACCTACTAATGAGACATGGTCCCAAATGTGTCTTTGTTCCTTGATGTTAGTGAGTTCATATTGGTTGACTATTTCTTTCCCACATATGCAGTTTTCTTGGAAAGGCATAAACATAAGCAAAACCTTCTCAAGTTACATAAATCTAGTTTGGTATCTGCAAGAAAAAAAAAAAAGATGGTTCATAAGACATGTTCAGGTATGTACCAGATGCAAGGAGAAGCACATGAAGAGAATAATGTGACTCTGGCCTACAAAATGCCAAAGGTGCTTGTACAGTAATTTGAAAACAAAAGTAAAAAATTGCCAAAATATGGAGTCTTTATATGGGTCATTGTGTAAAGCATCCTGAGATATGAATACAAGTTAGGAAGGTTCAAAGACATATTTGAACTACAGAGAATGTTTGTGGATGAAATGATGATTGTTGGGGGTAAAACTCTCACCCTATTCATGGAAGATTAAAGATTTCACTTTTGTCCTTGGTATTTATATCCTTTTATGATTGTTTCCTCACTCTCCAGTTATTATACACTATATAGGCCAATGTTAAATATAACATTTAACTACAATAACAGTAGCTATGAAAGAAAAGAAATTCACAGACATTTAATTAGGCCATTTGGAACAATTCTGAAAAAGATACACAAAACAAAATTCCATCAAACTTTGAATTTCCTAGACAATTCCGACTTTAAATTTCCAGGGTCGCAAAAACCCATGGCTTAAAAGTTCCCCAATAAATAACTTACTATGATGGAGAAGTAGCCAAGAATCCTGAATTTCTCCAATTACTCAGTTTCTGTATCTCAACTGTAAATTAGAAAATTCTTATTTTGAATCTTTAAGATTTCTTCAGGAAATCACACACATAAACACTCCTAGAGGTATCAAGACTCTATTGGATGGGATTTATATAAAATTACTTCCAAGACAGGGAAATGGAAAGTAAAATCAGCCTATGTACCCACATATAAAGAGCAAGTCCATGAAAGATTGACTCTAGAGGAGTAGAAATATGTCTTAAACTTTGCTTTCACAGAAAGCAAAATACATGCAAATGCTAAAGGAAATGGGATTCTTAGCCACACCCTCACCTTTGTTACAGCAAAGTATAACATCATATTACTGTCTGACTGCAGTTGGGATCTCAAAACGTTAGCATTTTCTTGGACTATTCAGGTTCAGGCATATGTGGGCATGGCTGACATACTGGTGGTTTGGATTTGAGAGCTTGCTGGAAAGGGACATAATTTATTATTCACTGCCGGTGTTTATACTCCACTGGGCACATACAGGACTTCACAGTGATATTTCCAGAGCAGGGAGAGACCATGCATGCTAAGGAAAAAAGGAAGCAGGTGGAGGTTATCATTGAAAGTGACCAGGAATCCTGAAAAGAGACTGAAGGTAATGGCTTTCAGACCCGCCTTTATTAGCCCTGTCTTCTGCTGCAAGCCTGGCTTTAAGGAGAGAGGAAACACCAAATGAAAACCAAGAGGGTAACCTTGGCAATATTCGTTAAGTACAAGAAACCAGATGCCAAATATCACACATTGTACAACTCCATTGAAAGAAGTGTCCGGCATGGGCAAGTCCAGAGACAGGAAGCAGATTAGTAGATGGCAGGAATTCAGGGGAGAGAGGAACAGAGGTTAACTACTAATGTATGGGTTTCCCACTCTGGCTCATGAGAAAGTTCTAGAACTAGATAATGATGATGATTGGACAGCACTGTGAATGTACTTGAATGCCACTGAATTGTATACTCTAAAGTGCTTATAATGACAAATTTTATGCTATGTGTATTTTACAACAGCATCAACAATAATAGTTTTTCTATATTCCATACTGGAGACCGAGCCATACTCGCTGCCTTGGAATTCCATAAGAAAAAGAGCATAATCTTATGGGCTCTGCATGGTTTTGCCATCCTGAAGGCTCAGGGCACCTGCTTGCAAGGGCTGTGCCTGGGAAACCAGAGGGTGAGTTGTGGGCAGGGCTGCAGGATGCCAGGTGCCAAAGGGAGGACTACAATGTGGACATTAGAGAGAACAGGCCTGGCAGAAGCAGAAAAATGGAATCATTGTCAGCACAGGCCATGCACTCCTTCCTATGCAGGACACCTCCTGCATCTTCTAGAAATACTGCAGATGTGGAAATGACACTGTGTGAGCATGCAGAAAATAGTGATGACAATGTGGCTTCAAAATAAGATCGTGCTTTATAGCTCAGAAAGTACTTTCACGTAATATGAATGAATTTGCTTTTCAGACCAACCATACGGATAATGATATCATGGACATGTTACACATGTAGAACTTGGGCCCAGAAAGGTTAAGTGACTTTTTCATGTTCACCCTGCTGGTAAGTTCAACCTTAGATGGCCATCACCCAGGGTCTCTTAAAATAACATAATCTATCCTACAGATACGGCAACCCATTCCCCCCAAAAACTACTAACTGTTACAGTTAGATAACTAAGTGGGGTGCCCTCCATGGCAGATGCTGCTCCTGAGGAGAGGTGGCACAGGTATCTGGCTACAGAGGCTAATTGGAAGGTGTTTGCTGAGTGATTAATTGTCCAGCTCCTGGGAAAGTGTGTACAGTTGTACCTATGTCCTGTTGCAGGCAAAACATTTTTTTTTTAAACCTGCTGATAGGGAATGTGAATGTGCTTTTGAGCATAAAGATGCTAAGTTGAGTGTAGGCCATGATTTATTATAAGGAACAGAGATGGGGCCTAGGAAGGAAAGTGAGAGCCAGGAGAGGTGGGGAATAGCTACTGTGCACTTGACTTGTGTCTCAAGTGTAAGGCATCAGCTTACATTGTCCATAGAACTCGGTGGCACATCTCTGGAGTTGGGTGGAAGCTGCAAGTTTTCCATATTTATTTGTCCTTAGTGAGGGACAGAGAATCTCAGATAAGCCCCAGTCTTACAAATCACTTGGCTCACAATGTACATATACACAATCTATATAAACTATACACATGTATACAAGCTATATACACACAATGCACATATACACACTATATATACACATATATGTTGTATACATTAGGGTCTCTGAAGGAAGTAATGCGCTATAATATTTTCAATATAAAATAAACCTAATGAAATTTTTGAGATAAAATTAACACTGTATTAGTTTTAGGTGTACAACCTAATGATTTGAGATATTTTTTGATTTCCCAAATAAATTTAGTTAACATCCATCTCCAAATTTTTTCCCTGGTGATGAAAACTTTTAAGATCTCTACTCTTAAAAGTTCCATTTTCTTGAATGCAAAAACCTTTCAGATAGTGTAGTAAGAAAGGAGAATGAAATGCAAAAAAGTTTCTTGAGGAGAGCTGGGTTGGGGAACTGGAGCTGAACTTTTCTGTGACTAAGTAGGACAGCCTGGGACCTTGTTGAACTCTCCCCAAGCATAGAAAAAGCATGATTGTTAACTGATTTTGGCCGTAAGCAACCTGGCCTGAATATTCTGCTTCCCAAATAAGCACATAACAAGAGTAAAGGAGGGAAATGCAATTTTATCAGGACTAAACCTTAAAAATAATAACTTCCTTCAGGAAAAATATTAAATAGTCCCCTCCTGCCTTTTTTTTTTTTTGATCAGATATTCAAGTCTTCTTTAGGTCTTAGTGCCATAGCAAATGAGAACTCCTAGGATTTGCGTGTGCTTTTTCACTAAATTCTGATGGGTGGATTCTACGTATTCTTTGATTTTGCTTGACTGATTTTTCTATAACCTGGAGGGAACCATAGACTCTACATGGAAATATTCATTCTTGATTTGAAATCCATTTGCTCAACACATGAGACTGAATTTATTCATCAGAGAACTCTAACCTTCCCATAATCACCAACTTCCTTCTCTTATGGAATTTGGCAGTGGCTTGGTGAAGAATATGGCTGAAGTAATGAGATTCTCCTTGGATGTCAGATCTCTATACTCTACTCATTTTCCAATACATGCCTATTCAAGGTGTTGTTTTGAATTGTTTGCTTTGTGAGAGGTCTGAGAGTAATAGTTCATCACTGACTATGCCTCCTTCCCTTTTAAATACCATATGATTTTAATGACAAATAGGAAGCAGCTTACAGAAACACTCAAGTAACAATCACATTATTTTTCTTCTAGAAATGTGAAAACACAGTTATTGCATCTTTGGTGACCTCCTCTCAGCAGATCAATTCAGCTTTAACTAGAGGTTACAAAAATTAAAATTATAACTAATATTTATTGGGTTTGGTTTTCCAGGGAAAATTTTAAATTATTAGATAGAAATAAAGCTGTGTTACCAAAACTGAAGTTATGGAGACAGGGGAAAGCTCATTTTATAAGCCTGTGCTGAAAAATAACAATGTAAGTTTCACTTAGCAGGCAAAGCAAGATGTAGCCGATTTTTCAAAGCTTCAGAGTTTGCCTTTCCCTCCAAATGGACATTCACAGGAGAAAATATTACAGGCAGTTCAATGGATACTCCGCCTGGTTTAAATATGGCAGTGTTCACTCAAATTTCTTTTAGGCTATAGACACATGGGCCAGTGCTTATTTTCATGGTTGATTTAATCCATCCCCTCTGCCACTGAGGGGATTATTCCCTACAGTTATTCTCCAGTGATCTGTCAGTTCAGATTAAAAAAAAGGTAAGTGACAAAGATGCGGAGGCTGATTCCTTTAGAAGGCTGGGGCTGCTAGGCTGTATAGCAAGAGATTTCTTTGTAAGAATCTGACTATGTTCTCCTCTTTTTAATTTCCCCATATCACCAGAAACCCTCCTTATCTAGGCAGAACTTTAAACTCTCTAAACAGGCAATTCAATTTTGTTCCTATACAACAACTTCAGGGGTGCCAAAAAGCTTTATAGATCTTATGCAGTTGGTTCTTGCTTATTTTTTGAGAAGAGGCGATAACGTATATTTCTTCTCACTTTACAGATGAAAAAAAAATCTAAACTCAGACACGATTCTAGGACCACTTGTATCCCAGCTTTGCTTGTTCTGAACAACAGAGGATAATACTTTCTTTACCACATCTGTTTTTATATTTGAGACATATGAATCTATTCTTTGTCAGATTTGCAGTTTCATACCACATTCATTGAAAAGAAACCTTTAACAAAACTACTTTAATTGTATAGGAAAATGTTTACTATTTAAAATTTACTCATGTTACCTATACACACTATTAATATTCCCATTCTTATTTTTTCTTTCCACTTCTACAGTAGAATTCTTTAGCAGGATAATTGAAATATCGCTGTAATAATTTATTTTGTATTGATATGCAAATTAGCCTTTCAATTCACATAGTTCATTTTAGGCTTTTTAAAAAGAAGACAATTAATAGTTTTAGTGAATTAATAAATTACATTAATGATAACACTACTAGGAGAAAATCATCCAAAAAACTGGGAAAATTTATAAAAGGAGAAATTTATAATAATGCTGGACTATTAATTGGGTTTAAGATATAACATGAGTAGAAGTGTTTTTGCAAATGTTCATGGATTTCTGTCAGGCTGGTTCATTGGGTAAATAAAGTTGCCCTTTTTATTTAAACTTTGCTAATAATGTATTTTGGACAGAAGAGGCAAACACAACTATATTAGTCATTATAGGTTAGGCTATAATGTGGTAATAAGCCCTAAAATCTCAGGGGCTTAGACAAAGTTCATTTCTCTCATGGCATCGTAAGTTGGCAGGGGGTCTTAACTCATTGTAGTCACTTTATGTACTCACGCTAATAGAACAGTGACTACTTTGAACATTGCCAGGATGATGCCAGAAGGAGAGAGAATTTCTCAGGGCAGGAATTAAATGCTGTGGCTCAGAAGTCACTTTTCCTCACATCTCATTGGCTAGCACTAGTCCCATGGCGCCACTCAAATGCAAAGGGACCAGGAGGTGCTATACTATCACCTCCCAGAGAATGGGGAGCCATAAGATTGGAGAGCAGCATTAAGGATCTCCACAAAGGCATTGCTCTGCCTCTCACATGGTTTCTATATCTATTACTTTCTCTCCTCTTCCATTTTCCCAAGTTTAACCACCTAGTGTCTTGTCTGGATCACTGAATGAGCTTATTAACTTGCTTCTAGTCTTTTATCTTCCTTGTTCTCTCTCTCTTTCATTAATTCAACAAATGCTATCAAGTCATGGCAAGTGCCCATCTGTCACCAGAGTTATCTTTCTCAGAAAAAGATGGGATTACAGTGTTAATTTTCTTAAAGAGGATGTACGATAGTTTGCATAGTACAAAAACGGAAATCACAGTGCTTAGCTCACTCTGGAGAATGACTGCTCTAGGTCCTGCCCACCTTTCCAGACTTATTCTAACCCACTCTGAGCACACTCCCTTGTCATTAATGGTGAGAAGCTGGTGATGCATGGCTAGAAACAGCCACAGAAGGGGGTGCCATACTCCACACTTAGGAAAACAAAGTCTTAAAAATGTTTGAACTGGTTGACAATTCAGGAGCATCTATATAAAATTCCCATTGTCCATTTTCTTATAAAAATTCAGCAATTCTGGCATTTTGGGAACTGGAGCTGCGAAGCAGCTGTCTTGGGAGCAGGACTAGCATGAACGAACAGAAGTCAGTGTGACCCTCTGTCCTCTGCACGCCTGTAAGGGAAATTTCAAGTGGCACCTTGCACTGCAATCAGTTATGAGGGTCTGGTTGTCTCTTTTACCAAAGAGCTTCCTGTAGAAGGTTGCCTACCATGTCTCGGTTAGGTTTTTTTTTTTCCTTAGTTTTCCTACCTCCTCTCAGAAACTTGCTTATAGCAGATGCTAAATAAATATTTTAGAAATGATAATTGTAAGGAATTGGAATTTGCTTTGTACCAGTTAGCTTTATCTTATTCTTATTACACTGTGTCATATATTTGCTCTGACTTGGCTCACAATACAAAAGGTGCCATGGGAGGTTTCTAGGAGACTAAGTATAAATTATGACACCTCTGGGCATGCAAGGATCTACAAGTAACTCTAGGGAATGTTATAAATTAATAAAAAATTTAAGACACATTCATGTGTTCCTTTTTTTTTAAAGTTTATTTTATATTTTTTAAAGTTTTATTTATTTATACAAGCACTGGGTACAGTCAGAAACGCGGGAGTGTGAGAGAATTCACCGGAGCCAGAGCGGGGAGCAGAGCAGGCAGAAGGACGTAGTACACTGCTGAGGGGAGCAGAGGGCGGCAGGAGAGGTCTGCGCGCCATGTGGGACCCTTGCCAGTGGCTGGGGATCAGACCGGTGCTGCAGAGGCTGCGGGCAGCTTCGCAGCCCAGCGCTCAACCGCTACGCCACCGGGGAGGCCCATGTGTTCCTTTTTAATAGCTCTATAGGCAACGATAGTTACCCTGACACATCTGGAGCCATGACCTAAAAATTCTGTAGAGACATTTTATTTATTCTATAGAATTTGTATTTTGTAGTTCATTAGTTTCATCACCAGAAAGTTCATTAAAGGGTTTCATTAACATTTCAGGATCCAGAATTTGGTGGTGTGCTATAGAAATTCAAAATGGAATATGTATATAAAATGCAGCCAAGGAAGAAATGACAAGCTTAGAATGTCCTGAAAGGTTATCTGGAAAAACAGAAAAGTGCTTTTTCAAGGAGGATCTGAGATAGACAGATTAAATCATAATCTTAGAAGAATGAAAAATGTCATCACAACCCAGGACTGACCCAAGTTCCACCCAATCGGTGGAGAAACATGATAGAGCATATGGATTAAGAGGGTTTGAGTTGAAGGTCAGGTTTTTAGTATGTCTGGGCTAGTAGGATGTGAAAGTCAGCCAGACATAACAAATGTGTTGCCCTGTTAAGTGAGTGTGCAGAATGGCAATGTAGATGCAAGGGCCCCATGGGTCAGTTCCTGTCTCCCCTCTCCATAGCCACATTCTACTCCTCACCATCAGCAAATGCACCCACTGTTCATCAGAGAAACTAGGCAAAATGATAGGACAGATGAGTACAAACTCACTAACAGTACTGGTGAGATAACACAGATTCTTTCAGCTTACAATGGATTTAAACATTAAATACGTATTCAAACAGGTTATAGAAGATGAGAATGTGAATTGTATAGCAGCACAGCATCTCATATATTTAAGTTACCCACTCCCTTCATAAAGCCTCTGAAAGTTGCTTGCTTGGACTGATGTTAATAGTTTCCATTCCTTTCAGTTTATATATCCTCCCTACTTCTTTTCCTTCCTTACTCAAAAAAGTCATTACACATCTTCTATGTTCCAGGGACTGTGCAGGAGATGTAAACATGAATTAAACACTGATTCTGCTTACCTGCAGTTTGTTCACGTTCTCTCTAAGAAAACAGACTGCGATATCCTAAACCACGAGGCAATATGATATGTTATGATTTCTTCTTGCTTAATGATTTTCACCTTTGCCTTCTTCTCCAAAATACGTCTTCATCTTTCACATGAAAGACATTGACAACTTAGCCCTCTCCCACTTCTGCAGTTAACTCCTGCTGTCCATTCTCCTAAGAGGACCCTCCATTCCAGTTGAACCTCTTGCATATTCACTCTCAGACACTTTGCTTTCTGGTGTCTGTGGTTTTGTTCATGCTTGTTCCACTTTTTGAAAAGGTCTTTCCCTCCCCATTCTCTCTGTCATGACTTTGTAATTCTTTCAAAACTCAGCTCATTTTCTGTGTAGCCTCTTCAGGTCCAACTTGTAATGTAGGAGGTTCAATGAAATGCACCTGTGATATGGCTGTTTCTCTTTCATAGTTGTTAGGCATACTCTGGGGTTAGAAAACTTGTCTTTTCTGTAACCATCTCAAGACTCTAAGACTGAGATAAGCCTTTTTGGATCATGAATCCCTTTGAAAATCTGAAAAAAATATACACCCTTCCCTGAAAGACCTGTTTATATTTATAAATTTAACATAACTCTTCAGGGGATTTCAGATCCCTCTGAAGCCCATCTATAAACACCTCCCCAAGGCTAAGAATTTCTACTTGGGATCAGACTGTATATTAAGTTAAAGTTCATCTGGCTTTCTCAGAAATATGGGGGACTCCTCGATGGGGAGAAGTTGGTTTTCAGATAGAATTCAAAACTTGGGAGATTGGCCACAGGAAGTTGAGGGAAACCTGCACCCTTGATATTTTTTGTTGTCTTGGATCAGGTCTTGACTTCCAAGTGGGAAGGGCTAAAGACCCTCTCTGCTAACTGGAAATTCATTCTGAGTGAGCTCAAAGAATAAGCCAGACTATCTAATGGGGAGTTACTTTCTGAGATCTTGTTAGAGGCATGTTCAAATATTCTAGTGTAGTTTCATTCTTTTAGGGAGTCTAAAATGGCCCTATTGTGGCAGATATCAGACAGTACAGTGCATGATGGACCGTATGCAGATTTTTTTAAGAGACTGAGAATTAGATGCATCTTAACCTATGAAAGGGTTGTTTTAAAGGAATATGACTTTAAGTAGAATTTTTGGAAAGAGCTATTGGTATTCTGTGAATCCTACCCCTCCAGGGAGTATGGGATGTTTTCTCTTTCCTCATTTAAAGAAAGACGCCTTTCATGGGATAAAGCAGGAATCTTCTTTGTGTCCTTGTACCAGGGGAAGGCATTGAACTTGTGTTGCATTTTTGCTTGGAAAATGCAAAGGTCAATGCCAGGCTGGCTAGCTGCTCTAGTAGGGGAGACGGGAGAGTGGTGGCCCAGGGGCTAGTCCTCTGGCTTGTGTGGGGAGCCTCAAGATGTAGCTCATGTTCATGAGGAGACACTAGTGTGGGCCACCTTAGGAACTGGAAGGTGGACAGATCTCAGCACAGAGAATTTAAACATCCTGCTTCCCTCACACCAAGTGGCCTGTATTGAGAGGCTAGAACTGGGAGGTTTCCAAGAAACCACAAAATCATCGCTCAGAAAGAGTCAACTGTAAATATCTCTAAATCCAAAAGGCATGAGGCCAGCTGACAGAACATGAGTGAAATTAGCCAGTTTCTGTTTCTGAAGGGGTCAGAAAGAGAAGAAAGTCAGGGGAGGAAAAGCTAAAACTTCAAGTGGGGAGCAGTAGAGAGCTGCCTATCCCTGTTCCTCAGCGGCTGACTTTGTGCTTGCTTGAGACAGAGGATGTGGGAGTTGAGAAGAAATGACACTTCAAATCAAGTTGGAGTTTTCACTATTATTTTTTTTTCTTTCACTATTATTGTGCTTGTTAAAGCGAAGTAGTACATATATTTCCTAAGAGTGCCCAGAAAAGCTGACATCCTTGAGTTGTCACTGGTGAGCAGGGGAAGAACCAAAACTCCAGTCAACACATTTAAGTGACAGTGGGGGTCAGAATCAAAATCAAGTCAAACTTATTGGCACTAATTGAGGAACTAAGCCTGCATCTGCTTGTTTACTGAAAATGCAGATGGGCTTCTTTGCAGCAGATCTTAACTGATGGTTTAAGTGTATTAAATATTTTCTTGGTGTCCTTTCTCCTTTTCTCCTTAGTGGTGTCCTTGTGAGTCTAAGATCTTGTTGAGGAAAAGGGTAAGTTTCCTTATCTGTGGAAGTATACATTTAGCTTATTGGAGAAGCTGAAATTCACAGTTCAGAGAGACAATTTACGGAGCTTGTAAAATGCTGATTCCAAGGGCCCACCGCCATAGAGTTTGGTTGAATGGCTCTGCAGAGGGCTGAGCAACTGCACTATTTAAGCAGATTTCTGACACAAGTGGTGCAAATTTGGGCTGCTCTCATCCCAACTAGATTTCAGGTACTGTGCTGGGTGCTTATGATGCCACAGTCAGCCAGGTATTATTTCTTATTCTCAAAAATCAAATAGTTGCGTGGCGTATGCATATAGCCTGAACATTATTGACATATGTGAGAATGCATTTCTTAGGAGTAATTTACAAATTATAGGATTTGTAATAGGATTAGTACAGGAAAAGGAAGAAAACCTATAGTAAGTGCCTAAAAAAGAAAATGCCCTTATGAAAGTCAGGTTGATAAGAAAGGAAAAGCAAAGAGCTGGTCTCTTTAAGAGCCCAACCCCAGGGAACAAGTGACTTATAAAATGAGGATTCCACTGCCAGGATTCTACCAAATGCAAAGGAATCAGAGCTGGCAGGGTCTTTGTAACTCGTCAAACTTAACCTCACCCTTGAGAAATAAGGAAAATGAGAGCCAGAGACCTTAAATGATTTACTCAAGTGCACACAGAGGAAAAGGTATGATTGTATTTCTGTATTTTTGGGTATATTTTGAACCAATAACCACTTAAACCAAAGGGACTCTTTTATTGGCTTAGAATTCTAGAGGCAGTTCTAGTCTAATAGTTAATACCTTTGTAAATATATGATTAAATGAGTGAAATAATTAGAAAGGGCCCTAAAACTTTCTTTTTAAAGAACTTAAAATAATTTTAGCTAAGATAATATGAGTAAGTGAAAAAATTCCCATGGTAATTTATTATTTCCTAGCTTTTGACCATAAATTATTAAACCTGAAAAATATCATTGACACAAAAACTGAATTGTGCATACATCTTCATTTGTTCGGGCAACATTTATTTATGGAGTCTCTACTGTGTTCCAGGCACTGTGATGGCTCCAAAGCAAATTTGGAATATTAAAGAAGAAGGCATTCATTTGGAATGTGTCCTGACTTCTTAGAAACCATCAGTGAATGTCGCCATGAGGGCAGTCGACTTCTAGGTGCAGATGACTGGGAGTCAGTTTTATAATCTGCTGAGTTTTATAACCCTCTGAGGAGCATTGCCCCTACACATCAGCAAAGGCCAGGGAAAGCATTTTGGTGATGGCAACTTCCTTTTAGCCTAAAGTATGACTTGCTACAGAAGAAACACTGGGGACAGAAAAAAATCCTACTCTTTAATGAAACATTTTGCTTCTCTTGAGAAAGAGGTGAGCTCCCGATTCTTTCCTTAGGAGGATATCAAAGTCATCCCGCTTGGATAGTGACAAACCCATGTCACTAGGAAGCTTTCCTCATCTTGGGCTGTGCTTGCACGAGTGCCCTCTGATTTTTGTCCCTCACTCTTTATGTAAAAGAATATAGATGTAAAAGAATATAAAGTGGATATATGAAAAGACTCAAATCCATGTGGGTTTTTTCACTTTCATTATTAGGCTGTTCATAAGATCAATTTCTATTCTGAAGTCCATAAATGCAATATTTCATCTTCCTTCAGTCACAGCAAAGTAGAGCAATGGTATGGAGGAACTTGATCCTTATCTTGGAAATACATACTTTGAAAGTATTTATATCCAGGGCCTCCCTGGTGGTGCCAAGGGGTTAAGACACAACCTATGAAGCTATCCGCAACCACCGCAGCACAAGTTTGATCCCAGCCAGGGAGCTACCCACATGGTGCTGCAGACCTCTCCTGTCTTGCCCACTGCTCCCCTTAGCAGTGTACTTCAGTCAATCCGCCTGTTCTGTTCCCCACTTTCTAGTGAATCCTCTCACCCCCCCCCACACATCTAGCCTGTACACCAGTAGTTGGAAGCATAAACAAATACATCTTAAAAAAAAGAAAGTATGGGGATCCCAACTTAGGAAGGCGATTAAGAAAGTGGAAGTCTATACAAATGCACTGTGCTAAAGACTGACTTAGATGCTCCAAGTCATAAGTCCTAATGGAAAAGAACACAGAGGACTTTGTACACGTGAACTGCCTCCTCTCAGGCCAGTTCTGCCTTACCCTGAACTCTGTGGCGGGACTCACACTAGCCAGCGGGCACTGCCTTGGGGATCAAAGGGGCTGCAGGCAAACTCTGTACTTAAGTATTTCTCAGCCTCATGGACTAAGACAATAGCTCTTTATTGTCAGATCTTCTTATTGAGTCCCTGGGCCCAGTGAGGATGAGTGTCAAATGCACCTCTGACTAAGGTTAGAATCAGGTTTTGTTAGTGTTAGGGTTAAAAATGGAAATCGAAGCACCACGTCTTTGGAATATTAAAGAAGGAACCCTTCTATAAGAGGATTTCTGGCAACAAGAAAAACTCAAGCCCATAAGCTCAGGGACCTGAACGGTATCATCTGAGCATCTAGAACAGGAGGACTGCAAAGCTAACACACTGACTATTGGGCCCTGTCAACAGGCCCCAAGCATAGCACTTCTAAGATTCCTCTTCCGATCATCACTACTCTTACAACTGCTGTACCCATTACTGCTGTTATTGCTAGTGCTGCTCACATTGCTCTTACTTGCATTTTTACCAGTCTCTTTAGAAGAGAGTGTTAAATGGAACTTGAACTCAAGGAAGACCTTCTCACTCTGCTCTCCACCACCTTCTCCCACCTTAATTGTCAGGATTCCCCCGCCAGCTAAGTATATTAAAATAATGAGATCCATTATTTGGGTAAACGGTTTCAGCAAACTGTTGGTCTATTGTCTGTCAAATTAGAAAAGTGAGCAATTGCACCTGCATGTTAGAAAGCTAAGTTGAAAGAGTGCACATGAAGCCTTTTGTTCGGGGTCGTCCATGAAGCAGGGATATCAAAAATGTTCATTTTTCCCTTTCTTTTCTCCCTCTCTTACCACTATTCCTGGTACTGGAGACTCCAGCTTGAACTGAAGTAAGAGACTCTTGAGATAGCTGGAAGATTTTGCTAGAGATAGAGACATGGAATAAAAAGGAGTAAAGGGAAGGGTATTCCCCTAGAAAAGGCAGCTGCATTGTTTCAGTAGCTGTAATGAGGGGTTGTGGGTGCAGGAAGCTACCCACCAGGAGGGTGGAGGAGAGCAGAAGTTGTCTGCAAACTACTGAGTGTTAATTTTTCTAACAATATAGAGTGATCAGCCTAGAAACATGAACTACACAATAAAAAAGTTCACTGATCATCCCTTGAGTGCTTATTATATGCTATACTCAAACTCCTATAGTCCTGATTAAAAAAAAAATCTGCTGCTTAACTTGCACATTTGGCTTAAGAACATGTGCAAACTACTATTTTCAAGTGAGTCCAGGAAAGGCCTTCTTGCAGTGAGCCTAGAGCCTGTTTGCTTCTCTAGAAACATTAACACTGCAAATTAATATTATCACATCCACTTACAAAATATAAGGAATACTCTCTCAAATGGTTTATAGAATTAGAACAGCAAGACTTCCTCAAAAGTCTGACAGCTATTCCCTCACTCGGCAATGAATAGGAAACACAAACCTTTCTCTCTATGGCTGTAAAGCGGGATACTAAAACTGACAGTTCTATAAATCTCAGCCATAGAAATGCTATGAAATACAATGAAGTGTTGATCTTAAGATCACAGAGGTTTGGGGTTTTGCTTTGTTTTAATTTTGATCAGCTGAAGCTTCATCTAGACCATCCTTATGAAGTTCATTATTTTTATGGCTGCATGGCTGAAAGATTTTTGTAAAGTTGCCTACTTCAAAGCTTAGGAAGCAGATTACCATCCTGGGGCTTATGAAATGGCATTTGGAAATTACTCAAAATCATTTTTTTTGCAGTCTCAAATATCTCCAATGTTTTCACTACAGTTATTTCATGAATCCTATCAAATAAAGCCATTATTAATTTAGCTTCTAACTTTCCAGTCCAAATAAGTATTTTTTAATATAAAAGTAAGAGTTTTAAATTATAGCTGTTGAAATGAACACAGTTATGAAGTCTACATCTTGTTCACTGGACTCAGAAATTGCAATAACCACCCAAAATGCGATTATTAGAATATGATAACAACAAAATTGAAAGTCAAACAAGCACAAATATTTGTTATATGATCGCCTGACACCCCAGCAGAATGCACCTTCTCATCAGAATGCCTGGAATGAACTCAACTCTCTTTGCAATCTGGGGATCCTTCGCTTAAGAGTTTTATTTTTACTGTAGGGAAATGTAGAATTGGGCTTCAACAAGGCACATGTCTGACCTGGGGGAATTGCCTAGAGGTCATATTAATGTAGTCATGGTTTTTGAAGGAAATAGGAGGTGACTTGCTTCCTAAATTACAGTGAATGCAGTTTCCAGTTGCAATGATTGCTGAATTAGAAATCTCTTCAGGGCCTCCCCGGTGACGCAGCAGGTTGAGCTCAGGGCTATGAAGCTGTCTGCAGCCTCTGCAGCATAGGTTCGATTCCTGGCGGCCAGGGAAATTCCCACATGGCGCAGCCGACCTCTCCTGTCTTTCCAACTGCTCCCCTCAGCAGTGCATTTCAGTCTGTCTGCCTGTTCTGTTCCCTGCTCTGTCTCTGGTGAATCCTCTGACCCTCCTGCGCCTCTGGCCTGTACACCAGCTCTTGTATAAAAATAAATAAATCTTATAAAAAAAAAAAAGAAATCTGTTCAGCAAAGTCCAGTCAACCAACAATGTTGTGCTCCAGCCCACTAGGAGGGCTGCGACTCTGAGTGCAGCCAGTAGGATCTGAGGAAAGCAGCAAGCGGCCCAAAGTCAGGAGCGTCCCTCCAGCTGCCCCACACAAATGTTAACTGGCCTCAGCTGCAAAAAACTGTCACATATCATGGGACAATGAAAACTACATGGGCCACGTGTGGATAGCATCACCGGGTGTGAGAATGAGAGAACTTGGAGGACCTCTGTAAGGAAATGGATTAAAGTACTTTCCATGGTGGGAATTTCTTCCATGATGTCCTGTTCAGAAAACATCTAACATCTGTTTCACAATCTCTATTGAGAAGGAAGCTCAGTGTCTATGAAGAGATCAGTTCTACTAGTAATTGTGCCTGTAAGGTGATTTTCTTGGAAAACTGACCCTCTTCCTCCTCTTCTCGTTGCTTTAATTTATGAACCCTTTTCTTGTATTTATACTGTATAGAGACAGAATGCCATTGTGTCTTCAGTAATGTGCACTCTATTCATTGACATTATGGTTTATTAATCCATTCTTTAATAATATTATTCTGATTCATATTGTCTTCCTGCAGCTCCCAAATCTCTTTAAAATTTTTATTAAATCTTATTTTCAAGTCTTTGAGGTCTTGCTTCATTAATTTCATATTGTCTTTCATTGCAATTTTGGAAGAATTTTTCTGTTTTTTGGTTAATTTTATTTCTTCTATGTCCGGAGCCGCCTGGAGCATGCGCTGTGTTGCGCAACACACGTGCTATTAATTAGTTTTTGCTTTACCGTTTGCCTGGTGAGAAACCACAGGTGTTTCCTATTAATCAAATGAGACTGGGAGGTACGATGGGAGGAGCTACCAGGATATAAGAAGAGAACCAGGAGAAGGTCGAGAGGTCATTGCGAGAGAGGTCATTGCGAGAGAGGTTATTGCGAGAGAGGTTATTGCGAGAAGAGCAGAGAGAAGGTCAGGGAAGGTAGAAAGACAGGGAAAAGTAAAAGAAAGGAAAAGGAAAAATAAAGAAGCAAACGCTAGCGTCAAGTTGTCTCAAGCCCCTCATTTCAATCCTCAGCCCTTCTCTTTTCGTGCCTGTGAATCCCGCGGGTCGGGACACTTCTAGGAAAAATTCTTCACCTGGTTTTTGAATACTATTTTCCTTTATTTTACATCTATCCACTATATCTCTATCTCTCTTGGCCTTTTCATGTGACTTTATTTACAACTATATTCATTTCCAGCCCACATAGCTACATCATTGCATTATTTCTTTTTAATACTGCCACATTAACCAATGCTCCATGGACAATTAATTAGCTAATTGGTTAATACAACAAAGATTTTTTAAGCACCTACTAAATATCAATTCCTATTTTAGACATAAAGAAAAATCAGGTCTAAAAGCACACAAACATCTCTGTCATTGTAGAGCTTGCATTCTAATGAGAGAGACAAAGTTTAAAAGTATAGTTAGCAAGTACATTACATAGTAAGTGGAAAAGTGCTAAGTATTTTGGGGAAATCTGAGGCCAGGTAAGTGACTAGGAGTGAGATGGGTAACCATTAGAAGTGATATGCTTGGACCAAGGAGTAATATGATTTGATGTGTTTTTGAAAACAAGTTATGGATTTTTTATATTCATAACACGTGACCCATCGACCACTATTTCCTTCTCATGGTGTGAATGGACTCTTCTTGACCCTTTTCTTTTCTGATCAGAGACCCTTTGCCCCTTAGAGCTCTGTCGAGGGCTGAGATTTTTCACTAAGGGAGTGAAAAGGAGGAAAGAGACACGCGGACGGTTGGCTAGCCACTTGGCAAAGCACTCCTCCTTCTTTCATTTGTAATATATGTAGTTAAAAACTCCAAACAGGAATGTGGCCTGCTTCCCTGAAGGCTCACCCTCCTGACTGTTCCCCATTCAGGTTGAAGTCCCTGTCATTGCAAACAGAGCAGGTCAAGCCCAGGGGTTCATTTATCTGCTCCCTGACTTCTTCCTTCCTTCCTCAGCAGCAATCCTTCCTCTTCACTTAGAAGAAGGCAAAAGGAGGTGGATGGCAGCAGGGCCCCTGTGACGATGGGTGTAGGGGGAGGACTCCAACCAAGGCTCTCTCTCTGGGGGCTCTTGGCTTGTGTGTTTTCTCTTTTGTCGTGCAGTCAGCCAAATTCAAGTTTTTAGCTCTGGGGATTTTGACAGTCCTGCCTTCCTCCTGACTGGGAGAACAAAATCAGTGTGCTGTCCATGTGCAATTGAACAATACCTCTCAGCACTGCAAAGCATAAGCAGATGAGTGATGGTGTTCTCTTAGTTTTGAAAATAGTTAGTCCTGTTTTAATGAGGACTGAATCTTCATTTTTACATTTGAGGCAATGACATAAGTTTTTTATTAAAACTCCAGAATCTGGATTTCTATCTCAAGACTGGTAGTGGGAAGCGGGGGTCTTTCATGGATGTCTGTACTTATAGCTGACAGATTGCTGTGTTCCTGAGTCTTATGAAAAGAAAACATGAATAGACAGTGTATAAACCAATGAGGATATTTATCCCTCTGCACCTTTTACATAAAGCTGTTATTTCCCTGGGTGTGCATAATGTGTTGAAACTTCAGCTACTTTTCAACCTTGGAAAGTTATTTTTCAAAAGAAAAAAAGTGAGGTCCATTGCACTCAACTGAAAGGTTTCCCATCCTTTACAAGATATTTTTTTTCTCATTCTTTTTCTGCTCATTGTAAATTTACTATGAAGTATTGAGCTACGGGGCTGTCTACTCTGGTTTGCCCTACATTCAGGGAATTCAGAGTTAAGGCTCCAGCAGTAACCTTAACATCACCTTCTCACAGGGTTACCAGCAGCCTTTTGTTATGTGATCACATCATCCAAAAGAGCTACATTCTCCACCGCTTATCTGTCATTCCACCTGCAAGCCCCTCTTTGAAGTCTATGGGGCTCTGGGCACGGAGGGGCCAGACATGCTACAGGAGAATTAGGGCCTGTGCATTGAAAACAACAAAATGACACATATATGTGCATTTCTTATCTGTGAGGAAAGGTTTAAAAGGCCACAGTTTAGCTACTTGATGGTGTCTTCTGGAGGCACTCTGTGGGAAGGAAGAGTGTGAGCTCTCCTGTTTTTTAAGTTGCATTCAATGTCATGCCACTGGCTCATATATTCTTGTTGGATAAAAGCCTCTGTTATACAGGAAAGGTAACCTTGTAAAAATGACAAGTGTAGGCTTTCTTGGTGTTTTATGCAATTAAAATGTTAACCTTGACATTATACTAGCTCTTCAGTTTTCTTTAAATGTCCTTCAGTTTGTGAACCTAAAAAATTGTGGTTTTTTTTTTTTTTTTTTTTTTTGTTAATGTGGTGTTTCTATAGTGAGGCTATCTCTTTCTTACCTGACATCTCTTTGTTAATAACTCTGCGGACTTGGACTTCTTGACTGTAGGCACAGACACTGGTTATTTTCCTGGGTGTGCATAATGTGTTGAAACTTATCTGCTCCCTGGCTTCTTCCTTCCTTCCTCAGCAGCAATCCTTCACCAACTCCATTCCTTTATTTCTTCTAGCAACTTTCTCACCTATCCTGTCTACCCTGCTGTTCGGGAAGTAGGCTAGTGGACGAAGAGAGGACAGGCAGAGAAGTTCCTCGCATCCAGCTTGGCCTTCCCCAGTGCGGACACTGTTGGCAGGATCCCTTACGCCATATTTTCATTCATAGAGGGTCCCAGATTGCTTTTGAGAGAAAATTCCTAGCACCTTCTCCAAGTCCTGATTTTCCTGAAACTGATTTCAGTCTTTTTCAGTTCTTTATATTCTGTGCCCCACTCCTTGTTACTTCTTACTTCTACAAATAGAAAAATAAACAGGTTTGGTGGCATGGAAGGGATCTTTTAATGGCTGCTTGCAAGCAGTAACAGCCTCCTAGAAAAGTTAGCGTATGTGGAGCCTTGTGGTTGAGCCACAGGATTCAGGCATTTTTTTCCAAAAATGAAACTCTGGGAATGAATGGTGAGAGGTAGACAGAGAAAGGTGGACCCCACTCCCACAGCCCCAGGGTTGGGAAATGAGTTAATGGTGGGCAAGCAGACTATGTTTCCTGGGTATGTGGCTTGGTGGAGCAGAATCACTCTGTATTTGTCATTTGAAGGTGCCCTCCTTGGCGGTTAGGAACCGGGTGATGTTCTGCTTCATCTGTCAGATATGGTAGGAAGCAGGGAATTCAAAGTCTTATTGTTTTTTTTAAGAAGTATTCTGACAGTCCAGCTGGAATTATGAGGCTATAGTTACAAAGTAACTTGGGTTAAATTCTCATTTATGTCCATAGCCAGACCCAACTTTAGGTAAGTTCTGAAATAGGAAGCTATAGGTGGACCGGCAATTTCCTTTTTACCATGAAGCTAATGAAATTTGAGCCCTGGATTCCTCACAGCCATAAACCCTTTCAAGGTCCCTGGGGAGAACCAAGCACTATGTTCACCTGAGGGCGTGCTTATATTGAGGAATTTAACTGCAATTGACTATGTCTGTTGTGTCTTTCTACTCTGACCCTGTCCCTCCCTCATCCCCACCATTGTCTTTCGTAAGGAGAACTAGGAGTAGTTGTGGACATTTGTGGGGAAATTGAGTTGGGAATGTATATTTAGTACTGGTTTAGTGAGATGTCTTTAAGTGACTTGCAGTTTCTTCTGTGAGAGTTAAGTTACTGCTGGATGTCTTGGTGTAGGAAAGACTTCGTGCAATATTCTTACAAACCATCCTGTGACATGCATATGCAATGACACAGGAGCTTGTTCAGTGGTGCCCAGCACCGGAGGTATGAGGAGTGGAGGCAACAATTGCAATGTGAAAAGTTAGAAACTAGTCTTTGAAAAATTCTTCCAAATCTCATAACTCGATAATGAGAGTAACTCGATAGAGATTTTTCTCAAACTTGACAGCACTCTTAAGACATAATTATTACATATGAAGGTCTAAGAATTTTCCAAAGTGTCAATATTTTTTTTTTAAAAGATTAACCATGAATGAGGAAAAACTAAGTTAGCTTTCAACAATCTCCATTGAAATTGATATTATAAAAATTTGGTCATCTGAAAAACCAGTCAAAGGGGTTTAAGCAAAAAGAGTAGGGGATATTACTGAATATGATAAACTATATTGTGGATTTTATAATATTTATAATCTTTTCCCATTTTTACATTGTAAAATGTAAAGCATTTTACTGTGATTTTTTTCCATTTCAAAAATATTAAGATTTTTACATAGTTTCGTATTCTTAGTTTTATGTATTTTTTCCTTAGAGAGGACTCCCAAAATGATATAAACTTCAGGGGCCTCCCTGGTGGCGCAGCGGTTGAGCGCTGGGTTGCGAAGCTGCCCACAGCCTCTGCAGCACCGGTTCGATCCCCGGCTGCTCCCCAGCCACTGGAGGAGGGTCCCACATGGCGCGCAGACCTCTCCTGCCGCCCGCTGCTCCCCTCAGCAGTGTGCTTCAGTCCTTCTGCCTGTTCTGCTCCCTGCTCTGGCTCTGGTGAATTCTCTCACCCTCCCGCACTTCTGACTGTACCCAGTGCTTGTATAAATAAATAAATAAAATAAAATAAATCTTTAAAAAAAAAATGATATAAACTTCAGACTCCACAATCCCCAGGAGAATGAATGTGCTGATTTGGTTAACATTGACCTAACAAAAAGATAGCTGTTTTTTTTTTTTTTGGTAGTGTTTTATTTTTATTGGGGTAAAATTATTTTACCACACTGTATATGGTTTAGGGGAATAGGATCAGACCTCTTCAGATGTATGTTATCATAACACACCCACCACCAAAGCACATGATGGTTGCTATTTGAAAGCGGGGGTTAGCTATCAATTATTTTAAATGTATGAAAATAACTGGAGAGCAGTCTTCTAAGTCATTATTTGGTGGGCCTCTTGGATAGCTGAATAATTCAAAGAACATCAAACTTCTCATTCATGACTGACTTCTTCTGAACCTCTAAAGTTCTGACTTAATTCAGAGCTGAAAGTTTGTGATGCTAAGGCCAGTTAAAAACAGGTGCAAAGAAATCCAGAAAAAATTTAAATCCCAACTCTGATGGAAATAACCAATAAAGAGGGCCCTCTGGCCAGGAAATATAAACCATCAACTCCAATTTGGACAACAGTCCCCTATCCGAGCGTTAACATATTCTAACTATGAGAAAATGTACAAATAGCATGCTTTTCTAATTTGGAAAGGAAGCCCCTACATTTTTGGTGTTTTGTTGAAAATTCTAAATTCCTGGCCAGTTTTTCCAAATATAATTAAAAGTTTAGATTAGCTAGCAACCCCAACATGGAGCCTGTAATTAAAAATCCTGAGGCAATGATTACAATAGATGTGAGTGCAGTAATACATTCTAGAAAGTGATACCATACAGAAGAATCTCAAATGGCATCTCTATAGTGATATAATAGTTGCAGGTCAGTGTAGTGGCCGGAGCATGGTTGTGGAGGCCTGGGGTTAAGTCTCGAATACTTACAAAGTGACCTGGCCACATCATATAACCTCTCTGAGCCTTGGTTTCCTCAACCATAAAGTTAGTTTAATGAGACCCTACATGCCAGAATATTAGGCAGAATAAATACAGTGTGGTGGGTTCCGTGTCTGGATTCTGGTAGATACGCAAGGAAAGATAGCTGTAATTTCCTTTGTGGGTTTATGCCACCACTGCTCTTCAAAGGTCAAAGTCTTAGACTCATCAATAAAAGCTGCTTTTATAAACAAACACGACTTTATTTTCAACACTGCTAATTTATTGGTTACTGACAGGTTAACAGTTCTGGTTGATTTCATAGGTTGGATTCCCTTGATTTGTGGACCTGGTTTCTATTATAAGGAACCTAGAAATATTCAATATTGTTCACATGCATAAGAATTCATGGTTTGAATTTACAAATGTAATGTCTCTCCCTACCATAAAGTGGTTATGGATAAAAGGAAAAAGAAAAAAAGACAGATAAATGAGGGTTGTTCTTACAGAAAAACAAATTGAGTCATATTCTGCAGTAACTAAAACAGGGACTATTTGATTCCAAATCTTCCTTCTATTCTGGCTTTCTAGGAATAAATTTAGCCCAGTTCTCTTTTCTTTTACAAGTACTTAATGGAGATTACATATTGACAATCCAAGGTATCATACTTCAGAATATTCATATCACATTGAACAGACAAAGGCCTTTTTACCATCTTATATTTTCTAAGAGGGATAATATTGCCAATTTAAGTCAGGATTTTGCCTTGTGGTTGTACTTGTATAGTCTCATTGGAATTGCACAGCAGGGAACAAGATTCTAAAGGGGTCCCTACACGTAAATATGGTGCTTAAAAACCTCAAAATTTTTACCTTGTGGACTTAAGTCATTAATGAAAACCACAAAGACTCCCTGTATCTATATAAACTTCCTGCTTGTTTCAGGAATACCTGTGACCAACCCAATTCACTCTCCTCTTGTGTTAATAAACCCTATGTAAAGTGAGAGAGTAGTTCTGATTTTGTTATACTTTGGAGTGAGGAGAAAGGAACTTTGGAGTTAAACACATTTTTTAGTTAACCACATTTTAGAGAACAATTAGATGGGCATTTGCCATTGATTATAGAGTAAGAAGCACAAAAGTAGAGATATTATTATTACTAATTGCATGTCCTTGGACAAATTACTTGATTTCATTAAGTATTAGTTTCCTTGAGAATAAAATGGGGGAATACCTTCTTAATAAGGTTAGCATGAAGATGAAATGAAATAATGTATCTAAAGAACTTATTTCAGCTCTAAACATTCAACAATGGTAATTATTATTATTTTGGCCTATAAGACTCATGCTGGTTTTTGAAATCAAGTACGCTAACTTGTGAATTTTTATATTGTATGTAATTGAGAAAATATTTCCTTTTAAAGAGGCTGTGAACATGTCTGGGCAAAGATTGGCCTGAGATGGAGGAACATGAGAATGGGGGGTGGATAAGGGGTTCAGGGGAACGTGGCAAAGGAACATTGGGGTAGTTATGGGCAGGCTGTGAAAGTGTACATTTGCAGAGGTTTTAACCTATAGTCCCTAGAGCAAATGCAATGATGTAAACCTACTTTTCTCAATAAACATGATATAAAAAAAAAAACACTAAACAGAAAAATGATGGTGTGTGTGTGACTAGCAAAATGATGGTGTGTGTGTGACTCCACTTTCTAATATTTATTATCACACTCTGGATTCATGGTAATTATTGTCACAGAGGTTTTAGCCCAAGGATAACATTTGGGTTCACTACCTAATCTAAATATTCCATTGAATGTTAGTAAAATTCTTTAAGAATTTACAATTTTCTGGAGAATACCAAAAAGACCTAGGAACTTTCCTTCCCAACAGACAGGCACGCCATTGTGTCTATTTTCAGCTTTTAAGGAGGTTCGTTTTAGTGGTCATTCTTGGGTGACAGTATTGTTTTTCATTTCATATGCCAGGGGGTGCTATTCATTCATTGTTTTCACAGCATTGGGATTAAAATTATGCCTTGACTTCTTTGCTTCTGTTTTCAATTGACTTTGTTTTACTAAATCTCTTAATTCTGACAGGGATCAGAATTTTGGCCAAGACCGGTGATATATTGTACTTACTTAAAGAGAATCATAATAAAAGGTTTAGTAGGAATCTGGTGAAATGTCTGATGCCATTGGATTATTCAGAAGTTCAAGAGATCCACCAAATATTAATTTTAAAGATGTTGATTTCAGTTCTCGAAAGCTCTCTGAAAACTGTTTCTGTAGTTAGTACATATACTTTTGTGTCATTGCCAATTTTTTTTCTTTAATACTTCCATCCTTTTATCATTGATTTGCATCTTTATATATACTAAGGGTATTCCCTTTTGTTATATATTTCACAATTTTTTTCAGTTTGTCATTCTATTTTCATTTTTAAAATATAAAGACATTTTACATCTGATATATATATCATTTAAATCTGATATACATCTGATACATTTTACATCTGATATATACATATATATATATATATATGATCTTTGGAGATTTTCTTTTGGTCTTATTTTTAGAAATGCTTAACCCCAACTGAGATGAGATAAGGATCACTGAAAGGTGTTGGTACAACGGGTTGATTTGGTGAGTTAGCCTGAAACAATATTTGGGATAGTTTGTAGTAGATAGGCGTGGCAGATGGGAAGGGCTGTTTATTAACAGTCTTGGGAAGAAAGGTCTCGAGGAGATGGTCTTTCATGAATCATTATCTCTAACTCTTGCGCTGTTCTAGTCACTGTGGAGGTGCTTAACCCCTACCCATGAGGAACTTAGAATTTCACTAGGATCCATCAAACATGTGTGAAAGAAGCAGTGACAAGATAAAATGTGAATTTGTTTCTCAATCCAATGGAGCAAATGTTATAGTGTTAAGTTTCTCCTTTTCTACTCTACTAATCTTTAAATGACTATTTTATACAGATATTATGGTTTGGGGGGAAAATTCCACAAAAACTAGAGCGTAGGGCCTCCTTGGTGGCGCAAGGGGTTAAGCAACACACTATGAAGCAATCCGCAGCCTCCGCAACATGAGTTCGATTCCCAGCCGGCCAGGGAGCAACCCTCACAGAGAGGCAGACACCTGTCTCATCCGCTGCTCCCCTCAGCAGAATATTTCCGTCAGTCTGCCTGTTCTCTTCCCCACTCTGTCTCTAGTGAATCCTCTCACCCCCTGCATCTCTGGCCTGCATCACAGCTCTTGTATGCATAGATAAATAAATCTTAAAACAAAACAAAACAAACAAACAAGAGTGTAAAGGGAATAAACATTACTCCTTCAAAGTTATCCTTTTGGTATTAAGTTCATGCTTTTCTCCTTTAATCCTGATAGAGGGGAAAATATCCACACTAGTCCTTTATCACCCTTTTTGTAAGTTCTTATGCTCTACTAGTTCACAGCTTATTTAAAGAAAATTTGCCTCACAACTTTTTAATCTTATAGGAGAATGGGGTGTGAAATTGAGAAAATGTAAACATTTCAGAAGGGAGAAGAAGTTGGGTCTTGAAAACTGTAGACTGGAGAAACTAACCATATTTTCATGCAAAACTTGCACGTAATATATTAAATGTATGATTTGTAATTTCTTAAAATGGGCTGTATTGACAATTGACAGGTGGCACACATTAATCATGAACCAATGAAAAGAATTATTTATTTCTTTATCCCTCTCAAACGTATTTACTTTGGGTACTTGGGAGAAGCTGTGAACAAATTACCAGTATTGTCTGGATTTAGGCAGAATAGTCAACAAAGTCTCTCCTATGTTCACGTGAATACTTTGGGAAAATATAGGCTACAAGTGACTTCAAAAAGTTCATAAATCACTGAGCAAGCAAGTCTAGAGGACTTTTTAATGGGGTAGCATCACTCAGATTGGGCTCAAAGACCTGCCTCTGCCCTTTCCTACTTAACACTTTCATTAGAGGCTAGAATGAGCACAGAGGGGAAGGGCTGCCTGAGCAGTAACTAACAGAATGAGGGCCCCAAAATTTCACAGTGATCTGGGATGATGAAACAAATCTGACAAAATAAAATATAATGAAGAAAATGTGAACAATTTCTATTTTGGGCTAAAATATACACACAGGGATACCTGCACACACATGTGCACACACACATGCACTCTCACACACACAGGCATACCTACGCCTCAGCAGAAGTGCAACAGGGGGATTCCATGGGTAACAACAGACATATAAGTTATGGATGACAAAGAGCAACAGTACTCAACAGTCAACAAAATGCCATGGTTTCCCAAAGCCGACGTCTTGATTAAAGAACAGAGCTGGGGACAAGGGCTGTGAACCCCTTGTATGAATACTGGCAGATTCTACTGGGGAATATTGTGTTTGGTTCTGGATAAAATGATTTAAAGGGACACTGAGAAGAATTCCACCATTTCTTGATGATGTTGGAAGAGACTGGAGTAAGCAAAACACTATTTTAGAAATATCTCATTTCTAGTTTCACAGGACAGCCAAGAAAAGGAGTTGAAAAACTGTTACATAACATTGAAAAACACTTTGAAAATTTGAAATTTATTTTTCTATCCTTAAGAATGAAATGTAAATATCCTTAGGATAAAAAAGGCAAAATTATTCTACAATACTTCACTGAAATACAAACAGGGTACAATTTTTCCCAATAAAATTAAAGAAAGCATTCTAAGGAAAACGACTTTTCAAAAGACCGAGTGGTAAACCTTTTAGTGAGAAGGTTGCTATGGGATAAATATGTCTCTCCCCAACCTCCCATCAATTCACATGTTGAAGTCCTAACCCCTAGTACTGTAGTGTATGACTGTACTTGGATATAGGGTCTTTTAAATAGGACATTAAATTACAATGAAATCATTTTAATCCACCATAACTGGTGTTCTCCATAAAAAGAGGAAATTCAGACATAGGCATAGAAAGGCGATGTGAAGACCCAGGAAGGGGACAGACACCTCCATATGAGCAAATGAGCTCCAAAAAAGATCCTTCCCTCACTGCTCTCTTAAGAAGCCAGCACTACTGTCACCTTGATATTGGACTTGGAGCCTTCAAAACCATGAGATAAAGAACTTACTCTGTTTTAGCCATTTGGTCTGTTACTTTGTTACAGCATCTTTGAAAGACTGACACAGAGGTTAAGTGAGGTCTGAAGGTTGTGGCTGGCCTCCTGCTCCACCATTTGTCACCCACATTGGGGACTGAGTTGTGGGTCCCTCCCCTGACACTCTGTCTTTCTCATGTGGCACTCAGCACCTGAAAGTATGTTCCCTAACATTGCTCCTCCTCTGTCTGCTTTCCATTTCCGCCCTGGTCTTCAGGATTGGGGCATGTCCCATATTATTTGGGATGTCTCTTTTCCACATCTACCTGAATTCTGACCTCCATTTTATTTCTAGTTGTTCATTATAATGTTTGGTAGGGTCAGTTTTAAATTTTTGCAAAAGAAAATTTCTTTTTATTACCTTCGTGTGAAGGATATGCTTTCCTGCACTTGGGCCTGAGGGTTTCATTAGTGAGTGGAGGTGGGGTCAGTTATGGGAAATGATCAAGTTACATGTCCTCTTGGCTTGAGTTGTCTTGGGAGAGAAACAAATGCTTTGGCTCTCCAGTCAGAAGCCTCTCTGGGATGCTGGAAAAGTGTTGCCTGCTGGCTGGAAGGATAAAAGAATGGTGGCTGTCTGGCAGCAAAAGTCTTGCCTGAAGGAAGCTGCCTAGGGCAGCTGCCCCTGTGCTAAATTATTGGAGTTGAGGTTCTTCACTTCTTCCCTGGTCGAGAATTCTCCAGAGCCTTTTCTGCCTGAGGGACCTTAACATCAACAAATGCCCCTTGGAGTTGAATGAGAACCCACATGAAGAACCTGCACACCGCTCAGGGAGAAGGAGAACCTCTGAGAATTAGGTTTTTAGAAGATACTCACAATGTTTAGATTTCATCTTAAGATATGAATGAAAACCACATGTGAAACTATTCTAGTCCTTCATTACTATTCTAGTCCTTATTTAGTAGTAGTTTTCTCCTGGGCAGGGAGGGTCATTTTCACAGCCTGCTGTGAAATTGACATACTTCTAGCTGTTTTTGTTTTGTTTATTTTCAGTGTCCTTCAGAAGTGTCAGTGCTGTAGGCACAATACAGGGAATGGAGTTTATTAATTATTTGGGCTCCCTCTCGCAGCAGGCCCAAACAGATTTTTATGAGATAAATGAAATGCACAGCAGTAGCCAAGAGGGTTGACAAATAAGGTAGTCTGTTTATTCAGGGATGATGAAAAGAAACATGTGAAATTAAAAAAAAAAGAATGTGCAAATTATTGATGAAAAAATAACACTGCAAGCACCTGACAAGCAGGCCTTCAGGAGGGGTGGTTTAATTTGACTAACCTGGAGCTCAATCCACTCTGCCGGGACGTTTCACAAATGGACTGCTCAGCCTTGCAGCTATTGTGCAACATTATCCAGGAGGACACATACTTTTATTCAAGACTAAAATGAAGAGGGGGAAATGTACGTCCTAATAGGCTCCCAAACAAATTCAACCTATGATTATGTATCTTAAAGCAATGGGTTTCTGGCCCCCCTACTTTTTGGTTCCAGGAATAGTTAGGTAAGAAATTGGTCTTAGGCAAAACTGTTTCTCTTTTATTATAATAATGTGGCCCATGTCATGAATTGTTGAGTGTGAATTTCAAGTCACTTTGTCTCACAGTAAAGGTAAAATGCCAGTGAAAGCTGGTTATGAGTTATGGTGTCAAGGTGCAAATTCCCAGACTTCCTACAAGCATGCTTAATTCAAGGGAGGAATGTGTATGAGCACGTAAATGTGTGTGTGCAGGTGTGTAAAAACTCCTATTAGAACAATGATGTACAACCATTAAATACTACAATTTAAACACGATTTTTAATAGCGATTTCACTCTGGCCATTAGCTTTTCTTTTGAAAGGATCGCTCTGGTTGTGGGGTAGTAATTTAACTCATTTCTCTTCCAAGTATAAACAGACCTACATTCATATATATTGTATATATTTTTGTATATATTGTTTGTTGTATATATGGTCTATATTCTATAAATCATTCTTAGGCTTCACATATTGTTGTGTTAGTGTTTCAAAGAATGTTAATATTAACAACTTTTGTATCTTTCTATCAGATTAATTCATTGGGCTTTTATCAAGCAGTTAAATTCATTCATTCATTTACTCTTTCAATCATTCATTCATTTCCAGTCATAGGGAAGGCACCGGGGAAACAGTGAAAAAAGCAGGCACAGAGCCTGTTGTCACGGAGCTCTGGGCCTCTGACTTTCAAGAGAGGAAAATATACATTAGCCTCACACATATGAATACAAAACGACATCTCATTTTCCTCTAAGAGCTATTCAGGCAGGAGGGTGAGACCCTGAAGATGAATCTACCCAAAAAGTGGGAGGAAGGAGCTTCCTGACAGAGGGAACATCTGCAAGGACTCTGAGCAGGTAGGAATGGTCATAATTGGAAGTGGAACTGGAGACGGAGAACTTCAGGTTATACTTGGGGATTTGAAAATTTTCCACAAGTTATGATGGTACAAGTTACCCAGGTTGTCATTTTGAAAGGATCACTCTGGTTGTGGGGTAGAAATCAGATTGGGTTTGGGGAAGGCAGAGCAGAGGATGGTCACTTATTTAAGTGTATTTGTGACTAAGACATGTTTTCTTACTCTCCAGGTGCTTGTAGGGGAGACCAAAGTAAAGATTAAAATTTGTCTAGAGGGAAAATAAAGAAGAAAATGATTAATTTTAGAGTTCTTATGATTATCAAGTGTCAAATAATCCTTCTATACTCCGATGTTTCCATAAAAGATAAGAGCCTAGAGAATTTATATGCAAAAATGGGGTTCCACTCTGACATCACTAAATAGAAAATGGTAATCTTTATAACTCTAGGTTTCAATTTCCTTAAATCTATGATGTGACTTTGTTCTCATTAATGTATGACAGAAAACACTCATTTGATATATTAATTCACATTAAGGTGTGAAGGGTTGATAGAGAAATAGAGAACAGAGAAATGCACTTTTGTGGAGACAGAAACCAGGGTCTCTCCTTATATAGCCTAGTGTCTGGCACATAGCTGTAGTTATGAAATAAAACCTGGACCATTTTCCCAAGTTGCTTGTGTTTTGAAAGAATTGTTTAATAATAGATTGGACCAATTTTTTAAGGGACAAATATTAGACAATTTGTCATAGAGATTATTTTGAGTGATATGACCTTCTTAGCACTTATCAAGACACCACCACATGGGACTAGTTTGCCTAATTAGGCGTGGGCTGCCATTTTTCTTCCCTATATCCCATTTCTTATTGTCATCTCACAGTTTTCTCATTCATCCTAAGAAAACAATGAGAACTGGTTTTTCTGTGCTGCTTAAAGCATTCAATTTTTAGGATTCACTCCAGGAATCTGGCAACTGTGCAAATGACAATGTAGATTAAATATTTTGGAGAAAAAGAAAGAAAGCTCTTAAACTATCATTGCTATGTCTACAAAAATCTAAATCCATAAATAGTTTTTTGACCCTAGTTCATTAGTAGCCTGACCCACAGATGAGAACCCTTTTCCCAGAATCCATGTCGTGCCGTAGGAAGCTCTGATTCTCCTGTGACACTGAAGGTTTTCCCTGGAGCTGCCTCTCATCCTGTAGAGCTGATGCAAGTTCCCAACCTGATTTTGAGATTTTCTTGTGTTACAGGCTCAGTGTGGCAAGTGTCTCATAAGAAGTCTTTCTTGGGGTCAAATATAAGTCAGTCTTGGGTGGGAGAAGATGAAATGACACAGATATTATATGCAGGTCAGGCTGGATATGTCTCAGGCAAGTTACAGATTCTGCAGTCTCTTGGGGATGTACCATGGCCAGTAGGTCTCTTTCTTGAGCACTAGAATGAATCAGGATGCATTTGGTGGACCCCAATAGTACATCAACTAGTCAAACTGCCAGCATTTTTAGTCTGTAAGATTCAAGGAACAGGTGGACATTTCCCCCCCGTAAATGAAATTGACATAAACTTTTTCCTTCTGGTGCACTTTTCAATTTTTTTGCTCCATTCTTGCTTAGCCCAAGCTCTACATCTCCATCGAGTCTTTCCTGATTACTTGAGCTATGATGAGTCTATACCAGAGATAATACAGCTCATTGTTACTTTACAGAGCTGTGAAAAAAAGATATCATCATCCATGGGAATTAGAAAGGATACTGGAGTTTTAAAAGAAACTGCAACAAGTTTCTATTTTAACCTGAAAATTTAAATTTGGTCATAAGATGCCATGATTTGATACCACTGTTAGATTTTATAGGAAACTCAATCAAGGTCTTGGCCCACACAGCTCTCTTTAGCCATCCCAGTTCACACACAGCCCAGAGAACATGTGCACCAATTCTTGTGAGGAAGTGTGTTCATTTATCTCCAAAGTATCGTGGCTCTGTGTGGATAAGAAAGGAAGGCCAAGGAATTGCTGCTCAACAAAAAGGAGTGAAGAAAGGAATACAAATTCACAGGGAGCAACAGTGGGCCCCCAGTGGCCTTATTATATGACTTGACTGCAGGTAACTCCATCTTTCTACTGCAGTGTTTCATAAATTCTGTCATCTTGTTAGGACTGTCAGAAGCACTGACCTCACTTCCTCCATTAACAAGCCTGCCCTATTTTGAGGGGAGATATTTTATGAACACACAGCCTAGAAACACCTCAGAAACAGCCTGTCAACTTTGTGATTCTGGAAGTAACCCCATGCCCAGGGAGGGAGGGCAGTGTCTTGGCGGAGATGTGCCTTACCTAGTCACAGGCCATGGAGGTGTCGGAGGTGGTTACAGCCAAAGCGAAATGAGTCCCTGCTTACCCACAGAGGTGTCAGTGGTTGATTGGTGGCTCTTTATGCAATAACCAGCATCCTTTTTACTTGCTTACATGCTTTCCTTTCTTCAGTAAACACAGGCAGCTGGAGCACATGACTTAGGGGCAGTACAATGCCATGTGTGCACAGCCCACTGTTGATACTTTGGTTTTGTTTTTGAGAGCTGCCACATATCTTCATCCATCTCCACACTATCCATACTGGTTCTTTTATTTCAGGTTAGGTCAGGAAATCAACTCTGCATTCCCAGAGATGCAGGATGGATCCCACAGTTCGATATCATAATTCCACTTCTACGAGACTGTGTTTGTGCCGAAGTCCGCAGTGCAGTCATGAAGGAGACTCTCCCCTCTCTAAAGGCAGGGGGAAATCCCATGGCCAGTTATACACTAGCAGGCTCCATAAAGTGACTTCCACTCACTAGTCCAAGTTTTAGTGTCTGGAGACAAACTATGTCAAATTACATCTGAAAACAAAGCATCTTGAATGCTCAAGAGGCCTGATCTCATCCCTAATGCATCTCCTCACCTTCCCCAGTGAGATCCATTTCACCCCTGTAGATGTGTGCTCCCTCAGCAGACAAGAGGACAGAGTACAAACTGTGTTTGCATTGGTGCCGTTAACACAATGATAAAAGCAGCTCCGTGGCCTGGACCCAGCGCCCCCTCTTTCTCCGTAATGATAGCACCAAAGCCCTTCACACACACACCATAATCAGAGACTGTGGACAGGGGATGGATTCATCAAAATTCGTTTGTTGCCTTTGGGGGCAGGAGGAGGTGGGGAACAGAGGCGGGCTGGGCTGGAAGGCACACTTAGCTCTCACCCCCACTCTCGGTTTTCACATCTCCACCAGGTGTATGGGGTCATCAGTTATTTCCAGTTGCTATTTTGGTCAGTCACATAAAAAATATCCCTGACAATTCTGAATTGCATGTATAAACCATTTTATGGCTGGTGGTCTTGCTCTCTCCTCTCTTTCTCAGTTTTTCCCCTTCTGAGTACCCCATATTTCCTCCTCTCCGCTACGTACAACATAAACATCTATCTTCTTGGACCATGTATTAAAAAAAAAGAAAGAAAAAGGTAAAGGGAATAGTAAAAATCCAGAGTCAAATGTGAGTGGCAGAGCTATAATTCTTTATGAAGTAGCAGGTAAGATTGATTGTCAAGGGTCAAAAGGCTAGGTCAAACTCCACTCATTCGTCAGCTGAATGTCATTTTTGTTTTCCCTGTCACCAGATAGCTTTAAAAAAATTGCAACTCCTTCCTCATTATCTGGGACTTGGCTCCTTTTCTGCCATCCAGTATTAATGAAACCGTGCTTCAAGCCTGGCCCTCATCTTCTGAGGTTCTTCTTCATGCGCTGCCTTCCTTTCTTAAGCACGGCAGAGAAAGCACCATTTCAAAGGCCATTTTCTCCACAGTCACATTGGGAAATTGCCACTAGAGTGAGAATGATTTGAAAACACACACATGCGGCATGAACGTTTGAATGAACAAAAATGTAATTAAATCATAGCAGGTGTAAAATCTGTGATTCAGTGTAATTGGATAGTGGCAATATCTTTGCATCTCATAAAGAGGAAAACAAAATGAGATGTAATATCTGGAAGCCATCTAAAATTGTGTCATATATAAAGAAAAAAAATTCCCCTTGTAATTATAGTTGGTCACAACAACTTCCTGCAAAACCTAAGATAATACATTGATTTTGCTGGTTGTCTAAAATGCCATCCACAGCAGGTCAAATGTAGGTTAACGCTATCAAATCATTTCACCTTCAAAAGAATGATTTAATTAGCTCCTGTTTAATTTTCCTGATGTGAAAGAGAATGATGATTAGTTAGATGAGAATTAATTTGTGAATTCTTAAGCATAGATCTCCAACTACTGTAAGTTATCAGCTAATAGAGGTAAGTCATGAAACACTAATTAATATACTCGGCTATTTAACAGCTTAAAGTTGAAACCTTAAGCAATGGTAATGAGTTCCTTATTTTGTAGCTCTGTGCAATTCTGTGTTCTGTCCTTTCTGTTTTTGCATATTGTTAGTTGGAGACTTGGACCAAAGGTGACTGATAAGTGTAGGTTAGGATTTTTTTTTTTTTTTTAGATTAGTGTCATTTTTTTTGGACCGATTGTCTAATTTTCTTAATAAGTATTTGCAATTTCCACTGGCCCAGGTCATTCCTATTAACTGTATGGGTGACTAAAGTCTTTCTTTTTTTTAAGATTTTTTTTTTTCATTTATACAATAGCTGGGGTACAGGCCAGAAGCACAGGAGGGTGAGGATTCACCAGAGACAGGGTGGGGAGCAGGACAGGCAGACAGACAGACCTAAAGCACTGCTGAGGGGAGCAGCAGGCGAGACGGGAGCGGTCTGCTGCGCCATGTGGGAATCTCCCTGGCTGACTGGGAATTGAACCCGCACTGCAGAGGCTGCGGAGAGCTTCACAGCACAGTGCTCAACCTGCTGGGCCACAGAGGAAACCCCAGTATGGCTGACTAAGTCTTATACAGACCAGTGAGTTTCACTTTGTTTCTATTTCATGATCACAGACCTGCACCCTCTAAAGGTGGGCAGTCACTATCTCAGAGGGTTGGAAAGAGAGCGCAGGACTGAACCTAAATGAGATCAATACTCATCTCCTTTTAAGGAGAAAAAAAATGACACCAACAAACCAAAAACTTCAGTAAAATTCTAGGCTAATGTCAACATACCCAGAAATGATAACTAACTTTGAATGTAATTTTTATTGATTTTTATAGCATAAAATGTTTTGGTCTTTGAAAATGAGCACCTGCAAAGCCATTTGCCAAGTTCAGTCTGAAGAAGTTGGTTAAAAGGGGTCCAGTCATGTCTACAAACTAGGATATAAGAGCAAAAATCTTGGGGAAAATATTCCACACAGTTAGAGCCTTGGTGGAAAGACTCGCCCAAGCCTTAAGTTTTTAATCCTGCTCCAGAGAGGTGCTTAAAGTGAAAGTTGAAAAGGCCACAAGAGGAATTCTGGGAGTGAGATTGGCCTGAAAGGGGAAGGTGGAAGTGAGTGGGGGTTGGGGTGTGAACTACAATTCAGGCAGTTCTCAAATTATGAAATGAATTTAAAAAATTCAAAATCCATGTATACAAGAATGTATGAAACAAACAGGTCAAAATGTTAGGTTAAAAATACTTTTCCTTAAGTCATTTTTTCTGCTACCTTTTGATGGTGTTTTATTTTGTAACTTCTAATAAAAGGAAATGGTTTTACATTTTGTTATTATTACCCTGATCTGTATTCTTTTTAAGTAGTACTGGGTCTTCTTGGTGGTCAAGCACAAACACCCAAGTCCACGTGGTTAAGCTTCAGTGGCTTAACAGCACAACTGTTCGCACTGCTGACAGTGAATGTGAGGAACACAGTGCGGGATGACATAATAAGTCTCACGAGGATTATCCCAAACTACCAGCAATAATGGAAATGTATCATCTCTAACTGTAAATGACCTAGATTCTATCTTGTCAGACTAGTGTATTTTTTCTAATAGACTATCAAAAGCAGGGCCAACTATTTCAGACCATAAATTCAGATTATTGGAGAAAACTGACTGTATACATTTTTCCTTTAAAAGACCATTTTAATGTTGTTGAATGATCAACGGCCACACTAGAATTGCAAACATCTAAGAACCAGATCACTGATAGATGTATCAGGACAGATGATAGCTAATATTTTCCACAATTGAATCGAAATGCTAAAAGACCTTGATAGTTTTTAATGTGGGCATAGGTGGAAAAAATGTGAACCACAGCTTTTAGGCTAAAAAGGATTTACAAATACAAGACTAAGAAACTTAACCTGATGGCAGTGCATATGAAAGAAACAAGATTTTAGTTGATTGTAACCCAAAAATTTGACATGGTTTTCTAATGGTCATGTAGTAGGTAGTATAATGAATGGCTGGAATAGAGTCCAATTCAAACATACGTTAGCCCTTCTGAGCTTTGTTGTTTATTCAATTGCTGGGGCTGGTTAACCTCTAAGTGTATCCTGTGTAGCATAATGGTGGGGTGAAGACCTGTGACTAGGTACAGCTGTGTTGGTGTCCACCAGAGTGGTGGAGGGGACTATGGGCAGAGAATAAAGAGTAGAACACGAAGGTATGAGTGCTGTATTAACATCTTTTAAGATGCTCTCCTAAGAAAAGCGATTCTGCTAGGTAGTGTAGCTCTAGTATAGGGCAAGATCAGGAACAATGGAAGCTGGAGGAAGATGGGCTTTGAGCTCAAAATAAATATAAAGTCTTAATCATTTGACTATTAGGATGGAATATGCTATCTTGAGAAGCACTGAGCACCTGCTGCTGGAGCTCTATTGGCAGAAACTGGAGGTCCATAGATATGGATGGACACCGGATTAAGTGGGAGTATGGAGTGGAGGTCCTCTAGGGCTGAATATAGCTAATAATTTCATTGACCAATTGATAAATAAATTTGAAAATACTGATTGAGTGTCTTCCTTGTGCCAGATAACTGTAATTTTATTAAGTATCTTGTCAACATCCACATGATTAGCTAATTTAGTTGCTTTTTCATCCTGTGGTCTTTTGTGAGGGTAATGGGAGAGAATGGAGGGAAAGATCTTGTGTTCATCACCATGATTGTGAGTATGGTAGACAGAGGATTGCTGATCTGTGCTTCAGTGATGGGCTTGCAAACTGATAAAACAGGTGGCTGTACATGTAAAAAATATTTTGATTTTTGTCTTTCATAGTGGATTTCATAAAGAGAAAGTTGGCATATGGTGAAGAAGGCAGAGACCAGTATTTGTTGAGTGGCTATTACATGTGAGTCACTAAGCTCAAAGCTCTATAAGCATCATATTAATTTATCCTCTGTGTCCTAGGAGGTAGGCATTGGTATACCCTTGCTATAGATGAGGACATTGAAGTTCAGAAAGGTGGGGTGATTTGCCTGGTGTCTGATAAGTGATGGAACTGAGCTTTGAACTCAGGTTTGTCTCAAAGTAAAGTCCATGGTCTTGACATTATCTCTTATTGACATCTAAGGATAGACACCCCACTGAACTGCTAATGTACTCTCTCACAATTTAAAGTTTGATTATCATCAAAAGAAGATAAAATAGTTAAAAACAATGAAAAAGGAAAGATAATTCAAAAGCTAGGTGTTTATTACTTAGAATTTACAACTTTTACAAATCTTACTTAGACAAATTGCAGTAACTGCTAAGAGGCAAGTCCCATCCTGTCTACCCCATGGAAGCTGTTCATGGCAGGTTTCCAAAACAGCAACGCCCCCTACTAATAGGCCTCCTACAAATTCAGTTAAGAACTACTGAAGCTCACACTCCCAGACTTCAAACTATACTACAAAGCCATAATCATCAAAACTGCATGGTATTGGCACAAGAACAGACACATGGACCGATGGAACTGAATAGAAAATCCAGAAATAAACTCACAGATTTATGGTCAATTAATCTTTGACAAAGGAGCAAAGAATATGCACTGGAGCAAAGAAAGCTTGTTCAATAAATAGTGCTGGGAAAACTGGGTTGCTACATGCAAAAGAATGAAGCTTGACTACTACCTAACATCATGCACAAAACCAACTGAAAATGGATTAAAGAACTAGACAATTTTTGTAATCAGGGAAATGCAAATCAAAACTACAATAAGATACCATCTTCCACCAGTGAGAATGGCACATATTAAAGAAAAAAAAAACTAGCAACAACAAATGTTGGTGAGGATGTGGAGAAAAAGGAACTCTCCTGCACTGCTGGTGGGAGTGCGAACTGGTCCAAAAACTAGGGAGAGCTGTGTGGAGATTCCGCAACCTACTAAAGATAGAGCTTCCATATGATCCAGCAATTCCACTCCTAGGTATTTACCCAAAGGACACAGAAACATCAATTCCAAAGGGCACCTGCACCCTTATGTTTATTTGCAATAGGTAAGCTATGGAAACAACACAAATGCCCCCAAATAGATGACTGGATCAAGAAGATGTGGTACATATACACCATGGAATATTACTCAGAAATCAAAAAAGATAAACACAAGCAGTTTGCAGCAACATGGATGGAGCTAGAAGGGATCATGCTCAGCGAAATAAGTCAGAAAGAAAAAAAAATACCGATGGTCTCACTCATAGCAGGAATTTAGAAAACCTAAATAAGGGACCAGGAAAAAGACTAATTAATATGAAGTAAATCAAAATCAACAAGCAACTATAAATCAGAGACACACTACAGGGGGCTGAGGGGAGGAAGGACTAGTGTCAAAATAAGGGGGGGTGCAATTGTATGGGAAATATAACCAAAATGAAAATGCATACATTGTGCAAAGATGAAAAATGATGTAAGAATATATAAAATAAAATATTAAAAACAAAGAACTACTGATGCTAGAAAGCCCCCTTGAGCTTCCTGCCTTTTGCCAAGCTCTGGACTGGGTGCATTGGGGGATGGAGAGGCTCAGAGCTGGGTGTGCCCCCTTGAGTCAACGCTAGTAAACTCACATGCCCACTGATCACTTCAAGATCTTGAGAAAATGTAGCTTTCTGATTCAGTAGATCTGGACTTGTCTGTGTTTCTCTATTTATAACCAGGTGATCTTGTTGAAGCAAGGCTCTGGGAAGTAGAATGAGTATGGAGAACTATGGATAACAGGGATAACAAGATGACATGGATACTTAAAAATTGAATTGACTCAGTGTTTCCCTGTATGTATCATCTCAAATTGAATTGTGAGAGGTAAGACCAAAATATATTTAAGAGGCATCAGACCATAAATAAAAAGGAATATAGAAAAACTGCACACAGCTGACACACAGTACTGTACATCCATCAACATATTTGATCTTGAAAATGGCTCTGAGCTTGGTAGCCTCTGGCTTTCTCATATTTTAGATGAGAAAACCAAGGCACAGAGAGAATGAATAGTACATCTAAACAGCAGCTACACATGTGGAATCCTGTAACACGTGTTATAGGAGACATGACATGTTATTGAGAGGAGAATATTGGGAAGAGGATCCGGAAGATTTTAGGAAGCCTAAAAATCATATCACAGGAAGTATCCTCCTGCAAAGTAGGTTATTTAGCCTGGATTTATTATAACTTGTCTTCCTTAAAATTTTCTTCAGATACTTGGAGAACTGTATTTAGAAGGGAAGTAGATTCATTTTATTGTTTATATTTATTAAGATAACTATATATATGCAAACAATGTTTATTGCACTGTTAATTTTGAGAGCTGCTCTGTAGAAAAAAATGATGTTGTGGTCACGAGAACATCTGGGACCCGTTAGTATCAAGATTCACAGTATCCCTTAGTCAGTTAAAGAGACTGAGAAGTACCAGGACAAGAAAACTATTTTGACTTTTTAAAATTAAGATATTCATTCTGTGACCACATCACTCTCTCATGAATGAAAGTTTCAGGGAAGCAGATTGCAAAGTCATACAAAAAGAACTTTCTAACAATCGTGACTGCCCAACAAAATAAATTCTTCATTGTCAGGAATGTTCAAGGAGAGATGAGCAGACCACTTGAGAGCAAGTTGAGCATGCCTGGAAGGACACACCATCTTACAAGACATTGGCCGGTGGGGCCTCCCCTGGTGGTGCAGGCGGTTGAGTGCAGCGCTGTGACGCTGTCTGCAGCCTCTGCAGCACCGGTTCGATCCCGGCCGGCCAGCGAGGGTCCCACATGGTGCGGCAGACCTCTCCTGTCTCGCCCACTGCTCCCCTCAGCAGTGTATTTTGTCAGTCTGCCTGTTCTGCTCCCTGCTCTGTCTCTGGTGAATCCTCTCACCCTCCCACGCATCTGGCCTGTACCCCAGTTCTTGTATAAAATAAATAAATAAATCTTTAAAAAAAGACATTGGCTGGTGTAATAACAACATCTGTGTTTTGGCTCATCTTGTTGATTTGAGAGTAAGATTATAGCATGAATAGTCTTATTAAAGGACTATTTGAATTACTTTAGATTTGCTGCTTTTTGAAAGATTTATTTATTTATGTATACAAGAGCTGGGGTGCATGCAGGTCAGAGACGCAGGGGGTGAGAGGATTCACCAGAGACAGAGTGGGGTGTAGAACAGATGTGTCCACTGAAATACACTGCTGAGGGGAGCAGTGGGAGATACAGGAGAGGTCTGCTCTGCCATGTGGGCCACCTCCCAGGCCAGGGATTGAATTTGTGCTGCAGTGGCTGCCAATAGCTTCTTAGTGCTGTGTCTTAACAGTTTGCACCACCAGGGAGGCCCCTAGATTTGCTCTTTGGTTAGAATGTTTTCAACTTATAAACTATATGTGCCTCAGCTATCCTCTTATAGAAACACCTGTGCAAACCTTGGCCTGGATATCAGCCCTGGATTCTTTGTATTTACATAACATCACACAGAAACCCATTTGTAAGTAAGCAGCATCGATGCGTGCTCATATAAATCACTATTTCAGAGGCCCTCACCTCCACTACTCACTATCCAGGTAACTTCTCAATGGCTTTCTGGGGGCTAAAGTTCCTTTAATAAGAGAAAGTAATCTATACAGTCAGCAAGTAGATGGGGAGTCATGTATAAGCACCGGTGGGAGAAGGAACTCACTGGCCCCTGTGCGCTCACTAGTCATTGAGTCATTTGATCAACCTGTGTGAGAATCAACATGATGCTGGGAAGATAGAAACACATGTTTCCTCTCCCCGCTGAGAGCAGGGACAGTCCAGCAAACACGGAAGGAAGGCTCAGGTGTGGGCAGGGGTCTCAGGGACTATCTAGAGAACACGGGATTCCTAGATCTTGAGAAACTTCTACATCACATGGAGGAGCCACAGGCAAGGCCTATTATTAGCATTTTTGTATCATTTCAGATTTCTTTCCGTATGACTGATTAGTGTGTGTGTGTGTGTATATATACATATACATATATACATATACATACATATATATGTATATATACACACGCACACGTATATCTAAGTCACATGATAAAATAAAAAAAAAGATTTTTAGTTGCTTAACAGGAGAATGTTTCAGTTTTGCAAAATATTTATTTGCTATATTTGACACCCGCTTTTTAGAAACACTGGGTAGCAATTGGGCCCTGCACAAATGTCATTATTTGAAATAGCTGGTAACGCTGGTTGTATTTTTAAGTAGAAATGCCTGATCCTTAGCTACCAGTTGGGAAACCCACCTCACATTCAAAAGGTCTTTTTGTTATTTGGTCAGCTCGTGAAAAATACTGCGGGTGACAAACAGAGCAGGTATGATGGATATAGTGACCATACATACTAGGTCTCTGTAGGCAGTATTGAAAAATATACTGTCCCTTGGTCAGATTCTGCATCATACACATGACCAGCCGTGGTATCCAAGTTTTCAGTGGGAGGTATGATATCTGGAGTGAGGGGATACATCATAGGAGGCCAAGATGAGTTATCATTCTAGCTGGAGAAAAATTAAAAAAATATATACAGCTATAACAAATTAAAAAGAATTCCTAATTTAGGCTCTGATGATCTAGGTGTGAAATCCAGACTTTTTTTTAAGATTTATTTATTTATGCATACAAGAGCTGGGGTACAGACCAGAGATGCAGGAGGTGAGAGGATTCACCAGAGACAGAGTGGGGAACAGGCAGACTGACTGAAAGACACTGCTGAGGGGTGCAGTGGGCAAGTCAGGAGAGGTCTACTGAGCCATGTGGGTTGCTCCCTGGCCAGGCCAGGAATCAAATTCGTGTTGCAAAGGCTGTGGATTTCTTCCTAGTGTGGTGCTTAACCCCTTGCACCAGCAGGGAGGCCCCTGAAATCCAGACTTTGTTACTTTCTACGGGACCATGGCAAGCCGCTGCACCTGCTGGGTTTCCTCACCTTGAAGATGGGAGGTTGTCCCCTGTGAGGCTTGCATCAAGCACTGTGAGCTTCAGAGCTACTGGATGAACTTGACAAAGAAGGAGAGAAGCCTTCAGTTTTCACAGCATCCCACAGGCCTTGCTGAGAGCAAAGTCTGCTGACAGCAGTCCCTACTGGGAACCCAGGCCATCCAGGCAGTAAGGGTTTCATATACCCAGAGATTTTCTATGGTCAGAGGAGCAAGAGACAGCTCCTGAAACGACTAATATCATATTCTTTGCAACCTTAACTGAATTCAACTTAACTTAGGGGTGAGGGAGTGCCATTTCCTATTCCTTGAGTGGCCTGGAAAAAATTTCAATGTCAAACCCTTCCCAAACAGAAGTGTTTGAAAACGAGCACACAGAAAGAGAGATGTGTGTTTCTCCAAAGGATATAGTATCCTACGCCCACTCAAAAGGCAATATCACTATTTTAAAGAACAAAGATCAAATTAAATGTTTAGTGCTACAACGTATTGTTGCCAAGTATGTCAGTGTATTTATGAACAATTGATAATTTGAACCGTTTTCCAGACAGCTGGTCATATGTACCTTAAAGTAGTCATAATAACCTGTCAGGAGAAATTTCCTATAGCACATTCATTGGAGAAAATACACTAAGTGTGGCAGCCCTTTTCAAACTGCCAGATTCCTTTATCTTGTGAAAGGCTATCACCACAGCTGCAAAACCTGCAGACAACCCCACACTTGCAGGGTTTTACTGCATCTCTGCCTTATAAATTTGCTCCTCATTATCAAGGTCTTGGGCTAAAAATATGCATTAATATATGAACTGGCACCATTCACACCTGGGTTGTGTTTAGTAGAATCGATCAGATCCCCAACATTCATACTAAGCATCTATCTTAGTTACTAGAGTGTCAGTCAGGAAAATTTTTTCTCACTACCAAGTCTTTTATGAAGGAATTTCCTAGCTTGTTGAGCTCTGAGTTCTTGATAACATGGGTAGGTCTTGGATAGTGGCATCAGGGAAAGGCTCAGACTTAGAGGTAGACATGATTTGCTTCTTGGTTCTACGACGGGTAGATATGTGTTTGAACAAGTCACTTGCATGGTTAAATTTTTATATCCTTATCTGTGATAATTATAATAATGGTATTTGCAAAAATAGTCAAACATTTTGAGAGGCCTTGGGTACTAAGTTTCTTAGAGGGTAAAAAGGAAAATGAATTAAATGTCAATTGGCTGTGCTATTCAGAAAGTGTTTCTTTGCTATGTGCAGTGGATAAAATCTGTGAATTTGGAGAATAAACTCGATTAAAGTATGCTTTAAATTATAAACCAGAGACATCCTGCAATGGAGGAGGAGGGAGAGGGATCAGAGAGAGGGAGGGAGGAGCACAGGGGACTGAGGTGATGGTGCACAGGTGCCTTGGTGAAGGAAACTCTATGGGGACTACACCTGAGGGGGGGCGAAGCAAACATTGTTTAAAAATGAGCAATGATGTAAACTATACATAAATAATAAAAAACTCAAAAAACTCACGATTTGCATAATAGTCAAAAGGTGAAAACAATGTAAGTGTCCATTGACATGTGATGAATAAAGTATGATTTATCATATAATGGATAATTATTCAGCATTAAAAAAGAAAGAAATTCGAACGGATGCTACGACAAGCATGAATCTTGGAGATAGTTTGTTAAGCCAAATAATTCAGACACAAAAGAACAAGCACAGCATCCAAGTAAGGGACCTGAGTGGTCAAATCCAGAAGTAGAAATTCATAGAGACGGAAAAGCATCTACCGGAGAGATTGCCAGAGGCTGCGGGGAGGCATGAGAAAGTTAGTGTGTAATAGGTGCAGAATTTCAGTTTGGAAAAGATGACAAAGTTCTGGAGATGGTTACTGGTGATGGTTGCTCACAGTGTGAGTGAATGGACTTAATACCACTGAACCACACACTTAAAAATGGTTAAAGTGGTAAAATTCATGTTATGTATATGTTATCACAATAAAAAGACCCCCTAAAAATTGAAAAGTCATGATTTATAAGTGAATCTATTTTCATTCGTCTTGTAGTCTCTGTATATTTCCCTGGTAATTAGCAAATACTAAAACTTTTAGAAGACACAATTTTCTTGCAAAGTGTCCTTTAGACCCACTCTAAAAATTTCTGTATCAGGGTGTTCTGGATTCTTATGAGGCCACAAATGTCTGGAAATTCACTCATGCCTGCCAACTTGTGATGCTCACCACATTCTTAGAGATCTAAAATGGTACTTGGTGATCACTTCGTGGGTGGGAGATGTCTTTACTCACGGATCTTTCCCAGTGCTTCAGTGGGGAGATTCTAGTGAAATCCCAAAGCAATCAGCATGTTAACTTATTTTCTCTTGGTTGCATTATCTTGTGCTCACTTATGTAGTTTTCTTCCTCCATTATGTTGTTCAATTATCTAGTGTGAGCTTTTAGTGGAAGAACCCACCTATCCCACTTCACTGCCCCTTTAAATTACCTATGAGAAATATATCAAATAAATAATTTCAGAAAGTAGTCATAATTATTTCCATTACCAACACACAAAGGTAATTGCCTCTCCAGCAATTTTCAGAAGCAATTGAAAGGAGAGTAAGTTCCAGAGACATGGTCCATTTGAATCTCTATCTTTGGGCTTGTATCATATTTAGAGGCACAGTTTCAGATTCTGGGGTTCTTAACGGTCAGCTGTGAATGCATCAGGGAAAGGAAAGGGGAAGAAGCAGCATCAATTGTCTTTCCTTTTACTAAACACATTTAGTTGCCTCATGGGTTGAATTCAGTTCCACCAAAAAGGCATCTTGAATTCTTAACCATAAGTATGTCAGAATATGACCTTACTTGAAAATAATGTGTGTACAGAAATAATCAGGTTAAAGTGAGTTCATTAGCTGGTCTTAGCTAATATAGTACACTAACATTCTAATAAAAGGGGGGGATTGGGGCACAGGCAGAGTCACCCACACAGAAAAGTATTGCCTAGAGGATGGAGGACAGGAACGCCAAAGATTGCCAACAAATCACCAAAATCTGGGAAAAGGCAAAGGAAGATTTTCCTACTGTTTCCAGAGGCAGCAAGGCAATACTGACACTGTAATTTTGGACTCCTGGCCTCCAGAACTGTGAGACAATTAATTTAAATGATTTTAAGCTACCCAGCTTGTGGTACTTTATTAATGGAAATTAACACATTATTTGCTGCATTTCTACAACCACTCTATGGGAAAGAGGTTATTTTTTCCTCTCATTTTAATCGTGTGGAAACTAAGACTCAGAGTGGTACAGTTTGGAACAAAAAGTCACACTTATGTCATGGGAGATCCTAGGTAGATGTTGGTGACATCAGTTTTGACTTATGAGCAGAGTGAGTTCGGTGGAGAAACGAGTGTATTCCAGAATGATGTGAAGGAAGGGGATGCTAGAGATAAAAAGATCAGAAAAGGGTGGTTGGAGTCCAGTAGTGAATGGCTGCATATGTTGTGGCAGGTAATCTGGAAGGGTGGGGAGCTGGGAGGTTGGGCATTTTTTTTCCTTTTTTTTTTTTAAAGATTTATTTATTTATGCATACAAGAACTGGGGTACAGGCCAGAGATGTGGGGTGGGGGGGCGGTGAGAGGTCTCACCAGAGACAGAGTGGGGAATAGAACAGGCAGACTGACTGAAGTACACTGCTGAGGGGAGCAGCAGTCAAGCCAGGAGAGGTCTGCTGCACCATGTGCGTTGCTCCCTGGCTGGCCGGGGATCAAACTCATGCTACAGAGGCTGTGGATTGCTTCATAGTGTGGTGCTTAACCCCTTACGCCACCAGGGAGGCGGCTGGGCATTTCTTAATCCCGTTTAAGGAACAAAAAAGATGGGGATTCAGGCACTGAGAATGGCATCAGAGAGCAGGAAGAGAATGTCATTGCAATTTCAGAGACAGAATCTAGAATATGGAGGTTCATGGGTTTGGGAAATGTTTGATAATGAGGGAGAAAGAGTTTTGAGACTCAGTTCTGTGGTTAAGTGTCCCATGGATGGTGACACCCTGACTGAGAAAGGTAATGCACAGGATGAGATTCATACTAAGGCATCTTAGCTGAGTCACATGCTCAACTTGGTGACAGGCACACATCACATTATTTGTGCCTTTATAGCCCCCTGGATACTGGGCTGAAGAAAAGGTACAAACATAGAGCACTAGGGTGAAGGGGCTTTCCTGAGGTGAATAAACCAAAGATTATCAATGACTGGAAAGAAGGCCTCTAAATAGTGACAGGGAGTCAGCCACTTGGAACAGTGTGGAACAAGTGCAAGGTGAGTGTTTCACACTTACAATGAAGATCTGGAAAACAAAATCATAATCCAGTGAACACCTTTGGTTAACTGTATCCCCATAAAAGGTAAGTTATTGGGGCCTCCCTGGTGACTCAGGGGATTAAGACGCAGCCCATGAAGCTATCTGCAGAAACTGCAGCTCCAGTTCAATCCCCGGCCAGGGAGTTACCCACATGGTGCAGCAGACCTCTCCTGTTTAGCTTGCTGCTCCCCTCAGCAGTGTATTTCAGTACATTTGCCTGTTCTGTTCCCCAATCTGTTTCTGGTGAATCCTCTCACTCCCACATCTCTGGCCTGTACCCCAGTTCTTATATGCATAAATAAATAAAAATATTTTAAAAAGTTAAGTTATTAAATTTTCTCATTGGAGAGTATGGACTCAGCCATACTTAACCAGCTTCTTTAATGAAGTACAGAGATCTAAAAAAAAAATGGAACTTGGGCCATGTGAATTCTGTCTGACCTCCATGGAGAATGAGTAAGGGAAGTATACTTCCCTCACCCCTAATATCACATTGAAGGTGGCCTTATACAAGCTCAGTGCCATTGACTCCTGCTTCTGGACCCAGGACACGAAGCTGGCTAGAAGTACCTGATCTCATTCTAATGTTGAAACGTCCTGAGATGCATATATCAGAGTTCTGGCACAAAGAACCTAGAAAAACTGTTTCTCAGCCCTGGTCTCCCTTACTCTTCCCTGTGAGGCAGCTTGGCGTCAACAGCTTCTCCAGGAACATTTCTCCCAACCATCTTAGTGATCCCTTTCTTGAAACTTTATGAAGGGAAATTTAACTAGGGCATCACTCTCTTTCTCTGGATCGGTTCAGCTCAGTTGATATTGATACAAGGTTTGAGATCCTGGACACTCCATATTTCCTGGGGAGGGGAGGGCGGGGTGAAATTAGGGTTTCAGTGCCTAGAGACGTAGTACTCTGTGTTTTCCTAATTATCTTGATCTATTAGCTGGGAGATTTGAAAAACAGAGAACTTCCTATTTACTTTTATTTACTTGCAATTGTACTATTTCTTAAATCTCACTGGTCTTCCAACTGAAAGATAAAGTTTCTCCAGAAGTACAATGCTGCTGGCTATGTTTTGAAAGAGAATATTATATATGGTAGGTTAAAATTAAATACTAGTGTGCAACAATAAATATTTTGGTGAGTAGTATGTGGGGATCACCAAACTCAAAAACAGTTGTTACTTATTTTAAACAATTTAAATTTGTTGGAAGTAAGCATGCAATGTCTCCAAATCTGTATTGATATTATTTATATTTTTCTACTTAACTTTTATATTTTATAAATGAATTTCCAGGAAATACTTCAACTATAATATTTTGCTTTGGATAACATTTTTTATTGTTTATTATTATAATTTTGTTACCAACATAGACTTCTTTTTTCTAATACATTGTGCAAGGATTTCTCTCAGCTAATTAACTAATAGGCATCATCTTGCATATATATATGGGCTTCAAGTGTGTGTGTGTGTATGTATGTATATATTTGGTGAGAACATTTTCATTTTACTTTCTTAGAAAATTTCAGTGGTACAACACAATGTTATCAACTCTACTTGCCAAATTTTATATTAGCGTCCACTGTGAAGAAAACAGACATACACTGGGCTGTACGTTTTCTCCAGTCCTTGAATCTGGTACTGACCTCATGACACAAACCAACAGCACACAAATTACAGAAACTCAAGTCTGCAACTCTAGAGAGGAGTGATATAGTGGTGCTAAATATCATGAGCCAGGTTCCCTCTATGTTCCCACCAGGACGGGACCCCTCCTGGTCCCTCCCCACTCCCTGACATAGAAACTGCCTCTGGGAAAGGCTGAACAACACCCCTTATTGGAAAAGTAGAAGTAGTGCAAATTTCTACATGACTACTAAAGATACTTTTAAAAACTAGGGAAATTTCAACGAATAAAATAGGTTGGCAAAAAATACAACACATAACACCTTGAGAGCTGAATGGACTATGCCATAACAAATAGAAAACAGCTCTCATGAATCCAACAGCAGAGATATGAAAGATTTTAACTTTCTGTCAGATAAAGATTTCAAAATTGCCATGATAGAGAAATTTGAAGAAATGGAAGAAAACACAGAAAAGTGAGCTTGTTCCTAAAATGAAACAAACATTAATACATTTATATGGAACTACAAAAGATTCCAAAATGCCAAAGTAACTCTAACAAAAGAAAGAAGATGGTAGGTATTACACTCCCAAATGTTAAACTATATTACAAAGCTATAGTAATCAAGACAGTATTAGAATAAAAATAAATAGACCAATGGAATAGATTTGAGATCCCAGATGTAAACCCATACTTTTATGGAGAGTTAATATATGACAAAGGGACCAAGGACATACACTGGAACAAGGATAGTCTCTTCAATAAATGGTGTTGGGAAAACTGGATAGCTGCATTCAAAAGAATGAAAATAGACCACTATGCCATACCATATACAAAAATTAACAAAATAGGTTTATATCAAACTAAAAAAGTTTCTGTGTAGCCAAAGAAGCTATCATTAAAATAAAAAGAGGTACTACTGAATGGGAAAAATATACTTACTCCATCTGACAAGGCGTTAATATCCAATATCTACATATAACTCATACAACTCAACAAAAAAGATAACCCCCCAAATCAAAAATGGGCAGAAAAGTTAAATAGGCACAAATAAATTAGACATAAGAGATGGCAACATGGACATGAAAAAATGCTCATCATTACTTGTCATCAGGGAAATGCAAATCAAAACCAAAATGAGAAACTGTCTCACATCTGTGAGAATGTCCAGTATCAGGAAGCCAAGAAACAACAAGTGTTGGTGAAGGTGTGTATAAAAAGGAACTCTCAAATCTGTTGGTAAGAGGGCCTCCCCTGGTGCAACGTTGAGCGCTGGGCTGCGAAGCTGCCAGTAGCCTCTGCAGCGCCGGTTCGATCCTGGCCTCGATCCTGGCCACCGGGTCCCACATGGCTCGCAGACCTCTCCTGCCGTCTCCTGCCACCTGCTGCTCCCCTCAGCAGTGTACTTCGGTCCTTCTGCCTGTTCTGCTCCCTGCTCTGGCTCTGGTGAATTCTCTCACCTTCCCGTGCTTCTGACTGTACCCAGTGCTTGTATAAATAAATAAATAAATCTTAAAAAAACAAAACAAAACAAAACAAAACTGTTCGTGAGAATGTAGACTAGTCCAAGCCCTTTGAGGGTTTCTCAAAATATTAAAAACTATCTACCGTATGATCCATCAAATACACTCCTAATTATCTACCCAAAGAATTACCTACCCAAAAACACTAATTTAAAGGCACATATACACTCCTATGTTCATTGAAGCACTATTTAATAGCCGAATTATGGAAACGACCTAAGTACCCAATAACAGATAAGTGGGTTAAGAAGATATGGAATATTACTCAGCATTCAAAAAAGATAAACACATGCAATTTGCAGCAACATGGGTGGAGCTGGAAGGGATCCTGCTTTGTGAAATAAGCCAGAAAGAAAAAGAAAAATACCGGATGGTCTCACTCATAGCAGGAATCTAGAAAACTTAAATAAGGGACCAGGAAAAGAATAACTGTAAGAAAGAAAATATCAAAATCAACAAACAACTATGAACCAGAGACACTCTATGGGGGGTGGAGGGCAGGAAAAGGAGGGCTTGGTCAAAATAAGGGGGTTGTAATTTTATGGGGAATATAAAAATAAAATTTAAATTTAAAACAAAAAGAAAGAGAAGATATGGTATATAGATACATATGCCATGGAATACTATTGGGTATAAAGAAGATGAGCTCTTGCCATTTGTGACAATATGGTTGGAACTGGAGGGGATTATGCTACGCTAAATAAATCAGAAAGCGAAAGATAAATACAAGATCATTTCAGTCATATGTGAGATATGGAGAAAACAAAACAAAATCAGTATCAAACCCTGGAAATCCAACTATAGAGTTGAAGCTACCAGAGCAGCAGGAGGATAGTGGAGTGCAAAGGGGGAAGTGGACCCAATAGACTATGGGTGTGGAATATGGGTGCTTTAGTGGTGGGTGTGGTATGGAAACACATCTGAAAAAGTGTGAACCTGTGCCACTGAATAATAAACAGTCTGTAAACCAATGTCACTGCAATAAAAAAGAATAACAAAAACTAAAAGTAGAATAACAGAGGACTCATTGTTTTGGTTATTAAATGTTTAATCCAATGTTTGAGGAACTCAATCTTGACATTGGAGTTTAAAAAATGTTTGATGCTGTAATAATCTATTTTACATAATCTATTTTCTGAGAGATCCAAACTCAACAAAAAGTCTTTACTGCACTGCACCACTCCTCAAAGTTAAGCTAACCTGGTATTTGATTTTGTTAAGCCAGCATTCTAGTTTTGGGGCCCTTATTATGACTCTGGTCTTGAGTGAAGTCTTTGAATTCACTAAAGAATAAAACATGAGTCTAGTCTCTGGGAACATCTAGGTTGGTAAGGCAGAAGCCACATAAAAGAGACATTCAATGCAATTTTGCAGGTTCTGGATGGAATGTTCTCTGTGTGCTATGGGAGAACAGGGGAGGTCTCTGAGTGAGCAGGAGGAGACTGGATGAAGGTGGGAATGAAGGCTCCAGAAGCTGGCAGTGATGGAATTCAGGTAGGAGCTAGCTAGAACTCTATCCCTCTATGGTAGCTAGTAGGGTAATGAATTAATTAATTCTTAATAAAATATCCTTGGTATTTATGATTTGTTTCCGTCTATACAACTAGAACAGCTCCTTTTTTATACCCCAAGTTCTTTCTGGACAGTCCCCAAATTGTTCATGTGCTCAGCATAATATTTAAATTTATCTTTATATCTACTGCCTAAATGTTTTTCAGAAGAACTACCTCTTTTAAAATATGATCTAATAACATCCGCCCACCCCTACTATCACCCCTCCCACATTCCCTCTACCCTCATAACCTTATGGATGAAATCATCGCAGCCTCCTACTTGATCAGAAGTAATCAAATCTCTGTTTTCTTCTTCCACAGCAAATTGGTTTTCCTGAAAACATTTCTATTTCTAGGATTTTTGTTTAAAAAAAAAAAGATGAGCGAAATAAATCAAATGACTGGTTGAACTACTCCTAGATTTCTCACCCCTACATTATAGCAAATTATCCCTCCTGGCAGCGATAATGTTTGAAAATGAGCATTTAGGCATGTTACTGATGGAAAGTTGTGGCACATCAAGTAGGTTTCCTTAGCTACAAGAGGGGAATTTCAAAAAGTTCATGCTGTTGTGGTAATCTCTTGCTCCCCATGGCTTGTGCAGCTGCCACAACCACTTCTCTGGCACTCAGCCAATACTTGGGTTTTCTGCAATTTCCTGACTAAAGGACTGCTCCCTGGTCAAAAAGGTTATTTGTTTCACTGACTGCACACAGGACGGTCAGTAAACAAAGCCAACCTGGACAGATTTTTTTGCTCTTCATTAAGATCCGGGGACAGCAAACTTTTTCTATTCAGTACCAGGTAGTAAAGGTTTCAGGCATTGTGGCTACATGTTCTCTGTTGCAACTACTGTACTCTGTCACTGAGGCCAAAAATAGCCACATACAATATGTAAATGGATAAAAAAGTCTTGGTTCCAATAAAACTTTACTTATGTACCCCAGAATTTGAAATTTTTAATCATTTTCATGTGCCATGAAAGATTCCTCACCTTTCAACTTTTCTTCAACCATTAAAAGGACATATTCTTAAGTCTTGGGAGGACATAAACAGGTATCGACTGGGTTTGACCCACTGATTGTTGGCTGGCACTTGACTTATTTATTTATTTATATATTTTTAAATTTTATTTTTGCATATAACTGGTGTGTAGGCCAGAGGTGGGGGGGTCAGGCTGTGCGAGGATTCAACAGAGAGTGGGGAGCAGAACAAGTGGATTTACTGAAATACATTGCTAAGGGGAGCAGTGGGTGAGACAAGAGAGGTCTGCTGCACCATATGTGAATAACACTGAAATTTAACCCCTAGGCCACCAGGGAGGCCCAGAGGCTTGATTTACATGAATATGAGGCAACATCACCCAGCTGGCAACATTGGCCCACAGGTGGCAAAGATGTTAATCTGTTTTCTGCAGTGTGTGTGGGCTATACTGACAAACACAATATTCTAAAAGAAAATTCTAGAATTATCAAGAATGAAAAGTATCAGAGATCATTGGGGGAAAAACCAACTTCATTTTACAGGTAATTAAAGCAAGTTTTGGAGAATTTAGCTAGCTGATAAGAAATCAGGTGTTTAGTTGGAACTAGAATACTAAGGTTTTGACTGATTTAGAAGTCTTTCCATGATTTCAAATTTTAGAGAACATAAGATAATTAATAGGAAAATAAAGTTTGAGTGGCCTCCCAAGCCTCACAGTGGCCAACAGGATGAATATTCCATGGTAGCCTAATTTGTTACTGTAACAAGAATCTGGCCTGGGCATTGTGAGCTGTGAACAACCCACTGACACTTTTTTACTTGCAAAGTTGACCCACCAACCCAGAGGAGAAAGGAAGAGAAAGAAGATAGCAATAACAATAATAGTAGCGGCCAATTACGAAACACATTTCCTAGAGGCAATATAGTATATGTGCTGAAATCAAGATTTCACAATGGACTATGGTGGAGGACTATGGAAACTTTGGTGGTGGGAGAACTATGGTGACCACACCTGAGGGGAGAAATCCTTTTCTTTCAAAAATTAACAAGGATCCCCTGCTGGCCAGGGAGCTACCCACATGGCGCAGCAGACCTCTACTGTCTCGCCTGCTGCTCCCCTCAGCAGTGCATTTCAGTCAGTCTGCCTGTTCTGTTCCTCACTCTGTCTCTGTTGATCCTCTCATCCCCTACACCTCTGGCCTGTACCTCAGTTCTTATATGCATAAATAAATAAATCTTAAAAAAAAAAAAACAATAGTACTTCATTAGAACAAACAAGCAAATAAATAAATCAAGATTTCCGAAGTCAGGCTGCCTGGGTTCAAGTTGCATCTCTACCATGCTCTCTCCATAATACTTTGGCAAGTTCTTAATCCTCTCTGTGCACTAGCTGTAAAATAAGGGTGTTATGAGGATTATGTGAATTTCTGTCTACAAGGTGCTTCAGATAACACTTGACATATTGTAGACATCTGCTGTCTCCCATGGTCCTCAGAACAACCCTTGAAGCGGTACTAATCACATGTTACCTACAAGGACACCAAAGCTCAGGCAAATGACTTGCTCAAGGTCTTCCATTGAGAGAGAAATTCAAATTCTGGAATTTGAAACCAGATACACTTATTCTCCCAATTGTGATGCCTTCTTTTCTCTTCTGAAGGGTGGAAAGAAGAAGAGACAAGTGTGGAATAGCTCAACGATTTCCTGTACTGTATCTTGGCTCTGCTCTTAATGGTTATTTCAGCTACAGTACTAATAAAACCCCTTTTTAAAATTAAATGTTGAGAGCTCATCTTGATGTTATCCTGGCATTTAAATTCTAGTTTTGGTGAGTCTGGAAACAGATTATATGATTTCATTTGATCTGCTTTCATTTTTCTTGATAGGCTTTGCAATGACAGCAAAAATAGTCAATATGGCCAAAGACAGTACAGCTGTCACCTACTGTTGCCTTATTTTTCATGCAAAAGAGCATATCACAAACCCTTGGTTTGCACCACAAACTGAATACAAAGTCCAAGCAGGTATCTCCAAAAAGCTGAATGAGGCCTCCCAAGAAGAAAACATACCAGGACTTGCCTGATATTCTAGAAGATGAAAGACAAGCTGAGGAGGCAGGTCCTACAGCCTGAGTTAAAAGTAACTGATGAAGAAAGGAGGACCACATAAGGGGTCACAGCAGGCAAAGTGATTAAAGGGAACAGTTTGCCTCTGGCCAACTTGTCAGGTCAGGTTGGGACTGGGACGCCAAGCCTGCAGATCATCTATATCCTTCAGGAGGACCTTATCAGAGGACTCAGGGAGAACTTGGGAGAGTCTGGGCCTGATCTCTAAAGCAAATTACCCATGCTATGAGAATTTGCCCAGGAAAAGTTAGCATCACATGGAAAAGAAATAATTCACATAAACCCTGTGGCTAGGACCATGCCTGGCTGGTCACTAATATGCATACCGATAGCTCAGTCCTTCCTTCCCTTGTGCCTCGCCAGTAGTTTTCCAGGATTTCAGTCCATACTTTCTTCTTTGTAGCAAACATTTTTAACACCCACTTAATAGCTTAAAATGAGATAGTACAATGTACCTAGGCACATATTTTTAAAAATACATGTGCAATATGTCTATGTGTAACTATATATAAAAGAAATACACACATGGTGTGCGTGTGCGTGTTTGTGTGTGTATGAAATGCAACATAAAGGGTGAAAAAGGAAGACAATTTCTCAGGAAAAAACCTCACATATGCCTGGACATGCCTATATTAAAAGACACGATAAAACAGTCTGATTTTGTATCTATAAGAAGAATCCCATGAGGATTGCCCTCTTAATAGAATGACAGAGGAACGCGAGATTAATGGTATTTAAATATCATTAGCATCACTTGAATTGGAAACTTTCTCAAAGTGGTGAAAGCCTTTGGTCAGTTTGATGGCAAATCTGAATTAAACAAAGTTCAGTCCTCCCTTGCTATCAGCATTGAGCAGTTGCATCCCTGGAAAACTCAGTGTATACTAATTCTGTGCACAAAATTGTTTGGATTTATGTGTAAAAAGGATTTAAGTTTATTCACAGATCTTTATAAAAATGCTTTACATGAGAATGAATGTCTGACAGGACATTGGAGCCACACTGGATCAGGTTCTTCGAAGTGCAAGGTTGTGTCGAGCATCGTAGGACACTAGTCTCTGTCCTTCACCTATTGCTCTATGGAATAAGAGTGACAAAAGAGCTCTTTATAAATACTGCCATTTGGAGTGTCCTGTGGACACTTCTGCTTGAGCAACTTAACAACAGTTCTATTCCTCTGCTTAAAAACTTTCACTAAAAGTCACGTACCTTTTGCCTCAGTGCTTTATGTACTTCCCTTTCTTTGTGGGTATGAGCCTGACATGATTCTATGATGGCCTCACAAGTATAAACACTCATAAAGATAATATCAGGCAGATCTAAACTGGTACCAATTAGAGTCCCGGCACTGAAATTCCAACTGGGCGGGTGCAGAACGGGCATGTGGTTTTATTTTATCTACTTTCCATTATCTTTGATGGACTTTAGAACAATAACAAAATCACAGTCCATCTGGCGTGTGACTCCATGACTTTCACACTCTGTTGCCACAATTCCCTATGCAGACAACACATAAAAACATGGCATATTATCTGAGACGCTGAAATTGAGAAAGTCACTGAGAGATAATGCTTCTCTGGAATTAGGGTATTTCAAAGGAAGCTCAACATTGCTGCAGGATGCACTTTAAAAATCAACCACAGTAACCCCTCCTATTCAAAATCTACTCACAAACAAGCCAGGTAATTCACCTTGTTTAATGACTTGACAGACGCACATGTGGCTTGGGCAGGGTAACCCTCATATTGTGAATAAATTTAATATTGAAAAAAATCTGACAGTTAAATTAGTGTGTCAGCAGATTGATTAATAGCATCAATTGTTAATTGATGCTATCAATCAATTATTGAATACTATTAGAATTGATTGATTATTAATAATAATTAATTAATTATTAATTGAGTAATAGCATCAATAACCTGTCAGCAGGTTAATAGCATGTACTCAATTAAACTTTAAAAATTTTGGGCCTCCCTGGTGGCGCAGCGGTTGAGCGCTGGGTTGCGAAGCTGCCAGCAGTCTGTGCGGCGCTGGTTCGCTCCCAGGCTGCTCCCTGGCCACCAGAGATGGGTCCCGCATGGTGCGCAGACCTCTCCTGCCGCCAGCTGCTCCCCTCAGCAGTGTACTTTGGTCCTAAATAAAAAAAACTTTAAAAATTTTGTGAAAAGTCAAAAGTTGGTACCTATCAATTAAGAATATTGATAAGTACTGGGCCTCCCCAGTGGCGCAGTGGTTGAGCGCTGGGCTGTGAAGCTGCCTGCAGCCTCTGCAGCGCTGGTTTGATCCCTGGCCACTGGCGAGGATCCCACATGGTGCACAGACCTCTTCTGCCACCCACTGCTCCCCTCAGCAGTGTACTTCAGTCAGTCTGCCTGTTCTGTTCTCCGCTCTGACTCTGGTGAATTCTCTCACCCTCACACACGTCTGACTGTACCCAGTGCTTGTATAAATAAATTAAAAAAAAAGAATATTGATAAATACTTTACAAAGGAATATGTCTTGCAGATCATGTCAATTACATACAATTATGAGATTTTTCCCAATATCAGACTGGTCAAAAATTGGACCTTCACAGAATATGCAGTGACAGTAACACATAACCTTGCTGCTTCCCCAGAGTTTAATGCATATCTTGCTCATAAAAGGCACTCAATGAATATTAATTGAAAATGTAAATAAATTAATTCATGGACAACTGAAGATAAGAAGTGGGGGGAATTTTTGATTTAAGATGGCAGGCTAGCAGAAGTGTGCAGTCACCTCTTCCTCCATGGATATAGTAGAAAGGCATCAGCCAAGGAACAGTAAACACTTGGAAGAGAACTGAAGATGTAACCATCAGCAATTCCACAAGAAGGTGAGACAGAGACCACAAGAAAGGACAGGAAAATGTGTAAAATGTCTTATCAGGAACAGTATCAGGGCAGTGGGGAGGCACCAGCCCCTCCCCTGTCCAGATTTTCCCTAAGGGCTTTCCCTAAGTTCCTAGTCCATTGTAGATGGGTGAATACCACCTCCTTTAAAGAACACTGACTGCTGGATGGGCATACCTTGTATTGCTGGTGGCTAAGTTGGTAATCCAAAAAGCCACCTGCCCTTCCCCTACGGGTATTCCCAGGAGCTTCCAGTGATTTCCTAGCCTACTGAAGCAAAATGAGTACAAGCTTCCACAAGACCACAAATTGCTAGGTGGGCATTAAGATGATGGCAGCTGGGGCTTCTGGTGGCTAGTGTTGCTTTAATAAGGTTCAACAACGCTTCCCCCATTTGGGCATGGCAGGCATCTAGATAGTCTAATAACTATTCTATCTATAACTTCCCATAGTGCCTGTCTGTAAAACAAGTCCAGTGTCCCCTGGCCAATTTACTTGTATCTGAGCCTCAGGGAGAAGGCACTATTAGCAAAACCTGCTTAGATCAGAACTAGGTTGAAGCTGAATGGTCAATTGCAGTTTGGGGTCTCTAGAGAGCAACACTGATATAGTCTGCCTTGATTTGTCTTGATCAGATAGTGATTGCAGTTTTCTACCTTGTCTCAAGTGGCTGAAGCACCAAGGAAGACTTTTGACTTTGGCAATGTAGAGCAGCAACCTCCACATCCCCCACACTTCCAGCCCTCACCCTATAGACTAGGTTCTTGAACCACCATCTTGTGGTGGCTCTTGAATGTTTGTCATTCGAATTGGTGTTGAGGTTTCAACCAATACAAAGGCCGAAAAGTATAGTATTCAAAACCAACACCATTGGCCAATACTCTGTGATATACAATTCTTATAGAAGATATTACAACAGTACTGGAAAGGAATATGTCTAACTTAATCTGTCAAAATAGTAATAGTCCATAATAGACTCAATGAGACTGAGGAAACAAACAGTGAGATGTACACTAGGGTAATAGAAAGTATCCCAAAAGACCAACGAACAGAAAAGAGAATTTTAAAAATGAAGATGACATTAGAGACTTATGGGACAGTGTCAAGAGAAACAACATTCACATCATAAGTATTCCAGAAGAAGAGACAGAGAAAGTGGCAGAAAACCTATTTAAAAAAATAAAAGCCAAGAACTTCCCCCAAATTGTGAAAGGAAAGGAAATGAAACAGATATCCAGATCCAGGAACTGCAAAGAGCTTCAGATAAAACAAACAAATAAACAGATGCACACCATTATATACATACATTAAAATGACAAAATTAAAGATAAGCAGATAATCCTAACAGCAGCTAAAGAAAATAGTTAAATATAAGTAAGCCCCTATGAGACTGTCAGTGGCTTTCTTGGAAGAAACCTTATAATCCAGAAGGGAATGGCATGGTATATTTGATGGAAAAGAATCTGCTGCTTAACTAGACTAACACTCAGAATTGAAAGAGTGATAAAGAACTTTATAGACAAACAATAGCTTAAGGGATTTATCTCCTCTAAAGTGATCTTGTAAACAAAAATTTTTGAACTTCTATAAAAGGAAAAATAAAACCTCAGTTAAAAACAACAAGACTCCAGAAACAGAAAATGTGGATGGGCACGGAGGAGAGTAAAAGTACAACCATCAGGAAAACAACACTCATGAGTATATATGCACCAAATGAAGAAGCACCAAAATAAGTAAAGCACTATTAATAAACCTAGAACCAGACCTAGACAGCAACATGATAGTAGTAGGAGACTTCAACATATCACTTACATAAATGTATGGATCAACTAGGCAGAAAATCAATAAGGATATAATAGCCCTATATGAGAGGTTAGACTACATGGGTTTAGTAAACATTTACAAGTCACCAAACCCCACAAAACTTAGTACACATTCTTCTCAAGTGCACATGGGGTATTCTTGAGGATAGATACATGGTGGCTCACAAAACAAGTGTCAATAAATTAATAAAGATTGAAATCATATCAACTATCGTCTCTGATCACAATGGTATCAAATTAGAAATCAACCACAAAAAGAAAGCAAAAAAAAATCCTCAAATATCATTAGGGAAATCAAAGCCATAATGAGATACCAACTCACTTCTTTTAGAATGGCTTATATTGAGAAAACCAGACACTTACAAGTGTTGATGAGGGTATGGAGAAGAGGAAGCCCTTGCAGACTGTGGTAGGGCTGTAGACTACTCTAGCCTCATTGGAAAATAGTGTGGAGGTTTCCCAAAATAAAAATAGATCTACTGTATGATCTAGCAATCTATCTCCTAGGTATCTATCCAAAGAATGCAAAAAACACAAATGGAAGGGATATATGCACAGTTATGTTTACTGCAGCACTATTTACAGCAGCCAAGATTTGGAAACAACCTCAATGTCTAACGATAGGTGAGTGGATAAAGAAGTTGTGGTACATATACTCAATGGAAACTATTCATCTCTAAATCAGCAGATGAACTCTTGCCATTTGCAATAACATCTATGAAATCTGGGGGCAGGGGGAATTATGTTAAACGAAGTAAAAAAGACAAACACGGGATGATTTGACCCAGATGTGGCATATAAAAATGACAAAATAAAGGAACATGTAACAACAAATAGAAAAAAATCATTGAAAAATGACTGCAGCACTTAGGCTACCAGAAGGGAGAAAAGGGGTGAGGGAGCAAAGTGTGGGGGTGGCCAACTCAATGTGGTGAATATGGTATTACACTTGTATCGAGGTCTGAACCTAACCCCCTAAAATATATATGGTATTGCAAACCAATATTACCTAAATAAACATTTTTAAACAGAAAATAAGGGGTGCTTATGGATATGAAAACTATATGCTATGATGCTTGTATATTTAAAGAACAGGGAATCCAGGAGCCAAATTCTCTTTGTTTTTTTCCCCCTACAATTTTATTTTATATTTATATTTATTGATATTATAATTATATAAATTTACATAGCTGTTTGTATTTTGGAAGTATAGGATCCCCTCCTTCCAGTGATGTTTAACTTTATTTTTCAGAGTTTTAGTTTTACAGAAGAAGGTACAGAGATTTCCCATGTACTACCTGCACAGCCTCTTCCATTGTCAACAACTCCCATTTATTAAAACTGATGAATTTACATGGATTGACACGTCATTATCACCCAAACTTCATACTTTACATAGGATTCTATGGGTTTGGACAAGTTTATAGTAAAATCTATCTACCAACATGGCATGTCACAGAGTATTTTCACTGTGCTAGAATTATTCTGTGCTTCACCTATCCATCTCTCCCTCCCCGCATCACCTGGCAATGACTGAGTTTTTACTATTTTCATAGTTTTTGTTTCTCAAGGATGCCATTAGTTGTAATCATATTATGTAGCTTTTCAGATTGACTTCTCTCACTTAGTAATAGCCTTAATTTCCTCCATATTTGTCATGAATTAATAGTTCATTTCTTTTCAGCACTGAATAATATTCCATTGTCTGGATAAACCACAGTTTATTTATATATCTCCCTATTGAAGGACATTTTGGATCCTTCCAAATATAATACAATTTTCATGTGTGTGTGCTCTCTTTCTTATTCCCCACTCTCCTCACATATTGCTTTTCATGTATTATTTTTGACTCACCTCTTCCAAAATTTTCTCTATCGCTCCTGTTATGCTGTTCACGAAGACACACTACCCCCATACCCATCATAATATTAATAAAATACAAGGCCACTTATGTTCCAAAGATGGAAGTTTTATTTTGAAATCACTGCAGAGGGAAATGCAAGGACCAAAGCCCAGGGGTGGTTGAGGGAGATTCCTGGGGTCAGAGAAACTGTGCAGATGAACAGGGCCTGAGCGTTGCTTCTTTGGGCTTTTCTGGAGAAATCAGTTCCCGCAGGAACTCTTGCTGATGACCTGCTACATCCTTGCAATCTGGTGCAAAATCATGTCTTGAACACTTCTCCCTGGTCAATGCAGGCTTTTATCTGATCTTGCTGATATGGAGGGTGAGAGAATTCACCAGAGACAGAGCGGGGAACAGAACAGGCAGAGTGACGAAATACACTGCTGAGGGGAGCAGCAGGCGCGGCAGGAGAGGTCTGTGTGACATGTGGGATCCTTGCCAGTGGCCGGGGATTGAACCATCGCTGCAGAGGCTGCAGGCAGCTTCGCAACCCAGCACTCAACCACTGCACCACCAGGGGAGGCCCTCTTGGACACTTTTTTAACCATAAAAACTACATTCAAGTTTCTCATGGATCTTTGTCAAGGGCACTCAACTGATGGGTTAAACACAAGCCCAGATGGATTCCAATACATGAAAAAAGCATGAAGAATCACTGTGTCTTCATGAGAATTCCTCCTTCCCAGTGGGGAATGAGACTCATCTGAAAACCTACACTTGAAGGGGAAGGCAGACCAGCCTTTCTCTCCCTCATATTACTTTTTATTTCAACAATTAGAAAACATATGGACTTTGAAGGGTTAAACAGAATTTAACTGATAAGGGAGGATTCTTCCGGGAGACTCCTTGGAGACACTTGTAATTAATTTGATCTTCTTCAGTCATTAACTCAGACCCATAGTGAGTCGTCTGCACACTGCTCTATTAATTCACTGGAGATCACTTCCTGGGATTCATTTAGTTAAGCAGCACTGTTGGATTACATTTTAAAACCCTTAAAACTGGTTGTAATTGATGTCTGTTTATAGAAGCTTACTTTAATGGAGTCAAAGTGAGATGGAAATCTCGCCTGCCAGTCTAAGATGCTGTCTTACCGCATAAAGTCCAGCTCTGGGAATACTGCCTTCAACAAAACATACCGCCAATTAAAACAAATTATTATTTTAATCTCGATAATAGGTTTTCAAATAGGGAGTATTTCAATTGTAACAATATGGATAACTTATTTAAAACGGCATGCTCCTCTTGAAATGCACATGTAAACAGGTGTAAATGTATGTACTTTACTTTCAAATGGACTAATCATAGGAAATAACAACGTGGAATAGATTTTATGATGAAAAGCTTGTATCTCACATTTTGTGGAGCTCTGGTTTTCTCCCTGAAGAAAGTCACGGTGAAAGGGCAATCACACCCCATTTAACTTTCTCCAAAGGCAGCCTGGTGCTCCCAACACCCACAGCAGGGCTGACTCTGGGTAGGTAACTGCACATAGACTCAACACCCTGACCCAAAGGTCTGGGGTGTGTCACAGGCCTGCATCTTCAATCCCAAATTCTCAGAACCAGAGGGCCCAGTGTTTTCACTAAATGGGGGGGGGGTATCTTTATTTTTTCCATGAAACAAGTCAACAACTGCCTGTGTTACACATTCTGTCCTTTTTATTTCATCATGCCAACAGTTCTTTGCCCATCCAAACTTTATCTTTCCTTCAAAGTTCACCTCAAGATCTAGCACCCTCTCTATAGTTCTTCCTGGGCACCTGAAAATAAGAGCCAATGCTTTTTTTGTTATGTAGACATAGGCAATTTTTCCAGTCAACCTTGGATAACCTCATGGATTATTCTTTTGATTATTTGTGGTGTATAGGGAGTACATATGTGTGTATCTACCCACCTATCTATCTATCCACCCATCTACAGACATGCCTATGTCAATGTTTACACATGCATACAGGTACATAGACACATTGGTATACACTCTGAATATCTAGATTGTATTTATATTAAATGCATTATTTATCCATATATTCAACATTTATTGACTACTAAGCATGTGGTAGGCACTAAACTAGGTAAAATACTGGCGAGGAGCCAGATGGGTAGAAACTGGTGATCTTAGCCTGCAGTCTCCAGTTTAGGCACTGTTGGAACTCTCGCCATGCCCCAAACAATGCACTCAAGGAATAACTGTGTGGGCCACGAGCCCAATCTTGGGATCAGAGAGGTATTCTCACATCTACATTATAATGCAGGATTGAATGTTCTAACCAGGAATTTACTATCTTTGAAAATTGATAATTTTTCCATCCAGGCCTCAATTCCCCATTTGCCATCTATCATCCATGGGCTATGCATTCAGCTTTCTTCTCTAGTTCAGTGACATTTTTCTGGAAGAGAGATGCTAAATAGAGTGGCAGGGGGCAGTCTAATGGTTGGGTGTCCAAGTCCATTGGACAAATAAGCCTAACTTCCTTACTTCTGAATTCCTATAATAACAACTGATAGTAATAGAGCACTTTTTATGTGCCAGGCCTTATTCTAAGAATTTGCTGGCTGTTAGTTAGTTGAATGCTCATAGCAGCCAAGCAGCCACTTGATTGCCTGCAGCAGCACAGGTTAGAAAGGGACAAACTGAAGTCAACTGCTGGGGCTCTGTTCCTGAACACTCCACCGAGTGACCTGGACTTCACTTTGGTTTCCTCAGGACTGGGGACTGTAATTCACAAAATCAGCGCTTCCTGCCAGGGACCAGAAAATCAGCAAATCTGTACCAGATGCCAGACTGAGTGTGGAATGCAGAACAGGAAATAACTCCACAATCATGGGTTGAAGTCTTGATATGTGCCAGGCACTGTTCTAGGTTCTGGAAATATGAGGATGAACCCTCATACATGCAGGCTATATTCGGATGTGGGGAGTAGGGAGGAACACAATAAACAAATGGTATTCGATATCCCGTCAAGTATAACAAGGGCCATTTGGAAATGTGAGACTGGGCAGGTGACAGAATGTGCAGGGCAAGGAGGGGAGTTGATATTTTTGGAAGGCATCCTTCTGAGGAGGTGAAACTTGACTTGAAAAAGTGTAGGAAGAGGCACATGTATGGGAAGAAATTCCAGGCAGAGGGACTAGCAAATGCTAAGCACCAGCACCCCAGCATGTGCACGCGTATGCAACTGTGTGCATCTTTTGTTAAGTTTCACAATGCAAAAGCCAATATAAATTAAATCAGAATTGGGCCTCCCCGGTGGCACAGCGGTTGAGCGCTGGCTTGCGAAGCTGCCCGCAGCCTCTGCAGCGCCGGTTTGATCGATCCCCGGCTGCTCCCCGGCCACTGGAGGAGGGTCCCACATGGCTCACAGACCTCTGCTGCTGCCCGCTGCTCCCCTCAGCAGTGTACTTCAATCCTTCTGCCTGCTCTGCTCCCTGCTCTGTCTCTGATGAATTCTCTCACCCTCCCGTGCTTCTAACTGTACCCAGTGCTTGTAAAAATAAATAAATAAACAAATATTAAAAAAAAAAAGAATTAAAAAAATTAAATCAGAATTTCTACTTTTTTTTTTTTTAAAAGATTTAGCTATTTATACAAGAACTGGGGTATAGGCCAGAGGCACGGGAGGGCTAGAGAACTCACCAGAGACAGAGTGGGGAGCAGAATAGGCAGATGACGGAAAGCTTGCTAAGGGGAGCAGTGGGCGAGACAGGGGAAGTCTGCTGCGCCATGTGGATATCTCCCTGGCCAGCCAGGAATCAAACCCGTGCTGGAGAGGCTGCGGACAGCCTCACAACACTGTGCTCAACCTGCTGCGCCGCCGGGAGGCCCAGAATTTCTACTTTTAAGCCTATTTTTCGTAATTTAGTGTACTATACAGAGGAGATTGCCACACTTGATAGCCATGAGTATCTTGGTGTAATTCTCCAAAGGTCCACTTAAGTACAAACCTAAAGGTAAAACTGGAGGAATATAAATAAGATGCTAAATGAAAATAATCCTGACATCTACAGAGGTGGATTAAAACTCTAAATTTAAACCTTAAAAAAAATAGATACAATATATATGATATACATATATATAACATACGGGATTAGTTATAACACTGGAAAGAAAACACCAAAAGATCACCAGCAGTTAACAGTTCTGAATGATTTCAGATCACTAAGTGATTATGTTGAGTGATTTCAAAATATTTTTTTTTATTCTAATAATAATGAAAAGAGATGGAAGGAAACTAAAACATTTCCTTAATCTCATGACAAATTATGGGAGATCCTATTTTCATTTTGACACATTTTTGCTTTTTTTTTTTATTTCGAGTTAAGCACATGTCTTTATAATAATAAAAAGTACACAAAAGAGATCTCTAAAATATGTACTTGAATTTGAGGGGACAGTATGTGGTTTCACAACAAGAGGAAACAAATTGCCACAATCATCTTTAACGTGATCTCATATCAGATGAGCTGAACATTGCACCTCAGGATTCCCATAGAAACCTGGCTGTTTTCAGCCAAATAAAAGTGAAGGGAAATGGTGTTTTTCTGAGCAATAGCACTCTTGTTGTCAGAAGAGAAGGGAAAGAGAGTTGGGTACTATTCACACAAAACGCACTGGGTAATTTTGTTAAGTATATGTTACAGGTTCCAATGCATTTTATATTTACAAAAAAAGTCCGACTCCATGATTCATGTAGGATGGAGAAAAAAAAAACTACAACAATGCTATAAATAAAATGCATATCATAGGACTTGAAAGTAAAAAGGCTTATGTTCTGACACAAGGATTGTATGCATTTTTGGACTGATAAAAAAGTTTTCCCAGTGTGGTGTTGATCAGTGTATTATTATGCTTTTCTTGAGTATTAAAATCTAGTTATTCATAAAAGAAGGAGCACAAAATAGCTCTATGCAGTTGTACAGCAGCAGATGTAGGATTGATGTTTGCAGAATGAAGAGTGGAACATTGATCCTACGTGGATTCCATCAGTGAATTTTCATTAATATCAGGGCACAGTGGGAAAACCAGACAGGTCTACTGTTTGATGCCAAACATCTGCTGGGACTAGTTTGTTGGGGTCTCCAGTCACTGTGATAATGGACACAAATGCATTGGAGTGGTTCAGGGGTTTCTTATTCCTGTCCCGTTAGGCTGTCCTTTCTCCAAAGCTGACCACTGGCAGTTGGGTCTCTTCCTCTTAGTTCCACTGGATGAGCCCTTAAAGCAACCCCTATTTTTCCAAACAGAAATGGGAATTCTTTGAGCCATTGTTTTCAACCCCACTAAATAAAGCGAAACTTGTATTTCGCTATAAATTATTTAAGGTGACACTGTTGAGTGACTTTTTGGTGTGGCCCAGACACCTCTTCCAGTGTCACTACATGCTCTGCACTGCCTCCAGCAGCAGTAAACTCAGATAACACATTTGATGCTCTCTCACCCATACTGATTCTCATGAGGACTAAAATCAAGATGACAGAAAATATTGAGTGTTTTTTAGATTTACTGGCTCATTTCCTTTACATCTACATTGACTTCTTAAAGACATAAATATACGGAACTTTCTGGTTACGCTAATCTGCATAAATATAACAAAAATAAAAACTCATTTACCTGAACAGAATAATATGAAGCTGATCACAGAACCACAGAGATGGAAAAGACCCGAGAGATTATGCACTCCCCGCTACCATTCCTTAGATAAGGAATGGCTGCGTTGTGTGCCTTGCTCAGGACCAACTTCAAATCCTGCCTCTGCCACTTTCTAGTGGACTGGTCTTAAACCAGTTACTTAAACATTCTGTGCCTCAGTTTTCTCATCTATAAATTCTCAAGATAGCTAAAAAGTTCAAGTGAGTTCCAGACAAATAAAGAAATACATATAATATAATATATTATGGCACTTCCTGGAGAAGTGCTAAGTTAACCATGAGAATTATTGACGTATACTTTAATAAGGTGTCATGCAGAGTTAGCTGAAAAGGCAATAGGGAGGAATTAGACATTTTGGAGAGGCCTGACTAAGGGGAGAAGTGTTAGGGGGAAATACCTGGAGGGATTCGTTTTCTTTCAGACTGGAACCCTGAAAATTTTCATCTGAGACTGTATCCCAGCACCCATATGTTTGATCTTCATCACCATGGAAATGGTGGCAAAAAGTGAAAGGGGGGAATTGTTAGGGGAAATGATGTCCTGAGATAATCCCATACAGGCTTTGTGGATCCCACCCCCACTCCAGACTAAAGCCATCAAGACTCTGGGAAAGACAAATCCCATCACCACCAAGGGAGGGTGGCTGGGACCTGAGGGTGGAGTTGGGCAGCCAGGTTGGATATAAAAAACCAAACACGTGGGCCTTGGGCTCTCTCTCTGGCTCGCGATCGCTCGCCTCCTGGCTTCACCGCTCCTGGCTGGCGGTGAACTCTGAGAGGGCCATTTTGGGATTCATGATCGGCGGATCTGGTAGGACTCATTTAAAACTTTGCCTCCCACTTTTCTCCCAGAGCTGTACATTTCCTCATTTCCCCTTCCCTTGTAAATAAACCTTTTATTAACTTTTCACATGTGCCTGCAGTAGAGCATTGATAAGTCCTTTTAAGCGCGCGGGTGAGGACCCACAGTCAGGCACCCCGTTTTGTATCGGGGTTGCTCTACAACAGAAGAGCTGGTGAATCAGGAAGAACATCCTCTTATAACAAGTTCCCTGCAGGACAGACAAGCTCTTTGAGTCCTGATTATGGAATTAGTGGTCCCAGAATCTTTGCCTAAGGTAGTCTCCGTGGCAGCTTTTATTGCTGACTGAAGGTTTCAGAAGTCATATTTGTGGTGTGCCTGTGTGTGTGTGTGTGTGTGTGTGTGTGTGTGTGTACACTCCCTTGCATGCATACGGACTCCTATAGCCACCAGCAGCCCTCAGGGCCCAAGGCCACAGTCCTGCTCAAGGGGCATCTGGGCTCTGCAGACTTTGTAACAAAGCTGGGAGCTGGGGGTAGGCAAAGGGGCTGCAATGATCATTCCACAAACTTCCCTAAGTGGCTAGGGAGGCCATTGGGGAGTAAAAGGAGACAAATAGAGACATAATCTGGATGAACCTGGAGAAGGGTTTTGAGATAAAAATTTCTAGTGCACACACAAATATTATTCTGGTGGGAAAAGGGCAAAAACATTTGTGATTGAGGGAAGGGTTAGAGTAGAAAGACACTTCATTCAGAGAAGCAAGGGGCAAGTGTGGGAGCTTAAGTTGGTGCTTGGATGGGCTTCTCTGGACCCCACACTGCTCTCAAGGCCGTGCAGGCCTGGGGACGTGCAGGCCGGCTACACATGTGGCCCCGAGTCACCTGAAGATCACCGATTCCAGAACAGCAACACCACCCTGGGGAAAGCTGCAGGAGGGAGTTGGCCCCTTGAACTCCAGGAGGGTACATTCCTCAGCTCGCTGCACCTTCTTTCTGGTTACCCTTGTCCCACTCTCCCGGCTTGTCTCTTGTCTTTGACCTCACACACTCTGAATGGCCTGCCACCTCCCTACTGGTGCTCAAGTGGCCATTTTGCTTTTCTTTCTCCTCAAAGACAAATTGTGGTTTGTGCATAAGGATGGTCTATTTTCTTTCTTATCTATTTCCTACCACCATCCTTTATACCACCTTCACCCTTCGCTTTTCTCTCTCCCTTCCCCCTCAGTTTGGTTATCAGTATCTAGTAGTGTATAATTATTTTGTGTTTTCAGTTCTTCTGCTTTATTTCCTTACATTACTCACGTACATGAAATCATCCAGTATCTGTCTTTATCTTTCTGACTTTGATTCACAAGGAGGGCATATTTTCAAGGGCTGGGAAGCTTCTCAACACAATCAAGCTAGAGCACTTATTCAAGATTCCCAGAACAAACAGTTAATTGGCTTAAAAAGCTGCCCTGTTTTTGTTTTTTCTGCTTTCAGGGCTGATACAGAACAAAAAATGGTTGCTCTGAAGTTCATGGAATGTTGATTATCAAAGCAGAGATTTTTGTTTGTTTGTTTTGTAAATAAATCTATGGTCTTTAAATGCCTCTGCTTAATGTGGCTTCTAGATAATCATCCAAGTTTTGATAGAGTGATTACCAGGTAATGCTATCAAATAACAGTCATGATTAAACAAGTTACATGAGCCCTTAGGCCCTGAAGCAATTTCTGTGAAGAATGAGTTTGTCCTTCAAATGGCATAATAAGAAAAAAATTAGGTGCAATTCACCCAGAACAGTATGTTATACTGGAGAAGGGTAATCTGTTTACTCATTCTTAACACTTACAGATGGTCTACAATTAGCTTTGTTTCTTTACAGCTTCCTACTTTTCGATTTATGTTTTACATTCTTTGTTATTTGAACTGAGCAAGGTGGTTTATAGCTGCCACTGTGATTTTTCTGTTCACCTGGTCCACTCACAGCATCACAAATCCTGACCCACATGCCCTTTACCATCTAGGATAAAAATACACAAAAGAGTCAGAAAACAATTTGTGGCTCTTGGTGATTTTTACACTGGAGGTATGAAAAAACTGTTACATGTAATTTGAGCCCAGTAAGAAATGAGCAAGCAACAAATGTATTACCATACTACAGATTGTCTGTATGGAATAAAACGATGGAACAAGATGGGTTAATTAATTTACTATATGCCAATTCTAGGCATTTGATGCTTGAAATTAAAAAAATTGGGGCTTATACCAGCTGCCCAGGATAGAACGTGGCAAAGTGCAATGTAAAACTTACATGTAAATTCACTGGATAAAATTCCAAGTTCTAAAATATAGGCTTTGTTAAAATTTCTTTCTATATTTCTCATCACTACCTAGTAAATGTTTTCAAAAAGTAGAAGGCAGGTCTGCCCCTTTTATGTCTCAAGAGTACAGTGTGCTGTTGCCTCTGAGTATTATTTTTCCTATTTTGGGAGATAAGTGAGAAAATTAAAAAAGTAGCTATCATTTCTATTGTGAATTAGAATCATAACCAACTCGTCTACATGGTATCTGAAATTTAATTCCACCACCCCTATGAGTGTTAAGAACATTTGATTTCCTTCCTTATCTTTAGTCTTACCTACATAAAATTTCTTCTCTATTAAAAATCTGGCATCAGAATTAAATAAGAGGATACATTGAAGGACCTAATAATTTAGTTTCGAAATTGTCAATGTAAAGGGTATTCAGTACGGATGCTTTCTTTCAAGAATTTTCAGATTTTTTTAAAATTTTAAGAATTTTTTTATCTTTTTGCACAAAACTTATAGATGTCTATAAATACTTATATGTGTAAAAACATCTATAGAAACAAACAAAAATAGAATAAGTGTGGGGTTGCAGTGCACGTTGTATAAAGTGTAATTTGAGTGGAATTTATGATGCCGTGTGTGATTTTTATTCAAATGCATAAATATTATCTTTTTATTTTAAGCGTTTTAGACTTAGGGTTGCAGTTTAACACTCTATGTTAAGCCCATATTTCTCATCTTAGTTTTGCTCTTTATTTTCCAGTAGGCAGCTTCTCAAACTTAATAGATACATATGGAGTCCAAGTTTGTGCGTTTTACACCCATGCTGGTTTGTGGGCGTAAAATTGTATGGAGACACTATATAGACAGTTTCAAAAAAGGTTATATATGGTTTTTATTTATTGGATACACGTAACATTTTTTTCAGATAAGCAGTAAAATAAGAAAAACCAATGTGATAGAAATTGAAAATTTTATCATATTAATAAGATGGTACTTTTGTAAAAGTTGCAAATTATATCTAAGGATATTAGAATAGTAAATTAAATTATTTGCAATTAAATTATTTGCAACTCACAATGGCTGATAACATCTAGGTTTTTCAGACAGTAAGTTACTTCTCACTCCAGGGGCATGTGTTTTCCCAAAGTATTAGGCAGTATGTCAGTCATTGTATAAGGAAGTGGAAAGTCCCATCCATCCCTTCTACTCTCTTATTTGAGCTAAGTCTCCCAAAACAAATGTATGATGTCAGTGAGCTGACCTTTGACTCCTGGAAAGAAACACATGCAACAACCTTTATTGTAGAGAGTCTGATGCGAGTTCTCATAAATGAACTGGTAGACATGTAGGTACATATGTGCCAGTCCTCACATATGGACTCCCATAGTGAATATCTGTTTTCTATTTGTTGCTATAACAAATCGCAACAAACATAGCACTATAAACACTGCAAATTTGTTATCACAAGTTTTTGGAAGTCAAAGTTCAAAATGAATTTTACGAGGCTAAAATCAAGACATTGGTAGAACCATATGCCTTCTGGAGGCTCTAGAGGAAAAGGTGTTTTCCAGTCATTTCTGGCCTCTACAGACCCTGACATTCCTTGGTTCGTTTTCGCCTTCATCCTCAGAGCTATTCCCCTAAATCATATACAGTGTTGTAAACCAATATCCATTATCCATTTTCTTCTTTAACTCTGACTCTCCTTCCATCTCCCTCTTCTGTTTTTTAGGACCCTTTAGATTGGATCTACTCAGTAAACCAGAACAATCTCCTGCTTTTAAAGTCAGTAGATTAACAAGCTTAATTTTATATGCAATCTTAGTTCCTCTTTGCACTTACCATCACATATTTACAGGTTCCAGGGACTAAGGCATGGTCATCTGGGAAGGAGGAGCATTACTCTGCCTACCACATGGAATATTTAATATGGAACACATTCTATTCCTGACTCATCTCTTCCCCCCTAAAGAATTAATAAATTCTCTCTTTTTCCCCTTATCCCTGTGACATCCTTTCTTGGGAGTTTGAAGTCCCGAGTCTTCCTATGCTCCCTCACTTTTCAGCATGTTGTCCTTTTGCTCCATCAGATTTCCTCCTTCCTGTATTAAGTACTTGTTGAGAGTCTACTGTGTACAGGGCCATGTGATTTACAACACAGAAGGAGATGTATACAAACAACAAGGTGAAGTGCTGGAAACTATGAAAGAGGAAAACAATAGGGTCCTGGAGGAAGAGTATAACAGGTGACCTCAATGTAGAATGAAGATGCAATAATGGGGAAACACACAAAGGATCTAGCTGGGAGGGGGAGAAAGCATTCTTATGCTGGTAACCCTTTCAAATCCATCAACAGGATCCTGTTTCATACTTTGGTGATTTTAATTTTGCCAATGTGTGGAGCATTCCACACATTCAGCAAATATATAACTAGACACTGTGTTAGCAGCCAGAAATGGAGAAAGATAAGAGTTGTTTTCCTGAAGGAGCTCACAGTCTAAGAATTGGGAGAAAGAAAGAGGGCTGTTTTTAAAGGGAAGAAGAAGGATGAGATAGATATATACATATAAACTTCCTTAAACAAAGCCATCTGAAATCTTTCAGCATGCCCTCTGCTTTGGATGGACAGCCAGTCTGAAATGTCTTTCTTTGCCCAAGACTGTGATTGTCACTTCTAACATTAGACAGCAAACAGGTTAACAACAGTTCATCTAGTGATTGGTTAATCCAAACAGGGCATTCGGCTGGTTTAATTTTTAAATAACTCAAGCAAAACCCTTTTATTTCCCAAAGTAATTTATATTCTGCTCCATTTCCCAAAATATTAAGCCAGGCTCATTTATTATTAATTCCCCAAACATTTATTGACCACCAAATAAGTGTTAGATTTTGAGCTCAACACTAGGGATAGAAAGATGAAAAGGCATCTTTTCTTGAATTATAGCACAAAGAATAAGGTGTTTTCTTTTCATTAGGCACATCCAATAATTTAGTGGCCTATATTCCAAAATGCTCTGCGAGTTATGTATACTTTTTAAAACTTTTCTATGGACTTTCTTTTAATCTAATAGCCGGGACTTTCTGATTTCCAGTGAAAATAATTTTAAGAGCAGTAAATGTGTATCATTAAGTGAAAAGGTCACTTTAATGTAAAGAAACCACATTAATTTTTATAGTTGTAATAATTTCTTTGAAACCTAAGTTTCATATTTTTGGAGTGTTTCAAGTTATCTTTTTTATTGGTATACTCAATTATTAAAGGATATATTTACAGGTTCAAAATTGTCTAGACATTCATAAATCTACCATATTATTTACATTGTCTGTAGATTGTGTTGTTTTGTTCTTGGGCTGTGAAATGACTTGAGTGGGTCAAGTAGAATGCAAGATTTTCAAACATTCTATATCTAGAGTCTGTGCTCTCACTGAGACCCTGAACTGAGCTTACTCTCTTCATTAAGGCCCATGATATTCCAGCTCACACTTCCCTCTCAGATGATGTGTGTGTTGTCATACAAATAAACAAGCAGGGTCAGTTATATTTATCTAAAAGTTGAAATTAGGAATTGAGGGATCTTTAGCAGTGGGCATTAAAGCTGACATTATAAGAAGGAGCTAGATATCTAATCAAGAATGTTCAAAATGACCATACAAGCCGATGATGTAGAGTTTTGAATAATCAGAGTCTTATACTCTAAAGGGGGTGAAGGAGTAGGAGTGGCTGCATGGGGAGAAGTCAAGATGCTGTAATAAAGAACATGTAAGGCCACTGGAAGCCAGTGTGTATTCCTGATGGCTTCTCTAGTTGGTATTTTGAGACTCAATAGTTTTGCAGGATTTTTTTTTTTTCAGAGTCTAAGAGATTCTCATTAATCCTGATAATGGACTCCTTACTTGAAACAATTTGAATAAGCCTCTGTGCTTCACATTAAAAGAGGCAGACTGGCGTGGAAGGAAAGTGGACCTATTCAAGCTCATTCATTTTACAAACCTCAACACTCTCATTTGACAATTTTTGATAATGTAAAAGCTGCCCTCCTTTTAAAGGAATGGTGCAAAGAAGTTGGGGAGTTGATGGACATTAAGATACCTGTGATATTTTGGCAAACAAAGGGTAAAGCTAGTCTTATTCTCATTGGTTTTCAAATTATTCAGCCATCTTTTCTAAAAATATTTGAGCAAGGGAGAATCTATGCCATAGATCACAAATCCAGAGATGAATTGCCTGCTCTGGAGTTGTCCCACCTCTGGAAAAGGGTTGGAGCTTGCACAGAGCAAGAAAAGTATGACACAAATCAGCATGTGCAACAGCCAGAAGTCTAGATTAGTGCACACTTCACTTGCACTGATTTTCCAAAGACACTAAAGTATATCCTGGCTTTTGAATGGGCTCATGACAATTTCATGTAGTTAGGATATGAATTCTAGGCAAGATAAATTTTAGCATATCAATGGAGATGAATCCAGATATAAAAGAGACAGATTTTTGATGAATAAATTCTAAGAGGAAAAAAGAATGGTTTGGTTATCTTAATGGAGAGGCATAATAGGAAACAAGCCATTTCTTTGCAGTGCTCTAGGCATCTCTCCCCAACAATACCCCCCCCCTCCCCGTGCCTTCCACTACCAGCTCCACCACTTTGCATGACACTGGGGTCCTCAACTTCAAAATATTGTGACCTACATTACATGCATCTAGTTTAGATGGTGGGCAGTGGCAGTCAGCCGTTGTTCTGGGGCTGGTAACAATTCTGTAATTTCATTCCCTCATTAGAAGATGTGTGTTTATTTATTAAAGTTGCACATTGCCCAAAGGCAATGTACAAGAAATATAGGAATACAGAAATTAAATATAAGCTATTATTGCTGTTATTTTCTAAAGCTTGTCTATCATAAGCCACTGTGTATCTTTGTAGGATAGAGGCACTATTAACTCCCCAGCACCTCAATTAGCAAACTTTCCACTGATCCTGCTTCTTGCCTGTTAGTCTACAGGTCCTCTCTATCTGAGTCAAAGAAGGTGACAGACATGCCTAGAGTCTTGTGTCTTCCAGGAAATTCTCCAGCCACCAAACCATCCCTGCAAGTGGCTCCCTGGGGTCTTTTTGCTGAGTTCGAACCCCCAGGAGCAGCAACCTCCAGACAGAAGGGACATTTTCGTTTCCAGATGGGTTCTTTCCTCTGTTGGAGGAGGAGAGAGTGGGCCATTTAGGCTGCCTTCTGCACACAGACATTGATGGAATGTGCATGGAGGTCGGGGTCTTGGGGGCGGGTAGCCAGCAGACAGCACACGCTGCTGGAGCTAACATTCCATGGGGGAGGCAGGAAATGGACAAATACTCAGGGAAATATATGGTCTGTTTATGACTGAAAATAATTGAGGAGAGTGCATCCAGAGTGGCAGTGGGATGGAGTCAAAGGGTGCTATTTTCTAAGGGTGACTCAGGAAGAAATGGATGGGTAGATGCCCACGAGCAGACTCCTGGAGGTAAAGAGCAAGCAAGCCATGGGAACGTCTAAGGAAAAGCACCCCAGGGGAAGGGGACATTACATGAAAGACCCTGAGTACTTGTGAAGAGAGCAGAGGTTGTATGTTTCTCCAAGCACTAGTGTCCAGTTCTGCACACAGGAAGCTCAATCGTAAGATGATGAAGGAATGTTTCCACGGAGGAGAAAACTGTGGATTCTGAAAAAATATTTTGGATTAATGGTTTTCATTTCAAACTAGTAAGGACACCTCCATTTCAAGCTGTCAGTGAGTGAATTTTTTTCTTTTTCAGAATCTGCAATACTTACACTTCAGAGTCTCCTTTAGCACCCATACCTCCAGTTCATCCTGGACAGACTTCACCCTTCGATCTTATCTTTTTCCCTGAAGCTAACTCCAATGCTTTATATGATGAGGCAGCTGCTAGCACAAAAGGGTTCTCCACGATAAAATGAAAAAAGCAAGAGTTCTGAAGTTAGACCAAAATGCAAATCCTGATTGATATTTTGTGACTGAGAGACCTTACTAAGTACCTACCTTTCTCCAAACCTGTTTTCATCTGCAAAATAAAGGAACTGCTACTAACTCAGTGTAGGGTAAGGTAAAAGTAGCAGGTTTTTCTGCCCTCCCGCCATTAGGATAGATGAGGGAACCCTGTGGTCCTGAATGCATGCCCGATGGCGGGCACCTGAAGTGGGTACACCTGGGCTGAGAGACTGAGTTTATAAAGGGCAGCGTTATGGGGACACCAGCAGAAGCCAAGAACGAACGGAAGCCGAGAGAAGAAGAGAAGCAGAGAGAACGCCAGAGAGAGCCCAGATAGAGTGAGGATTTGCTGGGGGCTGGGAGGACTGCCAGCTTCCCGACCCCCCAACACCCCTGCTTGCCATATGCCTGGCAAATCTAAATAAAAGACCTGCAAAAGCCACTGAGGACTCTGACTCCTCCTTTACCGGGTTTGCTGGATCAGAAAACCTGCTCAGTGTCATTTCCTGCCCCTACACTCAGAAAGACTACTGTGATGATGAAATTATACTGCATTTATAAATACTTAGTTCCCTGCCTGATACTTAAACAATAGTCTCCCCCATCTTCCCTCACTGCCTCTTATTTTCCCTTTCTCTCATATGCACACACACATTCCACCACTACCATCAACCAGTTGGATGTGGAATCAAAAGAGGCTCTCAGCCTCCTATAATGCCCATTCCCATATACTCATAGTAGCTAGGAAAGTTCTAGGATGCTCAGAATTGTCTGTATGTGTGTATGTGTGTGTATTTCTGATTACTGTGGAGAGATAATAAAATCTACGGGTTTAAATCGTATTCTATGGAATAATCCCAACATCCTCAGTGGAAACTAGGCCCCACATTCAGGGTGAGAAACAGTTAAAGGGAAGCTTGTTATCTATTTCCTCGTGATGAGAAATCCTGGAAACCCTCACAACTTGGAGCTCGGGAGCATATTTGGGCCATTAAATGATTTCGCCTCCATTCCCATTCAGGGCTAGTCTTTCCATAGAGACTGGTGGCGAATGAAAGAAAGAGCAAGAACAACCACACTATCAGAAGTTGTAGCGCTAACCACGTTTCAGACAGGCCATTGAATAGGGAGCAACAATTTTTAGACACAGGGATGGATTCAAGGCAACAGGCACTGAATGAACCACTGAGGATTCTGCTATTTGTCCTTTGATGTTTTCTGGTCTCCTTATTTCTCTCACCTGACTGCTATCAAACTCCATAGGGGGGGTGGGGGCGGGCAATAAAAGAAGTGATAGAAAGGGAGAGAGAAGAAAAAGGGGAAAAAAGGAGCCCTTTTCCTTGGTAGTGGTCCAAATAAGCAGATTCTGGTTTGTGCTTGTAGGGTAAGTGATGATCAGGCTTTTCCGTCCTCCCGCCATTAGCATTAATGATGGATCCCTGCGGTCCCACATGCATGCCTGATGGCGGGCACCTGGAATTAGGGTGTGGTCATGCACAAGTGGGCACACCTGGGCTGAGACTGCGCTTTAAGGGCTGTGTCACAGGAATGGAACCAGCAGAAGAGAGAACAAGGGAGAAGAGAAGAATGAGAGAAGAATAGAGAACACCAGAGAGCCCAGAAAGAGTGAGGACTCATCGGGGGCTGGGAGGCCTGCCAGCCTCCTGGGCCCCTCCCACCCCCGCCCCCGCACCCCTGCCTGCCATGTACCTGGTGAAAACTCAATAAAAGCCTGAAAAGCCACCAAGGGCTCCAGGACTCTCCTTTACCCCTCTGCCTGGATCACAGAGAACCTGTTCTGTGCCTTCCTGCTGGCACTGCAGTGCTGGTACAACCTTAGTGCATTTCACAGTCCCCCTCATCTTAGGCAGCATCTCTCAGAATCCCACAGTTGCAATCGCATCTATTACATTTCCTAAGTGAGGGGAGGGACCTCAGAAGTAGAAGCTCAGCTGGACAGAGGAGCCATCTTCTCATTTTTATCTCTTTTTATGTAGCATTAAAGCGTCCTTATTTTCACCAGTTGGTAGTTGAGTCAATTTTAAGGGGAGGAAGCCATCAAATAAAGCATTAGCAAGAAAGTCGACTGTATTCTCTATGGATCTGTAGTTTCCTATAAAGAACAAACAAACCAGGCCTCCCCCCATCCCAGCCCTCCCGACTCCAGCGGGAGAGCAGGCTCTTCTCCAAGCTTAGCCTCACAAGTGTCATTTTGCTCATTCTCCTTGGCCAAAACTCATTTCAGAGAACACTGCTCGCTATAATAACTTTGGTTTTAAGTAGAAATATCTCCTGTGATGCCATCAACTGGAAATAAAAAGAATAATTTTCAAAACTCTTTTCAAACAACGAGCAGCATTGATGAAGCTCTTCAGAAAAAGTAGGCAATTGCCTCTGGAAAAAGGAAATAGTAACAGAATTAAAAGTGATAGGATCCGTGTGTCCTTTCTGAGTAATGGAGAGATTCCAGATGAATGCAGGTCCACTTTAAGAATAAATCAGAGTGTTTACATTCACCATAAGCTAATGCTGCCTATCTGCGAAGTTTATACCCTTAATAAGATGCTGCAGAAGTTTAAATTGCTTTATTTGGGTTTAGCACCTCTCTTGCTCCAGGTTAGCAAGCTGCAAGGTGAATGTCATTATTGTTATTCCAAATGGTTACACAAAGTGAAAAAGTGAATGCATTTGCAATTATTCGTGAGCCTCTACTTTGCACTGTGATTTCTATTTAAAAGAGAACAGTGACCTCCTTCTGGTTGACTCTGGCCAACAGTTATTATTATTTCTCTAATAGATAATCTGTCTATCCCCAGACCAATTCAACTTAATCTTGAGAATTCTTCATAACATAATATAAATTATCAAAGTTCATGTGCCCGGGGAAGGGTAGCTGTGACTGAGCAATTATGTCACCAGAGATAAGGTGGTGGCAGATGATGGGGGTGGGATTATACTTGTCCCTTTTTTCCACTGGAAAAATCTCCTAACTGAATGATTGCTCTTCACACTGCACATTTGAAATCATAAAGACATGAGATAAAAAAAAAAAACTATTAATGAATAAGGAGATCTCCAGCAGGGCCAGGCGGGTTAAATGGAATGTGGCTATTAAGGAGGGTTGATTTTCTTGTACCTGAGTATCAATGAGCCACATCTGTAGATAAGGCTTTTTTTCAGCATGCTACCAGATCTTATCAAATGTTGTTACACACTATTTAGTCTCCAGGGCCAACACAAAAGAAATGATATCAAGTACAGACCCAACAAAACAAAGTGGGAAAAACCAACAGGAGGGGCAGCCAGTGGGTTCTGTCATTGTCACAGCGACTCCCTCCATAAAGCCGAATTTGGTGATAAGACTTGCGAGTGAATGAGTGAGTAAGTGTGTGTGTTGTGGGGACTTTTAGGAAAGGAGATGGGAAAATATAGGAGGGAAGTAGAAATAAAATTGCATGTGTGCTGCCAAGATGGAGATGATATTTGTTTTTTTCTCTTGCTGTGCTGGTGAGTCTCTCCCCACCCCAGCTTTTGTCCTTCAGAGCTGCAAGAGCCCACGCTTTAATGCCTGCAGGTTGACCATGCATTGTTATTATACAGTCTTCATGTTCACATCATGTGTCATCTGACCAAAGGAGAGTCTACAAAGTGAAAGGCTCATGCAAAATTTATGCTTATATGGCTGTTTCAGTCAGTGGAAAAATCAATACTGCAGGCTTGATGCACAGAAATGACTGAGTGCTCTCTGACTGACACTAAAAGCACGAGGAGATTGAGAGCTGCATTTGCTGTTCAAGGAATCGAGTGTATTAGAGCTCTTATAATAGTCTGCTCACCTTATATTAGCCTTTCCTTGGGATTATTTTTTGATAACAATTATGATTGTGGGGTTTAAGGCAATTACACTATTACAAAGAAAAAGCTGCTTTTTATGTCCTGTAAAGCTGTCATATATTTCACACTGCAACTGCCTTCCAATTATTTTGCTACAATGCACTTTGGAAGCAAAATGTCCTAACTGATATATATTAGTCCTTTATGTTTTATAAATAAAAATCAAAGCTGTAATGTAATCCTTCAAAGAAGCTTCTCAGTTTCCCCAGACGTGATTTTAGAGAGAGCAAAATGTAGTGGGTGCTGTACATTTGAAAGAGATGCATTAGAGAATCTTGGGTCTGTGGGGAGGGCACTCGCTCCAGGGGTGCTAAGGCAGAGGGAGATGGAAACCTGGTCTGAACCTTGGTTTAAAATGCTAATAGCTCCTGTTCACTGGAGATTCAAGGAGGCTTACAAGTTTGGGATTTAATGATGAAGCAGAAAGACAATCCTTGAAATTAATTCAGCCAGAAAGAAACTCAAAGGCATGTTGTGACAGCACATTAAGTAGTCAGCAACAACACGAAGATTTTCTCTGATTCTTCATACTCTGCTGTAATGAAGATTTTACAGCTACATTGGGACCCAGATGTCAAAAGGGTGGGCTTGTGGAATATGGTGACTGGTGCAGGGAACTGGGTAGAAAAGTCATGGACCAAAATAAGTCACTGTCATGGGGATCTGGAGGTTAAACTGTAGCAGGAGAGAGCTCCTTGTTGGTAAGCTATGAAAAACTGCTTCTGTGTTCTTCTCCCAGGGGAGGATGGGAGATGCTATTGTTTCCAACTCTGAAAACCCCAGAGCAAGATGGGTAGTCAGCTTAGTGGGGCTAGGGGGCCTCCTGTGTAGAAACTGACAAAGCTAACCTGTGTCTTTCACTGTGTGGCACACAACTACACTGCAGCAAGTGAGTTCAGCCTCCAAATTAAAGGTCTGTAGCTTGCTTTATGTTTACGTTCCAAAAATAAACAACAGAATTGTCAAAAACTGCTGGAAGCACAGTAGTTCTACTGATGATAAAGATTTAAAACGTGGATGTGGCACTAGCGTGGATGCATTCACACACAAACTATATACTGATGGATTTTATCCATGTAAGGGTCTGGAAAGGCCTTGGGGCTTTAAGACTCAGTGCAGAAAGGATTCCATGGTCACGCTGCCATGTGTGGTAGGGAGGCACAGACATCTGGTGACCCCAGGGGCAGCACCATGCTGGAGTTTTAGGATGCGCTGAGGATGGAAAGGCAAGGGAAGCTGTGTGGAGGGCCTTCTGTTCCTTGTGCTTTCCTGAACACACCTCATGATGGTTAAATACCTCCCTATTAGTCCCCCCCCACCCCCATAAGGATTCTTTCCCAAGTTTTGTTTTGTTTTTAGTTAGGAAGACATTATTTTTAACAATTCTCCCTTCTGTTGATACTTAGTCTGAAAGTAAGTTTATTATCCAGAAATACTATTTTAATCCCATGCCCTGTTAAGCATATTTCTGGCACTTGAAATGCCAACAGTATCTCTTAATAAGTCAATATGTACCTGAAATTCCTTCATGGTATTTTATGGGAGTGAGATTGGTCATTAAATAGGTGTTGAGGAATATCCAGTGTATTAATGAATACAACAATGCCTTGTGACTAAATTAAAGTAGAAAGAGCATTGGATTGGAGATTGAATATTCCCCTAATATTTATTAGTTGTGTGACACTAAGTAAACTCCTTAAGTCTTTTTGTGACGCCAAATCCTCATATGTGCAGTGAAAATAATAATTCCTGCCTGACAAAGGGTTATGAGGAAGCACCTAACACAAGCTTGGACTGCTTGAGGCATTGAAGAAATGCTTGTTCTTTTTTTTTTTTTTTTTTTTTTTTTTTTTATAGAGGCATGCTTTATTTATTTGTTTGCTGGTTTGTTTTGTTTTGTTTTTGTTTATACATGCACTGGGTACAGTCAGAAGCGCGGGAGGGTGAGAGAATTCACCAGAGCCAGAGCGGGGAGCAGAGCAGGCAGAAGGACCGAAGGACACTGCTGAGGGGAGCAGCGGGCGGCAGGAGAGGTCTGCACGCCATGTGGGACCCTCCTCTGGTGGCCGGGGAGCAGCCGGGGATCGAACCGGCGCCGCAGAGGCCGCGCGCAGTTTCGCACCCCAGCGCTCAACCGCTGCGCCACCGGGGAGGCCCAAGAAATGCTTGTTCTTTAACTTGTGCCTCAATCAGAATGATTACTGACTAAAAAGAAGCCACATGGAATTTGAGGTGAACCAAAAATGTCTCAAAATTCAACAGACAGAGGAATTTCAATCTTTTCTCTCTTTTTGGATAGAATCATCCATGGAGCAAATGAACTAGGAAAAACAGTGCAAAAGATTGTCCTGATCCTTGAGATTCTTTGAGTCTTAGCTTACTGCTGTTATTACTACTGGCAATAATACCATTGATGATGATGGTGATGATAGCTGATATTTATTAAACTATTTATAGGAATTTGTTCATGCTCAGAGAATCATCTCATCAATTTAATATGATAGATAGGTTATTTTGTCATTCCAATTTTACATGAAGGAATCAATGCCCAAGGTCAAATCATTAGGGCTGGCGTTGAGACTTAATACCAGGCAGCCTGGCTCCACCACTCCATCTCACTGCCTTCCATTAATGTTCCTTAAATGTCACATTCAGGAGAGAGTCAACTTGAACCATTTCAATCTAAATGACATCCTGAGAGTTTTTTCATCCTGACACAGTGTTTTCCTTCTTCATTCTACTGATAAGTACTATGCTTTCTGTGCATTCATTTGGCTAAATAACAGCATTCTCAAAAGAATGTTCCCTGGGAAACTATGTCTTGTTCCTGTGACAAACACAGAGCCTGAGACATAGAGCAGGGACTCAGCACATATTTGCTGATAGAAGGAAAAATTGGTTTCGTTTTTGAAACAAACAGGTTTCAAACCATAGGTTGACCAACACTAATCCAATAAGACAATTTTAAGGGATGATAACATCTGGTAAAAAGGTCTTGTGTTAATCATGCTAAAGTCTCACTTGTTTTGTTTTCTTTTACCAGTTACCCCAAAGATGCAGGGACATGCAGTTCTTTTTTTTTTTTTTAAGATTTATTTATTTATAGAAGAATCAGGGTACAGGCCAGAGGTGTGAGAAGGTAAAAGAATTCACCAGAGATAGAGCAGGGAGAACAGGCAGACAAACCAGAAACACTGCTAAAGGGAGCAGCAGGCGAGACAGGAGAGGTCTGCCACACCATGTGGGTATCTCCCGGCCGGCTGGGACTCGAACTTGCACTGCAGAGGCTATGGACAGCTTCACAGCACTGCGCTCAACCACCTGCACACCAGGGGAGGCCCCAAGTTTAACTTTTAAAGATATTTTTTCCAGGATTTGTAGAAACAAAGTAGACTTTAACTTTGCTTGATAGTAATTTACCCAACAAAATTCTCAATTTTGGTAATTCATTATCTAAGCCCCCCATTATTTATATGAATTTCCTATAAGGTTATAGAATTTATATATCTTCAGGGTACCTCTTGGTGGGCTGCTGTGAATTTCAGAGATTCTCAATATTCATTTGGATATATTAAAGTCTAATTTGGAGTAATTGTGACTGTTACTGATTTTTGGCTCATGTAAACATAGACTATTAGAAATCAAATTCTTTTCAATGGAAGAATCGTTCTGGGCAAGGGGAAGTTGTAAAACAATACGAAGAAAGAAAGAACTGATGGCAGATTTAGCGACAGTTATTCTGTTAATAGTGAGTATCAATGAGAACCCTCATTTTAGACACCTCGCTTGGATTTGGTAGATGATCTTAGAGTTTTTCCTATATTAACATTATACAGCTTGTTTAAAGTATGTGCTTAAACAAGTGTAAGTGATTAATTTACAAGGAATTTCTTGGAATTTTAAGTTATATAATTATTTCATATTATAATCCAGGTTTTTCATGCAATTAATGTATTTAATCCACACAATAATCTTAAGTGTAAATATTCTCACATACTTTATAGATGAGACTATTTGGTCTCAGAAGGAAATTCATCACGTTCACATAGATGGTGAGGGAGATAATACCAAAGTCCAGATGTTACCACAGAATCAGATTTTCCCATAATTCACACAAGATACATGTGTGGGATTTTCTACATTATGGGCATGTACTGGTGGATTAAGATATAGTTTGATGTCTTCCTTTAAGGAGTAATTTAAAATATGTCTATGACTCAGAAAGATCCAACACAATATAAAGTCAATGATAGCAGTTGAGACTTACTTACTATAAGGTCTTAATGTCTTATCACAAAATCTTTTTTTTTTTTTTTTAATATTAGGTTTCAGAGGGTTTCTGTTTTTCCAGCCAACAGTCCTGTTTCCTCTGGAAACACAGAGAACCAAAATTTTTCACTTGGGAAGTCCTGTCTCAGATCTCATGGTGAGTATTTTTTTTTTTTTAACATTTATTTATTTATTTTATACAAGAACCGGGGTATAGGCCAGATGCGTGGGAGGGTGAGAAGATCCACCAGAGACAGAGCGGGGAATAGAACAGGCAGACTGACGAAACACACTGGTGAGGGGAGCAGTGGACGTGATGCACCATGTGGGACCCTTGCCAGCTGACGGGATCGAACCAGCGCCGCAGAGGCTGCGGACAACTTCACAGCACTGGGATCAACTGCCTGCACCACCAGGGGAGGCCCTCATGTTGAGTATTACTGGGAGAAGATTAAGTCAATTAATGGAAATTTATCAAAGGTTATTACCTTTTTGATCAAGAAGTTTTCTCAAGTCTCCTTTCTCAACAAGCATCTTATTTTAAGAAATGGAAGACTGGAGTTGTGAGTATTAAACTGTCAATGGCCTGAAGATTTTGTGGCACCAAAATCAGGCCTGCCATTTCTGTATAACCTCCCACCCTTTATCACTCACACAGGAATCATTGCTAGAGCACAGCATCAAACACCTACTTCAAGAAGGTGCTCAGTTTAAAAAAAAAAAAAAGGAAAAAAAAAGCTAATTCTCAATTTCCTGACTGACTGAGAGACAAATCAGATGGATTCTGGGGACTTCATTTCTGGGGATTAGCGTACCATCCTGCCAAATCTGGGCTTTTTACACTCTTACGTTATAAAATCTCTGAAAATGTGTCTGTTTTTATCTAGTAGCACAAATTTCCCTGGTCCCTAGACTAAATTATTGATACTACAATTAGCACCTCTTATCTCTTCTTGGGGGACTCAGTGAAATAACTCTCCTGTAAGTGAGTCAAGAAATGAGAAAGGATAAAAGGATTTTTTGTTGTGTGTTTTGTTTGTTTTCCCTCATCCTTCTGCCACTGTAGAATTGGTTTCAAAGGTAGGTGCTGCCACGTGTTTGAGGGACATACATAAGTGTCCCCCAACAGTGAGGCTGCTCTGCCACTGGAGCCTGGTGTGGAGGGAGTGCAGCTGGCCATGTGAAGAAATGGCTCATACGTGCTCTGGCTAAATGAACAGATTTGAGATGGAGTCAGAGACAATTAACAAAGAACCCCACAGTCTGCTAAATTTGGGGGCCACCATTCTTGGTTCAGATGGATAAATAGGTAAGAATATTGTTATTATTGTTGTCCAATCAATATTGCTGATATGCCATACATTTTTTTAAAAGAGTTACATTTGGTGTCTTTGTTAGTTTTGATGCCAAGAACCAGAAGCATAAACTTGGCATTTTTTTATAGTTTATAAATGTAGTTAATTCAATCAACATTAATGCAGGTACTTCTAGGAGGGGAGTGTCACTGTGGGCAAAGGCAGACTCAGCATTGAGGTTCCCCAGCAGTCATGTAACAGCTCCAGTGAGGGATTTTGTTCTCTGTAGCTCAGTTTCCTCGGTTGTTAACCATGAGAGAGAACTGAACTCAGGCTGAAATGAGTCTTGTCCAATGTGCGCATGTGCATCTGCATGTGTCTGGTGCATCACAAGCAGTAGATATCATGATTTGCACTCTCCTGGAAGGCACAGCACAGTGTGATTTTCATGTTTGCTGTCTATTTTTTTTTCAATGTTTTTTTTAAAGATTTATTTATTTATGCATACAAGATCTGGGGTACAGGCCAGAGGTGTGAGGGGTGAAAGGATTCACCAGAGACAGAGTGGGAAGCAGAACAGGAAGACTGACTGAAATACACTGCTGAGGGGAGCAGCAGGGGAGTCGGGAGAGGTCTGCTGCACCATGTGGGTAGCTCCCTGGCTGGGGATCAAACTCATGCTGCAGTGGCTGTGGATAGCTTCATAGGTTGTGTCTTAACCCCTTGCATCACCAGGGAGGCCCTGCTGTCTATTTTTTAAGGACAAATATGCTGGTTGATTAGAGAAATACTACTCCACTGATAGCCTCTGACTTGGGTTAGGTAGTAACCCCCATCTGCTTTTTGTATCACTAGTGCCCTCATTCCATACCCTGATTCACCTTTCCAAAGTTTTTCTTTTTCCATGCAATGATCCAAAAAGGAAAAATTAAAAGCTTTCTCATTAAACATTTTAATGAAGGACATATATGGTAGGAAAATAAATACCTGTAAAGATGTTCAATACTATTATTCATTAGAAAAATGAAAATACCACAAGAAGTTTCCTCTTAGAATGGCTAACAGAAAAAAAAAAAGAAAAAGAAAAGAAAAGAAAGAAAGAAAGAAAGAAAAAATTCCCCATTACCCACTGGGAATGTGGAGTAACTAGAGAGTTCATATACATTGCTGAGGATTATAAAATGGCACAGCCACTTTAGAAAAGGTTTGGCAATTTCTTATCAAGTTAAACATACACTTACTATACAACTCAAAAGCCCCACTCAAATATTTATTAAGAGAAATGAAAACATATTATCAGAAAAACATACCCAATTGTTTGTAGTGAGTTTATTCATTATTACCAAAAAGTAAAAAAAAAAAATCCAAATATCTTTCAGCTGGTGAATGCATAAACAGATATATTCATACAATGAACTCCATTTAGATTAAAAAGGAATTAACTCCTGTTACATAAAGCTGGAGTGAATCTCAGATATACATGATAAATGAAGAGAGCCAGATTCAACAGGTCACATGACATTCAGGAAAAGTCCAAACTATCACTATTGGGACAGAAAACACATCAGTGGTTGTCAAGGGCTCGGGGTCAAGGTGGGACATAAGGATAGTTTTGGGAAGTGTTATTTCTCACGAATATGGGGTAGTTACACTGACTATATGTATTTGTCATATTTTATGGAACTATATTCTAAAAAGGTGAACTGTATTCTAAAAAGGTGAATTTTATTTTATGTATAGTATAGCTTAATAAACTTGACACAGGAAATCTTTCCCATTACCCATCTAGTCAATTAGCTGAGCAATAAAATCTATTGTTTTAAGTTGATCCTTAAAGGATTCCCATTGACTCCTCCTCTTTTCATTCAGTGGTTCCCTTGCCATTGATACATGTCCTGTGTTTCTCTTCCTGCATTAGTTCTAACTTTCATCACCAAGGAAATGCCTTAATAAGTCCTTGATGCAAAGGACTGATCAACAAAACATGCAAATTCAGCCCCTGTGCCATTGTCTCAGTGGCCTCCTCGTGTTTACACCTGTGCACAGCGACATTGATTAAAAATTCCCCTGGCAATTATCCTTTGGATCACTAATTTGGCATTTTAATATTTGACTTTATCTTAATGCCATTCATTTCTTCATTCATCCATTTATTTTTTTATTTATTGAATAAATAATATTTATCAGATATTTATAAGAGGTATTCAAGTCTGGGACAATCATTATGAGTTGATGACGAATCTTTCCCTCTACTTCTTTCTGTCTACAACAGCCCTGATTTTGTTCAGGGAAGATAACCACCCCCCTCCCAAATTATCTAAGACAGCATGAATACCAGTCCTCTTGCTAGCGATTGTTTATGGGTGGGCATGCAAACTAATTTGGCTCAATAAAAGATGAGATGAAGTCTGCTGGGATCTTCTGGAAAAGGTAACACATGGAAATGCAGTATTTGTTTTGTAACTACAGGCGAGTCAGGGTAAGAAAGCTAACATGCCAGAGACGTGAGCACCACATAAAAGAAATCTAAGTCTGTGATGACCCTCTTGAGTCCTGAATAGGCCAGTAAAGATGCGTCTACTTCTTGAATTCTTGTTATATGAGACAAGACATTTTCCTTGTAAATCATTTTGAGTTGTGGATTTTTGTATGGCTAAAAATATCTTAACCATTATTTGCAAAAGCCATTAAATGACATGAGCTTCATCAGTATTTATTTATTAAAGAAGCTATTGCTGCCTAAATAATAGATCTATGGTTAAAATAATTATTCATTCATTTCTTTAACACTACTTTTTGAGTACCTGTGCCACAGTAAAAATAATAGAGGCATATTTTAAAACAACTGTTTTGTAAGCCTCAGGTCATGTCATATGGAAATTTGAAGTGATTGGTCAAACTGGTTTCTGGCCTTTTAATACTGAGAGTTCACAGAATTGGGAGAAATATCAGAAATTAACTTCTATTCACAAGATTCCTTCAATTTTCAAATGAAAATACTAAGGCATGAATGGTTTGAGTGACTCGTCCAAGGTTGTCCAGCGTAGTAGGAAAAGCTGAAGCAGAGGTCTGTACTCAGAGTTGCTACCTTTTCCACTAAAGCAGGGACCTCTTGACACTTTTCAGGTACTAAAAATGTTTTTGAAGGCTTATTTATGATCTGCTTGTCTGGTTAATTTTTCCCTCCCCTGGTTCTGAAGGTGTCTCACTGCCACCTTAACCTCAGCACAAGTGAAGATGTCAGGGCAGGGGAGTCCTTTCAGTGAAATGTTTCAAATACACTCAGCCCAGAAGGAAAAAGTGTATTTTTTCACTCAGACATAATCAGCACTAGATAGCCCCCCCCCACTTCCTGGTCCTTCAGAGAAACCCTCACACCTTGTTCAAGGACACTTAGCAATTTCTGATACTTTAGAAGAAATATCCACTTGGACTTGTGGTGGAAAGCAGCCTCTCTTAAGACAGTCCCATTTGTGAAGTTTCGCTGGTCATAATTCAGGGCTTTGCCCACTCTATGAGTTTTCCACCTTTTCCCCATACAGTTTGTTCAAGGGAAAGTTGATAGCCTGGGGTCTTTAGAGATTGGACTCATGATATTTTTTTCATAGTTGCTATCAACTGGCCCTACAACAGTCACAAGCTTCTTTGGAATGGAGCAGAAACTATAATAGTAGTATCAACTTTTATTGAATGTTTGCATAGGACAAGCATTGTTCTTCCTACAAAGGTGTTACATTATTTATTTTTCATAAGCTCCATGAGATAATCCTTTACCGTAAAACCTTAGGGCAGTTATTTTAGAATTCAGAATTTATTTTCATATTTTAGAAGGTGATATAGAATATATATGCCATACATCATATAAGATCCCCAGCACTGCCTAGGGCAGCGTTCCACAAACACATTAGTATTTCTGCAATAAAACCTACTAATTTTCACTCTAAGTGAGACTGTTAAAAACTCTATATGTAGACAAATTATGAAAACACTTCTACTTTTTGAAGACATCTAGATTTTGAAATTGGAGATAAGGAAATATAAACCAATGGTTATTTTATAGTTGAGGAAACTGAGGTACCAAAGAGACAGCTGCTCCTAGTCCCACAAACTAGTTGGTGACAGAATCAGGCCTTGACCTTCACAGCTCAGAGCTTTCCCTTCTCTCTCTTTAGTCTCATTTCATTTCAGATATAACAAACAAGATATTTGATTTGATTTCAGTTCGGAGCTAGAGTCTTAGCTATCAGACCTATGCTCACCAATCTGTCATCTATCCCAGGTTTAATCTCCAACAGAACAAGTTCTAGATAGGGATAAACAATCCTCCACACACAATGAAACCAACCACCCTCAAATGGACTTGACATAGGTTAATAGCTCTAGAACAGGAATTTGCAAACTTTTTCTCTCAAGAGCCTGATAGTAAATATTTTCATTTTCGCAAGCCATATAATCTTTACTACAACTACTAAACTCTGCCATATGGCACAAAAGCAGTGGAAGACAATATGTAAACCAATGGGCACACTTCTGTGCCAATAAAGCTTTCTTTAGAAGAACAGGTACTGGTCAGATTGGTCCAGCCCTGCTTTCCAGTATATGACTTTCTTTCCTGGTAAGTTAGTCTAAGAAAGGAAAGCACCCATACTGACTGAGCAACTACACGGTAACAGGCAGAGTTAGTCCTTGTACATTCACTGTCTCGTTTAATCTCTACAGTGACCCCCCCTTAGATGGGAACAGTCTTTGTGCTACTTTTACAGATGGCCAAACTGAGTCAGAGAAGCTGAATCATCTATCCCCATTTATGTTAGTGGCTTGAACTCAATGTGCTTTTAACAGCATTCAGGGAGCCATTGGTAAACCTCAGAGCATTTGAGCCCCTGAATTCTATGCAGACCTTTCCCTGTGCTCTGGGGCATATGCACTCTTTGATGGAGAAGATCCAAGTTTTTTTTTTTTTTTAAAGATTTATTTTTGCATACAAAAACTGCTGAGGAGAGCTATGGGCGAGACAGGAGAGGTCTGCCGTACCATGTGGGTATCTCCCTGGCCAGCCAGGAACAAACCTGTGCCACAGAGGCTGCGGCCAGCTTCATAGCATGGCACTCAACGGCCTGCACCACCAGGGATGCCCAGATCCCAGTTTTTATTAGTATCTCAAAGGCTTTGTGATCCAAAGAATAAGAACTAAGACCTAGAGAATTTTAATCAACATGAGAAATGGAGAAAAACCTAATGATCTGTGGCCATATAACTAGTTAGGTGTTTTCTCGGTTGTCAGAAGTGTAATTACACACAAATTATACCTCTTCATCCCATATTCCAGAAAGGGATACCCTGCTTTATAAAAAATAGTGAGTTTTCATTTGAGAGCCTAATGTCTTTTAGTGTGAGTATCTCCCACAAGACAGATCCCATGATTCATATTTCTGTGAGCTCATTGCTGGAGCACAGTGAGGCTGCTGTTGTTTGGGAAGGACAACAATTCTATATGAATAAGAACACCCGAATCTCTATCTCTGTTTATATTTTCATATTAATGCCCATAGCCCTCATCTGACCGCCTGGGGTTTATTCAGCTAAAGAACTTTTTAGACTATCAAGAGCAGGGAGACAGCAACCAAGTAATTGTTAGCTGTATTTCATGTTCACAATTCCTTTGAGAAAGGTCCTAATTAGTCTAAGCAGTGTTTAATGTAAATCAAGTTTCACTTTCAAAATTTCAAGGGTCCCATTCTGACAGAATGTAGATTTTTTATGCTACACATAAAACATGGGTGCTAGTAAAACACTGTAATGACAGACAGGGGAAGAGCAGAAATCAATACATGAAAAGTTACTGAAATTAGGTAGGCCTGACCTCCTGTAGCAGTCTCAGAAAAAAAAACCTTGAAGAAAACGACTTTCTAGGGCAGATGTTTAGGGCACTGTTTTTCTTGATTTCCATTTGCAGATGTACACTGACCTACCAAACTTCTCAAAATGTTGGTTCTGACTTATGCTAGTTTTCACTTCAGGTAGAGGGGGAAATGTTGACATGCTTCCCCTGGTGATAAGTGTGGCATCAGAGAACCCTTGAAATGCTGTTGAAATTCCAAGTGCTTGATTTATTTCACAAGTAATACAATTATTGAAAATAGACAGTGTTCTTATGTTTTCCAATTCTCATAGACACCAAATCACAAAAGTCAGATCTTTTCTATTAGTGTTTAATAGCACATGGTTAGCAGTTAAGAAAAAAATAAAGGGTACTTACAAATATAGTATAAACTATGAATATTTGCTTTATTAAGAGAATACATTTATACATCATAAACTGACAATTTATTTGAAGATCTTTTTTTTTTTTTTTACCTGTGAGTTGGGTAGTTCCTCTCTGTGCAGAATGCAGAATTGTATATGAGATATTTGAGTGTCTAAAACGATGTATGATAAATGAAGTAGCATGCTACTTATACGCTTATCATGTTCCCTGACTAGCAACAGGTTCAGCAAAGGGCACAGCCAGTAAATGAAATTTTCCACCAGGACAATATATCATCACAAGAAATGGATGCACTGGAAACTTACAAGCTTGCTCAAGATGCGGACAAGGTGTGAAATGGTAAAAAATGAAAAGTAGAAGCATCATACAGTAAATTTCAAATTCAACTGCATATTGGTTGGACCTGATGTTTTAACTGTTTAAAACCATGAGGATGAGAAAAATAGGAAGATCATCTGAAGGCAGGAAAAAGTCTCCATTATTGCCGAATTTATAAATTATTCTTATCATAGGCACCACTGAACAGAGAAAAGTAAGAGGTACAGAATGTATATAACTGTCACAATATTAATTTGAAGAGGAGAGTCTATAGTTATAATCTTTGAGGAGCCTTTAGCACATTTAATCTTGAGAAAGTCCCTTCATTTTCCTCTATCATAATTTCCTTAGTTGCTAAATAGAAGGTGGGAACAAATAATTTCTAAAGTCTCTTCATTTAAAAAACAATTCCATGATTCTCTGATTCTTTGAATACACAAAACAAAATGGCCAGTGCAGTTTGTTTTTCAATACATGCAATATTAATAGCTTACTGGGAGAATATTGCATTGCTTTTTGGTACTCAATACAAGAATGAAAGATCTAGTAAAGGGAAGTTCCAGAAATGTAGATGTTTTATTACAGTAATGACTATTTCTAGAAGTTAATCTCCCCTTCTTGCTCCTGAGTCATCACATGATGTCTTGCTTGGAAACGAGACATTGATGGCATGCAAGTGGCACAGGTGCATCCTCCCACATCCATGTTTGCATCAGATGCCACTGAGATCCTCTGCTGAGAGGCACTGTAAATGTGATTTACCCCTGCTAGCAACTTCTGGGGACAGTGAAAAGCAACTGATTGCAAAGAAGAATTACCTGCAGTGTAGAGTCAAAAATATTAATTACAATAGGCCCAAACAATATCTATTCTAAGGAAGAACTCCCTACATGTTAAATTAAAAAAGAATAATGGGATTTAGATTTAGAATGAGGGAATGGGAATAATGATTTAGGATAAAGTCTTATCAACACCAAAGACTTCAGAGTAAAGAACAGGGTGAAACTTTGACTCGGGGGACAAGGTCCAAGAAACAAAGGGGAAGAAGCAGGCAGGGAGAACTTGGTTTTTAATATCAGTATCACCACTTACAAACTTTTTGACCTTAAGCAGGTGAAATAAAGATGATAATAACTCACTAAATCATGTGTATAACTGAGATAATACATGGAAAGTCCTGAATCCAGGACTTACTTGATACTTGGGAGTTATTTTTATTATCTCCCAGCTATTAATACCAAACAGCTCTTTTTTTTTGATATTTTGTAGCAATGGGATTTTTATTTTCTTTTATTTTTTATATAATTGTTCATTTTTAAACAATATTTGCTTCCCCCACCCCTGTTCAGGTGTAGTCACCATAGAATTTCCTTTACCAATGCTCCCGTGTATCATCACCACAGTTCCTTGTGCTCCTCACTCCTTTCCTCGGAACCCTCTCCCTCCTCCTCCCCTACAGGATGTCTCTGATTTATAATTGTCTGCCAAATAACTATTTTTAATATAGAAGGCCCAGATATACGTATTACACTTCTTTATTGCTTCCTTCTTTACAAAATGAGTGGCCATCAACTTGGGTCAGATAAAGTTAGACTTCTAGGAAGTGAGCATGTAAGCTGTAGGTATTTATATTATGATGAAAGGAAAAGATGGAGTAATATTAATTACCATTGAATGTAAGAGGCTGAACCAGAATCATCAGCATGGTAGTACAGAAAGTAATCTTAAAAAAAAAAATTAAAAAGACAGCTGAGTAGGGACCTACAAGGCATTAGAAAAGCACGAGCTGGGGCTCTCTGGTGGCCTAGGGGTGAAGTCTCAACATTATCATTGCTATGGTCTGAGTTTGATCACCAGGCAGGAAGTTAACCCACATATGGTGCTGCTCCTGTTAGCAGTGTATTTCAGTAAATCAGCTTGTTTTGCTCCCCACTCTGTCTCTGATGAATCCTCTCACCCCCACCACCTCTGCCCTATACATAAATTAAAAAAATGCATAAATTAAAAAAAATTAAAAAAGAAAAGCATGTCCTAAAAGTAGGAAGACAGATGTTTTGTTGAACTAGCATGAAAGAATTGGTTTCCAAACACAGCAAGAAAGCCAGACCCAGGAAGTAATACACAAAATAACTTACATTCAGTTTACAGTCTGGCAGGAAAGTTATTTTATTGTTTGATGTCTTATCTGGGTAATTTTATTTCTAGAAGCATAGTATGTATAACAGAAATAGATGGGAATAATGGTATTAATGGAGCACGGAAAATTCAATGTGATGGCAAGAAAATTGTCATTAGTGGAGAACAAATGTCTCTATAAGTCCTAATGACATAATAGTTATGCTCACAAGAAAAAGGGGGTGAATGGTATCATTGGAACAAATGCTTTGGCATCTAGATATAATTGTGTATGCGGCAGCCATTAGACAAGCAAACAGAGTTTCCAAAACTATCACAGTGTGATCATATTCCTTTGTGTTCAGCCTCTTTCCAGAGATAAATACACATCAGCATGGCTACATTTTGTGTTCCCCTGGAAAATATCATAAATCCAATCACTGAGTAGAATAATCTTCTCCACATCAAAACTCACAAAGGTAAAGTTTGAGTACGCAGGCCACAGCATTGCACAGCACCAGGGGGCACTATTTACACTGTGTGTTCCCGGATTCAGGCATTCACTCAGAACACAGTGAGAACAAGAAGTGTTCATCAGGACAGTGCCGAAAGTACCTGGGTGCTAATCAGATGTTCCAACATAGTCCATTTAGACCTTTTTTTTTTTTTCTAAATTTAATCACAGAGAATCTTTAGAGTACCATCTTAAGCAATATTTGAGTGGATGAATATACCATTAAAAGAGAGAGAACCAATTTATAGAAATTATAATATTCATGGTTTATTTTCCACAGGGTGGGGCTAATATGGCATCATAAGTTTAGCATATACTAAAGACATAGTTTCTTTAAAATTTCTACTAAAACAAGCAAGACAAGAAGTCCACAAATATATGGTAGTAGAACATTAAATATTCAACACTTTCTGTCTCTGTGCTGAATACCATTTAATGAAAAGTCTCAGAGGAATTATCCACATGCTCTGATTTTACAACCGGGAGCTTGGAAAACACAAGTGGGGGGCAACCAAGCAGATGGGTTGATATAATTAATGTTATTTGGTTTTATGTTTTTTTAATGACTTGACTGTGTAGGAGAAAATGAGTCATTTGGAAGTTCAGTAATGTAACCCTATTGGGTTGGTTGATACTTGCTTCCTCTCTTTCTTCTGGGGGATGGCATTATTAATGCTGCCATGTAGAAAGAGCCTGGAAGGAATGATGACACCTGGTTTTCAGTAACTCAACTCATCACCTAACAATTTGGATATGCCCCATCCTCTATGCAGTGAGGGAGGGGAGGGAATAATACTCAGGATAGATCATTCCCACATATTAACAGACAACTAACCTATGACAAAGGAATCAAGTATAGACACTGGAACAAGGAAAGTCTCTTCAATAAATGAAGTTGGGGAAATTAGACTGCCACATGCAAAATAATAAAACTAGATCACTATTTCACACCATACATGAAAATCAATTCTAAGTGGATAAAAGACTTGGATGTAGACCTAAAACAATAAAATATGTAGAAGAAAACATATGTAAAACTTCCATGACATAAACTTTAGAAAGATCTTTGCACATTCTTCTCCAGCAGCAAGGAAATCCAAGGAGAATATAAACAACTTGGACTATATCCCAGTAGTCCCAGATGGGACTATAAAAGAGCTTCTATAAAGTGAAAGAGATAGTAACAAAAATGAAGATAAAACATATAGAATGGGAAAAAATATTTGCACACCATACATCTCATAAGGGACTGATATCGAGGATCTACTAAGTGCTTATACAAATCAACAAAATGAAAACAATACAATCAAAAACTTGGCAGAAGAGATAAACAGATACTTTTCCAAACAAAATATTCAAGTAGCCATAAAAAGACATAAGAAAAATATTCATCACTTATCATCAAGGAACTGTAAGTCAAAACCACAATGAGGTACCACTTCACAGTTGTGAGAAATAAAAAAAAATGTTGATAAGGGTGTGGAGAGAAAGGAAGATTCTTTTTTTTCTTTTTTTCAAGATTTATTTATTTGTGCATACAAGAGCTGGGGTAGAGGCCAGAGTTGTGGCAGGTGAGAGGATTCACCAGACACAGAGTGGGGAGCAGAACAGGCAGACTGACTGAAATACACTGCTGAGGGGAGCAGTGGGTGAGTCAGGAGAGGTCTGCTGTGTCATGTGGGTATCTCCCTGGCCGGGGATTGAATTTGTGCTGCAGCGGCTGAGGAAAGCTTTGGTCTTAACCCTTTGGGCCACCAGGGAGGCCCAAAAGAAAACTTCTTATACTGTAGGTGGCAATGGAGGCCAGTTCAGCCCACAGTTCAAGAAGGAAGTGTGTAGTTTCTCCACAGGAGTAAAAATGGATCTCCCATGCAAGCATTTTCATTCCTAAGTATCTTTCCAAAGAACACAAAAATAGTAACTCAAAAGGAAACCTGCACTCCCATTTTTATAGCAGCACTATTTATAAAAGCGAAGATTTGGAACAGATGAGTGCATCAAGAAGTGGTACATATGCACTGTGGAATACTACTCAGCAATCAAAAGGGTAAACTCATGTCATTTGCAGCAACATGGAAGAAGTGGGAAAGGAATAACATGAGTGCAACAAGCCAGGAGAAAGATAAAAACAGGATGTTTTCATTTCTATGTGGAATACAGAGAAATCAAACAAAGGATTAGACAAAGAAGAACTTTATAACTGACAACTTGAAAGCTGACTATAGGTCTGATATATCCAGGAGGGGAGTTGGAGGGGGAAAGGAGGGAAAGGGAGCAAACTGCAGAGAGGAGAACATAATGGGATATGGTGTTTTGTTGGTGGGATAACAATGGTGACCATCCTTGAGGGGAGAAATACTATATTGTGAAAAAATTAACAAGGATATAAAATAATGGTACTTCATTAAAATACATACATATTTTTAAATCCTAATAAATAATGGTGACTCTTCTGCTAAGTCATTCTTAATCTAGACCCCATGGGTCATGATCTTCTTAGAGTTGCCCTTTTGTTCTCCAGCTTCTAAATGCAATGTTTGTCTTCTTAGTTAATGACTTTTGCCATTTGTCAAGAGTCAGCATTTTCATTTGATTTGTAATAAGCAAGCAGCACTTGATTATTCTAGCTTAGAAATCTTTTCTGTAGCATATCCAATTTTTCCCTGAAATCTTTGTAATCTATATTTTTTTGTTTTGTGTGCTTCATAAGCAGAACAGTTAATAGGTATCTACTAAATACCTGAAGAATATGTCAATGATAATATCTATTAATTGGTAATAAAAATCATACATTTTAAAATGTTTCTAAAATTATTGGATATTTATGTGTTACAGGTATATATTTGGATCAGTTTATGTCGTGAAGGTTCAATGACAATTGTATACACATGGTCCTTGACTTTAAAATTTATAATGTGGTGAAAGCTGTAAGTATTCAGTAGAAACAATTTCAAATTTGAATTTTGATCTTTTCTCAGGCTAATGATATGCAGTATGATTCTCTCCTGTCATACTGGACAGCAACATTTAGCTTCAGTTCCCAGTCAGCCCCTGATCACAGGGGTAAAAAACAATTCTCTACTGACTGTTTTTTTCAGTTTCAGTACAATATTCAATAAATTACATGAGCTATTTAACACTTTATTATATGAGCATATGTAAAGTGGGCTAGGCTAAGCTATGATGTTTCATAGGTTAGGTCTATTAAATAATTTTGGATTGTGATATTTATTGGGCTGCAACTCCATCATAAATTGAGAAATATTTGTACTTTGACTTGTTACCCAGAAAAAACACAGAATATTATAGACATCTTTAAAATAATTTGGATTTCTTTTAGAAAGGCTAATAAGCATTTATTTGGAATCTAATGTAGTAGTCACAAACAGGAACTATGGGATCAGAAAAACATAATTTCAAATTACAGCTTGCTTACAAACTGGTTATGTTAATCTGGCCACACCATCTTCTCCAAAAAATAATTCCAATTTCTTAGTGACAAAATGCAATGAAAGTTTCTTTTCTTTCACATGAACATCCTATGAAGTACAGTGGAGGCTCTGCTCCACACAGTCTTTTAGGGATCCAGGCCCCTAAAATCTCTACTTCATCCTCGGCATCTGACCATTAGCTGAAGGAAATGAGAATATGCAGGAAATTACACAAGGGTCATTTTAAAGAGCTAGTGCTAGAAGAGATTATCTCACTTCACCCGTATTCCCTCAGCAGGATCACTTACAGAGTCCCACTTAACTCTAATGGCAGAAGGAAAATATGGTTTGTATGTCCCAGAGGAAAAGGAAATGGTTTGGTGAACACAGAAATAAACATGTCAGCAACAGCACTTGATTTCTTACAACCAAAATTTCATCATAGGTAAAAGGGTCTAATTATACACACTTCAAAGAGTTGTAATGATTAAATAAAATGTTTATAAATTATAAAGTAAATTCTTGGCATATAGTAGGTGGTTAAAAATGCCACCTAATATTATTGTCATTTTCTAGGAACTTAACTCCATCTCTGATTGAAATTTCTTGAGGTTAATCCTATTTAAACTGTGAAATATTTTGCATTTCCCTGATTAAAAGGGATGTTGAACATTTTTTCATATGCCTGTTGGCCATTTGCATTTCCTCTTTGGAGAGATGTCTTTTTAATTCTTCTGCTCATTTTTTGACTGGATTGTTTATTTTGTTTTTGTTGAGCTATGTGTGTTCTTTGTATATCTTTGTGATCTGTCCCTTATCAGTTGAATGGAGAGCAAAGATTTTTTTCCCAATCAGTGGGGTGTCTCTCTGTTTTGGTTAATGTCTCTTTTGCTGTGCAGAAGCTTTTCAGTTTGAGGTAATCCCAGGTGTTTATCTTTTCCTTGACTTTACCACCTTACACCAGTAAGAATGGCACATATCAAAAAAACAGCGAAATAAGCCAGAAAGAAAAAGAAAAATACCGGATGGTCTCACTCATAGCAGGAATCTAGAAAACTTAAATAAGGGTCCAGGAAAAAGAATAACTATAAGAAAGTAAAAATCAAAATCAACAAACAACTATGAACCAGAGACACTCTATGGGTATGGGAGGTGGGGGTCGGGGAGGGGAGGGATTGGGGTCAAAATAAGGGGGTCGCAATTGTATGGGGAATATAAAAATAAAATTTATAATAAAAAAAAGAAATGTAAAAAAAAAAAAAAACAAGCACAACAAATGTTGGCAAGGATGTGGTGAAAAAGGAACTCTCCTATATTGCCGGTGGGAGTGCAAACTGGTCCAACCACTATGCAAAGCTGTCTGGAGGTTCCTCAGTCTACTAAAAATGGAGCTACCATATGACCCAGCAATTCCACTCCTAGGGATCTACCCAAAGGACACAAAAACATTGATTCAAAAGAACACCTGTACACCTATGCTTATTGCGGCACTATTTACAATAGGTAAAACCTGGAAACAACCCAAATGCCCCAAAATAGATACTGGATCAAGAAGATGTGGTGCATGTACATAATAGAATATTACTCAGCAATCAAAAAAGATAAACTCATGCCATTTTCAGCCACATGGATGGAAATAAAAGGAATTATGCTCAGAGAAATAAGCCAGAAAGAAAAAGAAAACTATCGGATGGTTTCACTTATTGCAGGAATATAGGGAAACCAAATAAGACAACAGTGTAAAAAATAATAACAGTACAAAACACAACAAAGCAAAAATGGACAATTATAAATCAGAGACATACTGCAGGGGAGGAGGAGGAAGTGGAATCAGAGGGTGAGAAGGAGGAGCACAGGGAACTGAGGTGATGGTACACAGGTGCAGTGGTGAAGGAAACTCTATAGGGACCACACCTGAGGGGGTGGGGGGAAGCAAATATTGTTTAAAAATGAATGATGATGCAAAAAATAAATAAACAAACAAATAAATAAATAAATAAATAAGCTATGAAATAAATTTTCTATTAAAGACTTATCGCAAATCTCTAGCTAGATCAAACTTTCTCTTTCAGACTGTAAATTCAATCAGGTTTCTTTGCCTTTTGTCATTTTTCCCCTATTAATTCTCTAACACAGGGTTTCTCAACACTAGCACAATAATGTTTTGAGCCCAATAATTCTGAGTTGTGGGTACAGTTCTGTGACTTATAAGATGTTTAGCAGTATCCCTATTTTCTACTCTCTAGATACCAGGAGCACAACCTCCCCCAATTTATGACAATAGAAAATATTTCCAGACATAGTCAAATGTCTTCTTCAGATTAGAGAGCTAATCACTCCCAACTGAGACCCACTGTTTTAATTCTTTGTCTAGCATTTTCTTACCCCATTAGTATACAGACCAAATCAATGTGTGTATGTGCATGGGGGACATGAGGTGCTAGGATTCTAATTATAACATTTTGGCAATAATATTATCAAACACAAAAACAGCCACATTAAGTATACTGACCTGTACTAACTGGCATTCTTCTTTTGCTTACTTATTTTAAAAATGACAGAAACTGTTTGAATCAGTTCTGATACTTTCATTAAAACCCTAATGATTTTCTCCCTTTCTAGACTTACTTGAAAATTCTCCCATTGCTGTGGAAACAAGAACCCCTTTATTAAAAGGCATGAGTTAACTCCAATAAAGCAATTAATTAATCAGGTTTACTTGAGCACCTACTACTATTTTAGCATACCAGAATAATGTCATCCAACTATGCTATCCTGAACTTTTCATAGATCTTGTGAAAACCATTTGAAATTTTCAAAACCAAAGGCAAATAAACATGACTCCCCAAGCCACTGTAGCATTTCAGTAGAACAACAAGGGAGTCTCAGCCAGATAGTTCAAATTCAAATTCAGACTCCTGCTTCCTATTATTGTAGAAAAATCTCTGAATCACATTTGTGCCTTGGTCAACTACTGTGTACAGATGTGAGAATAATGCCCATTTCTCAGAGAAACTGCAAGAGCAAAGGGAGGTGAATTTTAGGTCGCTAAGCATTTAATATGAGCTCAATCATGCAAACTGGATTTGAGTTAGAATACCAGTATTAAGATCCTCAAAATGTTTGTGTTAACATTGTTCCTTCTCTCACAATTTTTAGGATCAAATGGGGACTTTCAGGCCAAGATTGCAAAGTAAACAGAGATACTTACTCCTATAATAAAACACTGATCTCTTTCTCTAATACATATGCTTTCCATGTAAATCACACTGTTTGTATGTTTGTGTATATATGATGTTTAAGTCATTGCTGAGAAAGCTTTAATCAGCAACAATTCCTCATATATCAGCTTATACTGTGAGTAAATTAATCAATGAATCAATGGCCACATCAGGTTCTCATTTGTGAAATCAATCATGTCACAGGATGAGGATATATTATGGAGATGTTTGTTTCTTTCTTCCAAAATAATTCCCAAATCAATTTTACTCTTGCCTGGCTCATGCCTTTGCTTTGAGGCTCATGCCTATCAATCTTTTTGAAAGCAGCATTGAGAAATTATACCTCTGAATGAGCAAAATCTCTGGGCCCTTTTCTGAAAAGAGGTTTGGACCAGAGGGGAATAGGTGGAGAGACCTGACAATCTGAAGAGTTGAGGGCTTAGAAGGGGGAGAGTGAGCATTGCTGAAGAGTACAAAGGAAAACTGAGGGCTGGGAAATAAACTTGGCTGTATTTACAGTTATGCCCATGGCTGGCCCCTCAAATAAGAGTTTTGCCAACTCTTAAAGACAGTGTACTAAAGCAGGGTTGGAGGTTACACAAACAAAAGTTGTCCTATCATTTTTAATTCTTCAAATTCTTCACAGGCAAATGTCAAAGGCTGCTGTTTTCCAACCAGAGTTATCAACCACTCCTCCCAACAAGCAGCATGTATTTAAGGCTCTTTTTACAAAATGGGAACTCAGTGCTGAAATGGGTCACCTCATCCTACTACTCCACAGCCGCCACTCACCACTTTGTGGGCTGTGGAGATAGCTATCTGATCACCCCTGAGGTTTTTGTGGTTAGGAAAAGATGGGGGCAGTGAAGGTTTCAGCACCTGAGCCTGGTCTCCAGGGTCTGTTTACCCCTCAGACACTTTCTGCAGAGCCCAAAACTCATTCCCAGAACAGCAATTGCAAACTCATCCATGAGACCCTGCAAGGGTCCCAGGTTTAACAGCTATTAATTAGGGTAATGATTCCCAGGGCTGCAATTACAAACCAAAGGATCCACTTAGCATCTCTTCTTGAACCTCCTCTTTGTGTGATGCTGATGTCCCTAAAAGATTCATTTGCAACCACTTACTGATTACACTTACTCCAGTATATTGTTTTGGATGGACAGGACGGAAAGCCAATACAGAATATTGACCTCAGAGGCAACCCGTGATTACACGGGCTGCCCCAGCTATCATTAACCACCCCGTTTTATTTCCTGAGTGCCACAAACACTGCTGGTGACAGATCCGTGACCTTTCTCCTAGAAATGTTAAAAACTGAATGTGCTACAGAAATGACAGAAGGGATGGATGTCAAACGATTGTTTAAATGCTACATCAGCACCCAGACTTACAGACTTGGGTTCTCATGTTAGGGACATTTTGGTTGGGGATTGTTTGCTTTCCATGTGAATGAAATGAACTAAAAAATCAAGCCAAAAGGATGGAAGAAATAGGCTATCCTCTGCTTACAATAATAGACTTTTCTAGTTCAGTTCTCAGAAGCAACTTTTTAGTTTTCTAAATTTTTATTTTAAATAGGAACAAAAATATCAACTTAAATAATAAAACATAAAACCAAAAGATTCAAAGTGTATTTGAGTATGTGATTGAAAACGTAATTAAATAAACAACACATAATTGAGTTTATAATCTCATTGCATGTGTGTAGGGTAAATGGTTTTTCAGGCTTTTCTGCCCTTCCACATTAGGATTGCCTGCCTGATGGGACACCTGCAGTTGTTACATTGTTGTAAACTGTGGGCCACTGCTCAGTACTGAGATATTTGCCAAGAGAAGCAGAGTCAGGAGAAAGAGGCAGGAGAGAGAAGGGAAAAAATAATGCCAGAGAAGCTCAGAGTGAAGACTTTCCCTGGGCTTGAAGGCTTAGAGGCCTCCTGGCCCCCCGGCACCCCTGCTTGCCATGTACCTGATTGCTGCATTGCATGTAAAAGCTCAATAAAAGCCTGAGAAAGCCACTGAGTGCTCCAGGACTCTGCTTTACCCGTCTGCTGGATCATAGAAATCCTGCTCTGTCCCTGTCCTGCCACCACAATGTGTATTTAGGTCAAATATACAAATGCAAATACTGTGGGTCAAATAGAGATTCATGTAACATATGAACTCCGCACAGGAAAAGTAGGTATTGCGTCCCCTGAGAAAGCAGGGGTGAACTCAGCTCTGCCTCACCAGCTGACCTTCCCCTTCCCCTGCCTGCCTCATTAGAATAACTTCATGAACATTTTCCCTAAGACTATTCTTACAGAGCTGCAATATCAACCTGGGTTACATGTTACACTCAACCAGGAAGTCCTAGTGACACAAGGGGTTAAGTCTCAGCACTATGAAGCTCTCTGCAGCCACTGCTGCATAAGTTCAATTCCCAGCCAGGGAGCAAACCCACATGGCACAGCAGAACCTCTCATGTCTCACCAGCTGCTCCCCTCACAGTGTATTTCGGTCGATCCACCCGTTCTGTTCCCTACTCTGTCTCAGGTGAATCCTCTCACCGCCCCCCACCTCTGGCCTATACCCCAGCTCTTGTATGCATAAATAAATCTTTATTTTTTTTTAAAAAGAAAAGGTACCAATGTCAGGAGGTACTCTGGACCCATTAAATCAGATCTGCGTGATGGGACCTAGTAACTGATAATATTTTTATGAAGTTCTCGGGTAATTCAATGCACAATACTGCTTGAGAGTCACCATTGCAGTTACATGGATAGTTACCGTTCTGGTTGAAACAAATGTGATATAAATTTAACCTATGGAAATGACTAGTTATTTTCTTATTAGAGAAAATAGTGTGAAGGAAAAACATGAGAAATTCCATAAATGAAAAATTCTCAAAAATATTTTAAAATAAGGGCCTCCCCTGGTGGCGCAGTGGTTGAGCGCTGGGCTGTGAAGCTGCCCGCAGCCTCTGCAGTGCCGGTTCAATCCCCAGCCACCAGCGAGGGTCCCACATGGCGCGCAGACCTCTCCTGCCATGCCTGCTGCTCCCCTCAGCAGTGTACTTCGGTCCTTCTGCCTGTTCTGTTCCCCGCTCTGTCTCTGGTGAATTCTCTCACCCTCCCGTGCTTCTGACTGTATCCGCTGCTTGTATAAATAAATAAATAAATAAATCTTAAAAAAAAAAAAGAAAATATTTTAAAATAAAAAAGAACAGCCCAAACTGCCAATCCTAAAAGTGAGATTTCCCACTATTAGTGAACTGTTTGAATATAGTGCATGTATCAACTTAGCTAAAAACCTTAATCTTTAGAAATTTTTAGAAGTTGTACCTATATTCAACTGTGGTTCATGGAGAAAGAGATTAATAGAAGTAAAGAAAAGTGACAGATAATGGATTTTGAAATTCTAAGCCAAATAATTTTATAATTATGTTTTAGCAGAGGGTTAAAGTATTAAATTATAACCAATGTTTTAAGATACAATCACAAAATAGAGACTTCCAAAAAGTCATGACCATTTGTCCAGTGTAATGCATGTAAGGGGAAAAGAAAAACATAGAATTAAACCCTCCACATATTCTTCTTTTAGTATGAATTAATATTAAACATGATACTGAAATATGATAGAAATTTCTCATTAGACACAAAAGGAAGAATCTCCACCTTTTTCTAGTAGAACATACTTTTTGACCACAGAAAAAAATTGTGATTGCTTTTACATAATTGGAATAAGAAAGGAGAAAATGGACCACTTCTGAATGACTCATTTCTAAGGAGGATATAAATTTACCATCCTGCTAACATGTTCTAAGTTTCAGCGGGTGTTAATCATAATTTTGAGACAAAAAAGGGTTTAAGGTAAAAGCTTTACATTCAGTGCACTTGCTTCCTCCATGTGTATTTTGAAGGTTCTTTCTTGGACATTACCTAAACAATGCAGAACTAAGAGGAAGCTGCAGTGTTGCTTTTAAATGTGTGGTTAGATTGTATTTGTGAGCATTTGATGTTCTTCTTTAATAACCTCAAGTAAAAGGCTGAATGCATTCAACAACAGTAGCTGAAAAAAGTGCAATGAGTCATATTATAGGAAAATGGAGAAAAGGATACAGGACTCTCCACTGAACACAATCCTATATTGTAGGCAATCTGTGATAACACCCTTTTCATTTCAGTTCAGTCCCATAAAATTACCACTAACATTACAACTCATGCAGAACATAGATAAATGTAAAAATGTCACAGAATTCTTCCAGATGGGACTTTTAGTTCCACTAGATCACCATCTACTTTTTTACTTGTCTAATATTTCATTACAACCTTCCATAAGTTAATTTTCTTTCCACTGACCATGTAAATCACAAATCAATTTTCATTTAAAATGCCTGACTACAGATTGCTCCTGAAAGCTCAGAGCATATGCTTCAGTGAACTTCTCCAACATCCTTAATGTACATTAGAAAAATGTTGTGTTTTTAAAAATGCCTTTTTTAAAGGAATTAATTTTACATTAAAACCTGGCATGAGACCCGAGGCTTCCTATTTCCCCCCTAAAATGTGGATGTATTTTTAAGGCATGAAATCACCTGTGGTCAAACATCTGTCATGACAAAATTAACAAATATGGCAACATTGTGTATCAACATAAAAAGCAGCACATCTGCTAATGAATGCACAGGACACAGATTTATTACAAATAGGGGCTTGTGGCCACATAGTCTGGCTTTTAAAAATAAAATTGTGGATCAAATTTTATATGAAGTTTTTCTATAGCTAATAATTCTATGGATTTTTTTAAAAAGATTTATTTATTTATGCATACAAGAGCTGGGGTACAGGCCAGAGGTGCGGGGGGTGAGAGGATTCATCAGAGACAGAACAGGCAGAATAGAACAGGGGAACAGAACAGGCAGATCTACTGAAATACACTGCTGAGGGGAGCCGCAGGTGAGTCAGGAGAGGTCTACTGCGCCATGTGGGTTGCTCCCTGGCTGGGCGGGGATAGAACTTGTGCTGCAGAGGCTGCAGATTGCTTCATAATGCTGTGCTCAACCTCTTGCGCCACCAGGGAGGCCCCTTTATGGATGTCTTAAATGGGGAATTTTGCCTTGATGGGAATAGACTTTGGAATCTAGGTTTGGATTCCAGGTTTGGAATTCAACTTCAGTACACTGATATTTTCCAAGAAATATTCATAAAGAAATACCACCTTATGCTTTTGTTAATGGAATGTAAAATATCTTGATTAAAATCATAATTTGGAAAAGAGTGGCAGTTATGGACCAAAAATTGTAAACACTGCCTCTTTTTTTAAGTTTCAGCTTTCAAAGATTCCATTTAATTTAATTTTAATTAAGTTAATTATTTTAATGATATTTTGAATGAATTGACTATTCAATTCATTTTTAAATAAACAAATAGCAAGGCTTTTGCAAATGAACTACCTAGGAAAAACACAACTCTTTAACTGGAATTTGGTTAAAAATAATTAATGCCATTTATTTATTTATTTTAGATAACATCGGTTCATATCACATTCCATTGGTTTACATAAGCTTTGGAGGAATATGTTCACATCTCCTAACATGTGTATCACCACCTCTACTCATCCCGGAACACCCATATCCCTTTATTGTATATATTTTATATATTGTGACACCCCCATTTTGTTCCCATTGCCTCCATTTTTGTGATTAATAATATTCCTGATTTCTCCCAAAAGTCTGTGAAATTCAAAATGGCTTAAATATTTTTAAATTCAAGAATGATTTTAAATTCAAGAATGATTTTAAATTCAAGAGTTTTCAATAGTGTTGAAATATTTCAGGTGAGCAGTGCTTGAAGTTATCATTTACAAAATACAAATGATCGCTAATCAGTAAATCACATGGTCATATAATATTCTGGAACACTCAAAAGGCAAGCACCAACATGAAAGTCTGTCCAGAGAGAAACGTACAGACTTTCATTTTGAGGGACTTCATTTATTGCGGGGCCCCCAGAATTTCTGAGAAGCTGTGATGGTGGGTGGGTATGTCCTTTTCTGTACTCACTATGTGAGTGTGTGTGTCATTTACAGAGGGTGATCAATTGTTTTTCTTCCCCAATTAACAGTGATTTCTTTTTTGGTTTATAATTAATAATATTACCACTCATTATTTATGCTTTCAAGTTGTTAGTTGGGATAAGGCAAAGGTGTTCTAAGATGGATCTGGAATTTCTGCCTCTAAGATGTTTGTGTGGGGGGGGAATTCTATGGGGATCCAGTGTACCCTCATTAATATTCTCCCCTAACCAAAAGATCAAGGGGGTAGTTTAGCTGAAAGCATGACTGAATATGAACCTGAGTAGAAAAACTGGATAGATTAGTGATTTCAATAACTAGTTTTCTGCTTTATATTCTTTTTAGAGAAGAAATATAACAGCACTAGTGTTTAAAACTGAAAATATTCACGTAAGTAGGCTTCTGCAATTGGAAAAGACCTAGGAAACACAACTTTTTGGCTGGGATTTGGCCAAAAATAATTAATGCCATTTTATGACCCACTCATTAATCTTCTGAGAAGCTGCCATATAGTTTTATGAGCACCAATGATTTTATGATTTTGAGGGGCTTTTCCTTTTCTTTGAGGCAATCCGCCTACCTTATACTTGCAGTCTCTTCTCTTCCAGAACACTGTAGACTATATAGATTATGAAAACATAAAAGAAAACTTGCTGGTAAAGTATAGCATTGCTAACTGCAGTTCACACTTAAATAATATCATATTTTCATATAAAGGTACACCAGAAATGTCTAATAGGTATATAGATAGGATGGAAATTCTAAAGTAGAGAAGCAATCTTTTTTAAAAATATCTTGAAGTCTTCAATGGTAAAAATTTAGGCCAGAATAAAATAAGAACTAGAGTATAACATTTCCTGGAAATGTAAACACCATACTCCAATTGATTAGAGATGCTTTCTCACCAGACCAAACCATGAATGTGGTAGAAGCATTTGTGCATTAAAAACAGGAAATAAAGCAATATCTCGGCCTCAGGAAAGAACTTAGATGACTTAAGGTAGAATAGATTTCAAGGTTGGAAAAAAATGTTATAAAGGAAAAGAGAGCTATTGTTTAAAGCCTGAATCTCTTCATACAATATTTCCATAAATTCCAACAGCAAGCATTTCACTGAGCAGGCTAAATCTCAAAAATCATTTTCAAGGATATTTTTCATTTCCTTTTTCCAGAGAAATCTTTAACTGTAATGAAACTCAACAGAGGAAGTACACTTGCATTGCAGGAATTTCTTTCATAGCAAATATTACCAGTGTTCTTCCATATAGAACCCATTTGTATATATTTGAATGTTAAAATCCAATTGCAATTAAGGAAATATTTTAGATATAATATTTACCATTTGAAGCAGAAATAGGGTATCTTCTAAGGTATACACTTTCTCCTCAATGTTATTTTAAAATATGGACTATCAGGAGCAATCAGCAGGTAATTAATTATTCTCTCAAAAAACCTCCTCACCACAATGAAGCATGGCTTAGTACCTGTAAGTATGACTGCTATCAAAAAGAAAAAAAAATAGCAGGTATTGATGAGGTTGTGAAAAATTGGAACCCTTATGCGTTGTTGGTGGAAATGTATAATGGTTGCTACCTCCTTAAGCAACTCCCCAAAGACATCAAAGACACTCTATTGTAAGCTTATCATATGATCCAACAATTTCACTCCAGGTATATACACAAATGATATGAAAGCAGGGACAGATTATTTGTATATTCATGTCCATAGCGACATTATTCATAGTAGTCAAAAGGTGGAAACAACCCAAGTATAAAGAAACAAATGAATTGATAAACCAAATTTGGTAGATACATAAAATTAAATGTTAACTAGCCTTAAAAAGATGGAAATCCTGACATGTGATATAATGTGGGTGAATGTTAAAGGCATTATGAAATAAGCCAAACACAAGAGGAAAATACTGTATGATTGCACTTAATTGAGGTACCTGTAAAAGTCAAATTCATAGAGAATTCAATTAGAATAGTGGTTTCCAGGGGCTGAATGTAGGAAGGATATAATACAAAGTTATTGTTGACTGGGTACAAAGTTTCAGTTAGGGAGAGTTAAAAAGTTCTAGAGACGGGTTGTGATGATAGTTACACAATGTGAATGTACTAACTGCCACTAAATTGTACACTGAAAATAGGTTAAACTGATAAATCTTTGTTACGCACAATTTGCCATATTTATAGTCTTTTTTAAAGAAATAAAATGTTTTACTGATACTTTCTTTTGCAGCACAGAAGCTGTTTAGTTTGACATAGTCCCATTTGTTTATTTATTTAAAAAATATTTATTTATATATTTATTTATTTGTTTGTTTATTTATATAAGAATGGGGTACAGGCCAGATGCACGGGAGGGTGAGAGGATTCACCAGAGACAGAGCAGGGAGCAGAATAGGCAGACTGACAAAATACACTGCTGAAGGGAGCAGCGGGTGAGACAGGAGAGATCTGCCTCGCCATGTGGGACCCTTGCCAGCCAGTCGGGATTGAACTGGCACTGCAGAGGCTGCGGACAGCTCCACAGCACAGCACTTAACTGCCTATGTCACCAGGGGAGGCCCCCCATTTGTTTATTTTTGGTTTTGTTTCCCTTGCCATTGTAGTAGTTTCCCCAAAGACATCAAGCTCTATTGAATGGAAGAAAACATTTACATATCATACATCTGACCTGGGGTTAATATACAAGATCTACAAAGAACTCATAAACTTAACAAAAAGAAAAAGAGGGCCTCCCCGGTGGCGCAGCGGTTGAGCGCTGGGTTGCGAAGCTGCCGGCGGCCTCTGTGGCGCTGGTTCGATCCCTGGCTGCTCCAGGCCACTGGAGGAGGGTCCCACATGGCACGCAGACCTCTCCTGCCACCCGCTGCTCCCCTCAGCAGTGTACTTCGGTCCTTCTGCCTGCTCTGCTCCCCGCTCTGGCTCTGGTGAATTCTCTCACCCTCCCGCGCTTCTGACTGTACCCAGTGCTTGTATAAACAAAACAAACAAACAAATAAATAAATAAAACGTGCCTCTATTTAAAAAAAAAAAAAAAGAAAAAGAAAAACCCAATCAAAAAGTAGACAGATGAGCTAAATAGATACCTCTCTAAAGATGACATACAAATGGTCAACAGGTACATGACAGAATGTTCATTGTCACTTGTAATCAGGGAAATGCAAATCAAAACCAGAATGACATACTACCCTTGTAAGAAGGGCCCATATCAAAAAGATAGAAGCAACAGGGACTGACAAGGATAAGAAGAAAAGGGAACACTTGTATGCTCCTGGAGGGAATGTTAACTGGTCCAGCCCTCAGGGAAAAGAGCATGGAGGTTTCTCAAAACATTAAAAACAGATCTATAATATGATCCAGCAATTCCACTCGTTGGTATCTATCTAAAGGTGGAAACACTAATTTGAAGGGATATGTGCACTCCTATATTCATTACAACACTATTTACAGTAGTTATGGAAACAACTTAATTACCCAAGGACAAATGAGTGGATAAAGAAGATGTGGTATATATACATGCAATGGAATACTATGCAGTGATCAAAAATGAAGTCTTACCATTTGCAACAACATGGATGGAACTAGAAGGGATTATGCTAAACAAAGTAAATCAGAAGGAGAGAAACAAATAATACCTTGTGTCACTCATGGGTGGTATGTAAAGAAACAAAGCAAAGGATAGACAAAACTAGACCAAAACAAACCCTAGAAATATGATCACAGAACTAAAGCAACAATAGGGGGTCAGTGGGAGTGGGCAGCAAATTGGGGATAAGGCCCAGTGTATAATAGCAGAAGATTATTGGGGTTTTGGTGGTAGATGTAGTGTGTTAATAAACATCTGAAAAGGTGTGAATCTATACCCCTAAATCATATGTAGAGCTGTAAACCAATGTTATTTCAATAAAAATAATACAATTATATTAAAAGAAATAAGCAATAAGGTTAAATGCTAGAATTTGGCAGAATAGAGTGTTAGGCACATAGGTGTTCTTTATGTGAATCACTTCACTCCTCAGTTATGGTTTAAATATCTAAAAATTAAATATTATTAATTTTAAGTTTTTTTATTTTTTTAAATTATTTTTTGTTGAAGTGACTATTATAACATTATATAAATTTCATATCTACATCTTTAATATTGATGCATGTATATACTACTTTAACTTCACTGGTAAATGTACAATTCTACCCTTCACCATGCAATTAACAATTTTAACAATTTTTTAAAAAGACTTATTTATTAATTTATATAAGAACCAGGGTACAGGCCAGATGTGAGGGAGGGCGAGAGGATTCACCAGAGACAGAGTGGGGAACAGAACAGGCAGACTGATGAAATACACTGCTGAGAGGAGCAGTGGGCAGGCGCTATAAGAGAGGCCCACTGCGCCATGTGGGACCCCCACTGGCCATCCGGGATAGAACCAGTGCTGCAGAGGCTGTGGACAGTGCAGCGCTCAACCGCCTGTGCCACCAGGGGAGGGCCTTTAACAATTTTATATATATATATATATATATATATATATATATATATATTTCAAAATGATTTTTATTTTGACATTTATCATTTTTAATTTTTTTAAACAATATTTGCTTCCCCCCACCCCCTCAGATTAAGTCGCCATAGAATTTCTTTCCCCAGGGCACTCATGTACCATCACCACAGTCCCCTGTGCGCCTCCCTCCCTCCTTCTGATCCCTCTCCCTCCTCCTCCCCTGCAGTAGGTCTCTGGTTTATAATTGTCTGTTTTTGCTTTGTTGTGTTTTGTACTGTTATTGTATTTTTTCTTTTTCCCTCTGGCTTATTTCACTGAGCATAATTCCTTCTAGCTCCATCCATGTTGCTGCAAATGGCATGAGTTTATCTTTTTTGATTGCTGAATAATATTCCATTGTGTATACATACCACATCTTCTTGATCCAGTCATCTATTTTTGGGCACTCCATTCAACTGATAAGGGACTGATCACAAAGATATACAAAGAACTCACACAGCTCAACAAAAACAAAATAAACAATCCATCAAGAAATGGGCAGAAGAACTCAAATGACACTTCTTCAAAGAGGAAATGCAAATGGCCAACAGGCATATGAAAAAATGTTCAACATCCCTTATCATCAGGGAAATGCAAATCAAAACCACACTGAGATACCACCTTACACCAGTAAGGCACATATCAAAAAACCAAGCAACAACAGAAGAATGGCACATATCAAAAAAAAAAACAAAAAAAAACAAGCAACAACAAATGTTGGCGAGGATGCAGTGAAAAAGGAACTCTCCTACATTGCTGGTGGGAGTGCAAACTGGTCCAACCACTGTGGAAAGCTGTCTGGAGGTTCCTCAGTCTACTAAAATGGAGCTACCATACAATCCAGCAATTCCACTCCTAAGGATCTACCCAAAGGACAAAAAAAAAAAAAACACAGTGATTCAAAAGAGCACCTGTACCACTATGTTTATTACAGCACTATTTACAATAGGTAAAACCTGGAAACAATTTTTTTAATGTTCTTTCAGAATTGATTTCCTCCCACCCTACTAAATTTTAAAGTCCTGGGTGTTTTTCTGAAATTGAGAAAATTTTAACCCATTGTTACTCGTTTTCAAGGTCAAATGTTAGTTGAATCATCTTAGGCATGTGTATAGAATTTTATTTATTTAATAAGAACCACAGGTATACCTACACTGAAGAGTATCCCAGGGAAATGCTAGAGGACAGCGTCAGATATATTTTTAACTGGACTGTTTCTTTCTTACTAAAAAATTCCAGTAATTCCACAAAGGATATTTGCAAATACCTGAAAGTTTCTGAAAACATTCAAGTAATTGCATTATCAAATCCAATTGAATACTTGAAATAGTAAGAAGTGATGTATCCATTAAGGATTTGTTATTTAGACATATCTAGAGAAATTGACAAAAGGAAGAGGAACAGACTTATCATGGCTAATCATTAGACTAACCTGCCATGGACATACTTCCTGCATCCCATATGTAGAAGTTATGGAAAAAATAAATAAAAAAGTTAAACATACAGGCAGCAGAGAAAAATCTCAAGCATAGGAAAGACAACTAACACCCTGGAATCGTGAGGGAAGACATGGGTATAGTTCTGGTCAACTTGAGACTGATGTTTGGTCACCAACAGAGGGACAGTGCAATGAGAAATGTTAGAACCATGTCTACTGTACAGATCCAGAATGCCAAATGGCTGCCCCAAGAGTGAGAAGGAGGAGAGAAAAACACCTTTCACTAACTCAGGGAATTAACGGAAATGTTTGTTTCTGTTAAGGGCTTTGGGTATGGACAACTCTCTGTGAGATATTGAGACTCAGGTCTGAGTATTTCAAAGCATAACATCTAAATTTATACTGTGTACATGGTGCATATATCTCTACGCAGAGAAATCTTGAAGTGAAATCTGCTGGGTATTTGGCAGAAGCAAATTCAAAGCCTTTTATTGGAAACACTTTTGCAACCTAAAGTTTAAAGGATTTCATATAAAATAACTTTTGCTTAAAATGAGTTCAAAATAAAAAATTACCACATAAGGAAATATTTCACTATGAGGAAGGAGTAATAACTGATTCGTTCCTCAAGTACTTAAGCTAAAAGGTAGGCTGCAGATTATAAAATAAACATATTAAAGTAAATGCTTATTAAATAAAAATAGAAATTATAAAGAACCAAATAAAACTTCTAGAAATGAAAAATAACTATTTTAAGGAAAATTTTAAGGTTAAGCATAATGTTAAATATAACTGCAAAGAGAATCAGTAACCTGAATGATAGATCTAAGGAAATCACAAAAATGTGGCGCAAAATTTGAAAACATAGAAAACATGTGAAAGAGGTGAAGAGGTATAGAAAATCAAAAAGAGAATTCAGTGAGCATGTAGCAGGAGTTCTAGGAAGAAAGAATTGAGAGAGGGAAGAAACAATGACTAAAATGTCAGGAATCACAAGCCCTGAGCAAGGTCAATAAAAACAAAATCCCTACTAAAGTCTTTTTTTGTTTTGTTTCGTAAAATTGGTGAATCTGAAAGATAGATAATTGTTAAAATCAACCAAGATTTTAAAATGGCAAATTTTTCTATGTAGGAATGATAAGTAAGCTGGCAATATTTCTAGTATCAACAAAAATAGAGGAGAGAAGAGGATTTCTCTATTTTCTGAAAATGGTAACTATTAACATAGAATGGTTATTGTGAGTAAGGCTGCTGTGAACAAAGGAGAGCTTTGGACTTTTCATATTAGTGCTATACCTAGTATTGCTGGATCTTATGATATTTCCATTTTGGTTTTTCAAAGACATCTCCACACTGTTCCATAGAGACTGTGCCAATTTACATTCAATAGTGGATGAAAGTTCTTTCTTCTTATCCTTGTCAATATTTCTTGTTTCCAGCCTTTTTGATGTGGATCATTCTTACTGGCGTAAGGAGCTATCTCATGGAGGTTTTGATATGCATTTCTCTTATAATAAATTAAGGTGAGCTTTTTTTTTTTTCAAGTGTCTTGAAGCCATATGAAAGTCTTTTACTGAGAAGTGTCTATTTAGGTCTCCTGGCCATTATTTGACTGAGTTGTTTCTTTTATAGTTATTAAATTATACAAGTTCCTTGTATGTTTTGGAAATTAACCCCTGTAGATTGCGTGATTTACGAATATCTTCTCCCAGTCCATAGGTCATTGTTTTGGTGGTGATTCCTTTTGTGGTACAAAAGCTTTTTAGTCTGATATAGTCCCATTTATTTATGTTTGCTTTTGTTTCCCTTGCCATTGGAGTTGTGTCTCCAAATACATCTTTGTGGTTGGTGTTCATGATGTAAACTATTCAGCTATTAAAAATATAAAATAATGCCTTGGGGAACAAAATGGATAAATCTCGAGGTTATTATGATAAGTATAATTAGGCAGAACATGAAAGACACTAGATGGTTTCACCAGTTTGTGGAACATAAGTAACCAAAGAAAACAAACCAGCAAAACAAAACAAAAGTAGTTCTTAGATTATAAAAACTACACTAGTTACCAGAGGTGATAAGTGGGGGAGGTGACACAGGAGAGGATAGAGATGAAAAGATGGTAGGACATTGGCCAAAGAGAATTGGGAGGGTGTGTGAAGCATGTGCACATATGGAGGTGTGAAGTTGTACTCCCCCAAATTATAAACTTATGTAACCAATTGTCAAATAAACAAAATTTGAGAAAATAAATTAATAAATAAAATCTACAGAACCTCCCCTGGTGGCACAGCGGTTGAGTGCTGGGCTTCGCAGCCACCTGCAGCCTCTGCAGCGCCTATTCGATCCCCGGCCACCTGCGAGGGTCCCACATGGCTCACAGACCTCTCCTGCCACCTGCTGCTCCCCTCAGCAGTGTACTGCATCAGTCTACCTATTCTGTTCCCCGCTCTGGCTCTGGTGAATTCTCTCACCCTCCTGCACTTCTGACTGTACCCAGTGCTTGTATAAATAAATCTTTAAAAAAAACCACTACATTATAAACAATAAGGTTAGAAGGCACATTTTCAAACAAGTGAAACTCAGATTGTCCATCAGAAACTGTCACTAAAAGAATCAGAAAGTTCTGGATGGAAGGAATGGAATACTCAAGATACAATGAGTAAAAAATTTTTTTAATGTAATGAAAGTTAACAGTTTTTTAATAAAACAATATGAAGAATACTTATGATGCTGGGCAGTGATAATAAAGAAACTGGGAGGAGATGATCAATAAATTATGACAGTTATTTGGAAGGAAGGTGAAACTACAAACTTGACTTTTTAAAACAAACACATGTTCAAAATATATGGGTTAAAAACTAGAATAAAAGCAGATGTTTAACTTCTAATCTAAGAGGTGGACAAAAACAAACCCACACTCTATAAATCCATTAAAATGGAAGAAAAGAAGAAAAAGCATGGTTTAAAAAAAAAAAACACAAGGCAAGATCATCAGAATAAGTTCAAATACAGTCACTATCTACATGTATCAACAAGAATAAATCTCAAAAGGAAAAGGTTTATGCTGAACACTTTTTCATATGCCTGTTGGCCATTTGCATTTCCTCTTTGGAGAAGTTTCTTTTTACCTCTTCTGCCTATTTTTTGATTGGGCTGTTTACTTTGTTTTTGTTGAGTCTCATCAGCTCTTTGTATGACCAGTCCTTTATCATTAGTGTTGTGTGCAAAATTTTCTCCCAATTTGTGGGGTGTCTCTTTGTTTTGGTTATGGGTGGCGGGGGGAGAAGGGAGTAGGATAAAAACAAGGGTGGTAGGAATTATATGGGGACTATAACCAAGATGAAATTGCATACATTGTTCAACAATGAAAAGTGATGTGAAAAACATATAAAATTTAAAAATTTAAAATAAATTTAAAAAAATTAAAAAGTGATAAAAAAAGGGGAAAAGTTTGAAAGGAAAAAAAAAGACACAAAATGTATTTAGTGTGTGCTACCAATATGTAAAATTTAATGTAACCAAAATGATATTGTAAATTACAATCATACGCTAGAGAAAGGATAATGGCTACTGCCAGGTAGGAGGGAATGTTGTGGAGTGACACAGGGGAGAGTCAGGGAGCATTTTAGCATATTCATAATGGTTCATTTTTAAATATAAAAGTTCTTAAGCAAATGTGGCAAATGTTAACAGCTGCTAATTTTAGGTCACATATATATTCTATACTTCAAAGTACAAAGTTTAATATTTTTTCAAAAGGAAAGAGAATTTTTAGATTCTGAACAAATGGAAATTGCTCATAAAAATTGCATCTTTTTTCTTTCTACATAGATTTAAAAATCCTAGCAATTTCTAAACTACAGCAGAGAACCTACAAAATGTGTTTTCTCTAATTTTTCTTACCAGAGTGTCCTTTGTGATTTTTCTGCTTGAAGTCCCCAAATTTAAATCTATGTGAGTTACTTGCATTTTTAATGATTACAGCTCTTAATCAGTGCCACCTGTATGTGAGATTTACAGAGATTCTCCAGATCAGGACAGTTCTATCTAGTAGAACTATAATCTGAATCACAAATGTGAGTCACATACACAATTTAAATAATTTTAGTATCCATGTTTTTTTTTAGCATTTTAAAAGGACAGGTTGATTAGGAAAAGGAGAGAGACACCTGTATTATCCCAGGCACTCAGGGGTGGGGTGGGAGCCTCTAGCATCCATATTTTAAGAATAAAAAGGAATATGTGAAATTAATTTTAATCACATATTCCACTTGACCTCATACACCCAAAATATCATTTCAACATGTTAGTAAGGTCAGAATTAATAAGCTAATTTGTATTTGCGTGGATTTTACATTCACAGCATAGTTCAATTCACACTAGTGGAATTTCAGATGTCAATACCCACACAGATCTGTGTATCATATTGGACTTTGTAGCTCTAAGTAATAAAAATGGTCCCATTCAAGGTGTATACTTACTAGGTGTCCATCCCAGGCCCAGCATGCTTCATAGTATCATAATTAGTACTTTAATAACCTTGTGAGAAACCTAAAGGAAGCAAGTCTCAGAAATCAGAGTGCTTGCCCAGCACACATAGCTGGCTAGTTAGGGTAGGAATTGAATCTGGCCAGTGTGACAGCCCAACTACCATGATCAATGGCTGCCTATCAGCAGAGACGGTCTCCCAGTCAATCTTCCCTGACCATTGTTTCTATACTAGCAGAACATCTCAAATCTTATTCTTTCTAGACATTTGGGTTTTCTGTTGGGGAGATGCTTTATCTGGGCCCTTCTCTTATCAAGGGGCTGGGAAATGGAATCTAATATTGGTTTGATTCAGAATCCCTTCAAAATGAGGTAAAATTCACAAAAGAGGTAACTTGTAATATAAAGGAAAAGGCTGGTAGACTCCAGCTCAGCAAGCTGTAGCCACCTTCATCCTTTTGTCTAAATCCATTGTTCGACTATTTGACAAACTTCTATTTCTATCCTCTCCATAAAAGTCTCCCTAGTTGAGGAAGTCATGCACCTTTCATAGTTTCATAATAAACTGGAGGTGAGTACTAGTACAGAATCAAAGGAAATAAAACTCCAGTTGCTGCGGCTGCCAGGGTTGCCTCTGAACATGGCTTATATAATATTTCATCTGTGCTGACACCTTTCACTCTCAATTATTTGGCTGCTGTCAAAACAAATCAATCAAATTATAGCACTGTGTCTTCATGTTACCATTCCATTGTAAGTTAGCGACATTAGCTTTGAAATATATGGAAGTATAAATTTTATCTCTATTATTTATTTAATGCAACTTTCTCCCATGTGAGTTATTTTCCAAACACAACAAACTCAAATTATCTTATGTCAAATGTTGAATATATATATGTTCTGCTAAGAATTTCTAAAACAGTGGCACACAGGGGAACCAACATGCATCCAGATATGTTAATGAGCTTGAATATTTATGCTAATCTTAATCCAGTGACAAATGGCAAACAGACCAAGGTTTGTTTTTCTTCTTTAATTTTCATTTTGGTTATAAAGTGGCGAGCACAGCTAGTTAATATGAATTTGACAAGTTGCCACTAACCCAAAGATAAGGTTAACATGGAAACAAAAGTTTTTCAGAGATAAATTTTATTTACAATAAGACTTAACTCTCCAAAATATATTATTTTTAAAAATTAAAATTACATTATCTAACCTATATTTTTCTCGAGCACAGATATTCTCTTTTATAGCACCAGGGTCGAGCATAACTGCTTTCACTGCCCTGCATGACTGCAGCAGGCATGACCCAAAGTGTTTAAAAAGAAGACAAAGAGGGGGAAAAAAAAATCTCAAACACTTCATTTTGATCTTTTGAGACTACAACTACATTTTAAAATAATATACTGAAATCAATCAAGTTACTTTTCAGCAAAAAGAGCAAACACTGTTGAAGCTTTTATGTACAAGCTCTTAAAATAGCTTCTTTATACATGGAAACTTGGCATGTCTTTAGGAGATAAAAGGCAAACTGACAGATACATTTTTGGGGGGCTCCTACTTGTTGCACTCCAACTATATAACGGGTAAGCCACAATTGAAAGTTCTAATGTGAATGTGTAGATTCTGCCCAGTGAAAGAGAATCTAAAAACAGAGGGTCATGCAAGTGCTGCTTAAGTCACTGCAGCACAATCATGTGTGATGGGAATTCTTCAGTCTCTGTCATCCCTGCATCCTCTTTTTTATTTTTCATTTATTTATTTACGCATCCAAGAAAGGGGGTATAGGCCAGATGTATGGGGGAGCAGGTGGTGAGAGGATTCACCAGAGACAGAGTAGGGAACAGAACAGGCAGACTTACTGAAATACACTGCTGAGGGGGGTAGCGGACGAGACTGGAGATATCTGCTGTGCCATGTGGGTAGCTCCTTGGTTGGCCTGGGATCAAATCCGAGCTACAAAGGTTATGGATAGCTTCACAGTGCTGTGCTTAACCCCTTGTGCCACCAGGGAGGCCCCTTTTCCACATCTTTTTACCCAGAAATTTCTGCCCTCTCAAGCTTTAGTCAGATATGTTGATGATTTCTTCATTAGGATCTCCATCATGAGCCTGATTCTAAGTTTTAGATCCATATATTTCCAACTGACTACTGTTATATCTCCATTTAAATTTTCCACAGGAAACTTGGTCAAACTGAACTATGATTCCTCCTTCTTTCTTCTTATCCCTCTACATTTAATCTATCACTTAGTTCTGAGAATCTCTTTTATAAGAATTACACACATTAGAGAAAACAGGATTTTTTAGGAGAGCAGTAGCTCCCGTTCGCTAAGTGATGGACAAAGGGAATTGGGCACCATCTCTATTTCCTGTTTCTAATAGCTCCCAGTTCCCTGCCTTCCACACTTCCCTCAGGTACAGGAGTCCCTTTATCTTGTTTCCAGAGGAAAGATAAACAAATCAGCCCAGTTCCCTCTCATCCTTGACAACGGAGTGAGATTGAAAAAAATTTCAGATACAGCCTTTTCTTTTGTTAGGCATCAGTGCCATTCTAGTGGCAGCCATCTTGGAAAAGAGCTCTGATGGCTGACTTGGAGTCTAATCCAGTTTGCACATCCTAGTGTAGACACATCGCTAGATTCCATCAAGAGTTCTGATGGATTTACAGCCTTATTATGTGCAAGCTGGGGATCACATTACTTCGCTGCCTTTTGCTTTGAAAATAAATGCTTTGGCTTTGCTTTGACATTTATGTGGCAGCTGGAAACCATTATCCTTTGACAATGCTTTATTCCATTGACAGTATCTCTTAAATACACAGTATACTAGTCATACTTCTCATTCATGTGCCTCCAGTTTAATCCATGCCCCAGTGCCTCAGTGACGCCTGCTTCAAGGATAATGTACTGCAGAACAGTTTTTCAGGTATTTTAAATAAAAACTCTGAAGCCTCAGAGACATAGAGGTTTGAAAAATTGCCAAAGTAAGGCACATCGCAGCAACTTTCCATAACTTCTTTATAGTGGATTTGGTATTATTGTGTGGTGTGTCATGTGCAGCTCTTTTGAATAACGCTACAAATATAAGTTTATGCACAAGCTATTTTTAATATTTGACTTTGTGACAGCAAGCCACATACCAGAGGCTGAGAAATCATTGCTTACTAAAAACCAGTGTCTGCTTTTCTCCTGTCTGTGACAGGTCATATTGCCCTTTCTGTGAGTAGTATTATGCCTCTGCTCTTATGCTCACAACTCCCTTGCAGATGCAACTTTCTTTGTGTGGGCATCACTAGAATAGCGCACAAGTAAATTACAAGAAAAAGTAGTGCACAGGACCACCTACTTGTTTTCTTTTTCATATAGTCCTGTAACTACCACCATGATCAAGATAGAAAATTGTCACATTTGTCCTGCAAATTCCCTTCTGCTTCTTTATATGTAACTTTGCCTTGCAATCCCCCCAACTTTCCCTGGTCACCTCTTTTCTCCTTTTAGTCCCCATAATTTTACCTTTTCTTCAATGTTACATAGTCATACTTTTATATGAGCTCATTTGTTACTTTAAATAGTCTCCAATTGTTTATGTATTTATTATCCACTTTTAGTACTTATTGAATTTTGCATACTTTGAGAAGCTGTTAATGTGTTTCAAAGGACCACACTAATAGTCTGTGCAACCTGATGGAATTATAGTCTCAATGTTGGAAGCAATCTTAAAGGTCACCAAAATTAAAAACTCATGAAGTATATCTTTAAAGCAATGACCATTGAACAATGTAGCATCTTATAATAGAGTTTCAATTATGTCCTCCTTCCTCAACTTAGGGGTATATTCATTCTCACTGGCAGCAAGCTTGACCAGCCAATTTTCTTGACCAACAGGATGTGAGAGGAATTGATGTGTGCTACTTCTTAGTGGTAGCTTTAAAGGCATTGGGGTTCTGCCATTCTCTTTTCACTTTTTGATGAAGGAGTCCTGTTCCAGGGTGAGGCTGCTACTTCAGCCTGGATCCTAAAATGAACATGTGCAACATAACCTCTGCTGCCTAAGGCCCATGTGTATTGTGATATTAAGAAAAAAAATTTACTCTATACGGGTGGAAATTTGTATCAGTGTGTTGCTGTTGCTAGCTTTCTAGTGAAAGCTAAAAGATACAAAGCCCTACTATCAGGTTATTCAAGGTTTCTTCATCGAGAATCTGCATGATTAAATTTTCTCAACACTTAGGACTTCTCCCTGGGATACACATCCCCTAAATATTGTGTGGCTTAGTCCCTCATATTCTTTGGGTCTCTGTTCAGTGAAGACACTGATGCTGTTATGTTATATAAGATACTTTCCACCCCCATCCCAAGCACCCATCATGCCTTTCATCTACTTTCCTCTCCACACTAGCATAGAAGTGTCTCCAGTGACTACATTTTGTTGATTGCTATATTCCAAATCAAGATCATGATCAAATATACTACAACAGCTCAATATGTACTTGGGCAAATAAATAAACGTATTAAAAAAAAAACAAACAAAATAAACCTGTTTTCTCTTAAGCTAGTGTGATATATTTTACTATGAAATAATCTTTCCCCTTGACTTATCTAGTTCCAAATCTTTGCGCAGGTTTCTTCTTTTTTTAATAAACAGCTTTTAACTTTTCATTCTTTTCACATTTCAAGTTGCTTAGAATCCTTGGAATTACATAGACACAGGTAAACAAATGCAAACATATACCCATGCAAATATGACAGCATAATCAGTTTTGATTAAGTATATTCATCTTTAACATCAGGTTTTTGGATGGACAATTGGCATGTGCAGGAAAGGTAGACAAGGAACTCTACTATGCCCCTTCCTGCTCCTCCAGTCCAATTTCTTGCTACCCCAGACTCCTAATCTTCCCTTCAACAGCAACTGAACTGTTCATAATACCCTGTAGACTCCATTTCCCTCATGCCTTCTCTACACTGAATGCTTTCTTTACTGCTCATGACTTGACTAACTCCTACTAATTATTTGAAATCTATCCATCTTTGTGCTTCCCTGTTGGCCGAGGGTTAAGTCTCAGTTCTATCACAGCATAGGGCCTGAGCTTGATCCCTGCCCAGAGAGCTACCCCATATATGGCACAGCAGACCTCTCCTATCTCTCCCGCTGCTCCCCTTAGCAATATATTTCAGCATATCTGCCTGTTCTGCTCCTCACTCTGTCTCTGGTGAATCATCTCACCCCCTGCACCTCTAGCCTACACCCCAGTGCTTCGACACATAAATTAATCTTCAAAAAATAAATAAATAGGGCCTGCCCTGGTGGCACAGCAGTTGAGTGCTGGGCTGTGAAGCTGTCCGCAGCCTCTGCAGCACCGGTTCTATGCCCGGCTGCCGGCAAAGGTCCCACATGGCGCGCAGACCTCTCCTGCCTGCCTGCAGCTCCCCTCAGCAGTGTATTTCATCAATTCTGCCTGTTCTGTTCCCTGCTCTGGCTCTGGTGAATTCTCTCACCCTCCCGCGCTTCTGACTGTACCCAGTGCTTAAATAAATAAATCAAAGAAAGAAAGAAAGAAAGAAAGAAAGAAAGAAAGAAAGAAAGAAAGAAAGAAAGAAAGAAAGAAAGAAAGAAAGAAAGAAAGAAAGAAAGAAAGAAAGAAAGAAAGAAAGAAAGAAAGGAAAGAAAGAAAAGATAGAAAGAAAGAAAAGAAAGAAAGAAAGAAAGTACATCCATCCATCCTTGCACACTTATTTATGAGTCAAGTCATATCACCAAATCAAGTAAGATGCCTATCACAGTGCTTGAATTCTAGGGGCAGAGCTAGACACAAACATATATTATAAATAGGTTATATGCAAATGTCCTTCTCTACAGCACCAGGGCCAAGCATCACATGCTGCTTCCCTAAATGGCTGCCCATCTAGTAAGCATGGCCCAAAGTACTTAAAAAGAAAGAATAGAAAAATTCAATCATTTTTTGGGATTGTAAGCCTATGTAGAAGGTAACAAGTGTTAAAGACAAAGGAAATAAAGGGGGACAGGAATATGGAGAGGGAGCAAGAGAGGGGGTACACTTGACACTTTCTGGGGAGAGATGCTCTGACAGAGGGAACAGTCTATGCAAAAATCTTGGGGTAAGAGTATGTTCAAGAAACATCAAGAACATCAGAGTTCTCTTACACCAAAGCTGACTGGATTGCAACAGAGGTTGTGGGGTTAGAAAAAAAACCGCACTAAACTTAAGATATAAGGATTGGACAAAACTTTCCCATGTGGAGCTGACTGAAAGCAAAAGACCAGAAACATTCAGAGTTTCTGAGAGAATTGGATTCCCAAAGAAACTACAAATCTTTAGTTGTAGGGAACTAGCAACACAACAGCTCTCATGCTTCCATATGCCCTCCATGGAACTTATTTTTAGGTAACAGACACAGAAGAATCTCCCAGGGATACAGTTAAGGGATAAGGAGAAGTGTGGCCAAAGGACTTCCCTTGAGATGTCCAACTGAGGAACTTCTCCCTATAAACAGAGGAGGGGACTTTCACAATATCTGCCTCCTGGCACGTCAGAATATAGATATCCAATTGTGGAATATTCTTACAATACAACTCTGAAATGAAAAGAACTACTGATATACACAACAGCATGGATGAATCTCAAAAACATTATGTTTAGTAAGAAAAGCCAGATATGAAGGAATATCCAGAGCAAGAATCCATTTATATTAAATTCTAGAACAAACCAAACTAATCTATAGTGACAGAAAGCGGTTGCAGGGTTGCTTGTTGTAGGGCATAAATTGACTACAAAGGGACATAGGGAATCTTTTGGGGATAACAAAATGTTTTGTGCATTGTTTACAGTAGACGGAGGTTGCATGGGTGTATATAATTATCAAAATTTGTTGAGCTGAACACTTAAAAGCATGTATTTTATTGCATGTGATGCCTCAGTTAAAACAACAACAACAAAACATGCAAAAAGGAAACATAATGTAACTTGCACACGGAATTCCTAACCCCCAGCTTATTCCCACATAATTTATTCTACATCAGACTTTGATTTGGAGAACACTACAGGCAGGAAAACCACACTTAGCCTTGATTTGTCAACTTTCCTTAAAGCTAATTGCTTTTCCATGTTCAAGTTAAGCAGCACTCTTTAATGTATTTTTGGTCATTAATTTAAATGTTATATTTGACTTAACTGGAATGTTCACACTTTGATATAAATCTGCTATGTAGCACATTTATATTCTCCTTTTCTGTTGCCCACAGTGAACACTGGGTCATCCCCAGCCTGGGTGATGAGAACAAGTCACTAACCTGAATTATCTGTCCTATATGTAGACACACCTCAGTTTTGTCATTAACCCCTTTGCTACTTATGGTCACTTGTGCTGAAACTGAATTCATCTACATTTTCTAAATCTCCAAAAAGAAAAAATCCAACACATTTACATGGGTTCCATAATGGGAGCTTCATTGTGCCACATCAAATAATAGTCTAGTTCCCACACCAGGACAACTGCAAATTACAATTTTAGTGCAATTGTAATTGCACTCTATTCCAAAATAAGTAGATTGGAAGACACTGACCCAGGGAGGTACATGCATTGGAAAGATACTTGTACTCTGAGGAAACAAAATGGAGCATGAATGAACCAAAATTATGGGTGAGCCAAGAGTCAACCAATACAGTAGATAAGAGTCACAAGGAGGGAGCAGGAAACCAGCTAGCATTTACCCTGGAAATGAGGATTGATGCTGGTTGCTCAGAGAGGAAAATTAAGTCTCTGAAGCATAGTGGGTCACACTGGATTCTCTCATTCCACCATCTCTGAGTCTGGGTTGCAGGACCATACCTAGGATTCTTTAATGTCTGTAATTCCTTATTCTTGCCTGTTTCCTTTCCAGAATACCCCATCATGGATGAGACAGGAGTCCATCTTTTTCTTGTATGGAAGAATCTGAGGACAAAGGGGAAAAAAAAACCCAGGCCATGCAGACAAGAGTTTTCAGCAGGACAAGATGGTGTCTTTCAGTAATACAAGGAATTTTCTGGGTAAAATCTGAGGGTAAAGTTTCCAGTTGTGCCCCAATTATGCAAGAGATCACCTCTTGGCCTAAAGGTGACTGTCCTAAATAGGCAAAAATGTTCCTAAATAAGTTATTCTTTTCAGTCATTTTCCTCATTTAGTGACCTGGGCCTGAGGTGGCAATGTAGATGAGGAAAATGAATAAGGACACTTATCAATAACATGGCTCTCCATCATCCTAGAAGTCTCAGAATCTGGAGGGGTTGATGGACATGGTGGGGGAAACACCCAATGAATTCTGAAAATGCTCCCTTGGCCAGCCTTTCTTTAAAGTACATAAAAATTACCAGAGAATCTTAAAAATAAAAATTCAATGTGTTGTGGTTAAATCCTAAGAGTCTGCATTTCTAACAAGCTCCCATAAAATGTTCCTGATTTGGGGACCAAGTTTATAGAGGGAGATTTTGATGGGATACCAGGAGAGAAAAGTCAGCCTCAGTGTAACATCCTGCCATTAGTGCTCACTAAAATACAGGCCTGAATCATGGCCTCTGAGGCTCTGAGAGCAATTTCATGTCATTTGATAGGGAGCATAAATGAACTCTCAGCCCAGTTAGTAAAGAGGAAAGTACTTGAGAACTTATCCACAAAATCCAAACCATTAAGACACTGATATCAGTGATTTTTTTTTTTTTAATGGGACAATTTGCAAGTTTTGAGTTAGAAGAATAGATAGGTTATAGAACTTGGCAGGAAGACTGGAGAATGTCAGAGATAATTCCAGCTGGAAGACTTGTTTCTTGAGTAAAACCTTAACAATTCACAATGAGAGAATGGGGCCATGCAGAACAAAATGTATCATATGGAAACAGAACAGACTTCAGACTAGGGTTTTAACAGTTAAATCCCTCCCCCTCACACTGACCAATCAAATCTATTTTTTATAAAAAGCAGAGACAGTGGGGTGTCAATAGAGATTTAAAAAGTCTCTTTCAGGACTTGGACTGAGGTTATGGTGCTTATTGTTTAGGAATGAGCCATGGGAAGGGGCAAAACAATCTACCCTGTTGACGAAACAAAGGAGATATTGTAGCTCATTTACAAGATCACTACCCCAGAGAGAAGATCACACTGGAAGATACCAAGGACTGGCCCAGTCTCACAACTGGCCAGGACCTCTGCAAATGATTTTGTGGGTTCCTAGTCCTCCACCCATCAGCCCCTTCTCATATCACTATCTTCTGTGAGATGATCTGGGAAGCTGCTGAGTTATAGTCAACGCCTAGAGATTGTTGAGGGCTATATAAGGTCCCTACAGGCAGCGAGATCATTCTTTGGTCTGCTACTGACAAAGTGTCTGACTGCCATTTTCTTTCAGGTAGAGGATCTAGTTCCTGGGCATCTTGGAGACAGGAAGCATTTACCTGATTACAATCTTCTCAACTTCTTGCAGGGTCACCAACTCTTTCAGTTGTCCTGATGTTGTTCTAGCAGTGAAAGTCTTATGTCTTGGGAAAGCTCTCATTTCCAAAAAACCAGGATAGTTGGTCACTTTGCAGACTAGTGAGTTCTGGGTGAAGAAATCTTGTCAAAGATATGAAAGGAAAGGAAATGCCCAAGGTAATTGGAAACTGAGCTCTTCTGAATCTTAACAATGATTTAGGAATTGGGATTCATTCATAAAAACATTAAAGAAAGAGTTGGGTAGGGCAGGGTCAGGAGTATTTTTTATTTTTAAATATTTATTTATTTATTTATGCAAGAACTGGGGTATAGGCCAGATGCGTAGGAGGATGAGAGGATACACCAGAGACAGAGTGGGAAACAGAACAGGCAGATTGACTGAAATACACTGCTGAGGGGAGCAGAGGGCGAGACAAGAGAGGTCTGCTGTGCCACGTGGGACCCTCGCTGGCTGGCCAGGATGGAACCGGTGCTGCAGAGGCTGTGGACAGCTTCACAGCGCTGTGCTCAACTGCCTGAGCCACCAGGGAAGGCCCAAGGAGTATTAAGACTAATTAAGAGGAGTTAGTTTTTGGTAACTGACTGACTTGCAATTGGAAGGTATTTTTTTTTTAATTTAATTTAAATTTTTTAAACTTTAAAATTTAAATGTTTTATTATTTTTATTTTATTATTTATGTATACAAGAACTGGGGTGCAGGCCAGAGGTGTGGGGGGTGAGAGGATTTACCAGAGACAGAGTAGAGAGCAGAACAGGTGGATCCACTGAAATACACTGCTAAGGGGAGAAGCTGGTTAGATAGGAGAGGTCTGCTGCAGCATATGTGGGTTAGATCCCTGGCCAGGGATTGAACTCATGTCACAGTGGCTGGCAATAGTGCTGAAATTTTAACCCCTGTGCCATCGGGGAGGCCCCAATATTTTTTTTTTTTTAAGATTTATTTATTATTTATACAAGCACTGGGTACAGTCAGAAGCGTGGGAGGATGAGAGAATTCACCAGAGCCAGAGCGGGGAGCAGAACAGGCAGACCAATGAAGTACACTGCTGAGGGGAGCAGCGGGCACTAAAGGAGAGGTCTGCGTGCCATGCAGGATCCCCGCAGGTGGCCGGGGATCGAACCAGTGCTGCAGAGGCCACAGGCAGCTTCACAGCCCAGTGCTCAACTGCTGTGCCACCAGGGAGGCCCCCCCAGTATTTTTTTTTAATGACCTCACCACCACTCCTCCAGAATCATTAAAATTTCAAAAATGGAGACAAAGGAAGAAATGTTTCCTTGTGATTGTCTAGTAGACAAGAACTTGACCATCAAATCCAATACACTTCTGAAAATAAGGCTGATAGAGAATTGTGTGAGTGGTACCAAGGGTTAAAAAAGAGCTAGTAGTCTTACCACACCTCCTTAATCAGTACACAAATCTTAAGACTCATTTTCTAAAACCAAAGGTACTAAAAAGGAAAAAATTCCAAACTACGAACTAACACTAAATTTACAAAAATAAAAAAGAGAGAGAGAAAAGTCTTGATGGAAATCCACATTAAACCAATCACCAATTTTAAACCTTTAAAATAGCCAGGTACTAAAATCCTAGGAGTACAACCATAATACAGATATAACAAGCCTGTTTTTGGGACTATAAATTTGGTGTCCATCATAACTAAGCAGAATTAATTCATGAACTAGGAGCTCTGTGAGCTTATGTTTATTTATAAAATTCAATATTCCCATAAGTGCAAATGTTCCAAATGGAAGGTTACATTTTGATAATGCCCATTTCTTCATTAAGATTTCATCATCTACCTATATTAAAAAACCTCTCCCTATACTTTTGGTGTTTTGCTTTCACCTTGCTTATTCCTGCCTTATTTGCTTTGTCTTGAGATCCTGGCTTCCAAGGAACCCGCAAATTTGAAATGAGCAAAGTTTGTGCATTAGTGTGTCCGATTTATGAAAGGCAGGTTTCTTGGCACAATTTAATGGTATACAAAAGACTTTGTTTTAAACATTGAAGTGAAAGTCAAGAAGTGGTGACAATGGGCTTGGCTAGTAAAACATACAGGGTGTAAATAAGTTTGGGTCAAGTGTTAACCAGCTCTTACATGGCCTATTTCTTATTCTCTAGACTCACACTTCAACCAATTTAAGTAATAGGGAGCCCTTACTTTTGATCAACTAAAAAAGTACTTTAATTTGTTATTATAATAACATTCCTAATCAAATTCTCACTCTACAAAACAAATTGTTATCATTTTATCATTGGAGAAAATGAACATGTCTGATCAGCCCAGAATACATCTGTTTTCTTTTCATTAGGTATCCTAACCATATTCAGGCCATTTTCCACCATAATAATTCTTCCTCTGACAGAGTCTTTTGTAAATCCGTGTTACTAAATCTTTTTTTAAAAAGTAAAATCCCTAGTAATAACAAGAGAATGACCTTACTTAAGTAAAATTAGAGTCCAACTCTTGTCACATGCTTACATAATAATAAAGGCTCAAATACAGGCCTATTTTTCTCATTGCAAAATATGACCATAATATAATTTTTGAGAATGATAACTAAAATATACTTATCAAGCAAAATAATAATTAAATTACCCCAAATGATACCAAGTATTTGAGATGTTCCAACCACTTCACACACAGACCAGTAATGGCTAACCTTTTTTGCAGCTGGTTAAATTGAACAGTTCATGAGATTATAACCCATCCTCAAATAATTGCACAGTAATTTTACATCTAAGTTTTTGATGTGTCTCCCTATGTTGCTCAAAATGCTTCCAGAAGACCTGAAAGATTTCAAATCAATGTTAGAAAATGAGGGCTGATAAAATCTATGGTTTGAGAAAGTATAGGATTCACAGAAAACTTGAAACTTTGAGCCCCTGCATAAACTTTCCATGTTCTTCATGGTGGCACCAACTCTGAACCATATGGAACACTCAACACACTTATTACTTCAGAGAACACTGGCCAGTGGGTAGCACCCTATCATGGCACAAGGACATATGGGTTACCTTGTAGATTTTGCAATGGCAGAGTCATAATGCCTCCAGCTGCAGCTGCTGCGACCAGCCCTTGGATGTTGGTGAGATTTGCAGTAGGCAGTGTGAGGACCAGTCCTTGCTGCCCTCCTAGCTGTCCAGCCATGTTGAAGGGGATGAGGATGGGCTGGTTGAGGGCTGGCGTGCCTCCCGGCATCACACCGGCTACAGCAGAGGCTAACTGCTGTGCCGTCAGAAGTGGCTGCAAGGAACAGATGATCTTAGCTTACTTTCCAGTAGAACCAAGACATAGGCTTTAAAAGCATTTTTTCTCTTCCACTTAAGCAGGTTCAGGCTGTTCTTGACCAAGTAGCAAAGTCACATAGTTTATTCCAGAAAAAAAGAGATTGGTAGAAAAGAGAAATTGAAATTACACATTGTTTTTTTTTTTTAATTTCATTTGGTTTGAACTTCTTCTGAGGAGCTCAAATACCTTTATAATTAATATCCCACCCTTAAATATTATTATTCCAATGAATTTTTACTTGATCCCTCCTTATATATTTGAAATTCTCTGATATTTGATGTTGTTCCAGAAAACTTCACTGGGATCAGCGGGATTTCAATGGGTCAAAAATAATGATGAAATACTCTTTTCATGTGTTAAATGAGCAAAAAAAAATTTATTCAAAACTGGTAAGTCTGTAGAGACATCATTATTTGGATTCAGGACATGAACACTGGAATACACATTTTGGAAAACAATTTGGAAATCCATATCAAAAACTATAAAATATTTATCCTTTTGACTTAAAATATATTCCTGGGATTTAAAAAGAAAAAATAATGCACAAAAGTAGCATAATGTACCAAACTACTTTTCAACATTTAAGAAATTTTACATTATTAAACTTGGTTAGCTGTTACACAGCTTTTACAACAGATCATTGAGTACTCTTTAGAAAAATGGTAAATGTTTATATGGAATACATAAAATAATCTGGACGATAATTAAGCAAACATTGTATATATACATTATGTCTATTATATCTTTGTTTAGTTAAAATGGCATTAAAAACATATTATGTCCACTATTTTATCCAATGGCTATTCTTTGAAATGGGAACACAGCCTCATAGGTGTGCTCTGCTGGCACTAGATATATTTGAACGTGGGTGTGGAGTCTTCATCAGGAAGACAGTGTGGATTCTACTCTGGCCAGGCCAAATGACCAGAAGGGTCACTGACCTTAGACTCCTTGGTCCAGAACTTTCCCTGCACCTCTCTAGGAGTATGTGGTACACAGTTCCATGTCCATTTTTCTGCTAGAGGAAACAGTATAAAACTCTTACTGTACTGAGGTTTCATTTTTTTTTTCACACAGCAAGATTTTATAAAATAAGTAAAGGTAATTAAATAAAGGACTAGAACAAAGACAGATACATAGAGTCTAGGCAATATCTAATGATGCTGAACTTGTATTAACTCTATTATTCTAACCAACAGATATAGAGAGGTAGGTAACTGGCCCAAAGACCCCTCTCTGGTGAGGGTGGGGCTTCAAGGCCAGGCACGTTGCTCCAGATCCTATCTTCAACCCTTTTCTCATCATCTGGAACATATTTAGAGAAGAGGGGCTGCTTTATTTGAAGAATAGGGGCATGCTGAGCCCACTCGCTGGCCACCCCCTGTTGTCGATCCTGAAGGCCCGTTCTGTGGAACTCTGAAGGAAAGCTGGATTCTGTGCAGCCTAGTTTTAGAGCCACGGCTCTAGACTCCATGGGCCTGGCTCCTATGCACATGTTGGACTGCACTGAATACACCCAAAGCAAATATGCCTTTCTTTTAAGAAAACTTACTCTAAAGCACAAAGAACACATTTTTTTTTTAGGAATGAGTACAGAAGCATAAGCCAGTCCTCAGATTACATATGTTCCCAGTCATATCATGACAAAGGAAAAGCAAATGGAAAGTCCTCAGACTGTATATAGACCACAAATTCAGGATTTGGGGCCTGTGACTTTTTTTTTGTAATTGAATTTGTGGGTTTAAAGAGGACATGTACTCAGCAGTTTGTCACAGTAGCAACCACTTCTCACTATCTGGGTCTGTCTTTCTGCTCATTTATCCTGGAGGTATTAGATATCACAAAATCACTCTCTCTCTCTCACACACACACACACACACACACACACACATACACGCACACACACGTTACAAAGTTGAAATTAGAAAGAAGTCAATTTTCAAGATATAGAAAAACTACAGGCTTTCGTTTGGAGGCAGACATCTCCCTGGCTTTTAGTCCTGGAGGTCAGAGGCATTTGATGTTGGGACTTTGGGGTCAGAGGTCATAGAGACACTTGGAGACAGATGAAACAAAAAAGTCAGGGTAAACCCAAGATCAAAACTTGGGTTCTGTAGCCTTGAATTGGAGAACCCTCAAAGTGCTGACAATGATTCATTCCTGGGAACAACAATGACAGCTGAAGAGAGTGACTTGAACATCAGCTTCCTTTTCTATGAAGCAGGGTGAACACAAATGCTTTACACAAAATGACAGAGGCTTAAAAAAAAAAAAAGATAAAAAAAATTCCAACCTTTTATAATTGTGTTCTATATCTCCATATACCATACCAGGCTGCAAAAAACAAATATAGGCCTTTAAAAAAATAATGAATGTATTTCTTTATTAATGCAGCAGCTGTATGTGATGTACAGTATTGTCAAACCCAATAAGCTGAACTTGCATTAAAATTGCATTAACTTTTTTATATTAAATCACATCTTGTATTTCAAAAATGGCTATAGTAAGGTTGAAATAACTTAATTTTCTTCACACTCCAGTCATTAAAGTTTTACTTTGTAGAAAACTGCATGGTAACCAACAGCACAATTGTAATGGGTTTTAAGAAGAAAAAAGATTCCAAATGATTAAAACCAACATTACCTTTAAAAAAAGGAAGAGAGTTCTGCAAACACATTTTTTTCTTGGTGGTACTTAATAAATAATGCAATGATACAGCTTCCCATACACAAATTTATCATCATCTTGCCTCTGTTGGAGTTAATTAATTAGATTTAACTCATCATTATTTGTTTGGCTATATATCTGGTTAAACTACCCTAATTGCAACCTACTGGACAGCAGGTGAGAGATACTGACCTGTGGCCCGACCGGGAATGGGGGGTGGGTCTGATTGGCCTGATGTTGTTCAGGAGTGCCTGGGTCTGATAATGCTGGGTTTCCTCTGGCCCCTGGAATTCAAAATAGAGGTGGTCTCTTAATATAAGTTCCAGTCCAGGAAGTGCACATGATCCCATTTTCCAGAGATGTCGCATAACATTAAGGCACAGATGAAATGCCAGAGTAGTTTATCAATAACTCCAGTGCTCAAATCACTTGTAAACTGCATAAATTATGCTAACAGACATTCAGGATGGCTAAAGTCATTCCGGGAGATAGAAGGCTATGACAGCAGGGAAAGTGACACCATCATCCGTCCCACTAATAGGCTTGCATTATACATCAGTTTGCATGGGGTGCATCGTAGGTGTGGGAAACTGCATCCTTTATGCATGGGAAGTAATTTTCCAGAGCCAGAGAAAGCATGATCTCAGACATGACCAAGTACATCTGTATTATCCCTTAATACAGTTTTATCCCTTTAAGCCATTTGCTTCAGACTTACGTGCTTTCCTAAAAACAAAACCCTTTTTTCAATGTCACCTAATGTGATGTCCTAAAAAAGAATATGGACCTACTTAAGCAAATTTCCTGGGCACTAACTGAAACAGCCCCCCCCCCCCCAGTAATCCCAGGGAGTCTTATTGTGCTTAGAACACAACTTATTTCTGTCCCTGGAATCCTGTTGGATGCCACAGGATGGAAAATGGCACATCATCAAAACAACGAATGTTTCAAACCTTCTTAAACATAGTTTCTCTCTGTGTGTGCTATGCACTTTCTTTTAGGACAAATTTTAGCAGGTAAGATAGTGGTAATAACAATGAATGTGAATATTTAAACAAATAACGTTAGCAGCAATTATGGGGGGGGCTTTTAGTTGTTATGTTTGTCTTCTTGGTGGTTAAAATCCAATTTCAAACTATTCTTAATAAGATCCTCCTTCCTGATATTTGTCCTGTGAATAGCAAGCGGAAGACAATTCAAATCCTCTTTACTGGCAGGCTGTGGATGACCAAGAAAAAAAGATGATTCTGTCACACTTATAAATTTTAAAGAAGGTATTATTGGCTCATTTAAAACAAATTCTTCTATATATTCTCCAAAGGGACAGACTTATAAATAATGGAAATGTGGAAAAAATACTTCAGCACATTAAGCTACAAATAAAATTGACTGCTACATATTATTCAATTGACTTCTATCTCCACAGCGATGTGTCAATCATAACAGGATTTTATAATAGGATTAAGCAATAAATGTGCAAAACCATTATGCAGAAATCTCAAAATCTGATTAATTTGTAATATTTTTTGGTGCAGAAAGTCAGGATTGGACATTGCTTGGGGAATACTTACAAGCATTCTATTGAAATTTCTAAATTGATTTGGAACAAACTAATAAAAACACAGACTTGCTGACATTTTATAAAGTGAATTCTGTCAAAATATGTTTGGCATTTTAATGATCTCTGTCACTTAATAACAAGGGTAAGATGACCCATCAGAAGATGCCAACAATATCCCCATAATGTGCAGGAGACCATTCTAAATTTTTTATGTAGGGTTTACTTATTATGCTCAAGTAGCAGGGCCCTCTAAGCTGGGAGTGCATGATGTAGTGTAAACCTCACAATTGCTATTCTTATACACCCAAGTTCTATTCTGTCTTAAAATTCTCAACAAAGCTTGGTGTTCTTTCATAGAGCTACCTAGATCCCAGGTGATGCTTTGGGTTCAACATCCAGACTAGCTAAATTCGCGAATGGTTAAAAATCCACTTGACTGTAGTGTTTGCAATGGTTTAAAATTTTTGGTTATTTCCCCATATTTATCAGGAACAGATTTTTATACCAGACTCTGAAAAAAAAAAGAGTTTTACAATTCAGAGAAAAAGAAAAAAAATAAACCACTTTCACAGAATTAAAGTATACGTATTGAGTATTTCTATACCATGCCAGCCCTTCTGTCTCCTATTTCTTCATGTCCTAGGCTCAATTTTGGACTCTATTCCTAATGACAGATCAATGCAATGTTTAGGATGTGTCCCAAGCAGTCACTGTGTCAACAAATTGGTGTTTGTTTTTTGTAACTCTACACAGATTGCATTTGCTTACATTTTATTCCTGGTGCTTGACACCCTCACCAGCACACAGCAGTGTGTTTTGAAGCTGGTTATTCAGCTTCAGAGCAGTACAGGGCAATTCCACACAATTTCACGTGGAAAATGAAGTCTTTCACAGGCTCTAGAGGAGATTATGTATGCTTTCCTGCCTGGATCAAAAAGTAATGTTTCTTCTTAATGCGCATCTCCATGTTCCCCAAACACATGGATCAGGCTTAACTTGTGGGGCCATAAACCAATTTGTCTGGTGGTAAAGCAGCTTCCAAATCAGGGGCCTTCTCAGAGCAGGGGGGGGGGGAGTCAGGCAGTCAGGATGCACCAATGATGTCGGGGAAGGGTTTCAGGGAGATTTGAAACAGTGCTTAGCCTACGTTAGCAGAGAATTTGAATTTCATGTCCATGGGAACCGACGTGGAACTACAAACTTAAATGGGTTGGCCATGTTCCTCGTGATCACAATCCTGGGAAACATGTTACCTCTCTTGAGACTGAGACGTCCAGAGCTGTCTGCAGCCTGTTCTGAATTTAATAGTCTGTGCTTCACAAGCAGCAACTGAAGCTGTAGTAGGATAGGAGCTCTTTGCTGGTCCTTCATTTTGTACCCTGCCTCTAATGTAGACATTTCACTTTCATTGATTGAATATTCACTCAATAGAAGTAAAAGTTGGCTTTTAATTAAGGAATGACATGATTCCCTTAAGCTAGGCTTTCACTTGACTGTTTACAATTGTTTAGTATAAACCATGGAAATATTTTTCTATTATTAGCTTATTGGAAAATTCTACATCCATTTGGATATTAAATGCAGTTTGATGCACAAGTTAAAATTAAAGACTCAAACTTTAACTCTGATTGGTTTAAATGTAGCCCCGTCAATTAACAAGGTATGTGAACTCGGGGAGTTTATTTTCCAAATTTTTTATGCATTGACTTCCTCTTATGAAAGCTAGAGTTGTTATTGTGCAGATTCAAGTAGCAAACATATTTGTGGAATTTCTCTTACAACGTAAGTGTTAATTCTATTTATTGTTAGTTAATAAGATCTAATTTATCTCTTACATGATGTTTAACAATATTTAATTGGCCCTGATATTCACCACCTGAAGTTGCCACTGTACATAGTTCCACTCCTACGTATTTAGTCCACATGCCCTCACAGCACCTTATTTGAATGCTTGGGTCTGAACTGAAGAGCTGGATTTTTAAGAGCATAGAACCAAGGCATTTACATAGCAAACTACCTTTAGTTCATGCTTACATGACAGGAATTATGGCACAAAGACACTGGCAACAAGCTAGCAAATTCTCACCCTGGGCATTGGCTTCAGCCAGTATTTCTTACCCAAGCTCCTGAGTCAGAATGATTTGTGGAGCTTCTCTGACCACAGAGGTTCACCTCCCTCGGGAGGCTACTGACAGAACATCTACCTGGTGCTTCTCATGTATGTTTTATAAAGCTGCTGGTAATTGAAGACCACAGGGAGAAAACAGTGGCTTCCATACTGTTTAGGAAGTTGAAATCCCCATAGACAGTTTCATGAATAGCACATGGTCCATCAGCCTGCATTATCTGCTTCGACTTTCTAGTTTCTTCACTTAGAACATGCTTCCGTCAAAATCCTGCTGGCTTCTAGATTTGCAAGGGGAAGAACCATCTCAAATACATCTGTTTTGTAATTATGATTTGTTTACAGAAAATTCAAGAAGTGTTAAAACTTTTTTTGAAAGGATCATAATATAAACTTAATACAATTATATTTTAGGAGTCGATTTTTTGCAAATATAGGGAATCTTGATAGAAATCTGTTATGGGAAAGATAAGTCATAAATGATGATACTGAAATATTGATTGGGAATTTGGCTGATACACTAGGATAAAACTGTATTATGGCATAATGGACACATAAAATTATATTAATTTCAGATGTACAACAGATGATTTCATATTTGGATTTTTGCAAGATGATCGCTGTGATAAGTCTAGTTAAATTTTTTTTTCTACTGAATACTTTAAGATCTACTCTCTTAGCAGCTATTGAATAGGCAACAATATTACTAACTATAGTTGTTATGCTGTGCATTTCAACTCTGTGATTTATCTATTTTATAACTGTAAATTTGTACCTTTTGACCTTAGTGAGGAGAAGGTGACCCATTACTAAGCCTCTAACCATCACGAATCTGTACTCTGTATATTTCATACACAAATGAGATCATATGGTATTTGTCTTCTCTGATTTATTTCACATAGTATAATGCCTTCAAGGTCTATCGAAATAGCAAATGGCAAGGATTCCTCCTTTTTTATAGCTGAATAATATTCCATTGTGTGTTTGTGTGCATCACATCTTCATCTATTCATCTATTGAAGGATGCTTAGTTTGTTTCCATATCTCAGTTATTGTAAAAAAAAAATTCTGCAGTAAACATAGGAGTGCATGTATCTTTTTGAATTAGTATTTTTTGTTCTCTTTGAATTAATACCCAGAAATGGGATTACTGGGTCATATGGTATTTCTATTTTTAATTTTTTAAAGAATCCCCACACTGTTTTCCAACTAACATTCCACCAACAGTGCACAAGGGTTCCATTCATATCCTCTCCAACACTTGTCATTTATTTTCTTTATGATAATACTCTAATAGGTGTGAGGTAATATCTTGTTATTGTTTGGATTTGCATTTCTCTTGTGATTAGTGACATGGAGTATCTTCTCATGTACCTGTTGCTATCTATATACCTTCTATAGAAAAATGTCTATTCAGATCATCTGCCCATTTTTTTCCACTTGCTTTTTTGTTACTGAGTTATTAAAATTTATTTTTAATTGTCAAAATGCCTGTTTGTCAGAACATTGGTTCATTCATCATCATCATTCCAGTGTTGGGACACATTTGAAACCTGCTAAGGTGCCTGTAAATCTCTCTGCTCTGGAGGGACCGGACTTTCTGCAGAAATGAAGGGTTACCTGGGTTCCATAATCCTCCCTTCAGCTCCTTCCTAGGGAGAGAGGCTTACAGGTTTCAGCCGCCCCACCCAAACCAAGACCAGCATTACTTTGCTCATACATTACTTTTTCTTTTACAATTATTATATTTTTTTTGTATAATGGTTTTCATTAACCAAGGCAAATGAGGCTTAGTACCTACTAGTTGCTCTAAAAATAAACCAGGGGCCTCTCTGGTGGCACAGGGGTTAAAGACACAGCGTTAGCAAGCTATGACCAGCCACTGCAGCATAAGTTCAATCCCTGGTCGGCCAGAGAGCTGACCTACATGGAGCAGCATACCTCTCCTGTGTTGCCCACGGCTCCCCTCAGCAGTGTATTTCAGTATATCTGCCTGTTCTGCTCCCCACTCTCTATGGTGAATTCTCTCACCCCCATATCTCTGGTGTACACTCCAGTTTTTGTATGCAAAAAAAAAAAATATTTTTCAAAAATAAATAAAAGTAAAACAGATATGCTCTCCAGCACAAAGTTTTAAATGCCCTCCCCTCTGTTTAGAGGTGACCATTCTAAAGGAATTGTTTTAAGACACAGACATAATATTTTTTAATCTTGAGAGTTTCATTCTGGAGTTTACCCTTTGCCAACAGCATATGATGACCGCATGCAAGGACAAATTGAGAAGGAAACAGAATTGCAAATACGAATTGCTCGTCCCAAATAAACCGGTTCCACTTTCCCCCTGTTGTCAGCCAATTCCTCCCATGTTCAGTGCACAAGATTCCCCTGTTAATGACTAATGCATTTTTAATGAGTTGAGTTCTTCAGTGAGAGTGTTTGGGTTCCTGTTCTCTATGCTTTAGCACAGATATAATTACATTAAGGTCATGGGATCCCTTGGCTTTTTCTGGTATTCATACTTTTCTTACTCACTGCCGTTTTCACCAGTGAATGAGGTGACACAAAGGTGGCTTATTATAAGATGGACAGCTGAATGCATTATTATTTCATGTTGGGCATGTGAACCCAGCTAAGCAGGGCAGAAGGCCCTTCTAAATTAAACTTCCCTCCCTTTCAATTTCTTCAAGATTACTAAATGCCAAGGAGGGAGTGGAGGCGTCTATAAAATCTTTTGAGAGCCACTGCCACTGTTTGCCACTTTTTATTGCCAATCAGGATTTCTTTATGACACTGGTCACACACGTATTTATGTCAGAAAACCATACAGACCCTGGCAGAATTGGACTCTAAAGTAATAAGCGCCACCTGAAAATCAAACATTCATTAATGCACATCGGGGTTTGTGTGTTTTTACAAGTTCTGTTACCAAGTACATGAAACTTCCCCCACGGAAGCCTGGAGAACAGAATATCTGATGGCATTACTGTAAATGGTGGATTCCTTTATTCTCCTACTAAGTGACTTCTCTGTCTTCTGGTGGTGGGAAATCTAGTTCTCTTTGTGTGAGGGATCTAGTTCCTCAGTGGTTCTAAATGCTGATCTTTATTCAAAGACTACATATACACATGAAAAATCAAAGAAAGATTTGGGATGTCTAAATGAAACATAAGACATCTCACAAATCCTTTAGTTAGACTTGAATACCTGAAGATGTTTTCATAGCTACCAAAATAATTCAATAATTGCTTTATTTCTGTGTGTTGGTTTAGTCTATGTGTGCTATGGAAGACTTAAAAAATAATGTTTTTCTCTCAAAATTTACCAAGTCTTCCTTCAACAACCTTTTATCATTTGTTTTCATATCTATCTAATAAAAGCAGAGCTGAACTCCTGTGATTTCTTGGCCAATCAAGATCCCAATTTCTGTAATTGCTTCCTTTCAAAAGAGATTGATAAAGACAGTGTCATCAATCATATTGAAGCAAAATCCCATGACATGCTCTTGTCCAATAGGGAGTTTTGGGGTGGTATGGATTACTTGGGGTAATCCATACCAGTGCTGCTATCTTTACAAGAATATAAGTTCAAACTCACCTTTCTAACTCTTGCAGAACAGCTCTGTGCTGTGGTGTGTATAAGTGTGTATACAAGTGTACGTCTTGTGTTATTATATACTGGAGGGAGTTGTTATTCTTAAAATGATGGAGATACATGTCAAAATGAGCTGAGACAATTTAGATCCTGATTTTGAATGAACTGAAAATGGCTTGTCTAGCTTCAACACACTTCTTCCTGCAAATGGACCCTTCTGACAGTCATTGCTAGTAGCCACACTCAACACTGCACTCAATCCAGGGATGATGTCTTTGCTCTCAACTGACTGATGGGTCTCTGAATGTGAAGGTTGTCTAAATCCTGTGCTCTTATACCCATCTACAGAGTTTCTTTTCATGTTTCCTTCATGCTCAACCTTATACCAGGTTGAATACAGAATTTGCTGGGCTCAGTGCAAATGAGACTGGGGCTTGAAATTCAATCTCTCCCTCATTGCCCCAACCCATGGCAGGTGGGCAAGCCCAAGGGACTGTAACCTCCCTGCTGGACCCCTGACCAGGGGTGAGCATATTGGCATACAGAGCATTGACTCTCCCTGCATCTGAGTCCAAATCTCCAAGAAAGGGAGTAGGGAGGTGACAGCCGTACTTGGGGTCCAGGGTACCTGGGGTTCCAGGGACCGGAAGCAGATAGCCAAAAGTCTACCCTATCCTGGGAAGGTGAGGACATAGCAATTCATTGGCCAGAGACTTCCAAAGCCCCTCCAACCCCAATCATACGCTCATCAACTCATCAGACTTTACTCACAAAATACAAATACAAACTATTGCGAATTTCAAGATGGTGATCTCAGAGCATTAAACCCCAAACCACAGATTAAATTGGGTCTCGCTGGATGTGGTCCCCTATATACACACAGTGCAGACTGACCCGTGAATGGGGCCCTGCCCCCAGCTCACTGTCAGCTCCCATTGAATCAGTTTCCATAGGTAACTAGCTTTCCATTAAGACACATCCTCATAAAGGATCCTCAAATTTTGAAAATTGCTTTGAGAGAGTCATTTTCCCAAATTAATGCAAACTCTGAAAAGACTGTTGTGTCTGCAGAGGAGGAATTTTTACATGATTTTTTTCCTCAGCAAGAAATGGAATGTACAAATCATCATTGCATCAGTTATATGTTATTATCAATAGCCACATAAATAAACCATTTGGTAGAAAATTAAGATAAAATGGGGCTTCCCTTGTGGCACAGGCAGTTGAGCACCACACTGTGAAGCTGTCTGCAGCCTCTGCAGTGCGGATTCGACCTGGCTGGCCAGTGAGAATCCCATATGACGAAGCAGACCTCTCCTGCCTCACCTGCTGCTCCCCTCAGCAGTGTATTTCTTCAGTCTGCCTGTTCTGTTCCCTGCTCTGTCTCTGGTTAATCCTCTCACTCTCCCACGTATCTGGCCTGTACCCTGGTTCTTGTATAAAAATAAATAAATCTTTAAAAAAATAAGATAAAATTCTGTTTTTTTTCTATCAATTCTCAGCTACCTTGCCTAAAATGGGGATACCAGACCTGAATTCCTCAAAAGAAAAATCATATAGAAGATGTCACATATCTTTTCTCAATTTTAGACCTATCTTTCTAATAGCATTAGACTTCCAATATGTAGAAAATGCAGATTTTCTGTCTTGACTGCCTGCCAGATCATTGTCAAGCTTGGCAACAAGTGGATGTGATCTGGATATTCCACAGCAGTGTAACTGACTTAGTTTTAAAGTTTTTCCAGATTACCTATTCATAGTAAAACACACAAAATTACCAAGACCTAACTTTATTTTTTTAATTTTTTTTTAATTTTTACATCATTGTTCATTATTAAACAATATTTACTTCCCCCCACCTCCTCAGGTATAGTCCCCATAGAGTTTCCTTCACCAATGCACCCGTGCATCATCACCTCAGTCCCCATTGCTCCTCTCTCTCTCCCTTCCTCAGATCCCTCTCCTTCCTCCTCCCCTGCAGTATGCCTCTGATTTATAATTGTTCCTTTTCGCTTTGTTGTGTTATTCTGTTATTATTTTTTTACACTGATGTCTTATTTGGTTTCCCTAAATTCCTGCTATACGTGAAACCATTTGATATTTTTCTTTTTCCTTCTGGCTTATTTCACTGAGCATAATTCCTTTTCTATTGCCATCCATGTTGCTGCAAATGGCATGAGTTTATATCTTTTTTGATTGCTGAATAATATTCCATTGTGTATATATACCACATCTTCTTGATCCAGTCATCTATTTTTGGGCATTTGGGTTGTTTCCTAACTTTAAATGTGCTTGAAAAATGGTCAAAAATTTAAGAGATTTTTTTAAAATTAAATTATTTTAAGATTTTGGTACCAGGTATTTCTGATTATTGTGTGCATTTATGCAGTAAACTAAGCTTTAGAGAGGCTGACTGTTACTCATGCAATGAGCTATTGATAGAGAGGCGACTGTATAGAAGTCTGGCCCATCCGGAAGGTCTGCGTCTTTGTCAGCCACCATACTCTACTGCTCAAATTCTTGACAAAAAAACTACCATTTACTGAATATTTACTATGGGTCAGTCACTCTGTTCAGCATTTTATATATATATTTCTCATTTAGTCTCTAAAGAAGTCCTCTGTGTTATCACTGTTATCAATTCCATTTTACAGATGTGGAAACTAGGATTTAGACACATGAATAACATCTAGGTAGTAAGTGATAGTGTCAGAATTTGCATCCAGTTCCACTTGATTCCAAGACTATGTTGTGCTACACATCAAAGCAGAAGTTTAGGGAGATAATACAAAAAATCCCCAACACCATAATAGAAATTGTCAGCTATTACCTTTGTTCCTAGTGGAAACTGCCTCTAGGGTCCTCTATTTTCCAGGTTTGGAAAGTGGGGGACAGAGGAGAGGGAGTAATACATAGTGGCTGGAGGAGGTGAAGGGTTGGGCCTACCAGAGACATGTTTTCCCTGTGTCTCATTTTTGCAAGACAGACTTACAAGTTCTTTAGAAATAAGTGTTCATCATCTTTAAAATAATGTTCAGAATGAGCAAAACAATAGCTGCAAGCTTAGTTGAGGATCTCTAAATTCAATGTGTGCTCTCTGGATTAGCTATATTGGCACAACCAGGAACTTTGCTAGAAAGGCAGATCTGTAGGTCGCAGGCTAGTCAGGGTTCAGAACCTTTGACTTGGAATCTGCATTGTAACAAAGCCTCCAAGTGATTCATAGCCAGTGAAGTGTGAGGAGCACTGTGTTTGCATTTAAGTCTCCCTCCCTCCCTCCCTTCCTTCCTTCTTTCTTTCCTTCCTTCCCTCCCTCTCTCCCTCCCTCCCTTGGAGGCATTTAAAGTATAAATGCATCAATACGCTCAACTTTTATCAGACATTTGCAGTAGACTATAATATCCTAACCCACAAAAGTCAGGGCAGGGGGCACACGAGAATGTAGGAAAAGAAAATGCTTGAGAGGAATACCCTCAATCACAGTAATCTCCCTCGGCCACTTCTCACCCTGTGCAACGCGGTGGGACGACTCCCAGCAAAGAGTCTCACAGCAGGAAGAGCTGGTCCTACATCCTTAAAGGGAAGCATATTTATCCTTTTTAAAACACAACAAAACTGATGCCAAATGTAGCCCAATATCCTTGCTCTGTGATTTACAGCAATTTTCCTGACACTTTCTCTTTCCACATCCATATCTTTGCTTTTCCATTTGTGAGGGTCCACGAAGATAAGAGTCTGGCCTATCCATTTCAGTTATTTACTCTCAGAACACCACGTTCTTTGCAAAAGTAGCCATAGCGCCACTTTAAAAAAGGGGAATAAAAATTTTAAATCCCTTAAAGCTGAAATAAAACTACACAGATACTCCGAAAGGGTAGCATTTGCAATCAGTCTTGCGTGCAACTAAAGATTGGTGAAAGTGGGGTCATTTAGAACTCAGCAAAGGACAGGAAGGAAATGCTCCTGGAGGAATCACATGGCATGAAATTGTAGTATCATACCTATTTAGCAGGCCCTTACGGTAATGGGGCCTCTATGACAGCAGGACAACGCAAGATTGTGCAGAAGAGAAGGATGTCATACAACTCACTATGAGCAAATTGGCAAGTGCCACCAACTTTCTTGGGAGAAGGGTAACAAAACATTGCAAATGTAGTAAGATTAAATAGATCTAGAAAACACAAACTCAAATGAATGCCCTATCAATAGATTTTTGGTTAGATTCTTTTTTTCTCCCTCAGAGTTGGTTACAAAGAACCAAAGAGCTAAACAGCTAGCCCAATTCATGTGTTTCTGACCATTTTTTCTCTCAGACTATATTCTCAGCATTATTGTAATTGAAAAAGTATCTATTGCTAAAAGATGCCATTAACACTCTATGCATTCATAGAGTGTTATATCACTAATAGACTTAGGTCATATTCTTTTATCCTTTTAGCGAAGTATTATTTTGTTGTCCTCTTGTTCAGAAGATTTTATTCCACTTAGAATCAAATAGAACAAAAGATTCACAGAACCTGTTTGGATTATCTTTTATCATTATTTTAACTTACCTACATGACAGTATCAAATGTGAGGCAATTTCCATTTGTTATATTAGCTTATTTTTGGATCTGTGTCAGTGCTCATATGCAAGTATGTCTACTATAACTAGGACCTAGATTGTAACTACAGGTTTTAAATCCAAATACTTGCAAAATCTACTACTTACATTTTCATTTGACTTAGAATGGTAGGATTAAAAGAGAAATAAGAAACAGAACAATGGCACGCAGACCTCTCCTGCTGTGCCCGCTGCTCCCCTCAGCAGTGTATTTTGTCAGTCTGCCTGTTCTGTTCCCTGCTCTGGCTCTGGTGAATTCTCTCACCCTCCCATGCTTCTGAGTATACCCAGTGCTTGTATAAATAAATAAATAAATCTTTAAAAAAAAGAAACAGAACAAGCTGCTAATTATAATGGTGAAAGGTAAAATAGTAGAAGAGGTGTCCAATCAGTTAAAAATATATAGTGTATTTCATCAAATATAGGATGCTGTTGAAGCAAAATTCATGAATATTTTATATTCCATTAGCAAAGAAAAAAACTGCCAATTAATATGCCATTGCCAATGACATGCCAATCCCAATTTTTATTACAAAATCTTCCCTTTAAGATGCTTTATATTAAGATATGAGGAAAAGATGTGATTTCAGAATGAATAAAATACAGTAGCTTCTTGACTTTTATAGAGTTATAAAATTTGGGACAATATATAAGCAATAGAATAAACTGGAAATTTTACATACACGCTCTAAAGATCCTCAAGATTTGGTTAGATTTTATGACTAGAATATGGTAGTTAGGTAAGATGTCTTCTTGGAAAGAAATAGATTTGATCAAAAGGCATCAGAGTAAGAACTGAAAATTATAGTGCAAGAGACTAGTAACAAACACTCAGCCAAGAGACTAGTAACAAACTAAAATATCCTACACATGTCACCTCATTTAATCATTAGAGTAACCCTATGATACTAGAATTCAGGTTCATAAAAGTTAAGTAATTGACCCACATTTACAACTTATTTAAAAAAATAGAAGAAGGAAATGGGATTCAAACCCAAGTTTGGTCAAGTTCTTGGATTCTTTCAACCCCAGGCTGCATTGTAATTAGATCTATGGATTATGTACAAATCTAAGATGTGTATAATGCGGAGTACTTGGGTATGTGCTTCAGCTGATGGCGCTTCAGTCAAAGACTACCATGTAGTTGAACTAATTTTTATTTGTTGACTCACAGAAAGGAGGGAAGAACTCACGCTGAGGGGCACTGGGGAACCAAGACATATCACAATGAGAAGAGATGACTTATAGGATTTTGACTTGTTTGGGGTGATCATGAATAGGGTCCGAGGAAATGAAACTTTACACTGGGATGGGTGCTATCTAGAAGTGGGGCAATGTTATGGTTGGATATTTTGAGCCTACCATTCTAAAGTCAAATGAAAATACAAGAAGCAGATGTCATAAGTATTTGGATTTAATCTGTAAATTATAATCTGGGTTCAAGTGATGGTTGGGAGAAGGCAGAAAAATGAAATGAAAGCTGTAATTGGTTTTCACTGATACTAACTAGCCTAGATGATGACTATTGGGTTGCTTTGTGGTTTGAACAATGTTCTTCTTCTTTTTTTTTATTTTATATTATGGAGTGATCTTGGTTTTGTCCTGAACCAGCATGGTGAGTGTGGCCATGTCTGAGATTAATGCTCCATATTTTCCACAGGAGGACATCAAGGCTCCTGTGAGCACCAGACCAGCTCTTCGGTGTCAGAGATTGCTTTTTTCCTCAGTCAAAAAGTAAAAATTTCATCTTGAGGACATATGATACACCTCAAATTGGATGAAAGATGTGAATGCTAATGCTAATTGTAGAATTTTTGTAAAGAAAAAGTATTTGGTAGGGAATAGCTTCTCCTGGAAGTGTCTGCAGAAAGCAGATCATCTGATAAATTTCTGGTTGACCTGTCTGACAGCTTCATCTCTCAGGAGGTTTAGAAAGCAGAGAGTGGTATCTTAGTCTAGACTTAATACTGATCAATAGGGCCATGATGAAGTAGTAGGATTCTGGAGATAATATGACCATATATTTCTTGGTGGTTTATCAAGAAAGGGAATGTGGGTCAGTCACATGGGTTTAGAAAATCAGATCTAGGAAAACCATCCACATTATCCCATAACCAGAACTCACACAAAGAAGAGATTGGCAATCTTTAAAAATAGCATTTTGAAAGAACAGTGGATTCAGAATAACTTGTGTTTTCATCTTTGCTTCACATGTGCCATATTTGTGATTTTGGATAAGTTACTCAACCTCTCTGATCTTAGGTTTCCTCAGCTGTAAAATGGAGGTAGCAATAGCACTGGTATGGCAATTGAGATTTAAAGAGGTCACTATATGAGATTTAAAGAGGTTAGTAAATGAAAACAACTCAGCATTTTGTCTGGCACATAATATATATGCAACAAGTGGCTATCATTATCAGTTGTTATTGGCACATTGTTATAAATGACAGTGATATATGATTGTCTAATCATGAGTGATCTTGATAAAGAAGGAAATAGGAAAGCATGTGGCCAAAGAGGAAACCTTTTAGAAAGTGTCCACAGAGGACACTTTGCGAGATCTTATTAAATCAGACACACGTGACCAATAGGCAAGGAAGATTTCAGGTACAGGAAAAAAAATGCAAGAAGACTGGAGAAAGAGGATGATTTCTAAGTCTAAATTGCAACATCTAAAATCTCCTCTGAACTCCTGTCCAATATTTATAAATAGCACATCTCTCACAGATCCACAAAAACCTCCCTTTTCAAAAGTTCCAGTTCCTCCTAACATCACAATTTCCTTTCATGTGTCTCCTAATCACACATGCTCAAAAGCAAATCACTAAATTCCCTTTGCCTGTTCACTCTGCTATAGCCCTAGAGGCAACCAGCTACCAAATTCCGAGTCTTGCATTTCAGAATTGCCAGCAACTGGCCCCTTGTCTGCTTCAATTTCTCTCATTGGCTCTCACTCAGACCACGGCCATAGTTGCCCAGTCTGTCCTGATTCCTGCCAGGCTTACATACTGACAGTCGTGAGGCCTGTTAATACAATCCCTGAGCAAGTCCATGCCATGCCCCACATTTGACCCCTACCTCCGAGATAGAAAGGTGAGTTCAGACATGAGGGCAGTGAGGGTGGAATGAATGGGTGGGCAGGCAGGCAGCCCCTATCGGGACACTTGTTAGTGCAAAGGAGGCTGTTTGATCTGAGAAATGGGAGAAGAGACTGAGTGCTAGCATCAAACATTGTCAATGCCTTAAAGGCAGGGTAGAACCCACAGGTGGGTCAGGAGGGGAACGCAGAGATGGGAAGGAGCAGAACTGACAACCAACTCTTCTAGAGGTTTGCAAAGGCTCTTTGGGCAAGGATGACAGGCACTGCTCGTGGCTCAGGAGATGGACCTCAGCACAGACGTACATACAGATAAGCGTGAGCTACTGGAACAGAATAAAAGGAATTATACTTGTGGGATTGGAGGTGTGAATTTTCAGGGCAATGTCTGATAGTGATGACTTTGGCCAGAAAGGGCTTATCTACGCATGGGTTAGGAGGCATCTGAACATGAGTCCAAAAAGAACTCTGCTCCTAAGTGGAGCATAAGCATGGAGGTATACATAGGGGGACTCTGAAAATAAGGAACAAGTAAAAAAAGACCAAGTAGATAATAGCTACGAGGAGGCAGTGATAGTTCTTATAGGTGAGCAAATAGCAAATGATTACTCAGTTTGGCTTGGATTCAAGTGTATTTTCTTGTGCCTTTCCTTTCTATTTCCTTTTCTCTCCCTTCTCCTCTAAAATAAGATCACTGCCCTTTAATAAATGTTTAAGTGCACAATGTAGTAGTGGTAACTACAGACACAATGTTAGACATATAGAACTTGCTTGTCTTGTTTAAATGAAACACATTCATTAAACATAAGTCTGCTTAGGTAGACTTCCTACCAGCTCCTCGCAACCACCATTTACTCTCTGTTTCTAAGAGATGGACTATTTTAGATACTTCTATGAGTGTAATCATGCATTTGTCCTTCTGTGACTGGTTCACTTCATTTAGTATAATGTCTTCTGGGTTCATTCATGTGGCATATGGCAGAATTTCCTTCTTTCTTAAGACAGAATAGTATTCCACCTATGTATATACCACATTTTCTTTAGCCATTCATCTGTTAATGGACATTAGTTTCCATATCTTGGATATTGTGAACAATGAGATGTAACCTCACACTATTGGGATACCCATTATTAAAAAAATAATATTGGCAAGGATCTGGAGATATTGGTACACTGTTGCAGGGAAGGTAAATTGGCACAGCTGCTGTGGAAAACAGAATGAAGTTTCCTCAAAAATTTAAAACAGAACTACTATAATATCCAACAATCTTACTACTGGGTATGTATCCTAAAGAATTTAAATCAGAATCTCAGTCTCTCATGTTCATGCAGCCTTGTTCACAATAACCAAGATACGATCATTTTTTTTGTGACTGTCCTTTATCTGCATTGTATCTTTGTAACCCTCTGGTCCTTACTCATTAGGGAGATGTCCTTGTGGAATTCTGAGACCCAAGGCCAGGGTCTGAGTTCTGAGTCTACTACTGACAGTGAATTCTAGCCACCTCATCTGAAAATTAAGATGCTAACCCTTGCTTTGATCATTAATTCTCTACTTTTGCTGGTGGACAGTAGTTTTCAGGATGCTAGTGACTCATAAAAAATAATATTGTTCCACTTCTCCTCATTACTTAATTCACTCATTCCCAACAAATATTTACTGAGTGATGATTAGATATGGTCCCTGGGCCTCTGGGGCTTACATCCTCGCAGATAATCTATTCATTAAACTAATAGTTAAACAAAGGATTATATCAAGAGATGCCTCCACCCCCACCCCACACAAGGCTCTAGAGAACCCAAGGGAACCAGTGGTGGGGCCAGGAGGTAGAGCTCCATTATACCTATCAGCTCAACAAGAGAAGATGTTTGGAAATACTTGATCCTGTGCTTATAAAACTTCCTTTGAGGCATTTCCTTCATGTTTTAAAAAAATAAAACCTGGAATATAATCTTCATGACTTGCATGAAGAAAATCTCAGTTTAAAGATGTGGATCTTTTAACCTAATTGTCTTCACTGACAGCTTTCCTGTGTGGGCAGAAGGGAGCATAGTTCTGCAGCCCTGTCTGGGATCTCATTATCCTCAGATTATTTACTGTATATTATAGCAGGGCTGAGGCTCCTGTCTTTACTTCATTCTGGCTCCACTGCGTCTCCCCCAACCCTCCTTCTTTTGTCTCTCAGCCTACTGTTATGCTGTTCTAATGGCCCTGTGGAGGTATATGGAAACCATCACAACTTCCTTAGGTAACAATGGATAAAGATCAGCTTGAGAAATTCCAGGTCTGTATTATATATGAAGCTGCAATTCTCCTGTAAATAACCCAGTTGTTAAAATGATATGTATCTATGTAATTGAGTCTTCTGTATACAAATAAATAAGGCTTTATTGCAATGTCAGAAGTTAACAGACCAGTCAATAAAATCAATAACTCACTTTTTCTTGCTTATATATCTAACTTTTCTCCACCTTTCCTATGTCCTCTGTTTGTTCTGGTTACATATTACTGTTCTTGTGCTGCTGTTTATTAAATGGTAGGTGAAACAAGAGGAGGCAAACAAAGGGAGAACAGAAAACCAAGAACTTCTGCTCATGTGTTCCAAATTTCACATATATTTAATTAAGCAAACTAAAGATGAGAGAAAAACACCTAGTTTTATAAGTCAGAGTAGGTATTTTTAATCTGAATGCTCCGCCAAAGGCACAAGTACTCTGAGTCAGAGCCATTGACTGGGTGTCTCTCCAGAACTGCTGTCAGCACAGCCCGGCTGGACGAGCCCTGCCCCTTCCTGTGAGAGCATGGATCTGAGGTCATGTCAGCATTTCTCTTCAACCTCCAGTTTTTAGAAGTTTGTAATTCAGCTGGAAAAATTTGCTCTGTAAAACTTGGCATATACTATTCCTGAAATAGGAAGAGGTTTATTAGTTGGCAGGTTATTTTTTTAAAGCAATTTGCTTAATTGATTTGGCCCTTGTAGAGCTCACTAAAAAAGCTTAAAAGAACTGCTTGATATTTTTTGTGCTTATTTAAAAAATCCAATCAAACAAATTGGAATTGATCCAAATTTTCTGCACCTAAGAGAGAAAAGATAACCAAATAGAGAAAAAGAAAAAGTAATAGATTGGGTCACTCTAATTTGCATGATGACTCCATTGTTGTGCAAATAAGTCCATAATTTAATGGCCCATTTGCATGGACCAGCTTGTCCTCCCTCATAGACCAGATAGATATATGAAATTGTCCCCCTTTATTATCTGTCAGGACAGGACCAGGACTCTCGGGAAAGGAAGCCCCTGGCATTTAAAGGACTTGATGGGGAATGTAGATGTCATCTTGGACTTAGGAACCTCAATCAGTTGAAATACTGGATTCTAGGTGGTTTTATATTAAGGATATGGTAATGTTCATACTTGGGCTTAAAGCATGGAATAATTCAAATTTTAATAGCATATTCTGAATTATAATAATAAGGAATCATATTCATCATTGCAGATCATGAATAATAATGCCAATTTTCAAATTCACTGTCTGGCAAGTAGAACTACAAGAACTCTTGGCATCATTGAGGCTAAAAAATGTGAGAATCATTGGTCTAGAGGATATTGTCTATTGTTGCCAACCCAGATTGGAACCCATGATTTTCCTCACTGTATTTGCTGGATAAATGTTCAGGTTTGGCTATATTGAGTATAAAGTGTCTGTGGTGCTCCACTGGGGATGTTGATACTTCCAGATCCTTAAAGCAGAAGGGGTAAATGGAGAGTAGATGAACTCCCTGAGAAAATGTGTTAGAAAACAAGATGCAATTCTGAAGAATATCAACAGTTTATAATGGCAGCAGAAAAAAGCAAGGCAGCACTTAACTTAGGAGAATGTTTCAATGAGGTGTGATAAAAATTGAGTTCACATCCATTCAAGAAGGAGAAATTTTGCAAGAGGACAGTACAGATGGTCATCTCAAATGTTTCAGAGGCATAAATAAGAGAAGTGATAAAATAGTGTAGAGTAAGATAGGAAATGACAGCGTACTCAGAGAATGTTAAGAACAAGTAAAATTTCAAGATATTTTATTTTTTGTCATGTGCTATATGGATGTGTATACTGTGTTCCAAGAGGCAATGTGCTTTGTATTATAAATTGAAGTAAAAATGTTTGAAATCTTGTGAATTAGAATGCAAAAAAGATAATATGGATTAAAGTATTATATTTTTAAGGAGGTAGATTCTAGAGTCTGCTATAATCTAAGTAGATGTTAATTAAGAATATTAAAAATATTAGTGAGGAAGTTGTTACTCCAGATGGACTGTTTCCCAAAAGAGTTCATATGAGGAGCTGACTTTGAACAAGATGAAAGATGAAGGCACATCACCCTTGTGAACTGGAAAATAAAAGAATGAGCATGTATGGAAGAAGCTGATGGAGAAGAAACCTTGATGGCTTCAATTTTCTAAGCGAAGAAGGACATCAAGTCATCTTCTGTGAGAGCAGTAACAATGACTTGACTTGAGAGGAGAGATTGGTGATGCTTTAGAGAGTCATTGAAAGGAGTGGGGGCATTATCTCTGTGAACAAATAACAGTCTGCTTTAAAGGATTGGAGATTTTTTTGTGTCTCTGATCTGCACAATTACACGGGCTTGTGTAGTAAATCAAAAAGTGCTTCAACCTCCTCCCCCAAAAAAACTATGTTCACCTCTTAATCCCCACAACCTGTGAATTTTACCTTGCTTGGGATGAGAAAATAGGCATGATAGGAACAAAATATATAGAATGAGGCTGGGTTCAGCATAAGATTTTTGAAGCTAAAGAATTCTAGGTGATGACTGAGTTAGGTATAAGAGTATGTACTCACTCATGGAGAGAAGGTGAGGACCATTGGAATTGAGGTGGCCAGAGAATATTACCTTCATAACAGAAATGAAATCTGTAGCAAATTGCAGAGGACCAAGGTTTGTAAAGCAGTAGAACAGAGAAGTAAGTAGGGGTGTGTTGTCCCTATTTGGATGACACAATATGTCATAGTATAGTAAAGGGGACAAGAGTGAGCAGTTTCCAATTGAAAGGACTGCAAAGAAAATTACGTCCACAGGGACCAATAAAGTCTCTTGTTAAAGCTAAGGGATGGAGAATATTTTCTGCAAGTTGGACAATTATTCTCAACTGGAATATTATTTTCAACTGGACATAATTTCTGGAATGGCCGTACATTAGAATCACATGCATGCCTGGGACCCAGATAAGCAATTCTGGTCTAATTGCATGGGAGGAGATTTAATATTAGTATTATTTAAAGTTCCTTAATGATACTGATATGGTAGCTAATTGAGAATAATAGATGGAACCAATTATTAAAAGAAAGGTGCTTTATAAAGCAGAGGGGAAATACTGGCAGGAGGATAAGCAGTGGGTAGTTGGTAAGGAGGAAACCAAAGCCAGCACTGGGGCCCAGTGCAAGATGAAAATGCAGGGCCCCTTATTAAAAAATGATTAGGGATTTCAGGACAGTGACAACAAAGCATTAAGCTAAACATAGCCCCTTCTTAGAGTGCGGCCCTATGCAACTGCCTAGATCCACATTCACGAAGTTGGCTCTGACCTATGCAGAAGGCAAATGAATGAGACTACAAAGACCTAATCTGGTACTTTCCTTACAATTCTGGGCTTAAACCATTAGTGTAGACATGAGTGAATGCCTAGAATCATGAGGCCTCATGGACAGTAGCTAGGGGCCAGGTGAGGGGAGAGCTTATGTATATCATGTAACTATTAGCGGAGTGAGCAATATTGAAAGTGTTTGGTAAAAATAATTTCTCTTTTGTGTTTGCATCAATACAACAGGCTTTAATGGAGATTTAAGACAATGTTTTATCCTCTGCTTTATATTGTTTTTCTCTACTTAAAAAAAAATCTCAAATCTCATTAATTTCACAGGGTAGCCGCTCAACTGTGGAAGCAAGAGAGTTTCTGGGGACCTGAAGAGTACATGGACACCAATACATCTGGACATATTTGCTTCTGTCTTTGTGTCTTTTCCTCTATTAGCAGTTCCTTCTCAATTGGAATAATAGAAAATCAGCCTCTCTTGCCTCTTTCAAATGAAAGCTCAGAATTTACTTTTCTGGGGAGTTCTCCATTGCCAGACAATCACCACTCAACCTACCGCTCCTTCTGCTGCTATTGATTCCTTTACAATAGGGCAGCACTTTTAATTTTTCAAAGAGCTTTCACATACATTTTCTTATTTGACCCCTACAACAATTCTGTAAAGTAGGTAGAGGAAGTATTATTATCCCCATTGGGAACATGGGGAAAATGAAATACAATGCACTTAAGTGTCAAGCCCTAAGAGATACGACAAGCAGCTGGTAGTGGTTGAGCCAGTGTTGAGTCCTCCCCACTCCCAGCCAGCACTGAGAAGTTTCCAGTAGATAAAGGGTGATTATTATTGAGCATACAGTAATTTTTAATTTATTAATAACCTTTTTTGGCAACACCGTTCCTCATCTCCTTTAGATTACTACTACTTCAAGTGTGGTCTGTGTGCATGAAGCAATTTGAAGAATCTTAGAAAATGCTAGACCCAGCAGATCATAATCACCTTTAAGATTTCCAGGTGACTTCTATGTATCAAAGATTGAGAGTCACAACTGTAGATTGTGTGTGTGTGTGTGTGTGTGTGTGTGTGTTGTCTCTCTGAGTCCCATGCTTCACAATAACAATATCAGATGACAGACTCTTCCAAACACATGCCATATTCAACCCCAAAACAACCAAAACAACCCTAGCCAGATGAGGGGACAGACTCATATTTACCAAGTTCATAAGGTTTGTAGACACCAAGATGGCAACCTATTAAATTTAATTAAAGAATGATATATTTTTCCCAGTGGCCTATGCTTCTCTACTGAATTTTTGTGTGATTAATTTTAAAAATAAAATTAGCATTATAATTTTAATACAATTTTTACTCTACTTTAAAATATTATTTAGAAAATTAAAAATATTGCTAGTGCTGTTCCCCATCACTATTGAAGCAAAAGTGGCCTTATTCCCCAGCAGTTCAGACAATAAGCTCAAAACAATAGCAGTGACTTAGGTTTTCTTCACTGATCAATAATGCTAGAATAAAGCGGACTACAATCATATTGCCATAACACAACCATGACTCTAGCTATCTGGAGGCTAGAACTTTGAAAACTCAGATTCCTTCAGAGAAGAGCAGATAAAACAACTCTTTAATTATGAAAGGGCAGTGTTTATTCTCTAATAAAACTCAGCTGAGATTGTCCCTCCCCAGATGCACACTTGGTCAACTTGCCTTGAGTATAGAAAGAAAGGCTCTGTTAGGATAGAAATATCAAAAAGAAACTACATATAGAAGAGAATGAAATAATGTATTCAAAATACTGCAAGATAAAAACTTCTAGACAAGCCTACTATATACTACAAGTCTTTCAGATAGGAGGAAGAAATAAAGGAGTTTCTCAGACAAGAAAAAGCTGGAGAAATTTTCTACCACAAGCCCTGCCATACAAGGAGTGTTGAAAGGAACTTGCCTATACAAACCAAGGGGAAAAAGTCTACAAATTATTCAACAAGGAAATAAATAGAAAGAAAATGAAAAAAAAAAAAAAGACAAAATGGCAAACTTGTATCTGTCAATAATCACCCTAACTGTAAATGAACTAAACTCAATAACCAAAAGGCTCAGAGTGATGGGATAGATTAAAAATAAAACCCATATATATGCTGCTTATAAGACATTTACTTAAACTATAAAACTAAACATAGACTTAAAGTAAGTGATGGACGCTGGTATTCTAAGCCAACAGAAAATTCAAAACCCAGAAACTGCTATATTTATATGAGATAAAATAGATTCCCAGACAAAGGGTAGCAAGAAGAAGAACATTACACAAAGATAAAGGGATCAATACAACAGGAAGACAAAACAATTATTAATATATGCCCTGAACAAAGCAGCACCAAAATCTACAAAGCAAATATTAATAGACCTAAAGGGTCTGCCACCAGACCTTGCTCCCAGGCCTGCATATTTATATTAAGGTATTTATGTGATAGTAACACAATAACCTTAATAATTTATATTAAGGTATTTATGTGATAGTAACACAATAAGGGACTTTAACACATCACTTAGAGTAATGGACTGATCATCCAGACAGAAAATCAACAAAGTAAAGATTATCAATAGACACAAATCTCTAATCAGAATGGCATGCAAAAGAGAGAAAACAAATAAAATCAGAAATTAAAGAGAAGTTACAACAGATCTTACAGAAATACAAGGATCATAAGAGATAATTAAAACCTACTATATGGCAACAATTTGGACAATTTTTTTTTAAGATTTATTTATTTATTTATATAAGAATGGGGGCACAGGCCAGATGCGTGGGAGGATGAGTGGACTCACCAGAGACAGAGTGGGGAACAGAACAGGCGGAATGACGAAATACACAGCTGAGGGGAGCAGTGGGCGAGACAGGAGAGGTCTGCCGCTCCATGTGGGACCCTCGCAGGATGGCGCTGCAGAGGCTACAGACAGCTTCACAGCGCTGCGCTCAACTGCCTGCACCACCAGGGGAGGCCCGAAATAAACAAATTCTTAGAAACAAAGAACATCCCAGGACTGAATCAGGAAGAAACAGAAAAATTAAATAGATCAATTTAGAATAAGGAAATTGAAATGGCAATTAGAAACTTTAAACGAACAAACAAAACAACAAAAGCCCAGGACCAGATGGACTTCTCCAAGTCTTCCAAAAATTGAAATAGATGACTCCAAACACATTCTATGCCGCCAGCATTGCTGTGATTTTGCAACCAGACAAGATCACCAAAAAGGAAATCTTTAGATCATTATCTCTGATGAAAATAATGTGAAAATCCTCAACAAAATACTAACATAATAAGGGTTATATATGAGAAACCCACAGCTAATATCATACTCAATGAAAACCCAAAAGCTTTTTCCCTATTATCAGGAATGACAGGATGTCCATGCTCACTATACAGTTCAATATAGAAGTCTAGTAAGGACAATCAGACAAGAAAAGGATATAAAAGGATCCAAATCAGAAAAGAAGAAAATACCACTATTTGCAGATGACATGATAACATACATAAAAATGCCAAAGACTTCAATAAAAAGTTATCAGAAATAGTAAATGAATACAGTAAATTGACAGGCTACAAAATTAACATACAAAAATCTGCTGTATTCTTATATGTCAGTAATGAACTAACAGAAAGAGAAATCAGGACAATAATTACATTTACAGTTGTATCAAAAAGAATCAAATAACTTGAAATAAATTTAACCAAAGTGAAAAACTATACACTGAAAACTGTAAGACATTGTTGAAAGTAATAGAAGACAAAAGCGATGGAAATATATTCCATACTCATGGGCTGAAAGAATTGACATTGTCAAAATGGCTGCATTACTTAAAGTGATATACAGATTCAATGCAAATCCTATCAAAATGCCAATGGCATTCTGAACAGAAACAGAACAAACAATTAAAAATTTTTTTGAAATTCTTAGAAAAGGAGGTATCATACTCCCAGAGTTCAAACTATGATTAGAAAGCAATAGTAATTAAGACAGGTTGGTACTGGAAGAAAAACAGGAACACAGATCAATGGAACACAGGAACACAGATTAATGGAATTGAGTTTCCTATAATTTTGCAGTCATCTAAATTTGGGAGTGAAACTGGGGTGCAGGAAAGAAATTAAAGGCCATCTGAGCAATGAACATTGAATGATGGACACTGAGACATGCATGTGTATTCTCCTACACCGGCCTGATCTTTATTTTAATCATAAACTATTTTATGAACAAATATAATCAACTATACATTGTATTAATATTTGAAGAATGGGAAAGGTGCTTAAAACTGAGACATAATATGGAAAGGAGGGGTTGGTTAAAGAGTAAATCATGAGCCTGTTGATAAATTTTGCTTTCTTTTTTTTTTTTTAAATAATAAATTTTATTTTTATATTCCCCATACAATTGCAGCCCCCCCATTCTGACCCCAATCCCTCCCCTCCCGCCCCCGCCCCCCTAAAAGTGTCTCTGGTTCATAGTTTTTTGTTGATATTGATTTTCACTTTCTTATAGTTATTCATTTTCCTGGTCCCTAATTTAAGTTTTCTAGATTCCTGCTATGAGTGAGACCATCCGGTATTTTTCTTTTTCTTTTTGGCTTATTTCGCTGAGCATGATCCCTTCCAGCGCCATCCATGTTGCTGCAAATTGCATGTGTTTATCTTTTTTGAATGCTGAGTAATATTCCATGGTATATATGTACCACATCTTCTTGATCCAGTCATCTATTTTTGGGCATCTGGGTTGTTTCCAAAGCTTAGCTATTGTAAACAGTGGTGCTATAAACATAGGGGTGCAGGTGTTCTTTGGAATTGATGTTTCTGTGTCTTTTGGGTAAATACCTAGGAGTGGAATTGCTGGATCATATGGAAGCTCTATGTTTAGTAGGTCCAGAAATCTCCACACAGCTCTCCACAGTGGTTGGACCAGTTTGCACTCCCACCAACAGTGCAGAAGAGTTCCTTTTTCTCCACACCCTCGCCAACATTTGTTGTTGCTAGTGTTTTTAATATGTGCCATTCTCACTGGTGTAAGATGGTATCTCATGGTAGTTTTGATTTGCATTTCCCTGATGACAAGTGATGTTGAACATTTTTTCATATGCCTGTTGGCCATTTGCATTTCTTCTTCAGAGAAGTTTCTTTTTAGCTCTTCTGCCCATTTTTTGACTGGATTATTTTCTTTGTTGTTGTTGAGTCTCATCAGCTCTTTGCAGATTTTTGTGATCAGTCCTTTATCATTAGTGTTGGGTGCAAAAATGTTCTCCCAGTTGGTGGGGTTTCTCTTTGTTTTTGTTATTGTCTCTTTTGCTGTGCAGAAGCTCTTTAATTTGATGTAGTCCCAGCTGTTTATCTTTGCCTTCACTATCACTGCTTTGGGTGATGTGTCTGTAAAGATGTCTTTGATGTGCAAATCACATAGTGTTTCGCCTATATTTCCTTCTATATATTTTATGATTTCAGGTCTTATGTCTAGTTCTTTAATCCATTTTGAGTTGATTTTTATGTATGGTATGAGGTAGTGGTCAAGCTTCATTCTTTTGCATGTGGCGACCCAGTTTTCCCAGCACCATATATTGAACAAACTTTCTTTGCTCCAATGCATACTCTTTGCTCCTTTGTCAAAGACTAGTTGACCATAAATCTGTGGGTTTATTTCTGGATTTTCTATTCGATTTCATTGGTCTGTATGTCTGTTCTTGTTCCACTACCATGCAGTTTTGATGATTATGGCTTTGTAGTATAGTTTGAAGTCTGGAAGTGTGATGCCTCCATTCCCTTCTTTTTTTTTCAGGAGAGCTTTGGCTATTCAGGGTTTTTTGTGATTCCACATGTATTTCATCAATAATTGTTCTATTTCTTTGAAGAATGACATTGAAATTTTGATTGGAATAGCATTGAATCTGTATATTGCTTTTGGAAGGATGGCCATTTTAATAATGTTTATTCTTCCAATCCATGAGCAGGGGATGTCTTTCCATTTCTTTGTGTCTTCTTCTATTTCTTTTAACAGTGTTTTATAGTTTTCTTTGTATAGGTCCTTTACCTCTTTTGTTAGATTTATTCCCAAATATTTGATTTTTTTTGTTTCAATAAAAAAAGGGATGGTTTTTTTGATTTCTTCTTCTTCAGATTTATTGTTTGTGTATAGGAAGGCTACTGACTTTTGCGTGTTGATTTTGTATCCTGCCACTTTACTGAACTGATTGATGAGTTGAATTAGTTTTTCTGTGGAGTTTTTGGGGTTCTCTATGTATATTATCATATCATCTGCAAATAGTGATAGTTTGACTTCTTCTTTTCCTATTTGGATTCCTTGGATGTCTTTCTCTTGTCTTATTGCTCTGGCTAGGACTTCCAGTATTATATTGAAAAGCAGTGGTGAGAGTGGACATCCTTGTCTTGTTCCAGATCTTAATGGAATTGCTTTCAGCTTTTCACTATTGAGGATGATACTGGCTGTTGGCTTGTCATAGATGGCCTTTATGATGTTGAGGTATGTTCCTTGTATCCCAAGAATTTCAAGGGCTTTTATCATGAATGGGTGTTGCACTTTGTCGAAAGCTTTCTCAGCATCTATTGATATTATCATATGGTTTTTATATTTCTTTTTGTTGATGTGTTGGATAACGTTGATTGATTTTTGGATGCTAAACCATCATTGTGTCCCTGGAATGAATCCTACTTGGTCGTGGTGAATTATCTTATGGATACATTGTTGGATTCTGATAGCTAAAATTTTATTGAGGATTTTTGCATCAGTGTTCATTAGGGAGATTGGCCTGTAGTTTTCCTTTTTTGTGTTGTCCTTGTTTGGTTTTGGTATTAGTGTAATGTTGGCTTCATAGAACGTGTTTGGTATTGTCCCTTCCTTCTCAATTTTTTGGAAGAGTTTGTGAAGGATAGGCACTAATTCGTCTCTGAATGTTTGGTAGAATTCATTTGTAAATCCATCAGGTCCTGGGCTTTTGTTTTTGGGGAGGTTTTTGATTACCATTTTAATTTTGCTGCTTGTAATTGGTCTATGGCCATTTTTCTCTGAAGGTCTGTCCTGATTTTCATGAAGTTGATACTTTATGTGATTGCCTTTTATTCTGGTAGGTACCAATGTGTTTTTGCGTTTTAATAGACTAGAGGCCTGTTGACTTATTTTTGTACTTAATGTTATAAACTCTTATGTCATTATGTTTTAAATATTATATGAAAATCTTCAATGTTCTAAAATTTTAAAATGTGATATCTATTGCTAATGCAAGATGTGTAGTATGTTTGTTTTTTTTTAAATTGAGGTAACACATTTATAACACAGTACTTGATTCAGAGTTTGAAATGCTTTTTTTTAAAGATTAAAAGATTTATTTATGAATACAAGAGCTAGGGTACAGGCCAGAGGTGCGGGGGCTGAGAGGATCCACCAGAGACAGAGTGGGGAGCAGAACAGGCATATTAACTGAAATACATTGCTGAGGGGAGCAGCAGGTGAGACAGGAGAGGTCTGCTGCACCAAATGGGGTTCCTCCCTGGCCAGCTGGGAATCAAAACCGCACTGCAGAGGCTGCAGACAGCCTCTGCAGTGCGGTGTTCAATCCGCTGAGCCACCAGGGAGGTCCATGATTTGGTTTTGTCTGATACTTTTTTTTTCTTTCTTTCTCTATTCCACATATGAGTGAAAAATACCCACTATTGCTATTCTGCCTTCTGGCTTATGTTACTTAACCTAATCCCCTCCAGTTCCATCTGTGTTGTTGTAAATGAAAAGAGTTCATTTATTTTTTTAGTATAGTGGTGTAATATTCCATTGTGTACATATACCATATTTTCTTAATCCACTCATCTGTCCCTTGACTCTAGGTTGTTTCTATAACTTGGCTATTGTAAATAGTGCTACAATGAACAAAGGAACCCATCTATCCCTTCAAATTAGTGTTTTTGCATTCTTCAGGTAGATACTTAGGGATGGATTAGCTGGGTCTTATGGTCGGTCTATTTTTAAAATTTCTAGAAAGCTCCATACTATTTTCCATAGGGTCTGGACCAGTCTACTTTCCCACCAACAGTACCCGAGGTGTCCTTTTTCTCTACACTTGCTTTTTCTGGTATTTTTAAAATGGGCAAGTCTCACAGGTGTGAGATGATATATAATTGTGGTTTTGATTTGCATTTCCCTGATAAGTGATGAGCATTTTTTCATGCGCCTCTTGCTCATCTGTGTGTCTTCTTTGGAGAAGTGACCGTTTCACTCTCCTGCCCATTTTTTTTTTTTATTGGATTATTTGTTGTTGTTGAATTGCTTGAGTTCTCTTTAGATATTCGATCTCAACCACTTGTCAGATACAGGTTGTGCAAATATTTTCTCCTATTCAGTAGGGTATCTTTTCTTTTCAATGATAGTTTCTTTAAGTGTGCAAAGGTTTTTAGTTTGATTTAGTACTATTTGTTCATTTTTGCTTTTCCCCCCTTGGTACTGGAATCCAGTACCCCAAAGACATCACTGATGCCAATGTCACAGAGTGTTGTGGTTATTTTTTTTTTTCTATGATTTTATGGTTTCAGGTCTTACATTCAAGTCTAATTCATTTTGAGTTCATTTTTGCTTATAGTTGATAGTTGTCTAGTTTCATTCTTATGCATGTGTCTGGTTGTTTTCCCAACACCATTTTTTTAAGAGATGTTTCCCTTCTTTAATGTAAGGTATACTCCTTGTTCCTTTGCCACAGACTATCCACATAACTGTGGGTTTATGTCTGGGACTTTAATTCCATTCCATTGGTCAGCGTATCTAATACCATACCATTTTGATTATTTTGTAGTGTAATTTGAAGGTTGGGAATGTGTTACCTCTATTCTTGCTTTTCTTTTTTCTTTTTAAGATTTTATTTATTTATGCATATAAGAACTGGGGTATAGCCAGAGATGCAAGTTGGGGGAGGATTCACCAGAGGAGTAGGGACCAGAACAGGCAGATCTACTGAAATACACTACTGAGTGGAGCAGTGGGCGAGACAGGGGAGGTCTGCTATGACATGTGGGTCAGCAACCTGCCCAGGGATTGAACTCATGCCACAGTGGCTGGCAATAGCTCGATAGCTTTGAAACTTTAACACCTATTATTCCTTTTCATTGTCAGGATTGCATTGGCTATTTAGAGTCTTTTGTCATTCTATATAAATTTCCATATTGTCTGTTCTATTTCTTTGAAAAATGCCATTGAAACTTTGTAGGGATTGCGGTGAATCTGTATACTGCTTTGGGTAAGGATAGTCATTTTAACAATGTTAACTCTCCCAATCCATGAACAGGGAATATCTTCCCATTTATTTGTGTCTTCTCTTTCTTTCATAAATGTCATGTAGTTTTTATTATATATGCCCTTTGCCTCTTTTGTTAAGTTTATTCTTAGGTATTTAAAACTTATTGATGCTACTCTAAATGACATTGTCTTCTTGATTTCTCTCTCTTCTAGTTCACTGTTTACATATAGGAATGCAATTGATTTTTGTAAATTGATTTTTATGTGCCACTTTACAGTACTGATTTATTGTTTCTAATAGGTTTTAAGTGTAGGATTTTCTATGTAGATTATCATATCATCTATAAATAGTGATAGTTTTACTTCTTCCTTTCCAATTTGGATTCCTTTGATATCTTTCTCTTTTTAATAGCGCTAACTAGGTTTCTAATACTATGCTGAAAAGTTGTGGCAAAAGTTGTACCTGATTGGAGGAAAAACTTTTAGGTTCTTACAAATTAGTATGTTAGCTGCGGGTTTGCCATTTATGGCCTTTATTATGTTGAATTATGTTCCTTATATCCCATTTTTTGAAGATTTTTTAATCATATATAGAAGTTGAATCTTGTCTAATGTTTTCCCTGTTTTTGTATCTATTGATATAATTTTATCTTTCTTTTTGTTGATGTGGTGAATTACATTGATCAATTATAGTGCATATTTTGTGTTTTGTTTTTAACTTTTTTTGCTACTATGAGCATTTGTAGATGAAAGAACATCTCAACACCAGAAAAGCAAAACTATTATCAGGTAGACATCTGTCTGACAATGATGATTGAGGAGATATAAGTGGGAAGTAAAAGCTTTCTTATCTTCATGACTCTCCTAGTGTTGCCTCATTGGCCAAATCTAGGAGCAGATAGTGATTCATCAAATAAATGTGACCACAGAGGGGGCTTTGCGATGGTGCTAAGCAACCATCCATGCAAGCAACACATAGATACTGTATAGAATTCTTGTTTTCATTATGTTATACTAAAGATAAAATTAACATTCCCTCTAGCTACAATTTCTCTCAAAACCAAACATTAAAGATTATCTAGAAAAAGGTGGGACTATTTTGTTTGTGAGACCATGTTTATTCTCTCTGACAAAGGATAAGTAGCTTTCTGGATAAATCTAGCCCTGTGCACCATAGCATGAATCATGAGGTGGAGAGAAGTTCCCTTCCTTCACACTCTATGTCAGAGGGGAGACTGGGTTCTATGTGGGGAAAGATTTGTGGGCCAGTGGTGGTTACGTGGCAGAAATATTTTATTGCTCAATAATAAAATGACAATGGAAGTAAGAAGAAGAGGAAAATAAATTCATGGAAGAAAAGAAGGCGAAAAGTGAAAAAACATTTAACAATAGCGTACTCTTTGATTTCCTGATTGACCTAAGATAAAGGCAGTCATGGACAGATTTCCTAGATGGAAACTGAGCTTAGGGAATGGCTAAGTCACTGACAATCCTTCTGATAAGTGGTGTCGACACTGATAGGGTAGGAGGAGGAAGGCAGTCAGGGATGAGATCTAGGTTTCAGTTTCAGATAATGTCTTGGTTTCTATTGAGAGGCTGATGAGGATGCTAGCTTGTGACGTTAGAAAATCAGGAAAAGAAGCAGGGCTGCATTATTTATTTTCCCTGGCCCCTTATATATGTCTGTCTTTGTCTATGGAGACTTCTCCATTAAAAAATAAACATTTAATTTCATGACTGCATTGATGAAAAGATATAATTTAGGCTGGACTCATTGCTAAAGTTGCCATGATTATATTTATTTTCTTCTGATTAAAATAAATTAAAATAAAAATTTTTCATTGTCCTTGGAAAGGATCATAACCCCTGCATACTGAGCCCACAGTGTCTAGTGAAGGTGCCCCCTACTCGTTTGTCTGGACTTACCTGGAGGAGCTTCTGCGTATGTCTATTATTGTGGTTTAATAGTTAGTAGTATACCATTTTTTACATTCAAAATATGATTTATATAGACAATAAAACATATGGTCACATGGCAAGGATGTGGTACATTTTGGACTTGCTTACTTTGAAATACTCATTGAGACATCTGAGTGAAAATGCCTAATAGAAAAAGGTAGGTCTGAATTAGAAGTCTGAAAGAAAGATCTAGAGTCAAAATACAGGGTTTCAAGTTATCCATATTTAAATTTCATTTAATCCATGTTAGTGAATACATGAGAAAAGCAGAGGTTGAACAAGAGCACCTCAGAAAACTTCCTTCCAGCGATGGACAAAGGAGGAGGGCCTAGTAAATCAAAGAAAGAAAAAGCCCCACAGGACAGTGTGGTATCATAAACCAAAAACGATTTATTGATGCAAGGAGTAGATAACAGTACCAAACACAAAGGAGAAGTACATGTGAGAAGAGGTATAAAAAGCGTTTGCTGGATTTAGCTGCCAGGAGGACAATGCAGAATCCAGATGATGGTGGCATGAGGAGAGTGTGGGGGTAGGAGGGATACAAGGAAAGCCTGTTCACCCAGGGCTCCGGCATGGAAGGGAGAGCTCAAGATGTGGGGTCCAGGCAGACTTGACTTTTGTAAGATGGAAAGGATCTAAGAACAGATACAAGGGGTCCAATCGAGCACAGTCAAGGTTGAAGACTGAGGAAAAGAGACAGCACTGGGGAGAAGGGAAAAGCAGACCCCCGCAGGAACACATCTTCCCCTGGAACAGGAGGAAAGGACAGTTGTGAATGTGGGTAAGTGTGTAGGTGTTTTCAGCAATAAATATAATAAAAAGAAAAAGATTACAGTTCTACATGAATGGGATGGAAATTATATATTCAGATTTTGGCTGTTTAATTATACCTACCCTTAAAAAAGTCCTGATTACATCTATAATATGAAAATATTGTGGGCCAACTCTGAATTTCAACACTTCAGAGCTAATACAAAAAAGTGATAACCATTAAGAATTTGCACTTTATTGTGACCTCTGAATTCAGCAAGAGGGCCCAACTGATTTTATTTTGTAAACATCCTTATGTACAAGGTAATCATCAGGGAAAGGGGAGGTTCCAGGTTCTATGCCCCACCCTACGGAAGGTGGAGCTGGGCAGGAAGATAAAGCTAGAAAAAAACTGAGAGAAGAACTAAGAGAGAAAACAAAAGCTGGCTGAGGAGAAGCAGAGGGAGTGGAGAAGGGAGAAGACCAGAAGGGGCATGTGAAGCAGAGAGACGTGAAGGAGAGGCCACGCTTGCTTCTCTGCCTTGGGCTGTACCAGGGACTCGGGGGACATGGAAGGAGACACTTGAAAGAGACAAAGATGTGGGTGAAAGACATGTGGCGAGGTTGACAATAGCAGCCTTTACCTTGACTTGTGTTTCGATTTTGCTCCTTTTGTCCCAGACTTGTCTGGCCCCTTCTGCCCTTTTCCTGTGGTTCCCATTCAGAATATGCTTCAGACTTGTGCCAGGCTTTGGGCCTCAGCAGTCCTACTGTGCCAGGCTTTGAGCCTACCCTGTCTGGCTGGGCATTTATTTACAAGGGGAAATGGGTAACTTTGGGTGTTTCACATGAAAACTATTTCAGCTATATTCTTTCCCTCCTCTTCTCTCCATTGCACACTAATTGCATTCAAGTTCTTTTCTATTGGAGGTCTCAGGCACTAAGGGTATGTTTGTCTTTATGTGGTGGATGATAGAACCCATTTAGAGCAGGCAGGTTTCTGCATCCCAGGGTGCCCCTTCTCCTGCCCTGTAACACTTGTTTATTTTTCATAGTATAGGATTTCTCCCCTCAGGGGAAGTCAACATAGTTTTCCCACCACCAAAGTGTCCACCGTCCTCCAGAATACTCCCAAGCCCTTTCCCCCTGCCCTGCTTTCTGCTCCCCTCCTCTGCCTTCCCCTGCCCTCCTGAATATCTCAGAGTTAAGGTCTGCTCTCAAGGGTCAGTCTTACAGTTTCTCTATGTCTGATCCTCTGTTTTTTTCCTAGCTGTTTTTTTCCTAGCTTCAACATATAAATAAAACCATCTGTATTTATCTTTCTCCTTTTGGCTCACTTAGCTTAGAATAATCCTTGCCAGTTGCATCCATGTTGCCCCAAACAGCATGAGCTTATCTTTTTTGATTACTGAGTAGTATTCCATTGTGTATATATACCACATCTTCTGGATCCTCTCATCTGCTGTTTCCACTTCTTGCTATTGGAAATAGTGCTGCAATAAACACAGCAGTGTTTTTTTTTTTTTTTAACCTCCATTCTACCTTTAACATAGCTTTATCCAGCAGCCTCTTGTCACATTCTCTTAGCACAATGGCAGCTTCTGCTTTAAGGAATCCAACCCACTAATGGAAGGGAGATTTCCATTACTGTTTCCAACATGGACTCTCCCAGGTCTCTTTCTTTTTTTTTTTTTAAAGTTTTATTTATTTATACAAGAACTGGAGTACAGGCCAGAGGCATGGGAGGGTGAGAGAATTCACCAGAGACAGAGTGGGAAGCAGAACAGACAGACAGATGGAAATACACTGCTGAGGGCAGCAGCGGGCGAGACAGGAGAGGCCTGTGCACCATGTGGGTTCCTCCCTAGCCAGTTGGGAATAGAACCCATGCTGCAGAGGCTGTGGACAGCTTCACAGAGCTGTGCCACCAGGTCTCTTTCTTTTTCTGGCAGAAGCAATGATGAACATATACAGGAACCAGCACAAGAAGCAAGTTCTCTGGCTCAGAAATTTCTGCCAAATTCTTTTGCGTTATCTCTGCTGCATCTCCATACCGGGGCTGGAATATTAGGACTTAAGAATAGAGGCAGAATAGGCCTAAATCTTTCTCAAGTAACTCATGCAAACTACCATGGCAGCCACCACACAGAGTAAGTGACTAAACTAATAAACTGTGGTTTCCATGTACCACCTGAAGGAACAATGTTTGCAACATATTATTCAACAGGAAATAGTGCAAAGGTCTGCTAGAAGACCAATATGAATGATAGAGAGGACTATCATCAATCTAGATTAAAAATGACAGACACATGATTCCATGTTGCTTTGGTCATGTTGACTATGGCTGAAGTGCTAGCCTCTTTGTCCAGAGCATGAGAACAGTGAATACCTTCTAAATAATGTGTTCTTAGAGAAAATATTGACAAAATTTAGGGGGAAGATCATAGTTTGTGGAAACCAACTGGTTGTTAGAGTAGGATCATTTGCTGTATTTTTTCAAGACTCTTGTATAAGACATTTATTAACTAATTTCATGAATTATCTCATCATTGTCTCCATCAATTCCATACAGTAGATACTATGAGTATTCCCAATTTACATATGGATAAACTGAAGCATAGAGCACAGGTTACACCTGGCTATATCACTTGCTTGAGGTTAGCTGATAAGTGAGATTATTGCCTATGCTATCTCTCTATAGCTGCACTGCCCAATATAGTTACCACAAGCTACGTATAACTGTGGAGCTCTTGAAATGTAACTAAATGCAACAGAAATGTACTGTAAGTAGAAAATACACTAGATTTCTAAAATTAGTATGAAACAAATATATCCCATTAGTAATTTTTTAAAGATTTATTTATTTATGCATATAAGAACTGGGGTATAGGCCAGAGGTGCAAGGGGTGAGAGGATTCACCAGAGACAGAGTGGGGAACAGAACAGGCAGATCCACTGAAATACACTGCTGAGGGGAGTAGCTGGCGAGACAGGAGAGGTCTGCTAAGCCATGTGGGTTGCTCCCTGGCTGGCCAGGGATCAAATTCATGTTACAGAGGCTGTGGATTTCTTCATAGTGCAGTGCTCAACCCCTTGCACCACCAGGGAGGCCTGCCATTAGTAATTTTATATTGATTGTATTTTGAAATAATATTTTGGTTATGTTGGGTTGAGTATTATTAAATTTGATTTCCTCTGTTTCTTTTTACTTTTTAATGTGGCTACTAGAAAATTTAAAATTACATCTGTGGCTTGCATCTATGGCTCATATCATATTTCTATTGAATAGTGCTTCTCTATAGTTTTGAAAAGCGACCTGAAGGGAAAGGCCTTTGGTAATAAAATTTCAATTGTCTGAAACATGTGGATAGATAATTAGCAACTGATACTCAATTTTTCTGTGTTTCCTAGGCTACAAATGTCATGAAAATAAAAAATACCCAATTTCAGAAGCACCTTCAGTATATTAAGTTGTATACAGTAATTCAGTAAGTTCTATGTAGTAAATTGCTATGGTTATGTAAGCAAGGAGTTAAACTGATGCAGAGTTAGGTCTAAAACAATATCTCTTAAATGGTTTTGAAAAATATTGTATTTTATGACAGCATTAGTATAAAGTTTAAATGTTCAACAATAGAGAATAGTTATTTAAATTATGGAATAAACTTAATGCATACACTAATATAAACTATGTAATACACCTATGATGGAATGTCAAGTAAAATATTAAAAATGGTGTTTCTAAAAAGTTTACAGTGACAATAAAAATGAGCTCTAATGTCAAGCATATCGTTTATCTTAAAAAATAGGAACAGGACCTCCCCTGGTGGCGCAGCAGTTGAGCACTGGGCTGCAAAGCTGCCCGCAGCCTCTGCAGAGCCGGTTCAATCCCTGGCCGCCGGCAAGGGTCCCACATGGCACTCAGACCTCTCCTGATGCACCCACTGCTCCCCTCAGCAGCGTATTTCATCAGTCTGCCTGTGGTTCTGTTCCCCGCTCTGGCTCGGGTGAATTCTCTCACCCTCCCATGCTCCTGACTGTACCCAGTGCTTGCATAAATAAAAAAAAAAAAAAAAAAAAAAAGAACACATTTGTACAATGAAAAGGTAGAGGACAGTGTACCAAAGTGACTCTATTCTTTAACAATCAATAAATTGTTGCGCGTGAAGGGATTAAATGTAAGGGAGTCTCTCCTGACTAATAGTTTCTCACTTGAATGTGTTAAGATTGTTGTGATTTTCAAGGAGAGATTGAGCAGATGGGGCTGCTGCCTGAGACAGGGCCAAGGACAGGGTACTAGCTCTTCCCATCAAAAACTGCATGAAAAGAAGCAATGATGGGTGTCCTACAGCTAAATTCTAGGAAATTTGGAAATTTGGATTCTTTGCTGGAGTCTATTAAGGACAGCCATTGACCAATTGAAGGATTATCTTTGTTTTATAGTTGAACTTTTTTTTTTTTTAAATCCAACAGCTCCTTTTTCTCTTTTTGTTTCTTTTTTTTTTTTTTGGGGGGGGAAACATGGATGAGGCTGAGAGATGCGTGCTAAAAATGTTCAAGAAAATTATAAATCTAAAAAACAGAAATCTTATATTTACAGATTGTTTTAGAAATTAAAATGTGTCCTGATGCTTAAAAGTTGGATATCCTGTTTTTCAATGTATCTGCTGCAACATTCTTACCAAGTAAAACTGCTTAAAATCTAGAAAGTAATTTTTTGATCATAATTCACAGCAGTGTTATATAGCAGAATTTGTAGTACAAGCATATAAAATACATTTAAGGTATATGTGAACTCCACTTCAATTCTGGTTCTTGTTCCATATTTGCTAAAATGTCATTTAAAATGGTTAATAATTTTACTCAGATTCTTGGATTACATAAGTGAAGATTATATAGGTCTTAATATATCTTCTCTAGAGCTTCTAATTTATGATCATCATATGGATGTAGCAGCAATAAAATTGCATGATTGTGCTGTTCAAAGCCAGGAAATTGGAAAGTTTCAGTTTTTTGGTTTGAATGAATTCACCTATGGTACAGAGAGATCTAATTGTTTTAATAAGGTCTGTGTACAACAGGTCATTTGCAAAGGACTCTAGGTATTTTCTAATTTACATTTCTTTTTCCCTCTGAATGAGAGACAAAAATATAAGAATATGCTCTTTTACCAATCTAACTTTAATATGTGAAATTAAAAATATAGTAACAGAAATATGCGGAGAATAAACAGAAAGATCACATTTACCAATAGGGTATTTTATCTTTTTTTTTTCTGTCCAGAATCCCCTACTCCATCATAATTTCTTTAAAAAAAAAGATTTATTTATTCATGTATACAAGAACCAGGGTACAAGCCAGATACGCAGGAGGATGAGAGGATTCACCAGAGACAGAGCGGGGAGCAGAACAGGCTGACTGACTGAAATATACTGCTGAGGGGAGCAGCAGGCGAGACAGGAGAGGTCTGCTGCACCATTTGGGTATCTCCCCAGCTGGCTGGATCCAACCCGTGCTGCAGAGGTTGCAAGTGGATACTAATTTTTATTATAAAAAATCATGATGGAGGGCCTCCCTGGTGGCACAGGTGGTTGAGCACAGCGCTGTGAAGCTCTAGGGTATTTTATCTCTTAATTCAACTTTATACTTACAAAATGCACCATAACATTTTATTAAAAAATTATTTCATTGCAAAACGCTTAAGTTTTTTTTTTCTACATGTCCACCTTTATTAATTTATCCAGTCATTCAGCAAACAATTGTTGAACCCATGCTGGACACTGTTCTATGAATTATTGCAGGTCAAATCTCAAGTGGGAGGGGTGTACTTAGTCACAATCTGGCCTAATATCTATAGCAGGATCAAGAACTTAGAAGTTTCAGGAGAAACAACGGAAAATTTAAAATATTGTGTCATTTGATGGAGCTGTATTCATTGCAGTGAATGTGCACCTGGCTCTGTGTTAACTCTCTATTCCTTTCAGGCTTTTTTGTTGTTTGATGTTGCTTGCTCGTTTCATTTTTTTAGGGGGAGGGTTTGAGTTCATGACCATTTCTCAGTTCCTGCATATGCTAAACAAACATAACAATTCTCCACAAAATTTTCATTCTTAAAGCATAAAGCCTTTTAAAAATTAAAGTAATAAAGGAGAAAAGTTAAAGCTCATTTCAAGTTAGTGGTTTAAGAATAGAAATTTTCTACGAGACTGGAAATCAGTAGGCATTAAGATAAAGGTGTAAAAATTAGATGCTGGAATAATGACATCTACAGAACGGTTTGACCATAATAAAATTGTATCCTATTGTTCAAACTTCCTCTTTTATCATTCACATTCTTGTCATACTTCAGACTCTCTTTGGGGCAAAATATGGAAATGTACAACTCAGTTAATTCCACGATGCAGGATTGTTAAACATAAAATAATGTACTGAGGTACAGCATCACACCATCCATCACAACAGACAGCTTGGGAAACAGAAAAGCACTGCATTTTCAGAGTAAAACGCAATATAATGACCATTGCTTTGAAATGGATCAATCTGGCTGCACTGGCGCAGCTGTGCAGCATTCAAAGTAGCAATCTCTGCTGGCCCCTGTGTGGTAGTTTTCTTCCCGATGTCATCTCATTTTATCCCCTCGGAAAATGGCAGTGGGGACAAAAAAGATGCAGGAGAGACACATCAGGTTTTCCTTCAGAGTCCTTTCTATTGTGTTAACAACTCTCAATTGTGCTAGCAATTTTCCAGTGTCTTGTATTAGGAATTACACTGGCACAATTTGCACCTCTCCAGTTAAGCCTGCACCAGCCACCCACCCCAGCCCCATTCTCCGCAGGTTTGTAACTCAGTCACGACCATTTGTGTTAGGCCAGCGACAGGGAGAAAGGGCCTGTGACCAATGGTTTTAACAAACTGATATTACGCAAGTCTTTCACTTTCATTATAGTGAAGACGTTCTGCCTTGGGATTTTTTTCTGATGCAAAAATATACCTGGCACACAGATTATAATTGTTAGAGTACTGGAAAGAATAGTTGGAAAGGAAGGAGAGCTGGGGTTTAGTATTAATACAGCCATTAATTCTTAGAGACCTTAGACAAGTAATTTTAACCATATCTATCTACCCTAGAAGGTTATGATGCTGAAAAGGAGAACCCAGACACAAAATTTTTGGACAATTTTAAGGTTTTGCACACACATGAAAGATTTTGTTATATTATGATTCTTTAGAAAATAAGCACAGGTTACAGCTGATGTTGAACCAAACTATCTAATTTGTTTCCTAAGACTTAAAAAAAATCTTTGTAAATAAATAATAACAAATTTGAGAAAGTTCTAAATGAAGATATGATAACAGTTAGAAAAGACCTTACTAGCAGGACAGAAAACTAAAAGCCAAATTTTATATATATATATATATATATATATATATATACATAATTTGTTTTTATCTTCTTATATGGTAAATATGCACAAAGACTTGAAGAATTTAAACGAAATTATTCAAAATGTTTAATGGAGAATGGGATATGACTCAGGGAGGAAAGGTGTCTATATTGTTTGAATATGCATCAAATGGCACATCTTATTATGTAATAAGTTAACAGCAAAAAACACGAAATTTCCCTAAACCTTACATTTCTCTATCTGTATGTAATAAATTTACTGATCTAATATCATCCTGTAGGAAAACCACACTCAAGGTTGACTTAATAGTTCACTCATCATAAATAAGGATCTATCCAGTTAAACAAGGGTCACAGGGTAAGGAAAATGCTCGAGAGAACCAAAGAACAGTAGTGGGTAGGGGCAAAGTCCTATGTCACTCAGGATATGATTTTTCTAGTTGTTAGTGATATGATTTACATTTCACAGTTGATGTGGTCAGGCTAACCAACAACTTCATTAAAAATGAAGCTCGCTACATCTTTTTCCAAGCACACCTACCTTCTCCATGGGGCCTCCCCTGGTGGCATAGCAGTTGAGCACTAGGCTGCGAAGCTGCCCACAGCCTCTGCAGCGCCGGCTCGATCCCCGGCCGCCCATGAGGGTCCCACATGGAGTGACAGACCTCTCTTGCCACACTCGCTGCTCCCCTCAGCAGTGTTTTTTGTCAGTCTGCCTGTTCTGCTCCCTGCTCTGTCTCTGATGAATTCTCTCACCCTCTCACGCTTCTGACTGTACCCAGTGCTTGTATAAATAAATATTTGAGGAAAAAAACAAAACAAAACAAACATTTCCCAGATGGTGTCTTGCAGAACACTGATTGCCCGGGGACAGTAGTTTTAGTGGAAAAATAAAGTTTCCATGATCAAAAAGTTTGGTAAATCCTATGTCCATCATGTTTTAACTTGGTGAGAATGTCAAACTATATTTCACATGGAAGTTACTAGACATCTATAAAAGATTATAGTACAGCATTTTCCAATGTTATTTTTAACACTGAGCTTGCCATACTGTCCATGAAATGATACCTTTGAAAATGGAGCCTAAAACGATAATACATCTGAGATCTTAGCAGCAGTTTCATTCATTTCTTCTTCTTCTTCTTTTTTTTTTTTTTTTTATCAATTCAATTGATGAGATACCGTGTTTGCATTCGATACTGTGCTGGTACTGGAAATGTCAAGAGATATGACACAGTCTGGTGGAAGAGATAAACACAAACATTTGTAGTGTAATGTGGTTAGATGCAGTGATAGAAATTTGGCAGGAGTACAGAAAAGGACATAACCCATCCTGGAGTGAGGGGAGGGCATGAATGGGAGAGCTTCTGTGACTTGCCATCACAAGTGAAGAAATATCACCTAGGAGTGACATTTTCTATGCATTTATTAAATTGGTTAATTCCTGGTTTTCATTATAGTTACTGGCTAATCATTTTCTTTTGCCTTTGGATCTATATTCACCTTGATTATTTTTTGGAAATCTCTTCATTTTTTTCCCTCTGTTTTCTTTTTGTTCCATGATTTTTACCAGCTAGAGTCCAACCAATTCTATTTCATAGGCATTAGGACTTAGAAAAAAATGGTTTAAAGATTCATTTTATTTATTTATGCATACAAGAGCTGGATTATAGGCCAGAGGTGCGGGGGAATGAGGATTCACCAGAGAAAGAGTGGAGAGCAGAATAGGTGGATTGACTGAAATACACCACTGAGGGTAGCAGTGGGCTAGACAGGTGAGGTCTGCTGTGCCATGTGGGTCAGCTCCCTGGCTGGGGATCGAACTACTATTGCAAGTGGCTGCTGATAGTTTCGTAGTGCTGAGATTTAACCCCTAGAACTGCCAGAGAAGCCCCAGGACTTGGAAAAATTTTATGCCAAATAAATTATACTTAGTTAGCCATTAATAATATTTTCATTTCACTTTTATTTTCTAAAACATATATCATCTTCCTTCAGTCTTACAGAAAAGGATATTAATCCATGAAAGTAATATAATTTCAACCTAACAAAATAATGTGATATTTCTGTTGTATATTATGAATAAATATGCAATTTTTACTTGGTTCTTGAAACGATAAAAATGGTTAATGAACTGCCATTATTGTCTTTAAAGTTAGTAGGGGTCCAGGTACTTATGTACTGTTATTATTTTAGGCAATTTTGTAACTGGTCTAACCTCAATATTTCATATTTAGTGGAAATAAATTATCTTGTATGGTCTTCAGTTGGTACTGACGACAGAGTCACTTTAAACAATTTAAGATATTTCTACTGCAAAAGAACCTTTTGATAATTCATTATCTAGCCTACTGTTTATTCAATAATATATTGGGAGAGGGTCTGATATTTTTAAAGATCTTAAACAAAAACTTCACATTCATAATCACTAATAATACCAAAAACTAGTTGCATTATGGGGAAAGATAGTGGCCAACCAGTTATATTTATTTCTCAGAACTTTAATCACTTTCTGAATTAGTAGATTTTTTTTCTTCTTTTGCAGTGAGAATACAATATTTCTATATGGTAGGAGTCAATCATAAATGAGGGTCTAGGGAAGTACGAAAAAAAAGCTTAAGTATCATGGATGTTTAAGCATCTCCACCATCCCTTCATTTCAGGCTGGGAAACATGAACACAACTGTTTCTATCATTCCAGAGCTGTTACTCTGATACACATCATCTGTCTGGCTCTTGCTTCTTTTTAATATGATAAAGATAAATCAAGTTATTCAGGAGCTTCTGTGGTGAGTTGGGGTTGGGAGGGGGGCTTAATATCTCTAAGTTCTTGAGGTTCTAATAGGAGAGGACTTATAAAAGTAAGTGGGAAGGGAACATGCTCAGCGAAATAAGCCAGAAAAGAAAAAGAAAAATACCAGATGGTCTCACTCATAGCAGGAATTTAGAAAACTTAAATAAGGGACCAGGAAAATGAATAACTATAAGAAAGTGAAAATCAAAATCAACAAAAAACTATGAACCAGAGACACTCTATGGGGGGTAGGGGGCGGGAGGGGAGGGATTGGGGTCAAAATAAGGGGGTTGCAATTGTATGGGGAATATAAAAATAAAATTTATTATTTAAAAAAAAAGTAAGTGGGAACTGTTTCTCATCTATAAAATGATGGGTCAGACTACCTGTCCTCGAAGCATGTATTACCAGGTACATGGTGGTGTCCTGGTGATACAGGAGCAACAGCAACCACAAAATCACTCAGAAGAGAAGGAGGTTATATAGAAAGATAATAGACATTTGAGGTGTTTACAGAATGTCCGGGTAGTGATTATCAGGAGAAAGATGTGAATCCCATACTTCAGAAGACGAAAATGCATACATAGTGCAAAAATGAAAAATGATATAAAAATATGTAAAATTAAAATATATATACTAAAAAAATAATCAATGTTGGAATCATTTGCATACATAGTAGTCAAACACTGGGACTAGAAAATAAAGCCAAGAGAAAGTATGGGGCTAGAATCCTAGGGAGTGTTAGTATTTAAGTGGTAGATGAAGGAAGACAAACCAGAGGAGGAAGAAGAAACTATCAAAAAAAATCCACAAACATCAGAAGAGTTAAAACAGCACAACGTTACAAGGTCAAGGGAAGAGAGAAGGAAATGGTCAAGAAATCCTACTTGTGAGAACCAGAGTCAACAAGAAAACTGAGGGCCTATTGGATTTGGCAAGAAGGAATGTCAATATGCTAAGTATGATAAAAACTGATGATGTGGGCTTTGGAGCTGGAGGTATATCTTAGCTGGAGTATTGGCTCTATTTGTGTGAATTTCAGCTAGGTATAGCCTCCCCAAGTCTTGAAGATCCTCATGTATATGATGAAAGTTCTGCATTTACAGGGAACTTTCAAGGGAATCTGGGGAATGAATAAACAAATGCTTATAAGAGAGTGTGCATATTACAGTGTGTGACATAGTGCTAATTAAAAGGATTAGGATTCTCCCTCAAAACAGGATCCCTACCAACACCAGAGTTAGGAACTTTGGAGCCCTCCATGTTATATGTCTAAGTAATCTTTGTCATCTTTCAGCATATTTGTTCACATCCTCCCCCATTCTATTTCAACTATTTCAAATTTTCAGTAGTTCATGCCTGAATTATGATAATGGGTTCCTAACTGCTCCCTTTTCTGATTCTAGTCTCCTCTTGCTCCATTGTCACCTACTCATTGCCCTCTCCTTGATATCCATCAAGCATCATTGTTGTTGAGTTCTTCCTGGGCTCACAACCCTTCAGTGTTCTTCATGACCCTCAGGATAAATCTTCAACATAGGTTCTGAGTCTGCTATCTCAGCACTTTTACCTGTCTTTCAAGGATACTCTTATCTCCCAGAACGGCTCAAGTTTCAGAATAAATTTAGCCACAGTCTTTCCAACCTCTCCTGCTGAGTCACCTGTACAACGTCATTTGTGGTCCTTTGCCTCTCACCCTGCCATTTTCGGACCTGGAATGTTCTCTTTCCATTTGTCACAATCTAACACATCACTTGAGGTCCAATTCATACCCTTATAACTCACAGATTTTTTTTCTCTTAACAACTCTGAGAGGGTTTACCATCCAGGATGATTATTTGTGTCTTCAGTTTAACTATTTCATGTAGACTCTAAGCTCATTAAAGGCTAACATCATGTATTTTACCTCTTGGATCCCTTCCATAAGGCTTAGAGTAATACTGGACATGTTTCAGGTACTTGATAAATATTAATTAAAGTGAAATAAAACTTTGAAATAGACTAAAACAATTTAATTTTTTTTGTGGGTAGCTCACAAGTACTGCTACTGATTAAAAAAAAAAAGACTTTTAAATATCATGGACACAGAAACAAGACTTAGAGTCCTAAAGGTACAAGAAGAAAAATAATAATCTCTGTTACAGTAGAGAAAAGCAAGCACCAAGGCATGTGGATTCTAGTAGAATATAACACAAAGAATGCTCTACCAAGGTTCAGAAATTTGAACTTTAATCTACACTAGTCTATGGGTGGGCTGTCAAATCTTGATGAATGTATATCATTTACTTGTCCTACAGCTGAAGGAATATTTACTATCAAGTCTGTTAGATAGAACTTTGAACAAAGAATTTAAGAGATTTAAGGTAAAATGGGATAGCCACAAGTGGGGAAGTAGATAAAACATAAAACCAGAAATTCTATTTGATAGAATGTGCAAGAACAGTACCCATCTAAAAGAGAGAAGATGGCTTGGGCTAGCTCTAGTAAACAGCAACACAATTAGCGAGGGGAATAGAGAATGATCACTGTAAGAATGTTGTTTCCTTTTGTTGTGTTGTTTTTAATGGGAATTGCATTTTTTTTTAATTGGTGAGTTATCAATAACTCTAGTGTACTAAAATGTGACAAGAACATAAAACACAAAAGGGCTAGGTAGCTATAGGCAATGAAAGAGAGTTAGGGAGGTGGGAGAGGATTATACTCTGAGCCAAACAGTATAAAGGGGTTCAGTCAAATCCAGCCTCCTGTAACTGACTGTGCAAACCTGTAAACTTGGGCAAGTTACCTAAGGTCCATGGCCCTCAACATTCTCACTTATGAAGTAAGTTTATTCATTCCCTCCTGGTCATATTATAGAAAATAAAACTTGAGACTATATAAAGCACGTAGACTGTGCTCAGCATATTGCAGGGGCTTATAGATGTTTGCACTATTGTTATTATCACCTCTACTTTGGCAAATATCTATTCTCCAATCTCTCATATACAGGGGGATGGAATGGGGTAGATTATATGATCTCTAAGATCTCCTTGGGCACTCAGGTTCAATGAGTTTTCATCCCATAAAATATAATCAACACACAGACAAAGCCTGGCTTTACAGAGTTAACAAATGAAGGTTAGTCTCCTCCCCTCTGGGGTGCCACTTTATGAGGGGCTGGGGGGAGCATGGCTGCCTTTTCATCAAGTACATTAGATTATAGTCAGGGTGGAAAAGCCTTATGAACACAATGAGTGGACCTGCCAGTCAAAGATGGTTGTAATCCCCTGGGAAGTGTGACATCACAACTGAGCCTAGTGAAGTTGCAATCTTAGGAAATTTAAACTCTGCATATAAGTTAAATAAATAAGCCAGAACGACTTCTAAGAAATAGAAAGAATGAATGTCAAGATGGTTAATATTATTGAGAAGGAAAAGCAGGATAATAACAAATGCAAAGTTGGAAACAGCTAAGAGTGGAAACCTTATTTGGCTCACAATAGGGATGACTTGTCTTTATAAAGCCTCCCATTAGACAATCTGGCAGACACATTCTTGATAGAAATCCACTTTGAACGTCAAGGTAGCATTAACCTTTTCCTTCTCATATCTGTTCCCCTCTTTTGAATAAATACGTAAGGTCAACACGTCCTGGCCCTCCTTTCTTCTACACTGGACTACACCTATAAATACCCTTTTTGAGACTGAAACAGTGTTATAGGGATGCTATAGCCAAACAAGGACAGTGTCCAATAGAGAGCAGGTCACCATCTGTGGGTTTTCATGCACATGCGCAATTGCAAGGCCACTCAGGCTCAGGAAACAATAACAATGAGGGTTATTTTAAAACAGGGAAAACAGGGAGTTTCTAAGGCCACAAGTGGCTGACTATCTCACCCCAGATAATGTCCAGTATCCAGAAGTCCCAAACAAAAGCCTTACTCACTCAAAATGTTGCCATCTCACCAAGGAGGGCCTGGAGCACGTGGCAGGGGGCAGGAAGCAGGCCAGGATCCAACTCATCAGCTCACAGGCAGGGCTGCTGAGATGACACTTCAGCAGCCTGAAGCAACGGTGTGAAGGTCAGGATGGACAGCACCAGATGCTGGACCAGACAGCAATGGAGGTAGCAGCACTGGGAGGTGGTGCTGGATGATCACATATTCCGTGTTAACAGCTTTCAGAGTGACCCAAATACAATGTGCTGATCACCCACTCACGGCAGGCGATCTTAGAAAAATCAGCATTATAGCTCTTTGTGAGTTGTTGGCTCACACCACCAACAGGGAACTTCTTGAAACACCAGGCCCAGGGCTTTTGTTGCTCGTTTCAGGTGGTGGCAGTAGCAGAACTGGAGGCAGGTGTAGCCTGCAAAGTTCTTGGGCTCCTCTTTGGAGGTCAGTTGCTGGATGCTGCTTCTTTCTTCTGAAGAGGCCAGAACAAAATGGGAGTCTGGGAGTTCCAAGCTGGCTCCTGCCCTGCCTTATATCCTCTTTCAAGTTTCCCCACCCTACTTGATTGCTGCCTGATTAGACCATTTTTCAATTGTAAGTGACCTATTGGGCCATTTTAGGACCAAACATTCCATCTGCTGCTGAATATTTAACTAATGAGCTGATGAATGCAATTGACTCATTTGGCTCGTACTTCGTACTTCATTGGTCGAGTCTATGATCCAGGTGCCAACTATAAAAAGGTTACAGCCTTGTGATCAACAAGTCTGCCCATACCAGGCCTCTGTATCCATCCTGGATGCATTAGTACACTATGTGGGTTATATGTACATTGACGATGACCTAGGAAGATGATACATAAGAAAACACTAAATTCCTGATCCTAAATTCCACAGTAAATGGGTAGAATCAGGGGCAGGACAATCTATTCTTTCCCTTGTTGTCTATTTATCTTTTCCTCACCTTTTTCTTGATATTCCCTGATTTCCATAGCACTGATCTTGTATAATGAAACTGATTGGCTACAAGGTACCTGTCATTCTCATTGAGACAATGAGTCAAGAAATACCCAGATGGCTTTTTTCTCAAGACTTGAAAGATGCTTTATCAGTCTACACCAGCCATTCTGAAGCCAGCTTCCTTGAGCAAATCACTTGACCTCTCTGGGATCCTGTTTTTTACATCTATAAAACAAAGACACCAATACGGATCTGTCTGGCAGGGTTAATACCTATACCAACATATCTGTCACACTGCTGTCTTTGTCAGATTGAAAAACTGGGGAAATACTAAATTTTAGTTCTACAATTCTACTGACCTTTTCAGAAAAGAGACAAAGTTAGCTCAAAGAAATATAGTCAAGATTGATTGAGATGATTCAGGTAGTATACTAGTTTCAACAAGATGCAGGTGAACGTTCATTTGAAAATATAAATAGATGAAGTATAAGATATTAACCATATTGCTTAAAAGATGTGTGATAAGTTTCACCAGAGAAAAGAAAGAAAAAGAACGCATCTAAGAGATTGTAGTTATGAATAGATGATGTCTAGAATACATGATAAAATAACTAAGATTTGCTGAATCTTTGCTGTAGTAATTACCCCTTAGTATTTTCTTTTTTTTTTAAAGATTTATTTATTTCTTATTTATACAAGCACTGGGTACAGTCAGAAGTGTGGGAAGGTGAGAGAATTCACCAGAGCCAGAGCGGGGAGCAGAGCAGGCAGAAGGACCGAAGTACACTGCTGAGGGGAGCAGCGGGCGGCAGGAGAGGTCTGCGCGCCATGTGGGACCCTCCTCCGGTGGCTGGGGAGCAGCCAGGGATCGAACCGGTGCTGCAGAGGCTGCAGGCAGCTTCGCAACCCAGCGCTCAACCGCTGTGCCACCGGGAAGGCCCACCCTTTTGTATTTTCTTCTCCCAAGTTCTCTTAGTTTTGATAGTCTGGTCGAGTATTTCCTTATAATTCATTCCTATTTTGTGTCCAAAGACTTAAGGACGAATGAATGATGTAGGGTAAATAAAAGGCATCAGGCTTTTCTGCCCTCCGCCATTAGGATAGATGATGGATCCCTGTGGTCCTGAATGCATGCCTGATGGTGGACACCTGGAGGAGGGTATGGACGTAAGTGGATACATAAGTGGGTATACCTGGGCTGAGAGACTGAGCTTATAAGGGCGGCATCTCAGAGAAGCCAGCAGAGCACAGGAACAGAGAGAGCAAAAAAGAGAAGAACTAAAGAGCAAAAGGAACAGAGAAGTAAAGGCCATGAGAGAAGGCCGGAGAGCCCAGGAAGAGTGAAGACTTGCCAGGGACTGGGAGGCCTGCCAGCCTCCCGGCACCCCTGCCTGCCATGTACCTGGTAAATCCCAATAAAAACCTGCGAAAGCCACCAAGGGCTCCAGGACTCTCCTCCTTCACCCGTATGCTCGAATCATAGAGATCCTGCTCCATCCCACCCTGTCGCTACAATTGAAATCAGTGATTTCCATGAATTCAAGTCAATATCTGTTTAGTGAGTAAGCATTGCGTACAGAGAGCACATGAGGTGCTGGAGTAGACAAAACTTACTCAACAATTCTCTGACAAAAGTTATCCTCTGGGTGCTTATCACACTCCAGGCCTTCCCCTCAAGGTACTTAAATCTAGCAAGGAGAATTTTGCAAGTTCACAATTATAATACAAATTAGATTATTATGAGTGCTTTGATAACGTTGAGATAAGTTGGAACAAGCAGGCATTCGAAAGAAATAATCACCAAAATTTTATGAAATACGCTGATTTTAAAATTGAGTATAGGTTACTGGCAGGATTCTGACTAATGGAGATGAAGATAAGATTGAGCAAGGATTCCAAAGCAAGAAGACAGAAGGCCAGTTTAGATGAATATCAGGTTCAAATAAAGAAGCAATGTCCTATGAAGTAAGACGCAGATTGGCCCTCTCTTGTAAACAGCTGAGGAGTTTGTCATGGCTTAGGAGTAAGGGGTCAATCACTGAAGCCTTTTGAGCCATGAATTAGGGCAGAGATTCCAACAAAGAGACCAGTTTACCATGTGTTAGGAACTATGACATTTTCTATATAAGCTGTACCTTCTTTGGGTTACTCTCGTTCAATTTGGGGGACTATAGGGTCAAGAATGGACACAGTGCAGGTTTTCTGATCCAGCAGACCAGGTAAAGGAGGAGTCAGAGTCCTCAGTGGCTTTTGCAGGCTTTTATTGGGATTTACCCGGCACACAGCAGGCAGGGGTACTGGGGGCCCGGGGGGCTGGCAGGCCCCCCAACCCCTAGCAAATCCTCACTCTATCTGGGCTCTCCAGTGCTCTCTGCTTCTGCTTCTGCTTCGTTGCTTCTCTCTCGGCTTCTCTTTTGGCTTCTGTTCGTTCTTGGCTTCTGCTGGCGTCCCCGTGACGCCGCCCTTAAAAGCACAGTTTTAGCCCAGGTGAATCCCATCTACCTATGCCCACACCCTACTCCAGATGCCCGCCATCAGTCATGCTTTCAGGACCTCAAGGATCCATCATCTATCCTGATGGCGGGAGGGCAGAAAAGCCTGACATTTTCTTTACCCTACAGGGACACTGGCCACTCCCATGTCTCCTGTTAACAGCCTGACTCCTACTTCCCAGTCTCCATTTCTGATTCTGCTCTGTCCATACAATCAGAGACATTGAATCAGGATGACCCTCAGGTTATATCAGAATCTCAGGCTGAGATTGATATATTTAAACTGTCCCTGCCATCTAAAGATTCAAAAAAATCATCTTTCAAATTAAGAACCACTGGTATAACCTCTCCTTTTTTGACAAGTACTTCTTTTCTCCCCTCTCTGCATCTGTTTTCCTCTGCCTCCCTGTCTCTGTCATCTTTCTGTTACCTCTTCTTACCATTTTAATATATGTTCTAATGCAATAAGCACCTGCTTTTAACATTAACATTTAATATGCATTTAATATTAACATTTTAATATGTTTTATACATTTTTCTTGCAATACCCTGAGCAGCGTAGGTGTGCAATAATTATCTAGACTTAGCTAAATATACTTATGTGTTTACCAAATAGAAAAGCTTTCCAATTCTTAAAAAAAGATTACATAGAAATTAAAGACAATTGATCAAGGCTATAAATGTTTAAGTGTGGACAATAAATTCTCAGAGGGTTAATTATATTGAGGCGCTTCACAGTGATTTGAGGAGGCTTTCTGTCCAGTGCCATTCTTTGGATGAGCTTTGAAGAATGATTTGGGGAGGAAACAGAGAAAGAGCAGCAGCTGTTACAGTTTTGCGTAATTACAAGTTGCCAACAATAGATAAGAAGAAGGCTACAAGAACATGATCCTACAAAAGCACCAAAGGGAGCATCTAAACTCCTGCATAATCCCCAATCATATGTAGAATGTTGGCAAAATCTATGAAACTTCACTGCCAAAATATCTACTGATAATTACTTAATGCATGAATGAATAAAAACCACCTTTAAAAATAGCTAACAAGGTCCTCCCTGGTGGTGCAAGGGGTTGAACACAGCACTGTGAAGCTGTTCACAGCCTCTGCAGCATGAGTTCGATGCCCGGCCAGACAGGGAGCAACCCACATGGTGCAGCAGACCTCTCCCATCTCGCCTGCTGCTCCCCGCACAGTGTATTTCAGTGGATCTGCCTGTTCTGCTCCCCACTCTGTCTCTGGTGAATCCTCTAACCCCCTGCACCGCAGTGTTTGTATGCACAAACAAATGAATCTTAAAAAATATATAGCTAACAATTATTGAGCACCATGAGCAACATACTTTGTTTACTTTTTCTCTAATTTTCATAACAGCCTAGGTTGGAATATAGTACTATTACCTCCATTTTATAGGTGAAGAGACTGAAGCCCTGAGCGGTCATGCAACTTTCTAAAACCGGAAACTAGAATCTAGACATCCTATTTTAAAATCCTGCCCTCACCTGAAGTATGTCTTACTGAGTGAATGATTGGCATCCTGAATTCTTATCTACTATATATCTTACTCCAAGGATATGTTCTGTCTGCTAACCACCCGGCACTTATTTTTACTGATTTATTGTGGTCTCCAGAAGGAATAACAGGTCACTGTTTAAAGATACCTCAAAACTTCAGTGGCTTATTGAAGTCACTCCTGCAACAATTAGTTGCCTATTGAAAAAAATATGTTTAATCCAATTGAGCATCTGCAGTTGTGCAGGATCGAGCTGCAGGATAGAATCACTTTTGATCCAAACCATTCAACCATTCCCTACTTAAAATATTCATTATTTGCAACAAAAGGGTAAAACTTGGAAAGGTTTTATTTGCCACGTAAATGTACCTATAAATTAATTTCTTGCAATCCTTATTCATTAATATTTAATATATTTATATGAAGGATACCACTTCACAATTCCCTATACATTCAGCATTTAATAATGTAGAAATGGCTTATCTTCTTCAATTCACTGAGACTGGATTTGCAATAACTAGTAATGTTAAATGTATTTTAAAAAAATCAATAATAAATAAATGCATAAGCACTTCCCTCTAGAATGCTTGTGATGTTATTTACAAAATTAAAAAAAAGATGACAGATCCGCTAGGGACTTTATAACCATTTCATTACCACCTCCCTAATTGTATATGGTGGAACTGCGTAATCTGTTTATTGAAATTGAAATCTTTGGAACAGATCCTCCCCACAGACATTAACAATGAGCATCTCTTGCAATAACATAGTACTTAATGTAATATTAACATTATATGCAGCAGGCCTTAACCGCTGGCGGGGTCCCCCTCTGGAATTGGACATTTTTAACACTCTGTGCTCTACCTTGGTATCCAATTCTAGATCTAATTTACAAGCTGTAAAACACAATATTCACAGATTACAATAAATACAAAGAAATTCTAAGGGCTTTCCTGGTGGTGACTAGGATAAGAGAGACAACTTTCTATAAAGAGAAATAAGAGAAAACTCTACTTGAAAAATGGTAATCTCCTTTAAAAGGTTTGATGATGAAGAAGAAAGCTTTTCTGTTTGGTGCTGTCTGTCCACATAAAAGGATTATTTTGATATCGGATGAAGGGAGGTATTTTTTCTTATTTGGGCCATGCTTAAAACCTAGGCATCTTCCCCAGCTTCCCTTTCCAGAAGAGGCAAGCAGGAAAAGTGAACGAGCCAGAGATGTAGGGAGAGTCTGATTTTAGTTTTGAATCTTTCTGAATGATTCTGAATGATTTCGAGCAGGTTATTTAACTTCTTTTTTAGATTTCTCATCTTTAAGTAACAGGATGAATTAGACAGTCTTGAAGATTCCTTCCCATTACTAATCTCTAAAAACCTAGGACTAAGTCATTCAATGTGGAATAATAACTAGCTTGCAACGTCCATTCTGGGATATTTTCCATTGTCCTTTAATGTGTACCTCAAAATATCTGGCTCCTTTCTAGTAACAGCAATTATAACATTTGTCTCGTGCAGTATAGTCTCCTAAACAGTTTTTAAACATTACCCCAATTAACCTACAGCACAACACTGGATATGAAATACATGGCTGTAAGGAAAACTTGGACAGGGCAAATAGGGCAAAATCACATGAAACTGCAAAATAAATATGAAGAATAGAAAAACCTCAAATGTCAATGAACACTTGCCAATTCTTTCATGATCATTCAGTTAACTAAAAGGTCTGATGGGAGTGCCTGGTTAAGAAGGTCTTTTGCAATGATCAAGTTCAGCTGTCATACCATAATCCATGTATGTATATATATATATATATATATATATATATATATATATATATATATATGGCATGCTGGTCATGCAACTCAAAACTGGAATCTTACATGGACATTTATAATAAAATGTGCACATTCCCTTAGACCTCTGTATACCTGGCAGTCAAAATGTATACTTGATATGTACTTTTTGAAAAGTGTCTAGTAGGTATTTAATAGGAAAACTATGTGATCTATCAAGTTCAGGACAGGGGTTATATTTTGGAACTAGGTAGGGAATTTGTTCAAAAGGAATTCCAGGCTTTCAACTGTAACAAGTAAAATGTTGTTTAATCTGAGTGGTTGGTTGGTAGTAGAGTACTTGCCTTTTTTTTTTTTCATTTTATCTTAAGCACATAGATTAAATTTCACAATAAAAATGAAATAAGTTAAACTTAAAATAAATTTTTGTCTCTAACGTCTTCCTTTCAGAAAGCTAAAGGGTAAAGATTAAAACCATTGATCATTCTCTGATACAACATGGAGTTGCTTCAATTTAAAACCTAACTTTAAGGCCTCCCCGGTGGCGCAGCGGTTGAGCGCTGGATTGCGAAGCTGCCCGCAGCCTCTGCTGCGCTGGCTCAATCCCCGGCTGCAACCCGGCCACTGGAGGAGGGTCCCACATGGCGCGCAGACCTCTCCTGCCGCCCGCTGCTCCCCTCAGCAGTGTACTTCGGTCCTTCTGCCTGCTCTGCTCCCCGCTCTGGCTCTGGTGAATTCTCTCACCCTCCCGCGCTTCTGACTGTACCCAGAGCTTGTATAAATATAAATAAATAAACAAATAAATAAAAAATATTTTAAAAAATTAAAAAAAACCTAACAGTAAACATGAAATCGATTTAAGACAAATACCATAGAATACATTTTACTTAAATTAGGTATCAAAGTTTTTCAAAAATATTTGTTACTTAATAGCTTACACTTTGTGTTCTTCTAAATGAAGGTTACAGCCTTTCTGCAAGATCTTCAAAAAAAAATCACCCTTTTTTCTCTCCTTTGTTTTCCCCCAAATGAAAACCAACTTTCACCATTTTCATAGACCTTTGGAAAGCAAGCCATTTTGACTATGGTTAAAAATATACTTAATGTTCTTTCCTTCTCACCCTCTATATCTCTTTCCTCTTACAAAAAAAAAAAAAAGTTGCTTTATCTCACACACATACACACAAATCTTTAGTACTGTATTACTCAAAAAATTCAATAAGAGCAAAGAAGTATTGGTTTGGAATTATCATTTCTAAAGTTCCTTGATTCCTTTCAAACCCCCAAAGGTTTTATCTTCAATCTGATTTTGCTTATGAGGTTGCATAACTACTTATCACACTCAATGCCTTATCTAGGACAATCACTGTAAAATTTCTGACTATGAATAAGACACTTCAGACATGGGTGTTTCCTTTGGACCTGTGTTCTGGAGTCATTTTCTCCAACAGGTCCATCTCCTTGCATAACTTCCAACTGTTGCCTGATGTGGGATCATGAATGAGCACATATCATTTAGACAGGTTATGTTGAACTATCTTTTTATTTCTGTGCCTGGAAATCACTACAGGAATAATAATAACTTCTGTGCTGTTCTGAGTCTCCTTCTCTTTGCGACAGACAGTGATAATGGAATGTGTACCATGCCTTGAACCAGGATGCTCATCAGCACATCCATTGCAATAAAAGTATTCTCTTCCCAGTTGTCATCTTCACTTCAACATAGTCAGGAGACCCCGACCTCAACCACAGAACATCTACACAAAGCAGGACATTCATTCATATGTGACATCAACATTTAAAAGTGGCTCTACCCGAGGTTGCAGTTTCTAATGCATTTAATTTCAGTAAAATGTGTCGGTTATTCTCAATACACAAAGTTCTTTACAGGAGACCATGCACAAGCCTTGCCCTTAAGGATCTTACTTGCCAGGGAACTTAGAAACAGTGATCCAACAGATAGGTGACATAATAGTAATGGGTGCTATTAAGTGAGCACTTACTGTGCTAGTATTCTAAGCAAAGAGCTGCATAATTTATCTTGGCTCATTTAGTTCTCTAAAAACATTTCATGGTGGTCATTATTTTGGGACCAAGACAGCTTATATAGAAAGACCATAAAGGACAGTAGAAACAGAATGCAGGCCTACCTTTTTCCAGAGTTCATGCTTTAACCAAGGTGTTACATGTCATGCATGGCTACTGGGTCAAGGAAAGAGCAGAGTCGTGGAGAGAGAGGGACAAGTAGGAAACACCGGCTTTACTATTTGATTTTAAACAACTTCACCAAGTTAACACTTGCACTTGGAAAAATTTGGTTAGAGAGTCAGCAAATAATGTATTGTATTCATTTTGTTCCCAAACAAAAGCTGTTTCTCAAAAGTTAAAGAATCTGCTTTCTTTTTATTATTTATTTATTTATTTGTTTGTTTGTTTGTTTATTTATGTAAGCACCGGGTACAGTCAGAAGCTCAGGAGGGTGAGAGAATTCACCAGAGCCAGAACAGGGAGCAGAACAGGCAGAAGGACCGGCTATGAATAAGGGGAGCAGTTGAGGGGAGCAGCAGGCAGCAGGAGAGGTCTGAGTGCCATGTGGGACCCTCGCGGGCTGGCCGGGATGAACCGGCGCTGCAGAGGCTGCGGGCAGCTTCGCAGCCTAACGTTCAACCGCTGCGCCACCAGGGAGGCCCTGCTTTCATTTCTTAAAGCCAAATTATCACCACAGACCAGCCAGATTCCCATAGATACTATTGATGTTTGTGTGTACATCCCACTTACTTGTGAGCATCCTACATGCAGAGAACTGTAAATTAGCTTCCATGGTTCTCACTACCAGTGGTCTCTTGCCGTCACAGTCACCTGGCTGAGGGCATTAGTCAGTGTGCAGACCCTTTGCCCCAGAGCTGGTGCTGGCACTGCAGTCTCCTGTCCGGCTGTCCCGGCCCTTGCCTATGAGTTTTACATTTTATTCTTTAGAAAAGAAAGCATCACACAAAGACGAAGGGGGAAAAAAAAAATAACTGATCAAGTGGCATCACAATTTTATCTGGGTTGTTGAAATCTAAAGACCATTAGCTTAATCACTGTATCAGTTCCCTTCTTTTACTTTATTGTTCGTGTGTCAAGTACAGTAGTGATAAGACTCACTTCAGCATGAAGATTTCCTTTCATTGATTTACCCTGAATCAGAAATATGTCAAAACTCTTTTGCTGAAATTCAGAATCTGAATATAAATTTACATGTTTTGGGATGATTGTTATTTCATTGCACATTTGGCCTCCTATAGCTCCCCAAAGGATGGGAGGCAATGATATTGTAGCAAAATAAGAGAAGCCATCATGTCTAGGAGATATGACTGGTACATGGAAAGTACCAGGCATGTCAATCCATCTCAGCTTGGTGTCATGAACAGATGCCATATCAATTCAAAAAGGATCAATCCTTTTCTAAATACACTAGAAAGTGCCGCCACTGGTGCTGATTGCTCAGGATTGCTCTTCAACTCTCTAACATTAATAATTACAGCAATAATAAGCCAGAAAGAAAAAGAAAAATACCAGATGGTTTCACTTACAGCAGGAATTTAGGAGACCCAAATAAGGGATCAGAAAAAAAACTAATATTTTAATTAGGGTAAATCAATGAAAGTAAAAATCAAAATCAGTTTCAGGGTATATCAATGAAAGCAAAAGTCAAAATCAACAGGCAACTATAAATCAGAGACATACTACAGGGGTGGAGAAGAGAGTAAGATGAAAACAAGGGTGGTGGGAATTTTACAGGGACTATAACACAAAGATGAAAATGCATACACTGTGCAAAAATGAAAAATGATATAAAAAATGTAAAAATATATAAATTAAATAAAATAAATAATAGTAATATATAATTATATATAAGTAATATATACCATATATAAATTGTATATATAATTATATATATATATAACGTACATAAAGTCTTTCCTCTATCAACAGTGTATGACTACTTGTTTTGACACTTAGTCTCCCCTAACCACCTCTGTCCAATGCACATCACTGCAGGAACCATTTCTTATTGGCTAGAAGCAGATAAACCTGCCAAAGTCAGTGTTTATTTCTTTCCCAAGAGACCACACTTGAGTACGCATAAGCGAGCATAATTCTATGTGTTTTCTTACCCAAAGTGACAGGCAGCTGAGAACAGAAGATCTCCGTTTCTTAACGTGGCACCCTGGATTTGGATGATTTAACTATATATAAAGGCAGCACTAGGTTGATTTGAAAGATACATTTTATCAAGTTGTCAGCTTTCCAGGGCCAACTGTTTCAGAATCACTTATAAGTAAACTAGAAAATGATTTGGATTGTAGGAAATTTAAACCTCGCTTTCCCAGAATGTGGTAGCAAATAGCTGAAAAATAGACATGGAATCAAACTCTGAAATTAAAGTGTCCTCAGTGTGTTTTGCTGGCAGTGAAAGGCTGCATGGCCTAATAGATGGAGAGCAGGATGAGTCAGGGGACCTAGCAACTTGACTTGCACTGTGGCAGCAAATCGCTTTGTGACCTTGGGACTCTCAGCCTGCCAGCCACACAGCCTGGAGCTCTCCGGCTTGCACCCTTCACTGCTGCCCACCTTGATGCCCACCCATCAACTCTCTCCTGGGGCCTCTGTCAACAGGAATGGGAAACCTCTTGACACAGGGACAATGGAGGAGGGGTTTGGACTCTTTCTTCCCATCTGTCTCCAGTGGCCAGGAGAAAAGGCTGGGGCTTTGGGAACAGAAATCTTGTGCCATTTCCACCCAGTGAAATAAACAACTGTCATTGTCAGTCCCTAATGACCAGCTGGAGGCCACTTATGCATCCACAAGACTAAGAGATATTATTGACCTTTGATTGACTTGCCAGGGAAGGATCTGCACAGGACTTACCAGGTACTGACTGGTTAGGACAGAGTATTGTCTCAATTATGGAAGGATTTCAATACTTTTAGACTTGTTTTCCACATAGCTGTACACAACTGAAACTCATAATTAACTGAGTTTTTGAACATTGTATGGGGGTATATTAATACTCAATGTGAACAATGCCTGGGCCAGTTGGTCATTTTTTTCTCTACCCTGTGCCCTCCTGGCTACAAAAGGAAGACAAGGCACCCTGAGCGCTGAACCCATGTGATAACCTCACCAGTCACATATTGCCAGAGGAAAAATACAGGAATCTGTGTGACCATGTGACAGGGAGCACTCAGGAGGTCGGGCCCTGGCACCAGCTTTTATGCCACTGCCCTAGCATTACATGTGTCATATTGTGGAAGAGGGCCAGCTTCACATCTTGTAAGAGGACTTACAGTAGCTCCATTCCTTATTAATTGCTGACTCTGATCCTCTGCTATCATTTGGAAACAATTGGATTTGAAACAATTTCTCTCCTAAGCATCTCAGCATCTACACACAGGTAAAGTTGTGGGATAATTGACAAAAGGTAACCATTGTCATGACATTTTGTTTTAAAGATCAGATGAATCTAGTCATTTCAGAAGTCATTAATTTACCTCATTTGACAATTAGATGAAAGAAGAAAGTGCAAAGATCATATCAGTCACTGTCTCCTGGCTCACAGGTGCATCATAGAGGTTGCAATGCTATTGGGTAGGAGCTGATGCCCTGTAGAAATCTCTGTATAACAAACCATGTGAAGCTCAATTAATCTAGCTCAGAAGAGCAAAACCACATCAGCTCAACAGGGATTCCAAGACTCCTGGTCTAGGAAGTTGATGGTGGGATGACTAGGGCATCACCACCAGCTAATGGGTCCCTAGAGAAGATACATGACATTAGAATGCTTTATTGATTAATGCTGACCTCTGAAATGACTTTAAGATAGGCAATGGAAACATAAAACCGCTTTTACTGTGCAGTGGCTCAGTCTGTTGTGGCTTTAGTTTTGTGAAATGCTGTACATGGGCTGGGATCAATCATTGCTAAACCTTGCAGCTTGCTGACCTCTATCTGGAAAAGCACCTTCTAGAAGAAGCAGAAAACCATGCTTAATAGCAAAGAAAGCAATTCTACTTTGGCATTGTTTTTGAGACTGTGAGATTTTAGAAGGCAGCACTCCCTTCTCCCCCTAGTATGGAATGCTTCTGTAAAGAGTGAGAAAACTCACTTCTACATAGTCCCCGAGGAATAAATTATATTTTCAGGAATTTTACCTGAATGAGGAATCTTTCCTGAATTCTAGAAACAATTTCAAATACTTTTAAAAATATATATTCTGCTGAGGTTTTGCCATAAAATTCCCTGGAAGTAAATATGTGACTAAATATAGACCTAACTTTTATTCAGGGTAATTAATAGGAATTCCAGTAATTAGTAGATGGAAAATATATTGTAAGGAAGTTCTCTTGAGGAGGAGGATAGAGCAGAAATTAGGCAAGTAGATAAGCTGTAGCTCACAGTTACCTGTTTTATTGTTTTGAGAGAAGTTTACTTTCTTTCCCTCTGTAATTTCCAGAGCAGCTCAAATTCCCCCAACTACACATGCCTTCCCACCTACATGCCATGTGAAGAATAAAAAGAAAAATAGGACAATAAAATATTGGAGTGGTTTTTTTTTTAATGGTAGATGAAAAGAGAAAGATTGGAGATAATTGAAAGGTGTGGAAACACACCTACCTGAATCTGAGGCTCTCTCTCATTCATTTCAAAATATACTTCATAAAATTAATCTTTAAAAAGGAAAATTTGTTTCCTTGTTCACTTGTTATTAGTTTACAAAGAACCTCAGCTGACACCTGGGTGAAATTTTTGTTTTTCCAAAAAGTTCATGTTCTATACACTCACACATCATCTTCTGTCATTAAACACACGTACATATATGTTGCACTTGCATTAGAATTTATTAATTATGCTATATTTAGTTTTCCTGAAAATGTTATCAAAGAGACAAATATTTATAACCTAAAATTATTTTTAATAATTTAAAAGGCAATAGATTTTTATGGTAGAAAATTTGGAAAATATAAACGAACCTAAAGAAGCTAATAAGCCTATCCATAATCTCACCGCTCAGAGAAAATAATGTTCTAATATACATTCTTCCAAGTGTTTTTCTTTGTAACTATGCAAGCACAAGAAGAAATATATTGAAATGTATTTATGTAGACTCTTGTACTTAGTGTTTTATAACTTTTTTCCCATAGTGTTATATATATACTTTAAAATATTCAAGCTTTTGAATTCTTTATACATTACTTTAAGTTATATGGAATAATTTGGGACACAGAAAGTAGCTGAGTGGAAAGACCCCTTGCCTGGAGGAAGTCTGCTTTGCCACTTTGTGACCTAAGGCAAGTCACTGTCCTCTGCATCTTAGTTTCTGGTGCCTTGGCTGGAATAAAATAATTTCTACCAAAGACCATAGGCACTTCGACAGGGGAAATTAATATTCCAGCTGCTCATGTCCCCCTGGGGGCAGTTGGGGAAACATCTTTCCCAATGGTTGTGCTGCATTTCTTTCTACCTGCTATCCTGTAAGTTGTAATCCCTGCTATTGAATGCATGGAACTTTATAGTTTGGAATTAGTGTACTCACTGTACCCCAACTTCATTTTATATTTTCTGCTTTCATTATAAAAACGAATCAATACATCATGCTCTACATAATAATAACCTTTGATGGTTCACAATTGCACTTACAAAGTCTCTGCCAGGGCTTATCCCATCTACCCTGCTGACCTGAACCTCGGTATCCACTGTTAACCAGCCCGTTACAGTTACATTCACCATTCTCCAGTTATTACCCATCCCACCCGACTCTCAGATGCAGAGTCATCCTTATTTAATCTTCACTGGAAGGTGATAACACCCATCCTCCCTTCTGCAAGCTAATCGCACCAGGATTCATTGCACTTCTCCTCCCATAACAGATCACAGTGTGAGCACGTGCAGGGACATGTATACTTGACAAATATCTGTATTCCCACTAGATTACAAGTTTCATGCAAGTAGAACTGTTTGGTTCATCACTGTACCCCTACTACTTAATCCAATTCTGGAACACAGTAGGTACTCAATAAAAATTTGTTTAAAAAAATGAATTTTATCTTTGTTCTCTCCCCCAAATAATTCAAATTACGTTATGCCTTGAGTTATCACTGTTACAGTAAGCTTTCTCATATCCTTTCTGGATCCAGGCAGAGAAAAGTAAATAAAGTAAAAACAAATGCTGGGTAGGTTATGTTCTTCTTCTCTCTTAGAGAAAACATTACAAAAATAAAGTAAGAAACCTTCACAATCCCACCCCCCTAAAATATGCATAGCAGCTCACCAGGAAGGAATGGAAAATTGGAGTAACAGTTCTGTATGGGAAGCATTCCCCCTCTGTGTTCTCTACAGACTGACGAATGAGATTAAAATACCCCAGATCTACAAGTCTATCTTGCACTCAAAGGGTGAGAAAATTCCAGAGATAATAAAAACACTTGAAAAACCTTCTCAAAACCATGTTACTTTCAGTAGGGCCTCTTAAAACCATTGCCAAATAGAAGCAAGAAGGTTGAAATTTAAGTATGTCTGCTCTACACATTTACAAATCATTTCTTTTCATTAGTTCACAAATGCACCAAAGAGATTTTTCTCCCTGCTTGAACACGTTTCACTTGACTGCCTATAATACATGACACAGACTGGTCAGAATTGTGTGATATGGCCCCCTCCCCTCCTTTATGTCAAACACCTACCAATTCCAAATATGACCTAAAACGGCACTGTAATTGTTTTCAGAGTCTACTTTTATATAATTATAATACTCTGCTTCATTACAGATTTTGCAATGAACATATTGATCAATTTATGAAGGAATAGCTTATTTGTTTTGATTTTAGTAATTTAAAAAAAATAGAGTAGCAAAAATTGGCTTACTTTTTGCTTCCTTTCCCTAAAATATCAGATTGAAGTGGAGAGAGACCTCTGAACAAAATGCAACTGGGAACCAGGCCTGGAATGTCCACTGTATGTGACCAAATGAGTCTCTATGTGAGATAACTAAAGTCCTAATTACACAAAGCCATCAATGCCCTCCTGGAAGTGAGTAGGGGACAAACCTCTGGGCCCCCATGGGAAAGGAGGCTCTAACAGGCCTAAGACACTCTTGGGATGAGAAGCAAGGAGACCTCTTGTACACAAATCTTCACATTTGTGTCCTGGTGATGATTCTAATATACTAGAAAAAAAAATCCAGCCTTAGACAACTCAAATGGATTTGGTTATAACAATTACACCAACTGAGAGTTTTGCCTGAGATCTCCAGTATAAAAGTGAACATTTAGAAAGTTGGTAATTTTTATAGGGTATTAGAAAACAATATAGACCATCCAAACCATGGATGACCATAGATAAATTATGGGATAATTATTCACACTCCAAATATCACTTCACCTTAATATCCCTTTAAACAGAAACTTCCTAAATAATCTAGTTATTTGCTGATAGTTGTAACTTTAGGATGGATAGAGGATGAAAACAGTGACAGAATAAACATCAAAGAAACTGATGGAAACCATAACTAATTTAAAGGTGATCAACAATAAGTTAGATCACTAAAAAAAATATAGTTCAAATCAAAAGAAATATGACTTTGTTTTATAATTATTAGATTTGCTCATAGTTTTTCAGAGATAATTAACTATGTAATACAAGGCACTTTTAAAATAGTGGACACATCCAGTCCAATAGCTTTATATCTGATAGTGAAAATGAACTTTTCGTATATCTATCCTATGACTTTATTCAGAAGCCTGGAAAGTATAGCAGTTGTCTTTTAAAGAAGGAAAATTCTTCAAAGGCAGAAGCTAGGTTGTGCTCAATTTCATGTTCTCAGTGTCTGGTAACTAGCAGCTACTTAATAAATGAGAAGGCAGGGAAGGAGAGATAAAAGAAAATAAGAAGAAAAGACTAGTTTGATGTTAGGAGCTCTTTCCATATTTTCTACTTCTTGTACATGTCCATACCATTTGCTTGCTTGCCCAAAGCTCTCAATTCAACTTTTGAAGATTTCTCAGGTACTCATTTCTTCCCTCTGTCAGTGAACCTTAAGGAATGCTTCAATAGCTATAATAGTTCAATAATCCTTCCATGCAGAAGGAATTTATTCAAATTTCAACTTTTTGGCTTAAGTCCAGACCCTCAATAAAATTCTTCCCTTCAACCCCAACCTAGCCCTTTAAAAAAATTTTAATGATTGGGCCTCCCCTGGTGGTGCAGGCAGTTGAGCTCAGCGCTGTGAAGCTGTCCACAGCCTATGCAGTACCTGTTCAATCCTGGCCAGCGGGCGAGGGTCCCACATGGCGCAGCAGACCTCTCCTGTCGCACCCCCTGCTCCCCTCAGCAGTGTATTTCTTCAGTCTACCTGTTCTGTTCCCTGCTCTGTCTCTGTCACCCTCCCGCGCATCTGGCCTGTGCCCAGGTTCTTGCATAAATAAATAAATAAATCTTAAAAAAAGAAAAAAAATTAATGATTATTTGAGTACCCAAATCTGAAGTAGGTTCTGGGGATACCAGGGCCTATACATAACCCTCGGTCCTGTAGAACCCCTAAACCCCCTTAACCCTTCATTTGCTCTCATTCCCCAAATTCCCACCATTGTTCAGTCAAGGCAGCTCATTTATCAAGCGGATACAGTTTGGGCAGATATTGATATTTCTTTTGCATTCAACACTCTTCCTTTTTAACACCTTTAAAATGCATATACTTCAAGGTTTGTCATAAATGGGGCTTCACGTAATCCTTCATTGATGATCAAAATCTGACTCTAGCCATTCTTTTCTGCACCCACTCCAGAGATCTCCATAAGGATTTCATCTTCGCTATTAGACCAAATCCTTCACTTCTTGCTCCTCACAAAGAGGATAGTGCCGAACGTGCTTTTCTGCAGCGTTCCTTCTGAGATGGTAAGGGGTCGTTAAGGAGGATTTGATGATCTACCCTCATCTCGTGTACTCCTCCAGACCAAGTTATTTCAAATCTTAGGATTTTCTTCAAAAATCCACTATAATGTGGATGAAGACAGGGCCTTTTATTTATCTGTTTTGTTCAATACTCTATTCCCAATATCCAGAACAGTGCTATACCCATGTAACAATTCAATAAAAATATGCTTGGGCCTCCCTGGTGGTGCAATGGGTTAAGATGCAGCACTATGAAGCTATCCGCAGCCACTGAAGCATGAGTTCGATCCCCAGCCAGGGAGATGACCCACATGGTACAGCAGACCTCTCCTGACTCATCCCTCAGCAGTGTATTTCAGTCAATCTGCTTGTTCTGTTCCTACTCTGTCTCTGGTGAATCCTCTCACCTCATATCTCTGGCCTGTACCCCAGTTCTTGTATGCATAAATAAATAAATCTTTAAAAATACATAAAAATAAAAATATGCTTAATTTATAAATTATTTTAATTAAATGAAAGTAGATCTGCTTTTCTAAATCTAAATACATTTATATCTGCCTTTAATGTGTGCAAAAGCAAAGACATACTGAAGATTTCAGTACATTCATTAGCCCAGGGGTCTGAATTCTAGGGAAGGTAGTGCAGATGGCTTTATTTGTTTTCTTCTATACAAAGAGAATGAGATGATCAAAGAGAGGTCTTTAACTAAAAATGCAAAGTTCTTTCAGGGTCAGGACTAGATGACTCAATATATTTCTGATAGCCAAGAAAGAGAAAACACCAATAGTAAACAAAATTAAGGGCCTATGAAGTTGGATGAAAAATCTAATTTCATTGTGTGAACTTTATTAAGCAATATTTTTTTGTGTGTTTCTAAAAACATGGTGTCCTTATCTGTTGCTGTTTTTTTTTTTTTTAATATGAGCTACCATATTAAATTCCTTCTCTTCCTTTAAACAGACTGTGACTATAGGGAATTCACAAGTTTGTAAACAATTTTCAGCAATTCATTCCTTGCCTCTTTTGCCCTACAGAAGGAATAAACACAGAAGTATAACAATGGCAGGCAGGTTCACTTCTACTGGCTCATCATACAATGTTTGAGAACCTTAAGCAGACCCCAGCTATCTGCAAAGACAGTGTTCAAGACAAGTGCCTCAACATGACACTTGCTTTTCAGAAAAGAGAATAAAAAGTTAAGCCAACATTAGAAGATATCTTGGTATTTTATTGAGAGCACAGGTTTGATTTGATGTGACATTTTTACTATTTTTTCTTTCATGACATTCCCAAAGTTCCATCTGTAAGCATACTTTTTTTAAACAATACAAATATTCATTATGATTGTTGCTGATAATTTATTGTGGTGTTGAGACAGGGAAAAAGTCCATAATATGTCCTTTTATTCCAGTGTTATAAAGGTATATGTTTTCAGGATTGTGGGATAAACCTTAAGTATAGAACTATATAGCATGGAAGATATCCAGAAATTGGATGCACTTTGGCTTAGAGAGAGAGAAAAAAATCCACTTTCCTAAACTCACTCCATTATTTCTTGATTCTTGAATTCCCAAACATGTTTTATTAAGACTTTGTTGTGAATTAAGTCAGAGCAGTATTCAAAAAATCTCCAAAAAACTGTGACTTCAGGGCCTCCCTGGTGGTGCAAGGGGTTAAGCACCGTACTGTGAAGCAATCCGCAGCCTCTGCAGAATGAGGTCAATCCCCAGCTGGCCAGGGAGAAACCCACATGGTGAGAGACCTCCCCTGGCTCGCCCACTGCTCCCTTTAGTGGTGTATTTCAGTCAGTCTCCCTGATCTGCCCCCCACTCTCTCTGGTGAATCCTCTCACTCCCTGCATCTCTGGCCTGTACCCCAGCTCTTGTATGCATAAATAAATAAATCTTTAAAAAAAAAAACTGTTACTTCAATATTGGTCAAAGGAAACTCTTCAGAGTCCAGGAAAGGGTCCAGGGATCCTGCAGAGCCCAGACAGGCCTACACTCAGCACTTCTTGACTGGGCCCTCTGCCTCTGCTCTGACCCTCGAGCCTATATCTACAGACTACCCATAACACTCAGGATAAATTCCAGACTCCCAAACAAGGCTTTGACAATCTCTCAACATCCTTCCACCTCCTTCTGCACATTAGGTAGGATAATGGTCCCTCAAAGATATGTACTTCCTAATCCCTGGAACCTGTGAAATACCTTATGTAGCAAACAGGGTCTTTGCAGATGTGATAGTGTTAAGAACACGGAGGTGGGAAGACTATTTTGGATTATCTCAGTGGGCACTGAGTGCAATATTGTGTCCACAGGAGAGAGATATTTGACCACATGCAGTGAAAGAGGAAATATAATCAAGAAAGCACAGATTGGAGTGATAAAGCCACAAGCCACTGGCAGCTGTCTATCACCAGAAGTTAAAGGGAAGGAATGGATTCACCCCTAAAGTCCCCCAAGCCGTTGATTTCACACTCTGGCATCTAGAACTGTGAAAAAATGGATTTCCATAGTTTTAAGTCACTCAATTGGTGGTAGTTTGTTATAGCAGCTACAGGTAACTAATACACTATCTCTCCTTCCTATCCTCCCTTCTCACATAGCTCTCTCCTTCCATTTCTATACCCCAACCATTATATGCATTATATGGTTTCCCAAACAAATGGTGTCATTCAGCCTCCACCCTTTAACATACGCCATCCCCTCTCCCAAGAGACTACTGTCAAACAAAAGTCGGGAGGATGGGGGAGTCATCTAGGTGGAAAATAGAAGTCAACTCTGATACCGTGCCTAGATTGGTGAAAGCAGGTGTTACAGGGTATAGCTCTGCTGCTAATCCCCTTCTCATTTGGTTCTTATGGCAGCTGCATGACAGGACTGGATAAGTACTAATAAATGTCAGGATTCGGGCCCAGAGTGGTACCCATGACAGTATTGCGGCTTCTGACTCTGTCTCCAGAGTCAGAATTTTCTAGTCTGAATTCACAATGAAAGTTCTAAGTACCATAAGTATAACATTGGCATCTGATTTGCAACGTAAGTTCAAAAAGTCTAGCTGCTGGTTATTGTTGAGACTCTCCTAGATATAATACAGCCATTGAGTACAAGCCAGATTCAAATTTCTCTTCAGGAGAAAGAACCTCAGTGAATCTGCAAATCAACAAGTGATAACTCACAGAGCTAGCCAGGAGCAGGTGCTGTGTCCCTCCTCTCCACTCTCTGGAATCAGAAGCAATGAGGAGCTACTCTGAATTCTGCACTGCTTCAAGGGAACTTTCTGTTTGCACATCAGAGCATTTCCCCAAAATCCCTTCCCAACCTAGCTTCTAAACTAGACATTACTTAGAAGCAGAATCTGAGTGCAAATAACAGGAGAAAATCATCCAGAACCTCCAGGTTAAGAAGCAGCAAACGTCACCAAAAGTAAGAGCAATGTGGCCTTTAGCAATGCATAAAAAAACAAGACAAAGCAAACAGCAGTTAGCATTTATGGGGAAATAAGGCAAATAACTCACGTACATGACAGCACAAGTAGAACAGAGGAGATCTAAACCTGGATTCACAAGATCAGCAGCAAAACGTCAGCATATCAGCACTGAAGTGATCCCCTAAGCCCCCTAAACCCCATCTCCCAAGATACTGCCTCTGGGGCAAAGGCTGTTTCTCATATTATATATGAGGGAAGTTAGACAAGCCATACACCCTAATGCCTCTATAATCTAGGAACTCTGATAGTCCACTGGTGAGAATAAACTCTCAGCAAATGCTATGGGATCAGTGAGATGGGAGAGCTTACTGCACAGGGTTGCCTACACAGGGCGGTAGTGCCCTGTGTAAAATGAAAACATGGGCCCTCATGTTCAAAAGGAGCACACATTTCAAGATGGCTACAAACAAGCAGAAAATCAAGTCCTGGCCCTTCTGTGCCCAGGGCCATAAGTGACTGTTGCATTCTCATGCCCTGGGAGCTGACCCTGCCGTGAATGACAGCGCCCTCTCCAGACAGATGACAAATGGCTCTCTAACTATGACTCGATGAGGTAAAAGAAAAGATGGGTGTCACAGCGAGACTGCTGTGAACAATAGACTTCTCCCTGGGACACATTTGGCATGTAATAGACTCACTGCAGGCCAGACATTTTTGTCTATAAACTTGCATCATTTTATTCTATTCTCACCTTCCACCCCAGTAAGTAGTATGGTTCTCCTTATTTTATTTTATTTTATTTTTTATAAAGACTTATTTATTTATGCATACAAGAGCTGGGACACAGGTCAGAGATGGGGGGGTTGAGAGGATCCACCAGAGAGAGAGTGGAGAACAGAACAGGCAGAGTGACCGAAATACACTGCTGAGGGGAGCAGCAGGCGAGACAGGAGAGGTCTACTGTGCCATGTGTGTTTCTCCCTGACCGGCCGGATATCGAACTTGTGCCGCAGAGGCCGCGGACTGCCTCATAGTACAGTGCCTAACCTCTTGCGCCACCAAGGAGGCCTCTCCTTATTTTATAGATGAGAAAATTGAGTTTCATAGAGTGAATTTACTCAGAGTTTAATGTCTAAATGTCTTGTTCGTGATGACTACATTATTCTTCTTCCTTATATTCAACAAGTGGGTCGAAAAGTACCACTATTTAATAGCAAAACATTAAAAATCTCCAATATCTTAATACACAGGACAACGTCCATTCACTAAGATTTTGTACTAAGATTCATTAGTCCTCTTCTTGGCTGGAGCAGCTCTTCAAGTGATCAGTTCTTCATGGTCATCTCCCTTCAGGGTTTTATGATGCTTCTTACAGGAAGTCCTTAAAGAGGGCAACCCTAAGAAGCTTAGAATTAAACAGAAGAGGAACTCCCTGGTCACACAAGGGGTTAAGACACAGCACTGTGAAGCTATCCGCAGTCACTGCATCAGGAGTTCAATCCCCGGCCAGGGAGGTGACCCACATGGTGCAGCAGACGGCTCCTTACTTGCCCACGGTTCCCCTCAGCAGTGTATTTCAGTAGATCTGCCTGTTCTGCTCCCCACTCTGTCTCTGGTGAATCCTCTCACCCCCCACACCTCTGGCCTATACCAGAATTCTTGTATGCATAAATTAAAAAAAATCTTTTAAAAAAGGAATTAAATATAAGAGGTCAAGTGGCACTTATTCAGCAGTGAGTGACTCAGAAGTACAACATAGGAGTACAAAGAGACATGTACAGTTTATGGGTGCTCAGGAAAGGGGTGATTAATTCTGACTGGGAAATATACAAAAAATTCACAAAAAAGGTGATAGTAAGCTGACCATGAAATGACATACGGAGCTTTCAATGTGTCTATCGTCAGTCTGTTTATGAATATTTATTTTTGTGATTACTAATTAGAACATTTGAAATATTAAGTTTGTGTAACTGTTAAAAAACCCACCATCTCAGAAGTAACAACAAGCCCACCATCTTAGAAGTAATCGCAGCTAAAAATTTGTTACTTATTTCTCTCTATGGTATTTTGTATGTGTGCATATTGATTAAATGGGGTTGTAGAGTGAATATACTTTTTAATCCTGCTCTTTCATATAATATACTTGGTTCATTCAAATGACGTTTTTAATCCAGTCATCTGTTCTTAGTCATATAGTTTATTCCTATATCTTGACAGTTGTAAACAGGGCTGTTATAAACATGGGAGTGCAGGTTTCCTTTTGAATTAGAGTTTTTGTATTCTTTGGGTAGATACTTAGGTGTGGAATTTCTGGGTTATATGGAAGATCCACTTGTAGCCTTTTGAGAAACTTCCATGCTGTTTTTCCATGGGGAAACTGAAGCATGCAAAGCAGGGAGGGAAGGGAAGGAAGCACAATGGGTGATGGTGGTAGACTGTGATTTGTTGGTAACACCCTTTGATAGAGATATCTAATGGGGAGAATCCTAATTTTGCCACAATTAAAAGAATAAGCTTTTTTTAAAAAAAACTGACATTTTAATAGCTTCAAAATATTCCAAATTATAGACTCCTCATAACTTACTTGACATATTCCTTGTTGCAGTTCATTTTATTTGTTTTGAGTTTCAATGTTTTTATTTTCAGTGTTGCAAGGCGCACCTCCAGCAATCTGTACCTCTAACTTGTCACTTTTAAAATCTTTTGAACAAGAATCATTGGGTCAAAGATTCTTTGTTCAGATATTTAAGGTTACATATTTTTAAAGCATGTTAAAATTGCTTTCTTAAAAAGTCATTGTAACACTCATCAGCTCTTTGCAGATTTTTGTGATCAGTCCTTTATCATTAGTGTTGGGTGCAAAAATGTTCTCCCAATTGGTGGGGTTTCTCTTTGTTTTTGTTATTGTCTCTTTTGCTGTGCAAAAGCTCTTTAATTTGATATAGTCCCAGCTGTTTATCTTTGCCTTCACTATCACTGCTTTGGGTGATGTGTCTGTAAAGATGTCTTTGATGTGCAAATCACGTAGTGTTTCGCCTATATTTCCTTCTATATATTTTATGGTTTCAGGTCTTATGTCTAGTTCTTTAATCCATTTTGAGTTGATTTTTGTGTATGGTGTGAGGTGGTGGTCAAGCTTCATTCTTTTGCATGTAGCGACCCAGTTTAATCCAGTCAAAAAATGGGCAGAAGAGCTTAAAAGAAACTTCTCTGAAGAGGAAATGCAAATGGCCAACAGGCATATGAAAAAATGTTCAACATCACTTGTCATCAGGGAAATGCAAATCAAAACTACCATGAGATACCATCTTACACCAGTGAGAATGGCACATATTAAAAAAACTAGCAACAACAAATGTTGGCGAGGGTGTGGAGAAAAAGGAACTCTTCTGCACTGTTGGTGGGAGTGCAAACTGGTCCAACCACTGTGGAAAGCTGTGTGGAGATTTCTGGACCTACTAAACATAGAGCTTCCATATGACCCAGCAATTCCACTCCTAGGTATTTACCCAAAGGACACAGAAACATCAATTCCAAAGAACACCTGCACCCCTATGTTTATAGCACCACTGTTTACAATAGCTAAGCTTTGGAAACAACCCAAATGCCCAAAAATAGATGACTGGATCAAGAAGATGTGGTACATATATACCATGGAATATTACTCAGCTTTCAAAAAAGATAAACACATGCAATTTGCTGCAACATGGATGGCGCTGGAAGGGATCATGCTCAGCGAAATAAGCCAAAAAGAAAAAGAAAAATACCGGATGGTCTCACTCATAGCAGGAATCTAGAAAACTTAAATAAGGGACCAGGAAAATGAATAACTATAAGAAAGTGAAAATCAAAATCAACAAAAAACTATGAACCAGAGACACTTTTAGGGGGGCGGGGGCGGGAGGGGAGGGATTGGGTTCAGAATGGGGGGCTGCAATTGTATGGGGAATATAACAATAAAATTTATAAAAAAAAAAAAAAAAAGTCATTGTAACATGTACTAAACTTATGTACATCCCAGTCAGTCATATTAGACTTCAATTCTTCACTATTCCAATCACTTCCTATCCCAGAGTTTGTTTTATTTACATTACCTGGACCTTTCACATCCCAGATCTGTCTTGAAGTTATCTGCAACTGTCTGTACCTTACTGCCACAGTGTTTATGCATTCACAGTGAATTTAAGTATCTAGTAGGAAAGTCCACTCCACTCCCCTCATCATTTACTTTTCAATTTTTCTTGTATTTTATATATTTTTATTTTTTTTAATTTTCTTGTATTTTTCATGGAGATGCAAGTGTTGATTTATATCACATCATTGGTGATTTTCAGATGTATAACTTCACACCCAGACATCTGTACATCTTATTACTTATTTTATCCAAATCCTTAAGCTGATAATCACCCTCTTATGATCTGGTCCTATTCTATACCTTCCAGTTCATAGTCCACTTCTTTTCAATCATAAGAAATTCTTCCTATATATTTCCAATTATCCAAATCCAGCAATTCTCAAATTGTGGTCTGAACACCCTTAGGGATCCCTGAAACACCTTTATATCTATCTATCTATAAATATATATATATATATAAAATAATAAAATTCCCACCACCAATTCACCTGTGGCCCACAGATATTTGTTAATCTATATTTAGGCTTGGGCAATCCAATCAGATAACCCCCAGATGGATTGTTGGTAAAAGAAAAAAATATATGAAAGCCAAAACTTTATTTCTTTAATTGTTAATCAATAGTAATTACAATTTGCCCATTCTATGCAGAGAATACATCCCCAAACTGTGGAGAAATGCAAAATAAATAAATATTGTTCCTATGAGGCGGTGCTTTGTACTTTGAAGACAGGGGTGGGGTGATGTTGTATCTCTGGTGCACAGCAGTGTCTGTCACTAGCTGAAAATAATAAAGAAGTTGTTGACTAAATAAATGATGACTTCCGATGGTCAGAAAGGCCAAATACACTTTCTCCTTACAGCTCCACACTACGAAACCACAGACTTTTGCTCTGCCCCTAGCTTTGCCTTAGGTTGATATTTTGGAGAACAAGACAAAACAGTGTTGTTGTACTCATGGAGTATACATTCTATTGTGGGAAAAATGAATAACAATTTAATATATAAGATAATTCTGGAGTGTGAGTGTTTTATAGAAACTCAACAGGCTATGTAATAGGGAAAATTATTTGCCATTAAAATCCCTGAGTTTATTACCAAAGAACCCACAATCATTTTGAAACATATAAGGAAAATACCACCCCTTGCAAACACATTCAACTTTTGACTTGTTCATTATAGAGAGAAGGCACTGACCCAGTCCTGCTCCCTCTCATACAGAACTTCAGAAATCACAGCAATTGTTGTGGTACTCCTAACTAAAATCACATCTAGAGGCCACACATAGAGAAACGCAGCTGGCTTTTCTGACCAGGACATGCTCTTATTAGTCATGTTTGTACATGTGGCATATGGAGCCCCAGAAACAACTGATTAAGTTCAGAGGCTCTATGAGGAATGATATGGCCTGGCTTCTCTGAACTCAATAGTTCGCAATATGATTGAAAGCACCTTCAGAATTTCTATTTGACAAACAGATCTCTGTTGATAGGCAGAGAATGGGGATATAGTGGATGTACTGTTTTATGAACTGGGTTGACTTGTTTCATTGTCCAGGGGAATCTATAAGACTTTGGTGGAAGAGGTAAGTGTATACATCTTGGAGAAGATGTTCCCGAGTGTAACATCATATCTGAACTTTAAATGAGCTACCTCTAGTTTCCTCTTCCATGTCACTAATGGAAAGAAAGTCAAGGTCCAAAGTGTGTTCCAGAATAAATACAGTAACAGGAGAAAATAAAAATGTGTTTTAAGTAGAACGAGCAAAATACTTCTCATTTCTCTTTCCTGTTCCCCATAAACACAGAGCCTAAAGGCTTCAGGCTACTTTTACCCTGAACTCCATTTTTGTCAGATCAATGACAAGTCACGTTAACAGCAGTGTTTAATTCTATCAATATGTGACCAATTGTGTTAGATTGTTTGGCCATTGATTTCATTTAGTGCTACAGTTGAGTTTGAAAGGAACTGCTTTTCCTTGCAATGTCTCACACAGTGACAAATGCTGAGTGCTGACTTTCTGTCTGGCTTGTATATATGACTCCACTTTAAAAATAGTCAGCTCAAATATCAAAGCCTGACCACATTATACCAATATTATTTTTGAAATCACAGGGTCATCACTTGCCCCCTTATTAGCCTTGAAAGAGAGCATGGCCCAAAATGAACAAGGGGAGAGATAAGAAATAGAGAGGTATGGGAAATAGACTATTCACAAAAATTCAATATCACATATTAGCCACAAAAAATAGGGTTATGAACAACTTTGTATTCAGATGGTAAAACTTCTGTCAGTTTAGACTTATAAACAATTTTCAAAACTGGCAGCCAAATGATATTTGGTCTAGAAATATGGTAGGTATTCACTGCCCCACCCATTTTGTGTCATACACACTCACACATGCCCTTGGGTATGTTAGCATGTCTTTCCTTTACTTCCTAAATGGCTGCATGAAGTATGTCACTCACCAGCAGCCAAAAGACTCTCTCCAATGTTTAGGTAAGAGTCCAGAAGATAAAGCAAAATAAATTCAATAATTTCCTAAAGCACAACCCACAATCTCCTGACTTAGTAGATTTCTCAAAATGGGCTTATAATGTTCACTTAAAATGCTTGCTCCTCACATAGGGTATAGACAGTGAGGGTAGCCCTTTAAGAAAAAGTCATTCAAAGTGACCTCAGATTTTGAGTCCTTGCTCCTCGGACTCACAGTCAGAGGGCTCTTTGTCATGGTCAAGGGCTCTTTGTAAAAGCCAATAGCCGTGGTCAGCTTAGATGGCCTGAGCAAAAGCTGTCCTGTAAACAGGGAGGCCTAGCAGCAGCTTGCCACCACCAAGTCTTCAGCCCTCATGAGCCGTTACAGCACTCAGCTTATCAATTTACTTGCAAATGGCTCCCTGAAGTATTAACCCAGGTTAATTATTCGTCAAATATGATTATGCAATGGTAATGTAAAAAATCGGAAATGCGGGATGGAATTTTTCACTCCAGCGGTTTGGCAATTGTGGCAGCTGGTGGAGGAGCTGGAGTAATTACCAGGCCATTCCAGCTGGTGGATCAGCACTCTGGTTCAAGAGGGAAGGGGGAAAAAAAGCAATAAAGAACTAGAGGAGCAGGAATATGAGCCGTGCCAATCGACGTGGGGAAAATTTCACAGCTGCTGGTGGTGATAAATGAGAAACGGTGGCCCTACTTCTAATCAATACATGTAAATGCTACTCATTACAGCCTTTATACACACTTCTCAATTAGCCTTTCCTCCCACTGGTAACAAGGAATGTCATGCTTTCTGGACTGTGAAAGTGGTTCAGTACTAGTTCACCTGCAGCCGTGAGCCGCAGCGACAACACTCGCAGGCCTGGGCAGCAGGTGGAGTGCTGGAGGCCCAGATTCCCCACAAATGCTGCCAGGCAAAATCCCAAGGGCGGCCTTTTAATTAAATAGTGCCTTTGAAGATACCACTTGTTCATTATGGGTGACTGACAATCCCACCCAAACCCTACTTAGCATCTAGAAATTCAGAAGCATTTTTGGATCTAGTCCAGAACAAATAATAGGTGATTTTTAAAACAAATTATTTTCTACCTATTAAAAAAAAATCTTTTTTTATTATGCTTTCAAACAAGAAACTTCACTGTGATCAAGTGCCCTTCCACATATATGGGCAAAACTGTCTTCTAAAAAAATCTATGAAGGATTTCCTTATTTGATGTGTGTAATTTCATCTTACATTTATGTAGGAAGATAAGGAAACTCATCACTTAGGAAAATTCCAAACCATAGTGTGCTTAGCTCAGCGTGTTGATTGTAACTCCATGACTTCTCACAAGTAAAAATTTTTTGCAGCTATAATGTACTTCCATACATAGTAAACAAAGTCAAATAGGATGGCCTATGTGTGTCTAAACCCCACTTTTAAGGAGTAAAATTCAATGTAAAATATGTCTCCTATTCAATAGGTGCAGTGTTTCCCTGCCCTCCAAATAGGAGGAAGTTAAGTTACTTGAATTTGATTATCTCCACTCATTTTTTTTCTTTTTTTGCTGATATGAAAAATAATTTTCCCAGGTAACAAAAAAGACATTCCAAATAGAAAAGACATTAACACACACACACACACTGTGCACACACCAAGCATTTTTTTAGGTTTCTTTATGATATTTGACTTAATTCTATGCTGTAATTTTTTTTTGGAACACTCTTTTTTTTTTTTCAAGATTTATTTATACAAGAACCGGGTATAGGCCAGATGTGCGGAAGGGTGAGAGGTTTCACCAGAGACAGAGTGGAGAACAGAACAGGCAGATTGATGAAATACACTGCTGAGGGGAGCAGCGGGCGTGACAGGAGAGGTCTGCCGTGCCTTGTGGGACCCTCGCCGGCCAGCTGGGATCAAACCGGCACTGCAGGCTGCAGACAGCTTCACAGCTCTGTGCTCAACCACCTATGCCACCAGAGGAGGCCCTATGCTGTAATTTTTAAAAAATAATTATAATGCTAGTTGAAGTTTCAACTGTCATCTAATTTTAATAATCCCTTAATTTGTGGTAAAAAGAGTAAGGAGCCAGAAGTTTGACTCTCCATGTATTTGCTATCTATCAGCCATCCAGACACCAAAAAAAAAAAAACCTCATTTGAGCTGAATATTACAACTGACAGACAGACATTAGGATTAAACACCAAAGAATGCTGATTACTTCAAAATCAAATTATATGATGAGTTCACTGTCAAACTGAGAATGGACGTGAAGGAGAGGGTAATCAGTTGTGGTTCTAAAGATTTCCCTAAAGAATATTTTGTATTTGTCACTTCAGGTCAAATTTCATTTGACTGATATTTATAGAGCATCTGTTGTTTGCTAAGTGTTCTTCTACACAAGAATGCAACGGCAGACAAGACAGGCACAATCTCCACTCTCATGGAGCCTGGGATTCTAACTCACATGTTCAGTATCACTAAGTCAAGGACAAAGCTGCTGTCCTAAGCAGGTATGCATAAAATTCTGAGACACAACTGAAAAAACAATATTTCTGACCACACTGAAAAAGTAACCAATTACCAAGATAAAGAACTTTCTATTTGAATCTTTTTCTTGCCTTTTATTCAGTCTGAACTCCCAAGGGGCATTCATGTCTTTTCAGATATGTTTATTTTCACCATATACTGATCCTGGATTTCATCCTAACTGCATTTAGAAAGTCTTTTACTAACGAAGGATGTTGGCATGAGATTTGTCCTTAAAGTCCAATATACTTCCACAGAATTTCAGTTGAATTCTTTTTCAAAGGTAAATGGACTTTCTTCATCCTGCAGAAAACTTAAATCAGAGAGCAGGCATAACTTGCGATTCTAATAGGAGATAAGAAATGGCTTAGATCTGACTGCCAGAGCGCCTGTGACATGGAGATCACAGATCCAAGCAACTGGGTATCTTTGGTTTTCTTTCTTGTTTCCTAGGAATATACACCTTGAATAAGAATAAAATCCACCAATTTCATCCTGTGCACATTCATCACTGATGATAATCAGAATTTTGTGCAAGCACTGACTGTTGACTAAAATTCTACATTTACACACCAAAACATACAGTTCTTATACAGGGCTGTATACCTTTAATAGTGATCAAATAAAAATACACATGAACCCTCACCTATTTATACATAATAATCTACACATCCTAGTTTTTGCTAATGTTCACATTAGCTACATAATCTCTACACCTGCGTTTCTAGGAAATTTGTGTCTAGGATTCAGCTCCTCTATATTTGCAAGGCAGATCTCACCATTAGTTGCTTGATTAATACAAGATTGTTTGTGGAGGTTCAGAAATAACATTTTGTCTCAGGAACAATTTAATATTGAAGAAATATGGTTAAAAGGGAACTGATTAAACAAAAAGAGAAATGTAAGTGCATACACAACATGAATAATGATTTTGCCCAAACTTCTATCCTCCAGAGAATCTAGACCTTGTAATTTCTTAGTTCAAAATTTCCCAATAGCCTTCCATCTTCTTTAGAATAAATTAAAGTCAGGGTCTTACAGTGGCCTACCATAAAAATTTACCTTCCTAATCCCTCTTCTCTTCCCCCATCCCCCACCAAAATGAAAATGCATACATTATGCAAAAATAAAAAATGATGTAAGAATTAATAAATGATGTAAGAATAAAATAAAAAATAAAATAAAATGGAAAAATGTTATGTTAAAAAATTTAAAAAAAAAGGAAATTGAATATAAAAAAAAAAATTACCTTCCTGTCTGAGGGCTTTTGCAGCTGCTTCCTAAAACAATCTTTCTTCACGTAACCAATGATTCAATGTCCCTCTTTATTTAGATCTCAGCTCAACAGTCCCCTGTTAGATAACTTTGCAGTCAACTCTGATCTAACATGGCACCCTGATCACTCTCTAGTTCTCTAACTTGCTTTATAGTTCTTCAGTCTTTGTTTCCATTGGGTGGATTACACTTCATGTGTCTTTCTTCTCCTGTCTCCACCACTGGTATATAAGCACATGATAGATGAGATCTTGTCTTTTTCACTGTAATACCCTGTCCCCATTCCTCACATTATATATGCCTTACATTTCTTTTTTTTTTTTTTTTTTTTTTTTTTTTTATAGAGGCATGCTTTATTTATTTGTTTGCTGGTTTGTTTGTTTGTTTTGTTTATACATGCACTGGGTACAGTCAGAAGCGCGGGAGGGTGAGAGAATTCACCAGAGCCAGAGCGGGGAGCAGAGCAGGCAGAAGGACCGAAGGACACTGCTGAGGGGAGCAGCGGGCGGCAGGAGAGGTCTGCGCGCCATGTGGGACCCTCCTCTGGTGGCCGGGGAGCAGCCGGGGATCAAACCGGCGCCGCAGAGGCCGCGCGCAGTTTCGCAACCCAGCGCTCAACCGCTGCGCCACCGGGGAGGCCCTATATGCCTTACATTTCTTACATGACTAGTATATGAAAGACCCTGGATACTGGTTGAATGGATAAATAAATGATCAACTATTGCTTGCCTAAGTCAAGAAACCATCAAAATCCCTACTACAGTGGTTGTTTGTGCCTCTTTAAAATTAATATGTTGAAATTCTAATACCCAGTGTGATGGAGATAGGGCATTTGGAATCTCCTTGGTCAGAGGGTAGAGTCCTCACTAATGAGATTAATATTCTTATAAAATCCCACAGTGGTCACTCCCCCTTCCACTATGTTTGGACGCGGTGAGTAGTTGTCAGTCTGCAGCCCAGAAGAGGCCTTCCCTGGAAGCTGTCCATGTTGGCTCCTGATCTTGCCTTTCAACCTGCAGAATTTGGGAAATAAAATTTCTGTTGTTCATTAGACAACCAGTCTATGGTATTTTTTTAACAGCCAAGCTGAATGGACTAAAACAATCCTACTTCATTATTTCTCAAATAACCATATTTAGTAAGGAGCCAGAGCTTCTTATGTGTCACTTAACTGTCTATAGTTGTGCTACCACAGCAGTCATATACCACACATGGTTGTTAAACAGAACAGACCAGGTATTTCTGAAATGTGCTATAAATGTAAACTACATACTGGATTTCAAAGAATAAATACAAAAAAAAAAGTAAAATATTTGAATAAGTTAAATTTTATCTCAAAATCTACATATCAAAATAATACTCTTATATGTTATACTAAATAAAATATATTATCAAAATTTATTCCACCTATATTTTTACTTTTTTTAAAGATTTATTTATGTATACAAGAACATGGGTATAGGCCAGAGGTATGGGGGTGAGAGGATCCATCAGAGACAAAATGGGCAACAGAACAGGAGTATCAACTAAAATATGCTGCTGAGGGGAGCAGTAGGTGAGCCAGGGAGGATCTGCTGCACCATGTGGGTAGCTCCCTGGTTGGGGATTGAACTCGTGCTGCAGTGGCTGTGGATAACTTCATAGGTTGAGTCTTAACCACTTGTGCCACCAAGGAGGGACAGTCCATCTATTTCTTTAGCTCACTGAGATAACTTTTTCTTTCTACGCTCAATGCCAATAAGCACCTTGTAGATAAGTGTATCTTGGCACTTATTGTAAATATCAATGTGAAGCTCTGTATTTTAAGAAAAATTATACACATAAGTAATTTCAACTTTCTCATGTTCAGTGCTAAAACACTAGCATTTGGGTGAAGGGGATAGGGCCACCAAAATACTATGCATTTGTATCCTCTTTGAATTGTTGGCTGAAGCCTGCTAAGGAAAACCTTCTGCCAGATTTGATAACTTTTATTTCTAAATAAACACTGAGCATGGCAGAAACCCATTTGCCAAGTTGTAATTCCTGCAGCCATTGGGAGAAGAAAAGAAACTCACAACATGTACTTAGCTGGCATGGGCTGACTCCATATCCTGCTTAATACTGAACGCTCAAGGCTGAGTTGACAGTCTATATCAGGCAGTGAGAGAACCCGGTGCTTTGCATCCATTTCCAGATGACATTTTAAATTTGACTTCACCTCTCACAGTTGGACCTTCCTTGGAAGTTTTCTTTGCACTCCAAGTGGTGAATTTTAACCAAACAGGAGTTTTTCAGTTTGTGAATTCTGAGGAATTCATGTCTTGCCTCTACTGCGCTTTGCTTTTTCCTGATCCCTTGGCTATGATATGGTTTGCACACATGTCCACATTACCTTATACCCGACACCTTAGCCAAGCCCAAATTTAGTTTACAAGGCAAAGGGGTTTAAGTCCAATGTGTAGATAAAGATGTGTGTCCTTGCTATCTGGGGTAAGGGCTGATAATGAGCCAGGCTGAAATGGAAGTTGTCACTTTGCATTGCAACAGAGGGACCTGAACAATGTAAAGAAATTAAAGGCTCCCAGTGGCAATGGATCCCATTTCAGTCATTAGATGTGTAGGACCAGGCACCATTCAGGAGACTGGAAACAGTGGGAGTCTTTGGTCCTCAGGGAATTTGCCACTAATGCTGCTCTATGTCTCAGTTCTTTTTAATGCACAAGTACAAATGAATTGCTATTCTTTGTTTTTATTATTATTCATCCAGTTACTGTGGATGGGAGGGAGGCAGGAGGAAAGCAAGACAAGGGATGTGAGAAAGACCCAATAAACTAATCTAGCAATCAAATAGCACAACAAAAATTTTTTAACACATTTACATGCAAAAGTATATTTGTGTATTCATGTGAGACATATTAAAACATAATGAATATAAGTGTGACTTTATATTTTCTCCCTACCCCCGCTTCCCTCCCTCTTTCCATCTCTTATTATTATTTCTTTTTGAAGTTGGTCTGCTGAAAATGAATGAGACACACAAACCCAGGACTAACTCTTATTTGAGGCTCAGAAATATGAAAAAAATGTAATATATTTTTTAACAGAAAGACTCAGAATATATGCTTCAATCTTGGAGTTTCAAAAAAGGCAGCGAATCAGGCAGAAGGACAGGAGGTTACAGATTAGTACTGGTCATTGCTCAAAGAGTACGGGTTATAAATAATAAAGGAGGAAAGGGTGAAGGACACTAAAATATAACTGGGGACCCACAATGGAATAATCAAAGCAGAGAATCTAATTTCAGCTTTAAAAATACCATCTAACATTGAATTCCAACTGTAGAAATCTTTCGGTGAGCATACGACCAAGATACATAAATGCCTACCTTGCATATACGTGGCTCCCAAGTTTCAAGGTAAGTGCGGGGCCAGTACATGATTTCAAATTTAATGATGTGTTATTTTTTTTCATTTGAAAGGTGAAGAATAGTATTTGCTATGGAAGTGAACAAAGGAAAGAAGGAAAAGAAAAATAAAGAGAATTGTGATATTTTCATGTGAGGGACCAAGATCTATAATTTTATGTTATATAAATTACATATGAAACTTGGATAGTTTTGGTAAATTTATCAATGTGTCTATAAGCTATATCAATTTTGATTCTTTCTATATATAATATAAAGGAGGGCAGCAAGAAAAATAAAGCCTGACTAGAAGTTTAAGGATGGATCAGTACTTCAGCTAATCATCCTAACCAGAATATAGGCAAATTCAGCTTCTGAAAATATCATATATATGGCTTTCCAAAGGTAGAAAACTTGTTAGATGAAACTTGTGAGTTATTATGAATCACAGGATTACATGGAATATTTGTGGTCGTTTTGCTACAACTCAGTCTTCACTGAGTCTTCCAAAATTGAGTTTTCCTTGCGTCTATGAAACAAGTCACTAGTACTTTGTAGGAGAACACTTGAGAATAACACTCTCCAAAATGCCTTGGAAGCCACAATTATAACTACAGTGATGGTGACTTCTATGACAACAGCAAGAAACTTCACGCTGGCTAGGAAGTTATTCTTAGTTTAAAAAAAAAAAAAAACTGGTAAATAAGGGACCAGGAAAATGAATAACTATAAAAAAGTGAAAATCAAAATTAACAAAAAACTATGAACCAGAGACATTCTATGGGGGGTGGGGTGCGGGGAGGGGAGGAATTGGGGTCAAAATAAGGGGATTGCAATTGTATGGGGAATATAAAAATAAAATTTATTTAAAAAAAATAAAAAAAATAAAATCCTGAGTAGTTGGACCACAAAATAAATAAATACATAAATACATAAATAACTGGTGATTTCTTTACACATACAGTTGCTGATGACCAAACATCACAGTGTGGCAAACTTATTTTCTGAAAATGTACAAAAATAAGAATTCTACATCAATAGAAATATAGTAGCAAACTGAATTGTGCACAAACTATCCAGGAATTGAGGCTTCCTTCATTTCTACTATCCTTGTTTCCTAAAGTGTTCAGACAAAATGTTCCATAGATTTTAGCTCATCTACCTGCCCACTCTATAGATGAAGAAATGAGGGTCTGCAAGGTTCTGTAGGGCTTTGATTTCTTAGTCATGTATAATTACTGGGAGTATGCATAGCTGCAACTTAACTTATATTCTACATGCTTAATAGATATTTATGGTGTTATTCATTTACACATTCCAAAACTGTATCAACTTTCTGTCTAATACATGTGTTGAAATGTCAATACATATAGTGTAAATTCAGAAATCAAGTTGAGGTAGAAGTGATCAGTTTAAAATAAAAGAAAAAGAAAATAGAGTATGAGGGAAAGGCAGTATTATTGCTTTCTTAAACTCCCTTCCTTCTTCCAGTTATATGTACCTTTCAAGCACTACAGTTAAAGATATTTTGCCTGTTTATATTGCATGAGGTCCTGTGCTTTGTAAATATTTCACAAACATTTCACAGAGTGACAGATAAATATCAATTTAACTGATGGGGAAACAGAGTCTTTATAGAGATTAGTTTGTGCAAGGTATGCTGGTATGAGATAATCTGCTTCCTGTAGAGCATGTGCTTTTTCCACTAGTGATACTGCTTCTGGTACTTGTGAATTATGTGAATTTTATAAATCAATCACATTCCAAACAAACAAGGAAAGTTTATAACCAAAGAGTAAATTGCAGTAAAACTTTTAAGAAAGTGCACAATCCTGCAAATAAATATGCACATTTTCAAAAAACAGATATTTGTCAAAAGATTTAAATGACAGGCTTAAGATAACACAACAAATTTGGTATTAAAAGTAGGAATGGAATAAAGGCTTTGTATGACATGCCCATAGCTACCATACTCAATGTTGAAAAGTTACAAACATTTCACCTCAGATGAGGAACAATACAAGGATGTTCACTATCACTACTTTTATTCAACATAGTATTAGAATTCCCAGCTAGAGCAATTAGGCAAGAAAAATAAATAAAATGTATCCAATTTGGAAAAGAAGAGGTAAAACACTATTAGCCGACTGCACGCTATCTTATATATAAAACACTAAGAACTCTACATACACAAACACAAAAACACAGACACACGCGCTGTTAGAAAAACAAGCTCAGTATATTTCCAAGATAGAAAATTAGCATACAAAAAAGCTGTGTTTTCATACACAATGGCAAACTAGTAGAAAAAGAAATCAAGAAAACAATCCTATTTGCAATCACATAAAAAACAATAAAATACTAGGAATAAATTTAACCACACACACACACACACTACATTTTTTTTTTATCAATTTCATCCGTTGAAGTTGTTTATGCATCTTGACTATTATAAATAATGCTGCAATGGCTAAAGGGGTACAGTTATCTTTTTGAATTAATGCTTTTATTTCTTTTGGCTTTATTACCAGAAGTGGAATTGCTGGGACCTACAGTAATTCTGTTTTTAATTATTTGGGAACCTCCTTACTATTTTCCATAGTGTAACTGGAAACACCAATTTACATTCCACCAACAGGTCACCAGTGTTGTTCCCTTTATTGTACTTCTGTTCATTTTTAAATCAGAAGTACAATAGAGGTAAAACACCATTTAGTACTCTATTTAAGTACAATAGAGGTAAAACACTATTTCACTATAAAGGTGAAAAACCTTTATACTGACAGTAAGACATTGACTAAAGAAATCAAAGACACAAATAAATGGAAAGGTATTTGTATTCATGGATTTTATTTTTTTTTTTATTTTTTTTTTTAAATGTAACCATATTATTTTTTTTCACTCTTTTTTTTTTTTTTTTTTTAAAGATTTATTTATTTATTTATACAAGCACTGGGTACAGCCAGAAGTACAGGAGGGTGAGAGAATTCACCAGAGCCAGAGCAGGGAGCAGAGCAGGCAGAAGGACCGAAATACACTGCTGAGGGGAGCAGCGGGCGGCAGGAGAGGTCTGCGCGCCATGTGGGACCCTCCTCCGGTGGCCGAGGAGCAGCCAGGGATCGAACCGGCGCTTCAGAGGCCGCGGGCAGCAAAATTAATATTGTTAAAATGTCACACTACCCAAAAAAATCAACAGTTTTAATGCAATCACTGTCAAAATTCCAATGGTATCTTTTAAAGCAATAGGACAAATAAGCCTAAAATATGTATGGAACAACAAAGGACCCCAAAGAGCCAAAGTAATCTTGAGAAAGAAGAACAAGCTTAAGGCATCATGTTGTCCTTTTTCAAACAATGTTACAAAGTTATGTTTATCAAAACATTATGGTATTGGCATTAAAAAAAAAAAAACACATAGATCAATGGAACAAAACAGAAAGTCCTGAAATAAATACACAAAGATATGATCAATAAATTTAAAATACAGAAGTTAATGGATATGCAATGGGGAAAAAAGTGACCCTTCAAAATATGGAAACTGGCCATACAAAATAATGAAACTGGACTCTTATCTTATATAATACACCTAACTTAACACAAAAATAGATTAAAGACTTGAATGAGCTAACTAAACAGAAAAACTCCTAGAAGAAAACAGGCAGTAAGATTCTCAAAATTAGTTTTGGCAATGGTACTTTAAATCTGACACAAGAAACAAAAATAGATAAGTGGATGGTATCTAGCAAAAAAGGTTTGGCAGTGAAGAGAAAATCATCAACAAAAGGAAAAGGGGATCTACCAAATGGAAGAAAATATTTGCAAATTTTGAATCTATGGAGTTAATAGCCAAAATATATATTAAAAAATTCATTTAGCTCAGCAACAACAACAAAAAATAATCTGATTTAAAAATGAACAGAAGTACAATAAAGGGAACAACACTGGTGACCTGTTGGTGGAATGTAAATTGGTGTTTCCAGTTACACTATGGAAAATAGTAAGGAGGTTCCCAAATAATTAAAAACAGAATTACTGTAGGTCCCAGCAACTCCACTTCTGGTAATAAAGCCAAAAGAAATAAAAGCATTAATTCAAAAAGATAACTGTACCCCTTTAGCCATTGCAGCATGATTTATAATAGTCAAGATGCAGAAACAACTTCAACGGATGAAATTGATAAAAAAAAAATGTAGTGTGTGTGTGTGTGTGTGTGTGTTATTCAATCAAAAAAAAAAGAGGAAATATTGCCATTTATGACAATACATTTCAGCCTTGAGGGCATTATGCCAAGTGAAATAAGTCAGAGAAAGACAAATATATGATCTCACTTATGTAAGGAATATTTTTCTTTTTCCTTCTGACTTATTTCACTGAGCATTATTCCTTCCAGCTCCATCCATGTTGCTGCAAATGGCTTGAGTTTATCTTTTTTAATTGCTGAATAGTATTCCATTGTTCATATATATCACATCTTCTTGATCCAGTCATCTATTTTGGGATATTTAGGTTGTTTCCATATCTTAGCTATTGTAAATAGTGAGGCAATGAACATAGGAGTTCAGGTTTCCTTTTGAATTAAATATTTTGTGTCCTTTGGGTAGATTTCTAGGAATGTAATTATTGGGTCCGATGGTAGATCCATTTCTAATAATTTGAGGGTCCTCCACACAACTTCCCATAGTAAAAAAAATGTTATGGTTAAAAGGAAGGTTGCTAAGATAGTAGATCTTAAAAATTCTCATCAAGAAAAATAATTTGTAACTATGTATGGTGATAGATATTAACTAGACTTATTGTAGTGATCATTTCACAATATATACAAATATTGAATCATTATGCTGTATACCTGAAATGAATATAATTTTATATGCCAATTATATCTTGATTAATAAGAAAATTAATAATAAAAAAAGAAATGGAATCACATCTCCTACCTTCAGTGTCTCATCAATGAATCACCATCTTTACCTAAACTTGCTATCAAATATTTATCTATATGGCACATATAAACTAAGTTAATGCACATTAATCTTTCCCTCCTGGGTGGACATATAAGCTTTTGATCAAAGATATGTTGGCCAAAAACATAAATTTAATAAAAAAAACAGCAAACATGTGCATATCAGTTAACGAATAAGGAATATAAGGGGAAGCACACATTTTTGATAGAGAAATATTGACCAATTTTTTTTTAAAGATTTATTTATTTTTATACAAGAATTGGCGAATAGGCCAGAGATGCGGGGGGGGTGTGTGTGAAAGGATTCACCAGAGACAGAGTAGGGAACAGAACAGGCAGACTGACTGAAATACACTGCTGAGGGGAGCAGGGGGAGTCAGGAGAAGTGTGCTGAGCCATGTGGGTTTCTCCCTGGATGCCCGGGGAATCAAACTCGTGCTGCAGTGGCTGCGGAATGCTTCATAGGTTGTGTCCTAACCCTTGCACCACCAGGGAGGCCCTTGACCAATATTTTCTATCCTGCTGGGAAAAATCATGTCTGACTTGTCAGACTTAACTGTGCCACTTAGATAGAATTCCGGTAAAAGAGAAGTCTGGTAATGAAACATTTGGTAATGAAACCCAGTATCTCTTCAAGTTTTCTCTGTGGCATAAAATGGGGACAGTGTCGTAACAGAAATTATGGTATTTCATCCTGGAAAGAATCGTATGAGGATGATTATTTTCCTTCCCACATAATAGTTGAGAAAACTGAAAGTCATAAAGGGTAACTCACTTACTCAAGTTATGTGTGTATGTGGGGGTGGGGCTTAGATTTGGTATGTGTGTATATATGTATATACACACAAACGTACATATACATGTGTATATATATTTATACATAAGTGTCCAACAAATTTCTCTCATATAATTAATATGATTCCCACTCCTGGCACACCTGTATCAGATTCCAATGATAGTTGAGGCTTTCGAGAAGTATTTGAAAGGGATAGGATTTATATTCAGGAAGTAATATGGAATTGTTCAGTATTTTTCAAATTATGGGTCATAAATACTGCATTCCATTCCATAATGTTCTGCAATATTCTACCTTATTTCATTGTTTTTAGAAATAAATGCAGTTATTAACCTACTGCATTGTGGTGCTGGAGGAAAATCCATATTTTAAAAATGAAATAGGGAAGAATGGAATGGAAATACTTTTAATATAAACATCACCTCATTGAGTTGAGTCAATAAATTAGAAAATTGGGGGTCTGTCTATAGCTATTTCTGTCATGGAATAGCTACAAAGAAGCAGTGTATATCATTGCTGAAGAGACCAACCTTTCTCAGAAATATATGTAGAATTCTGTTGCTTTTTATTAAAAGTATAAATGTTCATGAACAGCAGAGATAATAGTTTGTGGCATTGGTTGGTGTCTTATTGCTGTTATGTGTGTTTTAAGTATTTAGGGCATTATAATAAAATATATGAAATTTAATACATCAATAAATTTATTTGATATATGTTCTTATACCCATGAGTTAATGGACTTTGTGCTCATTCAAGATCTGGTGTGATGTTTGTCAAGGTTTTGTAGAGAAGTGCTGGTTTATATTTCTTCCTACCACATAGCACCTTAACTTGGCTTAGATTTTATTTCATGTACCTTTCAATAGCAACAAATTAGGGCTTTATACCGCCCTGCCATAAGACTTCAATTCATCATATATTCCTTCTTTTATGTACTGCAAGCCATTGGATTCACCATATTTCTTGCATTTGAAACATTTATGAAAAAAATTCTTATTGATGTGAAGAAATCATGGCATTAGAACTAAAGAAACTATTAATTCATCTTAGGTCTTTAAAAGAGTACTCCTTATAGGTCAAGTTTTCATGTTTTCAATTTATTTTTAATTTTTATTAAAGGAATCCTTCAGCACAATTTCTTAGAAGTCAAGTAGTATGAAACTTTATTTAGGAAAAACTGCCTATCCTGCCCTATCTTTCTTCATTTCTTAATTCCTTCCACAATACATTTATTTTTTTTAAGATTTATTTATTTATTCATACAAGAGCTGGGGTACAGGCCAGAGATGCAGGGGATGAGAGGTTCCACCAGAGACAGAGTGGGGAGAGGACAGGCAGACTGACTGAAGTACACTGCTGAGGGGAGGAGCAGGTGAGGCAGGAGAGGTCTGCTTTGCCATGTGGGTTGCTCTCTGGCCTGCTGTGGATCAAACTCCGAAGTCGTCCTACAAGGCCACGGATTGCCTCATAGTGTGGTGCTTAAACCCTTGTGCCACCAGGGAGACCCCCACACTACATTTCTAAATAATATGCTCACCATGCTATTTCTTGATTTTCCTACATTGGTTATTATTTATAATAATAAATAATTATTTCTTTCTCTTTTGGAAAATGAGAACATAGTTCTCTCTATCCCATTTTCTCTCCCCACCTCCATCCTCTTTTTTTGTCTCCTTCCCCAAATAAAAACATCACTGCTTCTGAATAAAATAGTTGTTTTATGCCTACATTATTATAATTAGTTACTTGTTGTTTGCAATATTTAATTTTTTCTTTGTGTTTTTGGTGAGTAGTAATTACCTTGATTATTTATGCAGTAATTTTATCTGCAAGTCATGATTTCTGCACGCAATCTCTTTGTAAAATGTGATATCATCAAACACATCAGGTATCTAACTACCTTTAAACCCCAAAATCATCCCTGGTACCCCAGTGCCCTGATGTACCAAATAGGACTGACTGCTCACCAGGCCTTGCTTTAACCCTGTCCTTAGAAATTCCCACCAAGTGTCTTTTTGGGTCACAGTCCCATTGTGGTTCTAGGTCTTCTCTGTTGGTTAATCCTATCCTTTTAGCAGAGCATAACCTCCAGGAGCTTCCCAAGAAACAGCATTTGAAAGACACATTTTCTTTTTTTTTTTGCAAGTTGAACATGAGCAAACATGAACAAAAACTATCATTTGCTGCATGGGTAGATTGAAATTAGAATTCTAAGCATCACTCTATTGTCTTTCAAGGTCTCAAGTTAGTGTTGAGAAACCTGATATCTCAATTCCTGACATGTGGCCTGTTGTTTCTGAAAATGTTTAGAATCTTCCGAAATTTCAGGATGGTGTGATCCTTTGTCATTCGTTATATACAATTGATCTTTTGAATCTGAAAATAAATGGGAAGTTGTTTCTGTATTTTTTTTTTTGTTTCTGTATCGTTTCCTTGCTAATTCTCTCCCTTCTTTTTTATCCGTTCTTTCTCTGCTACTACTGTTAACCAGAGAATTGATTTCCAGGTTCTCTCCTCTAATTTTCTTTTCTATCTCTATTCAATCTTATGCTCAATCTCTGTATATTTTCTGAAAACAACCGGTGGACATCAATCATCTGTTCCAAGCCTTTCATGAATTCTTAATTTCTGCTATCATTTTTTTTTCATTGATTCCCTTTTACTTTTTTACATTATTGTTCTCCCTTCAGATGTAGTCCCCATAGTTCTCCCCCACCATATCACCCTTGCTGTCTTTTTTTTTTTTTTTTTTTTTTTACTTTCAAAGAGCTCTTTCCTAATTTCTGAGTGTCCCTTTCTGGGGCATCCTTTCCTTGTTTCATAATTTTAGTATCTTAGATTCCTAAGGGAATTATTTTTTCCTCCACGTTTTTTTCCCTATGCATTGCTTCTATTTTTCTCAGAGTTCTTCCTTCAAATCCTGTTTCTTTATTTTGTGTCTTTCATCTTAAAGGTTTTCCTCAAATATAGAATAATTCTTCACTATTAGTTGTTATTTAAAAGTAGGTCATTGAAAATCTGATTAGCTCCTCTATGCATAAATGGGGTTCACTGACTTGAATTTATTAGGCTGAGAAATGGTCATTTTGCTGGAGAACACTTAGGATCAAAACTTGTGGGTTTTTTCCTTTGGACTATACCATTTCTTTAGAGAAGAATCATCTCAACTTCTGCTAAAGGAGGTTGTGTTGTGATGGTATAAGTGTTTAAGAATGACAACTGGCATTCTAGAAGCTGCAAAGGAAATACTAATTGAGGGTGCCACTTCTGTATATCCAACTCTCAATCAATACCATTGTTTTCAGTCTTGTGCGTTCTCTCTCATTGGTCTGGATGCCCTGAAACTAGTGAAGCATGGTGACCTGGGATAAGCAGCCTGGGGACCTTAGTAACAACATTTTGCTCAGTTCCTGGTATGCAACTTAGTCCCTGATACGCATCTTAGACCATATACCACCATGAGGCAGGATGGACCTGGGGGGTCCCATGACAACTAACCCTTTACTCACCCTTGGTATGCAACTATACAACTCCCCTCTTGGTATGTAGCCACGACCTATCTGACCATGTATAGCTGCCAATGCAAACCTACCCGGAACCTTGTAGACACTGAAGGTGTATATAAACCCCTGATTTCCTACAGAGGACCTCACCCTTTGGATATGAATCTGCTGAGTCAGCACCAGTGCATTAAACCTGCTTCTTGTTAGCCCTGGTGTCCACATTTCCTTTGTGTCATATAAAACTAGAACTTCTCTGGTTTAACTTGCCTAGAGAGTAAAGCTCTTGTCTCTGCTGGTTGCAGGAGACTAGTTCACCTTCTAGGTGGGAAAGAGCAGAGGTCTTGGAGTTCAAACTGTTCTTTATAGGACCTTCACCACCCCTCTTATTTTCAACTGCATGACAGCACTCCCTGTGCAGAGGTACAGGTGTCCCAATTGCTGAGAGGACCAAGAACTCTGCCTGTGGGTTGGCTCCCCTCCTGCTAGCTTCTTCTTCTGCAGGTAGTAAGGAAGGGCTTAGCTTTGTCACTTCCATCATCACTCATCTATTTCCCCTCTTTTAAAGTTTGTTGACATAGCTGGCTCAAAGTTCATCTCCTCTCTGCTTCTCTTTGCTCTTGTCTATCTATACTTTTTTAAATTCCTCTGCAGTTATATTTATTATGTTTCAGCAGTATGTGGAGAGAAATGCATGTGTTCAATCTTCCATGTTGAACAAAAAGTCTGCTGTCGTGGTTTTGTTTGTTTTATGTATTCCCTGATGACATCAACATAGGAGTTGTTTTCCTGGGGAGGAAAATTGGGTAACTCAAGTTTGTCCTTCCTTGTAAGGTACTTTTGTGTATTTCTTCACTACTGCACACCACAGAGTCCAACTTTACAGCAGCCACACAGATTTATTATTATAATGATTTATTATAAAACTAGTGAAGCAATCCGTTATTCGCTATTAAGTAATTTTCCCAGTACAGTCTGCTGAATCCTTTTGAAACATATCTATCTTCAAAAATTGATATCCAGCTGAACATGTGAGCCTCCTGTCTATAATTCACTCTGAAAAAGGAACTTTCTCAAAATCAACATACAAAGTAGAGGATACTCACTACATGATGTCACATGAGAAAAACTCAGAATAATTTCCTAATTCACCTCTATGTCCTTCCCTTTCTCTTCAACATCTTTTTCTCTTCTCTCCCATGTCAGTTACCCTGATTTTCCCTTCCTTCAAATAAGTCTTCAGATTTTTAGATACACCCAAATATTTTATTTATTTATTTATTTATTTATTTATTTAAGATTTATTTATTCATACAAGAAGCACTGGGTACAGTCAGAAGCGTGGGAGGGTAAGAGAATTCCCCAGAGCCAGAGAAGGGAGCAGAGCAGGCAGAAGGACCGAAGTACACTGCTGAGGGGAGCAGCGGGCGGCAGGAGAGGAATGCGCGCCATGTGGGACCCTCCTCCGGTGGCCGGGGAGCAGCCGGGGATCGAACCGGCGCTGCAGAGGCTGCGGGCAGCTTCGCAACCCAGTGCTCAAGCGCTGCGCCACCGGAGAGGCCCCACCCAAATATTTTATATGCTGCCATCTCCCGAAAGTAATTACAAATCAAGGAGAGAAAGTCTTAAGCAAATATATGTGTGTATATAATATATATATGATATTACACACACATGAAATTAGAATGTTAGGTAGTAATTCAGGCAGAAATTATGAAGATTTAGGGGTAATGAGGAACATATCGTGGTTTCTCTGCCTCTCCCCTTGGTGGCTACATGAGCATGGGCATCAACTCAGGTTTCATATCTCTTCTCAGAATGAAAAGTGAGGCCAGTCACCTCAAAGATTTGCTTTCCATACCTGCCTGATATTGAGGATATCACTTTTTTCTTTTAACAAGTGGAATGTAAGTTTTAATTATATATATTTTAAGTGCCAATATGTATTTCAGCTACCTAAACCATTATGATTTATGCCTGTATAAATCAAAGGAATACAGACATATAACACAAGCATATACACACATATCTACCTATCTCTATACATAGGTACCCCATAAGTATGTGTCCAGTTAATTTGTGATGCACCTTTTATAAAACTTAAAGTTCCTCATCAGTTGGGTTAAATGGTTTATTTCACCAACTAGAAGCTGAATGTTCACAGCAAAATATATGTATATTATTTAACATTAAAAGATACTAATCTTCCTTTGGACTAAGGTTTAATAAATTAATTTTTACGGCATAAAATCTATAATTCACCACTTTACTACACTTTTTAAAATAAAATTCCTTGTTCTTAATGCCATCAAAAATCAGTTTCGGGCCTCCCTGGTGGCACAGCGGTTGAGCGCTGGGTTGCGAAGCTGCCCGCAGCCTCTGCACCGCCGGTTCTATCCCCGGCTGCTGGGCGAGAGTCCCACTTGGCACGCAGACCTCTCCTGCCGCCCGCTGCTCCCCGCAGCAGTGTACTTCGTCATTCTGCCTGCTTTGCTCTCCCCTCTGGCTCTGGTGAATTCTCTCACCCTCCCGCGTTTCTGACTGTACCCTGTGCTTGTATAAATAAATAAATAAAAATCTTAAAAAAAAAATTAGTTTCATTTTTTTTCCAGAAAACGTTTTTTTCATTAATTTGAGGTGATGATTTCCATGTGAATGATATTGTTTATCTGCACTTTCCCTCATTTAGCTTTATTTCTTTTAAGAAAGATGGAATATTGCTTAGAAGGCAGTGTGCTAGGGCCTCCCCGGTGGTGCAGCGGTTAAGCACTGGGTTGCGAAGCTGCCCGCAGCCTCAGCAGCTCCGGTTCGATCCCCGGCTGCTCCCCGGCCACCAGAGGAGGGTCCCACATGGCGCGCAGACCTCTCCTGCCGCCCGCTGCTCCCCTCAGCAGTGTACTTTGTCAGTCTGCCTGCTCTGCTCCCTGCTCTGGCTCTGGTGAATTCTCTCACCCTCCTGCACTTCTGACTGTACCCGGTGCTTGTATAAATAAATAAAAATAAATCTTTAAAAAAAAAAAAAAGGCAGTGTGCTAAAGGAAGTTTCTATTAGAATAATCTTCACCTGAAAGAGGTTTTAAGACTCACCTATCCATTCACCTATGAAGGGTAAATGCTAAATTCCTATAGACAAATATTCACTTTCACCCTTTGGAATAGATGAATGAGTTTCCTCTTATTTAAATTAATCTTAGATGAATAAAATTTTTCCCACCATTTGATTTTTCCAATCATCACCATTACTACCACTAGTTTATTAATAATGACAGAAATTTGGCTTTCCCCAATAACTTCCTTTGTAATGTTTATTTGCGTGCATATGTGTGCAATCTGGGTGTTTTTTCATGTAATTCCATGTCTATAGTCAATATTCATTTACCTATATACACTGTTGCATTCATGCATTTTTTGTGAATCTAATAGCTTACCATCACAGTGGGCCCCCAAAATAGTGTTCAACTAAACCATTTCTTAAGAGCTACAATCCACTGATCTCTGCATATCAAAAATATCGTGTGGACCTAGCCAGAGGGGAATTTCCCTTGATTTTTTTTCCTGATAATGGGTACTTAATGCTCCATTCTATACGCTTGCTCACCTTCTGTCAATCAGAATGTGAACTTACCATGTTGGAAGCGAATGTACTTTGATGATTCTTCATTGTAAGCAACTGCAAGTGGCTTATAGATTATTTTGATCTAAGATGGAATTTACTAAAAGGAGGCACCATCCTAGCTTATAGAAACTAGAGGTGAACTATTTCTGAAACCCAGTCCCTAAATAACCAATTTGGAATGAAAATAAACAAATCTAGACAGATGCAGTACTAGTACACATAGTTCTCCGTTATATTTCTACTATGAACAAGAGACACTCTATGGGGGGTGGGGGGTGGGGGGCGGGGAAAGGAGGGCTTGGGTAAAAATAAGGGGTTGTAATTGTATGGGGAATATAAAAATAAAATTTTTTTAAAAAGACTGAAATGGAAAAAAAAAATAAAGATCTAGAATGGGCTAAAAAATAAATAAATAAATAAATTTCTACATCAGTTGTAAATTGACTGAGTTGGCAGCTAGATCTTCAAAATTCCTGAGTGGACCTTGGCTCATTTCAATACTTGTTTCCTCTTTAAGAAAAGTGTGCTATTTCCTTGACTATTTTCCCTCCTCGCCCATTCTCCTATTAGCTCGTTTGGAGTAGAAAATTTGATTTTGTTTTTCCCTTGGTGGACTGCTCCAAGTGGTTGTCCTGGTTACTGCAGTCAAGAGCCTCACAAACTGTACTTCTTGACCCAGAGTTGGTGCCCTTGGTGGGGGTGTTCAACAATTCTAACAAATTGTACCCTTTTTTTCACTTAGATTATTTCTTTTTTAATTACTGATGTTTAAAAATTAAAATAAAAAATAAATTAAAACTAATCTAAGAGCATTTTCTCCCTACTTTAATAGTTTTGAAAACAACGGTGATGTATTTTCATAAAGTGTGGATCAAGAGGCACTTTTCTGAATTTAAATTCAGTACAATGAATTTTTAAGTTTTTGTTATGTTTGTTTTTATAGTTTGTGTTTCTTTGTAATTCATATTCTAAATGACTCAAAGATAAAAGTAGGCTAGCCATATGAGTTTTCTGATCCCTGAAAATACTTTTATTACTTTAAAAATAAAATTTAAACATTTCCACAGTCATAAGAATCAAGAGATGCTAATTAAGGGGTTAAAAATATAAACATCTAACTCAAAATAGCAAAAATAGCAGTAGCTGCTCTCTGGAGAGCAAAAACTAGAAATCTGTTTAACATTGCTAATCAACACAGATCTTTTCAGCACACAGTTATTATATAGCTGCATGCCAAATAAATTAATATTCCAAAGTGCCAGTCAAGATTCATTTTTGTTCATTTGATCTATGAACTTTTTCAAATAAATCACTGATATGGGGAGTATAATTGACCCCTAGAGAATATAAAATATTTTAAAAGTAGGGATGGGGTTGGAGGGACACTCAAATCTATGCCCTACATAATTCCAAGTGGATACTTAATCTTACCAGTGGTAATTCAGTTTAAACTATATTTTTTAATGTTTCCTCTATGCCCTGTTTTTATTTGTAACTATAAAATAACAGTATTGAAATATGAATAAAGAGGGAATTTGTGATCAAGCATAGTACCAATACCATACACATATAATCTATTATCAATAGTGGAATTTGTGTGCTATGTGTTGCCTCCAGTATATAGAAATACAGTTATAGAGACAACTTATTTGAGAAAAGTATTTGTTCCAATGGGATTTTATCTAAATTCTTTCATTTAGAAGTACAATATGAATATATATATCTTTCAGCTATCACTTTTGAAAAGACTGATTTCAATTCTCAATTTCCTGAATCAACATGTTTAGGCAGTTTTCAAGTATACATATATACAAGGGCTGGATCTTGATTTGGGTTTTATCACACCAGTGAGAAGTCTGGTAACTCAGAATTACAACATTGTCAGGGTGACCACAGTGGTCATCTGAATCCCATCCTCTGAATCCTGCTTAAAGACTTCCAGTGATGATGAAATCACTGACTCTTTTGGATGCACATTTTAATTTTGGACAGTTCTAGCTATTAGATAATTCTTCCCTTTTGCCAAACCCACTTTCCTTAATTCCATCGTCTAGAAATTGTTAAACTCTCAAAAACCACCCAGAGTAAGTCTGATCTCTTCTCTTTATCAACATTAAAAAACAAAACAAACAATAAAAATAAACCTAAACCTTCTAAGACCTGATACCTAAAATTCCTACAAGACAGTATATAGGTAGACAGCTCTTTGACATGGTGTCTGGGCATAGTTTTTTTGTTTGTTTGTTTTGTTTTGTTTTGTTTTTTTAATTTGATACCAAAAGCAAAGACAACAAAAAGAAAAATTAAACAAGTGGGACTGCACCAAAGGAAAAAGCTTTGGCAGCAAAGAAAACCAACAAACTCAAAAAGGCAATCTACCAAATGGGAGAAAAATATGTGCATGTCATATATCTGTTAAGATGTTAATATTCAAAATACATAAAGAACTTGCATAACTTAGCAAAAAAGCAAACAATCTGAAAAATGGACAGAAGATCGGGATAGACATTGTTCAGAGAAGATACATAAATGGTCAACAGGTATGTGAAAGACGCTCAGCATCAATAGCCATCAGGGAAATGCAAACCAAAATCACAGTAAGATAACACCTTGCTCTGGTTAGAATGACTACCACCAAAAAGATAAGAAGTAACAAGTGCTGGTGAGAATGTGGGGGAAAAGGAAGTCTTGTTCACTGTTGGTGGCATGTTACTCATTTTTGTCATTATAGAAAACAATATGGTACTTCCTCAAAGAATTGAAATGGAATTACCGTATAACCCAGCAATTTCCCTTCTGGGAATATAGCCAAAAGAAATGAAAGCACTAACTCAAAAAGATAACTACAACTTCATGGCCCTTGCAGGAACTATTTACAATAGCCAGGCTATGGAAACAAACTAAATGTCCATTGATAGAAGAATATATAAAGAAATATGTGATATATACACTGTATATCATGCAATATTATTGTCATACAAAAGAAGGGAATTTTGCCACTTGTGACAACATATAGACACAGAGGGCATTACCCTAAGTGAAATAAGTCAGAAAATAAGCAGTAAGACAAAGAAAGTCAAATATTGTGATCTCACATATATGCAGAATCTTTTTTTTTTTTTTTAAGGAACTCATAGATACAGAGAATAGACTGGTAGAAGTTAGAGGTGGGGAGCTGGGAGTAGGCAAAACAGGTGAAGTGGGTGGAAAGATACAAATTTCCAGTTAAAAAATAATTAAGTCATGAAGATATGAGGTACAGTCTGGTAACTATAATTAGTAATACTCTACTGTGCATTTAAAAGTTGCAAAAAAAGTGATGTTAACATTTTTCATGAAGGGAAATTTTTGTAAGTGTGTGCTAATGGATGTTAACTGTACTAATTATATAATCTCACAATAATATTGCATCATTATGAAGTACATCTAAAACTAATATGTTACATGTCTACTATATCTTAATTAAAAAAACTTAGCTTCTAAGTTTTCATTACTGCAGGTTGACTGTTATGTTTCATTATTCAGTCCTTGTGTGACATGGGTGGATCCTTTTATCTTCCTAGGCACTCTCATCTGAACATGCTGCAGTTCACTTTCTAACATGGGCAGCATCTAGAACTGAATATCCTTACTTTTAAGAAATCATGTGATTTTGTTCTTTTTATATATATCTATAGTTCTATAGATATAGATATCTCTATCTCTATATCTCTCTCTATTCATAGCTATATATAGGTATATACCTAAAGATATATGTATCTATATCTAAATAAAATATATATATTCATGATTTTAATATTTCTTGAATTTCTTCTGCAAAGAAATATTAACTAAAAAAGCTAAATGACTGGGCAGATTGGTTAAATTTGTGTAATTTTTTTTTTAGAATTTCACTTTAATTTTACTACCCACAAAAATCTAAATACTAAGAATAATTCATACACAATTTCCTCTTGTAAGAAAAAAAAATGGATTAGAAATTGGATGAGAGCCAAAATGCTACTATAATAACCCTTCCTAAAAGTTTCTATGGTGTTTCTGGAGGCAAATAATTCTTAGCAAAAAATCTTAGTCTCCTTGTGGGTCCCCATGAACCTAAAACTGATATGTCAGGACCAAGATGCTGAGCTTTCAAATCTCACTTTTACTACTAATAACACTCAATCAAATGTGTGCTTGTAACTTCTCAATACATTTTCTGAAGGAAAATGAATGCTTATTTATGCATGCTGAGATTTATTTAAAAATTATATTAGCAATTACAACAGTCTACAATTATTAAAAAATACAATATGACTTATTTTAAATTCTGTATACCTATAATTCTGTGAGCCATTATGTCTGACAAAAGTCTGCTATAAGTTTGTATTACCAAAAATGGTGTTACAAAATCAGACAAGTAACTGTTTAATTGTTACCTGAGAGCAAAAAGTCACTCACGCCATTGACAATCTGACTGAATTTTGGTTGATATTTCCATTTATGTTAACAGGAAGAAGGAAGTGAAATAGTAAAGACATATTAGAATGTTGCTCTTTTGTCAAGGACATAAGTGATTTCCTTGTAGAATTGTATGTTTTCAATACTAGAAGAGTATTTCTTTATTTCTCTGTGCCATTCACAATGTAATGCCTATAAAGAAAACATACTTTTAAGTTTAATCTATAATATCACATCTTTCCATCACTTTATCAAGCCTATACAATCAAAAATATAATAAATAAGTCCTGATTTTTGGTATTTGCCAATTTTCATGGCATAAAAGCTTGGGATATGATACACAACATCATTATATTATATTTCCACCATGCAGATAAATAGATATAAAAAATCCCCAAGAATATACCTAATAATATATAATATTATATATAATATATAATATAATATATAATTATATATATTATAGTATATAATATATATAATTATATATTATTAGAGAAGCTTTAAAATATTCATTACCTTTGTTTTTAAATATAATTTATATAATTATAGGATGATATAATTTGATTCTTAATAGTGATTATGTTCGACAACTAACTTGTAACATTCCAAAAAATACAATAATTGTCTCTCAAGCCAGCATAAGCTAATTCTAGTAAACCAGTGGTAGAGACTTGGTTAGTCAATTTTTCAAAAGCTACCATTGTCTACTAGACTCTTCTCTGAACTCTGGAATCACTGATTCAAAATGTAAACTATACTTATAACTAAAAGCCAAAATAACTTCAACAGAAATGTCATTCATGTGATTTACATTTCCTACTGAATATAGAACCACATCTCTATTATTCATTCTAAGTTACTAAATTTCAATATAAATTACTCTATCAAGCTAAATTCTTTCAAACAATCCTATATAAATAGTATAAGCTCATACACAGGAACTAAAGTTGCTTCTTAGAATAATCTAAAATATCCATCAAGCAGATGGAGAGAATGTCTTCATTGTATATATTATGTAATATCCATCAGACAGAACTTATTTCTTTCCATACACCAACTCAGGCTAGATATCAATGTCTTGGATAAATACCAATAAATACAAATGTGGCAATTTAATATCTATTAGTATTAAAAGAAAATAATTATATATGGAATTATACATACTTCATTCAAAAGTAATGACAGTAAAATTAGTAAATCCAACATAGAAACAACTAAAGGCTCCCAGAAAGTAATTTTTATTATAATTTGTATACTTAGAATTTTCTTCTAGTTTTGAGTTTCAAATTATTTTATTAATACTCCATTAGGAGATACAATTTTTTTTGGCAAATTATTACCTAGAAAATCTTAGAAGTACATATAATTCCATGTGCTAACACATACTCAGTGCACAAAACCCCACTACAGACATTTTTGTGGATTGATGATTTTATTTTTTAATCTAGAAAATGAACATTGAATCTGAAGTTCAAAGCTGGCTACTAGAGACCTGTCTCACATGATTATTGTGAGAAATAGGGAAATCATAATTTCTCTGAACATGTGAGAGCATCTCTGAAAAGATCTCCAGGGTGTATGCACCATGACTACATGAAAATGTACCCAGGCTGGAGGAATATGACTAAATATATGGGGACATGGTACACAGTACTATATACCCTACCCTGCATTAGTGGTCAGAGGGAGTAAATAATAGATGTAGATTCAGGTGTTTTTCTGAATGCTAAGTGGGGAACATTTCCATGAATTCTCCAGTCAAGGCATAAGGCAATTAATAGGGTTACCCCTGATTTACACTCTAGGTCACCAGCTGAATATCAACCAACAATTAGACTATAAGAAAGTGGGTATTATTAAAGGTGGGTATTAACAAAGGAGAAGGGAAAAGAGAAAAAGAACATCAAGAAATGGAAACACTCAGCTTCCTTAGACCTTCAACTGCATGTATATTTTGCAAACCATATGCCAAAACTGTATCTAACATTTTAACTCCTTCAACTATCACTATAACTGTATAACTATATTGTTATCCTAATGTGACAGATGAATGTCATAAATGTTAAATAATAGTCAAATAGAAAACTGGGGAATTGAACTTACTTTTTTTTTTTTTGGAATTGTACTTTCTTGATATCAATTCTAGAATCATGGTTATATTCCATTGTCCTTGAAGATTATATTTTCCATCTTACTAGATGTCCCAGTATGTATCTCTGCCTCTATGGAAGATATCAAATTATTTCCTTTCTCCCAAGTTTCCAATATGGTTTTGTCAGTGGAGGGAGGGAAGAAAATATACTTGGGGTATTTATTTTTTTTGCTTCCCTCCCTGTGAGGTCTTAGAATGACTATGTTCTATATCTGCCAAAAGAGATAAAGAGATTGTTCTTTTGAGCTTCCCCTGGTGTGCAGCAGTTGAGCGCTGGGCTGCGAAGCTGCCCGCAGCCTCTGCAGCACCGGTTCGACCCCTGGCCACTGGTGAGTGTCCCACATGGCACAACAGACCTCTTCTGCCATGCCCACGGCTCCCCTCAGCAGTATATTTCGTCAGTCTGCCTGTTCTGTTCCCCACTCTGGCTGTGGTGAATTCTCTCACCCTCCTGTGCTTCTGACTGTACCCAGTGTTTGTATAAATAAATAAATCTTTAAAAAAGAGAGAGAGAGATTGTCCTTTTAATGGGACTCTCCCCTGAGTTCCAGTATCTACCCCCTCTCTATATTCTTTCAGGTAACTTTACCCTTTCAGGGAAAGGGAGACAGAATTGTTCCAAGGTAAAGTGGACACTGCATTACTAATCTTTTCTAGATTCCCACTATACCTGGTATATCTATCAATGTTTTGTAAATAGCGTCATTACTAAATTCTATTCAATTTACCCAATTTGGGTGTACTGTCTTTTTTCCTGCTAGGCTCCTAAAACAATTATAATATTCTGTTTGTATAAATAAAAAATTTTTCTAGCATACTTTTGTTTACATGATTTACTTGCTTGTTCTTACCCAACAAATCTAGAGTTTATAAATAAGTGAGAGACTAATACTGGTGTCTTTTATATAAAGAGTTCACACTAAGCAATAAGAAAAAAATGTATTCCCCAATAGAAGAGTCAAAAACAGGCAATGCATGGACAAATTACCAATGACTACAAATGGCAAAAGAGTGGCTATTTATTCCTGATCAATAATAAAAAAAGCAAAGTAAAAGAGATACTATTTCTCAGCTATTAAATTATCTGAAACCAAAAATAATAAAAACCAGGCTTAGTGAAGGAATCAGAAAATGTACAGTCTTCAATTTGTTCATGGATGCATAGGTTTGCATATCTTTCTTGGTAGACCTTAAAGTGTGTATATCTATTAATGTAGTAATTCTATTTAATACATTAAAAGTGAAGTTGATTTATCCTAAGGAAATGATTAGGATATAGGCAATGTTTTATGTACAAAAATTCCAAAAATCCCTCTCCAGTTGGAGAGGTTAAACTAAGATGACATCAGTGGAGGTTCTTTGTTTCACTCCTAGAGAATCATTTACCTATTATCCAAAGGCACACTACATCCAGAGAATCTGGTGGTTTGGGGGAAAACTGAAATAATTCTTTGAATTCAAACACTAGCACAGCTAATACCAGGAGGGACACAGAGGAGATTCATGCTTCATGAACACATGGTGGATGGAGACTAATGCCTGGAGTCTGGGGTGGGAGTTACAGACTGTAAGGCTGCTGCTCAGCCAAGAGTCCTGGGGAGGGGAGAGCTAAACTTCGTAAAGGGACATATGATTAGTTCGTGCAGAGGAGCTAGAGTGCTTCCCACAGGTCAGGCCATTTTCTCCCCAGTGAAAAGAACAGGATGTTGCATTAGACTGTGCTCTTCCTACCCCACCCCTTGGGACTTGCACTGACCACATGAAACATACTGACATGCACAGCCTACAGAGTCTCATGTCTGGAACCCAAGAGAGAGGGGATATCATCAGAGCCACAAACACAAGCCAGCCCTCACCCACCCCTAGCTTATATGCACCAGCAGTGGGATTCATCCAGGCTTCTTCCCTAACCTATGACTCAGCAACTGAAAGAAAACATTTTAGTACTCACAGAAATGACAAAAGGTCTAGGAATTAAAATCACACAATAGCACCACCTGAAGGAAAAGTGGAAGTAGTTCAACCTCTTAGTTACTGCTACAGAATACTTAAAAAGAAATAATGAAATCTAAAGTAACAAAATAAGTAGATGAAAAAAAATACAGCATATGGCTCCATAATTCTCCAGAATATAACTACAAAATAAGGAAAAAATTATCATTTTATCAAATAGAGAGTTAAAATTTGGCATAAATAAAGAAGCGATGAAAAAACAGAAAAGAAAGTCAAAGTGATACAGGAGAACTCAGGAAAAGGTTAATCAAAGAGATACCACAAAATTCAGAATAGCAAACGAATAATCAGACAAATATGATTATTCAACAGAAATAGAAATTAAAACTTTAAACAAGAAAGTAAAAAGCTCAATAGATGAGATAAAAATAATTCTACTGAAAACTATGGAAGCAGAATAGGCCAAATGGAGAATCAAAACAGTGATCTCAAAGATAATAATTCACAAAGGACTGAGGTACAAGAAGAGAAATATGATGATGAAAAACATAGAAACACTTAGAGAACTATTTGACTCCATTAAGGAAAAGCAACATAAGAATAAAAGATTTCATAGAAGGGGAAGAGAAAAAGGGGGGTCAGCAAGCTTATTCAAATAAAAATAGAGGGAAACCTCCAAAACACAGGGAAAGAATTAAATATATAACAAATTTAACCAGGAAGCTAAAAGAACAACTGGTAGTCTAAATACAATGAGACCTACAACAAATAAAGAAAGAATATTGAAGGAAGTTGGGGAGGGGAAGCAGGCTGCCTATAAAAGTTTTTTCATCAGGCTTGTATTGAGCTCCTTAGAAGAAACTCTATATTAAGGAGAGAATGGAACTTAAAGATAAAAACTGCCAGTTAAGAATACTGTATTCTTCTTGTAAGACCTTCTTTCAGATATACAGGAGAAATAAAGGACAAAAAGAAACTGAATCAGTTTGCCAACACTAAGCCTCCCCAAAATCACCTCCTATCAAAATCACCCACAAGAAAATACAAACACACACACACACCAAACAAGGAGATAGATAGGACCAGAAAGCTTAAGATAAAACAATAATCATTCTGAATGGAAATGGAATGAACTCACCAATCAAAAGACACAGAGTGGGTAGTGGAATCAGAAAATAAAACACAACTTTATGCTATTTGCAGTAGACCCATCTGAGCTCAAAAGATAAAAATAGAATCAAATAGATGGTTGGAAACCAATCCTGCAAGCACTCAAAAAGGCAGAGGCAATCACATATATGATAAAATAAACCTCCAACTAAAAATGATAACAAGTATAAAGGATATATATTGTATAATGATTAAGGGATTAATATATCTGAAAGATATAAAAGTGAACAATTTTTATGCACTGAAAGTTGTATCCAAAAATATCAGACAACTATTAGCAAACTAAAAACATTTTCCACAAAACAATAGTACTAGGGACTTCCATCAATGAACAGGTCAAGCAAACAAATAAATAACCTTAAACCTTAAGGAGCTAGAAAAAGATTAAATAAACCAAAAACAAGTAGAGGAAATTTAAAAATTAAAGAAGAAATGAGTGAAAAAGAAATTTGAATAAGTAAATAAAATAAACAATAAAGCAGATTCATGAAGAAAAAAAGAGAGTAAATTCCAATACACAAATCATAAATAAAAGAGATATTGCAACAGTCACCTCAGAAATATAAAAGATCATAACAGACTTCTATGGATTTCTACATGGCAATAAACTGAATAATCTAGAAGAAATGGACAATTTCTTGGAATCATACAACCTTTCAAACTGAATCAAGAAGATATAGAAAACCTGAAAAAGACTCATTATAAGAATGGATATTGAAAGACTAATCAAAATCTCCCCCCTAGAAAAAAGCCCAGGACCAGATAATTTCACTAGTGAGTCCTGCAAACTTTCAATGATGAAATAATACCTATCCTTCTCAAAGTCTTCCAAAATAGTGAGGAAGAGGGAATGATTCCAAACACATTTTATGAGGCTAATATTTCTCTGATACCAAAAGCAGACAGGATTTCACAATAAACAAACAAATAAATAAATAAATAAATACTAGAGATCAAAATTCCTGATGAAAATAGATGCAAAAATCAATAAAATCATAGCAAACTGAACTAAGCAATACATTAAAAAGGATCATATGTCATGATCAAGTGTATTTATTCCAGGGATGCAAGGATAGTTTAACATTTAAAATGATCAATGTGATTCACCACATCAACAAAAGGAAAGGTAAAAATCATGTGGTCATATCAATAGATACAGAGAAAACATTTCACAAGATTCAACATTCATTTAGGATTTAAAAAAGCAAAAAAAACCTCCAAAGATGCAGATAGAAGGAACATACCTCAACCTGAAAAAGGCCATATATGACAAACCCATTGCTAACATCATATTTATGGGGAAAAACTGAAAGCTATTCCTCAAAATCAGGTAGAAGTCAATGCTGTCCACATTTGCCACCACTTTTCATACTTAAAAACCTACCTAGGGAAATTATTCCTAGCAAGGAAATTAGTTAAGAGAAAGATACAGAAATAATCCAAGCTGGAAATCAGGAAGCAGAAATATCACTATTTGCAGATGAAATGATAATATATAGAGAAAGTCCAAAAGACTCCACTAAAAAACTATTAGAAACAATCAGTATAGGGCCTCCCCTGGTGGTGCAGGCTGTTGAGTGTGGCGCTGTGAAGCTGTCCACTGCGCCAGTTCAATCCCAGCTGGCCGGCAGACCTCTCCTGTCTCGCCCACTGCTCCCCTCAGCAGTGTATTTCATCAGTCTGCCTGTTCTGTTCCCCGCTCTGTCTCTGGTGAATCCTCTCACCCTCCTGCGCATCCCGGTTCTTGCATAAAATAAATAAATATTTTTAAAAAATCAGTAGGGCCTCCCCAGTGGCGCAGCAGTTGAGCACTGGGTTGCAAAGCTGCCCACAGCCTCTGCAGTGCTGGTTCGATCCCTGGCCGCTGGGCGAGGGTCCCACATGGTGCAGCAGACCTCTCCTGCTGCCCACTGCTCCCTTCAGCAGTGTACTTTATCACTCTGCCTATTGTACTCTCCGCTCTGGCTCTGGTGAATTCTCTCACGATCCCGCGCCTCTGACTGTACCCAGTGTTTGTATAAATAAATAAAAAAAAATGAAAAAAAAATCAGTATAGTGAAGTAGCAGGCTAAAGCATCAATAAACAAAAATTGGTTGTATAACTATGTGCAAACAACGAGCCACAAGAAATCAAATCAAGAAAACAGCACCATCACAATTGCATCAAAGAGTTAAATACCTAGGAATAAACTTAACAAAGGAGGTGAAAGACCTGTGCAATGAAAATTATGACATTGTTAAAGAAATAGACAAAGACACAAAGAAATGAAAAGATATTCCCTGCTCATGAATTAGAAGAAATAATATGTTAAAAATAGTCATTTTACCCAAACCAGCAGACAGATGAAATGCAAACCTTATCAAAATTTTAATGGTATTCTTCAAAGAATAGAACAAATGTTACTGAAATTTATGTGGATGCACAAAAGATCAGGAAGAGCCAAAGCAATCCTCACTGAAAAAGAATAGAAATGTCACACTCCCACTCTTCAAACTATACTTCAAGTCCATTACAATCAAAACAGTATGGCATTGATTGTAATCAGACCCAAAAACCAATGGAATAAAATTGTGAGCCCATATAAAAACAGAAACATATATGGACAGGTAATTTATAACAAAGGAACCAAGATTATACAATGGGAAAAAGGAAAATCTCTTCAACAAATGGGAAAACAACACCATTGTGATGGTGTTGGGAAAACTGGACAGCCACATCCAAAAAAAAAAAGGAAAGAAAGAAAGAAACTAGACCACTGTGTCACACTGTGCACAAAAATGACCTCAAAATGTATAAAATGCTTAGATGTTATACCTGAAACCATAAAATACTTAGAAAAAACAGCTAAAATATTCTGTGACACTGGTTTCAATGATGTCTTTGAGGTGTCAACTCCAAAGACATAGACAACTAAAGCAAAAGTAAACAAATGGGACTACATCAAACTAAAAGGCCTCTGCTCAGCAAAACAACTATCTTAAAACAAATAGACACTCCAACTGGATGGGAGAAAATATTTGCACATTATACATCTGACAAGGGGCCAATACACAATATCCACAAAGACTCAGACAACTCAACAAGAAAAAACAATAATAAAAATGGGCAGAAGAGTTAATCACTTCTCCAAAGATCAGAAATGGCCGATAGACACATGAAAAAAATGCTCACCATCACTTATCATAAAGAAAATGAAAACTGCAGTGAGATCCCACCTTAAACTTGTGAGAATGGCCCATATTAAAAATATCAGAAGCAAGTGTTGGTGAGGTGTAGTGAAAAAGGAACCCCGTACTGTTGGTGTAGATTGGTTCAGCTCCTAAGAAAAACAGTATGAAGCTTTCCCAAAATATTAGAAATAGATCTGCCATATGATCCAGCAATTCCATTCCCAGCTATCTATCCAAAGAAAATAAAACATTAATTCAATGGGATATATGCATTTCTATGTTCAATATAATAGTCAACATACAGAAACAATCTAAGTGCCTAAGGACAGATTTTAAAAAAAAGATATTAAAAAAATGAAATCTTGTCATTTGTGAGAACATGGATGGAACTGGAGAGGATAATGCTAAGCAAAATAAATCAGAAGGTGAAAGAAAACAACAGATGATTTCATTCATATTTGGAATATAAAGAAATAGAGCAAAAGAACAGACAAAAAGAAAGTATAAGAAAACTTTGAAATATGACTGTAGACTGAAGCTACTAGACTGGATTATAGAGGGTTGGGTATAAAGTGGGGAGGTGGCTCAATGGACTATGCTGAGATTATTGCTACTTTGGTGGTTGGTGTGGTTATGATAACATATATTTGTAGAGGTGTGAATCTAAACCCCTAAAGCATATACAGTATCATAAATCAGTTACCTCAATAAAGACCATTAAAAATAAATTAATTAAAAATTGGAAAACACCTAACTGTCCAACAATAAGGAATTAACTAAATAAATGGTAGAATATCCATAAGATAAGACACTTCATAGTTGTTTAAGCTGTTGCTATGCAAGTGTTTTTTTGCATAAGAAGTATTTACCATATACACAAGATAAATAAGGAAAATGCAAGCTACAAAAGAATTTATTGCTGCATGATTATAGAACACCTAAAGGTAAGTAGGGGCATGTCATCTGGAACATGGGAACTATATTATCAGAGTTTGAAATTTATTCTGAGACCAACTGAGGTCAACCTAGGCTTTAAGTAGTAGAGAAATACATCATAAACCCATAAACTCTGCATTTCTTGAAGTCTAATAATTAAATCGTGGCAAATTTCTACCTCATAGGGATTCTGCATGTAAAAATACTTTGAAAATGCTAATCTATCCTCATCATTATTATTAAAGAAAGTCTGGAAGTAGACACACTACTTGAAAATCTACTTTATCATGAAGTTTCTCTAAATGGACTTTTTTTTTTTAAGATTTATTTATTTGTACAAGCACTGGGTACAGTCAGAAGCACGGGAGGGTGAGAGAATTCACCAGAGCCAGAGCCCGGAGCAGAACAGGCAGACTGATGAAGTACACTGCTGCGAGGAGCAGCAGGCGTGGCTGGAGAGGTCTGCGCCCCATATGGGACCCTCGCCGGCAGCTGGGGATAGAACCCACGCTGCAGAGGCTTCAGGCAGCTTTGCAGCCCAGGGCTCAACCATTGTGCCACCAGGGAGGCCCTCTAAATGGATTTAAAGGAAGTAATTTTATGAAGGTTTTTGTAGACTAATATTTCATATTGAATATTTGGCATATGTCATGACCTATAGAAAATGAGAACACCAGGTTCAACATTATCCCATGGCACCCAAATCCCCTTCCCATCTAGTTACATGCCCTGAGAGCGCCATCTGTAAAGAGTGGCACCCAGCACATTTCCATCCTGGCTGCTCAGGCATTCCCTTCAGGAAGGGAGAGCAGGAGGATCTAGGTCCAAGAAAAACAAGGTTTGGAGGGCCTCCCCTGGTGGTGCAGGAGGTTGAGTGCAGCGCTGTGAAGCTGTCCGCAGCCTATACAGTGCGGGTGCGATCCCAGGTGGCCAATGAGAGTCCCACACGGCATGTCAGACCTCTCCTGCTTGGCCTGCTGCTCCCCTCAGCAGTGTATTTCAGTAGATCTGCCTGTTCTGCTCCCCACTTAGTCTCTGGTGAATCCTCTCACCCTCCCCCACACACCTCTGGCCTGTACCCTGGTTCTTGTATGCATAAATAAATAAATCTTTAAAAAAAAAGAAAAAGAAATAAAAACAAGATTTGGGGTTCTAGCCAGATTGAAAAGAATTTAGAATTCAAGTCATCACTATTTGAATTAATAAAACTGTTGGGTCTGGTCACTATTGGAACAACACATAACAGCTAAAAAAATTTTAATTTGCTGAGTCCATATTTAAAATAATCACATCTAATTCTGAATTGAATAGAGTCCTATGCTTCTCCACTTTCCTCAACAGAACCAAAAAGAACCTTATACTTAATTTGCATATCTGATTGTTTAAAGTTCCAAGAATATTCATTCTTGCCTTTGATGATACTTCATAGAAATCATAGCACATATTAGGAAATAAGGAATTAACTTTTATAAGAATTCAAGATTGCTGAAGAAAAAATATCATAGATATAATCAGAAAAAAAAAATCTAAGATAGAAAAAAAATCCCAAATGTAGAACTCATTTAATAGCATTTTTAGAAAATTGTGGCACAGATGATTTTCTTATAAACAATAATTACATGAAATGCTTTCAAACATAACAACTTTCTTTTACCAACTCATCCTTCTTTAGAATGTCTAGTGGTAGACATAAAGGCTCAAAGATGGTTTATTATAACTGGAATTTCTGTCTGTTATTACCAAAGAGAACTGTATTGAACTTAATATGTTAGGTTTGGGAAATCTATTTTCATTTGCTATAACCAATGGTCTGTCATAAGTGTGGACATAGTGGACTTCCAGATTCTATCTTCCATCTGCCCCTGATACCCTTAGATGAGTCTTCCTTTATTTTTTTTTCCACGTTTATGGAACGAAGACCAGGTTTCCAAAATCTAGACTAAACCTCTTAATTTCTATGAGAAAAATGAAAGTGATAAAAGAAAGGTAACCTTCAGTAGAACTAAAAACACAAATATCTAGAAGTTACTGAATTATGTACATTAAATGGTGTAGAAATTACCCACCATTTAACCTAGCCTCAAACAAGGTCTTCTGATTCATCAAAAATATCTGTTCACTAAAATAATGACACTGCTTCCAAATGCATTATCTTAATTTATCAGAGAGGTGTGTAAAAGTACTACTACCTTTGTCGTGGCTTTATAACTTGGTTACTAATTATAACTTGGTCACTAATTGTGACCAAGCTACTTTTTCTCATCCAGAAAGTAGAGTTTGAGCCACCCTGGTGGTGCAAGGGGTTAAGCACAGCACTGTGAAGCTATCTGCAGCCTCTGCAGCAGGAGTTCAATCCCCAGGCAGCCAGGGAGTATGCACCTGATGCAGCAGACCTCTCCTGTCTCGCCAGCTGTTCCCTTCAGCAGTGTATTTCAGTCAGACTGTCTGTTCTGTTCCCCACTCTGTCTCTGGTGAATTCTCTCACCCCCTGCAGCTCTGGCCTGTACCCCAGTTCTTATATGTATAAATAAATAAATCTTTAAAAAACAGAGTTTAATCTCCATTTTCTGAATATGAGGCAAACTTAATGACTCAATTCTAATGAACAGAAAGTTGTGAAGCTGATGTTACTGACTGCCAAGGACAGGTCAGAACAGTCTACTTATGAAACCCAATCTCCCTCCCTCCTATTATCCCTCCACTGACCACCTCCCCAGTCCCCATTATTTGCCCTTGGAACCTAGTCCTCTTTTTGTGAGGAAGCCAACGACACATGGAGAAATATATATATATATATATATATATATATATATATATATATATATATATATATTCCTCTCAACAACCCCAGGGAAGGTTGTAGATAACATCATCAACCGCCAGACAAGTGAAAAGCAAGCCTTCACATGATTCCACACCCAACCTTTGAACTAATTTAACTGTGTTTTCTTCGGCAGCACATACACTAAAATTGATCTTAACTGACATCAAATGGAAAAGAAAAGTGCTGCCAAAATTGAAGGTTTGTGAACAAAAGAAATGATGTCATTGTTTAAACCAGTAGATTTATGGTGGGCAATAGAATTAGTAGCAATAGACAATGGGAACAACCATACCATTGGTACAGAGCATTTTTACTTTAAGCATCAGTGGTAATTTAAATGACTTTTTAGTAAAATACACCGGACTGGTGTTGGGCCCTCTGGCTGGGTCTGAGACTAGGAGGAGAGAATAGGAGGTAGTTGTTAAATTTTACCTCATGTATTTTCTCTCAAACTCCCCAGCCTTGCTAACGCAGGAAGCAGATTTTAGCATTTGTAATTAACACTCTGCCAAGCCCCACCTCTTTTTCTATAAGGAAGACCTAATATGGAAAGGTACAGTTGAATACAATACTTTCACTCTGCTCCTTTGACCATTCTATTTGCCCAAGCAACCATGGAATTCCTTCTCTATTCTAACTTTGAAATATCAATTAAAAAAATGTCTTATCTAAATGCACCCCTTGAAGTCATGAACATACCAGTACAAGGGTTAGCCAGTTGCAAGTAACACACACCTATTCTGGCTTACTTAAGCAAAAAGGCAAATGGGAGAGGAAAGAACGTGTCTTAAGGATTTGGGGTAACACAAAGTTAAAAGAAAAACTAAAGATCCAGATCACTGAAAAGATAGTAATGAGGACTCTTTTGGGAATCAAGGTGGTAGAAACTCAACCAATTTCCAGCAACACCAATACCTACAAAGACCCTAGCTGTTTTTCAGTCATTGGGTCTCTTAGTTCAAGAATTATCTTCCCAGAAGGGAGCACATGATTTTCTACTTTGGGGCACAAACAATCCCTTTGTCCAGGAAAGCCTGGAACATCTTATCTGATAGTTCCACCAAGATTGTTATCCTATGGAAGAAGAGTAATTTGTCAAAATAACATCCACATATTGTCCACTCATTGTCCCCTATAACAGATCCTTCAAACTATCACAAGCCCTATTGTGTTTTCCTATAACAGCTCATACTTCTCTTGCAGAGCACTTATCAAAACAGTACATTATTAAATTTCTAGATAATAATTGCCTAGTGTCTGAATTCCCTACATCTGTAAAGTCCAGGAAAATAGGAGCCAAGTTTATCTAATTCATCACTGAATTTCAGCATCTAATACAAGTCTTAGTGAAAAGGTGCTCAATAAATATTTGTTGAATACATGAACAAACACTCCCTTACCTTTGTTTTGTAATTCTTTGTTGTTGACACACACACACACACATTCTTACTTCAGTTGAATAGTAGACTCCTGTGGGTAGAGTCTATTTCCTCTTAATATTCAGTAAGTATTTACCAAGTGTGGATGATGTCCAGAAACATCCAATTCAGAAGCAGTTCAATTCAAAAAACATTTATCTGGCACTTAATATATGCAAGATCTATTATCTATTCTCTAGGGGCTTGCTACCCAGCAAGGGAGGCAGACAAATGTACAAGTCATTATAATACTAAGCAAACACTGGAAATGACTGCAAAAGAAGTTGAAAAATGAGAGAATAGTTGGAAAGCCAGGGAAGGCAAGATTCGTTTTAACACAGGAAATCAAGAAGCTTAGCCAAAATATTTTGAGCACAAAAAACGGGTGGCGGGGAGGCAGCAGGCTAGGACACACTCAGTAAGTGCTTTTGAATAACTTAGCCTCTCAAAAAGTTCATTAGAAACAACTTCCAGAGCACTTCAAGATATTAAATGGTTATTTGCACTTGACCCCCTTCACCTAATTGAAATGAAGTGATATTAGCTAAGAGTGTACTGCTAAATAGATTGTCTAGCTTTTTCTCTAAAAGGATATTTGATAGACGAAAAATTCATCTCTCAAGGATCAGAAGAACAAGAACCAAGGCGTCCTTCCAAAGGGTAGCAGGAAAGAATTGCCATTTTCATGGGGGCAAATCATCTTAAAGATGCCTAACAGTAATAAAGATTATTTTAATATTTAAATGAAGAAAATATGCTACAAACTCCTGGAGATGCCCAAGGCTGCAGGCTCTGAGGAGGGTTCTGAGCCACTGCTGGCCCTGCCCAGCCGCTCCTGTCCCTGAGCCTGCAGAGGATGCCAACTTTCAGGAGGAGGAGGTAGCTGAGGTTTGCCAGCGCTGGTGAGCAACCCAGTGATGGGTAAAAGAAAATTTACCACTGAGTAATTTTTGTGGGTCACTTACCTCCAGTGCTTTACAAAACCCAGATCTGAGGGTATTTACCCCATTTTCACAGGGTTACAAGACTCCGCCTGTCCAGAAGTGAAAGAACTGGAATAGAAGAGGCTGCCCTTTTGGAGTTTGACTCTGCAGATGTCGTCAAAATAGTTGGTGAAATAGTGAACGACTGCTTGTTTGATGAAAGACTCTTGAAAATGGCATATTATACCACCTGAAAAAGCACCTGAAGAGTTTTCTAGGGAGTGACATGTGCCATTTAACATGCCATCATTCCCAGCAGTGAGGAGATAGAATCAGAATAGGACACGTTTCCAGACGTTATGGAGGGAGTAGCGATTTGAAAAGAAAGAACAGCTACTTAGGAAGAAACTACTAAGAAAGGAAGAAATTATAATCTTTGCATTGATTTTACATAAAAAGAAAGTACTTCAAAGACTTATCTTAAGAAATCTACAGGACCCAGGTCTCACCTAATAAGAAGAAAATGGTTTCAGCCTCTCCCAAGACTCCTGAAAAGACCATGGAGAGACAGGGACCCACACCAGTTTGTACCCCAACATTTTTGAAGAAAATGAAATCTGAAGTAGCTAAAATGAATGATGGTGATAAAAATGATGAAATAGTTTCAAACAGCCCATATGTGATTAAAACAAGGAGACTCAAACACTCACACATTCAAGGAGAAAAAGAACAAGAGAAAAAATCAGTGATGCTGAATGTATTATATATATTTCTTCTAAAAAATGTGGTTTTATTATGAGGATTGAGTCTCTGTATTTAATTAGGTACAATGGAATGGAAGCATTGACATATTTTGGAGAAAAAGCTGTTGATTCAAGTCAATAAAGAAAGTAGTAATTCTGAGGGGGCCTGCCCTTGCTGAAATACAGGGTGCAAACCAGCTTGCAGTACCAGGTTGCCTCTTTGTCCTGGTCCTCTCTGGGTTTCTTTGCACATTACATAGCTATCTTAAGTTACCCCACTAGGATAGAAGAGTCACCATTAATTTTGGATTTCAGTACAGTCCACGGCAAGTACTAAACTATAACCTCTGTTGTTATCATTAAATAAAATAAAATCTTTCTTAACCACCAAAAACAACAGGAAAGCAGAAATATCAGTAAAATTCAATTCCCATAAGTGCTGAATTTTAGAAAGGGCTGATTAAAATTTTCCCTTCACAAAATGTTGAAAATTGAAAGATTTTTCCCAATGTTACCCTTTACAAACTAACACTACCCAGTGGCCCATCCAACTGGAGACAGCTCTAAGTTTGGTTACCTAAACTACAGAGACAGCAATAAAGCTGGGACATCTGAAGGGCAAAATATCCTCTATACTCAGAGAAGAGAGTCACAACTGTCAAGTGGATACATTCTGTGAAGGGGATGATAACTGCCATTGTCCTCAAGGGGAGTTTGTCTTTTCTACTTAGTACTAACAAAAATATGCGCTTTCATTCAATCTGAAAGCATGATTTAATATTTTCCATAACACACTGTATATTTATCAACATCAGTTGACACATGTAAAATGAGTGATTTTAGAAATGCCAGTAATTTCTGATAAATGTGCATGGAGCTTGGATAAAAATGTAATTAAAAATGTATGGAACTGATAATAAAAGAGGTTCCCCTAATGACTACTTTGGTGTATATGAAAGGACATAGGTTTTAGTAATCACAACCAATATCTCTAAATAGTCTTAATATTTCTCCCAAACATGGCTCTAATTATCAATTTAATCTACTGAAATATTCACAGCATATCCAGCTCTTAGAAGTATTACACTGAGAATTTTTGAGACTGCAATTTTATTTTTGGCTTTTTATTTTATTTTTTATTTTTTTTTAAGATTTATTTATTTATTTATTTATTTATTTATACAAGCACTGGGTACAGTCAGAAGTGCGGGAGGGTGAGAGAATTCACCAGAGCCAGAGCGGGGAGCAGAGCAGGCAGAAGGACCGAAGCAGACTGCTGAAGGGAGCAGCGGGCGGCAGGAGAGGTCTGCGCGCCATGCGGGACCCTTCTCCGGTGGCTGGGGAGCAGCCGGGGATCGAACCTGCGCTGCATAGGCCGCGGGCAGCTTCACAACCCAGTACTCAACCGCTGCGCCACCGGGGAGGCCCATTTTGGCTTTTTCTTTTAGATAAAACTTAAAGTGTTCATTCTTGAAGATTAGAAAATCCTAATTAAACATTGGCAATAAAAATTCCAAAAGGAAAAAAGATACCATGGATTTCTGTTTACAACCATGTCCCAATGCCTAACATATAGCAGGCCCTTTGAGAGAAAAGCTTCATTTGAGGGACAGAAAAGATCATTCCACTGGGACAATTAAATCCTCTTTATTTTTGGAGCAGAGATTATTCTCTGTATAGAATCCCAATGTGGGGTTTGGTTTTTATGAAGAAAATCAAATTAAGAAAGTAGATCTTACCATTCAAAACCTTTGTCTCACCTGACCATTCATATCTGGACCCCCCCATGAGCAGGCCCTAGAGGTCCCACACTCCTCAGTCCTGAGAAAGACACATTATTGGTCTAAGATATGGGGGAAAGGAACTCGCATTTATTAAACACCCCAGTGCACAATCATCTATCTCACTGGTATTTGAACTCCCATATTCTAGAAGAGGCTGGAGGCATAAGAAGTTCTATCCTCTGCAAGGGTCAAGAGCAGTAATTTGAACTTAGGTGACAAATCCTGCTACATCATCCTTCCCATCTTCACATGGCTTCAGTGGGATGTTTCTCATTCTGAAATTTTCTGTAGTTCACCTTGATGTGGTCACAAAATCATCCTCTGAAAGATCTCATAGAGTGTAATTAGAGGCAGAAGATACATTCTTACAATAGTGCAAAGTAGAAAGAAATAACATGCTTGGCTGGAGAGCTGGTGAATTCCCTGGAAAGACAGCTCACACACCCCACCCAAAGACACGCAGCCACTGGAGCATCCAACTAATGCACTAGTTAGGGAAGAATTTGCAGTCATCCACAGACATCTGGTTTCATAACTTCTCAATGCCAAAATTATTTTTCAAATATCTATGATTTAAAAGACAAACACATCCAATATTTTAAATGTAGAGAACTTAATATTTCAAATTAAAATAATGGGTTGTTGTCCATTCTAGAAGCTGCTTATCATCTATCTACTTATAAGTTCAAATCTTCTGCTGAATGCACGCTGGGGAAAAGCAGTAACTCATGTACCTGAAGGAAAAACAGGGTGATGTCAGGAGAGAAAAATGGCCAGAAATTTAGTTTGATCAGGGAACTGCATGGGCTGATATTTCCTTATGGAGAAGCATGGCTAATTTTGAAGGCTGCAGAATTTTGATTGTTGTTTTTTTGACATTTCGTTGCTAAATATGAATCATATTCCTTCCAACTTTTCAACTCTTTTAAAGTATATAAGCCTGTTTTTTGTTGAGTGCTGGTTACATTCCAAACACTCAGTAGGGTGCTGCATGTGTTACTTCTTTCCAAACTCAAGTCAGCTTTGTGAAGTTAATGCCATCAACATCTTTGTTTAAAGATGGGGATCCTGAGGCTTGTCTAGTCAGCTAATGGGTGGTAGAGTCAGGCTTAAAACAAGCCATGTAACTCCAGAGCCTTGATCCACTATGTTATATTATATAACAAATAAACATGCATCTTGTAAGAAGAATGGAGGCAGGAGAGACAGGAGGAAGAGATCAACCTAGTCCATTCTCCCTTTGGACATGACAAAGAATCACATGTGTGTTTTACAGTATAAGTATCAAACTCTATGAGGAAAATATTATGAAAGTAATTTGTTCTCAATCAATAATTCTTCTTCCTCTCTTTTTGGAAATAACAGCTTTTCTCAAATGGTTAAGGCTTTGACCATTGAAGAATTTCTGAAATGCATGCTTGACTTTGAAGATTAAGATTTCCTGAACAATCACAGGAAATGATGAAGTAAATAAGATGTTAATATTTAATGTTGGCTGTGGGCTATTTGAGAGTAGGGTGATCATGTCTTGTTCATTTTTGCATCCATGTAGTTGAGCTGAACCAAATAATCAATTCTATCAGATATACTATCTACCCAGTTCCAGAGCACAGTGCAGCTGTTGCCACAGAGCAGGAACTCAGAAATATTTGTTGAGTGGATGAATTCACTTTGAATGTTGAATGTAGAAACTATAGACTATAGAAAAGGTTTGTTTAATAAGTAGGACAAACTATGGGTTTCCCTTCTACTACAGCACACTGTAACTGCATTGTATATATTTTTTGTGGCAAAAGTAACACAAAAGTAAGAAAGTCAGTTTCAAAAGACTTCACAGAAAAGAAATATAAAAAATGGAGACACAGAGAGATGATGAAAATTCCTAAGAAAAGTAATTTCAAAGATTCAATATAGAAATGATCCCAGGATATCATGGTTTTATTTTCATCAATTGTGTTATTTTGAGAGGAAAGGCTAGTTGTAACTTCTATAGATGTGCCCTCTCCCCACCACCAAAAAGAAAAGAAAAAAAATGTTTCTTTATATGGTTTTGTGACTATCAGAGAGCAAAGGAGAAAATGTGATGAGTTTTGACAGAAAATAGTAATAATAATTTAAAAACTCTTTTTATTCTTTAGCACCATCTGTGGAAAAGAACATATATAGTAAAAATGGCATAAAATGACAAATATAATGGCATTGTAACTTCCAAGAGTGCAAAATGTTAAAAATTTGATAACCATTGTAAAATAGCCTCATAATTACATTTATATTGAAAATGTCATCACCTCTCATCTATATATTAAATATATGAAATCAATTTTAAAAGTATTTAAAAACAATTTCATGTAATATATTTATTTCCTGTGATAGACACAATCTTGCTATTTTGCTTTTACATTGCAGAGAGTATTTCATGATATAAGCTAATTTCAAATACCATTCAGCTAAAAGCATTAAATTGTTTTTATGTTCACTTGTTAAATGTTCAAATATGGTCATATTAAAGGAAACAATTTTGCCTTTCAGCCATCTATTTTTAAATTTTAAGCCATCTTTTTTCCTAGGCTGCAAAAGTGTATTACTAAATAAATGGACAAAACATCTCAGAAACTAACATAAACGTGCAATTTTAATGCCTTCTAATCACACAAATCAATATGAGATTTTTCAGCTTGTGCATGACCTTCTTCAAATTATCCCCCCATTTTGGCTGAATCAGAACGAGTGTGGGCTATTTGATAAAAAAAAACCCTAAGTGTGTGAAATAAGAGCCCTCGCCTCTTCTGCCAGACTCCTCTTGACAGAAAGATGATAGAAGCATCACATCCCTGGGAGAGTAAATGCAAACTGACAAGAGATGAGCCTTTAGATGTTGAATATAATCTTGAATTGTGCTTGAAGTGTCTTATTATCTTGTCTTTTGATGTCTGAAGGGGTGGCTCATTGTTAGAAAAAGGAAAACCCTCGCGCATCTTTGCCATCTTTAAAAATTGTTTGGCCTTTAACAACTGCTTTTCCAACTAATGTCCATTTCTCTTGACAATAAATATGGCAGGTCGTCAGCAAGTGACAAACAATTTACTTTACATGCCACACTTTTATGGGTTTTGAGAGCTCATGTGGAAGTGTATTTTAAAAAGTCCATAGAAATTAGCAGTGTTACAAATGTTAAGATGATATCTACATGCATATACTGGTGTGAAGTTACTCATCATGGTTATTTTCTGCTGTTTCTGGTTTTATATATTACTGGTGCCAGATTCAAACTGCAAGTTCTTTATTTGTCATTGACTAATGATAGTCAGGGGAAAGGAAAAAGCAACAACCAAATCTTGATAGTTGCATGTGTGTGTGCATGCACACACAAATACACACCTTCCCTATGAAGGAAATTCATCGATACAGATTTCTAATGTTCATTGCAATGTTCAGAACAGTATATAAACAAATTCCTGCATCTGGGTAAAATATCAGGATCAACACTGGAGTTGCTGAATTTTGCCTCCCCTCAGACCCATCAGTACTTTACAATTTTTACCAACCTTTTTGGTACCCTCTCACCCTTTCTATCTGCCATTTGTTTTGTGGGTTTTGTTTTAACTTAAAAGTTTTATGATATTCCCAGTCAATAGGATTCCTAAGCAGCTAAATCACAGTCATGCTAGTTTTCTGTCACCTAGCCAGATTTTGTGAAAGCTTTCAAGATCTTTCCTCAGACCTCCGTCACTCTAAGAATCCATAAGAATTCTCAAAAGGACCATAAACTGTTACAGGGTTCAGGTTATTGGATCATTATAAAAACATATTGATACACCACAGATGACAAGATGGGTAGCTTCCATTCTAGGCTAACACAACCATCTCAATGTCATCAGCAACTTCCAATCCGACTAGCTCTTTCATTTCTCTTTAAGGCAGGTAACTATAGACATTAATCACTTTTAAACTGTAATGCTTAATTTTTTTAACTCTCTTCTGATCGCCTGCAGATTCTGATTGGGTTGCAAGGGAATGACTATAAACATGGAATAAAATGGAAGAAGAAAGCACTCTAAACTAAAGCAAAGAAACAGTTTACCTAAAATGTGAACAATGTCTTAGATAACTCAGAAGCAAAACATATTTTAACCATCAGAATCAGAATAAAATGAGCCAATCAATGCCTAAAACAATGATCTATGTATGTTTCTTCCCAAAAGTTTATGAAAGTTTTCCCACATCATAAAGATGATCCCTGTTCTGAATAGTAACCAGGCATAGATTACAGTGCAGTACATGGACATGATTAAATGATCCATTAAAATGTTAGCTTTCTCAATATTTCTTTCATACTTCTTCTTTTGCAAATGATATACTACCTTTTTGACATGTTCCTATTTTGCAATGTTTTGCAAATGAAATAAATATATTGGAGGAAAAAATGTAAGTTTGGAAAAGAGCAGTTAGTTCCATATACCACCTATACATTTTTAAATACAGGAAAATGTGTTTTTTTCTTTTGATTTTTTATACTACCTTTAGTTGATTTTGGCAAAAATTCACTTTTCAATAACAATTTTTATGATATTGAAACAGCTTCAAATGTTTGCATTTTAAATCAAATTAATCCCTTAGGCTCTCTGACAGTGATGATTCTCTCATGCAATAAGTAACCCCAAACCATTAATTTATAAAAATAAATCTTGCCATATTGATATTAAAAGACAAATCACCACACATGTGGCCATCAAGACTGGCAAAAGGAGATGAATTATACCACACTAGTTTAATAGCAAATATTTAAAATGTGATTTCTTTATTGTACATCAACCACCCTTTCTATTTTGCTATGTATCATGTAAATTTAGGTACACACAACCCTTCCAAGAATGTGAAACAAAAAGTGTATTTCCTAGTTATTGAGAAAAATGTCCCTTTACTTAAAAACAGAAAAGGATAAATGTTTACATTATAATATATATCTGTATACACACACATATATATTCTCTATATATACTCTCTCTATATAGACACACATACTTATAAATAGACAAATGTTTACCTTCCAATATTCAGATTCAAAGATCTTCCCTACCTTTGGCAAGGGGTGTGTGTGTGTGTGTGTGTGTGTGTGTGTGTGTGTATGTGTGTGTATACATTCCCTATAAATCAAATTGTGAAGAAACCGCCAACTCTCTTTACTGAATTAAACTGCACTGAGAAATCCTTTTGTCTCCTCTGCTCAGTGAATAGCAGTTTCAAAGAGGACATAGAACTTGGATTATAGCCCAATTATGCCTGAAGCAATAGTAAAATAAAATTAGTTGCCCTTTATTGGTAAAATATTAATTTTAATAAATTAGCCTGGAAATTATTTTTTAAAATATATGTAGATACAGAAATACACTTAAGTGACATGTGGATAGCATGAACTAAAAGAAGCTTATTATAATTATTAATCTTATGTTAGGGAAAAACATATGTACTACAAATTTAGTAAGGCAACTTGAAGTATTGTAGGAACATAGAAAATATGGAGAACACACTCTAAACACATACCCCAAAGACTACTAACTCAGATGCCCTTCACGACTTGCAAAACCTTTATGGAGAAAGAAACCTGTAATCTGATTGACTAGCATTATTCTCGGGAACATGAGCCACCAGCATGTGAATCATGACTTAGTAAATTCATACGCAAGATGAGGGGCAATACATATTTGTGAAAAGACATCAACTATTAATTTACACAAGGTTATAAAATACTTTTAAAAATATCTACACGATCATTTAACAGGAGAGCCTCTATTTCAATCAGAAATTGAATCAGAAAATGTAGCATTCCATTTATTCACTGTATTTTCATAGTGCCTAAAAAAATTCATAAGGAAACAGAAATAAAACATGGTAATTATAAGAAAGTGAAAATCTTGCATTGTTATTTTCAAATGTTGTGTTAATATTAACTTTTAAATATGGGTTTCTTAGCTGTAACAAACTGTTAGAGAAGCTAGGGGTTCCTCAATAATAAGGTGAAATTAAAGTAACACACAATATTTGGGAAGTTCGCTAATCTGGCAGACACTGATTATTTTACAGAAAGAGATGAACACTCAGAAAACTGCTAATACCAAATGATATATGACAAGACAAACACATTCATTAAATTGTTAAATTGTTTTGTGTTGGCTATTACTGATACAAGTATGCTAAAGATACCTTAGCATTATACTTCACTATTAAGCAAAATTAAGAGTTTTTATTTTAGTTATTTGGTTTATTTATTTTAACCATTGTAATGAATGCAGGTTTCATTATAAAGCTTAATTTTCAAATGGTCTTCAGTATAGCAAGTCTTTTAAGCAGTTGGTTTATATACAATGATAGTACTTAGTTTCTCTAATTGTACTCTGATATTTTCCCCATATTTTCAAAGTTTGATGGCAATCCAATCCTTTAATTAACATGACTTGGATTGTATTAGTTATATTATTCCAGGTGGCTAATAGTTTAATTAAAATTAAAAACAGTGCATTCCTGTCCCATTAGAAACCTTAAAAGCCCTTTTAAAAGGGAGACTACAGAATTTTGAGAATTGATTTTCTTTGAAACTCCTCAAGTAAAATAAAGACATTAATATAACAAACTATTTTTAAAAACAGCAGCTAGCTATTAAAAGGATGTCAGTAATGATGTTTCTTGATTAGCTGGTTTTTTTTAAATGATCGACTACTTACAAAACAAAGCTTATTTGTTTCTCTGCGAATGACAAACTTTCTTCAACCAAAAGAGATTCCGCTATTCTTTCTGACCTCTGCACCCATAATGTAAAGGTTTAGTCCATTTTTGATAATTCTCAATAGTGTGACAATGTAATGATGTTGCTAAACTAATCTGCCTGTGTTTTATATCTTTATAAAACCTGACTTTGAGAATTAGAAAGTGGGAGTCAGATCAACATGTTCAATAACAGACACCACTGAAGCCTCCATTTTGCCTAAGTCCAAATGGTTCTTTCCGAATGAATTTTTAATACAAGCATGATGCTCTCAGGTATTCTCACCCAAAGTGCTGGTGGACTTAGAACCTCACTCAGGCTCACAGCATGATCAGGTAATGTTCAACTGTAAACTACCACACGGAAATAAATTATGCTCATGTATTTCCCTCTAAAAGAAAAGACATTTGAAATGTAAAAGGAGAAATATTGTAAAGATAAGGCTAGAGGGGCATTTATAGAAGGAAGGGTGAACAAAAACATCAGCAAAGTGTAGAACCTGGGAAGACCACAAACAAGAAAATTCCAGAGCCAGCTTGGATATTAAAGAGAAAACCATCCGCTGGAGAATGGCAACTGTTACTATGAGCTTTCTCTAGCTACCTCTGCCTTTGGATATTTTTTAAAAATTTATTAACCTGACAGCAGGGAACTTTACACAGATTGCCCCCTGACAGGGTGCCAGTTTGGTATAAACACTTTGCTGTCTTTTTCCTTAGCATAAGAAAATCAAGAAACATGTTAAGTGGAGCCAGGTGCATATTTGGGCAAATGTGACTCTCCTCCGAAGGACTCCGTTCCCAGGGAAGGCCTGCATAATCGGAACGGCACCCTCTCCCCTGCCTCCTTCACATCCACTCTCTTTTTAATGTGTGAATGTCTGATGTATTATTAATCCCCAAACATAAACCAGCAAGGTCGCCAATCAAAGGAAGGACCGGTTCTCTCACAAATTATGTTTACTGTCTAATAACAAGCAAGATCCACTTGAAACAGTCATTGATGTCTCATTTTTGAAGTGGGAGAAAATTTTATTTGGTCAGTTCTTGAAGAGAAATGCTAACTCTATAATTAAATCAAGTAATTGAGAAAGAAAGCAATCTACTTGAAGGGCCAAGTCTTGGGAGCTTGAATCTGAAAGGTACCTTTATTTATCAATTATGAAATAAACTGGGCTAGGCAAACTACAAAACACTATAATGCCATGTAACCTTTAAGTCAGAAACATTCAGAACATTAAATAGAATAAAAAAGGATCATTTAAAGGTGTGATGGTTCATATTAATGTTATTTCTAATACTTGGTCTTATTTCCAATTATTTATAGGACCATTTCACAACAAGAAAACATAAGAATCAAAGCAATCAAAAGAAAAGGAAAAAACCTAAAACCATTCCAGCATGATTTGCTAGCGTTACCACAGAGTAGCGGCCTCAGATACTGCGATATTGAACTTTCTTCTTTAAAAAGAGGTCTGACCTCAACACCCCAGGCATGGCAAAGAGACAGAAAAGGAAGACACTAAGAAAGTCCCCACTGAATCATATGTCACATATTGTGCACTGTCCTCCATTAAAGTGCCACTTAAAAATGAGCATAGCTCACCAAACAAATGTGGTTAAAAGTTTGAACACTGGAAGCATTTTATGTGAATTTATTTTTATTTCAAAGCTTATACATTAAAGTTATCTAAAGTGGATGCATTCATTAAAACTATATGGCAATTGTTTTCTGAGGGAAAAACACTAAACTCAATTTGTCTAAACACAAACAGCCTCTCATAGGATTTTTGAAAGAAATACCTTGGTGCATTAGATTTTCATAAATGTTAAGAATATATCTTAATGTGCTTTTCCTCCCCAGTAGTCGCAAAGCAGCAAGACAAGGATTTGTCTATTAAACCATAACTGATTTTCACAAATACCTTATCAAGCATCCCCTTTACTTACACAAATACAGGTTTCTACTGGTTTCATTCAAATAACTGTTTTTGTGTAGAATCTATTATGCAAATTGTTTAGTTGATTTAAAATGTGTTGTTTTAATATTTCCCTGGGAAGACATGCTTCCTTCAATAAAAGTAGTATGGATTTTCAGTTGAAATAATATAGAAACTTTTTAGAATTAGAAACTGTCACATATTTTAAATAAATATATTTCTCTAAGAAATTTTTCTCATCAACTCCCAATTAAATTCCTCTTGGGCTGAAGCCTAAGTACTGATTACTGATGCTGGAATGTGTTTTCAGATTATTAAAAGTATCCAAGGTAATGAAATCTTGAGAGACATCTAAATAAAGTAATAAGGACAGTGATGCCTCCACTTAACGCACAGACAAGAGGCAGCATTACAAAAAGTGCAGTCCCCATAATGCCCTACCAGTGACCTCCGTGCTGACCTGCAGAGACCACTGTCTCAAGGGGTGACAGACAATTTAGTTCTTTATCCTTTTGTCATTGAGAATGACTCCACTGTCATAAATTCTAATCAAGTCAAACTGGATGGCAATTTAAAAAAAAATCTTATAATACATGTTTCTGTGAGAAAGAACAAAAAAGGAAAGGATGAGAAAACCTCTATACATTTTCTAGTAAAGAAGAATCACTGACCCAACTTTCAACCTTTTTCCAATAGTTAACAGATAAATGACATTGAAAATAGTCACTCTTACAAATATCATTGCATGCAATTTCTTCTAACCTAGAAAATCACAATTACATAAAGGCAAACCAACCACCACTTTTTATTTCAGGTACACTGTTTATAAATGGTTTTTTGTTTACATTGCAGTGCAAGGCTTTAGAGCCCTGCGTCCAATTCTCCAGCAGTGTAGTACAACTGAGAGCAAGCCACAGAGACTAGCCCGGCCACCCAGAGAAGTTGGTGCTTTGTGAAAAGCAATCGTGAGGTTTAACTTGAAACAATAAAAATATACGCAGGAGGGAAGCTGTTAATAAATCACCTTTCAGATTTCAAATATATATGGGAGAAAATATTTAGGGCATGTTTTATGCGGTCTCACTTCTTCCACTGAGACTGTATGAAAAACTTTAGTACAGATATTTTTCTAGGGATGTATATTACTTTCATCCTTCCTGGCCACTTCCCTGACCACGTTGTTGATGCTGCCATTTGAATTTTAGCATCCAACTTGACCAAACATGGAACAGTGAATTCTTGATGGGCATAACTAAAAATGAAGCACCACATTGACACGAGTGCTATAAATGTCACTAGAGAAACACAGCAACCTCTTCCCTTGGAGATTGTTTGCCAAAGGCCAGTGCTGAGAATGGTTTCCAATGTGTACATCACTAGTCACATATTAAATGACTGTGTGACATCACTCATTTGATCACATAGCTGAAGCACAGTGACACACAGAGCCCGATTCTCTGATAATATCCCAGACATGCAAGTCTGCTCTACTCCATACTGTGTCTGTGGCTCAGAGTTTCCCATAATACAGTCATGAAATGGAAAGGGAGGTAGTTATTCCACAGGCGCTACAGGAATAAATAATGCACTGCTTAATGTTATCACAGAGAACGATGAAACCACATATCTCAATGAAATGTGGATTCATCTCTCCTAAGTGTACTTTAGTTTCCATGACTGTTCAAGTTAAGCAAAACATTACCTCTGATGTAATTACTTTATAAAACACAGGGGTCCTTTTCTAAACTTTTTATTCAGGCTGGCATATGCTACTGGCTACTCCTGGTATTCTGGGATGCTCAGAGTACTGAAGCCCTCTGCACAGTATGTTTGGATGCCGTTAAGTGCAGACGTGCAATTTAAGGAGAAGGATAAAAGGCCCAATGTTTCCTGGAATTTCCTTTGTTTAGCCATAGAGGGCATCAGTATTAGCTTTTCTCCTGCAGTTTTGGGCTATAGGTGCCATACTGTGAGAGAAACAGACTTGTCCTCTGGACTGCTAATTTGGACAAGACACAGAAGGGGCAACACAATCCAAAGAGATCCATTTATATTGAAATTTCAGGTACAATAAAAATCTCAGCTCTTCTCATCTCTGTTGTTGGTTGGTGCCTCCATGAAGGTAAACATATCAAGATGTACAGGAATTTCTGTGTGCCGTTCTTTATAGAAAGAAATACAGTTTTCAATAAGATGATATATATTTATAAGAACGATGGTCTGAGAGAGCATGTTAAAAATCAATGTTTAGAGATAAACTTGGATGTTCTCACTCAGGAAGAATGCAATTCTTCATTATCAAAGAGCATAATCGAAACCACACATAAAAACCAGAAAGTTTGACCATATTCATGTCAAATAAAATAAAGCGCCATTAAATTATCAGTCATTAGTGTTGCCTAAGTTGTTAAAATTTCTGGGACAGAATTATTCTAAGAAGTTTTAGTCATTTACATAACCTAGAATTCCTAAGTCTAAATTCCAGTGATATTAAGACTTGAGAGCACAATAAACCCAAGAGCTAAGGAAATCCTAAGACAACATTGGGTGCTTTCCTTCAATGTGTTTTCTGTTCTCTCTCTCTCTCTCTCTCTCTCTCTCTCTCTCTCTCTCTCTCACACACACACACACACACACACACACACACACATTGTCTCCAATTGTTTTCTCAAGTTTTCAAAATTGTTCATCTCCTTATTTCTTTTTTACCTAATTGGAAACAATGAAATATTTATATTGTGTTTGAAAAGCACTCTGGAGACTAAATAAAACTAAGTGAATACAGAAAGAATATTACATATTACATATAAGACTCAGATTTTGCTGGGTTTTCTTTAACAAAGCCAAAAGCTGAGAATTCAAAAGTGAAGTTGAGTGACTTTTAAACCCTGCTACAGTTTCTAATCTAAACTGTGATTCCTTAATGTACCCCACATAGATTCCTATTAAACTACAGTTTCAACTAACTTTTAATTCAAGTTTCTCTGATCCTTTTGAATTTTTTAATCTTGTTTCTGTACACATGCAAATTAGAAAAGGCAGCATAACAAATCTAAAACAATTTTCAGCATTGGAAAAATCTAAATAACTGTTGAGAAACTAAACACCCCTCCATTGTTTACTAAAAAATGCAAGTAAAGCTGAAATGTACAAAACACAATTTTAAAATACACCCAAAGTTATGGAACAAAAATTCATTACCTGCAGTTATGTGAAAATCACAACTGATTACTTTTTAATAGTCAAAGTGCCTTAGATTAGCACATTCAACATCAATAAAGTTGCAGCTTAGATTTTGCCTTCCTATAATTTTGCGTGACTTCCCTTACTAACCCCTTAAAATGAAACAAGTGTTGTAGGACATATTTCCTCCTCTAAACTAAAAACTTAGACAACAACAAAATATTTCTTCACTTGATCTTGGCCACAAGGCTGAGAAGCGATTACAACAAAATATTTCTTTAGACTAAAAATGCTAACACCTTATTGCCTAGGTTTAGAAAATTTATGTCAGAGGTAGAATTGCTGCTTTTCAAAGAAAGGGTAACGAGACAAAATTTCTCAAAACTGCAATCTCTTATACACTTAAATACATAACAGCATCTTATTGGTAGAAAATTTGAAACAGAAAGTTTCTCAGAAATACCCACTAACATTTGATGTAGTGAACAGTTAAAACCAGAGGAAAATACCTTGTTGAAACTGGCCTAGAGTTACCAGACTAGCAAAGATGCTTGTTACTGGTTTAAAAAAAAAATTAAGCTTATTTTTTAACTGAATGAATGACTTTGTTAAGAAAGCAGCCTATGCAATTAGTTGTTTTTCTTTGAATTTCAGGAACACAGACTGTTTTTAACTAGAGACCAAGCAATTACCTGGTGAGTATGTGTAAACAGGGTAGAATGTATTTCATATATACAGATATGTGTGTGTATAAACACACGTATGTTTAGTGTTACAAATATACAAACATTTGAAAATAATTAAAAGCAAGTGTTTTAAGAGTAACTGTTTTTAAAGACCTCGTGTCACCGTGCCATAAAGTGCTTCTCCCGCAGAGACATCCATGACCATCCATCACTCAGTCACGCACCTCAACAACCACCGCTCCCCTTTCTGATTAGAGATCACAGTTGCTTGAGTTGGCTTACAGAGTGTCATCTGTTTGAATGACAGATGTCTTTGCTGAAGTGGCACTCTGCTTGTTCTTGTTTTGTTTATGAAACAAAGATTCCTAAAAGGTCCTGGGCTGCCTGCATATTTAGTAGGCGGCTAAAATATCTTTTAAAGAAGACAGGCACAGAGAAGGGAGGCAAAATACCTATTTTTCCTCTCTCATCGCCCTTTCAGGAGAAGAGCTATTCATTCTAATTATGATTACAAAATGTTATTTCTCTGAGCCATTCCGTGGTCACCTTTGTTTACCTGACACTGAATTACTTGCATTGATATTTTTTCTGTTTCCTTCTGCTGTCTTTTTAGTATAGACAATAACTCTTTACTCGCCTCCCCCTTAACAAAAGGCAGGGAAGCAACCCGAAACCAAGTCGATACTTACTCAATAAATGTTAACCAATTTTCACAATGGAGCTGATTTCCTGATTATTATTACCATCTTCTTTTATATAATATATATATATATATGTATGTATATAATTTCTAGCCTGGGGACTCCAGCAATATTTGACAAGTCAAAATGAGCAGTGAGGAAGTTCCTTGTTGGGAAAACTTTGGAGGACATCCTCCTGGCCAGCTGGACTCGGCTTCGGTGTCTCAACACCTCCAAGAGGGGAAGCTCCTTTTTAGTACTTACAAGAAAATTGAATGAACAACAGGGGGAAAAAAGGGGGAGGGGGGTGGATTGCTCTTCCGGACAACATGGTAGGACTGAAATGAAATACCTAGACAGACTTACCGAAGAGCTTGCTGGGAGTGTCCTCGCTGTCATTTGATTCCACAGGCGCAAGCAGGGGCTCATTCAGCTCGCTGTCTGAAGTAGCAGCCGTGTCCTCACCTCTCAACTCCGCATTCATTTCACTCCGCACTGACAGCAAGGGCTTACTGACTTGTCCAGCTATCATTGGATCCTAGGATGCGGGAAAAGAGTGAAGGGGAGGAAAAAAAGTGGCAGCTTTAGTGTGCGTGTCCTCTCTCTCCCTCTCCCTTCTGTTCTCTCTTCCACACACACACTCTCCCTCTCTCCGCTCTCTCTTATCTCTGGCTGCTCCCGCTGTTATTGCTGGCTGCAGTCAAGTGAAGAGCTATTACAGATCCGAGGAGTTCTCCATTACTCCCCACCCTATTAAAGCTCAACTAGCATGTGAGAGATTCAGGAGGCTTCCGAGGGGGGAAAAGAAAGTTCTTTGAAAGCAGCCTAACCAACACAGCTTTAATTGTGGGATGTGCTTTTGTGCCAATGTTTTTACACCTTGTTCTGTCTTTAATGCAGCAAGAAAAAAGAAAGTGCTGGGCTTGTACTTCAGCATCATACTGAAAAGGAAGGAGCACCCTATGGAGGAACCACCGGCTATTTTAAGAAGCCCTCTCCCTGGGGGAGAGACAATTAAACCTTGTCCTGAGAGCAGAGAAAATAGATAGGGAGAAAAGAGTTCTCCAATCGCTTTCAGTGGAATAAAAGAGATTTCTTATGTAAATTCTATAAGCACCATTAGAAGTTGACTTCCTGGGTCCCACATTTGGGACAGAAAGTGACCCCAAATCAAATGAACAGTTACAAGCAAACAATACACAACAAAATATATGAAAATCGGTTTAAAAAAATTAAAGGAAGTGGAAAAATACTTACAAACTGTGTTCAATAATTCAGATGCCTAGAGCATCATACGCCCAGAGCATTAAAGAAAAAAAAAATCACCGCCAAAAAAGACAAACTTTCCCCCCTAATAATTTAAATCTGTCTTATCTTCAGCTCATTAGGAGGGCATTTTAGGCTTCCAAGTGTCGTCTTTTATTCCATTTGCAAACTAAGGTGCATAGTATTGTTTGGCACAAATATCGATGCTGACAAAAAAGAAAAAGCAAGAAGTGCCTTTTTTGCGTTATCTGGGAGCTATTTATTGCCAGTTTCATGCCTAAATGGTTCCTGAGCAGGAAACAGGTGACCAGCGCAGGAGCAGGTGGGGCGACATGCTCTCTTGTCCCATCATTACATTGGTTGCGGTATGCCTGTGGTTATTTTTTTTAATGTATTCATGCCTGAAAAGTGAATTTGATATGACACATGATAATCTATGAAAATGTTAATCAATACAAATAGTTTAAGCTGTCATCAAATGCACTTCTTTAGTCAATACTCATACCACTGAAAACAATGTCACTGTCACCAGGGCTTAATTTGCACAGCACTTAAATATTGGACTCTGTGCATCAATGCACTTCTTCTTCAAATACTGTAGGTAAACACATTTTCTCCCTATTTAAGGCTGAAGCACTCAGCACGCATTTAGCTGAGCTGAATCCTCCCTTTTGAATACCTTGATAGGTCCACTGGAGGGCAAAATTAATACTTAATTGAATCTCACAGTCATCAAAATAATCAATACTTTTTTATTATTTATTCTTTACAGTCTGTTGACTGTTTCAAACCTCTGAGGGAATGGTGGAAAGGATTCATGGCTTTGAAACACTGTCATTTAACAAGGTAATTTTCAGTGGGGCATTAGAGGTTGTGAAACATATAATAAAACAAAAATGGTGGCTTATAATAGGAAGAAAGAAAAGAATTATATTTCTGCCATCTAACAAAACAGGATAAATAAAAAAGCAAGTACAGAGAGAGAGCGAGAAAGGAGGGGGGCAAGGGAGAAAGACTGGCTTTTGAAGGGTTTTATCATATCAAGAGCAGAGGCGAGCTTTCATAATGCTGACATTTCTCATCCTGACAATCCTAAACAAGTGGAAAGGATGGGATCGCAGATATCATCTTTCATCACATTCTCCAGCTTAAGAACCAACATGACAGCTCCTCTCCCCTTTACGCTGTTAATTACTAAATAAAATACTGCTCTCTGGCAGCATCAGATTATTGCAGATAGCAACCACAAACATTTCTCCATTGTTTCCCCCCTCTGAAACTGTGATACCTACCATGAACTCTTTAAAAAATAAATTAGGCTAGTCTCACCATATTGTAAATTTTTGAAATGTAATCAATGTAATCAATGGGATCAATTCACCGTATTGTCAGCCTAAATTTGCTGGTGATAGATTAGCATTTCATTTACCGTGTTCGGTTGCTGTGCTTTGGAGCACTTACTTTTGGGGTGGGAGGAGGGTGTGGAGAGACATAAGCAGAGGCGGAGGAGACACAACATTCTCAAAAGGTCCCCCAATTCCTTTCCTAGGTATATCAAAGGGATGTTTGAATTTTTCTGATTCTGTTAGGGGAAAAGGGGGAAGAAGGGCAGGAAATGCTGCTTTACCTTGTGGCTTGATAAATACACTCTTCACTTAAAAAAAAACCCAGGTTAACTTCTAGTTCATTCTTTTTACTTTACGAAAGGTAACTATTCATTCTCTCTAATCTAAGCAACGGGAACCATGCCTTGTGCTTTGAGTGATCCATTTGCTGTGGCCACACCGCCCATCTGAGCATTTTTAAGGTAGTGTTCATGGTAAACTAATGCTGAAATGGCATTCACTACCCTTCTGATAAGCCAAACGTGGTTATATGTTAACAGGCATGTTAACAAACATGTTGATATGTCCGTGAGTAGTTAGGTAGACTTAAAGAGTCCTTCATTCTTGCTCGCTTGAAGCTGAACTCTGAATCACATAGAGGAGCTGAAATGCAGATACTAACTTCAAGTGCACTTAAATCTTTAAGATGTTCAGTTTGGCTGAAGTGTCCAAAGTATGCAGTGGTAGATGACCATTACCTCTTCTTATTTAAATCAGTTTTAACTACCTCCTGCATGGCTAGGTCCCCAGTTAGTGTTTCTTAGTGATTTTCACCTAGAAAATTTAAAAGTTTGTCTTTCAAGTCCTCATTTGATTTTCACCTTACAAAACATTTTCCATTTTCCATAATGCAGCTGTAGCCTACATACATGTGTGCGTGGCATGGTTAAACAGCAAATCCCCAGTGAGGCAGAGAGCAGACAGCTTTTAATCACAGCTGCAGTCACTGGGGGGTCCATTTGAAAATGTGTCACAAGCAGTAACCACTGAGTACAGTCTTATAAGTGATGAGGGAGTGCTTCTTTCATGCAGCACTCAGGTTGGAAGCCATTCTCTCCCTGCCAAAACTGACAACAGTCTGTTAATACTTTCTGCCAGGTGAAGAAAAAAAAAAAAAAAGGATTTTCCAGCATGCACCTACTTAGGTGCTTGCAGGATTGTAACAAAGTTGCAACTTCAACAGGACAGGGACTACTGCAGCGGCAAACAGGAAAAGAATAAGCTAGTGCAGGCAGAAAACAGAGTTGGTGAAGTCTTTTTACTTAAAAATCTGAAATTGTTACAACTACAATCAAAGAAATTGGAACTTCTCAGCAATTTGTTTATCAGCCTTGACAGGAGAAAGTCACTGGTCAGATATGGAATAGTACTAAGTGTGGGCAAGTATAGGACATAGCAAGTCCCAACAGGGAACATTCACAAAGGTCATCAGTGACCCAAGAACAAGATATTGAAAAGATGAAGCAGGAGAGATTGTTATTTTAGTAAAATCTCAGCATAACTTTTACCACGTCCTATAATGAATATCATAACTACACAATAATTATTTAAAACTCCTTCAGACATTCCTAAAGAATAAAATAAATCCTGGGTCTCCCCTGGTGGTGCAGGCAGTTGAGAGCAGCGCTGTGAAGCTGTCCGCAGCCTCTGCAGCACTGGTTCGATCCCGGCAGGCCGGCCAGGGTCCCACATGGCACGGCAGACCTCTCCTGTCTCGCCTGCTACTCCCCTCAGCAGTGTATTTCTTCAGTCTGCCTGCTCTGTTCCCCGCTCTGTCTCTGGTGAATCCTCTCACCCTCCTGCGAATCTGGCCTGTGCCACAGTTCTTATATAAATAAATAAATAAATATTAAAAAAAAAGAATAAAATAAATCCTCTTTACTAAACTCCTTTACCAGATAGGCATTTACATGTATCTAATGTCACCCAAACCATGCAAGGTGTTAACCCCATTTTAAGGATGAAGGACTGACACAGAGGCTAAGTGACTTATCACAAAGTCAACAAGTGGTGAAACTGTCTTTGAAACCCTTATAGATCCATCTGCAAAGATCAGTGTCTTTGTATATTGCACAGAAGGCACTGAGTGAAAAAACCCAAGGTTCATGGACTTAGTTCCCTATGGGGTTTCCCAGAACCTGAATTATAGACTGTGAAGGGTGTTAAGTCCTGGGTAGCTGATTCCCAGAACATGCTGCATATAGCATCTTCTACCTTTCAGACTCTAGGGACAAAACACTTCTCTATCCAAAGCTGCTTGAGTGAAATCTGTGCAGCAATGTAGTATAGTAGACAGAACATCCTGTAGCATCAAATAAAGCCTGGGCTTTCCTTTTATATATTAAGGTTCATTCTCCACATAAATATAGCAAATCACTTAACCATGTTCACCCTTGGTTTTCACCTCTAGAAAATGAAAAGACTAGAATGACATAGTATTTCCCAAAGCACATTCCATAGAACACTTGTCTCAAAAAATATTTTACAATAAAAGAATTTTGCTATCATACCCGTGTGAAAATGCAACAGAAAAGTCTATCAGGAATGAAACCAATTCAGTTCTGCTTAACTCACTATTTCCCAAAATCACCTGGCTTTAAAAACTTACAATCTTTATTATATTATCTAGTGGATCGAGTGATTCTTAAAACTTAGAATGTGCCCACTTATATTACAACTAATATAAATTAGCTAATGTTAATTAAATCTCTAATTTCTAATTTTAACTTTTTATTTTTTTTACAGATTTATTTTTATTTATTTATGCATACAAGAACTGGGGTATAGGCCAGAGGTACAGGGGGTGAGAGGATTCACCAGAGACAGAACAGGTCTCTGGGAGCAGAACAGGTGAATCTACTGAAATATACTGCTGAGGGGAGCAGCGGACAAGACAGGAGAGGTCTGCTGCACCATGTGGGTTAGCTCCCTTTCCAAGAATCGAACTCATGTTGCAGTGGCTGGTGATAGCTTGATAGTGCTGAGACTTCACCCACTGCGCCATCAGGGAGGCCTGATTTTTAATTTTTAATTAAAGGTGTCCCCATGTACTTGTGTTGTAAAGCCTTTATTTAAAGGCCAGCTATAGGATACTGTATGAAGGAGAATGCCACTTGGGTTTTTTACTAAGCTGTGAAAATAATACCAGATAACTCAAGATATAAGTTAGCTAAAGGCCTTCAATAACTTAATCAAAAGAGTTTTTTAAAGCATAACCATTCTCATGTTATAGTCAGAATAACTAAAGATAAAGAGATTATTAACTCAGCAAAACATCCATGTTCGGGGGCAAGCATTATTGGAAATACTCACCCCCTTCTAAACTGAGCTTGCAGTAGGTCCAGCATATTTTTAGGTACATTCAAGCCAACTATGAAACAGACAATCAGAACAACTTTGAGGTAAATGTAAGAAAGACAGGCATGCTTCAAAAATCCAAGGAAGCTCTTCTTTTGGTTGCAAAGTGCCAGGGTATGGTAGAGTTATGCACAACTCAACATATATACCTCTAGAACTCAATAGAAAAATTATATTCATTATAAAGAAAAAAATGTATTGGACATCCCCCTTAACATGCCTGCCACATATCATCTTTGAAAAAGGAGGGAAACAAATTTTTTTAAACCTAAACCAGGAAGAGAAACAATTGTTTTCTTTCTTTTATTAATTACCAAATGTTATTAAGTAGGTTCTCTCTCGATATGATATTTAATCTACTGAGGAATGTTTTTCATCAAAAGTTACAAAGAATTCTAATATTTTATGATTCAGTATTTCCTCCTACTAATAATTTTTAAGAAGACATTCTAAGATCTTTTTTTATTTAAAACTTATTTTTATAAGTTTTCTCCATTGATGCAAGTACATATAGTTGCAAAATTTGAAAAATAATGAAAATCGAAAGATACCATAAGCACTGTAAATTGACAGCAGTGTACAGATAATGCACATAAACAGATTTTTAAAGATACAAAGTATTACACAGATGGCGCATTTTCTACCATTTCACTTCCCATGCTTTGACCATCCAATTGAACTGTGCTTTTCTCTCCACACTTTCAGTTTGGAACAGCAATATATGCTGTAGTGCACGCTGTGGTTGTGTCACCCTTTAGAACAAAATCAGTATTTCCAAGCTGCCAGCCATGATGGCTGAGGATGGTTCACAACTGAATCCTCCCCCAGCAATTGCCTTTGATTGAAGGGATGTCTTTCCCTGGGTCATGTCCCTTCATCAGGGGGCAGTCTTGATTTTTCTTTATGTCTGCAAAGTCTGAAGTATCTGCTCTTTGCCTCTTTGCAGGAAAGTTTTCTCAACCCCTGGCTCACACCCTAGGTGCAGTCAGTGCCTTATTCAATATTCATGTTCCAGCATTTAAACCTAACAACTCCTTTCCAGTCTTGGTCAGCACAAACTGTCTACTACCTCTGTTCATTGCTCATCATTCCCTCATCCTGAACCTTGCTAATTAATATGATATACATTAATTTGAGTGAAATTAATGACTTGATCAGCATATAAATAGAGGTTACATATATAGGTTCTCATTTTGGCCCAAATTAGTCATATTCAAGATATACATATCAGTTAAACAGCTTAGAGACTTTCCCCATTGTTGCACGGAACCAGAGAATATTAAAAATATGGCTAGTTCTGTCCCCTAGGTTTGACCTAACATTTGATCCCCAACCATTCCCATGTTCAGTTTTTGGATAAGAGTTATGCCTGATGCTTACCATAAGAGAGACACATCTGCTTCTAGAATCTTGCTATTTCCAAGCCAGGTATGCTAAGGTCACACAAAATGAGAAAGTACTATGATTTCATCAAGCTTACAGATGGAGAAATTCAGTTACTTTGAGTTTACCAGGTAGATAGATGTAGTATTTGTAAGGTTTGTTTACATAGTAGCCAGGGGTGAAAACAAAACCCAGGGCGCTGGCACCGCCAGAAACTAAAGTGTCTACATTCTTGTCCTAAAGAAAAAGAACTCTTGTAATTTTTTGCTCACAAAAAGGTGTTTAATAAATACACACTGACAGTTTTTGTTGTCATAGCTTGTTTTCATTATAACCAGTTAGCAAAGCTTTAAGGATGTGGTATGCTATCACCCATTTCTTTTTTTCTTTTTAATTTAATTTAATTTTTTATTAATATATATTTTACATCATTGTTATTTTTAACCAATGTTTGCTTCCCCCCACTTTCAGGTGTAGTCCCCATAGAATTTCCTTCACCAGTGCACCCATGCACCATCACCACAGTCCTCTGTGCTCCTCCCTCCCTCCCCCTGACTCCTCTCCCTCCTCCAGCCCTGCAGGATGTCTCTGGTTTATAATTGTCTGTTTTGGTTTTGTTTTGTTTTGTCATGTTTTGTATTGTTGTTATTTTTCCCCTGATGTCTTATTTGGTTCCCCTATATTCCTCCTATAAGTGAAACCATCCCATGTTTTTCTTTTTCTTTCTGACTTATTTCACTGAGCATATCACCCATTTCTCACCATTATTTACTACCATTGTCTACTAAAAAGAACCCAATAGTTGTGCATACAAAATTTGTTTAAGGTCATTTGTAACACAACCCACTACAATGGGTGGTAACCGACAGTCAGATGAAAGCTGTCTTAGGGGTGCAAAAGGTCATTATAGAATGATATAAGGACAGAGCCTTGTGCAGGAGATGCTTTGGGCAAATTTCACAATACGTTTCCCCACCAATGCCCAACATTATATCCAGGAGATATTTAGTTAAATAAAGTGAACAGCTGACATCATCTTGAAAGGATAAAATACAACTGCACAATATATTGCTTGCTTTGGTGTCAAAGGACAGAATTTAAGTGTGTACTTAGAGGGAGAGTTAAGAGTCTCTTATCTTTTCGTTGGACCTCAGTTAAGTGTATAGTCCCGTTGTGCTCCCCAGTCAGTCACCACCTAAGGTCTCTGTCTCTCCCCAAGTCCCACCATCAATACTATGTTCTTTTAACTATACATATAACTCTAGAGACAACTCCATAGAGATTAAAGTATCAAACACAGCTGTTATTTACCACAAATAAGCAAACAAATAAGCAAAAACAGTTTACCAATGCAACCCTGCAGGTTGAAATAACATCGTAATAACCAGTTAATCAGGAAGGACTCTGCCAGTTCTTCTGGACTTCTACAAAGCATCTAGTGTGCAGGTCAGCACACCTCATCTAAATCATCACCTTGAACCTCCACAGCTCTGTTGCACCCAAGAGGGTAAAATGACCGTATGGGTGATGCTTCACATATACTTATCTGGGAAGAAAGGGACATACTAGTATTGACAACCTAATAGCACCATCAATTCAATTTCTGCTGCCTTTGTGAAAAAGCATCAATAAGAGTTCAATTCAGGCTCATCTAGATCAGGTCTTTTGGTAATGGGGTTATATAGCAGTATTGACATTGCATACACATACCCTATATTCACATGTTCTTCATAATCTGATGGCTTCAAATGGGTATCAGGATTTAATCGAATGCAACTCAGATTAAAGTGTATTTGCATTTAGTGATTCAAATGTACAGTTATAGTTAGGGGTTATAGAAAGAGAACATCCATCTCTGCCTTAAAAAATTTTACTTGCTAGCATCTTAAAAATTCTAAAAGAAGTACTTGATTAATTTGTGTGTATATACAAATATATAATCTCAGCATTTGTAACCTTGTACAAAGGTGGCTGGCACACTCAGTTCACAAAATGGAAAGACCTGATCCCTAGTCTACCAGTTTCCAAACTGAGCATTGAACTGAGAAGCCCGAAGGTTTTAGGAGGAGTTTGCTGTCAGGATATCAGAGGGAAGAAGGGAAGTGTCCACTTCTCATTTTCAACACCATATTCCCTCTTCTCATCTATCTGACACCTAGCTCATTTAAAATCACATAGTTTTCCTATTGGACAATTATTTATTTTTCCAAAATACTTAAGCATTAAACCCTTTAACTGAGATATTTGAGTCCTTTGCAGGCAGACATGTCTCAGAATTCCCAATACTGGGCACTGTGGTACAAAATAGACTCTCAATAAATGTGTCTGATTGAAGGACAGGAAGGAAAGGAGGGAGGGAAGAAAAGAAGAAAGAAAGGGAATAAAGTTAATGGCAAAGATTATCCTACTTATTTAAAAAATCATATCTGAAATTATACAATGTGAAACTAAGGACTCCCCTAGCTATCTTACTTGTCTGGCATTGCACACACACACATGCACACGCACACACACACACCATGTTCTGCTTCCAGAAATATGAATTTGGTTTTGAGTGATTGTTACTTTTTTCTACTGTAAAATAGAAAAGTTTAATAGCAACACTGAAAAGGAAAAATGTTTTTCTCCCTACAACTGGGGTTGAGGAGGAGAAAAGCTAGCACTTTTCTTAGGGGGTAAGCTCAATAGAGTAGAGCCATCCAGGGGAGCTCAGGTTAACCCCTGATGAGTACAGGGCCCTCCCACCACAGGCCTGTGCCTCAGAGCTCTATCCACGATCTCATGCTCAGTGTGGAAGAATCTGTCTCTCACCAAAGGCACCTGACCTTAGTCCTACAAAATTAACTTTCATTTCTGGTTCCTTCATCATCATTCAAGAGCATTACTATCTCCTGCACACAGCATATAGAAATACAATTTTATTACAAATATTCTACTTCTTTTCTCAGAGGCAAATATTCATTTAAATGGATAATTCATCAAATATGTGGATGCCTCTAACTTTATTTTCCCATTCTAAACAACAAAAGATGTACAGTTGAGAAAAATTTTTTACTCAAAAAAATATTCAGTTCTCTATCATTTCCTATTTCCATAAAAAATAGAAAACTCCATTCTGCCCCCTGCTGACAGACTAACATTCCTAAAAATCCAGTTTGAAATCTGATAGTTTCCTTAGTGCCTTTTGAATTGGGCCCAAACTCCTGTTTAACATATCAGACCCTCCCACACTCGGCCAGGTTTAGCTTTCCTTCCACCATGGCTTGTGGAGAGGTGCTGCACAGCCACAGAGACTGTCTTTCACATTTTTCTAATAATTGTAAACACACTAAGATGATATTCTGGTGAGAGGCAATAGATGCTACAGGGCAGCTGTCTGGTCTACCTTGCAGAGAGACGCCACCCTTTTGCCCACAGCGGGTGCACTTTGCCAGCCTCTCCAGAAGTGCACAGGCTCTGCCACAAGAGCACTTGGACCCCAGGAACACAGAGCCTGTGCTCTGGCCGGGGGTCAACTCCTACTCACTGAAAGGCCTGGGATCAGGCCTTAGGACAACTTTGTGAGCCTCTGTTTCCCTGAGAGGATAATGGGAGGAATAATAGTATAAGTCTCATGGGATAGGTTGGCAGATTAAACAGATAATTCACAAATACTGCTTAGAATAGGCGGCTGCATAGAGATGTATATACTGCTCTGTATCTGTAATTCTTCTGGCAAACAATGAATGTGTGTGAATCTTAATGTAGAAAACTTCCTTAGCATTTATCAGATTTTCAAAGGAATTCATGATGTACCTCCCCGTCTCCCTCACCACACACAAAAATCAGCCAGAATCCACTGCACAGGGCACCTAGCTCCGTTCTCCCACTCCCAATATCCAGACAGCTTTTGGCACACAATAAGCCCTCATTAAAATCTACAGATCTTGTTTGAAAAACAAATATAAGAATCGGTATGTATAAATGATAAAAGAAAGGTAAAAAAAATTTAGATTTTTGAAACTGGATTTCTTTGAAATCTTATGAGAAGGAATTGGTTTTCTAAATCTTAAGATCTTATTATTTTAAGAATTAACACTTGGGGTTTTCAACTGTGTAGAATTGCACCCCTGAATTAAACCAGTTTTCCAAGGTTTATGTATCCACATTCTCTAACGGAACCACTCTATTTCTGTTCAAAAGTCCATTCATTGCTTAGTTGATTTCGCAAATATGTATTTTTCTTTCCTCTATTCTCAAATGCATGGGCTGGACACTAATAAAGTATGTTGCTACCTTGCCACTTCCTGTCCTTCATAGCTATCAGGCAGACTTCGCTCCTCCATCACCAGCTCCTGGAGAGTTTTTCTCTCATTTTCTGCTTTAGATCTGTACATGGCACCAGCTGCTCCCTTTCCCTCCCTCTGCTGTAATCCACTCTCCTTTAATATTCCACGGGTGACCCTTGACTGTCCTTTTGAATGCTGCTCCAATTCAAAAGGCTTCTGAGCTTTTAAGAGGAGCAGAGATAACATAATTCCAAGAAAATGGGGGTGGGGAAGGAGGGAAAATGTGATTGGAAAGATTAGCTAAATCTTCTCATTCCTGGGGATTTGGGTTCTCACAAATACATGAACTGGGAGGTTTGTTTTTTATGGGTTCTCCCTACCTCACCAGCTATCTTATTAACCCTTATTAAAAATACTTTGTTTCCAACCCAGGCTATAAAAAGAGACTTAACTAAATATTTCTTTACAACTCTAGCCTTTGAAATTGAGGAAAATTTTAAAACAAGGCAGCCTGCATTAATATTTATCTATGTCTTCTTTAGCTTGTATGATTGGGGAACACTGAACCAAGGTCTACTCAAGACAAAACTGATGCAATTCAGTAAATATTTATTGACAGTTCATCATACATGAGGTGTTGTGCTACAGGACATAGTGTTAGGATCAAGAAATATTTGCTACCATGAAAAATTTTACTGTTAGAAGACATCAGAAAGGAAAGAGGATAATGATATTGAGCATCTTCGATGCACCAACCAGACTTTCACAGATAGAATATTTTCTTGACCCCTTTTTCTTCCCTTTCTGTAAAATGCTGATGTCCGCTAAGCCTATGGACCAGGGATACACAGACATATACCACATCCTTTCTTTGAAGCACTGTTTTAATATCCTCACAGATGCTAATGAGTAAACATGTTGCTCAAACCCAGCTGAATTATCCCAAACCTGACCGTGTGAGGGGGTCCATCCCAATGACAGTAATGCCCCAGAGTCCCTAGAAGGCACAGTCAGCCATGCCTGGAATGCAGTTTAATTACACACTTCTTTTTCATTCTACTTCACTGAGCTTCTGCACAAACAAATGAGAAATAGAATACACTGGGCTCTCCCACTTGTTCAGTACTTCTGCTCCAAGGGCCCATAGATCTTCTTTCCTCCAGGTCCCCTAACAGATGGCTCCTGCTGGGAACCCTGCTGGATTTGCACTCTGCCTGCAAGGGGAATCCTTGGCTTTTGGATCTTGATGGGGCCACCTGTGGACACTCATTTCCGCAGTATGTCAAGCAAAACTCTAATCAAACCTGCAGAGTGCTTAGTTAAAACTATCAGCAAGCATTATCATCTTTTTGATTAAAAACAAGCAGGAAAGTAAATTCAAATTAGCATCAAGATAAACTGGGAAACAAATTCCCAAGCTTCCAATATAAAAATATAGTCAATTATGATAGATTTTTAAAAACTGGATGAGTTTTTTAAATCTGGTAGAAACTGAATGAGTTTTTTAAATTTGGTTGCTGTACAGGGTTATTGAAGAATTTTTTCTTCTCATTTAACTTTGATGTTGTTAGTGTTTTTAATGTTATTTATTTATTTTTCAACAAATGTATGTTGAGTGAATAATGTATGACATGCCACCCACTCATCAATGAGATGGAAATACATCTTGAATGTGACATATCAAGTGCAGATCCTATCTTCTGAAGCTGACAATAGTCAAATGAAAAATGAAGGGCCTCTCTGGTGACTTAAGGGTTAAGCACAGCACTGTGAGCTGTCTGCTGCCTCTGCAACAGGAGTTGGATTCCTGGCCAGCCTGCAGGGTCCCAGAAGGTGCGGCAGACCTCTCCTGTCTTGCCTGCTGCTCCCCCCAGCAGTGTATTTCAGTCAGTCTGCCTGTTCTGCTCCCCACTTACTCTGGTGAATCCTCTCACCCCCCACATTTCTGGTCTGTATCCCAGTTCTTATATGCATAAATAAATAAATCTTCTTTAAAAAATGAAGAAAATATCCTGATGTTAGGTAGTAATGAGTGCCAAGAACAGAAATAAAGCAGGGTGGAGTTTGCAGAAAAGAGTGGGTGTGTAACTTACGTATGGTGATAGGGGAAGTCACACAGATAAGGAATTTTGGACAGTGGCTACCATGAGAGAAAAGGGAGGGCATGTGAGCACCACAAGGTAACAGAAAAAGACACTCAGTGACTGGGTGGAGGGCAGGAGAGGTGGTGAGAAAGCTTGGTTGGAGGTGAGCCTATGAGTCTACAGGAATGGATTTGAGAAAAGAGGCCAAGGACAAGATCAGATAGGGTTTCCAGGGCCTTGTGAGGACTTGGAATTAAATTCCAAGTGTGAGAGAAATCTACTTGAGGGTTCGAAGTCTGCTTTGCAGGGAGGTAAGAGTGAAGCAAGGCGGGAAGCACTTAGTTCCCAAAGTAAACAAAAAAAAAAAAATTAAGAGCTTTATGAAATACAATTGATAGAAAGAAAAACTGTGCATCTTTAAATGTATATAATTTGGTGGTTTGAACATGCCTGCACAAGTGAAACCATCACCACAATGTAGGTATCCATCACCTCCAAATTTTTTTCTTGCTTGTTTCTTTTGTGAATAAATCTTAATTAAAAATAAGATTGTTTGTATGGGGACTATAACCAAGATGAAAATGCATACATTGTGCAAAAATGAAAAATGATGTAAAAATGATGTAAAAAATAAATATATATATACCAAAAAAATAAGAATGCTAAAGGTCTGCTATTCCATACAAAATGTTATTTCTATTACAGGACCCCTTGGACTTATACCTTGCTTGTCCCCAGGCTGATAGGAATTCCACCAAGTCAATCACAATAAGAATCAGACCCTCCACCCGGCAGAGGATTCCTGCTTTCAGACAACTGCTCCAGAAATAGCTAAAAATGATGCTTGGCACATGTGGGTGCCAGAAGACCTGTCTAAAGTGCCCTGAGAAGCATTAGCATGCTAAAACACACACCCCTGGGTAGAGACCTACAATGTTAATGAGCCACCTGAAGGGTGAAGATACACATACCCACCTCCTCGTGCCCCAGTGTAGCTAGCCAAAAACATACCATGATGCCTCTCCCCGCTGCCCACTCTGGTAACTGACCATAAAAAATAAAACCAAAACCCTCACAGCTCTCAGGTAGAGCTTGGTTCAGGGTAGGTGCTGTCCCTCTCCCATTGTGAGATCCATGGTAGTTTCCTCATTTGATATCTATTATTGACCCTTTGAAAAGAAAATTGTAGAAGCCAGATAAAGATCCTTGGGAATCTGTAACATTTCCATAGAATGAGAAAAAAATTCAGTAACTCAAACCTTGAAAAATAAAAAACAAACTTAAGCAACATTTTTTTTTTTATTTTCATACTCCAGCAGTCTTTTTATCAACTTAATTTCTTTTGAAAAATTAATCAAGTGAATCAACTCTCAGCTTTATCCACCTTTGTAGAACCTGCCCTGGCTGCCTCCTTCATGCATGTTGAGCTTAATTGAATCATTACCAATTCCTAATGTTAGGATGCTGTTCCTAACATCAGTGTAGTCCTTTGCTGATGACATTTGACTGCTCCCAATGCAGTCTTTAACTTCTCTGAATATTTTCTCCAGCCACAATAATATCTGTCACCTCCCAGTGGGGCTTAACGACTATTCTCAGTCTTGTTAAAGAATGTCACCTACAGGACTCTCCAGATATTAATGCCTCTCCCACAAGCTGGGCATCATTTTGGAAAAGACCTTTGCTCTACCTGTTGAAGCAAATCTCTTTTTAACACTCTTGGTCACTTATATTCTAGTTCTACCTAGTTCCACACAACTAAAAAGTCCTCTTTTCAATTATTGATGGCTTGTGCAGACTTCAGTTTAGGGACCTCCGCTTTTAAGAGCCTTCTTCTTAATTCAGTTTTTGGTTCCATGTTAACACTGGCAAGAAGCATGTGGTTCTTACATCTCCACTTAGATCTTACTCTAGGTCTCTATTGTCATCCTTTCTGAGTCACTCAAACCCTCAGAGAGACATGCAACTAAGAGTCAGTATATTCAGGGAAGTGCTGGATCCCACTTTCCACCACCTCAACATGAGATTCTCAAGTTCTGAAGATGAAAACCACTGGGTTGGGGCTTGGGGTGGTGGGGGGGTCTTCATCAAATATAGATTCTGGATCCTTTCTCAAGCCTGGTAAAATCTGCAGAATCTCAGGAGGGACTCACGAATCTATTCTTTCAACAAATTCCTTAGAAAATTCTTATAAACACTAAAATATTAGAACGCCTACCTTCAAGGCATATTCCAGGAAATAAGGAAAGTTTTCCCAACATTCTAGAAGGAAACATGACATGGCTATACACAGATTCACAATAACTTCCAAATAAAAGAAAACCTGTTACAACTTCCTCTATTACTCTGTCTTCTGTGTCATAAAATTTTGGGTTTGAAACTATTTATTTCACATTCTTTATAATTCAGACTTTATATTTCATTTGTTAACTGTCATTATTTTGATGACCATGTTACATGTTAAGCTCATTTTCATCCATGCGTATCATTTTACCTTAGAATAATGAATGTCATGATAAAATTTTTGAAAATTATATATGTGTCTGTATGTAAGTTAGTATCCTGCTTTTATAATTCATTTTGTCATGCAATAAATAATTGGTGAAGAATTAACATATGCTACCAGCTAGGTAGTGGGGATATAACGGTGCACCAGTGAGAAACTGTATTTGTCCTCACAGACATTATTAAATTATATTGCAACCACATTCTCAAAATTAGATATTATCCAAAATTGTGATTTCGAACACCAGTATAATATTTATTCTGATGGATATGCCATGATTTATTTAACTTTTCTAGCTGCAGAACATTGAAGGTGTGGCCTTTGAAATGGGGTAGTGCACACTAGATACTGTGGTGCAGAAAGAAAGTATTAACAATTCTATTTTCATTTATATTTTTTCAATTCTATTTTGTATATGTTTCCCAGAGGTAAAAATGTATGCCCCCAAAAATAGTAAATAAATAAATTTACATATATTAGTACATGGCAAGAATTATTTTCATGTTAAGGTTGGCTTCTCAAAATACCTTACAGTCCCTTGATTTAAGATGTGTCCAATTATTCATACAAAAAATAAAATTTTGACAGCTTTAAATATATTCTCAAGAGTGAAATTACATGTAAAAGAATATGGACCACTGCCAAATAGTCTTCAAGGTCACTTAGTGGAAAATTTATGCTCTCAGTGCATGAGAAAATCCTTCTTTCATATTATATTTAATTTTTTTCTAATTTATTAGGAGAAAATTGCCATTTCATTAATGCTTTAATTTTCATCTCATTTGGAAGGCTAAGTTCTTCTAGTTTATTTGCTAATTAAGTTTCTTCTTTCCTAAATTACTCTTTGCCTTTCTATTGGGTTCTAAATATTTTTCTCATTGAACTTTGTGTAGATATATAAAAGTAGTAATATATAATTGTAAAAAATAATTACTGATACTGTGTTGAGCACTGGACTATACTATAAACATACACTTTATTTCTAGCTTTATTCTATACTTTATTTCTATTTTATTAAGTCAATCAGTATACAACTTCACTGTTTTCCTGATTGCAAACAGCAAGAATTCCCAATATTTTCCCTAGAATTTGTTATTTCTCTTCGATTTTGATAAATGTTGATTTAAAACAAGATTTTAAAAATTCTTATCCAATTGTTATGTATCAATATGTTCCATTATGTCTTACTATTTTTCTTTTATGAGAAAACATCTATGACAAGGCATAAATATTCACCAAGTTTTTATTTTCAATAATATTATTTTTAGAATAATTCTAGAAATTCTCTGGAATTTACATGAGCATATGACATTAATTGAAAACCTTACATTTTCCAAAATTTTCAGATAAATAACCTATAGGCATATTATACTTTTATTACCTTAAATCAAAAACTAAGTTCAATGGACTCTCAAATCTGGTTTTTGGGCCATGTATGTGACCAATCATAATTTCATATTTTTGTGCTAAGTACATATATATATACTACCTATAATATATTTTTAGATTTATTTTTAAATATAATTTACTAATATAAATTATACTTACATAAGTTTTATAATTATATATAAACATACATTATACATACATATAATAGAACAAAAATGCTTTTTATTTTATGCCTTTTTAAAAAATTTTCTTACATATTCTCAGCTGTTTAATTTCTAGATGAACTTTAGAATCATTCCATCAAGTTCTAAAATTTAAAGGGAGGGGCCTCCCCGGTGGCGCAGCGGTTGAGCGCTGGGTTGCGAAGCTACCTGCGGCCTCTGCGGCGCCGGTTCGATCCCCGGCTGCTCCCCGGCCACCAGAGGAGGGTCCCACATGGCGCGCAGACCTCTCCTGCCGCCCGCTGCTCCCCTCAGCAGTGTACTTCGGTCCTTCTGCCTGCTCTGCTCCCTGCTCTGACTCTGGTGAATTCTCTCACCCTCCGCGCTTCTGACTGTACCCAGTGCATGTATAAACCAAACAAACAAACAAATAATAAATAAATAAGACATGCCTCTAGAAAATTAAAAAAAAAAAAAAGGGAGTGGGATATTATCCTTATAAATTTCAGTCATCATCAAGAAAATTGGTCTTTCTATTAATTTTTTTCAAATTATCTATTTTTATTATCAGTGATTTGTCCTTTTCCGATCTATTACAGGTATTTTTGTTTTAAATTTTTCAAATATTTTATGTTTTGTGTCCCATTGTGAATAAAATCAATTTCCATTTCAATCCTTATATCAAATTATACATGGTTATTAATCATATAGAAAAGCTAATGGGTTTTCTGTTGGTTCTATGTTCAGACCTTACATATATATTCATGTCTTTATCAAATAAAAATGGATGCCATCCACGGCTGTTTTATACTTTATAACTGTAAGAAAAATAGTGCTTGATAATAGTGATATGAGGCTTGATTTTAATTGGAATATCTCCAGCGTTTAGTTTAAGTAAGGTATTTACACATTTTTTAGGTTTTGGTTTAAAGATCAACTTTATTTTGTAAAAAACTGCAAATTCATTAAGCATTTTTAATCAGAAAGGGCTGTTGTATGTTATCAGATTCTTTCACCATATTTCTTTCAATTAAATTAGTGATATAAAACATCATGCAGGTAAGTTCCTTAAAAATAAAGCATCTTTGGATTCCAGGGAGTTTCTGTGTTCTTTAAATCAACTATTGAGCTGAATTCTGATTATAGAATATTTTAATGAGTGTTTTGCACTGATAACCATTGTAAATAAAGCTAGTTTAAATTTTTTTTCAATTGTGTTGCATTTGAGTATGAAGATGATGATTGGTTCACAATATAATTCAGTCACTTTCATATTTTTCTTTCTCTGCAATAATGTATATGGTAGGAGAATATCTGTCCCTTGAAAATTTGAAATGATTTACTAATAAAATTACGTGCATTAGAGGTTATTTTTCTTCTCTTTCTTTTCTTTTGGGGAAATTTTAAAATATTTTAATGTTGGTACAGTATTTCCTTACTGATTTCATGGTCAACTTACATAATTCATTTTTATCAAGATTTTAAAGTAAATTTGAATGGAATTATGCATAGTATCTTTTTACCATCTTAATCTGCTTTACGTTCTTTGTCAAGTTTTCGGCTTCATTCATCTTTCTGTGATTTGCCTATTTCAAGTTGTGTAGATTTATCATCTTTTTATTGCCTTTTTTCCCCAAAGAACAGACTCTTGATTTATCAACTTTGTTTATTATTTGATTTTTTATTTTTACCTGTGTTTATCTTTCTGTGGGCATTTACCCATAATGGGTTGAGTAAATTTTGAGTGCTTCATTTAGAAACTATTTTCATACTCTTCTCTTTATTGCACACTAACTATATTATAGTTATTTTCTATTGAAGGTCTTATGCACTAGAGTATGTTTTGTCTTGATGGGGCTGTTGGTAGAACCTTTAGAGTAGGCAGGTTTGGGCATCCCAGGATGCCCCTCATCCTCCTCTGTAACAGGCCTCTTCCATTGATTTTCTTAGAACTGAGAGAACACTTTCCATCTTAATTTTCCAATAATTTTCCTCTTGATAACATAATTTCAAGTGTCCAGGCCTAGTCTCTTGACCAGGGACCACTCCCAGGCTGCAGTGCAGTGCTGATTCCCAGCCACTAGACCACCATGGCTTGGTGTCTCATGAAGCTGCAGCAGGAACTTCAGTGACCTCAGGCAAGCAAGTGAAAAGAGGCGAGTTTATTTAGATAAATGGATATAAGGAAAATTTTATTAAGGAGAAAAGGAACAAAAATAAAGTGGGACTCCCAGGCTGATGGAACCAGGCCAGGGAGAGGCAGGAAGCCTAAGCAGAGTCGTTCCTCAGGGAATGTAACTATTCTTTCCACCAGTCTCTTTGTGATTGGTTAGTTCTTGGTGGTCTCACTCACTCTGTCTTTTTTTTTTTTCTTGCTTTCTTTTATTTTTTCTTTTTTTAATTTAGTTTATATATTTTTTACATCATTTTTCAATTTTGCACAAAGTATGCATTTTCATCTTGGTTATATTCCCCATACAATTCCCACCCCCCTTATTTTGACCCTAATCCCTCCTCACCTCACCCCCCACCCCGACCCCATAGTGAGTCTCTGGCTTATAGTTGCTTGTTGATTTTGATTTTTTTCTGTCTTAATGTCTCTGTACCTAGAATTAAGTCTTGTGTCCCAGTTCTTATCTTAGAGTCCTATTTCTTTAAGTCTTTGTTCCCCGGAATGTCCTGTTGCCCCTAGTCCTGGGATGTTTGATTAGTCCCCTTAGGAATTTGTTGCCCTTATCTCTGGGGCCTTCCTTAATCCTCCCAGGCTTTTCCTATTCTATTCTGACCCTAGAAGCTATGTGCTTGCCCAATGACTCACTCTCACTGGGTTTTAGTTATTTTTTTCTTAATTACAGCCATAATCATTGCTTTATTTAATGTGTTCCCCTATAGTATGTGTTAGATTACTTTCTATTCTCTGTCCTTTATGTTCATTGTATCACTCACCACTTTAGGCTGCTTGGGCTCTCTGTTTTGCAAGAGTTTTGTGAGTTTTTTTTTTTTTTTCCCCTGTGGTCTGATTTAATTGATCAAAGGGGCATCTACAAATTCATCCTCTAAAGCTAATTCTGACTATGTCATTGAAATGTTTTATTACCTCAGGGAATTCCACTTTGCATCACACCCTACTAACTTTCCTCTTTGCTCTTAGGATTTTCTGATCCTATGACAGGAAGTCTATGGGTTTTTATATACATTTAAAGATGCCAATGTATTTTCTACAACCAATTTCTGATTCTTAACATAAATTACATTTAGAAGCTTGATGTTATCAGTTCACAAAAACATTTGTTTCCTTGTTCTGTAGCATGTTTCTATAGGTTCAAATATTGTTCTTGTCTTTTCTATTTACATGTCCATCAAAAATAAAAAAAACTTTCCAGACTACTATTCACTAAGCTAAATGGTGGATTAGGCCCCATTTTTGGAAGCCCACTTTAGAAAACCCCAGGTTCTTTCTCAGATCTACAGTCATTAGAAGTTTGCTTACACATAACTTATGGTCTCATTTACAGTGTTTCATAACTTTTCTTTTATCCCCACTATGTTTGTTTTTCCCAGTAACCACTGTCACATTAGAGATTTGTAGTTATTAAAATTTTATTAAGGGCCTCCTCTGGTGGCGCAGCGGTTGAGGGCTGGGCTGCGAAGCTGCCCGCAGCCTCTGCAGCGCCAGTTCAATCCCCAGCCACCGGCGAAAGTCCCACGTGGCACGCAGACCTCTCCTGTCGCGCCCACTGCTCCCCTCAGCAGTGTATTTTGTCAGTCTGCCTGTTCTGTTCCCTGCTCTGGCTCTGCTGAATTCTTTCACCCTCCTGCACTTCTGACTGTACCCAGTGCTTATATAAATAAATAAAAATAAATCTTTAAAAAAATTTTATTAAATATAATTTTATGAACTGAAATTGGATCTTCTACAATTTCCTCTGCTTAACTTTTCGAAACACTGAAATTGTACATGAGGAAGTACAGCCGCTGGGTTTTGACACTTCTATAGCTCTTCTTGTATACATGCCCCCTCATACAGCTTCCATGGTCAGACTTCACACATCTAGATAGAATGGACAATTGTCTTTTACTCTCTACTTTCTATGGCATTGCTTTAGGCAATAAAAAAGGCTGACTGAATGCAAAGGGAGAAAAATAGTGGAAAGTTCAAAGTCTCATCTATGTTCAAGCTGCCTCAAAATATGATACTTCATGAGAAAAGAGAGTCATGAAAGTTTTTTCATATCATAGTACTCAAAGCATGATCTGTAAATCCTTGAGGGTTCCTGATACCCAGGCTTTAAAGGGATCTGCGGAGTCAAAATTATTCTCATAGCAATGGCATTCAAAGGACAGTGCACAGCAGAGGACAGGTCACAGTCTATGGGTTTTCACCCACATGCCCAGTTGCAAGACCGCTCAGTCTCAGGGAACAACAATGGGGTTTATTTAACAAACATGGGAAACAAGGAACTTTGAAGCCACAGGTGACCTGCTGTCTCACCCCAGAGAGTGTCCACAGTGTCAAGAAGTTCCAAACAAAAGGCCACTCATTCAAGATGGTGCTGTCTCACTAACGAGGGCCTGAAGCTTGTGGCCAACAAGCTGCTGGCCAGGATCCAGCTCACCACAGCTGAAGGTGCTCACAGGCAGGGCTGCTGAGATGAACAACAGAAGCCCACAGCAACAGTCTGAAAGTTGGATGGACAGCACCAGACTCTGGACCAGACAGCAACAGAGGCAGCAGCCCTGGGAGGTGGTGGCAGACAATCAGATACACCTTGTTACCAACTCTCAGAAGTGACCCAGACACAGAGTGCCGATCACCCATTCACCAAAGGTGGGGTTAGAAAAAACAGTTACAGCTTTTTGTGAGTTGTCGACCCAGGCCAACAACAGCTCTTTGAGACACTAGGCTGGGGTCTTTGGTGCTCCTTTCAGGCAGTGGCGGCAGCAGGACGAGAGACAGGTGTAGCCGCCCAGTCACAGGGGAGCTCTTCGGCTTTTCTTCAGAGGTCATCTGCTGGATGCTTATTTTTCTTCTTTCTCCAGATGCCAGAAACAGAGTGGACAGAGTCTTGGCCTCATAAACTGGCTCCTGTCCTGTCTTATGTGCCCTTTCAATATTCCCCACCCTAGTTGATACCTGCCTGATTTGGACCATTTTCAATTCTAAGTGACCAAATGGACCATTTTAGGACCAATCTGGCCATCTGGTGCCAAATAATTAACTAATGAGCTGATGAACACATTTGGTTCATTTAGCATGCGTCTCATTGGCCCAGTCTATGAGCCAGGCACCAAATATAAAAGGCTAGTGCCTTATGCCATCAAGCCCAGCCAGCACCAGGCTGTCCTACAGCCTTTATGCAGCGGGGCTCCCTGAGTGCTGCCCAGAGGCAGCGCATGGGCCCCCAACTGGAAACTCCAGCTCAGGTTCCCCACTCAAGCCAGCTGGCGCCCAGGGGAGGGGCTGCCAGTAGCAGCAAATTTTAGTGTAGGCAGGGAACCAACCATCTTTTTGGTGGAACTAGCTGCCTAACAGGCAGCAGGAGATAGCCAGTCTTGCCCTAACAGCCGTCTCTGTGGGGCCCTTGGTTTCAGTATTGTGTTTCATTACTGAGTATTTTATAATAATACTGAGATATTATTTTCTTTTCACTGTTTCGACATTTATACTCAATGCAAAAGAAATGGTGGATAACAAAGTCACCAAACTATACTTGCATTCATGAACTCAAACTAATTTTTTTTTTTTTAAAGACAAAGCCAGGTGGCGCAGGCGGTTAAGCGCAGCGCTATGAAGCTGTCCACAGCCTCTGCAGTGCCAGTTCGATCCCCACTGGTCTGGGAGCAATCCACATGGCGAGCAGACCTGTCCTGTCTCGCCCACTGCTCCCCTCAGCAGTGTATTTCATCAGTCTGCCTGTTCTGTGCCCCGCTCTGTCTCTGGTGAATCCTCTCACCCTCCCACGCATCTGGCCTTTACCTTGGTTCTTGTATAAATAAAATAATAATAATAAAATAATAATAAAAAGACAAAGCCCATCTCACTGAAAAATGTCCTTCATGGCATGGTAAAAATCTTAATTTTATTAAGTTGCAACACTTGAAAACATTTTTTAATATTCTGTGTGATGAACTAGGAAATACTCATAAAACATCTGGCTGTGTACCAGAATATAATGGTGGTTTCAAGAAAAAGTACTTGTAAGGATTGCTTAAATTGTATACTTTAAAAAAAAAAACACTAATAACCCCTGACTTTTCAGTCTTGGGTATTGGTAGGCAGATACTTGAGGAGGTAAGGATGGGTGTGGTTAATTAAATGAGCCTGCCACGTCAAAGAAAACAACTGTAAGTACTTGTTACCAGTGATGAAATTTGAGTACAAAAGAGGAAATTAAAATTGAATTATTGCATATGTTCCCATCATCATTCATATCACATGAAAATGATAACAAGAGCTGCCTTGCTCCCTCCCTGGCCTGGTTCCACCGACTTGGGAGTCCCACTTTATTTCTGACCCTTTTCTCCCTAATAAACTTTCTCTTTCTGTAAACCAAAAAAAAAAAAAAAAAAAAAAGAAAGAAAGAAAGAAAAAAAAAATTGATAATGAGTGCTTACCAAAAAAAATCTGACAAGAAAGTAAACCCTTATACATACTCAATTGTATAAAAATTTATCTTCTTAAGTCTTTACAAATATTAAAATCATCTAAATATGTTGCTGTAATTCTGAGTTCCCATGTGATAGATTCACTCATCTCCAAATTCTACTCATTAAGATCCTGAAAAATGACTAAGCACAAGAAACAAGAAAGCACACTGATGAGAAAAGATAATATCCCAAATTCCAAGGGAAAGTAAGAAATAATCAGAGTGTTGGTGATTAGTGATGAACTGGGATCACTGCACTGTGGACAGTCTGCACTGTGTAGAAGAAAGGATGGCTCCAGCCTCCCCCTGGACATATTCTTGATGTAAAAACTCACCGCTCTTCCCTTCAATTCCACTCCAATCCCATGAGTAGTCTCCTCACTCTCCCAAAAATCTCGGGACTTTGTTTTGCACCAGAGACAGAACTCACCAAGATTATGGTGTGTTGATTTCCAGGGAACCAAGTCACATAAGAAAATTGCAGGTGAGCTGGAGTAGAGGATACATGCTGAGGTATGCTGACTTCAGGCAGGTCACTTAGGGAACAGAGACTTACTCTTTCTGGCTTTATGGACCTATGTGAAAATTTAAATGTTGGAAGAGGAGAAACATTAAATAAATAGGTCAAACTGTTCAGTCTGATGAGCTACTGAGTATCAAAAGTGAACAGATACTGGGCCTCCCTGGTGGTGCAAGGGGTTAAACACCACATGATGAAGCAATCTGCAGCCTCTGCAGCACGAGTTTGATCCCCAGCCAGCCAGGGAGCAACCCCATGGTGAGGCAGACCTCTCCTGTCTTGCCCACTGCTCCCCTCAGCAGTGTATTTCAGTCAGTCTGCCTATTCTGTTCCCCACTCTGTCTCTGGTGAATCCTCTCACCCCACACACCTCTGGCCTGTGCTCCAGCTCTTGTGTGCATAAATAAATAAATCTTTAAAAAAAAAAAGTGAACAGATACTGTCCATTTACCTCAGTGGTCAAATATGGGCTAGGTGGATGGGATGATGCCTGGGGACTATGCTGATCTCTTTCCAAAGGAATAAACCAACACCCAGTGAGTCTCACTAAGTGAAAAACAGGCTATGTTAGAAAGTATTGACCACAGAACACATCACAAATCACTGGGAAAGAAAAATTTAAAATTTCTCCAACGAAGAATTTTAGGAAAATGACTATTTGCTTAATTGAATACTATTAAGCAATCAAAAAAGATGAACTAATGCCATTCATAGTAACATGGATGGATCTAGAAGGAATTATGCTCAGTGAAATAAGTGAGAAAAAAAGAAAAAATATTGGATAGTTTCACTTATAGGAAGAATATAGGGGAATCAAATGAGATATCATGGGAAAAACAGTAACAATATTTGAGAAAATCTTAACCAAAAGCTTTACCCCACATTAAGCACTCAAATGAATTCAAATAAAAAATAGAGTGAAGCACAAAAAGTAAACTACAAAAAAAAGGATTAAAATGGGGAAATAAGTGAAATTAAAGTGGGAAATTATTGGACATCCCTGGTGGCGCAAGGGGTTAAGACACAACCTATGGAGCAGTCCACAGCCACTGCAGCACGAGTTCAATTCCCAGCCAGGGAGCTACCCACATGGTGTAGCAGACCTCTCCTGTCTCACCCTTTGCTTCCCTCAGCAGTGTTTTTCAGTCAGTCTGCCTGTTTGTTCCCTACTCTGTATCTGGTGAATCCTCTCATCCCCCACACCTCTGGCCTGTGCTCCAGTTCTTGTATGCATAAATAAACAAATCTTTTAAAAAAGTGGGGAATTATTTTCAAAACATAGAGAAAAGAAATCTATCGGTATGCACAAAGCTAAAGAACTTCTACATGGACTTCTATATGGTAAAAAGAATATAAAATACTTAGGAGGCAAATGACAGGGTGAAATTAATAACTGTAACAAATTAGAGATAAAATGGGTTGAAGTTCTTTTGCAAATTGAAAAAAAGTAGAAGGAAATGCAAAAATAAACTAAAACTACCATCTACCACCCTTTCAAATTAAAAGGATTTTTTTCTTTTTTCTTTTTTTTTTTTTTGAGAAATGAATTCAAGTTAAAGACATCAAGCGGTGAGGGTGATAGTTCTATGTACTCATTCAAAATATTGCATGGGATAAAAGTTGCGAACACACAGATGACAATAAAACTTGGCTTGAAACTATGTTAATTTTTAAATATACATAAGCAGAAATAATAATAAAGGAAAATTATTATTTTTTCATTTTAGTATCCTGGCATAAATACAATGTTTCTCCTGTTATTTCTTCAAAAACATACAAAATTAATAAAGACAATGAGAAACAGAAGCACACATCGCACCTTCAATAAAACAAGGAAACATCTAAAACCTTGAGCCATAAAAGCAATGGTATAATGGGGTACAGAAAGACTGGAGAGGACAGTTACAGCTGCACAGCTCAGAAAATGCTGTCAATGCACTATTCTTCAAGATGAAGGACACACTCTATGGTCAAAACCAACAACCATTATTACTTTACAACAATGGAACCGGGAAGAAAGAGGTGATAGAAAAATTGATCTCCCCTGAATCTTGTTTGAATCCAGTGAAAAGAAAAGAAAGAATCACAAAGACAAGTCACATTTTCAGGAAGTATTCTATTGCTAAGACAGAGTAAAAAAGAAAATTTCTTTAATACCAGTTTGTAAGCTACCCTGCAGTGCATATCTCAGTTGACTGTGGAATATTAAAGTCTAAAAGAACAGATTAATATGCACAATCCTGCCATTAAAAATTTCTGCTAACATGGAGCACAGCATTGGCAAAACCCATTCCCATTCCCACACCTCCCCCCCCACACACGCACATAGCTTCTATGGAATTCTAGTCTTGACTTTGAGGAAGCCCTAATTTATTAGGTAATATTTTTTTAAAGAAACTAAAACTTCATCCATATCAAAATAATAGTGTAAAGCATGGTGGGAGAGACAATTACAAAAACGCATGTGGCAAAGAATGTCAACAGAAAACTTCTGCCATGAGGTATTTTAAAGAATGTGTCCAAATATATTGTCAATACATCTCAAAACCTAGTAAAAATATAACATCTATGAAACAAGAATACAAAGCAGAGATTCAGAAACTCAGGAAAGCTTGGTAAGACCACAGAGATAAAACATGAGTTGACAGAGTTCCAAGAAAAAAGCAGAAAAAAAATCACAAAAATAAAAAGGTATCTGAAGCTATACCTGGGAAAGTAGACATTATTGAAAATATAGTGGAAAATGAAGAGAAACCCCACGGACTGGTAGAAAATTTTTGCACACAACACTAATGATAAAGGACTGATCACAAAAATCTGCAAAGATCTGATGAGACTCAACAACAACAAAGAAAATAATCCAGTGAAAAAATGGGCAGAAGAGCTAAAAAGAAACTTCTCTGAAATGCAAATGCAAATGGCCAACAGGCATATGAAAAAATGTTCAACATCACTTGTAATCAGGGAAATGCAAATCAAAACTACCATGAGATACCATCTTACACCAGTGAGAATGGCACATATTAAAAACACTAGCAACAACAAATGTTGGTGGGGTTGTGGAGAAAAAGGAACTATCCTGCATTACTGGTGGGAGCGCAAACTGGTCCAACCACTATGGAGAGCTGTGTGGAGATTTCTTGACCTACTAAACATAGAGCTTCCATATGATCCAGCAACTCCACTCCTAGGTATTTACCCATAGGACACAGAAACAATAATTCCAAAGGGCACCTGCACCCCTATGTTTATAGGAGCACTGTTTACAATAGCTAAGCTATGGAAACAACTCAAATGTCCAAAAATAGATGACTGGATCAAGAAGATGTGGTATATATACACAATGGAATACTACTCAGCAATCAAAAAGATAAACTCATGCAATTGGCAGCAACATGGATGGAGCTGGAAGGGATCATGCTCAGCGAAATTAGCCAGAAAGAAAAGGAAAAATACTAGGTGGTCTCACTCATAGCAGGAATTTAGGAAACCTAAATAAGGGACCAAGAAAAAGACTTATTACAATAAAGTAAAAATCAAAATCAACAAGCAACTATAGACCAGAGACACACTACAGTAGGGGGCAGGAGGAGGAGAAGAGGGATTAGGGTCAGAATAAGGGGGGTGGGAATTGGATGGGGAATATAACCAAAATGAAAATGCATACATTGTGCAAAAATGAAAAATGATGTAAGAATTATATAAAATAAAATAATTTGTAAAAAATAATGCAATTAAAAATGGATATAAAGAATAAAAAAAGAAAATACTGTGGAGTTATGTAAAGCCAAGCAAAATTAAATTCAAACAAAATAAAACAAAAGCAAAAAGAAATTTAAATATTAGAAACATATTGATAGATAAAGAATACAGGCAAAAATATTCAAAGTGAATACCAAAAGAGCACCAAAATATTGGGAAAAAATTAAGTGAACTTTAAGCAAAGCAAAAGAAGATTTGAATCTAAAGTCTGAAAAGGCCCACCGTGCCTCAGGAAAAACTGACACTGAAAAGTCAACTTCAAGATGCAGTCATGTTATCAAACAAAAGATAGAGAAAACTGTGCTATGTCTGTGGATCTCAAAGGAATCTACTATTTTTCAGTTTCAAGAGTATTTTGTTTTTCTACCAATGTTTAGAAGGTCCCTTACTTGCTTTGCATTTTTGCTTTTGGTCAAATATATAGAATTTGACTACAAAATAAAAGGAACAGAACTTAATAGAGACAAAGGAGAATGATGTCTTTCTTTGGAATGAAGAAAACAATTCCCTTGATTGAAGAATTTAAAGACAAACATCTTTAAGAGACACATACCTTATGTGTTTTTAACAATCTCTCACAATGGCAGTTTTTTTTAAAAGTACGACTCTGTCCATTAATGTTCAAAATAACAGTATGTGCTGTCAATTAAGATTCACGTTTGGCAGTTTTCTGAGTCTGGTGGTTTCTTATAACACATGATGAATCATCTGCCTTGGAGCAAGAAAGCCTGCCATTGCATTTTTTCTCATGTCTAAAGTGAAAGTTGTAAATTACAAAAATCATAGTACCACATAGCTTTTTTATAACTTTATCAATAGCATAAAAAAAAGACTAAACAAGAACATTCCAAGAATCACACACTGAATATCATTTATCTTGAGTATTATTTACACTTAATGCTCAAGTCCATTCAATTCTTTCCCCAGATTACCTTTTACATTTGTCTTCTACTTCTTCCCCACAGTTGGTTACTTCCAGTCCAAGTCATAAGATAATCATGCTTGCCTCCGTTAAATTTATTATCCTCTTTATAGGCAAAGTGATCCATTTAAATAAGAAATATGATCTTTTGCCAACAGACTCTAATTCTCCTTAAGATTATTCAGTGAGGGCCTCCCCTGGTGGCACAGCGGTTGAGCGCTGGGCTGCAAAGCTGCCCTTAGCCTCTAGAGCGCAGGTTCGATCCCAGGCCGCAGGCAAAGGTCCCACATGGAGCGATAGACCTCTCCTGCGGTGCCCGCTGCTTCCCTAAGCAGTGTGTGTCATCCGTCTGCCTGTTCTGTTCCCTGCTCTGGCTCTGGTGAATTCCTCACCCTCCCCTGCTTCTGACTGTACCCAGTGCTTGTATAAATAAATAAATAAATCTTTTTAAAAAAAAGATTATTCAGTGACTTTCTACTACTTGGAGGATTATGAATAATTCTTAAATTCTGTGCCCTCACCCAGCTCTCATAGTCAGTCTCTCTCCATATGTTCTCATCTGTTTTTTTAATTTTTTTTAAAAAAGTGGGGTACAAGCCAGAGTCGTGAGGGGTGAGCAGATTCACCAGAGAGAGTGGGGAGCAGTACGGGCAGATGTATCAAAATACACTGCTGAGGGGAGCAGCAGGCAAGGCAGGAGAGTTCTGTTGTGCATGTGGGTTGCTCCCCAGCTGGCCGGGGATCGAACTCGTGCCACAAAGGCCAGGGACAGCTTCACAGCATTGCACTCAACCCACTGCACCACCAGGGAGGGCTTGCTCACATCTTTTTTTTTTTTTTTTTTCCCAGTTCCTCCAAAAGCTCTGATGTTTCCTCTGTTCTCTAGTAGGAACATTTCTCTCCTTCCTCAACCCCTTAACTTTTAGTCACCTCCTACTCAACTTTTGTGTTTCTGTTTCAACATTCTTCTTTGGGGTAGCCTGTCCTGAGCCATTGCTTCCCTCTTCTCTAATTACTCATCCTTTTCAGCTCTATACTCAGGCTTAAAAGATCATCACCTGCATTAATTTCTTTTATGTTCTACCTTTTAATCTCAGCACATTAAGTAAAGCATGGCTTTGTTGGTGGAGGAGTATTAAAGATCCAGGGATAACCCACCCTGTTTAGATTTGCATTTACTCCCTTCATGCAGTGCCTCATAGTATTATCAGTTTGTGTCAGCTAAAAGTAATGTGTCAGTTATTAGCCTTACCTATAAAACATGAACATTATACCTTCCCTGACTACTACGGAGATGAGAGTTGATCATGAATTTTGCAATTTCTTATAAAAAAATCATGTAAGACTCATTTATCTAAATGAAAACTATAGAAGTGTCTTGTTAGTTTTGATTAAAAATACAAATTTTTAAAAATATAAGGTTATCATATTTCTCAGTTTCTTGTTTTAGTTGCCAGTGCTGATTTTTTTTAGACTAGAGACATATAGTAATTCAAAACTATTTATACAGCATTTCATTCTAAGAAATGAAATTAGAATACCAGAAAAATGGTAAGGATAATAGAAAGGCCAAGAAAAACTGGGTAATTGTCTATAATTTGTGCTTGTGAAACTCATTCATACCATTATGAATGTGAGCACAAAAATAAAAAAACTATCTCTTATTTTCAGAAAAAAAAAAAGCACTATACTGCTGGGTTGCGAGGCTGCCCACAGCCTCTGAAGCGCCGGTTCGATCCCCAGCTGCCGGACGAGGGTCCCACATGGCGCACAGACCTCTCCTGCCACCCACTGCTCCCCTCAGCAGTGTACTTCGTCAGTCTGCCTGTTCTGTTCCCTGCTCTGGCTCTGGTGAATTCTCTCACCCTCCCGCACTTCTGACTGTACCCAGTGTTTGTATGAATGAATGAATGAATGAACAAATAAATAAATAAATAAATAAATAAATAAATAAATAAATAAATGGAAAATATAAGTAAATAAAACTTTAAAAAAAAAGCACTATATTTTAAGTAATATGTATTTACCTTAGGGGCCTTCAGAGAGGAAAATTTGTAGGGTGATTACCTGGGATCCAATATAGAAAAGGCAGTTTGACAAAGTTAATACACTGTAAATTTCCCCAATGAATGCCTACTTTCTAGAATAAACATAAAGGCCCAAATAATAGAGCTGTGATATAGACTCGAATTTTCCTTCTTTACTTTGGGAGCTATTTCAGGAAAAGGAGAACTAAGTCCTTTTCTGCCATCATCTTAAAAGGATTGTTTCATCAAAGATTAGCACTACCATGGTCTTCCATAGAGTGTGATGCATTGTACCTCTTCAGTATACACTTAGAATTTCTGATTCAGTAGTTTAGGGGCTAATCTGGCAATTCGCCATTTTAATAACTTTCACGTGATGTTCTAAAAGCCCATAGGTACAACCAGGAAATTCTAGAAATAGAGCCAGGTTTTAGAAAAGATACAGAAGTGGACAAAGCCATACTTAGTATGGTTCTGGCATACTTTGGGCATCCATAAATATGGGTTGTATGAAAACGAACGGATGAATGAATAAATGACATTGCTTTTAATTAAAATCTTGTATGAGTGGTCTAAAGAAGCAGTATCTCTCAGAGACCAGTAGCATAGATATTTCAAGCACATCAAGATTCAAATCTTTTCTTCCCTCTTATGGGCTTTGTGACATTTGACTATTATTTAGTTTCTCCAGGCTTAAATTTTCCTCATTTTATCCATTTTTATAACGGATTCATAATATCCATTTTATGGAATTATTCTGAAGATGAATAATAATGGAGATTTAACTACAATATTTCTCACATTGTAAAATAATGTTCATTTTCTGCTGTTGTTACAAGGTTCCCCTAAGTTGCATGTGCAAACTTAAAGGCATGGTGTTATATGGGTCACGTGTCACACAAGTGATCGGTGATCAGTGGTTAGTTACACATCATTTGTCTCAATTACTGGAAGGAAAAGACCTGGCTAGTTTCACAGTTCATGAGTATGTGAAAGGTAAACAGTCACACAAATGACAATGGTACAGTTAATTTACTTACATCCCAATGCTACATCATTGTGCCATTTGATGAAGCTGATGCCCTCAAAGAACAAAATCACCACAGAGAAATAAAAACAATCCTGGATACATGGAGTGGAGTAATAAGCAAGTCAAATTCTTTTTCATGAGCTTCCGTCCCACTCCCCACCTAGTGGATTCATATTGCTTCAAGAAAATGCCTTAGTAACTGTTGCAACAGAGCACTCTTCCTTTTCCTACAGAGATTAGGAGTCAGCATTAAAGAAATAGTTGTACAACTGGGAGGGGGGACCTTCTTCTATGAAAGGTTAAGAAAATTAATTACTAAACACCTTATTCAAACATTGTTCAAGTCCTAAGCAAGAGCTTTGATTTTGTTTTTCAAAATATATTTTCAGGATATTTGTACAATATCTCTAAAAATCACATATAAAGAAATGTGATCAATTCTCAAAGTTCTGAAGTTTTCCTGTCAGACACCTCATCTCTGAATATTTTATTGATGTAAAGTAACAGTAGACAGCTGAGCATTAGCTCTCACTAACATTTTTTAACCAAGCCCTTTCAAACATACACAAAAAGGTACAATATGAAAAAAATCAGCTATTAAGTAGAAGTGGAAACACATTGTTTGTGTTCAGTGATGTCACTGCTGTAGATTGGTGTCTATGGGCCCATTGGTAGCCTCTTTTGCTGGTAGAACTTTCACCTATCAGAAACTAACTCTAAGTAAGGACCTGAGGCTCATTTGTATTAAGATACAAAAGAATAAAAGAAATTTTGATTTTTTTTTCCCTCTCTAGGATGTCTGACCCCATCATTAGAGCACTGGACTGTGCAATGAGCAGTGCCCCATAATCTGGCCTGGACTTGGGCTCACAGGTTCTAAGTAAGTAATTCAAGATGCAGAAGTTTATGGGAACACAAAAATCAAAGCTAGTGGACTGTTGGAGTGAGGATGTCAACCAACAGTAATAATAAAATTCAGCAAATATATCAGAAATGACCATGCCATTGCCTTAGAAATTGACCAAATGCTTTGAACAAATTAACAATCATGTATTAGTGAAAAAACTTCCAAATATTGAGTCTGAAGAATGGGAATCCAGGGTTATTATTGCCTGGGTACTGCTGCCATTCCTTTCATCTGGCTCTTTCTTCATGGTAATGCTAATAAAGTTGAACAAGTGGTGAATATCCAGCTGTATAACTATAAGAAGAAACTTGAGCAGTTGTTGGAAAATCTCATGCACAGCAGAGTTGTCAATAATAAGTAACAAGCTCAGTGATATTACAAGAAAATGAATTTGTAGATCAAAATATCTCATAAATATAAGAAAAATATCCTTCAAAAACTTAGCAATTTAAACCAACTTCTAATTTAAAAGATGTTTTATATAATAACCAAGTGAGACATATCCTAGGACTTCATGGCTGAAAGTCTCTTACATGACCACTTTAATAGACAGAGAAAAGAAAAAGCCTTTAACAAATCCCAACATGCACACATAATTTTGAAAGATCTTAATACTTGAGACAAAAAGGAAGTTCCTCAGTCCCTACAAAAAACAAAAATTAAAGACATACAGATTGGAAAGGAAAAATTAAAAACTGCTTTTTTTACTTCCAAATGTTGTACTTATACATGGAAAATGCCCTAAGCACTGCTTGGGCTTTTGTGTGTTTGTGTGTGTGTGTGTGTGCACGCGCATGCGCATGCGCACAAGCACACACACACACACACACACACACACGATGAATACCAAGATCAAGCTACAAAATAGCAAGATATAAAACCAATATACAATAACACGATTGTAGTTTCAAGTATTATCAATTAATAATCTGAAAATTAAGAACGTAATTCTACTCACACTAGTATCAGAAATAGTAAAATACTTAATAATAAATCTAACAAAGTATAAGACTTATGTACCAGAAACTATACAAATGTATTCAGAGAAAACAGAGAACTTCTAAATAAATGAAGACACACCCTTTGTTCATAGATTGGAATAGTTATGTATAGTTAAAATGGAAACTTTCCTCAAGATTTGCCTGTATGGGGATCTCCCTGGTGGTGTAGGGGTTAAGTCTCAGCACCATCATGCTGTCACTGCTGTGTCCTGAGTTCAATTCCTGGCCGAGGAGCTAACCAACATGACGCATCAGTCCTCTCCTGTTTTGACCACTGCTCCTCTCAGCAGTGCATTTCAGTAGATTTGCCTATTCTGCTCCCTACTCTGTCTCTGGTGAATCCTCTCACTCCCTACATCTCTGGTCTACACCCCAGTTCTTCTATGCATAAATAAATAAATCTTTATGGATCCATGGCAATTCTTATCAAAATTCCAACAAGCTTTTTCAGTAGGAAAATTTAAGTTGATCAAATATGAAACTCACATGCAAGCACAATGGTTCTGCAATGATCAGAATAATTATCAATAATAATAATTATCAATTATTGATAATTACCAATAATATATAATTATTGATAATTAATATCAATAATTATGTATTAAGTTTCAGGATTTATATTCTCTTCTCACAAAACTTATAAATTTATATTAAAAATACAGAGTGGCATTGCTATAAGTATAGGGATAAAAATCAATGAAGCAAAGTGGAAATTTAAAAAAAAACCCTTTATCAATTCAGTCAATTGATTTTTGATAAAAGTTTCAAGATAATTTTTCAGTTTTTAATTTTATTTTGGGACTCCCTGAGCAACTTACATGGCTCAGCAGACCTCTCCTCCCTGGCCCCTGCTCCTCTCAGCAGTGTATTTCAGTAGATTTGCCTGTTCTGTTCCCCACTCTCTCTGGTCTCACCCCTCACCTCTGGTCTACACCCCAGTTCTTGTGTGCATAAATAAACAAATCTTTTTTAAAAATATGCTTATTTAAAGTGTGCAATTTTATGATTTACAGATGAATATATACTATGAATTATTCACCTCAATCAAGCTAATAACTATATATATATATATATATATATATAGAGAGAGAGAGAGAGAGAGAGAGGGAGAGTATAGATTTTTCTGAATGATTTATCTGTCAGTAAACATTTAATTTGTTGCCCTAGTTTGGCTATTGTGAATCATGTTAAAATGAACATGAGAATACATATGTAACAAGGAAATTATTTTATTCTCTTTGATTATATACCCAGAAGAGGGGTTTTTGGATCATATAGTAGTTCTATTTTAAATGTCCTAAGAAACATCCATACTAACACAGCCAAATTGGTGTTAGTGGTAACACAAATTTACATTCCACAAACAGGTGTCCTTTTCTCCACAACCCTGCCAACACTTAGTAACTTTCATCTTTTGAGTATTATCCACTCAAATAGGCCTAAAGTAATATTTCATTGTAATTTTTAATTGGCATTTCCATGATGATTAGTGACATTGCACACTTTTTATATACATGTCATCTTCTTTTAAGAAATGCCTTTTATTTTTGTTTGTTTTTGCTTTTGAATTGCATTTTTTGTTATTGAGTTCCTTATATACCCTGGATATTAGCCCTTGACCAAATGTATGGCTTGCAAATGTTTTTTCCTATCCCCATGGGTTACCTATTCATTTTGTTGATGGTTCACTTTGCTATGCAGAAAACATTTTAGTTTGATTAAATCCTACCTGAGTATTTATTGTTTTTGTTGCCTTGTACTTTTGGTGTCATATCTGAATTTTTTTTTATGTTCAATGTCAACAAGTTTTTATATATTTTCCTCTAGTAATTTTATGATCTTGAGTCTTATATTTAAGTCTTTAACCTATTTTAAGTTGGTCTTTATATATGGTATAAGATAGGATCCAATTTCATTCTTCTGCATATGCATATCCAGTTTTTCCAACATTTATTTAAGAGATTATCCTTTTCCCAACTATGTATTCTTGATTCCAAAGAAATTTAATGTGGGAACTGATCATATTTTTAAGAAATAATGCGGGGATAGTTGGATATGCATATAAAAATATGCATTAAAAACCTAGTTCATCGTACACACAAAAATAAACTCAAAATGAGGCATAAAGCTAAATGTCTAAATTTTAAGTAATAATAGTTCAGAAACAGAGATCCTATATCAGGACAATTTTTCCTTCCAGGAAACATCTGCCAATGTCTGGAAACATTAATGGTTGTCATAACAGATGAGGAGTGGAGGTGGAAGGCACCACGTGAGTACTAATGGCATCCAGTGAGTAAAGGTCAGGGATGGTGCTGAGTTACTGTGATGTACTGGTCAGCAAACAAAAAATTATATGATCTAAAATATAAATAATGCTGCTGTTCTAGATAGTAATATCCTGAAAAACAGTGCCTGTAGCTTGGGTTATGAAGAAAATTTAATATGACATCAAGAACACAATCCAATTTTTTAATAAAATTAATAACTTCTGTACTTCCTATTATACCATTAAGAAAATTAAAAGGCAAGCTGTAGACTGGGAACAAGTATTTGCAAATCGTATTTCTGACAATTACTTGCATCAAGAATATGTAGACAAGTCTTTATCACAATGTTATGACATCTCAGCAACTCAGTTTAAAAATGGACAAAAAACTTTTAATATACATCCACCAAAGGAGACATATAGGTGAGTAAAAATCATATGAAAATGTGTCCAACTTTTTAGTTATTAGGCAAGTGCAATTGAAACACAACCACACATCCACTAAACAACTTACACTAAAAAAACAAAAAAAAATAGACAGAGGCCTCCCTGGTGGCGTAAGGGGTTAAGCACAGCACTGTGAAGCGATCTGCAGACTCTGCAGCACAAGTTCGATCCCCAGTGGGTCAGGAGCTGCCCACATGGTGCAGTAGACCTCTCCTGTCTCACCCACTGCTCCCCTCAGCAGTGTATTTCAGTAGATCTGCCTGTTCTGCTCCCCACTCTGTCTCTGGTGAATCCTCTCACCCCCTGCACCTCTAGCCTGTACCCCAGCTCTTGTATGAATAAATAAATCCTTGGGAAAAAAAAAGATAATACCAACTAAACTGGAAACACCAATCATTGGTGTGGCATGATTGTAGAGATTGTACAGATATATAGATTGCAGCAATGTAAAATGGTACAGTTATATTGAAAACTAAAAAAGTGAAACATAAGGGGAGACCACAAGGGACTATGGTGATGGTTCATGGGTGAACTGGTGCTGGGAATTTTACAGGGACTACAACTGAGAGGAGAAAGTATACATTGTACAAAAATGAACAATGAATTTAAATACATATATATATATATAAATTTAAAAAAGAAATGTCAAATAGTAGGGAAACAACTACTTAATTTAAAATTTGGAATTTCCTTTTTGCTGGTGGCTAAAAACAAATTTTCATAACTAACTGTTAGCATTTTCTTTGTTACTTTATTATGAATGTAGGGTTAATTCAGTTATCTGCAATGAAATGCAAGATATGGGGATTTCAATTGTAATTATGATCATTCCAATAAATTTTTATTTACTTAAAAGAAAACTGAAACATAGCTATATTAATATGATCCAGAATTCCATTCCTACAAATCTGCCTAAGAGAAGTAAAAACAAAGATCCATACAAATGGTCACAGCATTTACTCATAATTGCAAAGGATTGCAAAAAATCCAAGGGTCCATCAACTGAATGGATAAATAAAATGTGGTAGAAATTAAAATAACAACAGATAAATACAATATTAGGAAAGGGAAAATTTGCTGTGACAAAAAAGCAGATCAGTATTTTTTTGGTGCTGGAGTAGTGTATAAATTGGGGGCAAATGGGAAAGAGGGAACATTTTTGGAATAATGGAAATATTCTAAAACTGGTTTGTGATGATGGCTGCCCCACTCTTCAAATTTACTTAAAATTTTTAAATTGTACATTTACAATAAGAGACTATCTGGTATGTACATTATGCTTCAAGAAAGATTTTTTTTTTACTCAAAATCACTCAGAACTCCAGAGCCTAGTCTCAATGTGAGAACACAGATAATGGAAAATAATTCAAAAAAGTATGAGGTTTAAGATAAACAGATATTATAAAATGCATTAAAGTCTATGAATTGAAATGTATCTACATTTCAGCAAGGAGAATAGGAGTGATAACCCAGCCTAGAAACTCCTTCCACACCCCTGAGGTGATGAGTTTGAGGACTGCCACCAGTCTGTGTCCAGGAAGTCCTAGTGTTCCCATGCATTTTTTTATTTTTCATTATTATTTTATTTTATATATTTTTTTCATTTTTGCACAATGTATGCCCAAAAATAGATGACTGGATCAAGAAGATGTGGTACATTTACACAATGGAATCTTACTCAGCAATCAAAAAAGATAAATTCATGCAATTGGCAGCAACATGGATGGCATTGGAAGGGATCATGCTCAGAGAAATAAGCCAAAAAGAAAAAGAAAAATACCAGATGGTCTCACTCATAGCAGGAATTTAGAAAACCTAAATAAGGTACCAGGAAAAAGACTAATTATAGCAAAGTAAAAAATCAAAATCAACAAGCAACTACAAACCAGAAACACACTGGGCGGGGGGAGGGATTTGGGTCCCATGCATTTTAAGGTGAGAGTGCGAGTTCCCTCTGACTCCAACCACTAGGTACTGGAGTGGACCAGAGTGCTGACAATTTCTCAAGTCATAAGATGGGTACAAGGTATGAATTTTCAATACTTACAACCATGAGAAATTCGAACCAATAGGGGACATAGTGTAGTCATAACTATCGTTCTGACAGCCTTAAAGATTTTAAGGTAAGTTATCACAATGCAGGGGGTGCATGTATACCCGCAGAGGTCACTAACCAGAAGGTCACAGTCTACCTCTAGACAGGTGTTGCAAGATAGATCAGAGAGCATTTGCAGCTGGTGAGACATCAAAAGGTCAAAACCAGGTCCCTGAAATGATCACCAATAGGAATTCACCTTTGTGCCATCCAAGAAGGGTGATGATGATGACTAATGCTTCCCAGTTAAACCAAACACAATTGAAAATGTTAGCTTTTTTATAAAATATTATATGAAAAATATATCTTTTCTTGTTTCTGAGAGCTAACTAGAACACATTTTTCAACAGAAAAAAAGTTCATGTTCATTAACTTATTCATGGGCTTAAGTCAGCACTTTTTAGCCTGTGAGAAATGGCATCAGTGTTAACCACAACTTGTGAGAATAGAAATAAATTTCTAATTTAATCACATCACAGTAGTGGTCAGTCTCAGAAAACATTTATTATTTCATAACAGAGATGGCAATATTTTGAAAATCACTATATAAATGTAGATCTGCAAAAAACTAATATGCTGTCATTTGAAAAAAATATTAGTCTTTTCTTTCATTAAAGACAATTTTCTCAATATCTTGAAGCATTTCATAGCAAAAAATGTTCAAATGTTCAACTCCAATCAAGATACGCACAGAAGTTTACTTATAATCCTTGTATATACACAAATATATGGGAATGTGTTACTCACAATAAATCTTGATGTTGCATACCTTAAAGTACATGAAACTGATTTGGAAGTTGATATAAACTTGGATTTATGAGCTTCTCTGAGTAAAGATACTACACAAATTGAAACAAAATGATAATGTACACAAAAATCATACATTCTTTAAAAATTCTATATGAGTGATAACTAATGTATAGTCTTCTCTCATTTCCAGGTATCCATTCTTTATTATGCATAAGAACCCTCAAGAGTGCTTGTTCAAAATGCAGTATTCAAGACTTTACCTTCTTGAGATTCCACTTCAATACATCCAGAAAAGGATGTAGCAACCTGGTGTTTTTTGATGCAGGTGATATGAGGAGCATGATTTGAGTGACACTGCTTCAGACTTGGGTGCTGTGCATATTGGGAGATGTAGTTCCCAAAGCCTCAGTCTTGGAATCCGAGCTATATTGAAGTACTTAAAAGAGGACATTGTGGGGATTCATGAAAACCTAGACAATGGGCAACCAAAATAATAGCATGAGTCTAGACTAAATCAAGATTACACCAAACTCTAGACTAAACCAACTTGAAGATATTTTCCTTTTATATAATTCAAGTAAGGATACTACCACCAAACCCAATCCACATGACACCTGAAACTTCTTGGAGCATTCAAGTAGGAAAATTGCCAATAATAACTCCCTGATGACTGAACAACCACAAACTCAAGGCAGCCTGAGGAATCAGAGTAGGCATTAATTACCATGTTCTTTTCTGGTCCTAAATTCAGTTGGAGTGTAATTACTCTGATGTGACACTTTGTATAAGCTAGAAATCACATCTTCACTTTTTACATTTCAAATCAATAAAATTGTATTGTAGTCACTGACAACGCACACAGTTTTGACTGTCTGATTCTCCTTTACTCCATCAGCACTCTTCTTCATTTGAAAAGCAGTTTCTTCTTCCCTAAGTGAGCATTATGGGGAAGTTGCCCCCTCCTAGACTCTCTTGCATCTAGGGCATATTTATAGGTTATAGTATAAGGTCACACAAATTGCCTTCACGAAGAGTTACTGCTACTTTGTACTACTGATGTTTCTTCCTAGACCAGAGAGTGAAATTTCTAAGTTACATTGATTCCTTCAATGTATTTTTGTCATTTTTACACTTAACAGTGGTGCAGTTGAAGACTATAATCCTGAATTGAATATGCGATGTTAAACACAATAATATGCAAAATATTGCTTGTTAAAACTTTACTCCTGAGATAGAAACATAAAGTTCCTATAAGAATAAGATTAAGGAGAATGTCTTCTATGAGATAGTAGGACGTGTAATACCCTCAATTATCCCCTCTGGATTCTAACTTACAGAACACACACACACATTCAAGAATCACTTCCCAGTGTGGATCAATGTGCCACCTTATTCATGTCCTGGTCTGTGTTCCAAGAATCACAAGGACAGGTTTCTGATTGGAAGATGCAGCATAGGACAGAATCTGAGACAAAAAATCTTCCATTTCCTCTTAAAAATAGGTCAGTATGGGGCCTCCTTGGTGGCACAGTGCTGTCAAGCTATTGCAAGCCACTGCAGCATGAGTTTGATTCCCCGCCTAGCCAGGGAGCTAACCCGCATGGTGCAGCAGACCTCTCCTGTCTTGCCTGCTGCTCCCTCAGCAGTATATTTCAGTAGATCCACCTGTCCTGCTCCCCACTCTGTCTTTGGTGAATACTCTCACCCCTGCACCTCTGGCTTGTACCCCAGTTCTTGTATGCATAAATAAATAATCTTAAAAAAAAAAAAACAGGTCAGTATGTATGGAAGGCATAACTCATTTGTCTACGGAAGTAAAACATTGAAATAATGAAAAAGTAGCCACCCTGCTGGGACTCCAGAAGGCTCTGATGTGCTCCCTTTAAGACATGGAGACCAGTGGTGCAATGCAAGCCCCACCACGGAGGCTGACATGAAGGGGAATGAGTCTGTATTGGGGCCTACACCACTTGTTAGTGGGACCTAGACAACATAGGCTACACTAGGCTACAATAACAAACAACTTTAAATGTCAGTGATTTGACTTTTTTTTTCTTGCTCGGATATCAAAAATGGGTTGGCAGAGGGGCTCTGTTTTTCATAGTCACTCCTAACTTTGAACAGATGGAGACGTATAATCCTTCCATGACCCAAATGCTGTAAACAATTGGGAAGGTAGACCACAATGGTTAATACAATTTCAAAATCACCTTTCATTTTACATTCTATTTTTCTTACAGTTTGACCATTCACATTTTAATTGCCCATATATATTTTTAGTTTCTTCTAATGTTTTACTTTCATAGCCTTAATGTGCATTGAAAAGGTACTGCAATGAAAATGTATACAGGGAGATCAATTGTTCTTATTCTCCTCCTCCATCACTCTTCTTACCACTTTCTCTCCTCTCTTTAGTGTCCACATCCAAGAATCCAAGAGGTTCTGTCATGGTTTCTAATACTCAGGCTGAACATTTGTAAATCTGGTTCAATAAGTATTCATGATTCTTGCCAAACAAATTATCAATAATAATTTTTCTCCCATTAAGACAAGAAGCAAAGAAGAGATCATTCTAAACTCTCTGTGTCTTTGAATGGGAATTGAAATGCCCTTTTCCATGAAAACTTGTGGAGGAAGTTTAAGGACATCATCTAATAATTTCACAGCTTTAGATTAGAAAGGACTTTATAAATTTGACATAAAACCTAATTGCCACAAAATAAGATTTTTGACTTCAAGAAGGCAAAAGAAGCCTTAAATAGGAAAGCAAAATATTGGGGAAATATATTGATTATTCATATGACAAAAATGTAAATGGTACTCACAATATAGAAAGTATCTACAAATTCATAACAAAAAATACTTTTTGTAAAAACTATTAGCCTCATTAATAATTATTATCTGAGATATAATAAATATCTGTTATTTTGCCTAGGAAATTAGTAAAGTTTGAAAGATTTATAATATTAAGTAGTGGACAAGGGTTTGTTGTTTGTACAACAAACAATCTAGATTGATGTACAAACTAGAATAATGATTTTGGTGAATTATTTCCCAGGAGTAGTCAAACCTGAAATTTGTATGCTTATTATCAAAGGGTTCTATTGCTAGGAATCTGTCCTACAACATGGTGTGTACAAATACATCAAGTGCTATAAGCATAATACTTCTACAGTATTGTTTGTGGTAACAAAAATTAGAGAAATCATAGAAATTTATGAGTGGAGAGATGATTGCTCTACATAAAAGAAGATCATTCAAACATAAAAAGCATCAGGTAAGACCTGTATACACTGACATAGAATATGACTTGCATTAACGGCTAACAGGCATATGAAAAACTGTTCAACAATTTTTGTAATCAGGGAAATGCAAATCAAAACTACAATGAGATACCATCTTACACCAGTGAGAATGGCACATATTAAAAAAAACTATCAACAACAAATGTTGGTGAGGATGTGGAGAAAAAGGAACTTTCCTGCACTGCTGGTGGGAGTGCAAACTGGTCCAACACTATGGAAAGCTGTGTGGAGATTCCTCAACCTACTAAAGATAGAGCTTCCATATGATCCAGCAACTCCACTCCTAGGTATTTACCCAAATGACACAGAAGCATTCATTCCAAAGGGCACCTGCACCACTATGTTTATAGCAACATTATTTACAATAGCTAAGCTTTGGAAACAACCCAAATGCCCAAAAGTAGATGACAGGATCAAGAAGATGTGGTATATATACACAATGGAAAATTACTCAGCAATCAAAAAAGATAAACTCATGCAATTGGCAGCAACATGGATGGAGTTGGAAGGGATCATGCTCAGCGAAATAAGCCAGAAAGAAAAAGACAAATACCAGATGGTCTCACTCATAGCAGGAATCTAGAAAACCTAAATAAGGGACCAGGAAAAAGAATAACTATAATATAGAAAAAATCAAAATCAACAAGCAACTATAAACCAGAGACACACTATGGGGGGGGCGGGAAGCAGAGGGATTGGGGTCAAAATAAAGGGGGTGCAATTGTATGGGGAATATAAAAAATAAATCTTTAAAAAATAAAATAAAATAAATAAATACTCAAACAGCAAATAAATAAATAAATAAATAAGGCATATTCAAAAATAAAGAATATGACTTGCATTACTAAGTAAAAAGCAAGCTACAGAACCAAATGCAGAGTTTGGTTCAGTGTTGTGCAGGAGAACTGGAAGCCTAGATTAGTATTTGCTGATATCCATGAGGTAAACATTCTTATCATGACTGCATTGAACCTAACCTAACAACAGTTTAATAACTGGCTTGTAAAATTTCACAAACCATTACATGGACTTATCTTAATTTTTCATATGTGGATGTGTGTGAGTAGCTAAGTATGTGTTCATATATTTATTTGTGTCAGAATGAAGAGGCAAAAAAAAAATAGTATCAGTTAACAGAAACTAGATCAGAACCACAATGGGAGAAAACACAAAGTATAGCTACATACTTTTTATACTTTGGCTTGTTTGAATTTGTTCCATTGAGAACATATGCTTTAATATTTTTCTTAAGATTTCAGTACTTTGTCATAAAATAATACATTATTATTATAGAAAAATTAAAAACCATAAAAGCTATATATCTGTATATATGAAAGAGCTGTAATTATTCTACTTTAGGATAACCACTGCTGATACTTTGGTGTATTTTCTTCCTGTTGTTCTTATCTAGGAAAACATAACTTTAGCTTTTTTTCAAACAACTCTACATTTTATGAGTAATTTATAAGCTGTACATAAGTTTTCATTCCATTTCTGATTATTTCCTTGCAAAATAATGTTTATTGTCTTAGCAATAGTGTAAATTATTGATTAAAGATACAATTGTTAAGTGTATCTTCAAGACAGGATGACTAGATTTTATGAAATGCAAGTCAAATTAATACTATATAGCCAATGGGCCTCCCTGGCGGCGCAGTGGTTGAGTGCTGGGCTGAGAAGCTGCCTGCAGCCTTTGCAGCACCGGTTGATCCCCGGCTGCCTGCTAGGGACCCAAATGGCATGATAGACCTCTCCTGCTGTGCCCACGGCTCCCCTCAGCAGTGTGTTTCCTCAGTCTGCCTGTTCTGTTCCCCGCTCTGGCTCTGGTGAATTCTCTCACTCTCCTGTACTTCTGACTGTACCCAGTGCTTGTATAAATAAATAAATAAATCTTTAAAAAAATACTATATAGCCAAATTTTATTTCTTAAATGTACTAAAAACATATTGACAAGAATTCTATGGTAACAGAGTTAAAACAAATACTACTGATACGTTTGCCATGTATTTTACTACATCTGCATTATTTTACACAAAGAAAATTGTTGACCCTGTAATGCTTGCAACAGAAACAAAACATATCAGAAGCTGACTAAGTTAAGTCTAGAAAAAGGAGTTCAAAGGGAATGAAAATTGTTTTTCAGCTATTTCAGGAAGAAAAGAGGTAGTAGCAAGACAATAGAATCATTAATGAATAGGAAGGCTGATAAATTGGTGGCGACTAATGGTATTGCTACCAATAGCACATATGTAGATAGATGACAGATAGATAGATAGATAGATAGATAGATAGATAGATAGATAGATAGATAGATAGATAGAGTATAGATAAAGATATATCTCTCACACTTTAACAGGAAAAATAAAGCAACCAGTGCAGACATTTCAGAAGCACTAAAAATCTTGTCCATACCAGCTACTGACAAAAAGCAGGTAAAGAAATGCAGTACAACCCACTTAAGTTCAGTTTACCTAACACATGTATTCACCAGGGGTCTGAAGTCTTTGTGTCAAGCTCTGTACCCAATCCAGTGTCTCACCAAAATAAACCCCAATCTAACTTTCTGGTTTTACAATCTAATGTCCAAATGCATTCTTTACCTAACTCTCACCATTTGCTCAAAAACCAAACATGCAAATGTTCAGACATGTCTTTCCTCAACATTATATTCAGTGGTATCCCAGAGTCTGGGACATTATGTGCATTTTGACTCATTTTTTTAACTTGGGACTACTGACCCACATACTGATTTTGATTCACCTAATAGACCTCTCCACTCCCTAAGTTATTTAAGTAATTGATAGGACTCAAATATCCATTGAGCTAATTAGGATTACTTGGGATCACTATTGTACCCTTCTTTTCATCTTGCAATTATGGAGAACAGTATGTTAAGAAAAAAAGTCTCTTCTTTCTTTCTTTAAGTGAATGCAATTAGTTGATGCATCCATAAAGAGACTCATCTATACTTCACAAAATTAAAGATGTAGACATCAGAAGATACAGATGACCAAAAAATGTAGGATTTCAATGGAAATTCAAAGGAAACTCTAATAGGATTTCTCAACTATTGATTCTTCTTCTTTTAATAAATTGTAGAGAACAAAGTGACTGTCTCAGAATCAAGGAAATTAAATGTGATGCCAGCATTCTGTACAATACAAGAGCAACCTCTTGTATCTGTCATTCCCAAACAGAACATTTGACCACAGTAAAATAGCAAGGGAAATGTTGAGACAATCAGATAGAGAGTAATGGAATAGCAGAACCAATAAACTGCAAATCAGTAGAGAAAGGGACACCCCAGAGGCCCTAATCAGGACTTGAGTCAATATTGTGATACAATTGTCCAACAAAAGTTATGTGAATTCAAACTGGCTTGAAACTATGCCCTTAACCCACGTATTTATATATATATCATCTCTTCCCGAGGAACTAAAAACATTTTATGAGCAGTTTTGTCTTCCACTCTTATTAAGCACCCACATGTTCCCTCTGGTATCTCTATGATGACATAATATTCTCCATCAACAGGAGAGACTGCAGAAGGAGCAAGATCTCTTGTTTTCGCAAAACAAATAAAACAACTAAAATTCAACTAAGGTGAATCCAAGTAGTGGTATTTTCAGAGGGGCACAATCTACAGCAATCAAGATTTAGAAAACTGAAAGAGTTTATTAAAGTAAAGGGAAAACTAAGCTGAGTAGAGATAATAAGGCAAATTTCTTTTTTAAAAAGAGTTTTCTAAAGGATCTACAATAAAGAATAAACATTGCACTTAATTCTAAGGTTATGTCTAAGTCAAGTTATACTGAAAACATTTCTCCAAAATTCAAATTGCTTTAGGGCTAAATTTTAACAATGTGAATTTTTGTTTGGTACCTTTGCTATTGGTTATCTTCTTTCAATCTAACTTACAACTTTTGGGATTCAGACACATTTACTCTTGGCAAAATAAAGATACCATTCTCTGTGAAAAATGGAGGCCTTCAAATGTTCATAGAAGTATTCAAATCACTTAGAAAGAAATAACTTAATGTTCTCCTGAAATGAATACAAATTTTTATGTCCAGAGGAACCAGATGACCTAAACAAAGGGAAAATACAATATAAGAAGTGGACACTACAGAATGACGTGAACTGTATCCTATATCTTGGTAGAACAGAAAAGTTTCTCCAGGTGGTTGTCCTGGATGAAAATGAACAATCCTGTGTGGCAAAACAGAGGGACTCCAGAGTTGGTAAGGCACTTCTTTAATTAATCCTTCAATGTTCAGTTAGCTTCTGTAGTCACAGGCTACAACTGCTCCCTTCAGTAAAGTACCCAGCAGAGTAAAATTTCCCAACAAGGACCCCTTTCTCAAGACCAACACCATAAACCTATAATCTACTTGAATTATGGGGGATTTATGAGAAAACGCATACTGTATATTTCCTCTTTGCCTAGTCTAATTGAGGGTGATAAGATATTTTACTTACTCATGGCCTTCAGAAAATCAGAAAGCTATCTTAACCTCTACTGATGGTACTGTTAATGACCAGGGTGATGGGGAAAAGGATCTCTCCAGAGAGTATAATCAATCAAAACCTTTCCCCAGAACTAGATTTGTTTTTTGAAAGAAAAAAAAATCAATAAACATAACTTGTTGGCCCGTGCTACTATAAACATGGAAAGGGCATCTCCAAATAAAAACAAAAGCATAAATGCAGAATAAGACCCTATACCTCTTTATTCGCTTGATCTATTGTTGGGGGGATACACAGTAGAAAGCAACCATAATAGGAAAGAGGGATTTTCCCAGGAATAACTAAAATAAATGTCATTTCAAAAAAAATTAAGACAAAAAGGGTGGCAGTCTTTTTCTTTGAAATCAAACAAAGGCCTGTCTGAGTTAAAGACAGTGAAAAAATTGCTCATGAGCAGTTCATCTGGGTAAAAATATGACCTCCGTGATTTTGTCAAGGACTCTAAAACCCTGGGTTCTGTTGAGTAAAGGCTGGTTGCACAAGTTAAGGCAGCTAAAGGGACACTTTAATTTATGTGCTCAATTTTTCTGAGATCTCAAAAAAAAAAAAAGAGAGAAGAAAAAAATGAAGGTGGGGGAAGGGGATGAATGAGGTTAATTTTCAAGGTGGCACATTCAGGGATGCGTTTGAGATTAAGGATTTTTCCATTATCCCAGTATCCTCATCTGAAGGGAAGTGATTTTGTGGGAAGAAGCATCTCAGTGGCAGTCTTAACTCACCCTTCCCAAAGGCCTTGGGGCCTTTAAAGAGTGACTGAGTCTCTCGAATCAATTTTTCACATGAGGACTACATAAGAAAGATTTCAAAATCATAATCAATGAGGGCTACTCTTTCATTTTACCATGAACCCTATCAGTTAAAATAGCTAGGACACTATGGACATATATTGCAAATTCATGTGCAAAGTAGCAAAGTACATTCCTCTCATTCCATTTACTAGGTATTCATTCTTGGAATATAAACATATGGTAAAAAAAAAATTCCCATATCAGAAAACTTTAACATCCTATAATTTTCTAAAATAAGCTCATCATGGAAAGTAAGAATCACAAGCACATATTTAAAGTCTATCCTGTCTTTTATTTTTTAAAGGACATATGTCTCTTTCAGAATCACTGATAAAATGAAGAAAAGAAAAGAAATCATCCCGCCAATAAGTCCAATTTTGCATTTAGTATTATGTAGAATAAATGTTGATGACTTAAGAAAATAGTATATGCACTAGAATCAAACAATATATCATCCATGGCAATTAATTGCAATTAAATCATTTTTTCCCTATTCCAGGTGTTTTAGCAGTATTTCAAATTCCTGAGATTTAAAGTTCTACCCATAGAAACACACTCTAAAATGCCATTTTCACTGATTTATTTCTGAACTATTTTGAGATCGTAATAATTAACCACACAAACTCAAAATGGGTTTGACTAAGAACTTTTATGCTTCCTATTGCTCAGAATGCTAGGGATCATTAAAAGAAGACTTATGATAGATAAGATCATAATGCAAACCAGATCACTACATAATTGGGTAGTGGGTCCTACATAATTGCAGGAATAAATAGACACACCTTGTCACACGGGCAAACACCCTGCTAACAACACCCTCATGGGTGAAATTTTTCACTTCTTCTCCCAATACCTCTCCTTCCATTTTTCTTATAACATTTCATTCTCTGGGGACAATTTTCCAGTTTCAAGAAATAAATTTTGACCTCTGTGTCCTTGACCTATCCTATCACAAATCTACTCAATTAGTTCTTTGTAACAAATATTTATTTGAATGTGAAAGACTGCCAGGGCCTGGGGGGTGGGGGGGGTGGGGTGTACTTGACTTTTGGCCATGGGTCAAAAATGATTCCAATTTATTTCCTCTCACTTTATTTTTACTAAATTAAAACCTTGGAATTTCAAATTAAAGTAAGTTTGAATTAAAAGCTAGGCAGCAATGCTATGTTTTTTTGAGTAGAAGAAAAAACAGGGAGTGCAATTCAGTAGCAAATTTGTTTCAATGTAATGGAAGGTTAATATTCCTTAATCTCCAGCTTCCTAGCCCTTTAACAGCTGTAGTCTTTCACTTGCTTTTCTCAGTGGAAAGAACTCTGATTTGCAAAAATAAAGTCAACCCTAAGTAAAATGCAGAATCTGCCAATTACTCCTGCCTTCATAGCTACTAGTACTCTGTGGGACAGAGCAAAAGAATTGTCCTTCATAGATTTATTTAGAATATTTTTATAAACCCCAGTATCTTCTCACTCGCTTTCTCCTCCAAACAGAAAATGACAGTGTCTTCCCTCTGTAATCTGTTCCCCTAAAATGACATACAGCGTATCTCAGTGGCAACATGACATGATGAAGAGAAACCCATAAAAGATCCTTCAGCAACTCTGGAACTTTCATTCTGGTGGGAAAACTGCATTTATAATTTGTCCTTTAAAATAGGAAGCTGTTTGCCACTGCAGAGTACAAGAGCTTGAAGAGTTGATGCAAAATCGGAACGCATCTAGTATGGTAAATAATCAGAAATCACTCACTCACATCTGGCCAGTACAAACTTTAAAAAAATATTTTATAAATGGAATTGATTTTAAAATAGTAAACTAGAGAATTCTTCTATCTTCTGATTAGCAAACCCTGATAATACACAGATAGATTTTGGATGGACAAAGGTTGGATGAAAGTGTGGATGGATGGATGGATGGATGGATGGAAGTATGGATGGATGGATTGATAGACAGGTAACAGATTATAGAAATTATTTTAAAATATTTTAGTTTCAGTAACCATTTATTATTTTAATTAATGTTTTCATTCCTTAAAAATAACAAAATAAACAGAGAATGGTGTATCAGCATTAAGTGGCTACTAATGCAATTAGTAGCATTTAAGTGGCTACTAATTTGGTTGTTCAAACCCAGCAATTAAGTGGCTACTAATTTGGTTGTTCAAACAGGGCACCAAACTTGAAAGCGTCTTTTGCAGACTGCGTTTATCCTATTATCTCATCTCCAATTATGATAACAAACAACCTATTTGCATTGCAATCTACTCTTGATTTGAAAAGCTGAGCCAAACCACATTTGAAGACTCACACCCAGCAGTGTCCACTTTAAATAGAAAAATCGCATTGATTGCATGAAACTCAGGGCTCATTTTGGTCCATCGATTCCCCTAGTGACCTTCCGCAGCAACAAAGCCCAGAGCGAACCCAGTCTGACCCCGACTTTATGTGCATTATTATATCAAGAGACAGGAGCTACTTACAGTCCAGGCCATTGTCTCCATAGATATGTAATAAAGTATTCTAGAACTGCTCTTGCCGAGAATACTTCAGGATCATGTCATTTTCTTCCCTTTCTCCCCTCTCTCCCACTTGCACACAAATGCATACACCCTAGCCTCCTGCCGGTATTAAAATTCTTCATTTACTGAACTCTCAATACAGAACAACTCAAAAGAGCAACTTTAGACTTTGACTAATACTCACATAACTCCCAGTAAACAATATCTTTCACCCAAATCCATAACTAATAATAATGCTCTTTATTAAGCTCTTCAGTGAAACAATATGTCTAATACAAAGCTCCTCTCCACAGTTTTAATTATAATAAATCACCTTCATTATGATGCATATTTCAATATAACATGCTGGCTGCTTAGCTACCTTGGATACTCCCATAATGAGAGGGAGAACAGACATCTACGTCTCTAAGAAAGTTATTTACACACACACTGAGAAATTCTACAGCATCCCACAGCTTTGCAGCATGAATTTCAACAACTTTTATCTTACCTTACTGCTCATAACATCACAGCTGAGAAGACAGGTGGAAAAAAGAAAAAGAAAAAGCACCACATCTGAAAAATGCTGTTTACACAAATAACAGTACCCTGAATACATCCACTAGCATGGAAAAATAAGTCCTTGCAGTACAATCATTTCTCTATAAATGTATGAAAGTATTTTACTGCCTGGCGCAACAAATCAGTGATGAGACTCTAGGCTGTGGTGTGCAAGTTCCAAGGGACTGCATGTCAAAGTCAACTTTCCAGGCTGTCCCTGGAGAACCACGCCAGACACATCCTCATGAAAGGTGTGAAAATCTGATTTTCTAAAATGGATCAGTAATTCTCTATGAAGGGGGAAAGGATCGATAAATCTTTGCTAAGTAGATTGTAAAGGAAAAATTATTCTTTCAGTGACAGTACATTAGGATCCTCCAAACAATCTCAATAAACTAAGGACATAGCATTTCTCCACCAGTTACTTTTGACTTCTGATATATTTTTGTAATCTCAGATCATTCTGCAATGCACATGCATTTATATTTGCTAAGCAATGTTCTGTGTTGATGTTGATTTATGGTTTGTGCCATTATGATGTTTGGCTGTGACTAGAAAGAGAAAATTATAAGCTGCTTGTAACCTGATAGATGTGATACAGGAAATGTCATTATAACCATAAACATATATGTTTCTAACTACGTCAGTTCTCCTGGCCACCACATGATATGTTTTCAGTATTTCTCAGCCAAATATATGTGTTGTTTTTTGGTCCCTGTTCTTCAACGTATAGTGAATAGTCTCTTGATGCCTCAAAACACCTGGGGTGTGATACCCTTAGAATACAGGGTGTTACTTGTCTTCCCAAGAATATTTCGTTCTCTCTCTAGGCAAAAACCAAGGAAACCTCAGACACCGGTTTTATCTCACACTTGATGACAGTGAACTGGGGCAGCCCCCAGCCCTGCCCCAGTAACACATTCACCACTTTTTTCACACCTGGGAGTTTATGCTCTCTACCACGCTGAGGCCTGAGAATCCTCACAACAAAATTTAGTCAGAAGATGCATGTCGCTAGAAAGCAAGCCTAGGAGTGGACGACTGCTCCCAGGGGGCTCTCTGCTTATAGACTCCTGAGCTGTGTGTGGCTGAGGCTTCCCCTGCACCGTGTTAAAGTGGTTATTAAAAAATACAGCCTGGGTGGTAGTGAGGTATTTCAGGGGCTTCAGAGCATGCTGAATATCCTGTGTCCTGTAATAACCTGGATAAAACAAAGCAGACTCTCAGCATGAGAGCCTGAGCTTCTGGAAGCGTGGAGTCCTGCTTCTTGTCTACCAACCTTCAAGTCCTGAGTGATAGGAGGCAAAGTATCTAGGCCCTTTACAAAGGAAAAACAAGCACCACTAGGTAAATGAATTACTGATAGGTAGAGGTATGGTGTAGGTCTTTTGTTACATGTTAAATGTTCATAAGGGAACCTTAACATGGAGTATTTTCTCTGATGCTGTTTCAAGTTGCTTGCTAAATTTGAAAAAAGTATTATCAGTTTCAAAATCTTATTTTGCTGACTCTTTACTAAGCTTCTAATAAAATGGCTTACAGGATATTATAAAATTACTAATGTAACAGTAGGTTTTGGCGAAAGTATTTTGGGCAAACTCATGAGCTAACTCTGACACAGACTACAGACTGACTGTTAGTTAGACAAAAGGGACCATTTCACCCACCTTCTTATTTGCAGCTGTTGCATCAAGGTTTTGGAAAATCTAGCAATTCTTGTCCACCTTCATTATGCTACAAAATATTTTCTTGTGGCAAGGAAATTAATTGTGATCCACTTTGTCTTAGGCAAAATGGAATCACCCTATGGGTCTGGAGCAACTCCCGCAAAGTTTGGGAAGAATCAACTTCTGTTCTCAGAAGATAGTTAGAAAGAAGAATGGAAATAATCTCAGCTCCAGGATATGTCCCTTGCCCCTAAATGGCTCTAAATGAACTCTATATATCTTGGTTTTATTTTTTCTCTTTCACTTTGAATTCTTCATATCAAAATAATACATATTATTTTTAGTATTAATAATGAACAATTATATAACATGAATCAATAATTAACAGCAAATATTATTTTCACTGGTCACTCCTTTCAATCTCTGTTGTTGTTTCTAAAGAGTCTAGGGTTTTCTTGAGTAATATCAGTAATAGAGAGAGTGGGTTTGCATTCTCTGCTTCCATGGCTTCTAAGCCGGCATCATCTTTTTCATACTTTGAGAATTCAGTTCCTCCTCTGCCCATACCAATTACTGGAATGGCCCAGGATCATGCATTTTCTATCTTACAAGGATTTTAATTCTGCTGTAAAGGCAGTAATGCCCCCTTGTCTTTGCCCAAAATTTTTCAAATCCTGCTCTTATCTTGAGGACTACTTGAAGCAAAGAGCCCCAAACTGAATTCCAGAGCCTGACTGTCATCTGCTTGGTGTGGCACTCCTGTCCAAAAGTAGAGAAATGTATGACCTCAGTCTCAGTGGACAGTAAATCCAGCACATTGTCACTGGAAAAGCATACTGGTGGTCTCTTTTTATCCACTTATTAGAGAAACCTTGTGTCTCTGACATAGGCCACAAGTGTGAGTGAAAACACTGCATATTTTTCTTGGCAGTTTATTTCCTAGAAAATGAAATAAAAGCTGAATTCAAGCAAACAGATTAACAAAGACAGCTAATGTTATTGGGTACTTAAACCAACTCAGTGTTTAATGTGGTTCTCCTCTAGACAATACAAGGAGGTAGGAACTATTATTACTACATATTGCTCCACTAAAGGTCACCAGATCAACCACACTGCTAAACTCAACAGTCAATTCCAAGTTTTCATCTGATTCGAACTTTAGCAGCCTTGACACAATCAATCACCCCCTTTTCCTTAAAACCCTTTTGACTTCCAGGACACTATCCATCTGGCATCACATCTACCTCTCAGGGCTCAGGCGTCTCTTTGCTTGTTCCTTACAAAGTGCTCTAAAGCCTGGTCCTCTGACTTTCTCTTTTCTCTCTCACCTCACTCCTTTGAAATATTACCCAGGCTCTTGATTTTAAAGTTATAACTATGTGGATCTCCTCAAATACTTAATTCTGGCCTAGACCAGGTTTATTACTGCCAGTCTCCAACATTCAGCCACTCATTAAATGTTCACACTTGAATATCTGATAGCATCTTCAACTTTCCTTGTCCAAAAATGAATGGCTGCTCTTTGTCCCTCAAAAACCTGCTTTTTCTATAGACTTCCACATCTCAGCTTATAGAAATTTTATCCTTCTAGCAGCAGTTCAGATACAGGATCTATAGGGTCATGTTTAACTCCTTGTTTTCTCACATCCCACATCCAATCCAACACTAAATCAAAATGCATCCAGAATCCAAACATTTGTCACCAATGACAATACTCCCACCCTTGTCAATGCCACCGTTCACCTGTATTATTTCAATAACCTCCTAACTCATTTCCCTACTGTCACTTTGTCTATATCAACAAGGATCTTTTGTTCATGTCATGTCATATTCCTTAAAATACTCTGATGGCTTCTCAACTTACTCAGAGAAAAGACCAAAATCATTTTAATAGCCTAGAAGCCGTATAAAACCCAGCCCACCAATCTCCCACTCCTACTCCATCTTCTACTACTTTCCCTTGTTCCCTCTGCAATAGCTGCCTGGATTTCTCTGCAGTTCCTCTAAGGGATAGAGTAGACTCATCTCAGAATCTTAGCATATGCCACCCCCACCCCCAGAGTCTTCTCCTTTGCGTAATCCAATGATGCTCTTTTCTACCCCTTCACAAGCCTACTTTGTTTTCGATAGGTTATTTTAAAAATAAATTAGAGTTAAGCAAAGAGAGAAATGAAGTACTGGAAGATACAGATAAAGAAATTTTCCAGGATGCAATACAGAGAGGCCAGCAAAAGGAAAATATAAACTTGAAGTTAAGAGGCACAGTGGACAAAATGATAAAGTCTGAATTATCTTCTGAATATCTTAAAAGGAGAGAATAATAAGAATTCAGGGAATGCAATATTTGAATAGATAAAAAATAAAAATTTTCAGAAGTAATGTAAGTTTGAGTAAATAGATTCAATTTCTCAGATTACATTTCCCAGAACACATATGGAATATTTTTTTTTAATTTTTTTAATTAATAAATTTTATTTTTATATTCCCCATACAATTGCAATCCCCCCATTCTGACCCCAATCCCTCCCCTCCCGCCCCCCACCCCCCAAAAAGTGTCTCTGGTTCATAGTTTTTGTTGATTTTGATTTTCACTTTCTTATAGTTATTCATTTTCCTGGTCCCTTATTTAAGTTTTCTAGATCCCTGCTATGAGTGAGACCATCCGGTATTTTTCTTTTTCTTTTTGGCTTATTTCACTGAGCATGATCCCTTCCAGCGTCATCCATGTTGCTGCAAATTGCATGTGTTTATCTTTTTTGAATGCTGAGTAATATTCCATGGTATATATGTACCACATCTTCTTGATCCAGTCATCTATTTTTGGGCATTTGGGCTGTTTCCAAAGCTTAGCTATTGTAAACAGTGCTGCTATAAACATAGGGGTGCAGGTGTTCTTTGGAATTGATGTTTCTGTGTTCTTTGGGTAAATACCTAGGAGTGGAATTGCTGGATCCTGTGGAAGCTCTATGTTTAGTAGGTCCAGAAATCTCCACACAGCTCTCCATAGTGGTTGGACCAGTTTGCACTCCCACCAACAGTGCAGGAGAGTTCCTTTTTCTCCACAACCTCGCCAACATTTGTTGTTGCTAGTTTTTTTAATATGTGCCATTCTCACTGGTGTAAGATGGTATCTCATGGTAGTTTTGATTTGCATTTCCCTGATTGCAAGTGATGTTGAACATTTTTTCATATGCCTGTTGGCCATTCGCATTTCCTCTTCAGAGAAGTTTCTTTTTAGTTCCTCTGTCCATTTTTTGACTGGATTATTTTCTTTGTTGTTGTTGAGTCTCATCAGCTCTTTGCAGATTTTTGTGATCAGTCCTTTATCATTAGTGTTGTGTGCAAAAATGTTCTCCCAGTTGGTGGGGTTTCTCTTTGTTTTTGTTATTGTCTCTTTTGCTGTGCAGAAGCTCTTTAATTTGATGTAGTCCCAACTGTTGATCTTTGCCTTCACTATCACTGCTTTGGGTGATGTGTCTGTAAAGATGTCTTTGATATGCAAATCACGTAGTGTTTTGCCTATATTTCCTTCTATGTATTTTATGGTTTCAGGTCTTATGTCTAGTTCTTTAATCCATTTTGAGTTGATTTTTGTATATGGTGTGAGGTAGTGGTCAAGCTTCATTCTTTTGCATGTAGCGACCCAGTTTTCCCAGCACCATTTATTGAACAAACTTTCTTTGCTCCAATGCATAGTCTTTGCTCCTTTGTCAAAGATTAGTTGACCATAAATCTGTGGGTTTATTTCTGGATTTTCTATTCGATTCCATTGGTCTGTATGTCTGTTCTTGTTCCAATACCATGCAGTTTTGATGATTATGGCTTTGTAGTAGAGTTTGAAGTCTGGGAGTGTGATGCCTCCATTCCCTTCTTTTTTTTTCAGGAGAGCTTTGGCTATTCGGGGTTTTTTGTGATTCCATATGAATTTCATCAATAATTGTTCTATTTCTTTGAAGAATAACATTGAAATTTTGATTGGAATAGCATTGAATCTGTATATTGCTTTTGGTAGGATGGCCATTTTAATAATGTTTATTCTCCCAATCCATGAGCAGGGGATGTCTTTCCATTTCTTTGTGTCTTCTTCTATTTCTTTTAACAGTGTTTTATAGTTTTCTTTGTATAGGTCCTTTACCTCTTTTGTTAGATTTATTCCCAAATATTTGATTTTTTTTGTTTCAATAATAAAAGGGATGGTTTTTTTGATTTCTTCTTCTTCAGATTTATTGTTTGTATATAGGAAGGCTACTGACTTTTGCGTGTTGATTTTGTATCCTGCCACTTTACTGAACTGATTGATGAGTTGAATTAGTTTTTCTGTGGAGTTTTTGGGGTTCTCTATGTATATTATCATATCATCTGCAAAGAGTGATATTTTGACTTCTTCTTTTCCTATTTGTATTCCTTGGATGTCTTTCTCTTGTCTTATTGCTCTGGCTAGGACTTCCAGTATTATATTGAAAAGCAGTGGTGAAAGTGGACATCCTTGTCTTGTTCCAGATCTTAATGGAATTGCTTTCAGCTTTTCACCATTGAGAATGATACTGGCTGTTGGCTTGTCATATATGGCCTTTATGATGTTGAGGTACGTTCCTTGTATCCCAAGAATTTCAAGGGCTTTTATCATGAATGGGTGTTGCACTTTGTCGAAAGCTTTCTCAGCATCTATTGATATTATCATATGGTTTTTATATTTCTTTTTGTTGATGTGTTGGATAACGTTGATTGATTTTCGGATGTTAAACCATCCTTGTGTCCCTGGAATGAATCCTACTTGGTCGTGGTGAATTACCTTAAGGATACACTGTTGGATTCTGATAGCTAAAATTTTATTGAGGATTTTTGCATCAGTGTTCATTAGGGAGATTGGCCTATAGTTTTCTTTTTTTGTGTTGTCCTTGTTCGGTTTTGGTATTAGTGTAATGTTGGCTTCATAGAACGTGTTAGGTATTATACCTTCCTTCTCAATTTTTTGGAAGAGTTTGTGAAGGATAGGTACCAATTCATCTCTGAATGTTTGGTAGAATTCATTTGTAAATCCATCAGGTCCTGGGCTTTTGTTTTTGGGGAGGTTTTTGATTACCATTTCAATTTCGCTAATTGTAATTGGTCTGTTTAGGTGTTCTATTTCTTCTTTATCTAGCTTTGGGTGATTGTACAGTTGTAAGAATTTGTCCATCTCCTCTAGATTGTTAAACTTGTTTCCATATAACTGTTCATAGTAGTTATTAATAATTCTTTTGATTTCTGCTGTGTCCGTTGTGATTTCTCCTCTTTCATTTATTATCCTATTTATTTGTGCTTTCTCCCTTTTTGCCCTTGTGAGCCTGGCAAGGGGTTTATCTATTTTATTTATTTTTTCGAAGAACCAGCTCTTGGTTTCATTGATCTTTTGGATTGTTTTTTTAGTTTCGATTTCATTTATTTCTGCTTTGGTTTTTATTATTTCTTTTCTTCTACTGGTTTTGGGGCTTTTTTGTTGTTCTTTTTCTAGATCTTTGAGTTTCGAGATTAGGTTGTTTCTTTGAGTTCTTTCTTGTTTCTTGATGTGAGCATCTATTGCTATATATTTTCCTCTTATTACTGCTTTTGCTGCATCCCATACATTTAGGAAATTTGTGTCCTCCTTGTCATTCAATTCAAAGAATTTTTTAATTTCTTCTTTTATCTCCTCGTTAGTCCAGTGGACTTCCAGTAGTGTGGGTTTCAATCTCCACGAGGTAGGAGAATACCTTGCCTTCTTTTTATGGTTTATTTCTAGTTTGATGCCTTCATGGTCAGAAAAGATGGTTGGTATGATTTCAATCTTGGTGTATCTGTTGATGTTTGTCTTGTGCCCCAGTATATGATCGATCCTAGAGAATGATCCGTGTGCGCTTGAGAAAAATGTATACTCAGATTTTTTTGGGTTTAGTGTTCTATATATGTCTGTTAAGCCTAAGCACTCTAGATCCTTATTTAGAGCTTTAGTGTCTTTATTTATTTTTTGTCTTGTTGATCTATCCATTGTTGATAGTGGTGTGTTGAAGTCTCCCACTACGTATGTGTTTTCTCTGATGTCTGTTTTCAGAGATGCCAATAGTTGTCTGATATATTTTGGTGCTCCTTCGTTTGGTGAATATATGTTAATGAGTGTTATTTCTTCTTGAAGTATTATCCCCTTGATCATAATGTAATGACCACTGGGGTCTCTTTTTATCTTTTTAAGTTTGAAATCTGTTTTATCTGATATGAGTATAGCTGTTCCTGCCTTCTTTTTTGGTCCATTTGCTTGTAGAATTGTTTTCCATCCTTTAACTTTGAGTCTATTTTTATCTTTTGCAGCTAAATGTGTTTCCTGGAGACAGCAAAAGGTTGGGTTTTGTTTCTTAATCCAGCCTGCAACTCTGTGTCTTTTTATTGGAGAGTTTAGTCCATTTACATTTAGAGTTAGTATTGATATGTTAGCATCTGTATTTGCCATTGTGTTTGTCTTTCCTTTGATTTTATTTATTTATTCTTTTAATAACTTTCTTTGGCCTTCTTTTGTTGTTATTCGTCCCTCTGAGGTTCTGGCTTTAGGACTCCTTGTAGTATTTTTTGGAGTGGGGGTTTAGTCGCAATGAAATTCCGGAGTTTCTGTTTGTCTGGGAAGGTCCATATTCTTTCTTCAAAGAGGAAGGAGAGCTTTGCGGGATAGAGTATTCTTGGTTGGCATCTGTTTTCTTGGAGTCTGTTGACTATGTCCCTCCACTCTCTCCTTGCCTGTAGTGTTTCTTCAGAGAAGTCTGATGTCAGTCTGATCGGTTTCCCTTTGAATGTTATCTGTTTCTTCCCTCTTGTTAGTTTCATTATTTTTTCTTTGTCTTGGATTCTTGGGAGCTTTACTATTATGTGTCTTGCTGTATTTTTCCTTTTGTCATGGAAGTTTGGTGTTCTTCTTGCTTCTTGTATATCAATTTTCAGATCCTTCTTAGCGTTTGGGAAGTTCTCTTCAATTATATCCATGAATATTTTCTCTGTTCCTACATCTCTCTCCTCTCCTTCTGGGATTCCTATAACTCTTATATTTCCTTTCCTCATGGAGTCAGATAGTTCCCGAAGTCTTTCTTCGGTCTTTTTCCTTCGTACTTCTCCTTCCTTTTCTGTTTTTGTTCTTTTTATTTCTGTGTCTTCAAGAGTACTTATTCGTTCTTCCATTTCATCTATTCTGCTTTCACTGCTTTTCCCAGAGTTCTTTAGCGTCTCCATTAATTCTTTGATCTCCTGCATTTCTTTTACTTCCCTCTTTAGGGACTCAATTTCATTCTTCTGGTCATTAATTATTTTCCCCTTATCATTGTTTTCCTTTATGACTTCTGTCAGTTTTTTAATCACAGCAATTTTAAATTCTCTATCTGGAAGGCTCAGAAGTTCTTCCAAGTTACTGTCGTTGCAATCTGGTAGATGGTTTTCTTTTTGTGGTGTGCTATTTTGCTGTGGAGTTGCTGGGTTGCATGTTGTTTTTCTACTCCCTACTGCCTGTTTTCTAATTTGCCGTATTCCTTGTGACACTGTGTTGCTGGTACTGGCCGGCATCTTGGGCGACCTTCCCAGCTCACCACTGGCTCCTCTGGGGAACTTCTGCTGGGTTCACAAGTCTCCAGCAAAGACAGGTCCCTGCTCTGTCTCCTCGGTGAGCCTTCTGCTGGGTTCACACAGTCTCCAGCAAGAAGGGTCCCTGCTGCAAAATGCCAGTGCTGGGGACGCGCTCCCCCGCACGCCCGGTCTGCCCCAGCGGTGGGTGCTGCTCCCCTCTGGGCTGGAACTGCAGGCTAGAAGGTGCCCGGTGTGGGCAAGCCTCCCAGCTTAACCTCTGTCTCCTCGGTGAGCCTTCTGCTGGGTTCACACAGTCTCCAGCAAGAAGGGTCCCTGCTGCAAAATGCCGGTGCAGGCGACGCGCTCCCCTGCACGCCCGGTCTGCCCCAGCGGTGGGTGCTGCTCCCCTCTGGGCTGGAACTGCAGGCTAGAAGGCGCCCAGCATGGGCAAGCCTCCCAGCTTACCTCTGTCTCCTTGGTGAGCCTTCTGCTGGTTCACACAGTCTCCAGCAAGAAAGGTCCTGCTGCAAAATGGCGATGCAGGAACGAGCTCCCCTGCACGCCCGGTCTGCCCCAGAGGTGGGTGCTGCTCCCCTCTGGGCTGGAACTGCAGGCTAGAAGGTGCCCGGTGTGGGCAAGCCTCCCAGCTTAACCTCTGTCTCCTCGGTGAGCCTTCTGCTGGTTCACACAGTCTCCAGCAAGAAAGGTCCTGCTGCAAAATGGCGATGCGGGAACGAGCTCCCCTGCAGGCCCGGTCTGCCCCAGCGGTGGGTGCTGCTCCCCTCTGGGCTGGAACTGCAGGCTAGAAGGTGCCCGGTGTGGGCAAGCCTCCCAGCTTAACCTCTGTCTCCTCGGTGAGCCTTCTGCTGGGTTCACACAGTCTCCAGCAAGAAGGGTCCCTGCTGCAAAATGCCAGTGCAGGCGACGCGCTCCCCTGCACGCCCGGTCTCCACATATGGAATATTAATTAACTTAATTAAAGAAGGTAAACTTGGGACTATTTTAGCACAATTATAGAAAATATTGAAGACAAATAGAATTGTATATCTATAAAGATACATTTTCAAGGAAAAAAAACAGTAAAGAAGATGTTTTACTTAAGTACAAGGAAAATTTAATATCAACAGGTTTTCACTATTGGAATTTTAGAACAAAAATTAGAACACTACAGATGAAACTTTTTAGAAGTTATATTCATCTTCAAACACACTTTCAAAGAATAAAGAGTACTCACCAATCTATAAAGTCAGTAAAACTTTAATACCAAAACTAGATGAGAGTATAAAACAAAATACATTTACAGGCTAATCTCATTCATAAATAAAGATGTAAAAATCCATAAAATATTAGCAAATACAATCTAGTGGTGTTGAAAAATAATAAATCATGACCAAGTAACATTTATCCTAGAAATGCAAGGATGACTTAATATTTTAAAATCTATAAAGGACATTCAACATATTATATAATTAAAAGGGGATAATTATGTGATGACTTTAATGCACATGGAAAAGCATTTGATTAAAATTCCACTGTAGACATAAAATATAAGATAAAACCTATACCAACTAGAAATAGAAGAGAATGACCTTGCCACTTTAAGAGCTTCTATAACAAAATTATGTGACATCATTCTTGATCATGAGAAATAGAAAGTAACTTTAAAATGAGGAGCAAGCCAAACATTCTCAGTATAACTATTTTTATTAAATATTGCACTAAAGATCTTATCTAGTGTCATAGGGCACAAACCCAAAGATATAATAGATAGAAAGAAAATTTAAAAATTTAGCGTATATATTTGTCTGTGTAAATAACTCAAAAGAATATAAAATAATGGAGTCAGATAGGTCTCAGGGTGTTTCTTTTTTCCTTTTTCTTTGTATATCTTTGTGTTAAACCACCTGGATTCTTTGTGCATCAAAATCTTCAAGGCCACTAATTCAATTTCCCATTTGGTCCAGTCTGTTTCCATATCAGCAGAATACTTTAGCTCCTCTATTGATCATATTGCATTCTGCATCTCCTTTCTTATTTAAAACTTAAATTTCCAATTTCTGTTCAATATTTGTATTTTCCAAGTCATTCATATATTTGTTCTGCATTTGTTTTCATTTCCTTAATTTCTTTATCATAGCAAATTTGAAGTCTGCCAGATAGAAAGATAAGATCTACCACATTTTGTGGTTGTGCTCTAAAGAATTGTTCCCTTATGGTGACATGTTCCATTTAGGACTCAAGTTGCCTTGTGCTGTGTTTTGTTTTGTTTTGTTTTGTTTTGTTTTGTTTTTGTCTTCCAAATTTGCTAAATTAGCTCTTGTCCCCTGGAATTCTATACTCCTCAGCCATATCAATCTAAATCCATAAGGATAATGGGCATACAAGAAGGGGAAGAAGTAAAGAAGGAAGCAGAGAATTTATTCTACAAAATACTTCTCAAACCTGGGGAAGGAAATAAATATATAATTCTATGAAGCTAAAAAATCACCTAGTTAATCAAATGCAATGAGAACTTTCACCAAGATACACAGTCATGAAACTACCAAGATTTCAAGACAAAGAGGAATATTGAAGGTGGTTAGTATGCAAAAGCAGATAAAGGAAAAACCATAAGACTAATATCAGACTTCTCATAGAGTTTCCTATGGACTGAGAGAATGGAATAGTATATTCAAAATACTCAATGAGGAAAATAGCCAGCCGAGAATATTATATTTTGCAAGAATCTCTTTTAGAGATGAGGTTGAAATAAAGGGCTTCTCCAAAAAACAAAAGCTAAGAGAGTTTGACAACATTAGACCTCCCCTACTAGAAATATTGAGAGGGGCTCTCTTACCTAGATCAAAGAAAAAAAAAAAAAAAACTCCAGGGCCTCCCCGGTGGCACAGTGGTTGAGCACTGGGTTGCAAAGCTGACCGCAGCCTCTGCAGCACCGGTTCGATCCCCGGCCACCAGGCGAGGGTCCCACATGGTGCTCAGACCTCTCTTGCTGCCCGCTGCTCCCCTCAGCAGTGTACTTCGTCAGTCTGCCTGTTCTGCTCTGGTGAATTCTCTCACCCTCCCATGCTTCTGACTGTACCCAGTGTTTGTATAAATAAATAAATAAATCTTAAAAAAAAATAAACTCCATAGAAAATTAAAAAAAAAAGAATAAGGAATTATATATAACCAAAACCAAAAGATCACCCTAAATGTAAGTAGACTGAATTCATCAATCAAAAGCCATAGAGTGGCCAAGGCCTAATGTATATAAAAACAAAAGCCAACTTTTTCTTGTCTCAGAAAAATTATCCAAATATCTAAGATAAATATAGACTCAAAAAAAAAGTTTGGAAAGCAAAGGAGGTGTCAAAAAAGGCAGGAACCGCCATTTATATCAGATGAAATAGACTTACAGCTAAAAAAGGTAGCAAGAGACAGAGATTGATACTATATAATATTTAAGGTATTGATACATCAAGAAGACATAATTTTCATCAATATACAAGTACCAAACAAAGGAACATCAAGATACATAAGCAACTATTATAAAACCTGAAACCAGACATTGGCAACAAGGCAATAATCATAGGGGATTCAGTATTCCACAGTCACCAATGGATAGAATAACCACACAGAAGGCAAACAAGAAAATGAGAGCCTTCAATGAGGAATTAGTCAACATGGATTTAATGGACATCTATAGAAAATTCTTGGGCCTCCCCTGGTGGCACAGTGGTTGAGCACTGGGCTGCGAAGCTGCCCGCAGCCTCTGCAGCACCGGTTTGATCCCCGGCCGCCAGCTAAGGTCCCACATGATGCGGCAGACCTCTCCTGCCTCACCCACTGCTCCCCTCAGCAGAGTGTTTCGTCAGTCTGCCTGCTCTGTTCCCTGCTCTGGCTCTGGTGAATTCTCTCACCCTCCATCGCTTCTGACTGTACCCAGTGCTTATATAAATAAATAAATAAATCTTTAAAAATATATATGAATTAATATCTATCTCACTCAAACTCTTCCAAAAAATAGAGAGAGAACGCTTCCAAATACATTTTATGCAGCCAACACCACTCTGATCCCAAAACATGACAAAGACATCAAAGAAAGGGAATTATAGACCGATCCTCATAAAATTTTAGCAAATGTAATCTAATAATGCATCAAAAGGATTATACATCATGAAAAACTGGACTTTATTCCAGGAAAACAGGAATGGTTCTAATCCAAAAATTAATCAATGTAATTCATTATATCAACAAAAGGAAAGATAAATATCATATGATTATATATATAGATGCCAATAAAACACTTGATAGTATTAAACATCCATTTATGATTAAAACCTTCAAAAATCTGGAGATATATAGAGCAATCCTCAACTTAATAAAAACCATATATGATAAACCCACAGCCAACATCACATTCAATGATGAAACACTGAAAGCTTTCCTCTAATATCTGGTGCAAGACAATGTTGTCCACTTTCACCATTACTATTTAATATAGAATTGGAAGTCCTAGTTAGAGCAATTAGCTAAGAGAAAGACATATAAGGAATACAGATTAGTAAAGAAGCAACAAAACTATCATTATTTCCAGATGACATGATAATATACATGGGAAACCCTAAGTAGTCCACTAAAAAACAAAATCAGTGAAGTGGCAGGATACAAAATTAATCTGCAAAAATCAGTTTTGGTTATATATACAAACAAATGAGTTACAAAGGAGTCCCTGCTTTGGGTTAAAAAAAAAACAAGCATTTTTAAGGCTCTAATGGGTCTTTAGAGAGAGAACAAAGAATACTGAAACTCATGGAACTCAAAAGACACCTAAATGCCAAAACAATCATAACAAAAAAGGAGGAAGAGTAACAGTATCACATGCCAAGACTTCAACTTATACTACAATGCTACAAAAATCAAAATGGTATGGTGCTATAACAAAAATGGATACACAGACCAAGGTAGTAGAATTGAGAGTCCAGAAATAAACCTGCACGTGTAAGGAAAATTAATCTACAACAAAGGAACCAGTAGTACACAATGAAGAAATGATAGTCTGGTCAACAAATGGTGTTTGGGAAAATGGATAATTACATTCAAAAGCATGAAACTACATCACCATCTCACACCTTACATAAAAATTAACTCAAAATGTATTAAAAATGTATATAAGCTCTCAAATTATAAAATACACTGAAGATAAAGTAGGCAAAACTCTCCATAACACTGGTTTAGTGAGTTCTTTAGGGATTTATTTCCAGTGGCAAGAAAAAAAGAAATAAATATAAATAGGATCACAGCAACAAAAAGCTTCTGCACAGAAAAAAAAAAACTATCAATAAAGCAAAAAGACACCCTATTGTATGGCAAGAAATATCTGTACATAATAACTCTGACAAAGGGCTGATATCCAAAATATATAAAGAACTCATGCAAGTCAATAAAAAGGAAACAACACAATAAAAAAATGGGTAGAACTAAATAAATAATTCTCCAAAGAAGACATATGGATGGTCAATAGGCACATGAATAATTGATCATTACCTTTTATCATCAGGGAAATGCAAATTATAACAACAATGAGATACCACCTGTCACCTGTAAGAATACCACATATCAAAAAGACCAGTAACAGCAAGTTTTGGTGAAGATGTGAGCATACTTGAACTCTTTTAGTGGGAATGTAGACTAGCCTAGACCCTGTTGAAAGCAGTATGGAGGTTCCAAAATAATAAAAATTTAATTGCCATACGACAAGCAATTCCACTCCTACGTATCTACTTTAATAATGCAAAAACACTAATTTGAAAGAATATGTGCACACCTATGTTCATTGCAACACTATTTACAATGGTCAAGTTTTGGAAACAACCAAAGAGTAAGGACAGGACAATGTATCAGAAAAATGTGATAATGGACTATTACTTATCTTTAAAAAAGGATGGATTCTTGCATTTGTGATAAAAATGGGTGGAACTGGAAGAAGGTAATGCTAAGTGAAATAAGTCAGAAGGAGAAAGACAGATACCAGGTAGTCTTATTTATATGCAGAATGTAGAGAAACATAAGTAAGGGTGAGTCAGAACCAAACTAATAATAAACTCTTAACATCTGACTATAAAACTGAGGCAACCAGAAGGGGAAAGATAGGTGTGGGGAATGGAAGGAATCCAGTGGAAGATGGTAGAGGAATTTTGGGGCACTGGTGGTGGGCCTGGTGTGAAAATACACATTTGTAGAGTTTTAAAATTATAAAGATATAATGATGTACACTGACTTTACCTTGATGAACATAATTTGAAAAAAAAAAAGCATTAGAAACAAGATGAATACTTTCTGATAAGATGACTGATTTATGATCTACTCGTCAGCAGTAATAATTACAAAAGTTTAGTGTGAAAATAGTTAGGAAAGCACTGTTAGAAGTGAAAGCAACCAAATTATAAGGTACCCAGGAACAAATCTTTAAAAACATATTAAGTATTACACAATGAGAATTGAAAAATTTTTCTACAAATATGTATAAATTGTTGTAGAAAATATTATAGAAAGTCTATATAAGTGAGGAACTATACGATGATCATTTATTGGAAAACTAAATGTCATAAAGAAGTTGGTTCTCCTCAATTTTTATAAAAAGATAATTCAAATGAAAATCTCAAGAAGGTTTTGGGCACTTACCTCAACAGATACCAGGACATTTTTGAAGGAGTTGTAATTAAGGAATAGTAGTCATTGATAAGAAAATCAAGGAACAGATTTTCACATATTTGGAATTTTAATGGTGACAGGTGAAATTGCAGATTACTGAGGAAATGGGTGATGATTTAACAAATATTACTAGAGACATTGGATTATCCATATAAAGAAAAAAATGAGAAGAGGATTCCTATGCTCAGCAATCAAAAAGAATTAATTCCTAGTGGGTTGAAGACTTAAATGTGGAAGCAAAATTTAAAATGTTTAAAAATATTAAAGAGAATACCTTTAAAGCATTAAGGTAGGTTAAAACCATTCAAGTCCAACATAAAAGAAACAGCTATAAAATTATTTTAAATTTATTTCATCTGCATCAAAATGTAAAACCTCTATCAAAAGTCACCATAAAGAATTAAAAATATAAAGAAAAAATAAGGAAAAGATTTTTAGAATGTCTATTTCAGACATAATACTAGTATTCTTAATATATAATGAATATAAAATATGGTAAAAACAACAGAAAGGGTAGACAAACAGCTTGAACAGACTCTTCAAGAAGATATAATAGAAATGGCAAACAAATGCATGAAAAGATAGTTACCCTCATTAATACTAGTGAAAATGCAGAGAGCAGTGAGATGCAATTTTATTTCTCTTAGATTATGAAAGACTACTACACCAACTATTGGAGACCATGTGGATGAATAGAGATTCTTAAATATTACTATGTAGGGATACAAATTGTTATATCCACTTGAAATTACAAATTGGCATTTTCCTTTGAATTTGTACATTCTCAAACCCCAAATAGAAAGAATGTCAAAGAATGCAGAGCAAAACAAAACACCCAGCATGTACAAATACATGGAGGCTTGAAATAATAAGACATCTTCAGAAAACTTAAATTTTCCATGGAAGAAGCACAAGATTTTTTTGGGGGGGGCAGGGTGTGAAGAGAAGAGGCTATAACTAGAGACATTGACAAGGGGCAACTCAGGATCTCCATTTTTACAGTGTTAAAAGTACTTTGGTCTGCATATCAAAAAAATCAAGATTTCAAAATGTAAAAAAAAAAAAAAAGTGACAATAGTGGAGCAGCTGTAGCTGAATTTAGAACCTTGCCGCAGGCAGACATACCCCCTCCTTGCACTCCATGGTGGATGCTGAGGACACACCACAGCTTCTATCACTTGGACACTGGTGGAAAAAACGCTGTGGTGGGCAGTAGAGTTTTGAGCTCTGAGGTGCTACAGTCTTAATTTATGTCCCAGAAACATCATTGAACATCAGTGTGAGCAGATGATGGCAGAAAGCCTGATGGGTGTTTTCAGATAACATCTGTTCAATGCCCAGTAATAGGATAGGATTTCTGGAAAAATATCAAAAGGACCCAATGTTTTTGAAAGATGCTTGAAAGGTCTCAAGCATAAAAATATATTTCCTATTACTTATTCAGATTGCTCAAAGCATTCTGGAAGTACACTATAATCTTCATAAGTAGTTTACTTACATTGTTTTCTGTGCTGTCAGGAAAAATTGCTTATGCCTTTTATTAATCCTAAGCAAAACCTACTTGATACTACTTTCAGCCATCAGAATGTTGGACAGTCAAATGGAAAACAAAACCAAAAATAGAGGGAAGAGCAATCAACTGCCTAAATTCATTCTGGGCTCAGATGTGGCAGTTGACCTCCGTTTCTAAGTTTGGCAATCTCTAAAGTAAAAATGAAAACACCTGTCTCTTTATTGCCTCACGTTCAATATAAAACACTCTATCATCATAGTACAATCACAGCACATTTTTTTTCCCTGGTGCATCATTATTATTATAATATTTAAGTAAAATAAGCACTTCAGTGATAATGTAAGTTTTATGTGAAAGCAAACACAAAGAACTTTTAGGATCTTAGAGTAAATTATCTCACTGACCTAAACAGAAATCTCAGCTCTTGGACCAGTGGACTTTTTTCCTTTCTGGCTTCAATTTCTCCATCTGTAAAGCGGTGAAAATACCCACTTGTCAAATTTAAGGGAGACAGCATATGTAGTACATGAAATGGAGCTTGCCTCATTGTAATTCCCAGTAAGTGATAACTACAGTATGAAATAAGAAAATTTAAGATCACAGATGGGAAAAAGTTCCTAAAAAGGGACCTCCCTGATGGTGCAAGCAGTTGAGCGCAGCGCTGTGGAGCAGTCCGCAGCCTCTGCAGTGCCTGTTGGATCCCCGCTGGCCTCTGAGATACCCACATGGCACAGCCAACCTTTCCTGTCTAGCCCGCTGCTCCCCTCAGCAGTATGTTTCGGTGGGTCTGCCTGTTCAGTTCCCCACTCTGTCTCTGCTGAATCCTCCAGTGCATCTGGCCTGTGCCCCGGTTCTTGTATAGATAAATAAATCTTTTAAAAAAGTTTCTAAAAAGAATCAAATAGTAAAACCATACAAATGGAAAACTCATTTGGACAGTTGTGTGTCACTTTGCTTTACTTTTTTCACATTTTCCAGTGAAAATCCTTTATAGTGGTGATATAAAGGAAAGTTGTAAAATGTAAAATCACCAAAAGAACTCTAAAACAAAGGAGGTATAACCAAAATCCAAAGAAAAAAGTTATTTAAAATATTTATTTTTATACTCAAAATTGCCATGTATATTTAATGTTGCAGTTAAGATTTCACACAGTTCTGACCCTTGTATAATTATATATAATTATACCCTTATATAATATTTTTGGGAGTTATCATATAGTGCACATTTTCTTGATACCAGTGCAAATTTTAAAATGTTATATATATTCTACATGCACTTAAAATTTTTAATTAAATATTATCAATTAAATATTACACTTTTATTTCTAATATATATTTTCTGTTTCCAAAAAGCATTTAAAATAGCTTATAATAATATCTTTTATAGTCACATGTGCTAAATTTTGTAAGATATATATGTCTAGGGCCTCCCCGGTAGCGCAGCGGTTGAGCGCTGGGTTGCGAAGCTGCCCGCGGCCTCTGAGAAGCCGGTTCAATCCCCGGCTGCTCCCCGGCCACCGGAGGAGGATCCCACACGGCGCACAGACCTCTCCTGCCGCCCGCTGCTCCCCTCAGCAGTGTACTTCGGTCCTTCTGCCTGCTCTGCTCCCTGCTCTGGCTCTGGTGAATTCTCTCACCCTCCCACGCTTCTGACTGTACCCAGTGCATGTATAAACAAAACAAACAAACAAACAACATAAATAAATAAAACATGCCTCTATTAAAAAAATTTAAAAAAAAAAGATATATATGTCTATAAATAGTAGCAAGCATAATAAACACATTAACCTTTCAGGTATAGAATAAAAATACTTGTTTAAAAAAGAAAAGTTTTCTAATTTTTTAATTCTAACTCACTTATATAGATGATAAAGGTAAAAGCAATGAATAAAAGTACTCATATGTTCATTATGCTCCTGACAATTCACCAGTTTTTGAAAATAATTGTCTTCTACCACTTTTTACAGAACTTTCACAACTTTATTTTATATAGGAATTACTTAAATCAGTTGTTTGTAATTTAATTAATCTTTAAGTAAACTTAAACTTTATTAACACATTTCTGCAAGGGTGTGAGTTACTGACTTCTAGATAAAATGTTTAAATGCAGCTTTTTTCAAATGGAGGAATTATAATAGCTAAAGGAGTAGATGGAAAACGTTCATTTGGTTTATTTTCCTTTATATAGATTCTCTCAGCCAGACTTTTAAAATAAGCATAAATGAAAATAAGTCAAAGTTGAAATCTTAAGCGAGAGCCTCATACTAGTGTTTTATGGTAGCAAGAACACTACACAAGCAGGTGTTAGGAAGGTAGGTCTTATGCCCACAACAGAGGGTCACACACACTTACCCCTTAGCTAGGAAATTTAAGCTCAGTTTTGACATTTTTCCCTAAGTATAAAAATTTTTTTTTATTTATTTTTAAAGATTATTAATGCATACAATAACTGGGGTACAGGCCAGAGATGGGGGCGAGGTGAGAGGATTCACCAGAGACAGAGTGGGGAACAGAACAGGCAGATTGACTGAAATACACCCCTGAGGGGAGCAGCCGGCAAGTCAGGAGAGATCTGCCTCGCCATGTGGGTTTCCCCCTGGCCGGACCGGGGATCGAACTTGTGCTGCAGAAGCTGCGCATTGCTTCATAGTGCGGTGCTTAACCCCTTGCGCCACCAGGGAGGCCCCAAAATTTTTATTGTATTTATATAAATTTTTTCTGATCTTCTATCTTTCTCCAGTTCAGTCACTCTCTCATAGCATCAATGTCCCACCCACCACCATATATAAAGTTCCCTTTTGATTAACAGTAAAATTTGACATTTTCTTTTAGGAATTGCATTGCTATCATATTAAAAATAAGAATAATATATTAAAAGACAATTCACATTCCAAGGATACTTTTCAAATTTTTCATAATTTTCTTTCATGGGGATTTTAATAATTAATATTTAATCCATATTATTTAACGTGTAATGAATATGAGCTAGAGTTCTGCTTTTTCCTTCTTTCTTTCCCTCCTCCTTTGTTTCTTTCTTTCCAAATATTTGCCAATTTAAACTTTCTATAAAAGTGTATTGTTTACCATTGCATTACAATACTATATAAGTTTCAGAGTAGCTACCAAAGGTTACTTCCTTACATATGATAGATATGTAACATGTATATTTGTGTGTGTATAATATAAAAAAGTTAAAAAGGGCTAGCATACATAATATATTTAAAAACTGCAAGGGGCCTCCCCTGGTGGCACATTGGTTGAGCGCTGGGTTGCGAGGCTGCCCGCAGTCTCTGCAGCGCCAGTTCGATCCCCGGCCACCGGCGAGGGTCCCACAAAAAAAAAAAAAAAAAAAAAAAAACCTGCAAAACAATTTTCTTTTTTAAAAAAATAGTATTATAAACTGGGCAAAAGATGAACACATATACAAATATTTTCAGAAAGCAGATATGCAAATGGTTAATAAGCCCGTCATATTATTATTCATTTTGTGACAGGGTGGTCCCCAGAGAGAGGGAAGGTTCCAGGTTCCCTGCTCCATCCAGGGAAGAGTGGAGCTGAGCAGATATGAAAAGCTGAAAAAGAGAAGGAAAGAAAGAGTTATGGGGAAAGAAGACCAGAGGAGGCACATGGAGAATAGTGTCACATGAAGAAGAAACTGAACTTGATTGGACTTGTACCAGGGACTTGAGGGACAGGGAAGGAGACACTGGAGAGGGACAGAGACATAGGGGAGAGACCCACGAGGAGGCCAAAAATGGCAGCTTTTATCTTGACTTGTATTTTGATTTTGCTCTTTTCCTTCCAGACTTGCCTGGCCCCTTCTGCCCTTTCCTATGGGTCCCCACCAGAAGGTGCCTTAAACTGTGGCAGGCTTCAGTCCTTAGTAGTCCTGCTTTGGGCCAACCCTGTTTGGCTGGGAATTTACCCACAAGGGAGTAGGTAACTCTGGGTGCATCATTCGGAAACTATTTTAACTATATTATTTCTTTTCTCTCTATTGGACACTAATTGTTCACACTAATTGTATTAAATTTCTTTTCTATTGAAGGTCTTATACACTAGAGTATGTTTTATCTTTATGCAATGGATAGTAGAAGCCACTTACAGTATGCAGGTTTGGGGTACCTGAGACACCCCTCATCTTGCCCTGCTAACAATTTCAGAAGTGCAACATAAAGCCACTACATGCCTATTAAGCTGGCTGAGAATATGGAGCAGCTATACATTCACACACTGCTTTTGAGTGTGTAAAAATGGTTCCACCACTTAGAAAGGTAGCAGTCTTTTGTAAAGTTAGATATTTATCTATCTACCTGATAACTTAATGATTATATTAATAAGTATTTACCCATAGGAAATTAAGCCAAGAACTACAAACTACCCAGATATCTAAGAGATGAATGGATGAACATAGTGATTTATAACCCAGTGGGATACTTCTTAGGGGACAAAGAAAGATAATAGGAAGTAAGGAAAAGAGAGAGAGAGAGAGAGAGAGAAGAGAGGAAGGAAGGAAGAAAGGAAAGAAAGAAGAAAGGAAGGAAGGAAATCCAAACATTATGCTAAGGGATAGAATAAAAGAATATATACTATATGACCCTATTTATATGAAGCTCAAGAACAGGAAAAAAAAATTGTGATGACAAAATCAAAATACTATGAAAATGTGAAGAAAAAGGAACTCATATACACTGTTGGTAGGATTATGGACTTGCCCAGTCCCTTAGGAAAACAGTATAGAGATGTCTCAAAATTTTAAAAATAGATCTGTTAAGAAATAAAGGGGGGCCTCCCTGGTTGCACAGCAGGTTGAGCACAGTGCTGTGAAGCTGCCCGCAGCCTCTGCAGTGCAGGTTCGATTCCCGGCCAGCCAGGAAGAATCCCACATGGCTCTGCAGACCTCTCCTGTTGCACCCGCTGCTCCCTTCAGCAGCACTTTCGGTCTGTCTGCCTGTTCTGCTCCCCATTCTGTCTCTGGTGAATCCTCTCACCCTCCCGCACCTCTGGCCTGTACCCCAGCTATTGTATAAATAAAAAATAAAAATTAAATTTAAAAAAAAGAAAGGGGGCTCCTTAATACAATCTCCCAGGGGACTAGAGCCATGGTCCTACATCCTGATATTCAGCTAGTGTCAGCACCTGGTTTCAAGGGCCAGATAAGATTCAGCCATTTTGGAGGCTTGGGAAGAATCTGCACATTTAATAGCCCTGGTCTATTATGGGCTGGCATAGTTATCCATTAACAACCACTAATTGAAACAGTGCTGTAGGGATGCTATAGCCATCCAAGCACAGTGCCCAAAAGAGGACAGGTCACCTTTGTGGGTTTTCACCACAGAATTGTGCACCATGTGCACTATTTCAAGACCACTCAGGCTCAGGGAACAACAATGGGGTTTATTTAACAAACCGGGGAAATAGGAGTTTCTAAGGCACGAGTGGCCAATGTCTCACCCAGATAGTGTCCACAGTGTCCAGAAGTCCATACAAAAGACCACTCACTCGAGATGGTGCTGTGCTGCCAGCAAGGGCCTGAAGCACATGACAGCCTTTCAAGCAGCGGACCAGGCTCCAACTCACCAGAGCAGGGGGTGCTCATAGGCAGGGCTGCTGAGATAATGTCCAGCAGCCCCTCCAACAGTCTGAAGGTCAGGATGGACAGCACCAGACAGCAACAAAGGTAGCAGCACTGGAGGCAGTGCCAGATAATGCAGTGTTACCTCTGACAGTCGTGCTGGTTACCTGATGAGCAGCGGCAGCTTAGAAACACCAGCTGTATTGCTATACAGCTCTTCATGAGTTGTTGAACCACCAAAAACAGCTGTTGTTTTTGGTCCCCTTTCTGGTCCTCATTTCAGTTGGTGGCAGCAGCAAGACCTTGGGAGGTGCAGTCACCCAGTCACTGAAAAGCTCTTTGGCTTCTCATTGGAAGTCGCTTGCCGGATGCTGCTTCTTTCTTTTCTTTTTCTTTCCTTGGAGGTCAGTAACAAAATGGATACAGTCTGGGAGTTTGGGACCCTCAACATGGCTTCTGCCCTGCCTTATATTCTTTTTCAGGGTGCCCCATCTAGTTGATACCTACCTGATTAGACCATTTTTAATTCTAAGTGACCAACTGGACCATTTTAATCCAGCTGCACTCAAGGGCATAGCTGCCCATAGGCAGCAACTTCTGGCACAGACAGGGAAAATCACCATGTTTTCCAAAAGCCCCTGTTGCTTAGGTGATGGTAAGAAAATGCAAGTCTTGTCCTGAGGTCCATGCTGCAAGGTCCCAGTTTCATAACTACATGTAACTGCATGATAAATCTTGTGGTTCCTACATTCTACATTGAACTGTTGCTACCTCCCTCGTGGCAGCTTACCCCAGGGACTCAAGAGATGAACAGAAGGGGAACTTAAATTCTGGGAATCAGGAGGACTGATAGGAGCAAGCATAATGCACAATTTTGGACCTCTGCCAACCCAGAAAGAAGGAACCATAAAAGCCCAGGAGCTCTAGAGTCTCGGGGCAAGTCTCCTGCCTTCTGAGACAGTCTGCCACCTTGTACAGTGTCTTGTACTTTCTCTCTAATAAACTCCATAGCTTGCTTTATTATTGGTTCCTTGTGAAATCTGTTTTTCATAAGACATCAAGGACCCTCAATTTTTGCAGTCCCCCAACACATCTACCATGCGCCACAATTTCACTTGTAGGTATCAACTCAAAGAACCACAAAAATATTAATTCAAAGGGATATGTGCACTCCCATCTTCACTGAAGAATTATTTACAATAGCCAAGCTATGGAAACAACCTAAGTACCCAAAGACAGATGAGTGGATTAGGAAGATGTGGTATATATACACAATAAAATACTACTCGGTTATAAAAATGATAAATTCTTGTGATTTGTGACAACATGGATGGAACTGAAAAAGATTATGCAAGTCAGAATGAGAAAGACAAATACTGGATGGTGTCACATTTCTGCAAAATAGAGAAATAAAACAAAACATTAGGTAAAGTCAAGCTAATAATAATCCTAGAAATCTAACTGCAGAACTAAGGCTACCAGAGGAAGAGCAAAGTTGAGAGGGAGCACAGTAGACTGTGGGACTATGCTGGAGGACTATGGGTATCTAGGTGGAGTATGTGATGTGGTGACAATACATGAAAGGGGTGACCCTATACATCTAAGTCATATAAAACATTGTACCAATGTTATTTCAATAATAATTTAAAAAATAGTGGTTGCCTCTGAGACACTTGGGAGCTTTCCTTTCCCATGGAATGTTTTATGGGGTATGCATAAGTATATACAAGTGTCAAAGGAATTGAAATGCACAACTGAGTGTTTTATTGTAAATATTAGGGAATGAGAGATTAATCAGACTGAGCATCAAGAATCAATAACACTTGGGCCTCCCCGGTGGCGCAGCGGTTGAGCGCTGGGTTGCGAAGCTGCCCGCGGCCTCTGCGGCGCCGGTTCGATCCCCGGCTGCTCCCCGGCCACCGGAGGAGGGTCCCACATGGCGCGCAGACCTCTCCTGCCGCCCGCTGCTCCCCTCAGCAGTGTACTTCTGTCCTTCTGCCTGCTCTGCTCCCCGCTCTGGCTCTGGTGAATTCTCTCACCCTCCCGCGCTTCTGACTGTACCCAGTGCATGTATAAACAAAACAAACAAACAGACCAGCAAACAAATAAATAAAGCATGCCTCTATACAAAAAAAAAAAAAAAAAAGAATCAATAACACTTGCAGAAAAGAGTGAATGTAGGAAATTAGAAAACATTAAATATACACAAATATTCAAGCCATTTCAATGAATTTTGAGAAGATATTTTATCCAGATATCTGCATCAAAGCAGCCAAGAATGAAGTTAGGAATTGACAAATTAGAAAGAAGACAAATTAGCAAACTGAGAGAAAAACACAAAAAATAACAAATAGGGGATATCATAAATGGAAAGAGAACAGAGAAAATGGAAGAAAAATATTAATTGGATACATAATTTTTAAAAATTCCTTGAGTTAAAGAAAATGACAAGTATAAGAATAAAACAAGGTTATTTCTTAAGGGCTCATCTCTTCACATATCCTGGCAAATTTCTAAATTCTAGAGATAAAGAAAAAAATCCTGAGTGTATGTATAAAAAAGAAAGACAAAATTAATTTCAATGAAAAAAAATGTGAGTACTGAGTTCCCAGAATTGGATTCTAGGTACCAACATAAAATTTTTAAAAGTTTGCCAAACTTACTTATTTAAGAAAAAAAAACTTAAAATGTCATCATCTGCTAATACCATCATCTAATATCACTGTGAAAAACAGGAAAGATATGCTAAAATTACAGGCAAGAGTTTCTCAAAAGTGATAATATATACAAATACTAAAAAGACACATCATTCTTATTTCAGAATCTCTTTTCATATCAGTCTTCAAAAACATTAAACTGTGCAATACCATTTCCAGAAGTCTTTAGCAAAATGAATGGTTTTCCTGGAATTCTATACTACATAAATTATTTTAAATATTTTAAAGCAAAAGCAAGTATTGAGATTAATGTTCCCTTTATAATAAATATTTGAGGAAGATATGAATCAACATATGTGTAATCAAATAAAGGAATTTGTAGTATATAGAAAGACCTTGGGAATAAAGCCAATAAATATTAAGCCAAAGAAGTTAATAGTATGGTTTTGAAATTTGATCAATTATGAAGAAAGGGTCTTTGAAAGGAAAATAAACTTTATTTTTTCATTTTAACTGTTTATTTTTTTAATATTTTATTTTATATAATTCTTACAACATTTTTCATTTTTGCATAATGTATGCATTTTCATTCTGGTTATATTCCCCATGCAATTCCCACCTCCTTTTTCTGACCCTAATCCTTCTTCTCCTCCCCCTGCCCCCCACTGTAGCATGTCTCTGGTCTATAGTTGTTTGTTGATTTTGATTTTTACTTTATTGTAATTAGTCTTTTTCCTGGTCTCTTATTTAGGTTTTCTAAATTCCTGCTAAACTTTTTTTTAATAAATCCTAGAGGTTAAGTTTAATGTACTCTCAATAAAATAATGACAAACTGAGAAGAAGTAAATGAATACTAACTTTCTTATTCTGGGATTGCACAGAGAGGTTACAAATACAGTTTAGAGCTTGTTGTTAGGGAAAAAAATGTATTTGGGAAAGTATGTGTCTTACAAAAATTCAAATTATTCAGCAGTAGAAAAGAAATAAGATGTAAACCTTCCAAATCAGTGAGAAAAAAATTGATTACTCAAAGGAAAGTTAGCAAAAGAAAGAAAATCACTAAACATAAAATGTAGTAAAAAGTAAAGTCAAGATCAAACAAATCAATGTACATAACAAGTGGAATTAAATGAAATTTCTCTATTAAAATATAGTGTCTAAAACTGTGATTGGAGAAGACATTCAAAATCCAGTTAGATGATGCTTAAAAGAGCATTTTAAATAAAATTACAAAAGTTGAAATAGTTGAAGATACAATAAGTAAATGGAAGCAAAAGGGAAAAGGTGGCAATATTACTTTGCACAAGCAACATTGTAAAATAATTTTAACTGGTTTATGAGAGAGATTTGACAAATTATTTTATCCATAAAACAAGAACAGGTTGCAATGATAAAAGGAACAATAGTTTGTGAAAATTCAAAGTGAAACTGTGGACATTTGAAAATTTGATAGAATGCCAGATTAAAAGTTAAGGAAACTTTCCAGAACCTAGGAAAAAATGACACACAAAAATGTGAACAATTTTACCACAGACAGGCAATCCAGGAGAACTAACATCTCTTTACTAGTAGTTCCAGAAAGAGGTAGCTAAGAAAAGAGATATGAGTGATTTATCAAAGGGATAAAAGAATGAAATTACCCAAAGCTTAAGCAAACCAACAAAAAGAATATATCTTTTTGAAAGATTCCATCTAGTGTGCTGAGCAAAAAGAGTGGGGAAAAAAATCTAAACACATTCTTATAAGATTTCAGAACAATAACATTTCAAAGAGCATCCCAAAAGCATCCAAAGAGATTACATTTATCTTCAAAGGAAGAAGGTCAAACTGGTTTCAGACATTTCATAAGCAATGTTCAGTGCCTGAAAACATTGAAGCAATGACTTCAAAAGTTCTAAGTGAAAATTATTTTGAACCTAGAATTCTAGCTATCAATCAAAAAGAGACAAAATAAAGTCATTTTTAGACATGCAGGGATTCACAAAGTTTGCCATCTACAGATTTGCTCTTAAAGAATCACTTGGTAACAATAACTAATTCCAGCAGCAATGACAACAGCTAAAAAAGGAATTAAAGAAGGAGAAGAATATGAGGTTTAAGAAATGATGGACCAAACAAGAAGCAAAATGAAAGGAAATTCCAGAAGAGGGCCATGCAGTAGAACTAGAAAATAAAGTTACAGCAGAATGCAAGGTCACAGAACTCTGAAAGGAATGTTTCCAAGAAGCAAATGAATTCTATGTAATGAATTTCTTGGTGGAGGATGGGAATCTTCTTAATAAAAAGGCAAGGACATATTGAAATATTTAAAAATAAATATATTCTACTCCATTTCCCTTTCCACTTCCAACTTTTAGTAACTGGATTTCTATTTTTAATGACACTATTTTAGAGATAGAAGATTGGAAGTCTGAACCTATGAAAAACTCTATTTTGTTTGATGATATTTTATATGCTAGAATTTTCCCTACTTTTATATTCAACTTTCAGATTAATATTGACAACACCATTATATGGACTCACAATCTCCTGTTATTCCAGTGGAGCAATATGTGAATAAAAATTCAGATTCTTAAATATTTTACAAGGATAACAAAATGCATAGACTATTAATTAATACAACTACCATATTCTAGAACATCACACTGATTAACATTTCTACAGGAAAAAATAATGTGTAAATGTTTGACATATCAGTTCAAGTCAGGTTTTGTGTTCAAATGAGTTTGGGTCATTGCCTCAAGCTTGGTTAATCATGCCTCCTGACATAGAAATTGAACTAAAAGTTGCACTTGTAACTTCAGAAAGACCAATAAAATGATGCCAGATTTCCTACTTCATGGAAAAAGCATGTCAGAGAATAAACCAATACAAAGGAAAATAATGGGGAAAGATGCAGACAGAGAGACACAGTCCCAAGAAATGTATTTGAGCCTCAAAACCTTCCTAGATCAAAACTCTTCTATGTCCTAGGTGACCTAGGAATTACCTTCTCCTTCTTAACAATTCAATTTGGTTTTCTTCATTTGTAACTAAAAGAGTTTGCTGACTTTGTATTTGGCACATGTCACAAGAACTTTTCAATACTCTGGGAAGAAAACAAATATGCCTGCTACACTATGAGTTCCTACATGCTGTTGACTGGTGAGTATTAGCCAATAAAGCAAGGCAAAAAAAAGAAAGAAACTTAACTATTAGGAGAAATACAAATGAACATATTTATCGATACAGTGAAAATCCATGAGGATCACTTAATAAAGAGAATAAAAGAATTCTGAAAAAAATCCATTCAAATCACACATACAATATCAAGGATTAAGGTAAATAAAATTTTAATGAATAAGTTAAGGAGTGATGTGAATACCTGGGAGAAAGGCAGCCAGCTGCAAAAAACAGAAAGTTCGCACTCAAGAGAGAACATATGTAGCCTGTCTGCAGAATCACTGGAATGCCCAGCTGGCTATGTGAGAGTGGACAGGGGCATTGTGGCAGGAGGTGAGATCCACTGGATGGCAGGGCTCATACTTTTTTTTATCCCTCATCATGTCTCAGTTTCTAAAACCATCTTGGCTCAGCATGGGGGTGATTTGATTTGATCATTTGATCTATCATTTGGATGAATCAAAACAATTATCATTATCATTGCAATTATTTGTCCACTTTATTTTTCACAATAAACTATAAAAATCTTGAGCACAGAAACCATCTATATTTACTTTATCTTTAGCATCCAACAAAATGCCAACTATAAATAAAAGCTGAACAAATAACATGATGAATTGGTAAATTAATAAGTGAATAAATTAAATGAATGAATGAACAAAGGAATAAGCAAATTAATCTTTTTTCCTAATACTACCTGTACTTCTGAATTAAATGTCTTTCAACCCTACAATTTGAAAAAGAGGATATAGATCTTATCAGACCTACAGATGTGATTAATATAACTTTTTAATCATAAGAAGAAAACAGATTTGAAGAGAAAAAAACTATTAGGCACCCAAATATTGTATCATTCCTACTTGTGTACACACTGAAATATTTTGACGCTGTTACTAATATGATTTTTGAACTATGATTTTTTGATTTTTTGATTTTTATTTTTTAATTAATTTATTTATACTAGCACAGGTACAGTCAGAAGTGCGGGAAGGTGAGAGAATTCACCAGAGCCAGAGCAGGGAACAGAACAGGCAGACTGACGAAATACACTGCTGAGGGGAGCAGTGGGCATGGAGAGGTCTGTCTTGCCATGTGGGACCCACACTGGCAGCTGGGGATCGAACCAGTGCCGCAGAGGCTGCAGACAGCTTTGCAGCCTAGCGCTCAACCGCTGTGCCACCAGAGGAGGTCCCGAACTATGATTTTCTAAATCTCTAAGTAAAAAGTTAAATATTCTGAGGAGTCATCTGAAAGGAAACTAAAGAGAGAGACAATATTTTATCCTTATTTGTGTGTCTTTTTGCCAAAAGTCTCTTGAATTCCCACTAAGAAAAAAACAGGGTCAATAACAGCAGAAAGTAGGAACTATAACAGCTTCATGAAAATAGTTCAACTTTTGGCAAAAAAAAAAAGCTAACAACTAAGGTGGGTGCATCATTTATTAAACCAGGCACATAATTTTATTGCCTACAGTGAAAAAAGAGCTCTCTAGCATTTGTGAGAGGACGTGCCACGTGACTTTTGATGTTCAGAAGAAGCCAGGAAAAGAAGGAGGAGAAAAATAAAAACAAAAACATGCGGAGATGGCCTTTCCGTCTTTGAGAAAGATGCCTTTCTCAAATCAATAGAGACAAGTTGAGGATAACAAAAGGACAAAGATAAACTGACTAAGTATGAAAACCACAACTCAGCTTTGTCTGAATCCTCAAGAATCAACACACAGCAAACTTATGCATAGTCTTCTCATAAAACTACCCCATAATAGTGTTCACACCACTGAACATACGTGGAGATTTCTTTATATTAAAACATTAAACAATATTTTATGATTTCTGTAAAAATTTTAGCCACTCATTTTTCAGTATGTTCCAAGCACCTTTGCCATTTTCATAGTTCTAGCATCTACTTTCTTAACATGTGCTTTTCCAATTAGCTGGAGAAGAACTCCATGCCACCTGTTAATTCCACAGGTCCATCTGACATAATCTGTGGGAAATATTCATTTAAAGCTGCTTTACTGAGCTGCCAGCATTAGGTTATGCTTCTCTGAAAGTTCTGCTGCTAAACATTGGCTTTTAAGTAACTGCTTAAAGACACTCCCAAGAGATATAGCGTTAACGGCCCCATAATGAGTCACTTCTGGCAAGAAAAGGTATTTCCATCACATCCATATTTTATTTTCTGGAAAATCTATTGTAGCCTAAGCTTCACACATGAGCCAGTATAAGCCTATTATAAGCCAATAGTTTTTCTTTTTGAAACTCATGTAGACTCTCCTTATTGCTCTGGGGGGAAAAATCCAGAAACAAAGTAACTTGACAAGCTGAGTACATAAATTAAGTGCATAAATTCTTTACAAATAGGGCTCTTGATAGTACATTTAAAGTACAAGTAGTAGTTCTACAGCACACCCAAGGAGTTCTTTTTTAAATGAATGAAATGAAGTTGGAAAGATGACATTTTAGAATTATTTTCTCCACTCATTGACTTACAGCAGCTCCACTGTTTTAATGCTTTTAGACAAACATTATTATTGGAAATAAAGGGATAGGTTTTACATAAATGCTGCCTTCTTTATGAAACACTGCAAAATATCATTATTATTGCAAAATCAGTTGATTCTATTATTCCCAGGATTCTAAAATTGTATAAGCCTGAACATTGAAGAGTTGTCTCATTTTTAAGATGCATATATCAAATATAAATAGAAGAGAATTAGAAAACTGGAAACAAACTCCATTCCTAGATCCATCAGCAGTGACCGAGGTTCCCCTTAAACAATGCAAGTCTTTGGTAACTTCAAGGCATTTCCTTCCCACCTTCTCATATACTATTTGAGCAATAAGAGGAAACTGTGAGTAGCACTCACCTAACATTCTGAATATGCATCCCAGATAGATAGATAGTTATACTGAAATACAAGCATAAAGTAGTACACAAAAATCTTTCCCTTTCTCTATTTTGTAGGGAAATAGACTCTTTCCCTACAAAAAGCCACACCCTCTTTATCTTATTTTATTTTATCTTATTCCACAAATGTTCATCTAAATGCAGGTTGTATAAGAAATATAAACTCTCATAGTCAAGTAGGGAAATAATATGTACTGAACGGAGGTGTTCATTAAAATTACCAGAAGGCCACCAATGGATATAGAACTGACCAGAGGGAGGGAAAAGTAATGAATTAAGAAATAATTCTGGGGCATCCCCGGTGGCGCAGCGGTTGAGCGCTGGGTTGCGAAGCTGCCCGCGGCCTCCACAGCGCCGGTTGGATCCCCGGCTGCTCCCAGGCCACTGGAGGAGGGTCCCGCATGGCGCGCAGACCTCTCCTGCCGCCCGCTGCTCCCCTCAGCAGTGTACTTTGGTCCTTCTGCCTGCTCTGCTCCCCGCTCTGGCTCTGTCTCTCGCCCTCCGCGCTTCTGACTGTACCCAGTGCATGTATAAACAAACAAATAAATAAATAAACATGCCTCTAAAAAAAATAAATAATAATTCTGGCAAAAAAAATAAATCTAACCTTTTGCAGAAGCAGCAGATCAGAGTAAAAGGAATATGAGATTGCTTTCTTTCAGTTTTATAAAATAAACTCAGAGATTATTTAAGCTTGTGGAAATTTCCATTTTGGTAGGCATTCTAATTAATCAACAAAATACCTAAAGAAAAGCACTTATTTGCCACTTCCTCTGGATCATTACAAGAACATTCTTTCAGCATCTTGATAATAAACAGAAAACAGGGTAACACAACCCCAGAAAGTTCATGCCTAGAAGGAAACCCCAACATTTAACTTAAATGACGACATTGCAAAGAAAACTTAGTTGAACTGACGCATACATTTTTATAGGTCTTGGTAGATGGAATACTAGACAATTGAGCTCTAACTCTGACTTGGTCATAGATCTCCCATGGAGCTTTCTGGGGGGAAAAAAAAAAAAGATGTCAGTCTTCTAAATTCATCTGGAAATAAAGAAAAAGGTAGTCGAAAAGGTGTGACTTGTGAGTTTGTTTTGTTTTGTTTTATTTGTAACAAATCCTGGTTTCTATTTTTAATAACCAGAAATGAGAACTTGGAAATGTGATCAGGCATAAGGTTTCCCCTGCTATCCGAAAGTAGAACACTCCTATGAAATCTTTCATAAGCCAAATGTCAGGAAGCAAAAAAGCAGTTACCCTTAATTTATATGGAAAAATTTGGGCCATTCTCAGACCCAGAAAATTACCTACCAAATTATACCAAATAACATGGAAAACCTGAACTAACACTAACAAATAGTAAAAGTAGGAATGTAAAGATAAACACCCACCCTGTCTAAAGTTGTATATTATAAAGGAAAGCAGCGGGGTGGTGCCACACTCAGTGCTGCTCCAGGTGCGTGCTGACTCCAGCATGGCTACTGCAAAACAAACACTGAATGCTTTTCACCTTTCGTCATAAAAGTGAAAAATCCTCTTAGGATTTCTTTCACTCAGTGAAAATAGGAATTAATGTAGGTCTTTCATAAAAGCAAAGAGGTGCAACTTGAACTTTTGAAAAGCAGGAGGGTACCTGTAATATGCTTATGAAAGCCTCTGACCCTCACCCTTTTAAATTGGACACCCCCTGCCCTGTTGATGCAGAGTTCCTTTCCTTCAGGAATTATTGTCCACTGGGAGATTTGTTATTATGTAATAATAATTATAATTTTAAAATAACATATATTATAAAAATAATATATTACATTATATGTATTGCATATTATATAAATGGTATAATGAGTGCCTACTAGAGGTTAAACAAATATTAATTTGGGTGAGGATATAGCTCTTTTATTTATGGCTATGTTGTCACCTGATGCCAGATGTGAGGATGAGATCCAATTGTCTCTGAATAAAAACCTAAATTTGCAGAGGCTTGAAGGATCCTTGGGAAGATAAAGCCACTCCTGCTATTATTATAAATGGCCTCAGGAAAATCTGTTACAAAAAAAACAAAAAAAAAAGAAAGAAAAAAAAGAAAGAAAATCTCAACACTCAAAACCACACCAGAGTTCTCAGGTTTATACTTAGTCAACATTGGAACATATTCACTTCAGGAGTAAAACAAACAGCATCAAAAGCCCCTACCTATCACTGTAGGTCAAGGTAACATGGCTTTCAACCGAATCTACACACAGGTTCCTCTTTTCCCAAAAAGCATTCATAGTAAATATCCACGCTGACAAAGCATCCGTTTTCCTACTGCTTTTGTTTGCTGTGGCAGGAAGCAGTTGTCGGCTGTGTTAGTGAAAAATAACAACTGCAGACACTCAGACACTGAGACACATGCCACAGTGTTCCAGTGGAAATCAAACTCTGAGAAATTTTTTAAATGTTTTCAACACATCAGCATGAAGCATCGACCTAGTTCGAATCACTTAGATCTAAAGCAAATGCACTGATTGTTTTCACAGCAGGCTTTTCTTCTTGGAGCTGAAACAGGCGTACTGGTGAGGGTTGCGCGGAAAGGTTTTCAGCCCCCTGCCTTGGTCTGCTATAGCCTGTGACACGATCAATACCAGGGTGAGCAGCAGAGGAAGCTCAGGGAAGATTATGAAGATGAGGTGAGTGACAGAATTACCTTATAGGATTTATTCTTTCTCTCACCTTGAAACTCATCTGCCTCAGGCAGAGATGGAACATCATCAGGGCACAGACCCAAAATGAGAGGTGGGATAGGGGGTGAAGGGCATGGGACACCCTACGTGCTGAGAGCCTGGCCACTGTGTCCTCTTATATGTGCAACCATCAGGAAAGGACAAGTCCTATAGCAAGTCAAGGGTGGATGTCACTGATTAACAGGAAGCAAATGCCAGCATCTTTTGCAGGGCCTAGCACACAGCAAGGGCACAATAAATTGGCAGCTATGATTTTCAGTATGTTATGATTATTGTTAATACAATCATTCCTACTGTTATTACTTTTTTACCCCAGAGAGGTATCATTAATGTAAATATCATATGCAAAGTACCTACCTTCCATTAAAACTGTGATGGGATATTGACAGGCTCAGATGTGCTTTAGCTGCCTTGTCTGTTATTTGAGGGCCTTCTCTGTGAGGGGCACTGCTAGTCCACAGGTGTTCTTCCCCTAATCTACAGGTCCAGGGCTATCTAAGCAATTGGGTCTGTTTATACATTGGGTATCCCCTGCAGCTTAACTGGGGCACCAAAGTTAATACAACCAATTCTTACTTCATATGCCCAGTATGCAAGAAAAGCTTTAGGAAGTTCTATTGCTTATTAATCTGATTGAACCGCCCACATCAATTGTCCAGAATTGATAGTGTCTAATAATCGCATTAGCAATAATATGTCCAAGCACAATCACTTAGACAATGCAAAAGTTCAATGCTAAAATTTGAGATTTCTTTTGATTTCTCTAGGGTTTAGACAGTATATAAGAGATGCCAAGAAATTCAAGGTTATTTTTTGTCATTGCTTACTTACACCAGTGGATGAATATAGAGAAAAGTAGCATACTTGGCCCATTATTTTTGCCAAAACAATTAAATGAATTTGTATCTGGATAATCTTCCATTCTTTTATTTTTAATTATAGTAATGTTGTTTATATATCTTATTCTAAAGGGAATGTTAAAGAGACAATAACAAAAACAAAGAGAAACCCCACCGACTGGGAGAACAATTTTGCACACAACACTAATGATAAAGGACTGATCACAAAAATCTACAAAGAGCTGATGAGACTCAACAACAACAAAGAAAATAATCCAGTCAAAAAATGGGCAGAAGAGCAAAAAAAGAAACTTCTCTGAAGAGGAAATGCAAATGGCCAACAGGCATATGAAAAAATGTTCAACATCACTTGTAATCAGGGAAATGCAAATCAAAACTACAATGAGATACCCTTTCACACCAGTGAGAATGGCACACATTAAAAAAACTAGCAACAACAAATGTTGGCGAGGTTGTAGAGAAAAAGGAACTCTCCTCCACTGTTGGTGGGAGTGCAAACTGGTCCAACTACTATGAAGAGCTGTGTGGAGATTTCTTGACCTACTAAACATAGAGCTTCCCTATGATCCAGCAACTCCACTCCTAGGTATTTACCCAAAGGACACAGAAACATCAATTCCAAAGAGCACCTGCACCCCTATGTTTATAGCAGCACTATTTACAATAGCTAAGCTTTGGAAACAACCCAAATGCCCAAAAATAGATGATGGGATCAAGAAGATGTGGTACATATACACCATGGAATATTACTCAGCATTCAAAAAAGATAAACACATGCAATTTGCAGCAACATGGATGGCGCTGGAAGGGATCATGCTCAGCAAAATAAGCCAGAAAGAAAAAGAAAAATACCGGATGGTCTCACTCATAGCAGGAATTTAGGAAACCTAAATAAGGGACCAGGAAAAAGAATAACTTTAAGAAAGAAAATATCAAAATCAACAAACAACTATGAACCAGAGACACTCTATGGGGGGTGGAGGGTGGGGAAAGGAGGGATTAGGGTCAAAATAAGGGAGTTGTAATTGTATGGGGAATATAAAAATAAAATTTAAATTAAAAAATAAATAAATAAATAAATATAAAAATAAAAATAGCATAAAAATGAATGAAATTCTTCAAAAAAATATGAAAAATGCAAGACTTATTCAGAAAACTGAACTATTGGTGAAATAAAATATAAATAAATGAAAATACATACAATAAAAAAAGAAAACAAAAGAAAAATTAAGACATAAGATTCTTCCAAACCTAGAAATTATCATAACCATAAGTCTGGTTATTTAGTTATGGTCTTTTTTGCTTACATATAAATTTTCTTTTTTACAAAATTAGTATCTTATAACAAACTTTTTTCACTTAACATTGCACATTATTATAAACATAAATGTGGGCCTCCCTGGTAGCATGGCAGGTTAAGCTCCACAGCCTCTGCAGCATGGGTTCTATTCCCAGCCGGCCAGGGAGAAACCCACATGGCGTGGCAGACATCTTCTGTGGTGCCTGCTGCTCCCCTCAGCAGCTTCTTCTGTCTGTCCCCCTGTTCTGCACCCTGCTCTGTCTCTGGTGAATTCTCTCACCCTCCCATGCCTCTGACCTGTACCCCAGTTCTGTATAAATATATCAAATCTTTACCAAAAAAAAAAAAACATAAATATAAATCACTGAACTTCTTTGGAAACATAATTTTATTCCACATGATCTATGAGTTTTCTTTAAATGCTTAACCACTCCCCTCTTTTAGAATTTCAGATCCTTCCTCTTGCAGATAATTGCTAATAGAAGTACCCTGAGGGATATAATTTCTTCACTCAAATCTCTGATTATTTTCTCATTACTAGAATTACCAAGCCAAAGGCCAAAACAAGTTGCTGTTTTACTTTTGGCTTTTTTCAAAAATATTCTTTTCATTGTTGAAATTTTAAAAATTTAGGAAAGGAAAAGACAGAAAAATTTTCTCAAATATCCCACTAGAAAGAGATTAACATCTTATTACATCCTTAATAACATTTTTGTGCATATATGAATATTTAAATATGCATTTTTATTTTATATCTTCATTATTTATAAAAGTTAAATATGTAGTAAATAATATATTATAACTTGATTTTTCCAATTAACATATAGATTCTTTATATGCCATTAAATCTTCTTTATTCAAAAACAAAACATGGATTACAAAATTGTGTTGGTTTTCCACAGTAATCCTCCATAACCAATGGATAGAGTAGAATATAATTAATAGCAGGTCAGCAAATTTTAAAACACATTTATGTTTATTGCCTAACATTAGTACCTGTTTCTTTCTTTTTTTTTTTTTTTTTTTTATTTATACAAGCACTGGGTACAGTCAGAAGTGCGGGAGGGTGAGAGAATTCACCAGAGCCAGAGCGGGGAGCAGAGCAGGCAGAAGGACCGAAGTACACAGCTGAGGGGAGCAGCGGGAGGCAGGAGAGGTCTGCGCGCCATGTGGGACCCTCCTCCAGTGTCCGAGGAGCAGCCCAGGATCGAACCGGTGCTGCAGAGGCTGCCGGCAGTTTCGCAACCCACGCTGAACCACTGCGCCACCGGGGAGGCCCAATACCTGTTTCTTAATGAAAACTTCATTTTTCTATACTAAGGATGTTTTGGCAGGAGAAGGTGAAAGAGGAAGAGAGAGAAGAACATGCAGGAGGAAGAGGAAATAATCATCAAAAAAAAAAAATTCAGAAATACCCTTGAAGTGAAAAATCAGCTTAGTGCTTTAGAGAAATTGATCAAATAAATAAATTACCAAAACAGCCAGTCAATAATGAGTTTATTGCCCTAAAAATGTTTTTTTTTCTCCCTGATACTTGTAAATAATTTACCTCAAAGAAAAATCCAGTACTGTATTAATCAACTGGTTTCTGAACTGCATGTTTTTCCTAAAGAATTGTCAGTTTGTTTGTCTAGATTTCATTATTTACAAAAGAAAATACATAATTTCTGTTGCTTGATCCATTGCTACTAAGGGTAAATTGCAAAGGTAAAGGTAAGATTAGACCAGTTATTTAAAAATCATCCTATTTGTTATTATTTCTAGGTTTGGTTGGATGAAATGTCAAAGATCAACATTTGATGTAACTATGTAATTGTTAACCATAGATTAATCTTAAACTTTATTGTGCTCACAATCACCATCACCGCCACCATCTTCATCACCACCACTACCATCATCACCATTATTACCAACATCTTCATCACCATCACAACCATCTCCATCACAATCCCCACAACCACGATCATCATCATCATCACCATCATCATCATCTCTCCCATCATATCTCTATCACCAGCTTTGTTTTCCACAATCTAATCACTTAACTTTCAGAATTGTGCTCAACCATGACTAGCATCCATTTCCTCATCTAAAGTAGATTTCCCCGGGGCCTCCCTGGTGGTGCAAGGGGTTAAGACACAGCTCTATGAAGCTATCTGCAGCCACTGCAGCACTAGATCTCTAGCCAGGGAGGTCACCCACAAGGCACAGCAGACCTCTCCTCTCTCACTCGCTGCTCCCCTCAGCAGTGTATTTCAGCCTCCTGTTCTGCTCCCCACTCTGTCTCTGGTGAATCCTCTCACCCCCCGCACCTCTGGCCTGCACCCCAGTTCTTATATGCATAAATAAGTAAATCTTTTAAAAACAATAGATTCCCTGCCCTCAATCATAATTCACCATATTAGCAATATTATTTTTTGTTTCTTCCTGATACCACAGTAAGGATTTTTCTGTTTTTCACTTTGTTATCATTTTCCTTGTCTATACTACAATTTAGGTGTGGACAGGGAGCACAATTATCTTGGTCATTTTATCCCCAGTACATTATATAGTGTCTCGTGTATAGCAAGCACTCAATTTTTAAAACATCACATTAATTAATTATAATGTGTCCTCAAGTCTTGGTTATGAATTCTAACCTAGCAGAAAAACAAATCAAAATTGTGATGTAAAATGATCTTTCTAGTATAATTTACCTCACTATAGAAATTTAGTGCTTCTGTATCCATAAGAAATCATTTCTAAACTGTCTACAAATCATACAGGTACTATCAAGAAGTAACATAAAAGCAAAGAAAGTGAACCTATAAGTGATATGAGTTGAGAGGTAAGTAAGAAACTATTCACTCAGAAACATCTCTCTTACCTGCCCAATATGAAATCCCCACCATTAAGTTCATCTTTAAGGTTAATATACTCTAATGTCATGAAACACCTTTTAAAATAAAAATACAGGCTTCTTCTGCTATCCAAAAGTAGAACATTCGATGAAACCTTTTACAAGTTGAAAATGGCATATTACAAAGAAGAAATGTATTTGAGGGAAAAATTATATAAAATTTTAAAAAATTAGCTTATAAGAAAAAATTTTGAAGTGTTCCCAATCCAAAAATAACCTACCAAATCATACCACATAAAATCTAAAATAACATAAATACAGATATGTATGTATATATATATACACCATATGAATATATATTCATAACCATATGTGTGTGTGTGTGTGTGTGTTGTGTAATACAGTCAAAACAGGATAAGATAAATACACAGCCTCCTTGTAGTAGTTCCCAAAGAAAAAGCCTGGTGGTGCCATTCTCACTGCCTAGGGTGTGGCTGCTTCTAAAATTACTGCTGCAAAACAAGTACTGAATGCTAACTTGTCCTTTTCACCCATCATTGCTTAAGTTAAAATTCTCTTTGAACTCATTTTATTTAATTAAAATAGGTAATAATATATGACATGTTTTTTGTATAAGTGAAATGGCATAAAATGAACTTTTGGTTTTTCACAAATTTATTATTATGTATGAATTCATTTATCAGATTATTTGAACAAATAACACTACACAGGTCATTGCTGACTTTCCAAGTATGTGGGTATTGGAAAATGGAAATGAAAAGTTATATTGTTGAAGGGTGACCAGATCCTGTACCAGGAGCCCCCGTGCAGGGGATAAAGTAGACACCAAAGACAAGGTATGGGGAGATGCCACCTATAGCCCCAGCCTTTTCTGCTCTATAACAACAACAACAAAAAAAAATTGAGGAGCATTTGCCTTCCATTTCAATAAATATGTTTGAGTTAATATTTATAAAGAAGAAACAAAGATTATAAGTATTTAGTATTGAGCTCAGGATTCCAAATGTATCAAAAGGAGCTGAAGATCTAGTTGCAAAATGGGAAGGGAGAGGTGTGTGTGTGTGTGTGTGTTTGGAGAATGTGGGAGATGTGGAAGAGATGAAGATAATATTTGCAGAAGAAATAATACAATGGAGAGGAATCTGAATCTGATGCTAGTTATCAACATATATTAAACATTGGCAAAATATCATTCTACTAGACTAAGTGATCGCCAGAAGGGTAAAAGCCTTACAGGTATTTAAATCCATCAGTTTTAAACAATAAGATGTCCTCAATTTAGAAAGACATTGATATGCTGAGGTTTCCCTCAGATATCTAACAACAATAAATAGATCTCTAACCTTCGAATAACACAAACAGAAGTCTCTTCTGGCTAAACACCAACCTGCTTAATAATGTGCTCCAATATCCACCAGAAGCTGCTGCTAGAAACTGGAGAAGAAAGTATTTGACCCCACTTGACTTCCCTAAGTCTCACTGCAACCAATACCCTTTCCTTGACTTTCCACTCATAAAACTGAATTGCAAGAGAAGATGAGGTTTAGTTATTTTTTACTAAGTATTCAGAAACTCCCTTTTAAAAATCTGTAATTTAAAAAAATGAAGCCATTACATTTCATCTCTGGTAGCTCAAGATATAATAAGGAAACATTTGTTTCATGTCAGTGTCTCCAGGAAAATGTCGCATAACCAGACCAATCTTTTAATTGATCCCCCTCTTCAAAATATAGGTATATTTCGCTCTTGGAAAGTTCATTTTTCACCACATAGCTTTTACAAAAATCCTGCATAATAACCTGTTTTTGCTAACTTTCATCATCTTTTATGCTGAAAAGCAGCATTGAGCATTGTTTTGCACCAAACGCTTATAGAAACAGCATACTCCCCAAACAGGAGAATGGCATAACTTAGTTCCTTCCTCAGGAACTACTTTGTAAAGGCTGCGTATTAATCATCTCATTTTTGCTTTCATTATATGTTAGTGTTATTTTAGCCTTTAGGGGTTATTTGGTGTGATTTGGTGAGTTATTTGTCGAGTATTGGAATGCTCATAATTTTTCCATATAAATTAATGGTAATTGCTCCTTCAAATTTTGCTTTGAATCAGCTCACCAAAGATTTCGTAGGAGGGCTCTACTTCAAGATAGCAAGGGAAAACTATGCTATAAAATTACCATCACCAAAATAATAGTAAATAGACAAGTGGACTATAGAAACATCAATGACATACTATTACTGACAAAAAGACTATTAAGCATAAGGTTGTCCTTGTGATCATCACATAAACTTACCATTGGATATGTTGACAATATTGTAGGTCCAAGGTCAAGTGGAAGGAGCGAGGGATAAGGAGGTAATACAGGACCTCCTTGGTGGCCCAAGGGGTTAAGGGGCAACCTATGAAGCTATCCACAGTTGCTGCAGCACAAGTTCGATCCCCACCCAGGGAGCTACCCACATGGCACAGCAGACCTCTCCTGACTCGCCTGCTGCTCCCCTCAGCAGTGTATTTCAGTCACTCCACTTATTGTGTTGCCTACTCTGTCTCTGGTGAATCCTCTCATCTCCCACACTTCTGGCTTGTACCCCAGCTCTTGTATGCATAAATAAATATCCTTAAGAAATAAGGAGGTAATACAATGTTACTTCTGCATAGACTAGGATGGCTCGCAAGGGCTTGTTTTGGTTAGGGGATAATCCTGTGGTTCCCAAAATGACTGTAACTTAGCCACTTAAATACATAGTATATTTTGATATGAAAGTTGACACTGCATACAGAAATACTAAATATAACATGTGCTTGAGGGATACATATTATTGTTGCTATGAGACCTATAACTTCAAAATGGCAATAAAAATGGAGTAAGAACTATCTAAACAGTTTTGGATTCTGCCTTCAGGGAAATCAGATCCACACAAGTATAGGACAGATCTTTACTGGGCGCCTACTTTGGGTAAAGCTCTGTGTTAGAGGTTTTGCGAAAATATGGCCCTTGCCTCCATTAGCTTATGAGGAAACATATACACTGGGACATTCAACAGGAATGGAGAATTCCATCTTCTGCGGTCAAACAGAAGAAACTTTCCACAGTAAACTTCAAATCTCTGTTGAAAAACTGGTAAAATGGTAATGCTATTAGAAGCTACACAAAATGGCTACTCTTTCATCTCTAGCATCTCTCTCCTAAAACTAACTCTCTAATGCCCATTACTGGAATTTATTGTTGGGTCTTTAAACTTAATGCTAAATGGCCAACAGTTATATGAAAAAAAAAAGTTTAACGTCCCTTATAATCAGGGAAATGCAAATCAAAACCACAATGAGATGCCATCTTACACCAGTGAGAATGGCACATATTAAAAAAAAACTAGCAACAACAAATGTTGGTGAGGATGTAGAGAAAAAGGAACTCTCCTGCACTGTTGGTGGGAATGCAAACTGGTCCAACCACTATGGAAAGCTGTGTGGAGGTCCCTCAGACTACTAAAAATGGAGCTACCATGTGACCCAGCAACTCCATTCCTAGGAATCTACCCAAAAGACACTAAAACATTAATGCAAAAGGATATCTGCACCCCTGTGTTTACTGTAGCACTGTTTATAATAGGTAAGCTCTGGAAACAACCCAAATGCCCCAAAATAGATGACTGGATCAAGAAAATGTGGTGTATATAGAGAGTCGAACACTATTCAGCAATCAAAAATATAAACCCATGCCATTTGCAGCAATATAGATGGAGCTGGAATAGATTATGTTAAGTGAAATAAGCCAGAAAGAAAAAGAAAAATATGAGATGGTTTCACTTATAGGAGGAATATAGGGGAGCCAAATAAGGGATTGGGAAAAAATAATAACAATAAAATAACAACTATAAAACCGAGATGTTCTGCAGGGGAGAGCGGGAGGGAGAGGGATCAAAACAGGGGCAAGAAGAGCACAGAGACTATGGTGATGGTGCATGGGTGACTTGGTGGTGGGAATTTTATGTGGACTATACCTGACAGGAGAAAGCAAATGATGATGTAAAATATATATAAATAAATTATATTTAAAATAATAAAATAAAAAGATTATGTCATTAAAAAAAAGCTATCTCCCTTGTCCTTTTACAACCTACCCTTAAGACAACTAACTAACCAAAAGTTTGCTGTTAATTAACACCAAAAATGTTTATGGTTGACATTTTCTTAACATTCTCCTTGCATTAAAAATACAGAACAAAGTTAGTTTTAATAGCCAAGTTATGGGGAAAATTTAAGTGCTCAAAGGCAGAAGAATAGAGTAAGATGATGTGGTATATATACACAAGGAAATTCTACTTAGATATTAAAAATGATGAATTTTTCCATTTTGCCATTTGTGACAACATGGACAGAACTGGAGGGGCGAGGAGAAAGATAAATACTTGATGATTTCACACATATGTGGAATAAAAAGACACAAATCAAAGAAACAGAACTAAACAAAACAATCCCTGGATTCTGACTGCAGAACTGAGGCTACCAGAAAGAGAAGGTGAAAGTGGGGTGCAAAAGAGGTGATTATTGGTGGTTTGATGGTAAGCATGGCATAATAACACTTCTGAAAGGTGTGCACCTACACTCCCAAATCATATATAGTGTTGTAAACCAACACTACTTCAATGAAAAATATTTTTTTAATTACAGAGCATGACAATGCATATTTAAACATGTTCATATTACCTGATGTAATCCCATAAAATCTCAATAAATATCAAAACATATCTATGTCTAGATATAGGTATGCTTTTTAAAAATGAGGCATATTGTACATCCTGTAAACTTCCTCTCTCATTTAGAGGTTGCTGCCACCCCATATTCCTGAATTAAAATTCATTCTAGTACATCTTTTTTTGAAGATTTATTTTTATTAATTTATGCATACAAAAACTGGGGTATAGGCCAGAGGTGCAGTGTGGTGAGAGAATTCACCAGAGACAGAGTGGGGAGAAAAACAGGCAAATGTACTGAAATACACTGCTGAGGGAAGCAGCAGGTGAGACAGCAGAGATCTGCTGTGCCATGTTGGTTAGCTCCTTGGCAGCGGATCGAACCCATGCTACAGTGGCTGGTGACAGCTTGATATCTCTGAGACTAACCCCTGCACCACCAGGGAGGGCCCATTCTAGTACATCTTAATCACTTAGGACAGCTCAGGTTAGAATGTACCTGATAACATGGGAGATGATTCCCTCCCCCAATCCTAACCTGAGGAAGTTTCAGAGTCCAGGGAATGTCACTGGTAATTTGTTAACTGTAAAATAATGCACAACTGTACACATTGTTCCTGTGATGGGGTGGTGGCTGGCAAGGAAAGAAGAGAGGGAGTAGGGCCTCCCCTGGTGGCACAGCAGTTGAGCCCTGGACTGTGAAGTTGCCTGCAGCCTTTGCAGCGCAGGTTTGATCCCTGGCCACCGGTGAGGGTCCCACATGGCGCGCAGACCTCTCCTGCCACCCGCTGCTCCCCTCAGCAGTGTACTTCGGTCCTTCTGCCTGCTCTGTTCCCTACTCTGGCTCTGGTGAATTCTCTTACCTTCCCGCGCTTCTGATTGTACCCAGTGCTTGTATAAATAAATAAATAAATCTTAAAAAAAAAAAAAAAAAGAGAAGAAGTAGGAAGAAAAAATGTAAAAAATGGTCAGAAAAAACAGGATATAAAGAAATTTTTACAAAAAAAAAACCAACAATCTGTTTTGACCACTTTCTGAACCAACATAATATTAAGCATAGGGACCAATCAGAGGTGGCCTAAGAGCTAAGACATGTCCTCAGAAAATGGGGTCTCTCTCACCAAGGTTTGACCAGTGGCCTTAGTCAAATCATTTCACATCTTTGAGTAAAACAAGGCACTTGTGTCGGTTGACGTCAATGCTCTCCCTCCTCTAAAACTTCTTTAATGATAAGAAATTCATACTTCTGCAGAGAAGGAGGATCTTATCATATCTGTTAACAAGTATCTATAAATACTGTCATTGCCATTACTGTCAGAACCTTGTATTTCCAAGGTCTAGAAATTTGTCTAACAAATACTATATAAACACTTGTTGAAAGAAGGAGTTGTTTTCAATATCTGCAACATATTTGTTTTCAATGAGTCTAGGTCTAAGGACAAGTTTACAACTAACACGAAGCAGAATGAGAGGTGGAAAAGGCACCCATGCTCTGAGGAGTCCAATCAGGTCAGACTAATTCAAGATGGTGAGTAGAGGGTTCCCGGAGGAGCGGTTGCTTCAGAAGGATGGGTGTAATTTAAATAACAGAAACTGTGGCAGAAATTCAAAGGTATAGAAGAAAGAAATGGCAGCTGTTTGCAAAAAGTGAAGAGTGAGGTTTTATCTGGGTATTGAGGGCAACACGAATTGGAATGGGGATTGAAGGAGCAGTGAGCAGAGTATTGGCTCAAAGTGATGATGGGCTGATTCAATGGGGAGATGGAAAGTGGTAGAGAAAATTGGGAAATGAAGAAAGCAAGATAAAGTCAGCTGGCTTCTCTGACCATTGCTTGAGGCAGAAGCCTGCTGACTAGCACCTCGCACTCAGGCCTGCTCTGTGTAACAAGCCCTGTCATGGGCACTCTAAAGAGCATATCAGCCTCCGAGTCCTGCTCTGTCCCTCTGCCCTGTGTTTCATCATCTGGAAGGCACTTTGCTTCTGGGCCCAAACCCTCCCATTTACCCTGGTTCTGGGGCCTCTATCTTCCCTTCTTTCTCTGGGAACTCAACTAATTAATTATCCATTTCCTTGTCCCCCTCCTCCATTTCCTCCTTTACCTCTCTGGAGGCTAGGCATGACACCCCACCTATACTTGTAGACATTTGATTCTCCAGTCTGACTTTCCCAGTGCAGGTTTCCCATTTTTACATTGTTGATTGCCCAGCTTTATCCATGAATCAGGCTGGAGTTTCCTCTTATTGGAAAATATTTACTCAAATCTCAATTAATATGGGAAAATTGAGAATAATGAGGAAAAGTTAGCACCATCCAAATTGATGGCATTGCCTTTTTATTTGCCTCAGGCACTTTGAATTCTAGGTGGCCAAAGAAGTTTTTCAGTCAAGTAAAAATATCACATTTAGGAAAGACAAAAGAACGAATACACATTTCCCCTGCTATCTGAAAGTACAAAGTTTCTAGGAAATCTTTCACGAGCTGAAATTGCATAGAACAAGAAAGCAATACCACTAATTTATGTCAAAAAACTTTGCAAGTGTTCCCAGACCCAAAAATAACTTACCAACTCACGCCAAAAAACATAGGAAACCTAGAATAGCACCCCAATATATAGTAAAAGCTGAAACAATGATATATACGCAGACTGTATATAGTTCCCAGGGAAGGAACTTGGTGGAGCCACTCATTGCTTGGTGCGTGCTGCCTCCAGAGCAGCTGCTACAGAACAAGTACTCAATGCTGTTTTTGCTTTCAGTTTTTGTCGTAAAAGCAAAATTTCCCTTCAGATTTCTTTCAGTTAGCGAAAGTAGGTAATAATGCAGGTCTTTCATGAAAGTGAAGTGGTAAAACTCAAACTTTCAAACTGTAGGGGATCACTACATTATCCACATAGAAAGTTATCCATGTTAGAAAGTACTAAGGAATGAAGGAGTTAAATTTTGCCCCCAGAGGGCGAGCTCAAGCCTGTGAGAGAGAAAACGTTACTCATCTTGTCTACCAAGTAGCTAGACGTTCTGAAAACATGTGCTTGAAGTATGGCATGCTTATTTTCCCATGGAATTCTACTTTGATGACTTGTGTTGATGACTCAAATATGAAATACTTCAAAAATTCCACAAGTTCTCACTTCTTGTGAGAAAAAAGAATAAGATTTGCATATAATATAGAAAAATATAAAACCATTAGTTCGTATGTATGCATGTGTGTGTATATGTGCATGTGTTTATGCGTAAAACTCAGAAATGCAAGTACTGGTATTGTTCAGAAACACTTCAGGTATTAGACAGGCTTTACGTTAGTCATTTTTGAAATTATAAACCTAAATCTGCAACCCCTGAGAAATTCCCATTTGAGAAACCCTCAAACATTATTCTTGGCTTTTTATGATTTCCTTTTACAATTTCATATTTAACAATATTACCTAATTTTAATTTGAAACTTGAAAATCATAACTTGTACTGGACACTCATTCAAATAAATGAAAGTAAACAATCACCATTTCATTTTTTATTATTCTAATCAAAAACCTTCTGTCTTTTTTGTTTTGCTTTGTTTTGGAATTTTTCCTAAAATGTCTTTTTATTTATTTGTTATCCAGAAGGCAATACTTATTTCATTAAAAAAAAAGAATATGTGTGTATATTGTTCAAAACTCAGTGGGAAGAAATCAAATAAAAAAATGCCAAAAATTCATATATTACCATTACTTTATCTCACAGAAATATAATGTATAAAACATTTCATCAACATAACCTCCCATATACATTTTGAGATAACGTATTTAAGAATCAATTAAAGTAGATTCTAAATTCATGTTATTATTTTTCCAGAACCAAAAGAATCAACACTATAATATATTAAAAATAATCATCCACTGGATATTGTAGTTTAGTTGCTTAAATTAAAATTGTTATGGGATATGAATAAGAAACCACAACTGAGTAAGCTTCTTTCCTTGTAAACATCGGTATAAAAATATAATAATTTTCAAGAATAATTGAGTTTACATATTCTGAAATGAAGCGAGGAGCAAAATAAAAAAAAAAAAATTCCCAGACAAGGGATGTTGAGAGGGAACTAAATGGAGCAAAGGCAACTGAAGGCTTTAAGCCAATGGAAAAGAAGATTCTACCTAGATGGAAATTAGAAAAGTGTGAACTGTAAAGAAGAAATCATCCCAAAGCAAGTATTGAGAACCCACTATGCCAGGATGTACCTCCACAAAGATTTAAGAGCTTTTCATTAGGAAAATAGAGGGCAAGAAGAGAGCTAGATAGTGAGTATACAGATAAACACTTTACAGTGCCTAGGGATTCTTTCAATCCTTCAACTATTCTAAAGTGATCATAGGTCAATTTCACAGAAGTAGGGGGAAAAGAAAGGATGGGAGGAAGGAAGGACTAAGAAAGCAAGGAAGGGAAGAAAGAAAAGTTAAGAAGAATGAAAAGAGATTCAGAAACAGAGATACAAAAGAAAGGAAGCATTTGTGTATTAGTCTATACTGAAATTATTTTTTAAAAAAAGGACCTTATTTTATTCAAAATCTTTCATTTGTATTCTTGGTCAAACAATGACTCCAATAAGTCACCAATATCACTCATTTCATACAAAATAATCTGAAAAAGATTGTTCAGAAAATGGGTGGCAGGAAGAGGAGCTCTGATAGCCTTGTCTGTGTTTTCATGTGAATGGACATTTCTTTCAGGAGATGAGAAATTCTGTATTTCATTGGTAAGTGACAAGAGTCCAATACTCATGGTCCTCCACTTCTGTATGGAATTCAATCTTTTCCCTCTTTGGTTCACTCTACGCAAGAGACAGAAATCCTAGGCAAATTGATTTCTTGATTAGACCCAAACTTTCCTTTAATAAGTTGTCCCAAGATCAAAGTGTAGGCACATGAGAAATTAGCAAAATGATTTGGCTGCAGAATAAAGGCACATTTTTTTCACTGAACTCTCTAAGTAATCAAGTGAAAATAAATTCAGGAATTAAAAAAAAAGGATCTAATTTATTGCCTTTTGAAGCCCAAAAACATAAAAAAAATGACTGTAAGAGACACCTGCATATTTTTTATTGATATGTTTATAGTAATTTTTCCTAAACTTAAACTGATGGCTGCTGGGGCAGAGTTACAGTCTTCCACTCATTCATAAACACAATCAGAGCCCCTGTGCTATGATGTGGTATCAATTTCAGCATGATTCCTCTCTGCAATGTTCTGTAAAATTTTATTTCTAACAAAAATTTGGTCCAACTGGATACAAGAAAAGCATTGAGAAATATTGAAAGAAAAGAGATAGATGAAAAAAAACTTAATTATCTAAATGCACAAAATCTTCAACTCATCCTCATCTACTTTCTTCAGTTCTAGTATAAATCTCATTTTTACTCCCTATGGAGTAAACCCAAAACCCTCATTGCTAAGCTCTTGTAAGAGATGTTATCAAGAATCAGCTTACCTTTTTAAACAATGACCATGTCTCCTCACTTTGGGTCAGAGTGATCATTGAGGAATCTAAGTGTGAAAGACGGAGCAGTCCAAGATATAAGATATATTATACTACAGTTCATTACCAGTTCCAGGTAATACAAACAAAAAAACCCAGCATCTTTACTAAGCATTATGTTCACTTCAGATGTTCTGACATAATTAGTACTTTATTAAACATCATGGTGATTTATTTCACCATATATCGATAAGTTCTAACATAAATGAATTACGTGTAAGTGTTACAAGAGACATGTAAGAGTAAACTCTACTTGCTCCTACGTCCATATCAAACAGATGCAAATAAAATTAATATTGATAGTTTGTGAAATACTGGGTTGCAAAGAGATTTCTCTTTTTCAGGTCCACTATTTTCTCCACAGCCACAGATATTTAAAATGCCAATTGAGAGGAAGAAATTTAATTGAAATTATTAATCAAGATAATGATTCCTTTTATTTGAATATCCAAAAATGAGATTGAAAAGGAAAATTATCACAATATTACTAAAAAGTTTTCCAAAAACTGAATTAGGAAATATTCCTTGATGGAATCACCAACTTTCTTTCACCACAATTCTTAATATAATTAATCCCGGAAAATCAGTTTAGATGGCCCATGCATATTTGGCCAGAATTTAGTTGAGTTTTTATGAGGAATGAAGAGAGACAGCAAGTTCATTTTACAAATTTAATGTTCTGATTTCAAATTCAGTAAATAATATTGATCAATTAAGAGACAGATTAAAAAAGGGCTGGGGGAGAGGGAAGTAGGGTGGGAGGAGAGGAATTTATTTTCAAACCTTCCCTGAGATGATATACAAGAATTTCGTTCCTAATATGTACAAAACAATATACTGGCCACTCTGTTGTGTCTAAAGGTTTAATCTCATGGAGTATCAGGAAAGCAAGGTAAGCGTCTATTCGTGACAGCTTATCAGACAGCATCAACTGGTTGTTCCATCCTTCCACTCACTATCTATTCTATTGTCTTATATTTTATAAAACAATTGTTTTCCAGACTACCCTATAGTTTCCAGTTATAATAGGTAATAATGGTAACAGTAAAATTCTTATATAAAGAATGAATAAGTTGTGGATTCTTAAAGGAAGAGGAGGAAGAGAGAAGAAACAAGAGACATTTTGTAAACAAGACATGCCTTCGCCAAGCGATGGTAATAAAAATCATATTTTCCAAAGGTAATATTTAGCATCATGTTTTAATTCTGTGATTTTTGTGTATGATTAAGGATATATACTCTGCCTCCAACATCTTTAAGTCAAATTTCAACTATGCCACTCACTGTCCATATGAATTTGTGCCACTTCTTCCATCACCTAATTAGTAAAAAGGAGATAACAGTGTCTATCTTGCAGATGTGTTGTAAGGATTAAACTATTCTTATAAAGCCTCTGTGACATAGTAAAATCTCCACTTTTGGTACATTATTATTAGCATTATTTTTGAGATGGTTAAATATCTAACCCTTTTCTGAATAAAAAGTGTTATTAAATATTATCTTGGGGTCACCTTGGTGGCCTAAGGATTAAGTCTCAGCACTATCGCCTCCATGGTCAGAGTTCCATCCCAGCCAGGGAGCTAACACATATGTCACAGCAAACCTCTCCTGTTTCACCGGCTGCTTCCCTTAGCAGGGTTTTCCAGTAGATCTCTGGTGAATCCTCTCACCAGACACGACACAAACACCTCTGGTCTACAACCCAGTTCTTCTATGCAAAAATAAATAAAATTTTTTTAAAAATTATCCTGGATATTTGACAAAGCTTACAGATTTTCACTGAAAATAAACTCACACATACACACAAAATGAATATCAAACTAAATTACCTCCATCCTTCTCTGCTATGGATTAATAATTGTGTGTTGGGAGGGATCACATTGTTTAAACTTTGTTGCTTCCTTTTTTAATATTTCAAGTAATATTCATTCAGTTTAAGGCATTAAATTGATAGTGCATTAGAATCACCTGCACAACTTTCTGAAACTATCAATACCTGGACCCTAACCAGATAAATTGAATCAGGGTTTCTGGGATGGGTCCTGCAAATCAGTACATTTTGTTGTTGTTGTTATTTATTATTATTAATTAATTAATATATATTTTACACCATTGTTATTTTTGTACAATGTTTGCTTTCTCCTCTCAGGTGTAGTCCCCATAAAATTCCTACCACCAATTCACCCGTGCACCATCACCATAGTCCCTTGTGCTCCTCCCTCCCCTTTTTATCCATAGATTTTTTAAATCTTTTTTATTTTTATATTCACCATACAATTGCGCCTTTAAAGTTGCCTCAGGTGGTTCTAAAAGGCAACCAGAGTTAGGAATTAGTGTAGAAGAAAACAGTGACCCCTTAGAAGTAATGTCTGGGTTCGAACTTCACTTGTACTTACTAGCAATAGACTCAAAATAAGACATATGTCTCTGAGCCAATTTCCACTTCCATCAAATAGGAATGATGATTTGCACCTACTTCTCAGAGTTGTGGGCTTCACATGAGAATATTAATATCAAAGATATACTCCACAATGTGTTCCTAAGAGCCTGCTTTTTATTTAAATTGAGGGAGTCAGCTACTTTTAAACCTGTAAATGATACTTCCTAACCAGTTTATTGTAGGAAAGAACAGAGGAGAAAACATTCACCCACCAGTAACAGTATTATAGAACCAAATCTTGGATTCTATACAGTAAAGATGCCACTGACAGCTAGCACTTCAATGTATTATATGAAAAGTTTGCATTTCTCCCCATTTTCACTTTCTACTATATGTGAAGTGATGTGGTTTGGATGAAGGAACAGACATATATTCTAAAAGAAATTCAAAGCATAATTTTTCACATTATTTTAAATATTTAAGTACTATATATTTTGTCTACTTTACCAAACCCTAAATTAGTTGAATCCAAAAGCTATGACTGATTAGTTTTTATTCTGGCCTTCTCCTGACTGCATTATTTAACCTATGAATCATAGTTGAAGGATTGTCTGACAATATGAAATATAGAATACAGGAATTTAACTGACATTAATTACCATGAATTTCTTCTGGTCTCTTTTTCACTAATCTAGGTATACTAACTGAATCATGCACTGGAAACATATATCTCTGTCAATTACCTTAATAAATAGCATTGAGGTCCATGAAAGTAAATAAGTTATGCATTTTGTTCTACAGAGGTAGTGACTTACAACAAACATAGAGGTTTTGAGTCGTAATGTATCCGATTGAGAACTGACTCCTTATATTCATTAGGTGTTATTTCGGCTTCTTTGTTACTAAATACAATATTGTGATCTTTATTGACATTTTAAGTGGTTTGACTATTCAACACATGAATGATAAGTAACTATTTTTGTGGCAGAAAGTTATCCTTCACTTACAATTCAACATCTCTTAGGAGATACTACCTAAGAGTTCTTTTGGTAAAACAAATCTCACTTAGAAGATTCTGGAATAGTTCATGCTGAGATAAATGAAACAAATTTAATTGTTAGCCTCATGATTGAAACTAACTTTTTTTTAAAGCTAGATGCTCATAAAAAAGAGAATTGATTAAATAAATCATGGCAAATCACAGGAGTGAATACTACTGAGATGATAAAGATCTATTCATAGTAATATGACATGATCAAGATACATTTAAAATGTACAATGAGTAGCAAATCTATGTAATAGTATGGATCAACTAGGGGTATATAAAGATTTTTTTAAAGATTTATTTATGCATACACGAAGTGGGGTACAGGCCAGAGATGTGTGGGGTGAGAGGATTCACCAGAGACAGAGTGGGGAACAGAACAGGCTGACTGACTGAAATACTCTGCTGAGGGGAGCAGCGGGAAAGTCAGGAGAGGTCTGCTGTACCATGTGGGTAGTTCCCTGGCCGGGGATCAAACTTAAGCTTCAGTGGCTGCAGATAGCTTTGTAAGTTGTGTCTTAAACCCCTTGTGCCACCAGTGAGGCCTGGAGTGTATAAAGATTTTCTATGCTTAGGGCCTCCCCTGGTGGCACAGCAGTTGAGCGCTGGGCTGCGAGGCTGCCCGCAGCCTCTGCAGCACCAGTTCCATTCCCTGGCTGCTGGCGAGGGTCCCACAAAAAAAAAAAAAAAAAAAAAAAAATTTCTATGCTTATTTTGTGTATAGAAAATTTCAGAAAGGATATATGAGAAATCAACAATGATTATTTGGAAGAATGGAATCAAGAGATACTTTGCTTTCCACTTTATAATTCTCTTGTGTTGTGGAAATTGTGATAAATACACATTATATTCATAATTAGTTTAATAAAAAATGTTAAAAGACTCGTAACTTTCTATCATGTAACTGGCCTTAATTATTTATATGTGAGAATAGTATTCATGCTCTGCAAGTTTTAGTCAAATGTTCCACTCTGCCTAAACTAGCTGATTAAATTCTATTTGATAATCCCTATCACAGTAGGCCCCCACAGACTCCAGTGTATCCTGGGAAAGGACCTGGAAGTAGCCCAGAACATATAGACCTTAGCAAGAAGTGGAGCTGGCTCTCCAAAGAATACAGACACAAAAAACTCCAGCAGAGGAAACTGCAGACCTAGTGAAGACTGGTTGCAGCTCTTGCAGCAGTAAACAAGAGGGACACTATTTGGAGAGATAGGAGATTTGCAGATAGGAGCAAGATTTGCAGATAGGAGCAAGAATAATTATCCCTCAGAGTACACTTCAGTTCAGACTTTAACAGGGTTGACACTGAGGAGATACTCATTACATTAAACAGAAGGTTGATGAATAGAAGATCATGGGGGTTCTGGTTTAGAATATGGGACATTAGTGGCAAGACTGTCAGCTCAGTCAAATGCCCAGGGAGGAAGGGGTGGAAGTTGTATAGGGACACATTCTTCTGAAAGAGAGAAAAACCTTATGGAGAAGCTTGGGTACTCCACACAGGCTGAGTCTCATATAAAGACAATAGAGTAGGCAATCTGATATGCAATCCCACTTCCCACCGTGTGAGGTGCACAAGGATTGTTGAGCCTCTCCTCGTAAACACCAGAAAGGAGGGATATATGGGGTGCCACAAATGTGACTTAGCCACACTCTAACTCATCCACCCCAACATCTGGATCTCTCCAAGTCCTTGCCTAACCCTGCTGAAGCAGCAGCTACCAAACAGATCTGTGTACATACAGAAGACAGAAAAGCTTATAAATAAATAAATGAATAAATAAATAAATAAATACAATCAAACAAAGCCACAGCACCACCTTCAGGAAAAAGAAAATAGCTTAAATCCCTTAAGTTACTGCTAAAGATATATGTATATATATGTGTGTGTGTGTGTGTGTGTGTGTATATATATATATATAATGAAATAAAATAGGGAGAATTTAAGTAGCAAAATAGGCACACAAAAAATAAATAACAAATGGAAACACAAGTTGTCAAGAGAGTCTGACATCACAAGGGGAGAACAACTCTCTCTCCAGAATACACACACAGAAAGGTAGATCTTCTCATCAGATAGAGTTTGAAAGTGTTATAATAATGAAACTCAAAGAGATAGAAGAAAATTCAGAAAGGCAAAATATGTTAATACAATAGAACTCAGAAAAAATAATGAAGGGGAGGGCCTCCCCTGGTGGCGCAGCGGTTGAGCTCTGTGTTGTGAAGCTGCCCACAGTCTCTGCCGCGCAGGTTTGATCCCCCGGCAGCCAGGCGAGGGTCCCACATGGCGCGCAGACCTCTCCTGCCGTGCCCACTGCTCCCCTCAGCAGTGTACTTCGGTCCTTCTGCCTGTTCTATTCCCTACTCTGGCTCTGGTGAATTCTCTCATCCTCCCGTGCTTCTGACTGTACCCAGTGCTTGTATAAATAAATAAATCTTAAAAAAATAATAATAAAATAATCAAGGAGATAAAACAAAACACAGGGGAAAATATCAGTGAGCTCGGGGTGGGGGGGAAGAATAAAAAGTGTAAATTGAAGATTTAAATAAGAAAATAACCAAAATTCAGGAGGTAAAGAGCTCAATAAATGAGATCAAAAACTCTTGAGATTACTTATGGAAGTAGAATAGCCCAAATAGATAATCAAACCAGTGACCATGAAGATAATAATGCATTAAGGACCCAGGTAGAAGAAGAGAGAGCAATGAGATGGGGGGAAAGTGAAGAGCCAATTTGAGAACTATCTGACACCACTAAGAAAGAAAGTTAGTAGTAGTGAAACTAGCTAGTGTTCAAGACAGACTAAAATATTGGTAGTGGGTAGGAAGGAAAAGCAGCTAGCTTATAAATATACTCCCATCAAACTTATATCAAACTTCTCAGCAGAAACTATAAAGAGAATGAAAGAATGGAATGGTGAATTACAAATACTCAAAGATAAAACCTGCCAGTGGGGCCTCCCCTGGTGGCACAGCAGTTGAGCAGCGCTGGGCTGCGAAGATGCCCACAGCCTCTGCAGCGCAGGTTTGATCCCCCGGCTGGTCCCACATGGTGCGACAGACCTCTCCTGTCACAACCGTTGCTCCTCTCACCCTCCAGCGCCTCTGACTGTACCCAGTGCTTGTATAAATAAATAAATAAATAGATAGATAGATAAATAAATAAATGCATTAATAGATAAATAAATAAATAAAACTGCCAGTGAAGGATACTATATAATGCAATACACTTTTTCAGATACAAGGGAGAAATAAAATCCTTTGGAAACAAAACTGAAGGACTTTGCAAATGCTATAATTCCCTTAAAAAAAATGTTGAAAAGAGCACTCATCTAAATCAAAGTGAAGAAAACCCACACACAAAAAAACAAGGACATAAATATATAGAACCAGAAAACTAAAGACAAAATAGAAGTAGCAAATCTTGGTGTATCAAAAATTACTTCAGGCCTCCCTGGTGGCACAGTGGGTTGAACGCTGTGCTGTGAAGCTCTCTGCAGCCTCTGCAGCGTGGGTTCGAACCCAGCCAGCCAGGAAGATACCCATATGGTGCAGCAGACCTCTCCTGTCTCTCCCGCTACTCCCCTCAGCAGTGTCTTTGGTCCATCTGCTGTTCTACTCCTCGCTGTGTCTCTGGTGAATTCTCTCACCCTCCTGAGCCTCTGACCTATACTCCAGTTCTTGTATAAATAAATAAATCTTTTTTAAAAAAAAAATTACTTCAAATGTAAATTAATTAAACTTGTCAATCAAAAAGTACAGAATAACTGATTGAATCAAAAACAAACCCCAACTCTGTGTTGATTCCAGGAGATGTATCTGATCTTCAAAGACAAGAATAAGCCAAAATTAATAGTTGGGGGTAAAAAACCTCCAAGCAAATGGTATCTCCCCCTACTCCACCCAAAAAGGAAGGGACAGTCATATAAAATAAACTTCCACTAAAAATGGTAACAAGAGATAGGATGGACATTATATAATGACTAGAAATCAATACAACAGGAAGACATAACACTCATCAATATATATGCACCAAATGAAGGTGTTCCAAAACTTATAAGAAAACTGTTAACAAATCTGAAAACAAATATTGACCATAATACAATATTGGTAGGGAACTTCAACACTCCACCTACATCAGTGGACAGATTAACATCACAAAGCAGAAAATCAGAAAGGAAACAATAGACATAAGCAATGAATTAAAGATGGGCCTACTAGGTATTTAAGGACACTGCATGACCCAAAATTTGAATACACATTCTTCTCACGTGCACATGAATTATTCTCTAGGATGGATCACATGTTGGGTTACAAAACAAATGTCAATGTAGTATGAATATTGAAATCATACGGAATATCTTCTCTGAAAACAATGGCATTAAATTAGAAATCAACTACAAAAAGAAAACATGAAAAACCTCTAATATGGGGAGACTGAACAATATACTATTGAATTACTATTGGTTTACTGAGGAAATCAAAGAAGAAAACCTGAGAAACAAATGGAAATCAATATACAACCTACCAGAAAAGATGGGATGCAACAAAGGTTGTATTAGAAGAGACACAGAGAACAATGCAGGTATCTATGAAGAAACAAGATATATTCCAATTAATAATTTAACATTGTACCGAAAGGAAGGAGGAAAAAAAGAGGATAAAATTAAACCAAAAGCCAGTAGAAAGTGTAATAATAAGAATTAGCATGGAAAAAAATGAAATAAAAGTGAAAAAGATGAATAAAACTTAAGGCTGTTTTTATTTAAATAGACAAACTTCTAGTTAGACTAAGAAAAAGGGGAGAAAACTAATAAATTAGAATGATAAATGAAAGAAGTTACAACACATACCTCAGAAATATAGAGGATCATAATGAGAGACTACTGTGAATGGTTTTATATCAGAAAATTAGAAAGTCTGGGAGAAATAGACACAACCTTCCAAGACTGAATCGTAAAGAAGTAAAAAGCCTGATTTTTTTTACAAGCAACAAAATTAAAATAGTAATCAAAAGAATCACAAAAAACAAAAGCCCATGACCAGATGATATTACTAATTAGTTCAACCAAACTTTCAAAGAAGAATTAATACCTAGCCTTCTCTTCCCAAAAATTGAAGAGGCAGAAATGTTCCCAAATATATTTTATGAGGCCAATATTACTGTAGTCAAAAATGGACAAGGATACCACACACACACGTACACACACACATCAGAAAAAAAAATGAAAGCCACAGACCAATATTCCTGATAACTATGGTTTTAAAAATCCTCAACAAAAAAAACTTAGCAAAATGAATTCTTACAGCATGACAAATGGAACTAGTAAATCCAGTAATGCAAGGATGGCTCAACATACATACTTAATGTAATTCACCATATCAAAAAATGGATAGACCATGTAATTCACCATATCAAAAAATCATATGACCACATCAATAAATTCAGAGAAGATATTTAAGAAGATTCAGAAACCATTTATGACAAAAACTCTTAATAAAATGGGAATATATGGGACATAAAATCCATATACAAAAAACCCACAATCAGCATCATAATTTATGGTGAAACACTGAAACATTTTCCTCTAAGATCAAGTATGTAACAAAGATGTACTACTCTCACCACTACTGTTCAACATAGTTTTGAAAGTCTTAGAGCAATTAGGCAAAAGAAAGACATAAAAAGAATCCAAATCCAAAGTAAAACAATCATTATTTGCAGATGACATGATAATATACATAGAAAACCCTAAAAACACTACTGAAAATTTAGAAACAATAAATCAGTACAGTAAAGTTGCAGGTTAAGAAAGCAATATGCAAAAGTCTGTTGTGGGGCCTCCCTGGTGGTGCAAGGGGTGCAGCACAACACTGTGAAGCTGTCCACAGCCTCTGCAGCACCAGTTCAATCCCTGGCCAGCCAGGGAGCAACCCACATGGTGCAGCAGACCTCTCTTGCCTGCTGCACCCTTCAGCAGTGTATTTCAATTAATTTGCCCATTCTGTTCCCCACTCTGTCTCTGGTGAATCCTCTCACCTCCCCCATCTCTGGCCTGTACCCCAGTTCTTGTATGCATAAATAAATAAATCTTTTTTAAAAAAGAAGTACTAAATATATAGGAATCAACCTAACAAATGAGGTGAAAGACCTATTCAGTGAAAACTATAATACAATGACAAAAAATTAAAGGAAGATGACACAGGAAATGGAAATACATTCAATGCTCATGAATTGGAAGAATTAGCATTGCTAAAATGCCTTTCTTACCCAGAGTAACATATAGATTCAATGAAAGCCCTTTCAAAATTTCAATGAGTAAAGTAAACTTTACTGAAATTTATGTGGAAACACAAAACACCTCAAATAGCCAAAACAATCTTGAAAAGAAGAGGAGTGGAGGTTTCAGGTTCCCAGACTTCAAAATATACTAAAAGGCTATAATAATCAAAACCAGTATGGTATTGGAATAAAAATATACATATGCCAATGGAATAGATTTGAAAGCCAGCAATAAGCCCACAGTTATATACACAAGTAATCTAAAACAACAGAGACAAAATTATACAATGGGGAAAGGAAAATCTCTTCAACAAATGATGCTGGGAAAACTGAACAGTGACCATACAGAAAATTGAAACTAGACCATTATCTTACACCATATTCAAAAATGAGTTAAAAAATAAAGACTTAGAGGTGGGTCCAGAATCCATAAAATGCATAGAAGAAAACATAGGCAAAACACTTTCTGACATTGGCTTCAATGATGTCTTTGGCGACTTGACTCCAATGGAAAGGAATACAAAAACAAAAATAAATAAATGGGATGGTATCAAGCTAAACAGCTTCTGTGCAGCAAAATAAACTAAAACATACCCTACCTAATGGGAGAAAATATTTGCACATCATACATCTGACAAGGGGCAATACCCAAGGTCTATAATGAACATACACAATTCAATTAAAAAAAAAAACCAAAAGATCCAAACAAACAAATGGGCAGAAGAGTTAATATAGGGGCCTCCCTGGGGATGCAAGGGGTTAAGCAGGAGCACTATGAAGCTCTCTGCAGCCATTGCAGCATGAATCCAATCCCCGGCCAGGGAGGTGACCCACATGGTGCAGCAGACCTCTTCTGACTCTCCCATTGCTCCCCTCAGCAGTGTATTTCAGTAGATCCATAGATCCACCTGTTCTGCTCCCTATTCTATCTCTGGTGAATCCTCTCATCCCCCACACCTCTGGCCTGTGCACCAGTTCTTGTATGCATGAATAAATAAATCTTTTAAAAAAAGAGTTATAAATATATACTTCTCCAAAGACAAACAGATGGCCAACAGGAACATGAATAAACACTCATCATCACTTATCATAAGATTAATGCAAATCAAAACAATGAGACACCATATCACTTCTGTGAGAATGACTCATATCAAAAAAACAGAAACAGCAATGCTGGCAAGAGTTTGGAGAAAAGGGAACCCTCATGTACTATTGGTGGGAATGTAGACTGATCTAGCCCTTAAGGAAAAACAGTACAGAGGTCCCTAAAAATATTTAAAATAGACATGTAATATGTCCCAGCAATTCCACTCCTAGGTATCCACCCAAATAATATGAAAACACTAATAAGAAGGGACATATGCACTCCTATGTTCACTGAAGCACTATTTACAATAGCCATGTAATGGAAACAACTAAGTGCTCAATGACAGATGAGTGGATAAAGAAGGTGTGGTATTTATGTACACAGTGGAATACTACTCAGTCATAAAAAGATGGAATCCTACCATTTGTGACAACAGGAAGGAACTAAAGGGGACTGTTCTAAGTGAAACATGTCAGTAGGAGAGAGACAAATCCTGGATGAATTCACTCATATGTGGAAAACAGAGAAACAAAGCAAAGAACATGATAAAACTGAACCAAAATAAACCATAGAAATATGAGTTCATAACTGAGGCAACTGGAGGGGAAGGGGGAGTAGGGTGTGATAAAAAGGCAAGGAGTCCAATGGTCTGTGGTTAAAGACTACGGGTGTTTTGGTGGTGAGGGTGAGGTGGTAAAACACATCTGAAGTGGTACGTACCTAATTCCATAAATCATATACAGTGTTGTAAACCAACGTTACCTCAATTGAAATAATAAATTCTTCTTGATGAATAATGGTAAACAATCTCAGTTAATATACCTATAGAATGTAGCTATAAAATGGAAGTATGAGGCACAAAAAAGCACTCCAGTTTTTAGAAGGAAATAATCAAAACATCACACCTCTGAAGTAAAATGATCAGCCATAGAATCAGTTTTCTACATTAATATTGATTTTTAGAAGTTTCAAAGTACTTTTCCAATCTTTTGAACAACTTAATTGAGAGAAGTACGTTAAGCAAATGGCTACCATAATTTTTTTCTTTTTTAAACATTTATTTATTTATGTTTATTTATGTACAGAAGAACCGGGGTGTAGACCAGAGGTGCACAGAGGATGGAGTATGTGAGAGGATTTGCCAGAGACAGAGTGGGGAGCAGAACAGGCAGATCTACTGAAACACACTGCTGAGGGGTCTGCTGCACCATGTGGGGATTAGCTCCTTAGCCTGGGATGGAACTCAGGCCCTAGCAGTGATAGCACTGAGACTTAACCCGTAGGCCTCCAGGGAGAGCCCCTACCATAATTCTTTCATGTAATAAAACTGAAAACAGACTTAAAGGATGGGGATAAATATCAAGTATTCCTAAAATGTTTAAAGTGTTTTTGCTTTAACAAATTAGATCTCCTCATTTTCTTTTGCTCTAAATTCTTCAGTCTCTGGAATTCTAGATATAGGTTTGTTTACAAATGGAAAAAGTTTTCAATAAAGAAGCATCTTTAGTTCCTGCATTTAATATTAATATTTTTCTAAGAAAGAAAGCACAAGATTGCATTGTTTCTGTTTTTTTTTGTTTTTGTGGGGTTTTTTTTGTTTGTTTTTGTTTTTATACTGAGCTGGTTATTCTTCAAGCTATTTTTTAAAATTAATTAATTTATGTATATTTTACATCATTGTTCATTTTTGTATAATGTTTGCTTTCTCCTCTCAGGTGTAGTCCCCATAGAATTCCCACCACCAATTCACCCATGAACCATCAAGGCAACTATAAGTCAGAGACTTTCTCCAAGGGGTGGGGGGGAAAGGAGAGCACAAGATTGCCTTGTTTTTGACCAAAAATGCTATCCTGTGTTCCCAGAAATCTTTTTAATACTACTAGAAACACCTTTTATATTAACAACATTAGAAATACACTAAGAAATACACCTAACAATGTGTGAAAACACACTATGTTAAAAGAAGGCTTGAAACAGAGAAAATGAATACAGCAGTGTTCTACTTTTCAGACTCTTGAACACCATCTGCTGATATGAGCAGTGAGAAATTTTCAGATTTGAGGTTCTTATATCACAGTCAAATTTCCACAAAATCTCTTACTTTCCCAAATTTTGACCTGGGGCCTTTCATCCCACAATCATCACTTCTGCCTACCATTCAACCAGCATCTTGTCAAATCTGGCTGCAAGATTAAGTTTCCCGATTCAGAATCCAATATTGTAACCCTAAGGATATAAGATCCAAGCTGGAACATTCTGTTTTTTTTTTTTTTAATGGATAAAATTGTTTCAGCCCAGAGACCGAGTTTGCCCTGACCATAATGATGAATCATCAGGACTGACACTAAGTGAAATGAGTTTGATGTTCTTGGCTTTATTCGTGCACATTAAACAGCAGTTTACATTTGTCCCAACTCTCAACCTTTTCTCCAATAGGGTGAAAGAACCTTGTTTTCTAGTATTACTTAAAGCTTACAAAATTAACTAGCTTTGTCTGAGACAAGTTTGGCTTGCTATAGTCTTGTATTGTATCCTGGGCCCCTTTATTTTAGAGAAATACAACTGAAGGTCTAAAATTTTCTTTCTTATATACCTTTTATTCACATATCTTCAATAACAATTAGGTTCTTGTATCCATGCTTCTGTATTGGTGTAATATTTGCTCTTCACCCTCAATAATCAAGTATTTCACTTAAAAAAATTCTTTATACGCATTCTTCTCTGAAGACATAGATTTTTATAAATGATGCACTATTTTCTTTTCAAGGAAGAGTTTGCCTTAGTTCTGATCAGTCCTAAAAACACCATTTAACAGATAATGAATATTTTAAAGTATATCTGTTTTTCAGTATTAGAGATTTTTCTCCTTAATATAGTTTCGAATTATTCACGAAACATCAAAGTTGTAAAATATGCAAACTTTTATTAATCACCAGAAACATCTATTTTAATAAGGTTGCTATTTCTCTCAGACATTAAACTCAAAAAATCTCCAAAAAAATAGTGTTTCTTTACTTTGAAATTCATGTTCAGTGGCATAAGCACTCGGAAGATGTATTTTTTTACTTTGCTTTTTTTTAATTTTACTTGTCTTTTGTATTGTTTCATGGCTTATATGTGCGGTCTAAAATCACCAGGTGAGATAAAATAAGCTTACAAAATAATAAAAATACAAACTACAGAAGTAAGTTTTTTGGCTACTTCTCTGCTGCTGTTTTCTTCAGGTATTATCTCTCTTTTCAGTGTCCTTTGCTACCTGGGCAGCCCATGAGAATTCACTTTTCACTTATTGCTCATCAAACTGACTTTGGATTGTAGTGGAACAGAGAAGAAAAGCTGATGGAGAAATGACAGTGAAGGAAGAGAGCAAAGTACCAGAGTCGTGTGTTTGATTATATCCTTTTCCTTCAAGGTGCCAGTACATTATTTGCATCTTTGACCTTAGAAGGTGAGAGTTGGAAGTTACACAATTATCTCTTTGCAAGGGAATTAATCCAGCCCCCAGTGGGAGACCTGAAAATCGGTAAATTTTAGAATATGCTGTTGAGCCTCATTTTTTTTTTTCTTTTTCTGATTGTTAGAAAAATGCTCCTGGAGAGATTAAGGCTACTGCTCATCCAGAATCCGTACCAAGTATCAAGAGCTATCTCTGTTTTTCTTCACATCATGGGAGTTTTAAAACTAGTGATAAAATAAAAAGTTATTTTCTAAAACCAGCCCACTTACAAAATAAAGTGCTTTAAAACCTGAAGAGTTGCCTTTAATATAAATAATCAGAAATATTTTCAATTATTTTGCTAGTATTTACATACAATCGTTTTATATTTAGGAGATGAGGTAGCCCTGAAATAACAATAATATAATTGTTTATAGATAGGGTAAAGAAAATAACACAAAAACAGAGCAAACCAAGAAGGAAGTTATCAAATAAAAATTAGGCAATCTTCACCATAATTCGCTCACATTGTAGAACTGAGAAGAACAAGAAAATAATAGAAAGATAAATGAATCTTACTGAAATGTAATGACTGTCTCTCAGACACCCTTATTCAATCTAAGATTCAGAAGAAATGTGTAAAAAGCGAAATTGGTGCAAATTTTGGTTACAATTTTAGACCAGCTAGAGACAATATGAACCAACAGAGCAATTTTCATGTGATCTCAGAACAAGCTTGACTCAGTAATTTATTTTATTGGACATGGATTTCACTACCAAAAAAAAGAGGAAGGCATAAAAAGAACATAAGAACAGGCTTTCAATTGTATTTAGAACAGCTATTATCTTCTAAGTAAAAGTCTGACCACAAAATACAAATAACTTACAAGCTGTATAATTTTGACTTTTTGTTAATGTTCAAATTATAATCAATATTTGTTTGTATATTTTTCTTCAAGCCTGATCTTTTTATATTTGCACTGTACTTCAAAATTTTACTTTCCACTCAACCATATGTTTAAAAGTGACAGTTTATATCACAATGCCATTGAAAAGTGGAGTTTTTCAATATTTGCAAATATGTTAGTTAAATTCTAATTTTGGTAAACAATAGAGATGAAAAGAGAAAGATGTTTTTAAACTGTGTGACAAAATGCAGTTTACAAGGCAAAGAAATGGTCAATGAAAAAATGTTTTCTTTCACTCACCTCCAGAACAAGTACTAGAGATTTTATAAATAGGAAACATGTCACATTCAGACAATCATATAAATTTATACTTTAGGTGTTTCAGCCACCTCTCCCCATAGTCTGGAGATATGAACCCAGAAGTTTTAAATTCTTAGGCATTGAATATGATGCTTTAATAATATACAAAGAAAGTTTCATTAACTGACCTTAGAAAAGAAAATTTAGTTTCAAGAACAGCATTAGTGTTTTGGTTATTTAGTTAACATTTAGTTACTGTTAATATTATTTCAAATATCATTACTATATTGATAAATTTCCTTTTAATGGAAAAAAACTGGGTTTACAATTTAAATACCTGAATTTGTTGAAATATGTCAAATTCAAAATAAATGGGTATCAATGAGTGTATTCTAAATAAGCAGATTATTCTTAGAGTCAATTATCTTTTGGAATCAAGGAGGGAAAAGCAGACCCACGTAAAAATTTGTTTTGGTACTAGAACAACAAAATTTTGTGTGTGTTTTAAAATCTTCTTATGAGAAAACAGGTACTGAGATAATGTGAAGCCAAACGTGCAAGTTACCTGTACCTCCCTTCTGAGCCATTAGCACACACACTGAACATTTTCTCAACAACTATATTTGCTTTCTAATGTGCTACTTCCAAGCACTTTAAGTTGTCTAAATCTGCCTTGGAAAAAAAGACCCATTTTACTGGTAAGGAAAATTGCACTTCTCATGCTATTAAAACTGGCTCCTTTCCTCTTCTACTGGTACTTTAGCAATGTCAACTGACCATGCACTCATAAGCACTTTTATTCAGCTGTGTTCTCCCCTTCCGAGCAAACTCTTATATATGCTTGCTAAATATTTTTATCTGATTTTGCTCATCTGTTGTTTTTATTAACAACTAATTTAATATCTTCTGTCCTGTAATATTTGCAGAAGTCAGTACATAGAAATATACAGCCAGCCCAGACCCTCAGGCCTTTGCATCAAGATGGCAGACTGGCCAACTGTCCTCTGGGGACAGCCATGCCAGAAGGAGGATTGGACACAGTGACCTGTCTGCATGAGATGAGGGGGAAAAAAAAGAGAGAGAGAGCTCTGTAATACTGATGAACTAATCTGTCACTCACAAGCTCAGGACTGCAAAAAAGAAAAGATGAAGTAAACATTTAATGACCTGGAGAGGGGGCAATTTGAGTCTTTATTTTTAAATGATATTCAAACCCATGACTCAGAACCTGCTTAACGGTTTACTTAGAATTGATTTAAAAATCATCTGAAGGTAACAATCCATCCTGTGGTGCAAAGGGTTAGGAAGCTTGCTAAAGATAACTATCAAAAATCTGGTTTGATTTCCAGAAACAGTATGAATGAACCAAGTCTCTTGTTCTTGATATACTAAAAGGGGAGTTTATTCCTAAGTGCTTAATTGCTTGCTTGGGGGAGAAAAAAATCCTGGGGGAAAGGTATATATGAGCAATATCTGCTCCATGAAGCCAGTATACTCTCCTGAGCTGGATCATGGCTAACAACACAGAGAAGTCTACTCTTCCCCTCCAGTGGAAGCAACTGAGTATTTGATACTCAAGGAGGATGAATAAACCTAGAGATTATATTTCATGGAAATATTTCATTATTCTGAATGGAAAACATGATTGAAAACTGGTTATTTGCTCCTTCGACCCAAAGCCATTTAGGAACAGAATTCAGGAGGGGGGGGGGAGGACAAAAATAATTATCATTTCAATGTCATTAGATAAGGAACACACACAAACATTTGCATTATCAAATGGGACAGTTCACTTCTGCTGAGTAGGTATAAGATGATACCAAAATCAAGATCTGAAAAACAAACTATCCCTTTCTAGTTCTGAGTGACTATACAGCAATAAAAAAAAAAAAAATCATGTTTTTTTCCCTCATTTTTTTGAAGTCTGTCATTTGAGTCAATATTCTTATCTGTACTGTAACAATTAAAAGGAAATTATTTTGAATATGTATGCCAGCTTTCTTTTTATATCTATAGGTTCAATTTAGGTATTCTGATGTGTATGGCATCCATATGGGACAGTATTTTCATTCTTTCAGAATACTTAGTATTTCAGTTTCAAAAACAGCACTTTAGTTTGTATGTTTTCAGTACAGAAAATTTTATAAACCTTCACAAAAATTGCTTTTACAATTTACTAAGTTGACATCATATCTGAGTTTTTCTTAACAAATAATTTGTGAGAATGAAATCTTCAGAAAACATGTAGCTACTTAGCTATAACTATTCAAAAAGTATTCATTACAAATCATTAATAAGTATAGTTCCTGGACATACTGAGCCTTAAAAATTAGAGTACACACAAAATGCAGAACTATTTAATAATAACAACCAAGTTTAAATCTTGACATATGAAAAGTCTGATATCTGTAAAATGTAGCCTGATTCCTTTTAAAAAAGTAGACAATTGAACCTATTAGAAGTATTTATCTTTGCAACTATTTCCAATAACCACAATTGAATAGCAAATTAGAAATACCTCTCCTATTTTTTTCCCAAGCTTTCTTTTCCCAACCAAAGGAAATGTATACGATAGGAAATTTAATTTCTTATTAGGGACTGAAACATTGATTTTACACAGTATTAAGCCATACTACGATATTCAGAATGGAGAACATGCTTGCAACCTAAGTAAAGTTTTATTAAACAGGACCAGATAGTTATCAGGAACTCAAGTAATAGTTATTCCCAAAGAGGTCATCTATTTGAGCAAGAATTTGTTTAATTCCTTGTACCAAAATTCTTTTAGTTCTATTTTAAATACTTACTTGCTCACCGGTGAACATTTGCACTGAAATGGATATTAATAGCATATAAAATCAGTCTTTACATTTTTTTCTATTGATAAATTATGTCAGAGACTTCTACTTTATATACATATGTGTGTATAAAAAAAACAACTTGAAAGTTTTAAAAAATATTATTCTCTTGAAGCAGAGATCTGCTTTTAAAGAAGCATGAGCCTGTGGAAACATAGTCTTTTATACCTGACATTTTCATCTAAAAATACATTATGAAGCATGCTAGTGTTAATAAACTATGTGCTTTCAGAAACATAAAGTGCTTGCTGTAATTTTGTTGAAGAGAATAAAATGGTATATTTTGCCCCATATTATTAACATACAACAAACAAATTCTGTCATCACTCTACCAGCTAATCTTGATTGGAAAGTGTGCAAAAAACCACAAACTTTTAGGACTTTATCAATATTCATAACCATATGCTGATTTATGAGTAAACAGTTCATAAGTAAGCACAGATAAGTTAGAGAAATTTTGGTCAAAAATACATTACCCAAAAAAAAAAAAGGAAAAAAAAACACATATATCTCCTATTTTCCTCACCCCACCCCCATCATAGGCAGAAAAATCACCCTCCTCTGCAGTAGGATACTCTCATTTCTTTCACCACTTCAGTAATTTGAAGGCAAATGAAAATACAATGATCCTTTTTGCTTCTGATTTAGCTCACAATGCAAACATTTACACACAAACATAAACTACCGACTTAACAGAAAGCACCAAACAGAAAAAAGCAAGACTCACTGACCCATTTGGAAGACAAAGACGACAGAACAGGAAAGCTCTAAAAATCAGCTTGTGAGGCCTCTGAGAGATATTCTTCTGGCATTTCATCACAGCAGCCCCAGACCAGTTCACCTCCCTGGATACAGGGAGGAGGAACTAAATAGAGCTGTTTATTAAAGCTGTTGTGCTGGATTGCATTAGGAAGCTCGAGCAGACCACCTGGACCTTTCAGATTGTGGCAGTGTTTAATTTGCAGCCTGCCCCTCTGCAGCAGCTAACACCACTACTACATTTACCAGGCTCAATCACACATTATCTGGCTAAGAAGTAAAGGCACATGTATTTATCTGGTTATATTTTCCATAGAGAGAGAAAGAGAGAGAATACAGTAGAAATAAAAATACTGAACAGAAAAATGGTAACTATTACCTAGGAAACATAACACTTTATTCTTTTCTCACACTTTATTTCTTCCAGAGATCCTGATCTCAACAGAAAATAAATTTGGAAAAACAGATTCTTAAATAATCAGACCAAATTATAAATTAAATTTGTTCTTTGATTTTTGTTGTTGTTGTTGTTGTTGTTGTTGCTGTTTTAGTTTTTGTTTGTAAGCATTGTATTGAAGTTTTCAGCTGAGGTTTCCTGGCTGGATTTAATAGGTGCCTCTTGCCTTTCGCACTTTCAGCACTACGCTGGCAGGTAGCTGAAGATACAGATAGAAAGATGGTACTGTAAATATGAGTTATGTGAATCATATGGTGAGACCCTTGTGGAAAAAAGGGGAGTTGAGAAATGGCTGACTCCATACCTGACCAATTACAGCTTGCATGGTCCCCGTGTCCTGCTGGGCTGAGAGATCGCAATCCATCATATGTTGTCTTTGAAAAGGAGAATGGGGGTTTCTGGCATGCATCTGTCAATCAACTTCTGCACTCACAACCATCACCAAAAGCAAGGGGAAAAAAGTCAAGCTGCTCCACCAAATAGGATGAAACTGTCATGTGACCTCCGGCAGACACGCACACACACATTCACTACCTCCATAGAGCGTAAGAATTTTCTGTAGATATGAAATGACATTGACAAATATCCAATACCAAGTAAATAAAGTGAGACAACAGCTATTCACCAAAGACAAAACATCGGCTGTAATCTTCTGCTAAAGGTTTAACCAACCTTTGAGGATTTCTGAAAACCTCTTCTTAAAACAAAACAAAATTAACTATTTCATGTGATAATTGAGACACTGCTATTACACTATTATATAATTTTTGCAATTATAATTCATTACCTTATTTCTCTTAAACTATCCCAATGCTTTTATTTATTTAGAGAAATTTTATTCTCTAAATAACCTTTGACAATGTGGAGTAATCGCTGCAGTTTTATATAACATCACCTTTATAGAAAAGCGTGAAATGTTAACCATCAAATAACACAGATACCTTGATATTTGTTGCTTGGAAATGGATAGATACAATCATTTGTGTAAACTGTGATGACCACTCTAATATAAAATATTCAAAGTGTGTAAATAGTAGTCACTAAACTTTTCATCTTTTAAAAGGTTAAGGAATGATTTACTTGCAGCTCATCTAAACTGATAAAACATGATAACAAATATTTCAGCTTTTTTTTTTCATCTAACATCTAATTTAAGCTATTTGATTCCACATCTTATAGGACAGGTTGTTTATGTAGTCATGTCACCTATTGTAAGGAAATATAACCTCATGGTAGTTTTAACCCTTTCAGCATTAAGATCAGAACCTAACTTAAGACAACCCCACAGATACCACAAAGTTGCTCTAGAAAAATCCAAAACAATAAATAATACCTATTAAATTAGTGGCTTTGTGGAGTTACTAATGTTTGCATTTATCCACAGTTTTAACTTCATTAGTGGGTGTGCCCTAACTTTAAAAAAAAAATACTGGAAAATTACTGAAAAAGTGTTCTTAAAGAACATTTTTTCAATGCTCAAAACTAATGATAAGCTTGAGAGGCAGAAAAGTTAACGCAGAAAGTATATTATTATGTATAACATTTTGTTGTATTATAGCATTGTTTGAAAATTAATTCATGCAAGATTTATACAATAGTTTTCAACATTTTTAAAGAAAGCATTAAGAGGAAAGAAGAAAGTCTCAGACTTCTCTTTAAGAGTTGCCCCATGAGAGAGAGAGAGAGAGAGAGAGAGAGAGAGAGAGAGAGAGAGAGAGAGAGAGACTGGAGAGAGTCATCCCCAAACAAAAAGAAACCGTGTAGCCCTCCTGGGAAGTGACGATTCGAAAGATCCTCCTAAACATAATTAAAACGCACGATTCGCGATGAAACACTGCCCGTGCTCCTCTGCAGTCACCCCAGATCGGGACGCTGCTTGTGCGTCCGTCACCCCCTCTGGCCCTGGAGGGGAGAGAGGGACGGGCTCCTAGTCAGAAAATGCGGGCCGGGCGGCCGTGGTAAGCGGAGATGGCTGAGCCAAACTTGTCGGGTGTCTACCGGCTGGAAGAGGGCAGTGGGGCGCTATTGCACCTGGCGTCGACTTCCTGGGAACCTGCCGGGCAGATACTAGACAGGCGCAGCGTGTGGCGGGACCAAGGAAAGTTGTGGCGCGTGGCTGAGCTAGGGGCCTCCACCTCGCTCCCAACCCTTAGCATCCCGGCGGAGCCTCCCTCCGGGACAACCGGAGCCCCCAGCGCTCCCTGCCTATGCCAGCTGGAGCCCAGACTGGGGCCCTCTGCTGCGATCCTGGGGCTGAGCTGCCTCGCGGCCCATGGGCAACACAGTCCAGATGTCCACTCACTACCACCTCACTGCAGGACCAACCCCTCCCTGGGATCTAAAATTCCTGGGCACCTCCCCTGGGATGGGGTGTGGAGATGAGGGGTGCAGGCTGAAGAAGGAAGCCAAAGACCTCCTTTTGAGCTCTGTCCTCCAAATTATGGTGGTCCGATTTGGCATAGAGACACTGATTGCTTACACTAAGATTGTTTACATGACCACCTGGCCTATATTAATTCCAGTCATTACTAACCAACACTGATGGAGCCTTGGCTGCCAGGCGCTCTGTCAGCTACTTGACATCACATTAGTTCACTAAATCTCATAAAAATTCTTAAGGCAGGTACAATTATTTCATTTTACAGGTGAATTTGAAAAAAAAATATTTCATTTTACAGGTAACTTCAAGATTAACAGGTTCATGATTTATACTTACTCTGAATTTTTGAAAATGGAGCTCTTCATATGAAATCTGAGAGTCAGGCAATACTCAGGACAATGATTGCCATGTATACAGCACAGACTCATTCAGCAATTATTTATGGAGCCTGTACTATGTGCCAGGTACTGTATTAAGTGCTAGAAAAAAAAGCAAACAGACAGATTTGGATATTGCCCAATAATCACAGAAATGTAAATTTTAAAACTTACGCTGAGAGATATGAAGATAATATAAGGATAATATGAGAATTTATATCAAAGGGATCCATCTAGTGTTGGATGTGTCTATGAGCAAAGGGGAATCATCAAACCTTTCCAAAGCAATAGACTTAAAATAAACTGATAGATCCTTGAGCCTGGCACTGTTCCAGACATTTGACATTATGTTATGCTAGAAAAAAATGTTGAAGAAATCAGAATGGGGTGGGTGGAATAAACACTTTCTGTGGGTGAAATACGCAAAAGGTGGGAAGGATATGCTTAGTAAGCTCAAAGGAAGCCTTGCACTTTTGTGGAGCACATATAGAAAAGGAGAGTGAGGCTGAAGGCAAAGATTAGAGAGTACACTGTGTCTCTCAGGTTGCACCAAAGAGTCTTTATTTTTCAGTAGCACTGCAAAGCCACTGTGAATTTTTTTTTCAGACTGTAGTTCTTTGTTTCTAATGGAGGACTTCCGTGAAATAGCTTGCTTTGCCCTAGAGGGTACATATTTTACGTAAATGCCATCATTATATAGATGGTCTCACTGACACACACACCTAGGATTTCCTTTGGCTCTTCTCTTGGAGTCTTTTATCCAGTTTTTTTTTTTTCTTGGTTTTGCTTTTTTTATTATTTTTTTTTATTTGGCTTCCATTTTTATTTTTGGGCAGTTTGCAAATCATTAGTTTCATCAGTTGACAATTTAAAGTATTGTTTTTACCTTTTTTTTTTTTTTTGTCTCTGGTGCCACTGTGAATATTTTAATCAGAGTAGCTTCACTTTGAAAATTTGAAAGATGTCCCTAGCTAGAGTAAAAAGTTAGGAGTGGGACGGTGGATTTGGTGAGATCAGCTAGGTGTAGGATGGTGGTAACTGGTGACACAAGGGAAGTGGATGATTTTTTCAAGAGGTATAATTTATAGAACACGGTTGTAGACTGATAGTGAAACTTGAAGAAAGGGAGGTGTTTTTTTCTGGTCACAGAAAATATAAGTTGGCGATCCCCAACCAGGAAGACCAGGTTGGGGAAGGGTGACAGGTATCAAAATTTTGATTTGAGACTTATTTTCACTATAGTTCTCAGGGAAAGAATGATTATCTCTTTTACAGTTGAAAAATCTAAGGGACTAACAGATGGAGCAACTTGTTCAGGGGAAGGCAATAATAGCAGGGCAGCTTCATCTAAGGGAAAATCCAGGTTTTTGACCCCTGTGTTAGATTGCTTCTAAACAAGTTGGTAGTTCTACACTTGTCTAGTTGATTCCAATTTTCCTTCCAGGAGAGGCCAAGGGAAAACTAATGACCAGAACCATTCTTAAAAGTCCCCATGATTAAAAGCCCCCAGATGGCAGGAATCAAAATGTATCGCACATTAATAAGGAAGTTTAGTTGGGATCCTAAGTCCTTTCTGGAAAAAAAAAAATGGAAGGACTTATCTCCAGGAGTAGCAGGGCAATAGCAGGAAGGATGTAAATAAAGGTAAAAACAAAGTAGTTTTGAATTATTCAGTTAACAACTTATATATCAATTATGGTCTTAGGTATCAATTATGATAGTAGCATCTCCTGCTAGGACCTCTTAAGTAACATAGAAAATCGAACACCTGGTTCCTGATATTCAAAGATTCATAACCTAGTGAGAAACATCTACACATGTAAATGCCTTCAATACAGCACAAATTGCTTTTTTAAAAAATACAGTGCATATGGTGCCGCAGACCTCTCCTGTCTTGCCAGCTGCTCCCTTCAGCAGTGTGTTTTGGTCCTTCTGCCTGTTCTGCTCCCTTCTCCATCTCTGATGAATCCTCTCACCCTCCCACACCTCTGGCCTATACCCAAGTGCTTGTATAAATAAATAAATAATTTTTTAAAAAAATACAGTGCATGAACAGTTAATCTGTGAGGTATATTTGGTTCTGTCTAGTAAAAGATGCTTATTTTGAGGCACCATAATGCACAGGTTTGTGTTAAAATCTACCCCATCCCCTACAATGGAGTGTGTCCTGGAAAAAAGTGGCAAATTATTAACATGATAAGTTTATCATAACTCCTGCTGGCACTCTGAGGGTTTAGAGAGATGAAGTTTGTGAGAGCTTATTGAGTTATACTATTGAGGTACCCAGTAAATGTTATATGGAAGGGCTATAGAGAGGCAGGAAAGATGGATTCTGTTGGAGAACTGAGGAAGACCTCTTGAAGAATTTGGGAAAAATTTTGATTTGCTATATAAGCAGGGGGAGTCTTTTCATAGTAAAGGGACTAACATAAGCAAAATTGCGGGCAGACACTTTTTAAGGTCAGAGCAGTGGAAAACAAATGGAGAAAGGTAGAAAGTATTTCAACTACTTTTTACTTCCACTTCCTTCCACAACAGAAAAAATCCCTTAAGTAAATATTCACCACTACCATCACCTCTTCTGCTTTCCCTAGTCTACCAGTTCCATAAAATTATCCTTTTTCAAACCTTCTGAAGCTGCCTCTTTGCATTTCAGAAAATTCCAGATTTTCTGATCAAACAAATATGCAGTTTACCCAACAATGACCATTGTACATCCACATCAGACCCAGTCCCCCACATCTCAGGATAAGGATGGCTTTAATTCCTTAATCATTAAACCACAAAAGATGCTGAGAAATGAATACCACACAGGGAGCCAAGACACAGTGGAGGTTCTAGTCACCTTTATTGTTCAATAAACCCTTCGCGATCTTAAGGTGAGAAGAAATAATATAGCTTCATGCCTTTAGAATACAAAAGCCAAAAGAAGAAAATGTTGAACAGGTTACTAAAAGGAATCCATTCTTACTTAGGCTTTGCAAATTTCTACTTATGCTATCTCAACGTGTAGGTTTACTCCGATTCTACACTACCTGCCCTTTCTCTCCCTTGGGACTTGTCCTTTCTCTGACTTACTGGTTATCCCTTTGTTTTACTTTTTCCAATTCTCTACTATTCTACTTTCATTCCTCCACTTCCAGGCCTCTAATAACATTAATGTCGCTACACCTCCAACTAGTTTATTTTCCCTCAAATCTCTGACTCTGTTCTTCTTACATGTCTACATGACTTTAAACTTTCTTCCTAGAACATGCATGATGGCAACACATTCTCTAGAGAATGGCTACACCTGTAGCTGTAGCATGATTTTTAAGGCTACTGCTGGACGCAGGTAACAGATGAGGAGAGAGCTTCCTGAGAATAGATATAGGCAGTCATAACTTCAGTTGCTTCCCTTCCTGTGGTCTTTGGTTTGTTCCCTTTTGACTCATCTCCTGCCCTCTATTCAAGGTCAATTTTCCTAGAATTTCACTTAGTACCATGAGCCTCTGGAATGATTCATCATAATCTTGCTCTGTATCCCCATTAATACCACATTTTTGAGGATGCTTCCAAGTTTTATAGATCATTTCTCTGGAATGGTCTCTTTAACCAACATCAGTTTCCTTAAATAGTATTACTTGGAATGTGCTTTCACAGATCCTTGAGCAGTATAAATGATATGTACTCTGGGATCTTTTGTGATGGTTATTTTCTAGAGAAATTGAGTACAGAGCAGCATAAAATCAGAGTAATTATTTTACGAAGATAACAGAGAAGGGAGGAAACTGGTACAGAGGGCCCAGAACCTGCAGAATTGAGAAAACTTGGTAACTCTGAACCAGGAATCATTGGACAAAGATCTACAGTTTACTTTTCTTCTACAACACAGCTTGGGAGCGTTGTTTTTTTCTCCCTTCAGAGACAGTGACAAGATTCGGCCTCTCAATGAAGAGTTGAGAAGTTCAAGAGCCTGTTTACACTGGGCCAGAATAGTCTGGGAACATATGTTATCAACACTCTTATTTTGTCATCCTTTCTACCAGGTAACTGTATCCTGGATAAAGCCAGGAAAAAAAAAAAAAAAGCGCAGGATGCTAATTGCCCCTTAATTTCCACTTGTCCTTTTCATGAAAGGCTTTGGTTACAGTTACGCATTTTGGCTTTCCATTATATATTTCTTTTGCTTGATTATCCTTATATTTCTTTTGCTTGATTATTCATTCCAATGCCCCGGGGAAAGGCATTGGAATGGTCCGGGGTTTTACTGTATTATCAGTAGTTTTGGTGTCCGAGCCCAAATACTAACACATAACTTCTCATAAAAATTCTCCATGGTGGTATAAGAACATACTCCACCTCCTTACAGTACGACTACCCTGAGAGAATTTCCCCCTATTTATTTCATACTATAGTTCCACAATCTTGAACTTAAATATCACTGTCCTCTTATTTCTCATATCAGTCGATTCACCGCACTTCAACTTAAACTTACTTTCACTCTTTCAAAGGCAAATTTTTTTCATTCATATATATTTATTTATCATTCATATAACATTGGTTTACAACACTATGTGATTCAGAAGCATTAGGTTAACAACTCTTCAAATGCATATCACCAAGCCACACCCATCACGACTGCACAGTTCTCTCACCATAGTTCATTCAGCCCTTCCCTTACATTGTTTCCCCCTCCCTCTCCCTATCTAAGAGCCTCAATTCCACATACAAGTGAAACCATCCTGTATTTGTCTTTCTTCTCCTGATTTATTTAGCTTAGAATTATCCTTTCCAGGTCCATCCATGTTTTTGCAACTGGCAAGAGCTCATCTTTATTCAAAGCTGAGTAGTATTCCTTTGAGGAGAGTACAATGGAATATTTTCAAGAATTCTTGGTAAATGATATTATAGAAAATAATATGAAAATATAAAAAATAAAACGCAGATGCATGAATGGCTCAAAATTTCTTCTTGTAAGCCAGACTTTACTGAAATTTGCAAAAATGGAAAATAATGTCACTTTTCTCACTGGTGATCTTATTTGGGGAAAACACAGTTGTTTTCAAAAAAAGCATTTATGTTTTATGTAATTATAGAAGTGACTTAAAAATAAATATATTCAAAAGTTTCTTGATTACAATTTTTATTATAGTAAATATTGATAAATATAACCCACAAATACAAAAGCTTTTGGGGTTGCTAAATAATGTCAAGAGGGCTTGACAATAGTGTAAATAGTGTCAAGAGGGCTTAAAACCAAAAAGTTTGAGAAATTCATGCAAAATATAGTATTTACTAATGTCATGTGCTGTCCCAGACCCTTCCTATATATTAGTGCATTCAATTCTCATACTGGCCTTAAAAAGTAGATAGTTCTTTATCTTGATTTATAAATATGATGCTGATTGCAGTATTTTATTTGATTATTATAAATGCAAAATTTCTTAGGGCTGAACCTACCGAAAACAATGAGTTTATATGTGAATAAGCTGATCTGGGCAATACCTCTTGGATATCAGTGTCGTAAAAATCATTAAATTAAGACACTTAAAGGTTTTATACAAAACTCATCTGCCAAATCTTATGCCATGTGGGTAACAGATTTACACAGAACAAAAAAGAATAAAATCTGTAATTGTTAATCACCCATTTGTAAAACTATACTTCAAGTGCTGAACCAAAATAAATAAAAACTTATGCCCATGAAATAGAACTAGATTTCTAGCATGCATATAATTGCTTAATTACCTAGCCAAGCTACTCTCAATTATCCTTTTAGGGGGCATCTTAGTTTTTCAGGAAAATATCTTGGTTAGGAAGGTCTTGGTTAGGAAACTGCTTGGTTAGGAAGGTCTAAAGGTAAGCTGGAAGAAGACAGGGTCACAAGGACATAGTTAACTAAAATGCAATTATATGTCAGGAAAAATAGAAGGAAAGGGAGCCTGAGCATATGGCAGTGGGTAAGAAAATCTCATGCAGTGAATGAGACACAAACAGAACTGGTTACTATTCAATGTTAATTAAACCTGTTGTGGCTATTGTTTTTTCCCCTTGCATCATATATACTCTTAGATTCCCAAATTTTCAGCAAAATCTACTACACACACAAATTCTTGTGTAAGGAGGAGTTGAATTCCATATCCGAGTTAATACAACAAACAGAATGAAGAACTATGGAAAATGAGATGCAATGAGTTCAGATAGAGCCTGAAGAAGTGATAGGATGTAAATTAGTATCTATTATCATGGAAGAAATGCAGAACTGAACTCTGACTTTGTTAGACAAGCAGCAAATTTGCTGACTCATAAGACTGTAAAGTACAAACTTCATAGGCTTCAAGCCTGACTTGCTCTCGAGTTTCATCACATCCCATGTCTCTCCATGAGTCTCTTGTCCTCTTTCTATATGAGCATAGGTTTGGTCCAGCCTACTCTCCCTCATCATAGCAAATAACTGCAATAGTTCCAGGTCTACACCACACCACAAAGCACACATCCAGAACAGGAGAGATACTCTTGCTTTCAAACATCCAAACAAAAATGCAAAGATTCTGATTAGACCCGGATTAGGTCACACACACTCCTCATTGTGGTCAAGATGACAGAATATACTGGATAAATTAGCCTTGATGTGATCTGCTACAAAAGATAATCGGGTGCTCAGAAAACATATGAATCTAGAAGCAGCAATCAGGAGATTTGGGCAAAAGGAAAATTGGAAAATCAACGACAACAATCTCTGGGAATATACAAATATTTTGTTAATTCTTGAGGCGTACATGATAAGGAAGGTTAGCAGAAATTTTATCTAAATATCAAAGGTCAGGTTAACTTCAGTTGACTTGATGATTGCTTTGAGTGCACATTTGTTCATGAACGTCCATCACAGTACCTGAATAACATTACATTCTTATAAATCAGAATTCCCTTTTTCTATTTTTCATCTTCTTTTCCCCTATAGAATATACAGCATCAAATTTGAAGTTTAAGTAATAGTCTTGACTTTTTAAGACACTTTTTAAATGACAAAGATTTACAAGTATAATATTAACAAATAAATAAATATTAATTAAATAATCAATCAATTATTTTTTTAAAGATTTATTTATTCATACAAGCACAGGGTACAGTCAGAAGCACGGGAGGGTGAGAGAATTCACCAAAGCCAGAGCGGGGAGCAGAGCAGGCAGAAGGACCGAAGTACACTGCTGAGGGGAGCAGCGGGAGCGTCAGGAGAGGTCTGCACACCATGTGGGACCCTCGCGGTGGCCAGGGATTGAACCGGCGCTGCAGAGGCTGCGGGCAGCTTCGCAACCCAGCGCTCAACTGCTGCGCCACCAGGGGAGGCCCTCAATCAATTATTTTTTAATAAACAGTTTTAAAATGGGAGGCTACCTTGGTAGAGAAATACCTAGATAGTTGTTTACTGTAGCATATATTAAATTGGGGTCCTAATTATAAATAAAGATGATAAAAGACAGTAGCAAAACACTCAAAAAGGATTTCTTTGTTTCACACAGCACATTAGTGAATGAATTCAATTTTACAAATGCTATGGTGTATACACTAAGAAGTCAATAATACTGGGATCTATGAGATGGAGTTATGCTGACAGCAAGAAAGAGTATAGAAAAAGACCAGTGAAAACTTACCTTTGTCTGGGCCCATAGTGAAGAAGAAAGTTGATCCACTGATAAGAATGTAGTTTAATCCCAAACAGAGGAATGTAGGAGGAGAAACACACAAAATCACCTCATTGGTCTAACTTAAATGAGCCTTTGGTGCTAGCTGAAATCCACCTTCATTTTTCTAGTCAAGTCACTTTCCATTTTTCAAGTGACAATTCCACATCTTCTTCCTCCTTAAACCTTCAGCAATCCTGCCCCCTCTTCCCTCACAATGATAAACTTCTGCTATTAGGAGGCACCCCAAGATCCTCAAGCCTCCCTGTTGTAAATCTGTTCCATCATTTGCCACATAATGTAAAAATACTCTTTAAAAACCCAAAGTTACCCATCCCTTTATGGGTAAATGCCCAACCAAACATGGTTGAACCAGAGCAGGGCCACTGAGGCCTGAAAACTTACCACAAGTCTAAGGAATGTTATGGTAGGGACCCATAGAAAAGGGGCAGACTTGGGTAAGCACATCTGGAAGGAAGAGAGAAAAATCAAAATACAAGTCAAGATAAAGGCTGCCACTGTCGGCCTCCTCACGAGTCTCCCACCCACTGCTCTGTCTCTGTCAAGTGTCTCCCTTCTATGTCCCCACAATTCCCTGGGACAAGTCAAAGGCCAAGAAGCAAGCCAGCTTCTTCACATGTCTATTCCTTGTGCCTCCTCCAAGTCTTCTCTTCAGTCTTCCTTCAAGCTTCTCTTGCTGTTTAGCTCCCTACTTCCCTGGTGGGACAGAAAACCTGGAACCCTCCTTTTCCATGGATGTCACACTGTTACGCTGCTTTCACCAAAACCACAGAAGCAGAAAGTGCCCATCCACTACCACTGCCATATCTGTCTATCTGTGTGCTTGCTCTTATACCAAAATTTCTCTCTTTTTTATTTTTAAGATTTATTTATTTATACAAGCACTGGGTACAATCAGAAGCGTGGGAGGGTGAGAGAATTCATCAGAGCCAGAGCAGGGAACAGAACAGGCAGACTGATGAAATACAATGCTGAGGGGAGCAGCAGGTGCGGCAGGAGAGGTCTGTCACGCCATGTGGGACCCTCGCCAGTGGCTGGGGATCAAACCTGCGCTGCAGAGGCTGCGGGCAGCTTCGCAGCCCAGCACTCAACCGCTGCGCCACCAGAAAGGTCCCCAAAGTTTCTCTCTTCTGTCAGGCGAAAATGCACGAAGAATCTTTGCTTCTGAATAAAAGGACCTCTGCCACTTGTGCACAGACCTCATTCACTCTCAATTTCTCCAGGAATTTGTTCTTATATTCTTCCTTTCTCTCTCCTGCAACAGTAAAATAATTATCTCTAGTAGATTATTTCCATTAGCATAAAGGACATAATAGGTTACATTTTAAGTCATCGGCATGAACTTTTATCAGCTTATTTCCTTGCTTTATTTTACAAAAAAAATGAAAGCCTTCAAAATAGTTTTCTCCAGTGCTGTGTCCCCCTAGTTACATGAAAGATTAGAAATTTAGCATTCTTATACTACTTTCCCAATAAAACTATACTATTAAGGCTTTTGTAGAAAATCTAATGGAATCTACAAAAAAAACCACTGCTAGAACTGATAGAATTAGAAAGGTTGCCAAATTCAATATTAATATGCAAGAATCAGTTGCATTTCTTTATAGTAGTAAAAAGCAATCAGAAATTGAAAATACAAAACAATATCATTTATAATAGAATAAAAATATGAAATTCTTTAGGATCAACTTGCCCAAGAAATATGAAAGTCCTATACATTGAAAACTGTAAAACATTGCCAAGAGAAATATAAAAAATCTAAATTAATGGAAGGTATACTGTGTTCATAAGTTAGAAGTATCAATATTTTTAGATATCATTTTTTTTCAAAACTGATCTATAGGTTTGATCTAATACTAATCAAAATCACAGCAGGCTTTCTTGAAGAAATTGGGAAATTAGAAAAAATCTTAAGAATGGGAAAATGTGTGGAATAGCCAAGATAACTTTGAAAATGAAGGAATAGTTGAAGGATTGACGCTAGCTGACATTAAGACTTATTATCTTAATCAAGACTTACTATAAAACTATAGTAACTTATATAAAACAATGGTATGTTATAGGCACAATGACAAATAAATCAATGGTACAAAAATGAGAGTTCAGAAATATACCCACACATATGTGTATCTCTGATTTTTGACAAAGTACAATATCAGTTCATTGGCTAATTTAAGTAAAATGGTTATGGAATAACTGGCTAATCCCATTTTAAAAAATAAATTTTGATCCATTTCTTAAAAATACACAAATTTGGATCAGAGATATAATAGAAGACCTAAAACTAAATTGTATAGAAAAAACAAAAGAGAAAAAACCTTGTTATTTTTGGTTAGGCAAAGATTTCTTAGTATGATACATAAGAATAATTTTAAAAAGACCAAAGTCATGAATTAGACTTCGTTGAATTTAAAACTATGTTATTCAAAGACAATATAAGACAATGGAAAACACAGAATGGGAGAAGGATTTGTAAATCACATTGCTGAAAGACTTACATCAAAATATCTGAATAACTCTTAAAACTCTTTATAACTCACCATCTTCTCTTTCTAGTAACCTCAGTTCTGCATGTATATTTCTGGGTTCTATTTTGCTTTAGTTTTGTGTGTTCCTTTTTTTTCCCCCTTTATATTCTACAAGAGTGGAATCATCTGATACTTGTCTCTTTCTGACCTATTTCACTGACCATATTCCCCTTTACTTCCATCATAGTTAATGAAAATGGCAAGATTTTATCCCTTTTATAACTGGGTAGTGTTCCATTGTGTTCCATACCACATCTTCTCAATTCACATATAAATGCAAAAGAAGATGTTCATTATTCAGCAGGGAATACGAATTGAGGCTACAATGAGATACTACTATACTCTTATTAGAATAACTAAAACTAGAAAGATTCATCATAACAAATATAGGCAAAGATATGGAGTAACTGGAACTTTCCCACAATGCTGGTGGGAATACAAAATGATAAAACCATTTTGAAAAACAGTTTTCATGTCTTAATAGTTTAAACCTTTACCATATGATAAAGACAGTCTATGCCTTTATCTTGAAAAATCAAAGTATAAGTACATTCAAAGACTTGTAAATGGATGTTTAAAACACTTTTATTTATAGTAACCAAAAATAAAAACAATCCAAATGTCCACAGAAGGCAGTATGGAGGTTTCTCAAATGAGTAAAAATGAATTTGCCCTACAATCCAGCAATTCTACTTCCAGGTGCCAATCTGAAGATTATGAAAACAGTAATTAGAAAGAAAACTTGCACTCCCTGTGACTGCACCACTATACAACAGTCAGGCTATGGAGGCCAACTAAGTGGCCCTAAACAGATGAGTGGATCAAGACGATGTGGTATAGATATACACAATGGAATATTATTCAACAGTTAATAAAAGATAAACTCAAGCCATCTGGCATGGCATTTGTCAACATGAATAGAGCTGGAAGGGATTACGTTCAGTGAAATAAGCTAGGAGAGGGTCTCCCTGGTGGCACAAGGGGTTAAGCACTGCACTATGAGGAAATCCACAGCCTCTGCAGCATGAGTTTGATTCCTGGCTGGCCAGGGAGCAACCCACATGGTGCAGCAGACCTCTGCTGACTCGACCGCTGCTCCCCTCAGCAGTGTATTTCAGTCAGTCTGCCTGTTCTTTTCCCCACTCTGTCTCTGGTGAATCCTCTCACCCGCCTTATCTCTGGCCTGCACCCCAGCTCTTGTATGCAAAAATAAATAAATCTTCAAAAAAAAAGAAATAATTCAGGAGAAAGATAAATCCTGGATAGTGTCATTTATATATGGAATATAGAGAAACCAAACAAAAAATCAGATAAAGACAAACTTTTAAACCAGCCCTTGAAAGCTGACCATACAACTGAGGCATGGGGGTGGCGGGGGGTGGCACGGGGGAGAGGAGAGAACACAGTAAACTATGGTGAAGGACAATGCATCCATAATCTTTGCTGGTGAGTGGGTTGCAGCGACCATAGCTGAGCAGAGAAACTCCATACTTCCAAACCACTAACTTCAATAATAATCATAAGAAGTACATTATAAAATAAAACTATGGGCCAAAACCAATAATAAATTCAAAAGATACCCAAAAAAGAGTCTCAAACATTCATAGATAAGTGAACAAAATTGAATTGATTCACATGACAATATGAATAAACTTCAAAGCAATGATCTTGAGTAACAATAAAAATACACAATCCATGATTTCATTCACATAAAATTCTAGAAATGCAAGAAATATACAGCAACAGAAAGCAGATCAGGGTATAACTGATACATAACAAACTACCATATTTATTTATTTTTATTTTTATTTTTTAACATCCTTGTTTATATTTTCACAATATAGGATTTCTCCCCTCAGGTGCAGTCACCATAGTATTGCCGCCACCAAAGTGCCCCTGTCCGCCCCATCCCTCCACAGTGCTCTCCTCCCTGTCTCCCTCTATTCCCCCCCAAATTACCATATTTAAAATGCACTACTTGACAACTTTTGATATCGGTAGGGGGCAGAGCATAGAGAAAAGAGACCAAGACAGGATTAAGTGTCACAAGAAAGTGTTTGGGGTTGATGAATTCACTTATTATCTTGATTGTGGCTATTGTTTTATGGGATACATATGTCAAAATAATCAATTTATACACTTTAAATATATCAGTTTGTAGTATTTCAACTATAGCTCAATAAAATTTTTAAAAAATAAAACTTTTCTAACCATAATATCTCATTATGAAGATTTTGTCAAGAAATAATTATAAATTATTATTTATTCAAAATATAATGCTCAAATGCTTATTGTGAGGCAGGCATTATATTAGATGTTGGGTGCCCACTTAATGAATATTAACCATATTAAAAATGTGTTCCCTGTTCTTAAGTACTTATAGATTCATGATTGGAATCACACCTTGAGCAAATTAACTCATAAAAAAAGTCTAAATCAGTAATCATGATAAGTACTATAAAGGAAACAGACAAGAGGATATGAGGATTTTTAGCATTAAGTTCTAAATTACATTGCTTTAGAAAAAGAGTTAGGATCATTATTTACAATCATTTTAGGATTAAGCAGATTTGTGCTCTTCATCAGTCCTTCAATAATACAAATTCTCCAGACATGGATTCCTAATTTTGTTTAGTCTTTAAGTAAGCTGGATGATTTTAAAATAAGGTTTTTTTAGCTATTAAAATCCTGAGTTTTTGTCATATTTAACAGTATTTTCCTTATTAGATTAACTGTAAATAAATTCCTGGTGGTGTAAAGTGTTCTGGGGTTACATTAACCAATGAAGAAAACATTGTTGTTGTTTTTTTTTCACTTTTGTAGACCTTTTGATACAGAAGCAAGGGTACTTAACTGGCCAAGGACACTGCCCAAATAGTTTACTGGTCACTGTCTGAGTTTTTCACCCACGTGCACAACTGCAAGAGCACGCAGACTCAGGAAACAACAACAATGGGATTTGTTTAACAAACCAGGGAAAAACAGAGTTACTGAGGCCCAAAATGGCCATTTACCTCACCTGAAGCGGTGTCCAGTGTTTTTTTAAATCCTAAGCAAACGTAGTTAAAATGACATCTCCCCACCAATGACATGCAGAGCTCCTCTCCTGAATAGGCCACTGTCCCGCAACCAACCAACCCATCCCGGGTAGGTCCATTACGGGTTCTAGCAGGCCTGTCGGGGTCTTCATGCTCTCTGCTTTGAGTCGTCGCCGGACTCCGTCGCGCTCGGCCACTCCACTCCACTCCTCTGTCCTCGGCACCGCACCACATTGCACTGCACTGCGCCACGCTATGCCATACACACACACGCCACGCATGCCACGCCTCACAGCACCACACTGTTTGGCCGAGTGTGCATGCGCTGTGGGAGGGCGGAAAAGCCTGACGCTTTTCCTTCCTACTTACCCACAGCCACGTGTCCAAGGTGGTGTCTTCCTGCCGCTGCAGACTCGCTGGCAGCCAGACTACAGGCCAGGTTCTGACTCAGGCAGACAGCAGAAAACACAACAGGAGATGCTCCATGAGCTGCTGAGATGCCCCAGCACAGCACCAGACAAGCTATACCCAAAACAGCAGCTACAGGGTCAAATGGCCCCACAAACGGCCACACTCTCGCGTCTCAGTAAGACGCCTTCTCTGCCGGGTTGCAACAGCAGCAAAACCAGGAATAGTTTCTGTCACTTGGCTACTTGCAAAGCCTCCAAATTTTCTTTTTAAAACAGCAGCTACAGAGGCCAACCTGGTGCCTCAAGGGGTTAAGTGTCAGCACCATGAAGCTATCGCAGCCACTTCTGCAGGAGTTTGCTCCCCAGCCAGGGAGCTAAACCCACAGGACTTAGCAGACCTCTCTTGGCTCGCCTGCTGCTCCCCTCAGCAGTGTATTTCAGTCAGTCTACCTGTTCTGCTCCCCATTTTCCCATTTTGTCTCTGGTGAATCCTCTCACCCATTCCCTGCACCTCTGGCCTATACCCTAGTTCTTGTATTCATAAATAATTTTTTTAATAGAGGCATGTTTTATTTATTTATTTGTTTGTTTGTTTGTTTATACATGCACTGGGTACAGTCAGAAGCGCGGGAGGGTGAGGGAATCCACCAGAGCCAGAGCGGGGAGCAGAGCAGGCAGAAGGACCGAAGTACACTGCTGAGGGGAGCAGCGGGCGGCAGGAGAGGTCTGCGCGCCATGTGGGACCCTCCTCTGGTGGCCGGGGAGCAGCCGGGGATCGAACCGGTGCCGCAGAGGCCGCGGGCAGCTTCGCAACCCAGCGCTCAACCGCTGCGCCACCGGGGAGGTCCCATAAATAAATCTTAAAAAAAAAAAAAAGCAACAGCAGCCAAATGACCTGACAAACGACAACACTCATGCAGGTAAGCGAAATGCATGGCTCTGGTCCTCACCTTCTCCACCAAGCCCCAACAACAACAAAACCAGAAAACAGTTTTAGCTGCTCAGCTACTTACAAAGCCTCCAAACTCTTCCTCTCGGAGGCTGGCTGCTGAAAGCCTCCCCCTTCAGAGGCCCACAACAGCCTTTTGGAAGATTGGAGCAGTGGGGGCCCAAATCCATTGACCCCTCATGTTAAATCCCCAAATGCTGAATTCCAAAGACTGAATAAATCCCCACCCCCTTTTGCCATCACTTATATTTTTTATCAGTCACTCCACCCCATTGTTTACCATTTTCCCTGGGGCTATCTATCCTCACCAGCAACCCCCTTCAGGGGGTACACTTTCTCTATGATTGCCTGTCAAATAACATTTCAGAGGAAAAATAATTTTTTAAATAAATTTTGTCAATTATATATTTTTAAGAATTATTTATTTATATAAGAACTGGGGTACAGGCCAGAGGCGTGGGAGGATGAGAGAATTCACCAGAGACAGAGCAGGGAGCAGAACAGGCAGAAGACCAAAAGCACTGCTGAGGGGAGAGCAGCAGGCTAGACAGAAGAGGTCTGCCGCTCTATACGGATATCTCCCTCGCCAGCCCCAGAATCGAACCCACACTGTAGAGACTGCGGACAGCTTCACAGCGCTTAGCTCAGCCTGCTGCGCCACTGGGGATGCCCAAAAGAAAAATCTTTTGTAAGTAATCAGCTCAGCTTCCTATGCCTAAATACTTGAAGGGGTTCATCTTTATTTTTTTTAATTTTGTGCTTCATTAAGAGATAAATTATTCAGAGTCTCTTGCTACATTTTCTTAGGAAAAATTTCAAAAATGCACAAAGTTAAGGAGTACACAAACAGCTGTGTGATCACCATCCAAACATCAGCCATCATCTTTACAACCAAGCTTATTTTATTGCCCCTTCTCTGTTTTCTTGACTAGAATATGCTAATGCCAATTCCAGATGACATATTCTTTTTTTTTTAATTTAAAGATTTACTTATTTATTCATGAAGTGCTGGAGTATAGGCCAGAGGCATGGGGGCTGGGGTAGGGGGGGGGTCACAGGATTCACCAGAGACAGAGTGGGGAGCAGAACAGGCAGACTGACTGAAATATACTGCTGAGAGGAGCAGCGGGCGAGACAGGAGAGGTCTGCTGCACCATGTGGGTTGCTCCTTGGCTGGCCAGGAATTGAACTCGCATTGCAGTGGCTGCGGATAGCTTCATAGGTTGCGTCTTAACCCTTACGCCACCAGGGAGACCCAAATGACATATTTTTTTACCCCTAAGTATCTCAATTTGAATTTCAAAAAAAATATAGGGTATTTTCTTACATCAACATTAGCCCTGATGAAAATAATAATTATTATTACTTATTAAATATAGAGAAATTTTAATATCATCAATATTTAATATATATTAGCCAATCTTTTCAAACTCTCAATTTTAATGTCTATTTTGTTGATTTGATTGAATTAAGATTCCAGTAGAGTTCATTACTGGTATTTTTTTTCATAAAACTCTCACTATAAAACATTCCTTTTTTTCATAAAACTCTTACTATAAAACTATTCCTTTATTTTTTTTTTTAATTCCTTAACTGTCAAAGAAAATGAGTCTGTTCCATGTTCTGAATTATTCTGGTTGTCTTCTTTTGATCTGATTTAACTTATTTCTCTATTTCCTGTATTTCCTGTAGTCTGGAAGTTAGATCCAGAGACTTGATAAGTTCTGATTCAAATTTCATCATGACTGGTGCTATAGTTTCATATTGCATTTTATTATCTCAAGTCTGGTTGTCTCATTTTCTGAGATACTAAGGTTCTCAGGTGTTGACTCCCTATTTCCTTCACTGAAAAATTTCCATCACATTTTGTTTCAGCTTTATGGCCCATTGGCAACTGTTTTGAAGTTGTTATTCTTTAGAAGTTACAAAATGATGATTTTTCTAATTCTATAATTTGCCTTTATTAATTCTGTAATTTTCCCAGAAAACTCTGATTTGTGCAATGAGTTATATTTTACTTTTCTAAAAAATCTTTTTAAAATATCATCCATTACTCATAGATTTTTAAATTGTCAATGAATGTTAGGCAATTGAAATTATTATTCTTACTGATGCTCCTATTGTTACATCTTTTGCCTTGGAGCCCATCAAACTGATTATATGTACTTTTGATCTGTTCCCATTAGCCTTTAACAGTTTCCTTGCTTTTTTAGTCACTAAGACATGCCAGAATCTTCCTACACATTTTCATCACAGGGCATAGCTTCTTTTCAGAATGACATTGAGTACCATTGATTATACACTGTTCCAGAGATGAAAACTTAAAGAATTTTAAGTTTTAATAAACTTAAATAAAGAATTTAAGGGAATTTAAATAAAGAATTTTAAGGGAGAGAATCGAGATCTCACTGATGTTTCTAATTCAAAGTTGAAGATGAGAGATTTTTCTTGACTTCTTGTATTTTATACTTCTATCTCATCTCTGTTTTCTCTTTTGGTTCAAAATAACATTAACATAGTTAGTGCTTGTTTTACCTTAAGAGTATCAATATCAATAACAGGGCCTCCCCTGGTGGCGCAGCGGTTGAGCGCTGGGCTGAGAAGCTGCCCGCAGCCTCTCCAGCGTCGGTTCGAACCCCGGCCACCTGCGAGGGTCCCACATGGCGTGCAAACCTCTCCTGCCGCCTGCTGCTCCCCTCAGCAGTGTATTTTGTCAGTTTGCCTGCTCTGTTCCCTGCTCTGTCTCTGGTGAATCCTCTCATCCTCCTGCTGTACCCAGTGCTTGTATAAATAAATAAATAAATCTAAAAAATAATAATATCAATAACATAGTTCACAAAATGATATTTATTCTGGGTCATTCTGTATCTATCTTTTTTGTCAGAAGCAAGGTACATCATTTTGCTGAATAAAGTCCATCTTTCATTTGTGGGAAGTTTAAATTTACTCCATCTTTGAGAGTTTTTTGTTTCATGTATTATCAATTATGTACTATTTGTGCCTTTTTACTATGCTGTACATATTTAACAACTATTATATCATCACTTAAATCTTTTGGTTCCTTTCTTCTATGTGATTTTCTGCACTGTTGGACTAGGCCTAGCTGGACAACCTATAGGACAGTGCTTCAGGAGAGAGACCCCTTTATGTTGTCATGTTCTCTGTATAAGCATGAATGTTCTTGTACGACTAGAGGATAAACAAACTATATTGGTGACAAATAGTTTAAGTATCAGTAGTTGGAAAACTTGGGGTTTTCCCAAGGTAACGGTTTGGGTTTGAAGTGTAGATTTTCCCACTGGAAGAAGCACCAGTCCTAGCAAACCTGTGGCTCTTTCACTAAATATATAATTCTGACAGTTGGTCCCTACTTCAAACCATATAGTACAATCATGTGGACTATAATATCAAGTAACGGTACACTTTAAAAGGCAAAGCTGGTCAGATCAGCAAGAAAGGGGAAAGCTTGGGAAACAAAAAGAAAGTGGAAAATCAACAGAGTAAGCACTCACGTTGATACAAAAACACTAGGAATAGACTTTTAGATCTGGTAATGAAGGGAGAGATTGGGGTTTTAATGCCAGCAAGGAGAGGAGTTGTGGTTTCCAGGTAATGATAGACACAAAATGGAAGCAAGTCCTTTTAAGTAATTCATCTCTCCAATTGGTGGAAATGCAAAGCTAATTGTGGCATACATTTTAAGTGTTAACTTACTTTTTTGTTTGCTTACATTTTAATTATAATAAAATATTTTCTGTGGCTAATGACTTACCTGACAGAAGCATGTGCAAAACTGCTCTAGAGAATGATATATAAGGATATAAATATTGATAATCTCTAGATATCAAGTATGTTTGTGAAATCTTTTATGGATAATCACCAATAAAGAGCAATATGACTTCTTAGCTAATGGAGCGATAAAAGAAAATAAAGTATACTCTGCTTAATAGAAGGCAAAAAAGGAAAGAAATCTGAAAGGAATATAAATATAAAACAGTAGGAATAAATATGTATTGGAAAGTTTAAAGCACAAAAAATAATTTATGGGTCAAAAATAAAATTACATTGTCAAAGATTAACTACTTAGAATAAATAATGAGATCATTAGCAATGAAACCATTGTGGAAAAGTAAGATGAATTACTTAGGGGACAAATTTATAGCTGTGAATATTGTGATAGTCAACTTCTCAAATGGTCCCCCATAATTCCCACCTCTGGCTATTAGAGTCCTTATGTAATCCCCTCCCTTCATGAGCTAGATCCTATGTTTTTTTAATGAAAAGAATATGGCAAACATGACAGGATGCCACTGAGATCAGGGTTTGACAGATGTTCACTTGTGTCTTGCTTGCCCAGCGGGCTCTTCTCACTTGCTCACACTGTTGAAACTGCCATTAGTAAGCTGCCCTAGAGAAAGCTTATGGCAAGGAATCCAGGGCAACCTCAATGAAGGGTCAGTAAGGAACTGAAGGTCTCAGTCCAACAACCAGTGAGGAACTGAAACCTGCTAGTAACACGCTTGTGGGACTAAGAGTAGATTTTTCCCCAGTCAAGCCTTGCTGTGACTGCAGCCCCTGCTGGCACCTTCATTGCAGTTTTGAGAGTGATGAAAAGCAAGTAAGCAGTTAAGCTGAAACTATCTTCCTGTTGCACAGAAATTGTGAGGCTACTACATTTTTATTTCCTTAAGCTATCAAGTTTTGGAGTAATTTGTTATGCAGCAGTACACAAATAGCAGAAGTGCATACAATTGACAAAAATAATTCAAAATTGTAAGATAAGCATTAAGTTCATCAATAAAAATAAGTCTCAGCACTATAAAGCTATCACCAGCCACTAAGGCATGAGTTCAATCCCTGGCCAGGGAGCAACCCACATGGCCCTGCAGACCTCTCTTGCCTCACCCACTGCTCCCCTCAGCAGTGTATTTCAGTAAGATCTGCCTGTTCTGCTCCCCACTCTATCTCTGGTGCATCCTCTCACACACTCCCACCTCTGGCTTACACCCCAGATTTTTTATTTATAAATAAATAAATAAATAAATAAATATCTTTAAATCATATAAATCACAAAATGTTTTCCTTGAAATGCAAAGAAAGTTTTTGCATTCTCAATAATTGCAAGATCTGTTAATTCATTTCACTCATAAACAGGGTATAAGAAAAATCATCAGGTCATCTCAATAGGTGTTGAAATGGCAGGTAATAAAATTCAACACACATTTAAGATTTTTATAGTTTGTGGACTTAAATATGAAAAAAGGAAAGTTTAGGATGTGAGAGTGATCTGGCTGCGACATCTGTCACCCCATTGATCTCCAGGGTTGATACGACTGATCTGGCTGGCTAGACGGGTGGTCCCTTCCTTCCTCACTGCTCCATGTGCGTCCCTCCTGAAGCTGCATGCTTGGTCGAAGAGGGCGGCCTTCTCCGAATAGAGACAGACGGGTCTTCAGTCGAGGGTATATGAGTAGCTGCGCTCCCCTGCTAGAGCCTGCAAACAAGCTCTCAAGGTCCATTTGTAGGAGAACGTAGGGTAGTCAAGCTTCCAAGACTCCAGACACATCCAAATGAAGCTCTGCATGTGGCAGTCTGCCTTTCTAAAAAAAAAAAAAAGGAAAAGAGGAAAGTTTAAACTTATAGAAGAAAATGAATGAGATTTATATTTAGCACATGGAGTTAAATTTTCTTTCTTTTATAATTAAAGTAACATTGCACTACCATGTTATGTTAATTTCAGGTTCACCACTGAAAATCAACATATGTATATACTACATTAATTTCAATGGTAAAAGTCCAATTCTGTCTTTCACTATATCATCACCCCCTTTGTCCTGATTTATCCAAATTCCTTCTCCCTTCTCTTCTGTTAACATCTAGTTGGTCTTTTAGACCAAAAGTTTAACTCTTGTTTTTTTTTAAATTCATATTTGTTTTCTCTACATGCCACATATGTATGAAATTGTACCAAGGGAAAAAAGTTTCTCAAGATACAAAACTATAAATCATAAGTGGTAGAATTGATATTTTAATGACAATTGTAATCTAACAAGATAAATAATTACCAAAATAAAAAATCATTCATTTCAAAAAAATATTGACAGTGCCTTTAGCTTGAAAGATTGATATCCTGATTTAAAGAACTCCTATAAATCAATTAGAGAAAGTCAATTAACACAATCTTTAAAACGGTTAGAGGACATATGAATGGGCAGTTCACAGTGGGCTATTTAACTTATAAGAAGATGTTCAACCATATGACAAATCAGACATGCATATTAAAGTCACTATGTGACACCATTTCACAACCATAAATTGTCAAGTATTTGGCAAGCCCAGAGGAAACCGGAACCATTTACAATCTGATGAGAATATAACTTGGAGAAAATTAGATGCTACTTAGTCAAGTTGAAGGAGTGCATGGCCTTGACCCTCTTTTCAGGTGTCTACTCTAGAGAAAATCTTGCATCCAGATGAGCTTAAGACATCAAAGTGGATATTGAACCCAGAACCATTTATAATCGCAAACGATAACTTAAAAAATCCTAACATCAGTAGAAGAATGAAAAAGCCAAGGTTTGTTCATGTAATGGAATGCCATACGATAGTTTGACTGAAATAGATCAAAGCTGAGCACAGTACCCATTCCTAAATGGAGAGGATTCAGGTATAAGGCAACAAGAATGAGAACTGAGAAGGACCCAGTTTTGCAAAATTGTAGGTATGAATGGAACTGGCCCCTTCCAACAAGGAAAAAAAGTGAAAATAATGATAAATCATCATAGAACCTATGCAAATGTTCTGCAAAGTTATGTAAAAAGTAAATAAGAAAAACCTGGTCTGACAACCACAAACTGAGTACTTTTTTTTGAAGAATAAGTAAAGATAATTTTAGACAATACAACAATGAGGAAATGTCAAAGAACATGAACATTATGAAAGTATCACAGAATACATGATAGAAGTGTAAGGAGCGGGATATGGATGGTTTTAGGTGTTTTGTTGGGAAAAGGAATATCTAAAGCCCAGGGACATCATCTCCCTTATCTTCCAAATCCCCCCTATGGAATATGCTATTTCTGTTTCTTCAACAGAAGCATTAAGGAAATAGTGCACTCACTAAGTTAAATCTCTGATCTGATCAAAGAAAACACATGTATAGACTGGTTTAGATCTATGTGATGTGCTCAATGTAGATGATAGATTCACTGTTGTTATTTGAAGACAATATCAAACATTTTTATTATTGAACTTAACAAGAGAAAAAATGTCCTCTATTGTATATTTAGATATTGCAAAGGAATATAGAAATACATATGTGTTCACAAAAGTTAATAATTTGATATATTTCTTAAAACGAAAACCTGTTCTTTCTACAGTGCAATCTATAATCAGTATTGGCATCACTGCCGCTACCAATCATCTGAGTGACAGGCAGCTAATGACTGACTTTCCAATACACCAACACTTAAATTCCCTTTTAGATGAAGAGTTCTGGCTATGGTTCAGAAACTTCTGGAAGCATGCCGCTTTTTCATTAAAATGGTAGAGAGCTTGAAAATGCTTTATGACAATCCTGTTTTAAGCCTGGTGAACTTTCTGCAACTTGGTAATACAATATAAGTTTTGTAAGATGTGACCTCTCATGTAAGGTATACTATTTGATATATATATCAAATATATATATATATATATATAAAGAAAAAGAGTGAGACACTTTCCTAGGTGTTCAAAGAAACACAAGAACAAAAATATGTCAATGGGCAAGGTGAAGTTACCGTGTACAATAGCTTAGATTATGCACTGTACAACTCTAGAAAGTGCTATTCACATAGACCATGGTGAGAATGGAATCCCAGAGATCCACAACATGGTGGCCTTGCAGTCTCAAGTGAAAACAAAGGCAGCCAGATCACCCAATGTATACTGTCAGACAGCATTAAAGTGTACTTTTAGCACTCAAATGAACATTAAAATATTAATATATTTTCCTGATTAAAATATATTTTTATAAAGGTCTTTTATCTCTGGAAAAACACAACCAAAGGAATAGAAAACACCAGAAATATATTTCTGGTAAGCAACTAACATATTTAAAGAATTGCATTAGTTTGCAAGTAACTGATGTATTTACCATATGTAGTCACCCAACTAAAGAGCCATACTTTATGCACATTTCCTTGTGTAAGTTTCAAGGAGATGTAGTAATTTTCTCCTTACAAATTTTGTCCTCACAAATCTTGCTAAGATTTTTGCTGGAAAGCTTTTGTTTTTTATTCTCATTGTGAGTAAGATTTTTTTTGAGATATGTAAATCTTGACCTTCTTGCTATATTGCACTCTTTTTCTAAGTCTCCTTTTCTGAATCCTCCAAAACCAGGCTGTTTACCTTTACTTAGCTTCATCCTTTGACTCTCTACTACTGCATTCTGAATATCTACTGCTTGCTCAGTAACTAGCTAGAAACCATATATAAAATAAAACCTTTACTATTTGGTTATTTCTTGTATTGCAGCCAGAGCAAATGATTAACATTGTGTTTGAAGTTGCTGATGCTGTTTTAAAATACTCTGACCCAAGACATTACTTGATATCTATTTAACTTAATTACTACTATAAAAGGCACACGTCATGATTAAGTGGCAAATCATTATCATGTCTGTCCAAATGAGACACCAATGTTGTTAAGGAATACTGTAACAAAATTCTCACTAGGCTTTCAATTTGAATAATGTAATTCCATTGCATTTGAGTTACTTTAAGTATATCCTGCTATGAGTAATCATGCCACATCTTTCTCTGAAGGCGTAATTATGTCTTACTGGACAGCGGTCTGAGAGTGCATCAAAGCAAACTCTTTTAACATCCAATGCAATGAATTGGCTATCAAGAAATCTTAGTTTTGCAACAGCAAAATGCAAACAATAGCATTTGTCTATGCCTGTGTATGAGCATCTGAAAGTGGATACTTGCTACATGAGGAAATATTTGCATTTTCAAGTATTCTATAGCCTTAATGCTGTGTATAGTACACAATGGATTAAGAAGCTACAGAATTCTCTATATTACATTAGAAAGAAACCTGAAATTTGAAAGACCATCCAGCAAAATTCCTCTAAAAGAGGTTGAATAGGTGTGATCCAAAGATGCCTTATTAAATGTGAAAGCAAAATGATACAGACTAAAACAGGAACACTCACATCAGCTAGAACTTAGCTACCCAACAAAACTCTTCCTTCTATACCTTTTCTATCTACAGAAAACTGCGTGAAATATACTTGTAATGAAAAGACAATGATATTTTTCTTTCTGACTTATTTAGCTGAGTATGATCCCTTCTAGCTCCATCCATGTTGCTGCAAACTGCATGTGTTTATCTTTTTTGATTGCTGAGTAATATTCCATTGTGTATATGTATCACATCTTCTTGATCCAGACATCTATTTTTGGGCATTTTGGGTTGTTTCCAAAGCTTAGCTATTGTAAACAGTGCTGCTATAAACATAGGGGTGGAGGTGCCCTTTGGAATTAATGTTTCTGCGTCATTTGGGTAAATACATAGGAGTGGAATTGCTGGATCATATGGAAGCTCTATGTTTAGTAGGTCAAGAAATCTCCACACAGCTCTCCATAGTGGTTGGACCAGTTTGCACTCCCACCAGCAGTGAAGGAGAGTTCCTTTTCCTCCACAACCTCACCAACATTTGTTGTTGCTAATTATTTTAATATGTGTCATTCTCACTGGTGTAAGGTGGTATCTCATTGTAGTTTTGATTTGCATTTCCCTGATTACAAGTGATGTTGAACATTTTTTCATATGCCTGTTGGCCATTTGTGTTTCCTCTTCTAGAAGGGATCATGCGCAGTGAAATATGTCAGAAAGAAAAAGGAAAATACCAGATGGTCTCACTCACAGCAGGACTTTAGAAAACTTAAATAAGAGACCAGGAAAAAGACTAATCAATAAAAAGTAAAAATCAAAATCAACAAGCAACTATAAACCAGAGACACACTATGTGGGGGGGGGCAAGGAGGGGCGGCGAGAGGAAGGACTAGAGTCAAATGGGGGGGGGCATGCAATTGTATGGGGAATATAACCATAATGAAAATGCATACATTGTGCAAAAATGAAAAATGATGTAAGAATTATATAAAATAAAATATTACAAAAAGATAATGGCGTAGAGATTAAACATGATAGAAGCATATTTTTCTTATCCATCTCACCAATGGCTAAGGTCAAAGGGAAATCTTGAGTATTTATCTAGTATTTGAGGATTGAAAAGCCAGTTTCGTACTACCAGTAGTTCAGTCATACAATAACTTCCTAAAGGTTTGGTATATATTTGAATATCCGTGTGCTTACCTGAAGGTAATCAAAACCATGTGTCTTACAATCAGACTTGAAGAATCAATGTGGAAGACTGAGTGCCTGCTTGCCCATGGGACCTTCTATGTGCTGGGGGGGAGAGGGGTGGCCCTTCACACACAGTTTATGGGGCAGGCCTGGGTCTGTGCCCTCCTTTGTCTCCTCCAGCCTCAATTCACTCTACCATTGGCTGTGGTTTGGCCTTTCTACCACCAAGCAGGTCACTCCAAGAGGGCTCTTCCTGGCAGGTTTTCTGACTCTAGTTAATCTAGAAGAGGTCTTTAGAAGATTAAAATGCATTTGAGATAAAAGCTTTAAAAAGAGAAATTAAGTGTTTTAAAGAAATTACACTCTCTCTGTCCCAGGATTTGTTTATTAGTACCGCCCACTGTATGGCTTAAATAACAGAATTAATTTTCTCATTGTTGTAGAAGCTAGGAGTCCAAAATATGAGGAAAAAATGTTCAATTTCATTAGTAAGTAAGGAAATACCTCTTGTCATAATTAAATGTCATTTCTCTCCCTTTAAATTAGAAAAAATGAAGAAAAATCTGATCAAGTTTTAGCAAGATTGTGAAATATGTGGAAAACTGCCAAAAAACTGGTGAGATGTAAATTAATACAATCACTTTGAAAAACAACTTTGCATTATTTAGTCAAGTTAAATGTAGGTGTGTATATGTAGGTATATGTAAGTATACTCAGCAACTTTACTCTTAGTTAATAATCTGAAACAAGTATCAACAAACTATGTTCCAAAGGCAAAACTGTTCAAACTCTTGTCTTTAAATTAATTTCCATTGCAAACATGTTCACTTGTCTGTGTACTGTCTGTGGTTGCTTTCACAATATATGGGCAGATTTGATTAGCAGTAACAGAGACCGAAGAACTCTCAACGTCTAAAATATTTACTATTTTAGAATAGTAAATAGAAAAGTTTGCCAACCTTTAACCTAGAGGAATTATTGCAGTTGTCCACCAAAAGACGTCTATAAGAATGTTTAAAGCAGGGCCTCCCTGGTGGCACAGGGTTAAAGACAGGGCTATCAAGCTATCGCCAGCTACTGCAACATGAGTTAGATTCCCCACCTGCCATGGAGCAAACCACATGGCCCAGCAGACCTCTCCTGCCTCGCTCGCTGCTCCCCTCAGCAGTGTATTTCAGTCTATCTGCCTGTTCTGCTCCCCAATCTATCTCTAGTGAATCCTTTCACCCCCCCTTATCTCTGGCCTGTACCCCAGCTCTTGTATGAATACATAAATAAATCTTTCAAACCAAAAAAAAAAAAAAAAAGAAAGAATGTTTAGAGCAGCATGATTTTTGACAGCAAGAAACTGGATGCCCATTAACCATCAATTGGCACACAGTATAAAATACAGTTTCTCACAATAACATGATGAATTTCAGAAGCATAATATTGAGCAACTAAAGCAAGTTACAGTTGCTTGACCCATGATTTATTTGGAGTGCATTGCTTCTTTATAAATTATTTAAAGGTTTTCCTGTTATCTTTTTCCCAGTTCTAATTTAATTTTGTTGTGATTAAAGAATATACTTTGTATGATTTTGATATTTTAATAGACTCAGACTTGTTTTATTTCCCATAATATAATCTATCTTGATGAGCATTCCATGTGTCCTTGAAAATAATATATATTTTGCAATTACTGAGTGTAGTGTTCTTGATATGACAACTTAATCTTAGGTTAAGTTGGTTAATAGTCTTCCTCAGATCTTCTATCTCCTGATTTTTGTTTACTTATGCTATTAGGATTGTTATCATAAGTATCTGTAATTTTGGATTGGTCAGTTATGTCAGTTATTATTTTATGTATTTTAAAGTTCTGTTTTTAATTACATGCACATATAAGATTGTTATAGCAATAAATGTTTTGCATTTTTTACTCTAATCTTGCTCTTACCTACACATCAGATAAAGGATAATTTAAAAAAATAATTTTTCAATGTAAAAATTCAAATAAAAAAATACAGAGCAAAATGTCAAAGCCTCCACATTCAACTTCTTTACCCCTCTCCACTTACCTTAGTCAGCTGTTACCCTGTCAATATTTTGACAAAAAATTCAATCTTAAAAAATTCTTTCTGAGACATACTCTTCATGTGACTTGGTCTGATGCTGAAAATGATCCGTTTGTATAACCCTCGCCATGGACCAAGTTTTATAATAATTTAGAGTAAAAGGAAGACATTAGTAAACTCATCAGTCCTGAGGAAACTAGTTTTCAGAACATGCTTTAATTATTTGGTGATGTGACATCCCAGTGAAGCATCCTGACTGATATATGTGAACGAAATTTATTTTATTAATTTATTTATTTCTAAATTTTCTTACATTGTTATTCATTTTTGTACAATATTTGATTTCGCCTTTCAGGTGTAGTCTCCCTATAAGTGGGACCATTTGATAGTTTTCTTTTTCCTTCTGGCTTATTTTGCTTCGCATCATCCCTTCCAGCTCCATCCGTGTTACCACAAATGGCATGAGTTTATCTTTTTTGATTGCTGAGTAGTATTGCCTGTGTATATATACCACATCTTCTTGATCCATGTGAGTGAATTTTAAACTAAAATTCACATTGTAAGTTAAGAACTACTTTGTATCTTGTTTTTATATACACTATTAGTAGAAATAATCTGGATTTGAATATTCTAGAAATGGTGTCAGAATCTCTCCAATGTTCCAAAAGTAGAAATGAGTTCATAAAGTGTGTTCATTTAGATTGGGCCTGGAGGTGTGTATGGGGAGGATTATTCATTAACTCTTCTATTAAAGAAAATATCAAAATCAACAAACAACTATGAACCAGAGACACTCTATGGTGGGTGGGGGGTGGGGAAAGGAGGGCTTGGGGTCAAAATAAGAGGGTTGTAATTGTATGGGGAATACAATTGAGATCAGCGCTGTGAAGCTGACCGCAGCCTCTGCACCATGGGTTTGGTCCAGGCCAGCTGGGGAGAATCCCACATGGTGCGGCAGACCTCTCCTGTCTCACCCCTTGCTCCCCTCAGCAGTGTATTTCGTCAGTCTGCCTGTTCTGTTCCTTGCTCTGTCTCTGGTGAATCCTCTCATCCTGCTCCTCCAGCCTGTACCCCAGTTCTTGCATGAATAAAAAAAATAAATCTTTAAAAAATAAATAAAAGTGATTTTTTCATCTGTTAATGATCAAATAAACTGTCCTGGGAATAAAAAAAAAATTCTATTGATAGTAATTTCCTCCCCAATGTGACTAAGAAAAGTCTTTAAATGGTAGTTAATATCATTAAAAACAGGCTCCAAAGTCACTCTCTAGTTTCTTTGCTAAAATTTGTTTTCCCTTTCTATTAGTAAAACAAAGGGTATGGGATATTTCCTACATGAAGTTGTGTCAATGTCAATATGGGGCATAAAAATTAAAATTTTTATTTAACCTTCCCAGAGATTACCTGTTTACTAATTTCACCATCCATTGCAAGATGAACTTTTTTTTTTTAAGATTTATTTATTTATTTATACAAGCACTGGGTATAGTCAGAAGCTTGGGAGGGTGAGAGAATTCACCAGAGCCAGAGCAGGAAACAGTACAGGCAGACTAAGGATACACTGCTGAAGGGAGCAGCAGGCGGCAGGAGAGATGTGTGCACCATATGGGTCCCTCACCCGGGGTGGCTGGGCAGAGGCTGCGGGCAGCTTCACAGCCCAGCCCTCAACCGCTGAGCCACCAGGGAGGCCCCAAGATGAACTTTTAAGGTGAAGGTAACAAACCTTGTACTCTAAACCTGACCTTTTGAATTTTCTCAAAGGGCAGCTTTAAAAGAATGACAATTATTGATGAAATTCATATGGAATCACAAAAAACCCCGAATAGCCAAAGCTCTCCTGAAAAAAAAAGAAGGGAATGGAGGCATCAGACTCCCAGACTTCAAACTATACTACAAAGCCATAATCATCAAAACCGCATGGTATTGGAACAAGAACAGACATACAGACCAATGGAATCGAATAGAAAATCCAGAAATAAACCCACAGGTTTATGGTCAACTAATCTTTGACAAAGGAGCAAAGACTATGCATTGGAGCAAAGAAAGTTTGTTCAATAAATGGTGCTGGGAAAACTGGGTCGCTACATGCAAAAGAATGAAGCTTGACCACCACCTCACACCATACACAAAAATCAACTCAAAATGGATTAAAGAACTAGACATAAGACCTGAAACCATAAAATATATAGAAGGAAATATAGGCGAAACACTACGTGATTTGCACATCAAAGACATCTTTACAGACACATCACCCAAAGCTGTGATAGTGAAGGCAAAGATAAACAGCTGGGACTATATCAAATTAAAGAGCTTTTGCACAGCAAAAGAGACAATAACAAAAACAAAGAGAAACCCCACCAACTGGGAGAACATTTTTGCACCCAACACTAATGATAAAGGACTGATCACAAAAATCTGCAAAGAGCTGATGAGTCTCAACAACAACAAAGAAAATAATCCAGTCAAAAAATGGGCAGAAGAGCTTAAAAGAAACTTCTCTGAAGAGGAAATGCAAATGGCCAACAGGCATATGAAAAAATGTTCAACATCACTTGTCATCAGGGAAATGCAAATCAAAACTACCATGAGATACCATCTTACACCAGTGAGAATGGCACATATTAAAAAAACTAGCAACAACAAATGTTGGCGAGGGTGTGGAGAAAAAGGAACTCTTCTGCACTGTTGGTGGGAGTGCAAACTGGTCCAACCACTGTGGAAAGCTGTGTGGAGATTTCTGGACCTACTAAACATAGAGCTTCCATATGACCCAGCAATTCCACTCCTAGGTATTTACCCAAAGGACACAGAAACATCAATTCCAAAGAACACCTGCACCCCTATGTTTATAGCAGCACTGTTTACAATAGCTAAGCTTTGGAAACAACCCAAATGCCCAAAAATAGATGACTGGATCAAGAAGATGTGGTACATATATACCATGGAATATTACTCAGCATTCAAAAAAGATAAACACATGCAATTTGCTGCAACATGGATGGCGCTGGAAGGGATCATGCTCAGCGAAATAAGCCAAAAAGAAAAAGAAAAATACCGGATGGTCTCACTCATAGCAGGAATCTAGAAAACTTAAATAAGAGACCAGGAAAATGAATAACTATAAGAAAGTGAAAATCAAAATCAACAAAAAACTATGAACCAGAGACACTTTTAGGGGGGCGGGAGGGGAGGGATTGGGGTCAGAATGGGGGGCTGCAATTGTATGGGGAATATAACAATAAAATTTATAAAAAAAAAAAAAAATAAAATAAAAGAATGAGATGATCTTATATGTAATAGACCTCAGAAGTTAATGTTCTAATGCATATATAAAATTCATTTGTGACATACAGTGGTGCTGTAGGAATATGTTTATCCTATGAACCTGTTTTCACTTTTAGGATGCAAATTTATAAAGTTACTGACTTTCAAATTATCATTCTCATGTGTCAAAATTGGTGAAAGTAAAAAAAAATTTTGTATCCCTCAGATTCATTGTATTACACATTCCAATATATAAATGGTAGTAAATAACATTTGTATACTATTTTGTATTTTGCAAGACTACATAACATTGACTATTTCACTTATGTTATCAATTTCCAGATTTCCTATTTTAGCATCTCCAACAATAGGATGCAACTTCTAGTTGATGGTAGTAGTTAGGTTGACAGTGTTTATTTCCTTTTCTTACATGTAAATAAAATAATTGTTTCTTATATTTAATCATAGCTTACATTCTACAATATATAGTAATTCTAATCAAAGCATTTAATTTGATATTATTATATTAATTTTATGGTGGAGGAACTGAGACTGAAAGATACAATTTGTTTTTCACAAAGATTCATAGATAGTAGAGAATCTTGAGTATGAAATTTGATTTTTGAACTAGTATGTACAATACTGTTACCCATTCATGGTAGCTATATAGTGTGAGGGAAAAAAATACGGAATCAAAGAATGACCTAGACACCAAATAATAGGTGAGGGGCCAGAATACAAATCATCTACTTCACATCTTTGCTCCTTATATCATGTGCACTCTACCCCAACACACCCAGTCATATATCCAACCACAAAATGCTCTTTTTCTTTTTCTAATTATTCCCAGTCTGCCTGTGTCTATCCTACAAGTCACAATTCTAAATATTCAGTCTTAGTACACTAAATCTTCTTCCACATTGTAACTAACAACTATGCCACTCAGTGTACCCTCACCTCTCAGAACACCCTATAAGCTTCCAATCACCTCCTTTTTATTGTTGTCTGAATGTTGCTGTATACAAACACTGTACCTGTAAAATAGAAGCTATCAGATTTTCAAACACACATGGTCAATTTAATGTTCTTAGATGTGATAAAACTCAAATTAAATCAACAGAAGTACAAAGCATTTGGGAACCCCAACAAACTTTGGCGTGCTAGAGACAAAGGAGAGGCACAGAAATGGTTTGTTTGTGAATAAACTTTAGCATCACAGACAAACTAGCCTCCTCAGAATCAGAATCTAGGGTTGTGCTTTCCAGGAATATCCAAAGCACAAAGATTTTCACCTTCTCCTAGCCTTGAATAACATGTAAATATTGTCCTTTGTTGTCAAGGAAGCACAGCACTCATTGCCAAAGCCCTCACAAACAACCTGCTGCTTTGTACATGCTTGTGATGAATATGTCAATCTGAACCACAAAGTGCTGAAAGAATATCTGAAGACAGTCTGCTCTCAGCTACCTTTTTGTTTCTCAAATATAAATGTCGAAGTTATTCTGCACCACACACTTTCAGTGCAATGATCATGAAAAGATGACATTAAACTTTACTGACTATTCAAAAGAAGTACCAAAATTATATCCTCACACTCCAGGAGTTGTTCATTTAGTCAGGAAAACTTGGTTCAGATAGAGCACAACCAGAGAAGAGTTAGAAATACTCAAACTGGTGGGTGGGTTAGTTGGGGAATTTAATACATCATTCACTGAACAAAGACTATATTACTTTGTGCCTAGAACTATAATTACGAAAGGAAAAAATATTATAGAAATCAATATGGGGTGAAACAAAGCAAGAAGGTGTAAAAAGAAATGGATCATGCAGGATATTTAGAATGGATAAAGCTAGGGAAGAGAACTTTCTAGATCAGGGTCACAACAAAGGGAAAGACAGAGAGCAGGAATGAACCCAGTGAGGGGGAGAAGTTGTATAGTGAAACTAATGAGATTGGAGCCAAGAGACTAAATATTCAATGAAAAAGAAGAGAAATAACAAATCACCTTTATATGTTCCCAATTCATTGAGGCCTCAAAATTTAGAAAGGTACGCATTAATATCCTCATCTTATTGAAGAGACTAAAGCACACCCAGACTCTCCCCAATGTTAGTATATTCTGCATTAATACTGCAGGGATGTTGTATAATTGTTTCTCAAAAACAATTAAGCAGACTGCTCTGTCCTACCAGGTAAAAAGACCTTGATGTGACAGTAAACAGATGTCACCCACTAGCTGCATGTCTTTCCAATGTTCTCTTCTTGACCCACAATTTGGGGGTTTTATTTCTGTAGTTGTCATGTCTAAGTGACAGAACAATTCTCATAAAAATGCTGACTACATGGCTGCACTGTCTGCATTATAGCCAGGACGGCATCAACCGATGGGAGCCAATAGACAGCTGGCCCTTTCCTTGCATAATTTATTATTAAATACCTGTCACTGAAACTAAAACCAGTCCACTAGCCTTCTGCGAAGAGAGTGTAAAAAAAGTTTTGACAGATGTACCAAACACTTTCAAATTTGAGAAGGGTAGATATTAGTTCATGTTTGGTGACCCAAAGAACACAAAATCATGAACTTGATCCTTTTGGTCTTTGCAGGCATCTACTTATACTGAAATATTTTTTTTTTTTTTTGCATTTTCTGAGTCTACAGGATCAGGGAGGAGCCTGAAGGGGTTCAGCAACTGGGGGGATGTTCTGTAAGATGATGATACTGGTTTTTGTTTTGTCTTTGATGGTATCCAAATCAAGATGATTACAAATCAAGATTCAACAGTCTGTGCACTTCTGGTGCATTTCAAAAGGCTAGTACTAGCCCTAAAGAGTGGAGAAAGATCCTTAGAGAACTATATCTCTTCTTTTCCTTACCAGACATCCAGCCTGTGTAATGCACTGCAATTTCTTACATGTGCCTCTCCTCTTTCAACAGTGTGTGCTTTCAGAATGTCCATTGCTCTTCTTTGTAGGGTCCTTGTATGAACCACAATTCCTGTAATTTAGGCCCCATACCCTGCACCATAGTCTACATATATTCTTCACACCAATCTCCTTTTCAATGAAGTATAAAATCCTTTGCATGTCTATTCTGTGCAGGTTGTATTAGTCTCTGATATCCAAGGGGCATTTCAATTTCACTTAAGCCATAGCACTCTCTTGGTATAGTGTACCCTTGTTAAATGTTAGATTTTCCTCTCAGGAGTGAAACAAGGAAACTCTTCTATTGCTATCTTGTTGTCATATCCTAAATGGGTTTTTGATATATACACATTTTTAAAATCTTTCATTTCTCTTTTATTTATTTAATTATATTTATACTATGAAAAATTTTCTCCAAAATAAGATTAATTAACTGTATTCATCTGTATGGTATTTTATTTTTTAAAGAATATTAAAAATTTCACTTAATTCCATTTACCATTTATTTCTATACATTTGATAGGAGGTAAAGGCTCAATCATTACTGTTTTTTTTCCAACTGGTTAACATTATGAATACTGTTCGTTAGTTAATTCATCGTTTATGATGTGTTCTGGGGTCAAATAATGGGCAGAATTTATTTGAGATTCCTTATTCTATACCAATCCATATCTACACATTGTTTTAGATATTGTAGTTTTAGTATATATTCTAACATTTGTTAGAGCAAGTACGCCAACAATTTTTTTCAAAATTCTATTCAAAACCTCTTTGATACCACAGGTTTCCTCCATTTCCTGAAAATATAGTGTTCCTGTGAAACTTTTAACAAACCAAAAAATGCCTAAAGTGAGGCAGCAATTACCTTTAATTTATGTAGAAATTTTGGAGCCTTCCCAGACCCCAAAGTAACCTACAAATCATACCCAATATGCTTTTAGAAAGCCTAAAATAATATTATCATATAGTAAAAGCATAAATAATATGATACATTATCAGAATGTAGAAAATAGTGCCCAAGGGAAAAATCTGATTGTGACACTTTCCCTGTTCCAGGAATGCACCACTTCTACAATAGCTGTTGCATAACATATGCTGAACACTAGTTTCACTTTCTGCCTTTATCATAAAAGTGCAAATCCTTTGTATCTTCTTTGTATTATTATTATTATTATTATTATTGGTTTGTGAAAACAAGTACTAATGAGTGTTTCATTAAAGCGGTGACATAATATAAACATTTTAAAAGTGGTGAATATCTACACTGCCATTTTATTCCTTAAGAATAATTGGAAATATTGTTTAGATTGCTTGGATAGTATCCTTTGCATTTTAATTATCATAAATCTATAAAGCATTTTAGTAAAACCAATATCCTTAAAAAACTATGAAAATAATTCATTGAAATATCTTATATTTGGCAAATGTTAGAAAATTAATGCCACTGTCATTTGCTTGCTACATGCTATAATTCTACTAAATGCTGCATATCTTTATATAATGTAATGCTAATAATTATTGTATATGTAATATTGTTATCCCCATTGTTAATATAAGAAAACAATTTTATTTGTGACTTTGGCAATTATGTAAGTAATTAAAATCAGTCTACAATGTGTTCATGACACTATCATCAGATTTCAGTGTTTGACCCAAGATAACTTTCTAAAAATGAAATAAATTACTTTCTCACTTGGCTCTCAGGCTCTTGATTCTTTTTAGTGAATTGGAATTTTCCAGGAAGCTGAGTGGTTATGAAGCCTTTTAAATTATTACTCTTTGATATTGCATTTAATAGTTCAACAATTTTTCTCTATTTGGGCATTTATTTCTTAACTTCTATTTGTGAAATTTCCATATTTTTTCCCTAAGAAAATCATACATTTTGTATAATTTCATTAAAATTTTCCAATTTTATTACATAACACTTGTTTATTTTAACTCACACTGAACCACTGTATGATTTTTTTTTTTTTTGCATGTTGTTCTGAGCAGAGTATTGTACTTCAGTATTTCCTGGTGTTCTTCTTTTACCAGTACAAAGGAAACAATGGCTAGCTATAGATTCATAGAGTCACATCTTTCCCCCTTAGAACCCTGTAAATTTTAGTTTATTTTCTTCTCAAATACAGTGTTGAAGAATGAAAACTTGAGGCCAACTGGAGTCTAACTTTGAATCAATCACAGTCTCCTTTTTATCTATTTACACAGCAGGAACCTGGAGGCCTCTCTGAAGACCAGACCGCAACTACCAACTCCACAGGCAGCCTTGAAGAGGTCCTACCCTAACTAATATGCTCACACTAGTTGGTCTTGGTTGCCTCAAAATTTACCAAGTATAAGGAAACCAGATACTCCTTCCCTACCAAAGTCTCCCCATTTTTGGAATGTACTTTCTTCTTGATGATATTCTTTTGTAGTAATCTGTGGCAGTTACCATTAATAATCAGTTTCAGAAATTCTTTAGCTAGTTGCAGTTTTACGTTTATCCTAATTGAGCACAGTTATCTACTTGCTGAAAGAGTTACCCAGGACCCTCTATACTATGGCCTGTTATTGCACAGGGCAAGGGAAATGAATGACTCTCTCTAAAATTAATGACCAGGGTGGCCCTTGGTCACCTCAGTTCCAAGAGGCACATTTTTAAGCCTGGACCATGTGTTAAGCCCTTCACATAATAGTTCCCATTGATTCTAGCGTCCTGGTATTCAAACTCTTTTGTAATCACCTCTCTTTAAGTGTGTGAGAGACACAATGACTTGCTTCTATGAAACAGAATGTATCAGAAGTGAAAAAAATGCCATTTCCAAGGTTGGGTTGCAAAAAAACCTGACTTTAGTAGTGTTTCCTTAGTCACTGAGGCATGTCAGCTGCCATGTTGTAATCTCCCAATGGGAGGCACATTTGACAAAGAACTGAGAGAGGCTTAGAGCTACAGCCAGCATGAAACTGAAGCCCTCATTTCAATAGCCCACAAAAAATAGAATTCTATGAGCAAACACGTGAGTGAGTTTGGACGTGGATCCTTGTCTAGTCAAACCTAAGAAAAAGGAGGACACAGCCAACCCAAGTGATTATCGACAGATAAATGTGATGTATATACACAATAGAATATTATTCAGCCTTAAAAAGGAAAGAAATTCTGACACGTTAAAACATAGATGAACTTTAAGAGCATTAGGCTGAGTTAAATATGTTAGTCACAGAAAAACCTCTAGTGTATGTTTCCACTTAGATGAGGTATCTAGAGGAGCCAAATTTATAGAGAGAGGAAGTGGAATGATGGTTGCCAGTGGAGGTGGGAGGAAGAAATAAATTAATGTTTACTGGGTAGTGAATTTCAGTTTCGCAAGATGAAGAGTTCTACAGATTTGTTAAACAATATGAATGTACCTGAGATTTTTTTAAAGTGGTTACGATAATACACTTTAGATTATTTGCATTTTACCACAATTTAAAAAAACATTTCCTTGTGCATATGGAGGGCAGATGAGAGTGGAGAGCATACAAGGAGCAGAGGAGAATTGCTCAAACTCCTCTCACTAAAAGTATCAGAGCCTCTGCTCCTGCCAGAAGACCAGTTGCCCCCCAAGTTCAAGGCGGCTATACTGCTACATTTTTTATTTGATTACCTGGGACTTTCAGTGGGAAAATGGGGCAGGATGAATTATTAGCTGTTAACTAATCATCATTTTAAGATCCCTCCCTTTAAAAAATACACAGAACCCTTTATGAAAACACATCTGATATCCTATTGGACCACACAATGATGCAGTGGGAAGAATAGGAAAGGAACATGTTTTTTTCCTAAGTGGACAATGTACAAGGCATTTTTGTTCCTAAGCCTTTTCATCTTAGATCTTCTGATTCCAACTATGGATATTTACATCCTCCTCTTCCTAATTCCTAACCCCCCCTCCCCATCTTGTAATACACACACTCTGATTTAGAGCAAGAGTAGAGGAACAGGACTGCAACCGAAGCCACTGCCCTAAGAATTCAGGAAAAGTTCTTCCTTCTCAGGAGCTCTCTTTTTGTGTGGGTGTATATTTTATTGCCTCCTATTCACCCCACTAGTGAAGGAGGGATCCCCGAGTCTGTAGTTAAGGGAATGGTCAAACATGTGACTCAAACACTGGATGGTGAGATGTACTCACAAGCCAGGGGAAGCAGATGTGCAGGACCCAGACATGCAGTGGGCTGCAGTCGGGGCTCCATGAACAGTCAAGGGGTGTGGGAACAGGCTTGCAGTACCAACAGGGAAGGGTGACTTCTGGTTCCCACAGAACAATGGGACTGGCTTATTTGAATAATTCCTTATACTGACAAGGAGCCCACACATGCTCCCCAGGAATGGAGCCTGGTCCTTTCCTTCCTTTGGGAAGGAAACTTATCTGAAAGAGAGATGGAGACAGCATGTGATTACAGCATTGAAAGCTCACCTAATTTTACAAGATGTCAAGGCACATAAAACCTAACCTAAATTTTCAGCCTTAAGCCACTGTGTGTGTGTGCACATGCACACACATACATTAGTAAGTGAGGGTGAAGATAGGCAATCCCTAAGTGTTTGGGAAGACAAAGGACACTGGAGGGTAACAGAGCCAACAAGGGGAGTACAGGTCTCCCTTCCTTCCTCACACCCAGACCAGTGTTCCTCAAAGTGACATCCACTAATCAGTGCTGATCTGAGACAAATTTGTCACCATCTGCCCTAAGTACAAAAATCCAGAGTAAGCATGTAGAAACTTTTTCATTAATTTGACATAGATTGAATAATATACTGTTTTAGGCACATGTATGAAGCAAGCATAACACATTTGATATGGTTTCACACCAAGGAGTGTTCATGCAATTTACCAACCAAGTTGGAAACTGGTAAACTTTGGTGGAGATGAAACATTATTTCATTAATGGTTAATTCTGTTCCTGTGCTCCTATCCCCATTCCAATTAAGTATAAAATACACATTTCAAGATTCGATGCCAAACCATAAAGGCTAGAGACAAGCCTTGCCACCCAGCAGTAAATATTAAGGGAAAGATTTAATGTAAACGGCAGCATATGGCAGTGCTGATGATTTCTCATAAACTACATAGACTAATTTAGAAAGAAAAAAAAAGGCAGAGAAGCCTTCAAGGAAGTAATAACCCAGAGGTAAAAAATATTGATTAGGGAAAAATATTATCTTAATCAAAATATGTCTTTTAGCCAGAAGTTGTTTGGGCTCCAGAAAGAGAAAGCAAAGTATGTTTCTAAGATGCACATTTTTTCTTGTGTTTTTTGCTGAATAATGAACAAGGCCATCACTCTTTCTGAAGTCTTTGCTGTGTAAATCAAAAGAAAGACTTTAATAATTCTATAAGAAACCTTATTTACTAGTCTGATAAAAAGAAAGCAATTTTATTTTTAAAAATTTCAATATATATACCTGTGACTTTTGGTATTTCTTGATGATATTTTCCAATAAATTTTATAGAGCTTGCCACATGCTATATTTTCTTCTAATGAGAGCTTTTTTTGATTTTTTTCATCTGTCATCAGAGGCAAATGATTTAAAATAACTTATTTCTGTCAGCATTTGGCATTCAAGCAACTCCTTTTTAAGCTCCTTCCACATTTAAGCTTGATCTTTTAAATGTTACAATCAGAGAATGTTGGAATAGGGCACATGTATTATCATTTTCAGGATTTTATAAATTCAAACCGAATCAGACTCTAAGTAGGTAAGAAAAGAGCTTCTTCCAGTTTATTTTTAATCTTGTAATGTATGACTATCCTCAAACTTGTATATATCAAAGTGTTTATATTATTTTCACTTGCTAATTGAATGTTAAAATATTTGTTCACAGGAGAAAATGTCCAGGGAAAGCCATGATCACACTCTGCATTTTGTCCTTGGAGAAACTGAGACTGAACTAAGTGATATGTTGCGGAATAACGGGGAAAAGTAAAATTAGAACATATTTTCTCCCTACTCACTCTGTTCTATTGTACATAAAGTAGGGGCTTGATAAATTATCCAATAAATTTAGTCATTATAGCTAAGAAAGTTTAGGTTTAATTGAAGATCAATGACTCAAATCCTTTAGGAACCCAAGTGCTTCAGAACCTCAATCCCTGCTTCATGTATAAATACTCGTTTTCCCCCAGGCCCTCTCACTGACCTGCACATTTTCTTACTTTGCTTCTGAAGGTATTTGTAAAACCTTTGTGTGTGAGAAGAACTATAGCTTTTACTTTTGCATGGAAGGAAAAGAAAAATAAAATTGAAGATTGATTTGAATCAAATCTTTTTTCCCTTCATCCAAATATGCAGTGAGCACCCCCTGTTGGCTCCCTAGCAGCTGCCTTGTCAGCAGTCATACACAAAGAACAAGCAAACCAAAGAGCCCTGGTCATTGGGACTCCTGTATCAAATGCGGGGCAGGGGAAATCAATATTTGCTTAATAGAAAAGGAAAGCATTGATAGGGAAGGAAGTTTTATTTTCAAGCTTTTAATAGGGTATTTTAACACCAGGAAAGGAAAAATTCTTCTCCTTTCCTTTCTTTTAAAAGAAAAGTTATATTTGTTCTCAGTGATAGACGAGCAAGTTTCTGAAAAGAATACTAGGCCAAAAACCTAACAAATATATTTTGTTTTGCTAAAACCGCATTTGATTTTCTAGGTTGTGCCTTTATTTCACTTATGTCAAGGGCTAAGGAATTTACTGTAAATTCAAGATCCACTGTCCTCCCTATATTTTCAAGCAGGATGACCTGGGCATTGAAGGGAAGAAAAATGATCAGAAGAATAATGCATAAGTCCACACATACTCTTTCATTCTGATATCCTAAGGATTGGGTCAATAAAAATAGATTTCCTTTCTATTTATCATCAATATGCTTCCATCCCCTTCAAGTCTACCCGCTAAGATCTGGTTTAACTCATCTACAGTCAAGTATAGATTTTATTTTAAAATTCTGTTTTAAAAGTACAATAATGGGTTACTTTTAAAACAATAGATTTTTTGTCAATCCTTCCAATAGAGGAATAGTATGAATTCTTCTCCAAAAAAATCTCTTCTCTTAGAAAGCTTAAATATTAATTCTTGTATCCTTGATATCTAGTCCCAATTATAAAATTTGTTTTTTTTTAATATTAGAGTGGATTAAAAATAATAGATTTTACATTTTGCTGTTGAAAATACCTAGGAATGAGGGGCCTCCCTGGTGGCATGACGGGTTAAGTTGCAACCTATGAGGTTGTTCGCAGCCACTGTGTCAAGAGTTCGATCCCTAGCCAGGGAGCCACCCACATGGCACAGCAGACCTCTCTTGACTCACCCGCTGCTCCCCTCTGCAGTGTATATCAGCCAATCTGCCTGTTCTGTTCCCCATTCTGTCTCTGGTGAATCCTCTCACCCTCCCATGCATCTGGCCTATACCCCGGTTCTTATATAAATAAATAAATAAATAAATAAATAGATAGATAGATAGATAGATAGATAGATAAATAAATAAATCATTAAAAAAGACTTTATAAAAAAAAAACATAAGGGTGACTATACCCCTTCAAATAAGTGTTTTTACATTCTTTGGGTAGATGCCTAGGAGTGGAATTGCTAGATCATATGGCAGATCTATTTTTAATATTTTGAGAAATCTGTATGCTGTTTTCCATAAGGGCTGTATTAATCTATATGCCAACTAATAGTGTATGAGGGTTCCTTTTTCTCTACATCATCAATTACACTTGTTACTCTGGTCTTTCTCATATGGGCCATTCTCATAAGTGTGAGGCAATATCTCATTGTGGTTTTGATTTGCATGTTCTTGAGAATAAGTGATAAAAAGAACCTGTCCACATTCCTGTTGGCTGTTATATATATATATATATATATATATATATATATATATATATATATATTTTGGAGAAGTGCCTATTTAGCTTCTCTGCCTATTTTTTGATTGAGTTATTTTTCATTGTACTCCTTGAAGGGCCCTGAATGTCAGACAGAAGGGTTTAGACTTTATCCTGTAGTTAAAGGGGAGTTAGTAGAATATTTTAAGTGGAGAAAGAGCTAGTATATTCATGCTTAACTCAATAGGCTGTTGAGAGAATTTAAAGAACAACTATCCAAGAACATAATACATTTGTGTCAATCAGTATGAGTCTACATGTTATAGATGATCACATAAGAAAAAGCCCCACATGCTATCTCTTACTCTGAATTTTTGACTATTCTATTTTAATATGATTTCCAATGAGAATAAAGTGAAATCATTTCCCTGCACTTCACAGATATTAGAGCAGGAAACTTTCTACGTGTCAATTACACTGGGAATATTATTTCAGGACAGGAAAATTAAAAGTTGGGAACTGAGCTTTATTCAGTGGCCAGAGATGACTCTTTTGTGTGCTGGTATCCCTTTCTTTGGCCTGAATTCTAAAGAACTATCTTACAACTGTCCACATTGAGATGGGAAAATGAACTCTGTCAATGGAAACAGGTAGGCTTGGGCAGTCAGTCACTAGAGGAAAACTCTCTCTTTAATGCCAACCTTGGAACATATCAATGTGACGAAGTTGCTGCCATTTGTGAAAACCATAAATAAGGTTAATTTTTTTGTCTTAAAAGAGATAATGACAACAATGTTGCTATAAAGCCAATATAAATCAACAATGGCGCCTAAATCAGTTCAATCCTATTGACAATCAATAGGATTATGTTCCACCTAATATGACATCTAACATCATTGCCAAAATATGACAAGGTTATGTTAAACTTTGGTTATAATTTCCAGTGCATATAATACCTGATTTCTGAATTTTACCCCTTAGAGTTCATTTTGGGATTTTGAACCAGGAGTAGGTGAGCTATGCTTACTGCGAAAGCTTGGCATACAGTGATTACACTTTTCTAAATCTGGGTTATTGGTTTATAAGGTTTATGATACATCAAAATACCTTCTCTGTAATCACAGAATAAAAAGAATGCATGAAAACCATTGTTCTGGGAAATGTTTTCCCTGTTCCTAAGATGTGGTCAGCTCACTTATTAACTTATTCTATAATGCAGTCACCCAATTAGAATTCTCTTCTTAAAAGTACATGTCTTTGGAATGCCATATAATCTTTTCAAGATCGTATGCTTTCCTTTTTCTGAAACACTCCTCCCGCATGGACTAGGCAGGTTGTTGATTTTCTTTCTAAGGGTAGCCTCCCCTTCTAGGAGAGCTGTTTGGCTCCATTTTAACTATCCTGACCAAGGGTGGCCTGGTTTTTAATTCCATGAAACCTACAAATATACTCTCCACTCTGCAAGAGGCTCTTAGCTCAAAATGTATTTCTTTAGAAAGGCTCACTGAGAAGAAGAAGTAGGGGGGGAAACCCACCACAAAACCATGTACTTAAGCGGTCTCTTTCAAGCACCACTTAATGGCACTGAGCCGACCTGCAGAGCTCAGGAGAGTCTGACGCAGGGCACAGCCACTTGGTGACTTCTTAATCAAGGACTGCCCAAGGGTGAGGATCGGGCCTCCAGGATCTTGGTTAGCTCATGTTGAAGGAGTGTTGAAGGAGCGTGGGGTGAGGAATAGAGGAAATAGAAAAGGCAGACTATTTGTATGAAGAGGAGAGAAGTGATACAGCACTGGAATGGAAATCGTACTGAAGGAGGCCATCCTGTTGGCGAGGAGCTGATTAAGAGCAGGGCCCCATAGAAAGTACTCACAGCAGATGAAATTGGCTCCAAGAGCTTCTACCAGAACTTATTGGTAAAAGGAGGGGACGTGATCTATCAAAGGGTTTTTCCTGCCTTGTTTATTCTGTGTTTTTTAAATTGTAATTAATACCAAGTTTCACCCCTCAGGAAACATAGGAAAACTCCTTCATTGTGCTACAGACATTGCTCATGGCTAAGGCATAAGGAAAATTGTGACAATGAAAGTTAATGTTTGAATAAAAAGGAAAACAAATACTGGATAGTAGAGTGGAATACACCTTGAGAAGTAAAATGGACAGAACCTTCTCCTGTCAGTCCCTTAAAAAGGATTAGTTCAGGGCCTCCCCTGGTCGCGCAGCGATTAAGCGCTGGGCTGCCCGCAGCCTCTGCAGCACCGGTTCGTTCCCTGGCCACCAGCGAGGGTCCTACAAAAAAAAAAAAAGGGGGGGGGATTAGTTCACTGCATTTCTGTACACACCCTCACCTCCACACTGTGAGCAACTGGGAGGTAGGGAATCCTGGATTCATCATCTTTATATCATTAGTGCCCAGCACTGGGCATAATTAATATCGGTTAATGTTTATGGAGAGGCCAGGGAAAGAAACTAAAAATCTATAAAATAATCTATTACCGACAGGCCAAATCACTGCTCAACACTAATAATCAAGCATGGCAGGGGTGTGTATATATATGATGGGAGTCTTGAAGGTAAGGTGTTTTTGTTTTTTGTGTTGCCTATCAATGCCTAACTCTGGAGAGATTTCAGGCAGGTAATAATTTGCATTCTCCAAGTTCACATGCTGTCAGTTTTCCTTATTTCAATATCTCTTTTGTAGCCAGTATTCAACCTCCATTTCAGAAGATTGCTCTGTAGGGTTATAGGGTTATCTTGTGGGAGGTTGTCTACTCAAGTATTGAAGGATGGTAATGGGTGCATACGACATAGGGACAGAGAGAGGCAGCCCTTCTCACTCAATGCTCAGCAAGGCATGTGTTAACTGCCACCAAGCAGAGCCTCAATGCAAAAAAAAAAAAAAACCAACAAACAAACAAAAAAAAAATCACTAATAAAATTCCTCAACATGGGGAATGCGTGGTCCTTGATTAAATGGACCAGGAAGCACCCTAAGCACCAGTTTTCCACATGGCTTCTAGAACCAGATGCCAGAGCAGAACTGGATGTTGTTTTTAGGGCCTCTCCCAACTTTCTGTGACAACATGTACAACTCATTTTTTGCTCTCCTCAGCCCTTCTTGTCTTAAAAACTCTTTGTCCTATTCATCTCATCTTCTTCACCTTCTGAAACCCAGACAATTGGAAGAGAAAAGCCAAGACAGTCTCATTCTGTATAATTCTGTAGTGTCATTGTTTTTCTGAGGAAGTGAATAAATAATGCCACACGTACTAAATGAGGGAAAATACAGGAGGATAAGGGTTGGAGGGGGAGATTTAAATTTATATCCTTAAAATATTTTGAACATATATTGTCTTGCCATATAAGTCAACTGAGAGCCCATTTCTCCCTGGTATAGAATGGAAGCAGAAGATAATCTTATGAATACTTTCAATATGGACACAGGCTTGTTATCTTTTCATTCACATCGTAAATATCTTGTTCTCTATGCACATCTGTTTTGCCAAATTATTGCCACTTAGCAAGTGAGAAAATTTAATTCAAACAGCTTAAAGAAAAAGACTACTATATTGTCTTAACTATCCCAGAAATAAAAGATACATCTAGAGTTCTCCACAACTTGATCCAGTGACTGACACACTGCTCTCAAGGCTCTCTCTGTTGCCATTCCTCACCACAGCTTGGCTTCATTTCCCAAGGCTTTCTCCAAACAAGCAAGATGAAGATGGCCGCCAGCTGTCCACACCTACCTCCTCACTATTTGGCAATCCTAGCAGAAAGAAGCCATCTTAGACCCTTCATTTTCATGGAGTTTGAGCAGTGTCCCTGGTGTTAAAAGTTGATACGTTCATAGTCATCCCACCTCTAGCTCAACCAGGAATGGGAGTCCAAGGCTCTACTCTACTGACCTAGTGTAACATAACCATCCCAAACCAGGTAGGTTCATCACCGGTTCAAGCAGCCATGCTGGTGTTTTAGCTGTTTTTATGTTCCCCATTGTACTCCACCATACTCTGCCATACTCCACACCACTCCACTGCATACCACCTCCTATACTCCTGCAGCATCTTTAGCTCTTCCCATAGCTCCTGGTCTTTAGTCATCACCTGTGCTGCAATGGCGCCTCCAGCGTTATCACAGGCTCACAGTCTGCTACTCCTCAGTCCCTTCCAAGGTCTCTGGAGGGCTCCAGGACTCCATCTTGACCCATCTGCATACAGTCATAGATACCCTGATCTGTGCCCTTCCTGTCCCTACATCTGGTATCTGAAACAGTATTTGGGAGGGGCTCATATATGATAGTTTTTCCTGAACTTGAAACTATCTTTCAAAATGGTTCTTGGCCTAGTATCTGGCTCATCTGGGATTTCTCATCTGAAATCTAGCAAAGAGGACATGGTAAAATGAGACACCAAATGAAATTCAAATAGCATCATAAGGCAGCAAGACCCTGCATGTAAGTGGGGGGACTTATCAAGGAGAGATGGGAGTGGTGCTTGTATGCATTATCCAAAGAGCAAGGAATTCAGTTTTGTATCTATTCTTGATCCCTTAAGGCTGAGATCAAGACTGTTTCCCTGGTTACCAAAGTCCACTTACTAGAGCAAAGAGCAACAGAGATATGACATAATGATTGCTTAGAGGAGAAAACCAACCTCTGTTGTGTGTGTGATTGAAAGAGTTAGGATTCTTGTATGTAAGTATTAAAAGACAAATTTGAATTTGTTTCAACAACAAAAGAAATTCCTGGGCTATCTCACAGATTCCTTTTTCAGTCTTAATCCCCAAAATCTGAGGGAAGAGATGAGGAGCAACAAACTGTATCCTGTAAATTGAACAACTGTGTAGGTACCATGTGGGGGATGGGCCTGGAGTGGTAGGGATGAATCCTAGGTAAGGGTGCTGGACAGTTAATCCAATAAATGTCTACCACAACATTCAAATACTTAAAATAAAATTTTGGTATCATGACACTTTTTTTTTAAAGATTTATTTATTTATTTTATACAAGAACGGGGTACAGGCCAGATGTGCGGGAGGGTGAGAGGATTCACTAGAGACAGAGCAGGGAACAGAACAGGCAAACTGATGAAATACACTGCTGAGGGGAGCAGCGAGCAGACAGGAGAGGTTTGCTTCGCCATGTGGGATTCTCGCCGCCTGGCCGGGATCTAACTGGCGCTGCAGAGGCTGCGGACAGCTTCACAGCACTGCGCTCAACTGCCTGCACCACCAGGGGAGGCCCCCATGATGCTTTTCAACATACACACCTGGGCTGGAAAAAGCCAGGGTCAGCCCTGGTAGAAAGAGGCTTATCATTGTACCAGCTGATGGTAGGGCATGGTTTTCCTGTTCATGACCAACCTTAAAATATTTCCTCACCTTCTCTTCCACTCACCTCCACTATCTGCAAGCATCAAAACATAGTGGAAAGAAGAGGGGTGATGTCTCTAGAATAGGATAAGTGAGAAGAGATAGAAGCTGGCTGTGAGAACAACAGGTTGAGAACACACCAGTTGTATGTTTGATTTATAGTAACCAGCAAAGAAGAGAAGAAAAATGTTCTTTGGAGGCGGTTAGTGGGCAGGTTTGGGATTCCTCTAGAACTTTCCAGGCATTCATATGTCAAAGAAGGAGTTCATAGTGGAGCAGTAAATGATGTCAGAAGTTGGTCCTGGTGCTTCTACATTAGTATGGTGGAAAGTAGTACTATTTTTCTTCAAGAACTGTCAAAACAGCTAGAAATACTGCATTGGAGTTTAACAAGGATCACCTAAAGATGCACGTCTGTCTTCTGCAGATGTGTGCAATGTCTTCTGACATGTTCATTTGTGACTCTTCTTTCTGTTTGTATTCTCGTTGGTCGGAGTGGGGGGTGGGTGGGGAAAAGACTGTCCTACAGGTGCTTAAAGTCATTCCTTCCCTTCAAGAAATTGTTAGAAGGCTCGAAACCTCATTTCTGAGTTAGGGACATGTAACTAAAGTTATGCTGTCCTATGATAACAATGCCCCAAGTGGTGACTAAGCTTCTTGGTAGTCAAATACAAAACCATTAAACCAATATCATAATGTTTTCATTTTATTTAATTACTGGTATTGCAATGGCAACATTTTCACTTTTTTGGATAATGAATACAGACTCAACTCTATTGTGATTTAAATAGTTTTCTGGCCAAGAAACATTTATATTACTGTGTATACAAAAATAAATAAGTTTTAACTGATGAAAATACTGGTTATCTTAAATTTTAGAACATCATTGGGAACTACCATTGTTTTCAGCTAGTGCACACTCTCTTTTTCTTTCTTTTTTTCTTCTTTCTGTTCTTTTTCAGTCTAATGTCTATGTGTTAGAGGACTCGAGATATATAGAAGAGAAAGGCTCTTGTTCCACAAACATACCTTGAAATTGGATTTTTGGTGAAAAATGGACCTTGTTTCACAAATGATATTTGGATCCAATGGCAGGATGTGTTTAAGTATTTTGTTTCAAAATTTTGATTGAAAATGAAAGATTCTCTATAACATAATACATTTTCTTGGTACACCTAAACACCTGGATTCTGAAAAGATTGAATTCATACTTTAAGTTTTAAAATTAGTTTTGTGCTTTTCTGTCAAAAATATGAAAGAAGTTCAGTAAATGGATCACAGTTTTGGATCACAGGCAAGTAATGTATGTCTACGGGAAAACTCAAACAGATTATCTTTGAAATAAGATTTACAACAGAAATCCAATGGATGAATAAGAGATTTCCTAAATTATTCAGAATTACCAATTAGTGTCTTGAACGGTTGTTTTTTAGGCATTTATTGACATTTTAAAAGAACTTTTAAGATATCTTCAAAAGTCTTCTAATTGAGCCATTTCACTTTTACACATTTTTCTAAGGAAATACATATTGGACAAGTGCAAAATCAATGTAATCCATCACAACAACACACTAAAAAAGAAAAATCACATGATCATATCAATAGAAATACACATGATTAGAAACTTTCAGTAAACGACAAATAGAGAGGAACTTTCTTAACTTGAAAAAGACTACAATGTAGAGTTAACCTTATACCTAATGGTGAGAAACTCAGTTTCCTCACAAAGATGAGGTACAAGGCAAAGATGTCCCTTCTCACCATTTTCCCCCCACACAATTCAGGAAGTCATTGCTTGTATAAAAAGGCAAGAAAAATTATATGTATGTATACTATCATCAACACCCATTTAAAATGTGAAAGCTGAGACACAGGGGGCTTAAGTAACTTAGTCAGGATCTTACAGTTTCTCAACAGCAAGCTAAAATTTGAACCCAGGTGTTCTGGCACAAGAACCTATATTTCTAACCACTACACCATCTTGATTCTAAATAGGGTAGATATCTCAATTCCATGTTACAGGAACAGAAACAGATATATATCTATATATATATATGTGTGTATGTGTTTGTGTGTGTGTGTATGTGTGTGTGTATTCATTTGCCAGAAATCACATAATTAGCAATATAGTTTGTAATAGCAAAAATTGAAAAAATCTAAATATTCAAAATATGGGATTAGTTACATAAATTATGAAAATCAACTCAATATAAGACTATGCAAATATAGGCAATTATGTCACTATTTAGGTAGAATTACATTTTATTCATCAATGCATTTTAAGTATCACAATAAATCTAGTTATGATTTATCACTATACACAGTTACAAAAATTTTCTTGTGATGAGAACTTTTAAGATTTACTCTCAGTAACCTTCAAATATATTAGTAAGGTATTATTAACTATGATCACCATGCTGCACACTACATCTCATGACATATTTATCTTATAACTAAACATTCATAGCTTTTGATCTCATTCACTATTTCATCCACCTCATCCCCTTCTTCCAGCAATATAAGTCTGTTTTCTATGACTAAGTTACCATTATTACGATTTCACATACAAAGCTGTACAGTATTTTCTTTCTCTTTCTAACTTATTTCACTTAGCAGAATGCCCTCAAGTTCTAACCATGTTGACACAAGTAACAAGACTTTCTTCTTTTTATGGTTGAGTAATAGTCCATTGTATAAACTATATATGTCACATTTTATTTATCCATTCATCTTTTGATGGACTTTAGACTGCTTTGATATTTTGGCTATTGTAAATAGTGCTTCAGTGAACACAGAGGTGCAGCTATCTTTTTGAGATAGTCTTCCTATTTTCTTCAAATAAATACTCAGAGGTGGAAATCCAGAATTGTGTGGTAGTTCTATTTTTAATTTTTCCAAGAACCTCCATCCTGTTTTCCATAGTGACTATACCAATTTATATTCCCACCAGCAGTGCAGCAGCATTCCTTTCCTCCACATTCTTGCATACACTAGTCATTTTAAGCCTTTTCATTTAGCCATCCTATCAGGTGTAAAGGTGATATCTGTGGTCTTGATGTCAAAAATCTTTTCAAATTCCTATCATCTTTATGTATATCTTTTATTTTAAACATATATTCTCCACATTTTTAAAAAATATTTATTTATTTATTTATTTATTTATTTATTTATTTATACAAAAACCAGGGTACAGGCCAGATGCGTGGGAGGGTGAGAGATTCACCAGAGACAGAGCGGGGAACACAGGTAGACCGACGAAAGACACAGCTGAGGGGAGCAGCGTGCAAGACAGGACAGGTCTGCTGCGCCATGTGGGATCCTCACTGGCCGGCTGGGGTCAAACCCACGCTGAAGAGGCTGCAGACAGCTTCACCGCGCGGCGCTCAACCACCTGCGCCACGAGGAGAGGCCCTATTCTGCACATTTTTAATCAGATTTTTTGCTATTGAACTACATGCTTCCTACATATATATGATATTAACTTATTATCAGATACATATAATTTGCAAATATATTCTCTTATTCTGTAGGTTGCCTTGTCATTTATTTATGCATACAAGAGCTGGGATACAGGCGAGAGATGTGGGCAGACTGACTGACAGGCAGACTGACTGAAATACACTGTTGAGGGGAGCAGCGGGCGAGACAGGAGAGGTCTGCTGCACCATGTGGGTATCTCCCTGGCTGGGGATCGAACTCGTGCTGCAGGGGCTGCAGTTAGCTGCATAGGTTGCTTCTTAACCCCTTGCATGACCAGGGAGGCCCCTTACATTCAATTATTAATCTATTTAGAATTCATTTTTGTGTGTAGTCTTAGCTAGCAATCCAGTTTAATTTTTGTTTGTGGCTGTTAGTTTTCACGAAAACATTTGTTGAAGAGATGTCCTTTCTCCATTCTATATTCTTGGCTTCATTATATTCCCACTTCATTATAAATTAATTGACCATATATATGTAGTTTTATTCCTGGGTCCTTAATTGTTTTCCTTTTCTTTATATGTCTGGTTTCATGCCAATACCATACTGTATTGGAGTTTGAAATCAGGGAACATGATGTCTCCAGCCTTGTTCTTCTTTCTGAAGATTACTCTCATAATCACTTACAGTTCCATATACATTTTTTTAAAGATTTATTTATTCATGCATACAAGAACCAGGGTACAGGCCAGATGCGTGGGAGGGTGAGAGGATCCACCAGAGACAGAGTCGGGAATAGAACAGGCAGACTGACTGAAATACATTGCTGAGGGGAGCAGCGGGTGAGACAGGAGATATCTGCCGCTGCCATTTGGGAATTTCTGAGGTTGGCCGGGATCGAACCCACACTGCAGAGGAGGCGGACAGCTTCATAGCACTGCACTCAACCACCTGCACGACCAGGGAGGCCCCATACACATTTTAGCATTGTTTGTTTTTTTTCTGTGAAAAATAACGTTGTAATTTTGATAGTGGTTGAATTGAAACTGTAGATTGCTGTTTAGTATTTTAACAATATTCAATCTTCTGATCCTTAGCACAGAATATCTTTCTATTTAGGCTTGTTTGTTTGTAATTTTTTTCATCAAATATTATGGAGGAAGGGGAGAAAGAGAATGTCCATCAGGGACTTTACGCAGGACATCATTGTAAACAAAAACATACTGATTAAGCTCTGCTTTCTCCTTGAAAAGCGATAAGGAAATTAATCTTTCAGATACATGACCTTACAGAGACTTATATGTAAATATCTTTTTCAAAAGCAATCTCCAACCAGCCTTCAGAGCCCCTCCCTTGAAACCTAACCAATCTCCAACCAGCCTTCAGAGTCCCTCCCTTGAAACCTAATTATTGTCAAAAAGACATGTTTTGGGATGGCATATTTTTTTTCTCCCCTATGGTACCATACCCATCCTTTGAGACCTTTATCCATCCTTCGTGGACCACTTGACATGGTACAGCCTCCATGAATTTATTCCTGAACTTTCCAACCAATTTGATTATGGCCATCTGTGAACCTCATAAAACTGTTGACTTAAATTCCCAGCACCACCTTCATCATGTCATTGTACTGCTGTAGTCTAAACCTTAAATTTATTCTTATTTTCTCTTGGAACAGATAGTGACAGGACACCAATAAAATCTAGTTCTCAGAAAAACGTAAAATGGAGATATGTTAAATTAACTAGTTAAATAATTAATTCAATCAACAAATTATTTTTGAGCTCCAATTATGTGCCAGACACTGTGTTAAGATGCTAGGCGTATGTTAATTTTCATATAAGAAGTTATTAAAGCAACTGTGACACTTTCAGATTCTTGTGTTTATCTACTATTTAAATTTTTTGTTTATTTCAGCAAAATCCAAGATTTGTAGCAAACTCAAAGATTCCAGAACATATGTTAGAAAAACAACTCCTAGATGCACTATTTAATTTTAGCAATAAAAAAAAAACCTTGATGCACAATAAGATATTACCTCACACCAGTGAGAATAACCCATATTTAAAAAACTAAAAACAACAAATCCTGGCATGGAGGTGGTGATAAAGCAACTCTTGCACACACTGGTGGGAATGCAAACTGTTCCAGTCACTATGGAAAGCTGTGTGGAGGGTCCTCAAAACACTAAAAATGGAGCTATCATATGGCCCTGCAATTCCACACCTAAGAATGTACCCAAAAGACACAAACACTAATCCAAAAGAAAACCTGAACTGTATTTACTGCAATGGTATTTACAATAACCAAGATATGGAAGCAACCTAAATGCTCCAAAACAGATGAGTGGATTTATAAGATGTGGTTTATCTGCACAATGGAATGCCACTCAATGATCAAATACAAAAATCTCATGTCATCTGTGGCAACATGAATAGAGCTGAAAGGGATTCTGCTAGGCAAAATAAGTCAGGAGGAAAAAGATAAATATCAGATGGTTTCACTTCTATCCAGAATATAGGGAAACTGCACAAGGGTTGGTGAAAATGGATCATGGGAATTATGGTGGAGGGAGAACTACAAGGACTACACCTGAGGGGTGAAATTAAATACTGTCCAAAATTTAACAACAATATAAGAAAATAAATAAATAGGACTTCCCCTGGTGGCGCAGTTGTTGAGTGCTGGGCTGTGAAGCTTCCCACAGCCTTTGTAGTGCTGGTTCTATCCCTGGCCTCCTGCGAGGGTCCCACATAGTGCGCAGACCTCTCCTATAGCCCGCTGCTCCCCTCAGCAGTGTATTTCGTCAGTCTGCCTGTTCCATTCCCCTCTCTGGCTCTAGTGAATTCTCTCACCTTCCGGTGCTTCTGACTGTACCCAGTGCTTGTATAAATAAATAAATTAATTTTTAAAAAAAATTAAAAATTAAAAAAAAGAAAATATCTAAATAAATTCAATTTTAAAAAAGACTAAAAAAAGATCCTTGATGCAAATCAGGACATACTAGTTTCAATTGTGCCTAGCAAAAGAACTATTGAGAGCCTAAATTACATCCTTTTCAATGCCCCTTCAAAATAATACATCTCAAGAGATTATATTTTAGGCTGCATTTCCCCTTTATTGATTAGTCTCACCATACTTCTACCCAGATGTATGTTTAAGATCTTAGAATTTTTATCTCTGGCATTAGACTTCTCTTAGCTTCAGAATCAAATAACCACTGTCAGCTGGACATTCTTGTTCAAGTCAATTAGAAAAAGATCAATTTCCCAAGAGAAAATGAGTGGAGAGAGTCAAGAATGCAGAAAACAGTTGAAATGGCTAATAAATTCATGGAAAATGCTGATATCAGAAATAAAAGCAATACAACTTAAAACACAAAGCCAAAACTATCTCCCCCCAACTAAATTGATTACATTTTAAAGAAAATTATTACATCTGTGATGGTAGGAGAATATAGATATCTCACATATAGCTGGTAGGAATATAATATGTGAGAGGTGGAATACACATACTGTAGACAATGGTGGAGAAACTGAGGTATGGTTGTTACAGAAAATTATAGCAAGCTTGTTATAGTTGGGATGTTACAGCAAACATTTATTCTGGTCTTCAGGTCTACAGCCCAGGAGACACAGACTCAAGAAGCTCTTGAGCTGTAGTTTGCAGTTCCCTGGCAAAGGGAGGACTTAAATACACATTAAAAAAAAAAAGTGGGGCTCGTCCATGCTCAAGTCTGCTTTTTACAAATGAGGTCTTCAGTTAATGCAGTCAGTTCCGGTTGGTTGAAAGTTTGCAAAGTGGTAAGTGGTTGGATTTTAATACTGGCCAGGCTTTGGCTTGCTGTTGTGGTTTCATTTTCTTCTCAGTGATGGACATATCTGAGCAGGCCTGAACTTGCAAGTGTGCCTGGACATGCCTGGGACCTGCCCCTCAACAGCCTACTGATTCTCTTTGGTTTTTATATAAACTCCAGTGGTTCCATTTTTGCCTTATAAAAACATTTTTTATCAAAAAAATGGCCAGGCAGTATAAAACCAGAACTCTGACCCACGACCTGCAGCAACTGGTCCAGGAAACCAAGCCCTTATCTACACGAAACAGTCTGCGATGTCAGCATGCTATAAGTCAGACCTGTAGGAAGTTACGCTGCTATCACTAATAACAATCCAAAGACCTGAACAATAATCTCTATAACAACCAGCTCAAAGTGGCCAGCACTTGAGTAATATACTGATGGCTTCTCCAATTCTTGTCCCTGCTCCGTACTTAGGACCAATGTGAGAAAGCTAAATATGCACCTCTAACCAATCACATATGATACCCCTTTCTGGTTACCCCACCTTCAACTTCCCCATGCTAACAGCCTCTAGTTAATATATACATGAAGCTTTCCCTTATTTCCTGCTATAAGTTTTCCCATTCCTCTTTCCTTGAGTCTTGCAAAACATAAGTGATGGTGACTGTCTTGCTGGAACAGATTCTGAATAAACAAACTTTGACATTTCTCTTTGGGTTGGTTTTCATTTATTTCTACAATTGATACCAACTTTCATTAGAGCAACTAACAAAACTGTACTGGGATGCTAATTAGATTTACTCAAACTATGCAATAGAAAATAATTGATTATATAGATTAATATATTTTCATAGAATGCAATATTAATGTTTGTTATTAAGTCTTATTTTGGAATAGCATTTTGTAATATTATTGGGAAAAGATCTTGAAATAAGATTAAGTGCAAAAAGCAGATAACAAAACTTGATTATATGGTTTTTAAAAGAGATTTATTTATTTATGTATACAAGAGCTGGGGTGCAGAAGAGTATGAAGATTCATCAGAGACAGAGTGGGGAGCAGAACTGGTGGATCCAATGAAATACACTGCTGAGGGGAGCAGTGGGGGAGACAGGAGAGGTCTGTTGGGCCATGTGGGTCAGCTCTCTGGCTGGGAATTGAATTCATGCTGCAGTGGCTGAGGATTGCTCCATAGTGCTGAGGCTTAAGCCACCAGGGAGGCCCAATTACATGATTTTTGTTTAATAACTTTAAATAAACACAGAAAAAGAGAAGGAAGAGAGGGAGAGAGAATTAGCAAGAGAAGAAATTATTCAATGATAAAGATTTGGCTGGAGAAATTACAAATAGCTCTTTAATTTTATCATGAATATGCATTATTTTTATAATTAGAAAAATATCCTTTAAAAAATTTAATGTGATTGATTAAGGAACCTTCCAATAAACTTTATCTTAAAATGACATCTGGAATATTAGGCGGTTTCAGTAGGTATAGGTTTTCAAAAACTAAACTAAAAATAAGCTGAAGCTTTCCAAAATTATTAAAGATAATGTAAATATTATTTTAGCTATTTGATAATGTAAATATTATTTTAGCTATTTTAGCTATATTAATTAAGGGAAGGGAAAGAATATTTCTTGGAACCAGTAGTATAATGTGATATAACTTTCTTGTCGCAGGTTGTCAAGGAAGACCTTCAGACTGAAAAAGGTAGCAATCTAAGATGGAATGGAAGATAAAGATTGGGACAGAATGTATAAAACACCAGCTAAGAGAAAAGATATAAGGGTGAATTTTATCTCAGTTTTCACTTTGCTGATTTCAATAGTTATTAAATTTAGAAAAGCTCTTTTATAATGTAAACTACTGAAACCAGTCATATTGTTTAAACAATGAAATAGATTGATATTATGATAAAATAATTTTATTATGATAAAATATTGAGCTAATTAACTACTTCAGACTAATACAACAAACTTGTGATACACTTCCTTAAAACCAGTGAACCACTCTACAAATACAAAGTTTTTTAATGGAAAAGAGTCAACTTCTTATTTAGTTTGAAATCCTTTCATGGTCCAATAGTCTGGGAATGAGAAGTTAACTCCATAGCTTGATGGTAACGGAGGTGAACTGATGATGAGCAAGAAACACATGATTTTTCCATAGAATGAAAGACTGTTAGGCTGAACACTGCTAAACTTCAATGTACATAGGTATTGCCTAGTAATATTATTAAAATCCAGCTCTGATCCTAAACTCTTCATTTCAACAACCCCCCAAGTGATATTGATCCTATTTGTCTGAGGCCCACACTTTGAGTAACAGGAAGCTAGAGGACATCCCAAACAAGAAAACCCAAAACTCTTATTTCACGTGAGAAAACTTGGGACTCCAAATGTACATGTGAATTTCACACTGTCCACAGGCACACTGTGCACCTATTAGCCTGTAGTAGGCTATTTCCTCTAATTTATCTTTCTGTATCTGTGTATCTTCACTTTCCAGTCTGTTCACAGGAAATAACAATAGATCTAATGTTCATCATATGTATGTATGTAACATTAGTTTGCAATAATGTATCAGTCCCAAGAGTATCATATTTTATTATAGTCAAGTGAGAACATTGAATGAGGGAAAAAAATGGAGAGTTGAGAATCTCAGATACTGAGCAAACAGAGGAGAATTTTAGTGACATTTGACTGTATCTTCAATTAGGTCCATTAATGATTTATGGGTGGGTCTATTTCATAATGGAAAAAAGAAAAATTAGTTTATGAAGAAATTCAGAAAATTAGAGGGGCTAGTCTTATTTCTTTTACTGGTAGGGATTAGATTCAGGGTTACCAGTTTCTTTGGTCTGCATGAGGTTCATTGCTGGACTGGTGTCCATCATAAGCAATGTTTGGTCCCCAGATGCTCTGCAAGAGAATCTAGGGTGGGTAAGGTACTTAGTATACTTAGGTTCTTGGTTTGGGATTTCTAAGTGCCCTGGGGTTGGTTCATTTTTATTCCCTGTGACCTGTGACTGAAAAATCAGCAGACTGAAAGACGGTCCCAGCAAGACTTGGAGGAAGAGGGTGGAGCTAAGGTTGTTAAAGATCTGGGGAGAAGAAAAATGTCTCAGATGGCATCATCATGACCACAGAAAGATCATGGATTGAGGGGTTATAACCAGAGACCTGGGAGGTACAGAATGTTGAATCCATGATTTCTTATGGGGTCAGAGTCCATGTGGCCCAGGAAGTGAAACAGAGCACTGGGTACCCACCATACACTGTCATTTTTGATGCCCTCTGCTAGTAACAGCTACTGGAAATGAGTGGAGAGAAAAAAGTGCCCATTTCTGGACAAGATACTGCAAATTACTGAGGATTAGGAAAGAGCTCATAATGCCCAGAAACATCCCGGGAGAGGAGATCATTCATTCTAAAGGGTGGAAGTAATAAAGTGGCTCTACAGATTTTACTAAGAACAAATTTATATTTTATCATGAACATTTGCCTATAGAATATACTAAATAAACATTTAACAAATGATTTAACAGAGATTTTTTTTTTAAATTTCAACATTCCCATGGCAGAAAAAGAATATTAAAACAGCAAGCAATAGGAGCTAAGTAAATATTTTTGGCATATAAGTTGTTCTCTACCATAAAAACTTTATATTCATTTAACGTACTTAAAAATAAAAGCAAAAACACATTTAGACTGAGCAGCATTTAATAATCACAGAGTCTCTGGCCTCAGACAAGCCCAAATTCTAACCTTAACTCTGTTTCTTACTAGCTGTGTGACCTCTGCGCCATGGTGTTCTCTATAAGTGGGGATAATAGTAAGATTGATACTACTATTAGCAAGATTTAGAAAGATTAAATGAGATAATGTAAAATTATGAACCCAAGTTCTGATATATACTACATATTAATAAACACTACAAGTCACGAAAACAATAAATGCAACAAAAAAACTCGTAGAATCGACAAAGGTTGCATTCAGAATCTCCAAAGTACTTCATTGAGCTTGCTGAGTCAGGAGCAGAAACGAGGCTCAACAGGCTCCACCTCTATGTTGATGAAACTACATTTCCCAGAAGGCTCCAGGCCCCAGTGTCTTGTTTTCTCCCATTTCCGTGTATGTCATGTGACTCTCCGGCTGCACCATGGCGGAAGCAGAGGAGCAGGTAAAAGCTGCTACTGCTTGGCAAAGGAAGGAAGGGGAGACAAGGTTAAATGGTCCCGGGCTTGAAGTGGAGAGTGAGGAGGTGCGGAGCTGCTGGAGGGCGAGTCAGGCCCACGGGCGGGGCGGCGAGAGTTGATTTCAAGAGCAGAGCGGCAGGGTGGGGTGCTGACTCCACTAGGGCACCCCAGAAAGCGCCGCGACACACCCCCGGCGTTTATGAAAATGGCCCTTCTTTTGACATTGTTCCTGCCGCTGTGTTTAGGGAAATTTTGGCTTGAAGGCAGCCTGGGCTTCCCCGGAGACTGTCCGGATGGAGGCGTAAGAGATGACTTCAGTTTTGAGGCCAGGTGATTGAAAATTTGGTTCCTTTCCTCTCCAAATGGAACATTGAGAGCTGATTTGCGGGACGGCTAGGAGAGTAGTTGATGAGTTTTGCTTCATATCTATTACATTTACATACAAAGTTAAGTCACTGTTGCGTGCAGCAGTGGTTAAGTGCATCGGTTCTAGAGCAAAAATGTCTACAGTCCAGTGCTGGCTTTCTTTCTTAAAATATGACATTACGCTAATCGTTTAACTTTTAACTATTAAAAGGAATTAATAACAGCATCGTCCTCAGAGGGTGGTTTAAGACAGAATGAGGTAGTACACAGAGTTGAAGTGCTTAAAAAGTTGAACTCAGTAAAAACTGAACTTGAAATTCTATGTTGCTAGCAGGACATTAGATGGCAATGTCAACCCCTCACCATGTGATTCTGGAGTTAGTAATGACTATATGTATTTCCATTTAGGCAATAGTAGTATCCAGACCTTAGATGAAATGACAGATTTACACCAAGAAGCCAAAAAAAAAAAAAAAGAATGCAGACAAAACCCAAACCTTAGGGAAATCTCTTAGTTTTCCATGTTCAGTGTCATTTCACATGGCACTGGTGTTTCCTTATAAATTAACAGGACGGTCTGTTCTCATAAATTACACCAAAGAGTGATTTGATGGTGAGCTGTTAAGTATCATAATATGAGATGTTTATTGAGATTAATAACAATTTAAGTTATACCACTTGCAACATTACTTAACGAAATTTTTCCTATGTGTGTTTATTATAATAATTAAGAAATTTGCTTTGGTAGAAGTTTGATTTGGATGGTCATTGTGGTAAGTGGAGAGTTTCCTACCTACCACTGGAGCTTCCATTTTTCTGGACTGTTCAGAGGAAAGTACCATTAAGTGAATATAATTTCATGACTTATTGCTGGGTGGTCTTTTATGTTCTTTTCATCTTTCATGGTGAAATATGATTTTTTGTCGTTTGATTTAAAGGCATAAAACCAAGGTGCATGCTTCAGCAGCACATATACTGAAAGCATAAAACTAAATTCCTCACCTTTTGAAGACAGTTGTTCTTAGTTCTTAACTACTGTTTTGTTGCAAAGACAGTGGCAAAGTCTTATGTAAAAAGACATAGAAAGTTAGTGATATATTAGAATGCTTCATATTTTTATAAGTCGTTTTAAATCAAGGAACTTTTTTACATAGCATTTGGTCCTCTCAAAATAATTCTATCTGGTATATGTTTACTTTTGATTTATAAGTCAGATCAAGCTCTACCTATGTTGCAAACCTTCCAGTGGTTCCCATTGCACCCTCAGGAAAAGGCAAAGTTCTTATAATGGCCTAATTACCCTACAGAATCTTGACCTCATTTTTTACTGCTCTTTCTTCTATTACTCTGCATCAGCTACACTAACTTTCTTACTGTTCCTTCAACAAGCCAAGCATATTTCTACCTTTGGGCCTTTACTCATACTGCTCCCTTTTCTGATTCCAGATATCTGTTGGGCTTTCTCTCTCACTTTCTTCACGTTTTTGCCTGAGTGATACGTTTTGGAGTAAGATTATCCCTGACTACTCTTTGAAACCTTCTTCTGAATTATTTTTCTCCTTAACACTCATCACTACCTGACATAGTGTGTTTTAAAATTTCTGGGTTTTTTATTTTGTATACTTCTGTATGTTCTTCTGAATAAAATTCAAGTTCCATGATAGCAAGAATTTATTCACTGTTCTAAGTATCACACCTAGACTAGAGCTTGGCACTCCATGTGTTAAATGATTGAATTTTTCAGGTAGGGAAGTTGGAATTCAGACAACTTAAGTAATGTGCTCAGGCTTGTAGCTCTAATAAATCCTCTGTCTCCAGAGCTCATAGTTTTTCACTAGAAGTCCCTTCCTTTAAAAAAACAAACAAACAAACAAAAACCTGGGAACCGAATTTCAAATCATACTTTTCTTTATGAAGTGGAACTAACCCATGTCACCTTAAGAGCAGGTCTTTCCTTTCTCCTCCTCGCCAGCCCCCCTTTTCCTTGTGGTATCAGTGTCATTCTCAAAAAAACCAGTAGTCTATTGTCAACAACAGAAACAAAAATTCACAAATTGTTGTTCTGTTTTGTTTTTTAAAAGAAAGTAGGCCTCCCTGGTGGTGCTGGGGTTAAAGGCTCAGCACTATCAAGCTATCGCCAGCATGAGTTCTATCCCTGGCCAGCCAGGGAGCTAACCCTGGGAGCACAGCAGACCTCTCCTGTCTTGCCCGCTGCCCCCCTCAGCAGTGTATTTCAGTAGATCTGCCTGTTCTGCTCCGCACTCTGTCTCTGGTGAATCTCTCACCCCCCGCACCTCTGGTCTGTACCCCAATTCTTGTGTGCATAAATAAATAAAAAATAAATCTTTTTTTAAAAAAGAAAGTTAGTGACTACCAATTTTATTGGTTCTTTATACATTAAAAATGGTTCCATTTTTCTCATGGCCTGACTTACACGTTTTGCATTTCGCATTAGGAAGTCATTAAAATCTGACCAAGATAGATTTTGGAGGCTAAAAGTGCACCAGAGTGGAGTTAAATGATTTTCTGGTTGTTCTCTGTTACTTTGAACCTTTTAGAAAATCTTGACATAATTTCTCCCCCTGAAGGTTTTAGGAACTCAGATGCATATTCCCATGATAAGTTATAGGTTAGGTCAAGGGAAGTGTTCTTCCTTGGTATTATGTGCTGTGAATGCAAACAGCTATCCATAATGAGCATGACAAAGCTAAACTCTTAACTTTTCTGAGCATTGTACTACTCTTTGGTGATTACTTTCTTTCCCCTTTTATTTTAGGATAAACCAAAATAGTAAGATCTGTGCTGAGTGTGTTAACATAATATAAAACATTTCACTGACTTTCAAGCTAAAATCACTGTTTGGATAGGAGTGAACATTTTTGAAAAGTCATTGGGAAATCCTTGTTTATGCTAAGTATAGTAAATGTAGTTTGCAAAAATAACCACATATATAGTACACAGAAAGAATACTTGGTATTTTGCCTGGAATGTTCTAACCACCAATTTTAACTAGCTCCAAAATCATTTATAGTTGACCTTCATAATCACAGATGCCCAAGAGTGTTTATACCTCTTTTAAGAATAACATTCTGCTTGTAGTCTCATTGTTTGTGTGTTTGTTATGTCTTCTAGAGATTGCTAAGCCCACAAGAATAAAGACAAGTACTTACTCATGTCTGTATCCTTCACAGGGCTGGAATTTTATAGGTATTAGGTGCTTAATAAAATGGTTAAATGAATTTATTAAGAGAATAATCTTCTGAATTGGAAGCATCAAATTTTAAGTTCGATTGAGTAGTTCATGTCCATGGATCTAAGTAATAGTTGTCTGTGTTTCTTCTAGAAAATAAGTCCTCCATGAAGGCATTATGAGAAAGCATTCATATGATTTTTGAGGGGAAAGAACCTTTTATAATAATACCAAAGACAGAAATCTCAGAGGAAAAGACTGACATATTCAACTATGTAAACATTTAAAATTTCTTTGTTAGAAAACAATACAAGGGTCTAATTTGTAATACAGAAAATATTTGCAACATTTAAAATACACAGTATAATACCCCTGATAAAGAGCCCTTAAAAATCAAGATTTGAAATGACCGACTTTCTCAAAAATAGATAATAAAAAAATGACAACATATACACATACAAGAAAAGATAAACAGATGTCATAGGGTAAGAAAGTGTTTAATTTCACTAGTCAATAAAGAAATGCAAGTGATATCATAGGAAGGTACAATAGAAGAAAAAGAAAGAAAGAAAATATGTCCTCCATTGTGTTTGTACCAAATGATTGTGGTTCTAGGCTCTTATTTAAACCTAGTGAATCAGATCTGTGAAGATGGAATGTGTTGGTGGGTATCAGTCACTTCCCTAGGAGTTTCAGTTATTATGATGCAGTCAGTTTTGGGGGACTAGGTCACCGAGTGGGGGAGTTGTCCAGATATCTGTTGGACTTTCTCACTTTCTTCACATTTTTGCCTGAGTGTTATGTTTTGGAGTAAGATTATCCCTGACTACTCTTTGAAACCTTCTGAATTATTTTTCTCCTTAGCACTCATCACCACCTGACATACTGTGTTTTAAAATTTCTGGGTTTTTTACTTTGTATACTTCTGCATGTTCTTCTGAATAAAATGCAAGCTCCGTGATAGCAAGAAAACCTTTTCTTCACTTGCAGAATAGGATGAATGCATAATTCAACCTAGTAGGTTGAACAGGGTTGTTAACCTGAGCCTCTCTAGGGAGCATGCTCCTACCAACTCTGTAGATACTCTTTCATCCTTTCTGCTCCACCAACCTATTGCCTGGGTCCCAACAACTTTTTGAAGTTGGGGTTCTTTGATACAAGGATATAAAATACGTATCACACAAAATATTTCCTCTTTCTTCTGCAGCAAGATTGGGATCTATCATACTTCTCCCTCCCTTAAGCTGGGCTGTGGAGCACATTATTGGGGAGGGGGGAGAGAAGGTAGCAGTACTGCAGGGAGTGTTTCACCTTCCCAGCCCTGTCTGAACCCTGGACACTGCTGTCTACTCTGTTTCTTCATTCTACAGTTTGGAGCTGACTTTTGTCAGGCTCCATCCTTCCACTTCTCCCCCTCAGCAATGTATACACTTCTCAATCTGGAAATCCAAACTTTCTCGCTGTCCTTCTGAGCTGACAGCCTTAACCTCTTTTAACCTCTAGTGCCATTGTCTATTCTGCCTTCTCCCAGGCCACTGTCACAGGCTCCTCTTGTGATGGTAGGATTAGGGGTGGAGATGGATTGAAAGTCTTTATTGAAAGGGCCCCAGAGTCCAATTAGCCCTTTCTTGGGGCTGCTGTTAGGTTAACTTTCTGTTAGGCTTGCTTTATCTTTGTTTGCTGCTACTTTTCTCCAGTCCCCTTCTATATCTGTCCTGTAGTTGTGAGCTATAATTTAAACCTCTGCCAGAGAAAATGCACTTGGTATTGCTCATATGTGGACAAGGAATATAGGAGTACACTGGCAGAATGTTACTGTTTTAGATGGACTGCTTGTTTCTTATCATTGCCAGCTAAGCAGAGCTGAGCTGTTCTGTGCCTAGAATAGTAAGAGACAAAAAGGCAAAAGCCTTGGGGGTTATCTTGAGTGTATTTAAAAAGGAAACTATTAGCACAAGGCAGTAATGTTAGATTTGAACAAGGTTACAAATCTGGATGTTATGGCCTGGGGCTCTGAAAGAAGTGAGACTTAGGTTGGGGCAGAAATAAACATTAGGATTTACCACCTCTTCCACCATCCTTTGGATCTTCTTGTCCCATTCTCTCTCCCTTCCCTTCTTAACCTCAGAGATCTCTCTGCATTTATTAATGTCCACTAGTTTTTCTAATTACTTAACTTTGTCAAACCATCCCTTTTGTAAATGTCCAGTCTTTGTTTTTCTCATTCCGACTTGCTTTATTACAATAATTACTTCCATTTTTCTGTTAGTGACTATATTTCATCTTTCTTTATGACTGAATAGTATTCCATAGTGTGAATATACCATCTTTTTGATCCAATCGTCTATTGATGGATGTAAGATTTTTTTCCATGACCTAGCTATTATAAATATTGCTGCAATAAACATTTTAGTGCATATAGTTTTTTGCATTGATGGTTTTATGTTTATGTTTTGGATAGATGCCAAAGAGTGGGATTATTGGGTCATATGTTATTTCCATTTTTAGTTTTTTAAGATGAATCCAGATTGTTTTCCATAATAGCTGCACTAGTTTACATTCCCAGCACCAATCTAATAAGGTTCCTCTTTCTCCACTTGTCCATCACTTGTTTTGGAGGTGTTTTTAGTATATTCTGTTCTTACAGGTGTAAGATGGTATCTCATCGTGGTGTTAACCTGCATCCCTCTTGATAGAATCCTATGAAGAACTTTTATTTCCATAAAACTATTGATCTTCTGAATATCCTCTTTGGTAAATTATCTGTTTATATCCACTGCCCACTTATTTATTGGGTGGGTTGTTTTTCTATTGCTGGATTGCATGTAATATATATATATATATAATTGTTTATGCATACAAGAACTGAGGTATAGGCCAGAGGTGCATGGGGGTGAGAGGATTCTCCAGTGGCAGAGTGGGGATAGAACAGGCAGATCTACTGAAGTACACTGCTGAGGGTAGCAGTGGGTGAGACAGGAGAGGTTGCTGCGACATGTGGGTTAGCTCCCTGGCCAGGGATCGAACTCATGCTTCAGTGGCTGGCGATAGCTTGATAGTGCTGAGACTTAACCCCTTGCACCACCAGGGGGCCCCTGTTTTTTTATATATCTTGAATATTAATCCCTTCCCTGTTACATATTGTCTGAATATTTTCTCCATTCAGTAGGATGTTTTTTTAATCTTCACATTTTTTTTCACTATGTAAAAGCTTTTTAAGTTGAGATAATCACAACTGTGTATTTTTGCTTTTATTTCCCTTGACATAGGGTCAGTGGAGTCTCCAAAAACATCTTTATCATTGATGTCATTATATATATTTCCAGTGATTCCTTCTACATATTTTACTGTTGCAAGTCTTATGTCCAAATCTTTAATCCATTTGGAATTTATTTTTGTGTATAGAGTTAGAGAGTGATCCAACTTTATTCTTTTATGTGTGACCTTCCAGTGTCCTAGTGCCATTTATTAAGCTGTTTTCCCCATTGTATAGTTGTGATCATGAATTAGGTACTGATGTGGTGTATGGATTTATTTCTGGGCTCTTAATTCTTTCTATTCCATTGATCTATTTTTGTGTCAATACCATAGGTTTTTCATACTGTTGCTTTGTAGTAAAGTTTGAAGTCAGGTAATGTGCTACCTGTTTTTCTCAAACTTGCTTTTTCTATTGGAGACCTTTTGTGGTTTCATAAATTTCAATTTTTTTTGAAAACTGTTGTTGATATTTTGATGGAGATTGTTTTAAATTTTATATCACTTTAGACAGGATGTTTATTTTGCTTTTATTGATTTTCCCCATCCATGATCATGGGATGTTTTCCATCTCCTTATCTCACTGTCTAAGTCCTTTAATAACATGAAGGTAAGGCTTTAGAAATAGCCAGTGATTTCCAAAGTTGTTCTGATCTCATATCTGCCACATGAAAATACGAAACATAAAATCCATGCACTGTTGTTGAAGCAAGAACAAAGACTCTCTGACCCCCTCCTGGAGGTACCTCTGTGGGTTTCCTTGAACCTGTAGAGCATATTGAGATTAGAAGACTGCAAGGATGAGAGTTGGTCCAGAGACCACCTAAGCTGAAGGAGCCACTTAAGGAAAGGCTCAGTGTGAGCATCCCAAGTTCAGGGCAGGCAGGTGGCAATGGAAATGGGTGAGATTGTCTTTGTGTAGGGAAATTGGGAGTGAGTGGTCAGTGGCTGAATTGCATTCTATGTCATGGCATAAACTGCTCCCCTCCAGCTTAGCTTATGTGGAACTGTGGATCCCAATTGGACATACAGTCTCATTTTTATTTAATTAGATATGTAGATTTTTTATGTGAAAGTCTTTTTAAGAACAGCACTCAAGCCACACAAGACACCTGTAGGTCACACGCAGACTGCATGCCACCATTTTGTCACCTCTGGTGCGCCATGTGTTTGTGCAGTGAGTGGGAAGTAGGTGAAAGTCTGTTGGGGATCAGATTTGGGGTGTATTTTGACAATGCTGCTAGGGAATCTGAAATCTCCTGACTCTCGAGAATTCTTTGAGTGGGCCAGTGACTGCTCTGCCCTTTGTTTTGGGAAGATGATTTGGATGGCAGCTGATAGATTTCAGCAGTCACAAGTCAAGGCAACCAAATTATTAGGTAAACCTGAGTTTACCTAATGCGTTGAGTTTAAAGCATGCTTTGCAAAAGAAAAGTGAAACAACTGTTGAGTTTGACTATTAGCCTGTTGCCCATTCTTTGTCTATATCTTATCATGGTGTACATTCTAGTACATTCATTTTGCATCGACCATAGCAGCACAGTTTTTTTTTTAATCTTAGTAAAATATACATAACATAGCATTTATCACATTAACCATTTTTAATTGTGTGGTTCAGTGGCATTAAATACATACTCACTGTGCAATACTCACTGCCACCAATCTCCAAAGCTTTTCATTACAGACTAAAACTCTGTACCCCTGACACAATAACTCCCATTACCCTCTACCCTCAGCCCTTACTAATCTCTATTCTACTTTGTCTCACATAAGTAGAATCTTAACAATATTTATCATTTTTGCGTGTGGTATATTTCACTTAGAGAGGGTCATGATATTATCACTTTTATTTTCATGGTTTAAGACTAGTTTATTTGAAAGATAGTGTGTGGGGCCTCCCCTGGTGGCGCAGCGGTTGAGCGCTGGGCTGCAAGGCTGCCCGCAGCCTCTGCAGCACCTGTTCCATCCCTGGCCACCTGTGAAGGTCCCACATGGCGCGAAGACCTCTCCTGACGCTCTCTGTTCACCTCAGCATTGTACTTCATAAGTCTGCCTGTTCTGTTCCTCGCTCTGGCTCTGGTGAATTCTCTCACCCTCCTGTGCTTCTGTACCCAGTGCTTGCATAAGTAAATCAATAAATCTTAAAAAAAAGAAAAAGAAAGAAAGAAAGGCAGTGTGTGAAGTTAATAAATGTTTGAAAATCACTGCTACCTTCTAAATCATAACCTTTCTCAAAGTTCAGCCTTGCTTCTTGGATGGCTGTGAGGCCATTCACTTTTACGTGTTCTTGTTTGCTGCTCTGTAGAGCACTAAGCAGAGGAGCTTAATGAATGATAGATACTAAGAAATAAGACCAGTCTAATTCCTGAAATCACTCATGAATTACTTTGGTAGAATTATGGAGAAAACTGTGCTTTTTTAGAGGCCACAGCTGTTTTTGGGAGATTGTGCTGGTGCTGAGGGTATGTCTGATCGTGGCCTGGAGAAAATGTTCCTGGTTGAGTCAGGCACCTATAAGAAACTTCTCTGAGCACCTAGTTATCCCTGAAGACTCAGTATCTGAGATCTGCATACTCCTGAGGCATCAGATTCTGGCACTGCCTGCTTTCTGGTGAGGAATAAGAGTATCATTTGATTTTCATGTTTCAGATTGAAATCACTTTGTCTTTATTTTTTTAAAAGATTTATTTATTTATTTATTTATATAAGCACTGGGTACAGTCAGAAGTGCAGGAGGGTGAGAGAATTCACCAGAGTCAGAGCAGGGAACAGAACAGGCAGACTGATGAAATACACTGCTGAGGGGAGCAGCGGGCGACTAGAGACGTCTGTGCGCCATGTGGGACCCTCGACCAGCGGCTGGGGATCGAACCAGCATTGCAGAGGCTGCAGGCAGCTTTGCAACCCAGCACTCAACCGCTGTGCCACCAGGGAGACCCAGAAATCACTTTGTCTTAATGACAAATACAAGTGGGACATTTGTCCTTTTACCTCTTTGCTTGTTTGAATAGACTCTAACTAAAAAAATAAAAATTTTCTCAGGTTTAATGTAATTTTTTAGAAAATAGTAGTCAAGTGTCCTTTTAGAATTCTAGTGTTGGGAAATCAGGATGAATCTAGTGTGGTTATGGTATAGGTGGGAGTTTTGTTTTGCTAATGTTACTAACTTAATATACAGTGACTCTTGGGGCTCCAAGGCATGTTAGAAGTTATTAAATTCAAACTCTAAGCCTCAGTGTTCTTACCTAAGGGGCCATTAAGAAATTTCAAAATGCTATGTGTAAAACATTTAACGTTATGAACAATTTACAATAGCTATTCAGTAAAGATATCAGAATAACGACTATTAATATTGAGTGGTGTCCAAAAGAGGAGGAACAGGATGGTAAGTAAACTAAAACCAGGAAGCAGGGGTAGTTAGCACATTGGAGAAATAGTTGAGAAGGGAGGCATGGAAGGTGTCATTTTCTGGAGAACTGTCAAGTAGAATATTTGTATTTCATATGTGTCTTATTGGTGCTAAGAACAAAAATGACTGTTGGAAAGACTGTAGCTCCAAATTAATGAGACCATTCTAAGGCTTAGATTAACATTAAATTAAATGGACTGCATTGAGATATAGAGGAGATTCTCATGTTCATCAGGATAATGTTATAACTACAGTAACATTGTTAATTAGAAGTAACATCCATCCCTATTTTTCAGATGACCTTTGAAGGCCGGGTCTGGATTATTCAGTTTTTCCAGAGGCTGCCTGACATCTTCTTAGCTCTTTCTGATTTTCAGTGAATAAAGTTAAAATGTTTTCAAGCACCAGATTTGCATTTATCCTGTTATTCAATTTGTACTGAGTAATATATGCATCTTTCTTTAAAATATTTTTTTTCTTGAAAAAGATATCTTTGCCTCATTTTTTGGGGTTCTTTATTTCATGGATTGTTGTAAAATGCTTACATTCAGTGTCAGCATATTAGTTGTAACCTTTTATTGCTATTGATATCTATAAGTACGTTAAGTAAATCTTCATTTTGCTGACCTCTTTGAGGATGCGTGGCATCAGCACATTCTCTCTTCTGTGGACAGGTGAGAGATTAGCAGGATCAAGTCGATTTTTCCCTTTTTGCTTTGTTTTCTCCAGAGCAGCAAGATTCATTGTCTGGCAAGAGGGAAACTGTGTTAAATGGCAGAATTTGTCTCCCGGTTAATGGCTTAAAGAGTGAATGTAAATTATACAGCTTGTTTGCACAGTGTCCGATCTGTACCTCTGTAAGGGAATTCTTTTGTAAAAGCTGTTTAACCAAGACAATCATTTTGACTCTGCCAGATTAATAGCACAGTAATTAATAGCATAAGAGCTTTCCATATAAAAATTGGGTTATAGATAATTTGAAACGGCAGTTTCCTCTTCCCTCCTGAGATCACTAAGACTGCTTTGCTAGACCGATTTCATTTTTTAGGGAAAAGCCTTGCCATTTCCATGATAATTCCTGGGGTCATTTGCTGACTTGCAGATGATCACTGGAGGGAGGTCAGTTACAGCAGTGGGTCCATGTGGCCCCAGACTAACCCAGACTGCCCTGTGGGTGTGTAGAGGCTGCAGGGGGCCTATGAGAGCTGGGATATGTGAGTCCTTTAAACTGTAATTATAAAGCACCTCCACTGAAGGGGAGGTAGGAACATGAGGACAAATTTTTTTTTTTTTTTCATCTGTTCTGATCATTTCCCCCTGTATACTTTGTAGGAAACTGGATCTCTAGAAGAATCTACAGATGAGTCTGAGGTAAGATGATGATTTAGTAGTCTTGGCATTTCTAGCTAACTGTTTTGTTGTTTTGAACGTGTTCTGCTTGCTACACGCAGCTCTCTCAGGGGCTGGGGTGGTGTGGTTGGGCTGGAGGTGATTGAGCCTTGGGGAAGAACATGCCAGTGATCTTTAGAAATATTAAATGGTTTAGCTCACAAAATAAGCAGGAAAAGGAACAAAAAGTTTTCTCCTGATCTTGTACAGTATTTTAACGAGAAGCATATTGGCAGTGGGCCATTAATGCAAATTTTTCTAATTTTGACACCTTAAATGCCTGTTTTTACAATAGCCATTATAGGTTCTGCCATATTTACTCTTTCTCCATTCTTTTAATAACTGTGACATGCTCATTGGTGTAATTTCTGAGTCATTGGAATTATGATTTATTTCATAAAATTAAAAGGGAAATAACATCTTAAAATCTGTTAGGAAGCTGTGTTAAAGATTGTATATTAATGAGAAAATAGTAATATATTAGGAAGGACTATTTAAAAAATCTGTTTTCAAGACTATGAATAAGAAATAAGTGTAACATACTGGGGTTGGGGGACAGTGAACTATGAACGAACACTGTGGGTCTCTAGGTGAGTGTGCCTTGGTGACATGCATCTGAGTAGGTGTGATCCTATGCCACTCAATCACATGCAGTGTTGTGAAACAGAGTTCCCTCAATAAAGAAAAAAGTATAATCATTTCTTGGCCTTTTGACTAAGATCAAATGAAAAAGTCTGTCTTCATAACAAAACAAAGAAATACAACAATGACACAGATTATCAACTTTATAAATGGATTAATAACAATAATTGCATTTTTTCTTTTTAATATTTCATTTAGCTCAGGAATATCAAAAACATACATAGGATTACCTGCTGGAAATCCACACCAATGTAACCGTAGCCATTATAGTCTGTAAACTCGGGTTGGTATTGCATGTAGTTATTACATGAATTTTGTTTACTTTTTTAGGGGCGAGTAGGCTTCAACATATTACTGAGAAGAACTTTTCATATATTATACCATCATGCACTGGTAGTTTGACCTTACAGTTGTGGTTCCTACCATTTTCACTACTAAAGATCTCTGATTACCTCTCAGTAAATCCTAATAAGGAATTACTGAGATGTCTGTATATAGGATATAATATTTGCTGGTTTTTAAACAAAAAATGAGTGGCACAGGATCACACCTACTCAGATGCATGTCACCATGGAAAGCATTTCAAGTCACCATTCTTAGTTTTGGAAATTTGTAGTTATCTGAGGATCTCATATTCTCAGAATCACTGCAGTGTTTAGCCCCCCTGTTCAGGAATTTCCTTATAACACAAGGAGGGTTTGGTCAGCCACCTCAATCTAAATCTTGCCACACATCCTTCAAACACTAAAGGGATCCACAAGGAGAGCATACAAAAATACACATAATGCATCCCTCCAGTGTGATTAGAAAACAGCATATTGTACACCTCACTGTAAGTAAGGAAGTAAATATCTGAAATCAGCAGAGCCAGTTCTGGGTTGATTCTAGAGCAAGAGTCAAATGGAGATTGAATGGTTGAATGGAAATGAAAGGAGTAGCTGAGAAATAGATTCAAGCTCAAGTCCCCAGACTCTAGGCTCTTTTTGTCATTTTGCCTTTTAGCTCTGGGGTCTTCTGAGAGGTCCGTGTATCAGTTATTCTGCATATTTTCTGTGTCACCCTGGAACTAGCACCCAACTCTTCTGTTCTTTAACTTTCTCATGTGGAAAATAGGGGTTATTGCTACCTGGTATGCCTAGTGTGAGGAGTTAGGTAAGATTAATGGGTTCAAAACATCTTGCATGGTGCCTACCTCATGGGAAGTACTCTGGGTACTAGTGATCTTCAGCTTGTATTTTAGATGTGGTGCTGGTGGCTTATTTTATAGTCTGGTACTACAGCCTGAGATCTTGGAGAGACTCCCCACTGTCTTTTGGAAAGTGGCTACTCTCCCAGTTTATTGTTTCCTGTGAGTTTTTGAATCAGCAAAGTAGTCAGGCTGGTGATAGCTCAGCTAAGTAATAGTTTGATTTGCAGTCCATTCTTAGGAGAGGTTTTTTTCTTGTTTTTCTCACTCAGTTTGAATACCTTCCAGTTCTAGGATTGATTTTGGTTGACATTTTTTTTTTTATCTCTCAGAACTTGAGAAATGCTGTGCCACTTCCCTCTGGCCTCTGTCATTTCAAATGAGAAATCATTGTCAATTGAATTGGTGGTCCTCCATAAGTAATGTGTCATGTTTCCCTAGCTGCTCTCGTTTTTTTTGTTTGTTTGTTTGTTTGTTTTTAGTTTTCAGAACCTTAATTATGATGTCTGTTGCCATGAATTTTTTTGATTTCTCTTATTTGGGGTGTAATCAGCTTTCTTGACTGTTAGGGTTATGTCCTTCACCAGATTTGGAAAGTTTTCAGTCATTATTTCTTTGAATACTTTTTCAGTTCTACTTTGTTCTCTTCTTCTGGGACATTGATGAATGTGAATGTTAGCTCTTTTGGGTATTGTTCCATAAGTTCCTGAGACTATTCATTTTCTTTAGTCTGTTTTCACCCTGTTGTTCAGAAAGGGTGAATTCTGATGCTCTATCCTCAAGTTCATTGGTTCTTTGCTATGTCATCTTCACACTACTATTGAAGGATTTCTTTCGGTAAGTGATTTCTTTTGGGTTTGTACTTTCCAGGTCTAAATTTTCCAATTTTTGAAGACTTGAGTTTCTTTGTTGAGATACTAGATTGTTTCAAGAGAATTTATATTTGCTTGCTGAAACATTTTTATAGTGGCTGCTTTAAATTCCTTGGCAAGTAATTCCAATATCTGATTCATTTTAATACATGAGAGGATAAATAATGAAGAATCATCAGTGTTTTCATGTCCACTTACAACATATCATGCATTATGCCAAGTGTTTTATATGGATTATCTCATGTAATATTGCAGATGGAACCATCGGGGGTATATTAGGCAGGAAAAACTGATTTCACTGCAGTAATAAATGCTCTAGAATTGTAGTGACTTAATATACATAGATTTAATTCTGAATAGAATCATTAGTACAAGGAAAGCAAATTGAGGCATCAGCAATACAGAAGCATCATCATTTTTCCCAGGGTCTTTTGTACATATGGACATGAAACAGCTCTGCTTTGTGGAGGTATTTTTTTTTTTAAACCCTTCTTGCTTTGAATTGGTTCTTGGTGTGTTATTTATTTAGAAGTATATTCTCCCTTTTCTTAGAAAAGTTTAGTGTGTTGTCCAAAGAACTTTGCAGTAGAAGTTGAAATAGAAGTGTCAAATTGTTAAACTAACATTTCAAGATTAAACTTGCATAGCAAATAGAAGAATGAGGGAAATCTATCAGGCTAAAGAAGGACAGCAAGGACAGATGACAGCACCTAATAGAAAGTGATATGCAGTGAGGTCTCCTTTGTACTAGGTCAGGGTTCCAGTGGCTTTTTGTTATTCCTGAATACAAATGATTTGCTTCACCAAGACTTACTCTGCCTCTAGTGTGTTCACTGAAGCAAAGATAGAATGTAAATTACCTTACATTGTGCCTGGGCTATGGCACACAGTAACAGGATACTTAATTAGTGTGACCTCTGTCTTTATAATCTTTGTTGCCATTGTTTGTAAAAATGCCTCCTAAAACAGATACCCATTTAGAGCTGACTTAGTTATTGCAAATAGCACAATTAGGGGGTCTTGAATATATTGGATATATTAATTTTAATAAAACTAAGTGGGTTAACAACTAAATCTATTTAAAATAAGCCTATATGAAATTTATGTTGAATGAGAAATGAAATTTAAGGAGAAGTACAACTTCTAGATACATCAGCCATAGTGAAAGTTCTTTTTCAGTTTTGTTAAAAGGAAACCAGTTATTGTGAGAATTTGGGAGATAACTTTTTGTAATCTGAAAATTAATCACAAAAAGTAATTTATCTTACCTGATGGGTAGAACATTGTGAATCATTTATTGAAAATTAAATTGATTCTTAACATTTATTAATTTTAATAAACAAATTTAAAGCAACCAGTAACTAAAATGATATGTCCTGTCATGAGATTGATTGCTGAGAAAACTGTGGTGCATGAGGTTATAATATTATATCCTTTCCAAATAGCCCTTGGGTTAAAAATTTGTTCTTTCACTTAATGAGCTATTAATATTAACGGGTTCTGCTGATTATGGTATCATTCAGGCATGGATAAACATTTCCTTTGAAGCATATATTATAAAAATTATATGTTTGGAAACTTAGTGGAAACTTTCTCGATGCAAATATAGATTTTTCAGTTTGTATTTTTGCCATTTGCTAGAGATTGAAAAGATAAATGTGGCTCTTTCTGGTATGATATACTTTAAAAATTTATAATTTTACTACCTAGGAGAAAAGTTAGGTTATCCAAAATGGACCAATTGATCATTTTTTCATTCAGCAAATATTTATTAAGTACTATTGTGTTCCAGATGCTAAAATACACCAGTATTTGATAGGAAGTAGATAGTACACACTGAACCATACATACCAGGTGGTAATAAATATTGTGGATTAAATAAACAAGTGTAAGAGGAATATGGAGTGAGTTATACTAGGTGCTTGGGGGAGTCCTCTGATAGGATAATATAGAGTCAGTATTTCTGGGGGAAAGGTCTCATATGTAGAGGAGCAAGTATAATACCTTGAAATGGGATCATGCCATTCTTCAAAGAAATAGAACAAATATTGATGAAATTCATGTGGAGCCACAAAAAAACCTCAGCTTGCCAAAGCTCTCCTGACTAAAAAGGAGAATGGAGGTATCATACTACCAGGCTTCAAACTATACTATAAAGCCATAGTAATGAAAATAGCATGGTACTAGAACAAAAACAGACACACAGATGAATGGAATCCAATAGAAAACCTAGAAATCTGGCCACACGTATATGGACAACTAATCTTTGACAAAGGAGCAAAGAATATGCAAAGGAACAAGGACATTTTGTTCAATAAATGGTGCTGGGAAAACTGAACCACCACATGCAAAAGAATGAAACTATACTACTACCTCACACCATGCACAAAAACCAATTCAAAATGGATAAAAAAATTGAACAAAAAAACTGAAACCATAAAATATATAGAAAAAAATATAGGCAAAGCACTACAAGACATACATCTCAATAACATCTTTAAAGACTCATCCCCCAAAGCAAAGAAAGTGAAGAAGAAAATAAACAGCTGGGATTACATCAAACTTAAAAGCTTCTGTACAGCAAAAGAGACATTAACCAATATAAAGAGACACCCTACTGATTGGAAGAAGACTGATCACAAAGATTTACAAAGAGATCACACGACTCAACAAAAACAAAGTAAACAATCCAGTCAAAAATGGGCAGAAGCGCTAAAAAGACACTTCTCCAAAGAGGAAATGCAAATGTTCAACATCACTTATAAGCAGGGAAACATAGATCAAAACCACAATGAGATACCACCTTTCACCTTGGAGAATGGCACATATTAAAAAACTGGCAACAACAAATATTGGCGAGGATGTAGAGAAAAAGAAACTCTCCTGCACTGTTGGTGGGAATGTAAACTGGTCCAAACACTATGGAAAGCTGTGTGGAAGTTCCTAAAATTAGTAAAAATGGAGCTACCATATCACCTAGCAATTACACTCCTAGGGATCTACCCAAAGAACACAGAAACATTAATGCAAAAGGATACCTGCACCCCATGTTTATTGCAGCAATATTTACAATAGGTAGATATGGAAACAACCCAAATGCCCCAAAATAGATGACCAGATCAAAAAGATATGGTGTATGTACACAATGGAATAGTATTCAGCAATCAAAAAAAGATAAACTCATGCCATTTGCAGCAACATGGATGGAGCTGGAAGGGATTATGCTCAGTGATATAAACCAGAGGGGAAAAAATAGTATCAGATGGTTTCACTTATAGGAGAAATATAGGGGAATCAAATAAGGGATCAAACAATTAGTAATAATAACAAAACAATAATAAAAATTAACAGGCAACTATAAATCAGAGACATTCTGCAGGGAGGGGGAGGTAAAGGAATCAAAACAGGGGAGGGAAAAGCACAAGGGACTATGGCAATCATGCACGGGTTAATTGGTTGTGGGGATTTTATGGGGACTGCATCTGAGAGGAGAAAACAAACATTGTACAAAAATGAACAATGATGTAAAATATATATAAATTAAATAATTAAAAAAAAGACAAAGACAGAAGGGTGGCAAGAGGAGAAAAAGGAGAAGAAAAAAAAAGAAATGGGCTCATGCTAATGCTAGGATGACCCCACTTCTGTACTATGAGTGGGGCTGGGGCAGGTGGAGGAAATAATGTCTGAGAAGTAATGGGTGGCCAAGAATATAGAACCTGGGCCTCCCTGGTGGCACAAGGGATTAGGATGCAACCTATGAAGCCATATGCAACAACTGCAGCGCGAGTTCAATCCCCGGCCAGGGAGCTACCCACGTGGTGGAGCAGACCTTTCCTGACTCGCATGCTGCTCCCCTCAGCAGTGTATATCAGTCAGTCTGCCTGTTCTGTTCCCCACTCTGTCTCTGATGAATCCTCTCACCACCCACACCTCTGTCCTGTACCCCAGTTCTGTATGCATAAATAAAAATAAATCTTTTTTAAAAAAAGAATATAGAACCTGCAAATCAGTTTATGGACTTTGCATTTTGCTGTGAGTTAGATAGGAAATCACTGGAAGGTATTGTTTTAGTAAAATCACCCTGGATGCTGTTTGAAAAACAACTGTTGGGTGGGGAAAAAGTAGGACACAGCAGGCCAATTATGAGGTGCTAGCCTAGAGTATTTAGGCTATTTTTTTAAAGTAGAACCAGTGGATTTTCTGGTTTTACACCAGGGGGTGTAAATGAAAGAGAGGAATCAGATGAGCATCTAGAAAGATGAAGTTGTTGTTAAGTAGTAGAAGAAAACTAGTTGGAGCTGGATTTGGTGCTCATTGTGAGGTGGTTGTGGTGGTGGAAAGGGTAAATCAGAAGGTCCATTTGGAGCTTAAGTTGGAGGTATCAATTTAACATCCAAATGGAATTGTCAAATGGGTAGTGAAAGAAAGGGTGGATGTGTGGGCTGGAGACAGAAGTTTGTGCCAGCAATTCCATGATGCTTAAAGCCATGAAACTCAGTAAGGTCAGATTAATGAGAGACTTAGTGTCTTTTCCTTGAGGCTACTGCAGTATTTTAGAGAGCTGGTAGATGAAGAGAAATCAGCAAAAGAGATTGAGAAGGAGCAGCCAGTGAGTAGGAAGAGAACCAAGAGTGAGTGGCATCCCGGAAGCCAAGGAACAAAATAGAGCATGGCCCACTATACCAAAAGCTGCTGAGGGGAAGAATAAGATGAGGTCTAGGGATTTCCCTTGGATTTACAAAGACCATTGGTACTTCGGATAAGAGTACTGGTGATCACTGGTGTTGGTGGGGCCTGACTCCTCTCTCAAAAAACAAACAAACCAAAAAAAACACCCAAAATGGTGGTATCTAGAAAGTTCATAAAGGTCATGTATGTTTAGCATTTTTCCTGGCATTGGAAGGTTTTTAATGAACTTACCGCTGTTGGTCTTTTGTTATTTTTGTCCTGTTTTGTGCCAGGCACTTTCATGAAGGCAAGGACCCAGTTCCCATTACCTAGCTGTAAGGGCAGGACTGGGCACAGTGCAGGTTTTCTGATCCCATGCAGACCAGGTAAAGGAGGAGTCAGAGTCCTCAGTAGTTTTGCAGGTTTTTTATTTGGGGTTCACCAGGCATATGGCAGACAGGGGTGCTGGCTTGGGGGCTGGGAGGCTGGCAGGCCTCCCAGCCCCCAGCAAGTCTTCACTCTATCTGGGCTTTCTAGCGTTCGTTCTGCTGCTTCTCGGCTTCTCTTTCGGCTTCGGCTTCTGCTTCCACTGCTGCTACTGGTGCTGCTGCTGCTGCTTCTGGCGTCCCCCCGTGACGCCGCCCTTAAAAGCACAGTTTTAGCTCAGCTGAATCCCATCTACCTATGCCCACACCCTATTCCAGGTGCCCGCCATCAGGCATGCATTCAGGACAAGGATCCATCATCTATCCTGATGGCAGAAGGGCAGAAAAGCCTGACATTTTCCTTACCCTACACTAGCAGTGCTGCTTTTGAATAAAAAATAAATGGATTTCATTAGTCCTCACAATAGTTAATGTGAAGTTGGCATCATGTCCTTATTTTGGATATGGTGAAATCAGGACTTTGAGAGGACCCTTTGTCAAGCAACAGTTACCAAATACTATCCTGACCTCATGACTCAAGCTGAGAACTGCTTTATTCCACCTGGTGTCCTCAAATTGATGATGGTGTAGGTTAGGGATATTTAAGAACTGTATTTTGGCTTTGGGCTTGCCTGGGGCCTTTGGCCCTAGAGCCTACCATCATTTTTGTCCTCTCTGATCCATTTGTTAATCTCAGTACCAAGTTAAATAGTGGTAGGCAGTTAATGGTTCCCCCAAAGATACCTATATCTTAAAGCTTTCAGCTGGTACGTGATAGAGGAAATGAAGGTTGTGAATGCAATTGGCTAAGTTAGGGAATTATTCTTCATTATCCAGATGGTACTAGGGGTCTCTACCAGTACACAAGGGAGGTAGAAAGGGTCAGAGTGATGTGATATAAGTAGAACTTGACCTACCTTGCTAAATTTGCAGAGGCAGACCAGGGAGAAAAGCGCCCACAGCCAAAGACTGCAGGGGCCTTTAGAAACTGGAGAAGACAGGGAAATGGATTCTGTTAACATGTTGATTTAGCCCAGTGAGATCTGTGTTGGAATGTAAGACAATAAATTTTTGTTGTTTCAAGCCACAGAGTTTATGGTAATTTGTTACAACAGTGATAGGAAACTAATACAGTAAATGATGTGATTGGACAATGTTGTTCCCTTGGCATTTTTCATTAGATTTTATTTCTCAGGGTTTTGGGAGTAAAATATAGGCAGCAAAAGAAAACATACAGGAAATAGTTGTAATAAAACTGCCAACACTTTCGGGAGCTATATTTATAACAATGAATGTGTGTCCTTTCTGATAATTGTCCAAGAATGTTGTTTAAATGACAATTGCACTTGACAATTAAAGCCTGATTCTGCACTGTCAGGACTTTAAGGCAGTCCTTTCTCTGAGGACTCAAGAAATGCTATAACAAATCCAGAACCACATAAATTTATTTTAATCCATGAGCTATTTCAGTTTTAGTGCAGTCATTATTAAATATAGAGGTTCACAGGCATCCATATTATCATAATTCTTTACAGTGTAAGTATTTTCTCCAAATACCTCAGTGGATTAAATAAATCTCATGAATTAATATCAGAAGGTTAGGGCGTGGGGGCGCATCTGATAAAGCTTAAAGTTTTAGTCTACTGTCATTAGCTCTATCAGTGATTAGACATTTTTGAGGTATTTGCCCAGTGATGGGCTACTTTTGGTCTTTACAAGGGACCAGGAGAAGCTGTTGGCTTAATAAGTTGGGGACTATAGCATTTCCTTTTATTTTCCAAGTAACGAGGTTAACACTTAGATATGTCTGGGTAATGTGATAGGAGTAAAACTCAGAAAGGAGAATATGAGTTGTACTGTTTAAAGTTGGGGCCATTATACAAAAATTTAAAAAATGGCATTTTTAGTAACTGACATTCACCAGATACCAGATACTGTGTGTACATTTATTACATTTAATTCTAGTAACAATACTATGGTTATATGTTATCATCCCATATCACAAAAAAATGAGGCAACTGAGGTTTTAAGTAGCTTGCTTAGTGTATTAGGGATTCATATGGTAGAACTTGCATAAGAAAACTTTATCTTCATTTATTTTGTGACATGGCCACTAGATTATGAATTCTAGTAGATTTTTGGAGAATTTTCTCTCCCTTCTCCCTTTTTAAATCACATTAGTCCACTTTACCAAGATTTTTGATCATCCTTATTTCTATTATTTCTTAATAGCAGCTTCTCAAGTTTTCTTTTTACTTGAATACTTCTTGAAAAGTATATTTTAGGGTGGGAATTTGTGCCATGGGTCTTCTGAACCCTTGTAAAGTGCAAATCTGCACTTTAGGCAAACCTGCAGGTGAAGCAGCCCTGAGAGAAGGTATTCTGTAGAGGGCAAGGAGTGAATGCGGGAATGAAGGCAGCTGCTCAATCCTTACTCCTGAAAGCACTGGACTGTTGCTGCTAATTTCTGTAGTGAATGGGGCAGCAAAACTGCAAGGCAACCTGTGGGGGAGGGGAGCTCTGAGTTTAAATAGCTCCCCCTTCTGGATGATTTCAGTTCTTGGGTTTCTCACCTGGCGATGTTAAGTTCTGAAATACCTCTTTTTTCTCATTTTTTTAAATTATTTTTTTACATCATTGTTCATTTTTAAACAATATTTGCTCCACCCCCTCAGGTGTAGTCCCCATAGAGTTCCCTTCACCAATGTACCCGTTCACCATCAACTCAGTCCCTCGTGCTTCTCCCTCCCTCCCTCTAATCCCTCTTCCTCCTCCTCCCCTGCAGGATGTCTCTGATTTATAATTGTTCATTTTTGCTTTGTTGTGTTTTGTACTGCAATTTTTTTTTTTACAATGATGCCGTATTTGGTTCCCCTATATTCCCGCCATAAGTGAAACCATCCGATTGTTTTCTTTTTCCTTCTGGCTTATTTCACTGAGCATAATTCCTTCTAGTTCCATCCAGTTGCTATAAATGGCATGAGTTTATCTTTTTGATTACTGAATAATATTCCACTGTGTATATATACCACATCTTCTTGATACAGTCATCTATTTTTGGGCATTTGGGTAGTTTCCAGGTTTTACCTATTGTAAATAGTGCTGCAATAAACATAGGTGTACAAAAGAGACATTAACCAGAATAGAGAGACATCCCACTGATTGGGAAAAAATCTTTGCACTCTAGTCAACTGATAAGGGACTGATCAAAAAGATATACAAAGAACTCACATGACTCAACAAAAACAAAATAAACAATCCAGTCACGAAATGGGCAGAAGAACTTAAAAGACATTGCTCTAAAGAGGAAATGCAAATGGCCGACAGGCATATGAAAAAATGTTCAACATCCCTCATAATCAGGGAAAAGCAAATCAAAACCACATTGAGATAGCACCTTACACCAGTGAGCATGGCACATATCAAAAAAACTAGCAACAACAAATGCTGGCGAGGATGTGGTGAAAAAGGAACTCTCCTACATTGCTGGTGGGAGTGCAAACTGGTCCAACCACTATGGAAAGCTGTCTGGAGGTTCTTCAGTCTACTAAAAATGGAGCTACCATATGACCCAGCAATTTCACTCTTAGAGATCTACCCAGAGGACACAAAAACATTGATTCTTTCTTCTCATTTTTATAGTGTCTTCTGTTCTGATTTGGGAGAATGGGCCAGCAGACCAGGCAAGCTCTCTGTTTCGGCAGGAGTTGTGTGCAAGGGTTCTCTTAGAGAACTAGGACCAATGGTATCTGTTTAGGACCTGAGAGATAGGTTATTATCTGAGAGATGGAAAGAGAGGAATATCAGGTTCCAAGAGAGATCCATAGGATATGAGAACCAATAAGTTCTGAGAGAGAAAAAATATTTATTATAAGGAACTGGCTCATGGATTATAGAACTGACAGTTCCCAAGATCTGCAGGGAGAGTTGGCAAACTGAGACCTGAAAAAGAACTGAAGTTTCATTTCAGATCCCAACTTAGAAAAAAAGCTACCCACTTTGAAGACAAATTAGAAGAGCTCCCTTAATTGGAGGAGAGCTTTTGTTCTATCTAGATATTCAACTGGCTGGATGGGCCCCCCCCACGTTGGGGAGGGCAATCTTCTTTACTCAGTCGATCACTTAAATGTTTATCTAATTCCAAAACTCATTCACAGAAAAACCCAGCAGTAGTGATTGACCATACATCTGGGCACCACGTGGCAAAGTCAAGTTGACACAAAATTAACCTTCGTAAGCTCTAAGTTTTTGTTCTTTCCATTGAGTCTATGTCTTACTATAAGACCACATGAAAAACAATATATTTATTATTTTCCATTTTCTTTTAGCATGGCCAAAACTTCTAAATCAATTTTGAAAAAAAAAGTTGGTTACAGGTATCCATGAATTGTTTCCTGATGATGAGAATGGCCTTCTTATTGCTGAGTGTCATATTTACATTTGATTTCAGGGGACCAAGCTTCATTCTTCAGGGTAGAAACTTTTTTTATTTAATGATTTTTTAAAAATTTACTTATTTTTGTATTATAAATCAGAAACAAATGTTGAACTTTGTAAATGCTGTTTCAGTGTCTGTCAGTATAGGCTTACAACTTTTTTAGCTCAAGAGATGAAATCAAATTTCTAAATACCCAATAATTACATGTCTGCAATATCTGACCTCAGAGGTTTCTCTTAATATGTGCTGGATTTGATTGATGATACTCTGTTCAGAATTTGTACATTTAAATTCTTACATGAAATGACTGAATTATATACACACATAAATATATTTTTCATATATATATTTATTTTGATGTATTCTTCGGGAGTTTTGAAATCAAGATTATGCCATCTTTTCAATAATTGGGAAGTTTTTGATATTTTCCCTGTTACAGGATAGTTTACATAACTTAAATTTTCTGTTGATTGTTTTCAATAGAACTTGCTGCCAAAACAGTACAGGCCAGATATTTTTATGCAGGAGCTAAGTAGTACTCTGATGACTTTCATATTTATGTCTTTACAAATAACTAATCCTTGGACTTATAAATCATTTGTTTTTCTGGTGCATTAATGCATTTTCATATTTTTACCTTTATTAGTGTTCTCTGATTTCCTGAAGTACCCACATTTTGCTCCTAGTGTTCACTTGGTCGGTCAGTGCTGACAGCCACAACTCCTGTATCCTCAGGATGCGCTGTCCAGCTTTAAGGATTTGTAATCTCTGCCAGAAGGCAAAAAGATGCCTAGGCAGATGGTGACCAGGCAGTGAGTGCAAGTGCAGGAGTGAAGAACCAGCAGGTCGTTTCCTTCTTGAGAATAGCTCCTCAGGGGTGGGTATCTTGGTGCAGAGGTGCAGGCGCCCAGTCATTTGTACAGAGAGTTGGTGGAAGAGCAAAAAGCATCTTTCTACCTTTTATTTAGGTGGTTTATGTTTTCACAAATCAAAGTAAGGTGCACCATGAATTCTAATTCATATGCAGTATATATATTAGATTTTCCTTGATTTTGGTTATAGTTTAAGTTTATATTGCTACTGTGGGCTTTTGTTCCTATTCTTTATGGAATATTTTGAGAAAGTATCAAAAGGGTTTGGTAGGAGTGACCAACAACGGGCTTTTTGGAACCTGTAATATGGAATGTGCAATTAAAAGATGCTGGAGAGGTATTTAATTTCCTCTGAAATATAAAATGATCTCAATAATTCTTTTTCATATAACAATAAACATATAAATTATAAATAAATGTAGATTTTTCATGGAAATTGAGTTTCAGGTCCTCTGATTGATACAACTAGTTACATGAGAGAGGGACCTTCCTGCTGGCCTAGGGGTAAAGTCTCAGCCCTATCACCACTGCGGCCTGGCCTGGGTTCGATCCCTGGGTTCAATCCCTAGCCAGGTTGCTAAGCCACGTGGCACAGCAGACCTCTTCTGTCTCGCCCACTGCTCCCCTCTCTCTGTATTTCGGTAGATCTGCCTGTTCTGCTCCCTACTCTGTCTCTGGTGAATCCTCTCACCTCTCCCCCATCCCCTAGCCTACATCCCAGTTATATACAAAAAGAAAAGTAAGGTAGAGAGCTTCATTTCTTTATATTTATGACTAATTCTAATTTATACTATTTCAGACTAGCCACCTTCTTCCCTCTGTTTCTGCCCTCTACTGACTTACAGCCTCCCCTTCCTGCTTCCCTCCATATCTGTAAAATAACAGAGAGTTGAAATGATCTCTGAGGTTCATTTTGACTGGTATTCTATTATTTGGATTTTCTTGTGAAAATCTAAATGAGAATGTGTTAGAAAAGCTTCTTACTAAACTCAGTTTGCTATTACTATGTACTTTTGTTTTCACTGGTCTTTTTTAGGTACCCACAGTTTTGTTAGGTGAAGTTCAGAACAATGAAAAGGTATAAACCCTGCATCTAAGAATCTTGTGATCACCAAGGGATATTGGGACGAAAGGAAAAGAGGGTTATGTTGGCTTTAGTGGCGGAAATTGTCCACCTGAATGGCATATCTTGAAGATTGGTAAGGTTATTCCATATGGCTGGAAGGAAATGAAAAGCTTATTTGCTTTTCTCATTTTTTCCCCTCCTCTATATATTCTTATCGCTTTCCCAATATAAAATAAATGATGGGAGTTGATCCTGTTTATGGTATGTGGCTTAGGGCATGGGGACTTTCACCTTATTTTTTTCCTCCTTGAATTGAACATGAAATTCTGATACTTCGGGGCAACGGAGAGACCAGGGTTTATGAAGACTGCATATCTTGTGAATCTTAAGTAGAACTCTTCAATTATTAGAGGCTCAACTTTTTCTCAGTTTCCTAGTAAAAGTGTTATGGTAAGGAAAGCAGCTTTGAGAGATAAAAATCTTAGTTCATTTGATAAGAATTTTGAAGAGGATGTTGAACAATGGCTTTAAAAATAGTGTTTATTTCTATAATAAATATACTGTATTTTTGTTTTTTAAGAAAACTTAGACAGTGTTGGCAATAGCTCACAACATTGATTTTTATTTGCAATCTTCTGTGTTTGTCACAGCAACCCTGTTATGTAGATCTCCTGTCTTACCGGCAAAGAAACTGAAGCCTGGGAAGGTTACTATTTTGGTGTTTATTCTTCTGATTTTCTTCCCACATATGTATAGAAATGTTGTCAATTAGTTTTGGATTGTGCAAAGCAGGTTTCATGGTCTACTTTTTCACATAAGATATTTTGAAAATATTTTTCTTTGTTATTAAGCAATCTTAGAAAACAACTTTTAATGTCTATAACATTTAACCTTGTGAGATTTCTCAGTCTGGATTCTTGGTAGTTTTGCCAGAATAATTTTTTGTTCTGGAGATATTTGCATAGGGTGTTGAGAATCATCTCTGGTCTCTACCCACTGAATACTGTTTGTACCTTCTGTCCCAAGTCAGTTGAGACAACAAGAATGTCTCCAGATAGTACCAAATAAGTGTTTCTGGGGTGTGTGTGGGGGGGACAGAATCACCTCCAGTTGCGGACCTTTGATTTAAGCATGTGTATTTTATGCTTTTAAAAATAACATGGATATGAGAGACTCCTGAATTTTCTATCTATATGAAAAACTAGACCCCTATCATCTAGATTATATTTATCAGCTTATAATTTCAGCCACTTTTTTTATTAATATGTATCTTCAGTAATACTAATATTGCTTGAAAATTTAAAAAAAATTAATGACATTATTTGCATTCATATAAGAATGTAATTGCTTATCTGTCTCCAGTCTGATGGAAAGGCATCCTGGGAGCTTTAACCACAGTTGTTTTATTGTAGATGAATTCCATTATCTCCTTGTCACTTTCTTAAAAAGTTTGGTCATTGAGGCAGCTATAATACCTTGTGTTATTAATGGAAACTAGAAGTTACTCTCTGGGCTTGTTTATGTAGTTTTCTTGATATGATTTGACATTTTAGAAGGATGGATAAACCATCTTTCCTACCAGATAGTCATCTTTTTGTATAAATAAAATCATCTTTGTGTAATAAATCTGTAGTCTACAATAATTAATAGTTGTTCTTGCCCTTTTCGGGACATAATATTCAAGGGTGAGAGGGACAATGCAAAACCAATTAACAGTCATTAGTCCTTAGTTAATTTTGAATCTTTTGGGGTCTTTTTCATGCAGTTTTTTCTCATAATGGATCTTTTCTACCTTTCCTGGAGAAGCTCAAGATAGATATGACATTTAGAGATGTCCTATATTGTCCTTGTGCATTTGCTGATACATTATAATTTCAGATAAATGTATATGCATAATATATCGTTCTTGGCTATTTTGTGTTTGTCGATAAGTCATGTTATAGAGAATAGATTTGTTCTTTAAAATTTGTTAGCTTTGTTTTTTAAACTCAGGTAGTGTTTTTTTAATTGACTTACAGTATAATGTCAGTTAGGTTGTTAAAAATATTTTCTTATTTTGTATTTGGCACCATGTTTTGTTTTATTTTTCTGTTCTTTGTCTACCTTATTTAATAGATAGTAAATCATAAATAGTATATCATGGGACTTATGAATAAGTGAATTACTTATGAAGAGAGAATTTTTTTAATGCAAATTTTCTAAAATTGAAATGTTCTGATCCTGGAATTTTTTTTAAATTTTTTTATAAAGATTTATTTTTTATTTATAAAATTGCTGGTGTACAGGCCAGGGGCGCAAGAGGGTGAGAGGATTCATCAGAGACAGAGTGGGGAGCAGAACAGGCAGACAGACCGAAAGCACTGCTGAAGGGAGCAGCGGGCGTGACAGGAGGGGTCTGCTGTGCCATGTGGGAATCTCCCTGGCTGGCCGGGAATCGAACCCGCTCTGCAGGAGCTGGGGACAGCTTCACAGCACTGTGCTCAACCCACTGCGCCACTGGGGAGGCTTTGATGCTAGATTTTGATAGCTTTTTCTTATGTTAAATTTATAAGGCTGACTGCCAATTTTGAATATTTCCATTCTCCACAAGGTAATTAGAATTCTAAAAAGAATGTTCTAGAGAAGGAAGGTCTTTATTTTATACTGAAGGATGATTATTGATTTGCTTTTTATTACTACTTTGTATTTTAACTGTGCAAGTTCAAACTGTGTTTTTTTAAACATTTTTTTTTTTTTGAGGATGTTAGTGTCCCTGTTGTATCTCATTAACTTTAAATATTGGATATTTATTAGAAGGATTTGTCCCTAGTCAGATGTAGTTGATGGCATGAGGTCAAGTAAGCCATTCATCATATTACAGTTTCTAGAAGTTCAGCTGAGGTCTTTGACAAGGTAAAGCTGGATTGGAATAAAGGCCATCTCCGTAAGAGTGAGATTGTGATTTGTCTAGAGTGCTCAGCTGGTGGTATTTTTACCAGCTTAACTTGGACTTTACAAAATATTTCACTGCTCCCCATTAGTATATCTAGTTACATTTTATTTTATGAAAAGCCAGCAAAGAAAGAAAGCAAAACTGTATTTAATAAAGATATGTTATCCCTAGATAAAATATTGTAACTTGAGGTGATTATGCTGTGTGAAATAGTGGATGGTTTCACTCAGTTGTGGAACATATATAAATAAAGCAAACAAAGTAGCAAAACACAGCGAAAATAACTCTGACTTCTCAGAGTTTGTGGTGGTTACCAGAGGGGACAGAGAAGAGGGTGGAAGGAAAGTGTAGAGATGTCAGTTTGATAACAGTGGATGGCACTAGCACTATGGTGTGTGTGTTGGGTAGATACCATATTAAGGCATGAAGCTGTATGCTGGTATTGTAAGCCAATAGTAAATCAGTAGATACACAATTAAAAACAAAAACCCAGGGCCTCCCCGGTTGTGCAGTGGGTTGCGCTCCGTGCTGTGAAGCTGTCCGCAGCCTCTACAGCGCTGGTTCGATTCCCAGCCAGCCAGGGAGAAACCCACATGACTCCACAGACCTCTCCTGCCGCGCCCGCTGCTCCCCTAAGCAGTGTCTTCTGTCCGTCTGCCTGTTCTGCTCCCCGCTCTGTCTCTGGGGAATTCTCTCACTCTCCCACGCCTCTGACCTATACCCCAGTTCTTGTATAAATAAATAAATCTTAAAAAAAAAAAACCCAGAAAATATAATGACCTTTCTGTTAATTTCCTGAAATCATGTGACATGATTCTGAAAAATAAAATTCAAGTCTTCATTTGGTCCATAACAGTGGTTTATAAAATGTACTGTTGTATAAAAGATATGGGTAAATTAAAACAGGATGAAAAATTGGTGTTATAAAAACCAAAAATATTTTCTTCTACATGAATTTTAAATTATCAAGTTAAAAGTGCCATATTCTTGTTGGTTTACAAATCTACTAAGGTGATAGGTCTTCCCTTCATGAACATTTACCCCTTGGTGTTAGTAACAAAGTACTAATAGTTTTTCAGGCTGAGATCTTTAATTGCCTTAATCCCCCCACCCACAAGAGTAATTTTTTTTCTTTTAAATGCAAAAGAATAACTGTAATGTGAAATTTATTTTCAGATCGCATCCTAGAGTCTTAAAGGATGATTTAAAGGACATGTCTTTAATTAAAAGTGCTTTACACTTAGTGAAAAACCATGTTGCTTGAGGAATTGATTCTTTTTAAAGGAAGGCTGCAAATTTTTCTTGTATGGGTAAATGTCACTCTGTTCATATCTTCGCTTAGCTGCAAGTCAGGACTTGTACTATTCCACTAGGTTGTCATAGAAACGCAGTTAACTGTCATCTCAACTCAGACTGTTGATGGTTTTATTTGTAGGTTTGCAAGATTATTAAAATTTAACAAAAATTATTGATTTGCTTTTTATTAACACTGGGTTGTTTGCCATGGAAGTTCAAATCGCACAAAAGCCATCTTTTCTGTTTAATTTTTTTAAGTGAAACTATATTAAATCTACTTGACTTTTTAAAATGTGTTTTTATTTAAAATGTGATATACAGTCTGCAGCAGTGGAATAACCTCTGTGAATTGTATTTTTGAATCACTTTCCATTTTCTTTGTTTACAGCAAGCAGAAAAAACCTTAAAAATTCACCTTTAGCCTGCTTTTAACTTAACATAAAAGATACCTGTCAGAAAAGCATGAAATGCTACATCAAGTGCCTAATATTGGAGTTTTCATTTTATTTTATGGTTTTTGAAGCCTGGTACAAATGCTTCAGTGAACTGTGTTGTGAGAGTATTTATTTTTGTATATTTATGTGAAAGAAATTACTTAGTTTTCACTTATAAATAAGACAGGCAAACCTTATTTACAATAACTTTATCTAATGGTCCGTGGATGAGTGCTTTTATGCAAAATAGTCAAGAGGCTAGAATTAACTTTTCACATTGGATGCACATTTGATGTCCAGACTTGAGCAACATGTGGCATCTTATTATAAAGACTAACATTCAGGATTCAGTTTGCATTTAACACATTTACTTCAGAATACACACATCATTGTTATCATATTTAATGTTAAGTTTGTAATGATTTCTGTTTCTTGCTTAGAAATAGGTAAGTAGAAGTGTTTATTTGTTGCTTTTTTGGTAATTTTTCTTTTTCCGTGTTCTTTAGACTAGGTTAATTAGCTCTTTCGTATTTACAACAGGTTGCTTTTTGCCACATAACAGTTCCTTGGGTTAGGTTGATTATCATTGGTATCTTTATTAAACTGGCATAGTCTTTTAAATAACCATAATATTATTCTTCCCTTTTGTTGTTTTTAGTTTTTAAAGTTATTCTTGGAAAGTAGGTATACCATCTTTGATTTTAGTACTCTTAATAAACAACTAATAGCTTATTTATATTTAGAAAAGAAACATGAAGACGGCTTATGATAAACATGGAATATTAGTAGGCTGTTTAATCTCATCAACTTTGCTTATTGCTCTTAAAATTTTATTACTGCTCTTGTTGCTGTCTGTGTGATGGCTTCCCCTGATTCTCAAATGTTATTTGAGAATCTCCTCTCAATTGAATCATGGCTGACCTGCGTGTGACCAATAGAATATTGCAGAAGATCTGTGGGACATGTGAGTCTAGGTGTTTACAACACTGCTACTTCTACTTTGTTCCTCTTGTATTATTCACTCTGGGGGAAGCCAGCTGCTATCCTGAGGATATTCCAGAAGTGCTGTGGGGAGGGCCATGAGACAAGGAACTGAAGCTTCCTGCTGACAACCAGCACCTACTTGCCAACCATTTGAAAGAGCCATCTCAGAAACAGATACTTCTAACCCCAGTCAAGCCTTCAGATGGGTGTAGCCCCAGCTGAATCTTGCCTGCAACCCCATGAGAGACTTTGAATCTGAATCACTGAGCTAAATGACTCCTGTACTGATTACTCACAGACATTTTGTGAAAGAATACATACCTGTTGTTTTAAATTAGTGAATTTTGGTGTACTGTGTTGTATAGCAATAGATAGCTAATACACCTGCTAAATAAACACATTTTTAAACATTTCCTATGGTTTATAATTATTTATAGGCATAAAATTTATGTGATAAAATGATTTATCACATCATTTTCATGGGAGATTGGGTGTGTTATACAAGACATTGATTTTAGAGTACTCTCAACTGATTTTGAATTTTGGGTTTGCCTTCTACCCACCTGTGTGTCTTGATGAAAATGCTTAAAAGTTTCATCATCAGTTTTTACTGAAAATCCATAAAATGAGATAATTAAGTTTAACTGTCCACTGTTGTTGTTTTTTTTTTTTCTTTTTTAAACTCAGGATAAATGAAATATCTAATGCTAACTATGACATGATGTTTGATAGGTCTCATGCTTTTTCTTTATTCACAGATTAGCCTCTTTCCACCTGAAGGCCTCTTGTGTCCTGTCAGTCTTAGAATCTTCAACAGGCCCAGCATTTATTACTCTACAAACAATTTTGTTTTTACTTAATTTTCATTTTACTATGTCTGCACAGATAGGATTTTCTTTCCCTGCTTGAGATGCAGAGCTTTTGAACCTTTGGATTGATACCCTATCCATTTTAGAAAATCCTCAGTTTTACCTCTTTAAATATATCCCTGCCTCTCCCCCATCTCTTTTTCCTTTGGGAATGTAATTAAAAGTGTGTGTTAACCTTTTCCACTATGTTCCACTTAGCTCATACGTTCATTTCTGTATTTCCCATGTCTTTTTCTTCTCTGGGCTTCCCTTTTTTGACCTCTTTTTCCACTTCACTAATCCTGTCTTTGGGTTTGCTGTTTCCTGAGAACTAAAGCTATCTTTTGATACATAGCAACAGTGAGGTTGAACAAGAAAGTAATAATACATCAGAATGACTAAGACATTTTAATGCATAAGTTGGCTTATTCAGAGGAGAGTAAACAATACATTTTCTTTCTAACATAAACTAGGTATATAGTGTTTGTTCATGGGTCATCGGTATATAAAATAAACATTAAAATATGTTTATCTGAAAGGTGACCATGCATTTTACTTAATACAAAATTTCCAATTTTGTCACTTTAATTTTTTTTAAAGATTGTATTTTTTTTTATACTAGAACTGGGGTACAGGTCAGAGGCATGGGAGGGTGAGAGGATTCACCATGTACAGAGCGGGAAGCAGAACAGACAGACGGACAGAAATACACTGCTGAGGGGAGCAGCGGGCGAGACAGGAGAGGTCTGCCATGCCATGTGGGTATCTCCCTGGCCGGCCAGGAATCGAACCTGCATTGCAGAGGCTGTGGACAGCTTCACAGCGCTGCGCTCAACCTGCTGCACCACCAGGGAAGCCCCACCTTAATATTTTTCGTAATGTTTTCTAATTTAAGTCAGATGGACCTAAATTTGACCAATATAAAAATAAAAATATTTTAAAATCTTGAAATACATATTTCATGGTTTTTAAGGGTTTATTGTATTTCTCTCTCTGGTGTGAGTGTTTTCTGTCCATGAGGTCATATTGACAAATATTTGGCGCACAGACCTATTATTGTCCTGCGTCTGTAGTGCTCCAGATTGTTGTATTTACTGTAATATGTCAAAGGTGATTAATTTCAACATTAAGCTTGCTCACCTTTTCAGCTTTTAAATTTATTCTATCAGTGAAGTTGTAACAGTTGATACACCAAGTTGGACAAATGAAACATGAAGATCTTCACCATTAGCTATAATAGCTATTGACAATCATTACAAGAACTATCTGGTTCCCCCTTAAGAGTGTTTTGAGTTTTGTCTGTTTCATATAAATCCACAGCAGCTGGTATTGTCTCTGTTTTTGTGTAGGAGGAAGAGAGTGAAGAGGAACCCAAATTGAAGTATGAAAGGCTTTCCAATGGAGTAACTGAAATCCTTCAGAAAGATGCAGCGAGCTGTATGACCGTTCATGACAAGGTAAGGTAACCCTTGTCGAGGAGTCTTCTATAGGTAATTTCTGTTGTAAGTCTATTTATACCTTGAATTTGGATGCTTTTGGTGGTGTTTTTTTTTTAATGATAATTGCATCATTTTGTATTCCTCTTCTCCTCATCAACGGAGATCGAAACAAGCAAATACACACATATACACTGCAAGAGTATATTAAGTAGTATGAATAGGAAAGCGTTAAGATTGGACACAGTGTGGTGCTCAGTGTTTTGAAAGACTAGAAAGGTGTAGGGTAAAGAAAATATCAGACTTTTCTGCCCTTCCACCATCAGGATAGATGATGGATCCTTGTCCTGAATGCATGCCTGATGGCGGGCACCTGGAATAAGGTGTGGGCATAGGTAGATGGGATTCACCTGGGCTAAGACTGCTTTTAAGGGCGGCGTCACGAGGACGCCAGCAGAAGCAGCAGCAGCAGCAGCAGAAGCGGAAGCAGAAGCCGAGAGAGAAGCCGAGAAGCAGCAGAACGAACGCTGGAGAGCCCAGATAGAGTGAAGACTTGCTGGGGGCTGGGAGGCCTGCCAACCTCCCAGACCCCCAGCCAGCACCCCTGCCTGCCATATGCCTGGTGAACCCCAAATAAAAAACCTGCAAAACCACTGAGGACCCTGACTCTTCCTTTACCCGGTCTGCATGGGATCAGAAAACCTGCACTGTATCCAGTCCTGCCCTTACAAAATGATTACCTTGAAGGCCTTCAGAATTTATGGAAAGGCCCCCAATATCACTTATATGAATGAATTAATAGTATAGTCCACATTTTCACCATAACAAAGCCCCTTGCCAGTATTTTGAGTCCATGCTAATTGTTATACCCCACCGTGAGCCTGTTCTTTGACAAAAACTATGTCATAATGAGAGTATTGGTAGTCAAGATTTTCAACCACTGCTCTCTACTTCCCTGTGAAACTGGAGAGTAATTCTTTCCCTCCCCGGGAAGCTAACTCCCCAACTGGTTTTCATCTCTTGGCTTTGTCCTGTCACCAGCAGTGTTACCTCTTCCTCCTCCTTGCTTTTAACATGTTCCCAATTCCTTTTTGTTTCAGATTTCTCCCTTAATAAACCAGTCCCTCTACTTGCTCAACATATTATGAGAATATTTACTCTCTCTTGTTTGACCAGATACCCCTTCCCTTGAAGCCTCTGCCATTGGCTGCACCACCATCCACCCTTCGCTATTGCTACCACGTCCCAATTTCCTTGTCATTTCCTTTCAGTCACTGAAGACTGGCCTTGCAGTTCTTCAGTTCAATTTAAATGTAGCAACCTTTAGGTCTGAGACCCTGCTTCATTTACCTGCCATTTAAACCAAACTGTGGACACTTAGCAGGTGAAACTGAGGTCCATTTAATGCTCTGTCTTTGGAGCATTTTACTTTAAATTTATGTGGTAATTTTCGCACTCAACCTATTCTGTGACTCTGGAATCATATTCTCTAATCTCTAATCCATTCTCTCCTTTTCTTTTAGTTTCTGTCTCTATCAAATGACTCACCATTTTGATTTTGCTTCATTGGCATCTTCAATTCGTATATATCCCTGTTTGTTGTGCCATTAGCCGCATTCTTACTCTGAGTCAGTGTTCTCTGAGGACCAAGGCATCCAGCCATGTGCTGGTACCAAATCTCATGCCTCAGTAAATGTCGCACTAGAAGTGCTGTTATTTGTTTCTTTCACTGACCCCCTTAGTGTCAGTTCCCCTTCTCAAAAACGGTCCCTTCACTCGAGGTGGATGATGTCATTTCTCTAAGCATGATCAGCTGCAGTTCCTTTCTCAACTCATTTGAGTTTGCACCCATCCTTACCTGTAGGAGCTTTTCTTCCTCCTGTTCAAGGATCTATTTGTTCACATTTTTCTTCATGTCATCTCATTTCCTACCTTCTTGCGTACTAATACCTGCTATAGCATGGAACAGACCGAATTCTAGTCTCAGGCAACTGCTACTTTACTTTCTATCTTTATAGATTTGCCTATTTTGAAATTTTTATATGCAAATATATGGAGTCATATAATGTTTGTTCTTGTGTCTAGCTTCTTTCACTTAGCAAAATATTTTTGAGGTTCGCTGGTGATGTAGTATATATCAACAGTGTATTCCTTTTTTATGGCTCTCTAATGGACATACCACATTTTGTGTATACATTGGCCAGTTGATGTACATTTTACTGCTTTTAAAATTGAATTCATCTTCTCATGCTTCTTTGTCATGACAGCATTCTGTTGTTATTATTATTATTATTATTATTATTATTATTATTATTATTATGACTAGTACTACTATTATCATTTCTGTCATTCCCTTCTGGTTCTCTCACTTTCTTTTATCTCCATCTTTCTCTTACAGGTTGGTTTCACCAGGAGTTGGTCCATTGCCCCACATTTCTTCTTAATTTATACTTTTTAAATTTAAATTTCATGATTTTTATGACCACTTTAACACTGAACCTGCCCAAAATAGTATGTTTTTTTAATTCGGGTGTCATCTTCCTTCCCCTCTATCTGTGCATCTATTTTTTATTCTCTACCCCCATTGCTAGCATCACCATCTCCTTTATCACCTAAGTCAATGAGTCCTTTTTCTCTTCCACCCTATCATTTTATGTCCTAATTGTTTTTGTACCACCCCTCCCCTAGCTTAGACCCTGATCAACTCCTGCCTATATTTATATACCTTTAACTTAATGTGATATTTAAGACCTTCAAAGCTCAATGTAGGTGACAGCTCCCAGGTACCAGGGTTTTAGAGATATTTACATCAAGCATCCTTTAAAAGTTTTAATTTAAATTAATCATCTTTTTATATTTCTCTCACTTACAATATCATCACCCTTTAAGTCACACTTTCAAGTATATAGTAGTATTTTTGTATGTTTGTTGAATGAACCACTGAATATATCAAGTGGAGAGCAGTTTACTTGTTCTTTTCTAACACCATACTTAATCCAATGTAGCAGAAGAGTCTGATGCTGGAAACTGTCCTCAGTACTAAATTTTAGAACCTGCACTCTGAATCTTAGGCCTATGTTTTTATTTAGGAGACTTCTGATCCAGCTGATTCAGACCCTAACTCTGCTTCACTTTGTCTGTTTCCAGAGAAGTCCTATCAACTCCCGTAACTCTAACTTAGTTCCTCATGTACAATTGAATGCATGCCCAGCTCTAATACTTTGAATGCTATAAAATGCTGTGTGAAATATAGATGATGATATCCAGTCAGGCATATTTGATATGTGCTACTTTTTGTTTCCTTCGTGGTGTTCAAAGGCTTATCTCTTCTTATTTACTTATATATAGTCCAGTTATTCCAGTTAAAAATAGTTATGGATGTTTCAGAAGGATTGATTAGATGCCCTTCTGATGGTTTATAAAGTGAGTCAAATTTCTGTAATTAAACATAATTCAGGAAAGGGGGTAATTAAGTTATATTTATTTTTTGCCCATCGTGGATTTTAAAATGTGCTCTCGGGTTTAAAAAAATTTAATAGTACAAAAGGGCAAGGCTTTTAATGGCTAGAAAAAGTCATATTTAAAGAATTTGTATTTACATTTGTGATTAGAGGCCAATTTCACTTTTTTTGTTGGATTTTATGTAGTTGAAAGCATTAGCAAATGAAAGTATGACATCAGTAATCTGTTAGTCAAATAAATTTTCAAGGAACTACATGATTGGCTTATCAAACTTGGTGTTTTATTCTTAAAAAACACGGAATGTTATTTATAAAAGAGAGCAGCAATCATTTTTCTAATTCAAATGATGAAATGTTTTCCTAAACAAAAGATAGCTTGTCATAAAAATTGCTGAATTTTTTCAAAAAAGTTCTAACGTTATCATAATAATTATATGATGTAAAATCAAAATAATTATATGATGTTTCCTTTCTCTTGTAAGTATTGTGTGAATGAGACTATCAATTTGAAAAAAAAGAAAGAAAGAAAGAAAAAGGGAAGGATATTTGAGTAAAGTACCCTGCATAGAACCTTTAAACATTTGATAAAGTATAATTGATATTTTAAGAATGGTAAATAGACATTTCAAGTACTGGAAGTTTACATCTTTAAGCATTTTAAGGATCCAAGCCCCCTTAGTTTTCTAACAAACTAAATACAGTATTTATGAGAAGAATCAATACGATGGAGTACTTGGGTGTAGTATGCTTTTAAGACACATTTTTTTAACCTACATAACCTCAGTGTAAAGTGTAGTATTGTTCATTTTTAGTTCATATTTGTGGTTTCTTTATTCAAATATTGTCAGAGCATCACGGTGGAGAAAAGATTACAAGCATCTGAGTCCTCGATTTCTGACTAGATTGTTCTTTTGCTTTGGAGAAAACATCCCTGTTTTGGTTTAAATATTCAGGCTAATTTCCCCTCAGAATTACCTCTTCCCCTTCCCTTTCCAGGGTCCGGCATCCTGGGCTTGCCAGGCTTGCTGTCTGCCCTGGATGAGTAATCGGCAAGGCACCCGGTGCATTCAGCCGGCCTGTGCGCCCGAATCGTCATACCTAGTTATGTCTGCACACCTGATGTTTTATTAACCAGTATTGATTTTTTTACCCAGGGGACTTTTTTCTTCTTGAAAAAAAGGCAACCTTGCAGGAGTGAAAGGCATTGCAGGGGATGAATTTCTAATGAACCCCTTCTTTCCTTTTTTGAGACTCCTCTTTAATGTGGCTTCATATTTTAAGTGTCTGAACTAAAATTTCATTTTAAGCAATTCCATTTTGATAAATCCTTTTAAAATCTTGACTTCCTATAAGGTTATTTTTTAAAGATTGTGCTGCTTCACTGCAATGCTTAGTAGTGCCTGTAAATTTGAGCATTTCATTATAGGTTGCAATGAAGCATACTCACATGCAATGAAATGCAGAGAATTTAGAACTATTTGAGTAATGCTTAAAGAAATAAAAAGGAAGCAGTATCCCATGTCATATTTCTGGGAGTCTTAAACTTTCTTTTGGTTTGTTTAAGGTTAGATCAAAGAATTAAAGAAAGTGGGAGATATGAACTAGTTTTAGATCATAGAGTGAATGTATAGCTCAGCAGTTATTTTATGAGAGCTTTTTTTTTTTTGCATTAGAGTGTACACATTTGTACTTTATTGCATATTAATTTTGATAGTGGCACGCTAATGCTAACTGACGGTGTAAGTACATCTGAGTTTTTTCATCTCTCTATATGGCATGACTTTTCCTTTCTAAAATATAATAATATACTGTTTATGTGTTTACATATATTTTGAACTTAACCGATAACACAGATTCACACATTTGCCATAAATTAGAGCGAGTTTCTTGATCATTCCTACTGACTTAAGTTCATCTGTAGGTTGTTTGTGTTTTCATGTCTGCATTTTAATTTGTTGCTTTAGTCCATCAGGCATTGTGTACAGACCACAGCCACACCATTAGTTGTCAGTAGATGAGGGTCCTCATGAGTCATTCTGACAGCTGGCTTGCACTATCACAATAAAGTAGGCCCTCTTCTGTTATTTCCCTGAAGATGGAAACAAGCTTTTCTAAGGAATGCATATCTTCCAGGGTGTTGCAGATCAATTCCACATTAAGAGGCTTGACTTTAAAAGTGGCTTTATTATTAACTGTATATTAATGGTACATTAATAAATTGATCCCTCTGTTCTTCTTACAGTTTTTGGCACTGGGCACGCATTATGGCAAAGTTTATTTACTTGATGTCCAAGGGAACATCACCCAGAAGTTTGATGTAGTAAGTATACAGTGTAAAATAATGTATGAGCTAAGCTTCATGCTGAACAATTGGGCTTTATTATATTTGTTTTACCAGTTTGTTTTACTAACACAAATGATATTTATCAGTTAAACCAAAGCGCTAGTAGTGTAATTCTGAATTCTATAAAATACACTAAAAATGTTAAAGGTACACTTAGCGAAGATCTACATGTATTTTGCATGTATATATTTTGACTGGGTATCTTTTTATACAAACTCCATTTGAAAATATATTTTCAAAAATCAATTTAATTGTAATTATTCAGTTAATAATAGTCATCCATTTGACTGTAAGTTGAGCATTTAGGATCCTCCTTAGTTTGTGCTTTTTATATTGTAACAGTTTCAAAATGTGAAGGTGACTTGCTCCAATAAGAAAAGTACTGCTTTTATTAGTAAATAATTACTAGTCAGTTTGCATGCTTGGGGTGTTTCTGGACTCCTTAAGGTGTGAATCCCCTCATTTGTTGAGTAAAGTCAATTGTAAGTAAAGGCCCTGTCATCTCCAGATGCCAATGTAATTGAAAATTGATTGATCACCTTACTAGTTCATTTATATTATATTAAGAATATATAAGGCTAATATTTTATGCGTATGTTTTGATGCTTGAACTCTTTGGGGATTTTATTGATTGAAAGTGAAGAGGGAGATTTTTTATTTCTTCTTAATCATGATTTGGAATCATTGAGGATGAAGGAAATGTTAAATTTGAAGCTTGATTTTGGCTTATAAGATGTACTTTGAAAGTGTCGAAATCATGGTTTTGTGAATGTGAATATTTAGCGTATAAAGGTGGTCATTTGGCAGGGTAGACACTATCTTTTTTGAAGAGAACATTAGCACCTGGTGAAAGTTCCATAATAGAGATTTGTGTAGTTTAAAAAGGAGACAGTATCTTCTGGGACTGATACAATGCATATGAAAGTGAAAGGGGTTCTTTACTTTGTTTCATAGAATGATGACAGAATGTTTAGAGTTGTTCAAATGTAGAATTGTGCCCAGTAATCATTGTGTTATATCAGGCAAATTGTATGTTCTTGTTTTGGTTTGGCATCCTTTTTAGGAGAGAGGGATATACTTTTGACCCCTCCCTTATCTACTTTGAAGACACTGAACACCCATTTTGGTGACCAAAGTATTGGTTTTGCCCATGTAGATGGTGCTGGGAAGAGCTCTGTTTTTTGTGGTGTTGTCCATATCTTGTCACCTTTAAAAGAGTTTCCCTGTATGATCTCTTAAATTGTGTGCTTCCATTAGATGATTTTGTGATGCTCTATTTCCAAGTTAAGTCTTTTTTAATATTGTATAGAAACTGCTTAATTGCTGATGTTCATTGGGCATGTGCTACTGGTCCCATTACCAAAAGAGAAATCAAGAAACATACTAGAGTTTATTCATGTGTTTCTTCATTCTTCCTTTTTTAAAATTATTGTTCATTTCTGTAGAGTATTTAGTTTCTCTCCTCAAGTGTAGTCCCCATAGTTCTCCCACCACCATCACCTGTAATCCATCACTATAGTCCCTTATGCTCATTTATTCAGTTCTTGATCAATTTACTATAAGACTTAATTTTATCTTCTCTGGTGTCATTTTTTTGTTAAATGTATCCTGCATCCTTTTTCACATAATTTAGGGTGTCATCCATATCATCCACATCGTTTTTCAGTCTTGCCTGTGTGATCTTTGAAAATGAAGTCCTCTTGAGCTTTTCACTTTTTTCTTCACAGGAGAGAAAAATGGTTTGGTGTTATTTTTGCTTGCTTTTTTGCCTAATTTGATAGTCTGCTGTGGATATAAAAGTTTTTCATGAGAACCTGGCTTCTTCATGATCATTATCATAATAGGTATATGACTTTCATGTGATAGGTTTCAGTTTTATTATCTTTTGAATGTAGCCTTAATTTTCAACTTTTCATTTTCTGATGAGTTTTTTCCTTTTTTATTTTCCTGTTTCTGATGATGTGGTTGCTGTATAGGATTCTGTATCGTTTCTCTTAAAAAAGGTTTTTTTCAATTCTGGAAACACTATTGCAACTTGAATTTGCTAATTTTCTTTGAATGTCAGGGTTGCTACATTTAATAAAGAATTTTTTTTCTTTTTTAGAAATGTAAGAGTGAAGCAATTATTTAAAAAAAGTAATAAATATACATCCTTGAGTTTAATTTTCACTTTTAGGTGAGAACAATTTAAACAAATTAAAATGAGATAAAATATCTTAATGTTTGATTAACATTAATTTCCCAAGAAATAGCTCTTCAACTCATTTGTTGCATTTTCAGTTTTGATACCAGTAGTAAAAATCTTCAATCAGTAGTTCTAAATGCTCACCAATCAGAAGGTTTTGTTTGGCAGAGTATGGGGGCATTGAGAACTTTCTACTTTAAAATTGTTTCCCTATTATTATTTTTTAATAATAAAAAATATTATTTTTTAATAATAAATTTTATTTTTATATTCCCCATACAATTGCAACCCCCTTATTTTGACCCCAATCCCTCCCCTCCTACACCCCTACTCCCCATAGAGTATCTCTGGTTCATAGTTTTTTGTTGATTTTGATTTTCACTTTCTTATAGTTATTCATTTTCCTGGTTCCTTATTTAAGTTTTCTAGATTCCTGCTATGAGTGGGACCATCCGGTATTTTTCTTTATCTTTCTGGCTTATTTCGCTGAGCATGATCCTTTCCAGCGCCATCCATGTTGCTGCAAATTGCATGTGTTTATCTTTTTTGACTGCTGAGTAATATTCCATGGTATATATGTACCACATCTTCTTGATCCAGTCATCTATTTTTGGGCATTTGGGCTGTTTCCAAAGCTTAGCTATTGTAAAGAGTGCTGCTATAAACATAGGGGTGCAGGTGCTCTTTGGCATTTACCCAAAGGACACTGAACTTTAGTTCTTAATATTAATTGATCCACTGGTTTTTATTTCCCCCAGAACCTTGACTAATTCTCAAAAGTTTTTGAGAATGAGATCTCATGTATTATGTTTTTCTTGTACTGCTTTATGTTTTCTAACTTAGGATTTGGTCTTTTCTTCCTTAAGATCCTGTTCCCCCATGTTTTTCTAGTTTTGAGAAAAGGAACTGTGACCTCTAGACTCTTGTCTTTTGTAAGAAGATAAAAGCTGTTGCCAAGAAAATCTTGATGGCCAAAACAGTTGCAAACTTTGGTTGGCATGGAGCAAGCATCTAAAAGCTGTTAGAGCACTTGCTATCAAAAAGAGGTCTCCTGTGTGAGGTATAAGTTGGTCATGGTCTGGAGTAGATTAGCATTCACCAAGTGCAAGAAAATGTCCATTCATTTGAGAGGTACACTGTTAAACAAAACATACCCCTAACCTCACAATGTGTTTTTGCTAGGTTATAGTTCTGGCTTCAAGAGATTCAAAATTTTGTTGAAAACTGTTAGGAATTTTTCCCTTTGTTGTGTCTTTTACTGAGACTAAAGTACTTTGGATCTTAAGCTATGAAAAATACTTAGCGGTTGACTGAGTTGCTGTTAAATTAGAAAGCTTCTAAATTGTTTATTGGACCAATGGAAAACTTACAGAATTTGCAATCTAAATTTTTTATTGGAAAAAAAATTAATTACTAAAGAAAACTATAGGAATGTAAAGAAGTATTCTGACGAGGAATTTTTAAGGAAAGTATAGAAGTCTTAACAAAGATTATGGCGTTCTGCTAACAAAATCTCACCAGTAAATTGGGTAACTAATATCATAGATTCCCATAAAGTCCCCGTGGCCATTAAGGAACTCTCTTACGTTTCCAAAACTCGTCTTTGCATGCTAAATTCAAACCCGTAGATTTAAAGAGAAAATGTATTTTGATAGTCAGTGAACAGCAGAATATAAAATTAGAGATCTCAGTCTATCACCACTTCTTGTTCTCTTGTGTGGCATTATATCTCATCTGGGTTTTTTTTTGTTGTTCTTCATAAAAATAAATCATAGGATTGGATGAGTTTTCCATTCTTTCTCGTCTTTCTGAGAACTGCCATTGGTCTCATTATGGCTGAATAGAGAAAATAGTGTTTTTACTATTACCAGCCCTCAAAAGAAACAGGGAAGAATCTTCTGAGTGCTGATGATATTCTCTATCTTCATGGTTTCCCGTGTGTGTGTGTGTATAAAAATGTAAAAATCATAGAAATGTGCATTTTATTCTGTATGAGTTATATCTCAGTAGTACACAGATATGTACAGAAGTACCTATATACATGGGTAAATCTTTTTGACCTTGAGCAAAGCTCACGGTATCTTTTATCTGCTGAAGCACATTCTTCCTCTATTCATTTCTAAATACCAGCAAATTTCCTATGTTAGCATTCTCTGCAGAGATATTTGTAATAAATAAGCCAACCCCCCTGAGATTATTTGTATGGCGATATATTCTTATAGAATTACATTTAAAAGGTTGATATGATTCTGTGTTACCCAACTGTATGATTTTGTTGATCTAGAATGAATACCACTAAGGTAATGGTTTATTGTGCATATTGAGATTCAGATTTCAATACAGTTGTCAGGAAATTCAGAATATATGTTAATTAAAATGCTTTAGCAACAATTTTTTTTTCAGCAACATGTTTAGGTATTACTCTGTTATTCCAACTTAATTGAAATCCAGTTTTTACTCACAAAGTAAAATTATAAGAGGCCTAACTGCTCATATAAAGGGCTTCAAGTTGTTAAGAAAATTACCTTCATTAATATTCATCAGGCCATATTCTTCTGAATAACAATTTTCTTAATTTCTTACACAGTATATGACTTATAACTTCAAAATTCTTAGAGGATCTCAAATTCCACTTAAATTCTTAGATGGTATGTATATACCATATAATGCTATATTAATCAGAGTAGTTACTTTTTCTTTAGTAGCTTTTACCTTCCTTAAACATATTAATTTCAGGATCACTAATTACAAGTGCCTATTTTGAAGCAATAAGCACATTATTTTGGAGAGTTATTCTATGTGTTATAAATCTTTATTTTTATAACTGTACTTGAGGGAGAGTAAAGAACTCCACTGACCAAACATTTCTGCTGTTTATTGTTATGTGTTTTTCTTTCTTACCTAAAAATAGGAAATGAAAGGTTTTGCTGTCATGGTGTCATTAGATAAATTAGATAAATTTCTACAAACTTAATGGTTTAAAAGGAATGACATAAGAAAGCAAAATAAAGCAGGGGTGTATTGGACATCTTATATTAAGAAAGTTACCAGATTTTAGTAATTAATCTTTAGAGGAAGAGGTGGGTTCAGGATTCTACTGAAACTTCAGAAAACAGAGCTTGTGGGGAGAAGAGAGTAGGATCAAAACAAGGGTTGTGGGAGTTATATGGGACTATCACCAAGATGAAAATACATACATTGTACAAAAATGAAAAATGATGTAAAAATATATATAAAATAAAATAAAGAAAAAAATAATAAAAACTTGACCATTATCTACAAAACAAAACAAAACAAAACAAAAAAACACACAAAAAAAACAGAGCCTGTTAATGCTTCAGAGCCTGTTAATGCTTCTATTCCTGTTTATGATTTGGGATTATACTGATACTATTCCTTACCGCTGTTTTTGTTCTTTTCCCTCATGTAGGTATGCTAATAAAAATCCAGATTTCTATACAAATGTAACTAACTCACCCTACAGTATTTATTTTCTCATCCTCCTAATAAGTCCTTTTATTCTGCTCATCCTCCCCCTTCTTACCCCACTTAAATCACATGGTCTCTGAGAGCACCTGGTGGCTACTCATGAATTTCCAGATAAAGTTCTCACTCTTCAGGTAAGCATTTATGGCCCTGATTATATGGCCTAAACTTACATTTCTGTTACCTGAGGACTCTTGATTACCCTCCAGATCAGGGAGAAGATTTGTGTCCTTCACCCAAACAAGACAGTTAACCCAAGTGAGCTGCTGCTGCCCACTGTTTACTCTTCAGGAGCCAGGGCTTATGGATTGAGGTATATCTTACCAGACTCCATATTATCCTGTTGGGCTCTTGAAAAGCCCAGTCAGGAATGAAATGAGGATTGCAGACATGATTGGAGAGATGAGGGTCAGGGCTTATTTGAAGGTAAAAGAGCTAGAGACAGCTGCAGGGAGACCTCCGGGTTTGGCTCCAAAAGAACAGAGCTACTGAATTGTGGTAGGGATAGCAGAGCAGTGGTCCTAGGTAGGACAGCATGGGTCCTCCCTCTGGTACATTTTGAGTGTTCCTATATGGGCCTCTGCACAGTCAGTGCTCCTGCTCATCATACATTCTTGTGCAGGAAATGGCCATTCAATCCAACCAAGAGGTGGGAATTTTGACAGTTTTGGTCACTTTCCTTTTAGTTAGTAGGCAGATTGAGGGGCACCCCAGGCCCTCAAAACTTGCACGCTCTAAATAGATTCTACCATTTGCCACATAAAGACAAAATATGCTGTTAGTGCATAAGATCTTCAATAGAAAAGAACTTTAATAGAATTAGTGTGCAATGGAAAGAAGGGAAAGAATATAGTAAGATAGGTCTCACTCAGAGCAGGAATTTAGAAAAGCTAAATAAGGGACCAGGAGAAAGACTAATTATAATAAAGTAAAAATCAAAATCAACAAGAAGCTGTAAGCCAGAGACACACTGTGGTGGGGGGGGTGGTTAGGAGGGATTAGGGTCAAAATAAGGGGGTAGGAATTGTATGGGGACTATAAACAACATGAAAAAGCATACATTGTGCAAAAATGAGAAATTATGTAAAAATATATAAAATAAAATATATATATGTATAAAAAGTTTATATGTATGTATAAAAAAGTTTATATAGATAAAAGAAGTTAGTTTCCCAAGGAAACACCCAAAGTTACCCATCACCTTGTGGGTGAATTCCCAGCCAAAGAGGGTTGTCCAAAGTAGGGCAGCTGAAGCCCAAAAGCCTGCCACAAGTCTAAAGCACTTCTGCTGGGCGCCCATAGAAAAGGGGAAGAGGAGACAGGCAAGTGTGGAAGGAAATGAGCAAAATCAAAATAAAGGCTGTCATGGTCAGCCTCCCCCATGGTCCTCTCACCCACATCTCTCTTTTTTTTAATTAATTAATTTATTTATACAAGCACTGGGTACAGTCAGAAGCGTGGGAGGGTGAGAGAATTCACCAGAGCGGGGAACAGAACAGGCAGACTAATGAAATACACTGCTGAGGGGAGCAGCAGGCGCAGCAGGAGAGGTCTGCATGCCATGTAGGACCCTCGCTGGTGGCTGGGGATCGAACCGGTGCTGCAGAGGCTGGGGGCAGCTTCGCAGCCCAGTGCTCAACTGCTGCGCCACCAGGGGAGGCCCCACATCTCTCTCTTTGATGTGTCTCCTTCCATGGTCCCCAAGTCCCTGGTACAAGTCCAAGGCTGAGAAGCAAACACAGCTTCTTCAAATGTCTCTCCTACATATGCCTACTCCAAGTCTCCTTCAAGTGTTCTCTACCCAGTCCTTTCTAGCTTATCCTGGACATTCAGCTCCAATCTTCCTTAGGTGGGGTAGGGAACATGGAGGAACAAGGAACCTCCTCTTTCTGTGGAGATTACACTGTTACATTTTCCTACATATGATCTTAGTTTGATAATAACCTGCTTGATTCAGGGCTCTGCTACTTCCTCAAGGGCCCTGCAAATATAGCTTGAAAACACTATGTTGCAAGAATTTATAGCTTAAGGAGTTTAGCAAGGCAGGGGGTTACAGAAATCACCATGTGACACTAGTGCTCCTCGAAACCCTGGGTTCACAGTATGGTTTTGCCTAAATTCCATAAACAAAATGCCTATATTCCAACCTTTTCTGTTTTATTTCCAAGTTTCTTCCGTCCACTCTGATCCACCCACTATCTTCGGAATATTGCCTTAGACATGCTTGCTTGCTTTCAAGCTTTTAATCACATCTTTCTAAATTGTGATTCTTCCAAAATGTCCTCCTTCTGTTAAGTTCCATTCCTTCTGTGAAGTGCTTCCCCATGATTATTGTCTTGAGGTGTCTTCTTTCTCTCAAATCTGTATTATTCCATTTCACTTGCACTATTTGTCCTTCACAGTGTCAGTTATGTTAGCATGCAGACTGAGGGGTACCCCAGTACCCCCAAACCTGCATGCTAAGTGGGGTCTACCATCTACTGTATAAAGACAAAACTTCTCTTAGGGTGATAGAACTTCAGTAGAAAAGAACTTTAATAGAATTAGTGTGCAATAGAGAAAAAAAGAATATAGTTTTCAATCAAGTATCCAGAGTTACCCATCCCCTTGTGGGTAAATGCCCAACCAAGCAGGGCTGGTGGGGCCATGGAGGGCCAAAAGCTTGCCGTTAGGCTAAGACACCTTCTGAGGGGAGAATCACTGGAAAGGTGCAGAAGGGGCCAGGAAAGTCTGGAAGGAAAGAAGCAAAGTACAAGTACAAGTCAAGTAAAGACTGCCGTTGCCAGTATCCACACGGGCCTGTCACCCATGTCTCTTACAAATGTCTCCTTCCATGTCTCCCAAGTTCCTGGTGCAAGTACAAGGCCGAGGAACAAGTATGGCTGCTTCTTCACATGTCTCTCTGCTCCACGTGTCTCCTCCATGTCTTCTCTCCCAAGTCCTTTTCAGATTCCCCTCACTGCTCAGCTGCATCCTTCAGTAGGCAGGGCAGGGAAGATGGAACCTTCCCTTTTTGGATTACACTTTTGTGTTTCCAGCTTCACAGTCATTGTAAAGGTTTTGAACAACAAAATTTATAAAGTTCTTAAAGTTTAGAAGCTCAGGAGACTTTAGATAGAATTCTAGAGATAAAAGTTTAAATAAAAAAACCTAAGGGAAATTGGGCTTGAGATGTTTTGGTTCTGTATTCCCTATTAATCTTCCCTTCTATTTCATTCTAGGTCTCCTTCACATATCTAAATAGTCTAATCATTTAAGTTTGAAAAGATGACCAAGGTTAAAATTATTTCTCTGTTCTGTGGGAAGTGGCCATATTTAGATTGCACCCTTGGCCTTCTGCTGCTTAATTTGACTTAAAGAAATGATATCTAATAAATATGTTTCTCTTTTCTCTTTCCTGTGTATTGATACATAAATGCTTGCAGGATCACCCATTTTTATTTTAGTGTTTCAGCAAAAAAAAAAAGTGTATCTTCCTTCCTAACTTTGTTTACCAGTATCATCCTGAAAATTGTGACCCTTATAGCTTTTTAAACTGCAGTTTTGATATCCATAGCCTCTCTTTTACCCTTCAATGATTCAATCATCTCATTTTTTTTTTTTGTGCCTCCACTTCTTGAAAGACTGTGCTTTTGTTGACATTATTTGCATCTGTCATTCTCTCCATAGAATGTGAGCTTTCTGAGGGCAGTTTCTATGTGTAAATTTATCTGTTTCCTTAGTATTCACTGTAAAAGCTGATAGTGACAGTTGGCTGAACCAGTAATTTCAAACTTAAAGTTCAATGTGTCTGGTCTGTTTTCCATATAATCAGTTTTATACCTTCCTTTGTCTTGTAAAATAAATTTTAGAGGCATGGGCATCTCTTTAAGTGTAATACCATGCATTCATTATTATCCTGAAGAACTCAGCTGTTTGATCTCATTCATACTATGGCCAGAATAGTGTTGGGTGACTAATCATTAAAGAACCATTGGAGGAATTCTAAAAACTTAAGCTATCTATCCTTGAACAGAGAAATCCTGCTTTTTTATTGGTCTCATGCTACTCACTTATCAAGTGCCTGACACAAATTCCATCTGTAGTTTGCTATGCCAGATGTGGCATCATTACTGGGGAGGGGTAGTATGTATCTTGATATTATCAAAGTGGTACATAGTTGGCTCAAATGTTTATAATACCTGTTAAGTCTGACTGACAAGCCTCAGATTTTATGTGTTTAAAGAACCTATTTTCTATATTTGGACTCAGTATTTTGAGTGATAAGAAATGTGTCAAATATGTTGAGAATTACTTAAGGGGAAGTCATTTAACTTCTGATAAATGATGCCAAAGAAAGTCATATTTCCAATTTTCTGCATTTTTTTTCCTTACATAATCTCCAGTTGGTGGATTAAGTATTTGCTGGTAGTTTGATAACTTTGGTAGCATCTATGCACAATAAGCATATCCAGCTTTGAGGATGCTTCTCTTATTTAGAATAAAATTTCAAACTTATAGATTATTTTATTTTATTTAAAGATTTATTTATTTATACAAGAACTGGGGTACAGGCCAGAGGCACGGGAGGGCAAGAGAATTCGCCAATAGACAGAGTGGGGAGCAGAACAGCCAGACAGACGAAGACACTGCTGAGGGGAGCAGCGAGTAAAAGCAGAAGAGGTCTGCCGTGCCATGTGGATATCTCCCTGGCTGGCCGGGAATTGAACCCTCACTGCAGAGGCTGCAGACAGCCCCACAGCGCTGCGCTCAACCCGCTGTGCCCATTGTGGAAGCCCTAGATTATTTAGTATCTGATCCTGTAGTGGCAGCTCGATTTGGGTAAATATTTTACATAGTTGAAATTTAAAATATTTCTCAACTGAATGAAATTACCTGGTACTCCACACATTTTAAAATAAGGGTTGAAATAATCTTCACTTTTTTGAAACCTAACTGTGAACTAAGCAGCAGACTGAAACACAATTGTGAGGAAGTCTGTGGCTCTATTCCACAGTAGAGGGCATCTCAGTTCCAGCGCTTCTTTCCTTGGGGCAGGCACTTATCAAAAAGCAAGCACATTAATAGAGTTATGGACAACGTGGGGACTCAGAGGAGCGATTAACTTTACAGGAGGGAAGAATACAATTTGAAGTGAATCTTGAAAGATGGATGAGCATTTCCTGATTCTTGGAATGAGTCTGGATAAGGTGATAAGTTCTTATAAAACAAGGTATCAGAAAGGGCATGGAACATTCATCACAGATTTAATCTATGTATACATTTGTTTTTTTTTTTTTTTTTTTTCTAATAGCTTGAGACTAGGGAATTGGGAGGTTTGACAGAAGAACTGAAGGAAAAGAAATGGAATGTTGTCCTAACTCTGTAGTCATGACTGATTTGGGAGTTCACAAAGTTTAGGGAAATAAGTGAAATTATTACAATGATGGTAAGTTAGATGTCATGAACCAGAGGCAGGAATTTATATATGGGTAAGGCATGAGTTCCTGTGTATATAGGTTAATAAATAATGTATGACTTGAGTTTTTTTGTTGTTGTTATGACAGACTTTTTAAAGGCTCTAGAAACTCCGATAGAATGTTTTGAAATTTGGTATATTATCTTTTTCTTAAATTCTCATTTTTCTATTTGAATAGCTTTGTTTTATTAGCCTTCTCTAACCTTGTTTCTTTGGTTTTAATTCCAAAGTATTTTTCACTTAATAGAATCATGATATGATGAATGGGAATTTACGGATATCTGTGTTCCTGTGTCCATTTAAGACATGAAATTCTTCTATCAGCATTCTTGTTATTTACCTATTCATTCTTTATTTTATAGCTCCTTTAAGAAGAAATTCATTACTTCCAAGGACAGCTATTAATTCTTAATACTTGAGCTTTTGTCAGTTCAATTGATAACAAAAAAAATTGAAACTAAATAAAATGGAATTTTGCATACCACTCAACATTAGAATGACTGATTTTACAGAGACTGACCATACCAAGTGTTGGTAAGGAAACTGGAACATTCATGCACTACTTGAGGAACTGTAAAATGACATAACCACTTTGGAAAATATTTTACTAGTAATTTAAAACATTAATCATATAACTACCATATGATCCAGACATTCTGTTCTTAGGAAATGAAAGTATATGCTTTATATGAATGTTTATATTAGTTTTATTTTCAAGTTATCATGTTAAAGTGAAAGAAGCCTGACTCAAAATGGTATGGTTGCATTTATATAAAATTCTAGGAAATGCAAATAAATCTGTTGTAACAGAAAGCAAAGCAATGGTTGCCTAAAGGTGGGCAGAGGAAAGGCAGGGAGGGACTCTTATGAGGAAACTTGCAGGGCTGATAGATTTGTTCATTGTATTGTTTGTGATGAAGGTTTCATGATTCACAACTTATCACGTTTACACGTTCAGCATGTAAGGTTTATTATATGTCAATTATATTTAAATCACACTATTAATATAGTACCAATAAAAAGACAAGCTACAGAAAAAAAAATGGAATAGTGAAATAACCCTAGAGATAATGTTAACACATCAAAATATGTTATTTGCATCCATGTAGCCCCAAACTATTGGGTATTCTTTAAAGTGCTTGACATTACAGAGTAGGATCTAGATGATCTATTAGTAGCTTCTTTGCCCTTTCTTTAAATTATGAGTCAAAAGAAAAATACATTTTGTATTTTAAAAATTTTTGTTAAAACTTGTTTTCTTGTTTCTCACCAGTAAACTATGATTGGGGAAAAGACCAAAAGTTCAGCTTACATAAGAGATGGAAAATTTTTACCAGTATTATCAATGCCCTTCTCTTGCTTTGACTCTATATTTGCATAAATAATACATGTTTTGTATTGTATATCCCTTTTTTAATAAAGATGTTTTTAATAAAGATGTTAATAAAGAGAGTAGAATAACTACATAGGTGAAGATTTGTTTTACATTTCCCCATAGTGTGGGCTCTCTATTTCAGGGCTCTCTGTTACGTCCTTGTTTGTAATAAATGGAATGAGTGGCAGCTGTGCTAAATACCGTGTTTGGGTGTATTGCATAGTTAGCAGAAAATTTACCAAAATTTTGTTAAATTTTCTAAAAGATCTTCATCTCCGAGGATTCAATGCCCTGTAAGGTAGTCTAAAATATGATTCCATTTTACTTTAGTGGAAAAAAATTAATACATTAGTCAAGCACTTTGGTTGCCCAGTGACACAGAGATGCAGCTCAGCCAGTCGTAGCCAACAGTGGGATTTACTGGCCATTATTGTAAGTCAAGGTGAAGTGGGGCTTCAGGAATCTGACAGTGTCTTGGAGTACCCATCTCTGCCATCTTTTCATCTGGTGGTATCATGGTAAAGAGCAGCATCACAGCCCTGTGATCCTCCTAAGCAAGGTGGGACTCATTTATTAATGGGCAAAAACCTGTCAAGAAGGACTTGAATGGGCCTGGTTGGTTTACACACTTCTACCTGAAACGACTGCTTTAGCTTGTTTGATGGCTACTCTGGCCAGGCTTGTGTTAGGACTGGGAATTCGGGCAGACGAGTGAATCCCACTCTATTCGTATAGAAAGAGTTTTGTACTGAAAAGACTAGGTTTATTACTGCTACTCAGGAGTCAATTTTCCAGTGCCCAGTATTTTTAATGAATGATGCTAAATCTGGAAGTGTTACTGGGATGAACATCCTTATAGTGGGCTGGGGAATCTTGGGACTGATTATTTCCTTTGAGCTAATTCTTTGAGGTGAAATCACTAGGGCAGATCCTATGAACATATTTAAGCAGTGCATTTAGGTTATACCAAATTAATATTCCCACAAGCACTGCATGAGAAAAATGTCACGATATCTCGTCACCAACTATGACTGTTACCATTCAAAAGTTCTTTGCCAGTCAGATTTCTAGAAAATGGGAATTTATTGATTTAGTTTGTATTTTTCTGGTTACTAATGAGATTGTTTGCTCTTGAGAATTGTTAATTCACATGCTTTGTCAGTAGGAGTGTGTAAAGTTCTAAATTGATTTATAATTAAAAAGTTCATTGTTTACAAGTAGAAATAACAACACTGATCAAAATTAAAGTCATCAGTAAGTCAGAATTAACACTTGCAAATCTCTCTACTGTTAAATGAAACACCAATGGTTTACTTTCACAAGAACAAACATGTTCACACTAAATACATTAATCTGAGCTTTATAGTTTTCATTTGTTCATTTATTTTGATTCTTTAATTTCCATAAAAGATGCAGTCATAAGGTGTTTGTAGCAAGTTTTAACGTATACATTTTTGTTAAAATGGTACTTACGTAACAAACACTGACCAGTAAGGAAAAAGCAATTTTTTCATTTATGGTTTGTATTTTTTATGTCTTCTGAGGGAAACATTTTTGTTCCTACAAAGTCATAATGATATCCTCCAATATTTTCTTCCAACAGTTTTAAAGTTTTGCTTTTCACTTTTGTCTTCATTCTTCCTCAAGGAAAACAAAAAATTCTCCCTGTACCGTGAAAAGAATTTATTCCTTGATATTACGACAGAGTCAGAGGCTCTTGCCTTGTCAGACAAAAAATTTAAAAAAAATTTGCAACCCCTGCAACCTACTCTTTCCCATTTTCTTGCCTTTGCCCCACTTCACTTGAGTTGGTTACTTTACTGGAAATGCGGCGACCCCAGGATGTAGCAGTGGCTAGGAGCCGGACTTGGTGTGATTTTCCCATAAATTTTTTTTATATAAATCAAATGCATTAGCATTGCTGCTGCCATTATTAAGTCATAAATAAAAGGGAGAAAAATAAGAACACCTTTACTTTAGATTTTTCCTTTATCGTGATGGCATAGCTCACTTGATAGAGAAATTAATAACTGTGGCCCTTGGTGAGCTGTTCAAATACCTCCGCAGCCATCATGATTTTGTACTGTGTTTGACTTTCTTCAGCTGCTTTATTAGTGAAGTTTGTCCTCAAAGTTGTGACATAGCAGATGCAAGAATAGTAATAGACTTATTGCACCTTTTCTAATCATATGGTCTCAGGACTGACAGCACCATTTCTGTTGTCTTAATTCTTACAGAAGAGATTTATTATACACTGTAAGGCAGTGTTCTCTGGGGGTAGAGAAGAACTTTGTTTTCTGCATTGTATTAGAACTCTATGGGCTAGGCATCTGGGGGCCTGGCCATTCACGGCACCTTAGCACCATGGCCACCCTTAGGAAATGTATTTGGGTATGAAAACAGCAATGATTATTTCAATACTAAATTATTATTTGAAATAATTTAGTCAGGTTGGGTTGCCTGAGGTATGAAATGTGTTATGAATTATATAGGGGCAGAAGACACTGCACTGCATTTTGTCTGCTGAGTCCTGGCTTCTCCCACCCATAGTACCAATTTGTTCCCAGTAAGATCCTTCCTTTTAATTAGACATTGTATCATTTGTAACTCCTTGCTTCTTTATCAGTGGAGTCCCCTGGACCACAGAAGGAAAGGTCTCTTTTTGAATCTGAATATTGTTGCCAAGAAAGCCAATCTTTGCCTAATTGCAAAAATGATGCTTTTCCAGGCTGGTCCCAGATGAAGAGCTTCCCTTCAGAAGGCTTTGTACCTTGTGCTCTTCTACTCAGTGTTTATTTCCATTTCTGAGAGGTTTTTTCCTCCATTATCTACCTCCATTATTCCCTGGATATCCCCTGGATACTTCTTTCAGCCGCTTCCTTCTTTTGCTTGTTCTTTATATTGCTACCATCGTTGTTCAAGACTTTATTAAATCTCACCTGGGTTATTGCCGTGAAACCCCTCTGATCTTCTCGCCTGATGTCTCTCCTAATCCATCCTTCACACAGCTGCCCAAGTAATCTTCCCAAAAGAGTGCTGGGGTTTCGTTACTCCCCTCACCTGAAAACACTCAAGGCCTCCTTGAGGCCTGTGGAATAAAGCAGAGTTCTTCTCACAGCCCTTTCTCTGTCCGGGCAGTGGCGTTTGCCCACGCTGTGGCCTGCACTGTGGCTCGAATACTTTGTCCTTTTGCCCTTAGTAGAATGTGCTTTCCTGTCCTTGCCTGTGGAAATGCTCACTGCCCCATGGTAATGCAACCAACCCATTCCAGGTAGGTTTATGAACGGTTCTTGCAGCCACATGCTCTTCGCCATTGTTTGTAGTCGTTGTACTCCTCCGTACACTCCACTGCACTCCTCCACCCTCAACACCGCACCACCACCACACCGCGCTCTGCTGCGCCACCCTTATAAACCAGTCTCTTAGCTCAGGGATACCCACTTACGCATGCCCACACCCTACTCCGGGAGCCCACCATCAGGCATGCATTCAGGACCTCAGGGTTCTGTCATCTATCCTAATGGCGGGAGGGCAGAAAAGCCTGATACCTTTTACCTACCCTACACCCACATTCTCTGTGACAGTTCCTTGTTAGTCTCACGTGGAAGAATATGTATTACATATTCATTCTGTGACTGATTCTTAATCCTCCACAAAGATTCTATAAGGATGTGCAAAGGACATAAAGGATATAAAACAACTCATTTTCTTGGCTCAAATCAGTTGTGGAGCTAGTCATATAAACAATGATCTGTCAGATAATGTGTTAATTTATAAAATATTGCTGAGATCATGTAAGCACCTTGAAGGCAGGCCTTGTTTGTCCATTAGGTGCTTCTATTAAATACATTGTTATTAAATTGTTCTGCATTATTCTCTTGCATACTTGGATGACTTTGCATTTTTCTGTTGACTGTAATTCCTTCCTTTGTATCTTTACTGCATATATGTTTAAGTAAGGAAGATGTCTCACTTTACAAGCAAATAAAGTTTTATCATACTTCCCACATTGTATGTTACCATTTTGAAAACAGATTGATGGTGGCATCACAACTTGCACAGTATCTAGTAGCGCAGCAGTTCTTCTAGTATGAACACTAGAAAGAGAAACTGCGGGCTCCTTGTGCAGTTGCTCAGGCTCATTTACTTAGAAATTCCTATTAAAGTTTTTTTCACTGTCAAATTTAGTATTGTAGACAACCGTTCAAGGCAAAATCGGGAGACTTCTCCAAATGCACCCTCTCAACTGATAAGCAAACGGGCACTGCAGGTTCTGAGAAAAATGAGCTTCCATTCTGATTTGCTTAGTTATCTGTTTCACTGCAGAGGACATCTACTAGTGTGTAGTTCCTGGCCCAGGGGGACTTTGTCTGAGTTGTGGGCAGTATCTCCATGATTTCCGTGCTTCATAAAGGCAAGGACCACATGTACCATGTTCACCATGTGCACTTGGCATCCACCGCAGTTCCTGGCTTGCAAAGAAATAATGGAATATAGACCAGTACCCACTTTTTCACATTTTTGCAAGTAATGTTTAGATTGACACCCCAATTTTGTGTACCTATCTCTAGAACATATCCTGGACTACCTAGTCTCCCATCACTGTCCACAGGACGTGACAGGCACAGGCACAAGATGACGTTTAACAAAAGGAAAACAGCTCTGGGAGTCAGCTGTGTGCCAGTTTCATAGGAGGCAATCCCTTGCAAATCCTTCCTGTGCTCCTAAAGGTTGTTAGGATTTCTAAGAACATCTTTCTAATAAATTTCTGTAGATTGAAAAGCCATTCTGTGCCCTGTCTCTGCAGAGGTTGTGCTGTCCAGGGACTGAGTGACTGAGCCTGTCACACTCAGCCTCACCCAGAGTGTCGGGCTTGGGAGCTGCATAGGGTTTCAGACTGAGATGAGGGGCAAATGGTCTTGCTGTGGTCTCGTAAGTTTCCAGCATCTAGATCTAGATCTCTACCCAGTGTGCTCTTGTAGAGGTGAGGATACTTTTAAAGGTTGGAAAACTGTATATGAATAGTTTTATAAACAGAAGAATGATTTATAAGCATTCTAGTATATGTAGAAAATAAACGCTCAAGTGTTAAGCAGTGATGACACAATGGATAGACAAAATTTTCTTTTCAGATGAGATGATGCTTCTTCAAAACTTCCTTCCAGTCTTCAAATTCCCAGATGATTTTTTTTTCATTTTTTCCTCAGTATTAATTTATAATTCTATTAATTTTATTGGGGTAACAGTGATTTACTGTATATGACTTAAAGGTACAGTTTCACACCAATATATTTAATTTTTTTAAAGATTTATTTATGCATACAAGAGCTGGGGTGCAGGCCAGAGGTGTGGGGGGTGAGAGGATTCATCAGAGACAGAGTGGGGAACAGAACAGGCAGGCTGACTAAAATACACTGCTGAGGGGAGCAGTGGTCGAGTGGAGAGAGGTCTGCTGCACCATGTGGGTTGCTTCCTGGCTGGCCTGGGATCGAACTCGTGCTGCAGACGCTGCAGATTGCTTCATAGTGTGGTGCTTAAACCCTACCACTTAGCACACCTACCACTAAGGCAGCCATAATCCTCCACCAGACTCCACTGGTCTCTCCCGTCTTTGTTTCTCACTTACCCCTCCGGTAGCCTCAGTTGTACAGAACTACTACTTCTAGGGATAATTTTGGTTTCATTTTATCTGTTCTTTTGCTTAGTTTCTTTATATTCCACGTATGAATGAAATCATCCAGTATTTGTGTTTCTCTTCCTGATGAATTTCCCTTTAGAACAGGAGCATAAGTAGCAAGAAGGGTCTTAGTCATTTATTTATTCTTTTATTCAAAGTGCTTATGGAGCACCCGTGACAGGTTCAACAATGGAGAATGCGGTTGTCACTGTTGAGAGAAGAGAAAGTTGGAAGGAAGCACTGTCAGTTGTCAGAAAGTAACAACTTGAGCTAAAAAATTTAGTGTGAAACTAGAATAAAATCTTAGAGCAACTGAGAATATTTGAGAGTTTTTAATTAGAGATCAGGCCATTTTGGCCATTTTGGCCAAAGAAAGTCAGTGACAAAAATAAGTGCTTGTTTTATGGATTTGTAAAAATAGGTGTATTGTTCAGAAACTTCTTAAATTACGATGAGGTCTTGCTTTTCTCAGGGTGTATCATCAGGAGGAAGCAAAATAAGCAGTAAAATGAGCTTTTCCCAGGCATTTGCTTTTCACACATGTAAGTGTGGCTTGCTTGCTAACTGTGACAAAAGAGCATGAAGCTGTGTCGGCAACCCTGCGGATGTTGGGACTGCTAACTAGTGAATCTGAGAACGAAAATGAAATCCCATCTTCTGTTTCTTATTCATTCCACCCGGTGTCCATGGGGATGCAGCATTTGTGAAGGAATCAATTATCCATTTGTTAGTCAGAGGAGCCTTACAAATTATACATTAGCAGATTGATTTCTTAGGTTCACTGTTGGGGGACCGATAGCTTAAGGTGGGATGATGAGGAGTGTCAGGGGAAAAGAAGTTGCCACAAAGAACACCATTAAAAGCAGCTTTCGAAATGACCATGAATTTATTCCTAATTGAAGAGCTGACATAATCCATACTAAGTGTATTTATTTGCGGCATTTTACATTAGGTAATTGATTATCACATGAGGTGTACGTGTTGGTAATTTTGCCTTTTCTTTAAATTTAAGAACTTGAGGCCACCTGTGGTGGGCTTGGATTGAGAAGGCTTGTGTTGGTTCTTGCCCCCTCTTGCTTACTAGGCCTTCTTTTTTTGTTCCATTAAGGAAACATTTTTGTATGTTCTATAGTGTCAGCTTGACATTATTGATTTTTGAACTAACTCACTTATATTGTCCAGAATTCCAAACATGTCTCCATTAGGAATAAAATTGTAGCTAATGGAAAAGACAGCTGAGGCCATTTTTCTCTGGTCTTTTTTCCTCTAGTTCCTTTCCTTTATGCACACATATCCAGTATCCCCTCTCAGCAAGCACGCCCCTAAATTATATGTATGGCACAGGTAATTAGAAAAACCAGGAGGAAAGAATCTTAACGCTTCAGTTTCCCTTCTGCACCCTTCTTCGCTTTCCTGCTTTTTTCTCCTTGTTTACTCTTCTTAGTATATAGAAATAGCAGATATATGTAAGACCTTTGTTCTTTTTCTGAGAGGAATGATGATGTACCATAGGCATCTATAATTTTGAAATCCTGTTATTTATTCATTATTAGTTATGGAACTGTTATTGAAACTGATTTACATATTGATGACACTCAGTTGTCACTCGAGATAAAAATATGTGCTTCAGGTGTCCAGAATGAGGACTTTAACAATTAAGATGAATTCTGGTTTATTTTTGTTTTTAGGCTGATGAACTTAATACGTAGTATTTAAGAATATGTACCTTTGGATTGCAAACAAAATAAATATTATTGTAGATTAACAACACATGGGAAGAGAGAACCTAAATAATCTCTCAGCACCCGCATATAAACAATGCTAATATTTTGGAGAATCTACTTCCAGACACATATATTATGTACAAATGCCTGTAAATGTAGTGACATTTTATGAATCTTGGATTGCCATTACCCAGAGCTAGCCAAATTGTGAGATGTGAGGGCCCAGTTCTCCAGACTGCAGAGTCTGCTGAAGATTTCTGACACCAACTGCAAGTTTGGGGGGGTTCCTAAATTCACCCTTGTGGTTGATAATTAGCAAAAGGAACTCACAGAACTTGCTGAAAGATAATTTACTCATGATTATCATTTATTGCAAGGAAAAGGTACTGGTCAAAAAAATCAGTCAAAAGAAGAGATGCATAGAGCAGAACCTGGAATTTGAAGCTGCCATTATCCCCAGGATGTGCTAAAGCATACCGGTTCCCCATCCCCTCTACGCAGCCACCTCCCTTAGCCCCAGCATAGAGGTCTCCTGACCAGGAAAGCTCACCTCGGTGTCCAGAATTTTTATATGGGCATGATTGATTGATGGGTTATCCTCACATGGTTGATTTCCGCTTCCCGGTTAACTGATACTTTGTGACCCAAAACCTTCACCCAGACAACAGGGTTGGTCTTTTTGTCAAAGTCAGCCCCCTCTACCCTAAGATTGTCAGTCCCCTACCTTAAGACTGTGACATTACTAGCAAAGATGCGGGTGCAGCATAGATTACCTCCCAGAAACCAAGGGCAGAGACAACATAGAGCTCTCTTTGGGCAAGGCCAAATTCTTTTCTGCATAATCTTTTTCTTTGTTTGCTTTTGGAGAGATCATTTGGATTTCTTGATTTTAGAAATTTAGATATTTCTATTTCTCGGTGCCTTAGAAAATATCTGCTATGGAAAGCATCTTTGTAAAATAATGTTCTCCTCCATCGTAATAAACAAAGTATATAGTGTAAAAATTTGATACACAGTGCCGCTGATCCTTCAAAATGTCTCCAAATTTGAATTCCAAGCAGCAGTGTAACAGGAGTTTCTACTTTTGTGTTTTCTTGCCCAAACCAGCTACTGCTAGTTACTGAAAAATCATTGCTGTTTCCATAGGCAAAATTACTTATTGTTTTAATTTTCATATATTTGTTATTAATAAAGTTGGCTCTTGTTACTTACCTACAATTGCTACTTTTTCTTTGGTGAGTTGACGTTCACTTGGTTTGATTTATGTGAGTGAAAAAAAATTAAATTTCTTCCAAAACTGCTCTAAAGCAAAATTTGAGATTTATAATAAGGTCCAAAGTTGTTTACAACATACATAATAAGGAGTGAATATCCCTAATCTGTAATGACCTCTCATGAATTGACATTGAAATTGTGGACACCAAAGTGAAGAAACAGTCTTTTCTTCTGGATTTATGTTTAAAACTTACAGTTTAAGATTATAATTTTTGCTGATGTATTCACTAACTTTTCCATTCTACTTGAGGTGACCCAAGATATGTAAAATGTTTGTACTCTCACTTTAAAATAGGGAAGGGAAGGACACAATAAGTAAACGTGTGCTATATACTTCATCTTCTCAATGACTATGTTAATGCAATTGCATTGACTTGGGGAGACATAAATCAAATATAATTTATAACTTAAAGGTAATCACTAATAAGATCAAAATAGAATGAACAACATCTAAATTCATCTGAAATAGTTAATAGAAAAGAATAAGTATTATAGTTAAGGAATATTAATTAGATGGAAAAACGTGATGCTAAAAAGAATAAAATAATGTAGCAATTAAGACAATGTTAAATGGACCAGATATTCTGTTATCATAAGTATAGCCTCATCTTTGAAGGATACATATTATATAAAATGATTAAAGCAAAAAAATAAACATTGAGTAGAAATAAAGTCAAACAAAAACTTAGGCATGTTGGCAATAAGAATGTGAGAAATAGTAGTTTTAGGCAAAAGAACATTAACTATCAGAAGGCATACATTTAACAGTCTAAAAGAATATGTAACAGCAGTACCCTTTGATGCATCAAATTATAGGCCATCCGATATTCAGACAAAATTGAAATTTTATTGAAATTCAAGGAGAAAGGAACAAAAGCACAGTTGTACTGGGAATTTTGTAAAAAAAGGTCTCAGTTTCTGAAATAATATTTATTATATGATAAACACAGTTCTCAGGAGAAGGATGGGTTACTTTATAAATGGGGCTACCCCAAATCTAAGAAATAATTCACTAACCACCTTGCCAAAGAAATACAGAAGATCACATATTTAATGTCTGGATAGGATATTGAACCAAGATCTCATACTTGAAAATAAACAACTAAATAATAATGGAAATTGACAAGGACACAAAACGTAATAGAAAAAATGAGTAAGAGATGTGAATGAGCAGTTTACAGAAGAGCAAATTAATTGGGTGACAAACTTAAGAAAAATGCTTAAGTTTATTGATAGTTGGGGAAATAAATCAATGAATTGATCACTGGCAGGAAAAAAGTTAAAAAAATAAAAAAATACTTATATTGCTAAAAGAGATACAGAGGGGAGGAGGATTCTATACTTTGAAGGTATGTCATTCCTCACCCCTCTCCAACTTCCCCCCAACTCCTCCCCTTCTCCTGTATTAACAATGTGGTGGCACAAATAGTTTGTACTCAACAATAAAATATGTTGCGATGAAGTTTGATTTATTTAGCTTGCACTGTGGCCTAACCACTTAGTAGTGCTGTGGCTCCTGTCAGCTCACATACACCCTTGAGGACTCATTTCTTTCGTGTGGGGTGAAGATAACCACCCTTGCCTGACTGCTTCACCTGCAGTTGTGAAGACAACCTGTGGATGCCAGGTCTTTCTAATCTCAATGTGCTTTGGAAACATTTTGCACTGGACATGAGCTTTATAATACCAGAGTCTTAAGAACAAATTACATAAAGTTTTATTATGTATGTGGCAAAAAATATACAATTCTGAATATAAGCTGTAGTAAAGAAGTTGTGAAGAGTTGGGTTCTGCTTCAGTGTTCAGTTTTAGAGGCTTTCTGCAGTGGTGAAAATCTGTGATCTGTGACCTTCCATTAGAGAAGCTGCTAGTCTCATGTTGCCACTGAGCACTTAGCAGATGCTAGTGCAACTAAGGAACTGAATTTTGTACTTAATATATATTAAAAAGACAGATTCATCAGGAGAAGGAGAAAAAAAGAGAGACACCTTTGTACTTCATTCTAATTTAATTTTCTATATAAATACTCACATGTGGATGGTACCATATTGAAGAAGTCAGGAGACTGTTGTTGATGAGGCTACATACACCTATTAAAACAACTATTAAATTGTATTTAGAGATAAATTGTAACCAATGAACTGATGCCAATTAAAATACAGTGAGAGGTATGTGGGGGTTATATTTGCCAAGAGAAAAAAAGGGTATTAAAATGCTCTTTGGTAAAAGGCATTTTTCCTGAGGAGACAGAGGAAGCTCAACTATGAAAATAAATATTTGATATATATATGTGAGCAGTACCACAAAAGTCCAGGACAAAAAACCAGCAAACACAGCCTTTTGGAAAACTGGCTTTTTATTTAACTTGCTTCTCTGCCTGCAAACATCTTAATAGATCTTTTCAATTGGATGATATTCTAGATCCTGGTATCTGAAGAAATGCCCAAATAGTATACCACTGGGGATAAAAACTGTTCTAAAACTGAAAAAACCAGTCCTGAATGAATGATGAAGAATGTCAGGATCTACATTCTAGAATGAATTATGTGTTGCTTAATACCAAATGGCTTTAGACACATACACACAGCACAAACATTCAATATAAAATATTCTGGAAAATATTTAAATGTATTTAAAGTTATTTTCCCATAAAACATAAATATGTGTATTTACTCATTAAAAGAAAATGCCATTTGGTGCACAAAAGATCAGAAGGAGGAAACTGTTAAAAGATATTAAGTCAATGAAAACACATTATCCCAAGAATACTGAAGAACTGGGCATTTGGAATTCTCAGCCAGATGTCCAGACAGGTGGCCTCAGTGCTTTGCCAGTTCACCTTTAGTTTTTTGTTGTTTATTTTTTTTAAGATTTATTTATTCATCTATACAAGAACTGGGGTACAGGCCAGATGCACGGGAGGGTGAGAGGATTCGCCAGAGACAGAGTGGGGAACAGAACATGCAGACTGACGAACTACACTGCTGAGGGGAGCAGCAGGTGCGACAGGAGAGGTCTGCTGCACCATGTGGGACCCTCGCTGGCCGGCCGGCCGGGATCGAACTGGTGCTGCAGAGGCTGTGGACAGCTTCACAGCGTGGCACTCAACCCACTGTGCCACCGGGGGAGGCCCCAGTTCACCTTTAGTTTTGATGTTGCACATCCTCACTGCCAGCCTGCCCTCGGCAGCGCATGCCTTCCCCATCTCAAGGTCCCAGGCTCTGCTCATTCTTTCTCGGTGGTGAGTCTCATTTGTGGGCTTAGGCTTTATTCTCCTCTAAAATGAATCAAATATCTATCTCCAAGGTCCTTTTCTAACATTCTGGGAACTTTTAAGGTGATATCTTGGTTTTCATAGACTGCATTTCAGCATTGCTTCTTGTGTAGTGATTTAGGGATTAAGATGAGAAAGGATTCTATAGCCAATCAACACTTATCACTGGAATTTCTCTCAGCATCTTCTGTCAGCGGGAGCCATTCTGAGGCCAGAGAGTTTTGGTCGGCCCTGATTCTTGGCTAACTAGCTCTGAGATAATTTCCATTGAGGAATAATCCAATGTTCAGTTTTGTATATTTCTATTTACTCCTATCAACAAGCCAAAGAACTGGGGAGGGAACTATGCTAAGTGAGGTAAGTCAGAAGGAGAAAGACATGCCTGGTTATGTCACTTATATGTGGAATATAGAGCAACAAAACAAAGGGTCACTTAAAACCCAACTAATAACAAACCCTGGAAATCTGACTATACGATTGATGCTAGCAGAGGGCAGGGAGGCGATCATAGTAGGGAGGGAGCACAGTGGACTGTGGTGGAAGACTAGGAGTGCCTTGATGAGGAGTGTGGTGTGCTAACAGAATGGTATGATCTTGTACCTCTAAATCAAATACAGTGTTGTAAACCAGTGTTACCTAATTAAAAAAAAAAAAAAAAGCCTTTTTTTCCAAAACTTTGGAAGCAACTGATGAAGCCTTACTTTTCATTGCTAGCTTGTTCCTATCATGTTTTGTTTAGACAGTTGGACACCATTATTATTTAAGAATAAATAAAAAGAAGACATTACCATTTTTTAATGTCACTGCTCACCAATTTTGACTTCTATTAGAAAATCTACCTGTATGACTATGTTAATAAGAAAACAGTTGGCTATTTGGAAAACTGTAAAAATATTGTAAATATAGGTGTGTGAAAATACAAAATTGGAAAGCCTGACTTTTGTCTTCACAGATCTTTAAATTTGAGATCTTTCAAAAGACTGGGGGGATAACAAGATTAGTTACTATCAATTAGACCCTGTGGATTCCCCTTAGAAAGTACTAAGCATAAACTATAAATAAAAAATTGATTTAGTAATCTATAAGGTAAGAAAAATATTAGCTGATTAACCAAACTAAGCACCATTCTGTATATATCTTGATTTTTATTTTTGTTTTTATTTTGTCCCGCTTATGGATTTTGGTTGGGAAAGAATATTAGGAATGTGGCATAAGTAGACTATAGAGGCATAGAATGGGTAAGAAAAAGAACATTTTAGCTGGGACTTCAACTCCATGAAATAGATAACTTGGTGAAAATCTTTGGCTTCTGTTCTCACTGCTGTCTGAGAACAAAGCTCTATTACACCATGTTCATTTGCAAAAGCAAAATGCCTTGGACTCATGCATCTAAATTAATAGACTACCTGTATCACTTAAATTTTAGAAAGAACTAAGACATGTGATTGTTAACATTTTCATAAAGTTTTATTTATTTGTTTTTTATAGAGTCCTGTGAAGATAAACCAGATTAGCCTGGATGAAAGTGGCGAACACATGGGTGTGTGTTCAGAGGATGGCAAGGTATGGCACCGATTTCCCTTTGACTGTGATGTCACCTAACCGCAGGTGCTCAAAAGCCACTCGGCTTACTGTGTACCTGCATTAGGAGAACGTTGACTGTTCTTTTCAAGTATTGGCCTTGCTTCCTATTGCTCATAATTAAAGTAAAATATATTTTTCACAAATGTGCCTTAGGAAAAGTAATTACAAGAATGTCAATAATATAACTAGTATTAAGCTGATTAACAGCTATGGCAGGGGGACGTGTCACCTTAATCATTACTGCTGTGCCACTTACACTTCAGTGACTAGTCTGCAGCTCCTGCAAGACACTAGTTTAATGCCTTTCTACCATAAATCCACAAAATTGGATTTTGTGGGCATGATTTCTGTGGGCCTGTGGTTTTCATTTTCACACACAAGTTATGAATGTTTCTCTTGAATTATAGAATCTTTTGATAAGCAATCATAGTTTATCAGAAGAATAAAGTGTCTTACAATGGCCACATTAAATAAATGTAAAATCAATATATGTACAGTTTTCTAAAAACCTGGCACCTACTTCCTTGACCGAGGACATACATCATTTGTGCAGTGTATAACTAACAATTATCAGTGCTTCTTGCTGATGTTGAGCTGTGACATTTAGTGGTTGTGGTGATTGATTTTCCACTTATAAGAATGTCTTTTTTGTTTTTCAGTCGATGGAAGTCTTTTCTAATGTTGGTTTGCAGTGATAAAATTCTAATGCACAGTGTATTTAAGCTGCTTTTCCAAAATAACAGTTTTAACAAGAAAGTGCTTTAAGAGTCATTACAAAACTTTAACATATTCCTGACTGAATAGAGCAGATATCCTGATCTAATTTTGTATTTTTTTAAGTGATATAAATTAAATGGTACATTAGGATGAGTAAATTTAAAACAGTATACTCAATGTAAAAGATTTTATACCCATTTAATCTCTTTTAAAAAGAAAAATGAAGTCCTCTTGACATTCAGAATGTATTTAATATATCTAAGCCAGATATTGCCCAAAGAGTCTTTTGAAGTAATAATTGTACACTCAATGCACTTCAAAAAGCATTGTAAAATTTTACAGCACTTTCTGAAATTCTGAAATGGATAAGACTGTCAAAGAGATCATGGAGGATTTGGTATGTGCAGAATTTGAGAATTAATCCAAACTATTGAGGTATTTTTTGTGTTCATGTATCTGTAAAGATCATTTTGTTTTCTTAAAGATGAACAATTTCTTCTGGATTGGTAACAAATTAATTGAACTAATATGTTAAAAGAGTATACTTTTTTAATTAATAAAGAATTTTTAGTAAAGTACTTTGCAAGGAATTTTTGGGACTTTAAGTGTTGAAGAAGTACTTGATGTACGGTACTTTAACTATGTCTGGTGAATAATAAAGTGGTGTTCAGCTATCTCTTGGTACACTTCTTGGCAAACAACTTTGTGTTTCTATTTTACTTGAATTTATAACTGCCATATTTTGGTGCAGATCCATTGTACACTTTTAAAAATTGTTTTCTCATTTTATTAGCATTGGTAGTTTTGAAAATATTTCAGTGTATGTAGTTGTGGAAGCCAGTCTTACCACGGACTAGTGAGGATTATGAAAATTGCGTGGCTAGAACAGAATGATCTGGTAAAGTGGTTAGTGATGATAAAAAAAAAAAAAGATATGATAAACTCCAGATATTTAAGTGGAATATATCTTTATAGTTGTGATTTTTCTTTCTTTGGCGTATTTTAATACCTAGATTAAAGAATTCTCCCCAATCTCAAGGGTGATGTTTGGTATTTGTATTCAGTTTTAAAGTCATTATTCTAGCAGTTGCTTAACATGTTCTCTCTTTATTCAGCTGGTCCTCATTTTATTTCATGGCTTCCCTATGCTTGAGTTCTAAATCTTACCATATAGATTGAGTGTGTGGTGTCTGTATGTGTGTTTCTGTACAGTTTCATTTTCATTTTACTTTCAGGATAAGTACATACAAGGTTTATCTTAATTTCTTTTTGTCCTGCTCTGGAGCATGGACTAGAGACGACAACAACAGCTTGGACTAACAAGGACAACAGCAGCAGTGGCAGAGAAGCAGCCATAGCAGTAATAAACCGCTCTTGTAATTCAGTTTGCTAAGTTATGTCTTGTTCAGGTCTATTTTCATTAATTGTGTCTGGAACACAGTAAGTCCTTTTGATCCATATACCGAACTGTTGTTTTCATTTCGGGAAAGTTTACTTCAGTTATGATTTTGATTATTGCTTCAGTTCCATTTGTTTTCATTTCTTCAAAGAAACTCAATAATACTTCTGCTGGAGGCAGTCTGGCGCAGAGGCTAAGAGCGTCGCTCTGTATTCCCAGTGGCTGGACGGCATCCTCACTGCGCTGTTAGCTTGGACACGTTGCTTGACCTCCCAGTGCCTCCACTTCCTCGACTGGGCCCCAAGTGCGTGGGCGACCTGGGAGTTTTATTCTTACATTTTTGATTTTCCTAAAATCTTTCTATTCCATCTCCATTTTTATCAGACTGATAAGACATTCAATTTTTTTATTACTTATATGTAATGTATTACATCATCATAATTAAAAATAACATAGCAGGTTATTTGTCCTTGCTTGGTATTATTTTGGATGTTGTAGAATCCACGTGGAGGTCCTGTTAATCAGCTCTGTTGTCTCTGACCAGAGATATTCAATTCTGGAAGTTCCAGTAAAGTGGGAGCCTCTCCTTTTATTCTCCTAGGTCTCTGACACTTTACGTAGGTGGAGAATATGAAACCAACAATCTCCCTATAAGGGTCATTTTACCTACTGCCATGGATGGAATGGCCATTTTCATGTTCATCTCTTCTGATTCTTGATCTGTTGCCATTTGGGAACTGGGGTTAGAGAGAGGCTGTTAAATTTTCTTTACTTTGGTCAGTAAAACACCCATCATAGAACTTCATGCTCCTCTTTATGGCTCCATGGATTTGTAGTTAATAGAATTCCTCTATGACTTTGCAATAGGTTGCAAAGTCCTGTTCTGAATTTCCTCTTCTTTGTTGGGTATTTTTTTGTGGCACATTGGAGGAGGTTGTTAAGGCAGCTATTGAAGAACCATTTTCTAAAATATTCTCTTTATTTTAACCTTTAAGCACCTGATTCTTTTAGGAAGCTCTCTGGGCTGTCATCCACTGGATTCCTTTCACGGATTAATTGATAGTCAAGTGGGGTGGGGAAGCAAAATAAAGAGGCAAAGAGGGAATGAGTGAGAATTGTTTTGGACTTTATTAGCTTTAGTAGCACGGGAGACGGACATGTTTCTGGCTGCGCTAGTGAGCAGATCCGATTTTGTAGTATAATGTGTGACTATCTAGTTGGGCTGTCAAATTAGTGAAATGAGCCAAAAACATTGACGGTTTTACAAATCACCCTGCTTGTACTGGTAAGTTCATGAGATCTGTCTTATGAAGTTAGTGTTTGTTATACTGAAAAGAAAATGAGGACAGTTGAAGAAAATGTTGTAAGTAGTAACAGAGACTGACCTGAGAGTTCTCACCTTGCTTCAATGTCTTCAGCAAACTCCTCCAGCCACTATTCTGGGGGTGAGAGTGGCAGTTTTGCTCCTGACTGTTGTCAAGAGTAGTGATGATTATCAGTCTATTTGCTAAGTCTTCTGTGATTTGTTCTCTTTTCTGTTCATTCCTCCTTGTCACTCTGTTTTTATATCTTTAATGTGGATACATAATTTTTAAAGGAACATTTACCCTGACAATTCCTGATTTTCACCATTAGATACAGCTTTTTTTTCTTTAATTGAAGTAACATTGTATTATACCATGATAGAAGCTTCAGGTGTTCATCACTGAGAATCAACATGTGAATATATGAGATTTAGCCACTAAACAACCCTACTGTCCTTCACCCTACCATTCCCAGTTTATTCACCCATCTCCTTCCCTTATAGCAACCACTAGTTGATCTAAAAGTTTATTTTTGTTTTATTTGGTTTATCTGTTTGTTTTCTCTATATTCCATATTTGTTTTTTTTTTGTTTTTTTTTTGCCAACATTACCACTTTTATTATTTGGAGTTACTTATAACTTGTAATGCTTTCTCTGCACACAGGTTTTTCTTGGTTGTAATTATATTCTATAAACATTTTTTCAACCTCCTTTTTTTCAAGTTACAGACATTTCTTATATTACTGCATTGTCCTCATTGCTCCTTTTGTAATAGCTACTTCCTGTCATTGTTTGCTTATGCATCCTTCTTTCTTTTCTAATATTTTTAATATTGAATTATTTTTTTATAATGAATTTTATTTTTATATTCCCCATACAATTTCAACCCCCCCCATTTTGACCCCAATCCCTCCCCTCCCTCCACCCACCCCCCCAAAAGTGTCTCTGGTTCATAGATTTTTGTTGATTTTGATTTTCACTTTCTTATAATTATTCATTTTCCTGGTCCCTTATTTAAGTTTTCTAGATTCCTGCTATGAGTGAGACCATCCGGTATTTTTCTTTTTCTTTCTGGCTTATTTCGCTGAGCATGATCCCTTCCAGCGCCATCCATGTTGCTGCAAATTGCATGTGTTTATCTTTTTTGAATGCTGAGTAATATTCCATGGTATATATGTACCACATCTTCTTGATCCTGTCATCTGTTTTTGGGCATTTGGGCTGTTTCCAAAGCTTAGCTGTTGTAAATAGTGCTGCTATAAACATAGGGGTGCAGGTGTTCTTTGGAATTGATGTTTCTGTGTCCTTTGGGTAAATACCTAGGAGTGGAATTGCTGGATCATATGGAAGCTCTATGTTTAGTAGGTCCAGAAATCTCCACACAGCTCTCCATAGTGGTTGGACCAGTTTGCACTCCCACCAACAGTGCAGAAGAGTTCCTTTTCTCCGCACTCTCGCCAACATTTGTTGTTGCTAGTTTTTTTAATATGTGCCATTCTCACTGGTGTGAGATGCTATCTCATGGTAGTTTTGATTTGCATTTCCCTGATTACAAGTGATGTTGAACATTTTTTCATATGCCTGTTGGCCATTTGCATTTCCTCTTCAGAGAAGTTTCTTTTTAGCTCTTCTGCCCAATTTTTGACTGGATTATTTTCTTTGCTGTTGTTGAGTCTCATCAGCTCTTTGCAGATTTTTGTGATCAGTCCTTTATCATTAGTGTTGGGTGCAAAAATGTTCTCCCAGTTGGTGGGGTTTCTCTTTGTTTTTGTTATTGTCTCTTTTGCTGTGCAGAAGCTCTTTAATTTGATGTAGTCCCAGCTGTTTATCTTTGCCTTCACTATCACTGCTTTGGGTGATGTGTCTGTAAAGATGTCTTTGATGTGAATATCACGTAGTGTTTCGCCTATATTTCCTTCTATGTATTTTATGGTTTCAGGTCTTATGTCTAGTTCTTTAATCCATTTTGAGTTGGTTTCTGTGTATGGTGTGAGGTAGTAGTCAAGCTTCATTCTTTTGCATGTAGCGACCCAGTTTTCCCAGCACCATTTATTGAACAGACTTTCTTTGCTCCAATGCATATTCTTTGCTCCTTTGTCAAATATTAGTTGACCATAAATCTGTGGGTTTATTTCTGGATTTTCTATTCGATTCCATTGATCTGTGTGTCTGTTCTTGTTCCAATACCATGCAGTTTTGATGATTATGGCTTTGTAGTATAGCCTGAAATCTGGGAGTGTGATGCCTCCATTCCCTTCTTTTTTTTTTCAGGAGAGCTTTGGCTCTTCGGGGTTTTTGGTGATTCCATATGAATTTCATCAATAATTGTTCTATTTCTTTGAAGAATAACATTGAAATTTTTATTGGAATAGCATTGAATCTGTATATTGCTTTTGGTAGGATGGCCATTTTAATAATGTTTATTCTTCCAATCCATGAGCAGGGGATGTCTTTCCATTTCTTTGTATCTTCTTCTATTTCTTTTAACAGTGTTTTATAGTTTTCTTTGTAAAGGTCCTTTACCTCTTTTGTTAGATTTATTCCCAAGTATTTGATTTTTTTTGTTTCGATAATAAAAGGGATGGTTTTTTTCATTTCTTCTTCTTCAGATTTATTGTTAGTGTATAGGAAGGCTTCTGACTTTTGCGTGTTGATTTTGTATCCTGCCACTTTGCTGAACTGATTGATGAGTTCAGTTAGTTTTTCTATGGAGTTTTTGGGGCTCTCTATGTAGATTATCATATCATCTGCAAATAGTGATTGTTTGACTTCTTCTTTTCCTATTTGGATTCCTTGTATGTCTTTCTCTTGTCTTATTGCTCTGGCTAGGACTTCCAGTATTATATTGAAAAGCAGTGGTGAGAGTGGACATCCTTGTCTTGTTCCAGATCTTTTTTTTTTTTTAATAGAGGCATGTTTATTTAATTATTTATTTGTTTGTTTTGTTTACACATGCACTGGGTACAGCCAGAAGCACGGGAGGGTGAGAGAATTCACCAGAGCCAGAGCGGGGAGCAGAGCAGGCAGAAGGACCGGAGTACACTGCTGAGGGGAGCAGCGGGCGGCAGGAGAGGTCTGCGCGCCATGTGGGACCCTCCTCTGGTGGCTGGGGAGCAGCTGGGGAGCAGCCGGGGATCGAACCAGCGTCGTAGAGGCCGTGGGCAGGTTCGCAACCCAGCGCTCAACCGCTGCGCCACCAGGGAGGCCCTTGTTCCAGATCTTAATGGAAATGCTTTCAGCTTTTCACCATTGAGAATGATACTGGCTGTTGGCTTCTCATAGATGGCCTTTATGATGTTGAGGTATGTTCCTTGTATCCCAAGAATTTCAAGGGCTTTTATCATGAATGGGTGTTGCACTTTGTCGAAAGCTTTCTTGGCATCTATTGATATTATCATATGGTTTTTATATTTCTTTTTGTTGATGTGTTGGATAACGTTGATTGATTTTCGGATGTTGAACCATCCTTGTGTCCCTGGAATGAATCCTACTTGGTCGTGGTGAATTACCTTATGGATACACTGTTGGATTCTGATAGCTAAAATTTTATTGAGGATTTTTGCATCAGTGTTCATTAGGGAGATTGGCCTATAGTTTTCTTTTTTTGTGTTGTCCTTGTTCGGTTTTGGTATTAGTGTAATGTTGGCTTCATAGAACGTGTTAGGTATTATACCTTCCTTCTCAATTTTTTTGAAGATTTTGTGAAGGATAGGCACCAATTCGTCTCTGAATGTTTGGTAGAATTCATTTGTAAATCCATCAGGTCCTGGGCTTTTGTTTTTGGGAGATTTTTGTTTACCATTTCAATTTTGCTCATTGTAATTGGTCTGTTTAGGTGTTCTATTTCTTCTTTATCTAGCTTTGGGTGATTGTAGAGTTGTAGGAATTTGTCCATCTCCTCTAGATTGTTGAACTTGTTTCCATATAACTGTTCATAGTAGTTATTAATTATTCTTTTGATTTCTGCTGTGTCCGTTTTGATTTCTCCTCTTTCATTTATTATCCTATTTATTTGTGCTTTCTCCCTTTTTGCCCTTGTGAGCCTGGCTAGGGGTTTATCTATTTTATTGATTTTTTCGAAGAACCAGCTCTTGGTTTCATTGATCTTTTGGATTGTTTTTTTAGTTTCGATTTCATTTATTTCTGCTTTGGTTTTTATTATTTCTTTTCTTCTACTGGTTTTGGGTTTTTTTTGTTGTTCTTTTTGTAGATCTTTGAGCTTCGAGATTAGGTTGTTTCTTTGAGTTCTTTCTTGTTTCTTGATGTGAGCATCTATTGCTATATAGTTTCCTTTTATTACTGCTTTTGCTGCATCCCGTACATTTAGGAAATTGGTGTCTTCCTTGTCATTCAGTTCAAAGAATTTTTTAATTTCTTCTTTTATCTCCTCGTTAGTCCAGTGGACTTCCAGTAGTGTGGGTTTCAATCTCCACGAGGTAGGAGAGTAACTTGCCTTCTTTTTATGGTTTATTTCTAGTTTGATGCCTTCATGGTCAGAAAAGATGGTTGGTATGATTTCAATCTTGGTGTATCTGTTGATGTTTGTCTTGTGCCCCAGTATATGATCGATCCTAGAGAATGATCCGTGTGCGCTTGAGAAAAATGTATACTCAGATTTTTTGGGGTTTAGTGTTCTATATATGTCTGTTAAGCCCAAGCACTCTAGATCCTTATTTAGAGCTTTAGTGTCTTTACTTATTTTTTGTCTTGTTGATCTATCCATTGTTGATAGTGGTGTGTTGAAGTCTCCCACTACGTATGTGTTTTCTCTGATGTCTGTTTTCAGAGATGCCAATAGTTGTCTGATATATTTTGGTGTTCCTTCGTTTGGTGAATATATGTTAATGAGTGTTATTTCTTCTTGAAGTATTGTCCCCTTGATCATAATGTAATGACCACTAGGGTCTCTTTTTATCTTTTTAAGTTTGAAATCTGTTTTATCTGATATGAGTATAGCTGTTCCTGCCTTCTTTTTTGGTCCATTTGCTTGTAGAATTGTTTTCCATCCTTTAACTTTGAGTCTATTTTTATCTTTTGCAGCTAAATGTGTTTCCTGGAGACAGCAAAAGGTTGGGTTTTGTTTCTTAATCCATCCTGCAACTCTGTGTCTTTTTATTGAAGAGTTTATTCCATTTACATTTAGAGTTAGTATTGATATGTTAGCATCTGTATTTGCCATTGTGTTTGTCTTTCCTTTGATTTTATTTATTTATTCTTTTAATAACTTTCTTTGGCCTTCTTTTGTTGTTATTCGTCCCTCTGAGGTTCTGGCTTTAGGACTCCTTGTAGTATTTTTTGGTGTGGGGGTTTAGTCATAATAAAATTCCAGAGTTTCTGTTTGTCTGGGAAGGTCCTTATTCTTTCTTCAAAGAGGAAGGAGAGCTTTGCGGGATAGAGTATTCTTGGTTGGCATCTGTTTTCTTGGAGTCTGTTGACTATGTTCCTCCACTCTCTCCTTGCCCGTAGTGTTTCTTCAGAGAAGTCTGATGTCAGTCTGATTGGTTTCCCTTTGAATGTTATCTGTTTCTTCCCTCTTGTTAGTTTCATTATTTTTTCCTTGTCTTGGATTCTTGGGAGTTTTACTATTATGTGTCTTGCTGTATTTTTCCTTTCGTCATGGAAGATTGGTGTTCTTCTTGCTTCTTGTATATCAATTTTCAGCTCCTTCTTCGCGTTTGGGAAGTTCTCTTCAATCATATCCATGAATATTTTCTCTGTTCCTACATCTCTCTCCTCTCCTTCTGGGATTCCTATAACTCTTATATTTCCTTTCCTCATGGAGTCAGATAGTTCCCGAAGTCTTTCTTCAGTCTTTTTCCTTCGTACTTCTCCTTCCTTTTCTGTTTTAGTTCTTTTTATTTCTGTGTCTTCAAGAGTACTAATTCGTTCTTCCATTTCATCTATTCTGCTTTCATTGCTTTTCCCAGAGTTCTTTAGCATCTCCATTAATTCTTTGATCTCCTGCATTTCTTTTACTTCCCTCTTTAGGGACTCAATTTCATTCTTCTGGTCATTAATTATTTTCCCCTTATCATTGTTTTCCTTTATGACTTCTGTCAGTTTTTTAATCACAGCAATTTTAAATTCTCTATCTGGAAGGCTCAGAAGTTCTTCCAAGTTACTGTCGTTGCAATCTGGTAGATGGTTTTCTTTTTGTGGTGTGCTTTTTTGCTGAGGAGTTGCTGGGTTGCATGTGGTTTTTCTACTCCCTACTGCCTGTTTTCTAATTTGCCGTATTCCTTGTGACACTGTGTTGCTGGTACTGGCTGGCATCTTGGGCGACCTTCCCAGCTCACCACTGGCTCCTCTGGGGAACTTCTGCTGGGTTCACAAGTCTCCAGCAAAGAAAGGTCCCTGCTGCAAAATGGCGATGCGGGAACGTGCTCCCCTGCACGCCCGGTCTGCCCCAGTGGTGGGTGCTGCTCCCCTCTGGGCTGGAACTGCAGGCTAGAAGGCGCCCGGCATGGGCAAGCCTCCCAGCTTACCTCTGTCTCCTCGGTGAGCCTTCTGCTGCGTTCACACAGTCTCCAGCAAGAAAGGTCCCTGCTGCAAAATGCCGGTGCAGGGGACAAACTCCCCTGCACGCCCGGTCTGCCCCATCGGTGGGTGCTGCTCCCCTCTGGGCTGGAACTGCAGGCTAGAAGGCGCCCGGCATGGGCAAGCCTTCCAGCTTACCTCTGTCTCCTCGGTGAGCCTTCTGCTGGGTTCACACAGTCTCCAGCAAGAAAGGTCCCTGGTGCAAAATGGCGATGCGGGAACGCACTCCCCTGCACGCCCGGTCTGCCCCAGCAGTGGGTGCTGCTCCCCTCTGGGCTGGGACTGCAGGCTAGAAGGCGCCCGGCATGGGCAAGCCTCCCAGCTTACCTCTGTCTCCTCGGTGAGCCTTCTGCTGGGTTCACACAGTCTCCAGCAAGAAAAATATATTCCATATTTGCATGAAATCACACAGTGTTTGTCTTTCTCTGTCTTCTAATTTACGGATGACACCTCAGACTTTTTTAACAGGCTCATGCATCATTTGTTTATGTGTTGTTTACTACTCCCCACAATAAAAATAACCTAGCTTTTGTTCTTACAATCACCTTTATCCTACTACAGAAGAAAGGTTACCTACTTGAATGAGTAGTCTACTTCATTTAGTTTCAACTTATTAGGATTGCCTAATTTGAGGTCTGATATTCACCTTCACTCAAATTTGGCAAATATTTGAAGGCTTTGAATGTTTTTCCCAATTCTACATGTTTTTTTAAATGTAGAAAGATACCTTATTTGCAAATTTGGGCCTATCTCATATAAGCATAGTGTATATAAGGATAAGACTTAGAAGATTCATTACTTTTTATGACCTTATGCAAGTCATTTATTTTTCTGTAGACTCATCTGTTAAACAGGCATAAGTGTTTGCAGTAGTGTTATAAGGTCCAAGCAAGGAGGGACAGGATTTTCAATGCTGACTACATACTGTCAGTTGTAGATCTTGATAAATAACGTTTCATCCCACCAGAAAATTTCATTTGTGCAGCATGGAGTCAGGCCACTAGATCCAAGGATTTTAACTGTGAAGTCAGGTTTAACAAGTACTAAGGTGCATGTGGAAGCATTTAACAGCATGTTATCAGTTGTACCTTAAGATTTGACACAGGACCATGTTCTAAGTGCCTTTGCTATACTAGATAGAAATAGCTTATGTTAGAAGAACTTAAACTTTCTAGTTCAGCCTGAATTTATTCTGCGGTAACTTCCATAAGTTGACACTTGTTGATTTGCTCCATTAAGAACAGATACTACAGTATCTTAGATTTCTTGGGATCAAGCAAGTTAAATTTCCCAGGGGAAAAATAAAACTCAAAATACCATGCTTTTCTTGCCAGCTTTTTTACCATCTTTTTTATAATAAGGTCAATGAATCCTGTGTTTATACATTTAAACAAGAGTGGTGATTCGATACACTCTGAACAAAGAGTAGTAGCAAGGTGGTGGTGGGGTAAGCATGCATTTGGTGTTTCAAAAGTACCTTCTAATAGAATATCTGAGGGTAAATCAAATTCCCTCTATGTTACATTATATAGTGTACTGTTCTGGGAACCCAAATACTATTCTTAGCACAAGGGTCATACTTCACACAAGGGTTCAGGAGTCATAAAATGAGTGGAATTTCATGAAACTTTTATCTTTTATTGAGCAAATTTATCTCCAAAAATTATACCATAACTTAACATTGTCCTCTTTGGACTTGTAAAAGTGAACTTTTACTCATAATTTCCCAAGACTAAAAAGGAAGAATTTGAAAATCTGAACAGAATAGTTTTGTGCCGATTTTTAAAAATTGAATTGGTAATTTAAAACCTCACTAAGAAGCTATTAGACTGGGGTGACATTATTAGGGAATTCTTACAAAATTTAAAAAAAGAGTAATACCATTTTTATAAAGCAAGAAAAAGAGTTTACATATCCCATGTTTTGGAAAATGATTTTGAGTGACCCTAATAGTTACTTCTGAGTATTTGAGAGCTCATGGAATTCTTATGCTCTGTTGGTGTGAAGGCAAATTTCTCAAAGCATTTTGTGAAATAGTTTAGCTGTCTACTGAATGTGATTGGATGCAGCAAATCCTGTGACTCAACAATTCAATTCCTAGTTATATACACCTCATTTAAGTGTACATAAGCCCACCAAAAGGTTTATGAAGAGTGTTCATTGCAGCATTCATATCAGCCCTGATCTGGAAACAGCCCAAATGATCAATAGAAGACAGATATATAAATCGAGTTATTGTCATACACTGAAATATTACATAGCAATGACTAAGAACCAGATTACCACTATATGCATCAGTACTGATAAGTCTCACAGAAATAAATGAAATAAAAATTAAAAAGTCCAAAAGATTAACAAAACTGAAAGCTGGTTCTTAAAAAAGTAAACAAAATAAACAAACCTCCAACAGGGTTCACTAAGAAAACAAGGGAGAAATTTCAGATAAATGGGATCAAAAAAAAAGAGAGAAATTACCACCAACACTGCAGAAATTCAGAGGATAATTTGAAACTACTATGAACATTTATAGGCTAATGAATTCAATAACCTAGAAGAGATGGACCAATTCTTATAATTATACAATCATCTGAAACTGAATAGAGAAGAAATAGAAATCCTGAACAGACCAATCACAAGCAAGGAAATTGAAATACTAATCAAAAGTCTCCTAAAAAACGAAAGTCCAGAACCAGATGCCTTCACAAGTGAATTCTACCAAACCTTAAAAGAAGAAATACCTATCCTGCTCAAACTCATCCAAAAACTAGAAAAAGGAACACTTCAAAACACATTTTATGAGGCCAAAATTACTCTAATATCAAAACCAAAGACAACACAAAAAGGATAAATTACAGACCAATTTCTCAACAAAATCTTAGCAAGCTGAATCCAACAATGCATTAAAAGGACCATACTCCATGCCTGAGATTCATATCAGGTACTCAAGGATTGTCCAACATCTTAAAATCATTGTAATTCACTACATTAACAAAGAGAAAGAAAAGCCACACGATCATATCTATAGATGCCAAGAAAATGTTTGATAAAATCCAGCATCCATTTATGATGAAAATCCTTGAAAATTGGGCATAAATTATCTAACATAATAAAGGTCATATATGACAAACCCATAACTAGCATCATTTTCAATGGGTAAAAATTGAAAGCCTTTCCACTAGATCTGGTACAAGACAAGGATGTTTACTCTCAACACTACTATTCAGTGTAGTATTGGAGGTCCTAGCTAGAGCAGTCAGGCAAGAGAAAGACATACAAGGAATCCAAATTGGGAAAGAGGAAGTAAAACTATCAATATTTGCAGATAACATGACAATAAATGTATAGAACACTCAAGACTCCATGGAAAGACTAATAAAAAACAAACCAGTTCACAAAAGTGGCAGGTTGTGAATCAACACACAAAATCAGTTGCCTTCCTATATGCAGACAGTGAGCTAAAAGAGGGGCAAATTAAGAAAACAACCCCACTTACATGAATTTCGAACCATCAAAAAATATAAATACGTAACAGTAAACCTAACAGGAGGTTTACTCTAAGGAAAACTCTAAGACATTGTTAAAGGAGATAGTGGAAGACACAAAGAAATGCAAAGAAGATATTCCCTGCTCGTGATTTAGAAGAATCAACATTGGCAAAATGGCCATCCTACCCAAAGCAATCTATAGATTGAATACAATTACAATAAAATTTTCAATGGCATTCTTCAAAGAAATGGAGCAAACATTACTGAAATTCATGTGGACCACAAAAGACTCCAAATAGTCAAAGCCATCCTAACAAAAAAGGGAGAAATGGTGGTTTTATCTACCAACTTAAAACTATGTTATAAAGCCGTAATAAGTAAAACACCATGATACTGGAATAAGACCACATGCAGACCAATGAAATAGAATTGAGAACCCAGAAATAAATGCACACATGTATGCTAATCTTTGACAAAGGAGCCAAGAGTATACATTGGAGAAAGAAGTGTATCTTCAACAAATAGTATTGGGGAAACTGGACTACAGTGTCACACCATACACAAAAAACAACTCAAAATAGATAAAAGACTTGAATGCAAGACCTTAAAACAATAAAATATAGAGAAGAAAACAGCAAAACATTCCAAGACATAAACTTCAGAGATATCTTTACGAATTCATCCCCAGCAGCAAGGAGAACAAAAGATAACATAAACAAGTGGGATTACGTAAAATTAAAAAGCTTCTACACAGTGAAAGAGACCATAACTAAAACAAGGAGTCACCTTGTGGTGTGAGAGAAATGATTGCATACTATATATACATTTGACAAGGGACTGATATCAAAGATCAACAAAGAGCTCATACAATTCAACAAAGAGAAAATAACCCAATGAAAAAATGAGCAGTGGAATGAAATGGACACTTCTCCAAAAAAGACATACAGGTGGCCAATAGGCACATTAAGAAAAAGTTCATTTCACTTACTGTCAGGGCAATGCAAGTCAAAACCACAATAAGGTACCCTCTCACACCAGTGAGAATGGAGCATATGAAAATGACTAGAAACAAGTACTGGCAAAAGTGTGGAGGAATATGGTGTTGGAGATCATGTAAACTGGTCCAGCCCCTAAGGAAAGCAGTGTGGCGGTTTCTCAAAAGACAGAAAATGGATCTGCCATACAATCCAGCAATTGCATTCCTAGGTCTCTACCCCCAAAATAGAAAGACATTAATTTAAAAGGAAATCTGCACCCTTATGTTCATAGCAGCACTGTTTGAATAGCAAGATCCAGAAACAACCTAATTGCCCTAAAACAGATGACTGGATCACGATGTGGTGTGTTTGTGTGATCCAGTCATCTGTTTATTTATATATATATATATATGTGTGTGTGTGTGTGTGTGTGTGTGTGTGTGTACACATATATATGTGTATATATATATATATATATATATGCAGTGGAATATTACTCAGCAATCAAAAAATATAAACTCATGCCATTTGCAACAACATGGATAGAGTTGGAAGGGACAATGCTAAGTGAAATTAGTCAGAAAGACAAAAGGGGAGGGAGGGAGGGAGGAGCACAGGGCACTGAAGTGATGGTACATGGATGCATTGGTGCTGCAAATGGCATATGAGTTTATCTTTTTTGATTACTGAATAATATTCCATTGTGTATATATACCACATCTTCTTGATCCAGTCATCTATTTTTGGATGTTTGAGTTGTTTCCAGGTTTTACCTAATGTAAATAGTGCTACAATAAACATAGGGGTACAGGTGTTCTTTTGAATCAATGTTTTTGTGTCTCTTGGGTAGATCCCTAGGAGTGGAATTTCCAGGTCATATGGTAGCTCCATTTTTAGTAGACTGAGGAACCTCCAGACAGCTTTCCATAGTGGTTGGATCAGTTTGCACTCCCACCAACAATGTAAGAGAGTTCCTTTTTCACCACATCCTCATCAACATTTGTTGTTGCTAGTTTTTTTGATATGTGCCATTCTTACTGGTGTAAGGTGGTATCTCAATGTGGTTTTGATTTGCATTTCCCTGATGATAAGGGATGTTGAACATTTTTTCATATGCCTGTTGGCCGTTTTCATTTCCTCTTTGGAGAAATGCCTTTTAAGTTCTCTGCCCATTTCTTGACTGCATTGTTTACTGTGTTTTTGTTGAGTCTTGTGAGTTCTTTGTATATCTTTGTGATCAGTCCCTTATCAGTTATATGGAGTGCAAAAAGTTTTCCCAGTCAGTGGGGTGTCTCTCTAAAAACACAAGAAAATATTGAGTGAAGGAAGCCAGTGAAATGGAATGTGATTTATTTATATAAAATTCAAACCCCTGTACAATTTATCTATGGCAGCAGATTTCAGAGTAGCCATTAGTTTGCGAGGGCATTTTTAACTGGGATGGGATATGAAGAAGGTTCTTGGTTTTTTTTCTTGTTCTGAGTGGTGGTTGCTAGAGTTTGTTCATATTATGCATAAAGCATTGTCAAACTGTAACTTTATGACTTGTACCCTTTACAATATGTACTTTATTCAACTTTTTAAAGTAAACTACTCAGAAAAGAGAATAAGTATGGATGCAGTAGCCTGGAACAACTTGAAGGGGGACAAGTAAATAAAAGCTTAAATCTTACATTTATGTACTCTCAATAGATTCAACATAAGATTGAAAATGAAGTACCTATATATGACTCCAAGAAGCTCCTTTTTCTTTTAAGGGAAGGAAAAATAATTCCTTTAGAGATAGCATTTGGGATGTTCATAAGAGTATTAATAACCTCTTGATATTTATTTCATTGTTTAAAATTGCGTCCATTTAACAAAACCAATTTGTGATGTGTAAAGGGAACACTATCTGTGAGATGCTTATGAAAGTTTAATTGCAATGTTATCTTAATAAAAAATTAAATAAAATTAAAATATAAATCGCAATAAAATAAATAAAAGTTCAATGACAGCCGCTTACTCTCATCCTCATGGAATTTTTTCCATTGAATGTTTGATAGAGATCACAAAGGCCTTAGATTATTACATGTTGTTTGTAACTGATAGTATGTGTTCCCACTGACTCATCAATCATCTTTGTTGTCATTGTGAACTTATAGGATCCATTTTCTTTTTAGGTGCAGGTGTTTGGGCTGTATTCTGGAGAAGAATTTCATGAGACTTTCGACTGTCCCATTAAAGTAAGTATTCAGTAAGTTTTGATTTTTTTTTCCAAGGTTTTTTCAGTGAAGACCGTAAGAATTACAATATTTTGAACTCTGCCAGTCTTGCATTAATTTTGTCATTAAGCATGTATTTAGCACTGACGATATAGTAGATACTATTGGAATCTGAGTAGAAGGGCAAGGTGTATATTATGTGAATCTTACTGTAGTGAGTGAGATGATACACACACACACACAGTATCTGTAACTAAAGACTCAGAGAGCTAGAGACAGTGCTAAGGAGTTCAAAGCTGAGAGAAGTCACTTCTATCTGTTCTTATTAATGATGACTTCATAGATGGGGTGATGTTTGACCAGGCTTTAATAAATGGACAGAACAGAGAGAGAAACACACTTTCATGTGGAAGAACAGAATAACAGAAGTAAAGAGGCTAGAAAGTTCAAATTGTGTTTAGGAAATGGCAATAGTCTAATTTAGGTGGTGCTTAAAATACTGAGTTGACAGGAGAGCTGCATCTGGAGGCAGATTGGTTGGCTTTATACTCAGGCTAGGAAATTTGGACTCTGTCTAGTAGATAAGGAGAAATTATTGAATGTTAAGAGCAAAGACATGGCATATGCTGAACTAAGCTTAAGGAAAATTAACACAGAATTACATACAGTATAGACTGGAAGGCTGAGCAGGAGAACCAGTTTTAGATAAGTTATAGCAGTTAAAGTGACTATTAGTTGTTAAAGGAAAGAGGGGGTTATTCCATTTTTGGCTTGTGTATTCAAACTGTCATTGATTAACAGGTGAAGAAGATGTAGAACCTGAGGTGTGTTTTAGAAAGCCAAATCTGCCAAAATGGAGAGTAATTTAAGCAAGAAAGTGGGAATAAGAGATAATTGAGAAGGCTAATGCAGTACTCTTGGCAGACATTACAGACTCTCGATTAAAAAAAAAAAGAGTATTCAAGATGGAATAGAGGAAATGATTTTGGAAGACCTTTGTGAAATAGACTTAACAAGCCTTAATAATAACTTGCATGAGGGTGATAAAAAGTGGACGAGCAGAGGGTAAATCCAGGTTCTTGCTTTGGTCATAAAGGTGTTTTGGAATGCCACCAATTGCAAAGGTGATGGTTTGAGTATGGATGTTGCTCATTTGGTCTTGAGTTAGATGACTGTAGTACATCTGGTGGAAATGTAATAGAGGTTTTGGAAACATGAGTATGGACTTAAGGGTGGACAGTGGCTCCAAAAACACAAAGTTCACAACTGAGTGAAGTAAGGAAAAGTCATTTCAAAAGATACTCCATTAAAGCTAAAGAGAGAAGATTGATGCTGAAATTTTGGAGCACCAATTTAAAGATTCAGGCAGTGGAATAAAATGCAGCAAGGGATCTAAGAAGAACCAGATAAAGGGACTGCAGGGGTTCTAAAAGTGTAGTGTCTGGGCAAGGGAGGGAGGTAATCCAAAAACAATGTGGAGATTACATGGGACAAGGACTGAAAGAAGTTATTTTATTGGATAATTATGAAGGCCCTGGCAGCCTCAGTGAGGACAGGTTTCAAAAGCACCAGGCTCATCTGACCAAGAAGTCAGCTGGAGAATGAGGTGTTAGAAACAACAATGTAGACTTTTCTTTCAAGATATTTGGTAATGAGGAAGGGAGAGCCTGTGGGAGACAGAGAGATGGCAGTGTCTGGAGATTTCTTCAGGACTTGTTTTGGTTGATGGTAAAGAGTCAGTAGGGGAGGGGAAAATGGAAAATGAAAGGGAATAATTGGTGGAGAGGTGCTAAGGGATGGAATCAGTCTGACAGGGAAAATGACCTTAGAAGAGTCACACAGCCTGTGCCTGTGAGACCGAGCCCAGCAATTGCTAAGTTGGGAACAGCAGTGAAAAGCAGAAGAGCTGGAAGGAGAAAGGTCATGTGACATAGGCACATCAGTGATGCTCCAGAATAACACTGCTCTCTAGAGTTAAACATTATAAGAGAGTTAGGCTCTTAAGAAAGATTTTTAAAGTGTATTATAGCAACAGAACGTATATATGATTTGATGTTGGTATCTAGGGTGGTTGAAGAAAGTGAAGGCAAGAAAGTCGAATTTGGGATGGAAGATGTTTAAAGAAACAAGGAATCATATGCTTAAATCCCTAAAATTGGCATGTCCCTTGAGAGAATGGAAATGTATTGGTTAATCAGTAAGAATGTAATATGTAGTTAGGTGTAGGTTTATGGGCTTAATTATTATTTTTTTTTAAATTCCTAGAAGCATCCAGTGTGTCAGGCTAGAAAAGATATATATTAGTGAATGATTACATGGATTTGTAGATTAAAAAATAAGGAAACAGCATATGCAGACTTACAATCACGGAAGGGGAGCCCCAAAGATGGGCTTGCACTGAGTGGAGCCATTAGGCCTTCCGTGAAGTAAACAATAAATGAAGTAAACAACAATGAAGGTGGAGCAACCTTGGGAGAAACAGGTATGCGGGCTGGGAGGAGATTGAGTGGAAAGTAAAGATAACCAAAGGACTAAGAACTGAAGCTATAGATAAAAGGGGAGGTCCTTCAGGTTAGCCCTTTAACTCCTGGGTCCTACAGCTCTGTTCTCTTTCCCACTGGCATGTCTGTGAAGCCGCATAGCCCTGCCTGTTCTCCTTGGTGCTCTCAGTCACTGGAAGATGGCATCTTTCTCTCGGCTGCTTCTGCGAATTTTGTATTCACTTACAAACATTTGTGACATCTTAATGTCTTGTTTGACCTCCCTTTCTGTCTCTAAGGAGGGGATGCCCACAACGAGGGTTCCCATCAAAAGGACCCCACTCAGCCAGAAACTACAACTAACTCATTTTCATCTTTTAGCTTTGACCTGCCTTAATAGAAGTTATCTTTTCTTTTCACACAAGAGCAAAACTCATATGTCCTTGGTTCGGTGTAGAATATTACCTGAATAGATCCCACTAAGATGGCAGAATAGTTTTTAGATCATGTTGCCTGTGATGTACAAAGGTTTTTCATTCTGTACGTTAACCTGAATCTTAAACTAGTGTCATCTGTCCTTGTTTCCTTGTAGATCGTGGCTGTGCACCCTCATTTTGTGAGATCCAGCTGCAAGCAGTTTGTGACCGGAGGGAAGAAGGTAAACCCTGTGTGTCTGTATGAAGCCTTAATTTAAGGGGGGGTCTCTTTGCTTTTTAATTTATCCTTAATATTTTTAATACCTGATCATTAGGAGAAAAGAGAAAGAACATGTAAAGAACATGAAATTGCTTGTTGGCCCATTATCTCTGATGGGGCAGCTCCTCTTCCTACACTGTCCATTTTAGGGCTCTAAGCATATGACTCCTTATTTCTTGTATTTTCTTATGACCTCCATGCTTCTCTCTCTGGCTTTTCTTTGAATTATCAGATATTTTAAGAGTATGTTAGATATATGGGGCCACCCCGGTGGTGCAGCGGGTTGAGTGTAGCACTGTAAAACTGTCCTCAGCCTCTGTAGTGCGGGTTTGATTCCCGGCCAACCAGAGATTCCCACATGGCGCGGCAGACCTCTCCTATCACGCACCTGCTGCTCCCCTCAACAGTGCTTTCAGTCTGTCTGCTTGTTCTGCTCCCCACTCTGTCTCTGGTGAATCCTCTCACCCTCCCACGCCTCGGCCTATACCCCAACTATTGTATAAATAAAAAATAAAAAAAAAAAACTTTATAAAAAAAAGAGTGTTAGGGCCTCCCCAGTGGCGCAGCGCTTGAGCGCTGGTTTGCGAAGCTGCCTGCAGCCTCTGCAGCTCCGGTTCGATCCCCGGCTGCTCCCCGGCCACCGGAGGAGGGTCCCACATGGCACGCAGACCTCTCCTGCCGCCCGTTGCTCCCCTCAGCAGTGTACTCCGGTCCTTCTGCCTGCTCTGCTCCCCGCTCTGGCTCTGGTGAATTCTCTCACCCTCCCGCGCTTCAGACTGTACCCAGTGCTTGTATAAACAAAAAACAAACAAACAAACAAACAAATAAATAAAACATGCCTCTATTAAAAAAAAAAAAGTGTGTTAGATATAGGGCAAGAGGCAAAGCACTTTGAAATATTGTTCTTGTCACAAAAGAGAAGTAGCATTTAAAAATAACAGGGCCTCCCTGTGCCTCCCGGTGGCACAGCGGTTGAGCGCTGGGCTGCAAGGCTGCCCTGCAGCCTAGGCATCGCCGGTTCGTTCCCTGGCCACCGGCAAGGGTCCCACAAAATAAATAAATGAATGAATGAATGAATGAATGAATGAATGAACAAATAAACAAACAAATAAATAAATAAAAATAACAGAACAACAATTAAACAGTTGCTTTTCCCCTTATGGAAAACCTCTTGCAGGCCTTGATAAAGTTTTAAAACAATGCTAGCTATTTATTAGTGACATGTTCCTGCATATTTTACTATCTTACTGCTATTTGAAAAATAAGAGAGTAAAATATTCATGTTGTACATTTACATGTTTGCTTATAGATACAGTAAATTCTAAAATTAAAGAATCTGCTGTTGGAATTTTCAGGTTAATTTTTATTAACCAGTGATATTTTTTAAACCACTTTTTATAACCAACGCTGTCACTATATTGAAACTCTGAATATTATTTCATATTCTGCTTGGAGCTCAGTGAAAAGGAGCTGGTCTTCTCTGTAGCATTGTATTGCTAATGGAAGGTCTGCTATGATACTCAGTTACCAAATGGTTTTGAATGTTTTATGAGTCATGTGTTGTTTTCCCTTGGTCTGCTGAGTCATGGACGGGCATGGCAGGAAAGCACACTGGTCATTCATTGCCTTACATAGTATTTCTCAAGCACTGGATTTAGCTCACTTCACACAATGGCAGGCCTTGTGTATCCCGATTCCATTCCACAGCACAAAGCCAAGACTGCACCAGCCTGTTTTCTGGTTGAAAGCCAGCTTCTTCTCCCGCACCCCACCTCTGCATCTCCCCATAGCTCACAGTTACACCTGGGTTCTAGTCTCTTTAACCTTACATAAAAAACATATCTGTGGAGTTGAAATTACCAATTTAATGTAACCTTTTCTGACATATCTTTAGCTGATTTACCTTTGAAAAATATAAATACCTTACTTGTCTTTGCTGACCTCAGAAAAAAAATTAGTCTTAAATTGCTCATGTTAAAATAATTCTTTATTGTTTTTCTAATTAGGAAATTTAATGTGAGATATAGTACAAATCAACTTAGCTGTAACTTAAACCTATCCATTTTTTTAAAGTTACTGGAGATAAGTATGCTGAACTATTATGGTTTTGTCGGTGACTCAAAACAGCAAACCTTTATTATCTCACAGTTCAAAAGTTAAAGAATTTAATTTTTGTGGTTCTGTTGCAGAACATTTCTTGCATAGAAGTTTTTGGTCTAGGTTTTGCATGGGATTGCAGACATCTGTAGACTAGATGGGAAAATCAGCTTCTAAGATGTCTTCTGCCTTCTTAATAACAATCCCTCATAAAATATCATTATCTTGAAATGTTGATAAATTACTTTGGTTTAAGTATTTCCCTAGTATAGGATGCGGTTTTGAGTTCCAGTTTCCATATTCAGGGGTTAAAGGTTTTGTCATTGTGCCCTATTTCTTGAAGGTATTGATATGAAAGATCATGTTAGAGATTATATAAAATGTGATGGCCGAGTGGTAGGACTCAAATTCTGAAGGTCAGATTTTTTTCTCTGTTGGTGCCTGTTCTTAATAATTAGTCTATAGGGCCTCCCCTAGTGGTGCAGGCAGTTGAGTGCAGCCCTGTGAAGCTGTCTGCAGCCTCTGCAGCGCGGGTTCAATCCCGGCCCACTGGTGAAGGTCCCACATGGCACGGCAGACCTCTCCTATCTCACCCACTGCTCCCCTCAGCAGTGTATTTCTTCAGTCTGCCTGTTCTGTTCCCCACTCTGTCTCTGGTGAATCCTCTCACCCTCCCGCGCATCTGACCTGTACCCCGGTTCTTGTATAAATAAATGAATAAATCTTTAAAAAAATAATTAGTCTATAACTTAATAATTAGTCTATGAACTGAAAAATTTCTGTTTATGGGATTTAATGATTTTTTTGGTTTTTTCTCCTGTGAGGGATGCCAATGTCTCTTCAAGTTTGCCACAGTTGTTTGCTACAGGACTCCTTTGTTACTGTGTCAGTAACATACTCCTTGTCCTTCTACTTAATAGTTGAATCAGTACAGGCATCTATAGGACAGACATTGTGAATGTAGCTATCTACTCAAAGCTTGTTGAGTAGATACATGAGCTTTGTTTGAAGAATAGTCCAGTAGGAAGAAGTTGGAATTTATGTGCAGGTAGATGTTTTGATAAGCAGTAAAAAAAGTAGAATTGGGCCTCCCTGGTGGCGCAAGGGGTTGAACGCAGTGCTATGAAGCTGTCTACAGCCTCTCCAGCACGAGTTCAATCTCCGGCCAGGGAGCTATCCACATGGTGCAGCAGACCTCTCCTGACTGCTCCCCTCAGCAGTGTACCTCGGTCTGTCTGCCTGTACTGTTCCCCGCCTCTGTCTCTTGTGAATCCTCTCACCTCCCACACCTCTGGCCTATATCCCAGCTCTTATAATCATAAATAAATAAATCTAAAAAAAAATAGAATTTACCAAATTCAAGCTAGGCAAGGACATTGGGAATCTAGTTCATCCCATTGGTTATCACTGACTTCTTGACAAGTCCAATGTTAAATGTCCTGAGAGACAGACCACTGTGGTTCCTCCTTTTTTTCCTATTCAGTTCTCCAGAAGTGCATCTGTACATTTCTTTCTAAGCAACAACAAAACTAAAAAGATGTTTAGTGATATGTGTATAAAATACAGATAGTTCAGGTCTTCTGGTGAAAAACTTTAAAAATTATATTATTAAGTTTAAGTTTCTGGGTTAAAGTAATTTAAAAGAAAACACACACTGGAGGGTTAGCATATTTTCTAATAAAGGTTACTATAAGGGGTTTGATAACAAGTATGTGTGTGATATTTTAAATGAACATTTATTTGATTACACGTCAATATAAGTGATGTCTCTCTTTTAGGTTTTAATAGCTTTGATATATATTTTGCAACCATGAAGTTTACATTTTAAAGGGGGCAGTTTGATCGTTTTTAGTATATTTACACAATCATGTAACCATCACTATAATTTGATATTAGAACTTTTTGTCCTCCCCTAAAGAAACCTTAGACATAATAGCACTAATTCCTATCTTCTTTCTCCCCTTCCCAACCTTAGGCAGCTCCTAATCAACTTCATTTCTCTATACATTTTGCCTATTTTTGGATACTTCATATAAATTCTGGATATTTGATATAAATGGAATCATACAGTATGTGGTCTTTGTGTCTGACTTCCATTTGTTTCTTCAAGACCTTGGTGATATAGCACACATCAATATTTTATCCCTTTCTCTGGCCAAGTTATATTTCATTGTTTATATGTTATATTTCATTGTATGGATATGTCATTTTATTTAGCTATTAATCAGTTGATTGAGACTGGATTTTTTTCTACCATTTGACTATTGTGAATACTGTTACTGTGAACATTTGTTTACAATTTTTTATGTGGCCATGTGTTTTTATTTTTCTTTGGTGTGGAATTTTAATCTTAGCGGATCATATGGTATCTCTATGGTGGAACACTTAGAGGAATTTTCAAACTATTTCCCAAAGGGATTGCACCCTCATTATTATTCTCATTAGCAAATAAGAGCATTTAAACTTCTTCACATTCTTACTAGCATTGATTTTTATCTGTCTCTTTGATTATAAACATCTGGTGGATATCAAGTGGTATCTTGTTGTTTTGACTTTTATCTCCCTAATTATTAGTGATGCTGAGCAAATTTTCATGTGCTTATTGAAAATTTGCATATCTTCTTTGGAGGAGTGTCTGTTAAAACTTTGTTCATTTGGGGTTTGGTTTGTCTTTTTTTTTTACTATTGTAAAATTTCTTTGTATATTCTTGATACATGTGTCATATCAATATATGATTTGAAAATATTATTGCACATTGTATGAGTTGTCTTTATTGATGATGTTCTTTGAAGTATACAAAGTTCTTCATTTTGATCAGTTAGTCTCACTTAACCTTTTTTTAATGCTATTCCTTTTGGTGTTTTACCTAAGGATTTGTCTAATCCAAGGTCATGAAAATTAATACCTGTGTTTTCTTCTAAGAGTTTTACAGCTTTAACTCTTAAATTTAGATCTGGAATCTACTTTGAATTAATGTTGTGTATGGTATAAGAACAGGTTGCATGTGGGTATTCATTCTTTTCCATAGTTGACCCAGGACTTTCTCTGTTATCTTGACCCCTTTATCAAAAATCAGTTAACCATAAATGTTAGGACTTACTTCTGGACTTCCAGTTCCATTAATCTAGCTATCCTTATGTCACTACCCCATTTAGTTTCTAAAACCACAATTTTTGCTGTAATTACTTGTGGAATGACAAAATAAATTAACTTCTCTTAAAGCATCTTGATTTTGAGTTCTTTCCCTTTAAAAGGCCCTTATCATTTCTCCTACTTATGGTAGAAGTTTAAGAAACATTGGTATGAAAATGTATAATTTGTGTGTGTTTGTAACATACAAACTATTGATTGATTTCTTAGATCCACCATAGTTTATTAAGTAAATTTATAGTTAGTAAATAGTAAGAAGTAGTTTTATTCAAGAAACTATAATGGCCTCTTTTTATATAATTAAATAAGTAGGTAATTCTAAAATATGCCCTAGTTTGGTATGATTTGTACAACTCTCTGGAGAGATTTCACCTTTTTTGTATATGTATGGGATGTACTTTTAAAGATATCTTATATTGCATACTCTTGGCATTTAGTGTGTTTTTAGATTGGTTGAAGATATCTCAGGAAATATTCCTCATTTCATTATGAAATATATCTTTGATTTTAAAAACTAAAAAAAATTTATTACAAAGTGACATTCAAAAAGGGGTACCATTGATTATTATACTCATTTTGAAACTGCAAATTTTTAGGTGGAGCAGCTTTTTTTATATAACCAAGCTATGACATTTTATGCCTTTGAAAAATGAGAAAAGCAAAAACTATATTGGCCCAAATAGCAACTCTGATCATTGCAAGTGAATTTTCAACTAGTACTGTAAACTAAGCAGCACAAGTTTGAAGAGTTCAATATCTAGGAAATGATGATAGCCTTGTAGTAATCATAAATTATAGATATCAAAACCTCTCTGAGCAGATGGCAGCTCATACAAGGGGAAAAGAGAGTAGAGACAGATATCATATAACTGAGGGGTTATGACCTTCTGCCATTAAAAAATAATTTAATCTTAAAAAAATTAGAGCAAAGGCTAGCCAGATAGAGGTATATGGCGGAAAAAAGACATTCTTAATCCTTAAAAATACTCATCTTCCTTAGTCTAATACCTCAGTGAATCTTGGAATTATATGCCAAATTCTGTGATGAAAGGTTCAAATGACTAGAGATTAGAGAAGCAAAATAGGAAAAATAGAAGACCTACAATGAGATACTGATGATGTCATTTTATAAGAATATTGAAAGAGATCTCTAATATTTTAGTTGTTTTGATTATATTAAAATTTTTGATTCCTGGGACCTCCCTGGTGGCTCATGGGTTAAAGACAGCACTATCAATCTGTCACCAGCCACTGCAGCACGAGTTCTATCCCAGGCTAGCCAGGGAGCAACCCACATGGCACAGCAGACTTCTCCTGCCTCACCCACTACTCCTCTCAGCAGTGTGTTTCAGTGGATCTCCCTGTTCTGCTCCCCACTCTCTCTGGTGAATTCTCTCACCCCCTGTACCTCTGGCTTATAACCCAGTTCTTATATGCATGAATAAATAAACCTTTGAAAAATAAATAAAATTTTTGATTCCTGAATAAACAGTTTCAAAAAATAATTAGAACCCACTTCAGGATAGCCTTGCAAAACAGCATCTTAGCAGAAAAGTCCCGAGACAGTAGTTTGACACATTTGTTGATATTTTTTATGGTTCTAGCTTCTTAGGTCTTTGGAGATAGCTCCTTACCCACCAGGGTCTAGGAAGAGGAGGTTATAGTTCTGTCTGGCATAAATTTTTATTTTAGGTTTTCAAGGTAAGTTCTTAGTAGTTGAATGCCATAGCTGGATTTATGGACTCTACTGCTTGGCACACGAGCATAAAAAGCTTATTCTAAATTCTGTTTTGTTTCCATGTTAAAAAAAAAAAAAGAAAGAAAGCACATTCTTTAAAGGTGCCATTGAGAGAGCTTTCAACATGTGAACCATTGAATTTTTCTTTTTTTAAGTATAACCTCTTGAGTATCACAAATTCTAACACATGAGCATAGCAATGAAGTTTCTATTTTGGAAATAAGTCTGCCAAGCAGTCTTTTCTAGATTTTTTTTTTAATTGCTCAACTTTCTCTGTCAGCAGGTAAATTTTAGCTTCCTATGGCCTTTACCTTTGAACTCGAAATGCACTTCATAATAACTGGTTCCACTACTTTGACAAATTACTAAATTGTCACAGTGCTGTTTGCAGAATAGTTTATTTTTAGAAACTAGACAGTCAGCTGTTTGGTGTTGTGTTGGGATAGAATGAGCAGACCTGACCACTGGGACTGGTCGCTTTGTAAGCTAAAAAATGTCAGTCAGCAAACGAGGAAAAGATGCTGCTTGAATGAAATGAGTGTAAGTACTTCACTATTTAGGCTGAAGAGTCCTGGCAAATTCTACTGTAAGGCAGAGTTGATAACATCAAGCAACTTCTGTAAGTTTCCAGGGATGATTTGCAAACAATAAATGGCATTTTAAATCCTTTTTGGAAGAGGATTTAGTAGAGCAGCTTTTTGTAATGCAAATCTTTTAAAATCCAGACATCCCAGTAAACTACTGTGACCACTAACCATGACATGGTGAGGTATACTTCCTAAGTGCTTGCTCTTCTCTGGTCAGATTGGAACTAAGGTGTTTGGAGTCAAAGGGATTTGACATTAGATACCCCTCTCAGGCTGCTGTCCAGTGGATCTCAGGGTGATATTTCTGCAGGTGGTCAGATATGTAGTCTGAGGCAGTGTTCTACATGTAGACTTTCCTTGTACATTACTCCATGGACATCTTCTTGATTTACATCATAATGGTTGCCTGTTGAACCATTGTAAATAATAGCTTGATTTCTTTCAGGTACTGTTGTTATAAATTATATTTCCATTCCTGGAACTTCATTTCATGTTATAAACATACCAAAATTGATTAAAAAGTTACCGATTAATAGTAAGTAAAACGCAAATGCAACCTTTGCAAACTTTGTTCTTTAGATGTGGTAATACAGTTTTAAAATAGCTGTATTATAAAAGTATATTTTGATGGATTTTTCTATTAATGCTAAACTGAGACTAAGAATAGAAATCTGGGGCTTCAAATAAAAATCATTTTCAGCCTCAAAAGCAGGCATTCTCCATTTCTTTCAAAATTAAGTTTTATTTGCCTCAAACATTAATTGCTTCTTTTTTGTCAATATGGAGGACTCTCAAAGTCTGAGGTGGATCCCTGGCAACTTCATTTTTCTTCAGTCATCCTTGTTTCATATCCTTCAAAAGCCTGTTGAGAAGTTTTTTCTTTAATAAGTTCTACTAACTTTTCCATATGTAATATTTGCATCTTGTTTTCAATTTCCCCACCCCCACCCCTGAATTCTGATGTTAAACCTACCATCTGTCTTCCTTGAGCAATCAGACTATCCTTTGAAAATATCTTCCTTTGCATATTGAGAGCGCTGTGATTATTAAGTGTTTTGAATAGTTAATGTCTGAAGGAATCATTGCCAAGTTCAGAATGCTCATCATGTTTCCTGGTGGAATGCAGTACCAGTTGGCTGCCATTTACACTGGGAGGCTCTCACACACAAGCTCTCTCTCTTCTCTCCCTCCCTCACTACCTCCCCATCCCCACCCAGGGCTGTGTTAAATACTGTCATTACCACTGAAAGATTTTTACCCTTTTTTTTTTTTTTACCATAAGACTATAAAGCAAGAAGTCACTTTCACACATAGTTTACGTTAGCATCACTAGTACAAACTAAATTCACAGTCATTTCACAGTATAATGCCTTGTATCTGCATTCTTGAGGACAGCTTTGTGTCTGGATTCACATTCAGTGCTGTGGAGACATAGCAGCCAAATTTCAGGAATGGTAGGACATTTCCAAAAGCAGGCAGTTAAATTGATATTGGTGAAAAGCAGTCAGTAAGCACATTAATCAATCAGATCAGTGATTGCTAGGAAAATAAATATTCCAGCTCTTAGGAAAAGTGTGTGTGGTTGTGTGTGTGTGTGTGTGTCCAACCATGGGGTCATTTTACAATCCTTTATTTGTCTTAAAGCATCTTGGATCTTCCCCCACTGCCCCCATTGTTTGTTTCCTTTTAATTTTCTAGTTCACTTTCAGGTCACATTCCTCTTTGATATTTGTGCCAGCGATAACTAGGGCAAATTGAATGTTTACCAATGGTGAATGAGCTGTGTTAAGTGTCCTGCAGTCACGGATCACCAGGAACATACTATGCTAAGTGAGAAAGAGGGTATTATGGAGCTTGAACTGGTGAGAGGTGATTTGGGGAGGATTTAAGGAAAAGGGTTTTGCTCTAGATTGGATACTGTCAGGAAGCAAGAGTAATTCTACCATTGGGTATCTTGATAAATCTTCTCTAGAAGGAAGAAAGACCCGATCAAGGCTAAATACATAAATGGTAGAGAAGCAGCAGTCTCTCATGTTAGCTGGGTGGGGGGTGTTTAGTCATTGATGTGGCTTGGAAAATGTTCTCATTTTTTCTGCATTCACACATGATTATGCAGTAGTCTTGTTTTTGTCCTGATCCTTCATGGTCACAACCTTGTCTGATGTTGGTGTTCTGTGAAATTGTTGATATACACGCAGGGAATACCAAGGCCCAATTGTGAGTGCCTGGCCAGCTCCTGCTTGTCAGCTTTTCTTTCTCATTTAAAACAAGTAAAATACCCCACATTTGCTCGGTTGTGTCTATTTAGGTACTTTAGGAAAAAATATAGATGGTCTGATTTTTTTGTTGTTGTTTGTAGAATTACATGTAACAATATTCATGGAAGGCTACATACCAAATTATTAACAATAACATTGTTAGCAACATCTGGGTAACATGAGTGTTTTATCTGGTCTTCAGGTGCCTTTTATTTTCCTCTCTTTTGTAGTAAACTTACATTACTTTTATAATAATTACAAAGCATTAATTAAAAAAAATTAAGTAGTCCTCAACTGTTTCTGCATCTTTTTAACCTAACGTTGTGAATCATGTGAAATTCCTTACTTTTGAAATCTATTTTTAACACAAATATTCCTGAATATCACATATTTCTTTGTATAATATTCCAACCTCTGGATGTGTTTAATTTTCTAAATAATTATCCAGTTATTGGACCTCTAGGTTGTATCCAGTTTTTGGTTATCATAAATCATGCTGTGAGAAGCTGAAAATCTTTGAACATGAACTTTTGATTATACTTCTGAATGTTTTCCTAGCACTAATGCCTAGGATTGGGGATTCCTAGGTCAAAGTTTATCATTATTTTTAGGCTTTTGATACTACTGTCAAGTACAGTAGTATCAGAAAATATACCAGTATCAGAAAACATACCAGTTTACCAGTGAGTAGACCTGTTTTACCACATCCTCTTTGCCAGTTGATACACAAAGAAAGATATTCCATTGCTCTATTTTGTTACTTCTTTGAATTATTAGCGATTTTGAAGATTTTTATTTACTGGCCACTTATATATCTTCCTTTGTGATTTGTCTGATTGTGTTCTTTGCTCGGGGCAGCTTTTAATATTACCATAGAAGTCAGAACAATGAAGACTGTCCATTTGATATTTATTGTCAGTTGGAGCACAAATTATTGCTGCTTACTGAATAGCCTGCAGCCTTTTCTCCAATTTTGGCTAAACCTGGAATAATTATTCTTGTTCCCAGGGAGGCATTATATAGGAGTCATAATGAGACTTTCAAGTAGACACTGAAGTGTATAAAAAGAGGACGAATATACGCTATGTGGGTGTGTGTCTGCCCCCAAACTGGCAGTCATGCCGGTGAACTAGCTACGGGGCAAGGACTGACGAGCTTGCCCAGTTAAAGGCAGTTCATTTTGACTTGGTTTCTGTGAATAGTGTCTTGATCTTTATTTTTCTTTCTCGCCTTTTGCTTTGCTTTGAGTTTTATGTGAAGTGCTTGTATCTATGCCTATGTGTTCAAGTGATTCTTTCTGTTAGTCAACACTTGGTAGTTTGCATTTCTTCTTCATACACTCACTATGCAAAGATCTCCCTCCAGTCACCTGTGACTGAGATTATATCCAGTTAAAATTAGAAATATTTGTTCATTCCACAGATCATTAATTCAACAGTAATCACCTAGTGAGTGACTTTTATGTTTTTTCCTCTACTACTGAAGGGGTCAGACCTTGAACCCAACCCTGGGAAATGTATCCTCGGACAACTGCAAACTGAAAAATGCATCACGGTGTTTGATATAAACAAACAGCCTGAGTCTGTGGGATCCATGATGGAAGTATTTTGGTTTTTTTGTATTCTTAGTGGCAATATTAATTTTAAAATGTTCCAATTGGGCCTCCCCGGTGGCGCAGCGGTTGAGCGCTTGGTTGCGAAGCTGCCTGCAGCCTCTGCAGTGCCGGTTCGATCCCCGGCTGCTGGGTGAGTGTCCCACATGGTGCGCAGGCCTCTCCTACCGCCCGCTGCTCCCCTCAGCAGTGTATTTTGTCGGTCTGTCTGTTCTGCTCCCCGCTCTGGCTCTGGTGAATCCTCTCACCCTCCCACTCTTCTGACTATACCCAGTGCTTGTATAAATAAACAAACAAATAAATAAATGAATCTTTAAAAAATAAAAATAATAAAATAAAATAATAAAATGTTCTAATCATTTGCAATTTTGAGTTTGCAGATGCAGAAATTGCAGATTGCCAGTTTAAATAGGAGCCCACCTCACATGCTGCTAGGTGATAGGTAGGCCTCTGTCTTGTCTAGTTCTTTAATATAAGGAAACTGCATCTGAGTGGCATTTCTCATGCCTAGCATTTTTGGTTCACATTGAATTCAAAGCTTAGATTTTTTTGGTTACTAAAATGCCTATTAATCTTCCATATGCTGTAACAATGTGATGTGTTTTTAAATTTCAAAGCATTGTTCTGTCTATATAGTTTTCACAGAATTAGGTAACTTCAAGGACTTGTTCAAAAATCTCTGTTGCACTAGGATTGTGTTTGCTCCAGTATTGCTTGGGATCAAGTGACTTAACCAAGCAGGCTGTGGAAATTCTTCTTTGTATACAGAGGGTGTCTGCACTGGATCAGTTGGCCTGTATTTACCTGCTTTTAAACATGTTAAATGACTTTTAGGGAAAGGAAAGTGTACAAAAAATGACCACTGAATTTGAAGCAATACTATAATTGGGGAATTCTCTTTTCCTTTCTCTGTTTTACGTTCTCTCTTCATGGTAACAGTAAAACCGTTGGTGGTGTTGAGAAAAACATTGTATTTTATTTATTTTTTTAAGATTTATTTATTTATGCATACAAGACCTGGGGTACAGGCCAGAGATGTGGGGGGGGGCGGAAGGTGAGAGGATCCACCAGAGACAGAGTAGGGAACAGAACAGGCAGACTGATCAAAATACACTGCAGCAGGCGAGACAGAAGAGGTCTGCCTCGCCATGTGCGTTTCTCCCTGGCTGGCCGAGGATTGAACTCGTGCTACAGAGGCTGTGGATTGCTTCATAGTGTGGTGCTTAACCCTTGCATCACCAGGGAGGGCTAACATCATGTTTTAAATGTTGGTACTGAGCTGAAGCAGAAAGCAAGACAGAGACACTACCTGCTTCACTGGGGTCCTCTCAGTCACCCGACCTCTGTCAAGACTAAAGTCCTAACTGCTATAGCCACCCACCACCCTGTCCTCTCCATGCTCACTACTGTTTTGTTCACTTGCCTTCTTGAATTTTTAAATGTCATTCCTAATACTTTTATAGTAATGGAATTTTAAATCCTTCTGTCATGAGTCCTCCTCATTATCACCCCCTTTGTCTGTATCACTGAGACAGTCTCATTTGGCTTATTCTAATTTGCCGAGTTTTACTTTCCATATTTCTTTTATGACCTTGAGCTCCAGGATCATCTCAGAGTGAGTGCTTTATCTTTGTGGAATCTTTATTGTCTCCCAGCCCCCCTGTCCTTCCTGTAGGGACACACCTGGTATCTGAGACTTTCCATGGACTTACACTCCAGCCCAGGGTCTCCTCCTGTCTTGTCCGCCTGAGAGCAAGCAGTGTTGCTGGTGTTTAAGAGGCCTGAAGGAGTCAAGTGATTTATATACTTGAAAGATCACAAGATGATTAAAAAGGGACCAATCCTACTCCCTTTCCAGTGGGAGAGTGGGTGATCTGTAATGATGGGTATGATGGTTCCAGAACCGGCTGCTTTATTACAACCTTGTGGGAATCCCTCCACATGTGTGGGAGATTCTGGGGTGTGCATCCTTGCCACTCTGTAGTTTAGGAAAGTACTGGATAGATTTATCAGCACAAAACATAGGAGAATAAAGTATATTGCTGAGGATGTGAGGGCTTCTATTGAAATATAAGTACTGAGAGTGCTGACTGCCAGAATGTGGATTTATGGGAAATAAAGCCCTAAAATACTTTCTCCAACAAAAAATAGACCTCTTGGAAACAGTTTTTCCTCTCTATGTACTTAGCTCCCATTGAGCTTAAATTGCTCTCAGTATTGTGATAATGACAATTCAATATTACAGGATGTGGAAGATGAACCAAATAAATTAACCAGCTGCTTTTAAGGGTAGTTCACTCAATGGCTTACCCTCTAAAATGCTTTGTAGAACATTCGTGCTCGGTAGGTCTCTAGGCAGTTTTATGACTGAAAGAAAAAGAAATGGATTTTATTAAATGTCAGTGAAATACAGGCGGCTATTTTTGTGGTAGTTAAATTAGCATAGAATGTTTGTAGGAACGGTATCTTTTCTTAAATCACTAAAGCGGGACTTTCCTTAGCATAGGAATGTGTTTCTGCTGAAATTCTCATAGATGAGGATAAAAAAAAATAAAGAACAGATTGTTGGGTTCTTCATCCTGTTATATGAAACTCCATTCTACAGAATGTTAGAAATCAAATCCTATATGTGGAACATAGTTTTACTTGGAGAGCTTAGAGGACAGTAACGGGAATGATTCCATAATTAGTTGACCTTTAACGTTTTATACTAGGTATGGATTGAAAACTAGGACTCATACGTAAAGAAGAAAGTGGAGTGGAGAGGGAAGGCAGAAGTAAATGTTTTAAGGGGCCAGGCTGGTAATAGAGAGGAAAAGAAGTGGGCCAGGTGTGAGACGGCGGCAGGAGAAGTGGCCACTGTAGCAACAGGGAGCGCCTTCTGCAGTCATGCAGACATTTCACATGCTCACTGTGAAGGTCAAATACAAGGTCAATCTGCATCCCTGAAATAAAGGAATGGAATGAAATAAATGAACTGACTGAAATAAATGAACTGACCGACCCAAACTGAGTAGGCGAAGACTAACCTCAGTTCTCAAACTTTTGATATGTTGTGCATTATTTATATTTCCCGGTGTTGAGTAAAGAAAATTAGACCAATGTTTTTGTGAGTGGGACATGGAATTAGTATAAAGGAGCCCTTTCTCCAAGTGAGGATGTATTGAATGTATGAATCTATCATAGAGTTCTTTCTTTCAGATTTTTGGGATTAGGGCAGACTCCAGTGAGTCCAAAAACAGGACTTCATTAACAAAAGATGGACTGAATACCCGAAGGGTTTGGGGGAATTCCCATAGTTCCTCTTACAGCAGACACATTGTATGTATGGACTCTGAAGGAAAGAATAAGACTCATAGACCAAGGAAATCCTACTCATTATCTAATATTTATTATGCTTGGTGTGTCTAGCAAAGTATAAAATGTGGTCTCTTTTCCCGGTGCATTTACAGCCTGTTTGAGAGATGAATTTAGGTGAACAAACTAAAAATGGTATTCATTAACCTGTGATGGAACCAGCCTGGCCTTAAAACATTACAGAATCAAGAATTAGAGGGGAAAGAATTCTCCTGAATGATGAGCCTTCCTAATATATTTGACTATTTACAAATCATTTCTTAGTTTTCATCCATAAATTATAAAAATAAAATGACTGAAATAACTGCTATTTGAGAAACATTGGAAAATAACTTGAAACGTATGAAATATTAGATTCATAAAATTTATTTTCATTTATAGAGGTTTTGACTGTACTATAAAAATATCATTAGACACCTCTTTGCCCCTTTGATTCCATCAGATCAGGGCACACACAGTTTATTGTAACAGAACTCAGAAAACTTTGACTCAACAATGAGAGAGACTGAATTCAGAAGTCTCCCCCTTTTCCTTTTCCTGCCCTTTGCTGGAAGTTTCCCTTGAAGCTAGAGTAGGAAACAAAGGGAATCCAGGGTGCAGCCCCTCAGCTTCCTCTGTAAGCAGAAGCACATCACAGAAGGAGGGGTCAGTTGGAATCAGTTTGGATCTTGATTAGAATTGCACTAACATTTATAACAGTTTTTTTAAAGGAGTTAAAATTTTTTTACAGTTTATGTGAATTAATATTCAGTATTCCGGGCCTCTCCTGTGGCACAGCGGTTGAGCACTGGATTGCGAAGCTGCCTGCAGCCTCTGCAGCACTGGTTCGATGCCCGGGGTTCGATCCCCGGCCACCAGGCGAGGGTCCCACATGGCACGCAGACCTCTCCTGCCGCCCGCTGCTCCCCTCAGCAGTGTACTTGGTCAGTCTGCCTGCTCTGCCCTCCACTCTGGCTCTGGTGAATTCTCTCACCCTCCCGCGCTTCTGACTATACCCAGTGCTTGTATAAATAAATAAGTAAATCTTAAAAAAAAAAAAAAAAATCAACATTCCTCCTCTAAGTTCTAGTGAGTTCTCTTAATTGTAAAAATAAAACAATGCATATATAGCATATTAAATTTGTATTAACAGATGTATACTGTAATTTGCATGTTCCATATACATATTTAAAATCATACATTTTATATTCTTCGGTTGTTTAGATCTACCACAATTTACTCAATCATTCCTCAGCCATAAGTCTATTTTGGACTGTTATAAATAACTACGTACATTTTTGCTTAATTGTGTAATCATTTCTTAGAATAAATTTCTAGGCATAGATCCCTAGGGTCATATTTAAAGCTTTGAGTCCATATGCTAAAGACCCTCCAGAAGGACCCTCTAGAATGATGGTACGACTTCTGCTGAGTAGTTTAAGGGTATCTTGTAGCACTCTAACCCCCCTCCATATCTGATTTTATCTTTATGATACATCTTTTTCAGTTATTTCCTTTCTTTTTCTGTTATCTGTCAATTCTAGGGCCATGACTATACAATTTGGGTGTCAATTTTATGAAATGTTTTACTGCTTGGCAGGGTAAATCCACACACACACGACACACACACACCATTATTCTCCCAAAAATTCCTGTTATTCTCACGTATTTTCAAATGAATTTATAGCATTTGGAAGTTGTAGAAATAATTCCTTTGGGGTTTTCTTGGGCTTGCTTTAAAATCATAGGTTAACTTAGTTAAAATGTCACTGTAACTAAAAATGTTGAGTCTTATTATTCCGGAACATAATGTATCTTTCCACTTACTCTTTTCTTATTTTATATTTTTAAATAAAGTGTTTTTTTTTTTCAGTAGCTATTACATTCACATGTGTTTTTATTAGTTAACTTTTAGAACAATGTACTTTCCCTGGCTTATAACTTTGATTGCATATCCTAAAGTTTAGGTTTATAGCATTTGTATTCTCATTTTCAAAGTTTCAAAGTATAGTTTGATAGACAGTATTTTTTTATTTCCATTTTCCTTGTCTTATGCGGCATTATTAATTTCTTGCTTAATTTTCTTGTAACCCGAGAATGACAAGAATTGTCAAAGTTCTTCTTTATTTCATGGAATATCTACTTTATATGTAGTTGGGAGTGAGAAATTTTTATTTTTCCCCAGATAAATCTTTTTTTCTCAAATGTTTAATTTTTCCATGTTACTGCTTTCTTGGTTGTTTGTTTGTTTAGGTTCACATTTATTGCAAGAAGTCCATATTCAGAATTCAGAGTTAAAATTACTGTGACTTTGTCATAGATTTTGTTAAGAACTGGTCCATATCTTTTATTCTGGGCAATGGCTACAGAAGTTTTACGTTTCACGTTTGCCTGAATTGGAACACAAGTGTCTGTCAGGGAAATGCCTATGAAAGAATGTAATCCTTGATGCAGCAGGGAAATGCTGGAATTTTGAAAAGGCTCACTTTCTGTATTTACTAAAGCACTTTGAAATTTGAGCAGGTGCTGCCCACCTCGCATACCTGGCACAACTGCCTTGGAGATGTACTACTGCAGTACCAGCGTGCCTGCTTCCCTTCCAAGCTGTGTACAAGTGATAGTGGACTGGGTATTCAAGGTCATGTGCCAATGGGGGCCACAGTCTGTGTTCCTTGCATGAAGGTCTCCCTTTGACTCCTCACCTCCAGCTCACGTTACCTGAGCGATGGGTGTTTTGGCATTCAGGTGTCTGCTCAAACAGCTACCCAGGAGAGCTTGTTCTTTTTTTTTTTAATAAAAAAAAAGGTTTATTTTTGCATACAATAACTGGGGTACGGGCCAGAGGTGTGGGAGTGAGAGATTCACCAGAGACAGAGTGGGAAAACAGAACAGGCAGATTGACTGAAATACACTGGTGAGGGGAGCAGCATGTAAGTCAGGAGAGGTCTGCTGCGCCATGTGGGTAGCAACCTGGCCGGGAGATCGAAATCGTGCTGCAGTGGCTGCGGATTGCCTCATAGGTTGCATCTTAACCCCTTGTGCCACCAGGGAGAGCTTGTTCTTACAGTGAGTTGAATCACAGCCCTCACTGGGGTCCTGTTTCTATCATTTTCCAGAAATTTTAATCATAAATTTGAGGTGTATTTAATGTTTCTAATATAGAGTAAGTGTGTTTTCCTCCTAATATGACACTGGTGATTTCTGAGTGGAAATTAGTAGGGAGAAGAACTTGATGCCACTCTCCATCACATTTTCCTTGTAGTCCTCCAGCCAGTCATTGCTTCCAGTAGTGGCTGGAGGGGTACGCCTGGGGCAGATTACTTCTCAAGTTATTTCCACCAGATCCAGGCCACAGATGGAAGAAAGACGTTTTGATCTCATCAGTTCTGTGTGTTTAATGTAATTTTCCTTAAGTGCCTAGTTTTTATTTATTTATTTATTTGTTTGTTTGTTTGTTTATTTATTTATTTATTTATTTACTGGAGAACTGGGGTAGGCCAAAGGTGCGGCCAGTGACAGAGTGGTGAGTAGAACAGATAGATCTACTGAACCACACTGCTCAGGGGAGCAGCGGGTGAGACAGCAGAGGTCTGTTGCACCATATGTGGGTTAGCTCCCTGGTCAGAATGAAACTCAGGCTCTTGTGGTGATAATGCTGAGACTTAACCCCTATGCCACCAGGGAGGCCCAAGTACCTAGCTTTAGTGTAGTGCGACATTGTATAGCAAGAGCTATGTTCTCAAGCTTTCTCCTTCCTGAATTTAAGCCTATCCTGTCATAAAATACTCAACACATTCCATGACCTCCTTGCCTCTATTCTCTATATGATGGCTGAGAGAGAGGCTGAATTACAGACAGAGGACATACCTAAAGGTCTTTAATTGGGGACAAGTCAAGCTGGTGGTAGTGATTTCTTACTTACCACCTGAGCTGGAGAGGACAAAATGGGTTAGAAGGTTGTTGAAAGTATAGATTATTTCCAGTATCTATCTAATGGAAGACAGAACTTCATATGTTCAGTAAAAGCCCTTTTCTTCTTTGCAATTGATGATGTGAGGTTACCTTGCTTCTGGGAAATGGAGAACTTCAGTCATACGGCATTTTAAAAGGACCATACTAGGCTGACTAGTGAAGATGGACACACTTAATTTTAGGATGTTTTTTCTTTATTGTTTTAACTGTAGGAACCTCAGCTATTAAGAAAGCTACATGAAGAAATTTAAATAAAATGTGAATTCTCTTTCCCCTATTATTTTCCTGTTTTGGGGTGGGAAAGAAAGCGAAATATGCTAAGGTCGACTTAAATTGACTTAAATTGACTCTAAGATTCTGTTGTAAGGTCTTTCATTAACATTTGCTTTTAAAAGGTAAATATAATGATTCATGTCTAAAGTCACATATTTTAAATTTCAAATGAATTATATATTATATATATGAAGTTACAGTGTATAGATACTTTTACTAAAGGATTTAAATTGACTATATTAAGAAAAAATATTTTATTGTGTCCTTAATAATGCATGAATTAATAGTACTACATCTTGACCAGTTATATATTTAGTCATAAAATTTTCCAGCAGATTTTTCATTATAGATTCTTCCCTTTAGAATAAAGATGATAGCCATTATGAGGTTTTTAAAGGTGTTTAATCCTAAAGCAAATCTCTGTTACTTTCTGACATGAATTTCTGTTCAGGTGTCTTTGTTAACTTACTTTTCTCAGGTTAAATGAAAAGCAGAATTTTTCCAATGATTGCATTTAATCTGTGACTAACATGTTATTTTCAGGGAAAAAATTAGAAGGTTTGAGTTCCTGATTTAAAAAATTAATTAATTCCTAGCAATCATTCCAGGAACTCTCTGTGATACTCATCACTGGCCAATGGAGCTTCTTTTCCACAAAATTTGGTATTTTGGTGCCATCTTGTGGCTAGTCTTTGTAAGAACATCAATACGCAAATACATTTTAAGCAGTGCCCTAGATAGGATAAGATGTAGTGGAAATGCTTTCCAAAATGCAAATTTAATACTACTGTAAGTCTACATAAAAGATTGAGAATAGCTTGTATGTCATTTGGTCAGTTAACGGGCAAAAATAGTAAATAAGAAATCTAATGTATGCTTCTCTTTCTAAAATTTTTTATGATCTTTATCCCTAGTTGCTGCTGTTTGAACGGTCTTGGATGAGCAGATGGAAGTCTTCTGTTCTGCATGAAGGGGAAGGGAACATTAGGAGTGTGAAGTGGAGAGGCCATCTGATTGCTTGGGCCAATAACATGGTAAAAAACTTCCATTTTCCTAGCGGTTTTTCAGAGCCAGAAGAGTGGTTGAACTGAGTGGACTGTAGCAAAGGGAGAGATGCAACCCACTGTGGTGGTCATTTCTGAAAGATACAAATGGCGATTAATATACCTGGAAGCTTAAAGAAATTAGATTTCCTTTGGCTTTCATATAAGAGTAATTCCCAACTTATTCTAGACTCTATCTTAGAGAAAGAAACCTGAGGCATGGAGAATAGCCAAGAAAATGAAAAGGCATCTTAATAATTGAAGGGCTGCATTGGGAATGTGGTCTTGAAAATACCATTTGCCTATTAGCCGGAGGCAAGTAACAGTTGATATTGAAACAAGTACAGGATATTGCTGATTTCTCTTTTTACTCCCAGTATAATCACAGGCAAAAATAGGCTTGCTTTTTAAAAAGTGGATCGTAATTTTTGATGCTGCACTTATTTAAAGTTGACTTAATATGACTTAGGGTGAGTAGAAAGTTTAAAAAATGTTTTTTTTTGACATCAGGTATATCTTTTTGGAATTTCAAGGTATAATGTAGTAAGTTAGTTCTATTCAGCTTTACGTGATAGAAATCTCCCCAAAATTACCTTACTTTTCAGGATTTTTCTTCCTTCTCTTGGCTCACAATAATGGTAAATAAACCTGTGGCCTCTGGTTTATTTATAGTTAGCGGCTGCTTGAAGTTTCCATTTGAGTACTTTAAAATGTCAGGTGTAGTTTTCTTTACATAGTTGTTTTTCAGATTCAGAGTATTTCTAAAAAGCAAACTTCTTTTATGTGATGGAACAATACAATTAGAAATGTTACTTGTCTGTCACTCTGGAAACGTGGCTCTTGATCGCAGTACCTTTTATTTTGTGTTAGATATGAGTCTTCCACTAAAAAAAATGTCTTTTGCGCAAAAAGGAGGATGGGGGTTTTCTTTTGTTTTGGGTTCTCAGGGGGTTTGTGTGAAGTAGAGCATTTTCCTGCACATGATTTTGCAGTGCTGGTTTTCAGTAATGGGTAGCAGAGACTCTTAATAAATTTTCCTTTACTTTCCTTCTCCCAAATAGAGGATGCTTAATGCTATTTTATTTTACAGGGTGTAAAGATTTTTGACATCACCTCAAAGCAAAGAATCACCAATGTGCCCCGAGATGATATAAGTCTTCGCCCAGATATGTATCCCTGCAGTCTCTGCTGGAAGGACAATGTGACACTGATTATTGGCTGGGGGACTTCTGTCAAGGTGGTTTTGCTTGTCTTTTTAATGAGTCCATGTCATTATAGATCCGCTGAGGATAGTCTGGAGAATATGAGTTCTTGAATGGCTTCTCAGAATCAAAATGTTTTGACCTGAATAGTGTTGTCCACCTAATGCTCAAATCCCTTCATATGCATATGTTTTGAAGATCCATTCTTCTCCAAGTCACGAAACAAATCATGCACTTCTCTGCATTCACGGTGCTTTTTTTTGATCTTTGAATTCCCATAACCCAGTTGACCTTGGCTATTTATAGAACATGTGGTTAGTTTTATTGGCTAGTCAGGCTTTTTTTCTTTATTGTTCTTTCTATTCCCTTAGCTTTGACCAATAACTTCTTCATTAGAACTGATGGTGGAAAGAAAAAAAAAGGCTAAAATTAAAACATCCTGCATGCATGGTATTAGTTTGACAGAGTACAGGCCCAGACTTACTGATAATAAGATGTGGGAATATTTTGTGGCATATAATTATCTGCCCTTTTTGTGCTCCAGTATATGAAATTTAGCTGTTCTACACACGGGGACCCAAAGGTCATTCATACTCATTTCATACTTACCACTGCCTATCTTGTTTTAGATACTTCAGAGCCAAAGTTGTTTCCCTTTAAAAATAATGCAGCTTAATCTAAACAAAAAAATCCTAAAAACAAGCTAAGTCAAAATAGTTTGAGGAAGTATCCCAGCAATAGTCTAATGGAAGAAGTCTGGCGGACCTGGCATCAACTGTAACTTTGCGTTATTATCGTGTGACCTTCTGTGATCCTTGCTCTACTTATCTAAAAAATGGTAGTATTAACTGTTCTCAGACCATAAATTTTAGGAGAATTAAATGAGGTAATGCTTATGAAGAGCTTAGCATAGCATCTGACATATTATAAGTGCCTACTAAATATCAGCTGTTATTTTATGCCATAAGATTCTAGGAAAGTCATGAAAGAGGCGTGGCTATTTAAAATGTACTCCTGTTTAGACAAGGAAAGCATAAAAGTCATTAATGCAATGATTGTTACTAATATACCAAGCATTGTATACTTTTGTGTACTTGAGATAAGGTCCACTGAGCATTTACATTGATATGATTCAGGTTCTTTTTCCCATTTTTTAATTAAGCATAAGACAGTTATTTGCATGTGTTAAATGAACACTGGATAGTTTCAGTGCTATCACCTCTAAGGCTTAAGTTCAACCTGTCTCACCCATTGCTCCCCTCAGCAATGTATTTCAGTAAATCCACCTGTTCTGCTCCCCACTCTGTCTCTGGCGACTCCTCTTACTTCCCTCCCACACACACACACACATCTTTGGCCTACGCACCAGTTCTTCTACGTAAAAAAATAAAATAAATTTTAAAAAATGAACACAATTTGTTCACAATGACGGTAGTAGGAAGTTGTGCTCGATGAGGTCACAAACAGTGACTCTACCATATCCCTCTCCCTTGTATGTTGTTACTCAGCCAGTAAACCTACATTCTTGATATTTTTTTTTTAATTTCTTAAATGGACTGGTAGCTTTTTTCTTTGTTTTAAAGTTGTGATTTTTTTTTTCTTTTGGTGAAAAATAGGGAAAATTTGCCTCTAGGGATCCATAAGAAGTTCACTGATTGCTACCTGGAATACTTTCTCTAATTGACTGAATAATGTCCTCCAAACATTGCAGATCCTAATTTCAGCAACCTGTAATTAACCATGTTGAGATGGAGAGATTATTCTGCATTACCTGGATGGGCTCTGGCCCCCTGCATTCATATAGGGGGAGCACTGCCACATGTGAGGGGCAGGCAGGGGGACAAGTGAAGCAGCAGTTGGAGAGGTGTGGCCAGGGAATGCCGAGCCGCAGCTCGAGGAAGCAAGGAAGACAGTCAGCCCTGGAACAGTGCAGCCCTCCAGCACTGGCACTTAGGCCCAGTGAAACTGACTTCAAACTTATCACCTGCTGAGTAATGAGAAAATAAATTTCTACTTTTTTATATCACCAAATTTGTGGTATAAATTTGATTGTTACAGCAATCACAAGAAACTAATACACATTCAGTGTGCTCAAATTATGATCCAGTTCACAAAATGTTTCATGTTAAATGTTTCATTTCATTGGGGTTACCTCTTCAAATTCAGTCAGCGATATGTTGAACACATACCTGATAAAAAAATTTCCTGTGTTCTGTTAAGGCCAGGAGACAAGACAATCTCTCAGGTGGAAAGCAATCTTGTTGGAGTTAATCTACGCCAGACTGTAGCAAAGTGTGCAGTTAGAGCTAGCCATTTAATTTATTTGTTTATTTACCTGAAAAATACCTAGCTGAGTCCCTGCAGTATGCCAGGCAGTGTTCTAGTGTTGCAGACACATAAATAACCCAATGAATCCTCTCCTTTGGTAAATTTAAATTTTAGTGAGGGAAGAGGGCAAATATCAAACATATAAGTAAACCTAGCATGTGGATGGTCATAAATACCACCGGAAACTGCTCAAAAGGAGAAAGTTAAAACGGGGGAAGACGGGAGGGTAGGCACCACCGAATAGGGAGGTGTCCCTGAATGGAGGAAGTCATGCAGCTGTGGAGGAGGGGTATCAGCAGAGACCAGCCAGTGTGAGATCCCTGAGTCAGGAGTTGATTGTTGTGTCTTTGCGAAATGTGAAGGAAGCCAGCATTGCTGAGAAGATGGAACAGGTACTGAGGAGAGGGAGAGAAGATGGAGGAGGGGAGTATACTGGAGTGAAACAGATCATGTGGGGGCTCATAGACATTGTGAAACTTTGACTTTTCATTTGATTAGGATGGGAAGCCAGCAGAGGGTTTTGTTCAGCTTGGATTTCCAAATGATGACTCTGGTTGCTGTGTGCAGCTAACCAGCAATTGGACAGTATAAAAAGGAGACTAGGTAGGAAGCTACTTCAGTAAAAAAAAAAAAAATATATATATATAATAATTTTCGATCAGCCTAGTGAAGCTAGTAAGAAATCATTGCATTCCGATATATTTTGAGGGTTGACCTGTTGTTGTTTGTTGATGGTTTAATGGAGAGTGTAAGAAAAAGAGAGAAGTCAGTGGTGACTTTTTTTACCCAAGGAACTGGAAAATGAAGCTACAGTGACTGAGATGGGAGAGACAGCTGACGGATCTTGAATCATGTTTAGAGGGTAAAAAATCAGAAGTTGTTTTTGTCTGTGTCCACTGGAGATGCCGTGTTATCAGACACATAAGTGGAGAGGCAAAGGGGACAGTTGGATGAAGCAAATTAGTGCTCATGGATGAGAAACTACCTATCAATGTAAAGAGCTCTTGAAAGCATTGATCTGCTCTTCTGCAGGATGCGAGCTTAAGGTTGCATTTGCTACTCACCCACCTGCACCTGATGTTCTGCCTGTGAGACAGGGCAGTGGGTGCAAGCTCAGGCCACAGGGCCAGGGACATGGGGCTGAGCTACTGCCAGCCTCCAGCAGTGCCGGGGTCCTGGTCCTCAGAGAGGCGGTAGCATAGCCAGGGAGATACAGTCAGACCTCACTTTTAGTTATGGCTCTAGCTGTGTGGCTTGATTCACTCTTGCAGCCTCAGTGCTCTCGTCTCTGTGGGTCAGGGCTGATAACATCACCTCTCAGACAGGTATGAGGATTAGAAAAGGCCTGGTCAGTCCCCAAGTTCTGTCACTATGTCAGATCCCTCCACTTCTCTTCCTCCTGCCAAGTTTCCTCAGCTCTGACTTTGCCTGCCTTAATTCTGTCCTAAAACAGACAGTTCTTTCTAAAGTGCAGATCAGATAATGCTAATCTCCTTTTAAGTCCCTCAAGGGATGCTCATTGCTCACAGGATGCCAGCCTCATCCTTCACAAGGCTCCCAGGCTTCTGCAGATCAAGCACCCGAACTCTTCCACTCTGCCCCCACCTTCCCTCCACTGTCCCTCTAGTTTACCTTCCAGGTGAAGGCCCTGGACTGTCAAGTTGGCCTTTTGCACTTGTGCTTCATCTCCTTCTTCACCTTACGTGCCACTTCTTCCAGTAAACCTTCCTGTCCTGCCAGGTGATCCCTCTAAACTGCTCTAAACTGCGCTTCTACATCACACTGTAGCAAAACATTTTAGTTAATTGGGTATCTCCTGCTCTGCACTATAATCCTCCTAAGAAAAGAATTCTCTCTGTTACAAAGCCCCTAACTCACAACTATTGCCAGTTGTTGGTCACTAGTGCTAGTTAATATTGCCATTACATATATATGTGTATACTTTATATACATATAACTTTATGTAGTGTATATGTATGTATTTCAAACCATTGGGAGCACTAGTCTTTATATACTTTTATCAGCACATTAACACAGCCATTCATTCACCATTGTGGAGCTTGCCTTTTAGAGAATTTAGTCATTTCCCTAGTAAGTGTGGCTGGAAAAGTAGATAGTAAATATGATCAAAAATCTACCAAGAGAGTAAGGAAATTGAGGCGCAATGGAGGAGACGGGAAATTGACTGAGATGGACAGAAGGCAAATGACAAAAAGTAATCAAGGGAGAAAATAGTCATTTCTAGGTAAATGCTTAAACCTCCACAGCCACCGATTCAAGTCCAGTGGCTCACGTTTCACTGTGTTGCTGGACTTCAGTGTAGACATGTGTATTAAACAAACAATACTAAACCTGTGAAAGTATACGTACACATTGATATTTCATTTCTACTTCTGGAAATTTAAGAAAACAAAAGTCCAGAAGTATTACATACAAATATTTTGATTGCACTACTGCATTCATTAAAAATCAGAATACAAGCAAATTGGAAATAGAAGCAAAACAATAATGTCTAAAGGGGAACTGATTAAAGAAATGATAGTAGATTCACGTAATGAAATATTGCAAGTATATTAGAGAATTATATTGATAAGAATATGCAGATAATACTTGAATTATTTGTAGCAAATTATTAGGTTTAAAAAATGGATTGCTAGTTACATTTATTTAATTCTGAGAATATATTCATTTTAGAAACTAGAACAAAGAAAATAGGAACTATTAACATCTTATCACCTTGAAATCACCTTGGTGTTATGTGTAAGTGGTAGATAAATATGTATGATTATGTATGTTTGTTATGTGTAAGTGGTAGATAAATATGTATGATTATGTATGTTTATATGTTTCTATCCAAGCTGTGTACATAAATGTTAAAATAAGATTTGACAAACTTTCTCTGTAAAGAAGGGGCTGGCAGTAAATGGTTTAGACTTTTCATATTATGTATTGTTTCTAATGAATATTTTTCTCTTTTTATTTCTGCTTTTATTTTTTCTCCCTTCCCTTCTACCTCAAGCCCTCCCTTCCTTTCTTCCTTCTTTACTTTCAAGCCTTTAAAAATGTAAAAACTGTAGCATTAAAAAAAGGCATTAAAAAAAGGAGGCCAGGGACTGGGCTGCAGTGTGCCAACACTAATATAGTACATTGATTTTATTATACTTGAGAGAAGATAAGCATGTGCCACTTTTGCAAAGTATTATTTAGAAACAGTGAAATAAATTACTAATATGTAATCAGAAATGCAAAACCTAATGTGGATGTTGCTCATATTAGCCATTGGAATTTTGGGTTATGTACGCCCGCCAGAGCTTTATTTGGGTGATGATAGAAGTAATCCTTGAGTAGCATTGCTGGGAATGGATTTTTGGGAACATGTTAAAACTGTGTTACAGTTCCTTTCTTTCTTTGCCCTTGAAAGATAATGTTGGAGAACATAAATAATAGTTGATGTGCATCATTGAAATTAATTTCTATCTTTTAAGTCATGGTATGCACTCCATCATCAGTACTATGTGGCTAATTTAATGAAAATATGTTTTCAAGGAAATGTTATAAAGAGTTTTCCATAGAATGAATAAAATAACCTGTGAACTTTTTTCCTAGATTTGCTCAGTGAAGGAACGGCATGCCAGTGAGATGAGGGACTTGCCAAGTCGCTACGTTGAAATAGGTAGGCCTTCTGACCTCCCTGGTGGCCTAGGAGCTAAGTTTCAGCGCTGTCACCAGCACATCCTGAGTTCAATCCCCAGCCAGTGAGCTGACCCAAATGGCGCAGCAGACCTCTCCTGTCTCACTCCCTCCTCCCCTCAGCAGTATATTTCAGTAAATCCACCTGGCCTACAATCCAGTTCTTTTATGCATAAATAAAAAAATCTTTAACAACAAAAAGAAATAGGTAGGCCTTCAAAAAAGGAGCCATTTTATTAAGGGGCATGTTCTTCTTCAGGGCCCAACACTTGGAACTTTGATGAAATAGATCAAGAAGCTTTGTTTTAAGTTTTCAAACAGCTTCAGAGACCCTTTTTTTATAACTACATTTCTGATATTCAAACAATGATTTTGTAGTTGGTTTTCAAATCAAACAACAGTGGGTTTGGGTTCTGGTTCTGTTGTTTATGACCTGAACTTTGGACAAGCTTCTTTGTGCCTAGTCTCATCTATGAAATGTGGAAATGAGTAGCTGTCCCCATAGGTTATTTATGAGAATGCCAAGAGTTAATACCTGTGCAGCTCGTAACACAATGTTGACATCTGGTTTTGTCAGCTGTACCTTCTAAATAATAATTTTCATCATACTGGTCTGGTCCATACTGTCATAATCTTTGGTCTAGATCACTGCAGTAGCCTCCTGATTTCTCTCCTTCCACTGTGAATTACTGTAATCTGGTCTCCTTATTCCAGTCAGAATATAAACTAGATCGTGCTGCCACCCCTCCTCCCTTCCCATAGTTCTTAGGGTAAAGATGAGAGTCATCCACATGACCCAAGGGGTGTATGTTGACCTTCACCTCCTCATTCATGCCTATCTTCTCCTTGGTTTCTGTACTGCAGCCACATTGGCCTTCTTTCACCTAACCTTGCTGCTGCTACCTCTCTGTCCAAAATGCTCTTCTTGCCTCTTTACACTCTTGACAATTATATCTAAACTCAGTCTTACTTTCCTGGGAAATTACACTGGACCTCCCCAAGGAGGTCAAATCCTCCCTTAGCAAACATCTATAGAACTCCTTGCAAGCAGTTGTTTCAGTTGTGGTGATTGTGTGATGATTCAGTGCATTTCCCCTCTCTTTCCCGGACCTGTAACCTCCTTGGGAGCACACACTAGATGTGTTTTTGCTCAGTGTTTATTTCAGGGACCTGGCACATGCCTGGCACACAGCGGATACTAAATAATAGTGTTGAATGGGTTGATGACTCTGGAAAACATCTATTTGGGAGAAGTATGGCAAGGATGATGCACCACTGCTTTTGCAACTTAGTGCAAAATTTATTCAGCCAAAAAGAATGAATATTGATGGACTTTTGTCAAGCAGATCAATTATTTAAAACTGAGTAATTTTTGCATTATTTAGAAGTGAGGAATAGGAGATAAAGTTATATGACAGTTTTTGGGACCATATTATAATCAGCTGAAAAGCCATTTACCTGTTTGAATGGTGTGTATGGAATATAAATGAGTCATTTTAACAGATGAAAGTGAGATCAATCATTTGCTCGGGGCTATATTTCTAAAAACAGGGAAAGAATTACATTAGCCATGTGACTAATACAATTATGACACTTAAATCTGGAATATGTTGTACTTGAAGTCAGAAGTTAGTGTTAGGGCTGTAATAAATTTTTGTCCTAGAAGAATAACTAAATCCATAAATATATAGATAACATGTGCCAAATGGATATAATCTGTCTCTGCAGAACCATCAGATTTCATGTGCAGGGAGGCAAGGCAGTTTGCAGATTTCCTGTATGATCCTGATGAAGTTGCTTCTTTTCCCACCTGTGAAATGGAGGTGATCATACCTGCCTTTCCAATGGTTGCAAGAATTTGTGTTGGCATAACTACACCTGTGACACAGTAATTGGCACAGTAGGCCCTCACTGCATCGTGGTGGTTATTATCACTATGCAGACTTCTGTCCCAGCTCTGTCACTGCTAATGGCTGGCCTGGCAATGGCCCTAGAGCCCTGAGATCACGTTATTAAAGTGTACTTCATCTGTACTACAATTTACGTGAAATAGACCATGTGTGGGTACTAACAATATCACATTACTGACATTTTACTACTATGGTTAGTGGTTAAGTACCACTTTTTCCCCTCTTGAGAGCAAACCTCTAAGAATATAAACCATTTCCACAGCAGGAGGCAAAGTGGTTTAGATAAGAGTCCTTGACTAGGATAAAGGAAAAGAGAAATATTAGGAGGTCTGGATTACAATTTGCTATAGCCCTGAACAGTGTGAACCACTGTTCTTTAGTAAATGAAGTGAAAATGGCATTGAGATTAAAGAAATATCTGTGGCTGTAGTTAGAAGCCAGATGTTTAGAACTTGTTATTATAGCCAAAATTTCAAATAACACAAAAGTTATTCCTCTCCATAGAATATAATTTGATTCTATAAATGAAATAATGATAATTAAGATCAAGGTTACTGGCCAATCACCAACCCATGAAGACATTCATTGTACAGAAGGCTTTTTGGATGTCACTTCTTCTTCCAAATTACATTGTTAAATGTAAATTGTGGTCCACACCTTACTGTATTTCTTTTAACTTAACTTGGCTCTCGAGTGTTCTTCACAGGACTCCCTTAACCCTCTGGCACTTCTCACCAATCTTTTTCATTGTCTTTATGGAATGGTTGTTGAAGAGCTGATGTTATACTGTTGGGAAATGAAGCCAGTAATCATGTATCATTCTCTGGATTTCTACTGCCAAGGGCAGATGGAATTATATGCAAGGAATTAATGATTAACTTCCTAGTCTTGATTTCATGTGGAGATTTGTTAAAGGACAGGAAGACATAGAGAAGGAGATACTATAACTCTTAGAATTTAGCACGTTGTTTTATTTTCAGTTGATTGATTGAGAAAATAGTGGCCTGGAAACTGAAGATCTGTATGTGTGGTAGAGGAGAGCTGTGAGATGTGTCTTTTTAGATCTAGGACTCTCTCTCTGTGTTACCACACTGACCCAACCACACCACTACAGCACTTAGATAGTCTTATTGCGGCACATTTCACCTTCTGGTCTGTTGCATCATGAACCAGGATAATGCTGATGTTGTTCACAATGGTTTTAAGGATCTAGCTATGTGTGGTTGTCTGTTCTATTGTAATTCAGTTTAACTCTCTACAATCTATTCTTTTTTTTTTTTTTTCAATTGAAATAACATTGGCTTACATCACTGTTGGTGTTTGGAAATATAGGATTCCCTCCCCACGGGTATCGCCACTGTGGTACATGCATCATCAATTCACCCATAGTCTGCTGCTGTAGTCTATTGTGCCCACTTCCCTTTTTGTTCTCACCCCTGCCTTACTTTCTCACTCTGGATGCTTCATTTCTATAGTCAACTTTCAAGGTTAGTTTTTTTTAAGCTATAAGCTATTCTTCTGCTTAATTTTTTTGCCTGACATTTTCTATGAAAATTGTGACTCATACGAGAAAGTGAAGAATTATCTTCACAGGAATGTGAGCCACCCATATTCTTACCTCCAAGACCCTGCAGTTAGGATTTCACTATGCTTACTTTATTGCATGTCTGTTCCTCTGTCCATTTCTCCTTAAAGTAGCAACTCATTTTCATTCTGTGCTGGAGATTCAAATTTTTTTTTTAAAGTGGTGGTAATAGATTTGCTCCATAAGTAATGTTAAGAAATCAAAAGCACCTGAAGTAACAAATACATTTTGTTCATTTTCTAACAGCCACCAGGTGTGTGCTAAACACATTACAAACAGAAACCCGATCTCTCTGGAAATAAATTTTCCTGCCTTACACTTTCCCCATTTTTGCATAGCTTGTGGTATTTTAATTATTTCTTAAGCAATCCAGACTCAAAATCTCCTTTAAGTCAGAGGCAGTGTTGTCACTAGCCAGATGCTTTTAGAAGTATGTCTTCTTCCTGGTTGGTGTTCAGTAAATTCTTTATTGCTATAACCCTCAGAAATATAAGATCCAACATAGAATAAAATTTGTTAATTTTTATTTCAATCTTATACAATCATTCTGAACCTGATAGAGTGTGCTGTTGATGGCCCAACAATATTCATGTATTTGTGACTCTAACCCAGAACCTTTTGCTCTGCCTAATGTATGTTGGTATAGAACACTGATATCTTAATATTTTGCACTTGAAGTAAGTAAGCTGGGAAGATGGTGGTGCTGGCAGCATAATTTTCCATCTGCCCAAGTCATCATATAAAAACTGAACAACTAGATTGCACAACCAAGAACCCATAAATTACACTTACTACAGAGTGACAAGAACCTCATATAATGAATGGATGGGGCAACTACGGACAAACTTAAGACCTACGGTATCAGTTTCTGTGTGAGAGAAGCAGAAGGGAATGGGGGTGTGCAGCAAACTTGAGAGCAGGAGAACTCCAAAGCAATTCTGACATTCCCTGGAAAAGACACTTGGAAACGACTGGGTGAAGCCTGTACTCAGGTCAGGGGCGTTGGCATCTCACCAGTCCCGTGAACTTGAGTAGCAGGGCTTCCTGCCAGGCTCAAGCAGGGCGACTAAAACTTAAGCAGAATGTGGGTGGTAGAAACAGAAGGAAAAGGAGGTCCAGATAGAAGTGGTGGGTGCAGAGCCAGGAAGTCTCAGAAAGCAAGGGACCAGATTTTGAACACTAAATGGGAATAACAGTAGAGAGAAATCTTGAAATTAGTAGTTATTCCAGCCCCTTCCTCCTTCTAAGACAACAGTGTTTTCACCTAAAACCAAGCACCAGGAGAGAATAAGGCCAAGTCCCATACTGAGTTTTAAGAAAATGGGATTAAGTTGCAGAATAATATCCTTGGCAATAAAAGCACAACCGAAAAGAGACACCCACAAAATAGGTAACAAATGCAATATTATTTCAGAACAAACTACAAGACACTTGAAGAATTAATGCACGGTATGAAAGAAAAACAAAAATCAGGACAAAAATTCTCAAATGAGGTGACAACTCTAGGAATAGTTGTATAAAAAGATTATTTCAGAAATGAAGATCAGACTAGAAGGAACACAAGAACAAACAAAGAATGCTGTACTTTGCTAGTACCACATTAAAGAATAAGAAGTGAAATTTTAAAAGTATACATTATTTAATGAAATATTTCCCAAAAATTATTTCAGCATGTAAGAACATAAAAAGTCACTGAAATAACTTAATTTTCATACTAAGTCTTCAGACTCTTACATGCAGCATATTTTAATCCAAACTCTGCACACATTTCAGGTACTTAATATCTACCAGTGGCTTGCAGCTACTAAAGGTCAAGACACCAAAAGGTTTTTCTTTATCATTAAATTCCAGTAACTTTACTAAAATACATGTTAATGGTGCTGTGGTGGGTCATTATTTCAGATATACAATGTATAAATTAATTTATAATGTAATTATAATTGAAATAGTTGTTTCTTTGTAGTTTCAGGTCATTTTTCTTGAATTACTATTTTTGGTATTAGATATAGTCTCTTGTTTTGTTTTTGTCTGTTTGTAGATTAGGAATTCTTATTTGTAGATTGACTCATGCCTATCTTCAGTATTCATCACTTAAATGCTGATCTTATTTTTCCTTATTGTTTTGTCTTTTAAAAAATTTCCCCCTTCCCTCCTTCTGAGCAAACTCAAGACATGACAACAACCAAATCTTCTTGTTAATATTCCTTGTATGTGTTCTAAAATTTTAAATTGTCACCTCTTTGTTACTCAATTCTGTGTGTCCCCATACTCTTCAATATAGGTACACTCCTGGGACCTCCCCAGTGGTGCAGGGGATTGAGCACAGTGCTGTGAAGGTGTCAGCAGCCTCTGCAGCGTGGGTTTGATTCCCGGCTAGCCAGGGAGCTACCCACTTGGTGTGGCAGACCTCTCCTGTCTCGCCCACTGCTCCCCTCAGCAGTGTGTTTCAGTCAGTCTGTCTGTTCTGCACCCTGCTCTGTCTCTGGTGAATTCTCTCACCCTCCTGTACCTCTGTCCTGTACCCCAGCTCTTGTGTAAATAAATAAATAAATAAATAAATCTTTAAAAAAATAATAACATAGGTACATTCCAGCTCTTCCCCTTTCTTCTACCCTTCCACACTACCTCCCACATAGACACAGAACCGTCAGCTTCTCCAGAAGCTCTAAAAGCCTGACTATGCTCTTCTGACATGTTGTTGTGGTAGGAGATGGTTCTCTACATATGAACTTCACTTCACCAAAACTATAAGTGTCTGGATAAAAATATTCAATTCAAGCCCACAGAGGCTGAGGGAAAAGGTGTTAGTGGCAGAGCTGGAGCCAGTATCTGCCTTTGGACTTCCACTCTTTGGCTTTTCCTAGGGCGCTATAATCCCAATTTGATCTAATCAAGAACAGAACATAAGAAATACCCTTTTGACATTTATGTTACTATTTAGCAATATTTTGGTCATCCTTACTTCCATTTTAGTATAAAAATTGGATGGTACAGTTATATAAGGAACAGTCATTAAAACTAGGCAGAAAAGTAGCAGTAAGTGATCTGCCTGAAAAATAGAGAGGAGAAAGAAGAAAAGCTTTATAGCTTATTTCCTTCATGATACAGATTTCATTTCTAGTGTGCTTCTATTATTTTACAGATGGGAAAAGTTACATCCACAGAAATTGAAATGATTTATGCAAGTTCAATTTAGCGAAAGTTATATCCCAGATTTCCTGACTATACATTCTTTAATGTTTCTGATATGCTACATTGACTTCCCGTAGTTTGGAAAGACTGTAATTTCATCACGGACATTAACTCCTGGAGCTAATACCACAGAATTGTAGGGAAACTCTGAATCAAGAAACTCTTAGAAAACTTTCAAATGAAAGTTTACTTCCAAATGAATTTGTAATTGTAGTGTAGGATTTCTGGAACAATCTGTCAGCACTACTACTGTATCAGTTAGCTTCCCTGTGTAAGAATCCATCCCAATGCTTAGTTTAAAACAACAATCTATTATTATTACTAAAGTAACTTTGATTTATAACATTATAAAGGTTTCAGGTGTACCGCATTGGAAAATAGCATCTGTATATACTTCATCATGTTTGCTGTGACAAGTCTACCTTCTGTCCTTAACCATAAAATTGACCCCTTTTTATCCAATTTACCCACATTCCTGCCCCCTTTCCTCTGGTAACCACTATTTTTATAGCAACTGGTAGCAATATTTATGCTACTTCTCCCACCGAACTTTCTCTCAGATCTTTGAGGTCCATTGTAATTACATCCTTGTTTGTAAGTGGATTAAACTTTTTAAATGATGTGATGTTTCTTCTAAATTGTAAACACTAACATTAAAAAGGAAAGAAAATGTCTTTAACTACTTTGACCTTTAGTTCACTTTAAAAATCATGGTGTTTAATCATTTTGTAATTTATACACACCTTTTCAAAAATGGCTTTAAATAAAATGTTTAATAAATGTTTTCAGAAAGGGAATAATAATAGTGTTTCTTGAATCCAAAGAGCATTCTTGATGACTTTTGTACCACTGCCCTGCACTAATTGTAAAAAACTTAAACGCTGGGCTTCCCCTGGGGGCACAGGCAGTTGAGCGCCACGCTGTGAAGCTGTCCACAACCTCTGCAGCGCCAGTTTGATCCCGGCCGGCTGGTGAGGGTCCCACATGGCGCAGCATACCTCTCCTGTCGCGCATGCTGCTCCCCTCAGCAGTGTAGTTCATAAGTCTGCCTGATCTGTTCCCCGCTCTGTCCTCTGGTGAATCCTCTCACCTTCCCATGCATCTGGCTGTACCCCAGCTCTTGTATAAATAAATAAATAAATCCTTAAAAAATGAAAGAAAAACTTAAATGCTGTCATTTAAAAAAAAATGTTGTTAATAGTTAGAGTTTTATGAGTATCTTCATGGGATTTAACTGTGTCATTTTTAGGCCTGCTGGCCGCATTGTCACATCTGCGCTGTTATTGTTGGATTTGCTTTTTGTTTGTGATAGAAATTTTCAGGTGTAAAGTCCCACATACCCATCAGTACAACCTTTGTACCCATAATTGTCAAGAAAATATGTTTATCCTCACCACTTGATGTTAGATTTCTAAAGTGAGTTCACCGCACCTTCATTGTTGATGTGTTCTTCCCTTGGTGTGCAGCTTTTTGCTCCTGTTAATGGTGAATCTTCTGTCCCTTTTGTCTGCAGTGTCTCAGTTTGAAACTGAATTCTACATCAGTGGACTTGCACCGCTCTGTGATCAACTCGTGGTACTCTCCTACGTAAAGGAAGTTTCAGAAAAAACGGTAATTTTTTTCACCCAGAATACAAAGGGACATGTGGGCTCATTTTTAGCATTGAACCCAGATCAGGTTGCCCATGAAAGGATTCTGCTGCAGTCTGAGCAGAACTTCCTGACCTATAAAATAAGGTCGGCAGAGATTACCCTGTAGATCTAACATATTTACCTTTCAGAAGCTCTGCTCATTGCCTGCCTTTGTTCCTTTCACTGAGCAAAGGGGAGTCTTTTTTTTTTTTCTTTTTTTGCTATCTCTCTTGGTATTTTAGTCAAAAGGAATGAAGGATTCCTCTTGCTGAAAGGCGAAGAAACTAAGCTGACACTGTGCATTAGCAGAAATGACAGCAGTGAAGTTGATCTGCTGCAACAACAGGGGTCCCTGTGGTCAGAGGGAATTACAGAAAGGGCAGTTCATTATTTCCTGTGGTCCAGACATATTTGTTTACTTCCCAATGGCCCAGTGATTCTGAGAAGCTTGATTATTGCTTTGGAATAGATTGTTGCTAGGTCTCAGTTACCATTAGCAAAGATGGTATTAAATGGGTGACTAATGTGAGGCTGCAGAGAATCTAAATTTTCTTACATGTGACTTTGGAATGAAGCCTGTATGTATGGTCCAGTGGAGGGACATGCACACACAGTCTCCCTTGAAGCCTAGGTCAGCCCGATTCCCAGCTTGTCTTTATTGTCAGAGTCCCAGGTCCTGCCAGGAAGCAGATAGGGGTGGTTTCAAGGCATAAACAGGGGCATTTATTGTAAAGGATTTTCTTGTGGATGCTATATATAAAAGAAATTGCAATTGATTGTCTAGCTCTTTCCAGTAAGCAGGCTCTCCTTGTCTATAGCCTCTGCTTTTTTTTTTTTTTCTTTTCAAATGGCAAGGAATAAAGTGGGGAGAAAAACCCTAGAAGCCCCAGTTTTGAAGTGGTAGCTGCTCCAGAGCATTTCTCTGAGTGAGCACTTGCATTAGGAAGCCATCACTATAGTAACCTGAAGCTCTGGGTACCCATGTTGCTAGGCAATAGGATGCTGAGGACTTAAGTGAACACTCAACCTACTAAAATCAATAGGGCTGGCTTCTAGCCCTGTTGCAGGACATCAGTTTTTTATTATTTTATTTTATTATTTTTTTTTTTTTTTTGAAAATAAAAGTGGTGGCTCCTGAGGGAGTAAATACAGTGCCTTTTGATGAGAAATATGGGGTGGATTGAGACTATGATTGAAAGACATAAGGAAAGAAGCAGTAAAAATGAAAAAGTGAAAACCTAATAAACAATTGACCAGGAGAAAGAAGGAAAGAAAGAAAGGAAACATTTGTTAATAAAAGAGAGAGTATTGGAAAGGAGTCACAAGCAAGAAAGGCCAGCCCCATAGAGCAAATTAGAAAATAGAATGTCTTCAGAGGTAGAAGTAAGGATCTTGGAGACAGCTTAAAAATGTGTGTGTCAGTGAATTTAACTAATCATTTTCTATAACACCAAGGTACCTTGCATCCTTACACATGAAATAAAATGATAAAATTAAGATGAAAGAACTAAGAAGCAGGCTTGGTGTTAGCCACATTTATTTTTTTTATATATCAAAAACACAGTTTAAATGCAGCATTAAACAAAATTTTTTTTCGTATCACTTTTAATATTATTTCCCAGAATATTTTTTCTGCCATACCTTTTACATGCGTGCATGTTTCCAGCACAGTTGCTGTCATAGTTATGCAGTATTCTTATCATTCTGATATATGGATGTTAATTGCATTCTCTCTCTCCATAAGGCTGCGTAGTCTCCCATCACTGTCATTTGTGGTGGTGTGTACTGTTCATCTGGGCGATGTGCCTTCATTTATTAAGCTGTTCCCTTCATGTATTGTTTTTCTGTCATTCATTACTAAAGCACACATGTGTTAAGAATTATAGTAAGCATTGGGGATATGAGAACAAGACCAAATTCCTGCTTTTAGAAATTCACAGATAAGCAGGGTTGCTTGGCCAGTGAACAAAGGTTTGAAAGCACTGAGGTGAATCACACTGTAGATGGTTTCCATATACATGTAAAAGAGCTGTTTACATAGTTGAGCAAGGTGGTTTTCTGTTCATATTTGATCCAGTCTTTTTTATACTTTGTTATTCTAATTTTGATATTTTTGTCATCATGACAGCAGTTTTTTTTAATTATTCAAATCTCAGTTTTTCCCATCATTTTTGTATTTCAGAATTGAAATATCCACATTTCTTCACAGAACTGATAAATTTTGTTGTGTACTCATTGGGGTTTTTATCGCTATTAGTTCATCTTTTGTAGTTGCTATTTAATTTTTGACATGCTTCAAATGTGTTAGTTGCAAAGTTAATGTAATTGCTCCTGAAGTAACCTAACAATATTGATCAAAGAAGCCTTCAAGGCTTACTGTTTGATTTCATAAACTTGGAGAGTTGAAGATAGTTCTGGACTTTTTCCATTTTGTTCCTTTTATCTGTGTCCTCTGTGCCAGTGTTACATTGCTGCAAGTCTTATTGCTTTGAAAAATATTCAAGTGTGTTTTATGCTGTGTGCTGAATACTGAAAAGGCATGAACCGTAAATAAAATAAATCTGATTTCAAATCCAAGGTTTGCCATAAGTCCTGTTTTTTTCCCCAACCCTGGCCTCATCATTTACTTATATAACTTTGACCACAGTTTCTTATCTGTAAAATTAGGAACAACATTACTTACTAAGGGTTAATTTAAGAATGCAATGAGATTAATATCTGTACAATCACCTACTGAGTTAGAAGAACTGTTCAGAGATGCTCAATAAATCTTCTTTCCCTTGATACAGAGTCACTATAGTCACAAAACTATAGTAACTAACCACATATAGCTATTTCAGTTTAAATTAATTCAGATAAAATTAAATTAAAACTGAATTTTTCAGTCACACAGTCACAAATCAGGTGTTCAATAGTGACCTATAACTCATGTCTGTCACATTGGGCAGATACAGAATATTTCCATAATCTCAGCAAGTTCTGTTTTAGATAGAATTTTTTTTTTTTTTTAATATTTGGCTTTTCAGCACTACCAGCAAGTTTACCAGTAGTGACAGTGGTTTGGATAGTGGAGCAGGTAGTCTTATTATTTTACTCTTCCTCACTTCTGTGAGGAAAAGGTATAGCAAAGTTGAATAAGTATGTGGAGTTGAATGGGCTATAGCAGTGGACTGCTGAAAGGACATGGCCATACCGGTCCTGTTTGGCTCATGCAAAATGTCAAAGTGAAATGGTGTCAGGAGACTGCCTGAGACAGTGGTTGGGATGTCTTGCATCTGCTGAAGTTATAAAATCAAGGCAATGAACTATTGATAAGTAGAATTAATTTGTATGATTTACAGAAATATAATTAAAATGATCCTTTTCCCTCTTTTTCCCCACCAGGAAAGAGAATATTGTGCCAGACCTAGACTGGATATTATCCAACCACTTCCTGAGACTTGTGAAGAGATCTCTTCTGATGCTCTTACAGTCAGAGGCTTTCAGGAAAATGAATGTAGAGATTATCACTTAGGTAAGAGAGATCAAGGATCTGACTCATGCTATTTCTTATACTTATATTTTTTCCCCTTCCACTTTATTAGCACAACTGGGAATTTAAATTGAGGTGCTGAAAGGATTTTAGTGAAAATCTGGACGGACCTCTTATGTTGAAAATGAGGGGATTAAAGCTCAGAAATATTACAGAACTTGCTTACGGGAGGGTAGAGATGGGGCCAGGACTAAAGTGAGTTGGTTCTGATATTTGTTTTTATATTTTGTCTGTTGCCCTGTTTAACGAGACACTTAACTCACATTTACATCAAGCAGTGTGGGGCTATGGTTGCCATATAAATCCCAAATTTATGTCCCTGTGAGATGCATTTTGGGATGGAAGAGAAATTGTCTTTTGGTTGTGACTGAATGCTCAGTCCCTGGAAGAGTCCCTGGAATAAAGAGTCGCTGAATATCCGTTGAGTGACTCAATGAAATGCTTACTTGTCACCCAGCAGTAAAAGGAGAACTAGTGTTATCACTTATTCGTACCAGGGGCAACTGCATCAGAGTATCAGTTGTCCTTGTAAATGCACTGATGAACATAAGGCACCTAAGCTAAGCTTTTTAAAAATTCTGTCCTGCTTAAAAAACAACTGCCATTTTTTGAGAGTATTTCCACTTCTCATATTGGCCAGAGGAAATGAAGAAATGTTCTATACGTATTTGAGCTTTATGATAAGAAGCCCTTAATCAGTTGAAAATGTGAGAGTACCTTCTGGACTTGGCAGAAAGCAAATGTGATTCACAACTGAAAGTGTCCAATCTAGATATTTTGCTCAGAGCAAACTCTGCTGCACACTTAGAAACCCTTCAGAACAGGTTTTATAATTGAATTCCGCAGGAAACCCTCACGATTGGCACTGTGCACAACATGCTGAAATGATAGATTATGTCCCCAGGGCCTGGGGCATCTGTCATTTATGCTTTAGATGGCCTTGACCTTGAGGAGGAAACATTTATTGTTGACTATGGGGTGTAATTGTTCTGTAAAAATAGAACAGTGCGATACATAGCTATAAATAAAGTTTATATACTGTAGATGAATTCTAATATGCAATAGACATGGAGAATTTTATATACTGTCTTTTAGCTGAGGTCAGAATGTTAATGCATTTAACAATGAATTTCAAACTTTTTTTTTAAGTTTTTTGGTATTCCCTCCCTTTCTTGTTGCCTTTGTCTTTCCTTCTATTTTTTCCAAATAATTCTACACTTAAATAATTTTAAAAGCACTGAAATATATTCAGTTGCTCTCTACCCTCCTACCTACCTTCAAGTTCAGCCAAACACACTTGCTTCAAAAGTAGGCTAGTTTTCTGTTTACTCTTAAGTTGAGTAGCCTACCCAAGTTCCCCAAATCGATTGCCAGGGCTTCCACCATTGAGTCACTAGAATTCTTCTGTCTTCTCTCACCTGTAGAGTACTCTGAAGGGGAATCACTCTTTTACATCGTGAGTCCAAGAGATGTCGTCGTAGCCAAGGAACGAGACCAAGATGACCACATAGACTGGCTCCTTGAAAAGAAGAAATACGAAGTAATTTTGAGTTTACTTTCTTGAAACTATTCACATGTCTAACATAAAGTGATAAAAGTTTTTTATAATAAACCTTTCACGGAGGGGACTCATATCCCAAGCTAAAAATATTTAGGAGAATGATAAGGTTACAATAATCTTGTCAGATATTAGAGGGAAAATAATTACAAGATTTGCCTTTACTTTAAAATGTGAGAGAAGTTGGTGGTAGAGAAAGGGAAGATGGGTTAGGTTGCTTTGAGCTTATTGGCATGTTTATTTTGTAGTTTTTCAAGGAAAATAAAGTGGAGTTAGTATTTCAGAATTGACTGGATATTTTAGTGAAATCATTCATTTGTGTCTATTTCATAATTTAAGGTTAAACTATAAAATTAGTACACAGGATGGTTAGAGCTACCATTCAGATAGAAGGACATTGTCTGCATCAATAGATCTAGTAGAGACTAATGATAGAGATAGTGTCCTATCATGACTTTTTTTTTAAAAAAAAAAAAAAAAGGAAGACATTTTGAAATTACTAGAGGCAAACACATTGTTGTGGTGATTTAGTTAGAGCAGCTCTTTGGATGGCCTAAAATAATAATCAACTAAAAATAAACAGAAAAAACAGCCCACTTAATTTTTTCCTGTAAGTTTGTAGCCATCTGAAAGGATTGGGGAGGGAGGTGTTTTTAATTTATAAACTATTTTTAGTACAGGTATTGATACAAAGTTCGTATCCCAATTATTATGTTGCTTTAGAACCAGGAGTTTCTTAAAGAACTGTTATGTTTACATTTGTGTTTTACTAATAAATATGAACTTCAAAATAAAAGTTAAGTCACGGGTTTTTAAAATTTAATGGTAGAGCTAACTAAATATATGCATGTAGTTTACTTTAAATATTTCATAAAGAAAAAGTACCCGTTTGCTAATATGTATCATTTAGAATGACAGATGATTTTTGATCATTTGAACTTTGAAGATTTAGCTATATTTTGATTTTTTGTGTGAAAAGTGATTCCAAGATCCTAATGTAGAAATGAATTCAAATGGAAATAAGAGAAGACTTCATTTTGGTTGACTGCTTTGTTTGCGTTTGAATTCAGTGAGGTCCATTCAACCATAACATTAAAAATTCCAGAGCTTAAAGCAAAAGTCATGAGAAAATGGGGCTCTGTTTTGTATAGTCCAGAACTTTCAAACATAATTAATACAGTCTTCATAACCTCAGTAACTTTTTCTTCTACCTTCTTCCAATTTTCCTCCCTGTTTCTCTACTCCTTTTATCATGCTTATGTAAATATAGGAAGCTTTGATGGCAGCTGAAATTAGCCAAAAGAACATTAAAAGACATAAAATTCTGGTAAGTGTATAATTTTATCACATGAAACATAACTTTGCCTTGCAATGAGTTATAATGAGGCTGGAAGAAATTTGAAAAGAACAGATTCTTTCTACCTCTCTTGAGAATTTATTTCAAACCTTTCTAATGTGTCTTTTTAAAATTTTTTAAAAGATTTATTTATTTATGCATACAAGAACTGGGATGTAAGCCAGAGGTGCAGGGGATGAGAGGATCCCCAGAGACAGAGTGGAGAGCAGAACAGGCAGATCAACTGAAATACACTGCAAAGGGGAGCAGTGGGTGAGGCAAGAGAGGTCTGCTGGCCATGTGTTGCTTCCTGACCCTGGCCAGCAGTGGGTCAAGCTAGTGCTTCTGTGGCTCGTGATAGCTTGATGGCACTGTCTTTAACTCCTGCGCCACCAGGGAGGCCCCAAACCTTTCTAACTTGTGAAGGCAAAATATTTCATTTTGTTGAATGAGTTTCTACTTGTAAACAAGAGACTTGAACACCTGGTGGGGGCAGTTTAAAGTAATTTGTAAACTGGATTCTTGAAATACACATTAAATACAGTTTTCCATTTCAGTGCGAGGAAGTTTCTTTAAATCATAGTTGAAAATCGCATTATCACAAAATTTATCCAAGAATAGTTTCATAAAACTACATTGTTTTGGTATCTCCATAACAGACTCAATTGATTTTGTTAGGGTGATTAATCGAGGATATCAAATACATCTTTATTATATTTTGGACTCTGGAAAAATGTAGTGACTAAAATCCATTGTTAATTATGACAGTGAATATGTAGATGGACAGCAGAAATTAAATGTTACCCTCTGAGTTTGAAAGGTTCGTAGAGATCATCTAGCCCAGCACTCTATAGATGAAAATGGGAAACGTCTAGTAATTTTTGGCTATTTGTGTTTCTGCACAAATTCCTTCGACCACCTTTCCCTACTTCTCTGCAAAATTCCACATAATTCCTAAAGGTTATTCAAGTAAAGTAATTCAAGAACTAAAAGGAGTGATAACCAGAGAATTTTTTTTCATGCAAAATTTAGAAATGGAACAAATGTCCTTACAGCAGTAGAATACTATGTCTGACAGTGCAGAGAAGTGAAGCCTCTTCATCCACTTGGATATGTAGGCAGTGGAGGATTTATACCTAGCATGGTAGTAAGTGCCTGATCCCATAGGGCCATGTATATTCAGGAGCTTGATTCTATCTTGGGAGTTCTAGAGGGCAGTTTAAAATTCCTATGCTACATCAGATTTGTTGGTTAAAAATAAAAAGTTACGGGCCTCCCTGGTGGCACAGCAGTTGAGCGCTGGGCTGCGAAGCTGCCTGCAGCCTCCACAGCTCTGGTTCTATCCCCGGCCACTGGTGAGGGTCTCACATGGTGCGCAGACCTCTCCTGCCGCGCCCGCTTCTCCCCTCAGCAGTGTACTGCATAGGTCTGCCTGTTCTGTTCCCCGCTCTGGCTCTGGTGAATTCTCTCACCCTCCTGTGCTTCTGACTGTAGCCAGTGCTTGTATAAATAAATAGATAAATAGATAGATAGATAAATCTTTAAAAACATAACAAAAAAAATTAAAAGAAAAAGTTACCCTGATGGAGAAAGGGGACCCAAGGGAGGCAGCTAATGGGGAAATCATTTAGGATACTTCTTGGTGTCAAGATGGGAAGTAACGGCACCTGCAAAGTTAGAAGAATGGAGAGGTGAAAACAGGTGGATAATAAGGTCTCTGTATGTCTCTGGCCAGTGGTAACTGCAAGTTCATTTAGAATCAAAATTACTGATTAACATGCACACGCTGAAGCCAGCCAGCTCTTTATTTTAATTCTCACTTTCTTCATTTGTAAATTCATAGTTTTCTGAATTACATGTTTCTGAGCTCATTTTCACTTCAACTTTAATATTTCCCTATAATATGATGGTATGTCATTTCATTTTTCTTATACTACTTCAGAATCCAAGTGGAAGAGACAGGTAGCTTACACTTTATAGATGAAAACCCAAGCGACGATTTTATATCCAGTGACAGAATGAGATTATTGAATCATATTTCCAATATTGGAGATTTATTTTGTAGAAATTCTCATAAGAAGGCAGGTAAAGTGCCTTTAAAATAGCAACATTATGCATTTTTTTAAAAAATTGTGAATTCTGAAGTTTATGAATCTATAGACAGAAGTACATTTAAATGTAAAACATAAAACAAACTAAGATGTCAAACAATTTCCAGCTAATGGAACCCTAACTTTACTCAGAAGTTGAGACTCAGCTTTTCACTTGTTCCAATTAATTATCAATTTCTTCATTTAATTTTCTCCAGGATATTGGCTTGGCATATATAAACCATCTGGTGGATAAAGGAGACTATGACATGGCAGCACGGTAATTATGACATTATTGCAATTATTTGCTAATATAAATATAGTTGAACAATCTTAATAAAAGTAAACCATTTTCGACAATGGACAGACAAATACATCTTTCTAACAGTGGTAATTTTTTAATATTACTGGTTTTAACCCAGACTGGATTAATCTGTGTTATGTATCCATCTCCTATCTCATTTTGACCAAATGGAGAAATGTTTCACTTATTGACAAAGGTCTTAGGAAACATGAGAAGTGTGAGATTTTACCCTATTTATAAGCTAATGACAAGTCAACCACCAGTATCATGGGTGCTAAGTCCGTAGCAGTAGTAGGTGCAACCCTAGCACAGGATGGGACACAGAGGGCCATGTGACCTTCCCAGGCAGTGGGTTGCATTATAGGGGAGGGCCCTCAGAGCTCAGGGTATCGAATTCTTTTATATTGGCCAGTAAGCCTGCCCGCCTTCGGCTCCTAAGGGAGACATTGTTTTTGTTAGATTGAACAGTCAGCAACCTGCTTAGCTCTCAAGGAAAACTCAGTGACCTGTGATTTCCAGGGCTGTTCACTAGACAAGTGTTCTTGAGAAGATAGTCCAGAATAAGGATAGTGCCTCTGCTCACAGTGCTGGCAGAATGGCCTCCCAACAAGAGTATCGTAATTAAAAGAAAGTGATCAATCTCCTGGTCCGCGGGATATATCGAGACCAAAAACATGATTCTTTCGTAGTGGTTGTGTTGGTGTGTATGTGGGCCTCAGTGTGTGCAGCGCCTTTCTGCAAGCCAACATAGCAGCCTGGGAAGATGGTCTTCAGGCCCGCTTTGCAGCCCCTGAGATTTGGGGAATGTATTCCTTAGATGTGTAAATTAAGTAAGGTCTCATTCCTACATAAATACTTTTTATACCTCGGTCAAAGTCTGATTGTCTGAAGTGTAATTTTGTAGTCCACTACTTAAACCCATTTAAGAGCACTTTTATGTGATATTTCTTCAAGGCAGTTTTGGTACCAAAACTGGTAGTGCTTGGCTGAATAAATGAGAAACTCAACACAGGGAAATCATTGAGAAACCCCAAATCATAGTCATCTGAAAAGGACTCATCTGTGTTTATTTATTGTATTTTTGTATTAATTGTCATGATGTCTGTCAATCTTGTATATACAATCAAATAAGTAACAGCAATAATACCTTTATGTTCATTGGTACTTGAGCTAAAAATTTGTCAAAACTCTCGGATGAGAGGTTAATCTTAACCTCTAGGGAAAATGATCACTAGTTCTGTTCTGTTTACATTTTTTTATTTATACTTTCTTTCTCCTTGGGATGTTTTTACTGTCAGCAAGTGCCAGAAAATTCTTGGGAAAAATGCAGCACTCTGGGAATATGAAGTTTATAAATTTAAAGAAATTGGACAGCTTAAGGTAAACAGAACTTTCTTTTTAACTCTTAATTTTTGTATATAGTATAGTAATGTGAGGGGAAAAAAAAGTAGCAGTCAGTTCTTTATTAGGAAGGATGCATTCTGCCATCTGGAAAGAAAAATCAGACTTTTAGAAATTAGTTTTCAAAGCAGCCTGGTTTATATTTTATGTGATAAAATAAATACATGTGTATATTACATATCTCATGTATTCAGTTCATCTCCTTCTAGTTCTCTGTGTTCAGATGAAGTTTGCATGTTCTTTTTATAGAACGTGAAAGACAGGTGTAGTCTCATCCAATAGATTATTAAACTTAAGGCTTTTCAAGTTTACTGCAATTTTAATACATTTGTCAAATAGTATTTAACTTGCTAGAACCTAAGTGAAAATGTTTGACCTTGTAATTATAACAAATAATTTTGATTATTCATTTTTCAGTCTTTTAACTTGTACATGATATCCAAATCAATCAATGAAGTCTTCCTGTGTTTAAAACATTTTCAAAAAAGTTTTAGTGCCTTCATGAGTTAGGAATGTACTTTTAAAAATGCCCAGTTATTCAGAAATTGCAGCTCTATGACTCTTCCTCTACGTGCCCCATCAATGTTACTCGTCCCGGGAGCCCCCCTCAACAACACTTCTCTTCACCATTCACTGAGATGATCCTGGGAGTCTTGTCCAGTCCTTTGGCCGGGTTTACCCTGATGGCTCCATACCCAGACTTTTCTTTTGAATTCCTTATCTCTGTAGAACAGGTGATATCCATTTCTCCTCATATTTGCTGCTAATAATCACTGCTCAATTTAATGCAAATCATTTCCTCCCCAAATTGGTCTTTTCTCCTTTCAGAATTGATCTGTGTTTATGACATCATGGCCTACCCATTCCTCCTTGCTTAGTAGTTTAAAACAGTTGTCTTGATGAAAACATGTGACTTACCTCCTTTTCCTTTGTAATCTCCAATACTTCTTAGTTTTAGCTTGTCCGTTTCAATTGGGTCTCTCTTCACCCCTTACGGTGCCTTAACTGTTGATGGATCTAGAGGCCACCCTCACCTAGCATTAGCTGTTTAAAAAATAAATCTGCTAGTCTCACATCCCTAATATTTGTTGTTTTCCTCTTGCCCAAAGGAAAAAGCTGAATTCCCTTCATAACCCAGCCTCAACTTCCTCTCTAGTTTCTTCTCCCATCAATGACCCTGCCGCTCAAACTCTGAGCTACTCGGGCCTCTCTGAGTATAGAGTGTGCTTCCTTTGCTCCTGCTGGTCCCCCTGACTGGTATCCTTCCCCTTCTTTCTGTGCCTGATAAACCCTGGGCATCTGTGATCTCCGCTTCACTAAGCAAGATTAGCCACAGCCTCTAGTTAAATCCTTCTCTTCTGCCACGGATGACTGCTTTAACATCTGCATGTCTTCCATCTGGGGCTGTGTGCTTCTTGGGACTATGACTCTAGCTCAGTGTCCCCAGGAAAAAGTGGCCATTGGTGCGTGATGCACTGCAGAGTCACCTAATAGTGTTTGGAAATTCAGCATTTGGCACTGAAATAGCTAAAGAACACAAGATATATTTTTCCCTGATTTCAAAGGATGATTGTGAGTTTTTAAACATTTGAACAAAAGAAAGATAATAGATGGCCTAACTCTCTGATTACTTAAGAAGATGTCTTGATCATCTCTGTGGCAGCTCCCATTTAGATTTTGCTCAACTCATTTGGAAGAAGAGAGAGATAATGGGTAACCTGGGAAATTTTTTATTCATTCATTATTGTATATACACCTCATATATTTTAAAATATTTAACTATTTTGAAAATATTGTATAATATAATATTGTACTATGTTGTAAGAAAGTAGTTTTTTGGTATCTTTCAATAATAATTTTCTAAATTACTTTGTTGCCTGAAATTTTAAAAGTGAAAAGTTATGTTTGTGTTTTTTGCATAATTGAATTATATTTTTGTTTTGCCACTTTTTAAAGAATTGTTTTTCTTTTCCTTCTCTAGGCTATTAGTCCTTATTTGCCGAGAGGGGATCCCGTTCTGAAACCACTCATCTATGAAATGATCTTACATGAATTTTTGGAAAGTGATTATGAGGTATCAGACTCTGACATGGTCACATTTACCCATTCTCCATGGAAAATGTTAAGAAATCTAAAAAAAAATAATATAAGGGAGCAGTTGGTTTAAGGGAAACAGATTTTCAATTTGTGTGTAATAGATGAAACTGACAAGGTTAAACTGCTGACAGGTAATGTTTATATAAATGGTGACAATCTTTATGTACATTCTGAAGAATTCTTCACAATTCTTTAAAATTACCTCCTTAATAGAACTAAGGAAAAAAATGACGAAGTGCCCAGTTGGGAAATTTCATAAACAGCAGCTGCTGTGGATGCTTATACTGCACCTAAAAGAATAACTTTTTAAAGGGTGAGACTGAGAACTAAATTTGCCAAAGGAGGATTAAAGAGAAGAGCTCAGGAATGGTGATGGGATTGGAAAAGGATCTGTTTGTTTATTGATTAAGGAGACAGGCAATACTTAAATTGCTTATCTACTATATGGTCTGCTCTTTTACATGCATATTGCAACTCTATACACCCAACATACCATAAATGTTAATATCCAATTTTGTAGATGTGGAAACTAAAGATTGATGAGTTAAATAACTTGCCCACAACCAAATAGTTAATAACGAAGCAAGGATTTCAGTTTAACTTTTGTGTTTACATGCACTCAAAATGGATTATAATTTTTAAAATCTGTTTATTTGACATGTACCTACTCAGAAAGTATCTGTGTAGTGCCTACTGTATTCCAGAAGTGTGCCAGGCACTGGGCATATACATCAGCTCTTTGTCCAAGTAACAGAGTCACAGTCAAGTATGTAACCCCTTAGTTCTCACACGGGCTGTTTTACGCCCCTCCTCCCACAGGGACATTTATGAGTTTTGGTTGCCAATTTTGGTTGGTTGGTCCTACTCACATTTAGTGTGTGGAGACCAGCAGAATGCTGTGAAGCATCCTAAAATGCACAGGACATCCTCCTACAGCATAGCATTGAGACAAATATCAACAGTGCTGAGGTCAGGAAGCCTTAAAATGAGTTATATCGTTACAGAACATGTTGGGTGCTCTGATAAAAAAATCAACAAGGTGTGGTGACTGAGTCAGGCTACTTTCCCATCTGTCCGGAGAAACAGATGGGATTTCTGGTGGGCAGGTAATAGACAGAATTGTGACTGGTGATAGAAAGATCCATAAACCAGGAGACGGAGCTGTCAGACCTTGGGCTGCACATCTCAGCTTTGGCCCATCCTTAATAATCTTTTATAAAAGTGACCCTGACTTCATCATCTTATAATATTCAGGAGCCTAAGCCATTTCTGGTGACTCACAGCATGCTGTAGGTTGCCATTGCCTCCTTATATACTAGTGTTTAATTTTATAATAAGAAAAACTTAAAACTTTCCTTTCTTTCATCTCATGTGAGATGGCTTGCAAGAAGTTAATACAGGGCCTCCCCGGTAGCACAGCGGTTGAGCACTGGGCTGCGAAGCTGCCCGCAGCCTCTGCAGCGCCGGTTCAATCCCCAGCAACCGGCTAGGGTCCCTCATGGCACACAGACCTCTCCTGATGCGCCCGCTGCTCCACTCAGCAGTGTCCTCTGTCTGCCTGTTCCGCTTCCCACTCTGACTCTGGTGAATTCTCTCACCCTCCCGCGTTTCTGACTGTACCCAGTGCTTGTATAAATAAATAAATAAATCTTTAAAAAAAAAAAAAGTTAATACAGAGAAAGAGAAAAAGGCAGTCAGATTAGCAGGTGAATGAGAGAATGAACTCTTGTGTTTTGAGTGCCTGCTGAGTACTAAACACCTTGTTAAAATAATTGTTTAACCAGTAATTCTATTTAAGGAGGACTATTATGGCAAATACTAAGTTTTAACTCAGATGATTTCAGGTCTTAAGATCTAAAGGGACCTTTAAGACAGTGATCCCTTTCCCTGATAACCTGAGTGGTCACTTGCTCTCCACCAGGTATTGCTGGGTCCAAGCATCCTCATGTTTGTGTGACTACCTTTACTTTTATAAGGCTATATTCTTATATGAAGGGATTAAGTGCTATAGCATCAATTAAAATTGAACAGAATATTTTTTAATTAATCGCTCATGTGTATGAAGGAGGCAACTTCCCTTGTCTTTTTTATCAGCATGCTATATAATATTGTAATCTAGTCTTCTCTGTGAGCATGGATCTATTCCTTTCTAGTTCAATGCTAAAGATTTTATGATAATCATTTCTGTCATTTATGCTAGATACCAACTGGCATGCAATATGGTTCCTATCCAGTTCAATTCAACATGCCTTTATTTGGAACCAGTCATCTTCTAGAGCTAGGCTGAATGCCTAGCTGGATCCAAGTGAAATAAAAATCTCATTCTTAGTCTTTAATGGGTTTGTAGACTGACTGGGAAAACTATATTAATGAGGTTTTGGCAACTAGAAAATTAGTAAATCAGACAAAGCAAATGTCCTGTAAGAGATCAGAGAGGCCATAATTAGCCAGATTTTTGGACAAGCTTTTTTTTCAGTGAATAAAGACTTTGAATGAGCTTTCTTTCTAGTATGTTCTGAGTTCATTTGGTGGCTATCATAAATATTATGCCTTTATATATGTATCCAAAAGAAAGAGAAATATGAATGTTCTGAAAATGATGGGAAAGAGTATAAATGATATTTAGAAATACTAAAGTTTATCATACTTGTCCTTTTTTTAAAGTAATGTAATTTGGGCATAAAAAGAATTTTTTTGTGACTTTTCTATACTTCAACTCTTACATTTTCAAGAAACTGTTTTAAATCCAATATCATCAAAGTTACCCTATTGGTTTAAATCTAAAAGACTTTAAATGAAGTAAACATGACTTTAACTTAGAAGTTGTAGATGTTTTTTACATAAGTGTTTTAGGTTGTCTCCTTGGTCAGTATTATTAAGGTTATAAATAATTTATTTGTATTTTTATAAGTTGTGCTAAATAATTCATTTTTTAGTTTCCATTATTCTCAGTGTCATGTTTAATTTTGAATTAAATTGTTGCATAACTGATCATATGACATTGTTCTGTAGCAACACTTTTGATCACTTATTTGTTCTGCTAAAATCACTGAAGTTCAGATTAAAAATAAACAGCTTTCTTCTCTTGACTGTTGACATCTTGAAATTTTTCTTTCCTTTCTAAAAAGATGTGAAATAACAGTCTTTTCTTGGAGGTAATGATGCTTCATGACTTAACTGTATGAGATTTCTCCTGAAATGGATTTGTCTTTGCCTGTTAATTTACAGCCTTGGAGAATTGTTTTAAATGGTTAAGCTTTGTTGCATAATATTAATGACCAATGTAGAAACTATTTTATTTCATTTCATGAATACCTTTTAAGCTTTTATTTGCTATAAGGAACACTGAGGTGGTCTCTAACTTTGCTCAATTGGTCATAAAGCTCCCTGATAACAGTGTATTCTAATTAATAATACTGGCCACAGGGTTGATTCATCAGTTTTTCTTAGCATATTTATTCAAGGGTGCATAAAACCAATTAAGCCAGCAAAGCCTAATGAATGAAATGTAATAATTTTTATTTCTCTTATGTTGAAATGAGTCATTATCCTTTTATCATAATGATATGACAGGTCATTTGTCTTACTTTGTGTTAGAGGTTGGCAGTACTGCAAGACGGTTGTATGAAATGGGGAGAACAGAAATGAAGCAAGCGGTTTTCTTTCCCTGAACAACATTATTTTTGGTCTCAGTGCTACTGACAACTGCCAGCAGTGGGGTAGAAATCTTTTCAGATTTTCTTAGCATATACATTTCAGAATCCTAGGAAAACAAATTTGATCCAAACTCTCATTTAGTTGAGAGCAATTTAATGACTCAGTTGTTTTGTAAAACATATCTTTACCTTGTGAATTACCTTCCCAACTTTCTAAAGTCAGGTTGTGAACATGCTCATTTGTAAGAAGTTTGAATAGAAGTATCACCCGTAATTCTGGTCTCTGGTCATCCTTCCTGGGGTTTAGTCGAAAGTGAGTAGGACTTCAGTGGGGGCTACATTCCTGATTCTTTTGTGATTTTCTTCTTACCAAATCCTGGTACTTTACAGAAGCAATTTCTCCAAAATCTCCAATTGATATTTCTTAATATCATTTAAAGCATTAGTTATCAATATTAATGATAGGATTTCTTTTAGTGATAGAAACATTGTTATTTCCAACTGCTGTCTTCTGAATACATCTTTTTTTTTTTCCTAAATGTAAGGATCAGTAATTAAACAGCTCCACCCAAATTTGACTTATAAAACCTGAGGGCTAAAGCTGGAAAATCAGGAGAGTAGAGGCTGCCAAGGATTCTTGCCAAGGATCAGAGGTAGCAAAGAAACAGGATCCAATCAGAGGAACAGGGGTACCTATGAGAATCATAAACTTGAGGTCGAGATATAGCCAGGTAAGAGCTAGAGGGTCAACTTGAACCAAATCCCCAAACAAAACTAGGTTTAGAGGCAGGAATAAAAGGAGGACAAAGATGGCAACTTGTTGAAAGTGAGATGCCAGCAGTTGTGCTGACTGTATGGTGCCAGCTGCATGGCTGATCACAAAGCAGCCCAGACCTAAAGTGCATGCAAGGTGGTGGGGAAAGAGCTGACTTGAACATTAGCTAAGATGTGAAAGACATCACACAAATGTTATAGTAAGTCCAGAATAAAGAAAAAAGCACATGAAACCTAAACACTGTCTAGATAGTGGTACACTATGGAACGACCAGCAGCCTTTCTTATGCATTCCATAAAATAAGAACAGAAGTGTATGGCACTGCCTACTTCCCGAAATGTTAAATGGAGATCAGTACACAGTAATTCTCCACCTCCCCTCACTACTGCCAAAACCATAGTCTGAAAATTGATAAAATGTTGATGGGGACAGTTTTAATCTTACAATTATTTTAAAATCGGTTTATATGAATACTTTTAAGTATTGTTTAAGCTCTCCAGATTTTACCCAACCTAAAGAATGTTCTTTTTTTTTCTCCCTTGGTTAGGGCTTTGCCACACTCATTCGCGAATGGCCTGGAGATCTGTACAACAATTCAGTAATAGTTCAAGCAGTTCGTGATCACCTAAAGAAAGATAGCCAGAATAGGACCTTACTAAAAACCTTGGCAGAATTGTAAGTATACTTTAACGCTCTTTTCCCCAAATTAATCTACATGAAAAAGTGTTCATATTTTAGCTTCAGCAAATTCTGAGTGGGGAGGATGCAGAGGGAAGCAGCCTTTTTTTTTTTTAAATAAAGATTTATTTATTTGTTTGTTTGTTTATTTATTTATTTATGCAAGCACTGGGTACAGTCAGAAGTGCGGAGGGTGAGAGAATTCACCAGAGCCAGAGAGGGGAACAGCAGACTGAAGAAGCACACTGCTGAGGGGAGCAGTGGGCGTGGCAGGAGAGATCTGCACGCCATGTGGGACCCTCGCCTACGGGCGGGGATCGAACTGGTGCTGCAGAGACTGCAAGCAGCCTCACAGCCCAGCACTCAACCGCTTATACCATTTTCCTGTATTCACTAATATTAAATGCTTTCAGAAATATCCAGTGAACAACTAGAAAGTAAGGAAAAGTGTATGTGATTGTACATTGGTATGTGTTTCCCAGAGGAGAGGAATCCTAGTCATCAGAATTTGACAGAGGCAATGGTGAAGGGCAGTGAGGGTGCTGCCGGGTCTTAGAACCTCTCCGGCTATTCAGTTTCCCAGTGAGTGAGGCCCTGAATTCTCTCTTATACTTGGCTCTGCATGTCTAAGTTAATCTCTCAAGCCTTAGACTCCTTATCAATCAGATAACATTTCCTTATGGGATGATTTTAAATTTTTAAATGAGATGTCTTAGCCAAGCTCTAAGCACAGTGCCGATGCTGTGAGCTGTCAGGGCTCAAAAAATGGAAGCTTGTTTAAATATTTTTCATTTTTATTAGACACTTTCAGTGACCCAGGTTTCCTGCTCTGTGCCTGAAATGCAGAAACAGATAGCCTCAGTGCCTCCCCCCTACCCCCAGCTTTGTCTAGTGAAACAAGACCTCAGATAACCTCAGGAAGACTGTTCCTGACCCAGCCCTTCAGCCTCAGCCCCTCGGGATTCCCACCCCATTTTTTGTGCCCAAGACCAAGAAATGTATATCAAAATGACTTAGCATCCGGGACAGTTTTAGACTTTCCGCAGAGGAAGTCATGTTTGTGGCATTCTAAATTGGAATGCTAATCATCTCCGTCTAGAAACATTTTCCTAGATGTTCCTTGGGTTTTGTAATACTGAACAGTTTGCTAATAATACTAACAATTCTATAGTATTAATGGATTAACTGTATAATTCTGTTGGCTTTCAGAAACAGACTTAAGGAATTAATGTGATACAGCCCCTTTATAAATAAGTTTTTATTTCTCAGTTGAACTCTAAGAATTTTTAAATTTTTTTATTACTGAAGAGTTTCTTTCTGTATCAAAGTTTCTTTGACTAGTATATGGATTTCTATAAAACATATTTATATGAATTTCTATAAAACAAGCTTTGAGGCTAAGCTCCCAATAAAGAATATTTTTATTTCTCGAGTATTGTAAGTTTTGATGAGATAAGAAGCAAGATTCTGAGGAAGAAATATTTATCAGTCACATAAAGTTGAATTTCAAGCAGTGTTTTTCAAATTTTTCAAATTTGTCTCTAAAGAAGGTTTTCAACTTTTAAGTACTGTCAAACATGATTTGTGTGTGTTTGTTTAATCAGAAGTGTTGATAAGTGTTGATAAACATTAATGTAATGATTTTTGTATTACCAGATACACCTATGACAAAAACTATGGCAATGCTCTGGAAATATATTTAACATTAAGACATAAGGATGTTTTCCAGTTGATCCATAAACATAATCTTTTCAGTTCTATCAAGGATAAAATTGTTTTATTAATGGATTTTGACTCAGAGGTAATGTATTTCTTACTTAAATAATTATAAATCATTTTACTGTTGCAATTTTTTAATAATTAGACATATATACAAATGCTGGGGTAGTTAACAAATTATATATTTTGACTGATGCTGATCATGTTCAGAACACTCTAACCCTCACTCGATATTATTTTAATAGTTGGCATTCAGGAGCCCTTCCCTTGATGTAGTTACACTGTAGAAACAAACATAATTTGATGTAGAACTTTAAAAGTGATGTGAGTATGCATTTAAAGTAATTTTTTAGTAAAACACTTCTTAAAGACAAAGAAACTTGTTATATGGTTTGGCTTATTCAACCCTCTTTAATTGTATGTCCCAGAATTAACATTTTAAGTAAACTTCTATTTCAGATCAGTTTTATTCTTTCGCATTCACAGACTTAGCATGTGGAGTTTCCATTGTTCTTATAATGCTCAGGTCCAGATATGTGAGTGGGTTATTTCACTATAGGACAAATTAGAGAAGTGAATTACTTGATTAATAAGGGCATCCAACTTCCACAGCCTACAGTGACTCTTGTAAGGTGATAGAAACTTGTATGGGGGTGTATTTTTAAAAGGAAGTGAATAACAAATATTGGTGATAGAAATAAAGAGGTTCATAAAGCACAATGATTTTTATTTGGCTAGTTGAAATGTTAGATAAATCAAAGAGTAGAACCCTTAAGACTCCAAAAGGGTTGCATTTTTCAGTTAGTTTTTACTGTTGCTAGGGCTATTGTGTGCAGTGTTAGTCTTCAAAATTTTAAACTTAATTTATATAAAAGCTAAATCTACCTCTTTTTTCCTAAAAGGTGTTTTAAGCCCATTTTTCATACTGAATGAGTCAAGTTCTTAGAACCTACAGATCTAAAAATAATTAATGAAAATCTGAAAAAGTTCATGTGCACAGGTTCTGCTGCCCTGTCAAAAAGTGATTAAGTGGATGAGATGGTTATATAAAAATTAATTATATTTCCCTATATCCATTCTGCCCTCATGCCTATCCCATCCTCCTATATGTCTCAAGAGCCTTGTTTTATATAGGAAGCTATGGAAAAAAGATGAATAAGTTGAAGCTAATTCTTATTTAAGAGTATAAACCAAAATTAAGGAAATCATAGAACTTTTTAATTAAAAAGTAATGTAAGGATTATGTCTTCCAAGACCTCCTGTAATCCTGAGGGAAAATTTTTTTTTGAGGAGACAGCTAGGCAGTATAGTAGCAGTCCAATGCCTGACCCAGCTGTTCTGTATGAGGCTCATTCTGGTGAGAGGTAGTGTCTTCCCACTACCCCTTGCTACAAACACTGTCTAACTTGTGTTTCATGAATATGAAGGTGTCTAAAACAAATTCTAAAAATCCACAGACTTTATAGCATTATGAAACTTCATGTATCTTATAATTTTTTTTGGACTCTTATCTTTCCACATTACACCTGCTCCTTGATCTGTGAAATTTATAGAGATTCAGGTGGTCAAAAGAAAAGCTCATTTTTGTACAATGTTTGCTTTCTGCTCTCAGGTGTACTCTCCATAAAATTCACACCATTAATTCACCTGTGAACCATCATGTAGTCCCTTGTGCTCTTCCCTCCCCGTGTTGATCCCTCTGCCTCCCCCTCCCTTACAGAATGTCTCTGATTTATAGTTGCCTGTTAATTTTGTTTTTCATTTATTATTTTTTCCTGATCCCTTATTTGGCATACATTGTACAAAAATGAACAATGATGTAAAATATATATTAATTAGTTAATTAATTAAAAAAGAACTCAACTACCAGTAAAAATAGTTTCAAAAGTTCTTGCTTATTTAAATGTTCTAAGAATATTATGCAGTCTATAAGTGTATGTCAAGAAAATGATTTTTAAAACAAATTTATAACAAGCAAGAGATTAAAAATAGTATGGTAAATATATCAAAATATAAAATATTCATTATGACTTTTTAATGGAAAGTTTTAATCTTAAGAAGACTAAAGTTTTGTGCATGCATAAAATTATCTGGGAGGAGCTAATAAGAAAATATTGAAAGTGTTTGACTCTGGGAATATAAAGCAGGGGTGGCAGGAGATACTTTATATTTTTATACATTCATTATATGATGTTTTATAATGTCATGTCTTTAAGAAATAAAAGAAATACTTGAAAAATAAAAAAGAAAGAAAAGCTCATTTAAGGGCCTCCCTGGTGGCCTAGGTGTTAAGTCTCCGCACTATCATCACTGCACCCTGAAATCCCTGGCTAGGGATCTAACCCACATCTGGCACAGCAGACTTCTCCTGTCTAGCCCACTGTTCCCCTTAGCTGTATATTTCGGTAAATCCACCTGCTTTGCTCCCCACTCTCTCTCTCTCTGATGAATCCTCTCACCACACCCCCACAACTTTGGTTCTTCTATGCAAAAATAAATCAGTAAATAAAACCTTTTTAAAAGAAAAGCTCATTTATGTGGTACTGATTATGGCCTCCATAACTATTGAGAATGTGAAAATACCTTAGCTATCTAGGAGGCTATTTGTGTGTAGACAAGATGTTTTATATTTAGTGAGCTGTAGCAAAGCACCATTTAGTAGTATGCAAAGCTTATTGAGGCATATTTTAAAATGCATGTTTTTGTAAATATCTCAGTTAAGGGCCATTTGAAGCTGACCTCGTAAGGATGGAAAATGAGCCCTCCACCTTAAACTGTGTTAACATGTATAAAACATTGTGTCTGGTCTTCTGTGGCAAATTTCATTGACTGTGGCTTTTTTTTTTTTTTTTTTTAGAAAGCTGTTGACATGCTTTTGGACAATGAAGATAAAATTTCAGTGAGTGTCTTTTGTTTTTCCTATGTGTTCCCATATGACCATTATTGCCATGAAGAATAGAGATGATTATCAGATCATTTTGTAGCTGTGTTTGTGCTCTTAACTCTGTTTAAAAATTTCTTTTTTCCCCAGATTAAAAAGGTAGTAGAAGAATTAGAAAACAGACCAGAGTTGCAACATGTGGTAAGTATGACATTTGCCATTTTGAGTAAATAATGTGACAAGTCACCTTTCAGAACTGCTGAGAGCATACTGGAGTGAACTTGAGGTTAAAACTCAGATTGGAAGTTTGACTCCAAAATATTCTGTAATTTATTTATTTTATTTATTATTTTTTTTTTTTTTGTGGGACCTTCGCCGGTGGCCGGGGAATGAACCGGCGCTGCAGAGGCTGCAGGCAGCCTCGCAGCCCAGTGCTCAACTGCTGCACCACCAGGGGAGGCCCTTCTGTAATTATTAAAATGTAGTATATGCTCTGAATTCAGGCTAGGGCTGAAATACAGATCAGGTACTTTAACACTGACTTACAGTGAAATTGTAATTTAAATAAAAAGTTATATTCATTTTTGTGTTATCAAACTGTGCCCTAGGAGTAAGCACCTTCCTCTTCTAGTTACCATTTAATATAATAATGTCAAAAATTATAGCAGTGCCCCAACATGTGCCCTGCACATAACAAGTTTTGCTGCCAAGGAAATACCACACACAACTATTCTATGCTCAAGAACACAAAATAGTCAAAGACCAGAGCCTCATTTTTTTGTCCCTCACCCTGACACTGGCGAATCTCACTTCTCTTGTACAGTTGTGCTGTTAAAGCCTATTATTCTAGACTATCTTTGGGGGGGGCTACTTTAATTCTCTGCATTGTTCTCATAATGGGACTAAAGAAGTATGTCCTTTAAAAATTACACAAGAAAAGGCTTAAATGAAAATTAGAATTATAACAATAGGACTGTGGGTATATACAGGCATATGTGATGAGCACACTAGTGTCTTTGCCCACTTCTTTGTTCCCCAGGAGAAGGCTCTATGAATAGAGTATTTATTCAAAAGTCAGTTTTATACATTGAAGTTTTTGAGAACTCTGGAATAGGAATTTGATGTACTTTGATTTTTGCTTGAGTCATGCAGATGGCATTGCTATGTTGTTCATGATTGGAAATCTCAAGATTATCTCCTTAAGGTGCCACTATGCCAGCCACCTAGGTATTTGTTGATAAAGCAATGATTCTAACCTACTTAAGCCACGAGATAGGATTATGGGCAGTAGGTGTCTGTGTGACTGTAATTAGTCCAGTGGTGAAACGGTGGCAGAGCACATGCTAAAACGGCTCATCTTCCCCGTCAAGCTCTGTAATGTCTATAAATTTGCCTGGGCAGATGTGACAGAGTCTTCCCCTCCTGTTAGTGCCTCTGGGAAACAGCTTACCCTTGACCCTGATGCCAGTGGACAGATAGGGGCCTTCATTAGACCACATAGAGTTCTGTCTGACTGCTCTTACCCCCACTTCTCACCTTAAGGGGACAAGAACAGTTATATGAAGAGTGGCTTTTCAATGTGCATGTGACCCAGTTAAGCTTATTTAGTGATTATACACAGTGAATGTCAAATGTCAGCTGTCTTATAGCAGTCACAGCTTTGGGGCAGGCAAATACTCTGTGTTTCTTATGTATCAGTCCACTCAAGGTGTGAATGCATTTTCAGTCATTCTGTGATTAAGTCTCCCTGCCTCCAGGGGGCTGTGAGGTGTTTGTTTACATTTTACATTAATTGGACATTGAACATTGATCGCTAACTTCTGCATAATATATTGACAGACTTAATCTTGCCTCTGAGTAGAAAGTGAATTACTCACTTCCTTTGAGGTCCATTAACTTTTCCAGACAGCTTATGGTAATGAATCAGTTTTGAAAATTGCTGCAGAATACTGATGCCCTTCTGAATTTTTATTTTTTAATTTTGTTTCTGAAGTTGCCAGTCTAGGCAACATATTATTGCAAACAGAGGACTCATTTAGACTTACCAGGGAGGAGATGCAGAATTAGGACATTTTATTTAGTGCTCACTGCTTGAGTTTTTTAAGAACATAAATCTGTCCTATAACTATCCCCTTTTATATAAAAGATGGAAATTTTTATGATCTGAGAAGACCGCTAATCGTGCATTTCACAGAGGATGGTGACAAAATGAACAACTTACTATGATTAACTTACTATCTGTAGTGCTTGGAATAGGCCAGGCCTAGTTCAAATAATTTACAAATGGTGTAACTCATTCAATCCTCACAACACCCCAACAGGAGTTTTCAGTGGTAGAGCCAGTTCATTAGGGCCATGCCAGAGTGTGTGTCAGTCTCTCCTTGCTCCCCCAAAGGCATTCTCCTTTCCCCTTCTTCACCTAGAGAGTTTTTCCAACAACTGTATCTACCCTACCCTCTCCAAGGAAGCTGTTTAGGAAAAATAGCAATGTTATACAGATATTACTTTTCTTATTTTAATATTTGTAATTTATTCCTTTGTTCCTTTTAGTACCTACATAAACTTTTCAAGAGAGACCATCATAAGGGTCAGCGCTATCATGAAAAACAGATCAGCCTCTATGCTGAATATGATCGTCCAAACTTGCTTCCATTTCTCCGAGACAGCACCCACTGCCCGCTTGAAAAGGTAAGTCTCACATATCCCCACTCACATGCTTCAGGTGAAGAAGCTGTCATTGTCAGTCAGCTATTCGTCATTATAGTTTTCCTGCCTCTGTTCATCCATCCCTGTTTGAGGGGGTATGGTTGTTCTCAAAGCCATAGATTTGGCCAGAGCATTCTTCTGAGAAGTGGAGGTCCTGTTGGATTGGGGAGGACCCCAAACATTTCTGTGACATGTTTAGTTAAAATACAGGTTTCATCTAGGGTCTAGACCTCAAATAACCAACAAGAAAAAACTACACCAGGAGTCTCAGTCAGTTATCAGGATCAGAGTGGGTGGGCCTTAGAGTCAGCCAGGAGGGAGACACAGGCTGTCCACGTCAGAGACACTTTCCCCAATAGGGACGCCGTTGGCTATCTTAGGCCCTGCCCTCTGTCTGCTTTAAATACCCACCTTATGTATTTCTCTATTTCCCTATCATGTATATCCCCTTGTAATTACAATAAGTATACCTACTAGTCTCCTTTTCCCACTAACCTATAAATTCTTCAGGGACAAGATGGAGGTTGTCTTACTCAGTTCAGTAAACCCAATAGCCAGCACACTGTAGACACTTAATAAGTGTCTGTATCATGAGTGAGTGAATAAATGAGTAAATAAATAATAAGAGGTGCTAGTTAGAGCCGCAGGTGAACTTGTAAGTTTTGTGAGACTGCTATTTCAAAGTAAACTATCGATACAATACTTAAGTGTATATGTATTAGCAACCAGGTGGTCTGAGGCCATCAATATTGAATGCAGTTCAACACTATCTGGAATGCAATTTAACATCTTGAAGTATCTCATAAAATTCATATGTTCAGATAATAAGTACTTTTTAGCCAGCTGTAAAAGAAAAGTCATGCATGACCCTTAAGAGATATATATATATAAAGAAATTAATTGATAACTTGCAGTTTGTGGCACTCACAACTTTCATAGATGATTTTTTAGCCCATCATGATTAACTTTTAATTTTATTGAATTAACTTTGAACCAATTTCAGTTCAATGTATTTTTGATATTTACAGTTAATGAAAAAATAACGTGCCTACATATAAACTTATGAAAAGCTTTAAATCTTTATATTTGGTCTCTAAGACATTTTTTAAGAATAAATTTGGAAATATTCTAAAAATCAGGTGTCTCTCTCCCTCTTCTCTCATTGTAGAATGTCATCTAAGATGTGATGAGGATCTTACTGTGTGAGTGCCCCCAGCATTTGTGTTTCAGTTTGGAGGGAAGGTGACTTGTTTCTGGAGAGGACCTGGCTGTATCCAGCTGATCCTCCCACAAGAGGAACATTAGAAAAAATGTGGCACTGTAGGTGCTTATATTACCTAGAACTCACTTAGAAAATTGGATAGATCTTCTAGAAGTTTTCCCTCTGATCCACTGAAAAAGACCAGTTGCATATAAAAGAACTCAACGTAGGACCCCCTGGTGGCGCAGGCTGTTGTGTGCTGCACTGTGAAGCTGTCCGCAGCCTTGGCAGTGTGGATTCCATCCCAACCAGCCAGCGCGAATCCCACATGGCAAGGCAGACCTCTCCTGTCTCACCTGCTGCTCCCCTCAGCAGTGTATTTCGTCAGTCTGCCTGTTCTGTTCCTCGCTCTGTCTCTGGTAAATCCTCTCATCCTCCCTCCCGTGCATCTGGCCTGTGCCCTGGTTCTTGTATAAATAAATAAATCTTAAAAAAAAAAAAAAAAAAAAAAAAAAAAAAAAAAACATAAGCATACTGAAAGCAATTTTGCTTTAAATAGTTTTTATAAAATATTCAAGTCAATGATCCACATTTTTAGAATTCTCTAAATGGACCTTCATAGTACAAGTTGTTGAGATTTCTTCCTAAGAGATTGTTTCTTCATCAGGATTCATTTGTAAAAAACATGACACTCTCCTTGTAGAAGCACCCAAAGCCATCTCAAAGGAAATATTCTTGACTTTATTATTTCGTGAAAGATCTCTTCCTTTTTTCCTTAGAAATAAGAGCTCTATATGCAGTTAATCATCTTAGAGACTAATTCCTTCTATTACTCATAACATGAAAAAGCTATTATATATATCAATTCATGAAAAGCAAGTAGATTTTCTCCCATTATATATGCCCCAAGCAGGTTCACAGTGAAGAGGTGATGAAATACAGGCTGAGCTGTATTGTCCAAAGAGAGACTCAAAAGATTTATTAGTTTAAGCAAATTAAGAACTTCTTGAATTTTAATGCTTTCCCCCCACCACACGCACACACACACACATGCACCCAACAAAGAACTCTCCATTTCAGAAGAGTTTATAGAGTATTTATTCAGAAGATG